>NC_059436.1:2083337-4483337 GCF_021028975.2 Sphaerodactylus townsendi
ACATTGTCAGCATTGCAGAGCATGGATATTCAGCAGTCTTGGTCAGCAAGGGAGTGCCATTCAAAAGAAGGAAGAAGTTAAGAACTGGTCTGTGCTAATGGCGACTCTTCTGATTTTGTTCATTAAGTAGGCGACCACAAAGGTGTGAATCAGCCTCAACACCTCCCGTGCCTGATATTTATCTATTATTTTATTTTATATCATTGGATTGAATAGGCTGCCCGTCCCCTTTCAAGTTTGCTTGCTGGAAGAGAGTTCAACAAGTGATTTACCATCTGTACAGATTGGAACATGGTTTGGGTCTATACTTTTTTGCCTCTGTGCCAATGTGGCATATAAAACACAATTGTCAGGTGTGCCAATGGTGCAAGGCCAGCTGAGCTGACCCAATTCAAGTTTTATATATTTTTAAAAATTAGTGCACAAGCAGCCATTGTGGTACTCTCTCTAAACTCTCATGCCAAGGGCAGAAATGCACTAGGATTCCCTGATATGGCCTTTACTATGTCATCTAATACAGGTGCAGGGGGGAATCCCCAAAATATCATCATGCTCAAGAAAGCACCTCATGGCCTGACTGACTTTGAAGGGGAAAGGCGGGATGCAGCATGTCAGTATCAACTTGACAATCTTTCAGCTGTAATAGCTGATTAAGGTTTCCTTTCCCACTTGCACACATTCCCACTTGCACACATGGATGACCAAGCAGAGAGATTTTCAAAAATTATTTTTAAATTAAATTTAAAATTAAATTAAATTTAAACATTAAAATATTTTGGCTTCCACCTTCTTTGGTAAGAATGAATGAAGCTGAAAATTTTGGAACACTGAGGGTCGAGTTCTCAGTAGAACGGCAGCAGCAAGAGAGGAGCAGAAGGGTTAGATGAGAATGAGGACTTGTTCTGTACACTGATGTTTTAAATTAATTAATGTTTTGTCATTCACATGCAGTATCCTTTAATGTATGACTGTATCCTTCTAGGTACTTGACCCTTCTTTCTAGCAGCAGTGTTTCGTAGCCTATTTATTTTACTTTTACAGTCAAGTCACAGCTGACTTCAGATGACTTGAACAGCCCTAATGTAGAAATTTCTGAAGCAGTTGCTACGTTTTTAATCTGTGATCTACATGATATGTGACAATGATCCTGTTATTGTACTTGGAATGTATGGTACTTCTGGTTTTATGCCTAATAAAGATTTTTGGATTGGATTGGATTGTGGAGTGAAGATCAGAGAGGAGACTGGAAACTCCAATAGGTACCTTTCCCAGGGTAAAAAAATATTTCTTCTTTTTCCAATCTTTTTTGTTATCTGGCTTGTTCTGAGTTGAAATCCCTCCTTTCTTTCTTCATTTTTGCTGGTTATGATTTATTTTCTCCTGACCAGAACATACTATTTTCCCCAACTTGTTTATTTTAAAAACTAATATTTTTCTTCCATTTGGAGCAGCAATCTTGATACCCATCAGCAAAGTGATAATAGCCTGGATTCAGCTATACAATGCCCTTAAGGTTGTTGTTTTTTTCTTAAGAGGGGGCAGAATATTTAACTGATTCCTCTCTCCAACTGGAGCCTAACTAGCCTGCTGAAATTTGTTTCCAGAGGGTTAGAGGATATTCAAGAACAACATAGTGGGTGTCTGCAATAGAAGAGGGGAAATTAGCCAAAAAAAAAATTATTGTGCCTTCTTAAGAAAACTTGAGGGAAAAGTTTTCTTAACACTTGGATCCAGGTCACTAGTTCCTTACAATCTTTTGTTACAGACAAGAATTAAGTAAAGGCTAATTCATACCACCTATTTTGAGTTGTGCTGGACTTAAGGTCGCTTAAACAGGGTCTGTTGAAGGGATCTTTGACTCTTGAGAGCTTCTACGATGAAAATCTTGATAGCCTCTAAGGTGCTACTGGACTCAAATCCAACTGTTCTACTGCAGAACAACATGTCTCAAAACTCTGAAACTCATATACTTGTGGGTAGCAGACCAGTTGTCTGAGCAGTGTAGCCTAAGCTCAGATCTAGGGTTGATTCTAGATTTTAGGCGGGGATTCTTGGCAAGATGCTGTTTGGTCATGGCTGTGACAGTGACCTGTTATGTACTTGTGGTCTAGCCTGCACCCAGTTTACCTTCCCTATGAGTTTTGTTGTTGGTTATGCACTCTTTTTAGCCACTTCTGAATTCTCTGCACCCCAGATGATAGAAGTTCAGCAGCTTTGGAAACCTGTTTTTTTTCCCGGGCCCCTCTGCTTTCCCTGTGGAGGAAACCAGGAAGCATTAAGCTTGCTTTGGATTTCCTGGCTCCTCCTTGCATTCCCCGCTCATAGTATAGCACTTCAGGACAATCAGAAGGGCTTTTTTTAAATGCTGAAGATTGGTTGAACTTTGCAAACCACAGCCTTTCCCCCCACTCTTTCAGATCAATCTCTGCCCTATCCAAGCTCTATGGGAAATTGGAAAGCTAGTCCAGTAGACTCTGTGATCCCCCCTCTAGGGAGAAACAAAGGTGGCAGGAGGAAAAGGGATAGTCTCTGAGAAGCACTGGGAGCCTTCAAAAAAAGGGGGGGGACAGCAGGTCAGCCTGGACACTTTTCAAATGGTCACTAACAGACCTGGGGAAACCCCACTTCAAGACAAAGAGCCACTAGGTAAGCGGGGAGTGCATAAAGGGAGAATGAGTGGGCTGTCTGTTGCCCCTCATCCTTACTGCTTCTTGCTCACTTGCCTGGGGCGCAGAGCAGCTTGTGCTTCTCAATCACCTGGCCACTCTCTCAGGTGGATGAATGCTATTCCTGCTCCTTCCTGGCTCACTCAAGCTGGGGAGTGAACAGCGGCATGCCCGCAGAATGCTGTCTCTCTTCTGACAGTCTGAGAGAAGAGGAGCCACCACCTTTAGCGGTGGTAGTAGCATTTATGCCAAGGGAGGGAGAAGAGATGGTCAGGTCTTGCCCTTCCAGGTGGGTCAATGCAGCTACTTCTGGCATCCGGAAAGAGGGAGGGGGCAGCTTCTGTCTGCTGCTGCTGCACAGCGGTAGGCTCTTCCAGAGCCCTCAGGGGTCTGCAACCTGCGGCTCTCCAGATGTTCATGGACTACAATTCCCATCAGCCCCTGCCAGCATGGCCAATTGGCCATCCTGGTGGGGCTGATGGGATTTGTCGTCCATGAACATCTGGAGAGCCACAGATTGCAGACCCCTGCAGAGCCCCAATGGTGCCTTCCCTGATGCCAGCCCAACCCTGATATCAGTTGAATCCCTCTTCAGGATTTTGCAGGTATATGTGTTTTTTTCTCGTTTCCCAAATCACATGCTCACTGTATCACTGTATCACTGGGGAAAAAGCACAGTAACTCTGCTGCGTGAGCATTCATTTGCACAACATAAGGCAATCAACAATTTTTCCACTTTGCCTTTGTATTCTTTCCGCTGCTTTTCTCTTGGCATTCTCTGAACTCATTGCCCTAATAGGGAATAAGGGTTTTAGTTGGGCCCTTTCCCTCAGGGTCTGTATATATGGGCAGCTGATGTGTTTAACAGTTTCCTTATTGCCTATTAATGGCTTTTAATGCGCCCTGGACCTTTAAAAAATTGCATTAGGCTTCCTTCTATTTAAACTTCTTGCAGTTGGCTTGCACTTATTCAAATCAGATTTGCGATTCTCCACAGCTGGCTGCTGGTTTTCCGCTTTGCAGATTGCTGAGCTGTTTATATCACAGCTATGATGTTTCTATTAGCAGACTGCATGGGACAAAATGGAAGAGTTCCCATACAGGCAAAGTTTTTTTTTTTAAGTTGCAGATGATGTTGGCGGACAGGGAAGGCCATACTGTGCTTTGTGAGCCATAGGTATGATCTGAAGAAAAAACCAGAACATGTGAGCCACAGGCAATACAATGATTAGTGTGCTGGAAGGCATGGAAAGACTTGGGTTCAAATCTCTGCTAGATGATGCTCACTAGATGAGCTTGGGAGCATCACTCCTTTTCAGCCCAATTTAGGCTCATTCCGCACATGCAGAATAATGCACTTTCAAACTGCTTTCAATGCTCTTTGAAGCTGTGTGGAATAGCAAAATCCACTTGCAAACTGTTGTGAAAGTGGTTTGAAAATGCATTATTTTGTGTGTGCGGAAGGGGCCTTAGACTTCATTGGCATAACTGATGCCAACTGACAAACTGCCTGCCAGCATCACTAGAAGAAAGGAGGGGCGACCCAAGACTTTAAAGTGGCTTGCCCACCTTTGTCTGAGCCATGTGCTTGCCGACTGATGATTTGCCCGCCCACCTCTCCCTAATTTTCTATGTTAATGCATGCTCATTTTGTCATAGCCTAGATGCTTGGCAGTTTGGCGCATGGGTGTGACTCTGGAAGGGCAAGGGCAAGGGAGCTAGGGAGCTATGCCTTCCCCTTGGGAACAGCAACAGCAGCATAAGGCGACCGCCCCTGTTGAACTGGGCCGAAGGGGAACATCTCTGGCCAGGAGCGTCCACCCAGCAGAGTTCCGCAGTAGAACGAAGCTTGGGACGGGCACCCGCCCTGCTGAGCTGTAGCACGTTACCCGTATGACCAGATCCAGACCCATGCTTAGCCTCATGCTTCTGCTCAATAAAAATGGCTATGGCCAATTTATTGCCCCAGCAATGGAGTAGTGTATATTATTGGTAAAGGGCCTCGCACAAAAGAGATCCACCCTCGGACAGCAAAAGCCTGTCAAATGGTGACTAGCAACTCATGATAAAAATACTCAACAAGGCTTCTTCAAAAAGAAATAATACAGATTGTGATTTATCCAGAGCAGGTACCAAAAAAAGCGGGACTGATGCTTGTGTATAGAAACAGTTAGAGCGTGTGTTATATAAAATTATATACTTGGCTGAAGATGCACATGAGCTAGCCTCCTCCTTTGTCCTCTTCCTCTTTTAATTGCTTTTGTTTGTCTTAACTTCTCTGCAATAAAAGTTTCCATAGCAACTGCCTTTTCCTCCTGCAAGTGGTGGGGGGTGGGTGGGTGACAACTTTACTATGTAAAGATGCTAACCAGTACAGAACCCAATAAAAATAATGATCCCAGGCTGACATTTCCTGAAGGAAACAGCACAATATTCAGCAGGAGCACTAGAAAGGTCTCTTGGTAGACAAAACTCTTCAGGGTTTCCTGCTAGTAGGAGCGTATTTTCTATCCACCTTTATTTTTTGTTTCCTTTCTAGCTTTCAAAGGTCAACCAGAAAATACCTTGGCCTGCTTGTTCTCTTTTCTGGGGATGTGCATGGTGCCAGTGCATGCCAACATAGGTTAGGCATTTACTGGAATCTATGACTTCATGCACAAGACAGCAGGATCTGGGCTGAAGAGCAGGCAAGTGTCATTGTACACTGTGTTGTGCATAATCAATGTGGAAAGCGCATTATAAATTTTAAAAAATTAAAAAGCATGCTTTCCCCCTTCTGAACACCTTTCTTCATTTCTCACAGAGATCAACAGAATAGAACGTTCCCTTTTTAATGTATTTTATAATTATTGTTTATATTTTTAATCAATCGGTTCAGTTCTTTGCTGTTGGATTTGTTTGTGTCATGGGTAGGGCTTCTTGGTTTTTCAATGGGCCAATTAATGTTCCAATTTCCCCAAAAGAAAACAATAAAGACTGCAACGATTATTGGACCATCACATTAATTTCACATGCAGGTAAAGTGATGCTCAAAATCTTACAACAAAAGCTTTTGCCATATATTGAACAAGAGATGTTTGATGTTCAAGCTGGATTCAAAAAAGGAAGAGGCTCTATTGCAAAATTTACATATTGCAAATTTACGTTGGTTACTGGCACGAAAGAGAAAATTTCAGAAGAAAATCAGCATGTTTCATAGATTACAGCAAAACATTTGACTGTATGGATCGTAAAAAGCTACGGTTGGTTTTTAAGGGACATGAGTGTGCCACAGTATCTGATCTTTTCGATGTACACCCTGGTTGCCCACCCTGGGACATGGACAATATATACCCCACTAAACATTCCCTTCTCACTGGACACAGTGTGTAACAGACTTCTCTCTGTGATACCCCTCTGAAGATGCCAGCCACAGATGTGGGCAAAACATTGGGAACAAGATCTACCAGACCATGGCCACACAACCTGGAAAACCCACAACAATCAGTTGAATCCAGCCTTTGACTATACAGAAGAAGAGTTTGGATTTATATCCCCTTTTCTCTTCTGTAAGAAGACTCAAAGGGGCTTACAATCTCCTTTCCCTTCCCCCCCAACAAACACCCTGTGAGGTGGGTGGGGCTGAGAGAGCTCCGAAGAGCTGTGACTAGCCCAAGGTCATCCAGCTGGCATGTGTTGGAGTGCACAGGCTGATCTAGTTCCCCAGATAAGCCTTCACAGATCAGGTGGCAGAGCGGGGAAATCAAACCCAGCTCTCCAGATTAAAGTGCAACTGCTCTTCACCACTTCGCCACTGCTGCTTCCTGCGCTCATTTCTTTTCAGTGTCTACCATTGTTGAAGAGAGGCAGAAAACAGCATAAAGATGTGCTGCAGCACATTAAAAATACAAATAGATTCTGTTGATGATAATCATGCCACAGCAGCCTGTTCGCCTGGAGAAAATGGCCTCTTTGGAAGAGAGATTTATGGCATTATATCCCACTTAAATCCCTCTCTCCTCAAACCCAACCTTCCTTAGGCTCCGCCCCCAAAGCTCCAGGTATTTCATAGATGGCAAGCCTACAATCAAGCTTTAGGGCCCACCAGTCCATAGGGGCCACAAGCAGAACTACAGGGGGTGCTAAGACTCCAGGCCTAGCGGTAGGGGTCAGCTCAGAGGGTGAGGATCGATTTACTATTTCTAAATGACAAGTAGCACTTAATTTATATGTTTTCATAACTTGGCAGAATGGCTGGAAAATCTGGCACCTTTTGCTGCACTAGAACAGGAGATCAGCCACGAGCTCACAATAAACACTCAAGACCCCAGTTTGTGGTAATAAAATTGACCACTGTTTGTTTTATTGATTGATAGCTAAAGAAGCAGAGGCACAATACAGGGGACAGATCCCAGCACTGGGCAGTATGCTTGATGAACTCAGTGCCCATCTTCCTCTAGCCCAAGTGCTGGAGGAACCAGGAACAGCAGGTTAGTGGAAATCATATGGGTGCTGGGCAGGCCATCCAGCAGCCCCAATTGGGCATGTGGCCCATCACATCCCCTAGGCATCTTAGGGTGACTCCCTCTAATGGCGGGAGGGGGGGCAGGCACACAGCCTGGAAAATCTGATACTTTTAAACTCTATGTTCATCTACATTTTTATTTATGTAATAGATATTCTAAAATAAACAATACTTGCTAATAAAATACTGAAACTGCAACCATCTATGCCTCTTTTGCAAAGCACTTTTTGAAACTGCCTGCAAGGTTTTTTTTTACAGTGATAACTACTGCTGCATAATAGCTTTCTGTGTATGATATAATGAAGACTATGTTTCTTCATGAGGGAAAATAGCAGTTACAATAATCGTTGTAAAGGCACTGCACAGCCTTACTTGTGACAGGCACGTGGAACGGAACAAAATGTCACACCAAATCAAGAAAGCTGAAGTTTAGCAGGTGATCTGCTAGACACTGGGGGGTCATGGCAAAGATCTACTTCTGCCTGAGGCAATTCTTCTACTTCCATCAGAGCGGCATAAATTTCTTTTGTTTGAGATCAGATCGGTTTCAGACTATCTATGTGACTTTCCCAATGAGTTCCACTCAATGGTTTCACAGTAAAAATGGTGATGATGAACTCCTTAAAGGAAGGATGGAATGCAGAACATGTCATAAGGATATAATGCCATACAGTCTATCTTCCAAAGAGGCCATTTTCTCCAGGTGAACAGGCTGCTGTCAAGTATGATTCCAGGAGATCTCCAGTCTTACATGCAAGAGGGGACCCATTCATCAGACTTTAGAGCCTGACCAGTTTAAAACCTACACTAAGGAAGCACAAATAGGCTGTGGTAATAAAACTTGGCCCTTCGGACCTAGTCCTCCAGCTCTTGCCTTGTTATTTTCAGTCAGTCAAGTATTTATTGTTTGAGCCATTGGCTATAACAATACAAAAATACATGCAGTTATCCTTGTTATTTTGACAGTGCTTTGAACAGGAGCAGGATGTCAGAACATGTGTTTAGATGAGCAAAATCTAAATGACAGCTGGACCCTCCTTCTAGCAGGTGCCATGTGCATAATTAGGACTGAGTGCACAACATGTACCGTGTGCAAAACCTGATAAGGTGAGGGCACCTGATTGGTACCATTTTTGTGTGCCTGAAAACACCTGTGGTCTGGCGGAGCACTTTGTCAGTAGTTAGCAATAAACAGAACTGCACTGGTGACTGTGTGTCTTTCTGTTCTTGTCTATACTGGAAGCACAAACGCCATAGGCAGCTGTCATTATATAAGGATAAAGATGATAACCTAACTTATAAAATTAAGTTTATTTTTTATTTCATTCTTTATGTTGTGGAAAGGTTGCCAATTTGGGGTTAGGAATTTTTTGGAGATTTTGGGGATGGGACCTGGAGAAGGCAGTGTTTGGGGGAGGGGAGGAACCTCAGCAGGGTGCCAGGCCATAGAGTTCACCCTTCGAAGCAGCGATTTTTCTAAGGGAACTGATCTCTGTAATTCCAGGAGATCTCCAGGCTTTGTCTGGAAATTGGCAAGCCTACGTTGCAGGGGACAAAAGCCTTCCCTATAGATTGTAAGGTTGGGACCTGTGGCTGCACTACTTATTACGTTTAAAAGGCTTTGCTTGTTTATTGTGTGTGTCAAGTCGCAGTTGACTCATGGCAACCCCAGCAAAAGGTTTTTATAGGCAGGTGATGAAGCAGAGGTGGTTTGCCATTGTCTTCTTCTGCAGATTCTTTCTCATGGCCTCCCTTCCAAGAACTGACCATGCTTAGCTTGTAAGATCTGACGAGATCGAGCTATATACCATGCTGCTGTCCCTCCCTGGTTGTTTATTACTTTTATTTATTCAGTTCATTTTTATCCCATGTTTCTCTCCAAGGAGCATAGTGTCCTTTTATTTGCACAGCAGCCTTGTAAGAGAGGGTGAAAGAGAATTACTGGCTTGGGTCACCCAGCAAACTTCATGGAAGTGAGAGGATTTGAACTGCAGTCCCCCAGACCCATGATTAGAAGAGGCATGCCGCTTCTTCTCCGACTTCTCCGACTTTTTGAGATTTTGATTGGTGTGATGCCTGCTTAGATCATCCAAAAAGGAAGGATGTTTTTTTCTTGAGAACCATTATTTAATTTACACACAAATTTGCGCAGATTTAAAGTCAGTCCTGTATTTTCTCAGAGCTAAATCTCAATTCACTGGGTAAAGTTCCCGGTAAGTGAAAACAAGCTTGTAACCTTCATCAGTTGAACCAGTTAATGGATTCAACAGTATAAGATTAATTGACAAAGAATTCTTTAATCAAGCTTTGCTTTTAAATTTGTGCATGGCCAAGTTTTCACCCAACTGATGTTGAAGTACCACACAGACATCTTTGGTTGTGTCTTATAGGGTTTTGTCCTTCTTTTTCTTTTGGTGTTTCACTTGTATAATATGCTGTAAAACATACACAATGGCAAACATTCAAGAGCCATTCTAATCTTCAAATGGAATCGTGCCTCTTAGATTTTTTCCACTGTGGAGCGTTTTATGAGAAAGTTTATTTGGTTATCTTAGATGAGATTTCCAAGGATGTATAAAAAGCCCATTAGAAAATGCACTACTTAGCTGTAACAATAAACACCCCTTCAGGCAAAAGGAGAACAGGCATTCAAATGTTTAACTCCAGTAATGAATGACAATTTTTGAGGATGGGGAGGACACATTAATGTCTTTGATATTGTGTGTGCCTGACAGATGTATAAGGCATCATTTCAGTCTCCTCCAAACCAGCATGCAAATTGTAACTCAAAAAGGTATTTAAACCTGCAAAGGCTATTTTGAAGGTGTGTTCCCCAAGCTCTTAAAAGCTCTTATATAACCCTCAGACTTTTGCTAGAATTTTAGTTTCAAGTTTTGCTTTGAAATGTTTCTAGCCCTCATGGTTACAGAAACACAAACTTGGAAATTATGACAAGAAGAAACAACAGAAACCAGATAAAAAAGCAAGAACAAAATTCCAAGGGGATTATTTCTGTTAGTTTGTGATTTTAGCTACGAATATTTTTCAAAGCCTGATCTCAAGGTCACCTATTCAGAAAAAATATATATGTTAAATGCAGTTTCTTATTAGTGATGAAATGAGAAAGGACAGAGTAACCATGTATATTTTATTTCTATCTTTGCTCTGTTCTGTTCTTTACATTAAGGCCTCCCCTCTCTTGTGCCCTACTAAACTATTTCTCTTCGTAGCTCATTTCTAACACTTGAATTGTATTTTTCCAGAATAGAGGAGAAAAGTGCTTCTGGCAGTGCAGCACAGCAAGGTAAGGCAGGAGAAAGTGAAGGGTTTATCTCCCTTTGCACAATCCTTTCTGGGTTAAAAAAAATAGCCACACTCACCCCTGTTTAATGTAGGCTCACACAGTTCCCCCATCATATCTAGTATGGCTTAGAGCAGTGGTGGCGAACCTTTGGCACTCCAGATGTTATGGACTACAATTCCCATCAGCCCCTTCCAGCATGGCCAATTGGCCATGCTGGAAGGGGCTGATGGGAATTGTAGTCCATAACATCTGGAGTGCCAAAGGTTCGCCACCACGGGCTTAGAGCATTTAAACATTAAAGCATCATCTCCTGAAAAGGACTATCCTACCCCTATGGGGTCACTTCTTCCATTAATGGGGCTTAAGAACTGATCCACATCATTTTTTTCTCAAGGTCTTCAAGATGAAATAAACTTGTAGGGCAGGACTGTTCTCACCACATCTGTCCTGAAATCTCACTTCAGGGTTGTGTAGTTGCCTGCGAAACCTCTGGCATATCACACCAGAGGCGTAGCTGGGCGCACTCTGGCTTTTTTGTGCCCCCCCCCCAGCGCTCCCACGGCCTCCTGGGAAATGTAGTTCCCACCAGAACAGGAAGGCCTGTTCTCCAACCTGCTTGGTTTCCTAAAGTAAGTGGGGGGCACCGCAGGGGGGGCGGGGGAAGGGGGAAGGGGGAGTGGTCGGGGGAATTTTGCACCCCCACAGGACCCAAATCTGTGTGCCCAGTGTGTGGCGCACCCCAGTCCCCTGAGAGCTTCGCCACTGTATCACACAGTGGCTATGTTCAATTTTTCTAAGCACATGCACCTCCAACGCATGGCCAGAGATTATAAACCTTACAATGTCTCCCCCACGGCAACATTCATGCATTGCCTGGAATGGTCTTAGCAGCCCCTAAGGCCACGCCATAAGTGTATGTATGCAAAAGCAGGGTCCTAGCTGAGTAGGTAAAGCCGACGTGTATACACTTTTCATGCTTGTAGGGATTTCTGCAGATTTTTGTCTATGCATGAGCATCAGGGGAATAGACAGTGGATGTTATTCTGTGCCCTCCATATGCATAATGTGTGCACTCTGAATAGCGAGTGGCAAAAAGTCATGTAATTATTCCTCATTTCTTCAGTCTTTCCCCCCTGCTTTGCTTTTAGCATAAGGAATAGGAAAAAAGATTTCTCAATTTGCTGCAAGTGTAATGGGAGAGACCCTGTTTCCATACTGTTCATGCCAGTAAACAGGTTGTGCAGGTTATTTGCATCATTTCATAAACCTGCAAACCTCTTCGATCATAGTGGGGCAGAAGAAAAATGGGCAATTTTACCTCTACCATTACTTGAAAAAAGAAAAACTTCACCCTTTCCCTCAATCCCTTCACTAGCCCTTGCCAATACATGATCGTGCTCTGTTAGTTGCAGCAGGGATGGCGAGTGTAAACGTAACACTGCTTCATTAAACATGTCTCAAATATATATCATCTTTCATCCCTTGTGCTGTGAGAACCTGGGTTATAGCTAGTGCTCCGAAAGAGGGAATCCAGCAATGATCTCTGCCTGGAATGGCTTCAAGTGCCAAACTCTTGGATTTGCTTTGGTTATTACTAACGTGTAAGAATAGGAATGAAGCATGGTGGGAGGAGACTTGCTAGAACCTGCCATTGCCTTGTTTGCACTTTGTATCTCCTCCATTGTTTGGAACTGGGGTAGCACAGTGACCGAGCTACCATTTAGGAAGTCCCAGATTTGAAACTCACCTCTTGCTACAAACTTACCGTGTTTCCCCGAATATAAGACAGTGTCTTATATTAATTTTTGCTCCCAAAGATGCGCTATGTCTTATTTTCAGGGGATGTCTTATGTTTCTGTGTTCTGTTCGTCGGGCATGCTTCCAAACAAAAACTTTGCTATGTCTTACTTTCAGGGGATGCCTTATATTTTGCACTTCAGCAAAACCTCTACTATGTCTTATTTTTCGGGGATGTCTTATATTAGGGGAAACAGGGTAGTAGGTGGCCTCTTAGGCAAACCCCTCTGCCTCTGCTCCCTGGGTGTACTCTCTGAGGATGATAATGCTGATCAATATGACAGGGTTGCTGTAAAAGGAGAGGTGGCGCAGTCGGAGTTCTGACCGGCAGGTCTGAATTCATATCCCTGCCCTGCCATGCAGCTCATTGGGTGACTGAACCACTTGTACCCTTTCTCTCAGACTATCCTATCTCAGAGGGTTTTTAAGAGGAAAAAATGGCAACGAACTCCTTAAAGCAGGGGTCTGCAACCTGCAGCTCTCCAGATGTTTATGGACCAATTGGCCATGCTGGCAGGGGCTGATGGGAATTGTAGTCCATGAACATCTGGAGAGCCGCAGGTTGCAGACCCCTGCCTTAAAGGAAGGATGGAATAAAATCCGATGCATAACTATTAGAAGACAATGTACATTAAATGTTTTGAACCCGTGAATATGCTATATTAATGCTAAGTATTTGTATTGTCTCACATTTTGATGTGGTCCTTTGAGCCCTGGCATGGTCTGAAGAGACAAGCAGCACTGGGAAGGGAAGAAAGGGTAGCATTTACGTGAGAAGTGACGTCACTGATTCAGGGGGGCTGAGTTGAAGGGCAGTATTTTATTTGGTCATCCTTATTGCTAATAGAATGACTCTGCTAGAGGAAGCCACTGGAGAGAGAAGAAAGAGAGGTTTGTTTTTCACCTCCAGGATAGAGCAAAAAAAAAAAAAAGAGAAAGGATTAGTCACTGTGGGAAACTGCCCCACAGTTAGCTCGTTCGGCAGCCATACACCTTATACAAACCGGAGTATTTAGGAAACTGACGTAAGCGTTGCCCTATGTCATTTCCTCTTCTCACATCCCGAAGTAATTCCCATGCATGCAGAGACCCCTTCCCCCACAAGATCTGTCACTAATTTTATCAAAGCTCCTTGCCTTCGTGTTGTTTCACCTCAGAAGAAAACTCCTGCTTCTTTTTGATTTTCCTGCAGATGGATTCCAGTGACAACAGGAATGTACTGAACGAACAAATACACACACACACGCACACGCACACACACACACACACACACATGCACACACAGATACACAAACTTTTGCTTATGCTGCTCGAGCATTTTCACTAGCCTTGTTGAAATTTTGTTGGCATCTCTAGAAGTTTTTCAGATGGTTTGCCTGAGAAGAAACGTGGGGAAAATGTTGGGGGCAACTGCACTGTGTGCCACACGCCAGGGGTTTCTGCTTTATCTGTGGAGCATGCCATAAAGCATTATATGGAAAAATCACAATTAGGGCTTATATCCTAAGCAGCTTGAGTGGAGTTGCTGTAGAGAAAGGCAAGTTCCACCCATCGCTCTCCTCTGAAATCATGCTCCTTCACATTGGTGGACCCTGTGAAAACTTAAATTGTGCCGAATTCCCACTGAAAAATTAGATACAACCAAGTTTCAAAAGAATTGGCACCTTTTCATCCAGGTTCCAACATCCTCACTGCAGCATGTTTCTAGTGAAGACGTCTAGGCCTGCCCCTTGGAAGGGGGGTGCCTGCTGTCAGGGGTGCAATTGTTAAGCTAGCAGCACCAACATTTCAGAGTATCTTTAGGAGACCCTCCTGATGATACCACCCAGGTTAGGTGAAGTTTGGTTCATGGGGGCAAAAGTTATGGACCCTCAAATGTGTAGCCCCCATCCTATTAGCTCCCATTGGAGTGTTTTTTTCAAAAAGGTGCATATACAAGCAGGTCCAGGAAAATCCCGTGATAAGGGGTGGGGAGCACCAAAAACGGGACTGATCTGTGTTCCGTGGTTCGGCAGTGGGGAGATCGCGAGGAAACCTGGATATTTCGGGTGACTATCCTAGGATTAATCACCAGTGGGAAATCGCCCTTGGTAACCATATACATACTGAAACTGTTTTCAGGATATATTTAAAAAGAGAAGAAATGGGAGACATTTGGCAATTTCTACCTGTATTTCCACTGCAGCAAAACAAATAGTAGATGGGAGGGAGGGAGAGCCAATTTAGAATTAGGAAAATGGCTTGGGAATAGGGTTCCCAAAACTGCCTGGAAAATTTAGTGGGCAGTGTCTGTGAAGGTGGAGTGTGAGAAGGATGTAATGTCACTTCTGGATGATGCAGTAGGCTATGTCTGTTTAGATCAGTGGTGGCGAACCTATGACATGACCAATTGGAGTGCCATAGGTTCGCCACCACTGGTTTAGATTGTCACTGCTTGTACAGAGAGGTACAAGCTTCCTTGAGTTACACCGGGGAGGCCACATTCTCAGGAAGGAACACCTTTGTCAGGGAATGGAGCTATAAATTGCTTAAATTGCTCACTGAGAGGAGATGAGTTTCCTGCATGGAGATAACCATTTGCCCAGCTGCTAGGAAGGGGTAAGTGGATGGCTATTTGGAAGACATGAATTAGTCCATAAAGGTCTGAGATGTACACCCTACTAGCTGATTGGAGAGAAAGTGGCAGAGTGATCCATGTGGGACTGCACTCATGTCCTTACAATAAATAGGGTGAAGAGAAACCCATCCAGTTGGGATAGCAACTGCCCTCTCCACAATCCCCTGCCACTAATCAGTTGGCCAGTGGAGGGATTTATTTGCAGCAAGAGAGGCCTGGGCTGGCATGGCAGCGAAGTTGCTGGCAATGAGATGACATCAGTTCTGGTGTGCATAAAAAGTGATGCTACTATGTGAACTGGCAGTATAGGATGTTCTGGTATTTGGGCAAAACTTCTATGGAAAAAGGGCATCTACCATAGTGTGCCAAAATATCAGATTGTCCCATGTCTCCAGTGATATGATAATGCCACTTCTGGAACGTACCAGAAATGATGTTGCTACAACACTGGCTTAGTTCTTTACCCACTGCCAGCAAGTCCCCCTCCAGTCACCACCAGCTGGCAACCTGTAATGTTCAAGCTGGCCTCATATATTCTATTTCCTTTCTTAGTCCAGCAATAACCTTGTAGTGCCCTGATAGACTTTTCTTATGTATTTGTGTTCTAGAGTCTAAAGGTTGTATTATAGAAAATAAAGATCTTTTTCTTTTAAGGTCAGTGTTCATAGAATCTCACCTTCACGTCTCGCCATTTCTACTTCTCATAGGCTAATACCTTCTGGCTAGGCCAGGCCAAATAGTAACCTGGAGAAAGTGGGCTGGGACATACAAGCGCACACGCACGCACGCACGCACGCACGCACGCACACACCCCTGCATCTCAAGCCACAGGTAGATGAATAAATAGGGTACAGCTTGGGTAATGGCAACTTGCTTATAAAGCAGGTGGGGAGCAGAAAAGAGTGGGGTAAGTCTTCTCTCATGTACATCTGTTCTTCCCCCACAGTGACAGTCCCTATGTGGACACCATTTCCCCCCACTCCTTAATTCCAGCAGGGTGGGGCAGGAAATTAGGAACTGGGGCTTGTAATTCCCCCTCCTGGGTGAGTAAATGGGAGTCTAATTCTCCCTGTCCCACTTCCCCAATGAAATTAGTACATTCACATTGCTGTGGGAGATAGAATCATGGATTTTACTTTATGCCCAGTTGGGCCAGAGTG
Source organism: Sphaerodactylus townsendi (assembly GCF_021028975.2). Lineage (NCBI taxonomy): Eukaryota > Metazoa > Chordata > Lepidosauria > Squamata > Sphaerodactylidae > Sphaerodactylus > Sphaerodactylus townsendi. The sequence continues at coordinate 2,099,386 of NC_059436.1, forward strand.
GCATTATGAACCATGTACAGTTTTTTTGCCCAATCAAATGCTTACATATTTATCCTTTGTAAACCAGTTTACAGAGGACCTTGCAAAAGCTTGCTTGAAAGAAATATATCTTTATGGTCTTTTGAGTATCTTGAAATGTTTGCTATCTCTTCTTCCTCCACTGTCTAGTTACTAGTGCAAAACGGAATTTCTGCAGCTTTGTGTGTTTGCATTTTGTCTTCAATTAATAGCTTTATGAACACAGGAGTAGCTATTACCTATATTTCATACTGAGTTGAGAGGGAGGAGAAGAATAATTTGATGGTTTCTTATGGCTGATGCTAGGGTTATCCGCTTTATAGAAAACAGTGGGTTTAATCCCATTGTTTGAGAACAGCAGGCATAATGTGACCATTTGGAGTGAATTAAATTTTGGCATGATGGAAATTATTCCATAAAATTGACTTGAGAACAGAAAACAGCCACTGATGCCCTGTAAAACCACTGAACCTGAAAATTTAGCTTTTAATTTTTTGTAAAAAAAATAGTTTTCAAAATATAACATACAGCTGCTCGAGAGGAAGAAAGTATAATAAAATTGTTTATAATAACTCATAAAACACTTGGAGACTCTTTCTCACTAACCTTATCATTCCAAAATGTTAAAAAAATTGCCCAACATAATAAATCTGGTTAGTCTTAAAGGAGGAGTTTGGTGTCTCTATTAATAAGCTCCTGAGTTACCAGTAGTCATCTTGCAAAAGCATATGCCTGAAATGCTACGATAATGGGCAACTGAGCTCTCATCCAGTGCCAGCATCCTCACCTCATCGTTACAGTGGGCAAGGGTGCAGATGGACTGGAATCATTTGCCAGGGAACTTCAGACAGGAAGAGAAGAAAAGATTTCCCGGTGTTCTGTGAATTTGTTATTAGAAATATTTCTTTGAGTCCTTTTGATAGTATGTTAGTTTAGTCAATAATGCCATGTTCCAAATCCAATGAAACCATTTGCTGTGGGGAAAGGAGTCTGTGTTGCAGTTAAAGTATTGACCTAGAATCTGGGACACCCACGTTGGAATTCCTGCTCTGCCATGAAAACCTGCTGGATGACCTTAGGCCAGTCACATACCACTAGCAAGTATTTAGATGGAAGACCTTGAAGGAATACTTGGCTTGTGATGCAGACGCTGGCAATGGAAAATTGCCTCCAAACTTCTGTTGCCCTGAAAACTCCATGGAGTTGCCACAGTCAGCCTTGATGGTAAAAAAGGGTGGTTGTGGTAGAAGAACTATAAGGACCATTTCTACACTTGAAGGAACAACGTTCTCCTTTACACGACCCTGCACAGTAATCTTTGGATCCGACACTACTTAATATTCTCCTTATGGGAATCAATCACCAATGGCTGAAACACTTTAGAAATTTTTTTTGAATACAAGCAAAACAGATGTAAAAAAATTAGCTCGATATAAACCATACCCCATATCTTGCACATTTCTATATACAAACACTAATTTGTGTGGTGTAAGATATCACTTAGACACTTGAAAATTCTCCAGCTGTAAGAGACAACTTTTCAATCGAATAACAAGGCACACAATTTGGCAACACCTACATAAGGGATCAATACTAATTGTTAACTCAAAAGCACTTTTATTTCATAAATCATTATATTTTCTGATCCAAGTATTTGCTATAATGCCTGATCTGGGAAAAAAATGAAACTGGAATGGGGTGGGCTATTTCTCATTGCAAGAAAAAATTCCTCATAGTTCAGAACTTGCTAGTTCCTAGCTCTGAATTAAAATGGCCGTTAAATCTAAATCACTGCTGTGTCCAATTATCCTGATTCCTACTGTGATGGTTCATTGTAAAACATAGTGCTTAGTGGAGAAAAATCAGGAATACATTTCAAAAACTAGATTATCCAGCTCAAGTGAGAACGCGATGGAAATAGCTAATCCGCCATTTGGAGGTTTTCAAATGCAATGAAAAACATCATTTTTGTAGTGATTCTCTGTTTATATCGATATATCAATATAATAAATAACAAAATTGAAGTAATAAAAAATCTGAAAAGGAAGAAGGGGAGGAGAGGAGAGTGTGGGGGAGCGGTGGTGGGCAGAGGGAGGAAGTCCAGGGCAATTCTGTGCTTACTGGCAAATCTCACCTGCTCTGGTGGTGACGAAAATTAATTGCACTTAAAGTAGTATCACTTGGTGCAGGCAGAATGGAAATTGAAAATGGAGCACGGGGAAATACAGCTGTACAAGAAATCTTGTTGCGATGGACGTCTGCCCCTGCTACACAGCAGATACCTTTTGCATAATGGGCCTAAATATTTTAATTGTACATTACTTGAAATATATTTTCTTTTAAAATAAATGCATATTTATCAGGAGAAAAAAACTTTCTTTCGAATCAGACACTTTTGTGGCCCTATAATATAATTTAAGATGTAGGACTCCATTCAAGACCTTCTCTTCTGAGAGCTGCATAATCATGTTCATAGCAATCCTGAAGCATTTCCCAACCATGCTAAATTCCTTGTCAGTTTCTCCCAGTCTAAAAGGATATTTGCACCCACTGGAAGGGGTATGTTATTAAACAATAAAAACAATTCCACTGGAATACTTGCTTTAATGCTGGAAATTTTACCCAAAAGTTTACACCAAAAGTTCAGGAGTTTTTTTTAAAATAATTAAGAACAAATTAGAGCTGAATCCAGACCCAAGATACTTCAGGCTGATTTCTCAATGGGATCAGACAAAACTTATTGATGTTTTTATAGGATCCAGAGGCTGGATAACTTAGCCATTCTGACTTAGCTAGATTCATGTTATATTGCAATAACTTATCAAATAGGTTAATCATATACCTTATTTTTACAGTCAATTCCATTGGTTTAATTAGAGGCTTCAGTATTTTCCATCTCGATTGTGAAAGCAAGTCTGTCCAACAGTCCAGCTGTTCCACAAGCAACAGTCTGTCTTCATGTATGTGAGCACATCCTAAGATGAAATGATTTTCTCTTGTTCTCATTCATAAAATGGGCATGCCAGTTTAATAGTCGGCATTCCACCTCCTGCTGCAGGGCTCCTGTGCCTAACAGCTGCTGAACAGGCAGAAATTCAGTGAAGAAGAAGAAGAAGAAGGAGAAGGAGAAGGAGAAGGAGGAGGAGGAGGAGGAGGAGTTTGGATTGCCTGCCCTTTCTCTCCATAGCAGGAGACTCAAAGGAGCTTACAGAATCTCATTGCCCTTCCCCCCTCACAACAAAGCACCCTGCCAGAAGTGGGAGTTGATTGGGAGCCAGAGGGCTCCGAGAAGCCATTGGCCAGCCCAAAGATCACCCAGCTGGAGTGTACTGAGGGGAGTGTACTGGAGGCTAATCTGAGGTCCCCAGAATCGAAGCCTCCACTCTCAGGGTGGCAGAAGCCGAGAGGAGAGAATCAAACCCGGTTCCTCCAGATTAGATACACAAGCTCTTAACCTCCTACGCCACTGCTGCTCCTCCTCACCCAGTGGGTGAAAATCTCCCATGACAGTTATTTTTCTTTTGCTTCTCCTATTTTATACTGAAATTGTTCTTATTGTTATGCTTGAAGAACATGGCAGAATCACCAAAACCCCACCTTTTTCACTTTCAGTTTTTAAAAAAACTTTTGCTGACATAGCTACCAGATTGAATTCAAAACTATTCATACCCTCTCAGCTATCCCAATGACAACCCTGTGCAGAACATTGGTTTATTCATCCCAGTAATGTGGACAATATTTCAAGGGGTGGGGAGAGGGTAACATTATATCTTATTTGGGGGTGAAAAATACCTTTTCTTTGAAAATGGAGGGGTTGAAAAGGAGGATGTAAATTTAATAAATGAAATTATTCGTAAGGAGAAAATAAAAGACTGTAGATCCCTCACCCCTTAATGGGGGAAATCCAATGAATCAAAGCTTGTGTTATAGTTAAGGACTGAGAACTAGCATAGACGTGTTTGGCTTTAGGCCCTTTTAAAGAAAATTGGCACGTACAATACTCAATATATTTTTTGACAATTTTAATAGCTTGATTCTGAAAAGCTTGAGTAGACACCAACTACGAGTGAAATTAGTGGGCTGTTTTCAGTGAATCACAGGAAGTGCTGTGTTTCAGAGTGTTATTACATTCTGGAGCTTTTCTGAAATGCTGAGCAGTTTTCTGCCAGTGTCCATTTGAAGAAATTTATATTAAAAAAAAGAGATTTATGACTACTTTCCCTAATGTCAATCTGTTATTCATGCCATCCCTTGGTGCTTCTTCCCAGAGATTCCAATTTTCCAACTCAGCATGAGAATTTATGTATGAAAAAGATTTCAATAACAAGGCAGTGCTTGCCTTCACAGCAGAATACTTTAAGAGCATCTGTTATGGTTATTCCATCATAATTTGAATATATGTGCTCTCATTGGACTAATCTGGGGTAAGTAACAAAAATGGTTAAAAGATAATGATCCCTAATAATCTGAGAACAAGGATTGCCACGTTGCTGAAGAAGCGGGTATCATCCCATGAAACTGGAGAACAGCAAGAAACATGTCAGATGAGAAATGTATTTGTTTGTGCACTATATAAAAGTTTACAAGTTAGTTATCTTCAGTGAGGATTTTGAAAGTGCATTTGCAGCTCAGACTGTAATTACATTTGGCATTGTTAGTTTTAAGGAATGTTTGGATATGCTTCACATTTCAGTTGTATTGGGTGTTTAAGGGTGGTAGGGTTGGAATTTGGGATTGGAGTGCAGTTGAACTTGCACTGCCCTCAGTGTCCACATGGAGATCAGAAGCAGATTAGGAGATTGTGGAGACTATGTGGAGATTAGGAGTGGCAAGGACCAACTGGTTCTGCCCCCCACCCCCAAGCTCCACTTCCGGTCAGGTAGAGAGCTTGGGGGTGGAGCCAACAGTATAAAACTAGAGCTGGCCAGCCCCCATGCTCAGTCTGATCCTGATCTCAGTGAGGCTTGGATTGAATTCTAAACTGCAGTCTGGAAGCTTGCAATTTAAAGCTGGACCCAAGCCTTGCTGAGTCCAGGATCAAAAAGGCCCTGGCCATTCCCAACCTCCATGTGGAAATTGGGGGTGGGCGAGCCCCGCTCTCCAGTGGTCAACTGTGCCCCTGCCCCAAACTCCACAGGGAGTTTGGTACTGGGACACAATTGCAAGGGGTGGGGGGAAGCCTAGCCCTGCAATGCACCCCCAGGAAGTGGCACCCAAGTCACTACCCCCCCAGTGTCCCCCAGCTACACCACTGGTCTGACATGACTTACTCTTGAGAAATTCATGCTGGCTCTTAGTCATCACAGCTGTCTCTTCTGAATGATCAAGGACTGACTGATGATTTGCTCGAAAACCTTACCAGGTATGGATGTCAAGTTGATGGGTTGGTAGTTACCTGGATCTTTCTTTTTGCCTGCCTCTGATCTTCTGGGACCTTACTTATTCTCCAAGAATTCTCAAAAATGATGGACATAGGCTCTGAAATTACATCAGCAAGTTCCTTTAGTGTCCTTGGATATACTTCATCTGGCTCTGAGAACTTCATTAAAGAAGCTTAGGTGTTTGTATACCACCCGGGTGCCTATCCTTAGCTGCAACTCCCCTCATCATGTGTTTTTCTTTTGCCAAGTTGAGTGTGATTTCCCTGTCCTTCTGAGAGTTCTTTTCCTTTTGCAAACAGTCCTGCTGTACTTGCCACCTCTTGCCAAAAAGTACAAGTTACCTATGAATTTTCTTTGGATAGGGTGTTGACCATGTCAAAGCTTCTCAGCCACAGTAGGGAAAAAAAACAACACAACACTTTTTAATGTTAAAGAACATGCTGTAGATCTGATCTTGGAATTTCTATGTATTGGCTAATACATTTCAAAGACCTCATAGACAAGGCAGTTTCAAGTTGGGGTTTGAAAGAAGAAAGAGCTGGAAGGCCAGTGACATAACTATAAATGGGGACTTAAAGAGTGTTCATCAGATGTTCAGTTCAAACCTGTTTTCATAGCTGAGCCAACATAGAAAAGCATGGTAGCAAATCAAAGCCTGTTTCAAATTGTCACTTGTCCTTTCACATCTACTTTGTTTAGGATTGTCAGTTCTGGGTTGGAAAATACCTGCAGATTTTGGGTGTGGAGTCTTGGGAGGGCATGATTTGGGGAGGGGAGGGACGAGTATAAGGGAAGAGTCCACCTTTCAAAGCAGCCATTTTCTTCTGGTGAACTGATCTCTTGTTGCCTAGAGATCAACTGTAATCCCAAGAGATCTGCAATAATCACCTGGGGATTGGCAACCTTACATTGTCTCCCTCCCACTCTGTCCTCTTTCTTCTTTAACCAGGACAAATTAATACATTCTATATAGCTGGGGGAGGGAAGGTGGCATGGTTTAGCCCAATCTCATTTGATTTCAGAAGCTAAGCAGGGTCAATACTTGGATGGAAGACTACTAAGGAAGGCTCTGTAGAGGAAGGCAATGGCAAACCAGCTGTTTCTCACTTGCCTTGGACTTTATGGCACTTTACACACACACACTTAAAGCTGGATGCCTGGGAGAATTTTTCCTTGTTTGTCTGTTCGGTTCTGTTGTGAAAATGTGTTTGTAACAAGCTCGCTGTGCAATACACTCTTTATGTGAGACCTCTCATCTCTCTTATTGGCCTGAGAAGGCCCAACACAAGGCACAGCAAGGAGAACAAAAAACCTTCATGGACTCCTGGACAAATATTACCTCTGGGCCTGTCCTGCACACAAGCATGTCCCAGCCTAAACAGCTTATGCAAAGAAATTGCATGAGCTGGACTTCCTTTGCTGCTCTGAGCAAGTTAGGAGTTTATTTTGGGAAGGAGTATGAATAATGTTGTTTATTTGTCATTGACTCATTACATTAGAACTTCATCTTAGAACTCAAGGTAGCATACAAAAGATTCCCAAAAGGTCTCTTATTGGAGTAGACCAATGCTGACTTAGCCTCTGCAAGTTGTAATATTGTATGCCTTCTTATCATACTCTGTACGCGTCAGGTCTGTTAGCTTTTACTTCACCTGCTTGTCTTCTTTAACTTAACTCACTAGTGTTCCCCATCACCTGATAATTATGGTGAAAACTTTGCACAAAATTTAGAAGTCAGTGTTGAAAGCCATGCTTCAGCCTCCACTAGTTGTGCTGAGGGCTTTCAGGAGATCAAAACCAACAAAGAAGTGTGTAAAGGTTACCAGAGTTGGCCTTGGGTAAATGGAGAACTTTAGACTCCAGTGCTGTCAGCGGTAATGTACTCTTGTTATTTTGGAGAAGAATATGGTTTCTGCCAGTTGCCTCCTTCTGAGCTGATTCAGATGTCCAGGGGCCAAAGCCATTCTTGGAGCAGGGAAGGGATGAACAGTCTCTTGGCCCACCTTCTTCATTGCATAACTGCCTCTCAAAATATGCTCCAGAAAGCCTGAAGTGAAAAGCGACTTGCTGTATATTCCACAGATGGGATATTCCCTCTGCATTTAGTCCCTGACCAGATGTGGCACCATCTGGATCACATGACTTGTGTAGAAAGCAAGAGGTCATTTGATGTCTATGGGTTTAAAATAACTTACGTTCCACTCAAGAATCTTTGAAGCCAGGGAACTTTCCTGCTCAGCCAACCTCCCATTGAGTTCAGTGACTGTTTTGCAATGCCCCTGAGATGTCTCTTGTGAATGTCAAACATCAGTTGCTATTATCATGGCACTGGGTCAGCCAAGAAGTTTGGCGCCAAAGTGAGGTGAAGCCAAAATGAAAGAGTGTAATTAGCATTCTCTTTCTCTAACAATTTTCCACATCACATTTGGGTTCACACCAGAGCAAGAAGGGTACAAAATTCCTGGAACTCCAGTGCCACTATGTTTTTACAGTTATGGCCAGATGTGATGTTGGAATGCTTCCTGGTGTAAAATTTCAGGTGCTATTGGAAGCAGGTGTTCATGAAAACAAGAGGCACCTTGTTTACATTAGGAAGCAGTGCCTACTTTTTTGTGTTTATGTGTGAGTGCTGTAAACCACCCTGTATGTGGAATCCTATGCAAAGTTACATCCTTCTAGGCCCACTGACTCTGGTGGACTGAAAAGGGTGTAATTCAGTTTAGGACTGAAGTATAAACTATCCACTAGTCATACCAAAACTCTTTTGGCTTTTCTCAGAATTCATACCAACATGTTTCACACGAGGAAGAATCTCCAAATTTGCTTCATGCTTTATTTTAGATAAAATCCAGTGGCAAACTTGGGATGTGTGCAGTCCTTTATTCCTCTATGTAATTCCTCTGAGGAGTCAGAGTGAAATGCCATGTTAGTAAGACTTATTTGCAAGTCAAGGCCTCATAGAATGGGATAAAATACAAAGGATTCAGTGTGAAAACATTTTTATTCATGTGGCCTGAAATGAAGTTCTCATTCAGCAGTGTTTACACACCGTGTTGCGGCTGCTAGGTCTTTGACCTTGAGATAAGTTTTGGGCTCATTCTTTTTTAAAAATTAATTTTTATTACATTATAATAAAATCAAACATAGTCATCTTGTGAAACTTTCATATACCTGCTATTCATCCAGTTTTACATCATTGCATTCTAGTCCAAATTTTTTAAACATCTGATAGTTAATATATAATTCGGTAATTTCTTTTCTATAGTGCCCTTAATGACTTTAGTTCCTAGTTTCTACATAGTTTATTATTTAAACAATTGAGTAAAACGTGTACACACACTAACACGCATATAACAACAATCAGAGAGGAGGACCAATAACAGCTGGGGGGACTACCAAACCAACCAACCAACCATCTATACAAACAAACAGTCTTCACCTACTCACAGAAACCAAAAACAGTGGGATACAGACAAATCTTCTTGGGGAACCAGTTCCAAAGTTTTGGTACTATGACTGAGAAGCTGTCTCTCAGGTTGTGATCTGTCTGGCCTCAGATGGTGGAGGCACCAGGACAGTGCCTCTGAAGATAACTGGAGTGGACAAGTAGGCTGGTAATAGAACTGGACTTGATTTATGAGTCAGCAAATCTTGAAATGTATAGGAATAGATGGCTTGGAGTGCATTTCTTCAATTATTTAAGATAGGAAAAAGTTACCACTCTGACATTTTGTTTTCACACTGCTGAGGTGATACATTTATAGGAAAACAGCTCCAACTTCATCTTTTTCATTATTATCAGAACATGGCCAAAATACACAACTGGAAATGAGGCACGTTTTCAAGAACTATGGGGAATTATTTTTGGGGAATGAGAAGGAATACATTTTTCCACAAACGTAAAGGCATTCCGTAGCAGACTGCAACTCTAGTTCCAAACTTTATTGTTCATGACTGTGCCCAGGTTAAACATACTTTCCTGTAAGATTGACCCCACAATATACTTGAACTCTGCTGTCATTTCCACACATTTTAATATGTGCAAAGAAGTTCCTATAGACACAAGATTTCTTTTTCCTATCCTCTTGGCAGTTCTTATCCACAAAATGGATTTCAACCTTTCTTTCTGCTGTAAAATGTTTCTTAAAATATCAAGGTTTTTAATAATCATTTTGATTAGCTAAAGGAACATTTACCCCTTCCCCAGTTAAAAACGTGGGAATTTCTTCTTGGTGTCTAACATTCAAATAGCAGGAATGTGTAAAACTTTTGCTAACTTCTTTCTTGGTTTACTGTCGTCGTCCCCCCACCCCACCCCCCAAAAGTATTTACAGATACATTTATTGAATTTTAAAGTGATTTTCAAAATGCCTGTAAGCTTCTTTGGGTGCCAGTTCAGGCTGAAAAGTGCCATTAAAATATAATACAAACATGAAATCTCCCCCCCACCCCAGTAAGAATGGCTTTTCCTTGCCGATGAATTAGTCCAGTGGGACTCTGAACCTGCAATTAGTACACAGCAGTACACACTGGTCTAGGTCGCCACGTAATTGTGAGGATTAAATCAGGGATTCACAGTTGCTGCCCTGAACCCCTTGGAGAAAGGTAGGATTAAAGTGTAATAGACATCTTCAGACAGGAAGTTAAATGCCAGTGAACAAAGATGGACAGTTCTGAGTCAGTGTGTTTAAGATCAGACTGTGATCTTCCTGCCACTGGGGTGAGGTAAAGACTAGGCTGGTGAGAGCATTTATCTGTGAAGCTCACTGGATGATGAGGGTCCGCTCACAGACTGATAAGGTTACCAACCTCCAGGTGGTGGCTGGAGATCTCCTGGAATTACAACTGATCTCCAGACAACAGTGATCAGGTCCCCTGGAGAAAATGGCTGCTTTGAAAGTTGGATTGTATGGTTTGTACTCTGCTGAGGTCCCTTCCCTCCCCAAATGGCATTCTTCCCAGTCTCCACCCCCCAAATATCTAGGAATTTCCCAACACAGATCTGGCAACCCGACTATTCAGTGGTGTTATGAGAACCGAATGTAGGTGGGCAGAACCATGTTGGTTTCCTGGAGGTCCTTGGAGGAAGTGTGCAACAGAAATATGTGCATATTTCTCTGAGACAGGTGTGCTTAAGTGCCAGCTTTATGATGAACAGCCAGCATGTTTCTGGAAGCTGCCTCCCCTGTCTTTATGATGTTGACAACTATCATGGGGTCAAATGTGACTCCTTCTTTTGTACTGGACCACAAACGATTTTGCCAGTATTCCATTATTATCTTGGCTATTCAGAACATCATTGCCTTGCTGGATCAGGCCAGAGGTCCACATTGTTCAGCTTTCCATTTCCCACAGTAGCTAACCAGATACCTTTGGCAAGACCACAAGCAGGTCAAGAAGGCAACAACCCCCTTCTACTCTCCCCATATCCTGGTATTTAGTAATTCACTACCTCTGCCCATGGAAGATCCCTTTAGCATCCTGAATGATAGGAATGCTCCAGGAATCTGTCTAATCTTTTTTAAAAAATCATCTAAACTAATGGTTGTTACCCAACTGTGTATCAGCAAATTCTATACATTAGTTATGTGTCGTATGCAAGAAGCACTTTCATATTTGTCCAAAAATCATTGCAAGTATATCTTTGGATGTCCCTGAGTTCTAAGATTATAATAGAAGCAACACTCCCTGCATGTGGATAACTACAATCTTAGGAAGAAGACCCACCCTGATATGCTAGCTTCATCCTGACATACTAGCTTTCAGTGTTCAGGGAAGCAGTACCGTTACCAGTGGTGGGATCCAAAAATTTTAATAACAGGTTCCGATGGTGGTGGGATCCAAACAGTGGCGCCGTCGCACACACGCACCTCCAGTCCCTATTGGGCAGGGAGGTTGCTTTAGTAACCCCTTCTCTGCACTCAGAAAAAATTAGTAACCACTTCTAGAGAAGTGGTGAGAACTGGTTTGATCCCACCTTTGATCGTTACCATATCCATTTATAGTTGCTTGAATAGACTATCAGGGGGCTTGCATTCTGAAAGAACACTGTATGATAGTCATGTTCCCTTCTGTTCTTTTGTCACAAAAAATAGTTACCCTTCTCATCACATATTGGAAAAATGAGCCTTTGGAACTTTGGGGGAATCCTGTTGTTCTCTGTTTGACTCGTTCGTTCCTTAACTGTTACTTCCTAGTGATTGAAACAGTATGGTTCTGAACTGGGAAAAGTTGAGAAGATTTTGTTTGTAACTAGGTAACTGTGAAATCAAATATCATGCCTTGGTTCCATGAATGTTCTGTAAATATATTTTTTAAAATATGTATATATTTTAAAAACACTCTTTAGTGCATTATGTGAAACAGTGATGGATAGCTTGTGGAGCAGGGGGTCACCCAAGTGATGAGATAGAAATATGTGGAGAAAGCAAAGCATTCAGAATTCTATGTCGTCCTTGGAGCTCAGTTGGTTGTGAGATAGCCAAGTTGGACTGAAGTTGCATAAAAGCTGGACTTCGGGGCGGTATTTCTTGCCAACTTACAGTTTTGAATGCAAAAATTAAATAGAGGGACAACAGCCGAGGCATGCTCCTGCTCTTTGGGAGGGCATGATTATTTTTCTTCTGGATCATAATCAACCCAGTCTCACTCACTAAGTTCATTGCTGCAGGATGTAGTGATGGCCATTAGTTTAGTTGGCTTTAAAAAGAGAATCAGACAAGTTCATGCAAGGCGTGTCTATTAGTAGCTATTAGCCACAATAAGTTAACAGAATGTCCATGATCACAGGCAGTATTGGAACGGTGGATTTTAAGTACCTGACAGTGCTGTCACAGGGGTGTTGTGGGGTTTCCGGGATGTATGGCCATGTTCCAGCAGCATTTTCTCCTGACATTTCACCTGCATCTATGCCTGGCTGTCATAGTCAGTTATTCTAGTCTAAGCTTGTGGACATCAATAGCTAAAGTAGGAGTAATTCAGCATAAATTACAATATGTATGCTGTTGAAATACAGATCTGTGTCTAAGGCAGAATCATGGGTCACACTCTGTGTTGACACCCCCCCCCACACACACACCTTTTCCCTAATACAGTTTGCAATGCTATGAATAGCAGCAGTACCAGTAGCTGTTTCAACCAAGACCAAGCATGGTACGCAAAGGGGCTGGGCAGGGCTCCAAAATTCTGTTTACAATGCTGATAAGCTACTACCTGTATCCAGCTGTTTAATGGCTATTGTTGAAAATGACACTGAGCTATTTCTGAATCCCCCTTACCCTTTTCCTTTGCCTGTTCCTTGGGGGCCCATGGCACATAAAGATGGCAACCACAGAGGGTAGGAAAGTAAAGTTTTCACTGAGTTTGTGATATGTATGACGAGAGCAGTTTATATTGGCTATTGAACAGAGACTGCAGAAAAGTCCTTGGCTTAAGGATGAGGTCTACGAGTGCTCTCCTGGTGCCAGCTAGTTCTGCATTTGTTATTGCAAAGGTACGTTTGCTTGGGAAGGAGAAGCTGATAGCCTGGCTCATTATGGGGCCATCTGCACCTAGGATTGCCAACCTCCAAGTGGTAGCTGGAGATCACCCAGAATTACAACTGATCTCCTGATGTCATGTTGCTGTGGGAGCAAGCTTGTTTTCTGCTGCTCCATAGACTAGGATCAGGAGTAATGGGTTCAAGGTAAAGGAAAAGAGATTCCACCTAAACATCAGGAAAAACTTCCTGACAGTAAGAACTGTTTGACAGTGGAATCCACTACCTTGGAGTGCAGTGGAGTTTCCTTCTTTGGAGGATTTTAAAGATAGGCTGGATGGCCATCTGTCAGGAGCGCTTTGATTGTGTGTGCCTGCTTTGCAGAGGGTTGGACTTGATGGTCCTCGAGGTCTCTACCAACTCTATGTTTCTATGACAGAGATCAGTTCCACTGAAGAAAATGACTGCTTTGGAAGTTGACTCAACCAAATTCATCTAAAGCATTTAACCTGTTTTTCTCCAGCTGGGGACCTGAAAACACACAGTCACCCTGTTTTCTAGTAAGGAGTGCTTTTCATCAGTGATGGCAAATGTCATCCTACCTCATTGGTTGATGGCTTCTTTCCACAATACCCTCAAATTATACTCATATCAATTAGTTGTATGCTGGCACGTCACCCTTTAGGTTTAATGAGCATTCCATGATGCAAGCATTACTTAGTATGCACCCAGATGGTCGGTGGCTAAATCCAGTTAATCTAGTTATTTTCCCAAAAAGCCCTTCTAAAGGGTGAATTACTCATAGAATCATAGAGTTGGAAGAGACCCAAAGGCCATCAAGTCGAATCCCCTGCAATGCAGGAACCCATAATCAAAACACTCCTGTCAGATGGCCATCCAGCCTCTCTTTAAAAAACTCCAAAGAAGGAGACTCCACCACACTCCGAGGTATTTCACTGTCAAACAGCCCTTACTGTCAGGAAGTGTATCCTGATGTTTTCCTGACTCAGACCATACCTGTTCTTATACAGGTGCAGATAGAAACACTACAGCTTTGTACATGACTGTCAGATACCCTTCTTTAGTACGCTTGAGAAAGTAGACCCACAAGAATCTCTAACATGCTCAGCAGAAGAGCTTGACCAAGAAGTGGACAGCTTGCAGACTTGTGGAGGTGTATTGTTAAATACCTCCAAGTCACTTCCGACTTTCCCTAGGCAGCAGTGAGAAAATGTGCAAACTATTTGCAGCCAATTTGGAACACCCAATGATCAAACTCAACTTTAGAAGCCAGGCAGGCAAAATTAGCAAGGCTGGGAGACCAGGGAGATGAGCCATGAACCACCTCCCTCCACCTTTGTATGATTGAAGTTACCGAAGGAAGCACCTGTTTTATAAGTAGGTATTTTACCTTCAACCACTGGAGAGTAGTATGAGAATGCACATGCACTGAACATTTGCAATAGAATTTAGAAAGATGTTGAGCACTCTGTAAAAAGTGTACCTTTTCTCCAAGTGTTCATAGATGTTGCGTCTGTAACCCCTATGCTAAGAATGGGATGACCCAGAGAGGGGTGAAGTCTGAAAAGAAGCAGAAGGTTGCAGAACTCATGAGGTTGGAGGAATCAAGGTCCCAGGCTGGGACCTTGATTCCTCCAACCTCATGAGTTCTGCAGCCTTCTGCTTCTTTTCAGACTCCACCCCTTTTTGGGTCATCTCATTCTTAGCATAGGGGTTACACTTACAATTTGTGATTCAAGGAGTGATTGCATGTTGCTAAGCTGGCAGTTCACATTAGGCAAAGCTTCTTGAGACCTGGTCATTTTTTTGGGGGGGGGGGTGTCACTTGGGAGTTTGTGCTCCTCAAGCTGCAACCTTGCCTGGTCCTGGAGCTTCTATGATGTAACTGACATCTCTGCTTTTTGGGGTGGGTGGGTGTGGCTAGAGTCCTTCCTAATGAGTTCTTCCTTCCCATCTCCAAGGCCTGCTTCTGCTTGTGATTAGCAGGGATATTTGGATTGCATGCATGCTTCTTGCCCATTAACCAACTCCTGGAACAAATTCAAAGCTGTTTTGCTTTCAGAGAAAGCCATAAAAATTAGTGGCATTTATAAACTTCAAACTGCCTTCAGAACATAACGTGCCCTCTGCGCTCAAGGGAAAATGTTGCTCTTTGCAGAGTGCAGAAAGGGAGAAAGATGTTTTGTCATCAGCTGCCTGTTGAGACTCTTGAAACAAGTTTTAAAGCTTTTAATATTTGATCTACTACCAGTAGTACTTGAGGAGTAAGTAAAACTAAATTAAAAATGAATTAGGATGTATTAAAACTAATTGAAAACTGTTGATGGGGAGTGTCTATAACAGTGAGCTTGGGAGTGTCTGGTTCAAACCTTAATTTCTCCATTGAGATTCTGGGGCTGCTTGGATAAGCCACCATCTCTCCTGCAGTCCCACACACACCTGCATTACAAAATTACTACTGTCCCACCTTGCAGGATTGTTGTAAAGATTACTCAGGTATTGGTGAAGTCATTTGAATGGTTAACAAATAAATCCTCTCTTTTAGACAGTCTGATGCTGTGTTGCAGATGATCCGTGAAATAAAATAAAACCAGTATTCGTTTTGCTATTTTAATAGGCCTTCTGTGCAATTCAGAAACATTAATGTGCCTAAATACATCTGAAACTAATGGGATATGACACCTGGCTGTGTATGTATTTACTCAGAAATATGCCCTGTTGGATGCATTGGACTGTATTTTCAAATAAATTAGCAGAGGATTATTGTCATCTGTATACAGGTTAGCTGCACGATCCCATAGATCTCAAAGGGACTAACAGGCTCAAGCAACTCAATTTTTACCATTTTTACTCCATTCTAAAAACCTGGTTGATTTTTTAGGACAGTTCGAAGTGCATGTTTTGACCTTTAAAGCTCTGAAAGGTCTGGGACTAAGAATCCTCAATGACTAATTTTTCTGATATGAACCTACCTGAACACTCAGGTCAGTTCCAGGTCACCTTCTGTGTGCCCCCACCATTGGAGGTGTGATAGATAGTCATGTAAAAGTGGGTCCTTTTAGTAACAGCACTGAAGCTGTTGAATTTTTCAATTGCTTAGAGTTGATATATATTTATTTATATAGATTTATATAGAGTGATATATGTTTAA
This sequence comes from Sphaerodactylus townsendi, assembly GCF_021028975.2. Classification (NCBI taxonomy): domain Eukaryota; kingdom Metazoa; phylum Chordata; class Lepidosauria; order Squamata; family Sphaerodactylidae; genus Sphaerodactylus; species Sphaerodactylus townsendi. The sequence goes on from NC_059436.1 coordinate 2,115,434, forward strand.
ACTCTGCCCTTCTCACCAGGACCCAAGGTGGATTACACACTATATGTGAATACAGTCAACAGAATCGGGCATCCAATAAACAATGCAAACAGGGTTCAGATTGCAGAAATCTGAAAACAACTGTCAGCTGAGGGCATTCTGCAGTGACTCCTCTGGCTGCCCATCAGTTATTAGCCTCAATTTAAAGTATTGGCTATGACATACGAAGCCTTTATGGCCTTGGACCCTCATATCTCTGAGTCCATCTCTCCAGTGATGGTCTGCAGTGACAGCTTTACTCATTTGAGCAGGGCCTTCAGTGGGCTCCAACCTGCAAATTGGCAAAATCAGCCCCTGTAAACATGCCTTCTTCATTGTGGTTTCCATCTTTCAGAATGGCCTCCCTGGGGAGGTCAGGAAGGCTCCCTTTCTCCCCACTGTCCACAAACTTGTCCACTGTTTAAAGTCTACTACTGTGTATAATTTGCTGTAAATAACATCCTACTGTGTAATCTTGCATCATTTATTGTGTCATGTTAACAGTTATGCTTTACGCCAGTTCTGCTTTTTAGATTTCTGGTTGGTTCTACAACCCAAATCCTATACTATTGTTTATTGAATGTCCCATCCTGTTGACTGTATTGACTCCCACTGTATAATCTGCCTTGAGCACCTGTGAGAAAGAAGACCTGTTAATAACGTAAAATAAGTAAATACTTCTAGGGAAGACCCAGAAGTAACATCACAACTCTCTCCTGTGGGCCAATAGCACCTTTCTTTGGCCCATTTTAGGTTGAGAACCTGGTGTGGGGTGCCAATTCATATCAAGCTTGCATACTTCCTAGAATCCATCTGCTGCCCTGATACAGAGAAGTACCTGGGAGAAACATATTGTGTGGTTAAGTTCTCAACCATATGGTTACCTGGGTGATTTTGGACCAGTCCCTCTTTTTCAGTCTAACCTATCTCCTAAGGTTAGTGTTGCGATAAAAGGGAGCAGGAATATTGTGTATGATACCTTGAGCTTCTTGGAGAAAATTAGAATTAAAAAATTATACCGAGGGTTTAAAAATGGTCTAACTTAAACACAAGCATTTACTTTACTTTTCATGGGATCCATTTCTAAACTCTCTTAGGCACCTTGGAAATACAGAACAGGTCCAATATTGTAACAAGAGCTATTATCCACAGTGTATAAATATTTATGGCCTCAAGAACTTGAAGACCCTTCATTTATCAATGGCATCATCTCGCTAACCTACTCAGCTGCTCTTTGCTAATAAGTGGCATTTCCACAGTTGATGGCTATTTTTAGCAGACGGGAGTTATTTTTAGCCTTCATTTAAATGCCAATGGATGATCAGATAGGAAGTAAATATGGCAATGGAGGCTAATGATTGAAAAATTAAATGTTGGGTCATGAATTGGTGGAAACCATTCATGTTTTTCCCACCCTGGCTTTGATTTCACTAGGCATAACATTAAAGACCCATTATTTACATAGGGTTTTAAAAAGTTGGCTGTTGTGAGTTTTCTGGGCTGTGTGGCTGCAGTCTGGTAGTTTTTGCTCCTCATGTTTTGCCCAGATATACGGCTGGCATCTTCAAAGGTTTAAAATCTTCAGAGGTTTTAAAAAATCTTGCATGCATATTCTGGGGGGGAAAACATTATTGTCATGAATGGTGCATAAAGCTTCCCTTATCCCTTAAAGAAAAGGGACACTTTAGCAAGAATGCGGGAAAGCTGTCACAAGGGCTTTGCAGAACGGCATTTTTCTCCTAGTCGCTAATACAGTATTTTGAAGGCTCCAGGGCTAAACAAGTTGAAAATCAAATTTATAACTTCCTGTTTCACAGCCGAAGGGAAGAACAGCAATTTTTCTAAGCTCTGTATGACAGAGCAGAATGATCCAGCATGTCATCCGAGATATTCCAGATGGACATTTGGGCTGGTGAGAATTGTGGTTGCATGTCAAGTTAAAGATTCATTGATAAATTATTGAAAATATGCCATAAAGTTGTCATCTGGAGTATGTTTAGGAAAGGATCCAGCACACGTGCAAGATGGCCACAAACAATAATAAACACTTGCAGTTAACAGCTTGTTAATTTATATTATTCTGGTTATGCCATACGTGAATGACTGGGACCCCAAAAAGGGGTTATATATCCTGGAGTTCATGGGTTTTTATGACATTTTTTTGGCCTTGCTGGAGCCTCCCCTTTTTACAGTGCCATACTAAGCAGAATTGCACCCACTGGCTTCAAAGGCAGGGTTTATCTCTGGTTAGGAAGATGGAACTACTAGTGACTTATCAGCATCCTTTGAGAGATGTTTGCTTATACACTGACATAGCCTCCATTGCTGTTAGCGATATCATCACAAAACCAACTTTTATTGACTACTGAATACTGCATTGTCACCTTGTTCAGTGTCTGATGCCTGATGGAGAGGGGACTCCTCTGTGACAGCAAGAACACGGAAGCAGAAGCAAGGGCTGGCAGAAGCTACTGCTGCCAGGGAAAGGGATAACTGTACTTCCCAATGGCAAAAGCAGTGAAGATGCACACAAGCCAAGTATTTTCTGTTTTTTGCTCTGCCCTACTTAAAGTTGCATTTCAATCCAGTTATCAAAAATGGAGACTGTTTGGAGCAGCACTGAGGTTTTTTTTTTTTTAAAAAAGAGTAGATGTTTATGCAAGTTTCATCATTCTGGGAGGGTCAGTTGGCCTAGCATCATTTTGGATCTTTCAGGCTCTTCTGAGAGCACTTGCAACATCCCTTGTTACTGCTGCCAGTCTGTCATTCTGTCTGCACCACAACCATAAGCTGTGTCCCCCAGTGATTCGTAGAAGGCACGCACTCAGAATTATGTAAAGTTGTTTAGTGAGGGTATGTGCCTTTTCTGGTCAAAAGACCGCAGGTAACAAATGCTTTGAAAGTCCTTTCTCTGCTTGAGACCAAGAAAAGCCACTTCTGCATGGAGAAGGGTCATGGCCTTGAGACCATATGCACATGGTTTGCATATGGTTCCAGGTTCAATATTTGACATACCTGCACTGGGAGCCTTTTAATAGGCAGGTGTGTTATTCTGGAGAAAAAACCCATAAATGATACATAATATACCGGTGCTATGGTAAAGAATATTCAGTATTTTCATTGTACAACTTTGGGCAACTGATTTGAGGAGGGATTTGTATTCCTGGGATTAGTCTACAGCAGGGGTAAGGAACCTGTGGCTATCCAGATGTTCAGGAACTACAATTCCCATCAGCCTCTGTCAGCATGGCCAATTGGCCATGCTAGTAGGGGCTGATGGGAATTGTAGTTCCTGAACATCTGGAGAGCCGCAGGTTCCCTACCCCTGGTCTACAGTCATCTGAAAAGACGCTTTTTTCTTTCTTTTTTTGAAAAAGATCTTAACCTCTGCAAGAGAGATATCTAAGATGGGTAAAGATTAAGGGATTTGGAGTAATTATAAATGTAGATATGGTTTAACAACAGTTAGAATGAGAAAGGAAAATATATACGTAGAAATTGTGAAAGAATATATGTTTTCATGTTGTCTCATTTTAGTTTTGTACAAATTAAATGGTAGTATTGGGACTATTTTTTTTTAAAAAATGGGAAAAATAAGAAAAGCTGTTATAAAAGTAAATGGGATTAGTTATCTAGAAATTTCATGCATAAGGTGAAGGCAAGATGGGAGCCAGTTAGATTTATTGTCTTTTTTATGATTATTTTGATCTTTTATCTATTAAGTCACTGCATGGGCTGGTTTTGTTTTTTTATTGGGGACGAAGGCTGACACTCTGCAATTCATGCTGATATTTTTCTTTATATAGAATGGCAGATTCGCCGTTCTTGTAGCTGTAGAAAAAATATTTTAAAAAGAGAAAAGGGCTTAACCTCATTATTTGCTAAAGGGGAACTAAATGATGTTACTTTTACAAGCGGACACAGGAAAGAGTCTTGAAAATTAAAGCAGGGCTGCAGCTGTAGCCCAACAGTCAGCCATGTGTAGGTAATTGAGCTTTAGCAGACCTGGTTGTAATGTCAGCATGTGACATTTTAGTCTCTTGTATAATGAGACCATCAAGAGGGGCACTCTTACAGCAAGCCTGAGTACCAGCATTTACTGCAAAGTCTCTATTATCTCCATGGATAATATATTCCCCCCTCCTCCCTGTAAATGCGCTTTGCAGCTCATAAAGAAGAGGTGACTGAGTTTATTCATTTCCTATTCAGAGGCACGGCTATAGCAGATGTTTCCACATACTCATGCTTATCTGAGCCATATCTGGCTAACCCAGTGGCATACCCAGCTGATGTTGTGGCACTGGATGCTGTTCAAGCTTGACCATGTAGGTTATACACCAGTTGCCAGTGACAGCCACTGACACAAACAAGGATATGGAGCTGCCATACAAGTCAATGATCCAGCTTTACCTACTTTGACTGGTAGCCACTCTCCAGAGAAAGGTCTTTGTCAGCGCCTGCTACCTGAGATCCTGTCTTCAATGGAAGAAGCTTGGAACTAAACTTACAACCGGTAGCATGCATACAGGTGTTTTGTCATACTCCCATGGCCTTGCTAGTGGTGGTACACGAACCAGTTACATGTTGAGAAATGGATGGGGAAGGAACAAAATGAAGCCAAGTATATGCTTTAGCAATGAGATGTCACACATATGTTGGAACCCACCTGACAACAGTAGAATTTAACAGCTAGTCCTTCTTCCAAGGCAACTGTTGTCATATGAGGAATTGCTAATGCAAGATTGGAAACTCCTCATAGAAGTAAACAACCCTCTCAGGTATGTTAGGCTGAGATAAAGTGACTGCCCTGAAGTCCCCCATTTGGTATGAAGTGGACTTCAATCTAGATCTCCCAGAGGGTGAGACTCTTTCCACTACAGCATATTCCTTTTCAAGTATTAAATCTTTTCTCCCCTTGAGTTACATCTTCACTGCAAATCTTCCTTGGTGGTCACAAGAGGACTTCTGTCCACAGGTTAGAGAGAATATATGAACCAAACCCTCCAGCTGGAATACCTCCCCTTGCTCTGAACAATGGATATAATTATTTTAATTAACAAGAGTTACCTCTCACCTTTCTGCCCCCTTAAAGTCTCCAAGGAAGCTAACAGTTTTTAAAATTGTAGTTTAAAAGCCAGCAAACAAATACACCATTAAAACAAGTTTAAACTAAAGCTTAAAATAATCACAAAGTATTAAAACAAACAGTTAAAACATTGAGGTGGAAGGAGGGATCACTGAGGGAATGCCAAGCAAAACAAAGGTGTTTTCACCTGCTGGCAGAAAGGAGCAACAAAAGGGGGCAGGTGAATCGCCCTGGGGAGGAAGTTCCAGAGTGTGGGTGTCACTACTGAGAAGGCCTAGTCCTGGATTGCCACCCACCTCATCTCAGAAGGAAAGGGCGCTCAAAGCAGGCCCTCTGAAGAGGACCATAGTGGCTGGGTAAAATTGTAGATGGTCCTCTAGATCTCTGTAAGTTGGAGAAAAATCAGCTGTAGCTTCTGCTTCCCATTTCCTCCCCTCCTTTGCTTCTGGGTGGCATTACTCTACTGCTGCTCTCCAGAACAAGCAAAGTCAACAGTACCATTAAAAACAGTAGGTGGGAGAAGCAGGGGCTGCCTTATTGTGGTGTAATGGTTAAGAGCAGATAAACTCTAATCTGGTGTACCAGGTGTGTTTCCTCACTCCCAGACAAGAAGCCTCCTGGATGATCTTGGGCTAATCACGATTCTCTCAGACTTCTCTCAGCCTCGCCTACCTCACAAGGTGTCTGTTGTAGGGAGAAGAAGGGAAGGAGTTTGTAAGCTGCTCTGAGACCCCTTACTGTTGAGAAAAGGAGGGTATAAATCCAAACTTGTCCTCCTACGGGAGGACCTCTCAATCAGCTTTATTGTCACCTATTCTTTCATCATGGGACCCTGTACTGGAGGAAGAAGTGTTGGAGGCTTTCAAAGACCTCTCTCCAAATGAGCAAATGGAAATAATGGATATATTAGAAATTATAAGATCTCATTTACTCCTAACAATATCTCCTACTTCCTCTAAGATCAAAGATCAAACAGCGAATTACTTGGTAGAGCAAAGTAATAGAATTGTCTTTATAGAACATCTCAGTGGACCTAATGAACATCAGTTTGAAGCTGATGTACATAATGCCACTCCAAATACTGATGACAATTTGCTATCAAAAAGTATGGACCAAGATTCCTCACCTCTTCCTCCAACCAGGAGAAGAAATTGCCATCATGCCAACAATGAAGGTGTTGCATCCAATACAGCTTTGGAAACTCAATTGAACATATAAATCAATCTGAATGACTTGGACTTCTCTCTAACACCCCCTCTGATTTGAAAATAATTTCCTGGAATATAGCAGGGTGGAGGAATAAGGCCAAGAGTTATGATTTGCGTTATTTTAATCAATTTGATATAATTCTTTTTCAGAAGAATTGGGCTTTGACACCTATTCAAATTGAAGGATTTAGATCATTCACCCTCCTGGCTGCTAAACCAAATCAATGGTTGGTAGTCTGTGTATTCTCTTCTCTCTAGGCTTAGCTGCAACCAAGCTCACTAACTGTAATTCTATTGCTCAAGCTATTATGCTTTCTATTGATAATGTCATGTTGATTATTGTAAATGTTTATATGCTATCTGGCTTGGGCAATGCATCCTTGCTTGTATATTGTGGTCACCTTTCAGTCTATATCATGGGGATGGAACAGAATTACCCCCATATAGAAATAATCCTGACTGGTGATTTTACCACAAGAATGGGAAATGATACCATGTCCCTCTTCAACAGTGAAGAGACTGGTCAAGATCTGATACATGTATTATTTACCCCCATACCAGTATAGGTCAAAGGTCTTAGTGCAGATTTTGCAGGCATAAATATGGAAAAATTCTCACTTCTATTCAACAAAGTTCAGATGAGTTCACTTTTGTATCATCTAGGGGATGCAGCGTAATCGACTACATGTCGATACCACCTTACATGAGGAACTTTCTCAATTTCTTTACAGTGGGAGACCTAATTATTAGTGACCATCTCCATTTAATAAGCATTTTTTGCTTGAACCATCACACAGGGTTATAGTTGTACCTGCAGCCAGTACTTAAATGCTCTCAGCCATGCTAAAGTCTCCACAGTATAAGGTAATCTTACCTAGAATGAACTTGGACTGAAATTCTCTGGGTCTGTAGTTGGATCAAATCCTTTTGCCTCATGGCTGGGCTATGTGCGCATGGCTGTGCGGTTTCCTCTTCTCACTGAATAATCTTAAACCGAAAACCCATCCTCATATCCTGGCAGATGTTTCTTCCTCCGCTACCTATGCTGCAGCTTTCAGTTAAACCATACACATGCTTTCAATCTGAGCTTTCAACATTTTCCAAAACTCCAAGCACTTGACCACAAAAATGCTACATTTATTTTTCCTTTATTCTCTGCTTAATCCACCCAATCTGATTTTATATTTTGGATTTCCTTTCTCATTTCTACACGATGCCTCTGTCCCACAAAGTGCTTTGCCGGCGAATGCTAATCCCACTGAAATGAACTTGGTCGGGCCCTGTGGAGAGGCTTGAGGATCAAATCTGCCTGTCCTTTAACCAGGAAAAAAGAATTGTGAAATTTAAATTCCTCCCCCGCCCCCAGTCTGTTCTAATTTCAAAACATGAAGCCATTTAAAAAGTTGATTACTTTTGGATTTCCTGTCATACTCATTGGAACAGCCGCTTGAGTGCTTCCTCTGTTCTGACGAGAACCAGAATGGTGTAGTGGCTAGAATGTGAGAAAAGGACAAGAGGGATCAGGCCTACAATCCCTACTTGGCTTCGATGCTCATTGACAGTGAACTCTTTCCTGGAAGTAAGCCATACTGAATAGACCTGAGTAAGATTCTGTGTACCCTGACCTGGATAACCCCAAGCTAGGCAGATCTCCTCAGATCTCAGAAGTTAAGCAGGGTCAGCTCTGATTAGAATATGGATGGGTGGCCTACAGGAACCACTAGGGTCATGGCGTGGAGGCAAACTATCTCCAAATGTCTCTTACCTTGAAAACTGTGCGGGGTTGCCATTAGCTGTGGCTTGATGGCACACACACAAGATCCTGTTCAGACCTACGTAGGAATTCTGTCTGTTTAACTTTCTACTGGCTACTCTCTCTCAGCCTAACATAGCTCAAAGGATTGTTATGAGGAGAAAATGGAGGAAGGAGGAGTCACGGGCTCCCTTCAGTGGGATAAAAGTTGAATAGATAGCAAATCTGCTGATGGCTCTTCAGTTTGCATGACCTGAACTGGAATGTTAATGATAGGACATTTTGGAGGTCATTAATTCATAGGGTTGCCATAAGGTAGAAGCATTTTGGATAGATGTCTTGTGTAGGTGTCTTGTGTAGTCCTTTCAGATAGGGGAAATTCAGTCTTCTTCTTCAGTGCTTCATATATACTTACTTTGCAATAAATGCATTTGACCTCAGTGTAGTTACTTTTGAGTAAAAATGCCTAGGATTGGGCTGCGATACACGGTGATCTGCTTTTGACTAAGCACTTAATAGCTGTTCTATTAACCAGCAATTAGACGGTGAGGCTGAGGTTGAGCTCCATGAACTCCATGATCACCTGCTGATCAGATTTGGTTAGTGGGTTACTCTAAGCATCCCTGCCAGTTTTCTCCTAGGCATGACAGGTAGGAGTTCTGTTGTCATAGTAGGGGCTGCTATGAGTTGGAAATGAAAAGGCTTCTCTGTCTAGGGTGGAGGATACGCTGGGCTGGGGCTTTGATGAGAAGCCACTAGGCCAGTGTATCTGGGTTTACACGATGATGGTGATGCCAGTAAGTACCCAAAGCAGGGAAGGCAATGAAGTGGAAGTGTGAGGTTAGGGAGATAAGCCCTTGGTTTCTAGGGGGCTTGGTATACATGCTCCTATTATTATGATTCTGGACTCAAAACTGCAGAAAGCAAAAACCTCCTCCAGGATTCTGAAGGTTCTCCTTTGCTACATTTCTCCATTTGGTTGAGCTAGCCAGGTATTGAAAACAGGGAATGGGGTATGGGTTACAGGAGCCTTTCCATTTAGGTAAAATAACAAGAGGGGGCTATTGGACCCAACTGTTTTGGTGAGTCCCTTGGCTGTTTACATGCCATTATTCCAGAGCTGTGTTACTTGATCTCTGCAGCCCTACTATCTTGATTGATCCTCACCTCTGTACTGTTTTATAATCTCTCTCTTGTCTGTCTACAGGAGGGTTCATAATAACACTACTTGTTTAGATAACATTTTAGTGTGGAAAGGACATCACATTACTTTCCCTTCTTGTAGTTCTTGTGACAGCTCTATAAGATAGGTCAACATTATTATCTCCTAGTTGCAGATGGAATGCTAAGAGACCACCAGGGGCTTCAGGAATGAGGTAAGATTCAAATCAGCAACTTCCTAGTCCATAGTCTATTTATGTCACCATCTCTCTGATTGCTGGCTTTGATTTTGGTGGGAGTTCTTGTGCCTGACAGGCTATGAAATGTTCCAGGAATCAACTAAATTTTGTCTGTCGTGCTGCTGTGAGGCAGAGTTCAAGGAGTTCACAACAGCCCTGTGAAGCAGGTTAGGCTAAGAGTGACTGGCCTAAATTTACACAGGGGAGTTAGCAGTGAACATGGAGGTTTCAGTGCAAGTCTCCTCTAACCACCATGTCTTTCTAGAGCTCTAGTAAAAACCACTGCAGCACACTGGTTGTGCTTGGAAGAACGGGGCAATCCTGTTTTGCTACACAAACCTTCCCCTTGGCTGACTCCAATTTTTTGTCTTTTTCTTCTTCTTCGTTTGCCTGTTTCTGTCTGCTACTACTGGATTCTGTCCTCTGGCATTCAACCTTGGCTTTAATTCCTATGCCAAGAACGGTCTAATCTCTGGCTTGAACTTCTGGCTTGTTCTGACTGTACTTTCTGGCTGACTGTCTTTTGATTTGGTATTTTGCGGGCCCTGATCCTGCCCAGACCCCATTCTGGGTCCAGCCCAAGGTGACGTTGAAAGCTGTCTGGTGACAACTAGGTCAAAGCAGCCCTTGAAGAACAAGCCCACAAAGTTGATGCTTGAGGAGTCTGTTTTCTGAGGAAAGAAAGGGTGAAGAGCAATCTTGGATTCATTCTCAGTCTGCTAGTCAGTTTCCTGTGGTCAAGCTAGGGGCGTTGACTCCTTGAGTGGCCAGCGTAGCTGTGCTTTTCACAGGGACATGGTGTTCAGGTGCTAGCAATGCTTAATGTTTATCTTCATGCTGGGGAAGGCTGCATGAGTTTATTTCTATATAGCGAGGGTGCTCTTAAAACACAAGAGCAGGCCATTTTCCTTGATTAATTGGCAGCCTGAGGTCCGTTAGCCAGTTCTGCTTAGGATAGCAAAGGGAATCGCCTTTCAGGCAGTGAGAACAGTGCCTGCATGGCTAAGATCCCAGGGACAACATTCCTTACATGCGTTCCTTACATGCTCCTTTGCATCTGAGCCATGGAATATCAGTGATAGACTGAAAGGGGTACTGCTATGTTGGTTATGGCACAGTGAACATAGTATGAGAAAAGATCTACTTGATTATGCCAGAGTTAAGCCAGATATGTGAAAAATTCCCCTACTGTTGCCCCCTAGCAACAGGTATTTGGCAGTGCATGGTCTCTGAACAGACATTACATTTAGCTTTTGTAACTAGGCTATCCTCTATGAATATCTTTCAAAGACATCTTAAGTAGTGACCATCATCACATCTTCTAGCCATGAATTCCATAAGCTCATTGTGAAAGCTGTTACTTCCTTTCCTCGGTACTCACTATGCTGCCTGTTGAGTGGGGTATGGCACTTGAGGAAGGCTAGAAGAGCGTAATCTTTTTCCTGAACTGAATGGCCCCTCTCTAGAATGTTTTTCCCCACATGGAGAAAGGCCGGAGGAACAGGATCTTGGGGGAAGACAAATTTGTTCTTATGATTGCTTGCCGCTGACATGTCAAACAATATTTATTTATTTTTATTTATTATCTAAATTTGTATGCGGCTCTCTTAAAGGGGCTCAGAGCAGCTCACAACAAACCTAAAGCCTAAAGCCATACTAAAAGCACGTTAGCTGAGCAACAGTGACTAACAAACAACCAAACAGGCAACTGGTTAACCGTACCTCCTGCTCCTAATCATTTGAAGAGCTCGGGTTGAAATACAAACAGGTGGCTGGCCAGAAAGATGCAGGGTCAGCCTCAACCAAGTGCCTGGTGGAAAAGTGTGGTTTTACAGGCCCTGCAGAACTCTGACAGGAGCTGCAAGGCCCTAACAGTAGATGGTAATGCATTCCACAGCACTACCATTACCACAAGGCCATAACAGCAGGTGGTAACGCAGTAAAAGCCCTGGCCCTGGTCGAGGCCAAATACACTTCAGAGGGGCCTGGGACCACCAGGAGATTTGCCTCTGAAGAACGGAGTGTCAATATGGGGCAATATGGAGAGACACAGTCCCTAAGATAAGACGGTCCCAGCCCGTTGATCAAAGATAATGGAATTGGGCATAAGGGACATCCATCACACCAAGTCTTGCTCCCCTTTTCAGTTTTCTGCTATGTATGGCAAAGGCACATCGGGGATCATTCAGAAACAGCCTTGCTTAGTAAAGTGGTGGTATCCTGATTACAGGGTTACACTGCTCAACTTAGTTGCAGTATAAACTCACGTCCCTCCAGATGTTATGGACTACAGTTCTCATCATCGTGCTGGCAGGGGATGATGGGAACTGTAGTCCATAACATCTAGAGGGCCACGAGTTTGACACCTGTGCAGTATAGTGATTTCAATTTCAATTTATTGTGATCCAAGATCAACAAACAAGATGAAAACAGTCAAGAATAGACTACAGTCTTATAAGATCAACAATCAATAAAAATGTAGTTCGTATTATATATATGTAGAATGGCACTGATGAGACCATTGAATTAGCACAGAGAAGACCCAATCTTGGCTTAGCCCTGGAGCTTACTGGATGATTTTGGGTCAATCACTTTCTGAGCCCAAACTCCCAGCTCCTGAGAAGCTGAACCAAGTCCCAAAGAAGTATGGTAGAACATCACACCTTCCTCCGCAACCAGATACTATTGAAGTTAATGTTTTAAAAATTTATTTCCTGTTTCGTATGAAACTATTCAGTGGCAAGTATGTGTGGGTGTATTAAATTTTTCAGACAGGCTTCGTGGCATGGCAATCATTTTCCATTGAAATGGTTGCTTACAATGTACAGATAGTGTATGAAAAGTTCCACTGGCAAGCTTCTCCTACGGCAGTCGCACATAATCAAATGTTCATATGCCTTGCAACTATCGTCCTTGAAAGACCCTGGACGTAATTACTTCTGTCAGTTGTGCAAGTGGCCTTTGCTGAGGATGACAATCTCAGCATCTCATAAGAGTGCTTCTTACGCTTGCTTGGTAAGTTGTTATTGTTTCATGTTGAATCCTTATTGTGAAGGCTGGAACATTTAATTTTTCCTACAACTGTTCCTTCTTTGTATTGAAAGTGACCTTGGAGAGCGTTTAGTAGTTCTTGATCATAGAAACTTTAACATGGTAGATTTCACTCCCACAAGCATATGAAAGAGTTGTGCAGTAAATGGTGCATTGTAGGGATTTCTTTGTTCACTTCAGAAATGGCTAATAGTAGGGACAACTCCAATCAACACCTCCCCGCCCTGTATTTTTTTTGTATTAAACAGCCACTGTCCAGCCTAAAAAGAGTGGTGTACTATCTAAATTGTGTTCCAAGGGTGGATTGGCCACTATGACCACCTTTTCTGACTCCAACTCTACTGCCTGGCTAGCCAGAGGGTGAATGAGTCAGTGAGGGCACCAGTGCTAGTCAAAGTTGGGTGGCACAATGGTAATTTTTGCTACCCCCTGCCTGGATCTGACTCTGCAGTGGTGACGTTCTCACCAGCTCACATGCCTTCTAGTCATCCACCCTGCAGCAGGAGCAGGCAAGGGGCAAAAGGTTCAGGCACAATGCTGCCCGCATGTACCCAGTGTTGTCATCATCCTCACTGGGCTTCTTGCCTTCCAGCGATCCCTCTTGTGCATCTTCTTACTGGGGTTGGCAACTCTGGATGTTGAAGTTCCTGGAGATCTGTAGGTGAAGCCTGGAAGGGTGGAGTTTGGGGAAAGGAAAGGTCTCAGCAGGGATGTAATGCCCTCCAAAGTCCACCCTCCAAAGCAGCCATTTTCTGCAAGGCAACTGTTCTCTGTCATCTGGAGATGGGTTGTGATTCCAAGATATCTCCAGACCTGACCTGGAGATCATCAGGCTTCACAGGCAGGCAGGACTGACCCCCCACCCCCTGGGCCATTTATGGCCCATTCCCCTGTGTGGCTCTGCAGATGGGAGCCAGGGAAAGGCTTTTTGAGAATCGAGTCATGTGTGATTCTCTTGTTTTAATGTGGCTCACAGCCGCAGCCCGGCTGAGTCTTGAAAAACCCAGGTGTGTGTGTGTGTGTGTGGGGGGGGGGGGACGCAGAGTGGATCCGTGTTAGGATCGGGATCTGTGCAAAGTCCCCCCCCCCAACTTGGTTTTTTAACCAGTGTTATCCCAATTTAATTGGCCTGTGAGGAAAGGGCCTCAGCAGTGTTTCCTCCATGAATAAGGAGGTGGCTACTAAAGGCAGGCCTTTTCTGTTGGGGTGCCTTTACTGCATAACTCTCAAGTGTATTGAAGGTCATGATTTTTATTTTCCCAAGGCTTTTGTGGAGTTGTGAATTCTCTCTGTGTAATATCGGTTTTAGTCTGTGTTGTGAGGGAACTGGAGCTGAATACTCTTTTATTTCCACAGCTTTTACTGCTCTTAGCCTTTTTATGAATCTGCCATGATTTAAATAATGTTTCGAATTTTTGCTGCTGTTTGCTTTATTGCATCAAAATGTCTTTTAGTTATTACGAACTGGAAGTAACTTCAGGACCGTATGAGTCAAGACTCAGGGGGTCTAATTTTTGAAAATACATTGCTAATGGATGACAGAGGCTAAATTTTAGCCTGAAAGAAGTGCTGTACCTTGCTAGGCCACAAAAGCTGATAAACCCCCTTCTTGGCTACTGCTGCAAATCTGACCTAAAGCAAGATACTTGCCTGGTGTTTCAGAGGAAGTAGGCTTCATGAAGAGTCAGTTATATCTATCTCCTTTTGGCAAGCCTCTAAGCCCCTCTGTCTTCCCAGTATTAAGGTTAATTTGATCAGCTCTTCCCCAGCTCATGATACTGCCGCTGATTCAGAGAATCTACTGCCATAAGATTGCCAACTCTGGGGATGTCAACAGGGTATAGTGCCCTACAGCCCACACTCCTAAACAGCTGTTTTCTCCAAGGGAACTGGTCTCCGTCATCTGGAGAACAATTGAATTCTGGGAGATCTGCATGCTCAGCCTGGAGGTTGGCAACCCTATCTATGTCAGATCAGAAAGAACAGGAGGCTTCTAGTATCATTGTAAGAAGCATTGTTGGCTTGGATATGGACTCTGAGTGGACTTAGCACATTGCAGCTGATGTTGAGAGAATATAGACAAAAGAGCATTGCATCCTGTTGGGACTGGTAATGTTTAAAAGTGGAGAATCCCTCTATCCAGTCCAGACAGGGGCATATCTACAGAAAACAGCACCAGGGAAAGCACTGAACTTATGCTTCCCTGCCTGACATGTAGTCTGGAGAATCCACATGAAGAACAGTTGGCTTTTCTACTCTGCTTTTCTCTAAGGCAGGGGTAGGGAACCTGCGGCTCTCCAGATGTTCAGGAACTACAATTCCCATCAGCCTCTATCAGCATGGCCAATTGGCCATTCTGGTAGGGGCTGATGGGAATTGTAGTTCCTGAACATCTGGAGAGCCGCAGGTTCCCTACCCCTGCGGAGTCTCAAAGTGGCTTACAATCAAAATCCCTTCATCTCCCCATAGCAAGCGAGCCTAGGTGAATGCTGGCTGGGTTCAGCATTCAACTGTGCAACTGCCCCCAAATTAATGTGGAATTTGAGGGCAGGGTGCAGTTGCTATCAGAGGCTGCCAGGCATGGGCTGGCACCAGTGGTGGGATTCAGCAAGTTCGCACCACTTTGGCAGAACCGGTTGTTAAAATGGTGCTTGTAAACAACCAGTTTTAAATTATTTGACTCCCACCACCAGAACCAGTTGTTAAACTATTTGAATTCCACCACTGGCTGGCACCCCTGAGGGGAAGCACTCAGGGAACATGTCCTGCACTGCCCCAACCTAGGTATGCCTTTGGGTCCATAGCAACAAAAGCCGTGTAATGTCTTCTATGTACACCAGGCACAATAACAAAGCACAGTAGACAAGGTTTCAAGCCCTTCATAATGTAAAATGAAGTGGAATGCTACAAAACAAAATGGAGAGAGAGAGAGAGAGAGAGAGAGAGAGAGAGAGATGACCAAATTATTTGGAGCACTGGAGTTATAAGAGAAGATGCTGGGAGTCTTTGGGCTGGAGTTTAAGTGGTTGAAGCAGGTTGTGGAGACCATTGTCAGGGTCTGCACTGTTCCTTTGGGACAGAAACTGCAGTTTTGCTGCCTGCTTTTGGAAGTCTTCGTGCTTTCAAAAGGTGCTGATTGGCGTGTTTGTGAATGAAGACAACCTGGCAAAGTTGTTGTAAGGCTTCCTTTCTCTCTTTCAAAAGAAATTATAGTATTACTACGCTGATGTCTCACCACTTGGGTATAGAAGGAAAGCAGCTGTGCACATCAGACTCCTCTCTCTTGTGCTAGAAGAGAAATGTTTGTATTGGATATAACCGGCAGTAATGTTGACTCCAGTTTCTGTGTTGGAATTTAGCACTTGACATATTGGATGGTGTCAGAACAATGGGCTTGTAACTTAAACGGCAGCTTCAGCAGGATGGGCCCTGATGTGCGTGCTGCTAGCAGCTAGCTCCATCAACTGGCTGCATACAGGGATTATTTGCAAGTACGTAAAGAAGAACAAGATGTGTAATTGAGCATTGACCAGCACCCAGAGAAACTCATAGAGCAACTATATACAATGAAGCCTTGACTTTTAAAAATATACAAGGCAGTGGGGTAATGGTGGAGAGAGAACTGGGAAAGAGGGATACTTTTTCTTTTCTTTGCTGTCCATTTTAAATTCAGAACTGCCTACCATACCTCCCAGGTGCTTGCTGCTCCAAAGGGCTTCAGATGGAGCTCTGAGGGAAGAAACCTGTTGTGTGTGTGTGTGTGTGGTGGTGGTGGGGGGGGTTGAGTGGAAATTCATGTGTGGCAAAGTAGCCAAGGCAAGCACTTCTTCCCCTACAATCCTGGCCATTCTTCCACATAGTGTGCTGGGGTTGTTTTTCATTGCAGAAAACAAAGCCAGGCCTTTGCAGAACTCATTTTTGTACATAATATGTGAAGGTAACGGTAGTACCCTGTGCAAGCATTGGATCATTACTGACCTATAGGCAGTGGTGGGATCCAAAAATTTTAATAACAGGTTCTGATGGTGGTGGGATTCAAACAGCGGCACCACTGCACACACACACCTCCAGTCCCTATTGGGCAGGGAGGTTGCTTTAGTAACCCCTTCTCGGCACTCAGAAAAAATTAGTAACCACTTCTAGAGAAGTGGTGAGAACTGGTTGGATCCCGCCTCTGCCTATGTCGATATATAGTGCAGCTAGCCCCACATTCACTCTGAATGGTCATGCAGAGATAGCGTGAATCAATTTAATATGAAACTGGTTTATGTGGTTTGCTGGAATGATTATTCTTCCATCTCACAGTGTGTGTTTTAACACTTCCCCACTGAAAATGCAGCATTCCTTTTTTCAATACAGGGGAGAGTGTTTGCTTTTTATCATTTATTTTAACAGAGTGAATTAAAGCATGGGCTGTTGTCCTCTCCAAATAACAAACATCTTCTCTTCCAGTCTCCATTTGTACAAACAACTCTTGGAGCGAATGTTTCTCTGGCATGTTGGAATGTAAATCCTAACAAGATGGGGAAGATGTGCTGGCTCCTCTTTCATCAGGATGCGCCAGCTGCTTTGGGATGGCAGCCCTCCCCCACATTTTCTTCCATGTGCCTTATTAGGAAAAACTGTCAAGGATCCACCAAGGATACAAATGAACCCTGCCCTGCTGGCAGTTCATTCCTGACATAAGAAAATGACAGTACTCCAATGCTGTACATTAGTTACAGCAGAAAAACTGAAGCCAAAACAAACTGCTTATACTGAGCTTTCAAGTCTACCTTTATTCCATCCCATGCCCTGAAAGTCTCTCTCTCTCATAACAGATGCAACAACTTTGGGGTTTTGCTTGGCATATGGATAAGTCAAATTAACCCAGGTTTTCTTGGAACAGTATAATATTGAATGAGGCTATGTATTTAGAGTCATCGTCCCTTTTAAATGCCCAACCTGCAATGTTTCAAGCCAGAAATTTGATGTTTCCCTGAGTCACCTGACGGAATCAAGGATGCCTCATCATTTGGAAGATAATCCAGAATGGCTTCTGCAGCACCTAGGAGTAGATCTTGGGTGCACAGGAGTAGTTTGGCCATCATTTAGTAGGTCAGAAGATTCTGATAGGCTCTGTTAAGATCCCAGTGGACCAATGATCACAGGTTCTATTCAAACTGTGTCGTGGGCTGCTGAACCAATGACTCATGATTTGGAGGAAGTACTCCATGACATGGAGGTGTAAAATCTGATGAGGAGAGTTTATAGAAATATCCTTAGCTGTGCCAGAAATTCAACAGGCCTCATTTTTTTTCTCTCTCTTACGGGCCCTTGTGGCTGAGAAGGTCAGATGCAGGATGAAATTCTGGCAGTGAGTTTGTGCCTGTGGAAAAGTAAAAAACAACAACACAAAAACCAGCCAAGGTCTTCAGCCAATGTCTGGGCAGTATTTGTGTGTGCTGGGCAGAGACAAGACATCTCCAGAAAAAAGATGTCCCCAGCTGAAACCTGCAATCCAAAACTACTGGTTCATGGTATGCCCTCTATGAGTTTTGCTTCACAATAAAGCCTGTTTGAGGATAGTGCTGGAATGAACTCCTAACTTATTTTCTTTTCTGTCCATATCACATTAATAAAGCAGGGAGAATCATGTTTTCCCATTACTATTATTCTTTAACTATTAATCTACAAGGAATTTGAGCATTCTGTTTGATCCTGGACATATACTTGATCCCCCCCCCCCCCCATCCATATCTGACTTATGGTGACTCCTGGTGAGATTTTCCAGGTAAGAGGTGAATTGCCATTGCCTGCCTCTGCATAGCAGTCCTGGACCTCTTTGATGATCTCCCATTCAGATCCTTGCCAGGGTTGACTCTGCTTAGCTTCTGCGATCTGATGAGATCAGGCTTGCCTGCCTTATTTAAGTCACTTCCTTAGCTGCCCGCATTCAGATTTGCAAGCAGAGACTTCCATTTTCCTTTCTTCTTTCCATAATTGTAAGGTAGACCTTGATACCACCCTATCAATCATCATGTAATCTACGGTAATCAAGTCTGCAGCACATTCTACTCAAGATGTAGGCAGAAGACTTTGACATCAGCCTTTAACACATTTCTCTCATCTTCCTCTCCTTTTAACTTGCTGAAAAGTTTTGAAGAACTTGAACGCTTCCATCCTATTTCAAGAAGTTGGGTTGCATCTGTGTTTGGATTTTTCTGTGGAGCCATGCTATGACCTTCTCCCATCTGGGAGAAGTGCTTGTGCGTGGGTTGGTTACTACAACTGGATCTATAGTAACACCGCAGTGCTTTCTGTGTAGAAAGCATGTTTTCCACCATTAAAACTATGTTCCTTAAATGCTTTGGATATATAATACTTGAGTCCATATTATAGTATCTCCAGTTAAGATGCCTTGGGTGTAGGACAGAGAGAGCTATCTGTCAGCTACCAGTTAAGGGCAAGGGCGTGGTGGTGGTAGGCAGTCTTTCACATGAAGACTTCTGTGGAGTTGGTTTGGGTGCGCAGCTCTAGAGGTTCTTCTCTTTGCTTACTCACGCCATTGCTATCCACTTCCTTTGGTCCTCTGTACTTTCTCAATGGCTCTTTTCACACAAACCTTTTAAAACATTTTGAGGCAGGAAATAAAACATTTCATCCGTGGAGTTCTGCATTGTTTCCCTCCCCTTGCCCCCTTTGGTTGTGAAACATTTTATTTCCAGCCTCAAAATATTTTCAGTGAATACTTTAAAAATTATTCTTTTTTTTTAAAAAAAGTCTTTATTGATATAAGTTGATACATCACTCAAAACTCAGTCTTCCAAAAACCACTAATATAATCGGTAAATAAAATATAAACATTCTGATTCTGTCCCTTTAAAAGTAATTCTTGAGGTTGAAACATGTTCAAAATGGCCTCACTGTGGTTCAGTTGCTTTAAAATATTTTGCACATCTCTCTGCCATCCCCAAATTTTCTCCTTGGTGCCATTTGGTGAGCCCACTCTCTTGCCCCCCCTTGCCTGTGTATTTCATCACTTCTATGCATTCTTGTTATTTTGAAGGGCTAATCAAGACATCAATTCTGCAAAGAATGCAGAATTTCAGCACAAAGCTGTGAAGCATGGAAACATCAATTCTTCAACTAACTAAAAAAGGAGGGGAACACATAATGGTGGCCATTACTCATTTTGAGGGGGAAACTGTGGACAAAGATTGTGCTAAAGGGGGAATTGAAAATGTTTTCCAAACGTTTTAGGAGATTTGTGCGGAAAGACTCATTGTTGGATTGCAGGGAGAAATGGGGAGGAAACCATGAAAAGACAGCAAATGACCAACGATGTTACGAAGAAGCTCAGAATAAATGGCTGCAATTTGACATCCAAACTATGGGAGTACCTCTCTGTGAAAGAGCCCTGAGGCAGCTAGTTCTGGACTACTAGTGATCTTTGGTCCAGTTCAGTATAAAGCAAAAATAAAAACAGTACTGTGTAGGGGGAATCAAGTATACCATCTTATCTTTTCTTTCTGGGGGGTGCTGCCTAGCCAAAGAGTAGTCTTGTGGTATCTGTTGCAAGCAGTTTAGGAATGCAATCCTGCAAGCAGGGCTCTTGCATAGCTTCTGTTAATTTTGATGGGATTTGCGCCAAAGAAGTTCTCAGTGGATTGTGCCCTTAGCCTGTTTCTGGCTGACCTATGAAATGTTTACATTTGGGCTAGCAGATTGAAGACACATTCCTCCAGCTATGAGCTCAAGTAAATTTGACTGTATGAAGAACATTTATTAACTGGATTTGGGAGAGGGAGGTGGGAAACCTGGCCAAATGTTAGAGTCCTGAGAACCTTTATGACAATGAGAGATCATAAGAAAAAAAACCCCTGTGAGCTTGGACCAAGGGGTTAACTCACTGTGCAGGGGGAAAGGAATTTGTATACTTCATAAGAAGATGAGAAAAAACATTGTAATGTTTTGTCTGGAATGCCTTTGTTTTTCCTTTTTTTAAAAAAAAAAATCTTGGAACTGTTCTGAATTATATACCGTAAATTTGTCGCTTGTTCTTAGGAGTGTGGGTGCCTGTTTACTCCTTTTAAATAATCCTGTTTACTCCTTAAAAAAAAACCTATAGCTGATCAAATAATTGTATGAAATGGCATTTTGTTTTGTCATTTAAATGCCACTGTCAATGTGTTCCTACGCACTGTTTATGCGGATGTGAGTGATGAGGAAAAATGCTTTCCATTCACGTGGCATCTTCCACTTCAAGAACACTTTACCAAGAAGGCTTGTTATTCTTGCAGAGGAGGTACAGCCTCTAGCCACAGGGGTCTAGACATATTCGTGGCTGCAATCCTGCCTGGGACAGAGCTTATGAAAAGGACAGGGAAGTAGTCCTGCTAAGGACAAGACTAATTTTCAAAAGCTGGTTTGATTAGAATATCCCCATTTTAATGCAATTTCTCCCAAACGAGAAATGAACCAGCAACTCTTCATTTTCACACTGTGTTCTCTTTCCGTATGCCAATTTTTCCTTTGGAGATTAATGAATTTTCAATGTTTTTACATCAACTGTAATTTTTTTTAAAAAAACACACACAAGCAAATACTGTAAAATGTCATGGAAGGAAATAAGAACTTTCACCTAAAGTGTTGTGAACCACTGCTGATGATAACATATGAAGTAAAAAAAACTATAATAGTGGCTGTGTTGAGAACCAGCGTGGCTTAGTGGTTAAGAGCAGGTGGATTCTAATCTGGAGAACAGAATCAGCTATGATCCTGGAGGGTCCCATTTAAAATCTCAGCTTTCCTGAAGTTTCACTAAGTCGTTTTGGGCAAGCCACTCTCAGCCCACCCCTGAGGATAATATTGGTTTACAAAATCTGTCAGAAGGATCAAGAGCAGGTGGATTCTAATCTGGAGAACCAGGTTTGATTCCCCACTCCTCCACCTGAGTGGCGAAGGCTTATCTATTGAACCATATCTGTTTCCACACTCTTACATTCCTGCTGGGTGACCTTGGTTTAGTCACAGTTCTTTGGAACTCCCTCAGCCCCACCTACCTCACAAGGTATCTGTTGTGGGGAGAGGAAGGGAAAGGACCTTGTAAGCCACCTTGAATCTCCTTACAGGAGAGAAAAGTGGGATATAAATCCAAACTCTTCTTCTTCTCTAATCCCAAATTCCTAAAACATCTAATCTCTGAGGGTTATTCAACCAGCTCTTTTGTCTAGAAGTGGGTTGCTTCTGCCTGAGGGACTGGGAGCTACTTTGGATGTTATTTTTAGGGAAAGGGAGTTGCTGCTACATGTAATCCTCCTGAGGTTTGCCAGCCTCCAGGTTCTTCTGGAATTGGCTGCTCCACAGTTGAGAGAGAACAGTTCTACTGGGGAAAATGGCTGTTTTGGAGTGAGGGCTGTATGGCATTATACCCTTCTGAGATGCCTCCCCTAAATCTCCAGGAATTTCCCAGCCCAGAGTTGGCAACTCCCCTTTTCTGTTTGTGTATCAAAAGAGCTTTGGTTGTTGCTGTTGAATCTGTCGGTAAGGGGTGGTAGAATGAGCACCTTTCCTCTTCCACTGCTTCACTTCGTTTCTGTTGCTCTTTTTGATTCTTATCTTTCCTGCCCTTCCAGGTGCTTTGAGTGACTTGCATGGGTATTCCTCCCTTCCATCAGAGCCTCAGGCCCCTTCTGCACATGCAAAATAATGCACTTCCAATCCATTTTCAAGGCACGTTGCAGCTGGATTTCACTGTGCAAAATCCACTCGCAAACAATTGTGAAAGTGGATCGAAAGTGCATTATTCTGTACATACAGAAGGGGCCGTAGTTAGAATAAACCCCTTCTTTTATAAAATCCCTTCCCAAGTGTCATGTCATGCAAGGAACTGAATCTTAGCCATTACACCTCATTGTTTTCTCTGTTGTTGGAAATGGTTTTGGTTCTCCCATTACAAGTACTGAGGATTCTTCTATTTGGTTCTCCCATTACAAGTGCTGAGGATTCTTCATTGGTATAAATTATATAAACATGAATATGTACAGTGTACATAGTTTATGTGTGTAATGCATGATTCAGATTTATTGATGCACAAATAACATTGAACACACCAGTAACATGGGTGTGTGTGTGTGTGGGGGGGAGGGGTCAATGGGTTCAGGGAAACATAGTTGTACTAAAACAAAGACTTATAGGTTGAATTCAAACAAGTTAACAAGGTACATCTAATTGACCCTGGAAGCTTATGAAATTCTATAGCATCCCTACATTTTTCTGGTGTGGAATTGGTCTTTCCAAGGCCAAACGTGTAATGGATTTGGTGCCCTCCTGTGGCTAGTTTCTCCTCATGAATTTCACCAAATGACAAAGCCTAATGAAGTACATTGCAATAGTACACTTATATATAAAGCAGCATACATGTACATATACAGTACACTTATATATACATACACAGATTTGGGGTGTTATAATTCGAATTCATCCTGCTGTTTCACTCAATTTCAGTTGGTTCCCCTCCTTGTTCCAGATGCCATCCTACATGGCTTTTGTTCCTGTGGATCTCCTGATGCTCATCATAGCCTTTTTTGAGGTGGAAGGGGATTTATTTGGGCATAAAATTATCTGTATGCCTGAATAAGACAAATAACATATTCGGATATACCCGAATATTCAGGTATTTCCGAAAAATTTTGTCTGATTTTTTTGGGTATTTTTGGTGTTTTTGCCTTTTGGCCTGCAGGGGGTGCATTTTTAAAATCTAATGACACCAAAATTTCAGGGTATCATCTGGAGACTGTCCTGATGGTACCAAATGAGTTTGGTGAAGTTTGGTTCAGAGGGGCCAAAGTTATGGACCCCCAAAGGGGGTGCCTCATCCCCCATTGTTTCCAATGGGAACTAACAGGAGATGGGGGCTACCACTTTGAGGGTCCATAACTCCCCCCCCAAACCAAACTTCACCAAACTCAGGTGGTATCATTAGGACAGTCTCTGGATGATACCCTGAAATTTTGGTGCTGCTAACTTTAACAATGCGCCTCCTGCAGGCCGAAATGCAAAAAACCACCCCCCAAAAGCTGGAATACCTTGCATTTGGATCCGTTCATATTCAGGCAGGACATATTCAGCTGATTTTGCCCGAATATGCCTGAATTCGCCCAAATTTGGGCTGAATCTGATATTTGTTGCACCCGAATCTCCAAGCCTACTAGCAAATGGCACAAAGGTGAAACGGTTAAGCAGCCTTCCCCAGCACCTTCTAGCTCTTGATTGCCGCCTCAATGCTCCATCACTTAAGGAAAGTGGAAAAAAAAACACAGAAACCATCTCAGGAAAATCACTCAACTCCTTGTCAATCACAGGAGGTAAATTTTCTCTGTGTGCATTTCAACCAGTGGCCACTGAGTGGCAGAGGTACACTGCAGAAACATGGAGGCAGCTTCTCCACTGGTGCAGCTGGGATGATTTGCTTGTACTGGAAGCCTTGAACCAGAGAAACCTCCAGAAGCCTGCTCTCACCCACCAACACTTTGAGCCCAATCATTTGAAGCTGTGTTCAGGCATTACTATTACAGCAGAGTAGTTCCATGGTAAAGATTATACAAACAGATGCAAGCGAAGTGCAGAATGTTGTATCTGGTGCAAAGAAAGGTCACAAGGTCCAATACAGCAGGGCATCCTCTTTGACAGACTCTCTCCATTTCCCAGTATCCTTCTATATGCATGTGCATACCATACCCCATAAGAATGTCGGCACACACTTTCATGAAACTCAATCCATGCCTATTCAATTGTGGTTGCCACGTGCTTGCCCTCTGTCTTGGGTTTAGTAGCTATGTAAAACGTTTATGGATTGCCGTAAAGCCATTTCATGGAAATAATCATCCTAAAATGTGCCAGTTGGCTCATTGTTACATGCTCCTACCTGACCATGACCTTTTGTGGAGAAATGGAAGATAGCTTTATGGAGTACACTCCTGAGCAGGTTAGCCAGTTCCACCATCAGAGGGGTTATTTATTTAAAATATTTATATTCTGCCCTTCTCCCAATCAACAGGACTCTGAGCAGCCTACATCAGTTGAAAATAGTTAAAACACAAAAGAAGAAGAAAGAGTCCAATCTGGACTAACAAGCCATCTGGAATCTTTGCACGGTTGGGGTTCTCCAGAAAGAGTGTTCCACAGCTCAGTGATAGCTACGGAGAAACCACAAGTCTGAACAGGAATAAATAGATTCTTATGGCTACACTAGCTAAGATGGTGGGAGATTGGTCTTTAAATCTTTCTAGCTGTTAGAAAAGTAATTTACACAGGACTCCAATTCTTACAAGAGCCAGCATGGAGTAGTGGTTAAGAGCAGGCGGATTCTAATCTGGAGAACCAGGTTTGATTCTCCACTCCTGAGTGGCAGAGGCTTATCTGGTAAACCAGATGTGTTTCCATACTCCCATATTCCTGCTGGGTGACCTTGGGCTAGTCTCAGCTCTCTTTCTCAGTCCCACCTACCTCACAAGGTATCTGTTGTGGGGAGAGGAAGGGAAAGGAGTTTGTAGGCCACCTTGAGTCTCCTTACAGGAGAGAAAGGTGGGGTATAAATCCCCCCAAAAAAATTGAATTTGGAAACTGGATAAATATACTACATCTAAATAGAGAATAACTTCCCTCCATTGTATTAGCTACATCTTTATTCTTTCCTCTACTTCATTAACTACCTACTGGGGGTGGGGGTGGGGGTGGGTCGCCATTATTCAGCTGTGACTTGAAGGCACTTTCAACCACAGCTTCCTTATTTTTCAACAGTTCGTACTTTATAAGACATGTTCTTTACATCTCACAATCTTAAGTGTTCTTCCACTTTGATAAGGAGAATTTTGTTTTCACTACCCATTTTAGAATTCTTTGAGCAATCACGGAAGTTTTTCTGACCCCAAGTTCTCTGAATGAACAATCCTTTGTTATTCTGATGACTCAGAATGTCAGGTGATGTTCCTTTAAAGGCTATAAACCATCAAGAAGGTAAATCCCCTGGTAACATATCCTCCCTTCTAATGCAGTTCCCACATTAGTGATGTGTTGAAACTCATAAAGAAATGTTACAATCAGTTATGTGCTAAATGCTAAAACTGATAGTGGCACAGCAGTCAACAAAAACTGGGCGGAACTGGTGAATTTGAGTTTTTTAGGGAAAGTATTTCAAAAGGAAAAAATTGGGGTTACTTGAAATATTTTTTAAAAGCTTGCAAATAACCCACAAATTGATAGGTTTGTTCATAAATGTTTTAAAATAGATGGTAATTGACTGTGTTTTTTTATTCTGGGGTTCTGCGGCTTCATTTCTGGCGCACGTACATTGTAGATGGTATAAAAAGTTTTTTTCCAGGGTTCATGCACTGCCTGTTTTCATGGAAGAAAGTGCAGCTCATTTATGGGCACAAGAGAAAGTGAGAACAGTTTTGGATAGAGAAAGCAGGGGAAATCAAGGTGAGAAGTTAATTTCCAGGAGTCAGAATTTAGATAGAGTTTGAATTTTTAAATTCCAAGGGAAATTGGTTTGGGCAGCAAGTGGTTGTGGGAAATTAACAAAGGGAATTGTTTTGTGATTCATAGGTGTTGCCTCAGCTTTGTGCAGAGTTTGCAACTTTAGGCAAATAACTTGTGTCCAGGCAGTGTATTGTTCTGTTTCCAGCAGTGCACATACAAATACCTCTGGGAGGTTTCTAACAGTGCCAAGAGAATGCTGCTCTCTTTTGCTCTTTGACACTTGTATTTGGTATTCCAGGGTATGCTGCTTTTGAGTGGGGAGGCCCCATTTTTCTATTATGGTTGATAGACTGGGGTGGGAAAAGCTTTGGATAGACGAGCCATGAGAAGGTGTTACAGGAGAGGCTTGAAGTATCAACCCCCCCCCCCTTCTTTGAGGCACTTTCAAGAATAGTATCTATTTTGTCAACAACTGAGTACAATTGAAAGTTCCCAACTACGTCTGGATACAGACATCATTGGATATTATGCTATCATTAAACTATAACAATAACTCACTACAGAGTTTTCCTTCATTGACAAGACAATTCAGAAGGTAAATGATTGCTATAGTGCAGTGGTGGCGAACCTTTGGCACTCCAGATGTTATGGACTACAATTCCCATCAGCCCTTGCCAGCATGGCTAATTGACCATGCTGGCAGGGGGCTGATGGGAATTGTAGTCCATAACATCTGGAATGCCAAAGGTTCGCCACCACGGCTATAGTGTAATATCCAATGATCCCTAATGCATCCAGATTATTGTATGATTTAAACAGGCTTAACAATAGTTATACCACTCAGTAAAACAGACTTGGTCCAGCCCAAATCTCCTCCCTCCTGTTTCCTTTCACATCAGACTACATCTCCTAGGAGGTAGTGCATTCATCCCTGCAGTTTGTAGCTTCTACTATACCTACCCTATAGTAACCCCCCCCCCCCCCGCCCCAAATTAACATGTGACAAGATTCTAGCTACAGTTTTAATGCAGTCCAGAGCCAGTGTGATGTAGTGGTTAAGAGTAGGTGCAACTCTAATCTGGAGAACTGGGTTTGATTGCAGGAGAGAAAGGTGGGATATAAATCCAAACTACTACTACTACTACTACTACTACTACTACTCCCCCCTCCTCCTCCTCCTTCCTGAGAGTATATCAAAAGCATTTATCTTCCACAATGCTATGTGCTGAACTTCTCGCCCAGCAAGATATACTTTTGCATGAGAGATCACATTTCCAATCCCTTATGTCCTGCAATGCCTTGGCTTATTTTGAAACTCAATCCCTGAGCCTGTTCTTCCAGATTATTTTTCATTATAGGATTTCTATTTCCTTCTGGCTTTTACACTTTCCTATTGTGTGCATCTTCCCTGCTGAAAACGGATCTGAAGTCTGATCCAAAGACTTGTTTTAAAGAATTGTTAGGACTTTGAATTGGGGTCAGATATTAAAGGAGGTCCCTGTGGAATGTTTGTCTCACTGCGGCTGAGTGACCAAACACATATTTGTGCAGCCAAGATCCCATGTTTGGTTCCTGCCATCTTCAGCTATAGAGGCAGCACTGTAGAGGTTATTTACCAGAGATAAGATAGACAGAAGAGAATGAGATGGGCCAGTGGTCTGGTTCAGTTTCAAGACAGCTTCATGTGCTCTGGATGGTTGCCACATGGGAGAGGAATGTGTAATTAGCAGACTTTGGAGTTTGAGCATGAAAATAACTCCAAGACCCCAGCATAAGTTGCACTGGCTGTTTGTGTATTTCTGGGCTCTGATTAAGTTTCTGATTCTTCTCCTTCAAAGCCCATAATGATCTGAGATCCACATCCTTGAAGATCCACCTCTTATATCATCTTGCTCACCAGTGAGATCCTCACAAGGTTTGCTCCTGATAATCTCTTCTGCTTGGCAGATGAAGCCTTCTTTAGCGAGATCAGGGTCATTTTTCAGTTGTGGTTCTAGTAGTTTCTGGGAATGGCCTGTCAGAGAAGAGTTTTGCAAGAGGAGCAATTCACTTTTTTAGACAATCAAAAAGTTAGCTATTTGATTATTATATCCAACTTATTTCTGCCACTTTTAAAAAAAGATGTATTGTTTGAATATTGTAACTGTCTTTTATGTCTAGCTGCTATGAGTGTATTGTTGAAAGAGGAGCAGAAATCTAAAAATGTATAAAGAACAAGTAAGCATTTATAAACTTTGCAGAAATCCTTTACTGGCTGCATATTATCACACCATTATAATTTTTTGGCATATATAAGCCCATACTGGCTCTGGTAGAATGCAGAGAGACAACAAATCCTTTTCTTCCTTCTGTAGGTTCTTCACTTACTTAAAACTATTTTACACCTGGGATTATGGTGTCTCTGGTTTATC
Organism: Sphaerodactylus townsendi; assembly: GCF_021028975.2. NCBI lineage: Eukaryota > Metazoa > Chordata > Lepidosauria > Squamata > Sphaerodactylidae > Sphaerodactylus > Sphaerodactylus townsendi. Next base: position 2,143,825 of record NC_059436.1, read on the forward strand.
TCATTCTGTAAAAAAATAAAACCATACTTCTACTTTTATTTGCAGAATGGGTCTGCCTCTGTATATGTTGGTGCAGCCAAATTTTGTAAGTAGTGAAAGCAACGGCAAATCACTTCTGTTAGTCTCTTGCTTTAAAACCCTATTGGGTCACCATAAATCATCTGCAACTTGATGGCACTTTACAAACAAACAAACACAAACACACACACACACACGCACACAGAATTAATTGCTCTCCCCCACCTAAAACCTGAAAAACAAGGTGAGTGATAAAGCAGCACACTCATCTGTCTCAGTTTCACTGAATTTGTGTTTGCTTTCCTCAGGATGAAACTGCTCAAGAATTTTTGCATGTATTTTACTGGCTATGGGAGTAGTAAGGTTGGGTAGGCCACTGAGTGCATGTATGAATGGAAGCTGTGGACAGAACTTTGGCAGGGGAGGATGTGTGGCAGGGCCTTCTCAGTGATGGCCCTGAGATTATGGAATATGCTTCCATTGGACCATGTCTGGCACTGCTCTGTTGGTGTTCAGGAAGACTGTAAAATTTTACCTTTTTCAGGAAATAATTTGGGCCAAATTCAGAATTGCCTGGTGGTATATTTGATCGTTTTACTAGGTAGGATGTTTTATTGGGTGCTGCTTGATTTTACCTTGATGCTGTATTTTATGCATGTTTGGCATCCAAAGTGGCACAGTGTAGTATAATGGCAATGCTGGCAGATCCATTTTCAAGCCTTTGCCCAGTTACAAAATTTGATGGGTGAACTTGGGCTAGTCTATTCTTACAGAGTTTTTGTGAGGATAAAAATAACAGAAGGGATAATGATGTACTGACCCTGGGCTCATCAACGGAAGGGCAGACTAGTATATATATATATAAACCTTTAATGGCATAATTAAAACAGCAACAATATACCAGAAAAATGGCGACCTCAGTGTAATGATACAATCTCCAGTACAGTTATAACCGTTTGCTGATGACAGAGCACAAAAAGTTAGCCAGCGCTTCCAATACACTTGCAGAACCACAATCCAACATCGTTACCACAATTGCGTGGGCAGACTAGTACTAAGTAACAAACAAAGAACATACAACGTGAAGTGGCTCAAACTTTTAGTAGAGCACAATGGAGGGAAAGGGGAAACTAACTGAGCAATCAAAAGCAGGGCTGAGCCAAAACAGTGGGAAGAGGGGTTGTTGCAGAAAATGCAATTCTCCACAAAATGCACATTTATGTTTCAGAGATTTTTCCAGGATGAAAATGTTTTCACATTTCCTACATGACATCATTGTAATAATTCTGCAGCAGTCCTTCCTGGGTTTCTCTCTCTCCCCCACATCTGCAATTAGCCAGCCGGCAAGCAAGCAAGGTCCCCCTCCTTCCAGACACTGTGCGTGTAGGGGATTATTGTGCTTGTGGACACCCAACCTTTTCTGTGGCAATCCTCCACTGCTCTTCAATTATTGAAAGAGTTGTGGGAAGCACTTTCTCCTTCAAAAGCTGCCTCCCCTCCCCCTCTCCGACATGACGTCGGGAGGAACAACAAGCAGGCCTATTTGGTAATGTGAGAGTAGTCAGGCATATATTTGGAATCACTGCAGTCTCTTAATACCTTAAGTAAACAAAACCTTTATTTCACTATTGGCATCAAAACCTCTCTTGCGTATCTACAGGCTACAAAATTAGGGTACAAATTCTAAAAAAGAAAAGTTAACAGCAAGAATCATACCTTAACTTAAAACTACTGCTACCTGGCATTTGCTTCCCCTTCTTCATGCAGGGATGGAGCAAATGGGTATATGCATGGAGATTGCTCCCTGGCTCCCATAGCCACACACTCGCTCACACAATCGCACATGTATCTCCTCTGGTGCATTGGATGTGCTGGGTCAATGTGGGCTCTGGAATCCTGGTTTACTGAGCCTACCAGAATCTGTTGGCCCATGGGCTCATGCTGCCGATATCACAGGGATTCATTATTTTTACCCCTACATGCGAAAACGTATTGATCTAGGACCTGATGAGATCTTCTTAGCCAAGTTATCTCCTTCTCACTGGTCCATCACTTCCTAAGATAAAATAGCTTTCCCTACTCTCATTCACAACAGTCATCACATAGAAAAAAGCGTACTGACTACATGGCATTACTGGGATGTCTCTTTGGAGTGAAGGCAATTCTTTCTGCCCTGTGATTTTGCTATGTGATGTCATCTTGTAACTATACCTGGGATTACATCAGGACAAACTCTGTTTTATTTGCTTTCAATTTGTGCCAGAGCTTTAGGTTAGGGAAAGAAGTCTTTGCAAACAGGTGGCATGCAGTTTGTGACAACGAGTGCAATCTACATTGGGGGAGGGGAGTGCAGGCTGTGCCAGGCTGCCTCTTCGAGAGCATCAGGTGGCACAGAAAGGAGGGGAAATTCAAATTCCTTTGGCTGAATTGCTCCATAGGACAAACAGGCTTTCATTGTACTTTTGTGTAGTGTAAGTCTGCAGGGACAGCTATCTCTGGGCTGAAACACCGGTGGAAACTGATTAACATTGGTTCCACTCTTTGGGAATGCCCCAGCTCGCCACCCTCCCACCCACACGCTGTCATCCACTTGGACGCCAGCAGCGGTCCGGACTTCTAGGTTAGCCTGCCACAGAGCTGTGGGGGGTGGAGGGATGATGCTGTTTTTGCAGCTTCCGCCAGCATGGGTGCCCTTACACTGGTGGAGGGGGCAAATGCATTGGCACAGCCCTCCGCCACTTCCACAGCACAATTGGCCCTCCCCATCTGGATTGGGCTGTAAAAGTAAATGAGGGATAACTATTGGCAGCAAGTAAAGGTCTGTTATGGGAGGGAGGAATCAGTAGAAATTGCCCTTATGTTCTCCAAGAAGAGAACACACTTGGTGGAACTGCTGTTGCTTTGATAGAAAGGAAAATTATGGTCTGAGCGTGATGATTTTCTGATCAAGCTGATTGTAGAAACATTTGTATTAATAAGAAGAAACTCAAGATGAGGGCAATTGTGTTCAAATATACAATCAGAGAATTAGTTTGAAGACAGGCGATGGCTTTTGCAAAGTAGAAGGTGATGTGCAATAGTATTCGCCGTGTGCATTTGTCTCTCTAGCTTTGCATAAACAGACCTACAAGGTTTAATTGTTGACAGTGTCATCAACAGTGACAATAAGGCAAAAGAAATTCCTGTGTACACAATAAAAAGTCAGCTTTCTCTCAACTCATTTTCAACTTACTTGAAAACAATTGCCAATCTCTAGCTTTAATCTCAGAGTCACATGAACACATGAAGCTGCCTTATGCTGAATAAGAACACTGGTTCACCAAGGTCAGTAATATCTACTCAGACGTTTTCTGCATGGACCATAAATGCTGGGACAAGGAGGTGAAACATCCTGGTTCTGCCATGACTGCCGCAATGGCTTCTGGGTCTTTCTCATCTTGGTAGTTTTGCAGTTCAACTGCCGTTCCTGTCCAGTGGTGATTGCAGCAAGATAGTGGGAAAATAGTGGTCCATATCAGAATGTGGACAATTCCTCCACAGGAACTATCACACAAAATGACAGCTCCTCAAAGAACAGACAGTTCCTCAGCAAATGCCTTAGTTGTCTCCCCAAGTCCTTTCATGCTCCTTTAGTGGAAATTCGGCAAAGCTATTATTTCCCTGTAAATAACATTGTCTTCAACATTCCCTGTTGCTAACATTGTCTTCAAAATCTCTCCTCTCCCTCTAGATGGCAACGTTCTGAGGTCTTATGATTTTCTGAAGGTTAGTTAAGGGCTGTATGTTACCAGAAGGCTTATGTTAATGATTAATTGTTAAATACATTTCAGTTTCTTTAAACATGTTTGGGACTGATTGATGATAATTCCCTTACTGTATTGGTGGCTTTTATCTTTCTCCTTCCCTTATCAATTTATTTAAATATCTGGGTTGAAATTGTTCCCATATGGGTTACTAATGCCATTTTATTGAACATTTTGTTATTGAGTTAACATGGGTATCTGCTGTAATGTTGAGGAGCCTGTTTCATGTTTTTTATTACATCCAAGATAATAGAATTTGGAGTAGTTCCAGTTAGAAAGACTCTGGGATGCCTACAGTTCCTTCATTCATTTACCTTGAATAAAGTTACTAGTATGTTTATTAAATAGACCATCAGCATCTTCCTGGATCACTATAATCTTACAATTACCATTAGCCTCAGTAACATCATGAGATAAAAGGCATTCCCCTTACTCAAACATTTTTTTTAAAGTTTGCCTTTTGATTTTGTTTATGCTTATCCTGACAAACACATCTGAGGTAGTTGAGCTGGAAAAGATATCTGGTAGCCCATGGATCAAATCAAATCTTTGAAATAATGTTACCTGCCCTCAGAGACATGACCAAATCTTAATCAAAGCATCATTGTTTAAAGGACAACTTCTGAGAAATAGATAACATAGTGTCTGTCCTTGGTGTCTTTCAGAGAGCACGTTCATTTCTCATCCCCTCCAATCTCATACTGTCAAAGTACAAATATTCAAAATATGTGGAGTGTTTAGTAGTCGGGTTGAATTGAAACAGACCATTTATGCACATATGGTTTGCTTTACATTGAGCGTCCATTCTCTTCAGGTGAGATTTTCCCGAATTCACTGCACCACAGATCAGAGAATCCCTGTGGGTTCTGAAAGCAGGTAAAATGTGACTTTCCCCCTGCCTTCTTAGGGAAGGTGAAGGAGATTGCTATGCATTAATCTCTAATTGGGTTTTCTTCCCCGCCTTTCCCCATCCTAGTTCCACCATTTGAGATGGATCAGAAGGGCTTTATTTTTATTTTTAACCCTAAAGGTCTAGCAATGGTTTCTGACAGTTTAATAATGCAGGAGAAAAGACAGCCCCCCTCCAAAAAAGATGGAAAGCAATGGAAACAAGGAAGTTGTGGATGGGCACCCATGCACCCTGCACCCCTGCCATGCCCCTGCCCACCACACCCCTTCCATGGTGTGTGCCCAGTGCATCTTGCATCCCCCTTTCCCCTTGGTGCTACCCCACTGCATGGAACAAACTGTAGGCACAGTACATATGATTAGGAATGTTCAAAATTAGTGTTCCTGATCATGGAAATAGAGCCTATTTGTGTACAGTCTGAATACATGTAAGTGGTGTGTTCACATTAAGTTGCATACACACAAGGGGAATAGGGACAGCTTACTTGATACTGCATGCTGCCATTGTGTTTGTGGACAAGGACATATATGCACAGCTACTGTTTTCCCTCAGTGAGGATGATATGTGGCTGGTTCTGATTGACTATACAACAGCATGACACTACTTATGATCCTTACTTTGTTTGTACAGTGATGGAGAAGACATGAACAGCAAAGACATGGATCTGCATTGCTGTGAATAGCCAACAAAAGAGCATAAAAAGGAACATTTGGGATATTTTTTTCCCCACGGTGACATTTAATGGCCCACAACCTTGAACCACCTCCCCCAACTTCTGCACTGAATTGTTTCCTGTGAGATACTATCAGTTTTGCTTACTACTAGGTGGTGTCAACTATACAACAGGTCATGACTGTATGTGACAGCTTAGCCGCCAGATTAGTGTTTGGGGAGTGGCCCTGAGAATATAAACACTATAAAAAATCACCTTGCTGTAATATGCAGGTTTCTAAAGTAACCCTTAAGAAGTAAACCGGGATAGTTTGAGTACAGCTATCTCTTCCTTCAGCAGCTGTGCCCCTGCCCTTTCTGGACATTTTGTTCTTGATGTTATGTGTTTGTTCCCTTCCAACATTGGAGAAATACTTTGAATGTTCTGTATGTGATGATACAGGAGCAACCCAGCTGGCTGTGTTTTACATTATTTGTTGAGTGCATATTTATGTACCCAGATAAACTTGAGTAACATCCTCCTGTTTGTATACTTCCTTTTCTCTAAGGTGCTGGGTAGTTTTTGTCTAATCAATGGTGAATTTTTCAGGATATACTCTGATTCGCTTTTAAAACTGGTTTTACAACTGCTTAGTCACTTCCAGCCCTTGCTTAATGCTGAACGGTAGGAATAATCGCTCCAAGCTACGTGCCCTTGTGTCTGCTGATTCTGCTTTTTCCCGTCATCATGTTTGAGAACTGCAAATATGGAGCCATGTGAAGTGGCAAGAGATTCACTCGTAGTTCTTTTGCATTTCCTTGAAGCAGAGAATGTTGTTCATTGTCGAACCACTGATGCATGCAGTGACGGAGGAACAGTTCACAGCCTATAAACCAGCTACTTCCTGATGCAGGTCACAGAGGTTTACCTTACATAGTGAAGGAATCAGTAGCACACGAGTTATTTTCATGTTGGGCTTCATGTGGGTTATTTCAGATTGCTGTTGCTAAAATATCGATATAAGGTGATTTACCCCTCTCCTTTCCTTTGCTAATCACTATGGGAACTGATCTTACTGAACTTATTCAATGTTTCATGGAGATCTGACAGGAGAAGGTGCAATCAAAAATAGGATGGCCTATCCAAAATTGCAAAGAGAAAACAAAACTCTTCTCCATCTAGCCATGCATCATGGCCAAAGATGTAAGGTGGTGATGCGGGTAGACATTAGTAACTGGTAGTGGCAACTGTTGCTACTTCTTGTTGCTTCTTGATCAGCTGGGAAGGACGAGAGAGAACTCATCACCTTCACCTATGGTGGACACATATATGTTGAGGGAGGGTACAAGGTTGGGCAGCCACAGTCCTTCTGGGGGGGACCCACCATCACTTCTACCCCCCTGGGAGAGAGGAGGCTGTTTGCTATCTCTGCTGTTGTGCTGTTGTGGGACTTCCAAAGGTCATGCAGCCTTCTGATCTGGCTAAAAATGCATACTTGTGGTCCTGGCCCTATGATATTTTTCCCCTCCACATTTCTACAGCCCCAGGAAGACTCAAATGGAAGAAGGCTGTGGAAGTCCTGCAGAGATACAACCATGGCTGCCCTTGCCTTGATAGGTAAGATGATGGATGGCCTGCTTTGGGGATCACTGGGATGAAAGGCTCACCTTTCAAACCAGGACTATCTATTTAACTAGAGAACTAGGCTGTGCTATAGTGGTTGTTCACAATTAGATTTTCCAGTGTGGTCAAGATGGTCCAATTGTGCAACATTGGTGCAGTGTCCAGCAATGTGTGGCTATAGGCCTGGTGTAGAATAATGAATTCAAATGTGTCCAGAGACGGACTGCCTCCCATCACTCTGCAGTCTTCCACGCCCCTCCCTTACCCAGATGGTTGCCCAGAAATCACAAGATGCCCCACAACTGGCAACCCTGCTCCCAGACTTGCACGGCAAACACAGAAACCTCCTGGAAGCCAGAAGCAAAATTCACGCAGTAACTTTAGGCAAGCTGCTATTCCTTCTGTCTCCTCCTTCTATAACATTGGGATTAGAAAACAGGCCTGTATCAGTGCTGTTGTAAAGATCACTGAGGTAATTTATTTTCATTAATCTAGTTATATGGATGCTCGGTTATTAATCGTGCTAGAGGTGGAAGAGATGATAAGTACAAAAAGAATTTTGTCTTATTTCTGTCCATTTTTAATTTTAAAAACCACATTCTATAGCTAGTCAGATGCCTCTTCTTACCTCTTTTCTCCTTTTCTTCCTCCCCTCCCTTTTATCAAAGTCACTAACAGGCATTTTTCAATTACCCTCCCCCCAAAGAAAAGAGATTCAGTTCCTGAGTGTGAGTAATATATCTTCTGACTGACTAGCTGACCTCACGGACGGTCATGGGATTTGTCAGCAAGATGAAAGAAAGATTAAAATAAGAGCTGCCATTCAGCAACACAGTGGTTTTGTGCCCACAATATTCATATTCTTCCTATCTTACAAGTGCAGCACGATCTTACAACTTTTAACTGTGTGCAAACCTCCTCTGAACAATGAAGATATAGCTGTTGCTGCTGGTGTAAAATATGTCTGAAGAATGTCTCAGCCTCCTTGTGTATGCCATTAAGTCATGCAAATGAGAAGAGGAAGGAAGTCTGACTTGGTTCTTCTAGAAATGGTGTCATTTTTTTAAATTTATGGATTTGTGGATTCTATTTATGGATTCACACCCTGCCTTTTTCTCCTTGTGCTTCAGGCAACTCATAATGAAGATACAAACTAATAAAACTTGATTGCTTAGAACCAAGCAAACAGGTGAACATAAATATTTCCAAAAGCATTCAAGTCACTAAACATTAGGTCCCTCCCTTCACAGGTTAAAAGACCACTTCTAAAGAAGGTAATACAGTCTTTACAGAAACAATATAGTGAAGTTGCTTGCCAGTGTAGTGTAATGGTGACCGTATTGAACTAGGATCTAGGGGCATCTGGGTGTATATCTCCATGCTGCCAGGGGGGCTTTCCCCACTCACCTTCTGCTGCCCCCCTCAGCGCGCGTCATTCCTGGTGCACTCTTGGGGTTCCCCACGACCCTGCGCTCCGCACAGGGTCATCAAAAGGTGCCGTTTCTTCAGCACCAGGAATGACGCGCGCTGAGGTGGTACAAGAGGGGCAGCATTGGGGCGGCTGCGTGGTTGCTGCCCTTGCAAGTGGGGAGTGCCGCTGGACCCCGCGCTACTTTCCCGGAGTAGCGCGCAGCAGAAGGTAAGTGGGGAAAGCCCCATGGTGCACACCGGGTGATCTTAGGTCACTGTGGTCCATTCTGCACAGCACAAATAAGATGTTCTGAGGACCTGAAAAAAAGGTGTCTGGGGAAGGGATTCTGCACAGCTTTCCCCCAAGATGTCCTCAGAGCACCTTATTTCTGCTCAAGGCGTCTTTTTTGGAGAATGCTTTAAAAGTGCGCACGCGCGCGCACACACACACACATACACACTCCAGCTGTCTGCAAGACATCTCCTTCATGGCTGTGTAGAATGCAGAGCTCAGGAGGTGTCTTATGTTTACCGCGGGCTGTTTTGCTCTGGTCAGCTTTACCCCCAGCTTGCGCCTGACATTTTGTGTGCAGCTGAAGGGATTCTCCCTGCTGCTCTTTGCTGAAGGTTTCCCTAGGACAGGGGTCTGCAACCTGCGGCTCTCCAGATGTTCATGAACTACAATTCCCAATTGGCCATGCTGACAGGGGCTTATGGGAATTGTAGTTCATGAACATCTGGAGAGCCGCAGGTTGCAGACCTCTGCCCTAGGACATTTACACTGCAGACTCTGTTCCACCGGCTAGGGTGGGTGGGCCATGTCCAGATGCCGGGGCCCCTCCCCCTCCCTTTCATGCCACCCCTTCCTTCCTTCCCTTGCATGCCACCCCTCCCTCCCTCCCCTTGTCTTGCATGCCACCCCTCCCCTCCCCCAGCTAGGGTGGGTGGGCCATGTCCAGATGCTGGGTCACCCTCCCTCTCTCCCCTCCCTCACTCCTCTTCCCTTGTATGCCCCCCTCCCTCCTTTCCCTCTCCTCCCTCTCCCTCTGCTAGGGTTGGAAATCTCTGTAGTATGGAAATCAACTGTAATTCCAGGGTCTCTCCAGCCCCCACCTGGAGGCTGGCAACTGTGTGGGGGAGGGGCTTTTGGCCAGGGGCCAAAGAGTGACTTTACATGGTGAAGTCCAAGGTTCAATCCTTGCTGTTTCCAGCTGAAAAGGATCTCTGGCAGCAGCAAGCCCTTTCTCCTGCGATCCGAGAAAATGGCGCCCCTGTAATACTGGGACAAGGAAGTGAACCATCCCGACTTGGCCATGACGTCAGCATGGCCTTCTGGGTCTCACTCGGGCCAAGGGGTCACCTGCCCAGACGTGGGCTTCTATGGCTTACGCCTCTGGCATCAAAGAATCTTCAGGAAGTGGCCACCGCCCATCTGGAAACTCACAGCTGCTCCAGCGAGTGTTAATTTTTCATCGGCAGGTGTGCTGAGAAAAATTTAGGTGTCTGGGGGGCAGCACTCGTGCTCCCCAGCACACAGATTATAAGATCAGACCCCCATGCTGCGCCTTACGCTTTGTTTTTTACGTTGAACCAATTTTGTTAATAAAATGGCTATGGCCAACTTTTACCACACACAGAGCGATGTTGTATTTTGCATTTATTCAAGGAAAGGCAAGGAGGGTGATCAGCTACTTCCCTCAAGCAGCAAAGGGTGGAATTGAAGAGAGGAGAGGGCTCAGACGGGATTTGATAACTAATAACTGGGATAACTAATTGGAACCTCTGTGAACAGTTGGTATATGTCTCTGAATTCCAGATGCTTGAGACAGTGGAAATCCATCACTTGCATCCTTTGCTTGTGAATATGGTTACCAAACTCACGGTGGGGTTTGGAGTTCTAGAGTTACAACTCATCTCTGGATTACACCAAACAGTTCCTCTGGTAGAAACATCAATTTCAGAGGATGGATTATATGGCATACTGTAGAAATTCTAGGGTGATATTAAGTATCCACCAAGCTCCCTTTCCCTTGAACCCTACCCTCAGGCACTGCCCCCTCTAGAGTTAACCTATACTTCTGATCTAAGGAAAATACTGTTTTGGATCTGAATATTTTCAGTGAAGCAAAATTTGACACTTGACAGCGGAGAAACAGATTTATTACATTAATTTTTGCTTGTATATTGTAGCTCCCGGGTTTTAAAATAGTTTTCTTTGTGGAAGTTTCTGTGATCAAGTTTTTTTTTAAATAAAACGTACTCACAATCTTGATATTATTGTTCAGTGTGCACCATGGAAACTCTATAGGTCACATAGGATGGTTATTCATTACAGTGATTTAATACAGTTAAATTTGCTGTGGTGAATTATCCCATCCATTCTTTTAGGATTAGAGTTGTTCCATTATTTGAAATCTTGGCTGTTCTAGAGCTGACAATGAGATCAAAAAACAAGTTTGTAATGATATCAAAGGTTTAATGTTATGTAAAGCTATAAAAAGTGGAAGGAAGCCGGAAAAGAGAAAGACCCAACATGAGATGGATTGACTCTATGAAGCAAGTCACAGCCCTCGGTTTACAAGACCTGAGCAAGGCTGTTAACTATAGGACATTTTGGAGGACTTTGATTCATGGCCTTGCAATGAGTTGGAAACAACTTGATGGCACTTAACACGCGCATACTTCTGGTTCATCAGAAAAGAATGCTGGGGGGAAGAATTAGGACTAATAAAAGGAAGCATTTCTTCATGCAACGTGTGATTGGTGTTTGGAATATGCTGCCACAGGAAGTGGTGATGGCCGCTAACCTAGATAGCTTTAAAAGGGGCTTGGATCAATTTATGGAGGAGAAGTCGATCTATGGCTACCAATCTTGATCCTCATTGATCTGAGATTGCAAATGCCTTAGCAGACCAGGTGCTCAGGAGCAACAGCAGCAGAAGGCCATTGCTTTCACCTCCTGCATGTGAGCTCCCAAGTCGGCCACTGCGAGTAGCAGAGTCCTGGACGGGATGGACTCTGGTCTGATCCAGCAGGCTTGTTCTTATGTTCTTAATGTAGTTTGCACCAGTTTTCACAGCAGGCAAATATATTTATAGGATGGGTTACCAAATGGCCTGTTTTCCACAGGCATGACTGGGTTTTCTTTCTTCTGGCCAGTTGCCAGATCAGAATGTATTTTTTATAATGGAGGAAACAGACAAGAGACTAATTTTCTGTATTCATACTTGTGGAATGACATATAACTCTGGAAATTCAAATTGCTCATTGCTCTGATATGATGAGATGCGTGACTGAACCCATAATATGCATCTCCTCACAGGAGAAATACAGAAGTCCTTGCTTTATAAGTTGATGCAAATGGCCACCGTTCACCAAGAGAGTAGTGGGTGCCTTTCCAGTGTAGACAGAACTTTCTTTCTTTACATATTTATTTTTAGAAGCACTTCCATACTTTATGTTTTAGATTTAGAAGTAATGTCAAGAGCCTCCATTGGTTGTAGAGTCCTGCGGCTTAGAGAAGGAATTCTTTCCTAATAGCTGTAAGACGTCACCCACTTATGTGGCTGGGACCTTCCTGAAGTCTTCAAGTACAACTGACAGCATCACATAAAGAAGGCTTGTCTTTTGTTCTTTCCACTGATGACGCAGGGACTGTTGGGGCAGCTGCATACAGTCCTGTATCCACACAAAAGCTCTCCAAGGTCTGATGCAAAGTTTCAGAAGGACAGGCAGGTGCGGGGTAGGCTGTGATAAGAAAAACATTGCCAGGTTTTCCCAGCTCATTCTCTTAGGAGAGTGTAGGGTCAGATGGCAGTTTCTGTGCATTTATACTCTCTGGACTTAGACCAGATCTGATAGCCAGTATAGTATGATGTTTTGAGTGTCAGTCTCAAATGGAGGAGGCCTGGTTTAAAATCCTTATTCAGTATCATGGTGTGATATTAGATTAGTCACCCCTTAGTCTAACCTTTTTTCCGCTGTCAAGACACAGCTGACATTATGACCCTGTACAGTTTTCAAAGCAAGAGATATGCAGAGGTGGTTTGCCATTGCCTGTCTCTGCCTCATGCCCCTGGTATTCCTGGGAGATCTCTACCCAGATATTAGTAAGAGTCAACCCTGCATAGCTTCTGAGGTCTGATGAGATCAGGCTAGCCTAACTCACTTGTCCTTTTTAGGACGGACAGAAGAAAAAGAAGTAACTCTTCATTCAACTATTTATTTAAAACATTTCTATGTTGCCTTTTCAGAGTCCTGCTTAAGGTGGCAGTTAGTCTGTGGAACTCACTGCCACAGGGAGTAGTGTTAAAAGGGATTAGGCATATGAATGGAAGAGAGAGATCCATTAACAGCTATAAGCAGTTAATGACTAAATGGATCCTCAAGTGTTCAGAGGCAGCAACTCTCTGAATACCAATGGCAACCGCACCTTGCTTGTGGACTTTCTAGGCTAGGGGATCTGGGTGCCACAGTCTGACTTAGGTTGCTTGGCTTCTGGGCCAGTTATGTCCACTGACTTCTTGAAAGGGTGAAATGGAGCAGATGGATTGTCATGTATGCCACTGTAAGTTTCTTGGGATAAAAAATGTAATAGACTTTAGCATTCTGGGAGGCTCACATGGAAAAAGGCTTTATTGTATAGGACTTTAAAGATCAAAGCCAGCACTCTGAACTTCTGCTGGAAACTGACTTTTAAATATGATAGACAAAATAATAACATCCATCTATGTTCAAGTCTTCTAGAGAGGAGAGATAGGAAGATTGCTAAAACCCTCAAACTGTATTAAATGCTCATGATGGCGTCCAGTGATGCAGAGAGACCTCTGGGAAATTTTGTCACCTGAAATGAGCAGTAAAGTGGGGAGAACTCTAGAGAGGGGTTGCAATGGGATCTGGAACCCAATATCCTGTCACATGGTGATGACATCACTAGATATCAAGAACAGAACCTAGTTAGTGTGTGTTAATAATGGGTCAGAGTCAAAATAGGGGTGTGTTTTACTTAAAATTTGCCATCTGTGAAAGGAACCTCTTCTTCCATTTAAGCAGTAGCTCAGAGAGGACCAGGGTAAAAATGTTCCCCATTCAAAGTGAGAGCTGGATGCATTGGGCTCACTCTGATTTGCCTTTCTGATGTTGTTATATAGATAAATGTTACTGTCTGCCTCTGATTGTGATAGCTAAATGATCCCTCATTAGCTGGAGCAAGTATACAGCATATGGAATATACATCTTTGTTTGTTTGAAAGGCATTGAAGCACCTGCCTGGAATGGCCCTGAGTAAAAGGTTTGTGAGCTTTTTGGAGATTTCAGGTTTTTGCACTGAAAATGTTCATTTGTGAAATTCAGTACATTAAATTGACACTAGAACCATGGTATGAGGAGCACCTGTCCCTACCTATAATGCTAGAAATGGAGAGCTGTGAGATTATTTAGATTTAGAACCCATCTTCCATTCATCATGTACCTGCCATTCCTGCTGTACTTGCTGTTGTGGTAAAATGCTGCCCCTTTGTTTTTGTGTTTATATCAAGCGTGGGCAGAAGTAAGATGGTTCAATAGAATGTTTTGTATGTATCACAACCTGAACCTATCAAGTGGGGGACAAGGCAGCCGGGTATAATCATCTTTGCCTTCTTCCTTTGGAGGATTTGAGCATGTCTGTATGTGTTGGTCCTGTACCCTTGTCTTTCAGAGAACATAAATAACTAGGAACTGGGGAGGAAAAAGAGAGATGAAGCTGGCAGATAACCCCTGTGATGGCACATCCAAGAGGGAAATTGGGCTTCCAAGGTGAGTAGAGGAAAATGGAAAAGTTTGCTTGGCTTTCTGAAGCGTGAATCAGCATCAACTATTCCAATGTTGCTGGCTCAGGTAGCCTGCCCAGTACCTTGTTGGATGGAGGGTGTGGATTTGCAAGAATGGGACAGAAATTAAAACTGGAAGAACTGGGAATGGCAAAAAAAAAAATGCTAATGGCACATGTCCTCAAGTATTTGACAGCTGAAAATAGCAACCCTCTTGTGAACTGGCACTCCTGTTCTCTTGCCAAGGATCATTTCTCAGTTCCTCTAAAGCTCTTTTCTGCCTCCCAGATTAAGTTACGATATTTATTATTCATTCATTCATTTCCTCATTCATTATTTTAGTGATTTATTTGTTTTCAGAATTTGGCACCTCTTCTAACTAGACTTGGAGCAACTTCCATCAGACATAGAAAATATTAGTATCAAAAATATTCTACAGCCTGACAATAAACAATTTTACCCAGTGTTAAAAACAAAGACCAAGGCAATCAGACTCCACCAAAACAAATGCTCATTGATACAAAAGAACCTTGAGTTTGTGGCATTTTGCCAGATAAGGTGCTCTGATCTGGCAGGCTGTTCCAAAAAGGTGGAAGATCTAAAGACCTAGGGTATGGGTGGGGTGGGGTGTGTTAGCTGTCTTAAACTGGTTGATGAAACTAGTTAGCTATCTGAAATTGGTGAATGGTTGACATAGGTAAGAAAATAAGGCTGCATTGGTCAGTAGGAGAAAAAAGAACACGGTGCAAGGGAGAGCAGTTTATTTGACCTTTTAGGTCCTAATGCTTTTCTTGATAAGGTTCATCAGGAAATCTAATAAAAATGTTACATCAATACATTTTAATACAATGGTAAAATTTAGACTAAATATACAGACTAATTTTAAAAAATCAAAACATTGAATCTTTTAAAAAATTAAGATAACATTGTGGTCATGATGATGGCAATCTATGTTCTCTAGCGTATTTAAAAAATGGATAACTTGGGTAGAGCCAAGTATAATGCAATTATTCTGAGTACAACATTATACCTAAGTTGTACTAAGCTCTGCTCAGCTTATCCATTTGAGCAAGGTGGGAGACAGAGAAGTTTATGTATGAGGTATGCCTCGTTGTCTACCTTTTCTGATATGGACCCTGTATTAATGTTTACTTCGTTCCTTTATTTTTTTTAGATTATAAACTTCAGGCTTCCGATTATATAATGCCCACTTTTTGTATCACACTAGAGAATATAAGTTCCCTATATATGATGACAGTGTGCCTTAAATTAATTTAAAAAAACATTTTTGAAAACATTTAAATCATGAGTTTGTCTATTCTAAATGATGTAATGTTGGTATTAATCTGAATTGCTGTCACTTTATTTTATTAGATCCCCTGATGAGACTTGCAATTATAGGATATTTTACTCAAGATGATGATGGAGCAGGATGCGATGGAACAAACTCTGAGATATTCTTCATTTTTGTATGTATCACAACCTGAACCTATCAAGTGGGGGACAAGGCAGCCGGGTATAATCATCTTTGCCTTCTTCCTTTGGAGGATTTGAGCATGTCTGTATGTGTTGGTCCTGTACCCTTATTCTTCATTTTACAGTAAGTTAGCCCATTTTACAGTAAGTTAGCCCATAATAAAGTGCCAAACTTTAGTGATACAGATAATGATGATGCATACACTGTACTAGAAGTTTATCTTGCTGGCAAGGAGCTCATTCTCAGTGATAATAGCAAAATCCACTTTCAAGCACTTGTGAAAGTGGGTTGAATGTGCATTATTCGGCATGTGCGGAAGGGGCCAGAGTCAGATTTGCTGAGCTTAAACCAGGGTACTGCATCATGTGCTCTCTGAGCATCACTGGGGACCCTGTGTGAAAGATATCAGCAGTCATCAAAGGAAGTGTAGGAAAAAGCTATCCCATAGAAATGATTTGCTAGGGGCCATCCTTGACTCTGCACTGGGTGCTGCAATTCTTTTGTGCCCGTACGGCAACTGATCAGTTTGTATTAGGGAATCCATTATTCTAATTCCTCCATTGCTTTCCATTTCGGAGCCAGGAGTCTTGGGCCCCATTATTCAAGGAGTAAGGAGCAGAGCTCCAAGCCCGGGCATTTAGAAGCGCAGTGCAGCCAGGGAAGGCAGCATGGTGTTGTGGGTCTGCCTGTTAATGCATCCTCAGATGAAGAAGAGGCAAAGGAAGCCAGCCTCAGCCCTTGGATGCCACAAGAAGATCCACTGGACAAGGCAGAGACTCAATTGGGGCAGATCAGGAAGCGCAAGCCAAAGTCAAGATGCCATAACCTCAGTCTCACAGCATGGGGTCGTATTTGGAAGGGAGACTCCCAAGGAATACTAGGGTTGTGACCTGAAGGCAGGCAATGGCAAACCACTTCTAAACATCTCCTGCCTTGAAAATGCTGCGGGATCATCATACGTCAGCTGCGGCTTGATGACAAAAAAAATATCTCTACGAAGTTACTGTCAAAAAGCAGAGAACTGAAGTGACTGACAAAATACAAACTGGCCACGTGTCTTCATCTGGACCCACAATGATGTACAATAGTGAAAGGGATGTGCCTATTATTAGTAAAACTGCTGACTGGTTGGTGCTGTAATGTCACATGACTTATATGGGTCAGCAAATAGGGAGAAATCCCTTTGTCTGAAGCACCCCCCTGATATGCCTGACTTGGTCCCGGCCACTCTTGGTCCAGCTGGCTTCAGACAAATTGGGAGAGGGTTTACAAGACCCAGACTCAGATTCTATGCATGTTCTCTTTCTCTCTCCCTCCCCTCCCTTGCATGCCACCCCTCCCTCCCCCTCCCACTGCTAGGGTGGGGTGGGCCATGTCCAGATGCCAGGCCCCCTCCCCTCCCCTCCCTTGCATGCCGCCCCTCCCTCCCTCCCTCCCTCCCTCGCTCCCTCCCTCCCTCCCTTGCATGCCATCCCTCCCCTCTCCCTACTTGGTCCTGGATCTGTGCTACTCTCTCTGGTTGACCAGGAAGCACAGGGTGCCTTTTTCTGTCCCCACCCGCCCTGCCTCAAATATCTAGTCATGGGCAGAGTAGTCTTTGGGATCCAGTGCCACCATAGCCTCAGCAGTGTCATCACTTCTGCTTAGGTTGGTGCTGTTTGCTTCTCTTGTTAGGGTAACCAAATGTGTAGCTGGCCCTCTCTCTTGACTCTGCTCTAGGGTCTAATTATGACATCATGGCGATGCAATGGCCCTCTCTTAGCTCACCAGATCACTACCTCAGGTCTTTCCTTTTGCTGCCCTTCCTGCCTTTGACCAACACTGGCATAACTCTGGGTAAGTTGCCGGAGACCCCTGCACCATGACCAGGATAATGGATTAAGAAGTGAATCAGGAACCAGAGAACAATGATCTTGGTGAGCAAAATACAAATTCTTAGATTGCTTTGATACACTGCAAAATGAAACATTTCTTGTGCCTTCAAAGGCTTCTTCATTTGAGTTTTGTCAATGTCTTGTTCTAGGTAAGAGAGTAATATCTAAACAACATTCCATCGCATCAAAGGTCTTCGTTGCAACATGTTCCTTTTGCTGTCTCCAGGTCTGTTCCGTTTTATCAGTTCCACAAGTTGCCTTTCAAGTTTTGTTATGTTTTTCATTTAAATGTTAAATGAAGTTAAATGTTATTCATTTAACTTCACAAAGTACAGTTTGTTGTCATTTTAAATTACAAAAAAAGAAGAAAAAGAATGATGAGGCCAGTGTGGACATGACAGTGGCCAGGCCTGCATGGATTTTGCATAAATTGATTTTTAATGACACTAAAGTTATCTATGCATCTTTAAGGAATGTTCACATTAAGGCATTATTTTGGGGCACAAAAGGTTACCCCAAGATAGATACCTAAGAATAGAATTGGAAGAATGTCAATAACTTACTTCTTGGCTCTGAAAGAAGGCCCAGGCTGTATAGATCTGGGATATGCTTTCAAAAACATTCAAAGGCATTGCCAGGTGGAGCTGGTGGTAGGCAGGTAGGATTACCTTGTGCAGGTAAAGAAGATGAGAAAGGCTTGAATGGGTTGATAGACAAACGGGTTGAATTGATTGAGAGGGTTTTGTATGTGTGGTTTGGGTGGCACTAGCCACCAAGTGTCATCCGATTCAGTAGAAGGACCACCTATACTTCACCCCCTCACAGATCAGCGGATGAAAGATGAGGTGCAGCATGCCTCATTCAGAGGGGAGATACACTGTGGACAACTGGCCACAGAGCAAGTAGCTTCCAGTGTTGCAAGCATGCTTACTCATGTACAAAGAAAGAAAAGAAATGCTATTCCCTTCATGCACCCCTCAAATGACACACTGCTTTTGCTATCAGATATTAGAATGAATGAAGCACACAAACACAATGTGTATTGTCTGTTAGAAACTGGAATTTGTTGTACATAACCAGTGTGCAACAGAAGATTATATTGTCAGCTACAACTAGCTGTGATGACCCCTCTGAGCAATGTTCTTGACTTTAACTGTGCAATCCAAAAGGGGAGGGGCTGAAACTGAATTGGAAGAGGCAGAAGTGGCACGCATGCTGGCACCAAGGGACTTAGCTTGACAGTTGGCCACGTTGCCCAAACCTGGAAGCTAGTCCCTGCGGCAGCAGGCTGCCGAGCCACAAATGCCCATGCTGGCAAGGAGGGGAGCGTGGAGGTGGGAGGGCATTCCCAGGGATGGGACTGACTTTAGTCAGCTCCCAACAAACTTTTGGCCTGGAAATGCCCCCTCGTTCAGTGGTGCAGAAAACACTAAACTAATGATCTTTCCCCCCCAAGATGGAGTCAAGACATTTCCTGCTTGCTGTCTGGAGAGCAGGAAAATCTTATTTTTCCCACCTGACTTCTAACAGCTGTTACATTCTTATTTGCCCCTGCTCATGCCCTCCATTTTCTCCCACTTGTGATTCTCCATCATCATGCCACCTGGCATTTGGTGAGGGTTTCCCTCAGAGTTTCCTCTGCTTGCAGCTTGTTTGCCTGCTCTTTCTGTGTAAAAAAGTACACAGATAAAGTTTGTTTTGACTGCCAATTTGGCGCGTGTGTCATTTTTTCTCTTTTTTGTTTTGAGGGAGGTGTCTTCGAAGCTATAACACAATATGAGAATCTGCAATATGCGCATATTTTGAGTCCTCATAGCTTCAAAGACAACCCCCTCTAAACAAAATGCATACCTTGTATGCTGAAGGCCCCAGGCTCAAGACCTACAATCTTGAGGCCCTCCCCCCCACATGCTATGTACAACCAGACTCTCAGACAGATGTACATTGATGGAACTCACCTTAAAAAGCTATCATTTGCTTAAATAAGTGTAGAAAAAACAGGTTTCCAGATTCCATATTGCTCTGGTTTCACCAGTGGAAAGGGAGAGGGGACTTTCCCATCTTTCCTCTGGGTCCATGTGTCTTTCCTTGGAGAATTTGGGGCTGAATTTGAAAGAAAAAGAAAAAAGAACAGAATCAGGGAAACTCTTTCTACTCCCCCATAAGACACCCCCCCACACACAAATAGAGCAGGGTTTATTTGTACTGAATCATACGAGGACTTGATTTTTGATTTGTAATCAAAATATTAATTTGTTAATGTTCATTATTAGTTTTGTGCATGTTTGTTATATACAAAGAAAGAAAGGAAAGAAGAAATGGGTAGCATAAGGAAGTAGGGATACTGTACACAGGATGGTATATGTGACAAAATTTCTGTAGAAAGACTGGACAGTGCCCATTATGTCATTCAGCTGCTAGGAATCATTTCATAAGAAAACATCACATCCTTCCTCGTTTTGCTCCTCAGTTGTGCTGCTCAGTTGATCAGCCTACTCTTGATCATGTAGCTTTTTCATTGCATTCTTTTTGAGCAGCCCAGTACTATGTGGAGCATTGGTGTGTTTTTTTCTGAGGCATCCATGAGGCAATAGAGCATATTCTCTGATTTTGTCCTCCCAGCATTCTATTGTAAGGCCTTTATCAGATTTCCAATTTGTTGCAATTATGACTCTTGAAGCAGTTATTAAGTACCAACACAGTCCATTCAATTTATTCGAAAGCTTTTCTGGTAGTATACCCAACAGCATTGTTTTTCCAGTGAGAGGAAATTTAAATTTGATTATCTGCTGTATCCTTTTATGTATTTCTATCCAGAACTTTTTCACCATACCGAAACTGGTCTGAAAGAATGATCGCTAAACTCAGACAGATTGGGCTTGATCCTGTACATCTTCCTGTGCAATGCAACACAATGCACTGCAATCACATTTGCCAGTAAGTAATTTTCTCTGTTCAATGGAACTTATTCCCAGGTAAGGTGCATAGGACTGCAGCCTTATCTGGATTCCCCCACTGTTTGCAGATAAAGTTTTATTGGCAGAAAGTAACTATGTGGATTAACAAGATAAAAGGCATCACATCTAACAGCATAGCTAGGCTTTTTTAAAAACCTCAGATTGAGGTGCATTATCCACTCCCCTGTACTGCACCCTACATTTTGCACACCCAGAACAAATACATTATTGCGATTCTGTCTATTTTAAATTAGACTTCCTTTTCCTTCCTTCCCTCTCCTGTTTCTGCATCATTTTACATGGCAATACTATATTTCAAAATTGTTTCCTTTTAGAACAACACACCTTATGCTTTTAGTAGGCAGCTATGCCCAGTCCAGGCTAACCCTGGATATATAGAGTTGCTAAGCTCTAAGTGGTGCCTGGAGTCCTTCTGGATTACAACTGATCTCCAGCGTCAGAGGGTGAACTTTACAACATCACATCTTTGCTCCCTTCCCCAAATTCCACCCTCCCCAGGCTCTACCCCTAAATCTCCAGGAATTTTTCCCAATTCTGTTTGGTAGCCTGACCTTGGGCTAACATCCTGGATGTATTGTAGGATAGAGTGTCTAGATCAGGGGTAGGGAACCTGCGGCTCTCCAGATGTTTAGGAACTACAATTCCCATCAGCCCCTACCAGCATGGCCAATTGGCCATGCTGACAGAGGCTGATGGGAATTGTAGTTCCTGAACATCTGGAGAGCCGCAGGTTCCCTACCCCTGGTTATATATATATATACCAATATATATATATTGGTTATACTGGTTATATACCAATATATATATATATATACACACACACACACACACACACACACAAGCTATCCTGGGAGACAGGTAGTTTCTTTGTATCTACACTTTTTTCTCCAGTGTGGAACCAAACAACTTATTAAAATAGTACAATAAAATAGTACAATAAAAATAAATTCAATCAGATCAGAATTTAAAGAGAGAAGACAAAACAGAAAGCCAAGGACTGCAAACCAAGGGCTGAGAACCCTTTGTACCTTCCATTTAGGCTCACCTCTGGTCTCACTCAGTCTTAACTTACAGCAAGAGATGGAACTCACATATAATCATGTGGAAAGGAAAAGACACCTTTAGGAAATTTTCATGTGGAAAGGAAAAGACACCTTTAGGAAATGTGCTAAAGCAGGAAATATCCTGCTTTAGCACAATCACCCAATATCACTGAGCTCTGGAGCTAGATAAGTAACTCCCCCAACCCCAAGACCTGAATTTCAGCAATCCAGCATGTGGACTGCAGGAATGAGTTATGGGATGCACATCTCATAACATGCATCCCCTGACCAAAATCTCTCCCCCCTCCAACTTGAGAAGGCCAATTTCATCTCTCTTTACTTCCTCTTCCCCATTCACAGGATGCCCCAGTGTTGCTTCCTACCACTCAGATAGCTGTGATCAGAAACCACCAAGCAAAACCACAGTTGGTATGCTGCCGCCAGTAATGGTAACCCACCTCTGACCATCACTTGTCTTAAAAATCCTAAATTGAGCCTAAATTGACTACAACTTGTTGACTGTAAAAAAAAGCTGTCTTTAGATTAGGGTTTGACTCCTGTTTATTAGTGATCAAAGCAACTATCTTTCTAGACTTGCTTAATGCCCTTTCTAGTAGCCAGATTACTATAGAGATTGGTTAACATTTCTGTCGGTCCCTCCTTTTTGCCTGAGGTCTTCTGGCTGCTTGGAACACCAGGGGGGAAAAAAAAGCTTTTAAAGCCATTTTGAGATACCATAGCTTTACTAGGACTCCTTTTTGTAAATTTATTCATAGTTTAAAGTCATACCCGAAGCTATATTGCTAGTTTTAGCAGTTTTTATGCCAGTGGGGGTGACCTCACCTCTCCTCACAGGTTGATGTTAATTCATTTTAACATTGTGGTTCACAGATCTTTGAAATCTGTGGCCTGTGAATTTCTCTTTTGAGACCAATACACCATGTGACCATGCTCTTATTTCAGCAGCAACATTTGTGTGTCAGAAAATTTAACTCCTAGAACCAGAGAAATTGTTATTTTAAATAGAATAAAGCATTCTGAGCTAATTGAGGAATATATAAAGCGGCCTCATACCAAGTCATAGCCTTGATTCATCTAGCTCTATAAGGACTTCTCTGATTGACAGCGACTTTTCAGGGTCTTGAGCAAAGCAGAATCCTTCCCAGCTCCAGGTGCCAGAGATCCTTTAGCAAGCTATAAACCTACAGAAGCTAGATTGTTTGTTATTCCTTAAATTTTTACTTCTTTTACATTTTTAAACTATATTTTAAAATGTATTATTGAAGGCTTTCACGGCCTGACTCAACTGATTGTTGTGGGCTTTCCAGGCTGTGTGGCTGTGGTCTGGTAGATCTTGATCCTAATGTTTCACCTGCATCTGTGACTGGCATCTTAAGAGGTGTATCACAGAGAGAAGATGGTGTATCACCTCTGAAGATGCCAGCCACAGATGCAGGCAAAACGTTAGGAACAAGATCTACCAGGTCACGGCCACACAGCCTGGAAAGCCCACAACAGCCAGTATATTTTAAATCTTTGCCTAGTTTTTCCCATTGCCTTTATTAGGATATTGTTTGTTTTCACATTCCGTTATGAACCTCATTCAAACAGCCGGCACTGCAGATGGAAAGGGAATGTGGCTACCCTGATATAGGAGAGATGATTCATCTGTGATTTCATGACTTGCTGCATGGCTGTAGCTCAGAACCATCCCCTTTTCTAGCTCCTAATCATAAATCAACAGAAACTGAAACTCACACTCACTCTGAGTAACAAACAGCCTGTTTCTGGTAGGACAAAAAAAGAGAGAGAAGTCTGATGGCACCTTAAAGATTCAAGTGAGCACTGACGCATGAAAGCTCGTGTTGGAATAAATAATTTTTCAGGTGTTTTATTTTGCCACAGTAGACTAACACTGTTGCTGCTCTGGCCTTTTCAGAGAACTAGCCATGAAAGACAGCAAAAACAGCAATGTCAGGAGCTGGAAGAATGGGCTCTAGCCTGAGAAAGTTCATGCTGCAGTAACAATGCAATCCTAAACTACTCCCCCTAAGATAATTGAAGTAAATGGGCTTAGAAAGGGTTTAGATTGCACTGTAACTAGCTGGTCTTTAAGGGTCTAACTATGTGTGATTAGAACTGTTGTGACTTACCCATGAAAAGCGGGCACAGTATGGATTGAGACCATGACACTGGGGAAGGGTGAAGCATACCACTTTTGTGTCATGTCCTCCTGACTGAAAATATAATTCCTTTGGTGCTGCTT
Organism: Sphaerodactylus townsendi; assembly: GCF_021028975.2. Taxonomy (NCBI): domain Eukaryota; kingdom Metazoa; phylum Chordata; class Lepidosauria; order Squamata; family Sphaerodactylidae; genus Sphaerodactylus; species Sphaerodactylus townsendi. The sequence goes on from NC_059436.1 coordinate 2,167,689, forward strand.
TAAGCTGGGATAGGAAAAATATGGTCACTTCTACTGTGTCTGCTTTTTTCCCTATTGGAACTTAAGGATCATTTGTGATCGGGGAAATGGCTGAAGTGGAAGAAATAACTACTCTCTTTGGGCACTTTTGCACATTCAGAATAATGCACTTTCAATCCACTTTCTCAATTGTGTGTAAGTGAATCAGGGAATATGGATCAGTGCTAAAGCGCATTCATTGAAAGTGGATTGAAAGTGCATTATCCTGCATGTGCGAAAGTGCCAGCACCTTAGCCCTGATCCATATTCCCTTTTCCACCCTGATGCTTTTTACTCTTCCCTAAGATCACTGGAGGTCCAGATGACACATTCGGTAATCTAATCACACAACTGCACTGTCCCATCATACATCATTTGGCCCTAAGGAGCCACGTTTTCCAATTTGTCCACTGGGTAAGTGGAGACTCCACCAGCACTTGTTCCTCACACTGTCGAAAGCAGATTTGTACTTTCATGAAGGCATGTGGTACTGTCAGAATGTCACAAGAATCAAGCCTCTGTGCCGTTTCCTTTTTTTAAAATGTGAAGTTCGAAGCTCCTTGCACTGAAAGAAAAAAACCACCCAAACAAAACCTTTGCTTGTACAAACACCTAGCCCCACCCCACAAGTCAGCCAAACCAAAGACTTATTTTCATTTTGGGTAATGCCTCGAAAGAAGCCGTCCATATATCATAATTCAAAAGACGCTCCCTAAGTCAGCTTGAGGTTCTGCCGACAGTGGCACTGTTGCAACTTCAAAAAAAAAAAGTTGTGCAACACCTTTGGTAAACACTTCCTCATGCAGGAACAAGAATAAAGCTGAAGGACTCATTCGTAGCTCCTCACAGTCGAAGGAAAGACCGGCTCAAGTTGGCACTAACATTCTCAAACCAGGAGGCTACTCTGCTGTTGCCCTCTCCCCAAAATGATTAAAGTCCTGTTTGTTACTATCTGCTTGCTTCTATTTCAGCATCAAGGTAAGCGGTATATTCTTACCCCCCCCCCCCCCCCCCGCCAAAACTTCTATGAGCACCTGTGAAAGAGCAGCACTGGATGTAGCTTTTGTTAGTCTTGTAATGATTAATGATTAAATGCCAATGTAACTTTGTATCACTGAATGGATGCCTTTAAACACTTTTTTTCGGAAGGCTGGTATTCAAATGACAGGGGAAATGAAAGGAAAGTTTTAAATAACTTGGTGATGACTGATCAAAAAGGAAAGCGAGCAGTGTTGGTAGTTGCTGTGAAGCAGAATGACAACTGAAATAGAAATTAAATTTGAAAAGTCAAATGTGAAGCTAGAAAATGGGTTGATTACAGACTGTTCACTTTAGGAATGTGTGTACATATTATTTATGCAGCAAGTGAATTTTAATGTAGTTATTTCTGTTGAATAAATCACACTGCATTTAAGATGTTATGCAACCTCTTCCCTTTTCTAATGTGAACGCAAAGATTTTTTCCTGGGGGAAAAAACAAACAATATTTGGACGGGTCTTTTTTTCCCATGGCACAATATGATTGTGATGTTAGCCATTGTTAAATGAAGTAGGAAACAAACATACACCAGTTTCTTTCCCTTCATGATGAGGCATGAAGGTGCCGGCAGAGGGGAGAGTTGGAGGTAGTAAACCAGCAGAGGAACAATTGTTAGGATATCCTTCTCACTCCAGTATCGCTTTGAGGATTGTAATCTGGACAGTTGGCTGGGGCAGAGGAAAAGGGCAGGGGGGGGGAAGGGGGACTTAATTATCATCATGCTTGGTTTGAACTGTGATATGTGTGTGTGATTTTTAATCAACTCAGTAATATCCGAGTCCCAAAGTTATGTAAAAGTAAATCCTGTGACCCTTGAAAACATAGAGCAGACGCATACTCCAGTACAAAAAGTTTAAGTTAATGATCAGCTGTTTGGTAGAGAAGGGATGCCTGGGGGAACCAAATCTCACTCCCCAAAACAACAGATAGACTTTATAAAAGGCCACACTAATAGTGGAGGTCAGTACATTGGTCCTGAACTTTCTGTAGAAGTGGTAACAGCAGCTACAGGGGCCCTGATTTGGATCAGGGCTATGGAGTAAGAGGGATTTAACCAGTGGTGAGATTCAAATAATTTAACAACTGGTTGTTCACAAGCACCATTTTAACAACTGGTTTGCCAAAGTGGTGCGAACCTGCTGAATCCCGCCACTGGATTTAACCCTTCTCTCTCTGCACTATGGCTGCAAGGAAAATGGTACATGGAGGAAAGGATTACACCCCACACCTCGTACAATTCCCCCCCACATATTCTGGCCCAGATGTGGAACTGTGTATACAAATAGTTACTGTGCCCTCAATTTCCCAGCCCGATCCAGCATCTGATTTGTATCAAGATCAGTACTAAGTGGGTGATTAAGATCTGCATGGAGAAAATGGCACATGGTTATGCCCCTTCCTCCCACTCTTGATCCAAACCAGCTGCTGAATTAGGTTGGGGGATGGTGTGGACAGTGGTTGCTTGTGCATTCAGTTCCTACCTAGGGCAGAATGTGCGGGTGGAATCTTGCTCCCCTACTCAGCTAAAGCAGCTTTTTGGAGTTTGAAAACAGTCTTCCAAGGAAGTTTGGGTAGGATTGCAGTTGAATGGCACAATTAATAAAGAGATTCTCCTATGCAGTCCCATGTTCTTGAACTGTCATGTGCTAGTCCAGCTCTCATTTATTTCCACTGTGTTGATGCAGGAGAAATTTCCCGTTCTCCCCCTACCCCCCATCAGACTTTATACTTTGCATTTACATGTACCTGCATGTGCAAGACCTAGTTTGGGGTTGCAATGAGCTGTTAGTGGTTTGCAATTAATGAAAGGGGACCGGTGCTCTCAGACATCCACAGAGACCAGGCCATTTCCAGCTTTTGAGGCTGCTAGCCACTATGAAAATAAAGAAATGGTGATACATGAAAACAAAATCAGGAACCAAAAAGAGAAATGAAAACGAAGGGCTGTACCAATTGGAGCAAAGAGGTGAAAAACCACAATGATGTCATGGGAAAATTTTTTATTCCGAAATATTAATAACCCTTACACATTTTGCATTCAGTTTCCTCTGAGGAGATTTACACAACAAATGCAATAAAATAGAAAAAAGGTTAACGAATATATTTTGTCTTTTTTCTCTTAGTTTTTAAAAATCAAAATGATTATAGAACATGTTAAAGGTTAATATAACACACATTTTAAAACATAATAAAATATGCTTTTGTCATTGTTTGATATAATTTGAAAAACAAGAGAAACAGTCAAAAGATATTTGTTAACCATTTTTGTTTGCATTTTTGACCTTCCCCAAGTCAAGCTGGGCCCCGAAGACCTGGCAAACGCCCCCTGCCCCTCCCTCCCTCCCTCCCAGTCAAGGACACAAAGGCCTGGCAAACGCCTCCTCCCACTTCCCCCAAGTCAAGCCAGGCCCTGGAGGGCCAAGTAAATGCCCCTGTGAGGGAGCTGCTGGCCCCTGCTCAACCCATGAGTTCCCTGCCGGACCTGCAAAGTACCTGCAGCTACTGCTGGCCCCGCGAGGCCCCTGCCAGCCCCGCGAGGCCCCTGCTGTCGCTGCCCAACAGGACACCAACACTTCAGACCATTGCGGAGGGCGGGGGATGCTTCCTAAAGCTCATTGCATCTTCCCTCCTCCCACATCCCCCCTCCCAATGGGCTTTGACTGCTAGTATATGTATATCCCCTTGAAGAAGCATAGTGCAAAATGCAAAGGGGTTATTAATATTTTGTGCCAACAGAAAGAGTGAAATACAAGCTGCCAAAAGTAATCAAATGCCCCCCCCCCCAAAAAAAGTAATAGGTCTGAATTTGAGGTTACCTTTGAGTTTGAGGGTTGGGCCATATGGCCCTGAAAGGCCATTGTGAAGAAGTATGTCTCATGCCTTGCAGCTATTCCTTGCCACTTGTTTTGCTTCTATGTTTCCTTCCTTCTTCTGAACCAGTGTCAAAAAGCAAAGCCTGCTACGTTATACACCTTATCCCAGGAAACTATTTAAAGCAACACTGGACTGGTTGGAATCTAACAGAATCCAATAGGCAAGGAACAGCTATTTCCAGTATCTTTAGGACTTTAATGACAATGCAGCATTTATGGAGAATGTAAGAGCATTCAAAATTGTTAATATGCTTTGTCTCTGCAAGGTGATTTCTTAAAAGGCATTCTGGCTGAAGACATTGTTCTAACTTTCATTTTCGAAAACAACAAAGGAAATGGGGATGAGAGATGTATGTCATTGTTTAGTATAAAAAGTGCTTAACCCGGCTCAGTACAACAATGAAAAGATTCAGACATCAACACAATGCCAGGGAGGAATTCCTCTTAATTTAATTGAGTTGGATCCAAAGATGTCTTTCCACTCATGGGAGGAGTCCTTGTGCTCATGGGAGCATTCATCCTAGAGCGGAACACCCTTCTTGTAAACAAAAGGACTTCTTCTGAGAGTAGAAGAGTACCACCAGATCCAATCTCATGGCTTGCACTCGATCAGACATACAACCTGCCAGTCTAGGCCAAAATTTCTTGACAAACATTAAAAGAATTTGGAGTGCTGCATGGTTTCCAGGCTGTATGGCCATGTTCTAGCAGCATTCTCTCCTGACGTTTCACCTGCATCTGTGGCTGGCATCTTCAGAGGATGCAGCCACAGATGCAGGTGAAATGTCAGGAGAGAATGCTGCTAGAACACGGCCATACAGCCTGGAGACCACGCAGCACTCCAGTGATTCCGGCTTTGAAAGCCTTCGACTATACATTAAAAGAAGTTGACAAAAATCCATACAGCTGACATATTAAAAGCAACAACTCAAAGCCTTGAAAACAACTATAGAAAGACCTGGGGAAACACAAAGGCTCTTATTAGCTTCCTAAAACTCTGGAACGGTAGCTTGTAGTTGAATCTTGTCAGAGTTGGATTTCCTGGGGTAGGGACACAACAGCAAAGGCCTCAAAAATGGTCATTGGCAACAGCAGGCAGGAACTCACTCCCATGGAAACTCCAAGTGATGGTGGTCTCTATGTAACAAACCATCCACAGGGAGTGGCTTGCTATGTGGATTTCATTATTTTCTATATGTGGCAGAACAGATACATGATTGGAATCTATTAAAAAGTCAGTTAGAAAGCTGAACCTCTAAGAGGTCCACATCTGAGCAGAGAAGCCAAAATCTCCTTGGGTAGTTGCTTCTTAGGAACTTCTCAGCTAAGGGTATACATTTGGCTGAGACAGTATTTTTTTTTCTTCTCCCACATATTTCTAGGATTTTCAGAAAACTGGAAAAAATGGTCCTGAAAAATCCTGAAAATACCTAGCAGTTTTGGGAAGATTCAGAGTCAGCATTTGCAGGCTCCTGGGGTCAATTTTTTCCTCCCCCCACCCCGACTTGCAGTTGCAACTTGTCTTTGTTCTTCTGCCTCCTTGGAGTGTAAAAGTCTGCTTCTGTTAGTTTCAGGAGGAGTGTGTATGTGTGTTTGTGTGTCAGAGACGTAGCAAGGGGGGAAAGCACCCGGTGCACTGGTGTGTCCTCTGCCCCCGCCCCACCCCGGAATGCCCCCGTCATGCCCCCCGGAACGCCCTTGCCACATCCCCACAGGGGTGCACCCCCAGTGCATCATGCACCCCTGCCCCCTTGGAGCTACGCTTCTGGTGTGTGTGCAAGTTTTACAATGCTTTGTATTTTCTTTGCTGTTACACTGTTGAAGTGCTCATTCAGTGCTTGAATTTCTTTTTCTCAGTCTTGATACACTGGGTTCTTCTGAGCATTCTGCATTGCCATTCCTTCTTGTGGGGTTGCAAAATCCCCGCCTGCTCACTTCAGTTCCCACTTTAGAAATTCTCTAGTTTGACATAGGTTCTCTTGGTCTTGCACTCCAAGTGGGTCTGGGATCTGATAGGTTTCTCAGTTGGTTCTTCAGGGCTAGCAAAGGTACCCCCCCCCCCTTTGTGCTGTGCCAATCTTTTTGCCCTTGGGTGTGAAAAAGGAGAAAAAGAAACAAAAAACATTTAAAATGCTGGCATTCTGTGTTTTGACCATGGTTCTGTTGGGCTTGCACTGCCAGAGTGTGACTTTCCAGCAGGCATCTGAAGTCACATTGCATTTGGTACATCTGGGCTAGCAAACATGCCTTATTTTTGATCCTCCCCAGTGATTCTCTTGTTTGACATTGGTTCTGTAAGGCTTTGCCACATTGGCTTGTGATTCTGCTGGATTCTTGGGTTCTGGTTTTTTTGGGGGGGGGTTGCATTGGTTCTTAGGGTGGGAAGCATTGACTTTGCAGTTGCTCATGGGTATGCCTCATTACTTTCCCCCTGAATAAAAAGGACTCCCCCCCCCCTCCATTGGAAACAATGGATGATGGATGGGAACCCATAAAATTGGACCCTCTGACACAATATTTACCAAACTTGAGGGTTCTTGTAAGCCCCTTGAATCCCAGAAAGATTCTGCATAGGGCATAATAGGGCTGTTTCTGTTCGCATTTCTGGGGAAAAAATGCCATTATGGGATACAAAACTTTTCAGGAGTAATATATCCTAAGCTGAATCTTCCCCAGTATTTTTTTTTGCAAGGTCTTATTATCAACCAGAAAAAGACATGAGAAGTCTCAGATCTTGCTTGTTTTGCAGCCTTTGGAGTGCTTTGGCAACACTGTGCTGCTGATCTATGAAAGGGAGAAGATGGTTCGTAGCATTGCATCACAAACCATTAGGTGGAACTGGATGTTACGAAATATACAGCTACCTCTTTGCATTACTTTCTCCTGTCTTTCTGGCAATGTATAATTCAGTACATTGTGTGGGGAAATACAATTGCATTGTCTTTTTCAACATCTCACTGAAAACAATTGTGTAAAGCTGGGCTATGGTGACACCCAGAATCAAATCATATATTTTATTATACCATGGCCTATCTAAATGATACATTTGAATTCTTCCAGTGTCTACCATGAGGATTTTGGTCAGATATGCCTTTCCAGAGTTGTGCCTGGAACTCTGTTGCAAGGCGATCTTCCTCCAAGCTATTTTTTTCTATCTGAAATGACCTCAGGGTTATTTTATTTGCCAGAATTTTGCAGCGGTTAGAAGCATGTCAAACTAGATTGTGGGAGATTAGTTTTGAATTCCAACTCTGTCATAGAAGCTGACTGAGTGACCTTGGGCCCCTTGGTCTCTCGTAACCTATCTACTTCACAAAGTTGTTGTAAAGATAAAATGGAGTACGGGACAGTCACACTACTAGGATTGTCAGATAGAGCCTGACAACCAGTGGGAGGGTGGGGGACATTGGTGACATTGCTAACACCACTCCATCACTTCTGGGTACAACTGAGAAGTGAAAATAGGTATCTCTAGGCATTGCTGAAAACTCTGTGATAAAACTTCCCAGCGATTCCTAGAACTACCCATTGTATCTTCTGAGTTGTATCTGGAAGTAATGTACCAGTGCATAGCAGTGGCAGTAGGCAAAAGGATGAGTGGCAGAAGGTGTCCCACCTAGTGAGAGGCCTGGTATGCTTTCACGTTTGCCATGTTGTGGAAGTGCTTCCAAGTAGAAGTGGGACATTTCAGTTTGGGAAAGTGGCATAGGAAGGAAGGCTGAAGCCTCCACCCCTTTCACACAACAGTCCCAATCTAAATCAGGCCTCCAGGTATCTGGTATTGAGTTTTGAGTAGGGAAATCACAAGGCACATCTAACTAACATAGACCAGAGAGGACATGTTACCAGAAAGAGGGGAGAGAGAAATGTGGAGCACTGGCAACCTGGTCAATTTATTTTAACCTCCTTCTTGTTCTCTGTATTGCAGCAGATACAGTAATGCTACATGGCTGAGCTGCACATTAAAAGGTTGGGGGATGTGAACAATATCAGTTAAGCTAAAAAGCATTATGCACTCTCTATTTGTCCCAGTACCAGGGACAGAGATAACTATGTCGCATTCTCTTTGGAACAGAGACTGGAGACTGATTGTGTTTTTGTAATGTTGGCTTTATTTATAAATATAATAGAAGGCAACTCCTGAATCTGCAACTCAGGGAGGACGGAGAAGGAGCACAATTTGCCATGGTAGCAATAGAATGAGCCATGATTCTTTCTTTGTGATGGATTTGGGGAAGGGGGATGAAGACTATGTAACAGTGGTGGCGAACCTTTGGCACTCCAGATGTTATGGACTACAATTCCCATCAGCCCCTGCCAGTATGGCCAATTGACCATGCTGGCAGGGGCTGATGGGAATTGTAGTCCATAACATTTGGAGTGCCAAAGGTTCGCCACCACGGCTATATAAGGCCGTTTCTGCACAGTGGCAGGAAACGGCTCTTCACCGACATAATTCATGTGGGTGGAGCTTCGGGACTGCTCGCTTGGAAACGTGTGGGCAGGCCCGAAGCTGCTGTGACCCGCAGAGGCGGCTCCGCTCTGAGCCACCTCCAGGGGTTGGAGGGCAGCATGTGCATGTCCCTCCAGCCGTCCAGAGCTGTGCAGGGAGGAGAGGTAAGTAAATGGGAAACAGGAGGGGCCAAAAGCAGTGCCCTCACACCAGTGCACTTTGCACCATGGTGGTGCAAAGATACTGCTTTTGAAAAAGCACACTTAGGGAGCGAAGTTCAAAAGCAGCATCTTCGTGCTGGTTGGGGGGGGGCAAGCACGGCAATGCAGCAGCGTTAGCTGTGCGAACAGTGCCCCAGGGACGGTGTTTTTACCATCCTTAGGGCACTGTTTTCCGCCCATGTGGAAACAGCCTAAGAGTGGGCCTGAGTCCCACCCCCTCCACTTTTTGACTATCACTGAGAGAGACAGATGCAGGACAGCAAGAGGGAGAAGACAAAGGTGCCATGTATGGGACAAGTAGGGGGTACATATATGTGAAGAAAGTGTATATATTCATTTAAATTTACTTAGAGTTCATTTATCTTATATGTTGGGTCTTTTATGAGGTGACCATTTGGTCTTGCTAGGTCATGTACAGCGGGACCCTTTGGCCTTCATTAAAGTTGTGAACTGTGTTTGTGTTTAGATAGTGGAACTGGCTTTTACAAGGCCACATCCTAAACTGGACAGATAGGTCTTAATTGCCAAGAATGCTCAGGTGGGGGTCACCTCCCTCTTCGACTCTATTTGACACCCAATTGGTTAGTTACTGATCAAATGGACTAGATGAGCAAATTCTATAAGACCCCTGACATGATTCTAAAAGAGAGATCCATCCATCCATCCATCCATCCATCCATCCATCCATCCATCCATCCATCCATCCATCCATCCATCCATCCATCCATCCATCCATCCATCCATCCATCCATCCATCCATCCATCCATCCATCCATCCATCCATCCATCCATCCATCCATCCATCCATCCATCCATCCATCCATCTGCCTTGTATTGTATTGTTTTATACTTGGAACTGTCTAGAGCTGAAAGAGAACTGATAGTATTCTTTCTTTTTTCTTTTTAATAAAATTTTGAAATCTCAGCTGTTTGAGCGTATCTGGATAAAAAAACCCTGGTTTTGGTACGTTACTGGAAAGGCATCCGGCTTAGGGTAACCATTTTTTACAACATAGTCCAAACATACCCCAACTCTCATCAGCTTATGTGGAGATAAACCAGCTCTTCTACAAGGCAGCAGGTATACTACCCTCCAATCTGCTGTAGGGAGGATTTTGGATTTCTCATCCCAGCTGACTATGACTTGAAAAATGCATATTGTTTACAAGAAGAATTCAATGTGAGGAAACAATAATTTGTTATTTTTCATGCTTTTATCTGTTGTCTTACATTTAATTCTTCTTCTAATGTGCATGTGTTTTTCAATGTTATTTGTGCTTCAGGAAATTAGTGTAGAACATTATATGTATAAATCACATGCATTGTATACATAAATAAGCTACAAATTGAAGATATATGAAATCATGCAATGTCTGTATGTAAGATAAATGAATATCCAAAGCAACAGCAGAAAGTAGAGAACTGAAACAATTGACAAAGATAGAAATGCCTATAAAAAGAAATGGGGAATATTTGCATCCCTGTTCTTTAGACCATGTGACCTTTCCTAAACAGCAGCTATCTTTTTAGGCAACACATGAGTTTTACATACTGTTATCCTTGTAAACTGTTATACCTTAGAAGTATACTTCCCCTTGCTTGAATAAAATGATGAGCATTTGTTAACATTTGTATTATTATGAGGAATAAAGGGAGCAATTCTAAGCAAGTCTATTCAGAATTTTATTTAGTGGACTTACTCCTAGGAAAGTGTTTTTGAGATTGCATAGATTTTTAAGACAGTTTTTTCCCCTGGTGCAATGTTGACTATATCTGGAAATGGAGTGTTCACTCTTGCTGGGAATCCTGCTCCTGTTCCCACTGAGGCCCTTTCGGCACAGGCGTGGAAACGAACCTCCACCGGCATAATTTATTCTGTTCACTAGCATGTGAGAGGCCCCCACTTCATCCCCAGCTGGAGAGGCAGCTCCACATGGAGCCCTCTCTCGGTCAGCCCCCTCCACTGACCTTCATGTCCATCGTCGCTCTGGAGGGCTGCAGGGACCCGCCCACGCTGCCCTCCAACCTCCAGGGGTTGGAGGGCAGCGTGGGTGGTTCTCTGCAGCCCTCCAGGGTGACGCTGGACATGAAGGTCAGTGGAGGCAATGGGGAAGCTGTGTCTTCCCAGCAGTGCGGTTCACACCGAGCCAATGGGAAGACGCTGCTTTGCAAAAACTTTGCTCGTTGAGGGGTGGGTAGGACGGCTCGGGGACGCTGCTCAGGGGTGGGCAGGATGGCTGCTGCGATGCAGCAGCACCTCCTGTGCGAACAGCAGCCCAGGGGCAGTGTTTTTGCCATCCCTGGGTCACTGTATTACGCCTCTGCGGAAAGGGCCCAAATTTAAAGTAGTACCCATGACTGGAATTTTTCCCCAGTGTGACTATTTGTTGCAATGTGCATTGGGGCCTATTCACTAGCCATCACTTCCTTAAGACCTAGGATGATATTGCTTTTCACACCAGATGCAGACATCTCAGGACAGTGTGGGATACCACACAGAAATAACCAGGTGGCCACTAGAAACTGTCATGGCTGCCCCTGAAGAAATCGTGGGGGCTGCAGTTTTGTGACAGATCTTAGAACTCACTTTATTCTCATAATACTACAATTTCATGAAAGTAAAACCAGTTTAAGACCTGTTGAAATGTGTACTTTGCATCCTAATTTGGCCAACTGAAACTATCTGCTGCTAGCCTCTAAGCAGCAAAACTGATCAGGAACATGTTGACCTCTTTCTACAAGTTTAACTGTTCCTGTGCAGAAGTCACGCTAGGGCCAATGGGAGAATGTCACTGCATAGATATCTGGCATTCCTATTTGCTGACTATTCTGCTCTCTAATTAGTTTTCTTCAAGGAGATTAAGTTCACTGCATATCTGCTTCTAATGCAAGGGTGTGGCAGTAATCTAGTCATTAATCACATAGCCCCAAGTAGGTGTTATGTCTGGGGTGTTGTAAATATACTGGTGCCTCCTGGAGTAATCCATTCATGGATGACATGTCTACCTCTCAGGCATGCGTTCAAATGACCTACTTAGGAAACAAGAGTCCTAGGCTGAGCAACAATGATGAATCCAGAAGTTGTACTGCAAAAACCTAGTTTTCATCAAGCTGGATAACCTCCTTGGAGGAAGGATAGGATTTTTAAAAAATGTATAGATAGAACTGTTTTGCTAGAAATGTGAAATGGGAAGTAGACAATATCCAATGTCTGGGAAATCATCACTGCTTCAAGCTGCCTTATAACAAAAGAGAGCACTGTTTCATCTAGTCTGGTATTATCTTGTCTGACTGACAGCATCTATTTAACATCTGAGGCAGGTGTTCTGCTTCTCAAGATGCTGGGGTTCGAATCTGAGATGTCCTTAATGCAAACCATGTGCTTTTCCCAAACAGATGAGAGACTGCTGAAAGATACCATTTTTTTCATAGGAATGGCTGTAAGGAACCCAAATTTCCTTTGTAACTTTAGCAGCTGTTGTAGCAGTCTCTGTCTTCTTGTCATACCTATTTGCTTGTCTAGCAGACACCTTAAGGTGAAGGGCCAAGATTTCCAAGCTTAGCAGGCTTGAAAGCTTTGGACTGTCAATCAATCTGCAGGTACAAATATGAGAAACAACTGTCTCCACTGATTCATACCCATTCTCTCCACTTGGTAGGCATTTTGCTAGTTGTTATGTTTTTATTTGTTTATTCAGTTCATAAAGTGGGGAAGGGAAAGGAGATTGTAAGCCCCCTTGAATCTCCTTACAGGAGAGAAAGGTGGGATACAAATCCCAACTACTCCTTGTTCTTCTTTCTCTTCCTCTTCTTCCTCTTCCTTGGGCAGCTGCCGGTAAAATCTCCCCAGGCCACAAAAATTAAACAAGAAAAGCCGTATAATACAATCCCAGAATAAAAAGTCACACAGCCAAGGACCAGATGGAATAGCCCTCTGTAATCTAAAAGCTTCCTAGATTTCTGTCATTGCAAAAGGGAGGGTAAAATGCCTTTCAAGTGTTACTCCTGGCATATGGAGGATCCACAAGAATACCTTAGATCTCCCATGGGAGGAAGGGGGGTTGGTAAAAATTGTCCTCCTCCTTGTACCCACAGAATGTAAGCCTAATATCGTTTTCCTTAGGAGTAAATATTTGAGGGGAGAGAAGGTATAGCCTGATTTTGTCAGATCTTGGAAGCTAAGCAGGGTTGGCCCTTGGAAGAGAAACCACCAAGGAAGACTCTGCAGAGGAAGGTAATAGCAAACAACCTCTGCTTCTCACTTGCTTTGAAAGCCCCTTGCTTTGATTGCGATAAATCAGCTTCGACTTTACACACACTTTAAATAAATCAGCACTTTACACACACACACACACACACACACGCACACACACACACCCCTGGGGTTATTCAGATGGGGTTATTCCATTGACTATACTGGAACGATATCAGAACAGACAGGGAGAGGGTCTTATTGGATCCTTGTAATCTCCCTCATGGTCTTGGACTGAATATAGTGAGTCTGTCTGCTGGTAAAAGGGCGGAAAACAATAAAAAAATGGGATCAAGCAAACCAATTAGCAGTCCAGATGCTGAAACCATTTGTTTTCACATATATGTGTAAGTTAGCAAGCTTGAACAGGAATTCAGACTATCCTAAAATACCACAAAACCATACCAAACCAGTTAGCTTTCTTTGAGACCATTTCTTGTGATTGCTTCTTTGTATACCTAACAGTAATTCAAAATTGAGGTGGTAAAACTGCTGCTCTCCTTCCTGTACAGTACTCTTTCAATATGATCTAGTGTATAGGGTAGGAAACATGTAAATCTTGGGTCATTCATGGGGAATGTGGGACTTTTGGGCAATCCTGCTGTCATTGTTAGAAAAGGACTGTGGAAAGTGTAAAACATAATTGCACATCATATTAACTCCATGTAAAGGCTAGCCTGATTTCATCAGATTTCAGAAGCTAAGCAATGGCTAGTAACTGAAGGGGAGACCACCAAGGGATACCAGAGTTGCTATTTTTATTGTATTTTTATGTTATTAGATTTGTATACCTTCTTCCCCAGAAGGGCTCAGGGCAGTGAACAACAGCTGCAAATGACATTACCAATAACCATCACACTGAGCAACAACCATCAAAGAATATCAATAAGCATGAAATAAACATAATATTATAATGAAACATTCTAAGGTAAAGGTAAAGTTTCCCCTTCAGTTGTGTTAGACCCTGGGGTACCACTGTGAGCAGTGATTTCACAGGCAAGCCTCTTTTGTGGGGTAGTTTGCCACTGCTTTCCCCAGCTATTCTTTACCCCCTAGCTGTGAGATAGGTACTCATTTACTGACCAAGAAATGGATGGAGGGCTGAGTTGACCATGAGCCAGCTGCCAGGGTATCTGACCCACAGGGGGCTCGAACTCCTGACCGTGTGAGTGGTAGTGCAAGCACTTAACCACGACGCCACACGGCTCCTGACGAAACATTCTAAATTACAATAAATATAACATTATAACATAGGATTATAATAATAGAAGCATCAACGTTTCAAACATCATAATATCACAAAACGGAGACATCAATAATCCTAACATAACATCACAGAATAACAACATCAACATTTCAAGGTTTCAGCATCATAACATTACATAACAAAGGCATTGATAATCATAACATAACAAAATAGATTATATAAAACAACAATGGTCATAGCAATAAGCATAAGCATTTTATTGTCATTGTGCACGCACAACGAAATTTACATCACTAGCAGCATAAACCGAACATAATAAATAGTTGGCGACTATGCAGAGCTGGGTAATGGCCAGCCACCTCAGTTAGTCTCTTGCATTCAAAAACCCTACTGGATTGCCATGTCGGCTGTGACTTGATGGCACTTTACACAGACACAAAGAGAAGATGATTCATCATTCCTTGTCCAACCAGCCCCTGGGCTTGATTTCTAAGGCAACCTTTACTCACCCTTAACTCACCTTTCAACACTCTATTCTTGACCAATCCCATTTTCTACCACAGCTGGAGGCAGAGGAATTTCCTTTTCATGATTCAGTAATCTCAGTCTTAAGGGTATTCTAACTGTGCCCACACAAACACACACACAAGTAAAGCAACATTTTTGTAACAAGGGAAATAAAAGCATACCACCTCTGGCCATATAGGAACAATCTGTAACTGGATATTGGCTGTGTGTCTTCTTCTCTGTGCCTGTAATTTCACAGCTGTGGTTGCTCGGTATGTGGAACAGGGCAGTTTGGGCTGTGCAATTCTGTGTAATTCCCCACTCCAGGAAGTTTGTCATATTGTCCGCTTTTGGCTTTCAGAAACTGTTTGAAACTACTTATTTCTGAGGGTTTTTGTTTGGTTTTATCCCTCAGCCTTGCCATCTGCTTGAGTGGCTTTCCGTGGCTGATTTTATCATTGTTAATTGACAGCTTATTATATTTCTCTTTTGATGTTTTTATTGGTGTTTCGTGGGTAATGATAAATTTTATGGCTAAAAGTAAAAAAGATCTGAAACATGAGCAGGACTCTGTATGTCCATTAGGTAGATTTCCATCTTTAATGTCTGTTATATGAACATTTTTGCTGTTGCCTTGATGTGTGTTAGTGCCATTAAGTTGCTTCTGACTTAACGCCGAACCTACAAATGAATGCCCCCTAAAATATCCTATCATTAACAGCTTTGCTTGTATCTTGTAAATTGAAGGCCATGATTTCCTTCTTGAATCAGTATATCTTATGCTGGGACTTCCTCTTTTCCTCCTGCCTTCGCTTTTCATAGCATTACTGTCTTCTCCAGTGTCTTGTCTTCTCATGATGTGACCAAACTACAATAGACTTGCTTTAGTCATTTTAGCTTCTAGGGAGAGTTCAGACTTGATTTGATCGAGGTCCCACCGATTTGTCTTTTTAAGAACATAAGAACATAAGAACAAGCCAGCTGGATCAGACCAGAGTCCATCTAGTCCAGCTCTCTGCTACTTGCAGTGGCCCACCAGGTGCCTTTGGGAGCTCACATGAAGGATGTGAAAGCAATGGCCTTCTGCGGCTGTTGCTCCCGAGCACCTGGACTGTTAAGGTATTTGCAATCTCAGATCAAAGAGGATCAAGTTTGGTAGCCATAAATCGACTTCTCCTCCATAAATCTGTCCAAGCCCCTTTTAAAGCTACCCAGGTTAGTGGCCATCACCACCTCCTGTGGCAGCATATTCCAAACACCAATCACACGTTGCGTGAAGAAGTGTTTCCTTTTTAGACACAGCATCTGTAAAACTCTCCTCCAACATATTTCAAATGAATCCACTTTTTTCCTGTCAGCTTTCTTCATTGTCCAGCTTTCACACCCATGCATAGTCATGGAGAATACCATGGCATGAATTAACTTGCTCTTGGTTGTCAGTGACACATCCTTATACTTAAGATTTTTTTCTAGCTCTTTCATGACTGCCCTTAGTCTCCATCTGTTGGTATTTTCCAAGTGTCTGTCACAACTTAGCCATGAAAAGTTAACTGTATGTATGCAAACCAGTTACTGAGGTCACAGTTATGGCCAGTTTTAAGCTATTGGTCAGTCAGTCTGACATTGCTTGCATGCAAGTGGTCATGTAGGCAGAAGTTATAAAGTTAAATCTGTTTTGTCGAAGGCTTTCACGGCCGGATTCAACTGATCATGGTGGGTTTTCCAGGCTGTGTGGTCGTGGTCTGGTGGATCTTGACCCTAATGTTTCACCTGCATCTGTAGCTGGCATCTTCAGAGGTGTATCACATTGTGTATAACAGACTTCCCTCTGTGATACACCTCTGAAGATGCCAGCCACAGATGCAGGCGAAACGTTAGGAACAAGATCCACCAGACCACGGCCACACAGCCTGGAAAACCCACCACAACCAGTTTGTTTCTTTGTTCAAGAAGAAGCTATGTGAGGTGATAACCACAATGTGACAACACAAGATAGCAAGATCTAACCAAGTGTAGTAACATAGGAAAGTATAGCATTGCTTGTTTTTGTTCCCATGTAACCCTCCCTAATAGTTAGTAAACTCACTTATATAAAAAGCAACTGTAAATCAGTCTCTTCTCTGATAAATTACCCTACACATTCTCCTTCTGATTTCTTGGTTGTCATCTCCCTTTTGGTTGATGGTGCATTTAAGGAGTAGAAACACTTCAACCAGTTTCTTCATTGTGAACCTTGAACTTGTGCATTTTCTCCGAAGTCATTACATTTATCTTTGATGTTCAGCTGTAATCCTGCTTTGGTACTTTCTCCTTTAACCTTCATCATTATTCGTTTCATGTATTCAGTGTTTTCTGCCAGTAATGTGGTGTTATCTACATTTCTCAAATTGCTAATGTTCTTTCCATTTTTACTGCATTGTCATTTGTTTTTAAAGTTTTGCCTTTTATTATTTTTAAAATTAAGAGACAGGATATTCTAAAGAAATATTAACCCACCCACCCAGCTTTCAGTGTTAACGTTGAAATCTTCTATGTGGTTGCCAGTCTCTCGGGTCATGAGCATAAGTGGGCTTTGTGATAAAACAGAATGTTTGTACGTATTTTGAAGCTGTGAAAGCAGTAATGCTGAGAAATTAGCGCAGTTGCTGAGATACAAGGAAAGTCAGTTGGACTGCAAAAAAAGGGGACAGGAAGGTGAAGTAAGATGTAGGGAAGTGAGAACCTTCAGTACTTAAAGTAGTGGTTTCCTTCCAGTAGGGCATTTCATATCTTGTCTTATGTCAGAGAGTTTACAGGATGGGAAGATAATAGGCTGTGTTGGGGAAACTATGAACTTTCATTTCATAAAAAGATTGGCCCAGTATCATGTCTTCAGGGATGGAAAGGATTAAACAGGCATCACTGTCCCTTTCCTCTCATACATATTGGTATTTTTACAATGGTCTCAACCAGCTACTAAAATCCCTCACAACTGAGCACCCTTCTCTTTGTACTGAGCTTCTCCTTGTGTAATGGGATTCAGATGTCCCCATCAGCATGAGTTTTATCATTTTGGCAACACTCTTTCCCGTTCCTCAAAGGAAAACTATGATAAGGATCTGTTGAAGATTTCATTCTTTGCCTTTAATGCTTTACACAGCTTGGTCTTTGAGAATGCTGACTTTTGCATGCCTGCTCCCTAGAGGTCTTGATCTATGTGCCTCCTTTAGATATTAGATTAATGGAAACATAGAGCACTTCCAATTGGAGTAGACAGATATTGGAGAGGTTGTGACTCAGTGGCAGAACGTTCATGTGAAGAAAGTCCCAAATTCAGTCTATAGCATCACCAGTTTAAAAAAGGATAAGATAATGGACAATGTGAATGACCCTTGAAGTACTACTGCCAGTCAGAGTAGACAGTGTTGATCTTGATAGATCATTGATTCAATATAAGGCACTTTCATGTACTCATGTGATACAGTGCTGGGCTGACTCTGTAAGGAAGCTTTATTTGTTTGCCCTCCCTGCCCCCCTCCCTGCCCAGTAGAAAATAGAAAAAGATACACTGAAGATCCAAAGTGGCAGCCCAAAGTCTGGGAAGCTCTCCACAAGCTGAAGTGGCACCAAAGCATTCTGATAGAAAGAAGTAGCGGCTCAGTGCCAGCATGAAATGGCAGTCTGCCATCAAAATTCCACTGGGCACACCTTAAGCATTAGACCTACCTAAAGCATCTTTTTAGAGCCTAGCCATTATTTATTGAACTATTTTATAGCCTATTATCCAGAGAACTCATAGCGGTTAAAACAACTTTGCATCAGTAGGTAAGAAGTTGTTAAATAACTTTGCAGTAAGAAAACATAGTAAGAAAGCAGTTGGGTTAGGGCCAAACTAGATGACACACTGGGCGATCCAGGCTGGGATGGGGGAGGTAGGTTTGGGCTGAAGCCAAGATACGGGGGAGTGGGGGAGAGCTACTTATTCTTCCTACATCTTGAATGTATTCCTCCCACTATTGGCGGGAAACAAACAGGAAACATAAGAAAATTTATATGTTTCACCTAAATAGCAGCTTGGCCAAGGGTGGGGGTGGGGAGAATGAACAAGGTGGGGGAAAAGGAGGTGAGGAAGATTAAACACTCCTTCACCCAACCCCACCACCTTGAACCAAATTCTCCTGTTACTGCCATTTTAACTATCAGAAATGTACTGGAGATTCTGTTCTGTAAATATTTGCTTATTTGGCCCTTAATCTGCAACTGAGAAAGTAGGCTTCAAAAGTCACAACAAATCTATTAATCTTTAAGAGCCACAAGGCTTGTTTTTAATGAGAAAATAAGTAATGCAGTATTGACTAAATGCTGGAGAATGTGTGCTTAGAATAGACCGTTTTCCCATGAAAGGTTCAGTTAAAATTCTTTTGAAGGCTCAATCTGAGATTGCCCTCGGGCTAACAGTAATTACTGTGAGATAACTTAGCATAGCTAGAAGCAGCTACGAGGAATTCTGGCACATTATGTAGGTGACAAAGCCTGAGACTGTTAAATTTACAAGTCCGCTGCTTCCCTTTACCTGTCTTGTTACAATTGGAGACTGAAAAGTTTGAAGGATTTCAGAACTCTGATCCAAGGAACTGTTAACAACAACAGCAGCAGCAGCATCTCAGGGTCCAAATACAACAAAAGCTAACGCAAGTGCAAAAACATTGATTTTGTCAACATTATGTAAGGTATTTGGACAAATCATAGAAGTAAGTCAAATCAAGCCCAGAGGCAAGGTTGAATTAAGAAATGCTGAGGCCCTGCCTAGACTATCGTTTGCAACTGATTTTTTTTGGGGTGAAATAAGAAAATCCAGTTGTAAATAAATAATTGCTATATAGTGTATTGAGAATGCAGAGGAGCCATAGCAGTATGGGGAAAAAGTACATTCTAGAATTGAAATTTGGGGGTGGGGTTGTGTGCATTTAAAGACCCTTTATAATGAATCCAGCTTTGCCCAGGGGCTTCCATTTGCTCTAGAATAGAGAAGGCAGGAATGGGCAAAGAAAACTCAGCCCTGGGAAATGGAAGTAAGAAAAATAAAATGGTTGAAAATGCAACGATCAGAGGTTCAAGCTAACCATTCTGTCTGTACTTGCCAATGGTAGCGCTTTCCCATAAAGTTATGGGGTTAGGATTGACAGCTCTGGGTTGGAAAATTCCTGGATATTTGGATGTGACACCAATGGAGGCCAGGGTTTGGGAAGGAGAAGAACCCTTCCCAAGGGGAAGTGGAGTATAATGTCGAGGAGTTCAGCCTTCAAAGCAGCCATTTTCTTCAAGGGAACTGACTTCTGTAGCCTAGAGATAGGGTTACCAGCTCCGAGTTGGGAAATACCTGGAGATTTTGAGAGTAGAGCTTAGGAAGGGTGGGGTTTGGGGAGGGGAGGGGAGGGACTTCAATGGTGTATAATGCCATAAAGTCCACTTTCCAAAGCAGCCATTTCCTCTAGATGAACTGATCTCTGTTGCCTGGAGATCAGTTGTAATATCAGGAGCTCTCTAGTCACCTCTTGGAGGTTCGCAGTCCTGTCTGGAGATCAGCTGTAACAGTGAGGGATCTCCACGTCCCACATAGATGTCGCCAACCCTGCACGAGGCTAACCTTCATAATGTGGGAGACATGCCTGACAAATGGAAGTGGGCCAATTTCGGAACTGAGCTGAGATCTGATGAGTGAGATTTGCTGGACACAGTTTCTGAAGCCCTTCCATTTCACAGAACAGTTGCAGTATTAGCAGACCTGAATTATAATCGCTGTCCTTGGGAATGCTGGATCCAGGAAGTTTGGTGTCCTACAAAACATCTGCGCAATGTGAATTTGACTCCTCATCCAAGCTGGCAGACTTTTTTTCCCAGCCAACCGGCTCAGGAGGATGAATTCAGCCGTTGCCAGCAGCCATGAAAACTACTATGTCCCTATCTTCAAGCAGACTATGCCAAAGCATTTAGAGAAGATCAGTTGTGCATAGTTAGGCTTCCTTGAGAAGTACAATTCCTACAGTATTGCTAATTGAATTACAGTTAAGATTGAGCACTGTTGCATGCAGGAAATGCAAACTTTTGTAACCAAGCGAACAATTCATTTTCAAAAAATTTCATCATAAAGGGAACTCGATGAAGAAACTACCTGGGGTAAAGCACTATGAAGTAGTATATCCGCAAAAAATTCATTCTATGCAGAAGAGAAATGTAGAAGGAAGTCAGAATTCTCACCAAAAGGTAAGAAAATACCATATTTCCCTCCCAACTTCTCAATATATATATATTGAGATATATATTTTATTGGTGTGGATCAAGGTGCATATATGGCCTTATTTCTAAAAATAAAAATAGAAAAATAAAATAACTGAGATAAAGAACTGATATCCTCCTTGAATGTTTATCCCTCAGGCTTTTTGGCTACAGTCCAGGAAAGTGATTTACTAGGTACCTTGTGTACCCAGCAGGGTTTATAGTTTTTTTCCCCCATTAGGAACTCCCCTGGTTTTTGCTAGCTTCAGACTGGCAAATACCTCAAGAATTTGGGGGTGGAGCCTAGGAAAGGTGGGGTTTGGGAAACAGAGAGACTTCAGCCACCACCTGGAAGTTAGCAACTCTACACACACTAGATAGTATCGTCTAAATTTTCTGTGTATGCTTGTGATAAATACCACACTTGTAAATTAGAGCTTGGAGGCCGTTTCCAGTGGGTAATTTCCCAGCCTGTCGCACTTGCGTTCCTGTCACCACTAATGTTTGCGGCGGGAGAAAAGGAGAGTGGCATATGACCCTGAAGTGGCATAAATTTCAAGTTATACTCTAAGGGCCTTTCCCCACTTACCTTAAGCCCCGCGCTACTCGAGGAGAGTAGCGTGGGGTCCCTCGGCACTCCCCACTGAGAGGGGCGGCGACAGTGCAGCCACCCCGAAGCTGCTGCTGTCGCGCCCCTCAGCGCGCAGCATCCCAGGCGCTCTTCTTAACGGTGCCTTTTGATGGCCCCGCGCAGAGCGCGGAGTCGTGGGGACGGCCGGGCACGCGCCTGGGATGCTGTGCGCTGAGAGCAGCGCATGGCATAGAGGGGAAGGACGAGAGTGGGGAAAGGCCCTAAGATTGCCCCCAGTCTCTATGGTTTTTACCACAGAGATTTGGAGAGATTCCTCAAGCATTGTCTAGAAGTGACATCACTTCACTGTCAAATGGGACTTTCCACAGGCTTCACCTCAGATAGCTCCTGGGCAGTTGCACTGCAGGCAGCAACCTGGCAACTCTAGTTAAGGATGATTTGGAAATTTCTGCTAGTATGAATTGTAGCAGCCCATCTGTTATTAGGGGCTAGCCTATTTTAAAGCTTTTTCACTGGCTGGCTTATTCATTCCTGGGTGCATTTGAATGTTCTGGGGCTTACTCTTTCTGCATGTTCCCATGTAGCAGCTCGCTATACTTAGCAAGGTCTGCTGCCTGTGACTCCTCTGCATAAGGTCTTGTCTGCAGTGGCAGAGCCTGAGCTTTCACCGTGGCTGTTCTGTGCCCGTGGAACAGCTCTCAAGAAGAGGTCAAGGGCGGCATCTGCTTTTTGGCAAGAATTGTTCTTCAGAGCTTTTGGGACAATATGAGAAATGTTGTGCCTAGAGTTGCTAACTTCCAAATGGGGCCTGAAAATCTCCAGGACATACAACTGATTTCCAGATTAGAGATCAGTTGCCTTGGAGAAAATTACTGCTTTGGAAGGTGAACTCCATGGCATTACACGCCCTTGAAGTCCCTTCCCTCCTCAAACCCCACCTTGTCAGACTTCACTGTCAAATCTCCAGGAATTTTCCAACCCAGAACTGGCAACTGTATCTGTGCCAGGAACCACCCCGGAACTTTTATGGTGTAGAGTATGGGGAGGGTGAGGGTTGTTGTCATGGTGATGTCCCTTCCAGGTCTAACATGATATGAATCTATGATTGTTAAACCTTTCAACAGGACCTCTTAACCCCTCTTCCATTCTCCTAATATGGGCATATTGTGAAATCAGTCCAAACACAGAGGTGAAAGAATAGATAATCTCTGTAGAAAAGTGGTGGCTAGAGACTTAAGATACACAGCCTAGTGATGTCACACTGAATATAAGTCAGAGTGACCACCTCTGGGTGGGGTCTAGAAACCTCACAGAATTACCTTTTAACTCCATACTATGAGTAAATGGCTGCTTTGGAGAATAGAGTCTATGACAGGGGTGTCCAACACTGGCGCTTCAGATGTTCATGGAGTACAATTCCCGTCAGCCCCTGCTGGCATGGCCCCTGGTCTATTCTATGGCATTATACTGTGCTAAGGCACTTCACTTCCTCAAACCCTGTCCTCCCCAGGCATCACCACCAAATCTCTGGGAACGTCCTAACCTAGAGTTGGCAATCCTAAATAGCAGTACAAATGGTAATACTTCCAAATGCCACCAGGAATTGTACTCTATGGTATCTGCGACTGTGTGCAGTTGCAATCATGTGGTTTTATTGTATCAGTTATTTAAAATATTTATATGTTTGTCTGTCTTCTGGCCTAGCCAGGACCAAGGCAAGTAACAGTAACAAAAATGAGGTTAAAATTCCCATCAGGGTTGCAAGCTCCAGGAGATTTTGTGGGGTGGAGCCTGAGAAGGGCTCGGTTTGGGGAAGGGAGGAGCTTCAATGGGGTATAATGCCATAGCGTCTACTTTCCAGAGGGACCATTTTCTTCAGGTGAACTAATACAATAGCAGGAGGTCTCCAGCTACCACTTGGAGGTCTGCAATTTTAACCTTTGTCTAGGACCCTAAATCAGAGGAGTCCAGCTCTGGCGGTTCAGATGTTCATGGACTACAATTCCCATCAGCCAATTGGCCATGCTGGCAGGGGCTGTTGGGAATTGTAGTCCATGAACATCTGAAGTGCCAGAGTTGGACCCCCCTACCCTAAATGCTACATTAGTGTTTAGACATTGTGGATGCCTACTGTGGAATTGAGGACAGGGAGATAACAGGCCCAGTCCTCTTCCCTCTTCCACACACAATTGTGATATCTGCACAAGGGGTTAAATTGTTCAAAATATGTAGTCATTATTTTGATTTGCTTGGGTATTTTTTTACACTGTTCTAATTAATACTCTTACATACGTTAACACACTTCAATACAGGCCAACTATGAAGATGATGTACAGTATGAGATTAAACTGAATGGAATAAAAGCAGTCCTTCACCTGGAAAAAAACAAGTAAGTTCCCAAAATATCCCTACTTTTTAATGGCAAAAAATATGGTTGTTAAGCTCATTCCTATGCTAATATCTCTTTTTTACCAATACTTCTGCTGTAAAGAGCCTTTCGTTTTCAGTAGAATTTCATTTTAATGGAATTACTCTTTTCATTAACTCTTTCGCAGCCTGTCCATAACTGAGTCAAGAGACAAAAAAGCAAGTATGGTAAATATATTTAAGAGAAGCATTATTGTCTTATAATACATTATTAATAGTTGAAAACATTCCTCAGCAGCCATAGTGTGAAATAAAACTTGTTCACTGCATGATGCTTTAGTACTCCCATTGCATGACGCTTTAGTATTCAAGTGCATCCATTCATGTACATATATCTGCAGTTGAGGTAAAATACATTTATTACCTGCTCAGAAATTAAATTTGTAGACAGTTTCTGCAGAAAGAACTGAAGAATTGCAGCCCTAGCAAATGACATAATATTTTATTGAACTATTCCTCTCATAGGGGACAAAATCTGGTGGATTCGGCACTGCACAAATATAATGTGTTTACGATGTTATATATAACATTTTGGGGGGAAATTTACACAGCTCTCTTCCCCAAAACAAGGTCAGCCCGTTATATTTCTCTCAACCAGGTTTTCCAAAGATTGCGAAACTATCAGTCTTTCTCCCCAGCCTGGATTAAGGATGATTTCTGCGTATTACGCTATAAAAATCCCATGCAAGTGTCATTTTTCCTTTTTTTGTTTTGAGGGGGGCTGTCCATGAACCTACAGCAACATGACTAGAGAACCTGCAATTTGTGTTGCTGTAGCTTTGCAGATAATCCCCTCTAAACAAAAAAAGGGATGGGATTGTGAGGCTAAGTGAAATAGCAAACAAGTGAGCTACAAACTGAGGAAACCTCCATGGGGAGTCTGTTGCAGCACACAAAATGTCAGGTGCGACTGTGAAACTGACAAGAGCTCCATGCAGCAGGTGAGAGAAAAAGATCCGTTTTGACTGACAACGCTTGTGTTTTCCTATGCCAGTGATGGCGAACCTTTTTGAGACCGAGTGCCCAAATTGCAACACAAAACCCACTTATTTATCGCAAAGTGCCAACACGGCAATTTAACCTGAATACTGAGGTTTTTGTTTAGAAAAAACAGTTGGCTCCGAAACGCACGTTACTCGGGAGTAAGCTCAGTGAAGCAACCGTGCAATGCTTCGAATGGGTGAATCACGACCCTAGGAGGGTTTATTCAGCAGCAAGCCCCATTGCCAGCTTACTCCCAGGTAAAAGATTGTGCCCAGGCTAGCCTAGATGTGTGTGTGTGTGTGTGTGTGTGTGTGTGTGTGTGTGTGTGTGTGTGCGCGTGCATACGTGCGGGGGGGGTGATTTTCCACCCCCCACATGATGAACTCTGTGCATGTGTGCCCACAGAAAGGGCTCTGAGTGCCACCTCTGGCACCCGTGCCATAGGTTCGCCATCACTGTCCTATGCTATGGGAACACAAAATCCCCAAACGACCCTTTTTATAATGTCCTAAAGACATTATATTTATGCTGTGCAGAATCCACCAGTGACTTATCAGGTACAAGGAGCAAAAAGTAGGGCATGCCCCTGTAATTAAGGACAGTTGGAGCATATGTATGCTTCCACTCACCCCTGCCAATCAAGATCTATTCCAGATGACTGCTTGCACATGTGAATCTTAGTCCATGTGAATCAACCCCTTAACATGATATTGTGCTTGCTGTACTAAGAGGTCTTGCAGCACACTATTCTGGAAAATCATGACAGGAAAATGCTTCAGAAATTATCTCAGACCTTTTTACAAATCCTCTCACCTAACCTACCTGATAGGGTTGTTTTGATAAAATGGAAAAGGGGGAATCATGTATGTTGTTCTGATGTCTTTGGAGGAAAGGGTAATATAAAAAAGGTGGTGGTTGGAAAGATGCACAAAATGTATGCACATTAACTTGGTCTCCTTACTGAGGCCCTGCAAAAAGTAGCATTTCCAATTGCCTGGATGGTCCCCCACTCTCAGCATGGTATTTATATTCTGTTAACATGAACTGTAAATGAAGATATAAATAAGTTAATGAGAAGGACAACTGCAACTTGCGCAGTATTGGTGTAATAACTAACCAGCTTAACAGGCTTTCTTGATCTCTTCACTTACTGGAATAGCCAGGGCATCACATTTATTAGTAATTCAGATTCAAGGAGCAGGCATGCTTGAAATAATGTCATAGATATAAAAAAAGCTTACCTGGCCTGCTTGCTCTGTTGTAGCTAAAAGGCGAGTCTTGCATTTATCTGCAAATTGAGCAATCTGCCAACAGCCTGGTTAGTATAGGCACTAGGAATCAGGAAATAGTTGGTTCAGACCTCACCAACGCCACTACATGCACGGTAGTTGTGCAGCCTTTCATTTTTACTGAAAAGAACTATTCTTAAATTGATCTGTAAATTTGTCACTAGAACCAGCAAGAGCTAGGGTGGTGGACTCCAATCTGGTGAGCCTTTGTTTCCCCACTCCTCCACATGAAACCTTCTGGGTGACCTTGGACCAGTCACAGTTCTCTCAGAACTTTCTCAGCCCCACCTACCTCACAAGGTGTCTGTTATTTATTTATTCAGGTTATTCAGTTGTTGTGGAGAAGGGCAGGTGAGTTTAAGCCACATTGAGGTAGAGAAAAAGCGGGGTACAAATGCCAATACTTCTTCTTCTACTATTCATTTTTTAAAAAGATGATTTGGTAAGAAGCCAAAGCAAACTGTTCTGGAGATTGTGGAAAGGCTGTTTCATAATGATGTTTGTGAGAGCTTGCCAAACAGTACTTTGGTTTTAAGTTTACAGATGCCCCCCCCCCCCACCAGCTCTACCACCCCCAAGCTTAGCCATGGAGAAAGATAGGTGTCTTCAATTTGAATGTGATGAGGGCAATTTCAAAATGGCCTTGCTGCCCTTAAAAAATGTTACACGCATGTTGACCCAAAAAGTACTGCAAATTATTATTAGTGATTAACCACCAAGTAACAAGCCCACAAAATAGCAGTACCTGTTTAAAATCAGTTGCCTCTCTTTTTGCTTTATTGTATCTCATGCAGAAGCTTACATACCAACCCTTCTTAGATATTTTTTTTTTTACTCTGATGCTGAAAACAGAGGTTCTGTGTCACTGGCAAAGGATGACTGCAGACATAGAATGCAATTATCTCTGGTTCAGCTTAATTTTGCCTTGAATAACAAAACTATTGTATTCTTTTCAGGGATCTTTTCCCCGAAGACTACACTGAGACTCATTACTCCAGTGATGGCAGACAAATTACAACTATCCCAAAAATCAAGGTAAAGTTTGGAAATTTCTACCGAGGAATTTATGTGTGTACATGTTACAAAATGGTTTCTGAATTTCTTGTCTTTGATGTTTCAATACAAAAATGCCCATTCCAGTTTCTTCCTTGTGTTGTATGTTCCACATTCCCTGTACTCATTTTCCATTACACCTTGATGGATCCAAACGGTTCTTTTACCACAAGCTTGGTGTACATTTGCAACTAATGTGTGAGAATTTTCTGTTTTGTTCTGTTTTGCTTTCAACACTGTTGAATTTGCTATGAATTTGTTTTGCTTCTGTCTATTTAATTTGTAGGTTCATTTGTGTTATGTTCACATGTTGCATCTTTTCAAAGAAATCTATGTTGCTTAGACAGCTCATATACGTATAATAATTTAGGTTTATTGAAACACAAATAAAGTGGGATCAGTTTGGTTGGGAGGAACTGAAAATAGGAGGAAAATAATCACTAATTGGATTCACAAATTGTGAAATGAAAATGGGGATTTGAGGACGGAACCTAGAGGGCTCAGAAATTCAAATTAATCCCTACAGAAAGCCCCAGAATTTTACCTCACATTCTCATATACATTTTACTTGACAATTGCTCCTACTGTGTGAAATTCAGCTTGCTGTTTGACAGGGGGTATGGTTATGCAATATTACTTTTATTCTATGGTTATTGCTTTTATTGCAACTTTGGATGTGTTGTGTGTGGGTGTGTGTAAGTCATTCTGAAGGAGGTTTAAAAGAATCATGAAATGAAAAGTGGGGGTGATTATGGAGTCTCTGGTTCATGCCTTGCTAATCAGGATATCGTTGTGTGGGTGAGCTGTGTCTGAAAATTTCTTCTATGGGTCATGTGGTGTAGAGATGTTTCTGACCTCCAGGGAGGGGAGTTTGGTGAGAAGAACACCTTGTTTTATGTGAACGGAGAAGGTAGTACATTCCCTCCTCTTTGATCTCCTGCCCTTTCCCAATAACTGGACCGTTTCCCTCAGATGGCTTTCTGTCTGCCACATTCCTTCCTCATTGATCTTCTGTTCTTCTACATAACGATGGCTTATGAGGTGTAGTGACAAATTGAAACTGAATGTAAATAATGTTCCTTGGCCTCTACGTACTGCATGTGATGTTTTGTTCTAGCTTTTGTTCATTCCCTCGGTGGTTTAGAGCAGCTCTGATTCAGCTTTATTCAAGGGCAAGTATTTGCATGCCATAACTATACTGTGATCAGGTGCACTGTAGCCTGTATGAATTAGTTGCAAATGGATTCAACGGGAGAGGACACCAGTGTGGTATAGAGGTGAAGAGAATCTGGAGAACTGCGTTTGATTTCCCATTCCTCCTCAGGAGTGGTGGACTCTTATCTAGTGAACTGGATTTGTTTTCCCACTCCTACACAAGAAGCTTGCTGGGTGATCTTGGGCTAGTCACAATTCTTTCAGACCCACCTGCCTCACAAGGTGTCTGTTGTGGGGAGAGGAAGCCTGCTTCTTGCTTTCTCCTTTCTTCTCCCTAGGCACACATTATTATCAAAGTTCATTATTTTGGTTGGGAAAAAGATTACTGCAATTTTGATTGGAATGCTTAGGAACCATAAAAGAAGTCCCAACTTTTAAAATGGAGCAAGTCTCTGGAGAGGCAGCACATTCCCCCCAAAATAAGTAAGTAAGTCTTGAATAGTTTAAAAATCCGGTCACACAAAGCATGGGAAGTGTGCAGTTCTATCTCATGCAATCCTTGAATTAGGGATTAGAACTCTGCAGGAAATTCCATGTAACAAAATGTTTTCTGTCCCTCCACCAAGCAAAACATTGCACAGTATCTGTTCTCTATTTTTTTTTTGCCACATTTTCTGTCTTACTGCTGTCTTAATTGAGGTCAGCAATTTTGGCTTGGACATTTCCACATGATCCAAAAACAAATAGTAGTGTTATGCAAAATATCCTTTAATTAGCAAAAGAATACTGTCAGCATGTATTAAGACAGAAAAAGAAAGATGTAATAGGCTTGATTTGGAACCACAATTGTTGCTGCAATGCCCATGTTTGTCCCTTTCTTTCCTCTTTCTGCATATTTTGAAGCTGGCCAATTCCCCCCACCCCCACCATTGAAGCTATGAGGAGTCCAACAAGGTTATCTATGTCCAGGGAAGGGGGGCTTGACCCTGAAAGACCTTTATCCCAGCTCTGACTTATGACACAATGAGTTCATGCAAAATTTGAACCTAATTTTCGGGGCAGTCTTTTAGTCATCATATGCACTGGTTTTATTAGGCACCCAGTTTCTGCTTGGGGTGGCTGGAGATGCCATTCCTCATTCTTCTGCCTGTTTGGAATACTTTTCCACAGCAACAAACATGAGATTTTCACATAAGGAGTACAACACTCATGTCATCTTTCTTTTTCTTCTTTAATTCACCATTGTTTGGTTTTGCATAGTGAAAAGTCAATGGAAAGAAACAGAGGATTAACATTTTGTTGGGCTGAAACAACCTTCTTTAGAGATACCTTTCCAATTTGTTATTAAAAGAGTTGACATGTGTCATTGCAACCAAGCTTCAGTGGGCAAAAACAAATATACAGATAGGTGGAAAGAGAACTCTACTATCTGGATTTGCCATTTTCCAAGTAGCTATGCGTCACTTACAATGCCTGTGGAACCAGGGTGGTTAACCTTAATGTCTTTAAAAGCTTTGTAGCAATAATTTCTGAAAGCTCCAAGACTTTGCCTGGGTTATTGCCAGGGATATTGGTTAGCTTCATTTCAGTTGTCTTCTTTACATTCCCAGTACAGTCATCTTGCATTTCCATATATGGGTTTCTATTCCTCCTGAAATTTACACCATTTAATTGATACTAGCACCCATCAAATAATTTGATGCCACATGCTAAGAAGTGTAGGGAGAGATGCAATTATGATGTAATCAGACTAAAGGTACAGCCCTCTATAGGTTTCCATTGGGTTTACGCAAACTGGGAGCCCGCATTTATACAATATGTGTAGTTACATGTGAATTGGGAAATGCAAGGATGTGCCATGTGGCTCAGCATTTGTTCATGTGAACCAGAGCCACGAAAATCAAGGGTCTTTGTGGTGCCTCCAGTTGGCGGGGACCCCTGGCTAGCCTCTCCGGGGTGGGAGTCTCTAGTTCCCCTTTGTTCTCTGTGTCATCAGAAGGGAGGGAGGAGGACTCACTGGCTACCTCTTCCTTGTGGCAGTTCTCCAATTCTGTGGGAATTCCCACCCAACAGCTTCCTCCTTGACCTCCATCCCTCCCAACTCTTACAGAGGTGATCCCATGCCTGAGGGCCAATTCCCCCACTCAGGGCCTATGGGTCGAGGTCGAGTCTGCCCTTCAATTGCCTCTATGGGTTGGCCTGCTTGTGTCTTCAGGCTTGGCTCCACCCCTCCTATCCCTTACTTGGGGCTCACCCTCCATAACTCAGAAAACGCCAAGGCCTTCATCCACCTCCCTGGCTCAAACGCTATGGCCTGCCAGCTCCCTGTACTGCTCTGCAGCTGCTTTCTTCTCGCGAATGAACCCAGTCACCCTTTATGCAGAGGAGCTGGGAAAGGTGAGATGGAGCTGCTCTTGGGAGCTATAGGGTGTTCAGCATCATCTCTGTGAGGTGTGTGTGCTCCCGTGCTGCCTCTGAGAGCTGTGGGGTTCTTGGTACTGGTTGCATGAGACATGGGTGCTCCTGTGCTGCCTTTGAGAGCTTTGGAGTGCTTGGTGCCGACTCTGCAAGGCACGGGGGTGGGGGGGGGGGCCTAGGCTGTCTCCAGGAGCTGAGGAGGTGTCCTGGGTGGCAGATCTGGCAGTCACCCTGGGGCAGTCTTATTCATAGGAATGAAAAGCAAATTGCCTAGTTCACTCAAGATGGGTATTGTGCTCTTGATAGGGGGTCCTAGTTCTTGTGTCTAGAATGGACATCTGTAGAGAGTGCCTGTGTATTTGCCCCTATGGACCAAATAGCAACTCTGGGGTGCCATTTCAGGTTGAGAAAACACTGCATGGGCCGGCAAAGACTTCATCTGGCATATGCCCAGTAATGGTTTTTGGCCTTCCTTCTACTGGTATTTATGTGGTTTTAATTGAATTTAATATTTTCACTGTACTTTTAGCATAGTACCAGATTGAGCAAGGGATTCTAAAAGAAATGAGAGGAGGAAATGTTTTATTTCCTTCCTCAAAACATTTTATTTTGGTTGTGTGGAAAGGGGCAATGTCTTGGGCTGGTCCTGACCTTCCAGTAGTATTAAATTTTTGAACGGAATTGCATTGATGCTCCCCAAATAGCCATCAGCTCCACTTTAACATTGCACATCTCTGTCTTCATATAGGACCACTGCTATTATGGAGGTCACATCTTAAATGATTATGGCTCTACTGCAAGCATCAGTACGTGCGATGGGCTGAGGTAAGATGTCTTCTAAATATTTCCATTGCTGTATATATGTTGTTACCTTTCCTAAGGAGTCAAAATAACCAAGTTGGATGATATAGAGATCTTAAAACATAGTCATTACACAGCAGCACTTCCACGAAGGTGTCTTTGGGTGAATTTGAAAGTATCTTTTTGAGTTTGGAGTTCAGAGGGGGTAGAGGCTAAGCTATGTTGTTGGCGGACCCTTCCCAATGTCCGTCAGGAATGTAGGACATTGTTTCAGAGTCAGATTAACTTCTGTAATATGAATCAGAGGGTAGAAGAACAGATAGTTTGTTTGTTAGAAAACGGGCAATGTGCCTAGTATAGTGGAATGGAAAAAATATGCAACATGAGCTTTATTAAAACTATTGTGAATTTTGATGATCGTGTTTTAATCATATCATCTTCCCATTGTAAACCCTTTTCTTTTTTCTGCTTGATGGAACATTAATGATAGATCAATTGAATAGATTAACAGAGTTACATTAAATTAAATTGTAGATTAATTAAATAGAGATGGGAATCTTTCCCCGTTATCCTATTCTGAAATGGTCTTCAAATGCTTTACAGGGGATATTTAAAGTTCCGTGGCAAGAGGTATCTAATTGAACCCTTGAAGGTCTCAGACAGTGAAGCCCATGCAGTCTACAAATATGAGAGTATTGAAAACACTGAGAGTCCTAAAGTCTGTGGGGTTACGAACACTACATGGGAATCAGAAGATCCCCTCAAGAAGACTGCCAGGATCAGCACCAGTATGGAAGTAAGTTTCACCCCAAAGCTTCAAACTTGAGAAATGGTTTGAGAACAATGGTTATAGATCCAATTCCCAGTAACTCCATTTCAGAAAGACTTCCGACAGCAGAGCGTTTGAAATGCACATTATAGAATGGCTGCTTGTCAGACTAGGCAACATTGGGCTCAGTAGACCAAAGGTCTGAATTAGTATAAAGCACTTTCATATGCTCATGGAAGGTGGGCATACTTGGCCATTTCCATACAGAAGGAACAACAGATCCAATCCAGAGACCCAGTGGAAATTCCTCCATTGGGCAAAATGTTGAAGGTCTGCACTGGACTGAGGGCATTCCCAGGCCAAAAACCTAGTGAAAGCTGGCTGAGGCCCTCTATCCCTGGGAATGCTCCTAGTCCGCCCCTAGCTGTTCTGGTGTCAACCTGTAGGCTGGCTCAGCTCTGCGGGTGGCAAGTTCTTCTGGGTTGGGTCCTGTGGAACTCTGTGGGGGTGGTGCCTGAGTGTCTGCCCTCCCCACTTATGCCAGCAGGGTTGGTAAATGCGCCAACACAGCCCCAGGAGCCATTTCACCACTTTGGATTGAGGTATCTCATTAGGGTACCTTTTAAATACTTTTTTGGCAGCTTCTAAAAGCTTCCTAAAACAAATTGTGACATTGTGTCGAAAAGAGTATATTTGTGCATCCAGAGTATGGTCAAAGCAATATAGGAAGCATTATCTCAGGGCAGTGTAATGTTATTGGAAAAAAAGATTGAATCTAGTGCACTTTTAAGACAAACACAGTTTCATTCTTGATATAAGATTTTGTGTGCATGAGCGCTTCTTCAGATGCATACAAAAGTTTATACCAAAAATAAAACTTTGTTAGTCTTAAAGGTGCCACTGGACTCAAACTTTTTTCTTCTGCTTCAAATCAACACGGCCATCCACCTGAAGTTATCATATTGATTGTGTGATCCCTGTTTAGCTGGCATCAATCTAGGAATGAGAAAGTGAGAGAGAAAAATAATCAAAGAAGCAGTAGAGAGGGAAAACAATGGTTGCAGATAGCTGAGATGGGCTGCAATTGGCACAAAAGTGACAGAATAAGTTCTCTTTCAGACAGCTTCCTCAAACAATGTATCATGTTGTGGGTAATAGTTAGGCAACGTGTTACACGTCCATGTATGCAAGGGAATTTGAGATCGCTGTGTATTTGCATGAAACTGAGCACAGTTTACAATATATAAACATGTCACAATTTTATATGTGAACCAAGGGGCTCACCAGAAAAAAAACAACAACCCCAAACTGCCATATTTTAGCAGAATTTTGATGCAAAAAACCCCTAACCAAACGTTTTTATAGCTACCATTCATTTCTAGTATTCATTCAGCCATGAGAAGTGGCTTTAATATTCTTCATATTCTAAACTTTTAACAAACTTATCTTTGGATTATCTGATGATCTGGCATTGCTCATTGGCTTGGGGGTGAGTGGGTTGTTCTTTGGCAAACCTGTGAACAATCGTTGCTTTATATTTTTCTTCAGAAGGAAGCATACCTGAAGGCTAAAAAATATGTTGAACTTTACATAGCTGTGGACCACAGAGTGGTAAGTATGCTGTTTAACTTTGAAAAATTCTGTATAGGATGCCATTTTTACTGAGAGGGATGTAACTAGGGAAAATGGGGCCTGGGGCAGACTCCGAGTTTTCGGCCCCCCTCCATGGCCCCCCATGCCCCACTTAACTTAACCAGCAGCAGGACCTGGCAGGGCGAGGCCGGGCAGGGGCGCACTCAGCAGCCTCTGCCAGACCTGGCGGGATGGGGCCGGGCAGGGCTGACAGGACGGGGCAGGACAAAGGGGGAAGGAGGAGGGGTCACAAGTTTTTATGACTGGATAGGGGCTTAAAACCTGAATACCAGACAATGAAAAGTGCTGCACCAACAGTACACTGAAAAATATTGTGTCTAAGTCTGGAAATCCAATCAGAAAGAAACTGGCAAGAGCTTCAGCCTGTTCAATGGGATTCCCTTCCTCTGTCCTCATTACTCAGACCACCTAATCAGATATACCGGTATTTATATCAGATATGATCAAATAAGCATATATATTTACATTATTCATTTACACTTTCCCTAACAATCTATCCTACATTTTAAGGAAAGAGTAACGTATACTCTTGCTGTATTCTCATATAACCTTCCTCACAGAAAGAAAGAAAAACAGATGCTTTTGTAACTTGTGCAAACACAGGACAGATGGTACTGCAAGCTCACACACTTGTAAATCTTCTGTAACTCCATCATTGCTCTCCTATAAAAAGAGATACTGATTGGAGCACACATTGGTTAGGATAGTCTGATGTGGGTTCTAAGGAATATTATGCATCCTTACTCTCTATTTATGAGTGGTTTGATATCTCAAGGCCAGGATCAGGCAGAGGTCTTTTTCCAACCTGTTATCTTGCAATTTTCACTTTAGCAAATATTCAGAATTAGATGGATTCCAGTGTAATTCCCAGAACACTTTTCTGCGTGTAAGCCCAACTGAACAGACTTGAGTAGGGTTCTGAGTAGACTTGCTTGGGATTGCTTTCTCACCATAATCCTAACTTCCCCCCCTCTCTCACCATCTCTTTAATGTTTGCTTTTGCAGTTTAGGCACTTCAGTCGCAATCTGATTACTATAAAGACAAGAGTATTTGAAATAGTCAATTATATTAACACGGTAAGATGACTTTTTGTTTATTTGTTACTATTATTTATTATTACTATTATATATTATTATTGTTCACTCTCGTTGAAAGTCCTCCAAGTGGCTAGGATTCTCTTATGCATGTCTGTGTATCTTTGAATATAGCTCCTCCAAAATTAAAAAGAATTAGGAAAACTATATATTGCTGGAATTGGCAGGACCAGCTGATGTACTTTTTGGCTGAAAAGGCACCAAGGATCAGAGCCTGCAGAGCAAACATCCTGGGGCAACCTTCAGCAAATAGCAGCAGGGAATATCCTTTCAGATACACACAAAATGTTGAGCGCAAACTGAGGGTGAAACTGACCAGAGAATAAAACAGTTAGGTGGGAAAAACAAGACATCTCCTGAACTCTGCATTCCCCACAGCCAGGCAGAAGATGTCTTGCCGGCAGCTTAGGGGGAAAAGGTGCACTTTGAAGAGTTCTTCAGAAAAGACATCTTGAGCTAAAATAAGGCGTCCTGAGAATGTCTGGGGAAGAAAGCTGTGTGGAGTGCCTTCCCAGAATGCCTTTTTAGTGTCCCCAGGACATCTTACTTAGGCTGTACAAAACAGGCTGGAGTTTTTATACCTAATATAGTCGTACCTCTGAGAGAACAGTATAAAAGAACAATTCTGAAATGCTTGGTTCCCCTAGAGAATAGCTTCACCCTGGAAGTATCTCAAATCATGGGCTTTCACTAAGGCATTTTGATGTCCCACTCCATATCAAAACCCTCTTCTTTACCCTCCAGGAACCTGGTTACCTTTCAGTATTTACTTCCCCCCCTAGGGATCTCTAAACTAATTTAATAATTCCCTCCTGACACAATTAAATTCCTCCTTGCTACCAAGCCCTTTGGCTGCTAGCTCCCATCTAACTAACAACTATCAGCTCCCTTTTTACTTCTGCATTCCAATCAGTTGTTAGGAGGCTTAACCCTTACTATGTTGAAGCTTCTGTATGCATCAGGTAAACACATCACACATAGTAACAGCAAGGCAAGTCGTTTGTCGTGATAGTTGGTTTGCATCAGGATCAGATAGGGGCAGGTGGAATCTTTATCTGGGGGCACATGGTGGTTTGGCACCCTTGTGGAGGAGCATTCCATAAGTTTCTGCTTGCATTCTGAAGTAATGCGGCAAAGGTACAGACTGACCATCTTGGTGAGAACTCAGCCTACACAAACAGTAGAACAAAGTTGGATCTAGCTGTTTTTGGCATGCTTCGTGAACTCCAATCAGATTTCAAAATTGTTCCAAAAAATTACGTGCCTGGATTTCAGTGGGCACAGATAGGAAGGACTTCTAAGTTCCTAAGGGAGGTATAGCCAGGCAGTACAGCAATTTGGGAATGGTTGGCAGATACAATTTAAGTCAGGAATCTTACATAATTATTTCAAAATATGTGTCATTTCATCTGCATCTAAGCCAGAAAAAAAATTATGGAGTGTTGTTCATGTTCTGTGCTCCTACAGGTTTACAAACCCTTAAAAGTTCATGTAGCTTTGATTGGCTTAGAAATTTGGTCTGACGGGGACAAGATTGTTGTGGACGCTTCCTCCGGCATCACTTTAGACAGATTTGCAGATTGGAGGCGATCCGTTCTGCTGAAGCAGAAGAGGAATGACAACGCCCAGTTACTCACGTAAGTCTCATGGCACTCATGGCAGGGGTCTACCACCCAGGGGGGCATATGGGGTCAAATGTCCCAGGGCTGTGGCCATTGAGTCACATGGGGGCAGAAAATCGCCCCCCAATCCCTCCTCCTCCCCCCCAGGTCCATACACCGACTTCAAGACCTGGTGCAAAATGTGGTTTGGTCATAGTGCTGGAGGGTGGTCACCCATGCGGGTGGGGGTGGGGAGGTAGAAAACTCAGATTTTGCACCAGGCTACATTTTTCCTAGATGTGCCCCTGACAGTGAGTGAGTGCAGCCAGCTGCAGAATGCTGTCATATGTCTAACGATGGAGCAAGAAGACTACTAGAAACCTTGTGTTGCCAACATCCACAAGAACTCTGGAGATCTCCTAGAATTGCAGCTGATCCCAGACTACAGAGTTCAGTTGCCCTGGAGGAAGTTGCCGCTTGGGGGTGGGGTGGTCTCAATGGCATTATACCCCACTGAGCACCCTCCCATCCTCATACCCCCCCCCCCCCCTCCTCAGGTGCCATCTCAAAATCTCCAGGGATTTCACATATTGGGGCTGGTCAACCTATATCATACACTTCCAAAAATGGTTTGGGCCTATGTTCTCAAGATCTTCTCAAGGGGAAGTGAGAGCACTGTTCAGTTTCTAAAAGTCTGACATTGTGCGATAACATTCCCATCATCCTTGAACGAAAGCCCATCTTCACTTTAGATCTGAGACAAATGTGTTTGCTGCTGCTCAATAGTTAGGGGAGAACACTCTATACATGCTCCAAAGTATTTTTCCTTGTTGCTCAGTATTACTTCCTTTGGGAAGAGTTGTGTCCCAGTCAAATGGAAAGGGATGGTGCTAAAGGGGTGAAACTAAAAGAGGGAGAATGTGGGTACAGCATCTCACCACATTTTTGAAATTTGTTACCACTGAGGCAATTTATCAGAGTCAGGTGCCTGTCTTCGGGACACGAGCTAAGCTCTTTTAAAAATGGGTTTTTAACCTCAGTGCATGACTGAACTGAGCTTGAATTATTCTGTTTCATTAATTGAATTATTCTGTTTCATTGGCTGGCCTAAAGGCTGTAATAATAAACTAACTTCATTAATAAATTAATACATGAATTAGTTGTATTTCACAACCACTAGAACAGAATCCCTGTTTCACCCATAAGCATGAAATGAGTCTTTTTTTAAATTGTGGGCTGGTTTTAAAGGATATTTGAGACATTGTCTAAGGCTTTCATGGCTGGAATCACTGGAATATTGTGGGGTTTCCAGGCTGTATGGCCATGTTCCAGTAGCATTTTCTCCTGATGTTTCGCCTGCATTTGTGGCTGGCATTTTCAGAGAATCTGTGGCTGGCATCTCCGAAGATGCCAGCCACAGATGCTGGCAAAATGTCAGGAGAAAATGCTACTGGAACACGGCCATACAGCCCAGAAACCCCACAACACTCCATTTGAGACATTCTTAATCCTTTTAACTGGAGATGCTGAGGACTGAACCTTGGATCTTATGCATGCAAAGTGGATGTTCTGACACTGAGTTATGGCCCCTCCAAGGCCCTTCTCTAACAATAGCCATTGTTTAACTGGAGATACCAAGGTCTGAACCTGGGGACCTCCACAGGCAAGATTCTGCCACTAATCCACACCTTTTGCTCCGTGGCTATGATTTTATGTCAATTATGTGAGAAATGACATTGACAATAATTATATATGTATTTTGTCTGCATCTCCATTAGTAGAGCTGGTAGACCTATGACACTCTCTGGTTTCACAAGCAATGTAATCATTAAGGTGGCTGTAACAAGTCCTCCAAATCTGATCCCCCCCCCCTTTTCCTTCCAGGGGAATTGACTTAGAAGGACCAACAGTAGGGTTGGCATTTGTGGGAACCATGTGCAGCGATGTTCACTCCGCAGGGATTGTTCAGGTTGGTTTTAATTTTGGAATTAGGAGGTTCAGGGGGAAAGGCAATTCTTGCAAACTAGCGCTTGAAGAAATTGAATTAGAAGGCATACCTAAAGTTCAAGCCTAAAGCTATTCTGCTGCTACGGCATGGTGTAGTGGTTAAGTGTGGTGTAGTGATCAAGAGCTGTGAATTCTAACCTGAAGAACTGTGTTTGATTCCCCACTCTTCCACATGCTCACTTTTCAGCCAAAAACTGGCTCCTTAAAGCAGCTTAGCAACACTTTACATCCAGTACAATGTTAATGTTAAAATGTCACACAAATGCTTTCAGCAAGGGGGTACTCTATAAACTGTGGGTCCAGAAAAGACACAGGGGGTGCTTCATTACCACCTTGCCTTCTTCAAATAGACTCAACATTGGCACTTAGTAGCTGCAGTCTTCCATGTAATGAAACTTCCTTGAAAAGAAATGCGACTGATCTTCATCCAATGCATTGATTTCATTGTTTACTACCTGTTCCCTTTTATTTTGCTTTGCCTGGACATTTATGCCTGAGAGAAGCATGGGACCTTGTCAAATGCAAACAGCTAAACATGGGCCAGAAAATTATCTCTTGTGGGCGTGTGTCATTGATAAATAATAGCCCCTTTCTGTTTCCCAGGAGCCTAACAATAGACTTACTGTTCTCTTTTCTTCAGGATCACAACACAAACCCAATTCCTATTGGTGCCACCATGGCCCATGAAATGGGTCATAACTTTGGCATGAATCACGACACCACTTTCTGTACATGCAATTCAGGCTCTTGTATCATGGAGGCACAGCTCAGGTAAGGTGATTGGCATAGTACACGCCCAAGGAATCTGCCAAAGCCTGCTTGTTTTCTTACATGGGGCTGAATTAATGAGGCGTTGTGGTGCACTGTAGTAAAAAGTTGCAGCCCAGATGGAGCCTTGTTTTGGAGCAATTACCTGCATAATGGGTAAAAACAATTAATCCAATCACTGCAGAAACGGGACCCTGACATTTTATCTGTTTGTGTATAAAGTGTCACAGAGAGCTGGAATGATGTAATGGTAAGAGTGGTGGATTCTAATATGGAGTACCAGGTTCAATCCCGTGCTGTTCCAATGAAGCCTGCTGGGTGACCTTGAGCCAGTCACAGTTCTCTCAGAACCCCTTCTGGGCCAAAATAACTGAGATACTTTAAGATGTCTGTTCGGTTGGTAGGTAGTAGCTATAAGGTTATTTGGATCAGAGCCACACCATGGCAAGCAGGTGGTAACAGCCCCTCTCCCCATGTTGTAATCGTGATTTCAAATACTTTTCCCCTGGACAACATGGAGATAACTTATATGATTTCCCCAATGAGGCAAATAGCATCATCTGGGAGGCATCTGAGGTTAACATTGTTTGGGTGAAGGGAGGGATTAAGAAAAAGAGTTTGGATTTATACCCCACCTTTCTGTCCTGTAAGGAGACTCAAGGTGGTTTGCAAACTCCTTTCCCTTCCTCGTCCCACAACAGACACCTTGTGAGGCAGGTGGGGCTGAGAGAGTCCCAAAGATTTTTGGCCAGCCCAAGGT
Source organism: Sphaerodactylus townsendi (assembly GCF_021028975.2). NCBI lineage: Eukaryota > Metazoa > Chordata > Lepidosauria > Squamata > Sphaerodactylidae > Sphaerodactylus > Sphaerodactylus townsendi. The sequence goes on from NC_059436.1 coordinate 2,207,886, forward strand.
CACCCAGCAGGAAAGTAGGAGTGCGGAAACACATCTGGTTCACCAGATAAATCTCTGCCACTCGGGTGGAGGAATGGGGGATCAAACCCAGTTCTCCAGATTAGAATCCCTCCCTTCTCCTGGACTGTTACTGCAATGTGAATCTCTTCCTCTCCCTTGATACTAAGGAAAACCTTTGACAGATCTGTCTGTAGATCTCCCAGCATTCTTCTAACTCCTAACCTTTAGTAGTGAAGTAGCAGGTTTTGGCTGCTGTAATGTTATGAACCTTTGCCCATTGCATAAGTCCCAATAATTGCGAGTCCATTTTGGTTGGATTGATATACATCCCTGATGTTATAGACCTGTATCACCTTTCCCTTCAATCATATATTATTTTTCTAAAGCAGAAGAGGCCAAGTTAATTCATAGCAAAATTTTGTTTACTGTACTGAAACTTGTTGAGGGGGTGGGATGAAGGGAAAAGAACTTGCCTTTGCATGTTTCTATGTCTGGCTCGGCAACCCTGTGAACTGAAAGAAGGAGGAAGTGAAAATGTCGGTGGATGGAATAAGGTAGTGGTCCTGATACTGATCTTCACCTGAGCTGGCCACAGATGAATTTGCAGAATCTAAATGATGACTGCAGGTACAGCTCGGATACAGTCACCTTCCATTCTTGGAATGCATTCCTTTGGAAAATGATTGGAAAAGTACCCCCATTTGTTTCACTCTGATGTTCCCACACTAGAAGCAGATGGGAAAAACCAAAACAAATGAGAAAGTGTTTAGTTTTATGTTTTGTTGAAGACTTTCACAGCTGGAGTCAACTGGTGTTGTGGGTTTTCCAAACTGTATGGCCATGTTCTAGTAGTTTTTCCCCCCTAACATCTATAGATGCGGCTGAAACGTTAGAAGCAAAAACTAACAGACCACTATTTTAGGAAATGTTGAAACCAGAAAGCTGGTTTCTTGAGCATGCTTCTGCAATTGTTCCGTAACATTCTCAAAAACCAGGGCATGAATGAATAAACTGAATGAATGAAAGAACTTCTCCTTTCCGAAGAAACAGGTGCTATTGTTTCTGGTAGAAATGTGTCTGGCCTTTTGAGAAGCTCACTTCTGTTAGCCTGTGGCATTATGCAGAATTTTGCTGAAGTTTCATTGTATGATCAAGTCACCTAGGTTTCTTTTGATTGCTTTGAGTCCTGTTTCAGATTTTATAGGGTTGTGTTTGGACGGGCCCATGTCGCTAATATTACCCACAGTAAAGGAGCGATCATGGCTTACCTTGGCCGCCATTGCTGCTGGGGAAGGGACAGCCCAGACTGCAGTCTTCTGACTTCCCCTTGCCTCGTGAGACCTCTCCAGGGTTGCAAGGCTCAGCTGGCCCGCCGCAGGACAGTGACATCAGGGAGGTTGCCCTGATGTCACGGGGAAAGCGGGCCAGGCAGCCTGTTTAAGGCCAGGCCCAGCCTTGCTTTTCCCACTTCTCTCCTGAACTGGATGCATTAGCACAGTGATGGTGAACCTTTGGGACTCCAGATGTTATGGACTACAATTCCCATCAGCCCATAACATCTGGAGTGCCAAAGGTTCGCCACCACAGCATTAGCATGTCGCTAATATTGCCCACAGTAATGTAATGCACAATAATATAAATAGTTTTGATGACACTTGTTTGATTGCCCAAAATAAAGTAGCATATTTCTTCCATTCTGTCTGTTTTTATTGTGTCAGATAAAACACTGCAGTAAAGCAATGTCATGCTTGAGAACTCCTTAAGTTTGCCTTATGTCTTGTTTGCTGGACACAATCAGGGAGCTGATAGTTTAAGCTATTCAGATACATCCAAATACATTTGCCTTGTTACATTGCTTTATTTCATTATCACAGCAGTTTTTCACAGCAGCTATATACCACTCCTCCATTTGTCTACCATCTCCAGTTTAGTGTTTAGTTCACTGATCATTTTCTTTTAAATTTCAGCTCTGCCCATGCTGTTTTGCTGCCCTGAGTAGTTGGTATAACAGACTATGTATTTGTTCATTTTAGCAGCCATCAAACTCCCTGGGAATTCAGCTCCTGCAGTCTCAATGATTTTCAGAATTACATTATGGACCAGATGCCAGAATGTATAACCAATATGCCATCAACAACAGATATTATTGCAACACCAGTTTGTGGAAACGACTTTGTGGAAGAAGGAGAAGAATGTGACTGTGGCACCCCTGAGGTATGTTATAAACATTTGCTAGGAAAGGAACTTACTGAGCAGTGAAATTTTTCTAGGATCTTCTGTGGGAAGTCATTGCTAAGGGTTGGCCTTTGCCAGGGACAGAGGGAGAGGGAACTGCGCCCGGGACACAACCTGCCTGCGCCACCCCCGTGCCCTGCCCACACCTTGCCCCTGGGGCGGGTGGTCTGGGGGGCGATTTTCCACCTCCACGTGATGCCAATGGTGCTGGCCTGGGCCGCGGCGCCCGCCCCTGCCCCTTTGCAGCTTCACCACCGGCTTTTGTGCAGCATATATGTATGCCTTTGAGCTAAAGTAGAGCTGATTTTTTTTTAGTTCATTTCATAGATATTAATTGCAGCTGACGCTTGGGTAAAAAGAAGCTCTGAGAAACTTGATACAGCAGTCAATGGTTTATGTATTTTGTCTGGGTGATTTTTTTCTCTCCCCTGGTCTTTTTTTCCTTGTGGTGTATCAAGAAGAAGAGTTGGTTTTTATACCCCACTTTTCTCTACCTTGAAGGAGTTTCAAAGCAGTTTATGAAAGCCGTTCATGAAAGCAAGGATAATGGGCATTTCACAATAAGGCTTTTGGGGGAAAAAACTTCTCAGTGCCAGCAAGTTGCAAGCAACTTACAGTGATCTCAGCAAGGAGTTTTCAAGGCAGAGTAGAAGCCGAGGTGGTGTACCATTTCCTCCCTCTGCAGAGTCTTCCCTGGTGGTCTCCCAGGACCTACTGTGTTAGCTTTCAAGTTCAGAGTTATAAATCATCTTGCAAAACTGTGTACATGCATGCTCTCATTCTAGTGCAGGACACTGTTGTCAGTTTACATTGCATAATCAATTTGAATCTCGGTGAGAAAGGTGGACTATGAAGAAATAAATGTGCAAATGATTACTGTTAGTAAACCAGGTAAGATGATGCATGCTGTGTGTTTCTTATACGCTAATCTTCAAAAGAACTCTAACTGGAATAGACCAGGCAAAAACAAACAAACAAACAAACAAAAAACCTTGTACTGTACTGATAGCTGCTGCTATCTTTGCTTTTAAGGAATGTTCAAATAGTTGCTGCGATGCTACGACTTGTAAACTGCAGCCAGATGCTGAATGTGGATTTGGGGAGTGTTGTCAAAACTGCAAGGTAAGTCTTGGCTTTATATCCTGACTTGCCTGGGGCTTTTCATAGACAGGAAAAGTACTGGAAACTATAAAGGTCACACATCCTCCTGAGTTTACGCAGAGATGCCCACACCTTAAGGATGATACCTGCAAGGCTTCTCTTATGGCCTTCCAGCCCCCTCTTCTCTAGTTCCTCCCAATCGTTGGGGAAAGGAGGGTTTTGTGATAAGAGGGCTGGTTGATAGTGAGCCCATTACGAGCTAGCCCTAATTTTTAAAAGGGCTTCATTTCACCTTTTAATGAGCCTGGGAATTCTACTCCCATACTAAAACTTGCAGCCATCATTAGCTAGAATCCATCTCTAACCTGTTGCTTAGGGAATTTAGGCAGATGAGGATTGAGAGCCGTTGCATATTTCTGAAACCAAAGTAACCATATGTGTTGCGAAGCGTGCTTGTTAATCTTTTCTTGTGAGTCGATGAAACCTGATATGTTGCTGTGTTCTGCTATATCGATGCAGTATATAAATAATTCTTAGTTTCTTTGTGCGAAGGTGCATACATTGGCCAATGCACTGGCTGTCCACAGGACAGCCAATTGTGCGAAGGGGCCAGGGTGAGGGTGGGTTCATGTAACCCGCCTTTCCCCTGCTTTTATTGGCCTGTGCAGAAAGGGCCTCAGTTTCTCAAGGGTGGGATATTGGAACCAAGGTCAGAAGTTTTCTGCCACATTTAGAAGGTGACAAGCCTAGATGACCCTTATTCATGAGGTGAATGCTCCAGCAGTGACTGAGGCCTCTAAGCCATTGAGTGAAATGATTACATCAATGTGTGGCAAGGCCTTGCATTCAGTCTGAGCCCTGGCTATTTCTGGAGCTGGTGAAGGAACAGTGACAGGGGTTTGATGGGTTCATATGGTTACGAATCTCAAGGTGGGACTTGAAGTTCTCCTGAAGTTCCCCAGACTACAGAGGTCAATATCTATGGAGGAAATGGCAGTTCTAGAGAATGGACTCTGTGGCATTGCCCCTAGTGGTGGGATTCAGCAGGTTCGCACCACTTGGGCAGAACCGGTTGTTAAAATGGTGCTTGTAAATAACCAGTTGTTAAATTATTTGAATGCCACCACCGGAACTGGTTGTTAAATTACTTGAATGCCACCACTGATTAACTCCACACTGAACTCCTTCCTCTATGTGAAGTCCGCCCTCCCCAGGCACCACTCCCAAATCTCTGGGAATCTCCCAAGCCAGAGAACTGGGATGCCCATGTTTTTTAATTTACTCATCTACTTGGCCTAAGAGCAGAAGCCTTGAATGTTAATCTCTGCTTAAAAAATCCGGAGAGAGAAAAGTAATGTTACCACTCAGATGCCATCTTGGAAGGTGCTAATGGTTATAATCTCTGCTTTATATCTAGAAATAAATGTAACAAATAATGAGGGAATGGAGGACCTTTCTTTTTGTCCAACAGATCAGAAGAGCGGGAGCAGTATGCCGGGCAGCGAAGCATGACTGTGATCTGCCAGAACTGTGCTCAGGTGTCTCTTATCAGTGTCCAGAAGATCGCTTCCGTGTGAATGGATTCCCGTGCAAAAACAAAAAGGGATACTGTTACATGGGGAAATGTCCTATCTTGCAGGACCAGTGCATTTCTCTTTGGGGAGCAGGTGAGGGATTTCTAAAATTGCAGAACTCTCAACACTTGGAATTTTTTTTAAAGCAGCTTAGAAATCTTATGAAGATCTGCCTCCCAAGCTTTGATGTCTGTGTTCCCACTCTCAGAGTTGAATGGGTAGCAACTCGGCATTTTCAGTGGTAGGATCTTGTTTTTGGAACACCCTCCTCTTTGAGGCTTCACTAGCACTCGCCATATTGCCTTTTAGGTGCCAGACCAAAACATCTCCTTTTCCCCAAGAGCTTAACTAAGGGGTTTATATATTTTGGCTGATTTGTGGTCTGATTTGATCTGAGGTCTGTTTTATGGAAATGATGGTTTATAGCATTGTTTATGCTCATGAGCTGCCTTAAACAGGGCTCAGGAGCATGTGAATTCCCCAAATAAACAATTTTTCCTGAAACTCTATAGTAAAAACCATAGAACTTAGGGAAATTCTGTTATCTCCTAACAGGAAATATAGGTCTGGATCTATCAATCCACAGTGTAACCATGGATGGTAATTAATTGGCTATATTTATTTTGGCGATTTTAAGCAAGCTGCTTTGGATACCTGTTGCACAGCATAATGGCAAACATATTTCAATAAATATATAAATACTGTTCATACCATTTTAATTCTATTCCTTGATAACTAAATGTTTTTCCTCCTAGGGGCCACAGTTGCTGCAGATTCTTGTTTCAATATAAATCAGAATGGGGTGTATTATGGACACTGCAGGAAAGCAAATGGCACATTTATACCATGTGGAAGAACGTAAGCAAATCAGAGGGCTTCTTATTTGTTTGTTGTTTTAACTGCTAGCAGCTGTGGGGGTCTTGATATCTGATAAATGTAACAAATTTATTTGGTGAAAAATAATTACAGGCTACTGAAGGCATTGGCTTTCCTATGCTGGTCTACTGTTATTTTAAATTGGCAATGACTTGTTTCCGATACAGAGATTTAAAGTGTGGAAAGCTGTTCTGCACAGGTGGTTCCAGAATGCCTACGTCTGGAAGCCTAGTTGCATTTGATCAATGTAAAGGCAGTTTCCCAAGCAGAGCTGGAGAAGATCATGGAATGGTTGCTTCTGGGACAAAATGTGGAGAAGACATGGTTAGTAAAGGACACCTCTGAAATATTCAGTTCTGATGTGCAGCTAGTAAGACCGCTGCACTTTGGAACACCATCTTTATAATGTGTGCACGCGTTGTGTGTTTGTTATGTACCATGAAGTTGCTTCTGACTTATGGTGACCCCATGAACGAATTACCTCAAAAATGTCCTATCATTAACAACTTTGCTCAGATCTTGCAAACTGAGGACTGTGGCTTCTAGAAACATATAAGAAGAAGAGGAAGAGGAGGAGGAGGAGTTTGGATCCCCCCTTTCTCTCCTGCAGGAGACTCAAAGGGGCTTACAATCTCCTTGCCCTTCCCCCCCTCACAACAAACACTCTGTGAGGTGGGTGGGGCTGAGAGAGCTCTGAGAAGCTGTGACTAGTCCAAGGTCACCCAGCTGGCATGTGTGGGAGTGTACAGGCTAATTTGAATTCCCCAGATAAGCCTCCACAGCTCAGGCGGCAAAGCTGGGAATCAAACCCGGTTCCTTCAGATTAGATACACGAGCTCTTAACTTCCTTGCCACTGCTGCTCCTTTGGGAGGTATCTTGAAGGTCATCTCTACAGGAAATTCACAATTACCTCCCCATCCCACGCTCCCTATGACCCCTGCTCTATGCCCAGAGATAGACAAGAAACCTCCAGAGGGCAATCTGACCTGGAGGAAAATTCCTTCATGACCCCGAGGTCACAATCACCAGTCTTTTATAGAGCATTCTGGTCTTAGGTTCTGGAAATAGCGCACTGTTTTCTGAAAAGTTAGACTTTTTTTTTGATTACCTGGTCTTTGACTTTCAGGTCTGCAGCATGGGACAATGTGTTGACCTTGAGAGAGCCTACAGATCCACCAACTGTTCTGCTCATTGCCAAAACCATGCGGTAAGGTTTGTGTATAAATTACTCATCAAAATCAAGGAATAATAATGCCCTCTGATTTTGATGAGCTTTATTAACACTCTCAGGCTTGCCATATGATCAATTCCCTCATCAGAACTTCATGGTGTACCTGCATTTGTTATCCTGTTCGTTTTCTCCCAGGATCATGTTTCTCAATAGACCATAGAGCTTCATTGACTCAGTTTCTGGCTCTTCTATTCCTTTCATCACTTGCATCCTCCTCATCCCAGTGCCCCTGTCCCAAATACCATCAAGCTTAATACCCCAAGGGAACCTGACATTCAGTATTCCAGACTACAGCCATCGAGCAATAAAAGAAGAGCCACTTGGTGTGTCAGGGCCTTTCCCCACTTACCGCAAGCCCCGTGCTACTTGAGGAGAGTAGCGCGGGGTTCCTCCTCCCTCCCCACGGCAGGGGCGGCCACAGCGCAGCCGCCCCGACGCTGCCGCTGTCACGCCCCCTTAGCGCACGGCATCCCAGGCGCTCTTCCGAACGGCGCCTTTTGACGACCCCGCACAGAGTGCGGGGTCATGGGGACGCCTGGGCGCGCGCCTGGGATGCCGCGCGCTGAGAGCAGCGCACGGCATAGGGGGGATGGAAGGGAGTGGGGAAAGGCCCTCAGTTTCCCGACCATAAAATTAAAGAACACAATTTCTTTCGAAAAATGAAGGCAACACCATAACGCTTTTTATGTATTAATGTTAGAGCATGGATTGCTCATAATGTGGGGATAGGGTGGTTTTTGCAAAGCTTCTTTCCCTTTTCTCTCCTGTCCCTTTTTCCTTTTCTCCATTTACCTTGCCGCTGGCTCACACTTCTGGGAGGGAAGAGAGTCGCTTCTCCCCTTTTTCCTCCACTTCACCCCTAGGACCCCTAGCACTTCAAGTGCTATTTTGGCAGTGCTGAAGATATACCCCAGGCACTCTTGGAAATATTGTCTCCAATGCTTGAACCAGTGAAGACATCAGAGACTGTAACATTTATCTTTGTGTTGAAGCTTGTATTCTGAGGCCAGGAAATATGAGTTGCAGTTCGTTTTTAACTGTTAGTGGTACATATGTTAATACAGGGACATAGGTATAGATTTTTTAGGGGGGGTTGGGGGTGAGACCACGCCCCCACCTGCCCCTGGGGGCATGGCCACATTTCCCCAAGCCCCACCCCCAGCCTCAGTGCTTATAAAAGCAGCTCTCCGAGGCCAGGGGCGGCAGACTCCCCTCCCCCGTCCCACCACCGGCTGCACTCCCAGCCAGCAGTCCCTTCTGCCCTCCCCTCCGGGCAGAGGCACAGCTAGGAAAAATGGAGCCCGGTGCAAAATCTGAGTTTTGCGGGGGCCCCCAATGGGCAGCCTCTGTGATGCTGGAATCCACCCCCAAACAGCACCATATTCAACAGTGTTTAAACTAGGGAGCCCAGATTCTCCATTTAAATCCACCTTAAATGGACAATCTGGGCCCCCCAGTTAAAACAAAATTTAATGTGATGCTGTTTTGGGGTGGATTATCCCCCACCCTTAAACAGCATCACTTTCACTTTTTAAACTGGGGACCTCACATTCTCCCTTTAAACCCATACTGAAGGTTTAAAAGGAAAATCTGGGGAAATTTGGGGGGTGCCTGCTGTCAGGGGTGAAATTGTTAAGATAGCAGCACCAAACTTTCAGGGTATCTTTAGGAGACCCTTCTGATGATACCACCCAGGTTTGGAGAAGTTTGGTTCATGGGTTCCAAAGTTATGGACCCTCAAATGTGTAGCCCCCATTTCCAATTAGCTCCTGTTGGAAACAATGGGGGATGGGGCACCCCTTTTGGGAGTCCATAGCTTTGGACCCCCTTGACAAACTTCAAAAATCCTGGGTGGTATCGTTAGGAGACTCTCCTGATGATACCACCCAGGTTTGGAGAAGTTTGGTTCATGGGGACCAAAGTTATGGACCCTCAAATGTGTAGCCCCCATCTCCTATTGGCTCCCATTGGAAACAATGGGGGATGGGGGCACCCCCTTTGGGAATCCATAATTTTGGACCCCCTGAACCAAACCTCACCAAACCTGGCTGGTACCATCAGGAGAGTCTACCAACGAGTCCCTGAATTTTTGGTGCTGCTAGCCTAAAAACTGCACCCCCTGTATGCCAAAAACAAAAAAGAATTAAAAAATTCAAAAAACCCACAAACGGGGGGGGGGGGCAGGGGGGCAGAGCTTCGGACATGTAATGGGGGGGTTGAGCCCGAGAACCCCCCCTTACCTATGTCCTTGTGTTAATGCTGCATTGCTATTTTGTTATAATGCATTTTCAAGAGATTTGCTAACCACTTCGAAACCCAATATTTGAAAGGCACGATGCCAAGATTAGTGTTTTCTATCTTTGTTAGAATCCTATTCTAGAACGTTAGAATCTAATCCTATTATAATGTTTGTTATATGTCTGGTACTGGCCCCATTGTATTGTTTTAAATTTTGTAATCTGCCTTGAGTCTCAGTGAGAAACGGGAGCTATAAGTGAATAAATATTTGAAACTAACAAAGAACTCATATCCAGGGATGTCCCGCAGCCATTTTTGTGTTTCTATGAGAGGAGGCCCAAGCTTCTGACCCAATGGAAGGAAAAATCTGGATTCCACTTTGCTCAAGCAGGGCATTAACTGCCCATAAAACATATGAGAATCTATTGTTGGCTTCCCTTTCATGTGTCTGTTGTGAAGACTAATGAGAGATTTGTGCTTTCTTAGGTCTGTGATCATGAATTGCAATGCCAATGTGAAGTAGGATGGGCACCACCAAAGTGTGACAACCCCACAGGGAACAGACGTGAGTTGAAACGGGAACTTTCCCTTCCATACAAGGAAGGGCTAGCTACCATGTGTCCTGACATCATTACATAGTGTTTCTCTATGAGCCATATAATTGGCTGCTGTTCAAAGTCAAGCGCAGGGAAAACACTCAGTGAGCAGATGGTTATATGTGTGCCAACCTATGCTACACTGTGAAGAGAAAACGTCTTGTAGGGTTGCTATTTTTAGCAGCAGCCCTATATTTCTTGCTGTATCAGAGCCAGCCTGATGATGCGCACAAACTGAATGGTCACTTAGGGTGCTAGCCTTTAAGAAGCCCTGCTCTGGATGGCCTGCCTGGGCTAGCCTGATCTTGACAGATCTCAGAAGCTAAGCAGGGTCAGCCCTGGATAGTATTTGGATGGGAGCCCTCCAAGGAATTCCTGGCTCATATGCAGAGGAAGGTAATGGCAAACCACGTTTGAATGTCTCTTGCCCTGAAAACCCTGTGGGATCCCCATAAGTTGGCTGCAATGAGACTGCACATTCAATGACCCCATTAGACAGAAGTGTATTTCTTTTCTCTGGTGTGCTATCTCTTGTTGTGCTAACCAGAAGCACTGTACAATTTGGAAAAAAAATTAAAGCGTTAACATGTCAGTTACTGGGCGGTTTAGTTCATACGGTACGATTGTGTTAGGATTAATGAAAAGTAAACACAAATAATTAAAACCTCAGCTTTAATTTTGTATGGTTTAATTTTGAATGCCAACTAAAATAAAATCAAAGTTCATTCTAGACGTCGTTTTTCTCTTTATTGAAAGTGTGCGTGTGTGGGAGAGTCATAGTTCACCTGTGGTGCCAAAAAGCCTCTCGCTTGCCTGGTACTAAAGGTCGTTTCCCCACTTACCTCGACCAAAGGTTGCTGCGCGCTACTCCCAGTGCGCGTCATTTCTGGCGCGCTCCCGGGCTTCCCCACAATGGGTCATCAAAAGGCGCCGTTTTGAGGAGAGCCAGGAATGACGCACGCTGAGGGGGCGAGACAGCGGCAGCGTCGGGGCGGCTGCATTGTCGCCACCCCTGTAGTGGGGAGTACCGGGGGACCCCACGCTACTTGGGGAGAGTAGCGCGCAGCAGCAGGTAAGTGGGGAAACGACCAAAGTCCCATCTTTAAAATTTGTCTTCCGTACCCAAGAGCAATGTAGCTTATTTTTCCTTAAGTCACTGCTTCTGCAGGATACAATGTGAGAATCGTTTTAATTTTTTAAAATCCTAGTTAAGGATTACAAAAAATCACTAGGTTGTGTAGGAAGGGCATCTCGGGGATCAAGGATCAAAGCAAGTGCACCCAATCCAGTTGGATGCAATCCTGTTGAATTCTCTCCAGTTCACAAATGGCTGTTGAGAAGATAAAACTTCCACTTCTTGTAGGTGGGTGAGAAAGGTCTGTGTTTGCAGATACATGCTCTGCGAGGTGTACTGTATTACATAATGTGATATAGTCCCTCTCTCTGACTGAATGAAGGACCGAATGAAGGATTTTGAAACAGAATGGTGTCTCATACTGTATGGATTTCCACTTTTCATTCCACTCTTGTCTGAAAAACTCGACTGCTTGCAGGATCCCCCCTACCCCCAGTGGTCCAATGTGGTAGGTTAGACTGAAAAATTATGTGACTATCCTAGGGATGGGATTGGATCAGTTAAACCTATCTTCCCCTACTAAGCCTACTATCTCCCAATCCTTATTGCCCCTCCACTCACAGCTGATTTTTTGCAGCCGAATTACACAGTAGAGTATCCAGTCACAGATCTGCAATGCTTATGTTCATCCCCCACTTTTCTCTCCAATGGGAAACAAAGCCGATTACAACTTATCTCTCCTCCCCTCCTTATCCTCACAACAACAACAACCCTGTGAAGTAATTCAGACAGAGCGACTGGCCCAAGGACACTCAGCAGGGTGGAGATTTGCAGTGCAAGCCTAAGCAGAGGCCCTTTCCCCACTTACCCTTTTCCGAGGGTTGCTGCGCGCAATCCCCAGCGCGGGGCATCCCTGGCGCGCGCCTGGGCGTTCCCACAACCCCGCGTTCTGAGCGGGGTCACCAAAAGGCGCCCTTTGAAAGAGCGCCAGGAATGCCTCGCGCTGAGGGGTGCGACAGCAGCAGCGTCGGGGTGGCTGCGCTGTCGCCGCCCCTCTCAGTGGGGAGTGCCGAGGGACCCCGCGCTACTCTCCTCGAGTAGCGCGGGGCTTAAAGTAAGTGGGGAAAGGGCCAGAGTTAAACCTTTGTAAATCCATTTAATTCAGTTATATCTGAAGGGTGTAACGCTTAGGAGTACCCAGCATGGTGTAGTGGTTAAGAGTGGTGGGCTCAAATCTGGAGAATTGCGTTTGATTCCCCACTCCTCTACCTGAAGCCTGCTGAGTGACTTTGGGCCAGTCACAGTTCTCTCCAAACTCTCTCAGCCCCAGCCAACCCCCAAGGTGCCTCTTTTGAGTGGAGGGGAAGGGAAGGTGATTATAAGCCACTTTGAGACTCCTTACAGAAGAGAATTTCAGGGTATAAAACCAACTCTTCTTCTTCATTGGCACTCAATGGAGTTTTCTGTGTCACATATCAGGACGACGTTGGCTTGGGGCAGCTGGTGTCCAGAGATTCTCTTTTTCACACAACATCTCCTGAAGAAATTAAGAATTATTTATGTCCTTTTCCCCCTTTGCAGATATCATCATCACCACTGTTGCTGTGTTGGCAACCCTTGCTGTCCTAGCAATCATCGGTGCTTTGTTGTGGCGTTACCTGTTTATGATGAAGATACGAAACAAAAGGTGAAGGCTTCCAGCAAATAATTGTCAGATCTGTCAAGTATTCTTTGGGCAGGAACAACCTGGGAGGCCAGATGTCAGAGTGAAGATGCAACAGCTGTATTCATCGATCCCCCCAAAAAATTCAATTCTGAGTTCCTCAAACCTTTACCTTTGCAGCCACAAGAGCTAAGGGATATCATTGAGCCATGATGCGTGCACACCACATGGAGGGCCTAGCAAACTCAGGGCCCCTCTTTGTCCATTTTTTCCTTACTGGGGCTAATTACTGCCCCTGTGGTGGTGGAAATAATTACAGGGGTCCTCAATCTTTGTGAGCTCATGGGCACCTTTGGAGTTCTGACACAGCATGATGGGCACAGACACAAAATGTCTGCCACAATATAGCTACTGCAAGTGATGGAGCCAGTGATAAAATGGCTACCACAGCTTACCTTCAGTCATACAGTGGAGATCCTTGTGCTGCAGTAGAAACTAATGCAACATTTTTTAAAAATTGAATAGCCATTCAAATCTTAAATGGCCATTTGCCCCCATGTGCAGCATGCTGAGGAACTCTGGATTAGTAAAACCATGTGGAGCATGGACATAGGTAAGGGGGGGGGTTCTCGTGTTTGAACCCCCCCAATTCATGTCCGAAGCTCCGCCCACCCGTTTGTGGGTTTTTAAAACATTTTAGTGATTTTTCGGTTTGTGGCCTGCAGGGGGTGCATTGTTTGGGCTAGCAGCACCAAACTTTCAGGGATTGTTTGGGGGACTCTCCTGATGATACTACCCAGGTTTGGTGAGGTTTGGTTCAGGGGGTCCAAAGCTATGGACTCCCAAAAGGGGTGCCCCATCCCCCATTGTTTCCAATGGGAGCTAATAGGAGATGGGGGCTACACCTTTGTGGGTCCATAACTTTGGACCCCCTGAACCAAACTTCACCAAACCTGGGTGGTATCATTAGGAGAGACTCCTAAAGATACCCTGAAAGTTTGGTGTTTCTAGTTTAACAATTTCACCCCTGACAGCAGGCACCCCCCAAATTTCCCCAGATTCTCCTTTTAAATCCACCCCCTTTGGCATGGATTTAAAGGGAGAATCTGAGGTCCCCAGTTTGGAAGAAGAAGAAGAGTTTGGATTTATATCCCCCCTTTCTCTCCTGTATGAGACTCAAAGGAGCTTACAATCTCCTTTCCCTTGCTTCCTCACAACAAACACCCTGTGAGGTGGGTGGGGCTGAGAGAGCTTCGAAAAGCTGTGACTAGCTCAAGGTCACCCAGCTGGCGTGTGTGGGAGTGCACAGGCTAATCTGAATTCCCCCAGATAAGCCTCCGCAGCTCAAGTGGCAGAGCAGGGAATCAAACCCTGTTCCTCCAGATTAGAATGCACCTGCTCTTAACCACTACGCCACATTGAAAGTGATGCTGTTTCAGGGTGGGGGATAATCCACCCCAAAACAGCATCACTTTCAATGTTGTTTAACTGGGGACCCCAGATTCTCCCTTTAAGGTGGATTTAAAGGGAGGATTTGGGCTCTCTAGTTTGAACACCATTGAAAGTGATGCTGTTTGGGGGTGGATTCCAGCATCACAGCAGCTGCCCGGGGGTGGTGGGGGTGGACGGGCAAAACTCAGATTTTGCATCAGGCTCCATTTCCCCTCTATGCCTCTGCCCAGAGGGGAGGGGCAGGGGAGGGGAGGGCAGGGGAGTCTGCCATCCCCGATCTTGGAGAGCTGCTTTTATAAGCGCCAGGCCAGGGGCAGGGCTTGGGGAGGCGTGGCCATGCCCTAGGGGCGGGTGTGGGTGTGGCCCCATCCCCACCCCCCCCCAAAATCTATACCTACGTCCCTGATGTGGAGGAAGAAGGGCCAGGGCTTCTCTTGAATCCTTGTCTGATGTGAACTCATGCATGTGCTCTCGTATTTAGAAGTGTTAGGGAGATCCAATCACAGATCTCCAAGCATTCTGTCTAGTTGCTAATTCAGTGATCACAAAGCAGGAAGTATAGACATGGATCCACCAGATTTATATGGATAGAAAGGATTTCTTTCCATGGAGTGTGACCAGTGGTGGGATCCAAAAATTTTAGTAACAGGTTCCCATGGTGGTGGGATTCAAACTGTGGCTTAGCGCCAATGGGGCTGGGCGGGGCATGACAGGGGCATGGGCGGGCATGACGGGGGTGGGGCATTCCTGGGCGGGGCTGTGGCAAGGACGCAGCCGCTGCGCCGGTCCTTGGGCGGGAAACGAATGCATGCAGGTGCAGGCTGCCACGCACTCCGGTGCACCTCCTGCTAGACTGCTTCAAGTTCTGCACGCTACTGCTGAGAGGAGAGGCGTAACTAAGGCAAAAATCACGTGGCAAAATCACCAATTAGTAACCCCCTCTCGGCACACACAAATAATTAGTAACCTACTCTCGGGAACCTGTGAGAACCTGCTGGATCCCACCTCTGAGTGTGACACCCCCTTTCTTCCTCCTGCTGAAGGTCACAATGGGTCACTCCCCACTCACCATAAGCCGCGGGGTCACCTATTTATAAAACATGGGGATTCTGGACGTTCCCCACAACACCAGCGGCCACTGCGCAGCTGCCCAGAATTTGCCACTCTCCCACCTCCTTGCCGCACGGCAAATTAGGTCCTCTGAAAAGAGCAACATTTTCAAAATCCTCGCGGGTGCCGCGGGGTGGTGGGGAACCTCAGCTGATTCGCTGTGATGCACAGCTTTCCGGCCAATCAGGAAACAGGAACCACAATTTTGTTTAGGGGAGGGTGTCTCCGTCAGAAAGTGCGCGACATGGAGCTACGTGATGATGTAGACACGAGGAGACATCCTCTTTTACAATGCACGCTCGCGGAAATTGAGACGTGTGCACAACGCAACATGCCAACATTGCTCCCTTTGCTCAAGCTCCACGGCTTTGCGGCTTGGCAGCGCCCATTCACAGCAAAGTGCCGCTGAGCGCACGAGGTTGTGGGCAGTGGAAACCGAAACTGATTTTCACTTTCGTTTTCCTGCCCAATCAATTCACTGTGGGTAGGTGTGTGCCAGCCAATCAGAACGCTCAATTGCCATGGAACTCCTGCTCCTGCTCCCCTTCTCCCCTGCGTTATTTCCTGAATGGCAAATGAGTGGGGAACAAATGTCTCCGTTGTCAAAAGCCACGGAGGCTTTTCTACTCGGGGTCGCTGCGGCGTTGCACTTAGAAGAGGTATGTGGGGAGTGGCCCAATGTCCCCTGAAATGCTGCTGCCCCATGGGGGAATGAAGAAGAGCATGAGAGGAGAGCCAGACATCTGACATGGGAACTGGTGAAATTTGTCCCCCTTGCATGTAAATTCTGTGTTGCATCCAAGGCATAATTGGGTAGCAGAGAATCCTAAGTATTCTAGAGAAAAAATGTGATGCATTTATTTTAAAATGAAAGCAAGTTCCTAGTCCAAACTGTTTTGAAGAACAGTTTAAAATGAGTACCTTAAAGAAGTACAGAGAGAACAAATCTGTGATGAGAAAGAAACTCTTTTCACCATTTTGTCTGCTGTGCTGTTTTTTCCTGCATATTGTTCCCCTTCATCATCTCTGCAATTCTCTGTTTGCCTCTCGACGTTTGCTACTAACACTACTGTAGTTTGGGAATGTGAGCACAGCAGAAGCACAAGGGAAGGGAAGGGAGGGACAAGGTTTAACCATTCCCACACTTGTATATTAGTATAGTTTTGTTTGTTTGTTTGTTTGTTTGTTTACATTTCAAATTTATATCCCATCCTATTCCCATAGGGCTCAGGGCAGGTCATAACAAAGTTAATAACAATTCATTAAAACATTTTAAAATAACCATACAAAAATTAAAACAACAATACTATAAAACTCCCATTAACGATTTCACCATGTTAAGTTGTGGTAACAAAAGCTGTAGTGGTGGCTGATAAACTACAATAATCAGACAAGATGGGGGAAGAATTCAAGAATTAACACTGGGGATAGGAGGGTGGAGAGAAAGTAGTGCTGTGATTCAGAAAAGACTTTGCAAAACAGGTAAGTCTCAAGAAGGGGTCAAAAAGGAGGCAAAGAGAAGAAACCAACACTGTTAAGTCTTACATGAACTGATCTATGGCCCCTTCCGCACACGCAAAATAATGTGTTTTCAAACCACTTTCACAACTGTTTGCAAGTAGATTTTGCTATTCCACACAGCTTCAAAGAGCACTGAAAACAGTTTGAAAGTGCATTATTCTGCATGTGCCGAATGAGCCTACTAGAACTTTTTTTTAAAAAAAGGATAAATAAATATTTACAGTTTAGATTGTGGGCTCCCCTTGAACCAAGTTCAAGGCTTGTGTGTTTATCACAAATACCATCAGGCTAAATTACTAATATTACTATTATTATTTTCTAGATTTTTTTGTTTAATATAATTTTCCATTACATATTTTAAAAAACTCCAGCACAATTAATTTGTTACTGAACCTAAGCAAACTACTTATTGTTTAGACATAACTCATCAACAATATACTTCTCCATCCGTTATTACTTTTTCATACATGAAAAAATATGAGAAGTACATTTTTCTTTTGGGGGGGAATTCTTCATTAGGGCTCTTACAGTTTGATCCATGGGGGGCAGATTTGTGGTGGCTGGGGATGGTGCCACCACTGCACAGCTGTACTGCCATCAAAAGGAATTTCAGGTGGTGCAGGAAGCTGGAAAAAGAGAGAAATCTCCAGCTGTTCAAAAAAATCCATACAGGCCAATGACATAAGCCACCTTTTTTGGTGGCGTAAATCTCTGGCTACCTTTGAGGGTCTTTCAGGGCTGAAAGCCCTTTGGAAGCTTTCCACCCCCACCTGCACCAGTACAGGTGTCTGTACCAGAGGAGCACCTGCATGGTGGTAGCTTCTGTGTTCGGGTGCTGCCAATATGCACAGCATATTGCCTGCCCTTAATGTATCTGCTCACCCTGCTGGCATATTTGCCCCCTATTGTAAAGATTAAATTTGCTATGGATGCCAAGACTGTTATTACACGTGTTAGTAAAACCAAATCTAATCTTTATAATGTTTTGTATTTCTGCACGTAGCTCTTTCCAAACTGTTTTTCGCTTTTCTGCATGACCACAACATGTGATAAAAAGAGCTATTGACTTCTCTGAATTTCTAACATATTCTTTCATAATTCTAGTTCATTTTCTCAATGTGTTTTGGTGTAATATACCAGTGGTATAACATCTTCTACTACTTTTCTCTTAAAGTTTGACAAGCTGTAAATTTTATTCCATTATTATTTAGTCCATAATGATTCCCATTTTTGGAAATGTATCTCTCCATCAAAATTTTGCATCCATTGAATCAGACGTGTTTTCACTTGTTCTGTGTCTGTATCATATTGCAGTAGAAGTTTATATATTTGTTGTAATAAACATTCTTTTTGCTTCAAATTTTCCTTTTCTGTCTATCCTCATATCACACCTCTTGCTGAGTTGATTTCCTTTCTTTCTCTTGAGGCTACTTGAAAATATAATAGCCCTTGTAAAAAAATTTGCCTTCATCTGTTTCTCTTTGCCAGGATTTGATTTTTTCCTTGAGGATCTATCATGTCTTGATATCTTACAAGATCGGTATCTTTCATCACATTCTTATAATATGCTTCAATGAGTGACATTAGTAGAGTTTTTGGAGGACTGATTCTCTCTCTTTTCTTGTATCTCAAATTGTTAACTGTCTATTGCTTATAACTTGATTATCCTTCAGATCTGTATTTTTTCATAGCTGATTTATCTGCCCAGTTCTGCTTCTGCTTAAGCCTACTTCCAATCCTGCTGTCTCTAATCTGTCTCTGGGTTCTTAATCTAATCTGCAATCCAAACGAAACCAGCTGCTTGATAATATACTTTAATGTTGGGTATTGCCAAACCTTCTCTCTTGCCCAAATTTTGATACTTTTACAACTTGAGTAGCATATGTACAGCAGAGAAAGATCTTTTCCAGCCCTCTCCTTTTGATTCTTCTAAGCCTGGGATGTTAAGAATTGAACTGGGGATCTTCTACAGGTCAAACTTGTACTCTGTTGCTGGATCACAGTCTCTTCCTTAAGCCCCTGCTGATATTTAGTGCTTTTCTGACAGCGTTCACAAGAACATGAATGGATCTGCAAACCCTGGTTTCTCGAGACCAGAACAGAAGAGAAGACAGCATATGAACCCTGTACATGTTCCCCAAGAGGTGAGAAACAGCACAAAGTGTCTAAAGAGTGATGAACTAAATATTAAATAAATAAGTAAAAATGTTTCCATGGTGTCCTGTTTTCAGGTCAACCCCACAAGTTTACGCATTCCACCACCTCCTCCACCACAAACAAGCAAACCACCAGTTTGCGCTGTAAGTAGAAAGCTAATCAAATCTTTATTCCATATAGCATGGGCCAGAACAAATATTGCTAACACAATAAAAGATAAAAATGAAAGATAAAAATGGCATGTAGCGGCTATAATTGCATCTCATATATTAATTTACTGCTGAACATTACTTTTCAAATTTAAAAAAATAAATAATAATACAGTCACATAATAAGCCTCTGCTAACTAAAAAAAAGGAAAAGATTACATGTTACAGAAAATGTAAAATAAAATCCATTTCCTGACCTGTTATTTTTCAACATGCAGGGATTTGTGTGTGTGTATGTGTGTGAAGAAGTACAGTCTGGGAAAGCCTTACCATCAGTGTTCTTGACTAAATCTACTTGATGTTTGGAATTGGCAGTATAAATCTGAATGCAAATTTCCTCCTTTTTAATAACAGTCATCTAATTTGTGTTTCTATCATTCCTTAGACAATTCCTGACGAGGAATCGCAGCGGAAGTTGGTCAGCTACCAGAATGCCAAGACGGTAAGAATATGAAGCATCTGAGTCTGACCAAAGAACATAGAACAGACCTGCTGGATTACACAAGGGGCCCATCTACTCCAGCATTCATGGTTAGAAATCCATAACCCTTTCTCACAGAACTACTATGTCCAGGGCTCCTTGGGATACAGTTTTGGCTCAGAGTCCCAAATCCTGTGAAATACAAGTTCTACTCATTTTATATGTGTGCAGTACCCAATTCAGATTGTAATTATATCGGAAGGGGTTTCAGTCATCCCCCATGTCATTTTGCTGACCTGGTGACAGAGGCGTAGTGAAGGAAAATAGAGCCCGGGACAAAATCTGAGTTTTGCGCCCTCCACCCCATATGGGCATCCACCTGTTGTGTGGAAAGGGCCATAGTCTTTTGACATGAAGGTAGAGGAAATCAGCCTTGTTGTTCTAAAAGGAGTTGACAGTTTTTACCTCAACCTGAGATATCTATTGAGACTGAAGCGAAGTCCAAATAATGCCTGCTGTCTTGATTTCTAAATCAGGTGTGAATATAGTTGGATAAGCATACTTCTTTTTTCTTTTCTTCCAGCCCATCGTAAAACCAAATATCCCACCTCCTCCAGTTCCAAGTGCTAAGCCAGCTTTATCTTCTTTTACCGGCAGTTCAGTAAGTCTGCTTTTGAATAATCCTGAGATTTTTTCCCCTCTTTTCTCCTTTCCCGACAGCAAGGAGCTACATGCACCAATCAATGCCCTTTTAAGGGGTCCCCCCCCACCCCTAGGAAGATATATAGGGTAGGAAGAAAGGCCTGTGAAATAGTAAGGGAGAATGAAGACTCAGACTGATTTTGCACAGGTTCATGTAACCCGTTTCAGTTGCCTGTGCCGCCATTTGCATGGTGGGTGCAGGGGCCAGCTGGAATCCCGGCGGCAGGAGGCAGCACAGTTTTCACAGGAAAGCTGTGTTTCTGTGCAAACCGTGCAGCTGAGAACTTAATACATAGGTGTGTAACTTTATCTGTGTGTGTTTGTGTGAGTATATGTGAATTTATATGCTATATATCCCCTTCGGGGATCGGGCGGTATATAAATTTAAGAAATAAATAAATAAATAAATAAATATGAGTTAATCATTGGCATGAGCACTGAGGATAGTAGAGTCTTGGCATGAACAATTCCACTTCTCTTCAGGTCAGTATAATTGAAGTCCTTTGACATTAAGAGATCCAATAAAAAATATGGTGCTTCTCTTACAGGAGTCAGAAATAAAACCAGTTCCTTCTCCTGCCTTCAAATGTAAAGCAGCTCCTCCACCTCCACCTCAGGTAAGACGTCTACTTGATTTTTATAAGTATGGGAAGTATATGGGAAGGAGATCCCTCCCTCTTCTTGCTGAGGATGTGTGTGGGACTGCACCAAGAGTAGTCTTCTGGGCTCCTGTGTTTTTAAGAGTTGTGTAGAAGAGGAGAAACAAGTCAAAGAAATTTGAGTTGTGAGCTTCAGATGCATAAAATATACATTTTACAGATATATTAGTTTATGGGCAAGTATTCGCCCCAAGAAGATTACATTCTGCATGACGTTCAGGAGAAACTTGAACACACTTTTATTTTAATTAACAAGTAGTCATGGCAGACACTTTCAGAAAAGGGATGGCAGCATGGGGAAGAGGCCACTCAGTTTTTCCACCTTACTTGATTACTTTTCAAAACTGCTTTCTCCAGCCACCTTTAAAGGTCTCCATGGCCCAACCGCCCCCTCCCTACCCCACACATGTATACCAGGGCTGCCATTGAGGGTGAAACAGTGGCAAAGCTTCTTCTCTCCTGTTATGGGAAAAGATATGAGGAAGAGAAAGCAGTCAGAAGGAGCTAATTTTGAGTGGGGAAGTGGTAGGAAGGGAGAGAGCTCACCCGCCACCGCACAGGCCACTGCTTTTCCTTCAGTGACAACTTTCAGTATGCGAGGGCAGTAAATTGAATTGTCGGGAGTGGGGAGGAGTTAGGTCACAGAAACCTTTTAAGCTGAATGTTTACAGCTTTAAGCTGAATGTTTACAGTTGAGTCTGAGTTGCTCCTCTAACACAAGGCAGCATTTTCCCAAGTGTGGTCATTCAAGAACAAGTTCTGCTGAGTTTAGTGGGACTTGGCGTATTTAGGATAAGGACCATAGTATAAATTCTCTGAGATGATTAAAAGCTCTAACTCCCCCAACCAATCCCTTACATTCATATATCTGATTTATGAAAGGGGAAAAGCTATATTTCTGACATGACATAAGACAGACTGGGATAATGGACTTGCTGCCAGGCCTGGACCCCACTAGACCTCAAATAAAACTCACTTCCCCACCACACTTGGACCCTTTTTAGGACTGCACCTTTAATTTGCCATAATCCCTTGCTTTCTGGTTTCATCTTGGCACTTCTTTGTTTCCCCCTTAGGCTTTGAAACCCCCAAGTAATCCCAAAGTATGAAGGCTTGGACCAAATGCTGTTCTGGGATTTTGAGGAGGCTTTTCCTTTTCGTTGGTTTGTCCATCTGCAAAGGAAACAGAATGGCTGATATCTTTGGATGGTTCTAATGGGTTGTTTTCCCACAAAAGACATGGCAGCATTTGTGCCATCTGGAATCCTGACTCTCAAGGGGGAAAAATGGGAGCTTCTTCAGCCTGCCTCTGTTGTATCCATAGTGATAAAATCATGATCTGGGACATCCTTGTTCACTGGGAGCACTTCGTGAATGGTGGAACTGAGCCAAATAATGTTAAGGTGTGAAGGCGCTGGTGGTCCTTTAATATGCTTCATGCCCAGTCCATATCCCATCACTGCCACCCCTACATCACACCAGAGGTTTTCCATAGATGTACGCAAGCTGAACGCTGCTGAAAACAGATTCCTCCCGACTACTGGACTTACCATCACATTGCCAAGGAATAAGCGTGTGACCTAGCCCTTCAACCTGACTTTAGGAGTACAGGTTGCTTTACTGAGTGGTGGGAAAATCTTTCTATTTCTTGAGCCTGCTGCTCGCATTCAGCCTTCTCGAAGACATCTCTCTCTCAGGAAGAGCAGAAGCAAAGCTCCTGTTCTGAACCTCCTGTGCCTTGATCCTTGTGGAGGAACTGCCACAGTGTGCCATCCTTCTACCCATCCCTGTGCCTGTGTGTTTTACATGGTTCAACCTCCAGCTACATTGTAAAAAAGAGTTGCTTTCAGATGTCTGCAGCTGCTGCTGCTGGCTGGGGAGCAGGCCCATCATTTGTAAACTGGCAACCTTTAACTGGTAGAGGGCATAATTGTTAGCACTTGAACAGCCTGGGATTTCTTTGAGGCTCATTGTTAGGGGCATTATATATTTAAAGTGTGTACTACTCACAAAAGGGCTGATATCTGTGACTTGCACTCACGAGCAACCGAGGGACTACATTTTCTGCTGCTGCTTGTGCGCAGCACCTCCACTTCATTTCACTGGGACCTGCGTAGGGCAGCCTGCTGCTGAGTCGTGCCCTTTAACGGCCCAATAATCTTCCAATTGATTGTTTCTTCTTGGCTCTGTTGTTTTTCTTTGGACATGTTGTTTTTAATATACGTGAGTGTGCATTTGGTGAATGGAGATTTTAAAATATTATTTTTGTTATCTATGGAAAGTATGCATTTGCAAAAAATATTTAAAGCGTTCTTATAAAATGTCCAGACATTTCCTGAAAAAACAACAACATTAATTTGTCTTTTCTGTTGTTAATATGTATCTTCCTGATGTATCTTGCCTGGTCATCTGGAGGTCCAGGACAAACATAAACCAACTCAGCCTCAGAACTGGGGCACCACAGTGTCATACATGATCGGGGCAGATGAACAATGATTGTTATCAGAAAAATTCTTGATGCCAAGAGTGGCTGGGGCTGCCCGTTTCTGAGATTCTGACTGTCCAGGCTGTTCAACAGTGGAATGCACTGCCTCGGAGAGTGGTGGAGTCTCCTTCTTTGGAGGTTTTTAAACAGAGGCTGGATGAACATATGTCAGGAGTGCTTTGATTGATTGTTCCTGCATGGCAGGGGGTTGGACTTGATGGCCCTTGTAGTCTCTTCCAACTCTATGATTCTACGATCCCCCCCCCCCTTTGCAACTGCACAGGGATATGTATGTGTCTACTTTGGTCCATCCCAAGCAATTGCCAAGGTGATTGCAGAGCCAGGAAGTCAGCTTCTTTCTCCTTCTACCACAGTGGTGGCGAACCTTTGGCACTCCAGATGTTATGGACTACAATTCCCATCAGCCCCAATTGGCCATGCTGGCAGGGGCTGATGGGGATTGTAGTCCATAACATCTGGAGTGTCAAAGGTTCACCACCACGGTTCTAGCTGACGGCTTTTTTGGCTGGTGGGAGTGGTGGCCCTCCTCCAGACAACTGAGAGCTTACACAACTGTATACAGTGCGCTACCCAACAGCAACCATGTACAGCAGCTGCCGAAGTGGTTTCCAAATGGGAACAGGCTTGTATGGTTTCTCTGTTACCAGAGCTGCAGCCCATTCAGCACACTGGTAGCAGGGCTTTTCATGCAGTACTTTTCTCCACAGTTCCCCAGCAGCAGCTATCCCACCTCCTCTGGGCCACTAGGGCTTTTTCAATATATTTTTAGAAGAAGAAGAGTTTAGATTTATATCCCACCTTTCTGTCCTATAAGGAGAATCAAGGTGGCTGACAAGCTCCTGTCCCTTCCTCTCCCCACAACAGACACTTTGTGAGGTGGGTGGGGCTGAGAGAGTTCCGAAGAACTGCAACTAGACCAAGGGCACCCAGCAGGAATGTAGGAGTGTGGAAACACATCTGGTTCACCAGATAAGCCTCTGCCACTCAAATGGAGGAGTGGGGAATCAAACCCAGAATCCGCGTGCTCTTAATCACCACACGCCACTGGCTTTAAACATGTCCGTTTCATATTGCTGTATCAATATACTGTCATATCAATAAGTGCTACAGACCCTGCAGATTTTCAGCATTCATCCCCTCCCCATACCAGCATGTGATCTGATGTCATCCTACTCTGAGTCCTGTCTCCCCCCCCCCCCCCGCAAGTTCCATGTCTTTGGCTACCACTGGCAGGGGAATTCCAAAAGTGTGATGATTTGCATGGCATGTTTTGTCTTACTCAATATTACTGCATTAAATAAGAGGAGGAAGTCAATGACCACTATTTTCAGTGGCAGGAATGCCTCTAATTTAGTCCTCCCTGGGTGCTTCCTCATGGACGTCCCCCACCCCCCCATTTGAGCAATTGCTGTGTGCGTGTGAAGGGGAGGGGTTGTTTCCACATGTTGTTGTCTTCTACTTGTGCACAAATCCAGTCTAAAGTCAAACTCTGATAAATGAACAGTGGCTGCCAAACAACCCATAAAAAGTCCCTTGATCTCCCCTGTCTGAGTGGCCCACCATATGTGGCTGTAAGGCTTTCCGTAGCTGATGGGTAGTTAGCAAACTCAGGCCTGCTTTCAGGTGTTGCATAGCCCTGCCTTACCTTGATTGTGCCAGGTAAAGCATCACTTCATTGCCACAGAAGACCAACCTTGTCTGACTCTGCGTATCTGTGATGCAAACCTGACATCTACTGTTAAAAGTCCTTGACTGCATTGGTCTTCTCTGCTGTACATTTCCTTCTGAGCCAAAAGTATATAGTACATCTACCTTGTTCAGAGGCCTACATCAGATCTCTGTCTTCAGTTTCTGCGAACAGACAAGCAAAAAGAAGCCCATGACTCAGAGGAAATGCAACACATACTCAGCAGCCCATATTTACCCACAGATATTTTCTAGTAAATCACTGTCTCTATTTTGTCCCTAATTTTGTAATTTGGAGATACTTTGTTAAAATGTTTAGCAAGAGCTGCTAGAAGTTAAATATGTCTGGCCACAGCTTCCTGCTCAAAATGTTAAACAATTAAAATAAGAATGGAAAGTGGACACATTTTGTCTCTAGAGCAGATACATGCCAAAAGATGGCACACACACAAACAGAAAGGCATTGGGCCACACAAAATCCATACGCTGCTGTTGCTAAAATGTTTGATTATGTATGGTAGGGCAGACTGGTTTTTCTGATATGTCTAACCCACCCACCCCTTTTAAATCATGGAAGAATGGTGATTGGAGAATTAATTGCTTATTTTAATTAGTTAATTAATTTCTTCTTCTTCTTCTTCTTCTTCTTCTTCTTCTTCTTCTTCTTCTTCTTCTTCTTCTTCTTCTTCTTCTTCTTCTTCTTCTTCTTCTTCTTCTTCTTCTTCTTCTTCTTCTTCTTCTTCTTGTAGCCATGAAACTAATCACATCCTCTGTACCTACCCCACATCTCAAAGTTTTTGGGATAATAAAATAGGATGCCATCCTGAGCCTCTTGGAAGAAGAACTGGAAAATATGGAAACTCCTCCCCCTCTAGGGTTGCCAACTCTGGGTTTGCAAATACCTGGTGATTTGAGGGGAGACCTGGGAGGATTGGCTTAAGGGAGGGAAGGGATCCCTGTAAGCACATAACACTGTGCAGTCCACCTTCCAAATCAGCCATTTTATCCAGGAGAAGTGAAATAAATGTTTTAAACAAATCAATACAAAACAAATACCCTAAGTAGCCAGGAGAGCAGTTGTAATTCCAGGAGATCTCCAGCCCAACTGAAGGTTGGAAACTTTACACCACTCACTGTTTCATTTCAACTTCTCCTGCATTACAAAGTGCTTTACACCACTCACTGTTACATTTCAACTTCTCCTGCATTACAAAGTATGGCCACAAAGGGGAGAAAGAGAAATACTCCCATTCAGTCTGCAATGAAAACCCATACTCAACATTACATTATGGTTTCAAACTCTTCCCTAACAGACTTCACTTACCCATAACTAATTATGAATCTCCGTCCATTTTCTGATTCAGACATGTTCATTAACCATGACAGCTTTAACCTAGCAGCCCCCCAAAGCCTCAGACAGTCTGGCACCAAAACCGATCAATGTGAAAAAGCCAGCTCTTCCAGTAATGCATTACCACGGAAATTAGAGGTTCAAGATTAGTGCACACAAAGGAAGGATTCATTTTGCAGTCTTAGATTACTCTTAAAGCATAATTGGCCTCCAGATTCCCGATCAAATGCAACATTTAGGAGCAAGGTGACCAGAAGCAAAGACTAGAGCAGCAAGCATCATTCTGATGTACAGGGTGAGAAAGCTGATCAACGGGGAGTCTAATCAATCAAATACCAGGCAGGCAGTCTGTTCAATTTATTGTCTTTGGTGGCTGCTGCTGGGATAGAGGGTAAGGCAAATCTCATCAGTACTGTTCAGCTGAAGTGAGAATTTAATCCTGCCCCATTTTTCTGAGCTCTGATTTTCTTCTTAAAAAGTAGGAACGCAGCTGCTACAATATTATTTTGTTTTTGTATTTATTTGGATGTTTGCATCTCCATTTTCTCCACAGTGGCTTGCAATATTGTTCTCCCTTTCTGCAGTTTACCCTCACAGCAACTACCCTGTGAGGTAGGCTGGGCTGAGAGAGAGAACAGCTGGCCCAAGGTTACCCGGTGAGATTCCAAAGCAGAGCAAGAACTCAGACCTGGGTATCCCAGAATCTCATCCAATATCACGGTATAACAATTGCACTATTTACAACAGGAATCAAGTGTAGTCTAGATAGCACAGGTATGGTTGTCCATCCCTGCCTGGAGATTCCTATATGGTACAGTCATGTCCTGAACCCATTGCTTGGCACGCACACACTACAGAAGGCATAACCATTCTTGGGAATGAAGAGCCAGAATGGGGTACTGGTTAAGAGAAGCAGACTCTAATCTGGAGAACCAGGTTTGATTCCCCACTCCTCCACCTGAGTGGTGGACTCCTATCTGATGAACTGGATTTGTTTCCTCACTCCTAAAGCCTGCTGGCTGACCTTGTCCCAGTCACAGTTCTCACAGAACTTTCTCAGCCCACACTGAGGCAGGCAATGGCAAACCACCTCTGACAGAGTTGCCATAAGTCAGCTGTGACTTGATGGCACACACAGACACACATATGCAGTCCTCTTAGTCTCAGCTGGAAATCAGTCTTTCATCTTCGAAGGTCAAAGAAAAAGCGCCCAGAAAAGAGGGCTAGGTGGTGGCACCCATGGATCTCGTCCAAGTAATGAGGAAAGAGGAGGAGGATTCTCAAGAGCACAGGGATGAGTCCTCTGTCCCCCACAGCAAACAGAGCCTGCCCTCAGTTTGTGTTTCATTTTGTTGTATAGCAGTCCTATGTGCCCTTTTTTCTTGTTTTTTTTTGGTGCTCCCTTTTCTTGCTGGTGTCCCCAGGAGGTTCTGTTTCTTTCTTCTGGTATTTTTGCTCCACCATTATATGATTGATTTGCAAAGATGCAACAGCAGGTGTCCATTTTCACAGTCATTCTTCTATCAAACATCTTCTTTCATGCCAGAGATGACTACTTCTCCACCCTGACAGGTGGAGAATCCATGTAAGGAATGGTTTTTTAAATTAACAGAGTATATTTATGAAATTTAGATCACATTTGATGTCTTACTCTCTTTGTCAGGCTATCCTCCCTTCCCTCTTCTATCATCACAAAAGCCCTTTAAGCTGCCTTGGCCCTTAAGATGGCAACAGATCTAGACCTTCCAGTGTCTTTTTTGGCAGAATAAAGACTTGAGGCTACCCAGACCAAATTCAGTATTGTCCATTACACAACACTGGATGAAGAACTAAGATGGGGAAATTATGAAGTGTACACTTAAAAAGAGAGCCAGTGTGGTGTAGTGGTTCAGAGTGGTGGACTCTTAACACGGGGAACTGAGTTTGTTTCTCCACTCCTCCACAGGATGCCTTGGGCCAGTCAGAGTTCTCTCAGAACTCTCAGTCCATGTAGAGGCCCCTTCCACACATGCACTTCCACAATTGTTTGCAAGTGGATTTTGCTATTCCGCACAGTGAAATCCAGCTGTGAAGTGCATTGAAGTGCATTGAAAGTGGGTTGAAAGTGCATTATTCTGGCCCTTCCATCTGGGCCTATTATTCAATGTGACTCGCCACCTTCCCCCCCCCCCCTCTCTTGGGGGAGAATTTTAAAAGTGGGGTTGGTTGGACACCTCTATTATCACTATTATTATTGTTAACGCTGTTTTAAGGTTTTAGTAATTTATTTATATTTATATTTTATGTTGTACACCGCCCAGAGCCCTCTGGGGATGGGGCAGTATAAAAGTTTAAACAATAAATAAATAAATAAATATGCGGAAGGGGATAGAGACAGGCAATGGCAAACCACCTCCAAACACTCACTTGCTTAAAAACCTACAGGGTCAGCATAAGTCATCTGCAACTGGACCATACTTTCCATCACCACACCAAAGAATCTTATCCACACCACACCAAAGAATTACCATCACCAAAGATCCTTATCCACTCCCAACATTTCTATAAAGGCTATGAAGATCAAAACCCCTTCAGTATTCTATTGTGCCGGCATATTTAGGACTTCAGTGATCAGCTGCTTATTATTTGTAGGAAAAGGGCAGTCATAGTTAATTGCTGGTTTATTGACAGCATCCCTTGTGTTGCTTAATTGGTGCCTCTAATCTTCCTGCAGGGGACGATGCACTCCAAAGCAGCTGTGGGAGGGACAGACAGCAAAAATATGGGGATCTCTCCCCCCCTCATGCTTTTAGAGCAATTCTCAGAAGAATGATCAGGATATCGACATGTTGTAACTGACATGAGATCCATAAATAATTCCTTGTAATGCATGACCTTAGCTTTCTAAGGGTCTGCGGGGAAAATACAAAGATTGTGGTATTGATCAATAACATCTATAGCAGCTATCGGGAGCGGGGGAGAAGAGGTGTTTCCACTGGGCTTGCCTTTCTCTTTAAGAACGGGTAGAAATCTTTAATCATTTATTTCACAGGACAGTAAAGATGAGAAAGCACAACATCAAACCACCACAGGACCAATGTCTTGCAATTTATCTAGAGTTTGCTGGAGGAAATTCCCAGTGATGGCTGAGGCCAAACCCAGTTGCTGGCAGGAGAGAGGAAAGAGGGCCGGAAGACAGGCTAAAGTAACCCTATTATCCTTATTTCCATCCTGTGTTCTTTTGGAATATCTCTGTACCTGATGACAAAATTCAGATGTGGAGAAGTGGGAGCATTAAGCATGGCTGGTCACTTTGCAATGGATGCTGCATGCTCACAGGATGATGAATGTCCCAGGGTCATTATGGGCATATCCTGTATCATTTAAAATTAACTCCTTTGCAGTGAATGTAGTGATCTTGTGCCTGCACAGCTGGAGGCATTAATCATGTTGACACAGGCTCCGAACCAACTTGATCAAACGTCAGTTCCCAGGTCCCCACATGAAAAAACATTAAGTGTTTTAGATCAGCTTATGCTGAGAGCTCATGTGCTGTTTTTGCACCTCTGCGTGTGGTACCATTCATCAGTCCACAGCATTCACTGTGTTGGGGCATCTTCAGACTCACTGGCTCAAAGACAGTTCCCAGATAGCACAGCAAGAATACGTAAATCCAGATCATACAAACGAACAAATGCAAGCATTCTCAGCTTTGGGAATTGAGGCATGAGGCCAAATAAGCAAGGTCTTCTCTTTACACAGTGCTGATCTTCCCTGGGAAAATGTCTGTGACTGGTATAACTTGCAAACTGTTAACCTAAACAAAAAAGCACTAAGGAATCAAATGTCGTGACGATGAACCGTGGACCAATGAGGGAGTTTGTCACCCCAACATTTGATTCCCCAAGAAGTCCTCCTGTCTCCCCAAACAGCCTATGGAGCACAACCAGGGCTGCAACACTTATAATTGCTGCCCTATGTGAAAGGAATGCAAGCAAGGGAATAGAAGAGTCTCATTATTTATTTAGAAGATGGAAACTAGAATAGATTTTTCTGAGATGTATTTCAGCCCTTTGGCTTTAGAATCCACCTGGGAGACTAGAGAAAGGATAGACCATCCAATTCCCATTTTGCACCACCTGCAAATGATCCCTCCACATTAGATATGCAAGAATTTCTCATCTGTTCTTAGAACTGCAAATTGCTGTTTTAATGGAAATACTCAGGAAGAAAAAGCAGGGATACAGAATAAGCGAAGAATGGAAGAATCGTTGCCCATTTTCCAGTGACAAGCTAGTACTTTGTGATATGTTACAAATGGTACTTTGTGATATGTTTCCGGCCAAGGGGACAAAGGCAGATGGGCAGCCCCTCTCCGGTGCAGCAGACCCACTTTTAAAAGCAAAACTGGCTCCAAACCAGCTGTCGTTGCTCCCCATTCTCTCTTGCTCATTGATTAAATGAAGGTGTTTATTAGCTGCACTTTCCATAAGAAATGTTCAAGGTGGCTTACGAGTTTGGTCATAAAATGACGACATCAAACATCAATTAAACAATAGATGCAAGCAACTGAAAGCAGCAATAAAGCACAGATCTAACACTGCAGGAAAAAAAATAGTGCAGTGCAGCAAATAAATGTAGCCAAGAAAACTCAATATAGAAGCAAGAAAAGGGATTAAGAGTTGCAGGTGGGCTCACGCATCTTTTTCTACATCAAAAGGGAGACATTCAGACAATGCAATAACACTGTAATGTGGACATACACATGCACTGCCAGATGTATAACTACTTTAGTGGTGCATCTGAAGCTTGCTTGCACACACAGTTCTCCTTTCACTGGATTAGGAGGGATGGCTGTTTACAACTTCCCATTTTGAGACACTTAGAGCCCGGGGGGGGGGGGGGGGCGCTGTTTGCAAATTTCAACTGTGCATGCTTTCTCTTTCACTGCATTGAATGGGGCAGCCCCTGTTTATGTCATTGGAATCCTGATGTTTGCATGGAAATTAGGAACATCCACATTCTTCTCAAATAAGTTTACACAGAGGGAAGATCTCCTTCTCTTTTGGATTGCAGAATCTGGAATGGCTTCTATGATACACTTCGACCCAGCAAGGGGAAGGATATACCCTCCCCTTGCTGGTCTCTGGCTTGGAGGAAAGCATAGTGCACTGGCATTTGACTGCCTCTCTTTAAATCAAAAGCACGCTGACCAGTCAAAGGCTTTACCTTCTCCTGGGTAATTAGAAGTAGCTCCCTTCTGGGATGTGAGATGACTCTGCAGATAGGGGAAGCCAACAGTCCTTTCTGTGACAACGCCTTCCTTTTATTTTATTGAGTAAGTCCTTAACCTGTGGGAAAGCAGGCACTCCTTGGCCTCAGTCTAAAAATGCTCCTTCCCTTAACAGTAGCAGTGACTCCGACATGGACTATAGCAAAAGGCATTGAAACTGCTTCTTGAAGGTGACTGTGGCTTAATGAACTAAACAAGCCACTGTGGTATAATGACTAGAATGTATTGTTGAAGGCTTTCAAAGCTGGAATCACTAGGGTGTTGTGGGTTTTCCGGGTTGTATGGTCATGTTCCAGTAGCATTCTCTTCTGACGTTTTGCCTGCATCTGTGACTGGCATCCTCTGAAGATGCCAGCCACATGCGAAACATCAAGAGAGAATGCTACTGGAACATGGCCGTACAACCCAGAAAACCCACAACACACTAATGATTAGAATGTTGGACCATAAAGTCTTGGGTTCAAATCTCCACACAGTCCACAGAATGAACTTGGAGCCATCATTCTGACTCAAACGAACCTATCTGCCAGGATTGTACTGAGGATATTTATTTATTTAGTGCATTTTAATTTTTCTCTTCTCCCAAGAAGCTCAGGGCAATGCATATCTTTCTCCTTTGATCTACACGACAAGCTTGCAAGGTAGGTTCGTCTGAGAAAAAGTGACCAGTTCCAGGTCACACAAAAATCTTCATGGCAGAGTGGGGATTTGAACCTGGTTCTACAGGATACCAGACCAACCCTCTTACATTTTGCCATGCTGGCATTTGCATGAATAAAATGGAGGAAGGAGAGAGCAACATAAGCATTGATAAGGAAAGAATAAACGCTATCATAAAATAAACATAATAAAATAAATCTTACCTTTTTTCATTCATTATTGCAGTGTTAGTTTAAATGCCTACAGATTGTAGGAACATTTGTTTCTTAATAATATACTAGAAACAAAAGAGAGGGAGAGGAGGGTTTGATATCTGGATGTATTGGAAGATGTGGGAGGGGACTCATGACAACCCCATTGTATAAATATTTTGTTAGAAAAACTGGTATCAAGATTGAAAGAAGAAATAAATCCTCCTAGCTTATTCTGTTTTTCTGAATCTCTGGGTTTGATAATATTCGGAAAAGTTGCTGCCTTGCTATAAAAGAGATAAAGTAAGGAAGTTATATATTGCTAAAGTGCATCTGAATTACAGATCAATAATGATAATGTCTATTATGGTCCATTACATTCTAGGATATAATAGAAATAATTTGAAATATGGAGGGGGCACAAGTTAATATTGGAAGGATGTGGTGGTGATTATAAAGAGCTGGAAGGTAATTTGAGTGATCGGTCTGGATTTCATTGATTATTTAGTAGGGGTCTACCCAGCAAAAGTTTAGTACGTTTGCACTGGGAAACTTACAAAGAGAAAGATGGAAGCATATGTATGTTCGCTTCAAAACTTAAATTGCCCACTGGTTAACTGATGCTCTCCTGCCCGTGAGTAAAAACAGTACCCCAAAATAATTGTGATACAACTGCATGTATGACCACATTTTTTGTGGGGAAAGGGGACTTAGATCTTTCTCCCTTATGATTTTTCCCCATGGCCCTGGGGAATTTTATCAAGATAACACATGTACATCTAGAATATGCAGGGGTCAGCAAGAAGAAAAGTAAAGAATTAAGAGCAATGGCAAACAGGGTAAAAACGCTGATAAATACAACCTAGAGCTAATGGATTCCTAAGGTGCCCGTTTCTGTTGAGGGACAAATCGAGGTAATCTGGATCTTGAAAAATTGAGGGAGAAATTTAGGCCAGGAAAATTCTGGAAGCATTTCTACATCGATAAAGTTATCTTGTGGTGTCCACAACAGGTGCTTCTCCTTCTGGCCTCCCCCCACCCCCAGAGCAAGCTTTGTGCAAAAGCTGTCCTGTTTTTTTTTCAAAGCAGTGGGGAAAAATGGGGCAAATTAGGTATGATGATACATTTTCATGACTTATCATCAGACTTCCAAAGGATATCAAACTTTACATTGTATTCCTTGGCTACTGTTTCAAGCATTTGCTCTCTTCCCCCAGGACATGCATCTCTACACATTCCCTTTCTCCAGGGATGGCCCTGGGTCAAGTCAAGTGACACCTTTGGGAGTTCTGACCTTCACAGGTGCATGCTGGTTCTGACCTTCACAGGTGCATGCCATTCAGATCAGGACTGTGGTTTGTGGGGAAAGGGGGCTTAGATCTTTCTCCCTTATGATTTTTCCCCATGGCCCTGGGGAACTACTGTTTGCCCCATTTGGGAAACAATACTGATGTGTAGCTGATCAGTATATGTACAGCCCCTAGGAGTGGGCCCCTTGGGGCATTTCAGGTGCAAAGAAAAAAAGGTAAAGCTATCTGTCTCTGTGCATCATGGTCCTCACCTGATACCTTTTGCCCATTTTTGTTGCTGGCATTTCCAATATATTAGGTTTTTTAAAAATGGCATCGTTTGTATGAGGTTGATGAAAAGCAAATCGACATTAAACAGGGTGAAAAGTGAACCTGTGAAAATTCAGCATGAGAAAGCAAAAAACAGTGCAAAAATAATTCACACAAAGGAGGAGCAAAAATATAGCAGGGATTGTTGAACTGATGTGGAGTTATGAAATTTGGGAGCATCCCTCTTTAACAGGCAAAAAGGAAACAGGTGGTTTAAAAAAGGAATTGGTCCAGAGGGACGAGAGGAATTAGAAATGGCTGGGAGCCAGAAGGGAGGAGAAGGAAAACTGGGTAAGAGAGCAGGAGACAAGAACTGTGTTGCTGGAAGCTGCAGGGGAGAGGAACCGTACATTGATGTGAAATAAACAACCTCCACTGTTGACTGCAGCTTTCTTTTCCCAGGTGTACAAAGAACTAAAATGGTCAAATGCCCATCTGCATAGGTGTTCCCATTTCAATCCCATTGTATTTTGCTTGTCTTGCATGCTCCCACCTTCACAGATTAAAATCATAACCATCTTTGCCCTTATTCCCAGTACCGTTCACAGCAAGAAGCTTTCTGAGACGAACCACTTCAAGTGCCTAGTTTTTGCCTCTAGGGGGAGTCATTAAACTTCCACTAAAGTGTTCTGTCTCGAAGGGGCTGTGTCCAACATACACCCATGCAGAATTGTTCAATTGGCAATTGCGCTGATCAGCTCTTTGATGGGTTGGGGCTAAATCTTTTAGTCTTATACCTTCCGAGAAGAGCTGCATGACATGACTAGCCCCAGTCTTCTGAGCACTGATCCCAGCTGACAGTTCAGGATGCGCAACACATGCATCTAGAAGCTTTTTCGTTGTGAAAGTAGGGATGCGTACACAAACCACTTAGCTGGATCAGGACAATTGACTATACAGAACTAATCTTTCTTTTAATCCTGTCCAGGACCTCAGGGTGGCACACAGGGTTCCCTCTCACACCATTTTAGCCTCACAACTGCTCAGCAAGGTAAGTTAAGATGAGGAAGAGATTGACTAATCTGAAGTCAGTCAATATGTTTCATGACTGAGTGGGGATTTGAATCCAGTCCTCTAATCCCTGGGCCATCCTGGTTTATACTCTGGTGCATTTTAAAACTAGGCTCAAAATGACATTTTAGGCAGCCTGTGAAGTCGGCTAACATTTCAAAACACTGAGCTGCTTCTTTGAAACACACACATTGCCCCAATTTTGGTTTTGCACTTCAACACTGAGGAATATTTTTTAATTTTCTAAATCATATAAATTAGTATGTTTTAAGATGATTGTATTTATTTACTGTTATCTGCTTTATTGAATTAGTCCTCCAACACCACCTTCTTCTTTAACAGTCCTAAACCCAATAGGATCCAATACTGTTCCATAAAATGTGAGCAGGAAGAACAGAAATCCCAAATTTTGCAAGCAAATTTGTTTGGAGAGAATTTTCTTACCATCTCTCCCCCACCCCCCACCCCCACCCCCCACAGTTCATTGGTGCTCAACTTTGGATGATATCTCAACACCCCATTGGGTAAAATCAAAAGTAAGGAGTCAGACATACCTAAATCCCAAATCAATTTAAGTAAAGGGTGACAAATATTCCACTTCCTTCAAAATCTGACAGGGCATGGGCTTAGGATTGGGGACTGTGAGCGCCTTCTACTGTTGATGAATCTTTTTCTCCTTACAATCTATTGTTTGAAATGATTTTTGTTACCTTTTAATGTATTGGCAAGCTCTTAAATGTAAAAGGATTCCAGTTCTGCATTCTTCTTTTTCTGTATGTGTGACAAAGCTTAAAAGATGGCAAGCAAAACTGGATTCATTGACGGCTGGAACAGACAAGAGCTAGCAGTAAAAGGACAAATCGGGGCACATTTTTTCCTGTAGTGATCAAGAGCTATCGTACACTTGGATAAAACCTCACAGTGATACTGCCAGCCAGTACCCAGTTTACAGCCACTTATGTGAGCTCTCATATACGCATACAGAGAGGAGATGGAGCGCTGCATCTGAGGACAGGTGCCAAAAATAATGCTGCAGAGAGAATCTAACATGCAGCTACCAGAACAAAAGAGAGCACAGTGCAGAAGCCAAGCCAAGCTGTCTGCAGCTGAGGCAGACAGATTCCAAAGAAGCATCCCATAATATGAGGTTCCAAAAGGCAGTTGCCTTTGTTTGTTTGCGTATCTAAAGGGGCACTTGGTTTTTCAGATTTCAAACAATCCAGATTACAAAGTGGGGGCAAACTACCTTGCTAACAGTGCAGTCCTGAGCAGAATTCATGCCCTGCTAAGTCCATTGACATCAGTGGAACCCTGCCTAGGTTTGCTCTGAAACTTAAGTAAATAATGGGTCAAACTTAACATCCCTAGGTTAAGGGGCCTGAACTGGCACTGACTAAAAAAGTTCTTGGGGTCATGATAGATGGTTGACTTGAAGACATCAACTGGGTTGCAATGGCAGCATTGTGAAAAGGGTAATGGCCCAGGTTAGCCTGGTCTCAAAAACTAACCATGGTTAGCACCTGAATGGGAGGCCACCAAGGGTCACTGTGCAGAGGAAGTCAGTGGTTGACCACCTCAGTTAATCTCTTGCCTTCAAAACCCCATAAGGGGCTGCCATAAATTGGCTGCAACGTGACGGCATTTCACACACACACTGATGGGACTGAAAATAAGAGTGATTCTTAGATCTGAAAATGGCATTGCATAGGATCTCTTTCTTCCTGTTCTCCACCTTTCACACACACACACACACACACACACACACACACACGTCAATTTCCACCCTAGTAAATTGTTCCTCAATGCATGGATGCCTGTGTTTTTTTCTTTTAAAGGATCAACAACAAAATGTGAGAGGGGGTAGTTTGCTTTGATTTGCAAAACCAAAGGAGGTCAAAGGGTGGAATCTTCTCTCCCATGCCCCTGAAAAGTTTACATTAGACACTTGTTCAGCTGCCAATCATCTTTAAAAGATTTTGAGCCACCTTGAACCTGTCTTGGGGAAAGGGAGGGTATAATTATTGTAACTAGGAAGCCAAATCTCTTTTCCACCCAGGATGACCTTCAGTTTCATGATGAAACAGCAGCTTCTATAGAAAAGAAAAAAATAATCAGATTGCCCCACAATTGCACAGATGCTCACATGCCAAAAATTTGCTGCGCGCAAGCTGTTCTGCACACGAGGGGTGTGGAAGATCAGCTGGCATATGGAGAGGAGAAAAATAGCTCACTGCATCTGAGTACAGAGGTGAAGATTTGTGCACTGGTGGTTAGCTTTGCCCATATGGTGAAGTGGTTTAAGAGTGATGGACTCTAATCTGGAGAACTCGGTTCGATTCCCCACTCCTCCTCATGAACCCTGCTGGGTGACCTTGGGCTAGTTACAGTTCTCTCAGTTCTCTTGGAACTCTCCCACTTACCTCATAAGGTGTCTGTTTACAATGTGTTCAAAATACAAAGCTTACAATAAACAGATAAAAGAGGAGTTCAGTGGCTTCTAACCAACCGCCCAGAGCCCTCCGGGGATGAGGCGGTATAAAAGCCTAATAAATAAATAAATAAATAAAATAAACTTCAATCCAGCCTAAGCTTTCATGAGTCAGAGTTTGCTTCACCAAATGCTCTGAAGTGATATATTAAGATATACTTTAATGCATTTGAAAAATTCATGAAAATTCCTAACAAAGGTTATTCATGCTGGAATAACCGATGTAAGGTGCCGCTGGGCTCCTGTTTTGTTTTGCTGCTACGGACTAACACAGCTAACCATCTGGAACAAGCAATTAAAAATGAATATAACAGGCAATATTTTTAATGAAATTCAGTGCTTCCCTGCCTTGCGCAAAAGTACAATTTCAGTTACCCTTTACGTACAAAATTAACAGCACAACTTTTGAGCAGGAAATCCAAACATTATGTACATAAAATGTACAAAAAATGTACATAATGTGGTATGTGTGTGCATGTTGCTATAAGGTTTTTCCCCAAAAGGTTTACACCAGAGGCTATCGTTACACCCTTCCTTTCTTTTTATAACACAGACCCATTTATTTTATTTCTTCATTTCCCCTTCGAGAAGCACTTATGTTTTCCTTTACAGTTCAGTCATGTGAATCCTGATGTGTGATTCAGGCTTTGCTTTTAAAGTGCTTTTTCAATTAGCCCATATCTAATTTTCACATGAAAAAGTAAAGTTGGCAACCAGCAATAAACCTGTCTGGGATATTTTATCTTACCATTTAATTGCCAGTCAGCTACGGAGCTGAACGATAGCAATTATGGGTTGAATTTCAACCCGTCACCACAAGAGACTGAGCTAAGCATCTGCAGGTTAGGAAACACTAGAAAGGAGGAATACCTTAAAAAAAATCAGAAAATAGCAAAACATGGTAATTACTGCAGCTTTTATTACTATTATTATGATTGCTATTATTATGAGAGCTACTGAATACACATCATATATTATGAGTTCCAGTTTTTGATTTGTAGAGCAAAGCTAAGGAGCACTTGCTTAACAGAGACTGTGGCTCTTTATGCATGCAGTGCTTACCCTGTGGTTGCCACCTTTGAAGTGGGGTTTTCCCACTGCCAATCCACCATTTTACCTATCTGTTCTCTCCATACAACCTCCAGCTGTGGAGGTTGCTTTCTGCTTCCGTTGTGTGTGTGTGTGTGTGTGCGCGCGCGCGCTTGCATGCGTGCGTGCGCCATCTTGGGTCTCATTTTATTTTGCCAGACCATGTAAATACTGTGTAGACTTCACCAGTCTATTGGCCCAGCAATAGCCCAGCAGTGTTAAAACTGAAAATAAAGAACGTTCTTCCAATCACTCTGAATTGCTGCCCTGTAAAGTGGGAGGAACTGCTGTTGTGTGGGAAGGTGAACGTGGGGAGGAGCAGGAAAATCTGATGCAAGCCAAATGAATGCTGTCTCCCTTCACTATCCCTGCAAGGTGAGAGGAAAAGTCACAGTTTCAGAGATTTTGGGAACTGTGGGTTCTCTGATCTCAAATGCAGTGAGTTTAGGAAGGGAAAAACATGTTTATATCCAAGAATCCAACTTGAAGGGCATGCACATCAATGTGAAGGAAACGACAAATTCATAAGTGGCCTTAGGCTTTGTTCTCACTGATGCAGGAAACCTACCTGTGCCTTGACCATGGGTTGGATCCAGACTAAATTTTCACTAACCCTATTCCTGCCATTCATTTCTGATTTGCCTCTTATGCTGTATTTTTGGGGAGAGCAAAGGGATTCAATGGATGAAGAAGAAAAGTTTGGATTTATATCTCCCCTTTCTCTCCTGCAGGAGACTCAAAGGGGCTTACAATCTCCTTTCTCTCCCCCTCCCCCTGTTGAACTAATCCCCACTGAACCACATCATCCTCCAGATGGTCAACAGAAGTCCATCCTAACTGATGGGACCCAATGGGAATGTCTGGGATCAGCTGATGGAAGGAGCTAGACTGGAGACTAGAGCTAAGTGACTTCATGATGAGCCCATTAATATATACTATTTGTGCATAGTGTGAAGGCTGTGTTAACTATGGCCCCTTCCGCACACGCAAAATAATGCGTTTTCAAACCACTTTCACAACTGTTTGCAAGTGGATTTTGCTATTCCGCACAGCTTCAAAGAGCACTGAAAGCAGTTTGAAAGTGCATTATTCTGCATGTGCAGAATGAGCCTATGTCTTGCTCTTGGTCTCTATCCTGGTCTCAACTATGCTCCTGCATAGCCTTTCTGTGGATAATGACCTTTGTTCTGGCCCTGATGTTCTTCCTGTGTCCTAACATGTTACTGACTCCTGGCTTGTCTTCTGTTGTGCCTGACCTGCCACGCAGAGGTAACATTCACAGCTTGGTGGATTTTGCAACACTCACAATGTCTTCTGCGCTGAATATATAACCCCCACCCCCCACACCATTTGGGCTGTCATTATGACTGATGGAGAGAAAGCAACACTACACTTAAGCTATGGGCAGGGCACCAAAGCCCAAAAGCTTTCATCTTCATTAACTATGATTAGATGTGGCATGTCTTTTATCAACCTCTCTTCCCTGATATTCACTTTATTAAGAAGTCCATCAAGCCAAGCCTCATAATGGAATTGGCAAGGAAGGAGAGTTAATTTATTGTGGCTGAAGGGGTGGAAGTAGGAAAAATTCCCACATTGGGACCTATAGAAGTAGACCCATAATATTTTGGGTGATGTTAAACACAGAGCATCAGCTTGCAAATAAGAGTTGCAAATGAAACAACTGTAGGACCTTATTTGTGCTCGGATGGTAACTTACTTACGAATGTTTACTCCAATGTAAACCCTGCAGAATTGAACAGATCCATGAAGTAAGTGAACATAGCACTGCAAAGATACAAAAAGCCAGTGTGATGTAGTAGTCAGAGTGTGGGAATAAGATCTGTGAGCCCCAGGTTTGAATCCCCACTCTTCCATAGAAGCTCACTGGATAATGTAGGGCAAATCACGCTATCTCAGCCTCACTTGAATTGCTATTGTGAGGATAAAATGGAGAAGAGGAGAATGATCTGGAGGACCATGGGCCTGACATGGGCACTGATTCAGATTACAGAACAGAAACAAGGATCTGGTCCCTGTACTATCCATCGGCCATTCCTGCTATAAATAAAGATACCCAAAAGGAGAGGGAGACATAGCTACCTGCTCATGTTGCTCTTAGACATCCAGATGGTTTAAACTGTTGACAAACAGATTTTGCCAGAATGCTGTCTGCAGAACAATGGGGGTTCAAAAGGCTTCTCTCCTTGACCTGTGCCAGGAGAAATTACATCCAGCCTCAGGAAAGAGTCTGCCTCCTCTTAGATTTTGTATTATTGCCCAAAAGGCTGACGCTACAAAATCCTTTGTCAAAACATCCCCAAAGGGAGGTCTGGGTTTCACCGAACCATCTCACTGCCAACACAGGCTATTTAAGGAATATTAAAAGCAGGAACCACTAGTAGAACACTGAGATTTATTTATTACATATCCTGCCCTTTGTCCTTCCCTGCATTTTATTCTCACAGCCCTGTGAGGCAGGCTGAAAGGAAGCACAATATACTTGATCAGAAAACAATGCATATCCCCAAGAACAATTATCAAAATATGTCTACAGCACTTTGGCTCTTTATCAGATAAACAGTTCACATTTCTGCTGAAGCTGAAGGGAACTGTGATATACTGAAATAATTTGCTGGCAGCTGCAATGCTCTAACACACTCAAAGAGCTCCGTAACTGCACTTCACCTGTGTAGTCCTTCTCTTGAGCTTAGTGGAGACTGATGTTCTATATGCACACTAGGGATGTTTCAGAAATTCTCCTCCCCAGATTTCTCCCTAATTTTGGAGTTTTGAATTACTCATTCTGTTTCACTGTGAAAGCTATACATTTGACTTTAAATACTAATTATTTTCCCCGCTCAGGCAACCATAACCTCTGCTAATATGTGTTTTCTTCTGTGTACTCTCAGGGACTTGAAATGAAAGAAAATGAGAGGCAGTTACAGAAACATTGAAAATAATATATTTGTATGCTTACAAATAAAGGAGTGAAATAGGATACTGTATGTATGGTTGCCAGCCACTGGATGAACCACTGGAAATCTTCCATAACGACAACTGATCTTCAGACCACAGATATGGTCCCACTGGAGAAAATGGTTGCTTTGGAGGTTGTACAGTGTTGCATTATACCCTGCTGAGATCCCTCAGCCCTTCCAAGGCTCCAGCCCCAAGTCATCTTAAATGCCACAAATTTAAAATCCTATTTTAAAGAATTCTTATGAGGGGGCAAATTATTGATCTAGATGTGTGTGTAGGGGTCTACCCACTCACTCTGACTCTATCATGATATGGCAAGATACCAACTGATTTTACTTCAATTTCTCCAGACAAATCAAAGGCCCCTTCCGCACAAGCAGAATCATGCATTTTCAATCCACTTTCAATGCACTTTGAAGTTGGACTTTACTGTGCGGAATAGCAAAATCCACTTTCTCAATTCTGAAAGTGGATTGAACGTGCATTATTCTGTGTGTGCAGAAGGGGCCAAACAACTCATAGGAAGAAAGAAAGATACAGCGTTAACAAGCAGGTAATTCAGCTGCTTGATTTGCACAACTGCTGAGGCAACATGTTTCCTGAGGCTGGTATGCTAGTGATATATCATCGTGTTGGTCTTCTGGGTCCATCAGAAACAGCAATTGCTTTGGCAATCTACAAGCACTTTGGCAGCTGACAGATGGGAATGTCAGTATGATGTCGTCTCTGGGAGCTGAGTCCAGGGCTGCAGAAAAGCCTCTGGCTTTATTTTCATTCTAGGTTCCTGGAAGATGAGACAAAATGTTTTGGCTAGTTAATAGTGCTTATGTAACCTCAGCTTGTGGGTTCTGTGGGGCAGTACTTGGAAGGAGTTGCAAAGAACCAAATTTAAACAACAAAACAGTTTACTTCTCTTTACAAATAACATTAAACATCAACATTTAACATTCCAATTCAAGGTCCTGTTCAGGTTGCATTTCAAGTCCTTCTAGTTACAGTCTACTGATACTGCCAAGTCCAATTCTTCTTTGCAAGTGGGTTGGCTCCTGAAGACTCCAAGGGCTTGATGAACAGGATGCAACATGATGGAGGTTTCCAGGAGAACTCTCACCCATTACAACCACAAAAAGAAACCCTTAACAAGGTGTCAAGGGCTTATACAACCAAGGTCCGAGTCTGGTAGCCTTGTCTTCTCCAAAGAGCTCTGCAGCCTTTCTGCTGCTCTGAGTCTCCACCCCCTTACTGGTTCAACCCATTCTGGGCATGGGGGTTACACTTACCTGTCATCCCAGGTTTTACACAGATGTAACAACATTTTCAGAAATGTGTGTTGTGTGATGGTGATATCACTGCTGATGTCAGCAATTCAGTGGCTGCTTTTGTGCCTCATCATTTATATGAAACGTATGTAAAATGAGGTGTACATTTCAACAGTAATAATTCCATTGAATTTCAAGGGCAAAAAGAGTCAATTGCAGTTTCCTCCTAGGTGGGAAGAATCCAAGTCAGAACGTAGAGTTCTTGGCAATATGGCCATGAAATCTGCTAACTTCTTCGGCAACTTTTTATTATATCCATCCATACTTGAGGTTCTAGACCAGATATTTTTAACTGAAGCCATATGGCCCTCTGGGGGTGATCTACAAACTATAGGGGGAATTCAGAACTTTGGGAGACAAATCAGGGACATTCAAAATTTAAGGGAGCCCCTTTTCCCCACTTGCAATCATTATGATAGCCTGCAGAGGATAATTCTTTAAACTGCTCACTCTACCCTGAAAATAAAACCCCAGTTCCTCCATTCCTCCACCAGGCCCTTTTAAAAGTGGCACAAGTCAAAGACAAATTGAACTGAGCAACAAAATATTGGCAGACGGCCATCAGGCACAAGGGACTCATTGAATGTGTGCTGAGGATCTATGTTTCGTATATATACATCATACATATATCTTTAAAATTACCTTGTCTGGAATGCTGTATTTATGTTCTATTTCTTTACTTGCATCTTGGGGGATATATGA
The DNA here is from genome assembly GCF_021028975.2 of Sphaerodactylus townsendi. Classification (NCBI taxonomy): domain Eukaryota; kingdom Metazoa; phylum Chordata; class Lepidosauria; order Squamata; family Sphaerodactylidae; genus Sphaerodactylus; species Sphaerodactylus townsendi. The sequence goes on from NC_059436.1 coordinate 2,251,583, forward strand.
TGATTACATTGTGTGCATGGGAGACAGCTGTGGTATAAAGGGCAAGAATCACAGTACTAGATGAAGGGAAAAGGTCTCCTTCCTGCATAGATAAATGAGAGCAGGCTGTTGGAATTGGGACAGTCCAGTAGAAAGTAATCATGACTATGTTTAGAAGAACAATAGATAAAGACTGGTCCCAGTTTAGATGCTGATCTCTGTAACATTTTCTATGGCATAGTGCAGAGTGGCATTGCACATTAGGAATTCATGCATCCAGCCCATGCACATGAGAATGTGTTCCTAGCATCACCACTATTTGGAAGAAGGAAGAGTCCACTAACGTTGGGCACTGGGCAAATCTGAATGAGACCTCCCCACTGAAAAATACCAGTGTTCAATTCTGCACCTGCCTCCAAACTCTGCCTGCTGCTTCCAAGACCCGCAGGGCATTTGGAGGCAGGCATATTTTTTTAGTTTGGGTTTAATAACCCAAACATTTTTGGGAACCCCTTGAAAAGCTGATATGTTGAGAAGGATCCACTCAGCAGCGGTCGTGGTAACAGCAGAAGCAGTTGAGGAAAAGAAAACACAGGAACCCAGGCGTTGTTCACTTCAAAGAACAGAAGGGTTTTATTCCTTGTTTCCAAAAGCACAAAACAGTCTGACAGAGTGCAGCGCATCAACTGGATAACCAAAGCTCGCATAGACCAAACTGTTCTGTGCATATACATAGAGACATACAACCAATCAGGGAGCAGTGATGCAATCACACATGATGTGCTTAGTCATGGTTGCATCACCCACTGAAACTAGGTGAAAGGTAGAGGATTGCATCAGCCAAGCTGTCAAGTAGATTTTGGTGATCTAACTGTCAAGTCCTAACACCCCTTCCCAAAACTACTATGACAGCACCTTTATTACTTTCAGCTGTTCTAACATTGTCTGATGCTTATTCTGTGACACAGCTTTAGTAAACACATCAGCAACATTTCGCTCTGTCTCAACATAGGCGAGTTGAATAGTTCCATTCTGTACTAGCTCTCTAACATTCTGGTACTTTACTCCTATGTACTTAGTTCTTGTCTTCATGTTTGCAGTCTCTGCTAATGCGATGCAGGTCTGTGAATCATCAAACACGATTATAGGCTTCTTTATGGATTCACCTAACTCAGTTAGCAGTGTCTCAACCCAAAGTAGTTCTGAACACGTTTTGGACAATGCGCAGAACTCAGCCTCAGAAGTGGACAGGCTGATTGTGGTCTGTTTTCTAGAACACCAGGTGATAGCTACATCACCATACTGAATGACAAAACCAGTACAGGACTTCCTGTCACCACAGTCTGCAAATGAACTATCTGCAATAGCACACAACTCTGTGCTTTGCGTGGACTGGATCAGTAAACCATGATCAGCAGTTCCTTTTAAGTACCTAACCACACGTTTAACACCCTCCCAATCATGTTTGCTGGGCTTGCTAGCTTTTCTGCTTAGCGCACTAACAGCAAACGCTATATCTGGGCGTGTCCAGTTAGATATATGTAGGAGACTACCTACAACAGATTTGTACAGTTCAGGATTGTTGAACTCCTCACTTTCACTAACTTTCTGAAAGTCTAGGGACATTGGTGTTGTGGCAACCCTTGCCTTTGACAATCTAGTCTTGCGCACCAACTCATTTATTTTGTTCTTCTGACTTAGGAGATAACCTTGCTTTGGTGTAGATATGACATCAATACCCAAGTAATGTTTGATAAAACCTAAGTCCTTTAGAACATACATGTCACTGAGTTGTTTGTACAATTTGTCAAATTGTTGTTTAGATCTTGCACACACACATATATCATCAACATAAAGAAGAATGACCTCTTGATTCTTATTAGTTCCCCTGATATATAAGCATGCATCAGCAACAGACTTCTTAAACTCCAGTTTAAGCAATGTACTGTTCAGTTCATCATACCAGTTAGCACCAGCTTGTTTTAAACCATACAAAGAACGATGCAAAAGATAAACAGTATTTGGGTCTGCTTCTTCATACCCTGGTGCAGGCTTCAGATAAATTGCTTCCTTCAATTTAGCATTTAAAAAAGCACACTGGAAGTCATAATGCTTCACCATAAAGCCTTTCTTACTAGCTAATGCAAGCATAGCTCTCAAAGACTCAGGTCGTGCTGTGGGAGAATAGGTCTGGTCATAATTCAGCAAACGGTCTTGTACAAACCCCTGGGCGACAAGCCTTGCTTTATACCTTTGAGTACCATTTGGCAACTCTTTCCTCCGAAACACCCACTTTGACCCAATTGCCTCCTCTCCTTCTGGCAAAACAGTCTTGGTAAACACCTGTTGTTGCACTAAGGTATTATACTCCTCAGCCATAGCTTCACGCCAGAGCTCTATTTCAGCTGGCGGTAGCTTTAACATCTCTTTATAGGAGCTTGGCTCTGATACCTGTGCTTGACAAACATAGACGTTTTGAGAAAACCCATACCTGTCAGGAGGTATCCCTTTTGTAGACCTATCAGAGGTACGAGGCACCTTAATTTGTTTCTCATCTTCTTCACTACTGCTAGTGTCACTGTCTTGCAGCCCTTCCCCCTTCTCAGCTTTCTTCCTTGGACGTTTGCCACTACTGGAAGCAGTTGGTTGACCTTGAGCTGCTGCAGGCTGCTGCCTGGCAGCTCTGTTAACCCCTTCATGCTGAGTGAAAGGTAGCAAAACCTCTGTGTTAGCATGGATAGTTTCCCATCCTGCATGCTTTTCAAAGTTTGCACTTCGAGAGATCACAACCTTCCCATAGGAATGTGCAAAACGAAAACCTTTTGTCCCAGATTCATAACCAAGAAACCTCAATCTCACCCACCTCTGATCCCCTTTCCGCCTTTCGGCGTCAGGTACCAGCACATTGGCATAACTGCCAAAGATATGCAAATGATCCAGAGATGGATCTTTCTGGTATAGCAAAAAATAAGGAGTCTGGTTCACACTAGAAGACCATACTCTGTTGGTCAAGTATGTGGCAGTGTTCACAGCCTCAGCCCAGAAATGTTCAGGCATGTTGGCATCCAGAAGCAAACAGCGTTTTATAGTATGTAGAACCCCAAATTTTCTCTCAGCAACCCCGTTCTCAAAAGGAGAGAAAGGGTTGGTCTTTCTGTGACGTATGCCTTTCTTTCTCAACCAGTTCTGGAACCCAGAACCCAGGAACTCACCTCCTCTGTCTGTTTGGAGGCAAGCCACTTTATGTGAAAACTGTCTTTCCACCATTGCCACCCACTCTTTAAACCTTGGGTAAGCCTCAGCTTTGGATTTCAGGAAAAGACTATAGGTGAACCTGCTATAGTCATCCACCAAAACCATGTGGTACTTTGCATGCCCTGACTGGGTTGATATGGTCCAGAAAGGTCTGCATGAATTAAACCAAATGGCCTATCTGACTGTCTGGTGCTTTTCCTTGTAGAAGGAAATGCCTTTACTTTGGCCTTACTGCACACAGTACAATCAAGATAATTAGGACAGGACTTGGCTTTCAAACCACACAACCTGGACATGTTTCCTAGCACTTTGAAACTGGCATGTCCTAGCCCACGGTGCATATAATGAATACAGTCATCATGCATAGGTTTGTTAACTGCATTAGCCATGCTTTGTCCTACATCATTGTTATTTAGCTGATAAAGGTTATTCTGCAGTATACCTGTGGCACAGACTCTCCCTTGTTTCTTAATAGAACAGGTCTGCCCACTAAATTCCACCACATAACCCTCAGCTGTCAATCTCACAACGCTTAACAAACAAAATTCAAATGAAGGCACAAAATATACATTACTCAGAGAGCCATTTAGAGCAGGAACAAATGTTGATCCTTGTAGTTGCACCTTTGCTGCGGTGCCATCAGCTAAACAAACGTGGTCAATAACAGGTTGGCGCACGTGGTCAGTAAGGAGACTTTCCTTATTCACTATATGCTCAGAACAAGCAGAGTCAATGAGCCATAGTGAGTTGGAGTCCTTCTCCTTGCTTGTTACCAGGAAAGTAGATGCTTGTGATTCCTGTCTGTTAGCCCTCGCTTTCCAAGGTGGCTTGTTCTTCCTCTGCGCCACTTTTGCATTTGTACAGGCCCGTGCAAAATGGCCAGGATTCCCACAACGAAAACATTTTTTTCACAGCACAGGAAGTAGGGACGGCAGAATCAGCAGGAAAATCCCTCTGCGATGATTTCTCAGCCGTGCTCTCAAGCTGGTAGTCCCTCTGCTTCTGGTGGTCTAGCAGCTTGGCAGTGGCGTAATCAAAGTCAAGCGTAGATTCAGCGGCAGCTCTGGAAACTGCATACCAACTGGTCCCAGCTGCTATCCAGCGACGAAAGCAACAGATAAACTTTGTGGGGAGTCTTCAAACTGTAAACCTCGATCAGCGAGCTGTGCAAACAGTTCAGCAGCATCTGCTTCAGATGCTCAAACACAGATCCTCCTGGCCTCAGTTTGAGATTGTACAGTTGTCTTGTGAGGAGGACCTTTGCCCCAGCCGACTCACGCTGATAGATGCCTTTCAAAGCCACTTCACGCCTTGGCTGCAGTCTCAGCTTCTCGCAGATAAACCAACTGTGAGTTTTCCACTGCTAGCACAATAGACACACGTGCTTTTCATCTGCACGTCGCTCAGCAACTGTAGGGGGCGCTGGAGGGTAGAGATAACATTCCACAGGCCCTCACGAATGAGATAGCTCTGCAGCTTCTGGCTCCGGGCCGCATAGTTATGCTCATTCAGCCTCTCAAACAGCAAGCCGGACATAGTGGGAAGCCATGGCAATAGCTGGAGTCACACAGCCTTAATGCAGTACACTCACTGTTACTCACGAGTAGCACGTAGGAGCTGGGCCCATAACCTGAGAAGGATCCACTCAGCAGCGGTCGTGGTAACAGCAGAAGCAGTTGAGGAAAAGAAAACACAGGAACCCAGGCGTTGTTCACTTCAAAGAACAGAAGGGTTTTATTCCTTGTTTCCAAAAGCACAAAACAGTCTGACAGAGTGCAGCGCAGCAACTGGATAACCAAAGCTCGCATAGACCAAACTGTTCTGTGCATATACATAGAGACATACAACCAATCAGGGAGCAGTGATGCAATCACACATGATGTGCTTAGTCATGGTTGCATCACCCACTGAAACTAGGTGAAAGGTAGAGGATTGCATCAGCCAAGCTGTCAAGTAGATTTTGGTGATCTAACTGTCAAGTCCTAACATATGTAGTATCCAAAGTATCATATGATGCTACAAATCATATGTAGTATTGGCTTTTTGGGGGGTTGTCAAAAATTTCTGGGTCTATTAAACCTGAGCGTGAAAAACCTTGAAAAAGGTGGCCACCCCTAGCATCCGCATACATTGGGTGAACGGTGCCTATATTCTTTCTGACGAGTGTCTGGCTCATGTATTGGCAGAATGCTGTGAGATTCACCTAAAGGGTGAATCCTAGAGTAGCACCCCAAAATTATGATGTCACTTCTGGTTTTGTGATGGAAGTGATGTCCCACGTTGGCATGACACTGAAAGAATTGTCCCTATCCACCAGACACTCCTGCTAAGACCAGCTCTGATTGATCTGCACAGACAAGAGAAGGGGACTAGAGTAAAAATTGAAATTTCATGAAAACACAGATATCCAACACATGTTTCCCCCTCATCCTTGCAATTAGGGATTCCTCATTTCATTTCTTATGTTTGTTTCTAGGTTTTGGCAGTGGTTTCAGTTTTTTGATTTTCATTGTTGGTTCGGTAAATTCATTTGCCATATGTGCTTTCTTATTCATACAAGGCATGGCATTTATATATGTGTAACATATAAAGCAAATTCGTTAACATACAACGATGAAAAATGTGCACATCTTATGGGGCAAATTCAGTATAAAATGATTATCCTTCTAATACTGTTACCCTTTCAACTCCTTCTAACCTTTTCCTAAAGGATTATCTTCAATTGAGAGTCCTTAAATTAATTCATGATTAAGTACTGATTAATGTTTTGGTGGCTTTTAATTGTCTCATATGTTGATGTTGTGTTAAAATAATTTTGAAAAAGAAATGGAATCTCAGAGGTGAATTTTGGAAGAATGATGAATCATACAGATTATCTATATGGCACTTTGATAGGCAAGTAACAGCAATTACTTAGCATAATATACAGCAGTATAGACCCAATGACATGGCCTTTTGCTCATGGGTTGATGGGGGCTAGGGAGGCTGAGAAAAGCAATTCTGCTAGCAACTCAACACCAGCAAAGTTTGTTAAGTGTATCCCCCAAATGCTTTAAAAGGCAGAACAGGGACCAAAATGTGCCAGGGATATACACTAACTAGACATGTCTTGGGAATCTGGAGTACACAAGCACCTGATGTCTCATGTCAGTGATTTTGGTAACTGGCTCTGTCCAGCTATAACATGGGAATGGATTTTTATTTTTAAAAATGCTGCAGCATTTTCTGTACTACCAGATCACCTTTTAAGGTAGTGAAAACAAAATTGTACCACAGGCTACATTTTAATGCTGACCAAAAAAAGCCTCCAACTGGAGTGCAGTTACAACAGACTTTTTAACTTACATGTTTCTTTACAATTTAAATGAAAATGCACAAAAGTATACAAATATGTGTACAAACCAGCCATCACTACAAGAACAAGCTAGCCAGAAATCTAGACTCAATGCCGACCTCGTACCAAAACTTCAAGGCTTATTAAACTGAATGATACTAAGAAACACAGCTTGTTACACTGAGATAATCAAAAGGGACTGCGCTCTGCTAGCTTAAACTCATGCTTCTTGCCAAGTCTTTCTAAGGCTTCCAGGATTTCCTGTTTAACACCCATAGGACTAAATCAAAATCTCCACTATCTGACTTCCTTATTGCTTTGCTATACTGACTAGAGATGCATGAAAAATGGGTAGTGTTCTTGTCACTGGTCCATAACATTGCAGCAATAATCAAGGCTGCGCTGCTTCAAGCACATTTCCCTCCTTTTGTCTTCTTTTTCCTCCTCTCTCACAGTCTGCACTGTGAGGATTCTCCTCCACATCTCAAACAGTCAATGAACAGGAAAAAGAAAACCCCAATTCGTCATACCCTTAATGGTTGTCGACTGTAACTAAATATAACACTTGAAGAGACAAAAACATTCCTATTATAATAAAAGCAATTCAGAACAATGAGTTAGGAGACTTTCCTTTTGACTAAGGTATATAACTAGCCTAAGGTTGCCAACCTCCAGGTAGTAGCTGGAGATCTTCTGGGATTACAGGTGACAGAGATTGGCTCCCTCCCAGAGATTGGTGACAGAGACAAGGGCTACTTTGGAGGGTGGTCTCTAAGGTATTGTACCCCACTGAGGTCCCTTCCCAAACCCTGCCATCCCCAGGTTCTGACCCCCAAATCTTTAGGAATTTCTTAACCCAGAATTGGCAACTCTAAGCTAGCTTCAGGTTGCTTTCCTAGAACAATAGACCAGATAACCCATAGGACAGCTATTTCAAAGCTTGCTCTGTCAATTTTCAACAGCTACAGAAGAGTTGGGCTCAATTAATGGTCAGAGGGTGTCAAAATTGCCCTCCTGCACAACTGTCTGTGCTGTTTGTAAAATTCCCTTTCAGTTGTTAATCAGAATTAGGGAACTCAGCAAAAACTCATATAAATGGTTTGCAAAACAAGTACAAGCAGAATTACCACGGAACAGCCTGTTAAAAGTAGCCACTGAATAAAGAGCATCTCAGACAATGAGTTTCACTCTGTGAAGCGAGGCCCCTTGGGTGTATATATGTGTCAAATTGGGGAGGGTGTGGGGTGTGGGTGTATATATGTGTCAAATTGGGGAGGGTGTGGGGGCAATTTTCCACCCCCCATGTGACTAAATGGCAGCAGCCTGGGAACATTTGACCCCATGTGTTCCCCTGGGCAGTACGCCCAGGGGCGTACCTAGGCAAACTGGCGCCCGGGGACAAAACCTGAGTTTGGCCTGGCGTATGGGCGGCCACCCTCCCCCACCATGACCAATTTGGGCATTTGGGGTTATTTTTGGTGCTGGCCTGCAGGAGCGCATTTAAAGCTAGCCGCACCATGATTTCAGGGTACCATCCAGAAACCTACCCATTTGAGGGACAATAACTTTGGTCCTCCTGAACATAACTTCACCAAACTTGGGTGGCATCATAAGAATAGTTAACAGATGATACCCTGAAATTTTGGTGTCACTAGCTGTAAAAATACATCCCTTCCAGGCACCCCAAAAAATTTGCCCAAGATTCTTTGTTTTGCAGTGACTTTGCTCCACTGCAGCTAATGAGGAATTTCTGAGGCAGGCTGCACATTTTTGAAGATAGAGGCACCAGACTTTCAAGGTGGCTCCAGGAGGGCATCCTGCTCATTGCATCCAGGCTTAGTGTCCTCTGCTTCTGTCCAATTTTTTTATGGGCCCCCAAAGGCTTATATTTTTGTTTCCCCGCTCCTGCACATGAAGCCTGCTGGGTGAGTTCTCTCAGAACTTCTCAGCGCCCCCACCCACCTGCAAAGCAAAGCTCACCAAGCTTGATGCTATTACTCAAGGCCTCTTGGAGCCACCTTGAAAGTCTGGCGCCTTTGTCTTCAAAATGTGTCACTGCTTACACACCCAGAAATTCCCAGAATCTGCCCGCCATCAAGCCTGCATGATGTGTATATTCTGTGGTGGTTTTTCCCACCATAGACTCTCAATGGGGCTTTCTGTTATGCCCAGCTGGCTCTCAGAGGTTTCAACAGGAGGCACTGTGGTAGTGGCTCTGGCGGGGGCATCTTTGTTTTCTTGGCCTGAAGGACCCAGCCAACTTTGCTAAAGTTTTCCTGCGATGGCCGAATGCCGTGGGCATCAGGTTCACCTCTGACTCGGTGCCCACAGCATTTCCTTTCCCACAACCATTTTAGCAAAGTTGGCTGGGTCCTTTTAGGAGACTCACACCAGCAGCCCTACAGGAAATGCCCCCTTACCACAGGGCCTCCTGTTGAAACCTCTACCACAGAGCCATCTGGGCATAACAGAAAAGCCCATTGAAGTCTATGGTGGGAAAAGTAATTTTTCCCACCACAGAACTCTTTGCTGAAGAGCCTGGCAAATTCTGGAGAATTTCTGAGTGTGTGCTTGGCTGCACATTTTGAAGATAGAGGCACCAGACTTTCAAGGTGGCTCCAAGAGACCTTGAGTAATAGCGTCCAAGCTGGGTGAGCTTTGCTTCTTGAGTGGGAGTTGAGAGAGTTCTGGGAGAACTCAGCCCACAGGCTTTCATGCAGGAGCAACTTTGGGGCCCATAAAATTGAACCCCCATAAGCAAAAGTCTCCAAACCTGGATGCAATTAGCAGGATGTGCCCTCCTGGAGCCACCCTGAAAGTCTGGTGCCTCTATTCCAGCCTGCCTACACACTCAGAAATTATTGGCTACAATGTAGCAAAGTCACTGCAAAACAAAGAATCTTGGGCAATTCCTTTGGGGTGCCTGTAAGCATTTTTACAGCTAGTGACCCCAAAATTTCAGGGTATCATCTGTTAACAATTCTTATGATGCCACCCAAGTTTGGTGAAGTTATGTTCAGGAGGACTAAAGTTATTGTCCCTCAAATGGGTAGCCCCCATCTCAGGTTAGCTCCCATTGAAAACAATGGGGATGGGGCACTTTGGGGTCCATAACTTTGCTTCCCCTGAACCAAACATCACCAAATTTGGGTGGTATCATCAGGACAGTCTCTGGGTGGTACCCCGAAATTTTGGGGTCACTAGCCTTAAAAATGCGCCCCCTGCAGGCCGGAACGTGAAAAAACACTTTAAAATGTAAAAAACATACAAACGACCCTGAAATGTTGGCGCCCCCCCACGTGACCAAATGGGGGGCGCCCGGGGACAAAGGGTACCCCATGTCCCTAGGTAGGAACGCCACTGAGTACGCCCCTGGTTCTTGGCCTGAGCTGCAGCTCCTCACACATCTCTGCTCATTTCCAAGACCATTCCAAACCTCAATCCTGTCTTTCATGGGTGGTAGCCAATTCCACCAGCTCTTAAGCTACTACACATCCCAGTTTTTCTTTGGCTTTTAAGCTGCAATACAGCTGAATACTTTCTGGCACACCACCCAATGGCCACGTAATCTAGCCAGCCTTGGTTGGATCAGTGGATGGGACTGTCTTCCGATGCAGCAAATCTGCTTGGTGCATTAATAATCATTAATACTATACTCCACTAATAGAGATATTTGCTAAACTAACAGAACATTGTAGTTATTTTTGAACAGGTCATGAAATATTCATTTCTTATGCTCTGCGACAGAAATCATATCCAGATTAAACCTGTTTGGGATACAAAACTGACTGAAGCTCTGAGGTTAATATATAATCGCTATTTTCTTAATGAGGCAGCTCTTTTCTACAAGGAAAGCAAAGTGCTCTGACTGCATAGTTGGCTGCTGCCTGGTTTTGTTCATCAAAAGGTCTTGTAAGCAGTGAATGAATGCCAAGGCCCCTGATCCCAAGGGAGGCCATATGCAGAAGTATTGCTTGACAAGAAACAGGGCATACAAACAAATATTGCCTGTAGTATTTTCTCTGCAATTCAGTCGCAGGGGCTGCACACACCCAACACCCTCTTGAAAGAATAATTACTGGTACCTCTCTGTACCAGTTTGGATTTGGTCTTCTTGGCTCCCCTCTCCACCACTAAACAGCTGGAAAGCTGGTTCTAATGTTGATCCAGATTTGTGTGTGTAGCCACTGCTGTGCACATGTGTCAGCCAGGAGCACCAGGAGGCGTGACTGATGGGCAGTTACTTTCATTTTGCCTAGGCAACCAAGTAGAGGGGCCAGGGGCCATTATCTCAGTCTCCCGACCTTGAGTTTTTTGCATTCTTTTCCTCTGCACTTTCTGTAGCATGGGATAGAGCGTGGGCAAAGGGAGGGGGAAGAACAAACATGGATATATTGGGGATGTTGGTTATACAGTTAGAACTGGCTTTTTCCCTCTAGCCAACTGATGTCTGCCAATAAAGACTTCTAAACCATCAAGTTGCACAGTCTGATTTGAGTTACAGATGCGGGGCTTGACAACATGTCCTCTTGGACTGTATCCAAGATCTCCAAACATGTGGGCAATTTAAAAATGCCTTAATTTAGGTGGCATATGTATGTTTAAATCTTGGGGTGCCAACCTTGTTGTACCTGGGGGCATTTGGGGTATTTTGAAAATGGATGGTGGGCACAACTGCCCAATTCCCCTCTCCTCCACACGAACCCTGCTGGGTGACTGTGGACCAGTTGTAGTTCTCTCAGAACTTTCTCAATCCATGCCAAGGCAGGCAATGGCAAACCACCTCTGGATAATGAGGGGTCGCCATAGGTCAGCTGTGACTTGACAGCACTGCAGTGGGCACCGTAGTAGCATAGGGGGTGGAGTAAGGACAAAATGTCATGAGGTTCCACAAAATATTAGGAGGTTCTAAGCGTAGCATCCTGCTATGGTGGGGGAAGCTGTTTCTGAATCGGTGCTCTGTGCAAACGCAAAGGTGGGTTCTTTTAAGCCACTTCCTACTTTAAAAAAAATGCCAGGGATTTCAAAGGGTGTAACAATGACCATTAGTGGTGTTACTGAGTTCAATGGTCCATAAAGTGCTGGTTTATAGCACAACAGGGACTGTTCAGCTGGCCTTTCTTCAGGGTGATTTTCACTTCTCAGTCAACTCCTAGGCCTCCCCCTGCATCCTGAAATTGTATAATTCCATCCATGGAGTCTCATGGATAGTTGGATCCATTGAGATGAATCTAGAACACAATGCAAGCCTTACTCACTGCTGCTGCTCCTCAGCCATGCAAGGAATAATTGCAGCGGATGAACTGACCACACAGCACACATTTGTTGAGATCTGTCGCTAGGCTAGGAGAGGCATGGCCAAGCAACCCATAGAGATTTGCAGTTGCCCTGCTGGGACCCCTGTCCTTTGTGCTTTTCCTGAACTGTTGCTTTGGCTTTCAGTAAGGGAGAGATGGCATCATACCATCAGTCATTTGGGATGGGTGATTGCAACACTGCTTCCCATTACCAATTGCTGTTCTGAGTGCCAGCCAAGTGCCTGTGCCAAGACTCTGTCTGGGTCTTTATATGGTGCCCTTCAGAGTGTAATGAGAATGCATTTTTTCTCCCCCTCCCTTCTTTTTTGTAATCGGAAGGATTTTAGCATTCAAGTCAACCTTCTCTCCGGCAGCTTTAAGTATAACTGTGATGTCTGGGGCTTTGCGAAAAAAACTTAATGTGCTTTCGAAACGCAACATTTCAGATTCAGATGCTGAAATGGAAAGGCAGAGTTGCTGATTTAGGGAGAAGAAAGAGCCATTTTACAAACATATAATCAGCCTTAGCAATTTATTGACACACGGGGCTGTGATAGCAACAGCTTGGTTAAAGGACTCTTTAGCTGATTTGACAGATAAACATAGAGAACTTGTCTATCTTTGGCTACTATTTATACTGGCCAAGCCTGCTATTTTTTCCCCCCCCAAAAGAAAATAAACAGCATGGTTTAGACTGCTGCTGGACTTTTCCTGGCTAGCAGTCCGGGACAATTGGCTGAAGGGGATAGACACCTGATAGGATGGGGGTGTCCCTGGTTCTGCTTTCCAGTTTGCTTCTCCAGGGTAGATTTTACTTCCTAGTCCACCCCTAGTTTTCATTTTTGCAATCTAGTTCAGAATGCTGAATGACTACGCTCAGGTTTGAGAACCAGAAGGACAAAATGAACAGAACTGGAGAGACAAGCTCCACAGCTTTACCCCTTCACCCCACCCCACCCCCGCAAGACTGAGAGAACCATGAAAGGCACTTCTTCCATAAGCCAATTATTGAGTGTTCAGGAAGAAAAGTGTCATGGGAGGTCAACCATCACTGGAAACCATTGTGAAAGCACCTATACTTGAGAAAAAGCAGATTTTTTTTACTGTTTAAGCATGCTATTGGCAGTTTGCAATCAGATTTGAGTGGAATAGTGATAGCACATTATGACACACACACACACACAGACAGACAGCTAACACCAAGAATTTCCAGCTGCAGTTCACTGAAATTGAAGAAACAGCCTGCTAGGAGTGCCTCCAATTATGCTTGGCTTGCAAGAAATATGAAGGCCCATGTGGTGTAGTGGGTAATGTGTTTGGACTATGTTTTGAGAGAACCAGATTTGAATCTTCACTCTACCATGGAAAGTCAGTGACGCTGAACCACATAGAAGAAGAAGAAGAAGAAGAAGAAGAAGAAGAAGAAGAAGAAGAAGAAGAAGAAGAAGAAGAAGGAGAAGGAGAAGGAGAAGGAGAAGGAGAAGGAGAAGGAGAAGAAGAAGAAGAAGAAGAAGAAGAAGAAGAAGAAGAAGAAGAAGAAGAAGAAGAAGAAGAAGAAGAAGAAGAAGGAGAAGGAGAAGGAGAAGGAGAAGGAGAAGGAGAAGGAGAAGAAGAAGAAGAAGAAGAAGAAGAAGAAGAAGAAGAAGAAGAAGAAGAAGAAGAAGTTTGGATTTATGCCCCCCTTTCTCTCCTGTAAAGGAGACTCAAAGGAGACAAACTCCATTCCCTTCCTCTCCCCACAGCAGATACCTTGTGAGGTAGGTGGGACTTAGAGAGTCCTGAAGAACTGTGATTTGCTCAAAGTGACCCATCTGGAATGTAGGAGTGCAGAAGCAAATTTGCTTCATCAAATAAAACTCTGCCACTCATGTTGAGTAGTGGGGAATCAAATCCGGTTCTCCAGATTACAGTCCACCACTCTTAGCAAGCATGCTGTACAAAAAAGAGAAGAGATGAAAAGGGATCGACAATATAACTTACATACTTGTTCTCAGGCTGAGCTAGAATAGTGTGTGCAGAGATACACACACACACACATCTTTGTGGCAGCTTACTAACAATTTATTATGATGCAAGTTTTTGTGAGTTAGAACCCACTTCTTTGGGTGCATGAGGTATTCCATTCAGTTGGCACAGAGATTTATACCCAGTGCTACAAACAGCAGAAGGAGAAGGGGCTCTAGTATGGCTGAGACATTTGGTGATTTATTAAACAACCCTACCTGTTCCTCCTTGCTTTTTGCCTGGAACTTCTTCCCACAACATATACAGCTGTACTCCCTGACCCACTAGTATTCTATGTATGGGGAATTTTCTTTTAGTACAAAGGAGTACGCAATCCTGTAAGCCCCTGCCTGACTTCCCAAGGCAGGTCTGTGAGAATCAAAACACTCTCCAGAATTGTGTTAGTTTTGTTGTTGTTGTTGTTCTGTTGTTTGTCACTGTCAAAAGCAGAATATAATGGGACTGTTGTGCTGCCAGGGCTGGGCTCAGCCAGGAGGGAAAAACCGCTGCAGCCAGCTTTTGTGTGGGTATATTCTGCAGACTGATGTCAGATCTGCTCCCTTTGACCTAGACGTTTGTGTGGATTTTTCAATTCATGCTGCAGACACTGCAGAGATCTGGGTGGGGCTCAGTGTTATATATCTATATAGAAGTCTTCTTTCCAGGCTTCAAGACAAAGATGTTTCAGGATGCCTCTATCCCCCTTCCCTCCCAATTACTCAAAGTGTGGATGGCTTTGCAAAGAAGTGTATTTAAAGCAGGAATGGTTTATGCAGATGAAATGCAGCCATTTTAATTAGAGATAAAGCATTTTAGCTCTCTCTCTTGTTTGCTCAATGGAGCCAAAATGTAAATGGCTCCATTTACGAGACAAGGCTTCCACAAGATTACATTGAGAGAGAGAGCCTGTAAATGCCATCTTGTAGATTTATTAAATGGTCTGCAATTAGCACATCACATCAGGAGCTGCTGTCTCAGTATATGTCTAATCAGAAACAATCAGCCCCAAATCTAGTGTACCTTGAAGCACAACACCAAGGCAATGCATAGAGAAAAGCCCAGCTCTTTGGCATACAGGAGAAAGTCTGTCTGTGGTGCTTCTGCTGCATATGCATAAGTGGAATTATTTACCTTGCTTGCAGTCATTGGGTAGGAGATGATTCAGAATACTTTTTAACTGGAGCCACAGAGAACAAGGACTGAGAGGGGATGGCACAACCCAGTAGTGGCGAACCTATGGCACGTGTGCCAGAGGTGGCACTCAGACCCCTCTCTGGGCATGTGCAAACAGAGTGCCCCTCCACACACACATCTAGGCTGGCCTGGGCCGCTGGGCTCGATTATTAGCATTAAACCTAGGACCTAGTTTTGGGGAAGCAGTGTAGGTAACCCTGTTAAGCGCTGTTAAACCCCACTGATTTTCATGCGAGGAACTAAACTGTGGTCCTTTACCTGTGAGTAAGCTCGGTTGCTGGCAATGGGGCTTGTTTCTGACTAAACCCTCCTAGGGTCATGATTCACCTGTTGGAAGAATTGTACGGTTGCTTCAAAGCAAAGCCACCGACTACCACCAAGCTTACTCCTGAGCAATGCACGCCTCGGAGCCAACTGTTTTTTCTAAACCAAAACTTCAGTATTCAGGTTAATTTGCCATGTTGGCACTTTGTGACAAATAAGTGGGTTTTGGGTTGCAATTTGGCTCGCTATCACTGGCATAGCCATAGAGGGAGAGGAGGAAATCCAAGAGATCATATAGAAGGATCTATGGGATATTCAGAAGCCTGGCTAAACTGTGGCCGTTTCCGCACGGGCGGAATATGGCAGCCTGGGGACGGCAAAAACGCCATCCCCAGGCCGCCATTTGCACAGGGGGCACAGCTGCATCGCAGCCGTGCCGCCCTCGCGCCGCCCGCCTGTCCCCACGCCGGCATTTTCCCAGAGCGCTGGGAAGCGCTCTTGTTGGGGAAATGTCGGCTGGAAGCTGCTGCCGTGCAAACGGCAGCGGCTTCCCGGCGCTTTCCCTCCCCACCCCCTCACTTCCCTTACCTGCTCTCCAGCCCTCCGGCACGTCGCCGGGGCCTGGGGACACGCCCCCCTGCTCTGCGACC
Source organism: Sphaerodactylus townsendi (assembly GCF_021028975.2). NCBI lineage: Eukaryota > Metazoa > Chordata > Lepidosauria > Squamata > Sphaerodactylidae > Sphaerodactylus > Sphaerodactylus townsendi. The sequence continues at coordinate 2,267,560 of NC_059436.1, forward strand.
CGGAAGCAGGTGCACAGGGCAGGGGAGGCGTGTCCACCAGAGGGCCGGAGAGCAGGTAAGGCGACCGGGCAACGGCGCCCAGCGTCGTCGGGTTGGCGTCGAGTACGCTGACCGGGCCGCTTCCGCATTCGTGCGGAAACGGCCTGTGTCATTTATTCTCCAACAGTTAGTGATGCAGCAGCCATAAAAGGTGCTATTTAATTCAACTTCCACACTGAGATCCAACATCTCTATTACTTTTTCCTCACAAGAGCAAAAGGGCATCGCTCCAGTAGCGATACATCATGTGTATGTTTCAGTATAAATCTGAAGTCCTATTCACTGGCTGTGTAAGCCACAAGACAGTGGGTTGGAAGAAATGGTAAGATGCTGATGGCTACCATTACGGATTGCCATCAATTCCCCTCAGGAGCCATCAATTATCTCTGGAAGCCTTTTCCTGAGGCAGAGGACAGCATGTAGCTTTGCAGGGCTGCAGCCAAGGTTGGTGCACTTTGTGCAAAACAAAATGGAATCCTGTCCCTAAGTGATGAAATAATGTGATTTAGATGCATTGTGTAAATCAAGCACGTGCGCATAGCTGAACAATGTTTTGCAAAATTGATTCTGGTTTCACCTGCCATACAAAAGGAGCACAGGGCTATGCAATGCCAGGAAACTCCAGCTCTCTCCCCTCCCTCATACACAGACATTGTAGGAAATCGTTGTAGGGATGACTTCCAAAATTTCAGTGCACATGACTCTTATAAGGCATACTGAAATTTCAGAAGTGAAGGCCACCTTTGCAACCATCAGGACCAGAGTCTTCATTTAAAGAAATAAACCAATAGATATCTGGTGCTTACGAGGAGCTTCTTTCTGTCCCCACAGTCATATTCTACGGATTCTCTCTGCTCCTGCTGAATCATGGTACCTGTACAGTCCTGGCCATAGCTTTTCTGGTGAACGTTTCTGAATTTATGACTTTTCCCACACAGAACATTTAAAACGTTTTGTAAATGTTTTAAAAAGAACTGTTTGGGCTTTTTTTGTCCGCATAGCACGGAAAAATAAAGTGTTCCTGGAGACAACAATTCTTTCCATGTTTTTTAAAAAAATTATGTGAGATATCTTTGAAGCTATGACACTCGAAATCTGCGCATATTGCTGATTCTCATATCATGTCTCCGTAGCTTCAAAGATATCTCAGAGAAAAATTTTTTAAAAGAAAAAACAACACATTTGCATAATCGATGGGCAATACTGAGTTTATTAATGCACATCAGAGAAACATACAAACCGGGAATGCCAGCAATGAAAATGGGCCAAATGGCAGTGTGTAAAATTACAACGGGGGAAAAGAAAAAAGCACTCAAAGAGAGCATATTCATTTCTTTTTATTTTCCCACACTTTAATTTTATGCAATGACACTTTGCCCTAGGATGCTGCTTACAGAACTACCTCCTTGCCTAATCTGGGCTACCTGAGGTCACTGACAACCTGAGGTCACTGACACTTGGCTTCCTCAGATCTCAAAAGCTGGCTGCTTGAGGCTTAATTTTTCTAGATGCTAATAGACCTAGGCCCCTTCTGCACAGGCAAAATAATGCGTTTTCAAACCACTTTCACAACCGTTCGCAAGTGGATTTTGCTATTCCGCACAGCTTCAAAGAGCACTGAAAGCAGTTTGAAAGTGCATTATTCTGCATGTGTGGAATGAGCCCTAGATAGGGGAGGAGAAGGTCTGGATTCAATCCCCAGCATCTCCAATTAAAAGAATCAGGTAACAGGTGATGTACCTGGAGGGGTGATGCCATTGAGATGACCAAGATTAATGGTCTGACTCAGTACCAGGCAACATCCCATGTTCATGCATGATTCGTTCCACACTATACCCTGATATGTGCAGATGAGAGGACTGCTTTTCTGGCAAGTTTGTTCACACAAAAGAATCCACATCTTCAGACCTCTTTGCCCCCCTCCCTAGCATCTCAATGCAATCCGTGTGCTAAATCCTCCAGAGCACAAACAGTTATCATAAGCATATGTTGGTAACAAATGGAAATGGAGAGGGAGAGGAGACACACAGACCCTATCCTCAAAGGCCAGCTCAGAAATCAATAGAGCCAAATGAGGCGGAAATGATCAATAAAGGGATGCAAGCAGCTCAGAATTAAAGAGGAGTGTTGGAAGCCCTCTTGGGAAAGATGGTGACAGGGAGGGGGGAAGTGTTGCCTGTCAATGAAGGAGCAAGATATCTCCCAAAATAACACACAACTCATCCTTAATAGTATTTTTGCTTTTGGCATAGGTACCACTGGCTGGCCTTCACATGGATCACACTCAGCACCTTTCAAATGGTTCTCTGAACGTGACTAGTGAAATTCTTTGTGTGCTGATCCTTTTGTTTTCCTAAAGTAAAAATCTTTTACCTGACAACCTCTTAAACTATCTGATTGACATCCAAATTAGTTCCAAGAGTCACCTTATCTTCAAATAATTCCAAAACCTCATCTGAGTGTTCTGGCTGTAAGATTTCATTTTTCAGGTCAATGAAGTTCTGGAAAGAGTCACCTTATCTTCATTTGTGTGAGTTCTCATGTAGTTAAAAACAATACAAAACAGAACACGCCTGGAAAGTCCCCCTTTTTGTTTCTTGCCCTGTATAGTGGCTTTCATTTGCATCAAGACTGTTTAATACATGTAGATTTTATTGCTGACTTTGCAGCCTTTAAAAAAGTTTTAGTGCTGTATTTGTATTTTCTGATTGCTTTCATTCTGCTGCTGTTTTAGATCTCTTGAATTTTTCTTAAATCAGGTTTACAATTATATAATACTTTGGCTTGCATGCCTCATCTGCCATTTGTATGACAAAATGGTGGGCTGAAAATCTTGAAAACAAGCAGCAAACAATACACATTTATACTCTGCATTCATTCTATGTATTGTCAAAGGCTTTCACAGGCAGAATCCACTGGGTGTTGTGGGTTTTCTGAATGGCCGTGGTCTGGTACCGTTTGCTCCCAACATTTCACCCACATCTATGGCTGGCACCTTCAGAGGCATGTCATGGTAAGATGTGCTTCATCTTACTGTGACATGCCTTTGAAGATCCCAGCCATAGATGTGAAATTAGGAGCTAAAACTACCAGACCACAGCCACGCAGCCCGGAAAACCCACAGCGCCCAATGTATTAATTCCCTTTGCAGGAACATCTGTCCTATCAAGGGTGACGTGAGCTGAGGGACTGTTCTGATAGGAAGTATCAAAAAGCTCTCAGTCCATGAAAAGCATTTACAAGCTTCATCCCGTTGGTGCCAGAATCCCTCCCAAGTGCCAATGCATGCTGTTTAAAGGACAGCCCCGGCAGAGTCAAATGGGGGAGCATCTCAGCTCCAGGCAGCAGTCTCCTTTGGACATTTCTGGCAAGAGATTTCTTTATCCTACCCCCTGCCCAGCATTATAGATTCTTCCATCGCTCTGCAGCCTCTGCATTTTGTACAGTGAAAAGCCTGGAAGCCCTTGCAGCTGTTGCTAGCGTGCGATTATGCAGAGCGGGCTCTCCAAGCCTAAAATTAATAGCCCTTATTGGCAGGATGACTCAGGGAGCTGCAGCCCAGGCTGTCTCCCCGCTCTGCATTTGCAATGAGACAACTCTTGATTTATCTCAACTGCAGTAATTAAGGCAGTTTCGCCCTCTCCTCCACCCGGACTGCAGCATTTAAAACAAAAATAACAAAAACAGCACTACCTTTAAGAAAAAGAATGGCCATTAAGCTGCCTGCCCGGAGTCGTTTTAAACCTCAGCTCAGTCTCATGCAGCCTTATTGTATTGCTGCAGAACAGGCTTGCCTAGGGATACTCTCAAACAGCCAAGAGATGTGCTGGGTTTCATGCAGCCCCTGCTGCAGATGGCTGGATGCCCATCTAGAGACATGCCCAAGAACTACATTGTGTTCCATTGCAGAACTGGAGCCCATAGAAAAGCCTTTTGTTCCTGTAAAGGAAATTCAGTGTAATGCATCATCTTGTCACATATCAATCCACACAATACGAAGAAGAGGAGGAGGAGGAAGAGGAGCTTGGATTTATTCTCCACCTTTCTCTCCTGTAAGGAGATTCAAGGTGGCTTACAAACTCCTCTCCCTTCCTCTCCTCACAAGAGGCACTTTGTGAAGCAGCTGGGGCTGAGAGAGTTCTGAGAGAACTGTGGCTAGCCCAAGCTCACTCAGCAGGCTTCATATGTAGGAGAAGGGAAACGAATCTGGTTCACCATTTAAGAGTCCACCTCTCATGTGGAGAAATGGGGAATCAAACTCGGTTCACCCGATTGGAGTCCACCTGCTCTTAACTTCTACACCATGCTCGCTCTCCAAGAAGAGTTTGTATTATATGTGTGTCAGGAGTTCTGCACCTCCTAGGAGCACAGGACCATGCTCTGATTGCAGCCATGGTGTACGTGGAGAAGGGGCTGCAGCTTTGGAGCACCTGCCACTTTCTCAAATGGAAATGGATGTATCTAAGGCTCAATCTGCACATGCAGAATAATGCACTTTCAAACTGCTTTCAGTGCTCTTTGAAGCTGTGCAGAATGGTACAATCCACTTGCAAACAGTTGTGAAAGTGGTTTGAAAACACATTATTTTGCGTGTGTGGAAGGTTTCCAAATGGAGCAAATAGCAGGCTACTGCGGCAGTCCCACCTCTTTTTAAATAATCTATAAGATATAGATGCTGATTTGGATCATGTGGAAATCACTGAAAAATAATAATGCTATTTAACAATCATATAGGCCTTTCAGCAATTTGAATGCTGGCTATTGTTGATCTGTCCAACACATTTTCCCCAATCTTCCTCCAGAGTAGCACACTCCACTCCTCTAATCTGGGGAACCGGGTTTGATTCCCTACTCTGCCACTTGAGCTGTGGAGGTTTATCTGGTGAATTATATTAGCCTGTGCACTCCAACACATGCCAGCTGGGTGACCTTGGGCTAATCACAGTTCTTTGGAGGTCTCTCAGCCCCACCTACCTCACAAGGTGTTTGTTGTGAGGGGGGAAGGGCAAGGAGATTGTAAGCCCCTTTGAGTCTCCTACAGGAGAGAAAGGGGGGATAAATTTTTTAAGGTACAATAAATGTTAAAATAATCACATTGTTTTGTATATTGGAGCCAAAGTAAATAGTAGTCTAGTGGCAACTTAAAGTCTAGCAAGTTTTTTTGCTAGCATAAGCTTCTATGGGCCCAAGGAGTGGGCCCTCAGTAGCAAACACACACACAAAGAAATTATTTTAAAAGTTGCAGGCCACCGGGTCAGAGGTCCATAAGATGCAGGAAGCACAGGTTGAGATGTAATTACGGTATATAAAACTGAAATGTAATAATTGCAGAGGCTATTCCTAATAGCAGTAATTGCTAATAATTTAATTTCCCTAGTTTTGCTAAACTGGTTATCGAAGAAACCAGTGAACAAAATCATCAGTAAGCAAGCAGAGCCTACCCTGTTTCCCCTAATATAAGACATCCCCGAAAAATAAGACATAGTAGAGGTTTTGCTGAAGTGCGAAATATAAGGCATCCCCCGAAAGTAAGACGTAGCAAAGTTTTTGTTTGGAAGCATGCCCGACGGACAGAACACAGAAAAATAAGACATCCCCTGAAAATAAGACATAGCGCATCTTTGGGAGCAAAAATTAATATAAGACACTGTCTTATATTCGGGGAAACACGGTATTTCTCCTCTTCAGCATATCATAAAACCAGTATCAGCGAAAAACCAGCATGGTTAAGAAGACGCGCAACAATAAAATGTTATCATAACTGGCAGCGCTCTAGGAAAAAGTATTACCATAAGCATGCAATAGGATACTAATAAGGAATACCAATCGGACTGCTAGAGTATCCAAGGCTTCTGGCAAAAAGAGTCTTAGTATAATGCATCATAAAGCCATCAGAGCACCTTCTGCTATACAATTTTACAGGATTTTCAAGAATCGATACTTTCTATACCCTAATGTAATTGCTTGCTGCGTTTGACCTACAAATCCCATTAAATAAATATGCCACTATTTAACTAGCGCTGAGATTTTATTAATAAGGCTATCAAACACAGTATGGAGAATGCGTTTAATGTACATAGAAATGATCGACCAAAATGATGCTTAAAAAGTACCATTAGGAATGCTTAAAATGGGAAAGTATATCAAATCTTCTTTAAATAATAAGGCAGGGATTATTGCAGGAAAGAAGATCGTAATAGCAATTACCCATCATTGTGGAATAAAACATGCATCTTCCTGAGTGTTATTGGGGATGCTACTGAACTTTGTGACAACTGGTTAGATTCAGACATTCATATTTTTCCACATGCTAGATGTAGCTATGACTTTGACTCTGAAAATATTTGCAAGTGAATACATGTCCAAGTCCTACTTTAAAGAAAAAATCCAGCAGGAAAGGAAGCTGCAGCAGTTTCTCCCATTCACTATGATTTTTCCTGTCCTATAATCCTTCCTTTCCCCACCTAGTGTAATGAGGAGGAACTTAGGTGTGCCATTGGAGAGGAATGGATGAGAAGACCAGAAGAATAATGGACAAGAGAAGCTATATCTGTAGAGGACAGGAAGATCTCCAGACTGCAACTACCTAATCTCACTTTTGGGGAAATGGCAGCAATGTATACAGTTGTACAAGGGCTTATCTTACCATGACTGAGAAAATCCTCAGGGTCTAAACATTGATGGTGGTACCTAAGCTTTCTCCAAAGCACTCTGTATTTTCTATTTCCTGTGTAATGACCAGTCTGTTTTCAACTCTTTACTTATTTATTATTTCATTTATATTCCACTTTTCCATTGTGGAACCCAAGGGGACATACTTAAGGTCTTCAGGTTGTCTAACATCCAGGCAGTTACTAGACCAATGCCTGCTTCTTGTCAGCAAGGTTGGTGCATCTAAGTCAGACTTTGGTTTGCCAAGTTAAGCACTGACTACTCTGACTGGGAGCAGTATCAGGGTCTCTCATTACCAACTGCTACCAGATCCTTTTAACTGGAGACACCAGAGACAGGATTTAGGACCTTTTGCATGCAAAGTCAATGTGTTAATACTGAACCACAGTCCCACTCTCATGAGAACCATAACATGGGGTTTAAATTTCTAACATTACATATTATATCAATCACAGATCTGGCAGTCATTTCCTTCTGTGACTATACACCAATTTTTTTTGTGAAATTCAAATGCTGCCATGAGGAATTGCTGTCATATGCATATGCATGCACAGGAAAAATATATTTCACCATCAGCATCCCTCTTTAAATAATGTTATTTATTGAAAAGAAATAAATCTTGAATGGCAAGAGCAGGCACACACATGGAATAAAAAGACCAGTTTATTTTATTGTGGCATAAACATTATTCCTCTTGAATCCCTAATTGAACATATGTGAACTGTTGATATAGCAAAGAATTATTGCTGGCTGACTTCTTGAAATAAAATCTTTTCCCATTCACATCATGGGCATTCCTAAGTTACTAGTCCTTATGGAATGAAGATAGATTGAGGGAACAGATTTTGTGATTAGGACTAGTACTGGCTGAGAAAAATATCTGGGGACTCTAGGGAGCACCAAATTTTGAGAGAGAGAGAGAGAGAGAGAGAGAGAGAGAGAGAGAGAGAGAGAGAGAGAGAGATTTTAAATGGAAAGCCTGGACTTACTTGATTTTTCTTTACCTTAGTTATCTTGTACAGAAAACAGAGATGCTGCCTTGAAAGACATGCACTCTTTGATTCATTAAATCAACCAGTAATACTAACAAAGGGATAAGATGCCATCAATTATAAATGCCTTCTGCATTGTAAGTGCTGAGCTGGACACAGAGAAATCATTCCTTATTCCCCATGTTAGTTTTTTCTCTCCTGAATATGCAGTGGTGGGATTCAGCAGGTTCACACCACTTCAGCAGAACCGGTTGTTAAAATTTTGCTTGTAAGCAACCAGTTGTTAAACTATTTGAATCCCACCACTGTGAATATGTCTTTGGTCTCATTCATGAGGTATCTGCCAGGAAACAGGAATGTGACACTACAGGAATGTAACACTACATCTAAGCAAAATTAATATCCTTCTAAGCCCAATGGATTTAGAAAGGTGGAAGTCCATTTAGGATTACACTGTCAAGCCAACTGTTCTCTCTTTGACATCACCAGAACTGACAGGCTATGCAGCTGCAAAACATCAATATTTAGAAGTTTAACTGCGTCACATACAAACCCTAAAAAGCATTCAGTCATGCAACATGTCAAAGAACAGGCTAGTTCAAGCAAGTCCATGTTACCTCAGTAAACTCCAAGGCTACTGCAGTGTATTTTTCAAAATGAAGAGAACATTAATATTCTACTCATTTGGGCAGCTTTAGAGAGAGTAGTTAAACCAAGATTTCTCTTTCTCTTAAAATATTGTGAATTGAGGGTTACCTTATGGAATTGCCTGGCAGGGAATTGCAAGATAGACCAAAACAGGGATAAGTAACTTGTACAATTCAGTACCATGGGGGTGGGGTGGGGGGGGGTGGCCAATTGATAAGACTGTGAATGATTTCAAATTTTTTGTCCCTTTTGTTCTGACATGAAAATCCAGTTTCCATATTACTCTCCTTTAAGCAAATCAAACCCATGATTCTTTAATTTCATGTCATTTTGTGTTCTTGCTGGTGTTACTAAATGCATGCTTTTCAGTGTTATCAGTGCATCCGTAAACCAACATTTCCCATTATAATATCTGTTCAAGCGTATCAATGCCGTGTAAATTATATGCAAATGAATCCATAAAATCCAGAGTGAAAATGAAGAACCTAAATGGCATAAATGAATACAAAAAGAAATGAGGCAGAGAAAATCCTAAAACATCTTTTGAAAAGGATTAGGGTCAAGGAAGGTAGGTTTATTATTCACTGTTAAGCTACTGTTAAGCATAACCTAACCACAAAGCAGGAGATGAAGGATGCTGTCTTTATGCCCTGCCTTGAAGCACTTAGTTGGCATCCCTTAGAAAATGCTAGAACAAAGTGGTGAACTTGTCCGAGACTGAATCATTACCAATCCAATTCTGTTCATATTCTCTAGATGCCAATTTGATCATACTGCTTGGGTCTTCAAATAAGCTTGATGAGATTCTAATGTTTGGCTCAGCAATATCTTAGCTGAATTTTCCCATTTGGTTTGCTTTCACTGTTAAAATCAGAAGTTTTAACAACTTTGGTAGTAAACTCAACCAGCATCAATTATTTTTATCCATGCTAATTACTTTTGAGTTGTTGGACTCTGAGTGAAAAATATGTTCTGGTCAAAGACAATTACCTTTAGATTGCCAATTATGCATAAACATAGCAAGCCAAGTTGTAATGTGGTAAATAGTCTATGGCCCTTTCCACATGGGCCATTTATGGTGCCCTGGGGATGGCAAAAACGCCGTCCCCAAGGAGCCGTTCGCACAGGTGGCGCTGCTAAAACGCAGCAGTGCCGACCTGGCTCCCCTCCACCACCCCCAGGGCGGTGTCAGGCCACCTCCAAAAACCTCCCTCCTGGAGGGAGGTTTTTGGAAAACAGCCGGGAACACGCTGTTTTTCCAGTCCCTCTCCCACTCACCTCGTCGCCTTCATTGCTCTACATGACTGCTGAGACCCTCCCTCGCTGTCCTCCGACCCCTGGAGGTCGGAGGGCAGCGTGGGTGGGTCTTAGGAGTCCTGCAGGGCGACGAAAGCGATGAGGTGAGTGGGAGAGGGACGGGGAAGAGGCGGCTCCATGCGGAGCCGTCTCTCCCGCGCCGGCCTCACCAGGGGCTGCTCGCACGCTGCTGTGCGAACGGCCCCCACCCCTCCACCGGCAGAATTCCTGCCGGTGCAGGGGCACCCTTTCCGCTGTGCATGATTCCAACCTCACACAACAAATCATTCCTGATTTCAGGTTAAAAGATGGTCATTGAATTTAAAGGATTATGCATGATTGAAAGGATTATATGAGACTGAAAGCAAAGCAGTTGAGCTACATGGTAGGGTTAGATCCCCAAAGGCTTGAAATCATTTGGAGGAGGAGGAGGAGGAGGAGGAGGAGGAGGAGGAGGAGGAGGAAGGTTGGTTTTTAATATCTCACTTTTCCTCAACCTTTAACCTAGTTCTCCAGATTAGAATCCATAGCTCTTAACCACTACACCATGCTGGCACTATTTTCAATCCCTTTCTCTGCACCACGACATCTGCTCTGCTGAACCACAATTAGTGTATTTGATACTTCTGTACCCACATCACACACTTGATAGAATATTGCAATATATGTGTCTTTATAATAGCTGAATATTCTGAGAACTGCTGCAAACTGTCAGATTTTTGATGTCCATCCCAGCAACAAGTTCAACAGTCCACATGTCACAAATCTGTATCTGTATCAGTGATTCCTGATTGATACATGACTCATACAAATTATTTATGCCTGTCAGATCTCTAAATATAAGGATGTTATCTCCAAGGTTGTCATTTTCTAAACAGCTGTGGCAATGGAGATACTCTGACAGTTCCAAGCATGAATTTTTAGTGTCTTACCAAGTAATGTTTAGCTCTAGCAACTACAAATTGTTGAAGCTAATGGCATCTCAAATGAATTGAAATTGAGAACCAGCATGGTGTAGTGGTTAAGACCAGAAGCCTTTAATCAGAGAACTGAGTTTGATTCCCCACTCCTCCACATGAATCTTGCTGGGTGACCTTGACCAGTCACAGTTCTCTTCAAACTCTCTCAGTCCCACCTACCTCACAAAGTGCTTCTTGTGGGGAGAGGAATAGTTCGTGATTTTAAGTTGCTTTCAGATTCCTTAAGGTAAAAGAATATAAGAACCAGCTCTTCTAAAAGGGGTATGTTTGATTGTTATGTCTTGCACTTGAATTTCATAAGTGGAATGCAAAGTTCTCGAAGGGATTCAGGCTGAAATATCAAAAGACACAAAGTAAGTGACCAAAGTCATAAATTGCAAAGAAGACACTCTAAAAGCATTGTGTCAGATCACAAATCAAGAGAAATGCCAGAGAAAAAATCAAGGAGAAGTTGAGCCAAATTGTAAAACTGAAGTCTCCCCCAAAACTCACACTTATTTTATTTAGAACCAACTGTATTTTGCCAGGTTGGTGGAGTGGAAATATAATTAAGAGTTATATTGCTTCCTGGGGAAGTATAAGCTTGACACATAATGCCAATTAATAGCAGGACAGAATTTGCAAACATGTAGCTTGGGGAGAAATTCTAAGATTCAGTCCTTCTGGAATCTTATTTGCAGTAAGAATCGTCTGAAGGAATGCAAGCCTGTGCATTTCACAATCAGACTGAAATCCTGCCCATGCCTTTTGGCAGAAGAAGCTCCTAAGCCAGCATCTTTCAAACCACTAATTACTCTTCGGCAACCTGACTCAGGTAGAGCAGCATCCTAGTGAATTCCATGAAACTGTAGTTTTACTTAATGATTTTTCTTAGTCATATGGATCTTTCAAGCTATTAATATAATTAAATCTCCCCCAGACAGTTTTTATGCTGTGGGGAAAACAACTGAGGTTTAACAAAACAGCAATTTCCCCTCTCAACAGAAGAAAAATCCAGCCCTCAAGAACAAAACACCTAGCATCTTTTTTTTCATCTGGAGATTCTTTGGCCCCTTCGGCAAGGGCGGAATATGGCGGCCTGGGGACGGCAAAAACGCCGTCCCCAGGCCGCCATTAAGCACAGGTGAAGGCAGCGCAGCCATCGCTGCCCTTGTGCCGCCCTCGATTGGCCAGCCGAAGCTGGCGTTCCCAAACCACGCTTCCCCAAGCGTGGTTTCGGGAACGCCAGCTTGAGATTACTGCCGTCGCGAACGGCAGTGGCTTCCCGCCTTCCCCACCAGTCCAGCGGCCGCTACTAGTGACGCCGAGGCCTGGGGACACGCCTTTGCCCTGCGCACTGGAGCGGCCAGCGCAGGGCAGTGGTGTGTCCCCTGGCCTCGCGACATGCCGGAGGGCTGGCGCGGACTGGTGGTCACCGATCCACGACGGCGAAGCTCTGCGCCGTCGTCCCAGCCAGTTCCAGGACCGTCCATGTGGGTTACGCCGACCCAACCCCTTCCGCCTCCGTGCGGAAGGGGCCCTTGACATTGTAAACAGCATGCAAAATTATTAAGTACATGGGACTCTGAATCTGTTGGAGTTCTTTATCATCCCAATGACTGTGAACCCAGGACATGGATGGAAACTACACAGTGAAGCAGTTAACTGATGGTGAACAAGTTTGGGTCTGGTCAGAAGTTAGATGGAAGTTCTCTGTCCTGTTAGCTTTGTGAACTGGATCCAGAGGAAACTGGCAATTTCTGCCAATTCCCCCTTCCGGCTGCAGATGCCCCCATGTCAGCCCTTTGGGTTCGCTATATCCCAGGGGTACAATTTGGTTAAAAGTGGACTGCAGTGAGAGGAGGGAGGCAGGGACGTTCCTTTCTGCCACTGGAAAATTGAGTCTGGATCTTGAAACCATATCTCCACCTGATTTGAGAAATGTTCATCTTGCAGCCATCCGCATTCAGAGACAAGGTCCCCTGTTTACAGCTACCATACTTCTGAACCTCCATCAGTTCAAGGCCTGTCTTAGGACAAAGCTAAATATTGCAATAAACCTGAGGCTGCCACCAAAAAGCGGTAGCCCTGAGTTCCCCCTTGCCCTTGCTAGCTAATAATACAACACCATGCAGCATGTAATGGTGTCATTACATTATTGCTGCTGGAGGTAAGGAGACAAACTCAATAAGGATGTTAGGACACAAGGTAACACTCCAGATGTCACAGAAGGTAACTGGGAGACTTAATATGGGGCTATCATTTTCACTGGCAGCTAGGAATGGTTCCAGAATTGTTCTTGTTCAAACAGAGTTTTCGGAGTTTTTAATTACGTGCCCTTATTTTCAAAGTGAGACTGATGCATTAGGAGTCCTCCCTTGGTAGATGTAATTTCGAAATTAAAAACAACAACAATGTGTCTTGGCAATGTGTTAGTTTTCTGCTCCCAGGGCATGGATGGAAGCCCAATCTTTTTGAGGTGACAGCATGTATGATTCTGTCAAGATCCTTATTGTCTGTCATTTCACCAATGCAGAAGGGTACTGGCATGCATCATGATGCAAAAATACTGATGGAAAAATATGATAAAATCACAATTGCTTTTTTGCATTGTTGTATCCATGGGCGTGAGCCCACTTATCACAATGCTGTTGTACTGGAAGTTGTAGGCAAACTATACATGCTCCAATTCTGGAATTTAATCTATAAATTCTCCTTGTTAAATCAGAATAAAAGGGGAATGAAAGACAGCACCAACTGGACTTCCAGACCAGTACAAGAATCTTGGAAATCCACTTGTAATCAGGAACAGATCTTTGTTTCTTGTAGTGTATAGCACCACCACCAGTGCTTTAGTTGAATGAAGGGCAGAAAACAGCACATGCTAAGGGCATTTTATAGAGCCTCGCTTCAAAGTGTAGTCATCCCCGCAGGGTCGTCGAGCAAGGAACAGGCTGGTGACGCCGGGAGGGTTTCATCTGGTGGAGCCGCCAGCAACAGGAAGCGCCGGGATTTCGCGGATCCTGACAACTCTGCCCTGTGCTGGTCTCTCTCGGCACCTTTTATTAGGCTTCATTGTGGGCGTGTAAAGGAGGTGGGTAGGGAGATGAGCCGGGTGACCGAGACCTGAGATCATCATGTGATGCATGATCTCACCTGGCTACGCGGCGGAGAGGAGCCGCGAAGCTGCCTGAGCCTAATCCTCACCTGGGGCAAGACCATTGTCCCGCGCCCGGGTGACTGGTTTGTGACAGTTCATGACCCGCGGGACTCATAGGGGATGAGGAGGGGGGGGCGCAGCGCACAGCAAGGTCAGAGGTCCGCTTGGCGCCCCAACGTTTCTACCACGGTGTGCTGCTGGGTCAGCAGTGCATTACTACATCTCCTCCATGATTTTAGGAAAAAGGGGACCGAAATGCTAAGGGGCTTATTTAGGGATCGCTTTGTCTCTTCCACCGTCGGACATCAAGCTGACCAAGCTGCTTGTGTAACATTAGAACTTGGTTGCGGGTAAGGGAAATTCGAGGGGCTTGCACACGCTACAGGCAATATTAGACACACATTGAACTTAAACAAGATCCGATAACGAGGCACACAATTAAACCAATGCAGAGCTGTACAATAGCACTCAACATCCTCCCGCAGCCAGCTCCAGAGGGCTGACCACCAATGGGGCAAAACATCATACTTAAATTAGATACAACTCTTTGCAGCTCACGCATTCTCATATGAATCAATTGGGAATTATCAGAAAGATTAAAAGCAACACATATTATGTAAGACTCACAACCTTGGTGATGTAACAACAATAAGTAATCAATAGCTGCACGATTGTCTAGGGTCGCTTGATCTGTTCCTGCTGCTCGGAGGCCAGAGCTGCCCAGAGCAATGGAGGTAGAATTGATGGGCTTCGCGCATGGCACAGGCCAGCCGGCCAATAGTCTTGGTGTTACAGGAAATGTCCGGGCTCCCCACAAGGGAAGTTGCGAGGGAGACAGGTTCACTTTGGAGAGGGCTGACCGTGATCGCTTCGGACAGGAGGGATCGAAGGCAGAGCATGAGCGGGCGGGCGGGCGGCACCGGGTTCCTGGGTGGAGCCTGGGTAGCAGAGAGTCCCGCAGACAGACAGGCGGAAATGCAGCAATAACAAATAACATAACTTCAAAAATTAGGCATGCAATAAATTTAAACAATAAAACATGGCTAAACGATACATAGGCTGGATGATGCGGAAGGAAGGCAACCCGTGGGTTGCATAATTGTTCAATGCATGGCTCTTGCTGTTTGACTACCAAAGCTACAGAGCCGATGGCGCTAGGGAGTCCATGGATTTCAAGAGCGTAGGGAGAGCTACTGATAGTCTTTAGCATTGCAGGTTCAGTGATTCTCACGAGCAAGGCTGTGAGAGAAGGCTGTTCCAACAATATCGCCGGCTGAGAACAGCCGGAGAGTTCCAAGGGTTAATCTATCAGGAATGTCCCTGGCTGCAACTCCAAGCTTCAGCCAGGGGCGCAGAGAGGGAGAGAGAGAATAGCGCATTGTAGATGAGGAGGGAGCAGCAACACGCTGCATCAACCTCTGAGCCACAGCTGGCCCAGGCTGCCGCTCTCAGGGGTGAACAGCGGGGCTGTGATCCTGTGGAAGAATGGGTGTGCTGGCTCCAGAGGAGATCCCTCCCATCTCGCCCAGGCTGGGGCACCGGGCCTCTCAACAGGGCGGCGGGGTCGGATCCTCCAGGGAGGCCCCGCCCATCCGGGATGGGGCTGGTCTGGCATGGCGAAGCTGGACTCCTGTATGGAAGAAAAGACAAGCAACGCTTCCCCTAGGGCCGCGCGGCTGGCTGAGTTAGTCCTTATAGATGACAATGGAAGGCTCGTTTCCCCGAGGGGGGGGCGGGCAATTTTGATAGAGAATAGAGAAGAGTACTTTGATATGGTCTGCTGGATGAGACCTTGATTGGGTCAATAGGGGAACCACCCCTTCTTTTCGCTTGTTTTGGCCAAGCTGCTAGGCTTAGTTGGCCCATTCACAACGCATCACTCTGCAACATTCCTACATGCTAAGAGATACAAGGCAGGAATTGCCCGGCTTAGGAGAAGGGAGAGGTCATATCCAGGTCGGATGTTTGTTTGTAAAACAATCTCAATCACCGCCTAAGGTGTAATTTTGCAAAGCAACTTGAACAATTCACAATTATAGTCATATCGTGAATATAGCATCTATAGGAAAGATATAGAGAAGATGCAAAGAAAACAGTTCCTGGGCTTGGAGGTTTGATCACACGAGCAAATTGAGAGGGGTTTGCAAAAACCCTTTATCAGATCCTAGATCTAGGAGGTGGGGCCAGCCCATTAGAAAGAGGGAGGGTGTGCAGAAAGGAAGGCGGGGAAGGTTTGGAAGTCAGCTCTACCTCCGTAAGGGGACTTTCTTGGCCGGTTTGAGCTCACTTCCTACCTTCACAGCGGAGGCTGTGTAAGATAGGTGTGGCTGGAGAGACCCCCCTGGCACTGTGACTAGCCAGGGAGCTGCCAGCAGAGAGAATGTGGGAGCATGAAAATGATTTTGGCTTCATATGTAAACTTCGCGCCACGCCAATGTGGCAGTGTAGGCTCAGATGGACTAAGGAAAAGGTTCTCAAGGAGAGGTTTGAAGAAAAGTTTTGAAGGTTTAAACTAAGATGGAGGCGGGCTTGAAGCAGGTCCCATCGGTATCCTGGGGAGCACGCAATGAGCTGTGTCCCGCTTAAGGCGATGCTGTAATGGGCTAAGCCTTTCTGCTGCATTGGCAATAATACAATCAGAAGGAGAAAAACTTTAATTGAAGCACAAGAGCATAGCTTAGAAGCAATGGAAAAATCCCCTATGAGGGGAAAAACTTTAGGGTCTCTTGAAAGGGGCAAGACACAGAACATACATAGGCATACAGAGCACATAGAAAGTAACGAGGAGGATTGCAACTCTGATTTGAGATTTTGCTCTCTGAGGTGCTGGACGATTTTGCTGCCACTCGGGAGCTTTGAGCTTAGGGCTTTGCACAGGCTCAGAGGTTGAGATCTGGTTTGAACCTTACAGCTGGAGAGGGCCAAGGGGGCTTCTTCTTCACGGCGACTCTTGGCTTAAGGCCAGCGAAAGATCTTCCCCTTTCCATGCCCTCATTGTCCTGTAGATTGGCTATGGGGCATTCTGGAGGAGGGCTCAAAACGGCAGTCCTCTTCCGGCCAGCATTCCTTTCTGCTGCAATTCAGTGACTGTGGACTCTGCAGAGATTTTGAAATGCGTACATTCTGGGGTACCTCATGAGGCGGCTGGTGACTCTTTGGAAGTAGAAGGGGCTATCAGTGAGCAGGAAGTATAGACGAGGGGGGAGCAAGCCACAAGACCAGCCTAATGGTCTCCGCGGGGATGGGATCACTATACCGAGCTGGGGCAGCCAGATTCCCCGCTGGGGAGCCCGGGGAAGGGCTTGAGGTGCGGATCTTGCCCGGCTGGGGAGATGCCCGGGCGCTGGCCTCCCCAGCGGCATTGGGAGCCTGCCCTTAGACTTTCCTGGGGCTCCGCCTCTGGGGAGAGACCTCCTCCGCCAGGGTTGTAGGTCTCCGCTGGCAGCCTGCCAATTCCTCCGAAATGTCCTGGCTTGCCGCAATTGAGACACTGCCTCGGGCTGTCTCATGGCAGCTGAGAGGGCGGCGGCTAGAAGGCTGGCTTGATGGGTGAAAGACCCGCATATCCTGGCAAGCTTTGAGCATGTCGGCCAGCTCAGGGTTCCTTCCTAGGCCTGCGGATCGCTTTGTGGCACTCCAGCGAGGCTGCCTCCTTTGGCATACGCCATGAGTTCGCTTCTGGCCTCCTCGTCAATCCTGCCTCTCTTGAGGGCCTCCTGGAGCCTGTCTCACAAACTCAGCATAGCTCTTGGAGGTTTCTGCCGGTGCTAGAAAACTTTGGGTTGGCTGTCCGGTATTGGGGACTTTCAAAAACGCCTTTGTAATATTCAGAGGCGATCGTAAGGGTACAACACCGGGCAGGACAATCTGATTGTTGGGGTTACTGAAGGCATCGGCCGTGAAGCTGTGCGGGCGGTGTAGGCGCCGAGGCGGCTGCCCTGCTAAAGCATTGCTGGCGGAACTCGCTTCCCAGATCACAAATTGTGCAGTGCTCAGGAGCATGCGGAAGGTGGTCTTCCAGTCAGTCCGAACCATTATGATTCCTCGCGACCGCCTCTAGCATGCCTCTCACATAGGCCGCACTCCCACGCCCGTGACGCTTTAGCGGAGCTCCAGTGAGGATGTTATAGCTTGCTGGGCGGTACTGACAACTACCAACAACGCCATCCCTCGGTATCTTGTGGAAATGGACGGGCACAATGGTGAATATCGGCATCGTCTTCCTCCGCCAGGTTTTCCTGCAGATCGGCTAATACGCCCGCGAGTTTTGAAACCCGCCATTACGCGGGCGCTGACGGAGGTGCAGTGGCTTCGAAAATGAAGGCGGAGCAGAGGCGTTGAGCCGCTGGAGAGCTTGAGATGGGTGAAGGAGCAAGGGCAGAAGGAGTGACAGGCCCAACGAAGTGGATAGAGAAAATCTCGCTGAAATTGAAGGTGAAAGATCGAAGCGAGGGCGCCTACAGCAAGGAGCCATAGGGTCTGCAGGCTGATGGCTAATAAAACATTGTCTCCACGCCAGTAGCAGCTTACATCGGGCGCTACGACTCTGTGCGAAGAGTGCGCCTCGATGTTTTCCCAGTCCTAAGATTCAATGTTCCCCTCTGGGTACCATGGACACTGAGCTTCAATCTCCTCAACCAATTTGGCGCAGCTCCTCTTTACGGGGACCCTGCCGCATTTTGCTAACGCCAGTTCGCCAACGCTTGTCATATTCCTGCTTTTGCAAGCTCCCATACTCACCGGTGTTCCGCCGGACGCAGAGTGTCCTAGGACGCTGCGGTCTCTGGATGCGCCGATCCAGAGGACAGGCGATACCGGTGGTGGTCCCTGGATGCTCGATCCAGCTGACTTCGGGTACCGCTGCCCTTCCCCAGGTATGACGTGAGCAGGGTGGAGGTTCGAGGATTCTCGGTTTCGCACCAGCTTGTAGTCATCCCCGCAGGGTCGCCGCTAAGGAATAGGCTGCAGACGCTGAGGAGGTTATCTGGTGGAGAGCTGCCAGCAACAGGAAGCGATTTCGGGTGGATCCTGACAACTCTGCCCTGTGCTGGTCTCTGCACCTTTATTAGGGTTTCATTGTATGTAAAGGAGGTGGGTAGGGAGATGAGCGAGACCGGGAGACCTGAGATCATCATGTGATGCATGATCTCACCTGGCTACGCGGCGGAGAGGAGCCGTAGCTGCCTGAGCCTCAATCCTCACCTGGGGGGTAAGACCATTGTCCCTGGCGCCGTGACTGAGCCAGACAGTTCATGACCCGCGGACTCATAGGGATGAGGGAGTGGGGGTGCGGTGCGACCAGCAAGGCCGTAGGTCCGTTGGCGTCCCAACGTTCTACCACGGTGCTGCTGGGTCAGCAGTGCATTACTACACAAAGAACCCACGGTCCCAGGAGAGTCACTCTGTCATTTCAAGAGTAAACAAATTTACAGCAACAATTAGAGCGACAACACCTATTTGCAATTCTATTGACCAGGACATCTTCCAACCCCAGCAAAATTCTGCTTCAACTAATCATTAATGCAAGTTTATACTTGATTAATGCTGATGGAATTTTTTTCCATTTTAATTTATTCAGCCAGCTACACATCAAGGCTCTGGGGGATCGTGAGCTGCGGTCTCACTGCATGCATATCAAAATGGAGCATCCTGTAAATAACAACAGCAAAGCTTCATCTTTATTGGAAACTTGCTTTTTTCCCCCTTGCTGCACTTTTGCAAAAGGATCATCCTTAAGGCAACCTTGAGAAAGGTAGGGCAGCTTGATTATCAACTTGCAAATTCAGGAGATTTGAAATGAGCTCCACAGTGGAAACATTCCTCCTGCTTTGCTGGGCCACTTGCTCAGGATACTCCCCAAAGCCTTCTCATCCAATTTTCTCAGCAGAATTCCACGTTATTAGGTCTTTCTCTCTAAACCAGAACTGATGAACTACAATTTTACCATTGTTCCATGGAGCTTTCAGAACCTTCAGTTCATGTTCTTCTTTCCCTACTGTCTACATCATCAATATATGCATGTGCATTCAAGAAAAATTGACAAACATGTATTCTTGATGTATCTTTGCTTTTACACAGTATTTTACAGGGTACAGTTCTGTGCATTGATGCAACACTAAAAAGCAGTATGTGTATGCTTGGGCATATCAACACTTTTTTTGGAAAGATGTTTAATGCATAGGAGCAAAATGCATGCATAACTAAAACACTGCAGATTTTTTTTAATGCAATTATATACACAATTCCATCAAGTCTGCTTTTTATGTACATTGGTAACACCTTGAGGAGAAAAGTGGTAGTGAATTGAAGGAGCTGAAAACTGCAAAAAAATCATGGTCCAGAATTAATGGTAGGCACTGGAGCAGTTAGTTAATTTAAGACATAAAACTTAATTGTCTACTGCCATTTCTTTCATTGGCAATGTATGCTTCAAATAATAAACCACGGCCTTTTAAAAAACAGCCTCTCCAATCACTGAGTTCACTAGCCAGAGGCCCAGACTTCGGTTCTAAAGTCTGGTCTTGACAGTACTCTATTGATTGTGAGAATTCTCCCTACTAAAATTCAGAAGAAATAGAATTCAGGGCAAGGGAAAATGATGGAATGAAGAAGAATGAGAGAATCCTGACATCCTTTCTGTTTGTTTCAATCAAAGGCTACAAAACTTGTATTTATTGCTCAAGTCTACAAGCAGCCATGAAGATAAGAAGAGGTGAGGCATCCATTGTTAGAGACACTTTTAAAAGTATAACCTCTTATGACCAGGGCTGCAATCTTGTTAATTCGATCCAATCACTGCAGCAGGAAACCTGACCACGTGGTTGCACAAAACAGTGAGTGAACACTGGACCCGAATATCTTACAATCTGCTTCTCTATCCACTGTACCAGATTGCCCCTGCCAATGGTTGCACAGGTTGCACATGGTTGCACAATGGCCTACTGTCCCTTTGGAAACTTTCCCCATCGTTTCCTCTCCCTGCTGAGATCTTTGCTTTGTCTTGTCGTGATGGCCCTGTCTTTGTGGCCGCAGGTGTCCCAGCCCTTCAAGCAAATTGATTGTGTTTTCTTTTGTACACCGAACCACTTTAAGGCTGATCATTAAGACAGATGGATATGCCCTCTCCATGGGAACAGGGCTCTGGGGAGATGTAAAAGATAATCTATAATATATTTTGTTAAACTGCCAAGATACAATGTTACACAAAGGAGCAAGCATCAGCACTTTGCAGATTTTTTTTAAAAAAAACCCTAGGATATCTACATTTTTATTACTGAAATGCATCAGTCTGAAATATTGCCTTATTTTAGTTGACGGCATCCATTTAAGTTCTATTTGGAATACATATGAAATCATCCCCTTTGTATTAACTGAGCTGTGTGGATACATTTGAATTCTTGTCTCCTTTTTTTTGTCTGAACTGTACTCAGAAGATACCAGCAGTGGCTGGAAGTGATGGTGCATTTCTTTCCCAGCCAATCTTTGATAGCTTCATTGGTATAAATTCTCTAGATAGCAGCTGGTTTGCAGAGACACAGGACTGAGTCCATGGTGGGTCTGGTGGGTCCATCACCCCATTTGAAACTATATCATCTTGAGTCATTGGTCTATCAAGGACAGTATTGTCTGCTCTGACTGGCAGCAGCTCTCACAAACTGAGACTTTTTACCTAGTAACTATTTATGGCCATTCAGCTTGAGACCTTCAGCAGACAAAGCAGATGCTCCATCACTGAGCCATTACCTCTACTTTAAACTGTCCACACTGTCTCATGGTTCTCCCCATGTGGGAATCAAACCACCCTTGTGTTTGTGCACTCTACCTGTCACCTTGTGTTCCTAGCAAGGTGTTTAAAAGGACACCCAACTTCTTCCATTGACTCCTTCCCAGCCAAGCTATTTTGGGGACTAGTCTTCCTCTACTGCAACATCTATTATATCACCACTCTGCACCTTGCTAATTGGCTGTGGAAAGTCTATCCTGGAAAGGTTTCCATTCCACCAATGCAGAAGGCATGGAGGATATGTCCATCAATAGCTGCTTGGCATGGTGAATAAAAGGGACCTCTCTATTCAGAGACAATAAACCTCTGAATACCAGCACTAGAAAACAACGTCAGGGGAAAGCCCTGTCTTTATTCTCTGTTTGAGGACCCTGAAGAGCAACTGGTTGACCACTGTGTGAAAGAGGATGCTGGGCTAGATGGACTGCTGATCTGACTTATCGTTTAGTAGAATTTCACAAGACTGGGACTATATATATGTTCATGAACCTGCCTTAAACAGAATCAGATCATTGGTACTTCTTGTTCAGCATTAGCTGTGGGGCTAGTTCCAGGCCTCTCTGCCCTATTTGTGGACCCTCCAGAGCAATCAGTTGGCCATTATGTGAAAGAGTATACTGGACTAGATAGTCTGATCTGTTCCGGTTTCATACAGAAGGTTCTTCAGCTATGATCCTATATCAACACGAGGACCACATAAATAGGGCCCAAGTGTAGTTCATGGGTGGCTGCTAACGAGAGCAAACTGGTCTCTGATATATTTTGGCCTGTTATGCAGGCAGAGGCAGGGTGGGCAAAAAACAATGTCACAACTTTTCTCAGGTCATCAAAATCCCTTAAAAATAGCTATGCTGGCAAACTGCTGCAGCTCCTCAGGCATTGCTATATATAGAAAAAGGCTGAGAATAACTGACCATTAAGAACTGAAAGAACACCTTCACAGCATCTAGAATGTGGTCATTAGAAGTCCCATGTATGCTTCTTGAAATATCATAATCAAAAATTTATACCCAAGCCAGCTATGGGAGTTCAAAGAACATTTGTATTTATCACCGACTCCTGGACCAGTGACATTGCCCATGCTCAGCTAATGCAATTGAATCTGTTACTCACTTTTACATTGTGAGCTCTATGCTGACGATAGGCATCATTTAATAATTTCCTTACTATCTCAGTTCAAGCCCTTAGATAATTCTCTATCATATGCAGTAGCAAAATTTTGCTTTCTAGCTGTCAAAAATGGAAGGTTTTAATAAACAAGTTGCAAGGCTAAAGTTTCTGATGTACTGAAGAGGTCAACAGATCTCTCAAGGTTTATATAATTTTGCTCTAGTTTCAGTAGATCGACAGAGTGGATATTTGATTAGTGGATATTTGATTTTTGAGTATGAAATGTGTTTACGTTGACACAAATTCTTTCATTCAAATCCATTTGCTGTATCTATTAACTGCTGGTCAATTGACTGTATTTATAAACAAAGCAAAGCATAGAACATTTACATTGAGTGGTTCAACATGTTTATCTGACGTATCTTCAGCAGAATAACCTGATTTGACTGGTATTGTAACTGTTCATGAACAAGATTCGGACCATTGGTGCTTCTTATTCAGTATTGGCTATTATTATTGTAGTTTTCACAGCTGCGAGATCTTTAGCTGGTTGTTGACCTTCATTACAATTCGAGCCTCACCCAGAAGCCTAGGAAGTTGTAATGTATCGGCATAGTATTCGTGCAGATCCCAGCAGGGCGGCCTTCTGAATTTGACAGATGTTAATTTTGTCAATTCGAAGATGTTTCAAGTGCTGCCCTAGTGTTTTGGGGATGGCGCCCAGCGTGCCAATTACCACTGGGACGACCTCAGCTGGTTTGTGCCATAGACGCTGAAGCTCGATTTTCAAATCGTGGTATCTAGTGACCTTCTCATGTTCTTTTTCAATGACCCTGCTGTCACCAGGGACTGCTATGTCAATGATGGTCACTTTCTTGTCCTCGATCACGGTGATGTCTGGTGTATTGTGTTTCAACACTTTGTCCATTGGGATTCAAAAGTCCCATAGGATCTTGACCTTCCCATTTTCCATTACTTTCTCTAGACAATGTTCCCACCAGTTCTTAGCTGTTCTTATGTTGCTATTATTGTTGTTGTTGTTGTTGTTGTTGTTATACATAACAACACAGCACAAGTGTCTGGAATTCATCTCTGAATATCGAGTCCTTCCCAAGGACCTAGGATATTAGAGGTATTTGCGTAGAATGTGTGCAGTTCCTAGAAGTGCTGCTTTCTGCAGCATGTGGACTGATGTTCTATCCAAGTTTAGGCTTTCCAGGTGTTTTTCAAGATTTCTTGGGATTCCTCCTAGAGCACCAACTACTAGTGGGATTACTGTTGTTCTTTTTTGCCACAATCGTTCAACTTCAATTTGTAGGTCCTTGTATTTTGTAATCTTTTCCAGCTCTTTGTCCTCTACCCTGCTGTCAACTGGCACAGCAACATCTATGATCCAAACATGTTTTTTCTCTACCACTGTTATGTCTGGGGTGTTATGTGCCAGGTGTCTGTCTGTCTGTATTCTAAAGTCCCAGAGTATTTTTGCTTCTTCATTTTCTGTGGTCTTCTCTGGCTTGTGCTCGTACCAGGTCTTGCTACAGGGCAGGCTGTACTTTTTGCAAAGGTTCCAGTGCACCATTGCTGCTAGCCTATTGTGACGTTCAAGATAGTCAGTTTGGGCTATTTTCTTACAACAGCAGATGATGTGCTCCTCGGTTTCATCACCCTCTTTACAGAGACGGCACTTTGGGCTGGCATCAGTTTTGGGGCTGAATGCTTGAGCCCCAGAAGCCTCTTGACTAGCAAGGGATTGAAACCAGGACAGTCTGCATGAAAAATATTGATCCATATAGCTCCACATCTGTCTGCTATGATTGACAGTGGCCCTCTGGGGTCTCAGAAAAAAGGACACACCTGCTACTGAAAACCCTTTTCATGGGAGAGACTGGGAATTGAACCCAGGGACATTTGCATAGAAAGCTGGCCTTCTGCTACTTAGCCACATCTCTTTTTTATTCATACACTCCTAAGAAATTTTTTGAAACAGTGATTTTTAAATCACAGCTCCAATATTTTTGGTTCAGACCAGATCTTGCACAGCATATTTCATTGCACTTCTGGGTGGAGCTGCATGTTTTGCAATCAATCTGCTCCTTCAAACTCCACTCACAACTCCTCGTTTAAACCATGACTCATCTGTAATGCTGATATTTCTTACTCACATTTATGTATTTAACATTCGTATAGCACTTTTGGACTTTATTTAAAACACTTCACACACATTTACCTCTTGCAATACTTATGACGACCCTGCCAGATAGGTAAAATTTATTATCTGCAGATTACAGAGGCAGACATAATAGAAGAGAGTGAGGGGGGTGGGTTTGCTGAAGTCAGTAATAGTGTCATCTGAAGGGGAGTCACACCCTTCAATTCATTCACCCTGTTTAGAATTGTCTTTATAAGAATTGTCTTTGACCCTAAGCAATCTCAAACAGGCATGACTTGAACCAAGGACTTCCTAACATGCAGCTCACAGCTGCATCCTAAGCATGGCTGCACCTTTCTAAGTCCATTGGCTTGGCTCCAGATTAGATGCTACAGCGGGTGCAAGAATTTCTGCCCACAAAGCAAAATTGTCATGCCCAAAAGTCTTAAAGAATCATGTCCTTGAGGGAGAAGGGACCCACAAGACAGGATCTGGAAGATATTTTGGGCTGGCGCAGGGTAGGGGGATAGGAAAAATAATGCTTTGAGAGTTGAAATACTTGCAGCCTCAAAGCCTTGGTCCACATCCAACCCATTAACTTTAACAGAGTTCTGGAAGGATGTAACTCTGCTTAGGATGGTTTCTTAAGGAGCAAACCCAAGTCAGTCCACTCAGAAGCGTGACTCTTTTTTCCCCCCATGGAGTTTATTCCCAGGAAAGTGCTAAAGATTGAACTGCAACACTGTGGGCTGCACTAGCAATCTGCCAGGCAACCATCTCCTTTAGTCTCCTCCGTATAAACATGTACAAACTATTTCAAAACATGCTGACTTGTGAATCCTTATTGCTTCTAGCTTGTTCCCATAAGCATAGGAAAATTGTATCATTATTTAGTAAAATATCAATGTAATGATTTTCCTCATTTCTTTTACACCCTTTTTGCCTTGAATACCCCCCTCCCCATCCAAGCCTCAATCTTTCTGTTTCTGGACTCATGGCTTTTGCAAAATTACTTTCCAACTTCAATTAACGAGTGCATAAATTAACGCTCTTACATTATTATGATTTCAGCATGTTCAGGAAAGTGTAATATTTACTTCAGCTCATAAAACCACAGAATTGCTGCAATGACCTTGTGGATCGTTTCCCCATTGAGTCTGCACTGGAATCTCTGACCTTCATTAAACTGACAGCAAGACTATGATGGTATCAGTATCCAGCAAAGTCTGAGATCTGCTGGAATTTGTTGCTGGTGGGGTCATCTACTATTACTTCTGTCTCCCTCCACATTATTATGAGCCTGCACATGTGGCAAGAGGAGCTCTGAGCTCTGAAGGTTTTGGGGATTTTTTTTTGCTTCCATTTGCATTCAAAGATTATATCCTGACATCGTCAGAAGCTCAATGAAGACAAGATGTCCACAAACATGGCTTGCTGCTATGCTCACCCATGTCTCTCTCCTTTCCTTCCCAGATGTAGCACAATTAACAGTTCCTGCTTTAAAACAACTTCTGGGACTTTGCTTTGCCCTGCATTTTTAAGGACTTTAAGGAAAGCACTCAAGCAAACTTCTTTCAGCTTCAGGTGGATGGGCCAGGCTAGCATGATCTCATCAGATCTCAGAAGTGTTTTTAGGCACAGAATGGGGTCAAGTATGGCTTCTGCCCAGCATGGTTTCTGATTGGCTACTGGAGATTTGATTGACTGTGTAGTTTTAAAAATTGCTTTGGCAGCAGCTGCCATTTCACCACAAAGATAAGCTGTGTGTAAGCAGGAAAATATCTTTAATCAATATGTTCATTTTAAGAGGCCTTCTGTTCAGCAGAGCCTCTGACTGAAATATTGAAGAGATACTATTAGAGTTATTTATTTGTTTATGTATAATTTATTTAGTTATACATAATCCTGCTCCCAGACATATTGTGGTTGGTTCTGCCTTCTGCCTGTGGCAGCCATTTTATGGTTGCACCCACCATGTTTTGTCATAATTCCGAAGATGCCAACAGGCTCAAAAAGTTTGGGGACCCCGGTGTCTGCCATCAATCCGAAAAGCTGCTTAAGGCAGATCACACAGTAAGAACAATGCCATAAAATCATCAAAATATCAGTGCAAGAATTATGAAGAATAGAACAAGCCAGCAGCATAAAAACAACATTCAGCAGCCAGAAAATAAATATCCATAACACTGTTCTCAGAACTATCAGTAGACCATTACAACAGCTTCAATAAGATGGAACCTTACAGTTAAAGCCTGGGTCAGAAGAAACATGTTGTTCTGGTGCTTAAAAGACAGGAAGATCGACACAGGTGAGACACAGGGGGAAGTTGAGACATTTGTACAATTCAGGCCTCCATCAATACTGATTTACCAGGCTGCATGCAGCCTATCAATTGTATATTGTGACCAGGCAGGCACTATACAAGCATTGAACCCCTAGTGGGAATCAATTAAATAGGAGGGGAGAGGCAAGTTTCCAATAGGGTTGCCAAACTCCAGGTGAAGCCTGGGGATCTCCCATGATTACAGTTTATCTCCAGACTAGAGAGATCAATTGCCAAGGAGAAAATGGCAACATTAGAGAGTGAGAGTGGAATCTATGGTCATTTACTCCACACCATGGTCTCTCCTGTTCCCAACCCCCCCTCCCCAGATGCAACTCTCAAATCTCCAGCAATTTCCCAACCCAGAGTTGGTAACCATAGTTTCCAAGCCTGAAGTAATACACCTAGGTTTGGGAAATACCTGGAGATTTTGGGGGTGGTACCTGTGGAGAGAAGGATTTGGGGAGGGACTTCAGTGGAGTGTAATGCTGTAGAGTCCACTGTCCAAATCAGTCATTTTCTTTCAGTAAAATAATCTGTTACCCAGAGATCATTGGTAATAGCTGGAGAGGTCCAGCCACCACCTGGAGGTTGGCAGCACTAAATATTCCCCATCCAATTCAAGTCTCCCTGAACTCCAGGGGCAATGAAAGAGGATCCACTCAGACACACTCCCTTCAAAAAAGGTGATCAGTCCTTGCTCTAGAAGACTGAAGACTAAATGTGGCCCAAGTGAATTTAGTGACTGAACAAGCTGTGCACTAATAATTAATTCCAATTTGTTTGTAAGTGCTTGTTTAGCTGCTAATAAAATAAAAGAAATTCGGCATCATTAATAGGAGTTGTTTTGTAAGTATTGGAAGGTGAGTGGGAGGAGAAGAGCCTGCAAGGGGCTTAGCAAAATGCACGTATTGCTTGGGCTATCTTGCTATACTTCCTGATTATGAGGTTGCACATATCCCATAAACTTGCTGCTTTAGCAGGCATTCCCTCTCCCCAAGGCACCCTGGGAACTGTAGTTCTTATATAGGGCAAAAAATTCTCAGCACCCTTGCCAAGTAATAATTCCCAGGATCCTTAGGGGGTGAAGCAATGGCAGTTAAACTGATGTTAGAAAGTTGTGAAGATTAACCTGACAGTTGTAATATAATTGTAAAGGCTGCTAGGCAGCAGCAGCAGCTTTTAGAAGGGTATAGATTTACCCCAGCTGTTCCACTGTAATTGGAATGTCATCTACAGTCCCACTATATCATGCCCTTTGCCCTCTAAATCTGTGCCTGACAACAACTTTATATTTTAAATGTGTGGCCTTCTACACTGTAAAGACTCCAAACAGATAACAGTGGGGCTATGTGAACCTTGTTTAGAAAAGCCATTGATTCATCCCATCACTGTGGATTTCCATGAAAAAATCCACCCTCTCCTTAGATTATGGTTGCTAATCAATTAACGATTGCTCATTTAAACTATATGCACCCTTGTGCAAGGGCCTTCATCCAGTTACATTGCCTCATGAGATGCATAGTACTAAGGCTGCATAAACAATCACTCTTGAGCAAATGATCTGACTCTTTGGCTCATTCCACACATGCAGAATAATGCACTTTCAAACTGCTTTCAGTGCTCTTTGAAGCTGTGCGGAATGGCAAAATCCACTTGCAAACAATTGTGAAAGTGGTTTGAAAACGCATTATTTTGCGTGTGCGGAAGGGGCCCTAGATACATGGTACCTTGGGTTTTCTGTACCCAAGGATGTGAAAGCCATCTGTACAATACTTCTTGAAAGAACGCAGAACACATCCACTGGAAGCAATACAGAACCTAATGTTTTACATTATATTTTGCCTTGGGCAGAATTCAGTGACCAGTGTTTTCAAAAAATAAAATTATTCATTAAAAATTATCATATTTATTAAAAAACAAAACAAAATGTTGTTTGAATCTGGCAGCAGTTGCAGCCACCAATGCAGAGGTGATGCCTTTTGAACCAGTAATGAAATTCCATGGATTGGCTTGCAATGTCCCGCAACTTGCTACACAACACTGCATACGAATCTACCTACCTTCTGACCACTACTGAACATTTATTTGCTGGCTCAGTGGTTCTTAGAACTGCACTGCTATCTTACCTTTGCATCCATAAAATGGACCATCATCATGGCAAGGTACAAGAAGTTAAAGGGGCAATAAGAAAATTACAATTAAAACCCAAGGCAGCAGCAAGTGAGAAGCTCCTAATTCTCCTCTTAATGACATTAGAAAAGCCTTCTTCCTACTGACCAGTGCAAGTTCCATACCCAGGGTCTGAAGTTGTATCTCAGAGTAGCTGTGGATGCATCTTCTAGACCAGTGGTGGCGAACCTTTGGCACTCCAGATGTTATGGACTACAATTCCCATCAGCCCCTGCCGGCATGGCCAATAGGCTGGGGCTGATGGGAATTGTAGTCCATAACATCTGGAGTGCCAAAGGTTCGCCACCACGGATCTAGACAATGTACATGTCAATGCACTTACAGTGCACTAACATGAAGGCTACAGCACAATGAGTGCATAGTTTTATACCCTGGATCTGTCCGAGGATGCTTTGAACTGTTCATAATAGATTGAAGGACAATGATATATTTCTAGTGTTTCTTTTCTCCAATGGAAGGACACCTTCTTAGCCTTTCTAACAACGTAGGACAGTTGATGTCAGAGTGGATGAAGACAACCCTAACGTTCAAGCATGACATTCCATGTGCCAGCCCAAGTTTATTCTTATTGTGGAATGCTCCGCAACATGGGTATAAAAAGGGAGACACACCAAGCCTCTCCTGCTGCGAAGTGATTATAGAATGAGAACATTTATTTTTAATTTCTGTGAATAATGATATGGAAATGGTTATAAAAACAATTAGAGAAATAATAAGTTATACATCACCTAATGATATTTTGGGCTATTTAAAGCAGACTAGCGTGGCCCGGCCACGCGTTGCTGTGGCTTATTGTGGTGAAATGGGAAAGGAACAGTAGCAGCAAATCAATTGCAGAGGCCAGCAGTACATGCTCATGCAAACATGCAGCCTGATACTGTGCGATGTCAGTGATGTGTGTGCCCGCATTCCTTGGGGGGGGGGGGATGGAAAGGCACCCCTCCCACACATCTAGGCTGGCTGGTCATGATCCTTTACCTGGGAGTAAGTTTGGTTGGTGGCAATGGGTGTCGCTTCTGAGGAAACCCTCTGACTGGTGCGACGCAGCCATTCAAAGTATGTCATGGTTGCTGTACTGAGCTTACTCCTGAGTAATGCGTGCCTGGTTTTCTTAAGTGTAACTGCAGTATTCAGGGAATCTAGGGTGCCTGGCCCCTCCCTCCCATCCCTTGCAAGTCGCCCCTCACTCTCTTCCCTCCCTCCCTTCTTTTCCTTTGCATGCCACCCCTCCCCCTCCCTCCCTCCCTCCCTCCCTTCCCTTTCCCTCCGCTAGGGTGGGTGGGTCATATCAAGATGCTGGGCCCCTGCCTCCCCTCCCTTGCATGCCACCCCTCACTCTCTTCCCTCCCTCACTTCTCTTCCCTTGCATGCCACCCCTCCCCCTCCCTCCCTCCCCTTTCCCTCCGCTAGGGTGGGTGGGTCATATCAAGATGTAGGGCCCCCTGCCTCCCCTCCCTTGCATGCCACAGCTCACTGTCTCCCCTCTCTCACTTCTCTTCCCTTGCATGCCTCCCCCACCGTCCCTTTCCTCTCCCTCCCTCTCTTCCCTTGCATGCCACCCAGTGGTGGGATCCAAAAATTTTAGTAACAGGTTCCCATGGTGGCGGGATTCAAACTGTGGCGTAGCGCCAATGGGGCTGGGTGGGGCACGACGGGGGCGTGGCCGGCCATTCCAGGGGCGGGGCATTACTGGGCAGGGCTGTGGCAAGGACGCAGCCGCTGTGCCGGTCCTTGGGTGGGAAATGAATGCATGCAGGCGCAGGCTGCCACGCACGCTGGTGCACCTCCTGCTAGACTGCTTCAAGTTCTGCACGCTACTTCTGAGAGGAGGGGCATAACTAAGGCAAAAATCACGTAGCAAAATCACCAATTAGTAACCCCCTCTCGGCACACACAAATAATTAGTAACCTACTCTCGGGAACCTGTGAGAAACTGCTGGATCCCATCTCTGATGCCACCCCTCCCTCTCAGTGGCAGTGTAGGTTAAGAGCTCGTGTATCTAATCTGAAGGAACCGGGTTTGATTCTCCGTTCTGCCGCCTGAGCTGTGGAGGCTTATCTGGGGAATTCAGAGTAGCCTGTACACTCCCACACACGCCAGCTGGGTGACCTTGGGCTAGTCACAGCTTCTCGGAGCTCTCTCAGTCCCACCTACCTCACAGGGTGTTTGTTGTGAGGGGGGAAGGGCAAGGAGATTGTCAGCCCCTTTGAGTCTCCTGCAGGAGAGAAAGGGGGGATATAAATCCAAACTACTCCTCCTCCTCCTCCTCTTCTTCTTCTCCTCCTCCTCCCCTCTACCTCGTGTGTATGTGTGTGTATGTGTTTCACTTCCACTCGAGTTACTGCCTATGTGCTGTTTCCACTGCTCATCTCTGGCCATCTGAGTGAACATTCTAAGCAGCACGAACATTCTAAGGGTGACAGTTACACACAGGCCCCTCCCTGTCCTTCACCAGGGAGCGCCAGGAAAAAGGCGTTTTTACCTGGGCCAGGTATGAAATTTCAGGTATGTGAACATCTGAAAACACTCTCGCCTGACTGACTATAGTGGCTGGGAATTTTCAGAGGAATTGGCCCAGCAGTTACTGAGGTACCCTGTCATCAACACATACACGGTTAGCTTTTTATATATATAGATAGTCGATGAAGGCTTTTTTGGAAAGGTAATGAACCATTTAACGGAAGTTTGCATGAAGTTGTCTTCAAGTGGAGAATGAAGGCTTTGCCTACTTACTACTTAGCATGATTATTTATTGAATGTCTGGAAGATATCAGCAACTCAGAATTTACTGGTACTTGCAGGTAGCAACAGGTTGGCTCCTATGCCCTGTTAATTTGGATCCTCAGGACGGCTTGTTGGCTACAGGGGGATAGAGTGTGCTAGACTAGAAGAACCCCTGGTCTGATCCAACAAGCTCTACTTGTGTTCTTATATTCCTAACACCAATCATGGTACAGTCTACAGATTTATTTCGGTCTGCACAAAGTCAGGTAGTGCTGATATGCCCGTGTTCCCAACATTTCTTTCCATTGTGCTGACATAAAATCCCTCAAATAACCAGCCAGCCAAAACAGAATTTTAGCATTCCCTGAAAAGTTATTTAGTACTTCCCCACGGGAATGAAAAGTGCTCATATATTGTTTCATATTTAGTTCAAATCCTTTCTAATAGTGTAACCTAATGACTGGCAAAGCCTTCTGATCGTCTGTACCACACTTTTTATTTTCATTATGCAGGCAGCTTTTTTGTTGTCATCCCCGCAGGGTCGTCGCTAAGGAAGAGGCGAGACGCGGAGGTTTCATCTGGTGGAGATCGCCAGCAGCGGGAGCGCGGAGGTCCGTGTTCCTAGCGAGTCTCCCGCATGCTGGTTCCTGGCACCTTTTATTATGATTCTCATTGGGCGGGGAGATCATCATGTGATGCATGATCTCACCTGGCGCTGCTACGTGCGGAGAGGAGCGTAAGCGTCTGGGCCTAATCCTCACCTGGGGGCAAGACCATTGTCCCTTTGTCCGGGACGCCCGGTGACTGAGCCAGATAGTTCATGACCTGTGACTCATAGGGGGATGAGGAGTGGGGGTGCGGTGCGACCAGAAGGCCGTAGGAGCGCTGGTGTGCCAACGTTCTACCACGGTGCTGCTGGGTCAGCAGTGCATTACTACATTTTTAACCTTGGCTGCTGAAAGATCAGCTATTTGCTTCCTCCAGCAAAGTCAAGTTTTCTTTGCTGCTGCTTTTAAAATAATGAATAATGGCCGTGTTTGTCAAGGGTAGAGATAAAAATATCCATCAAATTATGGAACTAAAAAAAGAAGCAAGAACAAAGGAAGAATTGTATGGTGGGCAAATATGCTTGCTAATACAGCAAGACTCTTGTAGCCTGCATGCTGATAAATGATTATCTGATTGTTAACGCTCATTTGTTCGTTGCTGTTTTGCCACTCAGAGGTGGATAATATGATTAAACCCCAGATCTTTTTCAGATGATGCTTTGCTGGTGTAGGGCAAAGGCTTCTGAATCACACATATCACTCTACAGTGCACGTGAAAATTGGACTTTTAATTAGTGGATTTGGAAGAACCATTTTTTTTCAACAGCCCTGGTTCAGAAGTTATGTTATTCTCACAACTGCAGCATGTGGCCCAACTGCTAGATCAGGTAAAGGTGTTGCAAGCTAGTGTTTTATGGCAGTTCGAGTATCAGACACGGTTAGAGGAGAGCTGGGTTCAAATCCCCACTCATCTATGAAATTCATTGGAAGACCTTGGGTCAGCCTCCTTCTTTCAACCTCATGGTGTTGTTGGTGGGGCCAAAAGAGAAATGAAATGCCCCCTGGAGGATGGGCAGTATGAAAATGTGGTAGGCAGGTAAGCAGAGTTACATCCTTCATACACTGACATTGTTCATTGACATGAATGGATTTATAAGAGTGTATCTCTGCTTAGGACAGCCATGTAAGAGCCTTGAACTATATAGTTTACTTATTTGCAATCAGTTACTCTCAAAATGAGAAAGCACCATGTCAGTCTACTAATGTCCCTTCATTTTTATAAGTGCTACTTTTAAGCCAAGTAGACAAAATGTTCAATGACATTATGGCTGAAGATGGACAGCAGGGAGACAGGATTTCCCCATCCCTAAGGCTCTAAACAATTGGCCCTCCCAAATTGCATTTCATTTCATTTTAACCTTTAATGGCATATAAATTATTAGCATATTTCCATTTAAAAGAGAAAACTTTTAAAACCCCAATTGCATTTACTTCACATGTTGTTCAAAATTGGAGCATTTAAGATGGATCAGAACCTGGTCCAACATGTCGGCCCTTATGGTGAATTTGTCACCGTGAAGAGAAGTCTCGATTGAGTATCTGAATAATGACAGATTGTGTATTCTCTCAGCAACTGATTCCTTTAATAGAGGGGACCTCCAATTAAATTGCCAATTTCGTGGCAAAAAAACAGCCATCTGCTACCTGTCAATAAATAATTTAATTGGAATGAGAGGCTCACAGCATCTGTTTAACTTTGAAACCTAATTTCATCATAGCTGATGGTAAAGCAGTACATTTATGCTTGATTTATTTATTCCTTTCTTATCCCACTCCCAAAGGCAGGATTTAGTATATTTCATTTTATCCTCACAACAATCCTGTGAAATGATTTAAGTTGTTGGACTTGCTAATAAATTTGATCTACGACAGCACTTTCCAGGAAAATTTTAAGGTTCTTGATTGGTCCAGAGAATTTCGAGGGGAACAAAAGGATCCAGGAGAGCCCAGGGTTTGTTTGTTTTTTTCATTTTTATTCAGAAATAATTTTTTGTTGAATTTAGTGGACTTGATTTCTAGCAAGTGTGCTTAGGATTATAGCATTAGTCGGTCACTACTGGGGGGAATGAAGCACAGTAATTAACATGATTGCATCGGGGTCAAAACTTATCTTGCCCCTGCAACTAGAAAGACCAGCCTCTGTCCACCAGATTCACATGAAAGGTGCAATAAGTTTGTGCACAGAGTCCAAACAGACATGTCACTTCTTTGAACTGCCTTCTCTATCCTAATAACTTGGGAGGGTCTTCTCAGTGGAATTTCTGGATGTTGGACCCGTGAATTACACTGCCTTATTTTTGAATTCACTGTTGTTCTGGGTTTTGTTTTGTTTGCACCAGACTGCCACAAATTTTATCATCTTCAATTTATTTGCACCTCTGCTCTCCTTCTTCAGTTCTGCCACAAAAGCAAGCACCAATAAACAACGCCAAGAAAAAGCATTCTTGATGGTATATAACATTATACTGTTTGATGAATTGAAATCAACATTTGCAGATTTCTGATAGGAAAGAGTCTTCAGTGAGGCTTCTTGAAATATGACAGTTCTAAGGCACGTAGATACCTCTTTGCTCTCAGTGTCTGCTGGGAAAATCCATTTGACCACAGGCAGAACTAATTTGCATGGTTCTCAGCACTGTAAGAGCACTCAAAGGTTTGGAGGGTGGTAGGTCAATAGAATTCGTTAATGCTCTGTTTTTGGAAAACACTGATCAAGTCCTTGAAAGGGAAGAAAATGGATGGGCAAAAGCAGAAGGCCAACCTTTTCTCAGTAAGGTCTATTAACAGAGCAGAGGGGGATGGAGAGGGAAAGAAGAACGGAGTATCAATCAGAAAACTGTCATGGGGGCATTTCTTTCCATTTCTCCTTTGAGCAGCAGCAATCTAACTCCCTCTCCCCTAGCTTCTATCCACGTTCTTAAAACTCTGGGAGGATCTATTGAGGGATCTGTTAGGATTCCTTTTAATATCACTGCCACTATGAGCCCCAGATTTCTTGGCTCTGTAAGAGCTGATCTTTCTACTTCCAATACTGCAGGATTTTGGTATCCTATTAAAATAAACTCAATTGGCCAACGGCATAGGACACCTTTTGGCGACTGTAAAGTTCTATAGCACAGAATATATGGTGATGTCCTTGGTTTACCTGTATGGCTGGATCTTTGCCGAAAGTTGCCGAAATATAAATATTTGTTCCTCATTTTTTATGTAACCCAATATTCTCCCTGATGGATACCCAAAGCAAATTAGCGCAACATTATTCCTTCTTCTACCTTATTCTCACAACCACGGCCCTATGAGGTAGGTTAGGCAGAAAGATTGTCACAAATTTACTTGACAATCTTCCATGGAAGAGCAGGGATTCGAAGGAATTATCTTGGGTCTGAAACATTACGCTATACCAGCACGCATGGACAGCCTGTGATTTTGGAAAGAGGGTGACCCTCAGAGGGTTCATTTTGACAGATACCTTGCTATAAGACTTTTTAAAAATCCTTTTGGAAGGGTTTGGGCACAATTTGGGGTTTTTTGGCAGGGTCTGTAGCATTAAAGAAAGAAGAAATATTGAGAAATAACAGTGAAGACATGTTAGACCGGATATTCCTTTTGCTCTGACTGTGACTTCAAGGTCATGGATTCTTAATTTGGAAGTGAGAACGGTGTCTCTAGAAACCAAGCACAGTGTCTCAACCAGATGGCTCAGAAACTGCTTCGTCTCAGCATTTGCTATCGTCCTACTACCCTGCCTGCCCCCTGCTACTCATGAGGGTGTTTGAAAATGCCAGTTTTGAAACATGTGTCCAACATCATTAATATCCTCTCTGTGGCATGTGGGAATATGGGTTCTGTCAGTCCTTGGTCAATTATCTTAGGAAATGTCACTTCTAATCTGGCACACTTAATTACACAAATATTTTCGCCTGCAGCCACGGTCCTTGTGCTTTCTTGTTCTAGAATACAGTTTGGAATGGTGGGAAGATCTGAATTTTTGTGAGTCCCCTGAGCGTTGCAGTGTTGCTGTGAGGCATTTGCTAGATGTGTTATGTACAGCAGTTGACAATGACATAGGCTATTCACACTTCAGACAGATCCCTGATCCTTCATCTCAGTTCTGAAATCACAAGTGAAGATGATCATAGATCTCAGTCAGCTTGTAAAAGATACATTCCCATGTAATCATTTACGATTCAGTTGAATGGGAAAGGTAGTAGGGATTTAACCCTTTAACCCCTAATTGAAACCAGGTTTTTATTGGCATTTTTAAAGTAACCCTCCCCAACCTTGTTCTTCATTAAATAGTAAATAACTTACAGCAATAAAGAGACATACATAAAGATGATAAACCATCAATATTCAAAATAAATAGATGCAGAACAACCATCAGGATCAATTAAAATCTCAAGGTGCAGTTTACAATGGTTTAAATCCTCAACGTCTAGCAACTATATTAGAAGCAGCAGATTAACATAAATCATACATGTATTGTTTATTTATATTTATTCTGTAACTTTGTCTTCAACCGTTCTATTTATAATATACAATTCACTATATAATATATAGCTTTCTCTTACCAGAGGTCAACAAACAATTAAGCAATCATAAGCAAATTACAGTAGCATAGTCAGGATAAAACCAGCTTCCCACTATATTCAGTAAATTGTACATTGTTTCTCCTTCCTTCATTTTATCCCAACATTCCCTGTGAGGTATGTTAGGCCAAGAGAGAGTGACTACCTTAAGGTCTCCAGCAAGCTCCCTTAGCAGAGTGGGGATTTGGAGCGGGGACTTCCAGAAAATCAATCATGTCAACCCAAAACAGTAAGAAATTCCATAAATGAGGCCTATCACTGAGAATAGGCCTTCTCCTTTACCACTACCCATGTCACCTTGATAGGTAAGGGTAATCAGAGAAGTGACTCTGTGAAAGATCTATGATGTGATAGGCTGCTTTGGGTCCCCCCAAAAAGGGGGAAATGTAAGCAAACAAACAAACAAAAGATAAGCAATGTTTTTATGAGAGCCAGTGTGGTATAGTGTTACAGTGAGAAACATGGTTTGGAATCTCTAGTTTGCCATGGAAGCTTCTTTGGTGATCTTGGCCCAGACACATATGCTTAGTCTCTAACCTACTTCACAGGATTGTTGTGAAGATAATATAGGAAACTGACAAATGTTATGTGCCACTTTGGGTAGCCTTTGGGGAGAAAGAAGGGGTATATATGAGATGATATATTCTTCTGGATTAATATCAAAGTGTATTTGTGTATAAATTGAGGTACTCTTGCTTGGGTGTAGCTGCAACATTATTTTTAGGAATGAATGAACAATTTCTGTTCTGTTTCTTTTGATATTTGGCAAGTGTTTTTGCTATCAGTTTCCATTCTCTGCTTTTTGCTACTGCTTTTTTATTCTGTACATTGCAAACAGTATATATGCAATTTTATTTGGTATTGATACACATGATGTAAAATGCTGTTTCATCAGTGCATCAGTACATTAAAATGCGTACACTGTACAGGAAAAATTCCAGTGCTAGGAAACAAAGAACAATGCAAAAAAAATCATGGTTTCAATTCATATAATGGAAAAGTGAAATCAAATAGGGATTTACAGGTCAAAACACCAGCAATGAGAAATCTGAAATCACCCCAATTATTTTGTGTGCATGTCTTCTGGCCACTTCTGGAGGCAGAATCTGCATCAATAATTTCTTATCAGTGGCAAACTGAACTCTTCCCCTCACTTACCGGTATTCATAATCCTTCTAGATTTTAATGGCTTGTTCTTTGATGATTCTAATACCAAACGGTAAGAGTTAAATATTCTCCACCTTCCATATCATTTTCTCCTAAGCCTCTCCCTAAACCCTGCAAATTAAAATGGAGAAGAATCAAGCACTGTTCTAGGATAATTAGCAGTGGTGGGATCCAAACATT
Organism: Sphaerodactylus townsendi; assembly: GCF_021028975.2. Taxonomy (NCBI): domain Eukaryota; kingdom Metazoa; phylum Chordata; class Lepidosauria; order Squamata; family Sphaerodactylidae; genus Sphaerodactylus; species Sphaerodactylus townsendi. Next base: position 2,306,153 of record NC_059436.1, read on the forward strand.
TTAATAACAGGTTCCGATGGTGGTGGGATTCAAACAGTGGCGCCGCTGCACACACGCACCTCCAGTCCCTATTGGGCAGGGAGGTTGCTTTAGTAACCCCTTCTCGGCACTCAGAAAAAATTAGTAACCACTTCTAGAGAAGTGGTGAGAACTGGTTGGATCCCACCTCTGATAATTAGGCTTTTCTTCTTTCCTCCTACGCTATTAAAATCCCTTCGGGTCTTTTGTAACTCCAAATGCTGCAAGGAAAAAAAATTAAAAAAAATGGCCTTCAGTTTATTTATTCCTGTTTGAAATGACAACTAACTCATGCTATATACGTGCATGTGTGTACTCCTTTGCGTATTTTTACATTCTGGCCAATAAGCCAAGACTATGCTACTCCAGCGGGGTAGGGTCATGCTGGGATATAGTATGAGTCACCTCCCTGATATTGTGCTGATGGGTCACCTTAGAAAAATCAGATGTTCACGATCAAGTTAGCAGAGAATGAAATTAGCAGAGAGACAGAGAGAGAAAGAAAATGGTAGGGGGAGAGGGGAGGCATTCACAGGAAATAATTGGTAGGTGTGTGAAGGAGTCAGGATTAAGAACCATTCTTCTGTCCACCAGTTTCACCCCTACAAATTCCCCCCTCCCAAGCCCACAGTCTTTAGCAAATATCCCTTTGAAAATTCACATTCAGAGAGGAGAGGTGGACATAAACTAGCCTAGAGATGTCATAAAGATTGGGGGGGGGAGGGTAGACAACGAAATGAACAAGCTGTGATCTTTTCCACAGCTGGTCTTTAGATGGGTCACTGAAATCTGTCATTTTTCTGGGGTCCTTAAAGTGGCTTAGGAGGCAATTCCCCCCCCCCCCACTCCGTTGGTCCTTTCAGTGCAGAAAAGTCAGCTATCTAGTCAACTGCCAGCCGATAGTTACAAATGAATGCACCATTTCTTCTGGCACCAGTTCTCATGGAAGGACGCTAAAGCGAGCTGCATTTAAAACCACTGATGCATTGCAGATAAAATGTAGATCAGCTTTGCAGTTTGGCAAGCTGCCCGCTAGAATAGAAACTTGCTGGACATCGCTCTCCAGCTGGGAAGACTTATTTGTTAGCCTGCTCCTGGCCTAAAAGTCCACCATTTGCTATTCAAGATGCCATACACTTTCAATGAGAATTATGAAAGGGTTCCTCTCATCCAATAATTCCACACTCTTTAAACAGAACTAAGATCCACTCTCCATCTCTCTCTCTCTCTCTCTCTCTCTCTCTCTCTCTCTCTCTCCCATCCCTATTTTATCTGAAACAATCTTTTATCTCAGTCTCCATAGTTGGGTAGAGCCATCTTGGTGCAGTGCTTGCTGGATGATCTTGGGACGATCACATTGCCAGCCTAAACTATCTTGCCTGGTTGTTGTGAGGGAAAAATGGATGGAAACGGATGTATATCACTCTGAGCTCCATGGAGGAAGGGCAGGATATAAATGTAGTAAAATTGATAATTTTACATTTCAAAGTGCAATCCTACACACAAGAGTTCCTCAAACTGATTTCCATAGGCTTAAACTGCAGGAACTTTTGCACAAGACTGCATTGCAAAAACATTTTTCCACAGTTTCTGGTAGCTTGCAACCAGGCAAAGTGACAATAAAATTTAAAAACTGTCAATCATAAAATCACAGAGAAAAATAAGAAGACCTAATGCACAAAAGCCAAGTTACACAAAAACAAAAATTAGTGCACAGAAATCCCAGTCAACTAATTAACCAAAAGCCTTGCAAAACAGAGCAGTTTTGATAAGCCCGCTCAGGGCTAATTATGACAGTAATTACTATGCAAATTACACGCTCCAGCTGCCATTAGAATGAAGCTTCCAAAAATGTTGGGAATGGGATCGCAAAGACTGGCTAACTGAGGCACTGAGATTTTTACACTAAAAACTTTCAATCAAAATAGGAGGATGGGCAACAGAACAAAATGGGCCCTTCTCATAGTTTTTCTCTCATGGGGAAAGTCACAATGAAAATATAGCTTTGTCTTGCCATTTTCACAAGGTTGAGATGGTACCTTTCATACTGAGGGGAAAAAAGCACTGATTGGCAGGGAATAAACCAGATATAACAATGAAGTGACTAAGTGCAGACACAAGATGCAAGACACAGCATTTCAACTGAAATAAGGGCCACAACTTAGAGTTAGATATCTTGGCTCTGTAAAGCAGAATTCTCCTTCTTCAGTGGACGTATCCAACTGAGTGCTTTGCTTGGATGAATCCACCCTGGCTCCATGCCTTGGATGAGTAACATTTCTGTTCCTTCTCCATCTACTTTAGAATGTCCAGTTAGCAATATAAATCCCTTACAAGTAACCCTGAGAGGTCAACATACCTTTCAGGTCTTCACGAAGTGCTCCTTGCTTCATAAAACTGTATGAAGTTGGTGGTTAAGGTAAGCCTCCTTTTGAAATTCCTCGGAATACTCACTGTTTCTTGTGCCTTATGTTCCCTGTGACCTACACTGAACCTGCTTGTTATGACCTGTTTATGCAAAGCAAGACATAAAAAAGACTGACTTACATTTTAATAAGCAGTTGTTTCTGTGATGTCCTACTTCTAGTGATTTGGGCAGGCTGCAAATGACGCAAAGAGCAGCTCTGTGGGAAGGCATAGGCGCCTTAAATGAGCACAACCATGCCTTTGTTGGATAGGAGGCATGAGGTTGCTTGGCTGATTTCTCTCCATCCTTCCAGGATGTGGGGGCAAGTCCTTCTGTGCTGTTGTACGAGGCAGGATGTAGAATACCACTCCCTGAATAAACATGCATTGATAGATCATCTGAAACATTAACATTTGATATATATTTAAGAATTATAATGTCCAGATTTGGAGTTGACATTAGCAATGAATCAGGTCTTCTTTTGTGGATCAGGAAAGCTTTTTATGGATCAATCTGGACTTTAGATATACCTAAGCTACAAACCTACAATTTTTATTTCATTTTAAATGACTCGGCCTCATCTAAAGACTTATGGATATTACTATGTTGGGAAGGCTATGAATGGGCATTTTCGATTAGAGATCAATAGCCCTCATATACAACATGGCCCCAGGCCTCCCAGGGAGAAGAAGAAATGAGTATCAAACTGTGATGCAGATTATGTTGGTAATGCCGATATGCCCTTTGACTCTGTGAGCTTTTTGAATTTGACTTTCTACAGCTGCAGTGGCTGTCTCCTGCCAGTTTTGGGCCTCATTTGTGTATTACTGTACCACAAGCTCACTTTGGAAATTAAAAAAATTGCAAAGTCAACCTTGCACTCTGCCAAATGCATTATGCAATCGTCCTTTGTTCCCTTCCACCTGGAAAACATACAGAGGCATTTCAGTGAGCCCCTTGACACTAAGAGGTGTCAGCAACAAAGATTTCTCATGGCATGTGAAATTGAGCAACGAGGTCTCAAGCAAAATACCATGTCAGCAAAAACAGGATGGGACAGGAAAGCCATTTGATCTGGCTATGAGATGGGATTGTCTGCTCTAGGGCTCAGAGCAAGCAGTTAGTGACACTGTTTGAAGTGTTTGCTTTTTGGTTCTATTTGCACTCAACTGTGATAAGCTGTATGGGACTTAGTTGAAGATCGGTTGCTCTAAGGAAGACATTTAGAGTGTTCGTGTCCCAACAGGTAGCAAAGAAATCAAAGGAGCTGGTTATGGAAGTATGGGATAGAGTTGAAATTAAAGTGGTTAGGTATTAAAGTTTTGGGGGGAGCTAGTGGATATCCTGGAAGAATGGCATGTTCTAGCAACATGCTTTCCTGGGGTTTCCAGGCTGGCATCTTTCAGAGGATCCTTCTGAAGATGCCAGCCACAGATGCAGGCTTAAACGCCAGGAGAGAATGTTGCTAGAACATCGGCCATACAGCCCGAAACCACACAGCACCCAAGGATTCGGCCGCGGAATTACGCCACAGTTCTCGACAATACACCAATTGACAAAGTTTCTCTCACACACATTTGTTTAGGAAGCACAGCTGAACTCAAAGAATATTCTGGAATTGGGAACAGAGTGATTTAAACCCACGTCATTTACGAGGACACAAACTAGGGTTTCAGCACCGATCACACAAGAGGAAAAGTGCTCTAATGCAACAGTTACTAACAGATTTTTTCATGTTGTAATAGCAACAGTACACTTAGATTAGAACATGGATATATTTTTGCTTTGACCAAAGAACTGGCAACTGTTGAGCCGAAGGAATGTTCTGGAGTCTCTCTGCATGATTTCCCAGGTTGCTTGTGTAAGATTCTGCCTCCTACTCTTTTGTGGCTCTCTATAGGCTTGTTACCTCTGCTTTATGGTTGTGGCTTACAGCACTTCTGTAATTAGTCAGATTCAAACATATGCTGCTGATACCCTTCCAGGATTGGGGGGACCAAGCCAGAAGGATGATAGGCAACATGAATTTTGATATACTTGGCATGCAAAATAATCCCCTGCATATCTTCGGTGTCTACTGTAGCAATCAGAATCCTCTACAGCAGTAGCATGTCCAGTAGTGCATAAAGCAAGGGCCAGGAAGTCATGCTGTGTCACATTTTATTGCATTCAGCACCTGGATAGCTCCTTCTTCAATGTCACAACTGAGAACCATTTCGACAGCAGTTTGATGGGGGTTGATTTGCACCAAATTTGGCCAACCTGTGTCTGTAAGAAAGGAGGCCTGCCAACATCTGGACAAGCACAATGCTTCTTTGCTTGGATAAAATGGGATTTGTGAATCCAGAAACAAGGAGCTTTGCACATATAGACACTGCCTGTTTCTTGTGAATGAGACAGAATGGTTACTATAGAACAAACCTTATTCCCAGCCCAGGATTGGCAACCCTAACAGGAAGACAGTTGATTTAGTTTTTATTTCAGATGATGGAAAGTAAACGTTTTGCAGATCTGGCTGGCTTTACTTTGCACATTGTTTTCATCCTGTGCATTTTATTTTGTGTGCTGCTTTTATCCTGTGTGTTGTTTTTATCTTGCTGATGGATTACTTTGTTAGCCATCATGTGTTTAAAGACATCAGAAGCATATAAATATTCTCAATATAAAAAAAACCTTATTATTTACTGTTGTTTGGGTTTCAATTTCTTCTGGCTTTTTTCCTTCAGCATTACTTGAGGTTGTTAGAATTTGCTTTTGTTTGTTAAAATTCTAGTCCATCATGGCCAAGTTGACTGTCTTGATGGAATCAACAACCCTCCCTATTTTCCATAATGTATTAAAAGCTCACTTGTCTTGTAGTGTGGCAGCTATCTATTCTGAACAGCCAGCATTGTTTGCGTTAGGCCTGATTAACTTTTTCTAGCTATAAATGAATCAAATGGACTTTATTAGGTGAAGGAATGGATGCCAATTTATCTTATTTGTGTTCATTAAACAAACCTCCCAGGCATGGGGTAATCAATGCAAACTGGTTCCATTATGGAACTCCTTCCCATATATTTATAAGCTGATATCACCAATTATACAAATGAGGCTGAATGCTTTCAAATAATTAGAATTAGCAAGAGGCCTTGTTAACCACATTAGTGGCTCTGGGGACCTCAGAAGTTCATGCAGTGGGGTGGATCCTACTCCATCCTATCACTCCACTGAGCAAAGTTTATTTCCTTATTTATGCCTTTATTTCAATAGTTCTACCCGACCTTTTGGGGGGCTCAAAATTGAAGCCTCCCTTTAATCTAAGGAGCCTTTGATCCAAGACGTCTTCTTCCATCATTGGAGGAAGAACCATGTAAGTTAGAGAAAGACTACTCAGAGGATGACTGGATCCACCCCAGTCAGTGTTGCTTAATGCTGATATGCAAGGAAGGTTTGGGGTGGCGGCGTTTTAAATGAGTAATTTCCTACATTCATTTTGAGTTCAGATAATCCTGAGGAGGATTGTCTCAGGTGTCCACTGAAATGTTTGAAATAGCCCTGAGATTTGCCACAGACAGTTCCCAAGTGTGCCAATGAAAATTGCTACAGCGTGATGTGATCCTGATGGGAATTCTGCTCATTGATTTGGAATCGCTTCCAATTCCATGGGGAAGGCAGATCTACACAGGTTCCTGAATCAGAGCCAATCGCTGTATATAATTACATCAGAGATACCCAACTTTGTGGTTGAATGAAATTTAACATGATGGCAAAGAGCTATTTTAAAAGCATTTATTAATGCTCCGTTTTCCTATCATGTCATTCAACATATGGATCTCAAGAGGTGTACTATTAGGACCTTATCTGCTTAGCTTCGGCAAAGCTGGTGGATCATGGACTCCAACCATGGCCTTGGAACAATGGTGTGGTTCTTTGTTGTTTCTTATTTACCAGCAAACACTCATTTAGTGCCTATTTACAGTATCTTCACTCTCCCAAACCCTTTTGCCCTTAAATAATATTTAAATCTTAAAAAAATTTTGAGCAGCTGCACAGAGAATGGCCATCCCTAGAAGCAATGGGGTAGCACATAGTCATCTTCTCAAATGGGCACTCTCTGCTGCATAAGATCACATCATAAATAAATATGTGTATGATACCTGTGGTAACAATATTGGGAAAGGATAGCTATTTAAATGCTGGATACGAGCCAAACTGCCAAGGTATGTTTCTTACTGTCTCTCAATATTTGTAATAATGTCCCCATTTAAATTCACACCTGACTTGCCCAGAAAATTATGCTGAACCTGGCGCAGGATATTGTATGAGCTGACGGAGCATAAAAGGGATTAAAAGAGCAGCTGAAATCATTTTTAAAGGAACTGTGGCTGATACTTTACATTCCTACTAGTGAAAAAAAATATGTTTTGAATCTGCAATGTAGATGACTAGAAGAGGGGTAAAAACATGTTAGGGTCAGTCTGCAGGGCCTGGATTCAGAAGCAGGGGACACCTGTGCATGTGAGGAATATTTCTGATCAACTTATCAGTTCTATGCACATTTTGACTGATTATGGACAGCAAGGTTCCTGTGACTTCAAAGAGAATTGGCCAGGAAGTCTTTGGTTTGGGGCATGTTCAGCATTATAACCCACTGCCCTGTTTGCAGTGGGGCAGATATTACCCATCAGCTGGCTTTTTGCCTGCATCTGGAGGGGGTGACATTTCATGGGCTCTCTATTTCTCATGCGTGCTTTAATTTTTAATATAATCTTTAGTTTTTTCATTAATCTTATGACTAGATTGATATATCAGTCTATCAATCTATTGATGGGTTGACATATTGACACAGAAGAAGAAGAGTTTGGATTTTTACCCACCCCTTTCTCTCCTGTAGGAGACTCAAAGGGGCTTACAATCTCCTTTCCCTCGCTTCCACAACAAACATCCTGTGAGGTGGGTTGGGCTAAGAGAGAGCTCTGTAGAGCTGTGACTAGCTTAAGGTCACCCAGCTGGCATGTGTTGGAGTGCACAGGCTAATCTAGTTCCCCAGATAAGCCTCCATAGCTCAAGTGGCAGAGTGGGGAATCAAACCCGGTTCTCCAGATTAGAGTACACCTGCTCTTAATCGCTATACCACTGCTAGTGGTTAAGAGCATATAAAATTAGTTCACATAAAAAGGTGAATTATTAAAGAAGAGTGTTGAATACAGCATCTGTACATTTTGCCCAAACACTGATTGTCTTTTATGTGGGTGGGGAATAATGGCAGTGCACAAACTACAAAACTGCAAAAGGACAATGTGAACTGCCATTTGCTGAGCTCCCTAGGTTCACCATCATCTGACTTCTAATGTGCTATAAACCCAAGCATCAAGACTGATGGGCTTTTCCCAGTTTGGTCTGGAATCACTGACTGCTTGTGTATAAAACTATGAGGCTAGAGACATGTTGAATCAAATGCAGGGGTAAATTGGGCATTTGGATTGATCGACTAGTCTTATTATTTTTACTTTTTAAGTATCAGTATCAATTTATACATCTATTGATATGGGTTTTTAAAAAAAATCTAAAGACCTAAAGACATGCAGGAGCGAGGAGGCCACAGGTAATAGAAATGATACTGTATTGTTGAAGGCTGGCTGCAGACGGAGGGAAGAGATCCAAAGCAAAACTGTACCCACTGTCAAATCTGGCAGCGAAGCAAAATTAAAAACATGCTATAAATGAATTTGTTTGCTGCAGAGAGAGTGGAAAGTGAAAGTGGGGTTAGAGGAATTATGTCCGTACAAGAAATCTTGCTGTGACAGACATTAGCTTCCACCATTCAGCAAACACCTTCTGCATAATTGGCCAGTGATTTTTCTTCCCCCAAACCCCCAAAGTGTACTATGGAAGGCACAGATGCAAATCCCCTTGCTAGGAAAATAAATCCTGACCAATCTGTGTTGATAACATTTATCCATTTTTTTAAAACATGAGTACTCTTGGGAGTAAAACAGAAGATACTTTTCCTAAACAAATAGTAACAAGTAAGATCACTAATGCATGCAGCTTAATTTGAGGGTAGAATAAGCAAGATGGCACATTTTCAATGGAGCTGATGAAAAATGTCTTGCCTTTTATGCCTTTTGCTGTTTCCAAGTGGTACTCAATCCATAACAGGATTTTCAAAAAACATTTAATTTGAAGGTCTAGGCTTGCAGAGGGTTTTGAGAATTTACACAAGTGTTTTATGAGGGAAATTATATGAGGGTGTAAAATTGGAGAGGAACCAAACAGTCTTACAAGTAAGCACTTTCATCCTCTCAGAATCACTATGTTTTAAAAATAAGACCAAGCTTCCATTAGCTCCTACCTTGTGTGTCTTTATTCTTCATTCAGGATATTTAAAGCTCATTTCTCTACAGCTTCTTGTTTTATCTTCCTTCCTTCCTTCTCATTGCTCTAGATTGCCCCCAAGTAAGGCTAGAAATCTCTTGGAATTATAACTGATCTTCATATTACAGAGATCATTTCCATAAATGGCTACTTTTGTAGACTGGCATCATAGTACGAAGATGGATATGTGATTGCCTGGATTGCATAGTCAGAAATAAGAGACTCCTTATGGTTGAGGAAAGCAGATTATATATCCAAACTCTTCTTCTTCTATACCTTGCTGGCTGTCTAGAGTGCCCCAGCATTGAAATGTCACTTCTGGCATGAATCAGAAGTCCTGTCAACATATTGAGATGATGCCGTTTAGCTCAGAACTCTGTTTCCAGATACCGAATTCAGCACCCTATCAGTTTGTCAGCATGGCCAATTGGCCATGCTGGTAGGGGCTGATGGGAATTGTAGTTCCTGAACATCTGGAGAGCCGCAGGTTCCCTACCCCTGCTCTAGCCTGCACTTGAATCTCTATGGTTCATGCCAGAGGTAATATCACAACATGGTGGGAATGCCAATCCCCCCCCCATTTCCCCCTGCATCCTAGCAAACAGTAATGGTGGCATCAGGCTGGCAGTGGAAAGCATACCTAAGAATATTACCGTTGCCCAGGACAGGCATAAACGAATGCTTTCTCCCATGCTGCTTGCCCTGCTCTCAATGACCTGGGTGAAGAATTGACCCTCCATGGCAAATAAAATAGTTCTTCATGCCTCTGTCTAGTATGTGCGCCAAAAGGTGCCTATTCCTGCTCTGGAAGCAACTGAGGTTCGAACCCTTTCTCAGAGCAGGTATGTTTCCTAAAGCCAGGACACCCTAGAGAAGAGATCAATGTGAAAATCAAATTGCCGAGAGCTCAGTATCAGTATCTCTTTAATGCAATGTAAAAGCATTAAAACACGTGTCCCTACCATTTATCATACAAATTACCCCCATCCACTGCAGTTAGTTCTAGCAGGGGAGAAAGGACAGGAAATCATTCATATGTCAAGGAAGCAGGGAGCACAGGTTTAGTGGGAGAGATATTGGTCTTTAAACATAAATGGAACTCACAGGGCAGAAAAGCAAAATGTTGTCTCGTGTTATGGTTTGTACTGGTACTTGCTTCATTTTCCTGACACCCTGGCAGATTTGCAGTGCTGGAACCAGACTAAGAGAAAAACATCTGAATGCCTTAGAGACAATCAAGTAATATGTGTGGTGTTCAGGATTTACTCCTCCAATTTTGGGAGGTGAAACAATAGATCCCCACTCACCGGGCGGTTGAGTATTCTGGCAAAGGAAGAAAAACAAATCCATCCCAATGCAAATCTTGTCTCACTTCCCCATGCCAGTGCTGCAAAAGTAAATTTCGTTTATGGCCCAAATTGGGGGTGGGGGTGGGAATCGGTTTCTGAGTGTGAATGGGCACTAGCAAAGGGAGGAGTGGGCTGAGGGCATTGGAGGGTGTGTGTGTCTTCTTCCACAAGATTTCAAGCCCAGGAACACCCTCCTCAACTGCAGATCTAGGCCACAAATGTGGTGAAGGACTTTCCCCATTGGGGTGATTTGGGTTGCAGGAGGGTTTTCCAGTTTCTCTCCGCACTGCACTGCCTGAACCCCCAAGGAGATGGTGCAGCGCCACGGTCACTGTGCCACCCCAGCAGTCGTAGTGTTCTCCCCCACATTGGGATGGCATGAGTATTCTTCGTATCAGCCTACAACTTTCAATGCCATCCTCTGCAGACTTACTTGCTTCTAAAACCATGCAAGGTTTAAATAAGGGTGTGACTCTGCTTAGGATGACGCTGTTAAAATATTATGTCATTCTTCACCCTAGGCGCTCACACCTAGGATTCTGTTTTCTTTTTCCTGGGAGAAACACTGTTTATATTTAGCAGCAGTTACAATGGAGAATATTTTTCACCCATTGTTAATTCAAAAGATTTATCCAACCTTCCTGCAAGCAAAATCCTGGCTATTGCAATTTATCATTCCCATGAACTTATCAAGCCCGTTCCAGCAATGCACAACATAACAGCCTTGTAGCCACTGTCATGCCCCAGGGTTGATAATAATTTTATCTGGATGATGCCAGTGCAATTCCTGTAAATACAAAAAAAAATATTATTATTTTTACATTCTATCACTTTTAGTAGCAACTGGACAATTCGGTCATACATTCTGCTCAGGAAAATTTGGCATTCAGCTGTTCTTTTTCTTTAATGCCTTAATATTTGCCATAGAAATGAAACAGAGGCCTAATCATGTACAGGCTTCATTCAAGGTGCTGGTTATTACCTTTGAAAACCTGAAGTGATTGTTTACCTTCATAGCTTGTTGCTGTCAGAAAAAAAGCTCAATACCATCTCACGTATATGCCCGAGTTAAGGCATATGTGTAGGTCTGAGGCTTCTGAAGAGCCTCAGACAAGCATCTCCTACAGTGCTAGCAGAGTTTACAGGGCATGACTCTACTTGTTTCTGGCGGCTATCAGCCTTTCAAGGCCTTGGCCCACCGGGAACTTCCCTTGTAAGCTAAATGTCTATTCCTTCCCCCTGCTGGTCCTGGTTTTGAATCTGTTGCTAGTTCAGCTCATGGATTCAGAAAATCATACAACACCATCCCCCAACGATTTGGAAGCTGTTTGTGTTTGCAAATGCTGTAAAATGATTAGACAAAAGGGATTGGAGAAGAACAAAGCAATATCATTAAACAAATTGATCTCTAACACAAGCAGTGCTGCATCCAGCCAGAGTCAATTATTTCTTGGCCTGCCTACATTTTATAAGAATTTATAACATTTAAGATCTTAACTGTTGTTCAGATTTTCACCTCAAAGGTGAAAATCTGGGAAATGTGACTTCAAAGTGTGCCCTGTAACTTCAGAAGCTATCAAAGAAACAAAACACTTTTAGGTAAAGATCTGTCGAACCACTGCAGGCCAGCTGGGGAGGGCAGTAGAAGAAGAAGAAGACTTTATTTACAGTCAATGACCAAATATGGGAGGGCAGTAGCCAGCCTGCAGGGAGGTGGGGGGGGCTTGTGGCAGGTGGCCCAGGTGGGTGCTGTGGCAGCAGGTGACCCAGGAGCCCAGGAGCTGGCCTGCCACCACAGCGCCCACCTGAGCTAACCCCTTGAGCCCTGCCCTCCCCCGGCATCCCTGCTGACTCCTGTAAGTGGGGCACAGGGAGCTGGGCCAGGGGGGGCACACGGGGAGCTGGTTAAGTCCTAGGGTGCCATTTAGGCCTGGTGCGCCACTGCTCAGCCAAGATGTTCTTTCCACCTCACAAGGCTCATGTAATGATAAAAAGGACTACAGGAGAGTCACAGGCTTGAATGCTAAGCCTTCCATCTATTTGTGCTCCTCTTTGCCTGCTGTGAAATCAGTCTGCAGCTGTACAATGCAGTGCCTCTAACTCTAGGTGCTTTTCAGCTCAGTGTGAAGATGACCTTGCATGAACAAAAAATATGGAGCAGAATGTTGTCTCTGCCATGTAGTGGAATCACAAGCAAGACTTAGGGTTGCCAGTTGCCACCCTCCAGTCAGGGGCTGGTGATCTCACAAAATTAAAGCTGATCTCCCGACAAAAGGCATCTGTTCCTCTGGAGAAAATGGCTGCTTTGGAGGGGTGAATTTGATGGCATTATACCATGTTCAGAACCCTCCCCTCACCAAGCCTCACTATCTCCAAGAACTCCCAACTCAGATCTGGAAAGCCCACGTAGGGTCCAAGACAATGCATGCAACTCTGAGCTCCTTGGAGGAAATATATAGAGAGATGCAATCAAATATGAGTAGATAACATTAAAGGAGCAGCTAACAAGTAAAGCTGTGCTTTTATCTCTTAAAACCGGATTCAAAGCCTATCAGTGTGGCACAGGGAGCCAGGCCAGGGGGAACACGCAGGGAGCTACAAAACTTGCAAATATGTTTTTTTATTAAACAAAATTATAACCATAACATTGGAATGGTCCTATTAGCTCTCCAGGATGTTCAAGTTCTGCCTCAGGTAAATAATTTGTTCCTGGTAAAAATTATTTTCATTTATGGGAAGTGGGCACATTAAAGTCAGCCCATTCCTTCATTCCAAACCCCATAAAATCTATTCACGAACATTCTTGGGCAAATATTACACACGTAATGTTCCTGAAGCCAGTGATCATTCAGTTTATTTCCCACCTGAGGGCTCTTCCAAGGGACTAATCTCTCTCTGGCAGTTGTCTTGTAGGTTCTGTGCTCAAAAGATTATCTCTATGGCTTTCTGATGCCAGCTTTTGTTCTTTATGGGTTTATGGGCTTTTGTTCTTTATGGGCCACACAGCAAATGTATAATGGACTACAGCAGTTATAAAGGAACCCATTTTCCTTATTCCTGTTCACATGCGTGCTCTGTGGGCAGCAATTGGAGCCCATGGAAACAATCTGGATTGCTTTTGTGCCTTCACACAATGCCTCTCTCTCTCTCTCTCTCTCTCTCTCTCTCTCTCTCTCTTTTTAAAAATTTCCTGCAACACATGCGTAGCTGTGCAGGCATACAGAAATGAACCCTCACAGCCATGCCGATTGTCCCACAATACTTGCAACAGTATAGAAACAAAAGTTCAGGGCAGATCATAAACAGGTAGTGGCTGCTTGTGTAAGTTTTTGAACATTATTTTTGTGTCAGTTGTGTACAAATGTTATAAAAATGGCATAAGTGAAATGCAGGACTAACTAATGACAGCAGCTCAACTGAGGTGAAGCAGAACTGAAGGCAACAACAACCTACAGTGTCAAAGAGAAACAAAAACAGCCATATATGTCCAGTCATTTCTACCAAACTTCTAAGAATGAAAAGAAAACACAATCATGTTCTGTACTCCAAAAGGAAGTAAACAACAATTAAAACAATAACCACATACTCAAGAAATGAAAACAATCACAAGAGCCTCAAGAAATTAGTCATACACACACTGGTGACCTAACCAGAGTCTTATAAATGACATTACAGTTGTCACAAACAACATAGCCAAAGCTTTCTTGTCAAACAAAAGGTAGTTCAAAAGACCAAGGCAGCCCTGTTTAATAGCATGCCACAAAGCAGTCAGGGGATCTTGGCCTTTTGCATGCCTGTATTTCATTGAAATGCTTTCCTGACTTCAAATATCATTACCCCCAGACCAAACCCTATAAAAACTAAGAGCCTTTCTGGAAAAGGACATCTATTTTTAGCTGCAACAAAGCCGTAAAAACAGTATGAAAAGATCAATTTTCCACTTCAGGATCTGTAAGTAAATTAAAAAAAATCCTTCCTCCCCATTGTGGCAAATAAAGACTTCAGCAGAAAGTCAGTTTGCAACCTGCCCTGAATGAAAAACAAGCATCCAGGAGAAGAATTTCAGCCGAAGGTTTTAAGGGAACTTCAAAATTACATTCGTTTTTATATAAAATTAATAAAGGGATCTTTCTACGGCTGAGATTAATGTACTCAATTTCTCTGACTAAAATTCTCTGACAAATATTCCCTAAAGTTTTGATACCTTGTGTGTTGCTCCCTGTTTCAATTATTCATTTTGGAAGTTAATATTTGACTGTATTTAATAAACCACGTGGTTCCATCTTATTACTGTTTTTATTTAAATAGACTTTTAAATATTTTAATTCTAGTAATTTTAATGGTTTCATATCATTTTAAATGATGAGTGTAAGCTGCCATAGCAGCCTTTTGACTGAAAGAATGATCTAAAATAATAACCAAATAATTAGGTATTATTTGACAATATGTGATAAGTGACATAAAACAGCCTATATTTTGAGAGGATCTGATAGATGACACATGTAGGAGACGCTTGTAGGAGACGGTGTGTAGGAGACGATGGTGCAATTAATATTTGTCAAAATTAGTAGGTGATGCCAAGTTTAAAGTCCTCTAAATTTGAATTCTGAGGTAAAAAACATCACAACAACATTTGCATAGACTCAACAGCCTGTTATGATGGTGGAAGCTGACACAAGAGCTAAACAGCCACACTTTGTTACTCAGCTGTTATTGTTATATTCTGAGTTCATTCCTTGTGTATCCCCATTTTCAGAGATGAGGCAAGTGGCACCCAGAGGATGACTGTTTTCTGTGGTGGCAGTATCCAAACTTTGGAGCTCTTTCCTTAGGCATGTGCAAATGGGGCCATCTAAATTATAATTGAGACACAAGGTAAGGTCCATCCTGTTCTCTCTTACATTTCATTATCAGCATCAGCATATCCTGAAGTGGGTATAGTTTCTTTTTGGTCATGTAGGAGTAACTGAGAACAGACTGACTCTGATTACAGATCCTCAGATCCACAAACAGAAATGCATTCCCCAAAAGATTAGTTCATGGGATCTGTTTCTTTAGTGTCACCTTAATGTGATGATAAACCCCTGTATGTTTCTGCTAAATGATGTGCTGTGAGCATCTTCTCTGGATATGCAAACTAATATTCTTCACCAGACATTTTTGTACACTGAACCTGAACATATTTATTTGATGGGTCTTGATGATTGGTGGCTACTGATCCATTTTATGTGCTTTGGTCGACTAAACAAAATTTGTGAATGCTGTCAAGAGAGGAGGCAGAACTTTGAACTTGTGCAGAGAAGAGAAGAGTTTGGATTTATATCCCCCCTTTCTCTCCTGTAGGAGACTCAAAGGGGCTTATAATCTCCTTGCCCTTCTCCCCTGACAACAAACACCCTGTGAGGTGGGTGAGGTTGAGAGAGCTCTGAAAATCTTTGACTAGCTCAAGGTCAACCAGCTGGCGTGTGTGGGAGTGCACAGGCTAATCTGAATTCCCCAGATAAGCCTCCACAGCTCAAGCAGCAGAGCAGGGAATCAAACCCAGTACCTCCAGATTAGAATGCACCTGCTCTTAACTACTATGCCACTCCTGCTCCTAAAGAAGACTTTATTTATGGTCAATGACCAAATATAACTTGTGCAGAAAAGGAAGTAAGCAGGAACTCTGGAGAGGGGAGTTATTCCAAAGATTCTTTGGAGTGCAATCCTATCCAGAGTTTCTCCAGTCTATTGACTGTAATATGTTTAGATGGAAATAACTTTGCATAGGATTGTGCTGTCAGAAACATCTCTAAAGGTTGTCTGTCTGGGGGACTCCTGTCAGTCTCAGGACTACTTTGAACTCATCACTGACCTGATGCTCTCTTGTCTCAAGGGAACAGAGGTTAAGAAATCCTGTAACTTTTTGTTATTGAGGAAAATGATCTCAAAGAATAGAGACAATTATCTAAGAAAAATGAACCCCTGCCTTAGGCCATCTATGTATTGTTCTACCAAAAGATACTTTATTACTGCATTTAAGGACATTTCAGACTTAAATCTAGAAAGGACATGGATGCTCCATAGATGATAAAAGGCAGTTGGAGTGATCTAAGGTAATTGCTTAAGATCTTGGCATTTTGTCTACCTGGAAAAAAAATGTATTGCATCTCAGCATCTTCTACTCTGCTCAGCTGAAGGGAACATGTGGATTTATTGCTTCTGGGTGCTACCTATCATCTTCAGCATCACATATTTTTAATCTAATTGGGCTAATCTTGTACGGTCTCCATCTCGATCCCTCTAGCTCTGATAATGTATGGGTCTCTCTTGTGCTTTACTGTTAATATCTCACTAGGATATTATGCAAGGAGCCAAAGCAATTGCATTAGCAATAAGTTATCGCAGTGAGATTTGGATCAGGTCTAAAGAATAAAATGCTATAGGATGAATAGAAGCCATTTCTTATGACCTTTAAAATGCTCCAGTCTGCTGCAAAAGGCAATGAACTAAGAATTCAAAATATCCTGCAACTACAGTATCTAAGAGCTGTTTGCTCATTGCAACAGGCTTGAAAATCTAGTTGCTCATGTGCCTTAAAAGCACTGGAAGTCCACTAGCTACCCATAAAGTGACCAAAATATTTGCATGAGCATAGAAATGAATTGCCCTCCATACACCCCCCCCCATTTTTCCTCTGTACATTTTGATATTCCTCAAATGTTCTCTGTCTATATAAATATGAATTGAATATCAGTTTGATGGAAGTTAAATATGTGGGTGGGGGGAGCCTCTGGTTATATTTTCTGTGGTTTTACTCTGTGCATCTTAAGTGCATAGTGATTTACCCAAACCAGACGAGGAGGAAAAGATCTGTGCTTGAAATGTGGACCCACAAATGTGGACCCACAAACAATTTTAAAAATGCTAATTTACAGTTTTAGGCAGTTGCTTTGAAGTCCAGGGAAGGATCACTAACTCAGAAAGTTTTTAACCCATTCCTCTCATTAATTCTTAGAACAGAAATGACGGAAACCAAAAACAAGGCAGAAACAAATAATCTCATTTGTTTCATGGTTCATTACTTTCTCAATTGCTTTGTATTGGCAATGCAAAGAAATGCCATGGAGGCATTTACATTGGTTGCATTAACTGGTACTGTCCATACATCTTACAGAAGAGGAGAGTGGAAAGACAGAAAACAGTATCACTGACACATTGGAAACCTCTCCGCCATGCAGCACAGAGATACTAGGACTCTTACAGCTCAATCCAGGGGGGTACAATGGCTGGGGATGGCACCTATGCTGTGCCACCATGCCACCTCCAGAGGAGATCCAGGCAGTGCAGGATGGCAGTGAATATAGGAAAAACCCCAGCCACTGGACAATCCCCCATAGCCCAAAATGGACTTATGCCACGCTTTCAAATGGTAGAAGTTGGACTCCTGCATCAGGGGCATTCCTGGACTGAAAGTTTGGTGGAAAATGCCTAAGGTTGACTCTGCCCCTGGGAATGCCCCTAGCTCACCTCCAGCTGTGCTGGCGTCCTTTAGGTTGGCATGGCTCTGTGGTAGGACACCTCTTCTGAGTCAGGCACTGCACAGCTCTGCGGCACCCGGACACTACCCTGTTTGCCACTGGCATATGTGTCACTTACACTGGCGGGATGGGCAAATGCATCAGTGTGACCCTATGCCCCATTGTGCTTTCTCCCCCAGATTGGGCTGCCCACCCCTCTGCTCTGGGCTGCCAGCACGCTTTTTTACATTGCCTCGGAGGCAGATGTCCTTTTCTTCTGTTTATGGCATTTGTAGTCTCTTCAGGGAATAGGGGCATGCTCTAAAATTTCATTCGTTTTGGATGCAAAATACCAGACAGGAAAATACTGACTCCATTTCCCACTGAAAATCAATGGGAAAACACAGCAAATGGCAAAAATGTAAACAAAGGAAGAAATCAATAACACCAGACAAGTGAATGTATTTAAAATAAACGAAAAGTGAAACAAATGGGATCTTTAAAAGGAAAATGGATGGAGCAATGAAAATATATCCATGCACACCCTCACAATATGAATTTAGAAACAGTCACACCCCAGGAAATCCTGAACAGACCATTCAGAGTAGACAACTGAAAGCTATGAAGACTAGCAATCTGACCCTAGCTGTAAGGTAGATTTATATATTTGTGTCCATGAGGCTGCCATGTTGTTTGATGATATACAGTGAACTGTCTAATCATCAGCTCATACCCAAAATTGGAATTCTGAAATTTTAAAGGGAAAGGACTTAAGGAAAAGGTTCAAAATCAGTGCCAAAGAACAAGCTACCGGTATTTAAAAAAAACCCCAAGCATAAAAAAGCATCCATACAAAATGAGATTTAAAGTGTCACTTCTAATTTCTCGGCATGTCCTTTTAAAGACATTCATTTTCACCTCAGAGGGCTTGAATAAGTGAGATTGATTCTCAATTTGTGGTGAGAACATCTCTCTATTCTTGACTACTTGATCTATGTTTTAAAAAGAGAATGGGGTTTCAAGAGGACAAGCTGTTAAGTGATTTTCACTGGTGTGTGAAAGAAAAATCTCAATCAGCAAACCGTGTGAGGGACTCTTATACCTCCTGAGATTGTTCAATACTTCCGTTTCTTGCACAGGACCAAGAGGGAATTCAGAAAATGGGGGCAACTTGAGGAATATTCAATCGGAAATTGGTATTGATGCTTCTGTTAATCACACCATCAACATTTCTCTTGTAACCAAGCTGAGAATATTGTCAGTATAGTTTATTGTGAGCTGATGCAGCTGAAATAAGAAGCTGGTGCCAGAAAGATTTCTTTAAAAGACGAACAGCTTGTCTAGACTTCCAGGGTTTATGTTCATTGGCGACTTACCCTGCACCACTCTTGATTTGATGTGAATGTTAACACAGTTTACTGACAATGCCAGCATCAAACACAGCTGGGAACTGGCAGTCAGAGCCTTTGAATTATGATGCCTCAGCCAACTGTTCCCCCAACATATGATATGGCAAAATGCAAGAAATCCCATCTTAGTCTTAAAGGGATGTTCAGGAAAATCTCACACAATTGCATTCTGGGGTATGTTTCTACCCTGCACCAAGATTCAAATGTATCTCGGGGTTAAAAAAAGAAGTTCTGCAAACTTTTTTTGTGCTGGCCGAAGTCAATAGTTTTCACAATATTGAAACATTTTGAATAGATTTCCTCCTCATCTTTTGCTCCTCCTCACTTGCCTTATGCATATATACTTTTTATTCTTAATTTGAAATAGCAAAATCTCTCTCTCTCTCTCAGACACACACAGAAATGAAACCCACCTTAGGCTAGGTCCCAAGTCATAGGCTAAACACCAGAGATCTAGGCAGCAGCTCCATATTTGTAACCTTCCAACTCTGCATAACTGTCCCTTGCACTATCAAGTTTATAGTATGCAGTCCCATTCATGGCCAGTCCAACCTACATTATGCCAGCCAGCAGGCAGATCAGGCAGAGATCGATGGAATTCCTAAAATCATCTTGGAAAACATTCTGCAGTTTTTCCATATCCAAAAGCAAACTTCAAACCTGTCTCAATTGATGGTGGCCAAGGTACTAGGGCATAGTTATCAACACATTCTAAGGAATGACATGTCAGATGTCTTGTTTATTTTTGAACAGTGTTTATTTTTGAACAGTGAGTAGCAAAATTCACCAACTTAAGCAGTCTCCACGGGGCAGTCTCCTGTCACAGATTCCAGTATTTCTGGATTTGCCTGATTGGATTTTGGAGGATTTTGAGCATCTGGGCAGTGGGAACTGGAAGAAATTAAACTGTGCTACACATGAGGTCTAACTACATGTCCTCTGATTTATTCAGTGACATATTATAAAACTGTCATAGGTATGACCAGATGCTCTTTCCTAATTTACTAGACCACATGGCTTAGAAGACTGATTCACTTGAGAATAGGGAAGATATTCAAAGGCAAAGCAGGTTGCTAGATTTAAATTCTGGGCAAAAAGAAAATACTAGGAGAGAGAGGGATACGAACAGATGGACAGAGTCAGAGAGAGAGTGCAGAGTTATCTTTTTTTTAAAAAATCACCCTTTTACATTTGCAGCATACAATGTAAGTGAAAAGGAAGATGTCTTTCTTGATACAAGGAAATGTGCAATTTTATGAATATGCATTTCTGTGCATTTATTTTATTTCTGATATGGGTAACTTGCTGTTATGCAATATAGCAGAGAAAAGATTAAACTTTAGGCTTATAACTTGACGTATTTCTCCGCCGAGGATACCCAGCAGGCTTCATGTGGAAGAGTGGGAAATCAAACTCAGTTCTCCAGATTAGAGTCTGCTTCTCTTAACCACTAAAACATGCTGATTCACTTTGATATACTGTGGCCCATTGTTTATTTATTTATGTATTTGCATTTATACCCCACCATATCTCAATGACTCAAGGTGGCTTACAATAAAACCATCCAAAAATACAATAAATATACCATAAATAAACATTTTAAAAGCATAAATACATAAATATAAAACAATTACAAAGATGGAGTAAAAACAATCCAGCATGGGAGCACATAGAAACAAAACCAGAGTGCACATGCCACATCTGAACAAGGACCAGAGATGGTTTAAAAGAAAAAGGAAGGTCAAAAGAGTATACATGGAATACTAACCTTGGGGCTCTTCTCTGTGCAGTGGGCTTGTAGTTTAAATGTGAGAAGGTTTTCACTCCTGACATGGAGCTTTTCTGCTGAGAACTTTCCTGGGTCTGGTTTCCTTAACTCTGCCCATCAACTAATGCTTAAAGGCACAGATCTCATTAAATATCTCAAGACTGCTGGCTTAACCCTTTAAGCTGCACTAACATCAACATTACTGTTCCAAAAATAACCTCCCCCCTCAAATGAAAAAGGCAAAGCAATTCCCTGGACCACAGTCTGCTAAAGAAGAGGACCATCCTAGAGCTGATATTTTCTTCTCTTCTCCTGTCCTCTCTTCCCCAACCCCTAAACACAAAAAAACCCTCTTCCTCCTCCTGCTACTTCTGCCAGAGGACAGAGAGACTTGTTATTTCCAAGCACTCTCTATTATTGTTATATCAATGAGTATCAGAGTTCAGTGTGTTTTAGCCAAGCTTCAGTGAGCAAGCTTCTTTTCTGTGACTTGAAGCAGCTGGCAACATAGAAGGGGAGTGACGGGGAAGACATGGATGGAAGTTCAAGGGAGTTGGAAGGGTGAAGAGAAGATGTCTGGGGCAAAACTGTGCTTACTGGCAAATCTGCATCACTTTGGCAGCAAAGCAAATTAAAATCATTCTAGAAGTGGTCTCACTTGCCATGGAGAGAATGGAAAGTGAAAACAGGGCTCAAGGAAATATGTCTGTACAAGAAATCTCAACACTGTGATGGACATTTGCCCCCATTGTGCAACAGAATCCTTGTGCATAATTGACCTGTAACGTAAAGATGATATTTTCTTTCTATTGATCCACATTTGAAATCTCCCCACTTACTTGAAATCAGTCTTAATTGTTCTCATAGGGCAATCAGATAATGTTTGGTTGTTCAAACATTCCATCTTTGATCATGCGGCAAAAAAACTTCCTGAATTTTAAGGGGATCTTTCTGCCTAGATGGTTTGATCATAGTGACTGACCTCTGTTATGCCAAGCAGAATCATCACTGCAAAATTATTTCATTGCTGCAGAGACGCTGGAAAAATGGGATTTCTAGAGGAAAGGATTTTCTCAAAGGATTTTTTTTTAAAAAAAGCAGTCCCTTATGCTATGTCAACATGCGATCATGGAGCAGTTTCTTCCAGGAGGAGTAATCTGAAGGGGAAGGAATGGCTGTAAAGGCTTCATTTCTCAAAAGCTATCTTGAGTTGCTGTCGCAAGAAGTCCTGTTCTTCCTCCTCTGAGAGGAGGCTCACCAGCCATAATCAGCCTCATGAAGATCTATACAAAAATCAATAATCTGACTCCTCTTACATTAAAGCCTCCCTGCCTTCCCCCACCATTATTGTGCTGGGAGGAATGGTGGACACTTGTCAAAAGCCACTTTGGCTAATTGGGCTCCCAGCCTAAAAGCATCTTGGGGTGGTGGGAGGGGGGCTCTGCTACAATCAAATCTAATGGAAGGGCAAAGGTTAATGCATGATTAGACAAGAAGAACTCCATCTTAGAGCAAACAGGCGCATTTGACTTCCCTTAACGGGAGAGAAATGGCCTCCAGGAGTGGACTATACTAAATCAAGACTAGAATGGAAGAGGCCTCTGCTTCCCAAGCTATTGTTTTATGTCCCTGAGCATATGCCTGCCTTTGTCCTTCCTGCAATGTCCTTGGTGGAGCTCCGGGTAGATTTACCATTGCTGACTCAGCCTGCTGGCAGTGGCTGCCCTGCACGGTTTGGCTCCCCCTCCTATTCAGAGCATGCCAAGCGACCTGGATCCTAGTGCAAAGCTGCTCAGGTGACGATGATGATGCACTCACTCTGGGAGAGGGGGGGGGAGCAGAAAGGAAAGCACACAAAGCCAAGCTTGATTAGAGAAGTAATGGATACGGCGAATTATTTTGATTAATGACAGCCAGACGGCATCCAGGTTTACTACCCTGCTGAGTGAGGCATAAGGAAGAAAACTCCCAGCTTGAATGCAGGGAGAGAGAAAGCGTGCAATGCACTGACTCTGAGACCAGGGGGTCAGAAGTGCACACTGGCTCTGTGGAAAGGAAAGGCACACCGAAAGCATTCTTGAATCGGCTTCCTGTTGCATTTTAATTTTCTGCTGTCAAGTCATCATTGACTTATGGTGACCCTATAGAGCTTTCAAGGCAAAAGATGTTCAGTGGTGGTTTGGCACTGCCTGCCTCCTTGTAGTGTTGCCAGCCTCCAGGTGGTGGCTGGAGATCTCCTGGGATTGCAGCTGATCTCCAGGCAAAAGAAAGCACAAGTCACCTGGAGAAAATGACTGCTTTGGATAGTGAACTCTATGGCATTGTACCCCACTGAGGTTCCTTCCTCCCCAAACTCACCATACTCAGACTTCACCCCCCACCCCACCCCCCATCTCCAGGTATTTCTTAACCTAGAGCTGGCAACCTTACCTCCATGTCACCCTGTTATTCCTTGGAGGTCTCCCATTCAAATACTAGCCAGGGCTGAGAGTGACTGGACCAGAGTCACCCAGAAAGCTTCCATGGTGCAAGTGGGGATTCAAACCTGGATTTCCCAGGTTCCAGTCCAACACCACTCTGGCTCTCCTGTTGTGTACTGCATTCAGTAGCCAACACACACACACAGCTTCCATTAACAATTCATCATGGTTGGGTTCAAACAGTCGTAATGCTGGGAGACTCTTGAATGGGTAACAGCAGCTGTGCGGGGGAGAGAAGGGGTTTAATCCTGCCATTTTTCATATAATCTTGCTAATTGAAACAATGCCCATGCTGTTATTCGCTCTTAAAAGAAAACCTTGGAACATGAACTAGGTGGCTGGTAGTGCCAGCTTTAATTAGCACACACACACACACAAAGGCTAAAGGTCAAAACTCCTGCAGAGTACTGTTTGCTTTTGGAAAAACAATGGAAAGACCTAATCATGCATCCTCCACTGTCATGTCTACTTTGACTCCAAGACTGAAAGGGAAATTGTTGAACATCCCACACAAACTCATTAGATTTGTCCTTCTTTTACCCTCTTCAGTGCATAATAATGCAAGGTTAATTTCCTTTCCACAGCTCATACCTATTTTACATTTCAAGGTGAAACCCCTCTAGGTTTCCTCTCACCAGTATGAGACCCAAGACACCCAAAGTTGGCAGTGAGCCATTAAAATCAATGTCAATATTTTTAAAATAAATCCCACAATGCTAAAGGGGTTATGAAACTGCTAACTTTCAAAAACATCTTGCAAACATGTAGTGGTTAGTATCAGACTAGGATTTGGAAGATCCCAGTTCAGTTCTCCCCTCTGCCATGGAAACTCACTAAAGCAGTGATGGCGAACCTATGGCACGGGTGCCAGAGGTGGCACTCGGAGCCCTCTCTGTGGGCACGCACACACAGAGTTCGTCATGTGGGGGGTAGAAAATCACCCCCCCACACACACACACACCTAGGCTGGCCTGGGCCACTGAGCATGATGTGCAAGCACTGCGGTGAGCAGGGAGGACTTGGCTGGTGCCTGTGCTCCAGGTGGCTGCTGCCTGAGGGGCAGGGGGCGCAGAGGAGGCAGAGATGCTAGAGAGGCACAGAGCAGTGCACGCAGGACTTGCTGGAGGCTACAGCAGGCTGGCCCCTGCTCAAGCAGGTGGGGCAGAGGAAGAGGGAGCCAACCATTTTTTTCTAAAGTAAAACCTCAGCATTCAGGTTAAATTGCCGGGTTGGCACTTTGCAATAAATAAGTGGGATTTGGGTTGCAATTTGGGCACTCGGTCTCAAAAAGGTTCGCCATCCCTGCACTAAAGGATCTAGGACTCTTGCTAAGCCAGTCTACCACACAGGATTGTTGTTATGAAGATAAAATAGAGTAGAAAACCATGCTGGAAGCAGCAGTGGTGTAGTGGTTAAGAGCAGGTGCCACAGCTGAAGCAAAACACATGTGCTCAGGGAATACCAGCTGCATTTTCTCTGTTGGTTTCTGCTCAGCAAATGTATAACAGGTTGCAGTTGTTAGAAAGTTGTTAGGAAAAAATCCATTTTCCTGTTTCCCATTCATACGCATGCTGTTCAGGAAGCGATTGGGAACCCATGGAAACCATCCGGGTTGCTTTCGCACCTTCGCGCTTCGGCTTCTCTCTTACTTTTTAATTTCCCGCAACACTTGTGTAGCCATGCTAATCATTCATGGTCAGTGTAATTATTGTTGCAGAAATTATTTAATAGTTAAATCATGTACATGCCACCTCCAAATCCATATGATTTAAAGGTTGGATGGTTAATCTACTAAAGTAAATTGGTCATAAGAGTTAGTTATAGCTCATTGCTCTGAACTGCAATTTGGTTTAGAATGCCTACAATATTACCTTTAAAATCCCAGGTGGCATCCAAGCCCAGAATGGGGTTTTTTTTCTCCAGCAAAGTACATTTCTTCTCCAGGCTACAGTCTTCCTGGGGGATCAAATTAATCCTTCTCATTATATGGCAGTCTTACAGCTCTCTTTGCCTACTATCCAATCCTCTCAACTAATTTGTAAGGTAGGTTTGGATGAGTGAAAATGATGTATTCATTTTTACCTTATTTATATCCCACCTTTCTTGCAGAAACTCAAGGCAGATTACAAAACGTTTTAAAAAATTCAATCAAATAGCATAAAACATCAAATGAACAATGCAACAGGACTAGGATTACAAAATGATAAAGCAGCGCAAATTAAAAATGGTGTACAATGCCACATACAGTAAACAATGTAGAGAATGGATTACAAAAGCAGATAACACTGGAGTAAAGGCAAAATGATAAATGCAATAAACAGTGCAATAAACTGGCAGCACAATCCTATCCAGAGTTATTCCAGTCTAAACCAATATTTGGTCATTGACCGTAAATAAAGTCGTCTTCGTCTTCAGTCTAAACCAATTGTAAGGAATGGGTTTAGACTGGAGTAACTCCCTTTGCAGCCAGATGTGCTGAGCTTCCAGGTGAATAACCACAGGACACTTTTTGGATTAAATTGGGCCACAGCCCTTTATTAATGCTGAAACTGGGCGAGCAAGAGGAGTGCATTGTAGCAGCCGGTCAGCACCCATGGCTGACCCTGGCAACAACCCCAATCCCTATTGGAGAGGACAGAAAGGTACCGGGCCACCGGGCGTTCGCCCTACTTGGGCCCCCTAACTGCTGGGGTGTTGGGCTCAATTGCAGAGGCCTCCACGACATGCACCATGAGCCTGCCCCACCCCAAGCCTCTTATGGAGGCCCCCAGCCTTGGGGAGATGCTCCGTGTAAGCTCAGCCCCCCCCCCACAAGGATGCACTTCTCTGCCCAAACCGCCAGAGCTGCGACTTGTAGTAGCAACGAAACCCCATCCCAAAACAGGGAGGGTAGGTGGGTCAGTTTGCTAAGGTGCCAAAAGAGGCCGAAGCAACCGCGGGCTGCCTAATATAATCAAGTGCCTTGATTTAGGATTGTGCTGTAATTCTATAAAAGTGAAACATTTTGGACAACATTTTGTGCAACTATAAAATGGCTGCTGCAAGAAGTAGAACCAGCCACAAAATGTCAGGGAGTTTGGTTATGCATAACTCCAGTAGTAACTCCTCACCATTTCAGGCAGACATTCTGTTTAACAGAATGACTTTTAAAATAAACATATTGGTTAAATGAACATATTGGTTAAAAGTGTTTTCTTGCATACAATCAGCTTACCTCCTGTAACACAGTGAAGATCCTTATGTTGTGATGGCAGCTGCTGCCAAAACAAGTTTAAGAAGATCTGCCTAGTCAATCAGATCTCCAATGGCCAATCAGAAGCTCTGCATGGCAAAAGCCCAATCCAGCTCTACTCATTTTCGACAAACACTTGGTGGGCACGGGGAAAGGGGTCAGCAGGTGCTGTGACACTCAGGGGCATCATGTCGGGAACCTCTAGGTTGGATCTCTGGATGTGTGTTTATTTTCCTTTCCAAATCATCTCTGGATGTGTGTTTATTTTCCTTTCCAAATCATCACCCTTGTTCCCCCTTCTCTGTCTTTTCCCCTTGTATGAGCACTGATACATCTTGCATGTCTGGTCCAGTCTGGCTTGTAGATATTCTGAACAGTATCCTCAACTCTTTCACACCTTGTTGGACAGTTTGCCTCCATTCTTGATTTGTTTCTCTTTAACTTGGGCTTACAGTAACTCCTTAAGCAAATGAAATACTAGCGGGATTTCTCTACATGTTCCTGAACTGAAAGGCCCCAGCTGTAGCCACAATTTATCATCCAAGAAACTTTCTGCTCTGCAATTAAAATCTGTGAGGTCAAATTATCCTTCAAATGACCACTGAAAGATTTCATGGTAGGTATTCTTTTCCCCTTCCATCCTGGATACTCTGATCTTTATGACTGCATGCTATCGATTGTGCTGCAGGCAGCCAGCAGCCAGCCAGCTGAGCTGATCTTCCCAGCATATCAGGTCACTGTTATTTTATTAGAAGGTTGAGAAGGTGCCTCCGTGGCCTTTGCTGACACACCAGGTCATCAAGAAAATGGTATTATCAGCACAGCTGAGATCCAACTTATGCTGCAGAGCAAATTAAACCCTTCTGGTTCCAATGCATATTCTAAAAGGATGCTGATACTCCTAGCTGCTTTGTATAATGTGTTTGTTGTCTAACACAGGATTCACTCAAAGGAGAATGAGACAGAAGCTTGAAAAGCTGGCCTCCTTATAAGATAGTTCATTGGTTGCTACTCCCAGTGCCTCTATATCATTAAAGGGGTACCCAAATATTGGGCATGGATGGGGAGTGTCTGTGCTCATTGGCAGAGCATCTGGCTTGTATGCAAAAGTTCCCATGTTCAATCCTCAGTATCTGCAGTTCAAAATAAGAGGGTCAGTCAGTAGTTGATGCAAAGACCTTGACTTGAGATCCTGAAGCACCACTGCCAGTCCAAGCAGACTAGACTGACATTGACTGAACAGTGAAGTGAGTATAAAGAAGGACTGTGTGGGTTGCAGGTTGGCTCCAGTTTCGAGGGTAGGCTCATGCTACTTTACCTCTATGAGTCCTCCAAGAGTAAGAGGTGAGTACAAAGGCAGATGGGACTGCTGAGAACTACCACCAGCTCCCAAACAAGGATGCCTGTGAGACCACCTTTGTGTGATGAAGAGCCCAACAGAAACATCCTATGAAAAACCCCTGCAATTTTGTTCTCTTGACTCTGCCTCTCAGCAGCTCCGTGATCCCAAAGGGGAGGGATGGACTGAAACATGTAAACGGAGGCAGGAGAAGGAGAAAGAGGAGGAGGAGTTTGGATTTATATCCTGATTTTTTCAGCTGTAAGTGGCTTACAAACTCCTTCCCTTCCCACAACAGACACTTTACAAGTCAAGTTTAAGGAAGTGGGGCCACTTTGATGAGATGTTTAATAATATTACTAATGTCTCTGTTTACAGAATCCCAGGGGTTTTTTTTTTAAAAAAAGAAGAAGACGTCTTTCAAATGGGATAAGTCATTCCAGTTGTTAGAAGATGGTTTCAATCTAAACATTTCTTGCAGACAAGAGCTCGTAGCATTGCAAAGTTCACCTCGCTGGAAGTTCTCTTTATTCCTAAGATCCATCTTCTTGATTCCCAGGTCCTGATTACAAATCTTTGTGTTACTGACAAAGCTGGAAACTGAAATGGTGAACTAAACAATTTTATGCTGATTTATTATTTGTACACATGTTTATCATATGTACAGCTTTCTATTTTTCCAAGTGGCAAGAGGTTCCAGTGGCTGCTGCTGCTCTGTGTGTTGGAGAGATCATCAAAGACCCATACTCTTTGGTGATATCTTTATTAGGTTTTTTAAAACCAAATGCAGGGGATTTGCCAAGCAAGCAGACAGAAAGCACTAGAAGGGAAAGTAGCATCAGCATCACTCAAAGAAAAACAGCTATCATTTGCAAAATGTAGACTAACAGAGTAATCCTGAAAAATGTTACTCTAATCTAAGTCAGTTGAAATGAATGTGCTTAGATTGGAGTAACTCTCCTTAGGACTGCACTATTAATTGTTCTGGTGAGCTACAAGATTTCCTTGATTGGATGTTGATGAATAATGGCTACTTGCTAGGACACACGCCATATGCTCAGATGAGGGCAAAAGAAAAAAAATAACTTGGGAGTTGGTATATGGTCAGCAAAAGAGAAGGAGATTTAAGTTTGCAGCTGACTGGGGAAAACAGCACTTTTTTTGGAAGGAGGGAGAGTTGCCTGTGTCAACAGTTTTGCTTTATATGGAACTGTTGCTGCTTTATAGGTTTGCATCACCTGTTTTCTCTCTATGCTCTTTTTGAGTGCATGGTTGTATCACAGCTCATCCCCATCATTCATCAATGGGTATTCCAGGAAATCTCCTAGCCATCAAAAACTGCTAAGCAAGCATTTCCCATTAACTCTAGAAATGTCAACTGACTGGCATTTCTCCTTAGCAAGCTATCAAGAGTTATACAAAATATCGGTTATCTCCCACAACGCACAGCACAATAGTATTTCTGTTGCAATATATTTTTATGGCTAGCTTGGTTATCATGAATGACTAATTACCTGCCTAAGTGGATAAGCCAGACTACTATGGCTTCTTAAAGGCTGAGATTTTTCCCTGGTACCTTTGACAAGGTGAAACAAAGCAGCTCACAGGAGGAGCGGAAAAATAGTCGACAAAAAGCCTGCAACATTTATTCAATTAACTGGCAAAAAGCAAGGGAGTGCACTATGGCACTGTAAAGGCTAACAGATTTGCTGATACATAATTTATTGGTGCGTTCTTCCAATTTGACTAAGCATTTTTAAATTGTCAGCAGCTGGTGTCATGTGGGAAAAGGCATTTTACCTTCTTGCCACAGGGAGGAAAAATATACCTTTGGAGAGGATGTCTACTATTAACACTCCAATCTAAATGTGAAACTTGCCCTTCTCCGGAATAATTCTTTTTATTTGCATTTATATTTAACTGCTTTAACATTTGTTGACAGACAGTAGATTAATAGTGACAGTTTCTTCAACCAGATGGAAGCTCTAATTTCAACAGATTTTAATTTGAAGAACATAAGAAAGAGCCTGCTGGATCAGACCAGAGTCCATCTAGTCCAGCACTCTGCTACTCGCAGTGGCCCACCAGGTGCCTTTGGGAGCTCACATGCAGGATGTGAAAGCAATGGCCTTCTGCTGCTGTTGCTCCCGAGCACCTGGTCTGCTAAGGCATTTGCAATCTCAGATCTAGGAGGATCAAGATTGGTAGCCATAGATCGATTTCTCCTCCAGAAATCTGAAATTTTTAGTCAATTAATTTAATTAATAAGTTTTAAAAATGGTTGTTATTTTTAAAGTAAATGCTTCTTCTGAGGGAGAATGTTTGTTCTGAGATGTGGCCTGCTCTTGTGTTGCTAAAAGAGGCATTCATCACACAAAGGAAAGAATAAAGCAGTTCATTGGCACCTGCTGTAACACATGCGTCTTTAAAAGGAAGTCCCTTTTCAGAAGGGGCATTCCTCCTTCTGTCATATCCTGGAGAGAATGCCTCTTCCGAGATGCTAGGGGCTCAACACATGAAAGCATCATCTGGAAAAAAAAATAGCTTTTTCTGTTTAGAACCATTGCCTTCTTTGTACAAGTTTTCCTTCTGGTTTAATCCATTCAAACTCTTGCAACAAAGCAATTTAGATGTCTATCATCCAGAGATCTGATCCATTCATCACAAAAGATCTGAAAGCAAACCATTATTTTCTACTTGCAAGCCTCCTCTCTGCTAAAATGCAAGAAAAGGTGATGTTTGATCCCAAACCAATAGCCAATTTTTCTTTTTTTGAAAAAAACTGTCCTTTGTTCTCTCTCCACACTGATCTCTGGCTGGAATGAGGGAGCACATTTATTTTTAAAGAAGGGGAAAACACACAGGGTGACCTTTTTCTCTATTTTTAGAATAGAGATGGTGCCAAATCAAGATGTAGGTTACTATGACATATGAATCACCCTGTTCTTTGGAAAGGAATGGTTAGAGGAGGAAGTGGCTATACATTGCCACTGTTCTAAACTGCAGTTAGCAGGAGATATTTAGCATATTGCCACTAGAGAACAAAGAGCAAATAGGCTTTTAATCCCCAAAGAAGGTTGAAGAAAACCCTGAAAGGGTTGTATAAAGACATATTCAGACTCTTAAGCTACGTCAAGCTACGCCTTATAAAAAATGTGTGAAACCTGAAATTTAGTCCAGGCTGCAGCGGGGCTACTCTGGCATTCTGATTGGATGCCAGTTAAGAAGGGGGCAGACTGGGGCTCCTTCCTGGAGTTTAGGGCCAACTAACATTGGCTACTTCCTGGTGTTTAGGGCTGGGGGCACTGTACCCTGGCCCTCAGATTTATACCACCCTTTTGGTGGTGTACAACCTGTGAGCTCGATGGGGCTTTTTGGTGGGGTGGTGGTGATTTGGGGGGTTTCCTTTACTCCCCATGCTGCCAGAAAGCCCTCTTGGAGGTGACAGTGTGTTGCCACAATGCCACAGCATCCCACTGCCTCCAGCTTTGGATGGGGCTACCAGTCCAGTTCCAATCATGGGTTAATGAATATATTGGTAAACTAATACTTTTACTGATCTTGGGAAATATGCATATATATCTGTTTGAAGCCACATAGAAAGCTTTTTCTTCCATCCCACAATTCATGCACAAATTTCAGTTCTTATATTGTTAATGCCACTTCAACTGCCTTTTCTCAAAAGGGGCTCTAAAAATTAATTGCCCAATGATTGCACAGAGCTGGGTGTGTACAGATGGGGGCAAGTTCTAAGTATTAACTATCATTCTTCTTTGCTGCTCATCTTCTGGGATCATCTTACGAAAGAATCATGAGAGGTCCACGATAAAATACTTGGATGATCACCATCCATTAAAATGGGAACTGTACATCAGTTGTAGGAAGCCAGAGCTATATAATACCATCATTTGCACTCCCTTTGTTTTCCTGAGGAACTTTGCCCAGTCATTTCATTATTGCTTTGCAAATGATTCTCCAGACATATTAACAGCAGCTCAAAGGGACAGTTTTGACCTTCCTGTTTGGAGATTTTGAAGAGTCAGCAGGTTGTATTAACTAAGCTTCTCATACCACATCGAGTAACGTAACGCTGAAACACAACCTGGCTCTTTGCGGAGCTGCAAAATGCAAGTGTGCCTTTTCAGTGGGAGAATATTGATGGCTATTTTTACACTCAAATATCCCAGCTTTTGAAGGATAACGCTAAAGCGATCGAATGCTTAAAGGGCAAGTGCTACACTGAAATGTACATGCATTGGATACTATGTCTTTGAAAGACTAATGAGCTAATTGTTTAAACATTCCAAGTGGTGTAAAGACACAATGCAAAACAGCAAATTGAAAGGATGAAACTGCCCCATACCTACTAAATCAAACAAATGGAAGCTGAAACAAAATAAGAGTTCCAGGCCTTATGGAAATTGTTTCAGAGGATAGCTGTATTGTTCTGATGCAGAACAGTTGATTCAAGGCCAAGGGCCATAGCCAGTGTTATATGGTGGTAGGGAGTGGTGGACTCTAATCTACAGAACCCTCTTCTCCCTTCCTGGTCCCATGGCCTTGGGATGCTGGGGATATCCATACAGGCTGATGGAGCTAGTGGTGGTCAGGGAAGAGATTCTTCATCCATCTTAAGCCCTTTCACACTGCAAAACACTCTAGAATATTTACAGGTAAATATCCCACTTATACATTTTTCACAGGCAGCATAAATTTCTGCATGCCCAAGGAATGCAAAGCAGACTGAGCTATATTTGTTCAGGCCATTTCACACTATCAGGCCTGTTGATGCCTACTGATGGCTTCCCACTACAGCTTCAAAAGCCCTCTATAAATATACCTCTGCTATTTGGCCGGTGAAATGGCTGTATTAATATCACAGATGTCTTCCAACCTGATAACAGTAGACTCCAGTGCTGCAACTGCTCCCTGCCAACATTTACTTGGGATTGAACCAGCTCTTGAACAGTAGGAGAAAATGCTTTTGTATGCTAATCATAGCCCTTTCCTCTGGGAGTTCCATCAACAAAACCCAAAAGGAAACTATAATCTAATGAAGGCTTGGCCATGACTGATCTGTTTGAAGCATTCTGAACTCTGGAACTAACTATGGCCGTTTCCGCACGGCCCATTAATGGCGCCCTGGGGACGGGATAAACGCCGTCCCCAGGGAGCCATTCGCACAGGCGGCGCTGCTGCAACGCAGCAGTGCCGACCTGACTCCACTCCCTCTCCCCCAGGGCGGCGTCAAGCCGCCCTGAAAAACAACCCTTTAAAGGGTTGTTTTTCCTTCAACAGCGTGTTCCCGGCGGCGCGGTCCGAACAGCACCGCCGGGAACACGCTGTTTCCCTTCCCCGTCCCACTCACCGTGTCCCCGTCGTCGGCCTGCTGGCCGTCGCAGCCCCGCCCACGCTGTCCTCCGACCCCTGGAGGTCGGAGGGCAGCGTGGGTGGGGCTGCGACGGCCAGCAGGCCTACGACGGGGACACGGTGAGTGGGACGGGGAAGGGGAAAGAGGCGGCTCCATGCGGAGCCGCCTGCCATCTGCCAGCCTGTCTGGCGGCCGCCCGCATGCTTCCATGCGAACGGCCTCCGCCTCCACGCCGGTGAGAATTCTGCCGGCGTGGAGGAGCCTCCACGGCCGTGCGGAAACGGCCTATGCTAAGTGTTGATCTGATTTGTTACAGTGTCAAATAGCAGCAGTGCAGAGCATTTTCTCAGCTCCTTCCCACCCATCTGGAAGTCCTCTCCAAATAAATGCCCCTGCCAGCGTTTCATAGCTACATTTGTTCCATTGCCTTAAATAGAAGATTTTTGCCAAGAGGTAACTGGAGACGATGCCTTTGGCAAGAAGAGTGAATTAACGCAGATGAAGTGAAATTAACAAGCTTTCCTCTCCAGATGACAACCAAACTGGCTGGCTGCTGTATTCCAGCAGCTATGAATTTTATCAGTCACAGCGTACTTTAATGCAGCTAAGTAACCCTATCAAGAAATGGACAGTTACATTTTGCAAGCATTAACCATAAATGTCTTCCATTTCTGGGAAAAAAAGATTCAGAAACTACAGTGATTATTTAAGTTATTTTAACCCATATTTCTCCTCCTGGTGTCAAAGAGGGTGACAACGTTATTTAAACAAGACAGTTAAAAATACAAATACAATAAAATGAATCCAGGAGATGGGCAATGATATATTGTGGCTGCAAAAATTACATGTTCAGGAAGATACTTTCAAGCGATTCAACCTTGCTGTGGCACCCAAATGCCAACAATGTGAGTATCTTCCTGACACTTACAGGTAAGTATTGCATAGTGTAGGAGATACTGCAGGAAAATAGCTGGTATGGACAGAAAATGGCTGGATTTGTCTACATTTTGGCACCTTAAGCAAACCTTGGTCTAGAGCAGTGATGGCGAACCTTTTCGAGACCGAGTGCCCAAATTGCAACCCAAAACCCACTTATTTATCGCAAAGTGCCAAACGCGGCAATTTAACTTGAATACTGAGGTTTTAGTTTCGAAAAAACGGTTGGCTTTGAGGCGTGCGTTACTCGGGAGTCAGCTTGGTGGTAGTCGGTGGCTTTGCTTTGAAACAACCGTGCAACTCTTCCAACAGGTGAATCATGACCCTAGGAGGGTTTACTCAGAAGCAAGCCCCATTGCCAGCAACCGAGCTTACTCCCAGGTAAAGGATCATGCTTTAGTTCTTCACATGAAAATCAGTGGGGTTTAACAGTGCTTAACAGAGTTACCTACACTGCTTCCCCAAAATTAGGTCTTAGGTTTAATGCTAATAATCAAGCCCGGCGGCCCAGGCCAGCCTAGATGTGTGTGTGTGTGTGTGTGGGAGGGTTCTGTTTGTGTATGCCCACAGAGAGGGCTCTGAGTGCCACCTCTGGCACCTGTGCCATAGGTTCGCCACCACTGGTCTAGAGGATGGATTCTAATGGAGAGGCAGACTTGGAGTTATAAGAGTCTGGGCCATGATGGGCTTTAGAGCATTGTGTTCAAACCAATGAAAATAGTTCCTCCCCCCTTCACTTCCTGCTCAGCTAAACCAAGCCCTGAGTATTACTGGCTTGAGTGCCAACAGAAACTACATTCTCTGCATTGCCTGTGTAGTTGCCACCCAAAGGAGTTGTCAAAGCAGGTTGGTGCAAACAGATGAATTAGCAAGGTGAGAGAAGAGCTGCCTGCTGTCAAAAAGCAACCAATGCTGTTTGATGAATGAACCAAATAAAGGCAGTCCTGAAATATTCATCAGGTTCTTGTCATCTTCTCAAAACAATTTGTTTCATTCAAGATGTTGTGCAGCCTTCTGAAACCCCTGCAAATGCAGCTCACAGCTGCATTTGCCTCGACTGAAAATCAGGGTGACTTGGGTTTGGAAGGATGGATCAATACACAGCAAACTCCAGCTCTATAGGGGCTACTGTAGAAAGCAATAAAATCTCAAGATGCTGAGCTTCTCACACTCTCACATCATTGTCTTTGAAACACTGGTCAAGTTTCTAGAACAGACAAAAGTTGTGCAAGCAAGTGTATCCTGTGCTAAAAAAACCTCTTACTTCTGTTGGAATGATAAATGGCTTGCTATTAAGTCAGGTTTCTTTGGCAATTGAATGCATACTATTTTGCTTCCATAGCCTGTTTGCTGCTGGCGCCTGCAGAGGCAACCATATCAACTCCCAATTTACTGCCTTTGAAGCTGTCTTTTATATGTTGTGAACTTTATTAAAGAGAGTGTTTGAAAAGTTCTCTTTTGGATTTTTAAGTAAGGATGCTCCATAACTTAAAAGAGATAAAGTCTTAAGTACATGACACTGCTCCCAACAAGTTGATTTACTTTCCAGTGGGGAGGGTGCATAGGAATGAAGCTTTAGATTTTTAACCCGCAAGAGCTGTAATACTGCCTCAAGTCAATTTATGGTTGCAAGGAACATTCCTATACAATGTACCATGTCATCATCACAAGATAAAATAACACAGTGTTGTGGCATAGTTAACAATAGGAAATAGAAAGGC
This sequence comes from Sphaerodactylus townsendi, assembly GCF_021028975.2. Classification (NCBI taxonomy): domain Eukaryota; kingdom Metazoa; phylum Chordata; class Lepidosauria; order Squamata; family Sphaerodactylidae; genus Sphaerodactylus; species Sphaerodactylus townsendi. The sequence continues at coordinate 2,342,042 of NC_059436.1, forward strand.
CCCTTCTGCACATGCAGAATAATACACTTTCAATCCATTTGCTGTGCGGAATAGCACAATTCACTTGCAAACAATTGTGATCCTCTGAAGATGCCAGCCACAGATGCAGGCGAAACGTCAGGAGAGAATGCTGCTAGAACACAGCCATACAGCCTGGAAACCACACAGCACCCAAGTGATTCCGGCTGTGAAAGCCTTCGACAATAAATTGTGAAAGTGGATTGAAAGTGCATTATTCTGCATGTGCGGAAGGGGCCAAAGAGCTTTGAGGTCTTACAAGGAATAGTGAAATAGACATGTAGAAATGAGAGAGCATTTCAGATTGTGTTCCTTTACTTTTCTGCAGCTTCTCCCTGTCCTCAGTTCCACTTTATTTTATATCTATGCCATGTATAGGTCCATATTTTTGTATGCTACAGACATGAAACTTGTTTGCTACAGACACAAAATAATGTTGAAAAATGGCTATGCTTTTACAGTAGAAATGTGGTGTGAGCAAAAAGAGACCGGGGTGAAAATAAAGACTTAGAGGCTCCTTCTGCACATGCAGAATAATGCACTTTCAAACTGCTTTCAGTGCTCTTTGAAGCTGTGCGGAATAGCAAAATCCACTTGCAAATAGTTATGAAAGTGGTTTGAAAATGCATTATTCTGCGTGTGCGGAAGGGGCCTCCAGAGATTCAGGTCTCACAAAGCGGAATCAAACTGAAATGGTGATACTTGCGCCAAAGCAGCCAGTTTGCAAAAATTTCAGCTCCAGCCCTAAATGAAAGGAGGTCATTCCATTGCAGACCCTGCAGGAGTTCCTCCATAATTAATTAGCTCTTACAGAGAGTAACCCAGCAGGTCAGTGCAGTAAACTACACCATCCCAAAGCAAACAAATTATTTGCTTGCCATGTTGCAGGGTGCAATTATGAACTCCAGAGCCTTTCAAGCAGTGATGTAGTACTAGGGCTGCAGAATAGCAGAACAGCAATTTTGCCAAGCTGGCTTGCTGCTGGAAGAATAAATCTATACTTTTTAATAAGAACGATGAGATACTTCTGCGTCTGGAGAGACTGGAGGGAAGGATGGCTTAATATCATCATCACAGTGCAAAGCTGGACAGAGTCCAAAGGAAATGTGCACTGGGAGGACTGCGAACGGGGCCTTGCAAAGGCAAAAGGGGGGTTTCTTCCACTTTCTTCAAATGAAGGAGAGTTCAGATAGCTCTTTTGCACAGTGGATTCTGTTTAGAAAATATATTTTTTTCCAAAAAAAGGTAAGGGTGGAAAAAGAATGGTGGCAAATGTCAACCAGCCATGCTTAATCTGGAGCAGCAGTGACGTAGGAGGTTAAGAGCTCATGCATCTAATCTGGAGGAACCGGGTTTGATTCCCCGCTCTGCCGCCTGAGCTGTGGAGGCTTATCTGGGGAATTCAGATTTGCCTGTGCACTCCCAACACACGCCAGCTGGGTGACCTTGGGCTAGTCACAGCTTCTCGGAGCTCTCTCAGCCCCACCTACCTCACAGGGTGTTTGTTGTGAGGGGGGAAGGGCAAGGAGATTGTAAGCCCCTTTGAGTCTACTGCAGGAGAGAAAGGGGGGATATAAATCCAAACTCTTCTTCTTATTATTATTAATTTAAGAATTTATACCCCACTTTTCTCCCCAACAGGAGCCAAAGCAGCTTATGACAGCAAACAGATACAATACAGATCAACCAGCCAACCCGCCAAAGCAACAATATGGCTTGAATGGGTCAGGAATCAATTGATGGTTTGCAGAGGCGTAGCAAGGGGGGAAAGTGCCCGGTGCACTGGTGTGTCCTCTGCCCCTGCCACACCACGCCATGCCCCCCCCACACCCATGGAATGCCCTCACCACACCCCCACAGGAGCACGCCCAGTACGTCGTGCCCTCCCATCCCCTTGGAGCTACGCCTCTGATGGTTTGTTTATAAGTATCCTCTGTGCACCTTGGGCCAAGAGACCTTTAACATCTGGTCACAACCAAGCATTATAGTACCTGCAGGAAGAAGGCAAACTTAGCCCAAATGGAATTCAAGCCTGCAAGGTCTTACTTCTTACCGCTGTCGACCAGCTGGTTCAGTTCACATCTTGTTTTTCTTTTCTTCACCTGCTAGCAGAAGATGGCAACAGAAGGTGACAGGTGAATATTTCTAGGGAGAGAGTTCCAAGGCTTTGCTGCCATGACTAAGAAATCTTTCTCCCAGGCTGCCACCTGACTGATCCCAGAAGGGAGGGGCACCTGAAGCAGGGCTCCAAAGATGACCATAATTGTCAAGCAGATTTGTAAGGGATCAGGTTTTCCAGGCATGTTGGTCCCAAATCATGTAGGGCTTTGAAGGCAAGACCAGCATCTTCAATTGTGCCTAAAGACAGATTGCCTTTCACAGGCACCCCTTGCCCCATGCCTGGCACACCCAAAGTTTAGCATTCTGGGTCTGATTCATCTGCCCCTCAGTCCAGCTTTGGGACAGTGTGCACAGGATGTTCCCTTGATTTGGAAATTGGTGTTAGGATAGCAATAGCAATGGATCACACACAACAGAGGTAGAGAGGTATTTAAAGGGTTAATTTATTTGCAAAGTTAGCAGGTGCATAGAGGGGGCTGATGTTATCCAGTAACTAATTGGGCCTATAAGTTTTTTCTTCTACTGGCTGTTGTGGGTTTTCTGGGCTGTGCGGCATCTTCAGAGGCATGTTACATGTATTTCTCCAGAGAGAAACCTATCTTACCATGACATGCCTCTGAAGATGTGGATGAAATGTTAGGAGCTAAAACCACCAGACCATGTTCACACAGCCCGGAAAACCCATGGCAGCCAGTTGATTCCAGCTGTGAAAGCCTTCGATGATACATTTCTTCTTCTAATTTTTGCTTTGCTTGTTCCTTCCTTTGGTGCTTTCTGGATCTGCTGCAGCCCAAGAAAGAAATTTGCACTGTACCCAAGTAGCTATGTGTTCTGTGTGTCTGAAATTTCAGTGAAGGTGTTACTTCTTGAAAGAATTGTTGGCCTGGACTCATTGTTTATTTGCAGAACTGCATCATCCATCAGTTTAAACTGCTTGATCCTTGAGCTCAGTGACTTTACTCTCTGCTGGAAAGGATGATTTCAGAGCTGAGCCCACACTGTGTAGAGGAGTGATGGATAAGAGAGCTCCTTCGGAAGCTGAAGGGGTGTTAGTCACTAAAGAACTCCCTCCCTCTGCAAACATACACCATACAGCCTGACGCCTCCAGTGCCCACCTTTGTTCCATAACGATGCACTCACTCAGCTCAGTGAGTCAGGCCTGTGAGATGAAAGAACGAATTGAGCTTTCAGTGAGGGGATGTGGGAAGCAAATAAATGGATTATTTTGTAGTGCAAATCTCTTACGTGGGACACCCTCACGAAGGGTAGCAGGCAAAGCTAAGGAGACAATAATAAGCACTGCTGCTGCATCCCAGGAAAATAGCCTCCTGATAGCCTTTTTGGCTGCATACAGGATAATGGCACGGACACGAGTCAGTTGGTACCATCCACTGTGCACTTTTCCTGCAACAAGGCAGAATTCCTCCATTCCACCCACTTATTTTCAGAGTTTGACTCTGGAGACGAAAGCAAATCTAATCTAGATCCCTTCTGCACATGCAGAATCATGCACTTTCAATCCACTTTGAAGCTGGATTTTACTGTGGGGAATAGCAAAATCCACTACAAACAGTTGTGAAAGTGGATCAAATGTGCATTATTCTGCATGTGTGGAAGGGGCTCTGGATGCTTCCAAGCTGGACTTCCAGTTGAAAAAAAAGTCTCCATACTCCCCTTTTTTGGGTCCATTGCTTTACTTTTCCCAGCTGAAGATCTTCTAGAATTATTATTAAAGGTAGTGTATCCCCCAAAATCAATATATCTGCAAACTCTTTTTCCTCGTTCCTCATCGGCTATTTGAATGGATGAAGAATTGGAATGTCAACTATAACTGAACCAACGTTAATAAAACAGTTGAAAGCTTGCCAAGGAATGCATTCCTGTGGTGATAACTCATTAACCCAAAGCAAAGAGCTGGCACATCATAAGGAAACCTTCATCAACCTGTTTGCCAAAGCTAAACCCTGACTGAGCAGATGCTTTCAATGATCATCCTGGGATGTCCATAATGAGAAGCTACTCTCCAAGTCCCTATTTCTATCTAAGAGTTTTTGAACCCCTTACTGCAAAAAAAACAAGCAAAAAAGCCAACCAACCGTGGATCTGAGACCTGATGTTTGTAAAATGGGAGTTTACAGAACATATATAAACACAGGTGAAAGATGCTAAATAACCCATTTGGGGAGGGGGATCACACAGATCCTGCCCCCCAAATGAGTCTGCCCTGTGTTATTTCCCCCAACCCATTTTTTTAATCGCTAAACAAATGAGTAGTTTCAAAAATCCCAGGTTGCAGCTGCTGACAAGTGAATGGCCAGGCAGGAGGCATTTTATTTGCCTTCCTTTTCCTTTAAAAATTTTTTTTGCACCTTGTATCTGCATAGCTACACAGGTGCAGATGGTCTATCATTGAACATCGGCATGGTTGGTCATTTGTGCATGCCTGCAAAGCTACGCATGTGTGGGAAGTGATTTTTTAAAAGTAGATGCAGCTCCACGTGAAGGCACAACAGCAACCCAAATTGTTTCCATGGGCTCCAGTCACTGCCTGCACGGATTCACGTGAATGCGAAAACAGGAAAACAGGTTCCTTTATCCTGACTGCAACCCGTTAAACAGTTGCTGTGCGGAAGGGGCCTGACTATGCTGCTTACATAATGAAAAGCTACTTACCAAATCCCTCTTACTACGTAAGAATTTTTGAACCCAGTACTGCAAAAAACAAACAAATCCCAACCAACCCGGATCTGAGATTTGATTTTTTAAAACGAGAATTTACAGAACATCTTTCCAAGAGAAGCACAGCATCTACTTTGGACACTGGGACTTCAGAGATTAATACTGAACTCTAGATCATAAGCAATAATGAGACCAATACATAAAGGACATCAGAGTAGTCAGTACTAAGTCAGATGGACTGATGTGTAACATGGTATAATGCAGTTTCTGATGGAGAGCCCATAGCTCAGTGGTAGAGTAAAATCACTGTAGGTTCAGTCCTGGGCCACCGCAGTTGGATACTCTCAAGTAACAGCATTTTGGGAAAGATCTTCCTCTGTCTGAAAGCTGCTGAGAATCAGAATGGGCAGTATTAAACGAAGGTATGTTCAAAAGATGCTTGAATTGTGGTAATGTGTGCATGGTCAGATATTTCTCTGTTTTAATTACTTTCCCACCAAAAGGAGGCTGGAGTGTATATCAGCTCACAGTGTGGCCCTCTATCCTTGCCAATTGTCTGCAAATTATGGCACTCTCTGCTGCCTGCACTTTTGCTCGCTTGAAACAAAGATTCAGTTCTGCATTGTCATTGCAGACAGTTAACTCTGAATCCACAAATCAATTACACACATCCCTGGGAAAAGCAATTAACCTAGATACAAATGAGACTTGAAGGAGGAAATGTTTCTTTGCCTGGATCTTTCTTGAAGCAGCACTATCTTTTACAGGGAAATGCACTCAATTTTTATCTTCCTCGGGCAAAGGTGGGTCGATAAATGAAAAAGTCAAGTGCCACAAGAAAAAGGCCAATGGGTGGTATCTAGTTGCTTTCTGAATAATGAATATGTCTGAGCTGAGCACAGCTCACAAGCAGGGGTGCTAAGTCTTCCATCAGCCATTGAAATAGCAAACGTGGCAAAATAGCAAACGTGGCTCAGTGTCTTGGTCAAATGGGGCAGGATGCATGCAGCTTCCAAAGGAGTTCAAATTAGACTAGAGAGAAGGTTGGCCAGATAAGGGAGTTTCCAAGTAAGTTATCTTAATTCAAATGGGTTTATAAATAATTTTATCCTCGTATTTCCATATATGCTCACTGTTTAAGTTTTAGTGGGAAGGGTGCATAAACCAATCCATTTGCCCCACTGAGAAAGGCTGTGGCTCAGTACAGAACATGTGTTTGCATGTCTTCCACATTTTTATTTTGCCTTTCTTTCAAGAAGTTTAGGGGACTTGCATGGTTCTCTTCATTTTATTTTCATAGCAACCCTGTGGGGTAAGTTAGATTAACAGAGGCCCCTTCCGCACACGCAAAATAATGCATTTTCAAACCACCTTCACAACTGTTTGCAAGTGGATTTTGCTATTCCGCACAGCTTCAAAGAGCACTGAAAGCAGTTTGAAAGTGCATTATTCTGCATGTGCGGAATGAGCCAGAGAGAGTAGTCCATGGTCACCCTATGCACTTCGCATGCAGAAGGATCTGTGTTCAATCTCAGCTTGAACATCAGCAGCTTTTAGAGAAAGTCCCCTGCACCCTGTCCATACCGTCACACACTGCCCATACAGTATTTGAAGAAATGCTGCTGCTGCCAATCAGAGTACAAAATACTGAGCTAAAGGAACCAGTGGCTTGCTTCAGTATATGGCAGCTTTATGTATTTAAAGAGGTGGTAGTGTCTTTTTGAAGTCCGTTGTGACTCAGTGGTAGCACATATGTTTTGCATGCAGAAGACAACAGGGTTTGTCCTCAGTGTCCCTGCCTTAAAGTATCAGATAACAGCAGGTGCTAGGAAAGACCTGAGGGCCTTCCACACATGCAGAATAATGCATTTTCAATCCACTTTCACAATTGTTTACAAGTAGATTTTGCTATTCCGCACAGCTGCGAAGTGCATTGAAAGTGGGTTGAAAGTGCGTTATTCTGCATGTGAGAAAGGAACCCTGGCTTTGCCTGAGAACTATTGTCAGTCTGAGTAGACAATAGTGGCCTAGATAGACAATTGGATCTGAACACATGATTTTAGTTTGTAAAAAAATATGCACCCAGACAGGGGCAAATGAGCCTTACCTTCCCATGAGGTGAATAAAGCATATATCCCAACACACAATCACTCCACACTGTGCTTCAGAGAGAAACACGTCTCACTGTGATGTGCCTCTGAAGATGCCAGCCATAGATGCACATGAAACATCAGGAGCAAAAAGTACCAGACCAGGGCCACACAACCTGGAAAACCCGACACAGTCAATTGATTCTGGCCGTGAAAACCTTTGACAATACATATTCCCCTTTCACAAAGCAAAATCCAAAAGCATGCAAGAAGTCACATGATCTGGATGTGGATGTTTTTCAAATCGGGCATTTGTAAAATCAAATTTCAATATCATCATGAACCAGTGAAGAAAATGCATCCAATCATATAAGTGTTAAAGGTTGGAAAAGAGACCAGAAGTCTCCTGGTGGCTTCTGGGAAGAAGAAGCTGTGGTGTTGTTGTTTCCTCTCCCTTTTCGCTCAACTACTTTTCTCTTTATAGGAAAAAAGCTGTTTCTTTCTCTCGGTGACTGATGGAGAAACTCTACTAGACTGGAGAGCCAGCGTGCTATAGTGGTTATAAGTGGTGGACTCTAATCTGGAGAACCAGGTTGGATTCTTCACTCCTCCACATGAGCAGCAGACTCTAATCTGGTGAATGGAATATGTTTCCCCACTCTTACACATGAAGCCTGCTGGGTGACCTTGGGCATATCACAGTTCTTCAGAACTCTCTCAGTCCCATGTTACCTCACAAGCTATCTGTTGTGGGGAGAGGAAAGGAAGGAGTTTGTAAGTCGCTTTGAGACTCCTTGCAGAAGGGAAAAGTGGGATATAAATCCAAACTCTTTTTTCTTCTTCTACTAGGGCTAGCACTACCATGCACGTATATTTGCGTGCAGTGTAGGACACACATTTCTGCAGATAGAAGAATTTTGCATGAGCCCCGCTACCTTGGCAGCCTGACATATGGCCAGCCACTGTGGAAACAGGATACTGGTCTGATCCAGCTGGGTTCTTCTTATATTCTTCCCCTTCAACTAAATGTGAATCAGCCCTCTTATAAAAATAACATCTGCATGAGTTGACAGTTATAAAACCGTCATTGCTGTTTTCTAGCTTATACCACCAGAGGGCACTTCACCACATGTTTTACAAAAGCAGTGCTTACTAAGTACAGTACACCAACAACATTCTTGAGTACTAGGAGATTCTCTTTGGAGCTCATGGTTATGTTTTGTCTTCAGGCTAGAGAGAAATCTAGCATGATAGGCAGCATGGTAAACCGCAGCCTGTCAAATGCTAGGTTTCTATATGCAGGAGTTTGTTTTCATGTGGAAGTACTGGATTAATGCACGCAGGCTGAAATAATGCAAGCTAGATCCAGGGTCACCACTTCAGTGATGCATAATCTGGCATTTGTCCAATGTCCAGGTCCTTTATTTCAGGGATATGGATGTTCTGCCTTTCCAAAACATTGTCTTTGGTCTAGTTATTTATTTATTTATTTATTTTGCATTCGACTTTGAGGAGTGATATTTAAATTCCATATTTTTATTAATTTGGAAGATGTATTTACTATTCCGTTCTGGTGCTCACTTGCAAGGAACAACCTGCTCCAACACCATGCCCAGCTGCTTAAATCTATTGTTCTATTTCATACTGTTCCCAATTATTGGCCCCCAGTCCAGTTCTGTCCACAGAATGATTCAATTTGCTGGGGTAAGATGACCTTGTGCTGGAAGGGACCGGTGGGCCGAGTCTAGTTTGGTTGTGCACAAGGCTTTTGAGAGAATTCACAGCTCACATGGTGATAGGGACAAATGGAGAAGAGGAACTAAAGGAACCCAACCTAGCCATGATGGTCTTTATGAACTTGGGCTTTTGGAAGTAGTGCATTCCAAGAATTGTTTTGCTGTGTGTGTCTACCAGATCTAGTCTTCTGGTAGGGAACTGGCAGCAGGATTAAATCCGATGTCCCCAGGATTTAGCTACCTTACAGATTCCACCAATGTACGTGCTGTGGAAGACACCATAATTAGTTTCCATTTCCTTCCAAATAATTCCCCTGATCTGGGATGGAGAGGGCATCTCCCAGGGTCTGTAGCAAAGGGCTGGCTGCTCTAACACTGCTGGCATTATCACTTTCCCCAGGCATCCAGAAAAGCCCAAGGAAGCATGAAAGAACTCCTGGTCTGCATGCCTTGCTTTTTCTGGGTTGAAGGACTCTTTGCCAAGGGGCTCTGCAAATCTGGAACCACTACTGAAAATGGTCATTGCAACTGAAGGGAATGCATCCTCTGCTATGCTTGCAGATTTCTTCTGCCAAGATGCACTTATTACAAGATGACACTTTCAACAGGGTTAATATGTGCACAGAAATGTTTTTCTGCCCACTATGGCAGTGGCTCAAATGTGCTTGGGTCTCAGGTTCACGCCAAAGAACCTTTTTTCACTGGAAGAGAAATTGTATGCCTTCAGGAGCAGCAATGATGTAGGAGGTTTAGAGCTCGTGTATCTAATCTGGAGGACCCGGGTTTGATTCCCCGCTCTGCCACCTGAGCTGTGGAGGCTTATCTGGGGAATTCAGATTAGCCTGTACACTCCCACACATGCCAGCTGGGTGACCTTGGGCTAGTCACAGCTTCTTGGAGCTCTCTCAGCCCCACCTACCTCACAGGGTGTTTGTTGTGAGGGAGGAAGGGCAAGGAGATTGTAAGCCCCTTTGAGTCTCCTGCAGGAGAGAAAGGGGAGATATAAATCCAAACTCTTCTTCCACATACTGTTTTGATAATCATAGAAGCTCTAGGCATTGGGGGGGGGGTGATGCCCACAATGCACCTCTCTTCTACACTGGGGGGGGGATGATACTGGTGTGGGAATGAAATAATTATAAGGTTCTCCTAAATGATCCAGAGTCTCTCACATATCAGAGAGGTCCTGAGGGAAAAGAACCCAACTGAGGAGGCTTCAGTGATCTTATATCGAAGACCCTGCACATATCACTTGGCAGGAAAACTTGAGTTTATGACCAACTAAACACTTGACGAAGAGCTATGGTCAATCCTGCTGTTCTGATGGATGAACCTGAAAACATAGCTCTTAGTGGCCATTGATAAATATCTCCCATCTCATCCCTCTATGTGCAGTACAGGACAGAAGGAAGACAATTGTGGAGAGAAGGAGAAGACTGGGATTTGAGGAAGTGTCATAGCTGAACCTGCAAGGGAGAAATCTCACGCTAGACACAATATGGGAAATAAAATAATTGTCCTACCTTGCAAGACTGTCCCTCAGAAAATATGTGTGAGTGTCTTCCGCACTGTATATAAATGCTGAATGGGGTGATTTGCTAAGTATTATGAAATCCAGGACTGAATCAGGATCAGGGAAAACTGGGTTCAAATCTTGGTGACCTAGTCATTCTCTTAGCCTGACCTACCTTGCAGGGTTGTGAAGATAAAATGGAAGAGCAAAGAACCACATCCCAAGCTTCTGGAAAGAAGAGCAGGATAAAAACACGCTAAAGAAATGTGACATAGTACTTAATACTTCACAGGATTGAGTATCAACTTGATAGCTATTTTGGTCCTATGATCTAGCCTATACTTAATCAGAGAAGAATTTATATGTATACTTTTTGCAGGTATGTGATGCTTCTCTTCTTAAAATAAGGAAAGAGGTGTTTTTTTTAAGCTGCCCAGCCCGGATTTCCCCAGATGTTTTCAACATTCTTTCCACAATTGCTCATGCACAGCAATGAAAAACGACCTTATTCAGCCCTTCCTTGCATTGGTGCGCCTCTGATTGTCCAGTGCTGCAAATGGTTTGTGGAGCAGCAACCAGTGATTCATCTTGAATCCTCACGAGATCCCAAAGAACTACAGATAGAGCAAGAGTCAGCCAAGAATTCTTGGAATCAGCTTCTCAAGCTGCTGAAACAAGGAGTTATTGATCCATTTGAAAGCACTTTTTTCCCCTGATGATAGCCCAGGGCATCCTGCGAGAAGCTGCATCCAGTACCAAGCTAATGAGGCTGAGCAGAGGTAGTCTTCTAAGGTGGGGGGGGGGGATCCAAGAAGCATGACCAGTCAGGTTACCAAACTATTCTTTTTCATTATCCAGAGGGCTTACTCCAGTTGCAAAACAAGCAAATGACAGATCTGAAATTCAATTTTGAGGGTCACTTGTACACCCAAAGGGGCTGTGTGTGGATCTTTAATGGTAATCTACATTCTTGTCTGGATTAAGGCCTGGTTCACATATGCAGGAGCAGGGACAGAACTTGTGAGACCCAGCTTCAAATCCCATTAATCAATGAAGTCCATTGAGCAACCTCATGCCAGTCACTGGCCCAGATCCTGCCAACCCTTTTGCTCGATCCTACCAGTTCCCCTCAGTTTTGGGCCATCATCTCCTATTGGTTTTGTTCCTGCAGGTCCCATGATCTGCAACATAATGTTTTGGTTGGTTAGAGAGGACTTTCATCTCTTTTTCACGAGTGAAATAGCTGGCTGGATTTATTTTAATACATCACTGCCTCACAGAGTTGTTGCGGGGGTTAAATTGAGATATGTGTATCACACTGAGCAATTCAGAAGAGGGCAAGATAAAAATGTGACAGATCTTACAATGGCAGCCATTGATTCATGAAGCAGTTTACAAAGGATATTTCTTTCCCTGTTCATACAGATACAGTTCCCAATATTCTTGACCAAGAAGCAGAAGACAGAATGTGGCTATGCAGACGAAGGGTGGGGCAATGCAGATAGAAACAGCAGAAAGAGGCAGGCTTAATCTGTTCCCTAACGGTCAAGTGCCAGGGTCACCGTTTTAATGCCCCCACAGAAATGAAAAGTCGTTTTCAGTTCCAATGATAAAATGAAAGAAAAAATCTTGAGAACATTGTTGTAATCAGGGCAAAGCCTCCATTCTTTCACTAATACTGGCTGCAGCCCTTTATTGAAAGTAATCCTGTGGGAAGGGAGGGGGGCATTTTCCCCTTCTGTATGCCTTACCTGTCACAGTGACAGGCATTGTCTGAGTTATTTGATTGGCTCATTCCGCGCATGCAGAATAATGCACTTTGAAACTGCTTTCAGTGCTCTTTGAAGCTGTGCGGAATGGCAAAATCCACTTGCAAACAGTTGTGAAAGTGGTTTGAAAACGCATTATTTTGCGTGTGCGGAAGGGGCCATTGACTCCACAGCCTTATTTACTAAAAGATGTATACTTCAACCTTTCATACAAGTTTGGGGTGGTTTAAAATGGAAACACAACAAAATCCAGCTTGCCCAGCAAGCCACCTACCATGAACATTATAAGCTAGGCCTCCATTGCATGTGGTAGAAACAATGTCAAGTTGCAGCTGACTTATGGTAACACCATGGGGTTTTCAGGGCAAAAGACAAAGAGAGGTGTTTTGTCATTGTCTGCCTCCGCATAGCCACCATGGACTTCCATAATAGATCTTTCTTGATGGTCTTCCACCCAAGTAATAGCCACTGTAGACCCTGCTTAGCTTCCAAGATAAGATGAGGCCGGACACCAGTTCAGCTCTGGGATGGGGAGGAGGAGTCCTACATAACAGATCAGTCTTGCAGGGCTTTGGAAAAACTGAAGAAGATGGAGCCGTCTGAACAAGTAAGTGAAAGATCGTCCCAAAGCATGAGTGCAACCACTGAAAAATTAGCAGCAAAAAACTCCCATCATTTCATTTGCCCATTCCCAAGTAAAACTGATCATCTTCATGACAGGATGTTCTGGTTCCCAAACATGGTTCATATGAAGCAATAGAGCTGCAAAACGTCTGCATTGCTTTTCTACTGCTCTTCCATTGAATCATTATGTTATTGATACAAAATGAAAAACAAAGGTTCCTTTGTCTCTGCACAAGAGGCATTTTGAACGTGGAAACTGGGGGACTTTGTTTTATTTGAACAGGGGCTTCCCCCTCTAAAAAGAAATGTTCCATATCTTAAAATATAAAAATCCTAGGCTTGGCAGGTAGGTTTCTCTTCAAGTAAATGACTTCTATATGGAATTTCTCTTCAAGGAAATGATTTTTATATGGAAAGAAAACATGTTTCAGTTTTTAGAAATACAACAGATCCTAACTATGGTCCTGCACCTATTTAAGCTGCAGCCAGACTTCATGCAGGATCGTAGCCACTGATATTAGAAAGGAACCCATTTCTTTAAAGTTACCTGGGAACATCGCTCAAATTCCTTTGAACCTTCAGATTGCCCTCAGAGAATCACAGAAGTCCTTCTTGTCCAGTCATATTTTAATAGAGCAGAGGTCATGTCAAAGGAGACACAAATCCTGCTTGTTTTGTTTCTATTTAGCTATTTCCTATAGACATTTTCATAACAATGTATGCTTCTTTCTGCAATAGCTTGCAATGTACTTGTTCTTAAGAAGTGATTGCCTTTAGTGAAACATGTTGGAAGAATGTGGGTTAGAAATAGCCATCATTAAAACAATTCTCTTTTTCAAAGTAGAAAGGGTTGGGCTACGAACATAACTGCACTGAAATAATTGGACAAACAGGGATACCCAGATTTCAAAAAGATAATAAGTAAGCTAAGTTTCAAAAAACATTTTGGATATCTTAGACTGACTTTCAAGTAATCTTTATCTCAGCATTTAATGAAAAGAAAGATATTTGGTTGTGAAATTGTGCTATGGCTCCGGTACTTTTCTGCAACATCAGCTTACTTCTCTGCATTTAAGCTGCATCCTCTGTTGAAAAGGTTCCTCCACGCTGAGTCTATTATGCTTTTGGATGAATAACAACCATTCCAATATTCAGTACACTTGCATTCTTTATTCAACCAGTAAAATAGACATGTTTGCCATGCATTTTGTTATTTTTTTTAAAAAAAAGGAATTAAAAGTTTCATTCACAAACTAGTTAGGTGAATGGACTCTGAAGTGAATGGACTCATGCAAGTTTAGCCGAACATCATAAAAGAATTCAATCAGAAGTTACACAAATATTACTTCTAGATAAATGTAAAGATGCAAGCACATTGAAATCAACATGAATGAATTTGGTTGAACAGCTGAACCCAAAACATGTTTATGTATAAGCTAGTCATCCTTATTTCATTAGAGTTTACTCTTAAGTAATTGTGGCTAGGATTATTGTTATTCATGTCTTTATGTAAGATTACTCAGAAGGCAGATGTAATACATTCAGTGGGACTTACTCCCCAGTGTAGAGGATTGCTATTTTGGCATTATGGCATTTTCCTTTTAAGCAAACTGTTTGTAGAACCTACAATCATGAGTTTTATTCCTTGGCAAAATTAATTGGAAAATAGTTTGACATCAGAATGCTATAAAAATTCAAACAAATGGAATGATATGATGACTCCTACAATGACTCTGTGGTCATACATACAGCAGCAAGAAGATGAAATAGAGTCTGTAAATGAAACTCAGCAGACATCCCAAAGAAGCCAGACAGACTTCCTGCCTATTTCCACTGACTGCAGTACTGCAGTTCTATGACAACATCATATCAATGAGCCAGCAGCAGCAGTAGGGGCTTCCTGATGGCTTGCAAAGTTTATTCCTGCCCTCCAACTCTGACAAAGAAAACCACTATAAAGCAAAAAACAACAACATTTGTTCTAGGAATTAAATAAGAGACATGCAAACAAAGGTTTCCATGAATAGTTCTAAATGCATGCTTTGAGACCCTCCCAAAGAAAAAGCTGTAAAATAAGTTGGAGTAGGGATACACAGCTATGCACACCTACTTGGAAGTAAAGGGACACAATGAGATTTACTGTGCCAACGTTCTCGGGACTAGATGGTTTTAGCAGGGGCGGGGCTGGGATCTCCTTATTCATCAGCAATTAATTCTCACTTTATACAATGATCCGTAACATGCCCACCCCCTTCTGAATAAAATTAGTCCCATCAGTTCATACTGACATTACACTGATGAACCAGTTCATGGAGGGTTTAACTCCACTGGAGTCAGTGGAAAGGAAGTAGCTGTGAAATAAGTGGCTTGTAGTTTGGAATCTGTACCACCAAAAAATGAAATTCCTATTCTGCATGACAAAAAAGAAACAAAAAAGCACAGAGGAAACCAGGCATGTATTTTTTTAAGTGCTGGTGGGGATGTCTAATAGCCTAAGGTGGGTGGCAGAATTGAGGGAGGAAGAAAGGGATGAGAGATAGAGACAAAGTTTTCTTTTTTTAAAAAAAAACCCTGTGAGATATTATAAAAATGACTCAGTACTGACATTAAATAACATTGCTTTTGAGAAAGCAACAGTCAGCCACCCAGTGGATTTTCCCTGTCTCCTCTATTACCAGTCCCTCAACCGGGGAGTCCTCCTAATTCAGCTCCTCCCTGTGGCTCTCCCCTCCCCTCCCCTCCAAGCCAGTCTGACCTTTCCCAATGTCAGGTCCTAGAAGTGTATCTTAACTACGGCCCCTTCCTTACCAAGGCTCTTTTTAACAATAGGTATCTTTCTCTAGGAATGCTTTGCAGAGTAGCAGACAGAGGCGGAAAGGGAGCTCAGTTCATCCCTTTGGGTCCTTCTGCCGCTCTGCATTGCAGGTGGAGAACCCACTCGACTTTCGAGGCCTTGCAAACGAGCGGCAGGACGACGAGGCCAACGCAATGGATGCACGATCAAGCACCGCAGACCCGGACAGCTCTTGGGGCGTTGGTCTCTCGCCTGCTCTCGGCGCTGGCCTTGGTGCTGAAGCCGCCATCGCTTCCCCAGACAAGACACACACGCGCACCTTACCTGCCTGCCCAAGCCCTTCTGCGCCACATCCCCACCCAGACCCCAACGTAGGCGGCCTGCTCGGGTCACCTTAGGCTAGGTCCAGCAGCACCCTACGCCACCACCATTTCTAGTCCACCAGTAGCCTCTTGGCTAGAAGGGGGGGTGGGGGTGGAGATAGGCCTTCCTCTTTGGCAGAGCTCCGATTACAGCAGTGTCTGGTGGAGAAAGGCGGGGGAGGAGAAATACAGGAGAGGAGGGGGGAAGAGGAGCAAGAAGGGAAGAAAAGAGGGCGAGCGAGCGACTGATGGGCATCAGCATTCCAGTCGAGAAGGAGGGAGGAAGAAAAGGCGATCCAGGGAGGGAGGGGATTTCGGTGGGAGAAGCGGAGAGGGGACGGGGTTTAGTCTGGAAGGGAGGGGCCTAAACCCGGCGGCTCCTCCTCCGCCGGCCACGTCTTCCCCACCTCCCCGCCTCTTGGAAGGCAGCGTGCCCCGCCGGTATATAAAGCGCTGCCTTCCGCAGCCCCGCCGCTGCCGGGAACTCCGCGCAAGGCGCCCGTCGTCGTCCTAGTCTTCCAAGATGAGCTACACGCTGGAGCCTCTGAGCAACCCGTCCTACCGGCGGGTCACCGAGAGCCGCACCACGTTCAGCCGGGCTAGTGTGTCGCCGTCGAGCGGCTTCCGGTCGCAGTCATGGTCGCGGGGCTCGCCCAGCACGGTGTCGTCGTCCTACAAGCGCAACCTGGGCGCACCGCGGGCTTCGTACGGCTCGACGGTGCTGAGCTCGTCCGAGAGCCTGGAGCTGAGCCAGTCGTCGCTCTTCAACGGCGGCGGGGGCGGCGGCGGGGGCGGCGGGGACTTCAAGCTGAGCCGGGCCAACGAGAAGGAGCAGCTGCAGGGCCTGAACGACCGCTTCGCCGGCTACATCGAGAAGGTGCACTCGCTGGAGCAGCAGAACAAGGAGCTGGAGGGCGAGATCGGCGCGCTGCGCCAGAGGCAGGCGGGCCGCTCGCTGCTGGGCGACGCCTTCGAGCAGGAGCTGCGGGAGCTGCGCGTCGCCCTCGAGCAGGTGAGCCACGAGAAGGCGGCGCTGCAGCTGGACTCGGAGCACCTGGAGGAGGACATCCAGCGCCTCAAGGAGCGCTTCGAGGATGAGGCGCGCCTCCGCGACGACACCGAGGCCGTCATCCGCGCCCTGCGCAAGGACGTCGAAGAGGCGTCGCTGGCCAAGGTCGAGCTGGACAAGAAGGTGCAGTCCCTGCAGGACGAGGTGGCCTTCCTGCGCGGCAACCACGAGGAAGAGGTGGTCGAGCTGCTGGCCCAGATCCAGGCCTCCTCGCACGTGGCCGTCGAGCGCAAGGACTACGCCAAGACAGACCTGACGGCCGCCCTCAAGGAGATCCGCTCGCAGCTCGAGTGCCATTCCGACCAGAACATGGTCCAGGCCGAGGAGTGGTTCAAGTGCCGCTACGCCCGCCTCACCGAGGCCGCCGAGACCAACAAGGAGGCCATCCGCTCGGCCAAGGAGGAGATCGCTGAGTACCGGCGCCAGCTCCAGGCCAAGAGCATCGAGCTCGAGTCCGTCCGCGGCACCAAGGAGTCCCTCGACCGACAGCTGACCGACATCGAGGAGCGCCACAATATGGACCTCTCCACCTACCAGGTAGGCGCCGTCGGGGAGGGCAAGGGAGGGGGCGCGCCTCGCAGGCCAATTTGGGTGTGGAGGAGGGGACTCCTTCGACCGGCGGTCGACACACAGGCAACATGCTGGGTGAAGCAGCAATGAGAAAGGGCGGGACTAGCTGTCTCCCTCGCCCAATCACGTCTCAGCCGGCAGTTTTGGGGAGGGGGCGTGCGTGCGGCATGCCTCGTGGTCTGTCTCGACGCGAAAGGAGGGGGCGGGAGGGGTGAGCCGTCTGGCTGAAGTTCAGGGGAGTATAATAGTATGCCTCCCCCTCCCAAAGGGGACCCTCATTATCCTTGCGATTAGGGTGGGCAAAATGTGTGTGTGTGCGACACTATAGAATATCTGCCAAGATAAAGGGCTACTGGAAATAAAACCCAGAGGGTGGGCGGACAACCAACAACCTCTGCAGGTAAAGGGCTTTCAAGCTTCTGAGTAGTAGCACAGTTTATGGTTGGGGACTAAATCCAAATGCCCCCTGGGATGGGGGGAGGGAGGGATGATGGGAATGGTGCTGTCACACTGGCTCCTCCTGATCTCTTGAGGGGGTGGGGCAGTGCAGAGGGTGGGAGACATGCTACTGCTTGCCTTCACTGAAGGAGGGAGAAGAGTCACCTGCCCCCATGCAGAACAGAACCCCTACTTCCTCTCTGAAGGGATCTGGTGGGAGTCTGCAGCTGCCAGTTCACAAACAGATCCAGCTGCCAATAAAACCCCAGGATTTCTTTCGAGGTTTTTGGTGATGAAAAAGAGCTGGTAACCTGGAACATTCCCCGGGAGATGCATGACTCAGGCTTTCTGCAGCCCTGATCAACTTCCTTGATGCAAAAGCAAATTCCTTGGAATCTAACACTTTCGTTGTCCCTGCAGCTTTCATAGGCGCAGGACCCCTGACATAAGCTGATGTGACAACTGATGCCAGAATCTTTAAGGGGTCGCAGGATTTTTTGTTGTTTTTGCTGTAACGGATTGTTAACAGTTACCACGCAGGGGATTCACTTCCCAATGCGGAACATGACTACTGAACAAGTCTCGAGCAGCTTAGGAAAAAGCTGGAAGGCGCAGCAGAGCTGACTTTGGGCGGAATTATAGACCAAGGCTGCAAAAGATCTCTGCCAAAGTTATTTCCACTGATAAATGCTGACTATGTTGCACCAGCACCGCATAAACTGCCCCCCACCCTCCACACACCTCTGCACCTAAGTCAGAGGGGTTACAAGTCACAAACTTCAGAGTCATCCTATTCAGTTCAACAATCCAGTGGCACTGCTGTGATGTAAGTGGAGATGTGCCTTGGAAGAGCATTGTAATAATAGAATAAGATTATTTGAATGAATTGCTTGTTTTCCCATAGACATAACCCTACACATGGCCACTTGCAATAAAATCTGGGAGAAATGCATGAAAGAGTAAGATGACAAGGAATATTAAAAAACATTGCACAACGTCAAATTATGCCCAGAGAGCTCCATAGAGACAAAAGTAACAGTAGTGGGAAACAAACCAACCTGTCCTATGCTAGGCTTCTTGCGCTGGTGCTAAGCAGATGCTGCAGAATGCCTTCGCGCTTATGCCTCATGACGTTCTGCAATGCAGCAGCTATTTGTGCCGAGCAGCTATAGGAAGCTGTCCAGCGCAAAAGGCAAGGAAGCAGTATGTCTGTTCCCCAGTGAATAAGCTTTTTTTGGGGGGGGGGGGGGAAGAATCCAATTAAAATAAGCCAAGCGATAAAATGTCAGGGTTTTCTTGCCCCCGCCCAGTGTGTCCCAAAGTTCTGCAATGCAGAAGTTTCTGGCACAGGGAAGCCATAAAACCGTCCTGCCAGCGCAGAAGGTGGCTCATCAGATATTCTCACTGCATCGCAGAAAACGAAGCTGGATAGGAAAACAATGTTTCCTTCACACAAAATTAGGCTTTGCACAAATGAATCAGTAGCTGAATCAAAAGGCAAATGGTATGAAATGTCGTTAACAATATCACCAGTGTGTCGCATTATGCGAGTGCTGCTACAAAAGACAGCAAATTGTTGTCAAAATATGCTGCACAGCAGAAATAAAATCTAAACTACTTTTGGTATCCCTGCCCAGCCTAGTATCTAATACTTCTTCATTGCTGGGGAATTATCACTCAGTTTCCAAATTGCGTGGTACATTTATATAAAGAAAATCTCGGTACCTTCACCTTGCAATGCAAGTTTGAAAGCAGAGATTGAATTCAGTGGGATTTTTCAGAAATAGGGTTCCAAGGCACTGGTACTGTTGAAACACACCAGAGTGATCATGTTGCACAGGGCTGGGTTTTCTCCTTTTTCAGAAACCATTTTAACCATTTCCTGATACCAAAAAAATTGCAACCCAGAGCTTTACCTTTATAGACAGACACCTGTATCCTGGAAATGTGGGGAAAAACTTGCCTGGAGCACAAGAAGAGCCCTCTGGGATCAGATTAGGGGTTCATCTCATCCAGAATCTTGTTTCCCACAATGCCAGATAGATACTATGGAACTCCATCCTATAGGGGCACAAGAACTAAGCCTTACTCTGCTGTTGCCACCCATCCTGTTTCTTTACATCCTGCCACTGAACATGAAGGTGCTATTTAGTTGTCCACCAGGTGGGGGAAAACTACCAACCTCCTCCCTGGCAAGAGTCTCTTGCATCTCCCAAAGACAATTCCAGAAAGACTCTGGAATTCTGGGGCGTTCTTTTTTCCAGAGGGTGTGAGAAATCTGCTTTGGTGCTAAGTCTATGGGTTTAGATGTGGGGTGTCAATCTAGATTTATTTTGAACAGATAAAATTTGAAAGCCTTTTCTATCCCTTTCCTTCTATTAAATAAGACTATCAGTAGCTCCATTGCCATTTTGTGGTTAATTTCTGTGGACTACATATTTGGCAGGAAAAGTACAGCAATGAAATACAGAACTTAAAAGTCTAGCAAAGTGTTTGATTTTGAACCTCAGTGGTGAAATTTTGATGATTTCATTATCTATTGGAGTTTCTAAAAGCTTTGTATTTTGCCTGTGGCCATGAGAATACATCTTATCAATCTCAGACTTAAAAATGACCAGATTGCGGTTTTAAACAGGGGTTAGGATCAAAAGGCACCTGAATTCTGTTGACTACACGAAGTGACCAACTTCAGAAATGCCTTCGTATAGAAAGCACCATTTCTTAGAACCATTAGTGGAACTTGCTTTTAAGTAAATGTCTTCAGGAATGTGACATTCATCAACTGAAGTCTGTTTGTTTCACTTTAAGAAGTTGTAGAATTAGACCGAAATATTCTTAGCAGACATTGCAAGGTGCTGGTATGGCATACTGTTTAAAATGCTTGACTTAGGTCCACAAAGAGACTTTGATTTCAAAATCCCAACCCACCCACAGAGCTTACACAATAATTGTAGAGTAGTCCTTCATTTAGTTTAAAGGGTTATTGTGAAGAGTAGTGGGACAGGCATTAGCTCTACGGAACTCTTTGGAGGCAGGAGAGAACAAAATTATATTAATTTGATATAAACTTTAGAACTCAACAGAAATATTTTGAAGCATGAAGACTCTGCCTGTTTTTTCTGAAACAAGAAAAGTGGAGGCCCTTTTTAAAATCCAAGCTTCTTGACCCACAACTTGGTTTAAGATATTGCCCAGTCTAGTTGACATTTAAGTACTTTACCTTAATTGAGTTGTGATGTTTAGCTTTTAAATAAGGTTACTAGGGAGATCTTATTTCAGGCTAAACAGCAGCCTCATAGGACGCTGAATCAGGAAGTGCTTCTCAAGATAAGAGGAACAAAAGTGATCTATTTATGTCCAGGTTGGAGAACTGGAATCAAAACAGAGGTCCCTTCTGCACATGCAGAATAATGCACTTTCAGTCCACTTTCACAATTGTATGCAAATGGATTTTGCTATTCCACACAGTAAAATCCAGCTGCAACGTGCATTGAAAGTGCATTATTCTGCATGTGTGGAAGGGGCCTTAGCAAGGATGTGTTTGATTGTGTTCCCTTTTATTTATAGAAGTGGCTGCTGCTAAGCTGTGATTGACAGTCCCCATCATTTTTTTAAAAAAATCCCTTAAAGTCCCTCACAATATTCTTCGTCAACTGGTGCTGGTTTCTTGCCAGCTGTCTGAGATTGGGATTGAGAGGGGCACAGGAAAAGTCCTGTTTAGCTCTGATGGAAAGGGATTCTTTTGATCAACAGGGACCAAACCCAGACATTGTCTGTCCAACACCTCCTCCTTCTGACCCGCACTCCCCTTCCTTCTTCAATGCTTTATAGAAGCCTTATTTAAATGTCACTTGCAACTTCCTAAAGAATCATTTGTGTCTTGCTTGCAGGAGACGATTCAGCAGCTGGAAAACGAACTGAGAGGTACAAAATGGGAAATGGCACGTCATTTGCGGGAATACCAGGACCTGCTCAATGTCAAGATGGCCCTTGACATTGAGATTGCTGCATACAGGTACAGTAGACACTCTGCAGAGGTGGCTGAGCTAGGAATTGCAGCTCAGGTGCTTTTAGGTTGCCGGGCAGGAAAAGTTCAACAGCGACTCTTTGAGTCTTTCAAGGCATTCTGACTATTAGCACATGAACTTCCTCTTCAATCATTCAAGCCCCCGATTCACAAGCTGGCATCTAAACCCTGACTGGGTTGTCCGGTTTTGTTGTTAAACCTAGAAAAAGTACTAACTTAAAAAAAACTTGGTAATTGAGTATGAGCGTTGTGATTTGCTGCAGTGGTTGGAGTGCAGTCTAGTACAGAGGTGTCCAACTCTGGCCCTCCAGGTGTTCATGGACTACGATTCCCATAAGGCCCTATAGTCTATGAACATCTGGAGGACCAGAGTTGGACACCCCTGGTCTAATAGATCTGAGTTCAAATCCACCCTCTGTCTTGAAACTTGCTGGGTGATCTTGAGTCAGTCATTCTGGCTCAGACTCACCTACCTCATTGGGTTGTTTGGAAGACAAAATGGAGGAAAGGATGCCACCATGTATGCCACTCTGAGCTCCTTGAAGGAATGATGGGCTTTAAAAATGTACTAGACAGAACACTAGCCTGCCTCACAGGGCTGTTGTGAATATTTCAGCAAGGCAGTATATGTGATATGTTCTGCACATTTGAAAGTGCTATTTAAATACATAATTTTAATGTTAAAATACCATAATGGTAAGACCCAGTTTAAACAAGATGCAGTTAATCATACTGTCACTATAATAGAAGAATATTCTGCGGCGACAGCATAGCTCCAGAAGAAATCCACAACCAGCCAGCACTAGTTTCTAAAATTCTGTTCTTAAAAGTGGAGTTTATGTAATTTTCAGAGCATTACAAAGCAAGAAGTCAATCTGTAGCTTGGCAGGAATGCTTAAAAATGTATTTCTCTTCTGTAGTGTCGAAGGCATTTCTTGGTGGGTATTCTGAATAGGTTTGCTGCCCTGCCCTATCCAACAGGCAGAGAGGATTGTTTATACTACAATCTTCACTTTAGGCGTCCACTGTGTTTTATTTTTATTTCACTTGGGGATTCTCTATCTTGCATGGGGTGGGTGGGGTGGGGGTGCTGGTAGAAATCTCTTGTGGTCCAACACTAAATAAACCCCGACAATTGTCAAGATGCTTTCTTGACACTGGCAAGGTGAAGCAGAATCGAAGCTTGCAACGGAGTCATCTTTAGAATCCAGACATTCATGCCCCACCCTCTTTAAGTCACTGGTGATCAGAATTCCCACAGACTATAAGGGGCATCTGCCTTGGATGGAAGTAGCCATGTTTTTTTAAGCAAATATGGTGCTAGTGAGCAAGATGGCACTACTCCAGATTACACCTGGGAAGTCTTAGGTTGTACCCTTATCAAAAAGTCTACCTAATCTAGCATCCTGTTTTCAACGTTCAAACACCTCCAAGAAAGTCATTAGCAAGATGCGAAGGTGGAAGCCCATTTTTGCTGTTGCCTACCTGCCAGCTCAATACCTGGTATTCAGTTAATTGCTTTTGAACAGATGCAGTTCCTTTGAAAATGGAGGCTAATAACCATGAATAAATTGTACTCCTCAACTAGTCCTTTGTGAAAGACAAGTTAGTTGCCATCTCAGCATCTTGTGATAGTAAATTCCATAAGTTAACTACGAGTCAAATTCACTGTGCAACCCAAGGCTGTTATTCTAGTATAAGCCAGCTGAATTCAATGTGCTTAGTCTGGAAAAACCACACTGCAAATCACTCTTATGGGACAATATGAATTGTTAGAGTTTAAAAATCCAAAAGTAAACTTGGGCCATGTTCACCAAGAAAGCATATGCACAAAACAGATATTCTGTTTTTTTTAAAATCACATCCTCTTTAATTATCAGTCAATAATCAAAGCAGAGGCAATGGAATATGACAGAAAATACTGATTCACTTTAACTTCCATTTGAACTTAATTTTATATTCAGAGCAGGGATATTCAGAAATATGAAAGTTCGTGTGGCATAGTGGTTTAGAACATTGGACTAGTATCTGAACTTGACCTTGGTTTGAATCCCGCCTCATGCCATGGAAGATTTCTGGATGACCACATTCTCATTCTAGCCTACCACACAAACTTGTTGTGAGGATAAAATGATGTTAAAGAGAATTATGTAGGCTACTTGGGGTCCCCTTTGGAGAGAAAGGCAGGATATAAATGAATTAAATAAATTAAATAAATTAAACTTATCAGTTCTCTGAAAGGAAATGACAAAACACAATTCCTTTTATTAGCTCAGTAAAAATGGAATAGAAATTATTTCAAATAGTTTCAGATACTTTGCTGGCTCAGTACATTTTGGTAGTAGACAACTGACATACCACATATACAAACATCTTAGCCCACAGTAGAGCTCTAACTACAGAGCTGACGATTTGAGACAACATATATTTTAGTGGTACTGGGAGCAGCTGCCTCACTTTGCCTAATTTATCTATATGTATAAAAAGCTAACAATGACTTTGTTAGTCACGCCCTAATGCCGAAATGGCTGGACGGATCGCCCCCAAATTTTCACAAGCAGCCTCATGGACAGCGGGATTCACACTCTGGACACTTCCTTTGTGGAATGGAAAGGGTTACTTTATACTAAAAAACAAGACATCACCATATAACAATGTGAATTGAAAAGGGAAAGAGGAATTCCATTTGACCACCCCAAAAGGCTATGCTGCGGATCATTGAACCTGCATGGACATCTGTGTGTGTCGCGGACTGTGATGAGAAGGACAATTGCCACAGCAACGCATGGCTGGGCCCCGCTAGTTTTCTATATTTTTATCTTATTTTAATATGTAAAGTTTATTACCTTGGGGTAGGATTGTCAGCTCCTGGTTGGGAAATACCTGGATATTTTGGGAGTGGAGCTTGAGGAAGGTGGAGTTTGGGAATGGGAGGGACTTCAATGGGGTAAAATGCCATCGAGTCTACATTCCAAAATGGACGTTTTCTCCAGGTGAACTGAGCTTTGTTGTCAAGGAGAACAGATGGAATAGTGGGAGATCTCCAGCCACCACCTGACAGACAGAAGAGAGTTTTGCTGGATCAGACTAATGGTCCATCTGCACCAGCATACATTTTCCAGATGGAAATAGTCAAAAGTCACAGGATACAATAAGCAGAGTTTGGAGGTGGCCTCACCTACTGGCTGCTGTCTAGAATTCATTCAAGGAGAACCTGAAGTTTGGATGCTGACAGGCACACTTACATGTCTATAGTTTACATGTCTATAGTGATGTGCCTACTAAGACTAAGCATTTTGGGCTAACCTCCGTCCTAGCTGATCTCTTTCTATTCATTTTGTTAAAAAAAATTCTGTATTTTCTCCCAAGGAGCAGAAGATAGTGTACATGATTTTCCCTACTTGCTTTGATCCTCACAACAACCCTCTAAGGACAGTTAGATTGAGAGAATAATTGCCTCAGGATTTAAGCCTTGTGAGTGAATTTGCAATAGTATTAGATTTTGCAGGGACATCAGCATCCTTTTTTGGCAGGGGGGGCAGGGAAGGATCCAGGTCCAACTTTCTTTAAAACTGCTAGTCATCCATAGCACAGAGGACAGCTTCCTGTGGACAATATGAATTAGCGGTTAATGTTGAAAAAAATCCACAAAGGGCTCAGTTCATCCACAGCCAAGCACATTTACATCCCTTTCAGGGAAATCTGTCCCACTGAAAGCCATTGGACTTCAACATTCTCAATTTGGGCTGCATCAGGCCTTATGTATACATATGTAGGTAATAGCCTTTTGAAGAAAACCAGTGTGTGTAATGGTTAGAGTGTCGGGCTAGGATCTGGCAGATCCACGTTCAAATCCCCCCTCTCCAATGGAGGTTTGCTGGGTGACTTCGAGCCGGTCAAAGACTCTCAGTCTATCCTACCTACAGAGCTGTTGTGAGGATAAGATGAAGGAGAGGAGAAGCCACTTCGAGTCTCACTGGGAAAAATTAGGGTATAAATCAAGTTAAAAATAAAATAATATCAAGATGCTCACTCTGTAGTGGGCTTCAGGCATTCCAACAGAAGGGCCCTCTTTAACTTTGAGGGAACATGGACAGTACTCTCTGAAATGAATATGCCAGGTGGGTGGCTCCTCATTTTGGTGCTTTCCCTCCAGGCTGGTAAATACAGCAGTTGTTGGTTTAGGCATGAAAACTGGTCTGAGATGGGAGGGGGGGGGGGTTGGTATAATGATATTTAAAAGTTGCATATGGATTATCTTGAAGCAATTATGTTTCTGTATGCATTTCTTAAAGGGAGGCAATGGCCCCTTCCGCACACGCAAAATAATGCATTTTCAAACCACTTCCACGACTGTTTGCAAGTGGATTTTGCTATTCCGCACAGCTTCAAAGAGCACTGAAAGCAGTTTGAAAGTGCATTATTCTGCATGTGCGGAATGAGCCCTAGTGTAAGGGGGTGTCTCCTGGTCAATTATTACAGACACTTCAAACACAGTCAGTTTCGTTCTCATCCATCTCTACTATCCAGTAGTACCTCTTCCACTGATGTCAGCAAAACTGCTCAGAAGAACGAAGGGATCTTCAAAGTGTGGGAAGTTGTTTGAAGATTCTACCTTCCAGTTGTTAAAAATACCTTTTGAAAATTATGCATGATGATGATAAGAGCAATACACATTAATTTTTCCCATCTTATTTCCCTAGGAAACTCCTTGAGGGTGAAGAGACAAGATTCTGTGCCTTCTCTGGAAGCATCGCTGGGCCAACGTTTACACATAGGCAACCCTCTGTAACAATATCAAGTAGCAAAATACAAAAATCAAAAGTTGAAGCTCCAAAACTAAAGGTCCAGCACAAGTTTGTAGAAGAAATAATTGAAGAGACAAAAGTAGAAGATGAGAAATCTGAACTGGATGAAGCCTTAGCAGCTATGGCTGAAGAATTGGCTGCTGGAACAACACCACAAGACCAGAAGGAGGAAGAGGAGGAGGAGGAGGAAGCTGTGGAAGAAGAAATACTAGCTGAGGCTAAAGCTGAGGTTGAAGCAGCTGCCCCAGAAGAGGAGGAAGAAGAAGGAGAAGAAGAGGGAGGTGAGGAAGAGGAGGATGCAAAATCTGATGAAGCAGAAGAAGGAGGATCTGAAAAAGAAGAGGAAAAGAGTGAAAAGGAAGAGGGTGATGAAGAAGAAGAGGAGGCGGGTGAGGGAGAAGCAGAGGAAGCTGAAGCAGAGACCAAGGAAGAAGAGGAGTCAGAAGAGAAGGATGAAGATGAAGGAGAAGTTGAGGAAGCCATTGTACCAGAGAAAGTAGAAAAGGCGAAAACATCACCTCCCAAATCTCCCCCAAAATCTCCTGCAGCAGAAGAGGTGGAGGAAAATAAAGAAGCTGAAGGTGAAAGTGAAGATCAGAAGGAGGATGAGCAAGGAGAGGAGGAAGAAGAAGAGGACAAGTCAGGGTCTCCAGCAAAAGCAGATTCTCCTGAGAAAGGAGGTTCACCAGAAAAAGCTGGTACACCAGAGAAAGGGTCTCCAGAGAAGGCTGGGACTCCAGCCAAGGCTGGGTCTCCAGAGAAAGGATCTCCAGAGAAGGCTGGGACTCCAGAGAAAGGGTCTCCAGACAAGGCTGGGACTCCGGAGAAAGGGTCTCCAGAGAAGGCTGGGACTCCAGAGAAAGGGTCTTCAGAGAAAGGGTCCCCAGACAAGGCTGGAACTCCAGAGAAAGGGTCTCCAGAGAAGGCTGGAACTCCAGAGAAAGGGTCTCCAGAGAAAGGGTCTCCTGACAAGGCTGGAACTCCAGAAAAAGGGTCCCCAGAGAAGGCTGGGACTCCAGAGAAAGGGTCTCCAGAGAAAGGGTCTCCAGACAAGGCTGGAACTCCAGAAAAAGCAAGTATTCCAGAAAAAGCAGCATCTCCAGAGAAGGTGAGTACACCAGATAAAGCAACATCCCCAGAAAAAGCAGGGTCCCCAGTGAAAGAAGTGGAAGAGACCATCCCAGCTTCTAAGGCAGCAAAAGTTGGTACTGAGAAGGAACCCAAAGAAGAGAAGAAAGACAAAAGTGAGAAGGCATCAAAGGAATCCACAAAAGAAGACATAGCTGTAAATGGAGATGTGAGTGAGAAAGAAGAGGAGGAAGGCTCCAAGGCCAAGCAAGTGGAGGAGGAAGACAAAGGTGTTTTCACCAATGGCCTGGACATTAGCCCAGATGAAGAGGAGAAAAAGGGGAAGAGCGATGAAAAAGTTGTGGTAACCAAAAAGGTTGAGAAAATTACTAGTGAAGGAGATGACGGGACAACCACATACATCACAAAGTCAGTGACTGTCACCCAGAAGGTAGAAGAACACGAGGAAACAGTTGCTGAACAATTGGTGTCCACCAAGAAGGTAGAGAAGGTTACTTCACATGCTGTAGTGAAAGAAGTGAAAGAGAGTGACTAGGATAATCATATTTTTTTTCCTTCAAAAGAGCTTCGGTCGGTGCAAAAGGTTAAGCCATAGGACAGCTGCAAAATGCATGAAAGTGACAGCTTCAAAGCAGAAAGGGTTCTCTCGTGAGGTCTCCAGAAACACTCTCTTTTATTTTTGATTTATTTTTTGTGCAATACCCAGGGTTTGGGGGGGAGGAATGCATGCAAGCCCAAGATGCACTCCCTCTGCAGAACTTGGGGAATTAAAAAAAATGCATGAGCTGTTATCCTTACAGAGGAAGTTGCTGAATTTCCTAAGCTGCTGATGGGATGCTTCTGAGGAACATCTTAAAATGTATTATGCAAAGAACCAACTGAGCCAAATACAGACAAACAATAATAAGAAAATGAATGAAAAAAAATTACCCAGAATTCTCCTAGCCTTAAGCTACTTAATAATTATGTTTACCTCACTGGTGCAATTAAGATGGACTTTTTGATCATGGGAGAACCTACCTTGACATGCACAGTACGCAACCTTTTGTTGTTCGATGTAAAGCAGTCACAGCAGTTTGTGCTCAATAAAGGTTATATTGGAAACGTGTGCCTTGCTTTGCTGAAACTTGTCTTGTAGCTCCAAGGTGCCTTTAAGTGGGCTAGCAAAATGCTAGTGGAGGAGTGTATGTAGCTAGTTTGTAGATGTGTATTTTTTCCTGGTTTAAATTTTGCTCTTTGAGCAAAGCTATGATGGCCGTTCCTCCAAAGAACTCTAGTGGGTAGCAGATTTCCAAGGCATGTTTTAAGTGACACATTCCAATCAAACAGGAATTTCTGTAAGGCCTGAAACTTACTCTTGAGGACATCCCACAGTTCCTCTGCAGGTGGACAATACAGGGAAAAATTGATAGTGATGGACAAGTTGTTCTATATCCCCACCTCTCATTATTGATCTCCTGGAGCAGTGGTTCTCAACCTTCCTAATGCCGTGACCCTTTAATACAGTTCCTCATGTTGCAGTGACCCCCAACCATAAAATTATTTGTGTCTTGGTTGCTAAGACACTCGGAAATATGTGTTTTCTGATGGTCTTAGGCCAGTGATGGCGAACCTTTTTGAGACCGAGTGCCCAAATTGCAACACAAAACCCACTTATTTATCACAAAGTGCCAACACGGCAATTTAACCTGAATACTGAGGTTTTTGTTTAGAAAAAACAGTTGGCTCCGAAACGCACGTTACTCGGGAGTAAGCTCAGTGAAGCAACCGTGCAATGCTTCGAATGGGTGAATCACGACCCTAGGAGGGTTTATTCAGCAGCAAGCCCCATTGCCAGCTTACTCCCAGGTAAAAGATTGTGCCCAGGCTAGCCTAGGTGTGTGTGTGTGTGTGTGTGTGTGTGTGTGTGTGCGTGCGTGCGTGCATACGTGCGGGGGGGTGATTTTCCACCCCCCACATGATGAACTCTGTGCATGTGTGCCCACAGAAAGGGCTCTGAGTGCCACCTCTGGCACCCGTGCCATAGGTTCGCCATCACTATCTTAGGCGATTCCTGTGAAAAGGGTCATTAGACCCCCAAAGGGGTTGTGACCCACAGGTTGAGAACCGCTGTCCTGGAGGAACCCCTAGTGCCATGGTGGCAAACCTATGGCACTCCAGATGTTCATGGACTACAATTCCCATCAGCCCCTGCCAGCATGGCCAATTGGCCATGCTGGCAGGGGCTGATTGGAATTGTAGTCCATGAACATCTAGAGTGCCATAGGTTTGCCACTGCTGCCCTAGTGGATTTCGCACAGCATATTCATAATAGTTTGCAGTAATTATAAATGAACCCATTTTCCCTTTTGCTGTTCGCATGTGTGCCATTTACCCATTCAGGTGGCGATTAGAGCCCATGGAAACAATCCGGGTTGCTTTCGTGCCTATGTACAGAGATGCTTCATTAATTCATAGGGTCGCCATCAGTAAGGAAGCAACTTGATAACATGCAATACATTTCGCCACACCCCTCAGTTTGTCCCACTGGTGCCCCTGAGGAATACCAGATGGGAGTCAGTGGCTGGAGTTTAGGCCTGGAATTGATTTTGTCATGGATGGTATGCAGTTTTGCTGGATTCAAAAATGGGCCTGTCATAATAATTCTATAGAAGAGATTGATTTATTACGCTCCTTGGAAGATGGACAGGCTAGATATGGAGATAAAGCAGCCATCAAAAAAGACAGCATCCCACAAAAGGAAGCAGAGATGGTCAAGATACCTC
Source organism: Sphaerodactylus townsendi (assembly GCF_021028975.2). Lineage (NCBI taxonomy): Eukaryota > Metazoa > Chordata > Lepidosauria > Squamata > Sphaerodactylidae > Sphaerodactylus > Sphaerodactylus townsendi. Next base: position 2,372,515 of record NC_059436.1, read on the forward strand.
ACCCTCTGCTCTCTTGCCAATGGAAAGCACTTCCTTTTATGCTATTTAAGCTCAATGCATGCGCTGCTTTTCCCAGGCAGGAAACAAGACCATGCCTGCTTTCTTAATTACATAAAACTGTTCGTCAAAGCCAGCTTGTCTCTTAACAGTGCTTTTTCTAAAGTAGACCTAGAGCTAGCTCACACTATCCAACCTTTATTTATTTAGATTTTCTCCCCAATGAGAATGAGTGCAATATCCTCCCCGCCTCCATTTTATTTTCACCCCAACCTTGTAAAATAGAGAGACTTAGAGAGTGTGAGTGACCTGAGGTCAGCCAGTGAATTTAATTGCCGAGTAAGAGTAGTCTGTACCTTCAGGTTTCCCATCCAGATTGAATAGATTGAATACATCTCAGACAGCTGTAGGACTCCCCTAGGACACCCTCCCTTTCAAATCTGAAACAGATAGAAAAAGCCCCCCCCCCTCTTCTGTGTCAATTAAAGACATCCCTGCTTAACAGGGAGAATTGAAAGGAAAGACTTCAAACAGGCAGTAACACAGACAGCATTCAGTGAGGGAATATCTCATAGCAGCCACTTAGCTTGAAGGACAGTAGCACAAGGAAGAGGCAGGCTGACAACTCAAGAGTGTTCGGTGCAGAGGTGGGATCCAGCAGGTTCTCACAGGTTCCCGAGAGTAAGTTACTAATTATTTGTGTGTGCCGAGAGAGGGTTACTAATTGCCACGTGATTTTTGCCTTAGTTATGCCCCTCCTCTCAGCAGTAGCGCGCAGAACTTGAAGCAGTCTAGCAGGAGGTGCACCGGCGTGCGTGGCAGCCTGCGCCTGCGTGCATTCGTTTCCCGCCCAAGGACCGGCACAGTGGCTGCGTCCTTGCCACAGCCCTGCCCAGGAATGCCCCACCCCAGAATGCCCGGCCACGCCCCCATCGTGCCCCGTCCAGCCCCATTGGCGCTACGCCACAGTTTGAATCCCACCACCATGGGAACCTGTTACTAAAATTTTTGAATCTCACCACTGGTTCGGTGGCACAACAAGGTCAAGGCATCTGGGTAAGCAGGAAGCAGGAGAAGCTTAAGGTAGATTTGCTTGGACAAGGAATAAGGTTTGGAGAGCAGAAGGCAGGCAGGGATGTGCAGGCTGCAAGGGGAAATTTGGCACCCCTTGGGAGGCAAGAGGAAGGCAAAGTCCTATCCCATATCCTTCAGGACTGCAACACCTCATGCATGTGTGTAATTCTAATTAGTATAGTTTGCAGTTAATCCGGAGCCTCTCTCTTTAGCCCTGCCTCTTAAAGAATACAGTTCAGACCCTTGTTAGGACAGCATTAACTGTCTTGTAGAAGTGCACCAGCAGAGTCAGAGAAAAGCAAAGCTGAAATAAGGAAAAAGACAAAAGAAAAACATGTTTTTAATAGGCTGTTCAGCTGGGGAATTTATTTCATTTTCATATTAATTATGATATTATGAAACATGTCATTTTCATAATTTTTGAATTAACAGGGAAAGAAACTTGCAAGTCTAGTTAGAAGGAACTCACTACACAAACTTAATAGATGTGTGCATTTGTTTAGAAAGACAGCACTATGAGAGAAAGTGTGGTATGTCCTTTATGGTTTCTTCTTTGCATACTCAATGCCATGTTAAAGTGATACATTTGAAATCCCATGGTAGTACAGTGTGTTTAACTATTTTAGACCATTTCCATACTACTTTGGTAATAAAAAAGATATGCAAATAGTGGGAATATACCCCCCATAATAATAAAACTATAAAAGCACAAAACAGCCTAAAATAATTGTGATAAACAGCAATTGCAACACATAAGAGTGTGTCAGCCTAAACAAATCATTCACATTTCTTCCAGAATAAAACTCTTTTCAATTTCTCTCCTAAGGCATTAATTGGGAGACCAAGAGCTTCAATAATCAGTGAAAACATCTTCCTGTGAGTCCCCACCACAAAAAGCTAGCACAGAATGCCTGTGATCCCATTGCATCTTTTCTTTCCCATCATTGGTTCAGTATTTCCCACTCTTCTCTCTTCTTTATTGTTTGCATCTTCTCTCTGCAAAACTGTGAATTACAGAACAAGCAAACCTCAGCCTGTCCCCCAACAAAAGCTCATTGATAGAAGCAACAGAACACAACACAGACTTGCCAATATTAATAATTGGGAAAATTTAGTCCAAATTAATATTTAACTGTGCCATTAGGTTTCATTTGCTGTCTTCTATGTCATACACTAAGGAGCTGCGTGGCATAGTGGTTAAGTGCTTGCACTGCCACTCACGTGGTCAGGAGTTCTAGTCCCCTGTGGGTCAGATATCCTGGCAGCTGGCTCATGGTCAACTCAGCCATCTATCCCTTTCTTGGTCAGTAAATGAGTACCTAGCTCATAGCTAGAGGGTAAAGAATAGCTGAGGAAAGCAATGGCAAACTACCGCACAAAAACGGCTTGCCTATAAAATCACTGCTCACAGTGGTACCCCAGGGTCGGACACAACTGAAGGGGAAACTTTACCTTTTTATATCATACACTACTCAGAACGGAAGAACCCTCCAATTGCATAACCATTTAAACATAATTTCATATGCCCAGCCTAGGCTGTTTCTATTTTTTCACCCAACCGTGTGAAGTCCGGAGGGAGCAATTAATTTCAAACCCTCCAGAACACCATTAAAACTTTACAAAGCCCTAAGTAGATAACATTTAGCGGGGGAGGATCTGCAGTTAAGAGTGAGAGAAAGGCCTATGCATTAATTTTAAAGCCAAAGATCTGAAGGCGGAATAGGATTAGTACAAATGAAGCCTTGACATTTCATGAGCAAAATCTGATGCTTCATAGAATGTTTATACCCACAAAATAAAATAAAAAACATAAAGGGATTGTCCTACAAAATACCCACAAAATCAAAAACATCAAAGGGATTTTCCTACAAAATAATAACAACTAGCAGTTAAGCACTGTTTGTAGTATTCAAGCAAAACTTGATGCACATGCTATCTTATAATGCTTATTACAACTCTGTAGTGTAAGCCGGTAGGGATGATCTCCATATTAGAGATGGGAGGCTGAGGTAGGGTTACCAGCCTCCAGGTGGGTCCTGGAGATCCCCTGGAATTACAACTAATCTCCAGAATACAGAAATCAGTTCCCCTAGAGACAATGTGGCTTGGGAGGGCAGACTGTATGGTATTATGCCCCACCGAAGACCCTCCCTTACCCAAACCATGCTCTCCTTGGAGTCCTAGGCAAGTACCCTTTAAATGAAGCAGAGTTTTGTTGAAGAACAGTTTTGGATCCTGGGTCAGCCTCATTCACACATACTCATCCCAACATTAGGTGGGACAGATTTAGTTGCATGTAAAAATGACTTGAGCACACTGCTAGGCAGGAGAGCTTCATTGAAGATGGAAAGGTGAACTCTGTCCCGGCTATCCTTTGTAGGATGCTGTCATGGCGTCACTGGCCTTTCTCTGCTCTTTCTTTGCCTCCTTAATCCTCCTTCTTACTCTCCAAATGGAGATTCACCCAGTTCTTGCTCCGTACCACAAGGCTGGCTCAGACTCTTGGGGATCCTCTTGCATGCACTGGAGATACTTCCTCATGTGAACTTCCTCATGTGGTGATGTCAGGTGCTCAATGACCTCCTGATCTGAGCCTTTGGCTTCTTTGCCAGAGGAGGAGGAAAGGTACCTACTCTCATCCATTACACAGGGTGATGCCTCCTGGGCATTTCTCAAACACCCCGGCTCATTTCGCACATACAGAGTAATGCACTTTCAAACTGCTTTCAGTGCTCTTTGAAGCTGTGCGGAATGGCAAAATCCACTTACAAACAGTTGTGAAAGTGGTTTGAAAATGCATTATTTTGCGTGTGCGGAAGGGGCCCCCGTTCCACTAAAAAAAAAAAACCAGAGAAAAACTTAAGTCACTTACGGTAACTGGGAAGAGATTCTCATGATTTTCATTTTTCAAAGAAAAAGAAGTGTTTCCTTCCTGTGTGATCTTCGAGAGAAGTAATCAAGACCAAATGTAAGAAAATCAGCATCTAAAGCCTCACAAAGATGATTCCGTTATGATGCATTTGCCCAGAATGAACTCAGCACTTTGCTATTTTGTAAGGAGTGACTCGGAGAGCCAGTGTAGTGTAGTGTTTAAGAGCAGGTGGATTCTAATCTGAAGAAGTGGGTTTGATTCCCCACTCCTCCACCTGAGTGGTAGAGGCTTATCTGGTGAACCAGATGTGTTTCCGCACTCCTACGTTCCTGCTGGGTGACCTTGGGCTAGTCACAGTTCTTTGGAACTCTCTCAGCCCCACCTACCTCCCAAGGTGCCTGTTGTGGGGAGAGGAAGGGAAAGGAGCTTGTAGGCCACCTTAAGTCTTCTTACAGGAGAGAAAGTTTAAATCCAGACTCTTCTTCTTCTACCTACTTTTCTGTTCCTTTCAAGACCCTTTGGGCTATATTCCCAGTGTCAAAAGGCAAGTGGGTGGCACGATGCAGATTGGCAAACACTATGCCCCTGCCAAGGCACTGCTACCTTGCTGAAACCAGAATGACTAGAATCAAACATATTATTTCTGCTCTTTGTTCTCTTCTTGGTGAGCTACTCAGATCAGGGACCTGTCTACTGGTACTCAGCAAAGTACCATGCCTACCAATGATGTTGTATATCAATTATAATAAAACAATAAACTCTAAACTCTATCTCTGGCCTTTCACCAAAAAAGGGGGGAAATGTCCTTTAAAAATAACAATCTAGTGCACAATTGAGATATTTTATCCATAACATTTCTCCCTGTTTTCTTGTACTCTTCCCCCCTTACAGAGGTTTTTGTGATTTTTCTAGTATCTGGTAATTTTGAAAGTTATTATCTAGGAGCTAAAGCATTATTAGGTCCTGACTTTTTGAAGAAATGGTTGCAGCATACAAATATACGAGCACTGTCCCTGCTAACTCTTGGGGAACTGTTACTGTCCTATGAGAGTCAAAGATCCATGCCCAATGAGCTGCATGTTTGTACAGATCAATACGGATCTATACGGATGTTTGTATGGATGAAAATGGGATCCTATCTTGCCGCAGTTCCTTCAGCTGACCCTAAAATGTCATTCTGAGAAGAATGCCACAGTATGGATCAACACATACTACATTACTGCACTCTGACTAGACTGCAGACTGCGTTTTGATTATTATTCTGTAATTCCTAACTCCTCTGCTAAGGTTGAACTGCTACCCTGGACCAAAGCTGTTTAGCAAAGTCTCCCAGGCATATTTTTTCAAGCCAGTGTGATGTGTGTGTGGGGGGGGGGGGGGGGTGGTGCAAAGAGAAGGGTTTAAGTCTCTCCACTGGCTAGAATATAAAGTACTAGCAAAACTTTGCTTTCTGTTCCCTCTCCCTTTGCCTCTCCAATTTGCTTGGCTCACCGCTCTCCTTTACTGCAATGCGTCAAAACGAAGCTCCAGAGTTTATAAACATAAGGACAAGGCTGTTTCTAGCAAAGGCAGCAAGGGTGCCTCAGGGAGATGGGATGGGATGCATCCAATAGAAAGGGAGCATCCAGGTCTTTGTTGGAACCCGGTTTTTATTGCTGGGCAGTTTAGCAATTCCATAAAGTTGCAAACTTCAGAGCTCGTGCAAGCCTGCCTTTTAAAAAAAAAAAGCCTTCTCACCTACCATGACAGCAAAAGTTCTGTCAGTCTCCCAGGGAACTAATCAAATCTTTTAAGAGGATGTGCTTCATTGGACAAATGCCAGTCAAAAGATGCAATGGCAACTGATGTCTTCTTCACTGGCTTTTATTTGCTTGTTTCACCTTGACATTAACCCTTCGGTGAAGAGATATTTGGCAAACTTGCTCAGTCTGCAATGCATGATCCACCCCTTAGGCCAGGTAATTTGAAGCACATTCAGCTTTATAGCTTGTGGGTCTATGTCAGTCTACCCATTTTACACACATAATAAACTGAGATGGTGACGTTTTGGAGCAGATTGAGAAGTCGAAATGATCCTGGAGCTAGTCAAGTTGAGTGTCTCCATCTGTGGACTGCAGGGCCACTCAGCTCAGGAGGGCTGATAATGGGCAATAGTTTACCCACTGTATCATCCCCAAAACTGGAATTGGTACAGGCGGAGATGGTTGGTGATGAGGGGTCCAGGCCAAGCGGCTCCTCGGGGTGAGCTGTTGAATCTTGGCTATGCTAGTTCCTGGCCATCAGTGGCCCCTAGCACAGTAGTCCACTGAGAAATATCCCTATAAATTAAGAGTTTGGATGAAAAAGAAGAGTTTGGATTTATATCCCCCCTTTCTCTCCTGTAAGAAGACTCAAAGGGGCTTACAATCTCTTTTCCCTTCCCCTCCCCTACAACAAACACCCTGTGAGGTGGGTGGGGCTGAGCAGTGGTGTAGTGTCAAGGGAATGGGGGCATGACATACTGGGCGAGCACTACGGGGCATGGCAAGGGCATGGCGCAGTTCCCCCTAGCTACAGCTCAGAGAGCTCCAGAGAGCTGTAGAGAGAGCTCCAAAGAGCTGTGACTAGCCCAAGGTCACCCAGCTGGCATGTGCTGGAGTGCACAGGCTAACCTCATTCAGCAGAACATGTGAAATAAACTAGAAATGGACTTGCATGGGTATCTGTAGACAGGTTGGACAGTTGATTGTCCTGGGCTTGCGTGGAGAGAAATTTCCACAATTTGAATAGCCATGATTTATCCCCCATGCTATTCCTAATCTCCATACAGGTAAGGCTGGCAGATTGCAATTCTCCAACCTTCCTCAACCCCAGAAAGGAACCCCTGCTTAATTTTCAAATGAATCTATTTAGGACCAAGGGTGAAAGGGTTGTGGTCTGGGTGGATTTGATTAAGTTTAAATCAAGTGGCATAACTGGGGCAGCACAATTCCAATTCAAAGATAGCCACGAGGGTTATGATGTTCACCCCTTAGCAGGGTTTTCAGCTGCCTCACCCAAGAAAACATCTTGCCCTGCTAGGCATGGACCTTTCAAAGCCAGAGGGAACCTCTCCACTTTCCTGTGCCAAAGGCTATAAAGTAGGCATTAGAACAGGAAGAGAAGGTCAGCTTATACCAAGTTAACTAGTTTGGCAACAGAAATCCGCTGGAAGAAAAACCCAACAAAAATCAAGACCCCCTCCACCCCCTGGAACTATCCATCAAGGGACAGAGAGGGATCTGCAAGGTTTGTTCATACAACAAAATGGTTGGAAGAAAGATAAGTCTTGGTCTTCTGCAAGACCCATGGTGCACAAAGAACTTTACCTCCTGCAGGTTAATTTTTCAGACAATTGTTGTGCATAGTAATGTGTCTGATCTGCAACATTTTATTTTACTGTACTAACACCCTACCTTTCTTCTAGCACAGAACTCTATGAAGCAGACACAGGGTTCCTGGGAGGTCTCCCATCCTAATCGTTCCCATGTGCAAAGATAACATGCGGAATACCTTGGAGCCTGGAGCAGAATAAGTCGACACCTTCTTGAGATAACAGAACTGGCTACACTACACCACTTCAGACTGCTGGTGGGGAATTGCATTTATAAATGATGTGTATAAAACACTGAAAGTGGAAAAATAACCCAACAGTGTGGAGCTTGAAGTCATTCTTCCTGTTGGACTAGACTTGCAGGGAATTTGTATATGGAGGAACCGTTCAAAAGTTGCTTGTCCTACCTGTAGCCTAGACTCTTTTACTGGTAGAGGGCTTGGATCCAACCAACTTTTCTGTTGGAAGCTGATGTCTTTGAATCTTTTGACCCTTCAAAAAGGCTATGCTGAGAAGCATAGGACCTGCCCATGCAAAAGTCATGCGGGGCTGCAGCATGGAGTGGAATGGGGTGAAATTGAGTGAAATAATCTGTCTGGATTCAAGCCCAGGATTCCATTGGCCTACTCAGCCACATGGCCCGATGTAGAAGCTGTGCTTGTTACTGTGCAATTTATTTGTATCCTTTACATATTTTTTTAAAAAAAGATTATTCTTACCCAGCTCCTATTCAATTCACTGGGGATCACCTAGAACAGGGGTCCCCAAACTACGGCCCGGGGGCCACATGTGGCCCCCTGAAGGCATTTATCTGGCCCGCCAGGCATGGCGTCAATGGCTCCATTCATGTGCAGTGGGGGCTCGAGGGAGAGGAGGAACCGGCCCCAACGGCCGTTGATTGCAATTACATGATGGCACCCCCAAAATCCATGAATTTTCTGACCCAGAGTTGGAAACCTTACACGTGGCAACTTCTGCTCCGCCCTTCCCTCTCGGCTACTCCATGTGTATTTGCACTCCTCAGGCTTTCTGTTTCTTCGCCTCACTGCCCAGTTGGCATCAGCCAGGCTGGCGAGAATATTCCTTTCAAAGCTGGCTGCTAGGGAGGAAAGAACCCAGGAAGATACCTGATCACTGGAGTTAGAAGGAATGTTTTACATTAGAAGGAAAGTTCTGCTTTTTTTTTTTTACAGGAAAGGTATTCCACAGCCTCCCCAACAATATTTCGGGAACCCACTCTGTGCCAACCTTGAGATACTTTGGTCACTGTTCTACAAATATACCATGACAGAAAGGCTGAAAGGTGAAATCAAACATTTTACAATCATTTGTGCATAGGAATTTGTTCATAGTTTTTTTTTAGTCCGGCCCTCCAACAGTCTGAGGGATAGTGAACTGGCCCCCTGTTTAAAAAGTTTGGGGACCCCTGACCTAGAACTTCCTAAAGAATGGTACCCTGGGAGCTGAAGTGTCTGGTATTTTCTTTCTCCACACTAGACTGGAATTGTTCCTAGGTAAAAGAGCACTGGAATTGTTGCTCCCAGTTTTTAATGAGGGCATCTGAGCTGTGATTTCCCTCTTCCACATTCTGCAAAGCTTTAAGAGGGAGGAATCACTTTTGATGTTATCATCACATACCTGTTTTCCAACACATTCTCTTGACACTCTTTTTAGGTGTTTCATCATTTGGGCTTCAACAATTGTTTTGTACATAAGGCAGCCTCAGAGTTGCTGAACAGAACATGCTTATAGCTGTCCATGCAATAAAACATGCCTAAGTATTCGAAACAAGGTCAACACTCTTTTCTGGAGATTGTATTTGGGGCTTTGTTGTTGCATTGAGCAACGATGCCTTGCTGCTGCCCAGAAAGTCACCATGATTGGGAAAAAAATAATAATTTGTAAAGTGTCTAAAACAGGACTGATCAGCCAGTTTAATTTTGCGTGGAAGATTCCTGGAGATTTTGAGGGGCTGGACCACAATGAGGATATAGATTGGGGTGGAACTTCTGTAGGTATAATACCCTGCGGGGGTCTCCAACCAAGGGCTTTCCAAATAGTCATGGACTATGATTCCCATCAGCCCCTACCAGCATGGTCAATTGGCAGAGCTGATGGGAATCATAATTCATGAACATTTGGAGGGCCATTGGTCGGAGACCTCTGCTACAGCCTGCCTTTTATAAGCACCCAGCAGGCTTCATGTGGAGGAGCTTGGAAACAAGCCTGGTTCACAAGATTAAAGTCCACTGCTCATGTGGAAGAGTGAGGAGTCTAACCCAATTTCCCAGATTAGAGTCCACTGCTCTTAACCACTAAATCATGCTATCTCCTATAGAAAGAAGAATTGGGTTAGGTATCCTGTGATAAACAGGTTGGGTTAGCTCACTAGTGTGTTAGTGACTTGTGAGAGAATTGAGGGAAAAACCCTGAACGACAAACTAACACTATCAAGAGTCTGAGACTCCTGGGTTTAGTAAGCTGTTACAAGTAAAATCCATCCATCTCTCTCCAACAGAAACAGACTGTCATTTCAGCAATCCCCTTAGCTGTACGTAGCTACTATATTGGTACACCCCTTTATGAGGTGGGAAATATTCACAACACGTCACACAGAAGCAGTGTATGCATTTCGGCAATTTTATTGACTAGCTTTGATTGCAATGACTTCATTTGTTTTTACCATCTCAGGTTTCCATAACCATTTTGAATTTAGCTTAAGACAGTTTCCCCACCCCAAGTGGCTTCCCTCCCCCCGTTTGTGTTAAAAACCTTTACAAGGTTTGAATTGGCCAAATTGCACATTTGCTTTTATTTTTGAGTTGTAAGAATACACCATGCGTAGTTTGGGTAGCAGCCAGTGGGGCTCTCTGCAAGCGTTCGGGTAACTTTGCATGGAAAAAGGGGGAAAAAGAAGAAACCCCAAGAGACAATTTTAAACTTAAGAACACTGGGGAGCTAGATATGTGGCACAGCAATTTTAGCTCAATTAGTTCAACTATCTGGAAACCTACACACAGTCTGCATCAAGCTTTCTTCTTTGCTTTACTAGCTTCCTCTCCGCCGGCTTCTTCTGGTTCTTCTTCATCTTCCTTTTTGTCTCCTTCATCCTCTTCGCCGGTGGCCTCCTCTTCTCCACCTTCTTCCTCCCCCTCCCCCTCTCCCTCTCCCTCTCCCTCTCCCTCTTCTTCTTCTTCGCCTTCTTTAGACTCTTCACCCTCCTCTGTGCCCCCTGGGAAAAAAGAGACAGAGGAGATATTTAAACACAGCATAATGACCTTGTGAGAAAGGGCAAAGGATGCAACGCCATTCAGACTTGAAGCTGGGAACAGGGCCTGTTTGGAACCACTCAAATGGTAATCTACTGCTAAGGCCTCCCAAAGAGTCTTGTTGCACCATCCACAAGTGCCTCAAAACTGTGCTTTATGCTGTTTGGTGCATCAGCATGGGCTGGATCCTCAGCGCAGAGTTCAGAGGATGGCATACAAGCAGAAGTGCTTTTTCTGCAAGATGAAGGAAGCTTAGGCTGAAATCTTATGAACCCTTTCCTGCTCGGAATAAAAAGGGACTTACTTTTGAGCAGATCTATTCTGACTGCATGGGACTACACTGCAAAAGAGCAGCACTGCTCCAGATAAATCCCACTGAAGTCAGAACTACAGTTAGTCCCAGCCACCAACCCAGTAGCAGAGAGTGCTGAGATCTAAGGCCCCTTCTGCACATGCAGAATAATGCCCTTTCAATTCACTTTCAATGCACTTTGAAGCTGGAGTTTTGCACTGCTTGTGGAACCATAGAATTCACTTTCAAAAAAAATTGCTTAAAGTAGGTTGAAAGTGCTATATGAAGACAGTTCAATGCTGCCGATGAACTCCAGATGCAAAACATAGAACTGATGTTATGAGATTAAGCTCTGTCTAATGTATTTAGGATCAGTCTGTAGGGCTTAGCATGGTTTAAGAAAAACATACCACTTTAAATCTATTAGAGATGGGTGCAACTAACTATTTTGCACTGGATGTAACAAAATTACAATTCCAAGTTGGGATCAAGCCACCTGCTTTAGGCACTCCAAAGGCCTGAACGGGAGGAGCCTGGATATATAAGGAGCGCCTCACCCAGATCTCGCCCTTCCCGGCGGCGAGACTCAGAAAGGCGTGGCCCACCCACCCTCCCTATGTTTTAGGTGGTTGGGGTTGTGGTTACTACTGTCCGCAGTTCACCAGGCGGGTTTTGGCAGCGTGGGATTACAAAGCACATCTGGGGAGAAAAAAGCAGGCCTTCCACGGCAGAGTTCTCCCAGGCTTGTTGCCCTGTGGAAGGGCCGGGGGTGGGGTGGGCAGGCTGGCTGGCAGGCCGGCAGGCCGGGCCACTGCCCGACACCCCAGGGAGTGGGGAGGGTCGGGCCGGTAGGCGGCCATGGGCTTAGCCGGTGCCCGACACCCTAGCAAGCACGGAGAGGAGGGCGGGTCGGTAGGCGGCCATGGGCTTAGCCGGTGCCCGTCTCCTCAGCAAGTGCAGGGAGGTTGGAAGCCGGAGTGTTATCTCTGGGGCTCCCCTTCCCGCTAGTTCCCAATGGAGATTGGGATGTTTGATGTGCGACCCGTTTGCCCAGCTTCTTTTGTATATAGTTAATGTTTATCATGTTATTGATATATATTAATAAATTGGGCTGCGGCCCAATCCTTTTCCAGCCTGTCGTTGTTGTGTCTTTATTTGAGTGGAGAAAGGTCTCACCATCTGCAGCAAAAGCACTGAACCTTAATTTATTTATTCACCCTATTTCAAAAGAGATCAGTACATCATTCTCTTCTCCTCCAATTTATCCTCATAACAACCCTGCAAGGTAGGTTAAGCTGAGGGTATTTAACTGGTAGAAGGTAATCTAGCAAACTTTTGTGGCAGAGTAGGTATTTGGACTTGTGTCTTTCAGATCCCAGGCCCCTTCTGCACATGCAGAATAATGCACTTTCAATCCACTTTCACAATTGTTTGCAAGTAGATTTTGTTATTCCTCACAGTAATATCCAGGCACAAAGTGGACTGAAAGTGGATTATACTGCATGTGTGGAAGGGGCCCTAGTCCTACATGCTAACAGCTACAACACACTTGCTCTCTCTTTTGTCAAAAATGCAAGCAGTTGTCCTGATTTTTCAAGAGGGATCCAAGGAGCCTGTGCAAAAATAATGGACCGTTTTTTGTTTTTAAAAAGTTCTGACTCTGTGGTCTCGTTAGTCTGGATTGAAAATTTTGCAAAGGCTTGGAAATGCCAGACAGATTATTCAGCTATGTTTCCCTAGGGCCGTGGTGGCGAACCTTTGGCACTCCAGACGTTATGGACTACAATTCCCATCAGCCCCTGCCAGCATGGCCAATTGTAGGGGCTGATGGGAATTGTAGTCCATAAATCTGGAGTGCCAAAGGTTCGCCACCACTGCCCTAGGGAGTTTCAGAGTGCTGAGCAACAGTAAGAGTCTTATTCAGCCTCTAGTGGAAAACAATTATTCAGCAACACAAAGAGAAAAAATAACATAAAGAGTGAATTGTAAATCAATTTGCATCAAAAAAATAACCCTTTCCCTGCTGCAGTTTAATGTATGGCCACCCCATGAAAATACTTGACATCCCTTTAGGATTATCACAATGGTGTACCAAAGAGTTTTTCTTGGTGGGTCAGTTTGTTTAAAAACAAAACAGAAATTCCCTGGTTTCACAATCCTATTCATATTTACTTGGGAACAAGCCCTATTAGATCAATGAAGTATACTTCTAAGTTAACATGTTTAGGATGTGCTGTAAATGTATCTGAGAAATTAATCTGCTTTGATAATCAAAACTCAGGATTCCTCATGAACAAGACAAAAGGTGAGATGGTTGGATTGGGGATGCAAGGTGGAATTAGAGTTGCTAAACATTTCAAACCTCATGTTTGTTTACAGTCATTGGATCTTCTCAGAGATACAGGAGAAATTTACAGAACCATCTCCAACACAGTTATGACCTTTTAAATCCTTGTGAAGCCATGGTTAAGCTGGAAAGGTTTTTCCCTGGTGGGGAGAGTGGGATATTAAATCCAATTATTATTATTAAAATTACCCAACACATTTTGATGGCACAAATGGAACTGAAACAATTTCAGATAATGAATCTCAAATTTGTAAACTCTCAAGTTGAACATTAAAATTCTGAAATCAATAAAAGATTTTTTTAAAGTTCCATTTCAGTTTTTAAAATGAAGATTCAGCCCTTGATTACAGAAAGTGACAAAATTTACATTTTGGCTTCAAAACTCAAAAAATTGAGCACCAAACGAAGAATTCAGAAGTTATTCCTTTTAAATTTGTTGGGAATCCAGTGAACCTCAAGATAAGTTTATTATTTTGTGGAAACATCTATTTACCTTCCTCTTCTTTTTCTCCCTCTTCACCTTCTTCTTCTTCTTCTCCTTCGCCTTCTTCTTCTTCTCCTCCTCCTTCCTCTTCTTCACCTTCTTCTTTCTCCTCTTCTTCACCTTCTCCTTCTGATGGGGGAGATTCTTTGGCATCTTCTACCTTAGATGCTTCAATGGTCTCCTCAACCTCTATCTGTTCTTCTTGAACATGGCTGGAGTAATATGCGGGAAAGCTACGGGCGGACATCAGGTAAGAACTGCTCTGTAAACCGCTATAGGCTGATCTTCCAAAGGTTCCAGCACTTTGTGTGTAGCCACTGCTGATACTTCCAACACTGGTGAAACTGAGCCGAGTCTCTTCACCTTCCAGTAATTTTCTGGAAAGAAGAAGAAGGGAGACTATATGGCACAGAAGCATCAGGCACACATCATAGCTTCAAAACAATAGTATCAAAATACTCCATACTGGGACTCTTTTATCATGGGTGAAGAACCCTCAGAGGAATATAATAAAATTAATTCAGGACATCCCTGTTTCCCATCCTTCTCAAACAAGTGAATGATATTGCTGCCAAAAGTGGTAGTGTTGACCATCTGAAGAGCCCTTGCATGTAAATACATTCACATATGGTTTACGCAGTTACACTGAGCATCTCTTTGGCAGTGCACTGCATGTGTATTTCTTAGAAACTTCATGTACAACTCTGGAGAACAGCCCATGTAGCATCCTTTTGGTGCCCAGGTGAGAACATGCTAAGAAAATGAATTAGTACATTTAATTGTCAAGAAGATCAATTGTTCTTCTTTATGGGGGATTGAAGCAATGGCATATCTTGGGGACGGCTGACCCAGTCACCATTTGCTTGGGACACATGGGGGTGCATTTTGTCCACCTGCCCCCTTCCTTCTGCCACCACCCCCCCCCAACAGGCCAGGAAGGCCCTTGTGTTGACTGGGCATGTAGCATGATGCCCCTCTGCAATGCAGCACCTTCCTTCTCCGTGGCCAGCAGCAGCAGAGACTCCCCAGCCAACCCACAGAACACTGCCACCATGCACCTCTGTGCCACCACTGCCTGCCTGCCAGAAGAGCAGCTGTGCAGCTACTGGAAGGAAGCAGAGGAGGAGAAGGAGCAGCAGTAGTGGGGAGGAGCAGCCCCTTCTTGGGTCATGACAGTAGGTGGGTGCTTCAACTGCCTTCTGAAGACCTGCAGGAGCAGAGCTCTACCCATGACCAGCTCAGTCATGGAGCCCCCGTGGTGACACTGGGAACTGGCTCTGCTTCCGCCAGCCAGCCTGGCCCAGCACCTTGTGGCTGCCCCTAGTAGACTGTAGGGTGCAGTGGGTGCACCTGCTCCAGGTGCCCTCTCCATGGCAAGCAGTGGTAGAAACTCCCCATGCTGCTTCCTGTGCCAGCACATCCACCCACCAGCTGCTGGATACCACCCAGCCCCCCCCCCCACCTTTGACATTGCAAGCCACCCACCAACTCTGGCATCCTCAACAGGCGGGAGGGGGTTGCCAGCTACCACACCACAGGAGGGCACAATTTCATTCTTTGCCCTGGGCACTAATTACCTTAGATACACCACTGGATTGAAGGAACGTTAACAATAGGGTTAACCAGATTTAAAAGCCTTGCTTCATCAGCCTCTGACCTTTGATCAGCTGATAAAGACCCGCAGATTTCAAAACTAGCCAAAATTCACTTTACAAAGGATGTTCAGTCTTAGCATATTCACTTTATGTATTTCACATTAAACCTCCTCCTCAATGAGGAACCAAAATGGCTTACAACCTTCTCCCAATTCTCCATTTCTGCAAATCTGTCAGGTGTGTTAGGTTGGGAGACTAGGACTGGCCAAAGGTATCCACTGCAGAGTGGATCTTCCAGATCCTAGTCTCCAACCACTACACTATGTTACAAACTGGAAGTGAACTGCAGTAAGTTTCATGGGACTTGTTTCAAAATAGCTATTTTAGTACTAGAAAGGATGGAAGGACCTTGCACCCCAAATCCTAGACATATCACACATGGAAATAAGGCCACTGGTTTCAGTAGAAGGCTCTTCAAACAAGGTAAGGATCACAGCCTTCAACACTCAAAAGGAAAATGTTGTACCTAAAAAAAGCGGGGGGGGGGGGCAGAGATAGCTAAAATAAATGTCTGCATATTCTGCAGTACCTGTATGCTGCAATTTCAATATCCAGGGCCATTTTCACATTCAGAAGATCCTGATATTCCTTCAGATATCTAGCCATTTCACTCTTCGTGGTTCTCAATTCATTTTCTAGCTTATTAACAGTGTCCTGTGGGTATAAAAACAGGTTAAAATAGGACCAGCCATTCTTATCAGTCTCAGAAGTGATGTTAGCATGGGGTTGGTTTGGAAGCTTGAGACCTTCCTCTTCCACAATGAACTAATCCCACCTTGTAACAAGGACTCAAAAGCAAGACTATTTTAAAAGCCGACCTAAGACTTAAATTACTATATCTTCCACTGAATTCATCCAAGGGTACATGCTTAAGGGGAAAAAAGTTAGAAAACAGCCTGCCATTGAGTTAAGCTGATTTGTTTTTCATTTCTCTGTTCCAACAGAATTTATCTTTACATATAATGTCTTAAATCACATTGATTACCTTCTCTAGACTGTCTCCAGTATGTTGTCTATTTCATTTCAGGAATAACTGTTCTTGCATTCAGCTGCTTCCTTTTACTGAGTCACTGGTGCGATTCTGCTTGCAATTTTTAATGTATTTTTCTGTGAACTTATTCCCTGCCCATCACCAGAGTCCCTTGGCAGGGTACAATTCACTAAGACTATTTTCAAAGGGCTGTTTAATTCCCATACTCACTTTATTTGATTTTTTCTTCTGCTAAATTATGTTCTTTGCATCTTTTGAATTTTTCAGCGTGAGCTTGCTTATGAAATCCATTAAGAATAGATGAGTGTAATTAATGCAATCTCCTTTTCATGGAGATCAACTTTTTGGTGAATAACAGTCAAAGAAGCATTATGAAAATGAATGCTGTGAATTAAATAGGCATGCCTATCTTGGAATACAGCCTTAGACATGAATTGCTAAATAAACAAATACCACTCATATGGTTCAGACTGCTGGCTATGATCCATCTGCTGGTTAAACTGGAATCCTTCAGTTTATGCCATTTTTAATTCCATTACTTCTAATGGAACCAAAGCTGTGAGGCAGTTCAGAACTACTTGGAAGGAAGGTTCATGTAACATAGTGGGGTCTACTTCTGAGTAAATATACACCATACTGGGCTGCAAACTCACTGTTATTTACTTTTGACTAAACAGAATTAGAATAAATCCACCACATTGTAGTAATACTGATCACAGTTAATACAGCATTATCAGAATGTTTTGTTTAATAAATTGGAAGCTGATCTAAGAGCTATTTGAATTCTACTTTGTTGTGCTGCAAAAGCTGGAAGCACACAATGCAGATGCCAGCAAGAGTGGCATCTGTGACTGGTTTATGTCACTCCTTTTTTCAAAACTGATTTTAGGGTTTTGTGAACTCTGTTTAAAACAAGTATACTGCACAATATATTTGTTACAAGTACACTTGTATCAATATGAATATATAATTAGTTACTATAAAATGAAGTAGCTATAAGAGCTAAATCAAGGCAACAAAAATTGAAGTAACACAACACAATATTGAATTAATTATGCGCCAAAAGCTTTTGCTGTCTCTGGAGTTAAAGGCTTGATGGAGATTGTTCCAAATCTTTGTAAGATGTAATTTCTTTTTGGTCTTTAAAAGATCATGATAGGACTTTCTAGCTGCGAGGTACTCTTTTGATAGCGACACTTTTCCTCTAAGTTCACAATGATGAAATAACTTCCGGAGTTGGGACTTGCTGCTCATACATTCTCCGTCAAACCAGGTGGAGGGATTCACTGAATGTGAAAATTTATGATGTGATTGATTACTGGAACCCTGAATGGTTAGATAGGAAACCAGTTCATTATAGATTTGACAAACCTCCTCTGCTGTCCTTGCAGCAGTTAACTGTTGAAGAAAGTTAGCCATCCGATCATCAGAAATAGAATGAGCGACGTTTAGTTCAGTTTCTTGCGTCCAGCGAAGCCGGACATGACAGGAAGACCCTTCTTCCTGAGCTGATTTGCTTTGAAGGGATTTGTTTATTAGTCTAAGAAGAAGGGGAGAGTGCTCGCTTTCCGTTCGAGCCATAATTGCAAAGTGATACAACACAATATTTAAAGTTCATTTACTTTCTGCTTTCATCTTCTAACAATAAATCTCTATTCAATAATGGATGGGTCACTCCTGAAGGGATGAGGGTGTTCAATTAAGCTTGCTGTACACTACAAAGTTAGAAAAAAAGATTCCCTACCAGCCTCAAGATCTCTTAAACAGCCTAATCTACAAAAAACAGATAAAGTGGAGTTTAGATTTAATATCCTGGATCCAATGTCACCACAAAGAACTAGTTGTTATCTGAATCTCTTTCAGCTCATTAAAGAGTATTTAGTCCAATTTAATTAGTAGAGGCTCATCAGAAAATGACCTAAATTTAGATTGCCAAGTTTACGGAGACTGTGCTTTTCAGCTATGGTAACAAACCTCCTGAAACCTAAACTATAAAGTGGCTAACAGCCTAGGAATCAGCAAATGAATTCATTTCAGCACTGGATGATCTGGACAGCTCCCAGGTTAAAATGGGTGGGGCAGGAGTGGGAAGGGGGGGGTCTCCAGTAGATGTTGCTTGGTGCATTGCACCATTACCTGCAGGGAAGCTGTGCTGCTGCAGAGTATCACTTACACCCAAGAGGAGCACTGAGGCAGGAAGGCTGCAATCATTACACCAGTTTAAAAATAAATGTACCCATGAAACCCTTTATTTTCAGCCGCATACAACTGACTGGCGTTCCAGCACTCCTTCACCTCCTAACTGTGGGTCCATCTCAAAAGCAACCTCTTAAAAGATGCTGGTTACAGGGACAAGTCCCAGCTGGCACCTTTCAACTGGCAGCTTCCAGCAAGACTTGGCTGGTAGGATTCATATGGGAAAAATGACACAGAGAGGGCATAGCAGTGAAAACCTTCCCCCTGACCCATTTCAAACAACTGTATACAGTACCATCTGTCAAGGGACAATATCTTACTCATACGATGATGTTATTGGGACTTATTTTTGATATTACCAGCATAGGAGAATGGTCACTGCTGGTAATTGGCTTCACCTCACAGTTTCACGTTGGAATGCACTCCCCCCACCCCCCACAGCTTGACGAATCAAGGGAATTCCAACCTAATTCATCTGAGAGAGGGACCATTTATATAAAATGTGCTAGGCTTGGAAAAGGTAGTTATGGACTCTTGGGAACCCATGGCACTAGACAACAGGTCTAGGAACATTTCTTGGGATCAAGAGATGCAATGAAAACAGTGGGACGTTCTCACAGGTTATCATAATGAAATGGGTTTTCACAGATTTCTCACTGGCCTTGTCAACAAGCAACTGTAGAATTTATATCCAAACGAGGCACTGGTGTAAAAATTGAGAACACCAACTAGATTATCATAGTAGAAACTTTTTAAATGTATGTGGTAAGATCCCAGTTTTTCTGCCCAGTTCTAAGAAAGAAATCCAGCAGCACCTCATCTCAATATACGCATATGTAGCTCTCAATATTTCTTAGAAGCCAAACCAATCTTTTGTGCTGGAAATATTTATCTACCTAGTATGTTTTAATCCCATCCTTCTTTCCAAGATCTCAGCGATTCTCCTTTCTCCTCCCTCACAACAACCTAGGTTAGCCAGAGAGAAAGCACCCAATCAAAGCTAATCCAGCAAGCTGCACAGTGCCCAATCTCTGACATCCCCCAGTCCAAAACCTGCATGGCGCTGGGGCTCTACCCCCACTGTTATTCATAGCCACTTTAATGTGCTCTTTCCAGGCCTGAACTCAGCACGAGCCATGTGGACCCCTTGCCTTGGATTAAGCCCTAGATTAGGATGCGATTCAGAAATAAATTCCATGGATTGCAAAGTAATATAGTTGCTATTTCATGCTGGTGATCAGGTTCAGACGTAGAAGGATTCCCCACCCTGAGCAACCAGCTGCACAAATGGGTGCAGCAACCCAGGACTGCGGCAGGGAGCAATAGGGGCTCGTCACAAGCAGACCTACATTTCGGACACGGGTATGGCATTCACACCTCTGGCAAGGCGCTGAAGGAAATGAGCGCTCAAGAGCGTAGGTGCTGTGGGAGGCCCAGTGGGCAGCTCTGCTCTTGATCGCGCGTTTCCTGCAGTGCCTCGCCAGCGGTGGCCACATCCCCGACGCTCACCTGGAGGGCGGCGATGTCGGCGTTCTGCTTTTCCTCCAGCTCCTGCAGCTGCTTCTCGAGGGCCTCGTTCATGCCGCGGGTGGCCTCGATCTCCAGGGTCTTGGCCTTGAGCAGGCGCCGGCTCTCGGACACCTCGTCCTTGGCAGCGCGGACGGCGTCGGTGTTCTTGGCGGCGCTCTCGGTGAGGACGGTGAAGCGGCTGCGGAACCACTCCTCGGCGTTCTGCATGTTGCGCGCCGCCAGCTTCTCGTACTGCGAGCGGATGTCGCGCAGGGCCGAGGACAGGTCGGGCTTGGCCGAGACGTCCATCTCGACGGAGAGGTGCGCGTACTGGATCTGGGCCTGCAGCTCGGCCAGCTCTTCCTCGTGCACCTTCTTGAGGAAGGCCAGCTCGTCCAGGAGGCTGTCGATGCGCTTCTCCAGCTCGGCGCGGGCCAGGGCCGCCTCGTCGGCGTTCTTGCGCACCTCGAGCAGGCGACCCTCGGCATCCTCGCGGTTGAGGATCTCCTCCTCGTAGCGCACCTGCAGGGCCCGCAGGGTCTCCTCGAGGCTTTCGCGCTCGCCCTGCAGCGCCTGCTTCTCGTGGGTGGCCTCCTCGGTGGCCAGGCGCAGCTCGCGGATCTCCTGCTCGTAGAGGGCGCGGAAGCGCGACGGCTCCGAGTGCTTCTGGCGCAGCACCAGCAGCTCGGCCTCCAGCACCTTGTTCTGCTGCTCCAGCTCGTGGACGCGCTCGATGAAGCAGGCGAAGCGGTCGTTCAGGTCCTGCAGCTGCGCCTTCTCCTGGCTGCGGATGGTCTTCAGGTCGTTGCTGATGGCCGCCACTTGCGTCAGGTCCAGGCTGTCCACCGACGGCAGCAGGGACGACGACGAGGAGGAGGCATAGCTCCGCCGCACCGACACCGACGACACCGGCGCCGACAGGCTGGAGTAGGTCGAGCGGGCCGCCCCGTAGCCGCCGCCGCCACCGCCGCCACCGCTGCTGCTACGCCCGCTGGACAGGTGCACCCGCGGGCTCTCCACGAAGCGCCGCTTGTACGACGGGAAGTAGGTCTCGTAGCCGAAGGTGCTCATGGCTGCGGTGGCTGGGGCGCTGCTGAAGCGGGGAGAGAGGAGAAGGAGAAGAAGAGGGGGAAGGCGAAGAAGAAGCCGCCGTCTAACCCAAGGGAGAGGCTGCTCTGCGGCTGGCTGTTCCCGCCCGCCCCTCTTTATACGGCCAGCGAAGCTCTGACGCAGCCCGGCGGCTCCGACACTGGCCGTGCCAAAGGAGCGACGCGCGCCTCTGCGCAAAGCCAACCCAGCCGCGCCCGCTCCAGCCTTCTCCTTTCAAAAGCAGGCGAGGGGGACAAGGAGCGCAAGGCGAGGGGCTGGGAAACTGGCAGGCCCGCCTCCGCTTCTAGCCACGCCCATTGCCCCCCCCCCCTCTTCGGCTCTGTTTTGGGGACGTGACTGGATTCCCAAGCTCTCATAATGCCTGGATGCCGCTCCTAAAAGTTGATGGAAGATTCCTCTCTTAAATTCTTCTATTGAGCTTCTATGCTGATTGTACAGGGTAACATTTTTTTATCTATTTATGCCTAAATAGGAGCAGCAGTGGAGTAGTGATTAAGAGCGGGTGCACTCTAATCTGGGGGACCAGGTTTGATTCCCTGCTGTGCCACTTGAATTAGCCTGTGCACTCCAACACACGCCAGCTGGGTGACCTTGGGCTGGTCACAGCTTTTTGGAGCTCTCTCAGCCCCACCCACCTCAAAGGGTGTTTGTTGTGGGCAATGACGCCCGGAGGCAGCCCCTCTTCCCAGCCCAGCAGCTGGGACGCCAGGGGCACCCATCCAGTCCTTCCCTCTCCAGCTGGAGAAGGGAGGACTGGGTGCTCTAGCCAGAGGTGAGAAGTTGAGCTGGCTGCCAGGAGCTCACCTGGGATTCTTGGTCTATTCCAGGGATGCCCAACGTATGGTGCTCCATATGTTCATGGACTACAATTCCCATCACCCCCTGCCAGCGTGGCCAGTTGGCACTCTGAGAGAATTCCCAGGTGGGCTCCTGCTGAGGTGGTAACCAGACTTGGTTCCATTTAAGGCAGCAATATGATGTGCCCTCAGACCACACCATGGCACATGGAAAAATACATCTGCCAGTCTTTAAGATGCCACTACCTTCTTGTGGTTTTTTTTCCTTTGACTGATGTAGACTATTCCCTCTGGAATTCACATGTATGTCATCTGTGGGGTTTGGAGCATCCATCTCTTTGATTATTCCATTTTTCAAATTTATACACTTGCTACCTAAGGGAGGTTGTGAGGTCCCCTCAGAAATTACTTGTTTGTGTTTCACTTTCTGTCTTCTAAAGGGGTAGCTGTGTTAGTCTGTTGTAGCAAAATAAAACAACAGTCCACTGGCTCTTAAAATATTAGCAACATTAATCTCAGTAAGAGCTTTCATGAGTCACAGATCCTTTCTTCAGGTACATGTGGAAATCAAATATAGCAGCCTTTTAATGTCTGATTTATGTTCATTGCCACATAGTGAATTTACTCTTGAAAGTCTCAGGATGGAATCAACCCTTCGCCTTAACTACCCTCCCCCCATCACCTGCCCCACAAGAATCATAGAATCACAGAGTTGGAAGAGACCACAAGGGCCATTAGGTGCGAGACTGAACGAAACAAGATCATCTTCTTTTGGTCTCCGGGGTGGGGGGAAGATGGTGTAGAGGGGGATTATTTATTGCCATCTGTTTTTAACATCTGTCATCATACTGTCTAGTATTACTGCCATCATACTGTCTAGTTATTTTAATGTTTGCATTTAGTCTTTTATATTTAAAGTTTTATGATTGTTATGATTTTATGTTGTGACCCACCCTGAGCCCTGTGAGGAGAGGGTGGGATAGAAATTGAATTAATTAAATAAATAAACCCCCTGCCATGCAGGAATACACAATTTCAAACCACTCCCAACAGATGGCCATCCAGCCTCTGCTTAAAAACCTCCAGACTGCTCCGCACTTCCAGGCTGTGTATTCCCCTGTCGAACAGCCCTTACAGTTAGGAGGGTCTTCCCGATGTTTAGCTGGAATCTCCTTTCCTGTTCTTTGAATCCATTACTCCTTGTCTTGTCTCTGGAGCAGCAGAAAGCAAACTTGCTCCATCTTCAACATGACATCCCTTCAAATATTTAAACATGGCAATCATGTCACCCCTTAACCTTCTCTTCTCTAAACATACCCAGTTCCCTAAGCCTCTCATCATAGGACATGGAATCCAGACTTTTTACCATTTTGGCCACCCTCCTCTGAACCTGTTCCAACTTGTCAATATCCTCCTTGGATTGTGATGACAAAAAATGGACACAGTATTCCAGGTGAGGTCTGACCAATGCAGAATAGAGTGACACTATTGTGTCCCTAGACACTTTACTTTTATTGATGCAGCCCAGAATTGAATTGGTTTTCTTGGTGGCCACATTACACTGCTGACTCATGTTCAGTTTGTGGCCAGCTAAGACTCCCAGATCCCTTTCACGTGTACTGTTGTCAAGCCAGGTGTCACCCATCCTATATCTGTGTGTTTCATTTTTTTCTACCTAAGTGTAATATCTTGCATTTCTCTCTGTTGAAATTCATTTTGCTAGTTTTGGTCCAGCTCTCTAATCTGTCCAGGTCATTTTGAATTCTGACCCTCTGGGGTATTAGCTACCCCTCCTAATTTGATGTCATCTGCAAATTTGATTAGCATGCCCTCTATTCCATCATCACAGTCATTGATAAAAATATTGCATAGCATTTGGTCCAGGACAGAACACTGGCAAATGATGCTTTCCAGTCTATAAGGCATTCTTAAAAGTCACTTCAAAAGAGAGCTCTTCAATTGGCTCTTCTCCCTTCCCATCCTCCAAGCCAGCTGTCTGGAAGATCAAGTCCTGAGGACCAAACTAGACAGGATAGTATCTTCGTCATGGCCACCAGAAGGATGATGCCACTATTTTACAGTTATAAAGCTGCGAGGGCCTGATCTTTTTATTATTTATGGCATAATGCTGTTGTCCCTCTCCTCATGCCTTTTCAAGTGCCAAAAAAACTCGGCACTTCATTAGTCACACAGGGGGTCACAAGTGTAGATCAACTCACTATTCATGGGCTCAATCTGGATCAGGCACTTTCAACATTTTAAAAAGACTTTCAATTGGCAGTTGCATCATGACCATGAAGTTGTTATCATGTCTACTTAGACCTGTGGCTCAAGGGGAAGAGCTGGAAAGCCAGCACATGGAGACAGAGGGTATTCCACAGAGATGTCATCTGATTGATGTCCTGGCGGCTTAGGGGTGGAAGCAATAAAACGACCAAAACCGAGCTAATAAGCTGTGGCAACAACATAACTCAGTACACATTCCGGCTGTTGTGAATCTTTAATAAACTATTAACAGTTTTGATCAAAGTTCCTGACTAGTGTTCAGAGGCAGCATATCTATAGTTGCCAGGTGGAAAGACAGGAGATTTTGTTTTCCATGTCCTGCTTGCTTGCCATTGTTTCAGGATGTGGGCGAGAACAGACCTTGATCTGATCATACTTTGTTTCCACTGTTCATACCTTTCCAATTGGTTCTGGCCTTTTCCGGTATGGTTTAGTGATCCACTATTTCTTCAGTCTCATATACATTTCTAATTATTTTATGTCTGCAAGTGGAAAAGAATTAGGTCATGGCAAAATAGAAATTGCATAATAAGGCAAGGCTTGGGTGCTGGACGTAGTTTTGCTTTGCTTTGTTTGTTCCTTTGTCCCCAGCAGGGTTCCCAAGAAGGTGAAATTGGGAGATATCAGGAGAAATATTTCACTGCAGTATATAATTGCAAGCAGCATTCCTCAAATTCAGAATGTCTGAGTCATTTTTTTTTCTTGTGGAAGATGAAATAGAATATGGTATGGATTAAAGGACTAAAAAAAGATTTGCACTCAGTTAACAAACATTGCTTTGTATGAGGCATTTCAATGAATGCAGAGCTGTACCAGAACAGTGTAACGCATGTCTTTTTGTGATCAGATCTCAGACCGTGCCCCAACCATGCATGAAAGACAAATGCAGCTTTCGTGGAAATTCCCCAAAGACAGCTGAGAGCTCAGGCTGTCCTTCCTGGATCTCTCACAAGGCAAAGAGAAAGGACAGAGGAATTGAGCATTTATGAGTGATTTTTCCCACATCACATTTGTCAGCAACAAATAATGCTTCACAATGGGCACTCTGCAAATAAAATGCTTCTGCTGCATGCTTTTGAGCCTAAGCAAGAAAGGCGGATTACAATTACAGCCAGTGACTAAACAAAATACTTTCAAATACATCATATTCTCATTCTGCCTTACATGCAGTTCAGACCACTGGTCTATCTACTTTCATTAGCAATAGTTCCTACCAGTTTTCTCTTGATTTGCTCCTCTTTTTAATGGGAGATGTCTGAAAATGAGCCAGGAACCTTTTTGTGTGTGTACTGGCAAACAATGTGAGTCCCCATTAGGACTTGATAGCCCCCCCCCCCCCCGTGCCAGTATTCAATATCACTGATTACCACCACAAAAAAACCCCAGTGCTGTATCACCAAGCCACAGCTCCTCTTAGAGTGCCACTCTTTTGCTGAGGGTGGGTGAGTCTGAAGATGACCCTTTCTCTGTTTCATTCAGAATTATTAGAATGGATAATAGTGATCAGTGGATCTAGGCACAGTCATCCTAAACTAGAGATGGATGGATAAACCACTCCTTTTTTTTAATTGAAAAAGCTCTTTGGACACAGGTAAAGTGTGCAGTTCCTCGGTTTTCTTTCTGGTCCAGCTTTTGGGGGTTGGCTAAAAGGTGGCTTCTTGGTTCAGCACTGCTGCTTACAGTAAAATGATGCTAGGATCAATGAGTCCATTCTGTCAATACTTTCAGTTTGCTGCATTCTTCCAGCACAGTTCTGGCACAGAGGAGAACTGCTGCACTGGACTTGATCCAGATGTAAAAGTAAACGCTTTTTGTTCCACTCCTTATGGCAGAGGGCAGTTAAAACTACATGCATGAGAACTGGCGCTCAATTCACATGGTGGAGAAGCAAGGACAGCCCCTTTCCCTCCCCATGCAGGTAACGTCTCATGAGAACATCACAAGTGGGCAGACCTGGGACTTTTGCCTGCTCTGACAATTTGGGAGAGGAGATGGGCAAAGAAGAGGAGGAGCCTCTGCATCCTTTTGTGGTGTCAGGTCACATTTCAAGGGAAGGGAAAGGGCAGGGCAGGGTGGGGGCCAGCTATTGCCACTCTTGGTTTCACCCAAAGAGAGAGCGCCAGGCTGCATTCTCTGCTGCATAGCCCTCAAGCCTTTGCTTAATTTTGCTAATTGTATAAACTGGCTTAAAGATTATGCAAACTAGATAATCACACATATGGACCTTCTTGTGGAACATGCACTCCATACATTTGGGGTACAGTATGTGCTTTCCTTGCAAAAAAAAGTCCAGTTCAGTCTCCAGCTTCTCGATCATAAAAGCAGCAGAGCGACAAAATAATTTTCTGTCTCAGATTTTGGGGAGCAGCTGCCAGCCAAGGTAGACAGCAGTAAGCTAGATAGATCGCTCTGGTTCGATCTGGTTTAAGGCAGCCTCGCAGGCATTATCGTCAGCAAAGTTTAACATCAGCCTAGGTCGAGAGGATGAAATGGGAAAGAGACTACCTATGATCACTAGAAGTAGACTGAGATGACAATGCCTGGCATTGCTTCCTAAAAACCCCAATAGGTCATCCCAGAGAAGACCTTGTTCTAGTAACTTAACCATTTGCGGTAGAGGGATTTTTAGCAAGATCTTCCTGCTGAACTTAAAGGACAAGAGGATTCGAACAGAGGACGTTCTGGATAGGGCTCATTGGGTACAGTCTCATTCCATGATGAAACGTGGATGCCCCTTGTTAATGTGGGCCAGCAGCATGTATTCTAGTACAGATTAGAAGGCCAAAAGAGATTTGCTACAAATATCTGTTCATTTCCTTCAAGCGTTTGCTTTCTATTTCTCTAAACAGTGCAGCTAGCCTTTGTTTGCAACCCAAGCTAATTCCCATTGCTCAACATCATGATGTTAATTTCTTTACTCTCAAATCACGCTAATTATTAGATTATAAGGAAAGGCAGCAAAAGCAAGTGGTTTCTTTTATCTCGGTTCTATCAATGGAAGCTGAACGGGCAGATCCATTATGCTTAATTATCCATCTGATTAGAATCCCAAAGGCTCTAAACTGTAATGGCAAATCTCTCTTTCCTGTAATATTACTGTTTCTGAGGCTTTTCATCCTGGGGTCTCTGATCTTTGCCTTCTGGGATCTTCAGCATACACACATCTGATTTCATGCTGAACATTGAGTTGGTAAGTAGGGACATCAGCTGCCATTACAGGTTCATTCGAATGCTTCTTCCCAAAAGGGGCAGTGTTCAGTGCCAGACTTTGCATGTAGAAGGCTTCAAATTCTATCTCTGGCATCTCTAATTAAAAAGTCTGAGATAGCAGATGCTGGAAAAGAGCTTTCTCTGCTGGACAGCTATTGCCAGCCAGAGGAGATAACTCTGAGCTTGGCAAACCAACTGCCTGACTCTCTATAAAGCAGACCTAGAATATATGTCATCACTTGCCAACAATGCCCTTCCTCAGTCAACACAGTCAGTCTGAATACAAGCTGCATACAGGTCTGTGTACAGCCAGCCTGTATACAACAATACAAAGATACAGATAGCATTTATTGTGCAGAGCCAAGGGCATTACGATCAGACATAAGTCATGTGTGAAGACACTAAAATAACTGAAATCTATCACACAATCAACAACCTTTACTGGCATTCAAAAAAGGACAAAATAAATTTGTGACCATAAAATCATGCTTATTTTGTAAAACTCTTTTTGAAGACAGAATTGCTAAAAAAAAAATTCCATTGCTTTTGCAGTAACCTCAGGATTATATCAGCAAAAAGAAATTCAATAGTTTGTCCAATCTTGTTGGGGCTTGCAGAAGGGGACAAATCAATTGAGAATGCAGCTCAGTATGCGGTGGACTGTGCAATAAGAAATGTACAATAGTTTCAGGTTCATTAAGTTGGCAACAGCAAAGTCTTTCTTGGTGAAGAATATTCAGAAATCTGCCAGTCACCATTGAAAATGAGAAGACATTCAGTCTGGCCTGCATGAAGGCTCGACACCGAGAGGCGACTGTTGTTCATAAAATAGAGGGCCTTAATCCTGTGTGAGAAAGAGACCATTAGAGCAGAGGAAATTCAGCAGTATTATGAAACAGCTTGAAATGGACAAAATACAATTGCTGAATCAGAATTTCCCATGAAGTTTGATGGTTTTCATCCAGTTGTGGCTCAAGTTTTCTAACATGTTGCAATTGACAGAAGCTACAGCTGCTGTGAACAATCAGTGTGTTTCTCTTGTATGCATCTTGAGTTTTGAATATAAGTTCCACTGGCATCATCTCTTGCATTTCATGCCCTTTGAATTTGCTGTTTGCAATTTGTTTTCTACATGTAGATATATCTATGTCTGCCAGCTGAGACTTCATACATGTGATGAAGTCCTCTGAAGCTTATAGGATAATAAATCTTTCAGTTTTCAAAGCGCTTCGGGACTCCTTTTGTTTGTTTTATAACTAGCGTCATGACATTGTCACACCTCACAGAGACTCTCATCTTGCATTAAATCAAGAGGATTCATTTACTAAAATATTTATGCCCTGCCTTTCTTCTTGGCTCAAGGTGACATTGGGCTCAAGGCAATGTTGAGTATTATTTTAGCAGGAGTGGTACCCCCTTTCCATGCGAATCCCTCTTGAATCCATATGGCTGATTTAAGGAGTGTCCCAAGTAAGTCTACTTAGAAGTAAGTCTCATTTCATTCAGTGGGGCTTACTTTCAGAGAAGTGTTATTTGGCTTGCAGCCTAAGGCATCTTTCTGAAAGATCAAGAGTCTTCTTCTAGCTGATCCTTGAAGTTCACACTTGGTTTCCCAAGAAGAGGAATCTCCAGTGACTGCCCACTTCTCAGCAGGCTGTGTGTTTCTTATCAGATCTGGGGGCTAGTTCTGCCTGGTGTGCTCACTGCTGCACCAGTTTTCAGCTCGTTAGGGAAGAAGAAGATGATGATTTTGGATTTATACCCCACCCTTTTCTCCTGTAAGGAGACTCAGGGTGGCTTAAAAGCTCCTTCTCCCCACAACAGACACCTTGTGAGGTAGGTGGGTCTGAGAGAGTTCCAAAGAACTGTGACTAGCCCAAGGTCACCCAGCAGGAATATAGGAGTGCGAAAACACACCTGGTTCACCAGATAAGCCTCTGCCAGTCAGGTAGAGGAGTGGGGAATCAAATCCAGTTCTCCAGATTAGAATCCACCTGCTCTTAACCAAAACACCACGCTGGCTCTCAAGAACCTGAGTCCATTTCAGCCTATGCGAAATTCAGCTCCTCGCAGGATGTAAAACGGCACTCCTTCCTGGAATTTTTTCGGCTGAACTTTCTTTATATAGAGATGCACAGTAAAGGGAGAGGTTATTGGGGAAACTATTCAAATGAACAAGCAAGCAGGACAAAAGAAAAGCCTTCCATCCTGGAGAAAAAACTCATGCTAGTATTGCCAACAGGAGGGAGACACCCCATCCCTTTAAAAGAAACTGAATGTGTCCAAATGGGCGGCTGAAGCTTTTCACGACATGGAGATAAATGATATAACCTGGTAAATGACATCCCATTAAGGATATATTTTTTCTCCAGGCAATTGGCAATCTTAACTCCCTGACCATATACCCACAGGATCAACTCCCGAAGCCTTCCTATTTAAATTGTCCAATTTGAGAAAACAATTTCACCAGGGTAGGGCTGGAAAGCACACCAAACAATTTCCTCACAATGATGAACAGAAGGGAATATTGTCTGTTTCTGGCCCAGTGACCCTGTGTTGCTGGGCATGTCTCGCTTGAGTGAATTTGGCAGGAAACGCATCAACAAAATGATTAGCCTGCAACATAAAGGGAGCCGGAGTCAAGGGCACGGCAGCTCCTAAATTGAGCCTCCCATCAATTATTCAGTCAATGTCAGCGTTCCTCCTGGCAATTCTGTGGAGGTCTTGTTTAATGGAATGAGCAAACACTTTAGAAAATTGAAGTTCATCACTCTTTAAAGAACCGTGTCAGGCAAGCAGGATGCTGGCTTCATTGCTAAGTCGGCAAAGATACCCGAGCAGCGGCTTGGGCTGCAAATTGCCTGCCGGCCTGAGTTGAACTGCTGTTGCCACAAGCGGCTGGCATTCCTGGGAGATGAGAACGGATGGTGTATGGTTGGAAGTGGGGGCTCCAGCAGGGAAAAGTGTTTGGACTTAGAAGAATGGGGTGGAAACAACTGTGAAATTCAGCTTAAGGAGAGATCACTGGAGGCTTATTGCACTTTGTGGTGTTTGCTTTGCCTGCAAGCCCAGGCACTCACAACACAAGCGCATGCGCGTGGCGCGCGCGCGCACACACACACACACAGAACATTAAAGCCAGCCCTGAAATCCGGCAAAATATATATTTGCACTTCAGAATCATTAAGGTGGCTGGATCCAAGAATCGCTGATTATGTCCTCCTTATGAAGGTCAGTTAAAGCACCCCCAACAGAGGACCATACAACTATATCTCTTGTATGCAATCATCCTGAACATTTGTACTGTTGATTGGTCTTGGACTGCATCTCTAAACCTACCCAAAGGCAACCACTCATTTGTTTTAATTACTCCAGCATCTCAACAGGGTGTTGTAACTGGTGAGCAGATGGTAAATAAATGGTCTCTTCTACGTGACAGTCTGCTTCCTGCCTAATAGCGTAGACTGGAAAGTGAAGCATCACTCCAGGGGCAACAATTAATCCAAAAGCATTTCTGGGAGTATCTGCTTTGTTCCAGGTTGGTAGTTTGACTACATGGGAAGTGCCCATCTTGGTGATGTGTACATGCATATACACGTACGCTCTCTGTGTGGAGAGTTTCACAACTAGGTCTGGAAAGTTGCAGAAACAGCTTCATAGAGTTGCATCTGACCTAGCAGGTTCTGGATCACAAAAGCTTCTGCCACAATAACTTTTTTAGTCTTTACCATGCCCCAAGTGGTTTTAGAAAGGTGTAACTCTGCTTAGGACTGCACCATAACATGGCTAAGCACCTGCCATGTAGGAGAGGTGTTTGCCCTTTTAATGGCTGATCAGCAGGACTTCATAAACATAACAGATACAGCATATGTTCCAGATTTCCATTATTTCTTAAGTCAATCTCCCTGTTTTTCGATCCTTGCCCCCAGTAAAACACGCAACTTATTTGGTCTAATTTTGCCATTATTTTGTTTTGTTTTGTTTTCTGGTTCAGAGATAGATCTATAACATTGATTTTTATAAGAGGTATATTTGGTATTTTAAAATATAAGTTTATTTTAAAATTTACTGGTATTAACCTGTCACTTGTGACACTTAGGGGTTTCGGATCTGTATTTGTCTTTGTGTTATGTGCTGTGCTTTGTTCAACATGTGTATATGTGAGATCCTCGAATTGTCTCTCTCCAGCATTTAGCTCCTATCGTCTCTAGAAGTTTGGTCTCTGACTGGGTAGCTATATTTTTAGTTCAGGCTTGTCCGATCTTATCAGATCTTAGGAGCTAAGCAGGGTTGCAGAGGCGGAGCATTCACAGGGACATGAGGGGTCACATGTCCCCAGGTGCATGCCAGCTGGTCATGTGGTGGGTGGAGAACCACTCCCACACCCCTCTCCTCAGCCCTGCCGGCCTGCTCCTTCAGCCGGTGGAGGCTCCATCGGCTGAAGGAGCAGCCTGGCAGGGCTGGGCTGAGGGTTGGCCCACAGCGGGCTCCTGCCAGTTAAGATAAGTGGGGCGTGGGGGGGGTGCGGGGTCGGGGGGCACCCAGAGCACCGTTTCCTCCCTGCTACGCCTTTGCAGGGTTGGCCCTGTTTAGTATTTGGATGGGAGACTACCAAGGAATACCAGAGTCATTATGAAGAGGAAGAAAGTGGCAAACCAGCTCTGTTAGTCTCTTGCCTTGAAAACCCTACTGGGTTGCCATAAGGACCAGTAGAAGAAAAATCCTCAAACTCTCCCTGTTTTGTGGTTGTGCGTTCTGTCAAGTTACACCTGTCTTATAGCACCCTCATAGGGTTTTCAAAAGAAGTTCAGAAGTGGTTTGCCATTGCCTACCTCTGCCATTGCCTACCCCTGGACTTCTTGGGTGGTTTCCCAGCTAAATATTGACCAGGTATACATACTATATACATACAGGTATACATATAACTAACCCTGCTTAGTTTCTGAGATCTGTGCAGATCAGAGTAGCCTGAGCTCTCCTTATCTGCTAAATCATCATGCACACAGCCACCCACACCCACAGTTTGCATTTAAAGCATGCCTTTAAAACACACTTAGGGTACCAGCAGAGGCGTAGCAAGGGGGAAAAGCGCCTGGTGCACCCATGCGTCCTCCACCCCCGCCCCGCCCGGAATGTCCCTGTCCCGCCCCAGAATGCCCCGCCCTGCCCCGGAATGCCCTCACCACACCCCCACAGGGGCACATGCCCGGTGTGTCGTGCACCTCTCTGGCCCCTTGGAGCTATGCCTCTGGGTACCAGATTTCCTCTGTGTTTACAAAATGACCATAAGAAGAAACAGATGATGTTTAGCCTTCTGACTCTTGAAAAATTTGTTCTGGCAGATAATTGCAGAGTCAGTGCAGCTAAGGTTTCCAACTTTTCAACCGTCTTCTGCAGCTGTGCTTTTACTAGCACCTTAACCTGAGGCAACGGAGTGATTACATTGTGGCTCAAAACACAAAGACACCGCAACAAAGGATGGCTAAAGAATTGGCAACCCCCACGTATAGCAACAAGCACAAAAGAACCTTCAACGGTGTGTAAGTGTTGGAAGGAGATGACCAAGCTATTTATGACATAGTAGAGAGATAGGAAGATTTGGGGGGTGCACTTGCGAGGGGGCAGCTTAGTATTTCCAATAGGCGGGGCGAAAATTGTCTGGCTCCCTTGAAAGAGGTTTCATTAACTTGGCCATTTGCAGTTGGAAGTTTGTCAAGGCACCGTAAAATATCATCATGAGATAATTGCTGCAGATCAGACTGATATTCAAGGGACTGCTGGAAGGGCCAGTTTAAGAGTCAGTAGTCTCATTGGGTTCAGTGCTCCCAGACTGGCTGAAAGCATCTGAACAGTGAGGCTGAGAGCTGACGATTCTGTATCTGCAGCTAGGAGCGCACAGCCGCTGGCACGAGTTCAGCACTGCATCAAACCTGCAGCAAGGATGGGGAGGGACAGAATCCCGCATAGAGGAGGAGTTTGCCGGCAGCCCAGACAGCTCTGGAGAGGAGCCCACTTACTGCAAGGAGGAGGGGCTGGCTGGCATGCTGCAAGTCTGCCCTGCTGATCTCTGATTTCTACCCTCTCTTCCTTAGGAAAGGGATGGAAGAGAAACTTTTCTCTTCTTCCCATCTCAATTGCTCCTCTATCTCAAAGGAGCCAGTCCCTGTGATGCTACTCACCTACACACCATGGCCGTAGCAAGCTTCCCTATCCAGATGGAGCTGCCATGTTTCCAAGTAGGGCTTCAAATACATGGATTGCATCAGTGACTTATTAACCAACAGGAATGTCTTGATCCCTCTTGCCAAGCCTGTGTCTACACTGCATTTGAGGTTAGCATCTAGACAAGGTTGCCACCCGTCAGGTGGCACCTGGAGTCTAGACAACAGAGGCGGAGCTTCCACAGGGCCGCCTGGGGACAAACACCCTGGCGGCCCCTTTCATGTCATGTGGGGGGGGGGAATCACTCCCACACCCTTCCTCCCCCCCCCCCCCCCGGACCCAGCTGCTCGTTCAGTCAGTGAAGCCTCCACCAGCTGAACGAGCAGCTTGGCAGGGCCGCCACCAGGTGCCCCTTGGCCCAGCCCAACCAGTGCACCTGCTCTTAACCACTACACCACACTGGCTCTCTGCTATCCAGGAACAAACATGTCCAGAGACCTCCCAAGCCCTATATGAAAGGGCCCTCTGCATACACTCAGAGGCACTTTCTGCATATATTCCAAGGAAGCCTTCAAATTCAGAAGAAATTCCAGAATGTATCCCACAGGAACTTTGACTTCTGTGCTTAAATTCTAAAATGTGTAGTGAATACCATGATCTCTGACCTGGAATTCCAACACTAGCACCCTGTCTTAGATGCAGGAAGTACAGGAAAGGCATTCTGCATATGCCCAGAAGCCCTCTTTGAGTACCAAGGCTGAGTCCTGGCAAAATTAAGCTCAGTCTGATGTAGATTCTTCCTGCTGCCAGCTTTTCTTTTTTTGTCGCAGAAGAATGCTGAGTCACTTCCACAGCATCAGCAGATCTGTTTAAACTCCCTAGCTCTGCCCAGCCAAAAGCAGGGAGTTAAAGGCAAACTCTTGCCTTCCCAGTTCTGTATTTCCCCCACCCCCAACTAATGCCTCCTCCCCATCTTCTGCCTGCTGCGGGGTTGTGGGCAGGGGGGATATTTCTACAGCTCATGTCAAATCCATCCCCCCTACCTTTTTTGTAACAGATCTTCCCCCCAGGAGACCCGCAGTTCCCTTTAATGAATACTGAGTGTTTGCTGCAGTGATTTCTTCTCCCCCTCCCTTTAGAGGAGACCTCCTGGGCTCTGTATCAGCAATAGCCATACAGCATTAAGCAGAGAGTTCCCGGAAAAGGAGATTAAACGGTGGGGGAAGGGGGGGGGTTAAAATGATTTGATGTCTGGGGAGGAATATGGAGCCATAAAACAGACAGTCCTGTTGCACAGCACAAGCAAGCAAAACTGCAAAGGGTCTGACTTTAATCTCTTATTCCTTGATGGTGTGTGTGTGTTTGCATCCTATAGAGACCCCTTGGTGGAAAGTGTGAGTTAGTTGTCTAGTGGACAGGCCTCTCTGGAATATGTGGCTTTATACTTCACAGAGATGGTGAGCAAATGAACCCTGCTAGCAGAAATTCCAGTAGCTGGCTGGTGAACTGGTCTCCCCACATTTTAGAACTGCCTTTTTATTTCAGAACTGAAGACGCACTGGTGAAACTTACCATTTCAGTAGACAGCCTCAGTTCAGTTTCAGCCTCAGTTCTGCTGTCTGGAAAATGGGAAGAGAAGTGGCCTGCCTTCCAGGGCTGTTGTGAAACCCAATACAGTACTAGACATGTTAAAGTTCAAGAACTAATTGGAGTCAGAGGCTTACCTCTCAGAATAGTCTAGTTATCATCTTCTGACATACTG
Organism: Sphaerodactylus townsendi; assembly: GCF_021028975.2. NCBI lineage: Eukaryota > Metazoa > Chordata > Lepidosauria > Squamata > Sphaerodactylidae > Sphaerodactylus > Sphaerodactylus townsendi. The sequence continues at coordinate 2,407,880 of NC_059436.1, forward strand.
ACGACTCCAGATTTGGTCATGCTTAGCTACATATGCAATCTTCTTTCATAAATATGCATTGAAAAGGAGTGGGGGAAGTGGATGAAACCCAGTTGAATTTTGTGGATATATATAGAGGTTGGTTTTCATTTGTATGTTCATCACAAGATGACTCCAGGTGACTAATAGCCTGTAAAAGTGGGCCATTGTGACACTATAAATTAGCTTACCTCTGATGTGCCAGTGTGGGGTGGTGGTTAGAGTGTTAAACTAGAATCAGGGGGACCCAAGTTCAAATCTTTGGGCTAGTCTGTCAGCCTAACCTACCTCACAAGGGTGTGAGGATAAAATAGGAGAGGAGAGATCCATGTACGCTGCCTCCTTGGAGGAAGTACAGGATAAAAATGCACTCAAAAATCAATAAACAAACTGCAATTCTGTTCAGAGTGCACACTAATCTAGTAGCAGAAGAAACAAGTCATTTACAACCCTGTGCGTGTAATGCACAGTATTCATAAGGCTGTTTCAAGAGCTTGGATCTCGTCAAAGCAGCCTAAAGGTTAAATATGAATGCTTGCCATGAAATTAGGAGATAAATATGACTGTGCAGACTTGTTGTTTTTGTTCTTTAAGAATGACTGTCAACCACTGACTCATTTACTTTGCAGAATGTATTTTGCAGTGAAAACCTGCCTAACAGCACTATCACAATACAGTATGAGAGCTTTTAAGTACTTATAGAACCAGAATATTATTTTTTCAACAGCAAAAATCCCTAGTTGCACCTCTGTGGCTGCGTTAAGACGTCCAGTTCTTCTTAAAGCTGGCCTGTGCTGGATTTGTGCACATGCTTGGCTAATGAAAGAATGCCTCTTTAAAACTAACACTGGTTACCTGTGGCTGAAGTGAGCTTTCCTTCCTCCTCCTGTGTGCGGAGGGGGCGCGGGCTAACAGGGCAATCCTAAACAGCCTCCTCTCTCATTTGTGACTCTGTTCTCTTCTCAATGGTCCACAAAGCTTCATTCTAATAAATGATCTTGTATATAAACAGTCTTTTCTAAGGTCTCCCAATGAATCAGTGCTGCAGAAGAACACTGAACTCAGAGTCTTGGAAGGTTCAAGACTCCTCTAGCAATTTGTCTGGGTTGAGATCATAAGGCTGGCTCACAGGAATGGCTGCTGAGAGATAATTGAGAGGCACGTGGTCCATTTGCACCTCCAGGATCCTATGATATAAATCTAGGGAATGAGCCGTCCACAGCTCATTAGCAAGAAAACCCTTTTGTTCAGTCTGCTGCAGAGTGCCTTTGCCGGTCTGAGCTTCATCTTGGCCATTCAAATCCCCTCTCCCCCCTCCGCCCCCACACACCCCAATTTGTAGTGTTTGAGTGAAGCTAACCACAACCAGGCATTTACAGCGTAATACCCATGAATCTTTTCTCATTACCTAATGGCTGATTATTTCTTCAGCACTTTGCCTTGCTCTACAAGAAGCATTAAACACTTGGCTTGTCTCCTCTGATGCCATCACTTATCTCAAGATCAGACTTTTAAAAATAATACTAAAGAACTGAACATCTAGTTTGTTCCATCGTTGCATTTTGTATGCATCCTAGTCCCTCTTTGTGTGATGTAGTGGTTAAAAGTAGCAGACTCTAATCTGAAGAAACGCATTTTATTTCCAACTCCTCCACATACAACCTTGGGCTGATCACAGTTATCTCTGAGCTCTCTCAGCCTCACCTGAAAACAATTGTAAGACACTTAAAGATGGGGAAAATTGAGGCATAAAAACCAACTCTTCTTTGTCTTCTTTTCTCCTTCCATAATAAAACATTAATATAATTTCCTCCTTCCCAGACAGATAGGATTTGGAGCACTTTACAAAGTTCAGTAAAGTACATTTGCTGCTTCATAAACTCACATAAATAGACACAGTGGTGGAATTCAAATAATGTAACAACTGGTTCCGGTGGTATGATTCAAATAATTTAACAACTGATAGTTTAAAAGTACCATGTTAACAACCGGTCCTGCTGAAGTGGTGCGAATCTGCTGAATCCCACCACTGAATGGACATAAGAACACAAAGATATGAACATTTTTTTCTTAAAAGGGCAAGGATGGGAAGATGCAATTCAACATGAGGAAGATGCCTTTTACCATGCTGTAGTTGTAACCAATCCGCTCTCTAGACCGCAAGGATGGGTGACAGGGCTTCCAGAGAAATCTCAATTGGGGGCTGTTTGAAGACTGGGTACCTCTTATTGTAAAGATGAAAAGCATTAATATAGTCAGCCTTTGTACATGTTCGAGAGAGAGCTGTCTCTCATTTTCAGTTCCTTTGGAGCTGTAATGGTACCATTAATTTCTACCTCCATTTCTCGACACAGAAAGCACCTGAAAAAATGGCAACGCTCATTATCTTTTAAAAAGACTTGTAGAGTCTGTCTTTGACAGCGAGGCCCTGTCATCCATCCAGCACACATAAAGCTAACATGATTTTGGATGATGACAACAGCAAGTTGCAATTTATATTAATATTTCCTAGCAGAAAATGTAGGACCACAGGATTCTGCAGCATAGCAAACAAAGAGAGATAATGGGATCTTTCTGCTTGTGGTTCTGCTTCTATTGACATGGAAGTTTAGTGTGAAGGAAGATTCAAAGATGAAATCAGGGCTAGGATCCAAAAGAAAACATTTTTTTGAACATCTTTCTCTTAGCCTTCAATGTTTCGAAGCTGAAGAGTCCCCCCTTTTGTTAGCATATTTTATGGGAGAAAGGCAATTAAGTGAATACATTGGTGGGATTAATCTTATCATGAAAACATGTGGATTAAGACAGTGATCATTCTATGCTGGACATCACATACAAGAAGAAGACCGATTTTTAAATTGCTGTTAAGCTCGTCCCTCTATTCCAGCGGGCACCACCTCAATATTCCTTGCTCTTCATATCCCTCATTCCTATTGTTGGGTTTGGAGATGATGCTGACAACTTTAAATGCTACAGGCATCAAGGAAAGCTGTAACCACTGCACATGTTTGCCCTCCTATCTACCCTGCTGCTGCTTCTATAGAATAAAACTAAAGCACTTATGGCTGAGGTTCCAGAATTCCAAAGATCCATATGTGCATGCAGTGACGTAGGTATAGGGTGGGTTTGGTGACTGAGGGCTTTCCGGCTGTTCCATTCCATGCATTGTTTCAAGCAAGCCAGTCATGTAATGGGAGGGGTTTGAACCCGAGAACGCCCCCCCACACACACACACACACTTACCTACGTCCCTGTGTGCATGTGTTCTCTTTGTACATGTTTCCTGTTCTTTTCCAAACTTTTCTCCGCAGCGTATTTTGCATTTAGAAAAATGGAAGCCAAAACTCTCAGGGATTCTGGATTACCTTCCCTGCAGACATCTGGAAGACATCCAATGCTGGCTTCATTGGAAGCGCAGCAGTGCCAAGGACTTGGACTGGGAGGAAATAGTTTCAGTAAGGAAAATAAATTTCTGTTGGTCAAGACAGAACTCCTTCTCAGCACTGTCAAAATGAGTGTGATGCATTTATGCCCCCTAAAGGACAAAAGTGTGTAATACACTCCAGATAGTGGGGCCAAGAGGCCCCAAGCCATCTCCAGGTATTCATCAATTTATTCAGATCACAGATTATGCGGAGAGAAAAAAGGGAGTTGAATATTGCAAGGACGGAGCCCTCAAACAGACTATACTAGTATGACTGTGTGTATGGATGCCCTTCTCACATTAAGATTCTTTTCCACTCATGGACAGGGAGCAAATTTTGTCTGCACATCGATACAAAATTTGCCATAGCAGCAAACAGCACTGTCGGCTATTCACTTGCAGAGGGGAAAATACAGGGCTGCACTCCCCAAGGATTATATCACAGGGAATGAAAGTCAATGTGCCACCCCAGTGACTGAAATTTCTCAAGTTCCTCCTTTTTCCTTGCCAATTGTAGCCATCCCTTTAGCGAGCATGGTTTAGTGGTTAAGAGCACAGGACTCTAATCTGGTGAACTAGGGTTATTTATTTCCTTGCTCCTCCTCATGAAGCCTGCTGGGTGACCTTGGGCTAGTCACAGTTCTCTCTGAACTCTCTCAGCTCCACATACCAAACAAGGGGTCTTTTGTGAGGAGGGGAAGGGAACATGACTGTAGGCCACTTTGAGACTCCTTAAGGCTAAGGGTGGAAAAAGGGTATACAAACCAACTCTTCTTATTCTCCTTCTTTTAATGGTCTTTATTCCTTTTCCTGATACCTATGTTTTAACCTTATAGTCTGGCTCAGTAGGAAAACAGAAAGGGGTAGAGAAAGAGGTTTATGGCCACAGAAGAGTTCACAAAAATGCAATTGTGTCTGCACCTTTGCTCAGATGTGATGAAGGAAATCAGGAGGAGAAAGGGCATGGGAGCAAAAAGTGGAGTTAAAACAGAGTGAGTGAATGCAGTTTCTACACGCCTCCATCTTCTGGTTTTTTGTGGGGTGGGGGGTCTTTTGCCCATATGCCTTCTGGGTCTAGCTGCAGTCCCAGCTGGATTTTAAGTGAGTAGTGTTAAGCCTGGTTGCTTAATTGGCTATATGCTCTCTAGGGGGTTAAAAGGATGAGATTTAAGCTCTGAAGAGGCAGCATAAACATTTCCTAAGTAAACAAAATAAAAAAGGTTTGTTTCAAAGCACGTTTGAAAATGTGCCGGATCTTGCCCCTCCCCTTCATAATCATTTTTGATGGATGGTATTTCATTCATGAAAGTACTGCATTTGGTCTATTTATTATTGAAGTTTGGGGGAGAAGTGGCGTACAAATGTTTTAAATAAAAGACTGATCTAAATTGCAAACAGAGCTACACCTTTCTAAGTCCATTGATCTCAGTTGATTGGGAAAGATGTAACTCTGTTTCGGATTGTACTGCCCCTAACTTATGCACTGGAAACCATAAGTGGGTTAATACTTACTGCTCTACTGAGTAGGCAACTGCCTATATGATTTTCCTATATATTTGCATCAGGAAACAGGCTAGAGACTTATTTTCTAAAACTAATTCAGAAAGTTGGGCTTGGAATAACTTCTGTGGGGCCGTGTCTCTAGAACTTCATCTGGCTTGAGCTTTGTTTCTACTGTAAACTCACCAGGTGAACATCTCAGTCCTCCAACCACTGCAATTTGAGGATGTTGACCTACCTGATAAGGTTGTTGTAAGGACTGCAGCGAAGCCGAGACATGTGTACTCCCTCATTGTACAATATTAACACATTGTAAAGCCAATGTCAGTGACTAAGTCATTCTTCGCTTGCAGTACTGAATAGAATCTCACAGTGCAATAGAACTTGAACAGAATACACAGTCGTCCCTGAGAGAAGATAAAAGAATACCGTCGCCACGGGGTCCTGACACCTTGTTGTCTTTTTACCCTGCTGTTCAATGTGCTTTGAATTAATCTAAAGCTGCAGGAATCAGGGAAGCTTTGGGAAACATTCCTGCTTCCTTCTGAATCTTTGGGTGGGGGTATTTTTTTTTTTTTTGCAGCAGTTATGACTGCCTTTTCAAGATCCTGGTGTTAGAGAGCTGCCTCGGCTTTGTTTAAAACTAAAAGACACACTTCAGAAATCTGGAGAGGAAGGAAGATGCACCTCATCTCCCAGATCCTCGGCTTTGCCTAGTAACAGCCATGAATTATGCATACCGGCTTCCTCTCCTTCCTGCGGTCTATTAATGGGAACAATAGCATGACTCAGCATTTTCTGCTTTAATAGGCCCCGGTGTGGAGTGGCAAGGAAAAGATGCTGCGGCTCAGACAGAAGATGGATACCCCAGGCATTAGAAGGCCTCTTTTTGTACTGCAGTGGGGCCTGTCAGGGAGGGGGAAATCTATCAGGGTAAAACCACCCCTCTCCCACTAGTCAGGACCATTACTTTGAGTTTGGAAACAGCTGGTGGCTGCTTCTGGTCTTCTACCTTTGAAAAAGCACCTTCTCTTGCATTTCCAACGCCCCTGTTATCTCACTAATCATCCACTGCCTATGTAGGAGTCCCCCTTTATTATTATATCTTATTAAAATATATAGGGCACTGTACATTTTTGTTGTTAATGTCTTGCAGGTAGGGCTTGGAGTTCTCCAGGAATTACAACTGATCTGCAGATAATAAAAATTAGTTCCTCTGGATGAAATGGCAACTTTGGAGGGTGGGCTTTATGATGTCATACCTCTGCTGAGCTACCTTCTCAGGTATCATTCCTCCATCTCTGGAAATTTCCCAAGGTGGTACTGGCACATAGGGTTACCAACCAGGTGAGGTGTGGAGATCTCCTGGAATTACAACTAATCTTCAGACCACAAAGAACAGCTTTCCAGGATGTGTGTGTGTGGAGTGGCTGCTTTGGAGGGTGGAATCCAGAGGCATACTGGGGGGCGGAATGGTTCCCGGGGAAACATCTGCTCCAGGCGCCCCCTGCCCCCCCTTCTTCTTGTACCTAGTTACAGCTGTCCTAGCTTACAATTTCTTATTCGCGCTGTTTTGCAGAAACTTTCATAAGGGAGAAAAAAAGCAAGATTATATTCATTTGCTATTTATTTGACACGGTCATTTTTCATCCAGATGGGTCTTTTTAGTGTGCAACACACTTTTCACTCTTTATCTTGCTAATCTCTTCTAAGATATCGTCTGCCATCTTTCTGGGATTGTTTAATAAAGGAACCCTCAATGATTAGAGCATGAGGGCAATTTGATTAGTGGCGCTTGTGTACAGGACCCATTATTCCATTAGACATTTTCCCCTCTGTCAGCTTCAGAAATTGCCATCTGATTATCAATGCTGCTAGAAGCAAAGGGGGGAAAAAGATAAAATTAGAGCATCCAGAGGACTTGGAGCTAATCAGTTTTGAGCCATTTTTAAAAGCCAACAGATTAGATTCACAAAGACAACATCTGCTGTTGCCGTGTGGCTGTATATTTTTATTCTAGATTTAAAACAGACTGGAAAACAATGGTTTCTCCTGTTACAAAACTGCTCTAATTTTAAAGCAGCTGGTTTTGGCACAGTGCAGTGTTACAAATGGATTCCAAAGGAGTTTTGAGAATTTATTTTATTTCGTAATTGGCAATTACTTTAGGATAAGCAGGCGATCATGACAGCAAAGCAACTTTCCCTGCTCCTTAACAGCAATGAAGGATAATCTTACGGCTCTGGGTTATTTCAGACAACATCATCAGGAAAGTTCTCTGGCACAAGCCCCATTGAAAAGAATGGTGGCTGCACATGAACAAGGCAGCAGTCCTCTTGTTCAGTGGCCATTCAATTCAATGGGTGTGTGTGGGAGAACTTCCCAGCAATTCTCCCAACCCCTTGTGACCCTGAGCTCACTCGAATCTCTCTCTTCCTATTTATCAACACACAGAAGAAGAGGAAGAAGAGGAGTAGTAGTAGTTTGGATTTATATCCCTCCTTTCTCTCCCATTAGGAGACTCAAGGTGGCTTGCAAACTCCTTTCCCTTCCTCTCCCCACAACAGACGTCATGTGAGGTAGGTGGGGCTGAGAGAGTTCGGGGAGAACTGTGACTAGCCCAAGGTCACTGAGCAGGAATGTAGGAGTGTGCAAAGACATCTGGTTCACCAGACAAGCCTCTGTCACTCAGGTAGAGGAGTGGGGAATCAAATCCAGTTCTCCAGATTAGAATCTGGAGAAGCTCACCATGAGGGTGGCCATTTGTGAAACTTGCTCTATATTACCCTCGATCCAAAAATACCAGTTATGCTACTGATGTGGAGTCACTTAAGACAACAGGAAATTTACAGATACAAAGTGAGATAGGATAATATACTGCTAAATGGAGATGTATATTTTAGGCTGCAGCCAAAAGTTTAAGGGTGGCAAAGTACAATGGCAGCTATTTCCCCAGTTAACTTGTCTTAGTGTAACCCCCATGCCCAGAATGGGTTGGCCCAGAATGGGTTGACCCAGTAAGGGGGTGGAGACTCGGAGCAGCAGAGAGGTTGCAAGAGCTCTTTTGCAGAGGACAAGGCTACCAGACTCGGACCTTGATTTCTATAAGCCCTTAACACCTTGTTAAGGTAATTGCAATATTGTTGGGAACTACTGGGAAGGTAGTTGTTGTTTTGCTGTGTTGTAAATGTTGGAGTTTATTGTTTCAGGGTTTTCTTTTTGTGGTTGTAATGGGTGAGAGTTCTCCTGGAGACCTTCATCATGTTGCAACCTGTTCATCAAGCCCTTGGAGTCTTCAGAAGCCAACCCACTTGCAAAGAAGAATTGGACTTGGCAATATCAGTAGACTGTAAATAGAAGGACTTGAAATGCAACCTGAACAGGACCTTGAATTGTAACGTTAAATGTTGATGTTTTAAAAGTGTTAATTGTAAAGAAAAGTAAACCATTTTGTTGTTTAAAAATTGTTGTTGCAACTCATTCCAAGTACTGCCCCACAGAACCCACAGTTAGAGGTTACATTAGCATTCCTTATCAGACAATTATATTCTTTATCGCCCTCCTCCTTAGTTCTCCACACTGTCTCAGTAAGACTTTCAACAATCATTTGCGGTAAATTATCATTATCATCATCTTTGGCAAGTACAGGGTGGGAGCTAAAATGGGATTTGGGGAGAGGTGGGACTTCAGCAGGTTATAACGTCACAAAGTCTATCTTCCAAAGCTACCATTTTCTCTAAAGGAACTATTCTCTGTAGTTTGGAGATCTATTGTGATTCCAGGAGATCTCCGGGCCCCACCTGGAGGAGGCTATCATTTTGCATTTGCACTGTGAACAGCTACAGTTTGTTAGCTGGGATAGAATGGTATGGCGAACTTTGGTTTGACACAAGCTAATTAGCTCATGGCAAGTAATAGGAAGAGGGAACATTATCTTCAGGGTAACAAAGAGTTGTGTTTGGCCTCTCACAGACTCAGAGTTGGATCCAGCCAGCAAGAGGGGGGAGGCAGGAGGGGAGTTCTTTTCTTCACTGCAGCCCCATATTGCATGGCTTTTTGTCTGCATGGTCCCACATTTCCTGAAGTGCCATGGGGGTGTCTCTTATACCATCTTTAGTGAATCTGTCTACAGAGACTCTAGCAGCCAGAACAGTAATTCTGCATATGACTCTGCAGCTAGCAGGAGGGCATACGAAGGAATTTGCTTCAAGATTAAAATGTATGTATCTATCTGGATTCCAACCAGCCCCACCCAAGCCCATGCCATCAGCCCAGACATTGCACCAAATGATGTCAGCCTCTTTTTTTCCCTTGTTCCTTGCCTGAGTCAGAGGGTTGAATCTGCTCCAGAAATCAGTTCAGGAGACAGCAAAGGGGGACGGTGTCTGTCTGAAGGGCAGGAACGACTGGCTGCATCTTAAACAGGGTGGGGCCAACCCAGTTACTGCAGTCTGTGCTGCAGTGAGATTTTACATCACCCTTCAGAGCTTGCTCTTTGGTTAACTCTCTGTGCACTGAGATGCATAATCCTCCTTTTGTTTTTGGACCAACTAATGTTTTAAAAGTCTGGAAGCAGGTAGAGGAGGCATGTAGAATTAAAAAGGTTAATCGACATACTCTCCAGACAATGGTGGTTTTGTGTGTGTGTGTGTGTGGGGGGGGAATAGGTCACTTTGCTCATTCTCTAAGGCAGGGGTCAGCAACCTTTACTGTAAAAAGAGCCATTTTTGTTGTCCACCCCCACCACCCAAAAAAGAAAAAAAACCTGTCTAGAGCCACAAAACATAAGGTTCAAAATAGCCTGTCAACATTATTAATAGGTCTAATTGAGCATTCATTAGTATACTTTGCCAGATATGGCTATACTCTGCAGTGGACTATTTATTATTACTTGGTACCTTAACTTTTCATTTCCATTACAATAATACCATGTTTTGCTGCAATTGTGAATGGCCTATAGGCCATAATGAAGGACTGACTTACCAGCGGTGCAATCAAGATAGTGTTGACTTAATACCACACGTAATGACTTAATACCACACGTAATAATGAAATTCACCAGCACAAAACATATTGATCATCATGGATACATGTTGCTTCAAAAGGGTGTTAGACAAGTTCATGGAAAGAGATACTGTTGTTTAGCCACGTCAGCTACACAGAGCTACTAGGTTCAGAGGCCATATACCTCTGAGCATCAACTGCAGGAGAAATGCTGCAAAAAGAGGCTGTTGCCTGTAACCTTGCAAATATGGGATTACTAGATGTAAATAGACCATAACCTGATCCAGAAAGACTTTTCTTACATATTGGCAATTCCATTGGCTTGATATTTGGAAAAGGAATATTGGGCACCACAGTATGTTATCATGTGTTATAAAGTTACAGTCATGGACCCTGTGGATTTTAATAAGCAAGGCCAAGCAGCATGTATTTATTTAGAGAATTGTAATGCCACCTTCACTGGGGAAACTGTTCTGTGACATTTTGCTCTGTTACAAAATATTATTATTATTATTATTATTTTATTATTTATTCGATTTGATAAACCGGCCTACCCCTGAAGGGCTCAGTTAACATTCATAGTGTCCTGCGCCCTAGTGTCCTGCGCATAGTGTCCTGCGCCAGTTAACAAACTTAACATTCATAGTGTCCTGCGCTCTGGGCGGGGTCCCCGCGGGGACCCCTGATGCCAACACGCCTTCCCCTGCCCAGATGCTGGAACCTCCGGCCTCACTCCCGTTGTCCGGGGAGTGGATTAAGTGGGACAGCCGCTTTAGCCACAGCTTGAGCCGGCTGCCCACAGCTGGCCCAGGGCACGCAGGAAGTGTGGGAGGGGAAGTGGGGTAGTACCCCTGCCAGGCGATGGACTGCCGGCTGCTTCTCCCCTCTCAGTTCCTGCCCCCTCTGCCCGACCACCACCTCTCCCCTTCCCCACGTCCTTCTTCCCTGACTTCTTCCTCGGGGATGCTCACCAGCCGCGAGCAGAAGTCCGGGGGGTGGGGGCTTCCCCCGCTCCCGGACACATAGTTATCAATTAAAACCTGGCAATAAAAAAACTCCAGCCAGATGATTTAAAAAATTGGAAAAGCTTATAATGAATGCATCAATTATCAAACTAAAACACCCCAGAATCTTCTGAAAGGTGTTGGAGGGTGGCAAGGTCTTAGCCGGCTATCAGCTGAGAACTGTGTTTTCAATTTTATCCTGGCAACCTGGAAAAAAATGGAAACTGGCACCCTGACCATACAATAGAAACAGCCTAGCTTGATCAAGTTGCAGATAACCAGGCAGTCTTTTTCAGCAGGCACAATGCTTCGGGGAAGCTAACAGAATTAAGAAGACTGTCTGGTCTTCAGATCTGCTATCCAGGTATACTGCTCATATAGATGGACACTCCATTATCAGAGTCAATCAAAATGAAAAGAGCTGTTCTCCGTGAAGAACAACATTTCTTAATAATATGCAGCGCTTCAGTGACGCAGATAATATTTTGTATATTCGGCAGCAGTTCTATGAGGAGCGAGTCACTTTTGCTGCGCTGACGGTCATCTGAAATCCTGCCATTGCAAATAACTGACAAAGGGCAGACATGACAGGCTATATCTAGCAACCAAGACTTCGACTGACTCACCAGAGCATTCATACCTTATACAGATGTCAAGCCTCAGGCAACTCTTTTCTTCAGAGGTTAATATATACAAGGTTGCTGATTCATCTTCTCCATCTCTTTACTGCCATCCAGGGACCGGCCATAGAAAGAACCGTCATTTCTGCTCACTTCTGCAGATGGTTGCTTGAAAGGCACATTTAGTTCAGAACTTTAACTGCTCCTCCAAAGTATTAGATCCCTGAAGACTCGGAGTAAAGAATAACCATTAAAAGAAGTAATAAAAACAGTGAAATGTACAAAGTCCAATTTCACTTCATAAAAAGTGCTCTCCAATATGCTGGAAAATGACAAAGGCCTTTTGAAAAATAAAATGGAGGCTGTTGGTGTGGTCTGAATTCCTTGTGCCGCTTTTCAGATCGGATTGCGCAGCAGAGTTGGGACAGAGAGACAACTCCATGCAACAGATTTCACTGGCACATTCAGAGCAAGGAGCATCTCTTCATTGCATCTTCACTTACAGATCGTGCCTTCCACGCCTGTAATCCCCAAGGTCAAGGGGTCAGTTGTCAGTTGCGATGGATGGCAGGACAACCATCGTGGTTACAAACTGGTTTATTTACAGCTAACAATAAGAACAACTAACAGTCTTAACTCTCTCAGGTCTCATTTCCAACTGCTTTTCCTGGGTCTCTTAACTCTGCCCATCAACTCCAATCTCTTAAAGTCATATTGCATTCTCCTCCCACTCCTTTGCAGCCATCTCTTCAGGCTTTCTCCTGGCCATAAGAATGGGGGTGCAGACCTTGACCCATCTCAGCTACAGAGACACCTTGGACTCTGATACCCCCAAAGTTACTTCTAGAGTGAATCTTCACTGCTTTAATCAGTGTATGTGGTATAGTGGTTAGAGCTTTGGATTCGGATCAATGAGACATAGGTTCAAATTCACTCTTAGCTGTACACCTTTGTGGGTGATGCTGAGCCAATCACATTCTTGTAGCTGAACCTACCTCACATGGTTATTGCAAAGGCAAACCTATGGGAAGAACAATTTAAGCTATCTCGAATTTCTTGGAAGAAACATGGAATAAAATATAATTGATCGGTGGAAGGCTTTCTTGCTCAGTGAAGCTCCCATATTTCTAGGTATGGCTTGAAGGGAGGAAATCAGGGTTTACTCATAAGCAGGAGAAATGTCTAGTTGCCTTGGCTTTCTACAGATGGGATATGAAGGTGTTATAAATAAATTATAGAACCTGGTTCAGCACCTGTGCAATTTAGTCTCTGTGATTTGTTAGCAAAACAAAAGCAATATTCTGTATATTCCAGAACTCTGGCCTACTTTTCTTAAATAAATAAATGCATTCTTAAAAGTCCTCTGATTTCCTCTAAGCATCCTGCAGGACTCAGTGGTTAAGAGGGAGGGTTTTCCCTCCAAAAATAATATAAGTGTGACAAGAGCAAAAATGCCAATGAGGTTTCCAGACAGGCAGAAGTAAGCAAGCCAGGAGGGAATTTGGACTGCTGGAATTTTGGAGGACACCCACCTTCATTCCTTTTTTCAACCAGAGATTTTCTTAGCCTAAAAAGATTTCTCTTCGATTAAATGTAAATGGTAATATTACAAACATAAAGCTCAGTTTTCTAAAAAATATGCTTAAGTGGAGTGAATCAGAGCTTTACAGGAGGAAGTTCACCTACTCCCCCCCTCCCCTGCACCATTATAGCTCTGAGCTTGCCTCTGGTGTTTCTGTGTGAGTCATAGTATCTCCCACTGAGGTCAGGTAATTCTCTATTCCATCAAGAGTCCTTGAATGATCCTATAACTTCTGATTCAAATAGAGTGCACTTATTCACTTTAGTGGAGGCTATCTGGGAAGAGGCAAGGCCAAAGCAGGATGTCATACAGAGACAAGGCAGGTAGTATCTTCCATGAATGGGGCCTTTGAGAAGAAGACTTTGGATGTATATCCCATCTTCTCAACTGTAAGGAGTCTCAAAGCAGCTTTCAAACTCCTTCCCTTCCCCTCACCACAACAGACCCCTTGTGAGGTAGGTGGGGCTGAGAGAGTCCTGAGAAAACTCTGACTATCCCAAGGTCACCCAGCAGAATTCTTGTGGAGGAGTGGGGAATCAAACCCAGTTCTCTAGATTAAAGTCCGTTGCTCTTAATTTAAGAAAAGAAACCACTTCATACAACAAACTCTGCCTCAGCAACACCAAGAGGTGAGCGAGAGTCAAAAACAATAAAATCTCCACAGATAATCTGCTATGTCTGCAAAGAAATGAGAAGAAAGTAGGGAAATTCTGCTTACAATACGCAGAGCATACTTGCTGCAGAGGAGCAAACTCAGGGGAAAATATATCTGCACGAAGAACTCTGCAATTGCTTCTGCACTTTTCCCTACAGCAATATGAATGCTCTACTTACAAGTCAGCAATAACTACCTCTGTGATTCAGCAGCTATAGTTCCAGTTGATGGTCTCAGCCTGGCACTATCCCTGCCAGTCTGTGAGCCCTTCCCCATCTGTTTGCTTCAAGTTTCTGCCACTTACAACCCCAGCTGCCCAGTGTCATTGGGGAAGCACATGTGGTGCACAGAGACCTTTCTGCACACACCACTTACATAATTTCCAAGACATTTTTGATCCCAACATTTATGATGAAGTTTGTCCACACTTCCCTTCTCAAAACGTTGTTTTCACACTGTCAGATCCCCCCCCCCCTCCAAACATGCACTGTGGCATTGCTTCATAGCATTGCTGGTTCATTGATACCAAAAACTGGGGGAGGGGGGAGAATGCCAGAAATAATAAATTTTAAGAGGAGAAGGGGAAGGCGATGAGGTGAGGGGCCAAAAAAATGAAAGCGCAAGCTCCAAAATTGAGGTTTAATGACCTCACAGGGGTGTGTGGAAAAGGTTTTGACAGGAAAAAGAAAATGTTTCAGTATGATCACACTGTGAGGGAACCCAGCTTGGAAACGTTTCAGCAAAACGAAACACTGTAAAAGTGTTTTCAGATACAATGGGGAAAAAAGTGTTTGGAAACATTTCCAAAACCAAAGTGGAGTCAGGGAGGCAATGAGGAACTCCATGAAGGAAACATTTCATTTCCAGCCTGAAAACATCATAAATAGCATATGTGGAAAAGGCCAGAAAGAATGATGGTGGTGGCCATGGCAGTGCTGTTGGGGAAAGGGGGAAGGGTGTGTGAGCAATGCAGCCGACGGCAGGGGCAGTGGGAGGACTTATGACTGGTGAGATGGTGTGGGTGGAAAGGTATGAAAGAAACATGGTGGAGGACAGAGCCCCTCAAAACCTGTAACCAGTCCTGCATCAAATGGTAAATAACATCATATTAAGCCTCTGGTGAAGAAAACAAGATATTTTTCCCCAGGCAACTTGGTAACCTAAAAGCATTCAAGAAGTATTTTAAATGCAAGTATTAGATTAAGATTTCGATTTAATTATGCCCTCTCCCCCACCATATGTGAAATCAAGGATTTCAGAACAGCAAAATAATTAAAGTACCAGCTCATCTGAACTCAGGAACAACATCTTCCAATCTATTAAGTAAAGGGCTGGCTTTATACCAATTACAAATCCATCTGGTCTAAAGACTTCAAAAATATTTCTTCTTCTCTAAAGAGTCCATTTCCCAGGAGGAGTGAATCAAGCAAAGAACGGTGCTGGCTGGTACTCTCACATCTTCTTGATGGCTATGACAGATGAAGCATTTCAGAGAAGTGTCCTTGCCAAAACTGCAGTAATTAGAAAATCAAAGCAGCCTTTGAACTTTACATATTCCCCCTTTTGAAATGGATTGTACAGAGTTGCCAACAGGCCCAGAGAAAAAGCTTGGCTCACATTCAGTTTACATATTTGAACCTCTGTGTCCATCTGCAAGTACCAGTTCACCAGCCTTCATCAATAGGCCCTGCTTTTTTATCTTTCTTACGTTGAGGAGTCCCCAGTTGCTTTACATTCACAGAGGAATCTGAAAATTCCCTATTTTTTTGAACACCCTGATAAAGTTATGGGTGTCTTAGACAAGTGCCTAATTCTCACTAAAGTGATCATCCTGTGTCCCACTTAAGAATGTACATACAGGAGTAGTATACACCCCCCACCTCCATTCAACATCATAACTTGACAGTTGACAGTTTTGGGGGCATGGCTTAGCAGCACGGATTGGGAGGCAGAATTTGGAAGGGTGAGTGTTTGATTTTGGGGAATCCTTGTGCGACTGTGTTTGATAGTTCTATGGAATAAAATAATATAAAATTGTATTTTGTTTGTGTGTGAACTTGGGAGGACAGGTGTTTGATTTTAGGGGGATGTTTGTGCCACTATGTTTGATGTTTGAATATAATACTGGGGGTTGATGCAAAATAATATAAATTTGTAGTTTGGCGGGGAGTGAATGGGCTATGTGGGAGGTGCCTGTGTTTGAACGCCTGCAGATCTGTTCTATGGCCAGGGACAGGCTCCTCTGTTTTGGCCGGGCTGATTTTGGGGCTCATTAGCTCATTTGGGGACCTCATTAGCTACTCATTGTGATTCTGGTAGTATCCTTGAAGAGATTTTAAAAAACTCATACTTATATGTTATTTTCCCTCTTTCATTTAAGCATTCTGCATCCAGCTACATGTTAAAGGAGGACAAATATTTTTCTCTCTCTCCCTGTGATCTGAGTTCTATTACATATATCTGTATGTTTACAAATTTGTTATGTGAACACAGTATGTTTTATGAATACACATCAAAAACTGAGTGTAATGTGTAAAGTGGTCATGAGTTCAGGGCTGAAGCCCCTAGACTCCACAACTAATGTCTGATCACACAAAAGCCAGCATGGTATAGTGGTTTAGAGCAACAGATGCCAATCTGAAGAACTGGGTTGTTTTAAATAATATATTTATTAATTTTTGTGCAATAAAAATAAAAAAAAGAACTGGGTTTGATTCCCCACTGCTTCACATGAGCGATGGACTCTAACCAGGTTTGTTTCCCCGCTCCTACACATGAAGCCTGCTAGGTGACCTTGAGGTAGTCACAGTTCTTTCAGAACTCTCTCAGCCCCACCTACCTCACAAGGCACTTGTTGTGGGGGAGAGGAGGTGATTGAAAGCCACTTTGAGACTCCTTTTGATAGAGAAAAGCAAGGTGAAAAACCAGTTCTCCTTCTTCTTTTACATTGACATTACATTGTTACAGTTGCCAGCAGACCTGAAAAAAACCCATTATGTCTCTTTCTTTACAAGTGCTGAGAGACACCTTGGCACTTCCTCACATGATTAGAGGCTGAACCCATTTAGAACTGATGCCTAGTTCAGACGAGGCATTGAGATTTCCTAAAAGGGTTTTCTCACCTCAGAGACCAGCATTTTGCTGACTCACAAAATGCCTTCTACCAGTGAGGCATCTATTTTTGTACAGGTGGTGCTGATTTTTTTTTTTGAATGCATGCAAGAAAAACTGAACAGAGGCTTCCATTTTACAAGCACCATGAGACCACACTTATGGTTTTGTCAGATAACAGCCTTGAACTTTATGTTCCAGGGAACTGCTAGCAATCTGCAGAGATTGGATTTGAGATTATATCTCCCATTGGAGCATTATTGGTGAAATGCACAGCCTGCTGGTGAGTTGTGTCAGAGCGCCATCTGGAGTTCACAGCAGGCAGTGGGTTTTTTTTTCAAAGCCAGTATAAAGCAATTTTTTACCTAACTTTCTCCAGAATGAGCAGTATTGAAAGCACTGGGAGTCTTTTAATACATAATACATATTCTTACTGCTGTTGCGGCCATGCGTAGACTTTCATACATAAACAGTCAACAATTCTTATCTATCACTTATCTATCTATCTTTTCAAAACATTGGAATAACTCAGGGAGAAGGGTCCAAACGTAGCCTCCTCTGACATCTGCTGCTTCCATAAACGTGGCATTTTTGCACAGAGGAACACTTATGTCATTCCCGCACCCCCCGCATCTCAAATGATATAGCCCTAAAGGGGTTGGTTGTGTCATGTGATATTATTTTAATATTTAGACCTAGCCTTTCTCCTCAGTGGGGACCAAAAGTCTCTTACATAATAATTCTCCTCTCTTCCATTTTATCCCCTATGAGGTAGGTTAGGCTGAGACAGAGTGGTTAGCCCAAGGACATCCAGTAAGCTTCTATGGCAAAGAGTGAGCAAGAGGGCCAGTTTAGGCCCCAGGTAATTCTTGGGCGGCTGCTCAGCTGGGTCTTCCCTGGTGAGGTGGCAGGCTCCAGACTGCACTTCCACGTGGCTGCTTCTATGCCCAGCTTGTCCACTGTTCTTTCCTTTTCTCTGTTTTCTATAGCTGAAACATGGATGCTGGGCAATTGATGCTATCCACAGCTATCTTTTGCTGCTAAGCTGTAGAACTGTTTTTATTAGAGTTCATGAGTTATGCTTGTACTTTCCCTTGAGTTGAAGACTTGGAGGTGTGTGGGCTGAGTCAAGAATTCGAGCTTTCTAAGCTGAGCTTGTTACATTCTTGCTGAGGTCTCAGTGGGGGAAGTAAGTCTGTAATAGGGATTCTTTTGGGAAGGAAAATTGAATGTACTTATTTTTCGTTGGCCTGTACTGCCATTTTAAATTGTGAAACAAAACAAAACAACCCTATTACTGGTTGTTGTGGGTTTTCTGGGCTGCGTGGCCGTGGTCTGGTAGATCTTGTTCTTAATGTTTCACTTGCATCTGTGGCTGGCATCTTCAGAGGTGTATCACAGAGGGAAGTCTGTTGTGCTAAACCCTTAGCAATGATAGTAAATTTCAATTATAAATTACAATTGCTCTCTCTTTTTATTTGTTTAATTACTTTAAAGACTTATCTGCATAATATCGGGGTTAAGAATGATTTTACTTTTAATTTTTTTCTTGAAATGTATTTAATGTAATAGGAAGGCCTTATGATCTATGGTAATGCAATAACATTACTTCTGCGAGTAATTATGGTTAATTTCAATTATAAATTACAATTGTTCTCTCTCTCTTAACTTGTTTATTTAATTACTCTAAAGGCTTATTTGCATAATGTCAGGGTTAAGCATGATTTTAATTTTAATTTTTCTTTAAATTTAATTAATGTAATAGTAACGCCTTATGATCTATGGTAATTTCATTTCATTTCATTTTCATTTCATTCATTAGATTTATACCCCACCCTCCCCCGAAGGGCTCAGGGTAGCTTAACAACAAAAAATCAAACAATAAACATCATTGATCATTACACCAACAATAAACAGAACTTCAAGGCATAGTAGCAAACATCTAAATCTACCCCACTGCCCACCGCCGGAGGGTTCTGGGCAGGGTACAACTTAAAACATTAGCTAAAATACATCATACATATTAAAATCATAAAACATCGTACAAACCTAAAATCAATTTCAGATGGCAGCACACTCTATATACCAGGCGTGGTAATTCCACTAATACAATAACATTACTTCTGTGAGTAGGATTTGTGGAGAAATGTACATGGTTGGATTTTGCTGTCAGGAAATATTGTCAAAAAGTTGTTCAAGAACAGCAAAATCCTTTGATACCTTGAAGGCAAACCAGCGTATTGTGGTGAGACCACTGGGTCAAATACCTTGGAGAAAATTACCTTTCATATTTTGTTGTTGTGGTTCCTTCTTCAAACTTTAGGTGGCAGTAGAATCATTCCTTCAGACTTTCAGTAGAGGTACCAAATATACTTTTACTTGTTACATTGGTTACAAACTGGCTCACTTCCTTGTTCAGATCATACAAAATACTTGTTTGGTTCACACAGGAGTCCCAGTCTTGCTGAACCTGCAGACACTTTTGGAATGTTCCGAGAAAGAAGGGAGCCTCATCACAAAATGGCTGCCAATGGCAAAATGTTGGGTGGTTGTAACTTGAGTATCCTCTTAGGTGGCAGATGTTTTTCAGTGGGTGCTCCCTGCAGACACAAGGGTGATGCATCCAGGAGTCTTCTAGAGCACCTCTTGATGCAGTGATGTGGAAGGAAGCCAGGAACTGGCACTTTCCCAAGAAAAAAGATGCTTGGTTGAAGAAACATATGAGTCCCAGGAAGCCCATCAATGGATCCCACAACCGGGTTTGCTGGGTTAACATCTCAAATGGGATGTCTTGGCAAAAGAACCACTGGACATCCAGTATTGCTAAATATCATCAAGATTATACCCATACCATTAAGAGCCATCATGAATTTACTGTCCTCGTTTATTAGCATATCTCACAGAAACCATATGGGAATAGTCTTCCATTTCATGAAGGAAGGCATACCTGAAAGAAACAGCAGAGTGCATGTTTCTTTTGTATTTGACTTCTTTGGCCTGTCATTTCAGGTCAGCAGCAGATCTTGGTAGAGATACAAGCTCAGCATCCCAGAATGCTGGCCCTCCAAGACACACTGCCTCTTACTCTGGATGTTCCAGCTTTGGCTATTCATGGATGCAGTCACTATAAAAATTACATATGTATGCCAAGGTAATTTGGATATGCATCCATATATTCCACTATTTTTGGCCATACCTGGTTCACAGAGAATGCTTTTGTAGATTACACAAAGGCAAACCTTGTGATCTGAAAGGGAACCAAAAATCAAAGCCTTCCTTCCTAATGAATTATGATACATGCAATCACAAACACAAATGTGTCTCGATGTGTACAAGTACATACTGAAACCAGCTTAAGTTACCGTTAAAAGAAACACACAAGCTCTTTCCACAAAATTAACCATAGAAATTAAATTTATTTAGATTCTCCTCTCTTCCATTTTATCCCCTATGACAATGGTGGAGGTTTAGCCCCTTTGGGGGTAGGGCGGTTTATCAAATCAAATCAATCAATCAATCAATCAATCAATCAATCAATCAATCAATCAAATAAATAATAATAATAATAATAATAATAATAATAATAATAATAATTATTATTATTATTATTATTATTATACCCCACCTTCTCCCACTAAGGGAGAAAAATGCAGAGGGTGATGGAGTCTCCTTCTTTGGAAGTTTTTAAATAGAGGCTGGATGGCCATCTGTCAGAAGTGCTTTGATTATGTGTTTCTGCATTGCAGGGGGTTGGACTTGATGGCCCTTGGGTTTCTTCCAAATCTATGATTCTATGAACCCAAAGTGACTTACAATATTGCTCTTTCCTCCTCCATTTTATCTTCCCAACAAAACCCCTGATAGATGATTTGACTCAGCAGAGATTGAGACTGACCCAGTGTCACCCAATAAGCTTCCATGGCAGAGCAGAGATTTGAACCTCGCTCTTTCACATTCTCATCAGATGTTCTAACACTACACCATGCTAATTCCTAGACCAGTGTTTCCCAACCTTTTCAATGTCACAGTACCCTTGACCTCACTCTTCATATCTCATGGTACCCCTGCCATCCCCCCACCTTCCCCTCCCAGTGCCTCTGCTTGCCGCCCCCTCACCTTCCCCTCCCAGAGTGAAGGGAAGCACTTGGGGGGGGGGGGAGTGGCTGCTGACCTTGCAGCAGGCCCTGCCCCCTGGACCAGCTCCATGTCCTTGCTGGCGCCGGCAGGAGACACCACAAAAGTGAGGAGGGCTGGTAATGTTGCCGCAGTACCCCTGGGACTTGCTCACGGCACCCCAGGGTACCACGGAACCCTGGTTGGGAATAGCTGTCCTAGACACTTTGTCCAGTTGCTATTCAATACTGTGAGATTTGCCTTCATTCTGATTTGCCTTCATCCCTTCAAGTGAATGTTTGTATGTCAGGGGCTTTGTTTAAAAGGCTCCCTCCAGTGCTATTGTGTGAAAAGAGCTACAGTGTGAATCAGTCCTGAGTAGGTGTATGTGCTGCAAAGTCATTTCCTGTCTCTTCTCTTAATCATTTGACCTGCCTTGTTAGGACAGAAGGAAAGAACAGAACACAGAACATACAACCTATTTTGTACTCTTCATAAAGTTTCACTGGCCCAGACATGCAGCATTCAAAGTATTTTTATATATGTGGCTAAAGGCCAGCACATAACATGTCCAAGGCAGCTCTGAAGAATGAGCATGAGAGATAATTGCAATCAAGATTGGGCTGTTCTGAGAGGAACGGGGCGTATCCTTGCATGACACCAGCTAGAGTGGGATGACTAATGCCTTATGCATGTAGGGAACCCTTCAGCTACACATTCCTAACACAGCTGACCAGGTGTTTGCAGTTGGGCCTTTAAAGTTGCAGTGTGGTTAAAAAAAAGTTTGCTTTAGATCTTGGAAACCATTGCATGCAATGCTATCTTAAGAATGTTCACTTGGATGCAGGGCCAGGTCTACAGGGGAAACAGAGTGAGGTGGTCCTTAACTGGTTTATCATGGCAGGCTGCAATGAAGGGGTTATAGTTTTGAATGTTTCCCTCCAAACAGAAAACTACCCAAAGAAGAAACATGTTAAACTGAAATGATCTGATTGTTTTTCTTTTACTTCTAGGGAGTCTGTTTATGGGAGTGGGGGGACAGTTCCAAATGATACTGCTCACATGTAACACACAGCAATGCATTCTATCACTTCATCCTGGACCAAGAACTGACCTGTCTATTAAGTGGACTGGGGTCAAGGTCTAAACTGTCTCCTAGGCTCCTTCCGCACATGCAGAATAATGCACTTTCAAACTGCTTTCAATGCTCTTTGAAACTGTGCGGAATAACAAAATCCACTTGCAAACAGTTGTGAAAATGGTTTGAAAACGCATTATTCTGCGTGTGCGGAAGGGGCCATTCAGACAGAACTTTCAAAATACATATAAGACCCACTCTATAAACTGCAATGTGAAGTTGTCAGTCTAGAATTCTACCGCTTTCCTGGTCTGCATGGACATCATGAATGGCCAATTTAGAAATCAAATAGATTACACAATTGGAAGCAGAGGATGGAAAAGCTCTATTCTCTCTTCTAAAACAAGACCAAAAGGCAACTGTGATACAGAGCATGAATTGTTAATTAAAATAAAGCTAAAGAAAAACACTAAGGCCGTTTCCGCACGGAGGCGGAAGCGGCTGGGTCGGCGCTGGGACCGTTCGCATGAATGGTCCCAAAAAGAGCCGGGACAACGGCGCCGCAGAGCGCCGTCGCCCGGCTGATCCGGCATGTCCTCGGGCCTCCGGCACGTCGCCGAGGCCTGAGGACACTCAAGCCTCTGCGCGAAGACTCCGCTCCCGCGCTGCAGGGCAGGTGGGCGTGTCCCCAGGCTCCTCGGGCGACGCGCCGGAGGCCCGGGGACAAGGTAAGTGCAAGGAGGGAGTGGGGGGGGGGGAAGCACCGGGAAGCCGCTGCCGTTCGCATGGCAGCGGCTTCCAGCCGGCGTTTCCAAAAAACCACGCTGGGGAAGCATGGTTTAGAAACGCCGGCTCGGCGCCAGTCGGGCGGCGCGAGGGCGGCGCGGCTGCGAAGCAGCTGCGCCCTTTGTGCGAACGGCGGCCTGGACAGTTTTTGCTGTCCCCAGGCCGCCATATTCCGCCCGTGCGGAAACGGCCTAAAACGTTCATAGTGCCAGAATGCACTCTAAGCAACATTCCTGAAGAATTCAAAGACTGTGTAAAGAACAGATTTGCATTATTAAATTCACATGAACGTGAACCAGAATAATTATGAGTTGAAACCAGAAATATTATCAAGGAAGCATGCTCTCTAGTCTAAGATTATTCCTGTAACCAAAAGAAATGAAAAGCCTCAATGGATGATTGATGAAACTCCTAAGATTCCTAAAGTGAGACAAGAAACAAAAGTAAAAGGTGACAAAAACAGAATCAAAAGTCTAAATGCAGTATTCCAGAGATTCACATGTAGAGACAAAAAGAATTTTTAAAATCAGTGTAAAGAAATGGAACATAACAATAAAAAAAGAAAGAATTAGAGATCTCTTCTACAAGATCCAAGAAATTAAAAGAAAATTTAAAACATGGTTAGAATGCTGAAAGATCAATATGGGCATTTATTAATAGAATTGGACCAAAAAAGAAAAGTCAAAAACAGTAAACTGAAGAACCCTACAGAAGGGATGAAAGGAAGACAGATTCTTTCCAAGAATAATCTTTTGAACAAGAACCACTTAGAAAGTGAGTGAAAGCTGCACTGAGAGCAATTGGGATAAACATATCACCAAAAATAGATGGAATATCAACAGAGCTATTCCAAGCAACCAGACAGAACCCATTAAAATCTTAACATGCGAATGCCAACCAATATGGAAAACAAAACAATAGCCTACAGGCTGGAAACAATAATTTACATTTCAATTCCCAAAAAAAGTAGTTGCCAAAGACTGCAGCAACTATTGAACCATCACTCCAAATCTTATAACAAAGACACTTACCATGTATGAAATGAGAAATGGCAGATATTTCACCTGGATTCAGAAATGGAAGAGGCATTAGAGATCATATTGCAAATTTATGTTGGTTACTGAAGCATATGAGAGAATTTCAGAAGAAAATCAGCTTGTTTTTCAAAAGATTTTGACTGGGTAGATCATGAAAAGCTCTGATTGGTTTTAAAATAAATGGGGGTGCTACAATGTCTGGTTGTTTTGATATGCAACCTGTACTCCAGACAAGAGGCTATTGTTAGGACAAAATGTAGAGAAACAAAATGGTTTCCAATTAGCAATGGTGTCAGACAAAGATGTACTTTATCTCTCTATGTGTTCAGTCTGAATGCAGGACATATCATAAGGAAAGCTGGATTAGATTTAGATGAAGGAGTGAAAATGAAGAAGGAATGAAAAGCAGAAAGTGCCAAAGCAGGATTGCAACTGAACACCAAGAAGACAAAAGTAATGACTACTGGGAAACTGAACAACTTTAAAGTTGACAATAAAGACTCAAATAGTTCAAGATTTTCTATCCCTTGGCTCCATCATCATCCAAAAGGGAGACTGCAACCAAGAGATCAGAAGGAGATTGAGGCTGGAAAAGGCAGCCATGAAGAAGCTAGAGAAGATTCTTAAGTGTAAGAATGTGTCACTGGTGACCAGGATCAACATAATTCATGCCAGAATATTTCTCATTATTATGTATGGGGGTGAAAGCTGAACAATGAAGAAAGCTGGTTCATTTGAAATGGGGTGTTGGAGACGAGTTTTACGGATACTGTGGATCAGCAAAAAGACAAATCAGTGGATTCTAGATTAAATCCACTCTTCCAAGAAGTTAAAATGTCACTAGACGAAGCCTGTCATACTTTGGTCACATAATCAGAAGACAAGAAACACTGGAAAAGATGACAGGGTCAGGAAAAGTTGAAAGCCAAAGGAAAAAGAGGAAGACTCAACATGAGATAGATTGATTCTATAAAGGAAGCCGTAGTCCTCAGTTTACAGGGCATTTTGGAGGACATAGTGTAGCCATGAACCAGAAGAAACCTGACTGCATCTCTCTCTCTCTCTCTCTCTCTCACACACACACACACACACGCACGCACGCACGCACGCACGCACGCACGCACGAACTCACACACAGAGCTTTGATTAATACACTCCTGCAGTTCTAAACAGTTACATTTTTGAGTCCATTGATTTCAATGGCCTTTGCTTTCCAAAACAGAGTTGCACCCTTCCATGTGAAGAAATAACAGCTTTCTTTCAACATTTTGAAGTTAATTATTACTTAAACTCCACCCCAACACACATCCATACAGTCTGAGCTGGGTTATCATCCAGAGAACTGATATTGTGTTGTTACACCCAATTCATCAATTTCAGGAGGCTCATGGGTTCTACTAATCCAGAGCATCCACATTTTTCCAACAGTGGGTCACATATTCAGAAATGTGTCTGTGCCTGCAGACTGCATGTTCCAGTGATACTAGTGGTACCCCAGTTCCATGATGCAATTTTAGTTCTATTAAATTTGAACAGCTCAAAAAAAAATTTCTCCCTAAATATCTCAGGTGCGCCAAATGAATCAGGCCGTGTTTGGTCAGTGGGTCACATTCTGAATAACCATGTACTAATCAATTGCCCTGGGACAGAAGAAAGAAACTGGTCACTGTGCCAATATTTATTATAATTTCTTCTTGATTTTCTCTTCTTTCCAAGTTATGCCTGGAAAAAAAATATGACTCAGGTACACACACTGTTCAACAAAAACCACAGGGTCAACCCAAATTGGAATGGTAGCAAATGACAGGGTCTTTTCATGTCCCATGTTGGTTTCTTTCTCTATGGCCATCTTGTTGAAATTGGTTTGAATGTTTATAATGTTTATGTGTTTATATTATTGATATTATTATATTGTTTTTATATGTTTTTGTTGCAAGCTTCCGGGAATCCTTTGGGAGATTGATGGGGATAAAAATGTAATAAATAAACAAATAAATAAAGGAAGGAAGGAAGGAAGGAAGGAAGGAAGGAAGGAAGGAAGGAAGGAAGGAAGGAAGGAAGGAAGGAAAAGAAAGAAAGTATTTTTTTCAGCACTGAGGACCTTGCTTCATTCTCTCTATATACATTTATCAACAATGACATACCTACATTTCCTGAGAAGTCAAACAATCCCGCTGGCTTTAGCTGGGGTTTATTCCCTGCCTCAGCAGACACTGGACTTGCCTATTACGCATGATTTATTCGAATGCAATGGGATTTGCTTTCAAGCAAGCTCAGTGTTCAGCACCGTGGCTGCCTGTCCACGCAATGGACCACTCGGAAAGTTGCCCTGATCTGAACTGACTTCCTCCCGAGTAAGCGCGCCGCGGAGTCTGTCCGCCCTGGCAGCTTCAAGGCGGTCCCAGCCTGGGTAGGACAAGGGAGGAGCCGGGGCCGGGGCTGGGGCGGGAGCAGGTGATCCCACCCGGCAGGGGCGGGCACTGACCGCCCCTTCGGTCTGACTCTGCAACAGCAGGAGCGGCTGGTGTGGCCGCAAGACAAGGGCGGGAGGGCCGGGCAAGGCAAGGAATTTCCCCGCCGGTGGCGGCGTACGGCTGCTGGGGAATTACGCGTGGAAGAAACCGCGGTCCGGATCCGACGCCCCGAGCATGGCGGGGGAGCCCGGAGCCGCCGAGGCTGGATGAGGCGGAGGAGGAGCAGGAGGACGCGGCGAAGGAACCGGAGCGGGAGCAGATCCTTCTCCGTCCCGGCATGGCCCGCTGGATCCCCACGAAGCGGGAGAAGTACGGCGTGGGTGAGTGGCCGCCCAGGATTTGCTCTCTTGCCTTAACCCCCGGTTGCAGTTCTCACGTGCAACCCGACCCGCCTTAGGAAGGAGGCGCGCGCCGACAGCTGTGAGCTCCCTTTCCCAGGCTCCAGGCGCCCCTTTCCCGGCACTTTCTTCAGAAAGCTCTGCCAAGATTTTGCTCCTTCTGTTTCACGCTTTAAGGCCCCAGGGGGGACGGCTACTTTCCGCGGGATCCATTTTTTCGGAGTGGTTCCACGATGAATGTGCTGTCCATAAAAAAGTCAACTTTGTATTTCCCTGAAATCCCCCCCCCCCCTTCTTAAGGATGTGTGAGATTTCTTGAAGCAGGCTGGTTACCCATTAACACCCTGTTATCTGTCAGTCAGGAGAAAAGAATGGATCTCTCCCCCCCACCACCCCCAACCTGTATGATTGTGGATGAAATGGAGGCTTCTGATTCGCATTAGTGACTGTAAATGACAAATAAGGGAGTTGTAGGAACTCTGAATTAGCATAGAAATAAAGGGTGTGATTTGATGTTGGGAGGTTGCTTCTCCTAGCTGAGGCCACCAACTTCTGCTCTCTCTCTCACTCTCCTTCTGCTTTCCTCCTTCTCCCCCCTCCTTTTCCATGCAGTTCATTCTTTCCAACCCTAAAGCTTGACTCATAACACCCTGAGACCTGCAAACACTTGCCTCTCATCAAAGCAGACTGAAAGCAGAATTGGGAGATTTTCTTGCATGTTCTCATATGTATGTTCTGCTTTATAAACTGTGGTGCTGAACCCTCTATGGGTGCTGGGGCTAAGCTCTGGCAGTGACTACCTTCCCATGCCCTTTCCCCCCTTTTTCTGCCATGATCATGATTCTTATGTCCCTGTGTTAACATTTTTATCCTACCTTTCTTGTTAGCTCAGAGGGGCAGCCATGGGGTTTTCCCAAAAGGATATGAAGCTTCCTTCTCTTCAGTCACATTTGTCTCTCAAGGTCAATATTGTCTACTATCAGGAGCTCTCCCAGATGTCTGGTGAAGGTGGTCTTCCACATTATTCACAGCTTAGTCCGTTTAACTGGGGATACCTTGGATGGAAGCTTCTGCGTGAAAAACAGGTACTCTACTACTGAGCCACAACCTCTTCCAGAGAGGTCTCCCACCTAGACAGTGATTCGTCTGCAACTTATTTAGCTTCAGCAAGATGGATGGCGCTGCCCCTGGTACCTTCATAAGGGCCCATTTGGGGTCCGCTACCTGAATAAACATAAGGATAGCTTGGTCCAGCATCAAGATGATGATGGTGATGAATGGTTCCTCTGGTCTCTTTGGACCAAGATTCCTGCAAGCCAGACTGTTGCTTTTTGTCACGCTTCTTCACATGTGAATTGTTCTTCTATCTGCTTTGGCACCATATTAAAGTTTCTCTCATCCAGGGTTTTTTTTTAGCTCCACTGTCACCGAGAGTAACCAGTTTTAAGTGCTTTTTATTCTTATGGTTGGTACTTTTTGTGAAGCCCAGTGTAGAAATGCAGTTTGCAAATAAAAGCTGAAATTATAATTTAAAAAAGCAAGATGGCTGCCTCATGGACCAGGTCTAACCAGATCTTGGGCCCGATAACCTTGGTGGTGTTGTAGATTCTTTTCCCCCAACACTAGGCCTCTGTTTCAGCCTTGGCTTCTCCATCTTGTCTTTATACTCCTGCCCTTTCACAACTGACTTGGTTCTTCCTTCTCTGTCTTCTATGTTTGGGCCCACCATACTCTTTGCCACAAATGAAGCTTCCCGCAACCACCCTTAGTCTGCCAAGGCTAGGCAGAGCATGTGTGTTATTCCCATCCTGTGGTCACCCCATCAGTTTACCAGATTCAGTTCAAGGCATTGGCTGCCATATGAAAAGACCTGCATGACTTTGGGCCGTCATCGGTGCAGGACCTCTTTTGTTTCACTCTTAACTGAGCAGGGTCTTCTGAGGTCACTGCCCTACAAATGGGCAAAATCACCAACTGCCCATCCACATTTAGTCTCTGTTGTGGCTCTCATCTTGTAGAATGGCCTGCCGAATGAGGCCCACTCTCCTGGCATTTCACAAAATATACAAAACTGAATTATTAAGTAGGGCGTTTTTACAGAGGTAATAGCATTATAATTATAATGGTGTGGTCAGAAGATGCTTTAATAAAAGATAAGGGAGTGGGATGAGTATAGTGTATAGTATGTTAAACATGTTGATACATACTCAGGCTGATTCCGCATGGTCCAAAAACAGCAGTGTGAAAACGGTGTGAAAATGGTGTAAGAGGGTTTTAAATGGTGTAAAAGGGTTTATACTGTTTTCACACTGCTGTTTTTGGCCCATGCGGAATCAGCCTCTGTTTCAAATGTCTGCTTAGTTCAGTTTTAATCCTATTACGTTGCTTGTTAGATGTCCCATCCTGTTGACTGTATTGGCTTATGCGGTGTGTAATCTACCTTGGATCTCCCTGAGAAAGGTGGAATATAAATAGCATAAATAAAGCCTGGATCATGAATGTTGGGGGAGGGAGAAGTTGCTGAATATCCCAACCTACCTTTCTAAGCATTGCAGCAAATTTCTTGTGGCTTTTCTTGGCCCACATGAGGTGCCCTACCCCAGAAAACCTTGCCTTTAATCTTTCCTTGGGCTCAGCAATTTTCTACAAACTTTTGGCAAGCGTTGGCGGGAGTGGGGAATAGAGACACTGACTTTTCTTCCCTGCAGGTGAGGACCTTTGCGTTAACTCACTTTTCATCTAACTTGTTAGCTTCTTCTGTGGCTTAACCCACTTGACAATTGTAAAACCAACGAATGCTCTAACACAGTGGTTCTCAACCTTCCTAATGCCGCAACCCTTTAATACAGTTCATCATGTTGTAGTGACCCCAACCATAAAATTGGTATATATAAAATATAAAAAAACAATTTTCCGATGGTCTTAGGCGACCCATGTGAAAGGGTTGTTCGACCCCCAAAGGGGACCCAACCCCCAGATTGAGAACCACTGCTCTAACAAATTGAAAATTGCAAGCCCCAACCTTGGGCATTGGTGTATGTCAAGGACTGCGTATATATTCTGCACCAGATTAGATCTTGGCTCTCTGCCAAGAAAAAACTAACACTTTGTATTCTGAACAAGTTGTGCAAATTGTGGCAGTGTGCATATATACTTGTTGGGCTTTAAATCTTTCTGATTTATTTTGGTTGGGTCAGTTGCCTATTCAGAAAGCTAAAGGCTCATGCCCTGAACAGTGAATGCCTTGCCTAACCTGCCCATGAATTCCTGATATTTCATGGTCAAGCTTGCCTTCTCAAGCAGTGAAAAAGACTCGCTGGAAAGGATTAGCAGAGGTTATAAGGCTGAATTCTGTGCCAGACACCAGCTTCTATACAAGTATAATGAGAATGCGGATGAGTAATGCACCGTGTGTTCCTCTGTCACATTACTTCTTTTTTTGCCATGGCTTTGAGCAGACAGGGGGCTGAGACTTGGTGGCAGTGCATCTGCTTGGCCTGCAGAAGGTCTCTGGTTCAATACCTGGCACCCCTAGTTAAAATGATAGGGTAGTCGGTGATGAGAAAGACCTTGGAGAGCTATTGCCAGTAAGAGTAGACACTACTCCCTTTGATGGACCAGTGTTCTGATGAGGTATAAGGCAGCAGCTTCATGCAGGGGCATACCGCCCAGGGGGACATATGGTGTCAAATGTCCCCAGGCTGTGGCCATTTAGTTACATGGGAGGGGGGCGGAAAATCACCCCCACACCCCTCACCACCAGAAAAAACAACATTGTTTGGTCGTGGTGGGGGAGGGTGGCTGCCCTGACAATGGTGTTGGGGTTGGAAAACTCAGATTTTGCACCAGGCTACATTTTTCCTAGATACGCCTCTGGCTTCATGTGTTAATGTGCCTCTCGGATTCTGCAGCATGATTGAATGACCTAAATACCCTTTCTTCAACTACAATGCCCACTGGCTGTGTCCGGCACAGTTCTTTGATTTCACTTCTGTTACTTGCTCAGGTTTTTTGAGTCGTTTCCAACTCTTTGCTGTTTTTCATTTGGAATTATGGCTTGCTGTCAACACAGTGCACCATCCGTACAAGTATAATGTGCAGGCATGCTTTCTTGCATATGAGCCTAAAGATACTCATATTCCCTGATTTGGGTTATTTCCTGTGATCTACCATACTGCTTCTGAGTGGCTTACCTTTGTGTGCTGCAAAACTATTTTGTCCTCCTTGTGGCCTTCTATATAGCTTCAGGTCTTTAAGGAATGGCCTAGATATTTTCTGCTTTGATCCTGGTCTTGCTTTGCGAACTGTGGATGCTCTGTTTACTTAAGGGCTCTTAAAACAGTAATCAAACTGTCTTGAAAGGAAACAAGGAAAAAGGAGTTCTTGGGAGCCTTTGCTGGTGGCAGTAAATTTAAAAGCACATTTGTGTGCCCTTTATGCAGAACAGCGATTTCCCCCCATTCATCTCAAAGAGAGGGGGGGGGGGATCAGTTCTGCATCAAGGTAGCACAGTTTTCTGACTCTCATTTTTTATGCAAATTAAATGATTTGCATACTGTGCATAATTCTTGCATGCTGTCCTCGGGAAGCACAAGGAGGTATGCAGGTCATGAAGTCTTGCCCTGCGTAAGCAGCAGTCTTTGGGTTCAGATTAGTGGTCCACTGGTTCCACATCCTGTTTCGCACAGTTGTCAAACAGGTGTCCTGGAGGACCAACAACATAAATGCCCCAGACTTTCACCAATAGTGCCTGCTGTCACTGGTGTTCAGAAGTTTACTGACTCTGAACATGGAAGTTCCATTGATGGACATATCTCCGTTCATTGAGCTCTCCCTCCAAAATTTCTCCCAGGTTTTTGATCACATACTTTCAGAAACTCCAAGAAGAGTCAGTGCATACAAATTGTTTGAATCACTTCTAATAGCTGTTTAAAAAAATCAACAAGTTTGTGGGTACTTCACTGTGTACTTCACTGGGTACTTCACTGTCCTGCTATTAAGTGCAGGACCACCAAATTCATTGTTAGCAGGCGCAATCTGAAACATTTGCATATTCTGCACATGTTGGTTTTTAAATATTCAGGAGTGTAGACAAGATATGCATGCTGAGCATTTTAGCAGAATAGTTGCCAAATTCTGCCCAGTGTGCACCCTTTAAACCTACCAAAATAATAACTTATGTGGATGAATGTCTTTTTTATGTGCAAAATGTTCTCACACATGCAGAGAACATCCAGAAAGAGCTTTTTCTTTGCAGACAGGAAACCAGTAACAACGTAACACAACCTTTTCCAAGCTTGTTTATAAGATGTGACCTATGTCAAATAAGCCTTTTTCTCTGGGAAATATGATGGCCGAAGGGAAAAAGATAACTGCTGCAATTATTATTATTTTTTTAAAAAAATTCTTGAATAGTTGTAAAAAGCATTTTAATAATCAGTTGTTGTTTTTTATAATGTGAGGTGTTTGATAGTCCCAGGCTAACCTGATCTCATCGGGTTTTAGAAGCTAAGCAGGATTGGCCCTGGTAAGTATTTGGATGGGCAACCTTCATGGAACACCAGGCAATGACAAACCACCTCCAAATATCTCTTGCCTTGAAAACCCTACAGGGTTTTGATGACACACACATGTTGAGGTCTGTTTTGACCCCAGTGTCAATCCTTTTGATATTTCATGGAGCCCGGATGACCTGTGCCCTTTTTTTCCCTCCATTTAAACACAGCTATTAATAAAAAAAAATTGAATGCATGATTTCACTTTATGTCAGTTTCTGTATCAACATAAAATAGGTATAGCGTCAAGACAGGGGGGTTCTTAACCAGGTTCTCAGCAGATTGGCATGACCTAGGCCTGTTCTGCACGGGCCAAAAATAGCATTCCAGGAACGGTAGAAGCACCATTCCTGGGACGCTGTTCACACGGTTGCCACCTCTGCAAGGAGGCAGCACTGTCCTTTCCCCCCGCAACCGGCAGGGAAATGCTGTTTTCAAAACTCGCTCAATGAGCAAGGTTTTTTTTTTTCAAAAACAGCATTGTGCATTGGGTCGAGGGCAGCGCTTTTAGGCACGCTCATTTTTTTCAACTCTTCCCTTCCGTTCCCTGTGCAGCTCCATGGGAACAAGGAGACACGCCTCCTGGCCTCCAACCCCTGAGGCATTGCATATCCCCTAGTCCAGGGGTAGGGAACCTGCGGCTCTCCAGATGTTCAGGAACTACAATTCCCATCAGCCCCTACCAGCATGGCCAATTGGCCATGCTGACAGAGGCTGATGGGAATTGTAGTTCCTGAACATCTGGAGAGCCGCAGGTTCCCTACCCCTGCCCTAGTCCCTGCGTGTCCCCTAGTACCTGCGCAGCTCCCTGCACAGGGAAGGTAAGTTGGAAAACAAAATGAAGGCACCTCCGTGCGAAAGTGCCTCACGTGCCGCAGCCACTCTGGAGCTGCTCGCCCGGAAGCGTGTGAGCAGTCTCAGGGCTCCACTGGCATCGTATATGCCAGTATGCAGCTGCTTCCCTGACCCATGCGGAACAGGCCCTAGTGATTAAGAGTGGTGAATTCTAATCTAGAGAATCATGTTTCATTCCCTACTCTTCCACATGAAGCCTGCTGGGTGACCTTGGGCTAGCCACAATTTCTCCAAACTGTCTCTGGTCCCAGCTAACTCCCAAGGTGTCTGTTGTGGGGAGGGGAGGGGAGGGGAAGGGAAGGTATTTGTAAGCTGCTTTACACCCTCCTTAAAAGCAAGGTGTAAAAACCAACTGCTACTTTTGACACACATTTGCACTTTACTTTAGTTGGGGTCTGAATGACCCCAATGCCTTTATAGTTAAGAATACAGTGAGAAGGCTTTGCAGTGCCATAAAACAATCAAACTATTTACTGTAGGGTAATACCTGCTGTAGGAAGTGACACATACGGATACTGGCTTGCATATTTTTATATCCCTTTTGAAAAATGTGGCCCAAATACGTAGAAAGTTTAAGAGTTAAGGCGTGCAGCTAAGCTGGTATAGCTAGGCATTAGTTAAAAGTGATTCAAGTGTGTGCTAATGAATCATTTCCATACTTTCTGTTCCTTGGGGGCCCATTTTCAGTTCCAGAGGGTTGATATGCAACTGGTGGTTGTCTTGATTTCGCTTCCTGACTGTTGACAGTGTACATGTTAAATGCTATAATGTTGTCTTATCTAAGTTGTTGATTTTTTAAAGGGTGTGCTAAGTCTGCGCTCTCTGAACTTTGTTTCTTTCTGTGGCTGGAGATGACTAATTCAGAAAACAGGCTTTGTCCTATCAGTGTAGCTATGCTGGAAAAGTGGGAGATACCAGCCATGGATTTCTGGAATTTGCCATCATGGAGAAATTCAGAGGGCAGACTGTAGTACTTAAGATTCTGGTGGGCTTTCAGAAAGGCGGTGGAGAAATGTCTTCTACCCTAGACTTCACCTCGGCAGTTCAACTGCATTCTGTCCATGTAATGGAGCCAGTCTGAGAGCTTGTAACTGACAAAGTGGAAAACTACCAGAGACAAGTAGTCTCTGTCCAAAACACAAAACAGTCCATAGTTTAGTTATGCAAGTGGCTGTGGCCAATAGATTTCCTACAGCGGTCTCCAAAGTGGTGCATATGGGCAACATGGCATCCATCCACACTGTTTCTGGTGCCCACCAAATGTTTTTTAAGAAGTTGGAGCCAGATAGGGCTTTTGCCCAAAATTGCTTCTTATTGAATTGGAGATTTGTTAAGCTGTGCTTGTTTTAAAAAAAATATTGCTTTGGCAAAAACTGCCATCACAGCATAAGGATTTACCCTGTGTTACTAAAGTTAAGCTGTAGCAATTATTTTGCAGTTGGCTTCACTTCCTGCGGCAGCCATTTTGTGGCAGCCATGTTGTTGCTATGCCCACCAAGCCATGTCAGAATTCTAAATGTGCCTGCAGGCTCAAAAAGATTAGGGGGCCCTGATCTACCACTTCACATTTTGCTGGAACATCACATCTAAAGAGGCAGAGACTGGGACAGTCAAAAGGCTAGATTGTAATGTCTTCCCCCTGGGGCAAGAAGATAAGGACTGTACCCAAAGGCAGATTAACTTCCAGTAGAGATGTGCATTTGGATAGTGCTGAATTATTGAACATGGTAGTTTGATACAAGAGCATTTTTTGAACGATTATCACCAATACTTACTTTTTGCAAACTGGTAGACACTAGGACACAAGTGAAGCATTCTGCAGCAAAGAAGGTCCGGCATGTTGAGGTGTAGGAGGAATGTACAATCCTACTATTATCTGTAGTGTATTGGTTAAGAGCAGGTGGACTTTAATCTGGACAGACAGGTTTGATTCCCCACTCCTCCACATGAATGGTGGAATCTTAACTGGTAAATCAGATTTGTTTCCCGACTCCTACATTCCTGCTGGATGATTTTTGGGTTTGTCACAGTTTTTTGGAACTCTCTTAGCCCCATCTACTTCACAAGGTATTGTTGTGGGGAGATGAAAGGGAAGGAGTTTGTAGGTCCCTTTGAGGCTCTGAACAGGATAGAAAGTTGGGGTTTAAATTCAAACTCTTCTTCTTTTACAAAAGTTGACCTGAACATCCAATTGCAAACCTCCAAGTTTGAAAGCGAATTTTTGTTTAGTGTTGGTAGAAACCATGCCTCCAATTTTAATCAAAAAATAACTCGTTTATTTTTCAAAAGCTGGAAAATTTTGCTTTAGGGCACGTCAATGGAATCCAGAGTAAGACTGTGACTGAGCACGCTCCCTACAGTCCACAACTCCCATTTAATTACAACATTGGGTGGATCCAATTTGACTGGGCTGCACCTTACTGCTCATTTGAGGGAAATTCCACTGCTTGTTCTTACTAAGCAAATATCCACTGGTTTCGTTCCGATGTCACCACGAAGCCATGGGTTAATTAACTTGACTATGGTTAGTGTGATTGGTGGAACATGAACACTCCATTAACTATGGCTAGTTTTTTATGCCAATAAAGTAGATGAGAATGAGACTTATGGCTAGTTAAAGTTACACCAGAAGCCAGGTTTGCAGTTGGCTTATTAACTACAGACTGCACTAGTGACTCCTGTGCACAATTATCCTGGCTTGTTCACTGGCTTCTGGTTCACCACCATCCCTAGGAATAAAGAACAATTATTCCAGCATTTGTGTAGGCAAAGCAGGGTTTGTGTGGCTTTGTGCTGACTCTTGATTTTACAGACTATAAGTCCGTGGTGGCGAACCTATGACACGGGTGCCAGAGGTGGCACTCAGAGCCCTCTCTGTGGGCACGCGCGCACAGAGTTCATCATGTGGGGAGGAAATTGCCCCGCCCCCCTACATCTAGGCTGGCCTGGGCCTCTGGACTTGATGTGCGTGCACCTCAGCAAGCAGAGAGGACTTGGCTGGTGGGCCTGGTACCTGTGCTCCAGGTGGCTGCTGCCCCGGTGGCTGCTGCCCGGGGGGGGGGGGGCAGAGGCGGCAGAGATGCTAGAGAGGTGCAGAGTGGTGCATGTGGGACTTGCTGGAGGCTACAGCAGGCTAGCCCCTGTGCAAGGGAGTTATTCAGGTTAAATTGCCGGGTTGGCACTTTGCGATAAATAAGTAGGTTTTGGGTTGCTATTTAGGCACTCGGTCTCGAAAAGGATCGCCATCACTGCTATAAGTAAAATAAACTGGTTTTCTGTCATGTCTGCACTGAATCATTTTCAAAGGGAGAGAGAGCCTGGTTTACTTTCCATAGACTAACGTTCATTTCTTCTTCTCCACTCAGGTGGGCAGAGAACCGACCTGTTTGGAGGCATGCTATGGATTTTTAGAAAAAGTGGATGATCTTTCACTGTTGCTTTTTTAAGACTCCTAGAAAATTACAGCTGTGTTTCTGAGAAAGAGAAGGCAAGGCAGGCTGGGAGCCTATAACAAAATAAGCTTGAAACCACATTCTGCAGTTTGTGGAAATCTACCCACAGACTTTTTATTTTAGAATTATTACGAGTGTTTTAAAACAATGATTTAGGGTTTATTTTATGATGCTCTGTCGTTATTCAATCAAGAAGTACTGAAGAAACCAAGACCACAGAAATAAAAGGCCACAGGTCCCCCATAGCAAACAGGAAGAAGACACAACTTGAGGAAAGGTGTTTGAGCCCATGGGCTTATTAGCCCTTGTACTTCCTGCCAGCCTCAAGAAGCATTTGGCACTGAGCTTTGCCCTGGAGGAAGCTACCTGAATCCTCACAGTTAGGGACTATGGGAGGGGGGGGGGCAACAATTTGGAACACCATACTCCATTCAAATCTCTTCTTCATGATTCTTTAAACTGTTAAGGACTTCAGCAGGTTGATTTTCCCTTTAACTGACTCTCAGCTACTCTCAACATTCTCTGCCTTCTGGAGCACATTCAGGCCTCATCGAGCCATTTGGGAGTGGGATTATTTTTCTTTTGATTAGTTGACACAGTCACATTTCTCTGCACAGTTTGAGAAATCCCTGAGGATGGAGAAACCTCAACTGTTTTTGTTGGTGGGTGGTCTGGCCTGGTATCTTGATCAGCATGTGGCCACCCACTATGTTTTTAGATGTAGCCACGTACACATTTGCATGAAATGTTACACCTGAAAGCATGGCTACCAGATGACACCCAATTTATTATGGTTTGGCTACATCTGGGGCCCTGTACTGTTGTTTAGGGAATAGAAGCCCCTCTGCAAATATATTGAATTTGGCTTTCTCCATATAAGACAATTCCATTGATTTTCCTTGCCATTCAATCATTCCAATCGATATGGATGAAAGGGGCAGTGATATTCTGCTATTCCTCCTGGTTTCTCTACTTTGACTTGCCAGCCAGGCTACAATAGTTATTAGGTCAGCAGTAATGAAGATAGAGACCAGAATCCCCACCCCCCTTCCTCTGATAACTTATTTTTAACTCAATCAGAAGATGAACATATTGCATTAAAAGAACCCTCTTGCTTGTTTCCTGAAGTCAGTTTTCATCAAACCTCAATCTAATTTAATTGCATATTTGCACAGTGCTTTGACTTCATGCTGCCAAAACACTGGAGGGAATCTAGTCACAACCAGAAGAGAGAGAGAGAGAGCTTTGTGGATTCAAAGTGACCACAATCAAAGGATAGAGTTGGAGCCAGCTTGTTTGCTGTAACCTTAATAACAGCCATAGAACAATTTGCAGCACTGCATTTGAAACAAACATCAAACGTTCCTTTGGCATGTGCTTGTGGGTTCCTTCTTGCATCCTAGATTTCCGGCAGTGTCTGTTCTGCCATTGGCTGTTCCAGTCATCCCAATGTTTTGTGTATTCTGCTGACTTTTATGGTGGCTTCTTGGGCCTGCATTTCTGTCTTTGCTTTTGGGCTGGGTGGCTGACAAATCTCAGTGAGCATTAGATGGTGATTTGATACATAATGGCTGAGGGCGTAATGAGGTCATATAATTATGGCAAAGTGGTGTGCTTTGAGAACCACAGAAGAGGCGCAGACATGGGTGGTGGTTATGGGCGGGGAGTGGGGGAGAAGCTTGGCCAATGTAAGCAAGTTTTGAAATCATTATAGGCTTTTAAATCTGAATTTGAGCTGAAATTTGGAATGAGAGGAATGAAGTGGAGAAGAGGGCCCAGGAAGTGGGCCTGTTGAGATCCTGATTGCTGCAAGTATTTGTTGTTCCTGTAGATGTCTTGAGCAGAACAAAGGGTTTGTCTGGTCTCATCTTTCTGTATTGTTGCAACAACCCTTTGGAAGCACTATGACCTCACTTGACTGACAGACAGTGAGCTTACTTAAAGCCAGCCAGTGAGCTTTAGGGTAATGCAGGATTTTATCCTGGTACTTCTCACACCTAAACTCAGTGCTTGGTTGACCCTGCCGTAGTCCTTCCTGTTTATTACATCCCCCGCCCCCTTTGAAGACTAACTGGTAAGATTCGCCATTATGAATTTTGCAATAGTGTAAAAAATAAAAACGTCTTAAGTTTCAGAGTTGGATCAGATTTCCTGTTCTTTGTGGATAGGATTTATATTTTCTCTGCCCTGACTCCTTCTCAAAGTTAATTAAGTCATGACAGATTGGCCAGGAAATGTAGAAAGGGCCATGTGCCAGCTGCCGTGACACGTGCACTGTAGTGTGTGCTAGAGAGGTGCTGACTCAGCAAACTGATGATGTTGGCCATTAGTCTGTTGAGTCTAGTGCTATCTTCTCTGACCAGCAGCAGTTCTCTGAAATCATAGACTGGGGTCTCTCCAAGTTTTTCTGCTTTTTGTTGGAGATTCTGTGTTTTAAATTGGGCCCTTGTGTGCTGGACTACTGAGCTTTGCCCCCTATGGACTTGATTTGTGACAAATGTACAAACACTAGTTGATCAGAATTTGTGCAGTGTTTTCAGGGAAGTTCTGTCAAAGTGCCCATAGGTGTTTGGGGGTGGGGGTAGAGCACTTTTTATTCATGCAAGAGGTTCCAGATTCAGCACTTGGTACCTCCACTTAAAATAGTCTCATCAAGACTCAGCAAGTAAAGATCTTCCTGCCTGACTCCCTTGAGAGATATTGCTAGTTGGGGAAAATTAAAAAACAGTGTTAGACCAAGACTGATTTTGCACGGGCAACACTAGCGGGTTAAATAAACCTTTGTTGCCTGTGCTTCTGTCTGCACCATGGGTGCAGGGGCCAGCTGGAATCGCTGGGATCCCAATGGCATAAGGCAGTGCAGTTCGCATGGGAAACACTGTTTCCCTGCAAACCACACACCTGAGAATCCCCACCCACCCTACTAGGTGGCACAACATGGTGGCCACCTATAGAATCCACTCTAATGGCAGCTGCCTAGGGAATCCAGCATAATGGTGGATGGAAGTGGGGGATAGAATGCTTCCTGCTTGCCATAGTTCACATAGGCAAGGAGGAAGCGACTGAAACCCAGGTTGGAGGAAAAAAGTTGCTAATTTAGTGATTTCCATATAACCTGGGTTTAGAAGAGTTTGGGGGCCGGGTTCTTTGGGAACTTCTCCCCCATTATGTTTTTAAAAGGATCTGAACCCATTATATTTGGCCTGCACAAAATCACCCAAAGTGATCCAGAAGTCTGATTTGACTGGGCAGCTTCAGATGTCCAAAGTTTCTCTAATATCTCCTCTCTTCTGACAGCTGGGTTGCTCAAGGATGTTACCAGAGGGCTGACATGTCTCAGCATGGCCAGGGGCTCTGTCTCTATTCACTTCCTGGAGGAATATTTTAGAACATGCCTATATCACCCATTGAGTTCCACACTTCTCAGTCATCGTACCTATTCAGGATAGGTATATAGTGATCTGTATTGAGGCCATTGTACAGGAACAAGGGTCCTATATGGCACCATTTTCTTGACCCACCCTACTAAAGTTATTTGTCTTCCATGGGGGAGCATGAGACATTATATGGATACCTGCAAGTTTCTTCCTAAGGGGCAAAGGGGCAGGTTTCTTCCTAGGGGGCAAAGAACAGCTTAAGTTGAAGTTAGGAAAATGGCCAGGGGAAGGGGCTAAGTCTTACCGACTCCATGCTGCATCCCCAATGTAGATCCCTCCCTCCCATGGCAAATACTGAGCATAGGGAAAAACGGAAGAAAATTGATTCCTAGATTTCCTGAAGTCCTGCCTAGTCCTGTGATGAATCACAACTGTGAACAAATTCAGATGAATATAACAAGTATGTGCCCAGAGATGTGTATAGCATATAACTGTATAATAATCCAGACCATGTACACATGTGACAAAGAAAAGCTTCAACTGATTGTGTGAAAACTAGATCATTGAGCATCACAGAAATGAATAACGTTTACACAGCCTTATTCAGTCCTTTGACATTTTATGTATGCAGTACAGTTCTCTATGCAAAACATCCTGTCATCCCCCCCCCCCCAAGCTGTATTTCTTTACCTCCTCCCTTTATATATTTCTTTTTTTATGGCCACAAGGTTGAAATCCATCTGGTTCTATAAAATTCTGGTTGGCTGACAATTTTACAAAAAAGCAATATGTGGTTAATTATCCCAGTGTGGAGCTCCAGTTCTGGACAGTCCATCAAAATCCATCATGGCTGATGATTGGCTTGAGCCTGTAGTATGCTATGAAAAGTCTATAAAGATAACCTGTTAGCTGTCCTTTTGTGTTAATTTTTGGAAAAAAACAGAACAGCTGTTCACAGGATGTGGAACAAGGTGCTTCTGCTTTTACTGAGGAACGTATTTTTTGTGCTCCCAAAGGTTGATCGGGGACCTAAAACCCACAAATTGACCTTGCTGGGTTTTTTCCCAGTCACGAATTATACAGCATTGAGGATTGATCTTGTGTTGATTTCATGACTCAGTAATGAAATAGGGAAATATAGTTCTGAGCTGTCTGATTTCTTGTGTCAGGTATCCTGGGAATGAAATTTCTCAGTGTGGATTGGATGCCTTGGTCAGTGATGGAACAAATCAGGCAGC
Organism: Sphaerodactylus townsendi; assembly: GCF_021028975.2. Taxonomy (NCBI): domain Eukaryota; kingdom Metazoa; phylum Chordata; class Lepidosauria; order Squamata; family Sphaerodactylidae; genus Sphaerodactylus; species Sphaerodactylus townsendi. The sequence continues at coordinate 2,449,101 of NC_059436.1, forward strand.
AGGGCAGTAAAGAGAGGAGGATGGGACTGTTCCTCTGTCACTAATGGTGTCAAGGGAGAAGGAATGGACAGCTCTCCTCTGGCTTATGTACAGTTATTCCTTCTTTCCAGAGAACTGTGCCTTTGTGAGAAGGCTAGGGATTCCTAACAGAATTCTTGACATCCTTGAGAAACTATTATTCCCAGGATTCTTTGAAGAAAGCCACCACAGTTAAATCAAAAGGTTGTGATGTAAATAGTAGTTTTTTAGTGTCTAGTGGTTAGAGTATCTGGGTTCAGATCCTCCACTCAGCCATGAAACTGGATAACCTTGGTTCAGTTACTGCCTCCTAGGCTAAATTACTGCACAGATAATTAGGAAGAAAAAATGAAGGAGCAGAAAAATGTCTATACTAGCCTGAGCTTCTTGGAGGAAAGGTGGGATGAAAAATATATTTGAGTTAAGGGCTGTTGACAATGGATTATTTTATCATATCCTTTCAGCATACCTATATGGAATGTTCCCCTTAGCTGGATAATTCAGGGTAGCCTGATTTCCTCAGTTTTCGGAAGCTAAGCAAGGTTGACCCTACTCATTGTTCAGATGGGAGACCACCAAGGAAGTCCAAGGTCACAATATAAAGGTGGACAATGGCAAACCACCTCTGAATGCATGTACCACAAGCTGGCTGCAAATTGACAAACCAAAAAGAGGAAGTGAAAGTGGAATATTGGGAAGAAAGACCATGACCGAGGTTTTGCAAGCTACGTCACCCTGCCAAATGAAAGGTTGAAGGACTTTGGCCAATCTCCACTTGAGACCTTGGAGAGCCAGTCTCAATAGATAGTTCTGACTTTGCTGGATGAAGGCTGTGATTCAGTGTAAGGCAGCTTCATATGTTCTTTCTGGCTTTTCTTTGATGAAGGGAAGGGTTTTTTTATTTCTTCTGCATGAAAGGAATACTCTATCAACAGACTGAGATATTAACAGCCTGGTTTACCTTCTTTGTGACAACTGATACATAGTGAGTTTTGCGGCTGAGTACGAACTTGAACTCAAGTTTCCCCAGTAAAGCACGCTGGCAACTCCACAACCTTGACTCCCCTCATCCTAATTACAATGGCTGTTGTCTAATTTGCCTGGAGGCTTGTTTTTCTCCTGGACAATGCTTCCTCTTTGGCTCGATTTCCCTGGAATCACTTTGATGGGTGGGAGGAACATCGGGAATAAGAGGCCCTTTTATCTGGGAAAGCTGCAGAGCTGTTTAAAATGTGCCTTTGAAAAGGCTGAACAAGAAGGGGCTGAAAAATTCCCTTTAGTTTGGTCATGGAAGAAACTGCGAGCACAATGACAGTCCAAAGTTTGCACATGGTTGTATGCACAGGGGTGAGAATGTAAGTGAGGGACTGCAAAATTGTACGTCAGTGGGCAGAATCTGGTCCCACTCAAATTGAATTTGGAGTAACTTAAAGCCGAGATCTTCTGGGATTGTTGTTCTTACTAGTTTACCTAGGTCCTAGGGTAATTGCTCTGTTTCTCCATGGAATGCCAGGGGCTATTCTCATCCCTGACTCACATCTGTACTCTCCCTGAAAAACTTTGTCTTCACATGCAAATTCTGTCGCAGTTTAAGAGCTTCTGTGGTAACTCCCATTCTTGTAACTTTTCCCAGCCTTTTGGAGGACTGCACTTACCTAATGTGTCCAGAAACAAAAAACACATCTCTCTAACAGTTGCCAAATAAGTCTGAGCTGCGCTAAAAATTTGAACTACTGCCATTAATTCAGTGCATCGTTAAATATCCAGTGGTTCTCTGGCAACCTTAATTGTAATATTAATTCAAAATTGTGAATTATGTATTCAGTAGTTAGTTTTTCCTGAAGTGCTGAATAGAAGGAAGCTTGGTATAGCTTGATCTCATCAGATCTTGGAAGCTAAGCTAGGTTGGTACTTGGATGAGGGACCACCAAGGATGGCTGCAGAGGGAGGCAGTGGCAGCCCCCCTCTGCTTCTCACTTGCCTTGAATGCCCCTTGCCGATCACCATAAATCCACTGTGGCTTGATGGCACTTTACACCTTCTCCCAGGGACAGGATCCATGGTAAATTCTGGATGGTTACTAGAGTCAGCTGCAGTCATGAATCTCCCTGCCTGTTGCCAATGACATGGGGTGGGGACGGACTCTTACCCTACAGCCATGTTGGGTTTTGGAGATCTCAAAAATGAAGCCCACTACTGGGCCAGTATTGAATCACAGCCAGGTGCTCAGTTTGCACTTGCCAGATTGAAATACGTGCTTGCTACCGCTGAGTACATCTGCAGATCTTTGTATACATGTAAGTTGTCATTCTTCTAGTACTTTGCAGTAGACTATTTACACTGAGGACCCATTGGGCTCCAAAAGTGTGCAGTTGGGCTCCAAAAGTGTGCAGTTGTTAGGCAAGGAAGGGGAAGGTGGTTAAGTTGTCATGGTCTGTGGTGAGTAAAGGTCAGCTATGGTCTGGGATTGCATCAGCAGGGCAGAACCCACAATTGAGAAAGCAGAATTAAGATACCTGCTTATGGTGACTCACATGTTCCACTGCTGATGACCTGGGGATTCATTTCTCTACCATCTCTAAAGGGAGCTTTCTATGGGGAAGGAGAGATGGGAACAATTCATTTTCTGCTTATGGGGGCACAGCTCCACCAAGCTATATGTAAGGGTTAGGTTAATATAGGGACCAGAGTGTAGGGACTAGGACCTGGGAGACCTCAATTTGAATCCCCACTCTGCCATGGAAGCTTGCTGGGAGACTGTGGGCCAATTATCCTGTCTCTTATCCTCACCTGCATCACGGGTTGTTGTTGGATAAAAAGGAAGAAGGGGTTTAATGTTTTGCTTATTTTCTGAGACCCCTGATATGTAACACCTGACAGGGCACCACTCTGTAGTGTTCTGAGATATTGGGAAGAATGACCATGACCTCCTTGTGTTACTTGCAAGTGTTTCCTATTTCTTTTTGCTGCCAGCAAAGGCTTTCGTTTTAGACATCTTAGTTGAACCCAAAGGACAGGATGGCTTTGTTTGGTGGAATGATTTTAAATAGTTTGGTTGTTTCCAACTGGTTTTAACATTGCATGTGATTATGCATTGGGTGGCTGGAAGAGTACATTGTCAGTTTATAAATGTTCAATCATATGTGGTGGTGCAGTTGGGCCAGAAGACTCAATCCACTGCATGAACAACCAAATGGATACTCCATGACAACCAGGGTCTCTCCTTTGCAAAATGGGGGATGGAACTGCAAAGTTCCTACACAATTCCTACATGTGCACACAAGATTTATATGCTGGGCCCTCTGGTTCCCTTCCAAAGCTGTAACTGAATATATCCTTAAATGTGGACAAGTGTGTGATGGTCAAGTTGAAACACAGCCCTCTAGCAACAATGAGTGAATGTTGGCCTTTGGCAATTTGATCGTGGCTGGAGCTTGTGTAAGCTAGAGCTGCTTTGTGTCAGAGGTATGAAGTATTATCCTTGTGGGCAGTGAGCCCAAAAGAGTCCTGAAATGCAAGCATTACAGTGAATCTGTAATATTTCTGTACAAAGCTCAAATGTACATACCATAAGAATGGGTGCCTGCAGGATCTTCCTAGCTTTGCTATGCTGAAGCAGAATCAATTGGTGCAAAGACGCCCAAAGTATTTACATTTCAGTCTGGTTACCTGTTCCTTTGCTGATTTCATTTGAACCTTTGTTGACGAAATTCTGGGGACATTTTTTAAAAACCTTATGGGTGGCAAGTTTGTTTTCTTCCTTTTATATCTGAGATATAACCCTTAGCATGCTCTCTGTCTTAAATGTCTAGGCATGTAGCTTCCAAATGCTCTCTGCAGAAGATCAAAGGGCCTTTGTACCAGTGAAGGGACCATCTCCTTGTTCAATTTATTCCCTCCCCCCAATAAAGTCACTGTTGTTTTGGCTAGGGTTTGGCAAGAAGCCACATAGCAACCCTTTTCTACAAGTGCATTCTAAATGCCAGCTCTAAATACACGGCTCAGAGCGCATAATTCCCCTTCCATACAATAGTTTGTGGCTCTGTTGCCTGAAAGATGTAATGAGGCTTGAGCTGTTCAGTAGGCAGGCCGTCAATGCAGCTCTTTGTTTGCCAGGAACACCAGGCTCTGTCAGATTACGGGTTCAAGCCAAAATGCCAGGCCGGGTAGCTCAGAAAGGAACTCTTATCAAAGTTCTCTTGAAGATTTTAGGGTTGGGATGGGAATGGGGATTGTGGCTGTATTCAAGTGGGGTTATGGGATTCACTAGATAGATTCCTCGGTTTGGATTCATTGAAGCAAGCTATTGGCTAATGAGGATATTTTTGTTCTGCATCTACACAGAAAGAAAAGGGTTCACTTGATGCCTTCTTAAGTGTTCCAACTTCTGGATTTTTAAAGCATGCAACAGTGCATTTTTATTATTTGTGGCAAAAGCATGTAAGATGGGGTGGGGAATGGGCATAAAGAATGCATATGCCATGGGAAAAGGTTGTTTGTGTGCCATAAAGAGATTTTGAAAGAAGGAGTAGACTGGGGAATTGTTCTACATAAGAACATAAGAACATAAGAACTAGCCTGCTGGATCAGACCAGAGTCCATCTAGTCCAGCATTCTGCTACTCGCAGTGGCCCACCAGGTGCCTTTGGGAGCTCACATGCAGGATGTGAAAGCAATGGCCTTCTGCTGCTGCTGCTCCTGAGCACCTGGTCTGCTAAGGCATTAGCAATCTGAGATCAAGGAGGATCAAGATTGGTAGCCATAGATTGACTTCTCCTCCATAAATCTGTCCAAGCCCTTTTTAAAGCTATCCAGGTTAGTGGCCATCACCACCTCCTGTGGCAGCATATTCCAAACACCAATCACACGTTGCGTGAAGAAGTGTTTCCTTTTATTAGTCCTAATTCTTCCCCCCCAGCATTTTCAATGAATGCCCCCTGGTTCTAGTATTGTGAGAAAGAGAGAAAAATTTCTCTCTGTCAACATTTTCTACCCCATGCATAATTTTATAGACTTCAATCATATCCCCCCTCAGACGTCTCCTCTCCAAACTAAAGAGTCCCAAACGCTGCAGCCTCTCCTCATAAGGAAGGTGCTCCAATCCTTCAATCATCCTCGTTGCCCTTCTCTGCACTTTTTCTATCTCTTCGATATCCTTTTTGAGATGTGGCGACCAGAACTGAACACAGTACTCCAAGTGCGGTCGCACCACGGCTTTATATAAGGGCATGACAATCTTTGCAGTTTTATTCTCAATTCCTTTCCTAATTATCCCCAGCATAGAGTTTGCCTTTTCACGCTGCCATGCATTGAGTTGACATTCCCATGGAACTATCAACTAAGACGCCCAAATCCCTTTCCTGGTCTGTGACTGATAGCACTGACCCCTGTAGCGTGTATGTGAAGTTTGGATTTTTTGCCCCTACGTGCATCACTTTACATTTCGCTACATTGAACTGCATTTGCCATTTCTTAGCCCACTCACCTAATTTATCAAGGTCCGCTTGGAGCTCTTCACAATCCTTTGTGGTTCTCACCACCCTACATAATTTGGTATCATCTGCAAACTTGGCCACCACACTACCCACCCCTACTTCCAGGTCATTTATGAATAAGTTAAAGAGCACTGGTCCCAAAACGGATCCTTGGGGGACACCACTCCCTACATCTCTCCATTGTGAGAACTTCCCATTTATACCCACCCTTTGTTTCCTGTTCCTCAACCAGTTTTTAATCCATAGGACTTCCCCTCTTATTCCTTCATTGCTGAGTTTTCTCAACAGTCTCTGGTGAGGAACTTTGTCAAAAGCCTTTTGGAAATCCAAGTAGACAATGTCCACTGGTTCCCCCTTATCCACATGTCTGTTTACACCCTCAAAGAACTCTAGTAAGTTTGTAAGACAGAACTTGTCTCTACAAAAGCCATGCTGACTCTTCCTCAGCAGGTCTTGCTTTTCTACATGTTTAATAATTTTATCTTTAATAATAGATTCTACTAATTTACCAGGAACAGATGTCAAACTGACTGGCCTGTAATTTCCTGGGTCCCCCTAGACCCTTTCTTAAAGATTGGTGTGACATTGGCCATCTTCCAGTCTTCAGGGATGGAGCCTGATTTCAGGGATAAGTTGCATATTAATGTGAGAACATCAGCAATTTCATGCTTGAGCTCTTTAAGAACTCTTGGATGAATGCAATCTGGGCCAGGGGATTTGGTAGCATTTAGTTTATCAATGGCTGCCAGAACTTCTTCCTTGTCTACCACTAACTGCGCTAGTTCCTCGGATTCACCTCCTAAGAAGCTTGGTTCAGGTGCAGGAATTTTCCTCACCTCCTCTTGGGTGAAGACAGATGCAAAGAATTCATTCAGCTTCTCTGCAATCTCCCTGTCACCTTTTAGCACACCTTTTGTTCCTTCATCGTCTAACGGACCTACCGCTTCCCTAGCTGGCTTCCTGCTTTTGATGTACTTGAAGAACTGTTTGTTGCTAGTCTTGATGTTCGCAGCCATGCGTTCCTCATAATCCTTTTTTGCCTCCCTTACAGCTAACTTGCTTCTCTTTTGCCACCATTTGTGTTCTCTCTGGTATTCTTCATCAGTTAAGTTGGACTTCCATTTTCTAAAAGACATCTTTTTTTTCCTAATAATTACCTCAACCTCCCTTGTTAACCATGGTGGCTTTCTTTTTGGCTTGGGACTGCCTTTCCTAACCCTCTTGGAACACATTCCAGCTGAGCTTTTAAGACTGTGTTTTAAATAACCTCCAAGCACCTTGGACATTTTTTGACTCTCTTGATTTTCCTTTCAGCTTCCTCCGCACTATCCCCCTCATCTTTGAGAAATTTCCCTTTCTGAAGGCAAATGTACCTACATTAGTAGTTGTCACTTGTTAGCATGCAGAGATACTGAATCTGACAGCATTGTGGTAGCTGTACCCTATCGGCTCAACAACACTGACTTCCCGCACCAGGTCCTGGGTCCCACATAGAATTAGATCTAGGATCACATCTCCCCGGTTGGTTCTACAACCATCTGCTCTAAGCCACAGTCATTTAGCATATCCAGGAATGTTCTCTCCTTACTATGACCTGAACATGCATTTTTCCAGTTTATGTGGGGATAGTTAAAATGGCCCAGTACCGCGGCATTTTGGGTTTTGTTGGTGTCTCTAATTTGTTTTTTTCCATCTCAGAATCCTCTTGTGCACTTTGGTCAGGGGCGATAATATATTCCTAATGTTAAACTTTGCTTCACCCTGGTATTGATATCCACAGTGCTTCTGTAGAGGAATCAGCTCCCCTGCATTGTCTATTTTATGTGACACTATGCTCTCTTTGATGTAGAGGGCCACCCCACCCCCAATCGCCCTGTCCTATCCTTCCTGTAGAGCCTGTAACCTGGGATAACAGCATCCCACTGGTTCTCCTCATTCCACCATGTCTCTGTGATGCCCACTATATCAATGTCCTCCTTCAAAACTCTGTACTCCAGCTCCCCATTTTAGGTCAGATGCTTCTACTATTAGCATAGAGACACTTGTATACTCTGTCTCTGTCCTTAACCTGGGATTTATGTGTTTTGCCCTCTAGCCTTTTGTAGACACTATCACTTATCACATTGCTATGCTCCTCGCTTGTATGTGGTTGATTTAGAAAAACCTCTCTCTGTGTCTGCATCCCCATGGACTCTGTATTCCGAACCGAAGTCACCTCAGCTCCTGTCGGCTTTCCCCAAGGATCAGTTTAAAAGCTGTTCTGCCACTTTTTTAACGTTGGGCGCCAGCAGCCTGGTTCCTCTTTGGTTAAGATGAAGCCCGTCCCTTTTGTACAGGCCTGCCTTATCCCAAAAGGTTCCCCAGTTCCTGACAAAGCTGAAACCCTCTGCCTTACACCACCTTCTCATCCACGCATTGAGACCCTGTATCTCCAGCTTGCCTAGCTCGCCCTGCTTGGCGTGGAACAGGTAGCATTTCGAGAATGCCACCTTGGGGTCCTGGATTTTAGCCTTTTCCTAGCAGCCTAAATTTAGCTTCCAGAACCTCCCGGCTACATTTCCCAATGTCATTGGTACCAATGTGGACCACAACTGCTGACTCCACCCCCAGCACTGTCTAACAGCCTATCTAGACCAGGCTGACATCCGCCCAACCTTTCGCACTAGGCAGGCAAGTCACCATCGCGGTCATCACGCCTCTCACAAACCCAACTCTCTATATTCCTAATGATCGAATCACCCACTACAAGCAGCCCCCCACCTCCCCAAGGGGTATCCTCAGTGCGAGAGAATATCTGATCACCAGCTAAGGAAGGGGTCCCATCTAAGGGAGTATCTTCCACCACCTCAGACTGGCACCATCCGTCCCCCAGACTCTCATTCTCCATGACATCTGAAGAGATGTCACCTTGGGAGTGGGACCTGGCTGCTAGGTCCCCGAAAGCCTCGTTTGTTGCCCTCTCTGCCTCTCTCAGCTTCTCCAGGTCTGCCACCTTGGCTTCAAGAGAGCAGCACATGTTCCTTTTGAGTGCCAGGAACTCATTGCAGCGAATAGGGCACACTCCACTGACTTCTGCCCTAGTGGCAGATAGTCATACATGCGACACTCAGTGCAAAACACTGGAAAGCCCCCATCCCCCTGCTGGCTTCCTGTCTTCATATCTAATTTTGTTTAGATATTCAAATACTAATTTTAATTAGTGCCTCCCTCTTAAGGTTTCTATACCTTCTACTATCCCTTAAAATATGTTTTTATTTAGTAAAACACCTCTTGTGGCGCCCAGCTAGGCGCAAGTGCCATTGCAGTTTCCAAGAGACTAACTGAAAAGATTTAAAAATGTGAGAAGCCCCACCCCTTCAGCACTAACTGAAAAGATTTACAAATGTGAGAAGCCCCACCCTTCAGCAGCTTCCACCAATCAGCAGCCCCTTCAGCAGCTTCCACCAATCAGCAGCCCTAGGACAAGGAGAAAAAAAGAGAAACCCCCTGTTTAAAATACACTGTTTAAAAGATGTGGCTTTGAGAAAAGCCCTCTGTCAAGCTCCTCAGCCCTTTCTGGCCCACTGCTGTCCTCCACTGTTCTAACGTCCTAAAGGGCCCCAAATTTAGTGGCAGAGCACCTGCTTTGCAAGTAGAAGGTCTTGGGTCAACCACGATGTGTGTGTAAAGTTCTGTAAAGTTGTAGCCAACTTATTTATTTTATTAGATTTATATCTTGCCTTTTGTCGTCAACAGACTTAGGGTGACTTATCATGGTTTTCAGGGCAAGAGACTTTCAGAGTGGCTTTGCCTTTGCCTGCCACTGTGTAGCAACCTTGGACTTCCTTTGTGGTCTCTCATTCAAATGCTAATCAGGATGGACTTTGTTTAGCTTTTGAAATTTGATGAGATTGGGTAAACCTAAACCTGGGCTATTCAAATCAGGGCTGATCTAGCATTGCCAGTAAAAGTACTGTCCTCCGTCAGACTGTCTAATCCCCTTTTAAATCGGGAGCAGAGAGTAGTGCAAGGGGATAGGGTCTCAATATGACATCTTTTGGTATATTGAGTCCTCCAGGGAGCAGTTCTCTCCCCAGTGGCTTTTAACATTTATACGTGCCCCTTTGTCCAACTAGTCTGGAGCTACAGGCTGGGGTGTCATCAATATGAAGATGATACCCAGCTATATCTGTTGATGGATGGCCAGCTGGGCATTGTCCCAGATACTCTGTCCATGTACCTGGGAGCTGTGGTGAAGCGGTTGAAGCAGGGTCAGCTGAAGCTGAATCCAATGAAGATGAAGGTCCTATGCCTCAGTTGGGGAGGCCCAGGAAGGGGCTTTAGCTCCTAACATTTGACAGGGTTCAACTTGGCTGGCTTTTTCTGTCAGGAGTTTGGGTGTAGTCCTGATGCCTTCCCCTCACTGGAAGCCCATGTCATGGTTACTCCTAGGAGTGGCATGCAAGGGAGGGGAGGGAATACAAAATTGTATTCAATTTTGGTATATCTCAGTGACTTTTGCCGTGGTCTCATCAATCAGTTTTTCTGGGCAAGTGTAATTGTTTCTGTATTATTATATAGCATTTCTTTTCCACCATTCCAATTAAAGAGCATTGACTTATCTTGCTAGGCTGCTGAGGGACTACTGAGATAGTGTATGTGAAGTGCTTTGAACGTGCCTTGTAAAAGGGACGTATTAGTTGACCTTTGGCTTTTTATACATGCTCTGGTTCACTAGGAATACAACTGCCTTGTAAATATATGGGAAAACTTCATTAGCCTTCTCTGTGGTCTCTTCTAGCGAATTACAAAATTCCATATGAAGCAAAGTCATTCCTTTTTGATCTCAAATCAATAGAGAATGGTATGAGGCTACATACAATGGCTCGGACAGTAGTTCAACTGAGATGCATCTCCAAGCCACAGTATGGAGAATCAAAGGCAAGTTGCTAGACTACAGTGTGTCCTTCCTGTTCCCTTTCATAGACAGTTTCTCGTTCAATATTCTGTACAGTGCTAACCATAGCTTATTATGACATCCAAATAAGTATACTATGGCTAGTGCTTGCTTTCCAAGCCAGAATTGGAAACCATGGTTTAAAGTGTGTTTTGGATTCTCATTTGGAAGGTGAGAACTAACTGTAGTTTGCTAATCTGACCATCCTGGAAATGCAGCTAATGCTAAACAAGACAAGAGGCTGCATGAGGTAGAGAGAGATATAGCCAGCGTTGTGTAGTGATTAAGAGGAGGGGGACTCTGATCTTCTGCATGAGTGGCAGACTTTTATCGGGTGAACTGGATTTGTTTCCCTCCTCCTACACATGAAGCCTGCTGGGTGACTTTGGCCTAGTCAACGTTCTCTCAGAACTCCCTCAGCCCCACCTACCTCAAAGGGGTCTGTTGTGGGGAGAGGAAAGGGAAAGGAGTTTTTATGCCTCGAGACTTCTCCCAGAAGAGAAAGGCAGGGTATAAATCTAAACTACTCCTCCTCCTCCTTCTTGCCAGGGGATTAGACAGAGCTGTGGCGGGCAGGGTCTATTATTGCTACTAGACATGAGTGCTGAGAGGAACTTCTGCATTCAGAGACAGTAAACTACTGAATACCAATGTCAGGAGGCAACAGCAGAAGAAAATCTTGGCTTCTGTGCCCTGTTGTTGGCCCTCCAGAGTGCGTGAAACAGGATACTGGATAAAAATATTTAGGACACCTTCCAACACACACTATTAAGTAAAGAGAAAATAAGAACCCGACTGACAGGTTTTGAAAAATCAGCATTAGATGGCCAAAGGAATATATTCTCTTAAGATAGATCCAATTATCTGTTGGATATTGACAGTTAATGGCAGAAAACATTTGTGAAACTTTGGCCGAAAGATCTGAAAGTAAATTCAGAGATTTGGACATCCATGTTAAGAAGTGGTTTAACATTTTCTGTAAGCTTCTCTGCCAAATAAAATTTGATTAAAAATACTATTCCAGTGGCACCTGTCACCTCTTAAATTGACAAAATGTATCCAGGGGCAAAAGGATTGTTGGGTTTAGAGTGATGTTAAGGCACATGTTGTACATATGGTGGAAATGCCACGAGTGGCAGAATACTAGAATGTGATTGCTAAAGTGATCTCTCAGGGTATAAGGAACGAGTCACCATAATCTCTTGAGGAGTCTATAAATTTGTGCTTAATCCTGCAACATCGGCAAGGTTAATACTTGCCCAAATGGAGAGACGAATATAATCCCGAAAAAGGAGGAGAGGCTGGAGAAATTAGTGGAGTGCATTTGCCTATGTAAACTAACCTATCTTTTATGTGGTCAAATTTCCAGAAAGTCTGAAAAAAGGAACGTTTTTCTGTCCAGAATGAGAAGTTAAGCTTGTATAACTTGATGTCAATATTGCCTATGAGAATGAGAAGTTAAGTTTGTATAACTGGATGTCAATATTGCCTATGGGTATATGCAGAGTGCTTTTCTCTCATCACTGAACAGCTAGATCAGTCTACCACACATCTAAGAATAAAATACCAGGCTCCAAGTCATGGTTTCCATCAGCTTCTGAGGTTATCATGACTTCCAGCAGCTTGTACCTTGACATATCTTTAGTTTAGACATAAAAAAGCAGCATACCTGGCCAGAGGGATCTGACACTCCTCCATGACCCTTCTAAAGAATCTCCCTATGCCCTGAATCTTGATCAATTTTGCCTTTATCTCATACTCAGCTATCAAATTCCAATGGTTTCTGTAAGTAATAAAACTTTACAGCTGGCCAGCTGCTCTGTTTGTCCCTTTGACCTTCCATGTTAGAAAATTCCAAAGGATCTTGGAGTGGCCTTAAATACAATCTTCTTGAACCTTGCACGTTAAATTTACCTTCTTCCCTTCGACCATTTGAATGAATTCCAGCATTGACAGCTGCAGCTGAAATCACCAAGAACTTTGTGGTGTAACTTATGCTTTCAGGAGCCAGATCACCCCTCAGCAGATGAATAAAAGAGATTATGAATCACAAGGGTTCAGATCTGTGAAATCGTGCACACGCTCCCTTGTTACTTTGGTTGTTTGGTTACTTTGTTTCCCCCTCTGAACTAGCTAAGCATTAAGGCAAGGAGCAATGAGCATATTGGCGGTAGTGGTGATGCTGGTGGGGAAACAAGGGTGTTCTGGCCCTCTACTTGTGGTAGCCTGATCAGGTGTTACAGCGATCATACATTTAACCTGCACATATGTGCATACACCTGTATTTTAAGAAAACCAGCTTGTGTTCACTTTACAGATGAAACTGGGGGGTGGTCCCTGAATAAATGTGCAGTTTAAATCGCACTTGCCTTGACTGTAACATGAGAATTACTTGATGTGCTTATAAAGAAGAATCAAGTTTTCACTGTGCACAGACTCATATTTGCATTTATTGAAACGTGTGAATAGGGCTAGCAGCACACTCTCATTTCCTCCTCAGGGGAGCATGATTTGGCCCGCCTTCCTCTGTTGAAGTGCTCCTGCCAGGATTGTACCTCTGTCATTGTGTGCCTATTTGAGGAGGACGGTCTGATCTCTAGTGTATGCTGCAACATATCTGAATGTGCCTTTGTGCCCACCCATTCCCCTTTCCCCTTTCAGCCTTTAACTTTCCCATCACACTTCTGTAACCCCTGGAGTCCCCAAGGTCAAGGTTCAAAGTCTACATTCTAATAAGCTCAAAATATAAATCTAATTTATTAAACTACAACAGAATATCTCTGCTTGTAGGTGTTTGCTGGGGGGAGGGGTGGTGGTGGAATCTTTAGTTTGCCGTTTTCCTCCTTTAAGCATTCTTTCGAGGGAGTGAACAATCCTTGAAAGAATGCTTAAAGAGTCAGAAACAGCAAACTACAGGTTTCACCTCCCTCTGCTTCCCCCGGCTAGCACCTGCAAGCGGGAATCCCTTTAAAGGATCGCCTCTTGCAGGCGCTTGCCGGGGGAAGGGTGGGGATTTCTAGTTTGCCATTTTCTGTTTTTTAGCATTGTTTCAAGGGAGTGAAAAATCCCTTGAAACAATGCTTAGAGACAGAAAACATATTCGGGCATACCGAATATGAAATTCAGCTTATTTGGGTACACAGATAATTTTACACCCGAATAAAGCCAAATCCGAATTTTACCGAATATTTTTGGTATTGCCCAAGCCTAATAGGCATTTTGTTGCCTAGTTACCATCTTGATCCCAGAAGGTTATGCCCTGGGATGTTTTTCCTATGCCTGAAATCCTGGCAAAGCGGCTAATAAATTTGAAATCTTGCAATTCAAAATATATTTGTTTGTGAAGAAGATGACAGCAAGAGTTGCACAATTTGCAAAGGTGGATCTCCTTTTCATCAACATAGGAATATCTTGATCAACTTGGTAAGATCTGCCACTCCACTGCTGCTTAATGACTAAGGCTCATTCCGCACATGCAGATTAATGCACTTTCAAGCTCCTTTCAGTGCTCTTTGAAACTGTGCGGGATAGCAAGATCCACTTGCAAACAATTGTGAAAGTGGTTTGAAAATGCATTATTTTGCATGTGCTGAAGGGGCCTTAGAGTTACAAATTGGGAAGCACCACTCTATTTGAATCTTGCCCCTTACTTTGCCTTAGTCAAGGCATTCTCTATTTCCATCTCAGACCTCCTACCCAAATCTGTAATGCTGAAATGGTGTTATTGCCCTAACGTGGTGTAGTGCTTAAGAGCATGTCAAGTCTAATTTGGAGAACCAGGTTTGATTCGCCACTCCTCCATATGAGCAGTGGACTCTTGTCTTGTGAACCAGGTTTGCTTCCCCACTCTTGCATATGAAGCCTACTGGATGAACTTTGGCTAATCATAGTTTTATCAGAACTCTCTCAGCCCCACCTCATTTGCAAGATGTCTGCTGTGGGAAGAGGAAGGAAAGGAGTTTGTAAGCTGCTTTGAAATTCCTTACGGTTGAGAAAAGCATGGTATAAATCCAGACTTTGCTTCCTCCTCCTCCTCGACAGAACTGTAAACCTACAATAGTATGCTGTCCGTGAAATGCTTTGCTTTCTCTAAAGTGCTGAATAGTATGTAGTTTTATTATGTGGTGATGGTGGCATTGAGGGAGCTGGTGGAGGTTAGAGGCTTATGATCCAAGAGGTCCCTGGTTCAAATCCTGACCACTTGCTAGGTGACTGAGGAATGCTACTTGCTCTCAGCTTGGCCTTTTCTTAAGATTGCCAACTCCATGTTAGTTGGGAAATTCCTGTTGATTTGGGGGAGGAGCTGCAGACAGCAGAGTTTGGCAAAGGAAGATATCTCAGAAGGAATGTGGTGCCATAGAGTCCGTCTGCTGAAGTTGCCATTTCCTGGGATAAAGTGCAATGTATTCTTAAATATATAAATCTCTTTCGTTGTTGTTTCAAAAGAAAACTGATCTACACACACATCCTATCTCTCCAAGAAGCTTTAGTTTCTAGACACTGGCTTGTGCTGAGCTGTCTACGAAGGAATAAACTGCACTGGGTGAAAGTAGAAAGGCTCCCAGGAAAAATTTCAGCAATTTATCTTTTGTAAACTTGTACAGAACAGCTGGGTAAAAGAGTTTTCTATACACTGAGTCTCTGTTCTTGGGTGAGTCAATCAAAGGAAAGTAGCTACTTCAGGTCCTGACCTCGTGAATTGCGTCAAAACTGTGTTTCTTTTGTTTGCAGACGTTGCCTTTAGGACTGTAAAGCCTTCCTCTATCAAATCCAAGTCTTCCTTCCTTCCTTCCTTCCTTCCTTCCTTCCTTCCTTCCTTCCTTCCTTCCTTCCTTCCTTCCTTCCTTCCTTCCTTCCTTCCTTCCTTCCTTCCTTCCTTCCTTCCTTCCCTCCCTCCCTCCCTCCCTCCCTCCTTCCTTCCTTCCTTCCTTCCTTCCTTCCTTCCTTCCTTCCTTCCTTCCTTCCTTCCTTCCTTCCTTCCTTCCTTCCTTCCTTCCTTCCTTCTCCATACCACAAAGGATTTCAAGGGAGCTATTTAAAGATTCTTAGCCTTCCATCTTAGAGGCTATAGCTTGTTTTGTAACCCTGTAATTCCAAGTTTATTTTCTAGTGTGCTGCAAGAAAGTGAGGTCAAACTACATGTACTGGCTCCCACTCGTCCTTGGACAAAAAAGGAAACAAACAGCATTAAGAGAAATAATTAATTACCACTTCCCCAACTCTGGTCCAGATCATGCACCTTTTCATGGGCATGGCTGGTTTTTATGTCCACAAACTGCACAGTACATTCTACTCCTGGACCGTTGGTCTTGCTGATGCCTTCAGAGAAGATGGGTAGATCATTCTCAGGATCTCAGATTGTAGTTGGTGGGATTGTGATACAGTGAAGTCTGTTAAATCTAGGAAGGACTGGACCTGCGTAGGAAATCTCTTTGGGATTTCTATAAAATACCTTTGAGTTTCATGGTGGAAGAAAGGCGGGATAAATATGGCATAAATAAATCTGCTCATCTATATACCTTTTCTAATTGTATTATACACATTACTGATATAGAATGGTTTACCTTTGGAGGAGGCTGACAGTTGTGTCTCTTGATCAGTCAGTGTTCTGATCAGTCAGTGCCTCTGCCTAATCAGCAAAAGTACAAACAACAAACAAAAAAAGTGCAGTGTGAAAAAGAATAGATTTATTTTGCTGCCTCTGGATATTTTGCCTGTATTTCTTCAGGGGATCTGTAAGAATAAAAATATAACCAAGAATAAATATATTGTCATGAAAAATAATTTAAAAGCATGATAAGAACCACATATTTGAACTATTTTCAAACAATAATATTTTAAAATTGTTTTAAATCTACCTGTAGATGCACAGGTGAAACACTTAGGGTGTAACAGATTAAAACTCTTCTTTTCCCAACTGTGTGTTTGCTGCTATTGTTTTTCTCTGTGTTGCCCTCTTCTTCTGCCTCCGAATCAGGACAAGAAGGTGGATTTCTCTGCACCTTACCCATAACCTAGTAAACTTTACCTTTTAGACAGTGTTAAGACTAAAGTGTTCCTAGTTTCTTTATTGGTTAAATAAGCCTGAGTTGTCCAACTTGCTGAGAATACTGCATTGTCCACTTATGCTCATCTCCGTATCTCGAGGACTAGAAACCTGTTTATTTCAAACAGCAATTGGGATTTCTGGAATCTGATCGTTACAGTAATGGCAAGGTAGACGAAGCCAGATTCTAGCAGCAGCACAAACTGGAGTTAGCCTCAGTGCTTTGCTTTTAAAGGGCCAGAGTTCTGTAATATATGCTTCTTCTCTGCAGAGGATATCTTTTTTTAATCCAGTCTGCCTTCAGATTGAATTTTGTTTTGCTAGCTGTGCAGAAATGGGGCCTTGATTAAAGCCATGTGTTGTCTCTGACTGTGTTTTCTACTAGGAAGTGCTACATCAAATAAAAATAACTTGTTTTGTTCTTTATCATGCAGCCCAGAGGGACAGTTTCAACCCACTCATATTAGCCCAAAGACCTTTTGATAGAAATCTTGGTGTTTACAGTTTTTGTTAACCAGAGGGTAGGTGGAGAGGTAATTTTCTGTGTCTTCTCTTTTTGTAGGGAAAAATGTGCAAACTTTGGAAACCTTGCGTGCTGAGCAAAACACCAGTGACTTAAAACTATTAGGACATTGAGCCAAGGGATCCTCTTTGAGTCAGCATATATTCTTGACCAGTGATCACCTTCAGAGGAAGCTGTCTGCTGCATCTCTGTAGGAGTCACTGCTCCTTCAGAACAGTGACTCTCACAGAAATATGGGCATGGATTCTTACAAATCGGGATATTTTTTTTCTGATATACTCTAAATGTAACCCTCACCAGGTATAAGAGTTAAGAGTTCCTCTTTTTTTTTTAAAAAAAAAAAGTGCATTAATTTTAACAATTGTGCACAGTCCTGAAGTCATGCTCCCAGTCTACTGGTAATCCATGTCTGTCCTTGCTGGTTTCAGAACACTCAGCAGACACTGTTTGTGCTGCCTGTTTTATTGTCTTAAGACTTGGTAACTTGCTTTTCACCCTTAAAAACCAAATCAGGGGTTCTTGGGATCCTGAACACTTTAATATATATTTGTCCTCACATAGTGCAACCATTGTAGTGTTGTCCTAACCCTCCATGATATAGTTTGCATCTGTGCACATTCCCTGGAGATATAGGAGCATGCAGTTGTATGGCTGCTCACTGGGGGCGATACCCTGGTATGGTCCACATTACAGTCTTCAGTGATGCGAATGGAACATTTTCTGATCTATAATTGTCTTCTGTTTAGAATTGCATTGTTAGTTTGATATTTTTCAATGCTCCTTAAGGAGCGGGGAATTTGCACAACTAGCCATTTACACAGTGGCCGTTTTTCAGAATGGCCATAAACCCATCTCCAAGCTGTCTACTTATATGTATTTCTTGTCTTGCTGTTTAAAAAGAAGTTTGGAGTATATTGTTTCTGGGCAAACCACAGTCATTGTGTTTGTATTGGCTGTAAGCCAGGAAGCAATACACCACAATATATGTGGATATAATGAATTTCCTGGTTTGATTCTTAACAGGCTTGCAACTTCCGAAGAGCCATTTTTTAAAATACATATCCTATGAGCAGTACTGGGTATTTTGTTCGGCTTTGCAAATTTCTTTCTTGTTATTGTCGACTATCCATTAACAGAGCATCCTTTCTTTTAAAGGCGCTTCCTTGGTTATTGCTCATCTTGTAGGGTGGGACAATATTATCATCAATTTCAAATTTAATTTCAATTTAATTTCAATTTCAAATGTCATCAAATTATCAATATTTAAAGGGGGAACTGAGGTGTTCTTGTTGAAACCTTATTTGAGGATTGCAAGGGAAGGCTTAGAGAATGGATAAACGCAAACTTCCCTTTACATAAAAAATAGGAAACTGGTTCCCAGTATTAGAACTGAGAAGATGCTGGGAGATTCGTGACTGGAGCCTCCCTGCTCCAATTTGAAGCTGATATGAATGGATCTCCCAATATTTGATCTATTGTGATTCATATAACGCTAAGAAGAGTCTAACGGCTTCATATCAGTTAGAATCCTCTCCATCTTGTAAATGTAACTCAGGCCGTTTCTGCATGGGCGGAATATGGCGGCCTGGGGATGGCAAAAACGCTGTCCCCAGGCCGCCATTCGCACAGGGGGCGCAGCTGCTTCGCAGCCCCGGCGCCGAGCCGGCGTTTTCAGAGTGCGCTGGGAAGCGCACTTTTCTGAAAACGCCAGCTGGAAGCCGCTGCCGTGTGAACGGCAGCGGCTTCCCAGTGCTTCCCCCCCCCACTCCTTGCCTTCACTCACCTGCTCTCCGGCCCTCCGGCGCATCGACGGGGCCTGGGGACACGCCCCCCTGCTCTGCGACACGGAAGCAGGCGCGCAGGGCAGGGGAGGCCCCAGGCCCCGGCGACACGCCGGAGGGCCGGAGAGCCGGTGAGTCGACCGGGCGACGGCGCCCAGCAGCACCATCTTCCCGGTTCTTTCTGGGACCGTCCATGCGGACTGTCCCAGCGTCGTTGGGTCGGCGTCAGAAACGCCGACCCAAGCCCTTCCGCCTCCGTGCGGAAAGGGCCTTAGAGATGGAAATGCAGCTCTGCAAGTAACTGTAGTAACTAATTCCACCACAAAATGCCCTGTTCATAGAAATCTAGGAAAATCTCCCTGAGATGCTATACTCTGTCTCAGAAAAAATGTTAGTAGATTGTATATTCCTCGACCGCAGAACTCAACATGCTGGACCTTCTTTGTTGTAGAATGTTCCAGCTGGGTCCTAGTGCCTACCTAGCCCTGCTTCCCCAGTCCATTTGAAAGTTTGATAATAGACTGGTTGTTGTGGGTTTTCCGGACTGTGTGACCGTGATCTGGTAGATCTTGTTCCTAAAGTTTTGTCTGCATCTGTGGCTGGCATCTTCAGAGGTGTATCATAGAGAGAAGTCTGTTACACACTGTGTCCAGTGTGTAACAGTGTATAACAGACTTCTCTCTGTGATACACCTCTGAAGATGCCAGCCACAGATGCAGGCGAAACGTTAGGAACAAGATCTACCAGACTACGGCCACACAGCCCAGAAAACCCACAACAACCAGTTGAATCCGACTGTGAAAGCCTTTGACAATACTTTGATAATAGACTTTCAGTGAACTGTAAATGCTCTTGTATCAAAGTACCATGTTCAGTAATGCACAAAATAATGGTTTTGACAAAGGCGGCACGTAAAAATGAATGATAATTCTCGTATTCATTCAGGGCTATATTCTGATGTGGAATCAGACAGTTTTCTTGATCGTTGCACCTCAACTGATCATACTAACATCTTTATCTGAGACTGAGTATAGTTTACTATCTGCATGGGTTTTTAAAAATTGATAATTTATTATTTGCGTTATAAGCCACCTTAAGCAGGACTCTGGAGAGAAATAAATAATACTTTCTGTGGAGGAATATTTAATTATGGAACACCCTCCTGACAGGTATTTGGCTAGTACAGTGTGTCCTAAGTTTCTGTAGAAGAAATGGCCACACCAGTCACAGGAGGAAAAAAATTAGGCCAAGGCTGATGATGCAAACAAAGGAAAAATATAGTTTAGTACTCAGTTAAAATACTCAAAATTCCCTACATATTTCACCAAGAGGCTTCTTCAGGGATACCGGTTGGTCTTGCAGTGATTTTCCAAAAAGTGACAAAATCAGACAAAAAAATATTTTCTGTATGTAAACTTTTAGTTGATATAGTGGTTTTGGTTTTTAAAATGCCCTCTAGGTTTTAGTTGTGGTAGTTGTAGTTGTTTTATTTTATACATCTTTAAATCCCCCTTCTCTGGTTTTTAACATTTGGTCTCTATTTCTTTGGCAGTGGCAGTTAATTATATACAATTGTTGTGGTTTTATATATTGGATTGCCACTTTTATTCTGAAGCTTTTAAGAAATTTACAGTTAGCCGGCCACCTGGCCCTTGGATGGGACTGGAAGTGTGTCTTTGGGGAAAGAAGGATAGCAATGTTTAAATATTCAATCTTATGAACTCCTATCTGCGACCTAAAGTGATACGTCCAGGGCACATTGACCACTTCAATACTTAGGGTAGCCAACCTCCAGGTGGCACCAGGAGATTTCCTATTTACAGTCAATCTCCAGATAATCAAGCTCAGTTCCCCTGGAGAAAATAGCTGATGTGGAGGGTGGAGTTTATAACATTATATCCTGCTGAGGTCCATCTGCTTCCCCAAAAGCACCTCCCCAGGCTCTACCTCCAAAGCCTCCAGGTAGTTCCCAACCCAGATTTGGCAACACTATCAATCAGTGACGTAGCTAGGGAAAATGGAGCCCAGGATGGACTCCCAGTTTTCCACATCCCTATGGGCCCCCACGCCACCCACTGTGCCCCACCCCTGCGCCCCACTTACCTTGGCCACCTGCGGGGAGAGAAAAATGAAGGCCCTCTCTGGTTTGCTTCGACCTACCCTCAGGCAGCAGCCGAGTTGGCTGAGGCCTGCCTGGGCAGCACCTGGCTCTACTCCACACCACACCTGGCTGGCAGAAGTGTGGGAGATGATTTTCTGCCCCCCCCCACAGGGGCAAGGGCTGCCTGGAGCGGTTGTCCCTGGATGTCCCCATTACAGCTACGCCTATGCTATCAATACTGAGTCTCTGGCAGAAATGGAAATTATCCTTTCCCTTCTCTGATGAGCTCAGAAGAAAAGCATGAAGGTAGGCTAGTAACTATGCAGAGATAGGCTAGTAACTATGCAGAGATAGGCTAGTAACTATGCAGGTTTACTCTCTAAGCTTCATAACTGAATCCATCTCCTGCTTCCCATCTTTACAACTGCCTATTGTACGTTTTGAGCACCCTCTAAATTGAATGAATAAATAATGTCCATGAATA
The DNA here is from genome assembly GCF_021028975.2 of Sphaerodactylus townsendi. NCBI lineage: Eukaryota > Metazoa > Chordata > Lepidosauria > Squamata > Sphaerodactylidae > Sphaerodactylus > Sphaerodactylus townsendi. The sequence continues at coordinate 2,470,485 of NC_059436.1, forward strand.
AATTCCCATTGAATAAATAAATAATTGGAAGGCAATGTCTTCAAATTAAGTCATGTTATAGATTGAATGGGAGCAAAGGTATAGCCAATCCTTTCCACAGTCTAACTCACTATTTTAAAAAAAAACTGTAGAAAGAAAATCAGAGAAACTTCAAAAAGGATGTGGACAGAATGGAGCTGGTACAGAGGAGAGCAGTGAGGGTGATCACGGGCCTGGAAGCCAAGCCCTGTGAGGAAAGGCTGAGGGACCTGGCAATGTTTAGTCTGGAGAAGAGGAGATTGAGGGGGTACATGATTGCTCTCTTTAAGTATTAGAAGGACTGTCACTTAAAGGAGGGCAGGGAGCTGTTCCTGTTGGCAGCAGAGAATAGGACTCATAATGATGGGTATAAATTATGGGGAGAAAGGTTCCAACTAGATATTAGGGTTATTATTTTTTTTACAGTAAGAGTTGTGCAATGGTAGAATCAGCTGCCTAGGGAGGTGGTGAGCTTCCCGCAACTGGCAGTCTTTAAGCAGCAGCTGGACTAACATTTGTCTGGAATCCTCTTGGCTGATCCAACACTGAGCAGGGGGTTGTACTAGACGGCCTGAATGGCCCCTTGCAACCCTATGATTCTACCTCCTTCGCCAAAACAGTCCTTCCTTTTCATCCTCCTTCTGTCCAGCCTCATTTGTTCACTCTCGGTTTCTTTCTTTTCCCCCCTAGCAATCTATAATTACGACGCTGTCCAGGATGTGGAACTATCCTTGCAGGTTGGCGATACCGTTCACATTCTGGAGATGCTTGAAGGTAAGTGGATGTACAGTGCCTACGGGGGATGGGAGGGTGTGCAATTGAAACTCTTGGCTCTTTTACTGCCTTTCAAAAAGTGGATCCAACTCACTAAGTGAGTATCATTTTAACATATTCTTATTCTCATAAATATACAAAAAATATTTAGCAAGTACACCGTCAGGTATGGCTATAAAACCTCTAGATTAGGTTTTTATTTCGGCAGTCCTTTGTCAAGCCAATAATTGTTGTACAAAGTATTCTTTTTCTTACTCCTCTAGGAGCACAACTGTTTTTTCTTACACTAAATAGTTTCCAAACTGAATTTCACAGCTCTCACATGAGATCCTGATATCCAGAGAGAAGGACTATTTAAAGAAGAGCCATTGAAGTGAAACTTGAAATTCAGTTTCAGAATATGAGAATTTATGAGAATAAGAATATGTTAAAATGATACTCACTTAGTGAGTTGGATACGCATGGGTGTAATATTTGTTACAGTACCTGTTGTACACCTGCCTTGATTATTATGGTGGTTTCAAAAAGTGGAGTCTGATCTGAAGCTTAGAATAGATATCCTAGAAAGAGCGGAGTAAGAAAGAAAGAAAAAAATCCTGAGGGAAAAAGCAAATGTTAACTTTTCTTAACAACCGGGATCCGGGTTTCCCAGACACAGCTCAATACCTGAAGCCAAACAGCTTCAGGGGATTAACACTGAAAACTCCTCTATGGCCATTTCTGGTCAGGAGTACAGTAAAAGTGGGGAGGCTGCAGCCCCTCCCCTGTACCATGGTTTCAATCTGAATGAGGCTGCTGTGGTGCTTTAAGTATTAATTTCCACAGCTGCCTTCTGAACTGAAGGAGAAACAAGCTAGGTCTGGGACTTGTTGAAGAAACAACATCTAGTTTGAACCTAAGTATTCATAAAAATGTATGCCAAAGAGAGAACAGGATCCAGAATAGGTTGATGCTTTAATACTGGACCAGCCAGACTTGTAAGATGTGTGCATGCAAGGATGTAAGAAGAGTAGTACCAGATTTGACCAGTGGTCCATCTTATCCGACATCCTATTTCTTGCACTGCCCAGAATAAGAAGTATGAAGTCAGTCATTTATTTGAAATATTTTTATGCCACCTTTCTGGGAAGCCCAGAATAAGAGTATGAAGTCAGTCATTTATTTGAAATATTTTTATGCCACCTTTCTACACAAATAAACATGAAAGCAGCCTTTTAAAAAGTATATATAAAATAAAATGTGCATATAAAATAATTCAGTAAAAACACACATAGCACAGTGAAGGAAGAGGACTTTATGCTTATTCTGTCTTGGTGTAACTTGCGAAGAATGCAATGCAAGCAGTAAGTAGCCTCTTGTAACAGGCTGTGAAATGGTAACGCTTCCAAATCATTCCGCGGTAGCTGAAAATGTTTCAGGTCAACTGCTTTGATTGGGAAGAGTGCTGAGACAAAGGGTCATAAGAGGAGAGGTGATGGGAAATTCAGGATTAGCTTCTGATGGTTTTAAAATGCTGTGATCAGCTGCATGGGGACCCAGTTCAGATGGACTCTGCATGGGGGCAGGGGACCCTCTCCCCCGGTTTGACTTGGCCACTGCAAACCTCTGCTTGCTCCCTTATTGTAATTGGGCATAAAAGAAGAAAAGGATGTGAGGAAGTATTGATCAGTAAAACTACTTACAGAGTTAATCTTCCCTTTCCCTCCCCCCACCCCATTGAGTGCCCTCTGATATTACCATTTGGAAAAAAAAAATCTGGGGAGGAACCTGTCACAGATCTCCCAGACTTTAGCATGTTTTGCCCCTTGGTGCATATGCTGGAAAAGAGAAGCTGTATGAGCTGGAGTCCTCTCCACCTTGTGAGCGTTAAGTCCTGGCAAGCATGTCATCCCAGCACAAAGCTCCCTTCTGGCACGTCCAGCTGCTTGCGAAGCACTTTGGTAAGGCTGGTTCCTTTTCACTTTGTTGACCTTGACACTGGAAACAGCTAGTCGGAGCCTACATGTCAAAAGAGATTATGTTGCTGACAGGGATATGTGCAGAGAAGTGGGGGAGTGTTTGCAAGAGAGAGTTTTTGATATGCAGAAGGGGCCAGAGTATTAGCTGACCTTGCAAGTGGGAGACAGGGAGACAAAGCAAAGGAAGCGTTTTATCTGAAAACCTGGATGTATCTTTCCCTTGCCTGAAATGGACCCTTTTGGAAATCCAACCAGCAAGCAAAGGCAATGGGAGAAAATGCTGTCAGTTTCAGGGGCACTGCCTTGTAGTGGATTATTTCTCCATTTGAGTTTCATACGAACATAAGAACAAGCCAGCTGGATCAGACCAAAGTCCATCTAGTCCAGCTCTCTGCTACTCGCAGTGGCCCACCAGGTGCCTTTGGGAGCTCACATGTAGGATGTGAACGCAATGGCCTTCTGCGGCTGTTGCTCCCGATCACCTGGTCTGTTAAGGCATTTGCAATCTGAGATCAAGGAGGATCAAGATTGGTAGCCGTAGATTGACTTCTCCTCCATAAATCTGTCCAAGCCCTTTTTAAAGCTATCCAGGTTAGTGGCCATCCCCACCTCCTGTGGCAGCATATTCCGAACACCAATCACACGTTGAGTGAAGAAGCAGTTTCATTTTTCTGTGTCCACAGCCGGCAGGATAATCCTAGAAGTACTATCATTTAGCGCTTTGGAGGAGTGTTTGTATGAAAAAGATGGTACTGTTAGCCCCATGTTGCATTTTTGGCCAACTAGCAAATTCATGGCAGAGACAATAATCAAACTGAGTGGGGAGAAATCACTTGTGAGACTTTGGTGATTTAAAAAAATCCTAGTTGTGCTTTCCTGTACCATTAACTTTGGTTTTAAAACTGTATTTCCTCGTTCTACCTTACTTAAAATTATGGAATCTGATCTTTAATAGCGCTCGATGACATTTCAAGATCATTTCAGCTGAGCTAGTGTACAAGCTTATGTGTTAAGCTGCTAAACTGAGCTCTGTTGCCTTTTCATGCAAGTTAACGGGATGCATTTCAGATTTTACTCTGACCTGGACAGCCTCATCTTGTCATATCTCAGAAGCTAAGCACAGTCAGCACAGGTTAGTACAGTGGTTCTCAACCTGGGGGGCTGGGACCCCTTTGGGGGTCGAATGACCCTTTCACAAGGGTCACCTAAGACTCTCTGCGTCAGTGTTCTCCATCTGCAAAATGGATAAATGTTAGGGTTGGGGGTCACCACAACATGAGGAACTGTATTAAAGGGTTGCGGCATTAGGAAGGTTGAGAACCACTGGGTTAGTACTTGGATGGGAGACCACCAAGGAATACCACGGTCACTATGTAAAGGAAGGCAATGGTAACCAACCTCTGTTAGTCCCTTGCCTTGAAAACCCTACTGGGTTGCCGTAAGTCAACTGTAACTTGATAGCACTTTACACGCGCGCACACACACACACATTCCAGTTTTCTCTGCTCAGCTCCTGTTGAACATACAATTCCCTGCATCTCAGTATTGTGTACTTGGGACTGGGAGTGGCTCTCCAGCATCTTAGGACTTTGTAGTCTGTTAACCAGGAATCTTATGGCTGGACTGAACTTGGGACCTTGCGCATGGAAAGCAGGTGCTCTCCCACAGACTTGTGACTTCTCTCCCTATTACTTACCCCAAATCTTCAGGGTAGCTTGAACTACACATTCAAATGCACAAATAGAACTAAGTTAGCATCCTCTTGATATCTGTCCTCTGGAAGAGAAACCAATTTCCTTTCTGCTCATACAAATTCATTTCTGTTGGGGTGATTTTAAAAAAAAAATCATACAGTCGGAACATTCAACTTTGTTTTGAAAACATGCTGAGTGCTTTTACCTGCTTTTTGACTAGTTGTTCAAAAAAGCCTGTTTTTCTCCCCCCACCCTCACCCCCCACCGCCATCTACTCTTGGGCTTTGGAATTTGAAGAGATTTTTTTTATATCTGATACTAGTTACTTGAAGACTGTGTGTGTTCTACAGTTGCTGTTCTGTCTCCTTGAAGTATTTCGTGAAGGACTGACTTGGCACAGTTTGTTCCTTGGCTTCTGAGGCTAACAGCCCAATTCAGAGCCCCTGGCCGCAGGAAGTGGCGCTGCTCCGGAGCTGCCCTGTTGCCTCCAGGAGGGGCATCGCAGGGAGGCAAAAATTTAAAAAGGGTGGCATAAGCACAAATCCCCTGTGCCAGTGTTCTGCTGGGCAAAAGCTGGGTGGAAGTCAACTAATGCTGGCTCTGCCCCGGTCTTCCCCCTGGAATGCCCCCACCATGCCAGCAGAGTCAGCAGGGGGGCAGGAGTGCTGATGCGCCAGTGTTATAGCAGACAAGGTGGCCAGAAAAAGGTTTTTCAATCTTATCAATGGCAGATTCCGCATGGGCCAAAAACAGCAGTGTGAAAACGGTGTGAAAACGGTGTAAAAGGGTGTAAAAGGGGGACAACACCAATTGGCACCATGGTGCCTTTCCAGTGTGTTTGCTGGTTTCTGCTGGTTTCTTTCATGAAGCAAAGAGCCAGCCCTGGTTTTTCCACAAGATCAGGAGGTGCTGGATCTGACCCTGGGAGGCATCACCTTTTTGTCTCCGTGGAGCCTCCGTTCAGAAACAGTTGCCTCCGTGATGAGATGATGCTTGCTTTGAATAGATACTTTTATGTTGTTCTTGGTCGCTATTGTGAAGGTGACCTTAAGGTTCCTTTAATATAAAGGAATAAAGAGGAGCCTGGCACCAGCCTGGAGGACAGCAGTGGGCCAGAAAGGGCTGAGGAGCTTGACAGAGGGCTTTTCTCAAAGCCACATCTTTTAAACAGTGTATTTTAAACAGGGGGTTTCTCTTTTTTTCTCCTTGTCCTAGGGCTGCTGATTGGTGGAAGCTGCTGAAGGGTGGGGCTTCTCACATTTGTAAATCTTTTCAGTTAGTGCTGAAGGGGTGGGGCTTCTCACATTTTTAAATCTTTTCAGTTAGTCTCTGGAACCAGCAGAGAAGAGGAGCAGTGGAGGACAGCAGTGGGCCAGAAAGGGCTGAGGAGCTTGACAGAGGGCTTTTCTCAAAGCCACATCTTTTAAACAGTGTATTTTAAACAGGGGGTTTCTCTTTTTTTCTCCTTGTCCTAGGGCTGCTGATTGGTGGAAGCTGCTGAAGGGTGGGGCTTCTCACATTTGTAAATCTTTTCAGTTAGTGCTGAAGGGGTGGGGCTTCTCACATTTTTAAATCTTTTCAGTTAGTGCTGAAGGGGTGGGGCTTCTCACATTTTTAAATCTTTTCAGTTAGTGCTGAAGGGGTGGGGCTTCTCACATTTTTAAATCTTCTCACATTTGTAATGGCGCGCGCAGGTGTTTTACTAAATAAAAACATATTTTAAGGGATAGTAGAAGGTATAGAAACCTTAAGGTATAGAAACCTTAAGAGGGAGGCACTAATTAAAATTAGCATTTGAATATCTAAACAAAATTAGATATGAAGACAGGAAGCCAGCAGGGGGATGGGGGCTTTCCAGTGTTTTGCACTGAGTGTCACATGTATGACTATCTGCCACTAGGGCAGAAGTCGTGGGTGTGCCCTCGCTGCAATGAGTTCCTGGCACTCAAGGAACATGTGCGTTCTCTTGAAGCCAAGGTGGCAGACCTGGAGAAGCTGAGAGAGGCAGAGAGGGCAGCAAACGAGGCTTTCGGGGACCTAGCAGCCGGGTCCCACTCCCAAGGTGACATCTCTTCAGATGTCATGGAGAATGAGAGTCTGGGTGACGGAGGGTGCCAGTCTGAGGTGGTGGAAGATGCTCCCTTAGATGGGACCCCTTCCTTAGCTGGTGGTCAGATATCCTCTCGCACTGAGGATACCCCTCGGGGAGGTGGGGGGCTCCTTGTAGTGGGTGATTCGATCATTAGGAATATAGAGAGTTGGGTTTGTGACAGGCGTGATGACCGCATGGTGACTTGCCTGCCTGAGTGCGAAGGTTGCTGGATGTCACGCCGTCTAGATAGGCTGTTAGACAGTGCACAGGGTGGAGTCAGCAGTTGATGAGTCCCACATTGGTACCAATGACATTGGGAAATGTAGCAGGGAGGTTCTGGAAGCGAAATTTAGGCTGCTAGGAAAAAGGTTAAAATCCAGGACCCCCAAGGTGGCATTCTCAAATGCTACCTGTTCCACGCCTTGAGGAGAGCTAGGCAAGCGGAGATACAGGGTCTCAATCGTGGATGAGAGAAGGTGGTGTAAGGCAGAGGGTTTCCAGCTTTGTCAGGAACTGGGGAACCTTTTGGGATAAGGCAGGCCTGTACAAAGGGGCCGGGCTTCATCTTAACCAAAGAGGAACCATGCTGCTGGCGGTCAACGTTAAAAAAGGTGGCAGAACAGCTTTTAAATTGATCTTTGGGGAAAAGCCGACAGGAGCTGAGGTGACTTCAGTTCAGAATACAGAGACCATGGGGATGCAGACAGAGAGGGAGGTTTTTCTAAATCAACCTCATACAAGCGAGGAGCATAGCATTGTGATAAGTGATAGTGTCTACAAAAGGCTAGAGGGCAAAACACATAAATCCCAGGTTAAGGACAGAGACAGAGTATACAAGTGTCTCTCTATGCTAATGAGTTAGAAGCATTAGACCTAAAATGGGGGAGCTGGAGTACAGAGTTTTGAAGGAGGACATTGATATAGTGGGCATCACAGAGACATGGTGGAATGAGGAGAACCAGTGGGATGCTGTTATCCCAGGTTACAGGGTCTACAGGAAGGATAGGACAGGGCGTATTGGGGGTGGGGTGGCCCTCTACATCAAAGGGAGCATAGTGTCACAGAAAATAGACAATGCAGGGGGGGCTGATTCCTCTACAGAAGCACTGTGGATATCAATACCAGGGGTGAAGTAAAGTTTAACATTAGGAATATATTATCGACCCCCTGACCAAAGTGCACAAGAGCATTCTGAGATGGAAAAAGAAATTAGATAGGCCAATAAAATCAAAATGTACCGTGGTAATGGGCGATTTTAACTATCCCCACATAAACTGGAAAAATGCATGTTCAGGTCATAGTAAGGAGAGAACATTCCTGGATATGCTAAATGACTGTGGCTTAGAGCAGATGGTTGTAGAACCAACCAGGGAAGAGGTGATCCTAGATCTAATTCTATGTGGGACCCAGGACCTGGTGCGGGAAGTCAGTGTTGTTGAGCCGATAGGGAACAGCGACCACAATGCTGTCAGATTCAGTATCTCTGCATGCGAACAAGTGACAACTACTAATGTAGTTACATTTGCCTTCAGAAAGGGAAATTTCTCTCAAAGATGAAGGGGGGGATAGTCATGGGGAAGCTGAAAGGGAGAAAATCAAGAGAGTCAAAATGTCCAAGGTGCTTGGAGGTTATTTAAAAACACAGTCCTAAAAGCTCAGCTGGAATGTGTTCCTTGGAGGTTAGGAAAGGCAGCCCAGTCCAAAAGAAAGCCACCATGGTTAACAAAGGGAGGGTGAGGTAATTATTAGGAAAAAAAAAGATGTCTTTTAGAAAATGGAAGTCCAACTTAACTGATGAAGAATACCAGAGAGAACACAAATGGTGGCAAAAGAGAAGCAAGTTAGCTGTAAGGGAGGCAAAAAAAGGATTATGAGGAGCTGGCATGGCTGCGAACATCAAGACTAGCAACAAACAGTTCTTCAAGTACATCAAAAGCAGGGAAGCCAGCTAGGAAGCCGGTGGAGGTCCGTTAGGCGATGAAGGAACAAAAGGTGTGCTAAAAAAGGTGACAGGGAGATTGCAGAGAAGCTGAATGAATTCTTTGCATCTGTCTTCACCCAAGAGGAGGTGAGGAAAATTCCTGCACCTGAACCAAGCTTCTTAGGAGGTGAATCCGAGGAACTAAGCGAAGTTAGTGGTAGACAAAGGGAAGAAGTTCTGGCAGCCATTGATAAACTAAATGCTACCAAATCCCCTGGCCCAGATTGCATTCATCCAAGAGTTCTTAAAGAGCTCAAGCATGAAATTGCTGATGTTCTCACATTAATATGCAACTTATCCCTGAAATCCAGGCTCCATCCCTGAAGACTGGAAGATGGCCAATGTCACACCAATCTTTAAGAAAGGGTCTAGGGGGACCGGAAATTACAGAGCCAGTCAGTTTGACATCTGTTTCCTGGTAAATTAGTAGAATCTATCATTAAAGATAAAATTATTAAACATGTAGAAAAGCAAGACCTGCTGAGGAAGAGTCAGCATGGCTTTTGTAGAGGCAAGTCCTGTCTTACAAACTTACTAGAGTTCTTTGGGGGTGTAAACAGACATGTGGATAAGGGGGAACCAGTGGACATTGTCTACTTGGATTTCCAAAAGGCTTTTGACAAAGTTCCTCACCAGAGACTGTTGAGAAAACTCAGCAATGAAGGAATAAGAGGGGAAGTCCTCCTATGGATTAAAAACTGGTTGAGGAACAGGAAACAAAGGGTGGGTATAAATGGGAAGTTCTCACAATGGAGAGATGCTTCAGAGTGGTGTCCCCAAGGATCCGTTTTGGGGCCAGAGCTTTTTAACTTATTCATAAATGACCTGGAAGTAGGGGTGGGTAGTGTGGTGGCCAAGTTTGCAGATGAGACCAAATTGTGTACGGTGGTGAGAACCACAAAGGATTCTTGAAGAGCTCCAAAGCGGACCTTGATAAATTAGGTGAGTGGGCTAAGAAATGGCAAATGCAGTTCAATGTAGGCGAAGGAAATGTAAGAAGTGATGCCGCATTAGGGCAAAAAAATCCAAACTTCACATACTGCAGCTACAGGGGTCAGTGCTATCAGTCACAGACCAGGGAAGAGGGATTTAGGCGTCTTAGTTGATAGTTCCATGGGAATGTCAACTCAATGCATGGCAGCTGTGAAAAAGGCAAACTCTATGCTGGGGATCATTAGGAAAGGAATTGAGAATAAAACTGCAAGATTGTCATGCCCTTATATAAAGCCGTGGATGCGACCGCACTTGGAGTACTGTGTTCAGTTCACAGGTCGCCACATCTCAAAAAAGGATATCGAAGAGATAGAAAAAGTGCAGAGAAGGGCAACGAGGATGATTGAAGGATTGGAGCACCTTCCTTATGAGGAGAGGCTGCAGCGTTTGGGACTCTTTAGTTTGGAGAGGAGGCGTCTGAGGGGGGATATGATTGAAGTCTATAAAATTATGCATGGGGTAGAAAATGTTGACAGAGAGAAATTTTTCTCTCTTTCTCACAATACTAGAACCAGGGGGCATTCATTGAAAATGCTGGGGGGAAGAATTAGGACTAATAAAAGGACACACTTCTTCACGCAACGTGTGATTGGTGTTTGGAATATGCTGCCACAGGAGGTGGTGATGGCCACTAACCTGGATAGCTTTAAAAAGGGCTTGGACAGATTTATGGAGGAGAAGTCAATCTATGGCTACCAATCTTGATCCTCCTTGATCTCAGATTGCTAATGCCTTAGCAGACCAGGTGCTCAGGAGCAGCAGCAGCAGAAGGCCATTGCTTTCACATCCTGCATGTGAGCTCCCAAAGGCACCTGGTGGGCCACTGCGAGTAGCAGAATGCTGGACTAGATGGACTCTGGTCTGATCCAGCAGGCTAGTTCTTATGTTCTTATGTTCTTATGTGAGCTGGGAGCCCTTTTCTATTTGCAGAGCTGTGATTTTCATTCCCTCTGCAAGTACCACCATCAGACTGAATTGGCACTGAAAATGTTTGCATTCTCTGCCACAGTAATAATCAATCGCCATCAAGAGAAAACAAATCCTTCTTCTTGAATGATGTTATAAAAATCTGCTGCTAGATTTGGGGAACAGGAGCTATGCAGACGATTGAAGCCTCACCATTCTGGCTTCTGAGGCCATGAGTTGTGGCTTGTTTCTTTTTTAAATTCATGTTATGGCTTCCCAGTAGTCCAGAACCCATTTCTCTGGAGACCCTGTAGATGACAGGGTCTATTCCTGGGATTTCTTTGATCATATGAATGACTTGAGATGAACACATTTTTAATGACACCTTACCATATTGACTGGATATTTTTAGTCTGCATTATCCCCTGCCATAGGCATTCTAGGCAAATTTTTAAATTGAATTTTACTTCTGTTCCCTTTCAACTGCTCCTTTGATGATTGACCTTTTTTTAAAAAAATACTTTTTATTAGGTTAAAATAATTGAACAACATTACAGGAGGGTATATCGAAAGAAAAAAAATCAACATATTTCTTATTTCTCCTTATACATTCTTTCTTATCTCCCAAATTAGTTAAAATTAAAATAACTTTATACGTGTCTCTAACTGAGACTCTCCATAGTCCTTTCTTTTTTCTTTTATTTAAAAGCCGATGATTGTGACATTTAATATTGATTATGGCAAACAATAGTTTTTTTGTAGCAGTAGAGATTTCTGCATACACTCTAAAACCTTTCCATGAGTTTTGTTTTAAATGATAATTGCATGATGGTTTGTTTGAAACAACAAGTGTCTTTTCGACTATTTTTCTGTTTAGGAGCAAGCCAACATCGAACACTATTTTTTCTGGCCTTCTGTGTGAGCTTGAAGAGATACTTACCTTTTGAAATCAATGGATTATTTTGTGAATTATCCTGAAATCCAGTATAAATAAATACACCAATAGTTATCAGTGATGGTTTAATTTAGTAGAGCAACCTTTGGTCCTTTTAACTAACGTAAATCTGATTTCAACAATTTCTGATCAGCAGTCAGTCGATGCTGATTTCCCACCAAAATGGGGTCTTTGTTTTGGATGTACAAAATTTCATAACCTGACTTCTGACTAAGAAGAGTCATGCATTATGTCCCCTTCCTTTATAGGTTGGTACAGAGGATATACTCTTCGAAATAAGACCCAAAAGGTACTGTATTGCATGTGCTTATATTAAACCTTATCTTCTTGACCTAACAGTTGCCTTGTGATTTTCACCAGTATTTTCTGGCTCATCTCTATTGCACTATAATCCTCTTTCCTCAGTGTTACTGGCTTTTTAAAAATATGTATTTACTGGATGGTGCAGATTCTGCAGATTTGTAATTACGCTTCAGAACTATGAATTGGATAGGTGAAGCAGTGAATGCAGTAAGAATTTCAGGTGGTTGTAACAGCAGTATTTTTGTTGTGAAAAAGGCAAACTTCTAGCCCCTATGACTTCCAGCAAAAAAGGAAATAAAACAAGATTTTAATTGGTTAGTGGGTAGACTCTCAGTCTCCTGCATAGCTTGTTAGACTGGTTCCAGATAAACAGACTTTATTTTGTTTCATTTATTTTACATAATTTATTCCGCAGAACAAATTCAATATACAATGGAAACGATAGCCTAAAATACTTGGATTAAGCAGTGAAATACTTTGCTGCTAAATTGTGAAAGAGGCATAGATAAGCGGTGATTGTATTCGAGCCTGATTCTGTAAGAACTTTGCTTAAAGACAAGAGTCAGTGGCCAGACCTCTCTAGGGGTGTGGTTATGTTACAAAGCATTCATTATTTTGTTCCTTGGCTGCAGTGGCATTGTCTTATTAAGTTGAAGCCTGATCCAGCAACAATAGTGTCTTGTATGTCATTATTTTAGGAAGGCTTTTATATGATAGTAGTTTTTGGTTCATGTCAGCAACATATCCTTGCAGCAGAAATAATAGAATTCTGGTAGACTAATGGTGTGTGCCCATAATTTAACTGAAGATATGATTAATTGCTGACTATAGCATGCTTTGTGTGAGGTGAGATTTCAGCTGGTGTAGAAGCTCCTTTTCATGCAAAATGCTGCGGCACAGGTGCTGACTGGGTGCATGTTCAACCAGCGCTCCACCATCTGCATTGGCTCCAGGTGGTGCTGACTGGCAAGCACATATCCAGCCACTACTCTGTCAGCTTCATTGGCTCTAGGTGGAGTACCCAATCAGATTCAGGGTTTTGGTGCTCACCATCAAAGCCCCTAACGGCCTGGTGCCTTTGTACCTGTGGGACTGCCTTTCCGGATATGCTCCCTAAAGGGCTTTATGCTCAGTAAATAATAACATACTGGTGATCCCTGGTCCAAAAGCAGACTGGGTGTCCTTGACTAAAGCCAGGGCTTTCTCAGCCCTATTGAATGCTCTGTTGAAGGAGACCAGGGCGCTGTTGGACTTGTTACAGGAAGACAGAGCAATTCTACCAGGCCTGTGGTTGAAGACAGTAACAGTATTATATCTATTTGGCCTCCCCTTTTCTTTTCCTTCCTTCCTTCCTTCCCTCCTTCCTTCCTTCCTTCCTTCCTTCCTTCCTTCCTTCCTTCCTTCCTTCCTTCCTTCCTTCCTTCCTTCCTTCCTTCCTTCCTTCCTTCCTTCCTTCCTCCCTCCCTCCCTCCCTTTCTCCCTCCCCTTTCCTTTCCTTTCTCCCTCCCCTTTCCTTTCCTTTCCCCCTTCCCTTCCCTGTCTTTTCCCCAAGCCAGTATGAATAGAGTAGTGGTATGGTCTTATCATCTCTCTCCTTAAAATTCTTTGTGGGTGATATGAATCTTTATACAATTTTAATGTAATTATTATGTTTTTATGTTGTATTATGCCATAAGCCCACATGGGGAAAGGCAGAGGCGTGGACAAAATCTGAGTTTTGCACCCCCCACCCCATATGGGCGGCCAGCTTTCCCCACCACGACCAAACAACATTTTTTGCACCAGGTCATCTCAAAGTCATAATCACATTATAGAACAAATCTGAACACACCCAGGGCTCCCTAGTTTAAACAACATTGAAAGTGATGCTATTTTTGAAGGGGGGGGGGGATCCACCCTGAAAAAGCATCACTATTAATGTTGTTTAAACTAGAGAGCCCAGATTGTCCTTTTAAATCCACCTTAAAGAAAGACCCAAAATTGTAACAAAAATAAATTAAATAAAAATAATAAATTAGGGTTAGGGTTAAGGCAAGGGTAGAAGCTAAGGCTTGCCTTAGTGTTACTTTGAGTTCTAGGGCGCAGTCTGAGAATAGGGCTATGGTCAGTTTTAGGTTTTGGGTTTTATATTACAATTTTGGGAATAATTTATGACTGAAAAAATTAAATAAAAATACTAATTTAGGGTTAGGGTTAAGGCAAGGGCAGGGTCTCAGGTTTTCCTTAGTATTATGTTGAGTTCAAGGGCGCAGTCCGAGAATATGGAACCTCAAAATGGTAGCCCCATCTACTATTAGCTCCCATTGGAAACAGTGGCGGATGGGGACACCCCTTTTGAGAGTCCATAACTTTTAACCCCTGAACCAACCTTCACCAAACCTGGGTCGTGTCAGCAGGAGGCTCTCCAGATGAAACCACCCAGGTTTAGTGAAGTTTGGTTCACGGGGTCCAATGTTATGGACCCTCAAAAGGGTAGCCCCATCTACCATTAGCTCCCATTGGAAACAATGGGGGACGTTTCACCCCTTTGGGGGTCCATAACTTTGGACCCCCTGAACCAAACTTCACCAAACTTGGCTGGTATCATCAGGAGTGTCTCCTGACAGTATCCTGAAATGTTGGTGCTGGTAGCCTACAAATTGTGCCCCCTACTGGCCAACAAAGTAAAAAAACTAAAATACTCCCCAAATTAGAAATGAGCCCAAATTTTTCTGCGCCCCCAATGGTGGGTGCCCGGGACATTACACTTCTGGGGAAAGGCTTCTTATAAATTTGATGGTGATGGTGATGGTGATGATGATGATCGGTCTCATTAGTTGTGTCTCAGACTTCAGAGATCCAGTAAAATCCGCTGGCTGAGTTTATTTAACAAATGTGTAATTTTCAAAACAAGACTACTTGCTGGTGGTAGCCGAAAACAGAAATGAGTGTGCTATCAGTTGTGTTGCCTTGTCAAGGTGACCACCTCTTACAAACTGAAACTTTGTGAAGGAGCGCTTTCTTTCTTTGTGACAGCTTGTCTTCTTGAAACTTGCCTTTTGAACCTGAAATTTTATTTGTATAGCTCTTTAAAATTGCCTAGGTGTGTTGCAAAGAATGGATTTGCAAAGTAAACAGATGGATTCAAGGCTGTGTAACTTAGGTGAACTGGAATTCAGGCTTGTGTGGTTTAAAATCAGGGTTTTTTTTTGTTGAACTCGGATTAAGCACAACTCCAGTTATTTTTCTTGCTCAAGCCTTTTGTTGGTATTGTAATAGATTTTTAGCAGTGGCCAAAAAATAGTGGCTTGGAGAGGGGCATGAGGATTGGCTACTAATTTGTTTACTTTAAATGGTCCCTTGGATTCCCTTGAGCAATGGGCCATAGCCTCTAAGGTTTACTATCTTGGAATGTACCCATAGTTTTGAAGTGAGATAATCAATATGTTCAGCTGTTTGGGAGCACTTGTCTATTGATGTTCTGAGCAAAATGCCACTTGGTCTCCCTAGATCTATGAAAGTGATGGTAAGCAAGCTAAATAACTTGATAGAAGCTGGAGTCCCAGTAGGATTTAATGGTTTTACACTCTTTACATCTTCAATTCACAAATCGGTTGTCTTACTGGAAAGCACTTTCGGCAGGGAGTTCTTTTTGAATGCTGTCAGCACCTGAGCCACTAATGGACAGCCAGCAATTAGTCTAACCACATCAAATGTTTTAACAGTCCAGGATTTTAAATGTTTCCCAGCCATATGTGGCCAAAATCCTAAACCAGAATTTCTGGGATTGCTTGACAATATCAAACACCCTTCCTTCAAAATATAACTTAGTGCTCACAGTTGTATGATGAAGGCTGTTGTAGACTTACCCACTTTTTTCAGCCTGAGTCTTATTTATTTAGAAAATATACATGCTTTCTCTTCAAAAACCTGATGGAGGCAGCTTGGCCTGCTTGAAGCTGCATAGTTTGTAAGAATAGTTCCTTGAGATTTCATTTAATAGACAGAAGAGTTTAAAATGTCATTTCCCTCATCTGCAATCTGAAATGGTACTGTCTATTCTACCACTTTAACGTTATACTACCTCATTCTATCCCATGCATAGATTCTGCCCAGGTGTCATTTTTTTCCTGAACGAGCTTTAAAACAAAAACAAAAAAAAGGGAAGTATTGCTTTGGCAGAAATTCAAATACTGTTCATTTCCTGATGACTTTGGGAATGAAAGTAAAATGTATTGGTCGTCCTACAATCTGAAAAAACAAAAGGAGCAGCTCAGCAGCAGACTAGGGAGGGGGTTGTGTGGGGAAGAGACTGAGGGAAGATTCCTGACAATGCGGTTAAATTCTGCAGAGGCTGTTTCTGAAGGCAAAGGCAGATTTAACTTGCTTTCTTCTATCTCTATTAAACGCATAAGAGTGCTCCCTGCTTTGACTTGGCCAGTCTAGCCATGTGGATCCATGCCGAGGTGACTTCAAGGCTAGGTTATTGTATTTTTTTTCATGGTTCTGCCCTTGAAGTCAACTCGAAGGCTACACTTGATACAGAAAGCTTCAGTTACTGTCAGGAATGACCCATTCTGTGGTCATTCCATTGATTACCTGTCAGTCATTTGGTTGAAATCAAGGTACTTATCACACACAAATCCCTATATAGTCTTAGAAGCTCATGCCTATGCTATTTGATTGCATTGTTTTTACTATTTAATCTGGTTTGAGTCCATTGTAAAAGATGAGCTACAAATAATGTAAATTAATTAATTAAAATAAAATAACAGAATATAACTATGTATCATTAGTTGGCTAACCATGTATCCCTTTCAAGAGGTAGGGCACAGTGTTGCAAGACCAAATTAGAGAATCATGGTACCCTTATGGCCCTAATTCATAATCTACTAAAGTGCAATATGTTATTTTAATAAAGTGCTAAGTTCACTTTTCAGTTAGCAGTTTATTAAAAAAAACACTTTGCACTTTACTTGAGTAGTTTATGAATTAGGGTTGTAAGGGTATGCCGATTCTCTGATTTGGTCTAACTGTGTAACTATAACAATAGATAATCATTATATTGAATTTTTTAAATGAAGTTTTTTATTTAAATGAAATCCAACCTAAAGGAACTAAGGATGTAAAAATGACCATACATAATTTACAAGGACTTTTGATAATTTAAACGAAATTGCCCTTTTTAAATTGTCCTTTTCAAAAGTAATACTTTGTTTTGCTTCCAGGGCATTTTCCCATCTACGTATATTCATCTAAAAGATGCAACTGTTCAAGATGGCGGGTAGGTTGGCAAGACTTTTTATTTTTAATGTTTATTAATGAGACTTGGAGATAGGATAATGCCCTAAAACAAGAAGAGAGTCTCATAGTTTGGTGGTAATTACAAGTTTGTTTGCTAGAAGCCATTTTTGGTGGGCTTGTTGCTTTGTAGCAGCCATCGTGGTCAGTATCATAGAACACCTGCAACAGCCCAACTTGGGAGCCCACTGGCAACCCTTCAGACTCCCTGACCCCAAAGCTTCTCTTCTTTGATCTTATTGGCTTGGGACCCATTGAAAAGGTCCCCCGATAAAAGGGTTTTCCTGAGCGGAGTGTGATTTTCTCACCTCTCTCTTCCCTGGTTTCAGACGTTTTATAGGATTGGGTGATGCTGCTCTCACTCAATTACCCCTTTTAATTCTCACAAACTAGACTGCCATCTTCATCACACTGGACCCACTTTAATTTAACTCCCCTTTGGTAACCAAGGCTGACTAACGTGAGCTCTTGACACCATTAATCTTAGGTTTCAGCAGAACTGATGGGGCACAGAGGGACTCCTGAGGACATGGAGTTTAAAATAAAATTAAGAATAACAAACTTTGTTTTAAGATGTCTGCAGAATACAGAATAAATCTAACCTTTCTTAATACTTTCACTGATATCTCCCTTTCCTATCTACCTAACTTTATGAAAACCCTTCCTATTTAACATAGCTCCTCCTGAAAAGTTGTGGCACAAACTCTTTCTTTCTCAGCCTCTCTTCAATATATATGTTGCCCCCTTAATCACATCCTCACATGCGGTCAGAAGTCTCAGCGTGCTCTCTCTCTCTCTCCATCACTTGAAGTCATTCCGCTTCATACAGTACTTTCCCCCCTCCCAGCCAACATTCTAACCTTTTCTAACCTTTTAAACCACCTGTCAAGAAGTGTGTACATAATTACAGTCTTTATGACATTATCTACCAATCCTGTATGAATTACGTCAAAGACTGTAATGCTGCTGCTTTTCGTTTTGACTTCTTCTGAGACTCCGATTGATCCTTAGTTGTTAATCACCACTGAGCGGTTGTTGTTTTTTTTAAAAATAAGCTTTTGAATTATTCTTATATTTTTATGTTTTTAACAGATGTGATGCTTTGGGGCATCTGCTTTGACTGAAGACTGTGGGAGTGTTTAAAATTATCTTGTGTCCCCCACCCACTTTTTTCCAGACAAAATGAAACAGTAATTCCTAGTGAGCTGCCTTTAGCCCAGGAACTGACTTCTACTCTTCGGGAATGGGCAGTTATCTGGCACCGGCTGTATGTGGTGAGCAGGGACCCTCTTCTGTTTTGACCTTTGGTTGTGGAGGAGTGACATTGTGCCTTGAATGTTTAGAGAATTTTACATCACAAGGAGTTGGAAAAGATACACAAGTAGTTGGTACCACTGGATTCAACTGTTCAGTTTTTCAGAGAATTCACTATAGAAAATGAACTTGGTTGGCTTTTTCCAACATAGGGAGGGAGGGAACATTGTGTTAAATTATCTTGTGCTCAGTGTAAGAAGTGGATCAGACCAAGGATCATCTCATCCAGGGTCCATGGGAGGAATCCCAAGCAGTTGACTGAATTCTAGGTAAACTGTACGAAATTGACTGTGGTCTACAGTTATGAATCATTGGCCAGTTTTCTGCCTACGGAAGCTTTTCCCAAAAAGTGGTGAATCCCATGTTTAGATTGTTGTGTTTGCTATTGTGATGCTTCTCTCTCCCATAGCCCAAATATTTCCATAGTGTCTCAGACAAGGTTTTCTAGTTCTCTACAATCTTTTCCTGGCAATGTACTATTCATCAGGCTTTCTCAGTGGGGATTATTTGAAAAGCAAGGATTAGAGACATCTTTGTTTCCTCTCTGCCAGGGCCACACTGACTCAAGGCTGCTTGATAAGTCACCAGTGTAAACATAGTTAAGCCACAAATGAACATCACGACCAGCTGGTATGCTCTGCTGGAATAAAAAAAAGCATTTTGTGTGTTTTTAGGTCAGCTTTCTTTTATAACTTCCATCCTGATTGTAGCTGGAAGAAGAGGAACAAGGAAACAAGACAAGTGATGAATCACAACCTTTTGGTGTATACTTTGATGCCCTGGCATGCCGAAACTGACAAGGGGTGGCATACAAAACCTTGCCAGTTGGCCACAGCTGGGGTGTTCTTTTCTCTTGAATTAAGAGACAGCAGGGAAAACTATGAGCATGGCTGGTAGGATAACTTCCCAGACCACTTGTAATTATTGATTTATGTTTATTACGGTATGGTGTCTGTTTTACTGCTGAACTGGGAATGGGGAATCGCATTAACTCTTCCTTAGTCCAGCCAACATGAGGTTTGTGGGATAGCTTCCCAACCCCCATGTCCGCTGTGGCTTGCATTTGTGATTTTGAACTAGCAGCGGTAGCAGTGTCTGCAGTTAGGATCAGAAATTCCTGTCCTTGACTTAAAAACAAGGAAGGACTTCCAAAATCCCAGCAGAGGCTCAATTTCTCCTGCTCGCTGTCCTCCTTTTCTTTTCCCATTGGTTTTCCTTTAAACCCAACTTAAGTCCAGCTAATGAGAGCCAATCCAAAGGAAGTTTTGAGACACATTTGCAAAATATACTTCGTGGTAAGCCTCCAGCATGTGATGGAATGAAGTCGCCACAGAAAAGCCCCTGCAAGGGCTCCCTTATATGCTGGTAATGTTCTGCAGCACATTTTCAGTACATCTGGCAAATGCCAGACTGTAGGTCATCTTTAAAGCAGCCTAGTTTTGTATAGCCAACTACAACTCAGTTTTGTGTAGTATAAAGTTTCTTTTAGATTTTTAGATTTAGGATAGCATTCCTACAGCTATCAGTATAAATTGCCAAGCTTTGCCCAGCTTGGCCACAGCTGTGATTGCTTACAGCCCAGGGACCATAAATAAGGGTGCCAGATTACTAGTACCCAGTAGAATGTTAACTCCAGCAACCAGTGAAGAAAGCAAGGTAGCAACAGAAAGAAATAAGGTGCTTTTGAAATGGTGCTAATCTAAAACTTATGATGAGATATAGCAACTTAGGTGGAGGTGAGGTTTGCTTCAGCATGAGGAGTCAAGGACAGTCAGACTGCTGTAATAGAAATAGAATTCAGATTGATTGGCAAACAAGGAAATGGGAGTCTTTGCTCATAAGCCCCTGTTCTCCAAGCAGTTCATGGTAGTAAGTATATATCTACACTCATGTTATCTTCACCAAGAACCCCGTGAGGTAAGTTAAGCTGAGAGGTAGGAATGTGTCTCAGGTTACTCTCTGAAGTTCATGGCAGAGCATGGATTTTGAATCTAGGGCTCATTCCACACATGCAGAAGAATGCACTTTCAAACTGCTTTCAGTTCTCTTTGAAGCTGTGCGGAATGGCAAAATCCACTTGCAAACTGTTGTGAAAGTGGTTTGAAAATGCATTATTTTGCGTGTGCAGAAGGGGCCTAGGACTCCTCTGTCTTAATTCAAACTGCTGTGCAGTACACCATGCCAGCTCTCCAGTTCAGTGTATGCACAAAAAGCAGCAAGAAAGACATATAAATTGTCAGAATTTAGCTCACAGGGGCTGGATATTTGGGGGCACAGGGAGGAAAGAGAATGGGAAGTTGAAATCGGTTCAGTTTGGTTGGTGATTCCTCTGAGATTCAGTGCTGGAAGTTTGTTCATTTTCAAGCGGTGCTGGTTTTTGGGTAACAGGTTCCTGAGACCTGAAGAAGACTGTGAGCACATTCTGGCGTTGATGCCTTCTATTTATCCCCCCGCCCTGCCCTGCCTCTGCTAGGACAACAAGAAGACACTCTTTCGCCAAGTGCAGCAGATGACCTACAGCCTGATTGAATGGAGGTCCCAGATACTTTCAGGTACCCTCCCCAAAGATGAGCTGGCTGAACTCAAGAAGAAAGTCACAGCTAAAATAGACTATGGCAATAGGTAAGTTATCCATTAGGAAGGCCTGTGAGCAGTCATGAGAGAGAACAAACACATTGGAAATGTTATCCCTGTGCTCCCTTTGAAAAATATCTCCCCCTTCAGCAATCTAATTTTCCAGTGGCTTGACCAGTCTATCAAACTAAGACTGAGGAGAGTAGGTTTGAAAATCCATCTTCAGCATGGCAACCCAATACACAACCCTGGACCTTATCACTTTCTCTCTGCCAAACCTACCTCATAAGGTTGCTTTGAGGATGAAAATGGAGGAAGGGAAACCTTGAATGCCATCCTGAACTTCTTGGAGGAGGGGCAAGATAAGCATGTATCAATACCTTGGGAAAAGGAATACCTAGTAACTGACTGAGATGCATTGGCTTGAATCTGAAAAGGGAAAACTAATAGCTTTTTTCGTTTTGCGCAAGGATTGTGTGTCACCAGTTCCCATCCTCCTCCAGAAAAAATATCACTCTGGGAGGTTTCTTGACCCTATGAAGGCAGTTTTGGAGCTGCAGATAGGGAAGGAAGGAAATCAGCAAATCCTCTGCCAAACCCTCCCCTGGTGTGGTGGTAGGATCTTTGGATCCATTCCACTGCCTTCGCATGGCTTATTCTTCATGTTTCGTAGCTGTTATGTTTTCCTCCTGACTACTGAGAAATATTTCATAAGTTCCAGCCTGCTGTTATGTGATCCCAAAGAAAGGAACTTAGCTTGCAGATACCAGTTTGTCTGATCAGCACAATTTATTCCAGTTGCAGAAAGTGAATGATGGCTGGTTCTGAACTTTTATGAAGGGTAGAATTTTACATCTTTTAAATTAAAAGAACATAAGAACAAGCCAGCTGGATCAGACCAGAGTCCATCTAGTCCAGCTCTCTGCTACTCGCAGTTGCCCACCAGGTGCCTTTGGGAGCTCATATGCAGGATGTGAAAGCAATGGCCTTCTGCGGCTGTTGCTCCCGATCACCTGGTCTGTTAAGGCATTTGCAATCTCAGATCAAAGAGGATCAAGATTGGTAGCCATAAATCGACTTCTCCTCCATAAATCTGTCCAAGCCCCTTTTAAAGCTATCCAGGTTAGTGGCCATCACCACCTCCTGTGGCAGCATATTCCAAACACCAATCACACGTTGCGTGAAGAAGTGTTTCCTTTTATTAGTCCTAATTCTTCCCCCCAGCATTTTCAATGAATGCCCCCTGGTTCTGAAAAAAATGCAGTTGAGTTTCCAGTAAGATATTTTCAGAGGGAGGATCCTTAAGAAAATATGAGTACTATGTAACCCTGAAACCATTTTTTATCTACCTCTGGTTTAATTTCCCCATGAGTTTTCATTTTCAATCCATTCTTTTTATTCTTGACTATTCTCCTTGTCATCTTGGGTTGTCACCAGGATCTTGGGATTGGATTTGGTTGTTCGAGATGACACTGGGAATATCCTGGATCCAGACGCTACCAGCACAATTGCACTCTTCAAAGCCCATGAGACAGCATCCAAAAGAGTCAATGAAAGGATTCAAGAGGAAAGGGTTTGTATTTTAGTTGGGGTTTTTTTATACCTGCTCACTGGGAACCAGACAACTACCACACTAAGTAATTAGCAAACAAAACTCAAAGGTGTGTTGGGTGTGAGTGTTATGGTCCAATTGAATAAATATGAAGCTGAACCACCTTTCCAGCATTACAGCATCAGGTCATTTCACAATTACAATGCTTTTTTGTTACAACAGTTTGTTTTCCCAGAATGAAAATTGACTCTAACCAAGGGATCAAACTTAGACATGATGTCAGGAGAGTCATAAAAAAACATCTGTGGTTTGTTTGTTTTTTTCCCCAAGGTTTTCTTGGCTTGATCTAGATTAGGACTGTGGTTTAGGGGGAGAGAAATAGTTAACCCTCCCATTTTGACCACTTCCTTAGTAGGCTGTCCTTGATAATTGCTGTTAGATAACTATACCTGTATCCCTCCCATCCACCTTACTCTGGGTCAGCTATCTGCCATTTTGGGGGATAGCGGATGGTGAAATGGGGGAAGTATCAAGAACTCATAAGATATGTGTCCTGAACAAGCAAATGAGAGATCTGGCAGTGAGGTAGTCTATTTGGGGATGGGGAAATGGCACATGAATGAAGGGGGCAATCCCCCAATGCTATAGTCCTAGTTCGACTCTCTTCCCACAATCACCTACAGTTATTCTTTGCAGTGAAAATTTTTGCAGGAGATCAGTTCACAGATCTCCTGACGCCATGTCAAGTTTGGCCCTGAGTGGAAAGGTCTCAAAGGGATCTATTCATACAAAACCTGGTTAACTAGAATAGGGGAAGTGGGAGGGCATACATAGACCTTCCAACTACCTTTTGAGGAAAGGTTTTTCCACTGGTGTTCATTTTACCCCAACAACACTCCAATGAGGTAGGTTAATCTGAGAGAGCACAACTGTGCTGAAGCCACCCAGCGGCCATCATGGATGAATGTGGATCAAACCCAGATATTCCCAGTCCTAGTCTGACCCTCCACCTCACTACATTGTCTAACATCTAGTGAAGCAGGTTGCAAGCTTAGAGACTGCACTGGTTCTGTCTGAAAGTGTGGGGGAAAGGGAGGGTCATGGCCATGACTGTGACTACTTCATTGGGAAGAATTCCCTTGGTATCCATCTGGCTCCTGACTTTTGCCTGGCAATTATGTATGCTGAAAAATTCTGAACTAAATGAGTGGGTTTTTCGAACAGGTTGTCTTCTTGAGGTCTGTTAGCTTGTCTTTTCCCCCCCTTCTCTGTTATGTCTTCCCAATGTTTCTCAAAGTTTGCTTGTCTTTTTCTTCTTCTTTGTTATTGCCTTTTCAACAGACCCTCCAGCAAGATTTAGGCCTGCGGGGACAGGCCATTTTCAGCAGCACCCACACCTACAGCCTGTATGTCAACGTCAAGAATTTTGTCTGCAACATTGGCGAGGATGCGGAACTACTCATGAGCCTTTATGATCCTGACCAGTCCTTATTCATCAGGTGTGTAAATGTTGAAAGTGTCTGAAGGATGAAAAAGACCCCTTTCAAGCTACAACACCTTATTTAATGCCACTGTTTCAATATCATCTGCACACAGTTTCAAATGGGCACCCTTGTTAGTCTGTAATAACAGGTCACAATTTGAGTCCACTAGCAGCTCAAAGACCAACAACATTTTTCAGGGTTATCAGCTTTCAAGAGCTAAAGTTCATGTTGTGAAAAAGTTAGCTTAGGCTCACAAAAGTTTATAACCTGGAAACTTTTGTTGCTCTTCAAAGTCTTTTTGGACTCAGATTTTGTTCTTTGGACAGACCGTGTCTCCCAGGCAGCTCCCAATAATCTAAAAACCATAAATAAAGGATATTTGCTGGATAATAGTGGATGAAGAATAACGATACTAATGGTTGTTTAACAGTTGGAGTAGATGGTAATGCTTTAAAAAAAGCACAGTGTGAATCTTAAGGTAGGCCAAAAGCTTGATCAAACAAATTCATTTTAGCAATGTATTGTCAAAGGCTTTCATAGCTGAAATCAAGCGGCTGTAGTGGATTTTCTGGGCTGTGTGGCTATGATCTAGTTGTTTTTGCTCCCAGTGGAAACGGGCAGAAACGTTAGGAGCAAAAATGACCAGACCATGCAGCCTGGAAAACCCACAACAGCCATTTTAGCAACTTTTTTGAAGAAACCAAATATGCTTCTTGAGGGAGGATGTTACATAACCTTGGTGCTTTCACCAAAAAGATCCAAGTTCTATGTTACTACCTATTGAACCTGTGGTGGTGGCAATACACAAAGCAAGCCCTCTCCAAATTATCTTAGTGTCTAGGTAGGTTCATATTGCAGAAAATGGTTTTTTAAGTATTCCAGCCAAACTATGAGGAGCTTTAAAGGTCAAAACCAACAATCTGAACCCAAATGGCCACTCCCCTTCAATGATGTGCAACTCTCCTTTGTGCCAGAGAATTGTATTTTGGAACTTCCCAATGAATTGTGCCTCCATGAGTCTAGGTTTTTCTGCCTTTGATGCTGAGGCAAATCTTTCACCTGAGGTGGGTGCCTTTCCTTGATTCCCAGGATGCCTGCTTTGAACAGGTGGTTCTTGAAACCTGTGAATTGCATTGCTTCCTGGTTTTCTTCAAAAGCACCTGAAGTTTTCTTTCACAGTCTGTGCCTCAGTGCATTGTTCCACTGGACAAAATAACTCATTAGCTGCCCAAGACTTTTTGTTTTCCACATATTTAAACTTTAGCGTATGTATATTGAAGTCCGTGAGATTTCTGAATAAACCATGTGTAGGATTGGGCAGCGTGTGCAATAACAAATGACATAAAAAGCAAAACTGGGCTGGTGTTTGTTTCTTGTAGTGAAAGCTATCTGGTTCGTTGGGGAAGCACCGGAATGCCAAAAGAAATTGAGAAGCTGAACAATCTTCAAGCTGTCTTTACAGTAAGTCCTTTTCTGAAATTCCATCCCAACTCTGACCAGCTGGTGTTCTAATTGTTCTTAATGATTGTTTTATTACTTCTGCCGTGAATAGCAGCCATGAACTTCCTGCAGTGACCCAAATGTATAGTCAACTGGTTGTCACGCCACTTAGCCAATACAATGCCCTGGCAAGATGTTTTGGACATGTCACTTGGTAGTAAAAAGGTCACTTTGACATGTGGTCACTTACTTAATTGTGGCCCGCTAACCAAGATGTTCAGGTAGTTTGGTCTGTAGTCATTTTAAGAACAAAAAGGAGATTTTAAGAATGACCTAACCTGGAGCCCTTAAAAAATAGTGGCTGCTAAGGAAAGTACTTCCTAATTTGTTATTCTTTAAATCGCAAAGGGGCCTGAATCTTCTGGCTAAAAACACATCTGCCAGTTTCATTTCAGGTTCCTGAGCTCCATGTCTAGGGGCTGGACTCCTCCAGCACACTAATTGTACAATGTCATCAATGTCAACTGAAGTCAATGGAATTAGAAAAATCTAAATCTGTTAAGGATTGCACTGTAAGAGTTTTCTGCAAGGGCATTGCGAATGAAATTGACCATGGCTTACCTCACCATTGAAACCTTTTGTCAATTTCATCTGCTGTGCATGGGAGGAACATTCTTAGGCATGTTTTAAAGATAACCTTGGTGGGCAAAAAGAACTTCCTCATGGAAATATGAATACCCTCAGAGTCTGACTTAAACTGTGCTGCCATGTATATAGTGCTGCTATACTTGCATCATTAGAACAGCACTGCTAAGCCTGCCTGGTCTATGGATCTCTGGCATGCTAAATGCACATGAGATTTTGTGCATGCTGCTTTAAAAGCAACATATTGTTAACTTCCTTGTACCCTGAAGGCTGAAACTGAAAATAACTCTGCTCAGCTTCCCTGTGTGGTATGTTTGTGCTGGATGCAGATGATACAGTCATTAAACAGTATTTAGTAGTGGGTGGTTAATTATTCACACTCATTTCCTGGCTCGTTGCTGGAAAGTTTTGCAGCAGGAAGAGATGATAAAAGGTTGTAGTGTGGTATGTCCAACCACCTTGGTCTGGTCTTCTGCTTGGGGTTGGTCCCTACTATGTAGTTTTTGCAGAGCTCTGAATAGACCAGGACAGAATTCATGCACAAAATCATGTCACACAATGTTACTTTTAAAAAATCTTGATCACAGAACAACTTCATAAAGTTACGATAGCTCTGGAAAGATGTTCACACCCTCTGCTTTACATGCAATGAATCCCACCCAGCCTCAGTCCCAGGCTCTGAAGCTTAAAAAAGACATTGGATAACTAGATGGAGAAAAACTTCTATTTAACACATAAGAGAGGTGCTGCAATTCAGAGTAGACCTTGGTCAATACTAGGCCAGAATCCCACCTGAAATATCTGAATATTTAGAAATTTTCAGAGCATAGACACTGGTGGGCCAAGTTCTGTTCCAGCATGGTGTAGTGGTTAAGAGCATGTGGACTGACTCTAATCTGGCATGCCGGGTTTATTCCCCACTCCTGCACATGCTGCTTGGTGATCTTGGGCTAGTCACAGTTGTCTCAGACCTCACCTACCTCACAAGGTTCCTGTTGTGGGGAGAGGAAGGGAAGATGATTGTAGGCTGCTTTGAGACTCCTTTCAGTTCAAAGTCTTCTTCCATAAATTATGATGATGTAATTCAACTCTTGCTTACTTTTGGAATTATTGTTCTTCCAGGACCTCAGCAGTTCTGATTTGATTCGTCTTAGAATCAGCCTGGTGTGTCAGATTGTGAGAGTGGGCCACATGGAGCTTAAAGAAGGCAAGAAGCATACCTGTGGCCTGCGGAGACCCTTTGGAGTGGCAGGTAAGAAGACCTATGGTGATTTAGAAAGCTGTTTTCACTAGAGAGTCCTAAAAAGTTGATAGACTCCATGGGCAGCAGTTAAAGGGCTGGATAAAAATCACAGCTCTACCAGTTTATATTAGAGACTGCTAACCTAGTAAGACTCCCAGTCTTTTTTGGAGGAGATAACCAGAGTTGTCTGAATTTGCGGCATTTGTAGAATTGCTGCACTAGGGCGGAATCTGATCTCAGCAATTATATTTGGCATCCTTAGGGCTGCCCTTTTAAGGTTTCCAGTCCTTTTGAGATTTCCCCAGTCCAGTTTTCCATTACAACACATTTGCTCCAAATAAAGTAGTCCCTTACAGTGTGAATGTCACAGCATAATGCTTCTCGGTTCACTGAAAATGCATTGCTCATAATTTTATAAATCTCAATCAGCCCCTTCCCTTTCACTCCATGTGATCAATAGCAGATCAGAGATAGAACATTATGGTGGTTAGCTTTGAATGCCTCTTCTCAAAGACAAATTCTGGGTGACCTGAAACCTGGCCTCTGTTGATCTGTCTGTTAGCTGGTCCAATATCAGGTTGATTGCTGCACTTTTTCTGTATGTGTGATCTCAGCTGTGCTAGCTACATATCTATGGAAGGAGGGTGAAAGCTACCAAGACAGAGTGCCTTGAGAGAAGGAGCTGGCAATAATTTTTCCTGCTCCTCACTGTTTGAGCTTTGAACTGAAACCTGCAGCAACAAGACCCGTAGGGCTTGCAAGGTGCTATGGTTGTCCTGTTGTGTCACAGCAGACTTTCACATCCCTTTCAGGAGAATCTTTTACCAGCTAGAATATGAAAGCTGTCAAATATATAATAAAAACAGGACAGTGAATGATAAAAATAGGTGTCCAGTGACAACTTACAGACTACCAAGCATAAGCTTTTGTGGACTAGAGCCCCAAACCAGTAGTGTGGTAGAACTAAAGCAATAAGAAAAATCAACACTGGCACTGCAGCCACAGGCAAAACAATGCAATTTCTGACAGTGCAGCATGACTTCAATAAATACAATGTGCAAATCAATTCCCAAGGCCCTGTGCTTGTGTAGAGAAATAGTCATGAGGGTGGGGGTGAGGAAACTGTACTGAGGGGATGTACAAAAGGTCTTCACTTTTATTGCCTGCAAATCAAGTGTAGTTGATTTGCACATTGTATTTATTAAAATCACACAGCACTGATAAAAGTTCCTGGTTCATGGCTAGTGGGCTTTGCTTGGCTGTGCAGATCACAAACTTTTTGGACTATCCGTATGGTTAACCTTCATCATTCAGGTTGCTTGGGTTCTTATCCAGTCTTGGCTTCAGTAGGTTAACTTTTTTGTTGGTCCCTATCTGTATGATTGACTGAAACCTGTCTACTACCTAGTGATGGACATAACAGACATCATCCACGGGAAGTTGGACGATGAGGAAAAACAACACTTCATTCCCTTTCAACAGTAAGCATTTTGCATTCTAGCAACTTTGGCACTGCAGTTGGATATGGAGTCTTGGCTAGGTCTGTGTCACTTTTTCTGGAAAAAGGAAAAGCAGGTTTGTAACTGCAAAGGAAGACTTCAATGTGTGGACACTGGCATCGTTTCCAGAGGTAGAAAGGAATGTGAGTGTGTAGCCTTGCCCGTAGAACAAATAGAAGCCAAATATGCAATGCAAAATAAGCAGATCTGTCCAAGGAAAATCCTTCTGGATCAAATTGAATGAATGAATAAAGCATTTATTTATACCCTGCCACATTTGCACACCAGACCCAGGTTGGCTTACATCAAAATGCAATCCAACAATATACAATGCATATAAAATTAATTTAAAATAATAAATGTCATTAACATGTCACTAAAATAATACCATCCCTTTACAGTTATCAACATTTCTATAGTTGGTCCATAATCCAATCCTGTCTAGAGGATGTTCTGAACTGGTAGCCACGCAATAGTGCTTGAGGTCCACCAGCATTCTGGCCTGTGTTCAATCTGACATTTGGAAAATGTTGTTCCTGGGGGTCAGCAGATGCTCAGGAACAGCAATCAGGGTTAGGATCAGGGAAATGGTTACCATCTCTTAAGAGAATTTAAGTGCCCTTAAGTATTTGAAATGTGACTGAATACAGGTCAGTGTTTCCCATAGTGACTACCCCTATGTTTCCGGGAAATCCTGAAGCAGGGCAAATGGCTTTCCCCACAATGGCATTCAGAGATATATTCTATCTGCACCATTTTTTCTGGATCTTTATATCTTTACATATTCTAGTCTCTACATGTTCTGCTCTTGGCTCTTAAGAGATTGTTTTTCAAATTATGCTCTTAGTCATCACAAAGGCAGAGAAAGCCTAGGCAATCTCACTTACTACCATAATTCAGACTCAGGCAGGTGCCTCCCAGCCTTCTCTTTAAACCATTAAGCTTTAGGTGAGAACAGGTAGACCAGGTCTTGTGTTTACATCTGAGATTGAAGATTCTGACTGATTGGAAGTTCACTTCTGTTTCTCTGCTTGGCAGGATTGCCATGGAAACATACATCAGACAAAGGCAGTTAATGGCTCCCTTAATAACATCTCATGTGATTGGAGAGAATGAGCCCCTGACCTCAGTTTTCAACAAAGTCATCGCTGCAAAAGAAGTGAATCACAAAGGGCAAGGTACACACATCAGAGGAGAAGACTGTTAAAATCTTCCAAAAGTGTGTGGGTGTGGGAACAGTGACAATGGGAAGGGGTGAGGGAGTCCACCTATTAGCAAACAAATGAATTGTGTAGGGTGGTTCAGTGATCCAAATCATTGGATTTGGATTATTTCAGAAAATTTCATGACTGGATGAAGACCAACATGTTGACTTGACTCAACTTACTACTAATGTTAACAAGGGCAGACAATTCCCTCCTGTGTCTGTTGGCATTTGTTGGATAGGCTGTGTATCTAATAAATGGGGTGGGGTGTGACTCTCAGTAGCAGAGCACCTGTGTGGCCTGCAGAAAGTCCCAGATTTGCCTCCTGGCATCTCCTATAAAAGGATCTCAGATCACAGGTGAAACAACCCTTCTTTGCCTGGACAGCCACTGCCAGTCAGGGTACACATTACTGAGTCAGAAGCACCAATGACTGTATCATACATTCACAGGTACATATGCCAAGAAAATGTTTGGCAATTTTGAAAAGGAAGCCATAACCGAAGTGGTTAAGAGCAGATGGGCTCTGATCTGGAGAACTGGGTTTGATTCCACATAAGCAGCAGACTTATGGGAAGGGGTGAGGGAGTCCACCTATTAGCAAACAAATGAATTGTGTAGGGTGGTTCAGTGATCCAAATCATTGGATTTGGATTATTTCAGAAAATTTCATGACTGGATGAAGACCAACATGTTGACTTGACTCAACTTACTACTAATGTTAACAAGGGCAGACAATTCCCTCCTGTGTCTGTTGGCATTTGTTGGATAGGCTGTGTATCTAATAAATGGGGTGGGGTGTGACTCTCAGTAGCAGAGCACCTGTGTGGCCTGCAGAAAGTCCCAGATTTGCCTCCTGGCATCTCCTATAAAAGGATCTCAGATCACAGGTGAAACAACCCTTCTTTGCCTGGACAGCCACTGCCAGTCAGGGTACACATTACTGAGTCAGAAGCACCAATGACTGTATCATACATTCACAGGTACATATGCCAAGAAAATGTTTGGCAATTTTGAAAAGGAAGCCATAACCGAAGTGGTTAAGAGCAGATGGACTCTGATCTGGAGAACTGGGTTTGATTCCACATAAGCAGCAGACTCTTACTGGTGAACCAGATTTGCTTTCCCACTCCCACATTCCTGCTGGGTGACCTTGGGCCAAGGAGTCTGTTGTGGGGAGAGGGAGGGAAAGAAATTTGTAAGCCACCTTGAGTCTCCTTACAGGAGAGAAAGGTGGGGTATCAATCCAAACCCTTCTTCTTCTTCTTCTAAAGGATGAAAGTAGCAGTGGGTTTTCCCCTCTAAACAAGAGTTGTGAAGCACTTTTTAAAGATGGGATAGGATCAAGTGAGTCCCACCTCATCAAACCAAGAAGCCTAATCATGATATGAGAGCCACCAAGAAAAACTCCAAAAGTAAGTCTCACATGATGCCAAATTGAGTGTAACTTTCCAAGATCTTTCGGATGCTTCTGGAAATATGTCCAGACTTCTTGGGCTTGCTTTTAGTTGGACTCATTTTGTCAATTGTTTAATCCCACTTAAGAAAAAAAGTACTTTTGGGAGCACATATGTGAAGTTGATCCTGAAACATAGTTCCTCGTCTGTAACTGGCACCTTCTTCAAGTTCCCACTACAACTGCTGGCTGAGTTAGTTGGCTGATTTGAGAGATGCAGAACAAAGTCAGGTGTGAGTGTGACTTTTGCAGGGAGATGGGGGTTCAGCAGGATAGTATCTATTCTGGACATTTGCAGCTGCTTTAGAAAATTCTAGCTGTTAGTCCATCTAACTCAGTGTTGGATACTCAAAGTATGAAGCAGAGAAGGGTGTTTCCCTACAACTGGATATCCTTGAACTGGAGATAGCAGAGATTGAACTGTAAACCCTGTGTGTATCATACAGTCATGGCAGAGAAGGGTCTTTCCCAGCATCTGATTTCCTGGCAAGGGATTGGTACTAGAGTCTTTGACATTCAGAGTATGTGCCATATCAGGGCAACACGGGCCCTTCTTACTACATGGAGGGTCAAGGTCAGGCCAGGTGATTCCAGTCCTTAAAGCAGGGTCAGTTCCTGGAAAGCATGTGGGTTCAAATCGAGTTCCAGCTCTTTTACATGAAGTATATCAATTTCAAATTATCAAACAAATGAAACCAGCATTGCAACTACTATGGGAGGGGGGATTCCAGGGGAGGGGGAAGTTTTGTATAGTTACCATCTTTTCCAATAGTGTTAATGTCACAATGCATTTTTCCCTTCCCCCCCCCCCCCCCTTCAGGTCTCTGGGTTTCACTAAAGCTGCTTCCTGGTGATTTGGCTCAGGTTCAGAAGGACTTTTCTCATCTTATTGACAGATCAACAGCAGTGGCCCGCAAAATGGGATTCCCCGAGATTATTCTTCCTGGTGTGTACTTTATTATAAACAGGACCAACTAATGTTTGTCTGGTTTCTGTTGCCATGTTATTTTATTCTTCCCTTCCTCCATGAAGCTTAGAACAGTATACAGTTTTTGTCTCTGATTTATCCTGACAGCTACCCTAGAAGAAAGGGGCTATTAATCAGTCAGCAACCTTTGTGTCTGAGAATTTGAACCCAGGCCTTCCTGGTTTAAGATTACTGAGAGCTCCGTATGGATCGATGACTGGGCAGTGGAAGGAATACATTTTCACAGTACAAGGAATAGTTTAAAGCAATCATTTCCAGACCTTACCACCTGAGCTGCAAGCATATGATAGGAAGTTACATGACATCAATGTTTCAGAACAGGATGGAGTTATGACACTGGTAGCAGACCAGGAGAACCAAGGGTACTAAAACATGAGGAAGGGGTAAGAGCAATGGAGGCATCCTTTCTACCATGGAGTAACTGCTCCATTGAATATGTGTACAGAGAGACAGGAAGCATTACACCCTTGCTGTTTGTATAAATGTGCTAATAGCAGGTCTTGCCAAAAGGCAGTGGACGAATGCCACCTTGCAGGGGCTCATGGCCCTCCAAATGCCACAGTATGACTCATCTGATTGTCCTGATCCACCATTTGAAGATCACTGCTGTAATGCACCATGGATGGGCACCCACAAATTCATCAGCCAAGTTGCAGGGCCAAGCACCTGATCCCTTTGGCAAGAAGGATGCGTAGCATTTCATGTTGCCTCTCCCAAGTCCCCATCTGCAAGATATCCCTGCAGTTACTGCAAACAAGGTCCTCTCATTGTGCCACCACCTTTAGAAGTAAAGTGGGTGACAGCCAAAGGTGGCAACCCAGCAGTCCTCCCTTCAGTTTTTGTGGATGTACATACAAGGTCACCTTCAAATATTTATGTATGCCATCTA
The DNA here is from genome assembly GCF_021028975.2 of Sphaerodactylus townsendi. NCBI lineage: Eukaryota > Metazoa > Chordata > Lepidosauria > Squamata > Sphaerodactylidae > Sphaerodactylus > Sphaerodactylus townsendi. The sequence goes on from NC_059436.1 coordinate 2,503,728, forward strand.
TCAGTGCAGGTAGTTCACATCCCTTTGCAACAAAATAAATTGGATATACTGTGTAATATTATCACAGTTGATTTCAAAAAATGTTAAGTCAGATCTTAAAATAACCTATGATACAGTGGCAATAATTCATCAATGGATAGCAGCCAGTTAAAGTGCAAACAAAAAAAACCAGGGAGAAGTGTACCAAAAACCACACAGGACTCCATTAAAAGGCTATAGATTTTTTTAAAAAAGGACAAAATGGGAAGTGTTTTGGTTTGGTGCCCAAAATGCATAGCAAAAGTGTTTGATGGAGGGGGAGGGCAGCCACTGAAGAGGGCTATATCGCTCGTGGCCACTCATCTGCCTGCAGAAGACAGGGGAACATGAAGGAAAACCTGAGGTAAAAAAATTCCTGTTTCGGAGAGTGTGGTGTAGGGGCAGGTGGTCTTTTAAATATCCAAGACCATGAAGATTTTATAGGTTAAAATCAGCACCTTGAATTGGGACCAGATACCAGACAGATAGTGAAGATCCTTCAACACTGGAGTGTTGCGCTGCCTGTACTTCACCTTTGCTTAAAAACCTCCTGCTGCATTCTAGACTAATTTGAAGCTTCAGAACTGTCTTTGGGGGCAGCCTCATGTAGAGAATGCTATAGTAATCAAGTCTGAAGCTTTGAACAGCTTAGAACATAATGCTGCGGCCAGATCTTTGCTTCTTGAGAAAGGATCACATCCACCAATACATCACAATCAAGCAGCATTCTCAAAAGGCAAGTTTGCTCCTCCAGGGGGAATAGAACCCTACTCAGAGTAGGCCATTCAGTTCCATGATCAGTATCAGCTCTACCATACTTAAAAACCCTCATCTGGTTTGAGCTTCAGTTTATTGGCCTACATTCAGCCATTTCCATGCCTTTGTTACATATTCTAATGATACATGAGGAATGTTGTGCCAGGGTCTTGCATATGGCAAACTATATCTGTAGTGAAGCTGACTGGGAACTAGTACTGAATAGTGTTGCATTTGTGCTGCTTTCCAACTGGCCCACCTGGAAAAAGTATCATCACCTGCATTGTTTCAGGTGATGTTCGAAATGACATCTATGTCACCCTGGTTCATGGGGAGTTTGACAAAGGGAAGAAGAAGACTCCCAAGAATGTAGAGGTCACCATGTCTGTCCATGATGAAGATGGCAACCTTGCAGAGGTAGGGAAGGGGTTTGGGGATAATTGGGTGATAGAAATGTTGAAACATGGATGTGAAGGGCCTTCCTAACAGCTAGAATGAAGTTTTGCATGCATGCGTGTGTGCATGCATGCGTGTGTGTGTGTAAAGTGACGTCAAGTTGCAACTGATTCACCTGTATGGTTTTCAAGCCAAGCTAATAACAGAGGTGATTTGCCATTGCCTTCCTCTGCTTAGCGATCCTGGTATTCCTTTGTGGCCTCCCATTCAAGTACTAACCAGGACTGATCCTGCTTCGCTGGGCCATCCATGTCAGGGCAAAATGAAGTCATCCAGTACTGACAACTGTTGATACTTTTGCCAGTGAGCAGATGGCTTAGTAAAAAAAAAAGGTTATTCTACACCCAATGATGGCTAACAGTGTTTCCTATACAAGTTGGGAAGATAGCCAATAGTTTAGCTGATTTTTTTTAAAAAACCCTAAAACAGACTCATGAAGGACTCAGAGTCCAGAGGCAGTGAACCTCTGAGCATGAGTGTTAGATCCCCAGATCTTGTTCCAATAATTAGACTGGTGTATTGATCAATAGCCTATATTATGGATACACAGACCAGCTTCAAAGTCAGTTCCAAAGAACATGGCTTCTTGACACACATTTATCCCCACCAAATCCCCCTCCCATTTTCTCAAAGCAGAGCATCTGGGAGCTGTTACTTTCAGTTGTACCCGGCACCAAGGTCAGTTGCAGATAACAAGGTGGAGCCACCTGGCTGCAAGCTCGGAGACAAGATAACAACAATTATTCTTTCCCATGGGGCCAACATGTCAGGGGAGGCCTAGTTGTCTAAAAGCAGTACAGAAGCCATAAATTTAGGTCAAGATAGAATGCAAGGAATACAATTTAAAGAGCAATGGTTACGTATATCAAAAGCACATAAGTCACGACCCTGACAATGAGTTTCTAGGTGCAGACAAGGCATAGGCCTGTTTCCTTTATATCCTGTTTATAAGCTTTGTGGAGGAGGAACCTGGATGAGAGCTGCAGAACTGAATGTTGACCTGAATGGCTTTTCAGACTCATCCAGCAGGGAAGGATTCTCATGCTCAAGTATATGTTACCCACCTCTTTATTTTTTTCCTGTGTAAAAGTGCAATGATGAATATAAATAATGTTCTGCAACTGAGAATGGGGTGAGGGGGGATATCACAAGTCCAAAGTTTCCATTATGTCATTTTGAACTGGAGTTATCATGAATTCTCATGATGGTCAGGAAGCCAGCAAAACCTCCACTTCTGATGTGGGCCAATCTTATACCCAGACTCTCCCTCTTAAGGCTGAGGGAGGATCAATAGCGCATCCAGGCAGTTGGCTTTGTATCCTTGAAAGATTTCCATCAGCTGAATCAGCACCAGTCGCAGTGATGGGTTTCAAGGTCACATTCTTGATGACTAAAATAGTAGTCAGTGTGTTAGTCTCTGCAAGTGGATCGTGTAGAATCTGCATCTCTGCATTGTGTGCTTTGGACACTCAATAAATCTTAAAGCATTTCAGCCCATGACTCATGATAACGAAATATTGCTGTGATGTATCAAAGATGGCCATTTGTTTGTTTCTATTTATTTATTTATGACATTTACATCCCATCTCTCCCTCATTAGGGGCAATGCAGGTGGCTAACAATTAAAGCAAGCTCAATACAAATCCATCATAAAACCTACTAAAAATCAAGGCTAAGAATATACATAAAGCAAAGTAAAACATTAATGGAGGAAGGATCATTGAGATAACATGAAAAAGTCTTTACTCAGTAGCAGACGACAGTGACAGAGAAAGATAGACAAATATCTCAAACAAATATAATGTTGACACCATGACTGAGAAGCCCTTCTCTTGGCTTGCCACCTGTCTAGCCTTCAAAAGCAGAGCCTCAGAAGATGATAATAGTGATTGGGTAGGCTTGTATGGAAGTAAGTGGTCCTTAAAGTATGTTGGTCCAAAACAGTATAGAGCTTTAACCGTCAACCCCTGCCTTTGAATTCACCAGAAACAGATTGGATCGTCCCTGTGATCCTATCCAGTCAAAATCTTGGCTGCAGCATTTTCCCCCTCCCAGCATGAATTGATTGTCAACATCTGTGATGTCTGGTTCTTTTTTTTTAAAAAAATGGTTCTTTACTTTTCTTTTTGTTTCTTTCTTGCATCATCCAAAGAAAGCTATCCATCCAGGGGCTGGTTATGAAGGTATCTCTGAATACAAGTCAGTTGTCTACTATCAAGTCAAGCAGCCATGCTGGTATGAAACTGTAAAGGTGAGATTGTGTATTGAGGGTCATTGAGTTCTACTGGTGCCAGAATTGTGATGTATTTCCCCTGTGCTATGAATCCGATATTGGCATGTTCATTGTTCAGGAAATCACAGTTGTGAGACGAATCTTGCAATGCCATGTTTGATTATATTTCAGAATGGGGTTTAATATTTCAGAATGGGATTTAATATTTCAGAATGGTATCTAGGGACATGTACCAGTGCTTGTTACGTGCAAATTGAAATTGCTGCAGTGGAAATCCTTCAGTGAGATATTGGAACTTGATCAAAATTAAATGAAGTGAATAAATTAATGGTATTCAGTAGACAGATTCTGGGCCCAAAACTGAATACAGGTTCTACTGTTAGACAAATAAGGAATCATATCCTTGTTGTTAACCATGCCCATATACTTTACACAGTGCAGATATAATGTATGCGTTGCAGATTAAACCAGTCCAATCAGAGCCATATCTAGGGAAAATGTAGCCTGGTGCAAAATCTGCATTTTCTGTTCCCCCCCCCCCCCCCCCCGGGGGGTTTGGGCAGCCGCTCTCCCCCACCATGACCAAACAAACTTTTTTTCCACCAGGTCTTGAAGTCAGTGTATGGACCTGGAGGGAAGGAGGAGGGGTTTGGGGGCGATTTTCCGCCCCCCACATGACTAAATGGCTGCTGCCCAAGGATATTTGACCCCATATTCCCCCCTGGACAGTACACCCCTGAGTCAGACATCTTCCCTGCTTGACTATCATAGAAACTCAATTCTCATCAGGTCTCTCTTTCCATTTATATTCAGCTGCTTTGCAATGGAAAAATTAAGCTTGTCCTAGATTCTGAGTATTATAGTCTGTGATTAATGTGATGGCTTCGGACAAGCCAATGGATATCTTATTATTATGCTTTACTTAAAAACAGGAAATGCATCTGAGATTCACATGAATATAAATTGTTAATTTCTGATATATGGTTCACTAGCAACTCTAGCATATATTTCATCAAGCAGTTGAAGTTGTGTTGGAATAATGGCCAGGTTTGCAGGTTCACAAATCAAATTGCTGGTGGCAGAAATGCAAATCTTCAGCCTGTTGACTCGGGCTTCTTAAACCTTTTGTTGCACGTAGGGTGCGGCTCAATTTATACCCTGCCTTTTTATTACTGTTGTCAAGGTGGCTAGTGACATTGCTGTTATGCAGTGAAAACAATTTGTTACCAAACAAAGAGGGAAAAAGAATAAAGGCATGAAAGATGTTTCTTGGTGGAAACTCAGAGATCTGGATTTAGCCATTCTCTTTGATGTGGTTGTTTAAAGGTCAGCTGCCCTGTAAGATAGGTTAGGTTGGCTGAGTGAGTGGCCTAGAGTACCCAGTGAGTTTCATGACAGAGTGGTAGTCTGAGACTGGAACTCCCAAATTCTAGCCATTAAAACCACAATGCCACACTCATTCCAGGTGGCACAATCCCAGCAATTGTGTGCCTCCACCCATATTCACATCCAGTCACAATCCAATCCATCACACATGTTTTGTCAGTGGTTGTCATTCATATACAATTTCTTACTGTCATATGACATGCAGGTATCCATTGCAATAGAAGAGGTTAGCCGTTGCCATTTGAGGTTCACCTTCCGTCATCGCTCATCACAGGAATGTAAGTACCGTATATACTCATGTATAAGTCGAATTTTTCAGCACATTTTTAATGCTGAAAAAGCTCCCCTCAACTTATACGCGGGTCATTAAAATTTTTTTTGTGTTTTTACTTTGCTGGCCAGCAGGGGGCGCAGTTTTTATGCTAGTGACACCAAATTGTCAGGGTACCCTCAGAAGACACTCCTGATGATACCAGCCAAGTTTGGTAAAGTTTGGTTCAGGGGGTCCAAAGTCATGGACCCCCAAAGGAGGTGCCCCCATTCTCCATTGTTTTCAATGGGAGCTATTAGTAGATGGGGCTACTCTTTTGAGGGTCCATAACTTTGGACCCTCTGAACCAAACTTCACCAAACCTGGCTGGTCTCATCAGGAGAGTCTCTTTATGATACCAGCCAGGTTTGGTGAAGTTTGGGTCACGGGATCCAAAGTTATTGATCCCCAAAAGGGTGCCCCATCCCCCATTGTTTACAATGGAAGCTAATAGTAGATTTTCCATTTCTGATAATATCCCTCTTAAAATCTAAGTTGAGTTACATTTGGACATACAGATGTTGATGAAGAATCCAGTTTTGAAGGATTTTAACTCTTGTGTTTTAGCTTGGTTGCTGATTGAGCTAAGGTTTTTGTACTTTTAAAGTTATTGTTGATACCATATTGTTATTGTTGTTACCATATTGTTTTTGTTGACCCTCTTTTCCACTTACAGAGCCAGTTTACTGTTTTTCTTTGAAATAAATATTCAAAAACATTTAACCTATTGATGCCTCAATTGATGTAATTTTATTGGTATCTATTTTTATTTTTGAAATTTACCAGCAGCTGCTACATTTCCCACCCTCGACTTATACGCGAGTCAATAAGTTTTCCCAGCTTTTTGTGGTAAAATTAGGTACCTCGACTTATATGCGGGTCGACTTATACACGAGTATATACGGTACTCCAAAACTAAAACCAAGGAAAACTGGGCACTTTTTAAGCTTGACACAGTCAAGTACTTGTGGAAGTCACAGATCTAATTAGCAATTATATTCCAGGTATTGTTAACAGCATCCTTGCAATTTTTTGCTGTCAAATCACAGCTGTCAAGTCACCCCTGTAGGGTTTTTTAAGGCAAGAGTTGTTCAGATGTAGTTTGCCATTGCCTGCCTCCATGTCACACCCTTGGGATTCTTTGGAGGTCTCTCATTCCAATATTTGCCGGGACTGAAGCTGAGAGTGCGTTACTGGCCCAAGGTCACCCAACATGTTTTCCTGGCAGAGTGGGAATTCGAACCTGGGTTTCCCAGATCTTAGTCTGACAACTTTAACCACTACATTATGCAGGCCATCATCATTACATTGCAGAATTCTGGCAAAATGACATCTATTCCATACAGAGAAGTGTCAGTGTGGTTCTGGATTATGCCAGCAAAGATCTTTTTCTTTTCTTTTCCTGCAGCACGAGATAAATCTGAGAAGGCTTTTGGAATGGCCTTTGTGAAACTGATGAATGCAGATGGTACTACCCTACAAGACGGCAGACATAACTTAATAGTCTACAAGGTACCCTTTTCTCCCTGGGGTTGTGGGAGAAGAATAGTGATGACACAATTACTCTCATGATGGAATTTCTTTATGTCGCTGTAACGTCCATTACCCCTTAGATAAAACCAACGTAATCTGGATTGGTTGTAGCTAAGATTGTTGGGTTTAAAGTGTCTGAAGTTTATTTTCCTTTTTTAACCTGCAGGGGGAGAACAAGAAAATGGAAGATGCTAAATACTACTTAACACTTCCTAGCACCAAAATGGAAATAGAGGACAGGGATGGTCCTTCAGTTAAGCATCAGCCTCATGTAACCAACTTTACTCTGACCAAAGACAGCACAAAAGATAGCTTTCAGATTGCCACTCTCATCTGCTCTACAAAGTTGACGCAGAATGGTAAGATTTGCGGCTGACAGAACAGGGGAAATGCAGAGATGGGGTATCCTAAATAACTACCAGCAGGGCTGATGTTCATTTAAAGAAGCCGTAGTCTGGGATAAATGGCTTCCACACATGGGTGTTGAATATAAGCATTCCATATCGTTTGCTTGGCATGCAAACCCGGATCCCTGCTGAGGGTCTGAGGCTGAGGTGATAAGCTTGGCTCCACTCCCCACCCCCTGGTGTGTCTGGCCAAGTACAGTCTGTCTGTCTCACCTCTTTCCCTTCCCTTTGGCTGGCCAAAAGGCCGTAACAATAAATATCTATCTTTCCCTTCCCTCTGTTTGCTGAAAGCCTAGCATCCTCACCCCCAAATGTAGAGGTTTTTTTTGACACATTGAACCAAAACATATTGCCTACACCTGCCTTAACCAATTGATCATATAGGTTTAAAACAGATTGTTCTTGCATGCATATGAATAAAACAATCACTCGGGGAGAAAACAATCCTTTTTTATAAGTGTATTTAAAAACAGTTAACAATTTGTTTCACGATTTGCTTCCCAGTTAATTGGGAAGTGCTTTTTAAAAAAAATGACCTAATGTTTTTTAATGGGTGAATCTTAAAGCTGCAGCAATGATTGTAAGCCCTCGGTGCTCATGTGAATGTGTTGTTCTGTTTACCCGCTTAATATATATTCAAATGTTGAGAAAATGTGTGGTCTTCCTGAGGCTGTGTAATTCAAGAGGTGGGGGGTGTGGGTGTCACGTTTCTGAACACTCTCCCAAGTAGTCAACTCCCATGCTTGAAAAACTAAACTGTCCCGAGTGTTAACTAGGCTGCGCCATTGTCATTCTTGAACTGTCTTTGCAAAAGCAGCAAGCCATTGATGTGGGAAAGAATTCTTAAGCATAGTGCCTTTTTGTAGTCTGAAGGATGCAGGCCCAGAATGATTGCATCTTTCACCATAATTTTTGCATTGTGTTGGCGTGGTCCCAGGAGAACTATGCCAAGTGCTTTTCATGCTAGTTTGGCTCTTGCACTATTGAAGGCATCAAAATGTGCATACAACACAGTGAGATAGGAGTTCCTGTGATAACAGAGTGGACTGTATTGTTTCAGGGTGCAAGGTGCCACTTGTTTCCTTCTAGTAGAAAGCAAGACTTCTACTTACAAACAATATTTTTACATAAGGGTACATTATAAAATGTGTTTCTTTACTCTACTTGTCATTCCTACTTCATTCTGCTGCAAGCATATATAGACTAGGCACTACTTGGTTTATGTTTAATAGTGATTGTTATGTTACCTAAAGTAGCCTAGGTGAAACTTACACATTGTTTTTCCTGGGATTTTATCATCCTGCCTTAAAAAAAATTAAGCAGCAGTTATCTGAGTTTTATCCTATCCTACCTCAAGGTTAAATTTCAGGAAAAATATATGCAGAAATCTTGGAGGTGTTTGCTAGATAGTTATCACAGACAGCATCACTGCTTCTGTGCCGTTTTTTTTCCCGGACTTAATTGTATTGCATGTATCCTCTGATGGAACAGCATGTACAGGGTGGTGGCTTCTTCCAGTTCTTTTCTCCCATCATTGACCTCCCCCACTTTGTCCCCTAAGCTGCTTTTGGAGATTAGATGGCACCCCTCCCTCCAGCCCCAGTAGGTTACAGGACTTAGTAGGCTACAGCAGGAGTGATAAGCAGAAAAACCCTACTCAACAAAGACTTCACATGTTGGAATGAGTGCCATAGAGTCTGAGCATATAACAAGGTAAAGTAGATTTAGTTAATTGACTGATAAGGTGCATTATTAGAGGAATAAACAAGATACTTGAATCATAAACAGGTTTGATGATTATGTTAATTACACAGGTATTGATTACATTTTGTTGTTTCACCATAATAGTTAATAAATTATCATATCCTTTAGCACGGACAGACATGGCCAATAACTTTGACCATCAATGAGTGCTTGTGTTTCTTGTTAGAAATGCCTGCAATAATCAGAAGTGGCCAGTAAGAGGAGCTTTGCAATGCTGCTAGGCTAAAGCCCCTCTGCCCTAGTTAATGCCACCATAATAAATGAATGACCTGTATACAGCCACAGAATTCTGAAGACTTAAGGGCACATGAGCTTTCTTACAAAGGGAACATATACTTGTGTGCTGGTTTCTCCTAGGTCCCTTCCGCACACACAAAATAATGCGTTTTCAAACCACTTTCACAACTGTTTGCAAGTGGATTTTGCTATTCCGCACAGCCTCAAAGAGCACTGAAAGCAGTTTGAAAGTGCATTATTTTGCATGTGCGGAATGAGCCCTAGTCTACTGCAGCTCACAAAGATATTTCACCACTTCCCTCAAGAAATGTTGTTCCTGATGATCTGCATAGTGGGTTCTGCAGTGTAGGTTATCATCATCCTTTCTTAGGAAAACCTGAATGTCCTTGAGATGACAGAATGTGGTTGTATCCAGGCCGTCAATTGTGTTTCTGCTGTGATTTTAACCTATCCTTCCTCCTCCAAGGAAGCTGAGGGGTGATCTACATGATTCTCCTTCCTCAGTTTTATCCTGTGAGGAAGGTTTGACTGAGAGACAGACAGTGTCTTGCTCAAAATCACCCAGTAAGCTTCATGGCTGTGGGGGGATTTTAATCCAGCACTTTACAGTCCTAGTTTGAGGTTCCACCAGTACACTGACTGTTTGTTAAGGCCTTCTCATAATTTAAAAACTAGTTTATCGGACCTATATATATATGCAGGTAGATATAATATGCAGGCCCTTGCTGGGTGGCCCAAGGTAGCCTGATCCTGGAAGCTATGCTGGGTCAGCCCTGGTTAGTACTTAGATGGAAGAGCACCAAAGAAGTCCAGGGTTCCTACCCAGAGACAGGCAATGTCAAGCCACCTTTGTTCATCTCTTGCCTTGGAAGCCTATGGTGTTGCTATAGGTTGACTGAGACTTGACAGCAGTTTCCACCACCATAATATGGCACTCTGCCAATTCGTGGGTTTGATTTGCACATAAACAAATGCAATCTACGATTCCAAAACAGGCTTGGGAATCATGTGTGGTTAGCAGTGTCTGGGTGGTGCTAAGTTGAATTCCATGTTCACCTGCGTAAACAAAATGTGTGCACAATTACCACATCAAGGGAGCAATTCTAAGTAGTTTTACTCAGAAATGAGACTTATTTTTGTTCAATGAGGCTTACTCCCAAAAAGGTGCTGTTAGGGTTGCAGCCTTAAAGTCTTAACTAGTCCTTGGTGCTCATGAGTATACAGGGAAAGGAGGGGAGCACCTTGTCGTGCAATGATCTTTTATTATTGGTCATCTGTACAACTGTGTTTTTCACAGCAACCCTGCAAAGTAGATAATGATTAATCTCAGTATAAAGATGGGGACTGATATTGGCAGTTAATCAATAAGTTCTCCCTGACAACTAGTTTATGGCTGAATGGGAGTTTGAATCTTGGCGAGCCACATTCTCTTTCCTCCTAACTATGTTGAATCTCATTTTCCCATTCTGAATCAGTTGACGTGGAATATAAAGCTTCCTTTAAATCCAAACTCAGCATTTGGCTTTGTGTGTTGAATGTGCTGTTCCATTATAAATCAGATTCAATTCCAGACTAGGACTGTAGCTTTCCAAGTCACAGATGCCTACTCATGATGATGAATGGCTTCCATCTAGATCCCCCAGACTGTCTTGAAAGCCTCACTTGTCATTTCTTGCTAAAATTGTTGCCTACAGAAGCCTATGGAATGGTGGAATCCAGCATTACTCTATTTTGTTGAAGGGGGAAAGGACACACGTATGCTTCGTGCTCTCAAGTTTAAGGAGGCAAAGCTGCTTGTTGAGACAACTCTCGGTTTCATCGACCAGCTTGGAAGTAGGGATTGCTACTTGGGCTGTCTACTTTTAAGACAAGAGTTGACCTCGCAGTGTTATAGGCCCTTTGCTTTAGTGCAGTGATTCCCAACCTTTTTTCCTTCATGTTAACCTGGGCAACCCATTTCCCTAGAATTGTACCCCCATGCCAGCAAACCTATTATGTAATTTCTTTTCATCTACCCTCAAACATTCTGGTGCGTACCCCTGAGAAACGGCTGATTTAGTGAATCTGAGCTCCTTTAGCAGCTATTGTGTTGACAAATGCTCGGCTAGTCCTGATTGTCCCCAGGAAGTGGTGCGCTGATGAGAGGAACCGAATCGACCCAGGTTCTCTCCTGCAACAGGGGCCCCATCTTCTTTCCCATGCAGCTACCTGAGATGCAGTGACTGGACATGTGGGGTAGTGGGCCCCGCCTAGGTCTGTTTGTCATTTGGAAGAAAAGTTACAGCTCACTGTGAAAATATGATAGTACCATGTGAGGAGAGGAGGCATGGATGGAAGGAGAATGTGAGCCGCAGGATCCCACGATCATGTTTGTGTAATAAGAAACCATATGCTTAGCTCATGTCAGAAATCAACATCACTTCACTTTCTGTCTTGGTCTGTGCTGCTTCTTAACCTGCCTTCATTTTTTTTCCCTCTCTTTTTGTCCTTGCCAGTTGACCTATTGGGACTGCTGAACTGGCGTTCAAACTCCCAAAACATAGGACACAATCTGAAGAAGCTAATGGAAGTGGATGGAGGAGAGATTGTGAAGGTACGCAATGCAGTCAGTTTTGAACAAAATATGTGAATGCACCTGAAGGTTGTTGCTAGCATCTCATTCCTGCTTCAGTTTTATTCCCATGCGTATGAGATGGATCCAAAGCCACAGAAGAAGAAAGCATATAAAGGTTGATCAATTAGCCAGTGTTTGACCTGTTTTTTTTAAAAAAGCCAAACTGATCTTTTTTTGATGGATTATCTGCTTTGGCGTAGGCATGACTGTAATCTAATTGGTATCATGATCCATTATACTATTTGGAGAGACTCTGCCATGTGACAGTATATGAGCTGATCTTCTAGAGCAGGGGTAGGAAACCTGCGGCTCTCCAGATGTTCAGGAACTACAATTCCCATCAGCCCCTACCAGCATGGCCAATTGGCCATGCTGACAGAGGCTGATGGGAATTGTAGTTCCTGAACATCTGGAGAGCCGCAGGTTCCCTACCCCTGTTCTAGAGTTAGGAGAAACAAAAATGAAGCTGGTGGTGCATGCAGTTTGTGCAGATGTATTTTGCAGGATCCAGTTGCAGTCTTTGGTGTTGTACATTCACTTTATTCAGGGAACCATTTGTATCTTTGCAGCATCAGAGCTCTGATACGCTTGCTTATCCTTTTATGGGGAGTGCTCCCTAGACATATATTCAAGCGTGGGATGGGGCAGGGGGGTGATTCCATGCTTAAAAGAGTGTACTTTAGCAGTTAAGCTTCCTTTGTCATGCTAATGCCTTCTGGTTTTTAGTATTTGAGCAATGCCAGCCTCTGGTTCCTAAAAAGGAATGACAGTTAAAGGGAAATGGAACTTTGTAAGCTGTAGCACAATAATTTTGGTCTCCTCCTCCCCCTTTTTCTGTCTCTAGTTCTTACAAGATACGCTTGATGCACTTTTTAACATAATGATGGAGATGTCAGACAACGAATCCTATGACTTCCTTGTATTTGATGCTCTGGTGAGTTGCTGTGTCTCATCTGCCTGCCCCTTGTCTTGTCTGTCACCATATACAATCTGCCAGATCCAAGATTTTTCCAAGTGTTCTGATGTTGCAGCCCAATATGTGTGGAATCAGCTTGTTTTTTAAGAGGGTCCTTTCTGCTATAGCACAATTTGTGTTCCATCTCTTTCTTTAATTCAGGCATCAGTGCTTGAAGGCTTTCCATTGTAAGATGCGTCTTTGAGAGGCTTTTAATTTTATGATGGTTCTCAAAATTCTGACTCTGTGGACATTAACAAGCAGCCACTCAAGGGAAAATTTCTTAAAGGACATAAACAGAAGAATAATCTGAACTGTCTTGAGCAGTTTTCTCTCAACTGCAGAGTAGCAAAAACAGACCCAGCAGAGGATGTTTCTAGTCTTCCTAAGTGTAAATGAAATGTAAAAATAACAGTTTCACTGTGAAGTCTTTTATGAAATAACCAGTCTACAGATGATCATTAGATACAACTTCTAGAAAATATCATCAGTCAGTTGGGATTACTCCTGACTAGGCTTGGTCAATACCCTAGAAATTCAGTAAAATTCAGATTCGGATTTATTTGGGTATATGCAATATTCGGGTATATGCAAAAAATCCGGTTCCGTCTGATTTTTTTGTATTTTGGGGGGGTGTTGCATTTTGGCCTGCAGGGGGGAGCATTTTTAACGTTAGTGGCACCAAAATTTCAGGGTGTCATTCAGAGACTTCCTGATGATACTACCTGAGTTTGGAGCAGTTTGGTTCATAGATGCCAAAGTTATGGACCCTCAAAGGGGTAGCCCCATCTCCTGTTAGCTCCCATTGGAAACTATGCCCTTTTCTCTTGTATCCTTGTTGTTTGCATTGTGTAGTGACTCCATGTCAACCACCAACATCTGTTCAACAGCATTTTGCCCTGGGGCATTATAAACTATGATGTCTGATTGGAAATGCAGCTGCTGTTGGTACGGCTGAAGCCACCAAATCTCAGTGTGACATGAAACTTAAAATGGAGAAGCATAATGGACTCTGATGGCTTTTCTGCTCATGGTGTCCATCTCTCCTTTCCAATAGGTATTTATTATTTCTTTGATTGGCGACATCAAGTTTCAACACTTTAATCCTGTCCTTGAAACTTACATCTACAAGCACTTCAGTGCCACCTTGGCCTATGTGTAAGTACTCAGTTGAGTAATTGCTGACAGTATTCTTCCTACAGATGACTAACTGTGTGCTGATCATGTGATTCAAACTGGATGCTTGTGTCTGTTCTTGGCAATTATGCAGCAAGTCTTTCTTGAGGAGAATCTCTAGGCTAGAGATTCAAGATGCTTTTATTTGAAAGGGATGTTGGACAAAAGGAGTTTAACAGATATAAACAGGTTACTGTAGTGCATGGGGCTGGTCTTGAAAATAGCCTGGAAGATTCAGGGGCTCCAAAATACAACCACTTGTTGATTGATATAAAGCACTATGATCAGTTGAAGCATCTTTATTGGTCTCATGCACTTACATGTACCCTTGCATTAGCATTTGTTAGACCTGCTCCAACTTCCAGAGGTCTTTGGAAAGGAGTAGGGCTTTCTGGGTGGTGGCCCATGATCTGCGGTGGACTTACTTCAAGGCAGAGCTTTAGATGGTATGCAAAGTTTTTCTGCAAGACAGTGAAAGAACATCCGCTAAAGCCTGGTTTTGGAGAACTGATGAAGGGTTGATGGAAAAGTTTTGATTCTTGTGTTCTGTTCTTCTGCTCTGCTTCTGTGAGTCTAATGTTGGTTATTCAGTCACTTGAGGGACTTTATATCTATGTTCTGAAGATTGATCTTGCCCTAACCTGGATGGACCAGCCTGATTTTGTCAGATCTCAGAAGCTGAGCAGGATCAATCATGGCTTGTACTTAGATTTAAGACCATCAAGGGTCCATATGCAAAGGAAGCCAATGGCAAAATACTTCTGTTCATCTCTCGCCTTGAAAAACCTGTGAAGTTGCCATAAGTCAGCATGACTTGACTGCACTTTACACACAAAAGGACCGGATCTTACATAATCTACCTGGTGAATGATCTAGCATTTACATATGGCAATTTCAGAGTCACTTGGTGTTCATGTAGATGTCGATATTGCATGCATATGCATTACTTATTGATTTAAAACATGTATATATTGCTTTTTCAAAAACTAGCACCAAGCTGTTAACGAAAGAAGGAACGAAGTACAATTAAAATATTACTCGTTTTAGATTTAGCTTACTCAAGACAGATAAAAATACTAGACATGAAAATGGCTCAGTGGTGGTGTGGCAGCCTAGAACAGGCCTGACTATGGAGAGAGGCTGCTGAGATGGGCCTGAACACAGAAACTTCAGGAGACCGGGCCAATAGCATGGATTGCTCATGCTTCTCAGAAAGAATAAAGGACTGATGCTCCAGTTCCCAGGTCCTGGAGCCCCCCTTCCATTCAGCTCTGTCTGCTTCTTTAGTAGCATTGGGTTTAAAACTTGACCTCCAGGTCCACCAGAACAATGCCTGAAAGGAATTTCAGCTGCTCTGTCTTTCTCTGTCACTCGAGTGCTCTACCAGGTGAACCTTGACTAAAAAAGCACCAGGCAAATAGGTTTACCTCTGCGGATAAGCATTTTCAACGCTAGAGCTCTTGCATGCTTGGTTTTCTGCTGAGACCCAGCTAGATTTGAAGAAATTCCTCGCTAACGGTGCACATCTAATTCATAGAAGGCACATTAAAAGATGCATTCTGGTGAGGCAGCCCCCCTCCTTCTCCCCCCTTACACATCTAATTCATAGAAGGCACATTAAAAGATGCATTCTGGTGAGGCAGCCCCCCTCCACTTGCTCACATTGCTTCTGCTATTCTACTTGTGTATTTTCAACCTGCAAACCAAATGGGGAGAAGAGTCCTGTATGGCTCTGAGTGCTCCTGATCAGTTCTCAGTTGAATTGTATGACTTCTGGATTCTCCACATTGCTAGAATCTTGGGGGATAACTGCATTCACCTCCTGCTTTTTTTCTGCACTTGGAGCCAACCTCTGGTTTCTAGAACATCCATTATCCATCCTACTTTGGGTAGTAAACCTTTCCTCATGCCCTTGATTTATGGTCTTGGTCTATTTCAGCAGCATTTTTGCTTGCCAGCTTCCTGACATCGTGCTGGGTCATTAGCCTCATGCCCCCCAGATGAAGGTACTGCATGCCAAAGAGTTGCAGCGAATTATGTACCGCCAGCACAGCAAGGTGCATTGTAACACCATGATGATCTCAACTACACACACACACACACACACACACACACACACACACACACACACACACACACAGTTTGTTTTGAACTTTAGAACCTGTGTGACTAGGTTGCAATCATCCTTTCCGATCAAGGTCCTAACATTAATAGAGGCTGCAATGAAAAAAACATTTTTGTTCCCCATCCCTGCCCTAGAGATCATAGCCTTATGACAACCCTGCCAGTTAAGTTAAGCAGAAACACAGCAACTTACTAAAACCCACCCAGACAGCTTCACAGTGGAAGAGGTAAAGGTAAAGTTTCCCCTTCAGTCGGTGTCTGACCCTGGGGTACCACTGCGAGCAGTGATTTCATAGGCAAGCCTCTTTTGTGGGTAGTTTGCCATTGCTTTCCTCGTCACAGTGGAAGAAGGGTAGAGGAAATGGGTTACTTAGGCAGAGCTTCCCCATGTAGTCATGGTTTAAACAGACTTGGAACTGTTCTGGGTTGTTGTTGTTTTTAATGGCTGTAGCCTTGTTTTCCAACTTGCTCCTTGGTCAAGTTAAATGTGTAGTTGTGAGATGCACTGGGGAGGGGGTACATCTTAATAAGTTGGCATCTTGGGAAAAAACATACCAGTCTTCTTTTTATTATTGGAAGTATCTATGTGATACTTTTCCAGGGCTTGAGGCAGTTTACAATCAGGCAATGTAAATACCAGAATGGTGCAGTGATTAAGGCCCCTTCTGCACATGCAGAATAATGCACTTTCAGTCCGCTTTCAATGCACTTTGCAGCTGGATTTTACTGTGCGAAATAGCAAAATCCACTTTCAAACAATTGTGAAAGTAGATTGAAAGTGCATTATTCTGCATATGCAGAAGGGGCCTTAAAGTGGTGGACTCTAATCTAGAGAACCAGTGGGCTCTAATCTGGTAAACTGAATTTGTTTCCCCACTCCTACACGTGAAGCCTGCATGGTGACCTTGGGCTAGGCACAGTTCTCTCAGAAGTTCCTGTGGCAGTGAATTCCATAAGTTAATGATGGGTTTTCTGAAGAAGTGCTACTGAATATATAGCTCAGCCTAGGACTTTCTTCTCCTCGCCTTGCTCTTCAGTGCTTCTCATGCCCTCTAGTTTGGCCCTGCTCTCATTGTTGCCTTTGCCCCCAGGAAGCTAACCAAGGTTCTGAATCACTACGTAGGGAACGCAGAAGATGCCAGCAAGACAGAGTTGCTGTTTGCTGCTTTGAAAGCCTTGAAGTACCTCTTCCGGTTCATTGTTCAGTCAAGGGTCCTATATCTACGGTAAGCAAGAAGCAGAAAATGTGGGTGCATTCTGTGCTTCTCTTTAATTACTAAGTGAACACGGGTCTTTTTTTGCCAGTACTATTAACTAGATACTTCTCTATCCAGCAAGAGTACACCTGCTGTTTTTTTCTGCCCTCTTGATACCCGATTCCCATCTCTAGCACTCCCAAATGAGAAAGGTTTTGGGGGAAAGTATAGGCTGTACAATCTGGGCCAATGTATGCAGAATTTTAAGACCATAGGCTTTTTAAAGTGTTGTGGCATATGCTTACCCCTTCCTCACAGGTAAAAGTTTCATCCAGTCCCGCCTGTTCCTTTTTAAAATATCACAAGAGCAGAAATCAGGAGAAGTCAGAACTGTGAAAAAAATTACATTGAGCATAAAGGATTAAAGATGCTGTAGAGCCTTGCAATTAAATCCTATTTGCATTTGTTTATCAAGACTTTTAATTGAATGTAATGGACCTTGTTGTGTACAGTTTTAAATCTTCAAAGAACGGAACAAAGAGGTGGTATGTGTTGTGAAGCTCTTAATGAGGTTGGAGGAATTCCCCCTTGATATTTGTGGCAACATTAATTTCCAAGAAATCATTTACTCATCGTGGGAAAGGCTGGGTCTTTAAAGGAAGGGGAACTAAGCTGCTTTTTTGTCTACAGACAAAACACTAAATATAGAATTAGCTTGTTGCTTCCTCTTGTGCATCTGTTACGTGTCTAGGGCTGCAATCCTAAGAACACTTTCCTGGGGGTAAGCTCTGTTGAATAAAATTAGGTTTACTTCCAAGTAGTTCTGTTCAGGATTACTTTCTGGGGGCCAAATCTTTTGGGAAATGGGGTTCCATATACCTACCTTCTCAATGGAATGAGTTGGGAAGTACTGGAAATTTTACATTCTAGGCTTTGGGGAGGCAACAAAGGAAGAAAACTGCATTGTGCATCAGGATAAACTTCCCAGCAGTCTTTGTTTAATGTATTGATGTCAGTATATGTCAACATATACTTCAACGGATTTGCTTGTGTGGAATTAGCTTGTGTTTGCTTGGGTGGATCTTAACTGAAACCTTCCAAAACCCAGATAGATCAGGAAATGCTGAGTTTCAGTTTGGCTCACGTCAAGCCATTCTCAAGTTGTGTTCTGTACACAAACAGCACAGCAGAGTCTTCTGTTGTCTTGAATATGTTACCCAATACTTTTTCTCTCCTGCCTTTGAGAATCATCAGCTTTATTGAAGGAAGTCCGTCTAGTACTGTTTTTCCACTCTGGCTGGTGAACTGATAGTTGGCAACCGGCATTCTTTCTCTTTCTTAGATTTTATGGGAAAAGCGAAGATGGGGACGAGTTTAATAATGCTATCCGCAAGCTGTTCCTCTCCTTTAATGTCCTTATGGACCGACCTCTAGATGAGGCTGTCAAGATAAAGGTTAGTGCAAGTTTTTGAACTTCTTTAACTCCTGATCAGACCTTCTGCCCTACCTGTTAGCTTCTCTGTGTGCAGAAACTATTTAAATATTGATTTCAAAGCAGAGCTGAAATTCATACCAAAATCCCATCACCAACAGGGAAATCTGTTTTGTCTCCAGCGTTTCTGGAAAGATTGGAGAAACCCTGAGAAATCATGGATGACATATGAGAATTTCAGATGAAGGGCAATGTACTGTGGATACTCAAAAAAGCCCCAATCCCATTTTATTGCTGGGATGAAAGAATTCCATCATGTGGAAGCAGCTTTAGTCACCCCATTTTCACAAAGTCTTTCTAATTTACTAGTTCAGCAGTCATGAATGACTCCAGAAGAGTGTGCCTGTAATATCATTGTGCTCTTAGGAATGTTACAAAACGTTATAAGCTCTTATTTCCCTTCAGGCTGCAATCATGGTATTGGTTTGTTTTGTTTGTTTGTTTATGTTTATTAGAAGGTTAATTTAGTAATCCACCCATATTGTCTCTTCAGAATAATTCTGTGAGATATGTTAGACGGATTAATAGTGATTGGCCTAAAATTACCAACTGGGCCTTATGGGGGGGGGGGGGGGGGAGGTAACAAAGATGCTATATATTGACATATTTATTTTCTGCATATTTATCCCCATTCTGTCACAACCTTGTGAGGTAGGTTAGGCTGAACATGATTCATCTGCTGTACCTCAGTAAGTAAGCTTCATTTGACTCTGGGTCTCTCTAGGCCTAGTCCCAACATTCTTGGCACCTGCACTACACTGGCTGTCTACAGGTTATATTCTTTTGTCTCTACCTATAAGTATTCATTATTGAGATCTGAATTTGAATCATCCTAGTCCAAATCTACCTGTTAGACCACACTGGCTCTCTAATGCTCTGTTGGCTCTCTTTCCTAGCCCTTTGTCCCCATTTCTGGGCCTCTGCCTATTTTGTCATTTATATATGTGCATATATATCTCCCAACAGAAATAAATATACCCATATATACTCATGTCTAAACTTGACCCAACTCTTCAGCATGAATGGAATACTCAGAATCCTCTTCCTCTTTGTTGTATCTTACAGGGTGCTGCTTTAAAGTATTTACCAAGTATCATCAACGATGTCAAACTGGTATTCGATCCAGTTGAGCTCAGGTAGCTAGAAAGCATGTTATTTTTCCTTCTTAAATCTGGCAAGGCTATTAAAACATCTGGGAAATTTTTGAAACTTGTTCTGAGCCAAACAAAACAACTTAGTTGTGAGGAGGAAAAGATACAGGAATATCCCATTATTTATTTCAATTTTTTCCATAAAAGAAAGTCCCACAAGTTTTCAAGATGACTTAAAAATTGGGGTGGAGGGTAGACTATAGCTCTATTATGTGGTTATGCCAATCTGACCAGGGCAGAAATGTGTTCTTGACCTAGCAAAGGTTCATAGTAACCTCTTAAGCCTTGAGGAGGAAAAGGAAAAATGAGAGGGAAAAATATCTCCATCCCAGTAGTAGTAATCTACAAAACCCCAACTAACTATTGCAGATCTGAGGTAATTTGTGTTTAAACATGACAAATCAATGCTGAAAAGCATGACTTGAATAAAAACCATTATTTCTGTGCCCATCATTCTACTTTTTAGCGTTCTCTTTAGCAAATTCATCCAAAGCATCCCTGACAACCAGCTGGTTCGTCAGAAACTGAACTGCATGACCAAGATCGTCGACAGTGACCTGTTCCGTCAGTCTGGTAGGTCTGTGATCTGGTGATGTAAAACCATGGGTCTGAAAGTATTTTTTTATTTTTTTTTCTGTTTGATTGATTTGATTTTCACCTTGGCCTTTCCCAACAAGTCAGTCTCAAGATAGCTTTCAATAAATTCTAACACTACAATAAAACAATTAAAGATAAATACATAAAAATTCCCATTAATAACCCCCATTAATAAAACCTCACTGTATAAGCCCCAATTAATAATCACAATGTTGCCAAACATTGGAAGGGACAAAATTGATATAATAGGAATAATAGCACAAAATAGCAATAAATAAATGAAAAGGTGGATGGGGAAGGCCATTGGTTTGCAAACAACAGTTCAGAAGTTGTCGTGAATCCTAGTTTGCCCACTGGAAAACTGTGGCTTGAATAATCCCAAAACGGAAGAGAGAATTGGCTTGGAAAAGAGGAGGATTGAGTTCGCAAATCACTCCAGTTCATGCCCTATTTTATGAGGAAAACCAGGGAAACAGCAGGTCTTTCATGCTTCTGACTTCACTGACTGACTGCACCACCCACCTGCTCTTGTCAGGCCTCTTTTTGGCCCACATTTCCCCAGTACAAAGCTTTACACAACACAGCTCAGTTGTACTGGGCCAGTTGTTTCACTGGGACTTGTTACACATGTGCAACATTATGATCAGTCCCTTGGTAATACAAAATGGATTATGTTGATGTTCCTTGACTTGTAAGCCTGTGGAGGGGCCGTGCAATGTTTTTTTTTTTTAAACCTCCATAATGACCTGGCATAAACCTGATGTATTGATTCTCTGTATTATGTTTTTTGGTTCTTCCCAGAGTGCCGAGATGTTCTCCTGCCTCTGCTGGTCGATCAGTTAAGCGGACAGCTGGATGATAATTCCAACAAGCCTGACCATGAGGCTTCTTCGCAGCTCCTCAGCAATATTCTTGAGGTTTTGGATCGTAAGGAAGTGGTAAGGGAACGCACGAGTGTGGCGTTTTAAAAAAAGCACATATGCGGAAGAACCAGGGCTCAGTGAAAAATCTCCTTTTTCGCCAATAAAAAATCCTGGATTCAAGGCCCAGTATTTTTTATTCAAGTAGATTGAAAGAGATTCCAAGACCCCAGGAAGAAGTGATATTGCTAATTTCATCAAGCCCTGTGTTTTTCACCCCCTTGAATCTATAATATTGCTATTAAATGCAGAATTTATCCTTTTGAAAATCTTGCATTTTGTTAGCTTTTTTAAAAATGGAAGAATAAGCTTGAAAAACTAAAGGTCGAAGCAATATGTGTAGGGCTGCTTCAGAACAGTCTGATTCTACACCCTCCTTTTTTAAAAAATGAAAAGCATTCTTTCCATTTCAGACCTGAACAGAAAACTGTTGTCCACTGGTATCCGTTCTCCTGCCACGTCTCATTATATTTGAGCTCCATTTCAGTGTTGCATGACAGGAGTGTGCATTTGGCAAAGCTGAACCTAAAAATACCTTATCAGTATTTTGGTTTTTTTTTAATATTTTGGCAATGATTTCCAGGTGCCAAAAAGTGGATCTCGAATGTTGCCATTTTTTTCCAGCATTATTCAGTCCTCTTTGGTCCCGCCACTGTTGAAAAAAAACTGGGGGGGAATCCCCTCTCCCCCCTCCCTCTCCACCTTGTTTTCCTGCTGGCTGGCTGGGTCTCAAATACAAGAAAAAGATTATCCTGATGTCATGCTGGAAACCCTGCTTTTTTTAAAGTGATTTTTGTGAAAAGAATGGGCTGTTCATGATTTCTGCAGGAATAGAGGACAAAGTCATCTGGAAACAAAGAATTAAAGCTCATGAGTCAGCTGAAACAGGGAAAGTTCCCTGTGTGCAATCTGCCATGGTCTTTGCTCCATCTCACATTTCAGCTAATTCAAGCCTGATTTACAGGCATGACAGAATGCGGTGGTAAAATTTGAGGCCAGTAGAATAGTCTAGACTACATCAGACTTTAAGAGTAGTAT
Source organism: Sphaerodactylus townsendi (assembly GCF_021028975.2). Classification (NCBI taxonomy): domain Eukaryota; kingdom Metazoa; phylum Chordata; class Lepidosauria; order Squamata; family Sphaerodactylidae; genus Sphaerodactylus; species Sphaerodactylus townsendi. The sequence continues at coordinate 2,526,091 of NC_059436.1, forward strand.
CACGTGTTCAGAATATCCCCTTTTGTTATCTTCCTTTCTCCCACCCCCCACAAATAGAAAACCAGCACAACAGGCAAAGAGAAGAGGGAATAAAAGTCTTCTACCTGCTGTTCTAGTTTTCTATTTGCATGGATTTTTTTTAATGCAAAAGGGAATGCACCCCCTGTACTCTAACCTGGAGGACTCCATCTGACAGCTTCAGCATTCTGCCACTTATTTTCCTGCGTGTGATCTCACATAGACAAGGCTATGGAGAAGGAAGGAAGTGTTTGAATCACTGGCTGGGACTATGCAGCACTGAACTGTTTGAATCCAAACTGCTGTATGGTGTTTTTTAACATGAATTTCTTGTGCTGAAAACTTTTTATTTTGCTACTGTCTCTTGCCATAAATAGCCAGCCATCTTTTTCCTTCTTGGAACCAAGAATCTCTGTGCAAGAAGCTGTGCTAAGGTTCTGCTTAACCAGCTTGTGTTTTGCTTAATCTCCTCAGGGCCCCACCGCTGTTCACATCCAGTTGATTATGGAGCGCCTGCTGAGGAGAATAAACCGGACAGTGATTGGAATGAGCCGACAGTCTCCTCACATTGTGAGAGCTGTTTCCTAGAGTCTGTGCTTTCTTTGTTTGATAAGTGTCCCTTTCTTCCATAATTCTGAAGTCTGGAGCCCACCTTGCGGGGGCACAAACATGAGATGCTGTCGTTTTCTTGAACTGCTTTTCCACCAACTTGTTCCCATATTATATGCTGCCAAGAAGGAACTGAAGCAGGACATAACAGCTTAACTGAGTTTTTGCCAATTTTCCCAGTTAAGATCTGAAAATTCTTTACCTCAGGCCACCCCACATTATCATGTAAGCACCTCATGGGAAGGCCGTTCTGCGATGCTTTCTTGGAAGGCCTTTGTTTCAAAAGCACAATGTTGACTGTGTTGAGAGATAAAAAAACCTTACTGTTTATTTTATTAGGGCTTTTTATTCTGCTTTCCCCCCCAAATTGATCCAAAGCAACTTATGGAGATTTTTTTAAAAAAATAAACAATATAATTAAATAAGCGAAGATAACAAACATATCTCAGGTGGTTGTGGGTTTTCCAGGCTGTGTGGCTGTGGTCTGGTAGATCTTGTTCCTAATGTTTCGCCTGCATCTGTGGCTGGCATCTTTAGAGGTGTATCACAAAGAGAAGTCTGTTACTCACTGTGTCCAGTGAGAAGGGAATGTTTGGTGGGGTATATATTGTCCATGTCCCAGGGTGGGGAACCAATCAGTAAGTGTTTGGGTGGAACTTGCTATGCAAAGGTGTGGTTGACTGCATTATATTGTGGGTGGGGTTTTTCAGGCCAGGGAGTGATTCACATTTGCATTCCCTGCAGCAGCAGCAGTCTTAGAATGCAAACCCTGTGTCTTGGTGGAGTCCATTGTTCATGAATCCAGCATGCCCTTGGCCTTTGATTCTGGTGTTTTTAATTACTAGTAGCCAAGTTTTGTTAATTCTCAATTAAATTAAAATAATTTAAAACATAGAGTTAGAAGAGACCACAAGGGCCATCCACTCCTAACTTCATGCCATGCAAAAACTCACAATCAGAGCACTCCCGACAGATGGGCATCCAGCCTCTGTTTGAAAACCTCCAAAGAAGAAGACTCCACCACATTCTGAGGCAGTGTATTCCACTGTCGTACATCCCTTACCATCAGGATGTATTTCCTAAAGTTTTGCTGGAATCTCTTTTCTCGTAGTTCGAATCCACTATCGCTTGTCCTAGTCTCTAGAATAGCGGAAAACAAGGTTGCCTTTGCAAAGGAAGGAAATTGATGGAAAGTCTTTGTTTCCCCCTTTTCATCTCCAGGGCACATTTGTAGCTTGCATGACAGCCATCTTGAGGCAGATGGAGGATTCCCATTATAACCACTACATCAGCACTTTCAAAACCAGACAAGACCTTATTGTGAGTCTGACTGAACTTGAACTGCGCACTTGAGGGGAGGGGCAGTGAGCCAAACCCTGGAGATTGGGTCTATAGCTGTGTCTTGAGGGATTTGGGGTTGTCTGTGCCAGTCAGTCTGGATTATGACATTGTTTTATGTTCCAGCATTTGTGTGGTTATTTTCCACGATAGCTGTGGTGTTTTGCTGCTCCCAACGGGCAGCACCAAAGGCAGTCATTAATTTGGGCTGGAATGATGGTCAGGGGTGGCATCTTTCTTGGGCAAGCAGGAGGCCTATTGGATGAGAAGTAAAATACCATTTTTTGCATTTATAAATTCCATTGTTTTTACTGTAATAATATTTTGTTGAGTATGTTAATTTTCTGTTATTGGCAGCCACCTTGGAGGCCATTTTCGGGTAGAAGTAGACTCTCTCTAAGAAAACTGTGTTTCTAGCTGTTTTGATCCAATATGCTTGAACATGTATACTTGTAGTACCTAATGAAATGTCACAACCTGGAGGGGCAATCAGATAAGATTCCCACTATTCAGAGAATGGGAGCTTCAGTGCCTAAGGAGCAGCAGTTGCATAGTGGTTAAGAGCAGGTGGACTCTAATCTGGAGGAACAGGGTTTGATTCCCCGCTCTGCTGCTTGAGCTGTGGAGGCTTATCTGGGGAATTCAGATCAGCCTGTACACTCCAACGCACACCAGCTGGGTGACCTTGGGCTAGTCATAGTTCTTCTGAGCTCTCTCAGCCCCACCTACCTCTCAGGATGTTTGTTGTGAGTGCGGAAGAGAAAGGAGTTTGTAAGCCCCTTTGAGTCTCCTATAAGAGAGAAAGGGGGGATATAAATCCAACTCTTCTTCTTCTTCTAATCACTTCTACAACAAACTATGCAATTAGCAAATTCTGCAGAATGAATCATGCAAAAGAAGAAACTTCATACAGTTTTGTTTCATGTGCATAATGTATACTGGTCACAACATTCAGTTTTCCTTGATGCAGAATTTTGATTGCTTAGGTACAGAATAAGAATTTTGTCTTACATGAAGTACAGATTAGGCCAGGGGTGGGCAATTATTTTTTCCATGGGGCCTTATAAGAAACAGAAAATATTGTGGAGGGCCAGGCCAAAAGGCAGGGGGGTGAGGCGCATTTGAAAGCCCCACAGAAGCCAGCAGCCAAGGCAACCGGCTTCTGCGGGGCTTTCAAAGACGCCTCGCTCCCCAGCACGGCAGGGGGGCCAGTCAGGGTCATCCGGCGGGCCGGATGTGGCCCGCGGGCCGTATAATGCCCAGGTCTGGATTAGGCTGACTGTAGCCCTCCTCATCTTGTATGTATTTTTTCTGGTCTTGAATTCAGCCATTGACTGGCCAAGGCCTGAGCATCGAGGGCCAACTTTGTGACATGGAAAATCAATAAGCAGCAGGGCAGGATGGCAGTCCAGGGACCAGCCTGCATTTAGTTCAGTCTGGAAAAAGAGATCGGGAGTGGCCTTGGTGGAGCTCAGCCAAAGAGCTTTTGAAGGCTTTGACTTTATTTGGTCTGATGAAAAGTTGGCAGTTTGAAAGCACCAGGCTTGGCTTCCAGAAATGCAGATGTGTTTTTATTACTGTAAAGGCCACGTGACACATTTGCAACTAAATCCCTCAGGCCATTCAGATCTTACATTAGTCTTAAGGTTTAATTTCAGCATTTCCACACCCAGTTCAAGTTGTTCAAAAGCTTCCTTTCAGTGCAGATGATAGTAGCAAACAATGTGGGAAGTTGGTGCTGGGAATACTTGGATTTGCTGGGAGGGTCTTTAGGCAGCCATATGCAAAGATGACCTGTCAGTTTGATTCCCTGTTCTAATATTTGTAAAGGCTGTAAATATTATTAGCCCAAAACAGTTCAAAATTATTTGAAATCTGGTTTGTACTGGATATTGCAAAGTGACAGATTAAAATGAGTTGGTATTTGGCTGAAATCCCTTCTTAGTCTCTGTAGCAATAAAATAAGGTTCCCTATTCACCATTTCCTAAATCAAGTTATGACTCCGAGCATAACATAAAAAAACCAATAAAGCATCTCTGCTGTATAAAGGAGCTCAAATATAAAACCATATGTCACATTTTATTCCCACCCACTCATTATGCTGTCATGGGTTGGCAAGGGGGAAAAATTAAATAGCCAATAAAGTTTTCTAATCTGTTCTTTCTGCAAAGAACAAATTACTTTTTAGGGCCACCTCCAGTGCAGAGACATTATGTGTACTATAAAAGCAGCTCTTCAGAGTTACTTTGATCTGCAAATGAGCCTGACCAGGAAGTATTTAAAGGGTCACCTGTAGCACAACAACGTGTTGATGCAAGGCCTGGTTTGATGGTCAAGGTGGTCTTCCTATTACTGTGTGGGCGACACATAGGCTGTCCATTATGGAAATCTATAGTTCAAGACCCTCTGACTCTTTATAATCTATGTAAAGAAAAAAACTCACATTTGGGATGCAAGAGCAGCATAAAAAAAAAAAGCAAATCCAGAATTCTCATTCCCTTTTATTTCCCACAACTAGTTTCTTGTGGAATGTTCTTATTTGTTTCAAAAGCTTTATGTATACCTTGGCCCTTTCCGCATGGGCCAAAAACGACGGCCTGGGGGCGGTAAAAACGCCGCCCCCAGGCCGCCGTTCGCACAGGCGGCGCTGCTGCAACGCAGCAGCGCCGACCTGACTGCTCCTCCCCAGAGGCGCCAGGCATCCTAAACAACAACCCTTTAAAGGGTTGTTGAAGCGTCTTCCGGCGCCGCAGTGCGAACCCGCGCCGCTGGTACCGCTATCCTCTGCCCGTCCCACTCTTTGTCCCGTCATGGCGGCTGGCCGTGAAGCCCATGCTGCCCTCAGGCCTCCAGGGGTCGGAGGACAGCGTATGAAGCCACTGCCAGCCGGCACGACGGAGACAAGGTGAGTGAGGATGAAGAAAAGCCGCCTGCCGCTTCACCGACCTCTGCTGAGGAGCCGCCAGCATCGCGTGCATCATGACGACCTCGCCTCCACACCGGGCGAATTCTCGGCGTGGAAACAGGGAAAACATCTATCGGAAACGGCCCTTGTTATTTAACGAAAACCCACCACATCTACTCTACTGAGATCTCTGTTGCTGGTAAACAGTGATAGGATTTGTTGGGGGGGGGGGTGGCTAGGAGCAAGTACTGTGTAGAAAGTTCTACCATATATAAATGTGCTCACCTGGATGTTCTTGGATCAAGGGTACCGCATTCTTAAGATCTGCACTGTGGCCCTTAATTTTAAGTAACAGATTTCTCATAACATGAAGCATAGTCTTCAATTTTGTTGCTGCCGTCTAAGCACTGAATTCCTCCCATCATCTTCACATGCTGGCAAGTTGAATAATTAGGTTTAGCTTTTGCTGCTGTGCTTCTCTGAGTGCATTTGGGTTTGCTGAGCAGTGTAGCCACCTACAGACAATCAAACCTGCATGAAACCTGTGATTTCTGTTGTTTGTTTGCACATAAGACCTGCTCATTCCAGCTGGCTTTGCTTCCTTGCAAATATGTGTGGGATTGCAGACTGTGAAATCATTTCCTGAACATTCTCTCCAACCAGGTTTTGCAAAGGCATCTTTTCAAAAAGCTGTTCTGAATCAGCAGGGGCTACCCTGACCCAAGAAGCCAAAAGTCTGGTGCAGCCTATTGCCTTGTGCTTTTTAGAAAAGAAATCAATCTTTGCTTTCCCAGACCAGTGTTCTTTTGGAGAAAGACCAAGGGGTTGTTAATGGAACAGAACATAAACTGAACAGGGCTCATTAAATCAATCATGTTTCCTGTATTTGCTTTGGATGGTTATTTGAGAAACTGGTAATTTTGGACCCGTCACACGCTGGCTGTTTGGGACAAAACACGTGTCCAAGGATGGCTAGCTGTTTTGTTCATAATCTCACTTTTTCAATAAAATTTATAAAGATGACTTTAAAATATTTTTATCGTGCTAGATAAAGGAGATACAACTGTAGTCTGACTGACACGGTGTGGCTCTTTTGTACAGTTGGGATCCATGTAGAAATGTCAAATGTCCAGGGTCCCCTTTGCATTTCATGGACTTTTGGCCCCACAGTTTACAGGTTAGCCGTGTCTCTTCTGTTGTATACCTGCATATATGCACCTGGTAAAATGGGCTGTAGTCCTCAAAAGCTTAGGTCACAATTAATCTTAGGCCCTTTCCACACTGCAATGGTGCGGGAGTGCGACGGCATCAACAATGCCGACGCAACCCCCCCTTCCCCAGGACCGTTTGCATGGACGGTCCCGGGAGGGTGGCAGGCAGCGGTGCAGCCTTCGCACAGGCTGTGCCGTCGCCAAACGCCTACCTTGTCTCCTGGCTTCCAGCTTGTCGCAGAGGCCAGGGGACATGCCCCTGCAGGCTGGAGCGATGGCTCTGGAGTTGCAGGCCAGGGTGGCGTGTCCCCTGGCCTCAGCGACAAGCTGGAAGCCAGAAGACAAGGTAGGCGTTTGGGGACGGTGCAGGGGAAATGGCGCCTTCCAGCCGCTGCCATTTCCACGGCAGCAGTTGGAAGACTCTGCTTCCGAAAAACATTGCTCAGGGAGTGAGGTTCGGAAGCAGCGTCTTTGCGCTGCTCGGGGGTTGCGAGGCCGGCGCTGCTGCGATGCAGTGGCGGCGGCTGTGTGAACCCCTCCCCAGGGATGCTGTTTTTAGCGTCCCTGGGGCGCTCTTTCCCACCCGTACGGAAAGGGCCTTAATCTTTTATGTGTAAGGAAATTCTTCCTTGTTTTGCTATGGAACCTTTTTTGATAGGTATTTGCACTGGTAGATATAGGCAGTGGTGGGATTCAGCAGGTTCTCACCCATTCAGCATAACCAGTTGTTAAAATGGTCCTTGTAAAAAACCCGTTGTTAAATTATTTGAATCCTACCGCTGGATATAGGCATATAACAACCACAGGGCACATGTATAAGTTCAAGCAAACCTAGAAGAATAGGTACAGCTGCCAATCTGGAGCACAAAAACTCGGGTCTGTGCGTGCCTGGATCGGAGCAGAAGGATCCATGAGCATTGACCATAGTATAGATTCAGGTTGGTATTCCAGGGGTGTTGCCACTTTATCCCTGGCTTATTAGACTAAAAATCATACTCCCATAATGCATGAGTGTTGCACATGCACTAGAGTGTGTGTAACCTCAGCTTGTGGGTTCTGTGGGGCAGTACTTGGAATGAGTTGCAACAACAATTTTTAAACAACAAAATGGTTTACTTTTCTTTACAATTAACACTTTTAAAACATCAACATTTAACGTTACAATTCAAGGTCCTGTTCAGGTTGCATTTCAAGTCCTTCTATTTACAGTCTACTGATATTGCCAAGTCCAAATTCTTCTTTGCAAGTTGGCTGGCTCCTGAAGACTCCAAGGGCTTGATGAACAGGTTGCAACATGATGAAGGTCTCCAGGAGAACTCTCACCCATTACAACCACAAAAGAAAACCCTTAACAAGGTGTTAAGGGCTTATAGAAATCAAGGTCCGAGTCTGGTACCCTTGTCTTCTGCGAAGAGCTCTTGCAGCCTTTCTGCTGCTCTGAGTCTCCACCCCCTTACTGGGTCAACCCATTCTGGGCCAACCCATTCTGGGCATGGGGGTTACATGTGCACTAGAGTACACAAGGGAAGAATAACAGTTCAATGGTACCATGCACATTCTGTATGCAGGCACTCTCAGGTTAAAACCATGGTGTCTTCAGTTTCAAAAAGTCTGATGTAGCGCAGCTGAAATGGACCTCTGCAGGAAACTCATAGATCCCATAAGTAACCTTGAATAGGGCTTGTGCCCATCTACATGCACTCAGAGGGGAAACAGAACTCTGTTGGCTCTGTGGGATATTGTAGCTTCTTAAATCCCCATAATAATGTGCAATAATACTGTGTGGCCATGTTCATGCATCAGAGAACAGAAAAGCTTTGTTGTGCCCTATGCAGGCATTATGCCTGAGGTAGAACAATTTGAGGGTCCATTCTTAAACCATAATTCTCTTTATGTGTTTTGAGTTTCTAATACGGAGATTTAATCATGAACAGTGTATATACCTGAAGTTTTTGGTGGCACAGAAAGATGGCAATTTTCTCTCATCCCTTGGATCTCAAAGCAAGAATTTTGGGAAATTACTAGAAGAGAGACAGGCTTTATCCTGGGCATGCATCTGCGAAACAAACCATATTGGGTTGTGGGGTTTTTATTTTCTAAATGTCTATGCTTCTTGGAATACCTAGCACTTATGAATACTGCTAATACACCTTATTCAGCCTTGGTTGTTTTCTACATTCTAGGATTTCCTGATGGAAACATTCATCATGTTTAAGGATCTGATTGGAAAGAACGTCTATGCAAGTGACTGGATGGTTATGACTATGATGCAGAGCAGGTAATAAACCTGTTGTCCCTATTTCATAGCCCAAAGCATTTTTCCTATGGTCTTGCATAGTCTCGGATAATGTGCATGTTGATACAGCAATATCCTCATCAGATGCAAGTCTGTTATGAGGGTAATATATGTGATGTAGCACCCTGTAAAAGCCCTTTGTGGGTGTGGGTTCTCAATGGATAAAAGCATATTTTTCTGCATTCCTGGGGAGTTTCCTGAATACATAAAAATCCTTGCTTTGACCTGGCTTTGCTTCATTTGTGATTGGCATACATTGCTATGTGTACTCTTACAGTAAAAATGCAAATTGCACCCTTTCTGGTTTAAATGTTGATAGTTAGCACTTTTGAATGTGCCAGATTGAATATGGCTAAAAATTAAACTGAGTGCAAAACTTCCTTTGTTTTCTGCACCATTACTGAGTTACTAAAGTGATGTCTCTTTAACACGGGTTGTTTTGAACTCACAGAACCATCTCCTTGAAGATCATGTTGTTTTTAAAAACAATATAAATGGTCTCGGCTTCTTAGCCAGTATAAAATAGAAACAGTGCCTGATAATTTGTGGAAACACTTCCAAACACCTCCTCTGGCTTTACAGGGATTACAGATACTTGCAGCATTTCCTCATCCATGTTTCCTTAACTTTTCCAGCGTTTTTCTTCGAGCCATTAACCAATATACTTCTGTGCTCCACCGCTTCTTCTTGAATGAGACAAGTTTTGAACTGCAGGTAACGTCAGTCCTGATGGTGTCATCTGCACCTCTGGCAATCATTTCTCAGGATTTGCAGTAGAAGTTAGTAATGTCTGTATAATTCAAAGCGTTTTTAAAATGCTATTATTAACTTTCTGACTGAGGTCTTCCACTTCAGTAGAGACATCTGGTGAGTGGAGCTGGGCTGAAGTAGTGCATTGTTGATGTGAGAAGCTATTCTTTCACTGCACATGCAAAAAGTGTTGGGAGAAACTGGAGCTGTTGAACTCATTCTTCAGCAGAGAGGAGAGGCATTGAAAGTGATGCAGTGACTGCCAATCTTTACCTTTGAGATTGAAGAACTCTGCCTTGTCAGAGCTGCAAAGGATGAGGGGGAGGGCGGGTCTAGTTGTCTTACTGGCTGCTTTGGGGACTGAAGTTCCTTCCCTGGTGAATGGTTAAGAAGGGGTGCTGCAGATTAAGTGTGAGCTCCACTTTCTCCTGCCTTTGCTTCCCAAGTGATTTGTATTTCTGCCTCAGAATCCCAATCCACGGTGGATTTTTCTCTGTTATGAGCAACTCTGGGTCCTCATAGGAAAGAAAACTGAGAAATTATTAATCCAAATTTAATCAAGTCTGTTCTGTAACATATTCTCCCCTTTTCAATTCCCTCCCTCTCAGCTGTGGAATAATTACTTTCACTTGGCTGTAGCCTTTCTTACCCACGATTCCCTCCAGCTGGAGAGCTTCTCGCAGGCCAAACGGAACAAGATGGTCAAGAAGTAAGTTTTCATGTGAGTTTTTTCATATTATTTGTTTTACTTTTTAGGACCAGTTTGCACTTTAAAACATGTGGTCTTGGAACATCAGCCTTGCTTCCATTTGCACCCCAACTGCGTCCATTGCAGAGGCAGTAGTCCTCTGCAGAAGACTTTGCTCTGATATAAGTGGTGCTTTTGGGTTCCTTTCTCCCACATTTGCTTCTCTCTCCCAACTAAAAACTTCATTTAAAAAGAGATGGTTGATGGCATAAGCAACTTTGCTTCTATCATAAGCAACTTTGCTTCTATCAACTTTGCTTCTATCCCGGTCGCGGCTAGCTCCTTGGTACACTGAGGAGCTACGCCATATGAAACGGGAGCTCAGACGGCTAGAGCGAGTGTGGAGGAAATCTCGTGACAGGGCTGCGCGAACATCTTATAGGACGTTTATGAAGGCCTATGAGATGGCGACTTGCAGCCCTGTCTTTCTTCTCCTCCTCTCTCGCATCTGCTAGCTCTCGCCTGGCACAATTATTTCGTATCATTCGGTCACTCACCTCATTGTCTGAGGGCTCTACAAATCAACAATTGGCTATTAGCTGTGAGGCATTTATGAGCTTTTTTGTGGATAAAGTCGCGTCGCTCCGCCAGGACCTTCCTTCCACCTTAGAGACAATAAATGAACTGGAGGCTCCCTTGCCGTCTTCTGGCGCTTGTTTGACCCAGCAGTTTTCCCTGCTCTCTGAAGCCAGCTGTCGACATTGTGGGTCCTGGCTTCTGTTAGACCTACTACCTGTCCTCTGGATCCGGGTGGCCCCTCCTGGCTTATTAAAGCATGCCGGGTGGAGCTACTGACCCCACCTGTTGAATATCGTCAATAGCTCCCTTGAGCCAGGAGTTATTCCGGTGGGTTGGAAGGAGGCAGTGGTCCGCCCACTCTTAAAAAAGCATCCATCGTTAGATCCCTGGAGATCTGGCCAATTACCGCCCCGTTTCGAATCTTTCGTTTCTGGGGAAGGTAATTGAGAGAGTGGTGTTGGAGCAGCTTCAGGGCTTCCTGGAGGACACATCGGCGCTCGATCCCTTCCAGTATGGCTTCCATGCTGGGCATGGGACGGAGACTGTTCTTGTCGCCGTCACAGATACGCTCCGTATGCTACCTGACTGAGGCGGATCGGCGCTGCTGGTGTTGTTAGATCTTACCGCAGCGTTTGATGTGGTCGACCACGACCTTTTGACCCACCGCCTGGCCGCTTCTGGGGTGCGGGGCACTGTCTTTCAGTGGATTGCCTCGTTTCTCCGGGACTGGGGTCAGCAAGTGTGGTGCGGGGACCAAGCTTCCCGGAGGTGCCCACTTCATTGTGGTGTGCCTCAGGGGGCACTGTTGTCCCCGCTATTATTTAACATCTATATGCGACCCCTTGCTCATTTGGTACGGAGCTTTGGGCTGACCTGTCATCAGTACGCTGATGACACTCAGCTCATTCTGTTGATGGAGAGGGGAACGGTCATCGCCCCTGCGGCTCTCCAGCATTGTTTGGAGGCGGTTGCTGGTTGGTTGAAGCAGAGCAGGTTAAAACTGAACCCGTCAAAGACGGAGATCCTCTGGCTGGGGCGGGAAGGAGGGGGTGGGGATCTCCAGCCGCCAACATGGGAGGGGGCTACATTGGCACCGGCCTCCTCCATTCGTAGCCTGGGGGTCCACCTGGATTCATCTCTTTCAATGGAGACCCAGGTGGCCCATGTAACCCGGGTTGCGTTTTTCCATCTGCGCCAAGCCCGGCGGCTGGCCCCCTTCCTCTCTCAACCGGACCTGGCCACCGTGATCCACGCAATGGTCACCTCCAGACTGGATTATTGCAACTCGCTCTACACAGGCCTTCCCTTGCGTCTGATTCGGAAATTAAAATTGGTCCAGAATGCGGCGGCACGCTTGCTCACAGGAGGTGCCGCCAGAGACCATATCTCGCCTGTGCTGTGCCGCCTGCACTGGTTACCGATTGAATTCCGAATTGTTTTCAAGGTGTTGGTTTTGACCTTTAAGGCCTTGCGCGGCCTGGGACCCTCGTACCTACGGGACCGTCTTGCCCCATATGTCCCAAATCGGCCTCTGCGCTCAGCAGAGGCAAATTTACTGGTGATCCCTGGCCCCTCAATGATGCGGCTGGCCTCCACCCAGGCCAGAGCCTTTACAGCTCTGGCCCCTGCCTGGCGGAACGCTCTTCCTCCAACTACGCAGGCCCTGCGGGATCTTAATGAATTTTGCAGGGCCTGCAAGACGGAGCTGTTCCACCGGGCCTTTGGGGAGCCCGGCCGCTGATGCCCCCCCCACTTTCTAAAATCTGTGGACCCTGCCATTCCCCCTCCCTCTTCTTTCCTCCCCCCCTCTTTTCTTAGGGGACTACGAGTAGGACGCCATCGGTAATTTTGATAGATGCTGCATTTTAATGGGGGTCGATTTTAACTTATAGAGCCATATTTAATAACTATTTAAAAATTTGATTTTATTTGTGCTCTATCTATTTGTTTGTTCGCCGCCCTGAGCCCTTCGGGGGAGGGCGGTTTATAAATATAATAAATAAAAATAAAATAATAAATAATAAAATAATATAACCTAATCGTCTGTCACTACTTACCAGCTGAAGACCAAAGTTTTATGGCATGGGGCAGAAGGGTGGCCAACTGTTTGCAGAACCAGGCCTTGGTTCCCCTGGATATTTGTGAAAATCAAATGTTGGTGTGTATTCCCACTCTCTTTCTCTCTCTAATTCCATGTACTCTTTCTGCAGATATGGGGACATGAGGAAGGACATTGGCTTCAAAATAAAAGACATGTGGAATAACTTAGGTAAGCATCAAGCACCTGCTAAGAATGTGGAGTGGCAGTTATGGGGTCTACATAGCTTGAGTAGTGCAGAGTCAGCCTTCATTTGTAAGATCAAGCTGTACACAGTGCATTCCTTCATCTCATGGGCAGGCCACAAGCTTTTTTGCTGGAGAGGTTGTCTTTGGAGACTGAAGGATATATAGGAGAAAGTGGGGTTGAGAATCTGAATACTTGATGGCACACTGGCACAGTGGTGGTTTTAAACCAGATCTCCCCAGCTATGCTGGTTACAGTCCTGAGTTCCTCACTAAAGGTAATGCAAAGAATGGTGGGTATGATTATAATGTGCTCAAAGCAGTGAAAAGAGTGAACAGGCCACCAGTACCCTTGAAAATGCCTCTCAGCCATTACAGCACATAGAATTTCAGGAGCATGGCAGCTAAAAGGGTGAAACTACAATCTGAGGATCCCTGGTTCAAATCTTGCCTCCTCTTTAACCTCACTTGATAGCCTTGACAGACTATTTAGCCTTATGGAGATACTACTGGCACTACTTTACAGGGCTGCTGTAAGAATGATAAGAAGATACTGGCTGTTGTGGGTTTTCTGGGCTGTGTGGCCATAGGTCTGGAAAACAGACTTCGAAAACAGCCTGGAAAACCCACAACAGCCAGTTGATTCCAGCCGTGAAAACCTTCAGTAATGCATAGATAGGATAATTTAGAGAAGGTTCTTCAGACACTGAAACCACTCTATACATGTGGAGCATTGTTAATCATTATTATTCTATTAACAAGAGCAGTGTGTTCTGAAGCAGATGTGGCAGAATGGCCATCTGCTTTGTCCCTGATCCCCTTCTTTGCAGGACCTCACAAGATCAAATTCATCCCTTCTATGGTTGGCCCGATCCTGGAGGTGACCTTGACACCTGAGCCTGAATTGCGAAAGGCAACCATCCCCATCTTCTTTGATATGATGCAGTGTGAATTTAACTTCAGTGGGAGCAGGAGCTTCCATAAGGTATGGGAAAAGTACAAAAATGGGTTTCTGGAGGGAAGTGGGAGGTTGAGATTTGGGGTATGTGATATATATATATAGACAGTCACATACAGGCAGTAGAATGTTGAGAGCCCAAAGGCTTAATATAGAACTTCACATGTTCAGCTGGAGGAAACTGTGAGCATTCTTAGCCAGAGCACTGAGAGTTTTGAGGAGAGAACTGAAGTGAGAATCAGAGTGAACAGGACAGTTTTAAAATAGGGAATCTGTGCCAAGGTCCTGGAGTTAACCTCAATACAGTGACACTGATTAATCACACCAGTGGCTTCACTGATTTTTCGGAGGAGAACTCACTCAGATATGGGGCAGTGAAACTCCTGAGGGTGGTTGAGTTTTTAAAGAGAGAAAGGATTGGGTTTCCTGGAGGAAAGTCCCAAGTCCTTCTGTGAGAAGCACAGTGACACTCTAGTGGAGAAGTGACACTCTAGTGGAGAGACTTTCAAGTTAGTGTCTGAGGAACTGTGTAGGTTACACTTACCCATCGGCAGAATTAAAGGTTTAGCACATAAACTAGAAAGCCAAACAGAAAGCTGGTGGGTCTTTATTGTGTGTATACAACAAATTGAAGGCACTAAACAAATTGACAGCAACAAATTGAAGGCACTGAAGAAAGTAACCTGTATGAACCTTGTATTAAGTGTAAAAAGATACTGAAACAACTTGTAAATAGTAACCTATCTAAAACTAGCTTCTTGTCTTTGTGTGTGTGTGTGTGTGTGTATTTGTCCTTTGCCAGAAAAACTTCCTGATTTAGTTCTTGTAAATAAAAACATTTGATTCTTTGTTAACCATTATAAGTCTCTGGTGCCAGATTATTATTATTTTATTTTCTGACATGAAGGAAAATGTTATTTAGGGATCCCTTCAGAGTTGCTTATCTTCCTGTCTGTGAAGTGACCATGTGAAACAGCTGAAGAAAGTTCTTTTAAATACAGGAAGTGCAGATAAACATCTTGTGTTGGCAGTTTTGGGATATGAAGTGGATCATCAATATTATATGATTTCTGATTCTTTTGCTTTGCCTTTGTAGTTTGAAAATGAACTTATAACCAAACTGGATCAGGAAGTTGAAGGGGGTCGAGGAGATGAACAGTACAAGGTTTTGCTGGAGAAACTGTAAGTGTGTGAGTGCTCTTGATTATCTTTATAGGTATACTATTTGTCTGGCCTAGACAGGTGCCACCATTATCATGGACCTCTTCCTATGAAAAGTAAACACTATATATGCAGTCACTGAGAACCAGTGTTGTGTCTTGGTAAGAATGTTGTACTGAGATCTGGGACGACCTACGTTCCAATCCTCATTCAAATATAAAGCTCATTTTGGGCATTGGAACAATTCCTATCTCTCAGCCTGACTTACTTCACAGTGTTGTGGAGTCAAAATGGAGGAGGAGAGAACCATATAGTGAAGGTCAGGGCTTAAAGGCTGTTTAAGAAAAGGTAGTGCAGTTTCAGAAAGGAAAAAAAACTTAAAAGTTTTAAAATGCTGAAGAACACTCTGGGAGTCTAGTTCAATAGGGGAAACCAAATAAAGGGTTAAGACTCTGGGAGTCTAGTTCAAGAATGGAAACCAAATAAATGGTTAAGAAGAGTGGAACCCCCTCTTCCTTTGCTCAAATTGCCGCTGCCCACACACACAGTTCTTTTTACAGATTGACAGAGAAATAAGAAATTTTCATCATGTCTGTTTTTTCCTGCAATACTTTGCATAACATAGTTTTAATGTCACATTCTAAGCCTTGAGTAGTACTGCAGCATATATCAGTGCTGCCATTACAGGTAGTTCAGGCTGGAGCTGTGTTTTCTCCCAACTAGAAGATTTTAGATGAGTGTGTTTCTTTTAAATGCAAATGTGACAACTGAAAGGAGTCCTCATGTGCCAAGGCCGTCCTCACTTTCGATCTATCCAAAGGCTGAACAAGTTATCCTGCCACAGGCTGACACTAAGCGATCTGCTGGCAGGAATTAATTCTCAGCTGCATTACCTCATGCTCAGGACTATTGGCACTTTCACACATGCAGAATAATGCACTTTCAATCCACTTTCACAATTGTTTGCAAGTGGATTTTGCTAGTTCGTCCAGCTGCAAAGTGCATTGAAAGTGGATTGAAAGTGCATTATTCTGCATGTGTGAAAGTACCCCAAGTCTATGTTGCCCTTTAAAAATCCCTGTTGTGCATGAAACAAACCCACAGCCAGCATTAACTAGTTTGATTCACACTGGATTTTTGACACTTGGAACAACAACTAGCATGACAGAAAGCTACAAAAGAGAAAACTGTTGTAGAGGTTTGAGGGACGACTAAGGCCTCTGCTAAGGATTGTCCATATGTCCGTTTTGTTTTCTGAACTTTTCACAAGACTGACATTTCCTGTCATCCATGAGTGTTAGAAGGATATTGCCTTGTTTTAAAACATAAAATGGAATCCATGTAACAATAATACAATTTTTTTCCTGGTATAGGCTGAGGTAGAACAAAAGGAATCATTCTGACATTTTCTTTTTACTGACCCTTGTATTTTCATATTTTCAGACTGTGTCTGTAGCTTTTCGTATGTACGCTGAACCATTGAGGTGGAGCAGGTTGGGGGGTGAAATTAAATATAATGTAAAAAGTAGAATTTCTAATGTGTCTCTTCTTTCTTCATTCCAATGCGCTCGCCACAGTCTGCTGGAACGCTGTCAGAAGCATACGTACCTATCAAGCTCAGGGGAGGTATTTGCTCTGTTGGTTAGCAGCTTGCTGGAGAATCTCCTGGATTACAGGACCATCATGCAAGATGGCAGCAAAGAAAACCGCATGAGTTGCACCGTGAATGTGCTGGTACGGGCAGGGATCTCAGACTATCCAAATGACTTCTATTATACTATCTCTTGGACAAACCTGGTGCTGCATTCATGGGCCGAAACCCCATGAATGCAGGGAGAATGTGCATATTATGTTTGTTTTGTTTGACATCTATAGATGTTGAGCCTGACGCTGCTGAGAATGACATGTCTGCTGTTCCCCTCAGTTTTTTCCTGGGACAGATGGGTTAGCTGGCTGATAGCTATGTCCACATTTCAAGCAGGTTTTATAGGCCCAAATAAGGATTTTATCCCAGGGCTCCACAGCCCAAATCAAACATGGTGTCAGTTATTTTTCAGATGAACCTCTTGTTAAGAACACATGCCTTCTGTATGTATTTGATTTGCACTTTTCTCTGTGAAATTTGGTTCTGTTATTCAGAGTACTACTTTTTTCTTTTGCAGAATTTTTATAAAGAAAAAAAGAGAGAGGATATATACATCAGGTGAGCCCTCTATTGGAGGTGTGGGGTGAATAGGGGGAATTGTTGTGCGGTGGATTCTTCCTTTGGAACTCAAGCCTTGGCCATTACAATAGTTTTCTGACGTGTTTTATCATTCTAGATATTTGTATAAACTCCGGGACCTGCACAGAGATTGTGAAAACTACACCGAGGCAGCTTACACGCTTCTCCTTCATGCTGAGTTACTCCAGGTGAACTTTTGACAGCAATAACTGGTAGTGACCAACTTTGAAGTTCTGGTACCACTCTACCACCTCATTCTATTCCCCGTGTGGAACAGCTCAGTGAGAAATTTTCTATGGGATTGAAACACCCCTAACTTTTATTTTCTAGACCAGGGGTAGGGAACCTGCGGCTCTCCAGATGTTCAGGAACTACAATTCCCATCAGCCTGTTCTAGACCATATCCCTGATCTCTGTAGACTTTTAGAAGGTTTCTATTTGGATGTCTCAGATTGTGGAATTGTGTTCCCAGGAGCAATATTACAGAAATGATCATGTTCTTTTTCTTACGCTAGTGGTCTGACAAGCCATGTGTCCCACATCTGCTTCAGAGGGACAGCTACTATGTCTATTCACAACAGGAGCTCAAGGAGAAGCTGTACCAGGAAATCATTGCATTCCTAGACAAAGGCAAGGTGAGCCAGCGTGTGTGGGACTCCTTGGGTGTTTTCAAACAGGCAGAATTGGAAGATGTGGTCTGTTAGACAAGAACTACTTAAGGAGTAGCCCCACCCATGGAGTTTTAGTGGGCAGCTCTGCCTTTTTTTTGGTTACTTGTAAATAGGTGGGCATTTTTTTAGTATTGTTAATGATTATCAAGACAATCTTTATCATCAAGATTTATGAGTGCTGGTGGAGCTTGCTAGTTCAAGACTCTTCTCAGCCACAAGTTATCTAGGTAGCACTAGGTCACCCAACTGCAATATGACAAATGATGTAGGCCTGTTTTCCAGGATTTTGAACAATTACTGTTGTATGGATTATTACTTCTGGGGAGGATTGGGGTCTGTAGAACCCTTTATTCATACCTACTTGTTTCCTGAGAACAGGAGTGGCATGAAAAGCAAACTGGCCATCTTCAGGAAGAAAGGAAAATTACATCTCTCCTTCTGTTGCTAAATTTTAGCCTGGACCTAATTCTGGGTTTTGATTTTTCTTTCTGAATTATTAATGTGGTGTTGTTGAATAGAGATTATATGCACGATTTGGAATCAAATCTGTGTGAAGTGTTTTCATTACTGAAAGCCCTCATGAATGTTAGATAGCTTCATTATTGTTGATGAGTACTGATACAGTCTTTTTCAGTGTTTATGGTACTGTGTATAAGGCCGAGGATGTTATGATTGTCCTCAAGGCCTATTAGTTCTCCCCTGTCCTGGAGGACATCTTGTGAGTGTTTCCCACCCTGTGCTCAGGGAGGCAGAAAATGATGTAAAAGCTCCTCTTCCCGTCCGCATGGGAATTCCCCCTGAGACAGTTCTTTTCCTGCCTCCACAGGGAGAAGCAGCAAGGGTGCCTGTAACCTCATGCCCCCCACTCTGATTTGTG
The DNA here is from genome assembly GCF_021028975.2 of Sphaerodactylus townsendi. Taxonomy (NCBI): domain Eukaryota; kingdom Metazoa; phylum Chordata; class Lepidosauria; order Squamata; family Sphaerodactylidae; genus Sphaerodactylus; species Sphaerodactylus townsendi. The sequence continues at coordinate 2,544,660 of NC_059436.1, forward strand.
GAACAGCAATTTGAAAGATTTAATTTAGCGTTTGGTAGCTCATCTTTTGGTACCTGTTATGTTTTAATTATATACAATCACCCTTACTTTTAAACTTTTTTAAAAAAATTGTCATCATGTTGATATAACCACCTATACTGAACATTTGCACTTGCATGACTCAGCTCTTGTGGCAGGCTCATGTGACCTTAAAGATGTAACTGAAATATGGATTACCTAGCTTATGTTACAGGAGGGTTACATGCGTAAGAATTACTGGGATAAAGTATACATAATCCTTTGTGTCCTTTGCAGATCCTACGCATTTGTTATGAAGATAGCTTGGTTATCTGGTTGAGTAACTGTGTTTCTCTGTATTAATTAATCTCTGCTGATCCATTGGCCTGTTTATTTCTTTTTATGATCCTGAAGATGTGGGAGAAGGCAATCCAGCTAAGCAAGGAGCTGGCTGACATGTATGAGAACAAAGTTTTCGATTATGAAGGGCTGGGCAGTCTCTTGGTAAGAGCTGTAGTTTTTTAAGGGAAGTGGTAAAGGAGGATATCCAAAGGGGACAAAACAATCCCTGTCACTCCCAGCACTCCTAGCAGAGGACCATAGCACCAAACTGGGAGCAGAGGGGTCACTAGGATAGATATGTCCTGTCTGGTAGAGCTCAAAAGGAATTTAGTCTAAATGTGTCAAGCCCCGGGTCTGTGACTCAAATAACACTCCATAACTTGAAGGTTTAGACGTCTTTATTGGCAGACAACAGAGGCTGGAGGGAAAAAGCTAATTCTGCTGGAGCATTCAAACAACCCCAATATATCAATCCCACATCCCTTTCCCTATCCCTTAGCTCTATCCCACACTACAGAAGGTGTGAAAGACAGGAATGCAGGATGGACTCAAGGTCAGAAGACTATGGCAGATTCCCCATGGGCCAAAAACAGCGGTGTGAAAATGGTGTAAAATGGTTGAAAATGGTGTAAGCAGTGGCATAGTGGCTAAGAGCAGGTGCACTCTGATCTGGAGGAACCGGGTTTGATTCCCAGCTCTGCCACTTGAGTTGTGAAGACTTATCTGGGGAATTCAGATTAGCCTGGGCACTCCCACACATGCCAGCTGGGTTACCTTGGGCTGGTCACAGTTCTTCTGAGCTCTCTAAGCCCCACCTACCTTATAGGGTGTTTGTTGTGAGGGGGGAAGGGCAAGGAGATTGTAAGCCCCTTTGAGTCTCCTTCAGGAGAGAAAGGGGGGATATAAATCCAAACTCTTCTTCTTCTTCTAAAAGGGTTTACACCGTTTTCACACCGTTTTTGCACCACTGTTTTTGGCCCATGTGGAATCCGTCTGAGATAATGCCACCTGGCCCTGGGTGCCTCTACTTGGTTACCTAAGAAAAGCAAAAGTGTTTTGCCATCAGCTTGTTCATTCCCCCATTCCTTCTAGTGCTTCTCTGCTTTATGGCAGGCTCCCACCTGACAAAATGGTGTCATTCTCTCTCATACACAAAGAGCCAGCTGGATCAGAGCAATGATCCATTTAGTCCAGCGTCCTTTTTCAATAACGGCTGGCCAGAGGCTTCTGTGAAGCCTACAAAATGGGGCATAAAGGCAATAGCTCTTCTACTGTGTGTATGTATATTATATATTTTAGGCTGGTCTCTCTGTAACTGGTATGCAGAACCTATAGGCTTTATAGAGCTATTGTTTGATTCTTTAGTGGGAGTGAACTTCAAAACCACTGAAGTTAAGCAATTTAATGAGGCACTGAAGTTTAGCAATTTAAAATCCCATTAGCACAACTTTAAAATGAAAGTTTTAAAATTTCCCCCTCTCCTCCTCTAACACTTACAGAAAAAACGGGCCACATTCTATGAGAACATCATGAAGGCGATGAGACCTCAACCAGAATATTTTGCTGTTGGATATTATGGGCATGGATTCCCCTCCTTTCTCCGGGTAAGAATGTTGTTTCTGGCCAGATGGCTAAATAGTCCTTTAAAATCCTAGGATATGTAGAAAATCTATACTGTTGTCAGCAAACTTTAAAGACTAAAACTTTAAAGATTACAATTACCAGGGGCGGCTTGGACAGGTGCCGTGACAGCAGGTCCTGGCCTGCCACTACAGCATCCATCCAACCCGCCCCAAGAGCCGCTCCCGAGCATGGGGGTAGGGGGCGGCCAAGGCAGGTGTTGTCCCCAGGCGCCATTTCCCCCTGATACGCTTCTGCACAAAGGCATCCCTTCTTTTCTCTTTTTTATTTATCCTAATGTAGAACAAGATCTTCATCTACCGGGGCAAGGAATACGAAAGGAGAGAAGACTTCAGTTTGAAACTACTAACCCAGTTTCCAAATGCTGAGAAGCTGAGCAGCACAGCTCCCCCACCAGATGAGATCAAAGCTTCCCAAAAGCAATGTATCTTTTGGGGTATCATTTAGTTGTGCTATTTTGCTTCCTATGCAGCAGGGAGAAGATATGGAGATATATACCTCATATTGTGGGACTGTGGATCACCTGGAGTTTACTTAGAGAACAATTTTTAAAACTGTGTACAGTTTTCAATGCAAGGATACGGCATCGTCAAACCTCACTAGTTCAGATTTAAGACATTTTTCCTAGTGTTCTCCCTAGCTAAAGCTTCCCATACTACATTGCATCCCTTTCCAGAGGCAGCTGGATCTAAAGTCATTCCCTTGGCCCAAAATAAACCAGCTGCAATGCCTGGATCCAAGCCAAGGCCCTTCTTAAAAACATTCTTGGAAAAGTAATGTGCCCTTTCATATATTATTGTCAGAGGCAGATTAATATATGCCATGGGTATCTTTATGAAAGTTGGAGGAAGCCTCTTATAGCCCTTAAATTCAGGTTTGCCTCTATTCAGTTTTTCCTATCAACTCTTTACTTTTGAACAGAAGTTGCTTCTGTGCTCACTCTTAAAAATCTGAAGAGGCCTGGGCAATGCAACGGCATATATATTATACAGCAACCTACTCACTGCTCCTTCACCTTGCCCCCTCACCAGCTGGGCTTGTTCCTTTTGAACTTTTATTCACTTTTCTATCTTTTCAGGGATAGTTTTAGGATTGTGAAGGACAGTCCTGATCTCAATCTACAGTAGAGGTTTTCAGACTAGGTTCTGGTGTACCCCGAAGGAAGCTTATTGTTGGTTCTTCAACAAGATCAGTGGTGGGAGGCAAGCTTCCTTTTCAGGTTGATTTATCTGCCATTACTGGATCTTCTCTTGCAATGTGCAACCACAGAGGAGTTACTGGGCGTGTTTTAAGGTATATTTTCAGGTTGCCCAGAGTGACAAGGAAAATGCAGAGGTGGGTCAACGCTCCTCTCAGTTGAAATATGTGTGCTTTAAAACATGCCCCCAAATCCTTTGCACCACTCAGGAATGCCATGGCAAGAAAAAGGGCTATAATTCTGTGGTAAAATTCCTTGCATGCAGAAGGCTTTGGTTCAACCCTGGCATAACTAGTTTAAAAGACCAACAAAGACCAATGACCTGGCTTGGTATGAAAGTCCTTTATGCATATGCATAAATTTTGATATTCATCATGGGAACGTTTTCTCTAAAGACAGAAAGTTTGAAAACCGCTGTTATGCAATATTTGATCTTGATTCCTATGTTGTTGTTTTTTGGTATTTTGAAAAGGTGTCTTGTACCTAGTGTGGAATGATCTCTTGCACAGATCTCCATTTCCTCCTTAGCACATGCATTTGTCCTGAGTAAAATGTGCTTATTCTGTCAAAACCTTTTTTGCTTCTTATCCTTAATGGACACAACTCAGATGTGCAGTGCTTCATCGTTAAGCCTGTAATGAACCCCCCACCGAACTACAAGGACAAGCCTGTTCCGGAGCAGATACTGAAGTAATTTCTTTTTCAATGTATTGTCGAAGGCTTTCATGGCTGGAATCACTGGGGTGCTGTGTGGTTTCCGGGCTGTATGCCGTGTTCTAGCAGCATTCTCTCCTGACATTTCGCCTGCATCTGTGGCTGGCATCTTCAGAGGATCCGATATTCAGATCCTCTGAAAATGCCAGCCACAGATGCAGGCGAAACGTCAGGAGAGAATGCTGCTAGAACACAGCCATACAGCCCAGAAATCACACAGCACCCCAATTTCTTTTTCCCTTCATTTCTCAAAGCCAAGTGCTTGCGCTGGACAGCAACCAGCAGTTGGACTTGGGGATTTCTTAAGGAGCTGAATGGCCATCTGTCAGGAGTGCTTTAATTATGTGTTCCTGCATTGCAGGGGGGTCGGACTTGATGGCCCTTGGGGTCTCTTCCAACTCTATGATTCTACAGTTACACAGTATATGGGGGGTGATGGAAGCCTACCACCAGCAGCACACTGACTAACTAGCCAGGGTCTCCTCGGATTCCCTTGTTTTTGCCTCTGGTTTATCACCGCTTTTCCTTGTATATACAGCCACACTCATGAGTAGCATTGGATATATGGCAGGCAATTGCATTTTCCACCAACCTGTCTCTTCCTTACTACTACCAAGGGAGCTTATATCCCCAATCTTTGTTTTAAGTTGATCACCACTTTTGAACAAAACAATAGCAGCACAGGAATCAGAGTTTGGTTTGAAACTGGTTGAAAATCCCTATTATTTGTTTGACTTTTCCAATATGCTCCTTTTAGCTTCTATAGAGCCAATGAAGTGCAGCAATTTACATATTCCCGTCCATTCAGGAAAGGAGAGAAAGATCCAGAGAATGAGTTTGCGGTGAGTCCTCAGTTTTTTGAACTCAACTTTTACTTCCCACCCCGCACCCCAGGGTTTAAGTGGTTTTCCCTCATTATACTGAATGCAGTAGCCAGCAAAAGGACAGAGACCTGCACTTTGAGAATCTTTTCCTCTTTTTTGCTTTCTCTGCTTATTAAAAAGTACTACCTGAGGTAATTGTCAGTATACCAGTGTATGCCATTCTGGCTACTTTTTGCTTTGTTAGCTTGTTAGTTTCTTTTTTGTTTTTCTTAGTTTCTTTTTTGTTTTTTGGCTTACTAGACAATGTGGATAGAAAGAATCACCTACACCACTGCCTATTCGTTCCCCGGGATTCTCAAGTGGTTTGAAGTCAAACAGATTACCACGGTAAGCCTGGATGTGTTGCAATTAAGTGTGGCATTTACAATCTGAGCTGTTGGAGATGGGGTAAGGGAGGGAGAAGATTAGAAACAAGATTTGCCCATCTTATATAGCTGGTTTAATTCTTTTCATCCCAACATACAAATTTTACAATTTGAAATTTGAAAAGTAATATAACATCCAGAAATGTTGTGGATGAAGTTTTTCTTCAGCATACAGGTAGACAATGGGGAAAGGTTCACCTTCTCCACTTCTGGGTGTTGGGTTGTTCCAAATCAAATCAGCCCTTTATTGGCATAAGCAAAGAGTATACACAACAACTAATAAAAGAGAAATATGAATCTGAAAATCAATGGCAATGCAAAATTTAAACTTGAAGATTAAGCTCCTGTAGCCTTACAATGTATTGTAAAAAAAAAATTACAACATTGTTCCTTAGGATTAAATTCTGACTATTCAACAAAAACAACCCTAGTAGATCCATGACCAACTCTTCCCAACATTTTTGATACATGGACAGCCCCAGTTTGGATCAGGGTCATAGAGGGAAGGAATAAGGGATTTAATCCTTCTGTACAGTTTCCCCAGTGGAAATACTCTCCCTACCCCCAGGTTCCTGGGAAGGGGGGGAAGCCATACCAAGGACAGGTGTTTATGCCCCCCCCCCCCCCGCTGCTTTCTTAGATGAAAATGAAGGCAGGAAGGATGGTATCAGTTGGTGGAACCACAGATAAACCCCTTCTCCCTGTCTAAATATGAACTTAACATTAGTGAAATTTACCTTTTGAAAAGGCAGTGGGAGACCCATGATCTTCTTGTCTAGCTTAATTCTGTACATAATATAGACCAAAAAGTTCAGTTCTGATCGAGCTGTTTCCATTGACAAGCACAGTAATAAAAGTATCCTTCTGTCAGGTTGTGCAGAAAAAATGTTCCCAAGCATGCTCACTTACAGCAGAACATGCCCAGTAGCAGCACCGAAGCCCTTTGTCACTCACAATTTGTATGCATTTTAATCATACTGTAGAAAATGTGGTCAAAATCTAAATTTGTGGAAAGCAGGGAAGGCTGACAGATTTCCTAACATTATACTGTACATCCAACTGAGACCACTGTTTGTTGGTGCCACATGGTATCTGTCGATGCAAGATAGTTTTGTTCCTGTTTACTCTCTTCAGGAGGAGATCAGCCCCTTGGAGAATGCCATCGAAACCATGGAACTGACCAATGAGAAAATCAGCAACAGCGTTCAGCAGCATGCCTGGGACCGGACCCTTCCAGTGCACCCCCTTTCCATGCTGTTGAACGGCATTGTGGATCCAGCTGTCATGGGTGGATACACCAACTACGAGAAGGTCAGCTGCTTCCTTGTCCCTTTGCTGTAAGCTGCGCAGCTGGCATTGCAGGGAGAGAGGTTTATCTGAATAAGAATGAAACAGAGAAGAATATAATGGGAGGGACGAGAAGTGCACAAGCCTCAAGCCTTCCAAGGTTGAGGGGCTTGGTAGCTTACTTGCTTAAGGCATTCTGTACTGCTTTTCCAGAAAAAAAAACATCCTCATTAGTGGCAAGTCATTCATAAATAGTCTAATAACCCTAGGCAGGTTACAATGTTAAGTTCAAAATCCAGTCACAAAACCCACCCCATCCTTGAGATAGTAATAACACTACTGAAAGCATTCCAACTGAAATTACTTCATAGATAATGAACCCCGGTTTTTAAAAGCTGGCTAAAATGCAAACCTGTCTCAGGGTAGTATCAACTTCTTTGAGTCCCTCCAGGGGAGAGGAAAAATCTTACAACTATGGAATAGCCTTCTGTGTGTATTGGAGGTACAACATTTACCAGCAGGTGACATGGTCATGAAACTGCCATGTTAGTCTTCTTCTTTTTTTCCCCATTCAGATAATTACAGACTTCTAAAGCAACCCAACACAGGGGGCTGCACATAAAATAAAACAAAATGAACTAAAGGCCATGTCCTGTCTGCAAGTTGAGAAACTAAATGGCAAAGGCACCCAGGAAAAGGGGACTGGAGGCAGGGGGGTTGCAAAATAGAGAAAGATCAGTTTGACAGTGGCAGAACAAAGAGACCATTGTGAAGAGACATTTACATCCAGCTGGAGCCATTCTGACCTTCTCTCCCTGAAATTCTTGCTAAGATGGATTTAGTGTAATTATCCATCTTAGCAAGGACATAACTGAAAGATCAGCCTTGACCCTTAGAACACTTGGCCATGAATGGTCCAGAGTCTTCTTTCCTTTGCCACTGCAGTGATCAAATAACAGCAGCTTGGATAATGTATTCCAGTTGTAGAACCTTTCTGTCTTTCTTTCTCTTTCTTTTCTTTCTTTTTCTTTTCTCAGCTTCAGAATATGTTGTGTTAGTACTGAATTTGGAGACTTTGCTTAGAACAATCTCCAGTAACAGACCACAGCGTTGTAACAGTGATGTGGAATAAGTTATGAAAAACTAGGAATGTGACATATTACAATAAAAATTAGTTATAATTATGTGTTTATAGTCACATCAGTGAAGGGCAGGTGGCCTTGGATCGGAATGTTTGCCTGTTATGATACAGTCAGTCTGCCAATGCCAAAAGGAAAGGGAAACCACAGAATTACCAACCAGGGAGTATTTGGGGCAGATACTTCTTTACTGATGTATTAAACTTAGACTTTCAAAAGTGAGAAAATAGCTCAGGACTGCTGTGGCAGCCACATCTGGCAGTCTTCAACTTTTGCTCACATTTTCCTGTTTTCATTTGGTTGGTAAAAGGAATTTGGGTTTTGTGGGCTGCCTTAATCATCATAGTTTAATTGTTTTGTTCATGTTGATTACCAGAAATCAACCTTCTACTCAAATAGATTTTTTCTTTCTCACTGGCAAACACTAGTAGAAAGTCTTTTATTGTACCAGGGAGGGAGATGGCTCACCTGTCCTCAGGATTCCAGTCAGTGAGATCCCTCATGCTTTACCCTTACCATAACAGCCCTATTCAAGCACAGTGCTTTTATTTTGTCTACAGGAGAGAGAGTGAAGATCATTTGTTTATGTGGGAGACATTAAAAACATTCACCTAAGGCATGCGCCCGCGTAAAACCTGCTTCTCATTCCTGTGACCTCTGGGGCAAGAAGTTGCTCAGCCTTCTTTCATGTTTATCCTAATTATGGCCTCTTTATTTTGCCCAATAGAATTTGATTTAAGAATCAATCTTATTTCTCTTCATAGCCCCCTTGCCCCAGAAATAGCATTCTGTACTTGGTCAGCCAGAAATATGACAGAAAGTTGCAGAGTGGAGTGGAACCTTGGAAACCAGTTTTTTAATCTCTTCAGTCTTGATGTCTTTCTGCTCACTATCGCCAATGAAAACTGAACCTGTGTTACAGCAATCCTGTGGAGAGTTCAGTTTGGTCAAATGTATCTAAATAAATCTATAAAAAATGCATCTCCCTCAAACCTCCACATCAGCTGCAAACAGATCTTTTCCTGAGGACGACTTTTCAGGTAGTTGCACATGTGACCTCAAGGAGTGAGCAGGATTTGTCAGGATGATTTACTGTTAATGATGAAGAAGAGCCCTTCTCCGGCTGTTTTCTGTGAGGATTGTAATAATCTCCTTTATTTTGATACAGTCATTTTCAGACTTTTTATTGTTGCAGTTTGCATTGTTTGTTTTAATTTATTATTGCTCTTTGTTTTATTGCTGTTGTTTTTTTCCCTCTTACTCTACCATTGTAAGTTGCTTGGAGTATTGGAAATACTGATGAAAGCGAATAAAAGCCCCTATCTTGTCTCTTACAATGAGCTAGTAGAAAGTTGAGCTCAGTGGCTTTTCATAGCCTTATCTCTTTTTTTCTTGTTTCCTCCATTCAGGCATTTTTCACAGAGAAATATCTTCAAGAGCACCCTGAAGATCAAGATAAGATTGAACTGCTCAAGCAATTGATTGCCCTACAGGTATTTTCTAGGAGGAGGGGAGGAGGTGCCTGGGAGGCAATGGATTATTGCTTTAACACACTTGTCATATTAGCTGTTTGCAACATGTTAGTACAAATAGTCCAGCATGTAACACAGGTGATTTACATTGGTTTAAATCAATTGCTTTGGTCTAGCTATATTTCAGGCAGCTGGCAAAACCATGTCCCCATAACTGAATTGGGATGTGTCCTTGTTCAATTCACACAAGGGCTCAGTTCACACAATCCTTCTCTCTGTTGTTCAGGACATCGTTACTCAAGTACTGACTTACACATTTACGCACAAACACCACATATATCATTGCTTGGAGGAGATAGAGCAGAAGAGGGCAAAGTTTTGTTATCTATTCATTACAACAGTATTCCCCAGCTTGGCAATTTGTTATTTTTTCGATAGGACTGCGTAACAGTCATTCTCTTACATGGGAGAAACTGGAGAGATGCATGTTCAGTGCCACTCTTGAAGTAGGGCTAAATGGGCTCCCTTACCTGTGCTACAGGGAAGTGCAAAATAATCTATGTCACCCTGAGCTCCTTGGAGGAAGAGTGCGGGGAAAGCTAAATAAATGCTTATTCAAGACAAAAAGGGGAGGGCAGTGTGCCAGTTTAGTTTTTGATTCCAATTCAGTAAAATACTCTAAATTCCCTAGTGTCCGTCTTTTTACACACACTCCCTTTGCATTCTCTTCTTTATAACTTCCCAAGTCTTCTTCTCTCTTTCAGATGCCTTTGCTGGCAGAAGGCATCAGGATTCATGGCGAGAAGCTGACAGAGCAGCTGAAGCCTCTCCATGATAGACTGACTTCATGCTTCAAGGAGCTGAGGGGAAAGGTGGAGAAGCTCTATGGTGTGATAACTCTGGTAAATGTTTGCATCCTACCTCTTGAACGAATGTCTTTGAGAAACTCACCATTCTGAACATTTGCTGCTCACTCAATGCATACTGGGATACTAATTGAGAGCCTATGGAACTCAGGTATCAAACTCTTGTATCCTGCCAAGTGATGTCATTTCATTGAGCAACATCTGTAACCTCTGGGGAAAAAATCTGTTCTCTTTTTAAAAAAAATGTTCTGGATTTTTCACTTCCCCCTTTAAATTTGGCCCACAGCCTTCCTCGCTGACTGAGAGAAAACAGAACAGGTCTGGATCGGTGGTTTTGCCATACATCATGTCTTCCACTTTGAGAAGGCTCTCAGTTACCTCTGTGACTTCCTCCTCTACCTCATCAGACAGTACCTCCTCCAGGCCTGGATCAGATGGGTGAGTGCAGGCATTTACGAGAACTATTGGCAGAGTTGAACTGGGGAGAGATTAGACTTCACATTTCTACTCAGTCATGAACACACTGGGTGACCTTGGCCCAGTCACTCCCTTGCAGCCTAACCAGAGAATTATTGTGAGGATAAAATGGAGAAAGAACTCATTGAAGTGCAGGAGAAGCAAGAATGTTGGCTATATAGAAAATTGGCTGTACTAGGAACTGATGCTGAGGATTCTGGGACACAGCAAGTGGTTAGGAAACAAGCTGGGAGGAGAGCATGGGTTGATGAAGGTTATTCTTTTCAGACAGAAGGTTCTCCACAAAGAGATCTTTGCATGGGGAACTTGTCTTCTGATGGCATCCCCCTACCAAGATCTACCATGTCCTGGATAAAGAATATAGTTTCCCATAATTTCATGTGTTCTGATTCAGAATAAATGTTTGTTGTGTACAAAGGGCATATAAGAAGCCAGAGGGTCAGCCAAGGATTTGGATGGGAGCATACTTCTGGTGCCAGGGCTCTTTGGATGGGAGCATACTGCTGGTGCCAGGGTGTCTTTCCTCACCATTAAGCAGCAACCTATGGATTATCAGAAAGCATTAACTTCCAGGCAAGTTAGAGTGCCAGAGTTTCTCATTGAGAAATTAAGTCTAAGGGCATGAAAATCTGCATGAGCTGACACCAGCAGCGGACACAGCGCAGATCAACAGAATGAAATAGTTGTGGTTGTTAAACTCTATTCTCATCAAATCGTGGGGGAAGCAAGTCAAGGAAGGGCAAGAGGGACCCTTTCTTCTGGGGGGATTTAGCAGCAGAGTCGCCAGTAATGTCAGACCAGGAGATACAAAATAGAGATAGAGGCATACATCAAGAGTTACTGATTGCAGCCTTGGTTTGTAGTGATAGTGGGAAATTTTGGAACAGAGTGTGTGTATGGAGTTTTTACTCTCCCATTCCAGAAATCCACTCTCCAATACAAGATTGGTCCAACCCTCTCAAAGCCTAGCTGGTATCAAGGTGGGCCTCATTGTCAGTCCTCCAAGTAAAGAGTAGAGAAAACCAGCAGTGGGAAGGGCTCTCTGGCATCAGAGCCTACAAGGTTTCTTCAAGTGGGTCAGGACTCAGGAGTGTCACTTTTTGGCCAGAATGCTTGATTCTGTGGTTTGCTACAGGGCCCTTAAGTTTGACATGGCCCTTTCCCTTCCAACTGTCCTCCATGGAAGATTCCTCTCCAGCTCTTACAATTTTTCATCTCTGTACGGAGGCGTTTATGAGCTGTTTACAAGCTGGTGAGAGGTGCCAGGGGGTAACCCTCCCTGTGTGTTTCAGATCCATCCTTGAACCACTCATGGAAAGAAAGATTTCAGTGATCTCCAGGACAGAAGAACCCTCTGCCAAAGACGATGGTGAGAACCGGATTAATAAATTCAAGCGGAAGGAGTGGAGCATCAGCAAATCTCAAGTTATCGTGGAGAAGCAGCCAGAGGCTGAGCTGACATCCAAAACGGTAAAACATGAGTTATGGTGGCAAAATTCCCGAGGGATATTTCCATCATTTCTTTTTCTTGTCGTTGCTTGATTCCTTGCGAAAAGGCTGTGGAGGTCCTGAATACCAGAAGTCTTGGTCACTGCACATTAATCAGCTTTGCCTTAGTTTTCTTGGCTGCAGTTGCGCCACCTCCAAGCCCACAAGGGCTCCAGCTGCAAATGAACATTACCAGGTTTCCACCGAGGAGCAACGCTTGGATATCTGTTTTAAATATCCAAATGTTCCCAGAACCCAGCAAGAGCTCAGGGTCAGACTGCAGCCAAATGCTCACTGAGGCCGTGTCCAGATTGTGCCACCTTCAACTGCAAATGCAGCCTTCAAGTCTGAATGTTTCCTCATGCAAAAGAATACTCTGTATGTAGACAGGGAAGGCTAAACCCTCATCTGCCAGACAGACTCGCTTTTTGTGTTCAAAAGTCTTTGTGCAGGCTGGGACTACGAGCTAAAGAACCCAAGATATTATCTGTATCACTATTTTTCATGAGCATATATTAGAATCTACTGAGTGTGACTTTATGGTTAGAGTGCTGGGTGATGATTCTCCAGGGTCAAAGCCTCACTGTGCCATGAGAATTTGCTGGGTGATCTTGGCCTGTCACATATTCTCTACCTAATCTATCTCACAGAGTTGTGAGGATAACAGGAAGAATGATGTGAGTTGCTCTGGATTCCCACTGGGGAGAAAGGCGAGATATAAATGATCAGTTAACCATCCTTAAATAGGGCTGTCTATTATCTCACCCTGACCATGTCTTTTCTTGCAGTAAATCAGGCAAAGCCTTCCTGACAAGAGCAGATTGTTGTTACATTTTCAGCATCTGTGACACCTGCAGTAAAAAATTTTGTTTGATCCGTGTTTCCTTCCCCATTTCAGAATATGTTGGGAAAAGCAAGGCCAAAGAGTCTCCAGCTGGGGGAAAGCCGACTGACACTCCTTCAAACTTCGTCACTCCAACAGGCCTCGCCGCTCAGCCCACCCCCAATTACTCCAAAAACTCCAAGAACACAAAGTGAGCTGTGTGGTTTGTTTTCTTTCAGACAAAACTTGTGGGATGGTGGGAAGCAGGAGAAATTGCCTTGACCTAATTTTCTTACAATGAGAGACCATTATAAGACCTGGTTTCTTATGACGAGCGACCTTTAGAAAAGTTTGGCCATCCTGCCTCTTGGGAAATGTTGAGGGCTAGAAACTTTGTACCTGGATCTCTAGCATGCTAATAGAAAAGGGACTGCCAGCTTCACCCTCATTTGTATAACCAGGGTTTTCAAAATAAGTCATAACCTGGAAAACTTAGCCAACAGATCCATGACCCTTTTGGAATTATCTGGAAACTGATGATTATGGTGGATTGACCAGATCCACCTATGGGCAAGAGAACAGTGGAAAATTGTGCCTGTTATCATCTTACCAAGGGCATTTCTGAAGGTCAGAACGTAGGCTGACCCCTTCCAGACATGGGAGGCTTTTGGGAACTGCAGGTCTTCTCATTGCTTCCAAGTGTCTCCAAAGCCCAGCAGGACTTACTGGCTTGTGACCCTGCACCCCATCCTTCGTCCAAGCTTGTGAGAAGAGTAGATGGCTTGTTTCTGTACCACACTGGGTTTTAGAGGATATTAGAGAGCAGCAGCACTACTTCCAAGCATCTGAAGTCCAGTGTGTGGTTAGTTGTAAGTCCCATCCATCTCTCACTTTGCGCTCACCAAGTTAACTCACTGAGGGCCTAAAGACAAATATACAATCCTTGGGTCAGATCTTGGTCTGCCACAAGTCAGACAGACTTGCGCTTGCCCATTTCCCACTTGAAATTCAGTTCCTATACACATGGATAGCAGTTTGCTTTGGGACCATAACAAGTAGGAAAAGAGTGATTTGCTTTCCCCAACACTGTTTTTCTCACTTGAAATGGCCCTGGGGGACACTGTGTACTGGCGATGTGCTTATGGAGCTCCCCAACAGAGGAGTGTGGTATAGTGGTTAATAGTGCCAGACTAGGACCTGAGAGACTTAGGTCTGAACCTCATAGGGTTCTTGTGAGGACAAAATGAAAAAGAGGAGAATTCTGTAAGCCTCTTTGGGTCTCCATTGGGGAGAAAGGTGGAGTACAAATGAATTGAATAAATAAATAAATATAAATAACATTGAATAAACAGAGTCCCCAGGACTGTTTCAGGTTGAGAAGGGGGTGCGAGCTAAAGCCTCTTCTTGTATGACATGGTGTCAGTGTGCCTGGGAACTTGGTTTCCAATGGGAACTTTCATACGCCAACCACATATCCATTATGAGGCCCCAGGAAGAATCCAGGGAAACACTGATGTATGTAGGCCCTAAGTTAAAAATTGTGTGTGCCATTGGTGAGTGCATTTGTGGACTCTCCAACTTACAGCAGTACTGAACCATTGTATTAAATGCCAGGTTGTATGCCCAAGCAATCCAGTGTCAGTGTTCTAAGTTTCATTTTGCAAATAAACATGAGTTCTAATCTCAAAATTGTCTTCAAGTCACAAACATTAAAAATAACTCATTTAAGCTTTACTTTTAGCCATGAGAAATACAAACCAATCAGTCTTAAGAAATGTTTGGATGCATTCCTCCAGTAATAGAACTGGCTTTCCAGCTTTATGGCACCAGGCTCTGGTCCCTCCCAGTTGGAGAGTCAGTGGTCCAGCTGACCCACATCCTGAACTCATAAAAGAAATATGTTTAGGAAAGAATATTCCAAATGCATGGTTTGGGTCGAAGGAAAAAGAACAGAATGTGTTGAAATTGATTGATTTAAAAATGAGCAAACTGGAAGGATATAAGCAAAATCCAAAACACAGTAAGTTGGCCTTTGCAATCCATGCCAAGATAGCTCCTGCAAAATTTCTCTGAAGTTTGACTGATTCTGTTATCCCATCACTAGGAGTTAATCCAGGAAATGACTTGAGACAAAGTCTGATGAGAGAGAAATCCCCTCTGGACATTCGTAGTGTCATTCTGGATTTCATTTTCCGTTGTCCCCGGTGTGCATTTTTCACATGTGCTTAGGTTCATTTGATGAGTAGAGTCAAGGCTTCGGAGACACTTCAGTCTGGGGAATAGCATGCAGGCTTCCAAACTGACCCATCTGTTCACAGCCACCTGCTAAAAATTGTGTGTGTTCATGTTGACATTTTTATATTGAGCGGTCATTCTTGTATGTTGTTTCCACCAGTACCCCAATTTCCCCATTGTCTGGTTTAACCATTAAAAACCTTTCTTTTTCTTCTTCGTTTCTTCCCTAGGTTTTCCATCCTTGCAAGCAGATGGATTAGCAGTCATTAATGCACAGAACTCTCCACCCCCACCTCCACCCAAGGGGAAATCCTGTGAGAATAGCAATGGGAGGAACTCCATGGAGGTAAGGAAATGGGAAGTGACATTTTTTTGGGAACCTTTTGCTTGAGAAAGTAGCACCAGGGCGGTTTTCCCAGTGGTTTTGGTAGAGCGGTGCTGCTTGGAAGCTGTCTGATCGGTTCACTGGCTCATTTCCTGAAACCACCAGAGAATTTTGAAAAGTTTTCCATTCAGAGACAGTAATTTAAAGTTCTACTTTTTTCTTGCTTAGGCAAAATCTGCTTGATGGTGAAGTTATTGGGGAAAATGGAAGCCCCATGTTGACATCCCCCCCTCTACCACCACCCCCACCCCCACCTCCTAGTTGGTGTTCAGAGTACAGTTTATTCCTGAGATTGTTATAATCAGTGTTAGCATTTGATGTGGTACTTTTCCGAGTAGTCAGAGCACATCTTATACCATCTTGTAATCTTCACAACAGCCCTGTAAACAAGTCACACCAACATGATCTGTTAATGTCAGAGGAAATAAGCAAAAACAGTTGGCGTAGAAAACAACAAATATTTGAGAAAGCAAATAAACCAAACAAATGGTTAGCATGGTGTTTAAAAGAGAAGAAATCACAAAAATGGATTCATAAAATTAGAATTAATAACCAAATAATAACCAACGATGATAAAATAAAAGATGAATTTTTTGATTATTACACAGCACTGTATAAAAAAGAACAGGAAGGAGAAAGGGGCAGCAACATTGAGGATATGATAAAACTATATCATGTCTCAGAAATTGATGAAAAAGACGTTGAAATATTAAATAAGGTGATTAGCAAGGAGGAAATCAGGGAAGCTGTGAAAAAATTAAAACTTAACAAGACTCCTGGACCTGATGGACTTACTAATTTATTTTACAAAAAATTCATAGAAGAATTAATAGATGCACTTTATCTTTTATTCAATAATATTGAGAGGCGAGGAATACCCGAAACATGGGAAAATGCAAATATTAGTTTAATCCCTAAAGAAGGAAAAGATAAATTGGAGATTTCAAATTATAGACCTATATCGCTTTTAAATTCGGATTACAAAATCTTCACCACAATAATAGCAACCAGAATGAAGTTAGTACTAATGAAAATCATATCCCCAGAACAAACAGGCTTCTTACCAAAACGTAACATGAAAGAGAATATAAGAACTATGGTAAACATTATAGATTATTTTGAAATGCACCCAGACAAACAATTAGCACTTTTTTTCTTAGATATGCAAAAAGCATTTGATTCACTGAGTTGGGAATTAATTAAGGAAGTATTGAGAAAAAGGAAATTTGGAACCAAATTTATAGAGTGGATTGAAAAAATATATACAAAACAAAACGCAAGAATTATTATTAATGGGGAAAGAACAAAACAATGTGCAATACAACGTGGGACAAGACAGGGTTGTCCCCTGTCTCCATTGTTGTTTATCTTAGTCCTGGATTTATTAATAGACAAAATTAAAAAAGATAGTAGGATACAGGGGGTGCAGATAAAAACGGAATGCTATAAAGTCAGAGCATTTGCCGATGACTTGGTCTTAATCTTAGAAAATCCAATAGCCTCCTTAGTACAAATAAAAAGTGTTTTGGAAGAATTTAATCTAATTTCAGGATTAATGGTTAACAAAGAGAAAACTCAAATATTAGTTAAAAATATGGATAAAAAATCAAAACAATTGATTCAGAATAACTGGGGAGGCTCTATTAACACAAAAATAAGATACCTAGGGATATACTTGACAACATCCAATTTAAAATTGTTTGAAAACAATTATGAGAATTTGTGGAAAAGAATCAAAAGAGATCTAGAGATCTGGAATAAACTCCAATTATCTTTATTAGGAAAAATCTCAGCTTTAAAAATGAATCTGCTATCAAGAATTTTATTCTTATTTCAGAACCTACCAATAATCAAATCAGACAAACCTTTTAAAATGTGGCAAACAGACATTTTAAAATTCCTCTGGGGAGGAAAGAAGCCCAGAGTTCGCTACAAAATCCTGACTGATATAAAAGACAGAGGAGGCTTAGCAGCACCGAATCTAAAATTATACCATGAAGCATGTTGCTTAACATGGTTAAGAGATTGGATATTACTCACAAACAATAACCTGCTGACCTTAGAAGGTGCAGATTTGAGATTTGGGATACACGCATATCTTTGGTATGATAAAGGTAAAATTAATAAACAATTTTTCTACAACCCAATCAGATTCTCGCTATATAGAACATGGAAAAAATACTGGAGGATTTTTTACAATCATACACCATGGTGGGTATCCCCACACGAAGCCTTATTTAAAAGAGATAATACAAATAAGGGATGGATTACCTATAAAGATTTAATCAAAAAAACACAAGAAGAGAACAAAATAATCTATAGGATAAAAGAGTTGGTAGAATGAACAAACCGAGGCCAAACTTAAGTTATACACCAACAACTAAATAGTACCCTTCCAGCACAAGACAAGCTTACTTAATAAAATGGGAATATATATGATGAATTTGACAGATATTGTTAAAAAAAGATAACCATCTCATAAAAAGATTCTAAGTAACTCATGCCTTAAAATTGGAGACAGAGGATGAAACTATTAAAGAGTATATGATCAATTGGGCGCAAGATTTTGGGCACACAATAATGTTATCAGATTGGGAGAAACTATGGCATTCAGGTCTAAAATTTACGACCAGTAATTATATTAAAGAAAACTATTATAAGATGTGGTTCCGGTGGTATCTGACACCGGTGGTTGCAATGACATATACACATAAATCTAATCTCTGTTGGAAATGTGGAAAAGAAGTGGGAACTCTCTACCATCAATTATGGACCTGTGGAAAAATAAAAAATTTATGGTTATTAATACATCAAGAGATTCAAAAAATTGTAAACATACAATTAAAATGTCCAGAAACTCTACCATTAAGTGGTATTTGTAAAAAATGTACAGGGCCTGATAGAACATTATTACAGTACTTAGCAACAGCAGCAAGGATAGTTCTTGCTCAAAATTGGAGAACAGATAAAATACCCACAATCTCAGATTGGCAAATAAAGCAGCCACAGCTAATTAAAATGGCTTAAACCAATATGGTTTTAAAACTTTATTGACACAAAAAGAAAACTTCTTGGAGCAATGGAAACATTGGTTCAAATATTTGGAAAGAAAAAATAATCAGAAATATGTTATCTTGGAAGCACTATAAGATAGCTATAGAGGATAATATGGGCAAAATATTTATTTTGAATGAACTAGAATCTAGATGATGAAGAAAACGCACATGTGGAAGCCCGCCACTATATGTTTTATGTTATATGTTTTATGTTATATGGTGTTATATGTTGTTTTGTATATGAATTTTGTTTGTTCTGTGTAAGTATTTGTTTGTCAATAAAGCAAATCTAAAAAAAAAAACAAGTCACAATTGTTTTGTCCATACCACAGGCAGTGGAGGCAGAGTCCAAATGCTAGTATGGTACAATGGTTAGAGTGTTGGAATAGAGGCAGGGAGCTCTAGGTTCAAATTCTGACTTGGCCACAAAGTTCTCTGTGAGTGACTTTAGGCCAGTCGCCTTCTCTCTCAGACTAATCTACCTCATGAGGTTGTTTTGAAAAAAAAAATGGAATAGAAAAGAACCTGCATTCTCCTGTCTCTCAAGCTGGGTGCTGTATTTCCCTGAACTGGAACTATTATATGTTTTGTAATTGCATGTGGGTCTATTGATCACCATTTATTTGGATTGTCACTCAGCACCTACTGCGTTGGAGGTACTCTGATTTGTTCTAGTCTGAGATTAAAATTTCCTTTTGATGTCTGATTTCCATGCATATGGTTTGTGTATGTTTGTCACCACAAATGACATCTTAGGTAGGCCTGGTCTTTACACCCAGCAGGAATGAGATGGTATAACAGACTGTACCACTTCAGACTATAGGTATAAGATTTTACAGTTTCATCCCTTTAAAGACTTAGGGCAAGTCAAAAATTAATACACCTGGGAGAAAGGATCTAGCTGCATCCTTTTTATGCTGTGTTGGTTTTCCATTGACAGGGAATCCTTAATTTGGGGGAGCCGTGAACAATGTTATTCCTTGTCTGCAATCTTAAGTGGTACAGTCTAATCTGCCAGCTCAGCAATCAGCCACCTCATTCTACCATGTGCCTAAACCGGACCTTAGAAGAGAAATTCCAAATTCTCATTTAACGCAGAGCGGAATGCTTTTTTTGGCCATTTTTCTATTAAAACAGGTGTTTTCTTTTTTAAAATCTGTTGAATGGCGAACTAGAGATGCTTTCTTTAGCTGATTTTTTTTAAAAAAAAAACCTGTTTAAATCAGTTCAAATTGCAAGCACAGTTGCTCCAATTTTGATCCTGTGAACAGGGGCGTAACTGCTTATAATCGCACCCAGGACTCACCCTGCCCCAGGCACTACTTGGGCAAGTCATGTGAGGGTCACACTGCCAGCTCCCCTCCCCAAACTGTTCTCCTGCCCAAACAGGGGCTCAGTTGAACAGTGAGCCAGCCAGCGTAGGCTTGCCCTGCCCCAAGTGGGGTGGACCTGTTCAATGCTGGACTCAGCTTTACACTGCAGGCTTTGGGTAGGGGTGCAATTGGCAGGGGGCGCTTGGCAATGTGCCTCCCATGTGACTTACCCAAGTGGCACCCATGGCTCCAACCTCCTCATGCTCCCCCTCGTTACACTACTACCTGTGAATCAGACATCAGAGGCCAAAATGAAGCCAGTATGGAGATGTGGTTTTATCATACTGATTGTGTGTGTATGTATTTGTCTTGTTCCAGGTTGCACCACCATTGCCCATCAGGCGGGAAGTCAGGCCTCCCCCTCCTCCTCCAAAAGCCAGGAAGTCCGGTGTCCTTTCTTCAGAACAGGGACTTCAGTGAGAATTTTATGCCAGCCCTCTTGCACCTTGAACAAATTGCCTGCTGTCCTGTTTGTAAATATGTGCCACTCGTGTCCCAGTTCCTTTCTCCCAGATGGAAGGGCCAAATGATTCCACCTTCCTGCTTCCTTCTCCACACAGTTTCATTACACCGTACCAAAAGAAGTCATTTAAACCATGGCAGTTTCCAAGCTTTTGACTTTCCTCGTTTGCACATTTAAAGCACTCTGGTGTTCCTCACATCAGAATTGCATCATGTTTAACTAACTCAGAACACTTCATAGCATGAGCTTGGTGAATCCACTCCTGTGGAGTTTTTCTGCTGCCTATAAAACAGCAGTGGTGCCAAGAATCCTTGTTTTTCCCCCAGCAGAAGTTCATCTAGGTGTTTTAAACAGTGGTAAGCATCATCTGTAAAAGATCGCCTTTTATCTCTGTAGTGCTACATTGGATTTGCATGAAGATTTCCTACCTGCACCCTCCAAAGGAAACCTGGAATAGATCAGCCACAAATCTGCGGAGAACAGAACCAACTGCAGTTTTCTAAAAGCAACCCACTGAGATTTACGAGATGTGTTCAGTTTGGCTAAGCACTGGGGTTTAACCTGACATTCTCAAGGTCTGAGTCTTGGACCCAGTCTGGTGAGCTACTGTTGCCTTGTTGCTCAGATTCAAAACACAAAAGGGAACCAGAGTGTGCAAGATTGGCCTTTATGACTGGCAGCCTTAGCATAAATAATAGTAGCCTGGTCACTCGCCTTTGCCTGTTCAACGGAATAGTGCCTTCTGTTTGTTTTACTCCAGACTCCTGCATCTAACTCAACCTACTGACTTTGGGAAGCCTTCGCTAAAAGATATATATATATATGTGTGTGTGTCTTCAGCCATTGGCCTTCTCCTACCTCTGACCAGGGAAAGCATATCCCACGCTTAGGTATTTTGCTTTGACAAGAACATCAGTATATAGCAGCAGAAGACTCCTGAGGATTTTGCTGGACATCTCTTGCTGCAGAGGAGAACAGTTTTACCTATTCTTGGACCAGCTTGGTGTCACTATCTCAAGTCTTCATCATTCTTTCTGTGGATTCCTCAGTGATTTTATAGCTATCGGAACTTTGCACATAATCAGGGTTAAGTACATTACTACAGCTTCATTTCACCTAAATCATTTGCTGTATATTTTTACGTAATAGCTGGTTGCCTTACAAGACTGACATACAGGTGTAATTATCGTTGTGAATAGTTCATTCAGAGGACAAATTGTGTACAATGGTGCTGCTTGACCTCCCAAGCCTACATCCATAATCCAAGACCAGTCAAGTACTTAGATGTCCAAGAGAACTCTTTGCTAACCCTCAAATATGCAGCCCTGAATTATTTTCTCAGTCTGTACTACTTTGACTCTCTTGTAAAAAAATGCCTCTGTATTTTCTCATTTTGTACCAAAAGCTTCAGGGCTGAGCCCTCTTAGGACTCGGAAATATTTGAAAAGTAATACAGGTGGTCGGAGTGCTGCATTTTTAAGCCATCTAGGTTTGAATTCCAGTGTAAACAATTTAGCAAGCCACTATTTTCCAGCAATATCTATTTGGGCATCTTTGCTAGAGCTTCTTAATAACTGACTGTGTTTGTTGTTTCACTCCAATACCTTTATTAGCACATCAGAAGGCTTTCACTAAGTTTCTCTGTCCTGAGATCTCACCTGTGGCCTTTCAAATTGGAGTTCAGGGAGAGTCTGTGTATCATAATTTGGAATATCCATGACAGAGAGAGCAGAGGTGTGCCCCAATTTAATTTTTGATGCAGCCAAGATGAAGAGATTAGGCTGGATTAAATTTTCCTGTGGTAGAATGGAACTTACCTGCCTCCCCCTCCCAGTGCAGTCTGCTGATTTCCACAAAATGCCGCTCCTAAGGAACAGGAGACCCTGAGGAATGACATGAGGGGGGGGGGGGTCTACAGTAGGAAAGAGGAATTGGTGGAAATTGCCAATGTAGACTGGCTGAACCCATTTTTAATTTTTTAAAATTTGAAAAACCAAAGACCTGTAAACCAGATTTTTCACCCAAATGGTATGATTGGTTTGCGTAGAGATCAGATGATGACCTTAGAGAAAGTTGTGTATTTAGTGTTTGTCCTTTTGAGAGAAGGCTCTGTGTTTAGTTTTTGTCCTTCCTTAACTTTTGTCACTGTTTGTTCAAAAACCACCAGCACCTGTTTAGAGTACTCATCTTCAATAGGCTGTCTGTTTACTGAACTCAGCCTTTCTTGTCCAAAGCACTTGGTTTGTTTCCCTACTTCAGCACCTCACACTGTCATCTTGAACAAAATGGCTAGCTGTAAGGCATAATTTGGGGCTTGAGTATGCCCCACGACACCTTTTGCCCATTGCCAAAATTGTAACCTATCATCATATTCTTACATTGGCTTTTGTTCATTTCTTTGCTCTCAGCCCTTCATCTGCTGTCATCCTTCTTTCGAGGAGTTCAGGGTGGCACACTAAAGAGTTTATGCAATGTAAGCCCGCACTGAGAGTTGAGAAGAGAGTTTGCAGGAGACTCAAAGGGGCTGACAATCTCCTTGCCCTTCCCCCCTCACAACAAACACCCTGTGAGGTGGGTGGGGCTGAGAGAGCTCCGAGAAGCTGTGACTAGCCCAAGGTCACCCAGCTGGCGTGTGGGAGTGCACAGGCTAATCTGAATTCCCCAGATAAGCCTCCACAGCTCAGGCGGCAGAGCGGGGAATCAAACCCGGTTCCTCCAGATTAGATACACGAGCTCTTAACCTCCTATGCCACTGCTGCTCCTGCTTGGTGTAACTTACTGGTCTTGGCTGATGGGGATTTGAACCCACTCTGCCAAGTCACCTGGTTCTCACTGCAGCCGTTTTCTCCCCCTTTCCCCCACCATCAAATTTCTGCATGCGCAGACTGAAATTAGCATAATTCTGAGTAAAGCTTTTTTTTTGGTATGCACAAAATACAGCTGAAGTAGTTTTTCCACCCTTCTTGCAGAAGCAGGAAGCTTCCCCACAGCATTTCTATTCCCTTTCAAGTCCATAAGATGGCAATCTCATCACAACGGTCCTTCTCCTTGTTTGATATAGGCGTCTTTTTAGTCCATTTGTGCAGCTTCCGTTTTGACTGAATGAAAGCTGCCTTCCCTTGGTTGCCCAGGTGGTTTCAGGAAACACATTGCTTACATTAGGGGGGTCATATTGGATTCACATCACAAACCATGCTGTAGATGTTTTCCAAGTCACACAGGAGACTTATCACTCGTGCCTCCAGCTGTGCCAGTTTCAGCGTGCATGCAACTGTCTTGTGCGCTGCTCTGTTCCTCTGGGGGGAAACTTGGGGAACCATCCTGGCCATTTTGGCCGTATTTCATTCCCCCTCTTTGGGTGCATGGCAGATGTTGCCAGTTCCGCATTAAAATTCCTGGAGACGAATGCTTCTTGACTTGAAATCCTTTGGGCATTCTTAACTACCTTCTTCCTGCTGCCCGAGTCTTCACATACATGTGCATGTGATAAAGAAGTTCTGTGCCCTGAATATAGTCCTCAACCAAAATCCATCTCTAACTTTTGAATGGCATTTTGCCTGTGCATGGACTGTATGGCCCATCTGAGGTACATGTGCAGTTATGTGTCATGTTCCACAGTTTTATAAGGGCAGGACATAGTCATGTCCAGTTGCTGCAACACTAGATTCTCAGCCCAGCCTTGATTGCTGATCTAAAATATCTTACTTTTCCTACCTATTGCATTTTTATCCTTTCCGCAATGTTTTCAAAGCAGATTGCATGCCTTTCCTCTTGCCTTTTTACTCTCTCAACAACCTGTGAGATGGGCTAGGCCAGTGATGGCGAACCTATGGCACTGGTGCCAGAGGTGGCACTCAGAGCCCTCTCTGTGGGCACGCACAGAGTTCATCATGTGGAGGGTGGAAAATCACTCCCCCCCCACACACACACACACATCTAGGCTGGCCTCGGCTGCTGGGCTCGATTATTAGCATTAAACCTAAGACCTAGTTTTGGGGAAGCCGTGTAGGTAACCCTGTTAAGCGCTGTTAAACCCCACTGATTTTCATGCAAAGAACTAAAGCGCGATCCTTTACCTGGGAGTAATCTCTGTTGCTGGCAATGGGGTTGCTTCTGAGTAAACCCTCCTAGGGTCGTGATTCACCCGTTTGAAGAGTTGCATGGTTGCTTCAAAGCAAAGCCAACAACTACCACCAAGCTTACTCCCGAGTAACGCACGCCTCAGAGCCAACCATTTTTTCTAAACTAAAACCTCAGTATTCAGGTTAAATTGCCGCGTTGGCACTTTGCGATAAACAAGTGGGTTTTGGGTTGCAGTTTGGGCACTCGGTCTCGAAAAGGTTCGCCATCACTGGGCTAGGCTGAGAGTTAGCAACTGGCCCAAAGCCACCCAAAGAGTTTCACGGCTGGGCAGGAGTTTGAAACTGGGGCCCCTTCCACACATTCAGAACAATGCACTTTCAATCCACTTTCAGTGCACTTTGCAGCTGGATTTTACTGTGTGGAATAGCAAAATCCACTTGTAAACAATTGTGAAAGTGGGTTGAAAGTGCATTATTCTGCATGTGCAGAAGGGGCCAAACATCTGCCCCATATTTTGTTTCTGGGGAGAAGAATTGAGTGGTTTGGGGGGGGCAGTACTTGTTTCCAGTCTCCTTCCTATCCCAGTTACTGCCCCCTTGCCCCTTGGGCAAGAATGTCACAAAACCCTACACCAGAGATAACCATCTGGCAGTAAGGTTTTTGGAAGAAAATCAGTGGACATTACTTCTCTCTTGCAAATATTTCTCTCCTGTCCAATCAACACAGGGCCGTGGATTCCCTTCCTCCAAACATGTAGAATGTGGCATACTGCTAAGTTGTGTTAATTGCATTGGGACTTTCCAAGCTAGGAGAGTGGTGTGGGAAGCTGGGTAATATTCTTTTGCTCCTGTGTTGTGGGAAAAGTGTTGGACTAGGATCGGATTCAGATCTCCTTTACATCATGATACTTGCTGGGTGACCTTGAGACTCTCTCAGTCATATGGGTCTCAAAAGGAGGTGGTTCGGATAAAATGGAGGGAGACAGTATACACTGTCCTGAGCTCCACATGGAGAGATGGGATAAAATGTTCTAAATAAATAAAATCTACTGCCCCTTGGGGAAGAAGCGTTAGTGTTCTTGTGAGTACATATAGCAGTCGCCTTGAACCGCCACTGCTTCCTTTGGGGCAGGCTCCCAGGTTGCATTATTTCATGGTGGAAGTTTTAGATTTCTGGTACTGTGCCTTTGTGTCAGTAGTGATGTGATGTTGAATTTTCCCTGAGGCTTGTGCCAGCCAAGCAACAACCACCCCAACCTACCTGGTTCTTCTGTATGCATATTCGATGGCATATTCTGCCCAATGAATAACATTGAGGTGAGACAAATGAAACCACTGGCAGAAGTATAGTTCAGAAAGAGCCCAGGTCATTGGTCAATGCAAAGCTTATTAAAGGTCACGTAATTGCCTTTAATGTAGAAGATGATGCAGCTCCTGCATTGGGTACCAGGCCCACAGGCTGCATCTTAAACCAAAGTGATGTCACCAGCCTACCCTAGTCTCCCCTTTATGTATGGGAATGCAGGCAAGAATTCTACCTTTAGCACTGTTATGGTACTTGATAAACCAAAAAGGTTGAGTGGAATGCAAAGCTCTCTGTGTGGTCACCATGTTCAGACATGTATGCAGTGCCCTAGGCCAGGGGTGGCCAACCTATGGTGCTCCAGTTCATGGACTACAATTCCCATCACCCCTTGCCAGCATGGCCAATTGGCCATGGTGGCAGGGGCTGATGGGAATTGTAGTTCATGAACATCTGGAGTACCCTAGGCCCAATCTCTTTATCTCTTTGCCTTGCAATCCAAATCTTGCCATTGGATAATCCGGTAAGGAATAACAAGGTACCCCACTGGAATTCTGCTGTATGATTGGAATTCCTGTCTTGTGTAGTGAAGCCATCAGGTCACACATTCCGAAGCTCATTGCATTCCTTAAATACACTCGTTGTGTGTGTGTAAGGTGTGAGGTTAAAATGGGGGAGCACAGAATGATGGGAGCCGCTTTGTGTCCTCGTTGGGGAGAAAGGCAGAGTATAAGTGAAGTAAATAAATAACTTGTCGTGCCACGGAAACAGAATGATGTTTAATGCTCATGCGAGAGCTGTTTTGGGAGATGAACGATCTCTTTCAAGGGATGTTCTCTAGCATGAAGAAAATGCCAAAACATCTGAAGCACACAACGATGGCAAATGAGTGTTAAATGTCTTTTTTTCCATTTCTGTCCCACATTGAATTAACTTAAAAACTATTTTCAGTTGCATCAGATTGACTTGCCTTATTTATTTTTATAACTGTAAATTAAAATTAAATGTTTGATTATGCCTACATAAACTGTGGTCTTTATTTTTTTTACACTGGAGGATTTGAAAACGTTTCTGAAGGCTGAGGCATCATTTTAAAATGTCTGTCTCTACTAAAAAAAATTCCCATGGCTTTCTATCTCTATACACTTTCTGTCTCATGTATAACGCTGGTATTTCCATCAGCAATTGGTCTTCCCATTATATTAGTGTGGAAGGACCAGAGGATCAAATGGCTGGACTGCAGAAGGCTGGGCCCCTTCCGCACATGCAAAATAATGCGTTTTCAAACCACTTTCACAATTGTTTGCAAGTGGATTTTGCTATTCCGCACAGCTTCAAAGAGCACTGAAAGCAGTTTGAAAGTGCATTATTCTGCATGTGCGGAATGAGCCCTGGAGTAGATTGCTTCTTGAGTTGCTCCTCTGTGTGATGGTAACCTGTGAAGAAGAAATACATAAAGTGGTACTGGTTGCAGGGATGTAGACATGCCAACATTCTTCTGGTGCCGTGGGTGGGTTTCCTGTGCCAGCTCTGCCAGCGATCAGTGAAGTCCAGCGCTCACCCTGTTCCTAGCAGGATTCACCCCACTTCAGCCTGGGCTTGGCTTTTCTCTTGCATTTTCATCCTCATGAATGAAAGCGCCTGTGGTTTTCCAGAAGAAATTTTGGTTGATCTATATGGGGACTTTTCATTTATTTGACAGTGGTATGCTTGTGGTAGTTGAAGTGTCAACGGCTCTGAGACACCTCGATTTGTGTCCTCATTCTGCCATAAAACTTGCTAGGATGTCGCGACGGCCAAACGAAACAATGCCATGTCTCCAAGGCGGCCATTGGGAGAACCATTGTAGAACTTTTTTTACTTTGAAAATTACTGAGGGGGCTACAGTACTAGGAGGAGCATTCCTCTCCTCTATCATTTTCAAGAGCTGTGCAACTGTTTCTGTCTCCATGAAGCCATTTCAAGGATGTGGTATCATCTACTTTGGCTCTTAGGCCAGAGAGATTCAGCCTTACCTTACAGGGTTGGCGTGAGGATAAAATGTGTGTGTGTGTGGGGGGGGGGGTGGAGGAAATATAAAAACATCATCCTGAACTACCTTGGAGAAAGGAGGGGATCAAAATGCCGCTGTGGATAGGTCTGTAGTAAATCAAGTATGTTAGTTTTATAGATGCTACTTTACATGATTTTAGGATGTGAATGTTATTTGTTGGAAGCCATATTGGACAGTTCAAGGGAATGGTGGAGTAAACGTCCTTTAAATATTGACTATTGGTTAATGTTGGTACTATTTATTAATGTTAACATAGACACAGAAAGTTCATGAATATGGGTCCATTCTCAAACTAAAATTCTAAAGATACTCCTGCATATTCTACAATATACAACAAAACATATGTTGGACTTCGTACATTTCATTTGGGAGATTTAAATCTTCTTTCGCCCAGTCTCCCTGTTAATCAGACTTGCCTGTAATGAACAATACATGTATAATTTTAGAGGAAAATTTTTTTCAAAAAAAAGTGAACACTCAAACTTCTAATACTATCAAACAGCATCGCATCACATTCAGTCCATTTGGTCACTAGGAGCTTGAAAACAGTATAGTGCGGTTCGGATGTCATATCAGGACTGGGGAAACCCAAGATCAAATTCTAGTTCATCTATGAAACCTATCAGGTAACTTCAGTCCAACTACTCCTTCTCAGCCCAGTCTACCTTACAAGACAGTTGTGAGGATACAATTTGGGGAAAGAGCCCCTTTTATGCTACTGCTGATGTTACAAAGGAAGGGTTTATATTGTAAGCCACCTTGAGTTCCGCAAGGAAGAAAGGCAGCTATAAATGTTTTGTTTTTTAAAAATAAATTATAAATATATCTGAAGGGAGTAAAAGGTAGGTGGTAAGGAAGCATATGGGAAGGTGCTGATGGAAGGTTGCCAGGAGGAGGAAAATAAATAATTGGGGAAGGCATACACATGAAAGTGAGAGCCCTTCAATACACGCACACCCCTTTCCATTTCTGCACCATGGAGGCAGCTACAGAGTTTTCCCAGGGGAGGCTGCCAGCAGGATGGAAAGAGGAAAAGTTGAAGATTGGAAAGGGGGGGCGGGATGGCTGATGGGTGAGAAGGAAAGAAGGATCCGTGTAGATCTGCTTGGTAGAGGAACCTTCTTGCCTTCCTGTCTCCCCACCCCAATATGTTTTTTTAAACTCTCCAATCATCGTGAACCTGGGTGGCAGGAAGGGGCTTCACCTCTATGATCTATTATACTTTGGACAAGTGTCAAACTATAATAGATCGATAAGGTAATGTAAAATGTAACTATTCAATAATAATTCATAGAGTTCAACACAAGAGTTGTTTTACATGCATGCTATATATGTTGATTATATATAGCTGTGTAGAAAGAAAAATATGTATAATTATTCCCCCTCCCCAACCTTCAAAAAATATGTAGATCCAGCTCTGAGCACATGCAACAGGTTGTTACTACTAGATCTTAAAGTGCAAGGTGGGTAACATAGAGGAGGAAACGCCCCCTAAAGTTTCCCAAATATAGATATTGTTTTTAACACCCTTTGCATAATTTGGTTTAATTATACAACATTTAAGTCACTAGGAAAATGAGGGTAAAATGCTTCAAACCCCATTTTACTTACTAGGGCTCCTTTCAGTCCTCGCAAGGTAGGGTTCTGAGATGTGGTTCTGCATTCAAAACGCTTCAGTTCCTCCTGTTCGTCCAGTTCATTTGCAATCTGCATAACCAAAACTATATTTGATGTATCAGTCACATTTTTAACTCGCCCTTCCTCTAAAGAACTCACACTAGCATATCTGACGCTTCCCTCCTGCTCTACCCTCCAACCACCTGTGAGATAGGTTGGTGAAGTAGAGAATACTTGGGCAAAGATCACCCACTGGTCATAATGGCTGGATGGGGATTTGAACCTGGATGTTCCCAGCCCTCGCTCTGTACCCTGCCATTGTGCCACACTTCAGCCATAAGAAGAGTCCTGATAAGTCAGACCAGGAAGTCATTACTAGTGCAGCATTCTGTTTTACAGGGTAGCCAACTATTTGCTCTGAACAGCCAAACAAACAGGTCAAGGCTAGTACTTGTACGAGCATCCAGTACAAGTACTAGTACTCAGAGGTCTACTGCCTCTGTGACAGGATTTTTTGTCACCATGACTAACAGCTCCTGATGGTCCTGTCCTCCACAAATCTATCTAGCCTCCCCCCCCCCCCGCCCCCTAAAGCTATCTATGCTTGGGACCATTGCTGTCTCCACTGGCAGTGAATTCCATGGTTTAGTCACTTGTGGAGTAATGTGCAGCTGTGGATATGGTTCCTTAGCTGACTGGCTCCCAAGAAAAAACGTAATACATAACTTAAAGTGATTTCTAAGGTGAAGAGGAGAATAGGACACACAATTCTAGGAATGCTAGTCACTGAAGGGGAGGGGTACAGAATCAAACCGCTAATGCAGTTTACTTTTATATGATGTTTCAGTTGGGCCTGGATATCATAAGGGCGGAGCAGAGATAATATTTGTCCGGATTCCAACCTGGCTCCTGGCTGAACCAGAAAGTTTACCTCTTGGAAAGATTCTATCAGGTTTTCAGCATCCCTTTTTCCTCCAGGTTGCAGACCATAGGACCAGTGCTGTGTTGAGCCGATTGTCACACATATGAGCAACAGAAGGAAGCTTGTGAAAATGCTCCCCATCTTCTGTAGCCTGTACATGAAGAGCAGGGCAGGGATATTATCTGCCTGTCCAAAACAAATGGGCAAGAAATCCCAGACCTCTCAAACAGGACAAACATAAAAAAAGACAATATGAGTACATTACCTGATTCACTGACAGAAGAAATGAAAGGGCTAAGGTGCCTCGGATGACTTTTGGGGAGTCTCACCACAGTGCTTTTATAAGAACCCGTTCTTCACGGGGAGGCCATCTCTGCCTTTCACATGCTGACAGTAATTGCGGCCTTTGATTGTTATCATCGCTCTTGAAAGGAAGCAGGTAATTTGGACTCCCTTGTATTTAGCTGATAAAAGCAGCTAATCTTTCCCCTAAAACCCATAAGAGGTCAGCTTTTAAAAGAGGCTGTAGAGCCGGAAGATTCAAGTCCAGGAAATATCATCTATACTAGGTCCATTGCACAAGAAGTATGTATTCCTAAGGGGTCTGAATGAGTCCAATTGGGTCTCTACTAGAAAAACAAAACCAGTGCCGTTTAAGCAGTTATACCCTGCTGAACACATTGACTTCAATGAACTTAAGAGTGTAACTGTGCCTAGGATGGCACAAATTGTGACCAAGACTGACCAAGAAGCAAATCTTGGGTACCTTTTGCCATGTCAGTCTCCCACTGTGCCTTAATATTGCTGTTTTGTCTTAGCAGTCTAGTGCATGATGAATGATCAAGGTGACTGCTGCAGAGAAATCAACACAAGGGTCACCCAATTGCCAAAACACCAGCAGAGCACACTTTTAATATGCTTAAATTTAATTAAAAACCTCCCCGTGTATTATTTATTTAGCTATTTGTTTTATAGAAAAAAAACCATAATGCTGCCTCTCCAAAGACCTATTCCAGGTGGCTTACAGCCAATAAAACAAAGCCTTGAAAACACATTAAAACCCACAGGCCAATGCTACTGAAGCACAACCATTAGAAAGAAATCAGGACACCCTTCTTCGAGGAGGGGTCATTTTTGCAGTGGCCATTCTGGGTAGAAAAGCGCACAACTGTACTTTTCCAGCTTTTTTTTTTTGGCCAGGGATGGGGGCTGGGTTCAAGAAGTCCAAACTCTTTCTACTGGAATGTAGAAAGCAGACTAATCCCATTTTAGTTGACTTACATTTGCCTGTTGGGTTTTTTTTTTTGTAATTTTTGGCATTCAGTGCTTTGCTAATGGATTGTAGTGTCTCCTCACATAAAAGTTGTTTTCAGTAAAGTTTGCTGATTTGAAAGCTTTAGGAATCATTTAATTCCTAAAACGATGGCTGAATTCTTTCCTTTACCAACTGCAGATTTCTTGTAGCCTAATTTACAACATCAGCCTGGGAGCTGGGCTGACTGCATTTTTCCTAATGCTCGTGGTAATATATGGGTGCACTTGTAGCACTCCAGATACATCCCATGCATTCATGAACCCATATTCACATAAACCAGGTGTCTGCAACATGCGGCTCTCCAGATGTTTGTGGACTACAATTCCCATCAGCCTCTGCCAGCATGGCCAATTGGGCTGATGGGAATTGTAGTCTCCATCTGGAGAGCCGCAGGTTGTCAGTGTAACAAAAAAAGAGAGAGATGTTTAGTTTAAGGAAAAAATATTCATCCTGGAATTGAATGAGAGAGACTGGAACCTCCATTTACTGTAGAAGCTTTCTGAAAGCAAGCATGTTTGGCAGCCACAATTTTATCTTTCAGGTTAAACATACCCATTCAAATAATAAAAGTTTGCATCAAGCCAGCGAATGCAAGAAATTCTTTTACATCCCTACTTCGGTTGTCCAGGGGCAATGGAACAGCCCTCCGTTCACTCAGTGCCAGACGCTGGTTTGTTGCTCTTTGTCTTGGTCCAGATGTATTGTGCACCCCCACCCCTACTCCACACACACACCAATACTTCATTTGTGGATAATATAGTTCTTTGCCTGTTTTTCATTTCCCTTATCCTGTTTTCTTCCTCCTTGATGGATGACAGTAATTTACTAAAGATTAAGACACTTTAAAGAGATTTAAGCAATGTTAGCAAAGATTAACACTTTTTACGTTTGGTGGAACTTTCTTTCAGGAAAGCTAATGCAAGGCTCCCACTGAGATGGCAAGAAATCTAGCTGTGAAAACAGCTTAGTGGCACTGTTCTTAAAAATGGTTAAGCAGATTTAGTATTGCTCCTAGGCAGCCGAGTTTACTTTAAGTTAGGTACCAGTGGGCCTAGTCAAAGAAGTGGGTGGAATGAGACAAGTTCTCAAGGGATGCCCTTTGTACAGTGTGTTATGCTGGCATGGAACAGCTGAGTCTAAAGCAGCGGTTCTCAACCTGTGGGTCACAACCCCTTTGGCGGTCAAGCAAGCTTTTCACAGGGGTCGCCTAAGACCATCGGAAAACACATATTTCCGATGGTCTTAGGAACCGAGACACAAATAATTTTATGGTTGGGGGTCACCATAACATGAAGAACTGTATTAAAGGGTCGTGGCGTTAGGAAGGTTGAGAACCACTGGTCTAAGGGGAAAGGCTTTTTGTGTGGTTGAAACATGTGGTTGAAAAGAAGTACCTTTTGCTCTTATGTGACATGCTTTTCTGAAAATAAAGCTGAGACTTCCAAGCTAGCTAGTAATGAAGTCAGTGAAAGACAACCCCCATCAGTGGTGGGCAACTATCTGGTCTGGATTTCCTATGAATGGCAGTTCTCCCCCTCCATGCCACAATGGCAGGATAAGAAATGAAAATGCAGTAACACCCCCCATCGCCGCCAGCTATATGCAGGTCAATTTGCACGGTATTGTGGCCTAGTTGCTTCTCTGTGCATTCATGTGAAAGCATTTTTCTAAGAGGATGATATGAAACTGCTTCCAAACTACATTGGACTTCCTATGCCATTTCCACCCACCCCAGTCTGTATTTTCCTTTTGCAGAGAGATCCAGTTCTCTGACATAACAACCGGTAGTGTCCTTATCTCATTAAAAGGCAAGACTTTTGTGTAAACATTGGATATATTTTATTATTGATGTGGTTGCGTAACAGCGTGTGATCTGTCCCTTGACAAGGCCTGCTGGGCCCATCCTTTCCTTTTAGCAATTGAACAATGCTGTGATTACGCAAGAGGCCTCCTCTCAGCAGAACAGCTTCTTTACAAATAAATTATATATGCAGCTTAAGAAAATAGAATTCTCTGATACAATATTTAGCTCCTATCTGCTAAAAAAATAAGACAAAGAAAAATAGACTAGCTGGTTTCTTGAGATGCGAGAGCCCTTACGCGCTCCGGCAGAAGTACCTTGAACACAGCAGCAATGATTGAACTGCACCTTCCCTTGCTTCTTCCCTTCCCGTAACATCATCGAAGCCAGCGTTTCCAGAATTCCTGCTGCAAGGATAAGTGTGAGGTGCCTCGACTAAAAAATGGGATTGCCTTGAACCCCAGAACTACATGCATGATGCCCAGCAACCCTAGGACATTTTTTTTGGAAGGAAACAGACACTGACTTTTTGCACGACCCAAGTTTCTCATGAAATCACAAACTCCTGATTTTGAGGAATGTAGTCCAACCACCCACTCTGGTTTAACAGCTGAAACTAGAGAGCCTCACATTTGGAAAAGGTTTGGGATCAGTTCCAAATATATGTTAAGACATTCAGCACAGCTAGATCGGCTGTGCATTTCTTAGCAGATGATCCACTTCCATGTAAAAGGGACCTGGTCACTTGTGACCAGAGCAAGGGCGGGGGAGCTGGGCTGACTGCATTTTTCCTAATGCTCGTGGTAATATATGGGTGCACTTGTAGCACTCCAGATACATCCCATGCATTCATGAACCCATATTCACATAAACCAGGGGTCTGCAACATGCGGCTCTCCAGATGTTCATGGACTACAATTCCCATCAGCCACTGCCAGCATGGCCAATTGGGCTGATGGGAATTGTAGTCTCCATCTGGAGAGCCGCAGGTTGCAGACCCCTGACATAAACTAACTCAACTGGCTGAAGTATATACAGCAGTTGTAGAATTTTCATTGTCTAAGCCCACACCAGCATCCACTTATAGAGCCAAGGTTAGTGATCACCCCTTATTTGGAGGTATTCACACCCGTATTTTAATCGGAATTGTACTGTATATGGTCGAAGGCTGTCGCAATGTCAAAATAGATAAAATACAAACTGTAACAAAATAAATATAAAAGTTAAATATAGAAAGTACAAATCATATAGGTTGTATAAAATATCCAAAGAAATTATATTATAAAACACACTAACAAATGATAAATAGCATTCAGTTTGTAACATTTTTATAATCTAGTTTGGGTTTTTGGTGGTGTGTTTGGATTGTAATTTTCTAGCAGCCAAGGCAAAAAGTGAAGCTCTGTATGAAATAAATGGGTCTATATCAGATAACAGAAGCATCTATTTCTCAGGGTCGGAGCAAACATTTAGACCCATTCATATGCCAGCAAGAAATGTACCTCTGGGTTATTTATGGAGAGGATAATAAAGGGCCTAAGTGCCTGGCTGCTGTGATGGAGGCACACAGCACACATGAACTGTGTTCCCCGTTGCCATCCTCACTCTACAAACACACCCCTGTCCTTCAACAGGCCAAAATGAACAAAACAGTATGCAGATATCTGCTATGAGCTTGAATTTTTGCTACCGAATAGGGGCTTACCCATCTCAAGAGGTCTGCACTGCAAATACAGTTTTAATAAATATAAATTGCATATATTGTGCTTTTATAAATTAAAAATCCCAAGATGTATTCAAGGATGAGGTGACGGAGAGCTGCCGACGCACACCAAGCGAACAGCCAGTTCACAGCTTCAGAAGCTGACCGGCTTTCACAATTCCATTCAAGAAGGTTGCAGCGGTTCCTGTACCTAAAAAAAGGGACGTGCCCACAGCTACGTGATCTGAGGCAGTTCCTGAGGCACTGCTGAGAAACTCAAGTTACGTTGGAAAGGTCACTCACTCCGACTTTATGGATAAAGGGTGGAGAAAGAAAATTAAATGCTGCAGCAACGTTCCCAGACCACTTGGCAGCTTATCTGACGCTCTGAGACATGTGCAAAGGTGTTAGCATCTCTTCAAAGATGGCCCCTTTCACATTGGAACCTCTCAGGTTGGCTTCTTGTAGGTCACAGCCCGACAGGTCACAGTTCTGAATGGCAGAGAGTAGTGATTAGTTTTAAACTTGATTCTCCCACCATATGAATGCCCTTGCTAACTGCTTCTGGCTTGTCCATTAGAAAACATAGGTGAGGTGTCCGCTAAGAATAAGCGGCACTGAAGAGAAAGAAGCAAGCAGCAAGACCTTCCCATCCCACCTCCCCCCCCGCCCCCCCCCCAAAACCTCATGCAGGATACTATAAATTTTAAGAGCTCCAACACGTTGACAAAACTATTGCTGTAGGAGGAGGAACTAGTCACAAAAAGGTCAGGGAATGATGTTATGCATAACTAACAGTAGAACCTAATGATTTTTGGTGGAAGCTTTATTTAACGTAATGCCTTTCAAAATTAACAGTGTTTTAAAAAATCTTCTTGCATACGCACAAAATATGTATACATATTGAACTAGCAAAGAAGCCCTCACCCAGCATCATTTCTTCATTTTGCGGAATCTAATACACTTAGGGAAATGGACAAAGTGTCCCTTCTCTTAGCTACTCTTCACATGAGCCCAGCTATGATTTACAACAATGAAAGTAGGTGCTAGAGGGCTCATGAGAGCTCCCAGCCCATGTAAGCAGTGAGAGAAAGATTCTGGCCAGATTCTGATAGGAACATAAATGATGTTTTGAAAAATGAACACATTTGATGTTGTGATATTATTATCAACTTCTGCCTGGATTATAAAGATGCTGAGAAGATCTGACTACTTCAGTGGAAGTTCCATGCAGGGGCATGAAACATTTTTGCTGTGATGCCCAATAGTGTTTACTCAGAATCAAAGTATTTTCAGACAGCTTCAGAGGGTTAGCCATGTTGGTCTTCAGTAGAACAGTAGAACAGAGGCCAATTTTCTTCAGTAGAACAGAGGCCAATTTTCTGGTGGTTCCCGGCCCGTCAATGATGCAGCTGGCCTCCACTCGGGCCAGGGCCTTTACGGCCCTGGCCCCTGCCTGGTGGAACACTCTTCCTCCAGCTGTCTGGGGCCTGCGGGATTTTGGCGAGTTCCGCAGGGCCTGTAAGACGAAGCTGTTCCACCGGACTTTTGGAGTGTCCAGCCACTGATAAGTGCCTCCATTTTATTTTCCTGTGTTCGGGGTCCCTTACCATCTATGGGACCCTTTCCCCCACTCTTTGGGAGGGTTTTTAATAAGGGTTTTATTGCTGATGCCATTTTATTATATTGATCACTGTGTTATTTTAATGGGCTTTTAATTGTATTGTTGTATATTTACATTGTTCACCGCCCAGAGCCCTTCGGGGGTAGGGCAGTATAAAAAACTCAATAATAAATAATAAATAAAATAATAAATCCTATTCTACTTTCGTTTAAAGCCACCAGCCGACTGTCAGACAATTTGCAACTCACCTCTAAGTCTGTCCCGGCCAGAGTTGCTCCTCTAAGGTTGCAGTTTTTCAACTTTGCATTTTTCAAAGTTGCAACACGCAAATTAATCCCAGTCATCTGGCTCCCTTCCATGTCAACACCTTTCAAGTTAGCACCTATAGCAGGCATAGAATCGGATACCCAGGTTTTAGGGCTGATTTGTTTCTTTTTGTCTGCCTCAAGTCACAGGATCCCAGGAAAACAAATTCTCTTTGAAAATGTTGTGCCTGCTTCAAAGGCAGAAACAAAACAGGAGCTCTCTCGAAAGACAGCACCTGTAGATCTCATATATACCCTGCCCAATTGATTCCTCACCTTTTACATCCTAGGCCAATAATACCCCAGCAGGTTACAAACAATATAAATTCCAAAGCTGATTTTCCACTATTGAGTTCAGGGCAATCCTCTCCTCCCCTGTTCAATCAACATTCTTTTTAAGGACTGGGCTGGGAGAAATAACTGGCCCAAGTTTATTCATTGAGTTTCATGGCCAAGTGAGAATCTGAATCCAAAATTTCCCAGACTCCAGTGCTCAAATCCAGACACTGTTTTCCAACAAAGGCCAGATGTATAACTTATTAGCAATACTGCGTAATTCAGAAGATGCTCAGACAAGCCAGCTGTGATGGTTAATTATGGAAAAATGAGCCACTAATATTGGTTATACTTTATCAAACGTACATTCTTATGAAACAGCCTGTCTTCACTATTATGCGAGAGTGTCTGGAAGGCATATATGTTAAAACTGTTAAGAACCCCTCACTTTAGCTTCAGGTAACCATTCTTCCAAGATGTTTCTGAACTTCCCTCTCACGATGGTTAGAATAATCTAAAAAGAAATGAAATCTGTTCCTTACCTTCCAAGTTAGCTTTAAGGCCAGAGGGATCTTCAAAATTGCATCCTTTCAACGATGCCCCCTCTGCATTAGAACAAAGCATCTTAACTCCTTGGAGGTTAGCGCACTGCCAGAAACAGAGGAAATCAGAATCAGATTTTGATGTGATGCAATGAATCATCTGGGTCCAGAAGTGGGTGCTCTGTGATTGCTTCCAATCTTCCTTGCTCTAGTTAGTGGTGAGCCAACAGAGATACTTGGAAAATAGTTTCACTTGGACTATTGGACATGGTGGCTCTTTTGCAGGGGTTAGTAGACATCTTCTTTTGCATTATGAAATTAACCTATTTTGAGGCCCACCAAGAATTAAGAGGAGTTTGGATTTATACCCCACCTTTCTCTCCTGTAAGGAGACTCAAGGTGGTTTACAAGCTCCTTTCCCTTCCTCTCCCCACAACAGACACCTTGCGAGGTAGGTGGGGCTGAGAGAGTTCCGAAGAACTGTGACTAGCCCAAGGTCACCCAGCAGGAATATAGGAGTGCAGAAACACATCTGGTTCACCAGATAAGCTTCTGCCACTCAGGTGGAGGAGTGGGGAATCAAACCTGGTTCTCCAGATTAACCTGCTCTTAATCACTACACCACGCCGGTCTATTACTATGACAGGCTTTGACACATTTTCTTTGATTTTCAGAGCCAACACCAAAATTTAGGACCCAGACCTATTTTTCAGCCTTTGGGATTTATAGTTTAATTGCCATATGTTCTAATGACTGCTACCACAAAACCTAATCCTAAAATCTTCACAGTTTAGCATAATTTATCAAAGCTATGACAGAAGCATTGCAGCGTATAAATAAATATGGAGTAACCCTGGCTGTCATTACTGGAACAAAAAACAACCTCTGACCCTCGCTTTACTTCTTCCCAACTTCTCTATGACATTATTGCTTCGAAAAGCTCCAATGAACACTGAAACCAGTAAAGGAAGCAACTGAAGTAAAGGAAGAAATACATTCATATTCTGATTCAAAATGGTATATAAGCTTGGTACTTCTGAGGGTTGATGAAACACTAAAATAAATCATTGCTGAGAATAATAGGTGTCACAAAATTTCTAGGCACCCTGGCACCTGCAATTTGTCACGCCCTGTACCATGAGTCTTGATTAGCATGCTTTATTCTATAAAGCTTCAAACTTTAAGCTGCTAAACCTGTAAAGTCCACCTGTCCACTCTTTTTCACAATTCAGAAAAACCCACAGCCTTGCATCATGCAGACCCCGACATTAAGCAGTAGAGTCAATATGCAGGCCTCAGTGAGAGCGAAGGAATACTCAACGTAACTCACATCCAGAACAGATCCGGACAAGTCTGCTCGTTCAAGGTTAGCACAGCACAGGTTAGCGTGTGCTAGGTTGCACCGGCTCAAGTTGGCCATCTTGAAGTTTATGTATCTGAGATCTAAACGAGAGAGATCTGCTCCGCTGAAATTTAAGCCCTGAAAAAAAGGGGTGGGGGGAGATAACCAACACAGCATCAGCATAGCAGCTTGAAAACTTTGAAGTGCTCCGTGCAAGTAGGCGTAACAGGGAAGGCAGCAGCACCCCCAATCTGCAGATGAGTGCTGTTGTTAATGGATTGGGAGGGGGGTAGCTGAGTCATTGCACATTCATTGCAAAAAAGTCACCATGCTCGCCTACCAGAATTCAATCAGATGCATCTAAATGCTGACCAAATGTCACCGTTCTCAGCAACACAGTATAGCCATTTGTCACTCTATAAAATTATGATGGTATTCCTCTATAATTAGATCAGTTAGAATTTGTTTTTATTTTTTTAAATACTGGTGATATCCATAGGGCTAGTTCCAGATATCTTGCTTCCCCAAGCCAAACAAAACCTGCTCTCCAGTAAATCAGCTTATAATTAGAGGTAAAGGATGCATGTCTCAATACCTTCGGATATTCAATTGTCCCTAGATGGAGACGCGCCCTTACCAAGGCAAGGTTTAATGTAGTCCCCTCTGCCTTACTAGCTGGCAGATGCCAAAGAGTTCCTAAATCCAGATGCGGATTATTCTGAGTCAGTTGCAAAATTTCTATCTGAGATAATTGATGATTTTGAATAAGTTTATTAGTTGTTTTGTTTTATTTAATTTCATGTTGTAACTTTATGATTAATGCATATGCCAATAAAGGCTATGTATGTACGCAGCTTCCCCAAGAAAGGTACTCCTGCGTCATCCTGGGCCCGCACCACTGGCCTGGTCCAAACCAAAAAGGGACTTGCTTAGATCAGCTTGACAGTTGCGTGAGCTTAGGAGGGGGATCCCAGTAGCAAGTCTAGCCCCTGCAGTGCTTTGGCACTCTCCTCACTGTGCTCGCTTGGGTGTCTTTGCTGGAGAACTGGCCCTAGATACCCACACTCCCAGCAACTAAGGCTTGGTCTGTGCATGCAACAAAATGAGAAGAAACAGCAGATGAGGGCAGGGGGCAGGAACACTTTGCAAGTCAAAAAGATGTTCCACCTCAGCTTCCTCCCTGTTGTGCTACATTTCTATTTGTGGAGAGTTTCACACACAACACTGTAAACACGACCCACCATGTGCAGTTAGAAACACAGTCCCGCTTTCCTCACACACACAGGCCTCGCTTGAGAGAATGTCTACTGATCTGACACAGGGATAAGCTAATAGAATTCCGATCACCTCAGAGGGAGGAATTTTTGAATGCTCCTCCACATGGAAAAAAAAAAGATTCCACATGCAGCCAACTAGTAATCCGGTAATATTTAGCACAGCCCTTTCCCATATGGGCCAGGAACATATAGGAAGCTTTTTATTGTGTGGAGCATTCAATTGTAAAGCCCTCACCCTGCGCTACTTCAGTCTGATCTGGAACGATCTAAAGGGTCAAACAGCATATTGTCAGGCACAACGTGCAACGCAGATCTAAAGCCATTTTATTTTCATACTTGACAGCGAAGCTCAGATTTGGTTGAGGTTGCAAGAAGGAATCTCACAAATTCCTTTCGGGAGATTGGAGAATGATCTTCTGCTGGCTGTGAGTTCTACAGAGGAAAGGAAGAATTTTTACAAACTCAGCCAGAAAAAGAAAATTAGCATAAGTATTCTTTTTATTGTGTGAGGGAATAAAACTGATACAAAAGCATCAATTACCTTAATAGCTACTTCTAAGTGTTCAATTAGCGAGTCCATCCCAAAGAATCGGGCTTCCTCCAGGACTCCTGGCAAAAGAGCAGGGGAAAAGAATAAAGCCCTGCCATTCCTACTTAGGAGGAACAATGAAAAGCAGAAGTCTTCTTGTGTATGTTCTGTATCTTGCCAAAGGGGCGGGAAACTTCAGAATAGCAAAAGCAGGCTGAAGGACTGTATGATCTCTCTTCCCCTGCTGGCTTAAGATTAAACCAAGGTTAACACTAGCCAGGGTTTTCTATTACCCAGAATTTACAAATAGGACTTAAACTTATTTTCAAAACCATGCTTAATAGTCAACCCTGATAAACATTAAACATGAGCTCTGTGTGTGCTGGAAAAATCATAAATATATTCGGACATAATTTTTAACCCATAGGCGGATGAACCCTGCCTGTTGCTGAGCTCATGTTTCTCATTCCTCACATAGAGAACTGTGGTTAGGAACTAATTCTGGTTACCAGTAGTATATGAACGAAAATACATTGGCTAACCATAGTTCCCCCTCCCCAAGCATCAATGAAATTCTGGCAAAGAATCTTGATCCATGGGAAAGAAAACCAATTCTGAATGTGCTGCTTCAACGAGACAGAGTTTATAAAACAAACTGGGTGGGAAGATAGGTTGGTCACTCAGCCTTACTGGGTGGGAAGATAGGTTGGTCACTCCTTACAAGAGACCAGAGATGTCAGCCTAACCTGCCTGTCAGAATTGTTGTGTGGGTAAAAATACAGCAGGGGAGAACCGCAAATGCCACCCAGAACTCCATGGAGACAGAGAAGGAAAGAAAGAAAGTTCAGAAAGCACATTTAGAAATAATAGCAAACCACAATTTAGACCTAAGCGCCCCCCTCCCCCCAAAAGCAGGAAGTCTTCTGTGCTCAGGGGGAAAGAAAGCTGAAGTAAACAAAAAACACACAATTCTGGCAATAAATCACGTATGTACTAGTCATAATAATTCCAGTTTGTTGGTGACAATAGTATTTAATATCTTGAGCAGTTCCATTAACTACAGAAGTTCATGTGTTTCCACTTTATACACATCTACAAACCCTTTACTTGGGAAGGTAAGCAAATAGTCCCCAGTTTTTGTTTTAGCATTCTCATATGACCTGCACACTCCAATAAAAACAGCTAGTCACAGGTGGCTTATATTGAACATAATTGGAGATGGAGGAAAGGAGGTTTTATTCACTGCTGAAAGGCTCCACAAATCCCCTAGGATTGGTCTTTTTCCATTGCAAAAAGCACCCTTTGAAGAGTTGTGAAGAGTTGAATAAAAACTATAACACAGGATGCAAATCTCCTCAATTAGCATTACACTCTGGGCTCTAATAAGGGCCTAAGAAATCAGCCCTGCCTGTTAACAAACTTAACAGCCATAAGGAATAATATTGGCATGAGTACCCAAAACAAGTCTCTCCCCCCACCAACCTCGTGTGCCATTTTGTCAAAGCCTTCAGGGGTAAGAAGAGGACTGGAATGAGGCTCAGGTGGAGAAGGGCAGCCCAAATATAAAGCATAAGTGAAGACCTACACAGGAGCAAGGGAAAAGAGGCAGGGAAAGCTGGGAAGCCTTAGGAGGCTAAAAGATAAGGGGGGCATTTGGTGGTTCTCTTTAGCCAGTGAGCAAACCACACAGGTTCCCAACCCTCCAGGTGCTGGCTGGAGATTTCTTTTGATTACAACAGATCTCCAGGTGATAGGGATCAGTTCCCCTGGAAAAAATGGCCGGTTTGAAAAGTGGACTGTATGACATTACACTCCATTAAAGACCCTCGCCAGATGTTTCCAATCCAGAGCTGGCAACCCTAGGTCCAGGAGCCAAAAGAAGTAAGCCCAGGGGACCTTCTTCGCTCTAGTTGAGATCAAAGAGTCCCGTGGCTTGTTCCTTCCCTTTCTTTGGGAGCCAGTGTAGTGCAGGTTAAGAGGAGGATTCTAATCTAAAGAACCGGGTTTGATTCCCGCTCCTCCACCTGAGTGGCAGAGGCTTATCTACTGAACCAGATGTGTTTCCGCACTTCTACATTCCTGCTGGGTGACCTTGGGCTAGTCACAGTTCTTCAGAACTCTCTCAGGTCCACCTCTCTCACAAGGTGCCTGTTGTGGGGAGAGGAAGGGAAAGGAACTTGTAAGCCACCTTGAGTCTCCTTACAAGAGATAAAGGTGGGGTATAAATCCAAACTCTTCTTCTTCTTATAGCTGGCTTTGTTTTAATTCAATGAAGGCTTCAACATAGGTTTCGCTGGTTTTCAGATTCACAGATACATTTTTCTCACTTATTCACTCAAAAATACTGCCAAGCAAGATGAGTCTTCACAATCCTCCAAACACTTAGCTGCACACAGGCAACATGCCTCAGATTTGTTGGGCTCTCAATGGGGCAAGAGCTTGGTTGCAGCATAAAACAGTGTCTTAAAAGCCCTCAGCCCATAATACATACCCAGCAAATTGATGCCATCATTCACAATGAGTTGTCCATGACGCAAATAGTTCAAAATTGGCTCAAAGTATTCAGGGCTACGGTCAATTAGGAAGGCCCCCCTGTGATCTCTTTTGTTCCCCCAGGCATCTGTTTCCAGGAGAAAAGACACAGAAAAGTTCAAGCCGTTAACCATTTTCTGCCATAAATCAGATTCCTGCTGCTATATTTAAGACCAGCTCCCACTTCCAAATGGAGTCCGTTTAAACTCCCCATTAAGCTGTGGAACTCAAGACATACAGTTCAAAATATTACAAATTAAAAGGAAGCCTCTTGGAAAATGAATGGTATTTAAGAACATTCTGTCCATTCAGCAGTGAATCAAAGAAACAGGTGATGCAACAGTGGCCTCCCATCTAAAGAGACCTGGATTCCAATTCTGGTTTAATCTAATGGCTCACAGAACTCTGTGTAGTTTCCCTTCAGCAAAATGAAAATGTTCTCTAATTACTGAGAT
Source organism: Sphaerodactylus townsendi (assembly GCF_021028975.2). Taxonomy (NCBI): domain Eukaryota; kingdom Metazoa; phylum Chordata; class Lepidosauria; order Squamata; family Sphaerodactylidae; genus Sphaerodactylus; species Sphaerodactylus townsendi. The sequence goes on from NC_059436.1 coordinate 2,588,542, forward strand.
GGTCCAAGGACAATCAGACAAAACTTTTGCACCATAGAATCAGCAACAGCCAGCAAAATTCAGACTTAGTAAATTTAATCCTCGGCTGGATTTTGATGCAGTTTTATAAAAGATAGGGAGAAAGATGGCTAAACTAGCTCCTTCCTTGCTAAGCAACACTGAAGACACAGGAGATCTGGTCCATTGCTATCTTACCAAGAAGCCTATTACAGTTAGAATCCACACACCCCAACCCGCTGCCTAGCATTTGCTGTTTAAACTTAGAAATGCCGTGTCAATTCCAGAGCAAAATAAATCAGTATATGCTCAAGGGCAAGAGGCCAGGAAGCAGACCAAGTTTGTAGGGTTAGCCAAATAAAACTGGAGACAGTGACCTACTGCGTACACTGTTCCAAGCCCTTTGGAGGATGGGCAGGCTGAAAATAAAAGTAAGTAACTTGTTTTAGGAGATTCCCGAGAAGCAGCAGCAACATTATTGTGCAATTATGAGCCACAGAAACTTGTACTTCAAAACCAGAAGCACAGATCATTCCACCAGATACACCTCTGAAGATGCCAGCCACAAATGCAGGCGAAACGTTAGGAACAAGATCTACTGGACCACACAACTCAGAAAACCCACCACAACCAGTTGAATCCACCAGAGTTTTCTAAGTGCACCTCTCCCATGTGCTACAACTGCGAAGGACCAGCTTGTGGGAACGGGGAACCAATTATATCATATATACAACTTCAACAGATGCCTTTCAAAGCTTTTGAGCGAGGATTCCACCATCAGCACATTTAAAAAAGGACAGAAGCATTGAAATCCGTACTGACCTTTGTCTTTAAACATGCGAGCCAGCATGCTGTCTGGTTCTTTGCTAACTAAAGTGCTCCTAGGGAAAAAAAAGAGCATGAGCATTAATGAGCAGATTCAGGACCGTTCTCTTTCAACAACTGCCTGGGCTAGGTTCTGCATAACTGATCTGCTGGTTTTATTTGGTTTGGTTCTATGTGTGAGAAGTTTTTAACTGGTACTTCTATTTCAAGCAGGAAAATTATTTTAAAAAAATATTCAGAGGGGGCAAGAGGAGCATGGTGGGGGAATGCCTAGAATTCTGGCTGAGAACTCTGGGAATGCTTAGAATTGTATGCCTGTAATGGGAAGGGGGCATATAAATGCTTCTGCTGCAGAAGGATGGCATTGCTGCATGGAATCTTAATAATGACGTGTGCTCATTGCATGGAAAACTACAGCGGAACTCTCTCTGTCTGTGCCTGCTCTAGTGCTATTCTTCAGTCTACACTGATTAGAGATTGGCAGCCAGCATTATGTAGTGGTTAGAATGTCAGATCTGAACTTGGAAAACCCCAGTTCAGATCCCCACACGACCATTAAAACTTGCTGGATGACCTTGAGCCAAGCACACATACTCAACTTAACCTACCTCACCAAGCTGTCGTGAGCATAGAGGACCGTAGAACAATGCAAGCAACTTTGGGTCTCCACTGAGGAGAAAGGTGGGGTATAAATGAAGTAAATAAACAAACAGGATCAGTCAACCGACCAGCCAAATGTAACCACCTGACTGCCTATTACTATTATTATTAAGCCTTTATTGGCATTAGGTGTCTATTACTAAATAAATATCTGTCCTGGAAACCACACAGCACCCCAAATATCTATCCTGTTGATCACCTGTTGTCATGGAAGCCTATTCAACCAGAAAAAAATGGCCTGCAGCTTATGGAGCATAACTGTCTTTAAAAGTTGACATACTTTGGTTCCTTCCTTTTAAAATAATTCATTTACTGTAAGCTGAGGTCAGAATCCAGGAAAAAGTCAATGAGAAGCACTGGCCATACTTGGTATCTATGGTACCTTATCATATCTATGGAACTTATCGTATCTATGGAAACCTAAAGCTGGTTCACATCTATGGAGTAAATAAAAATAGGGCTATACCTAGTAAAGCATCAACAAAACAAAAAAGGAGAAAAAAAGATGTCATGTGAAAGATTTATTGTAATATAATGCTCCTGTGCATTTCACTGTACAAGCTTCACTGGGGGAATTAGAATTCCTTTGTGCTGACTCTTACCACAGTAATGGAGTGCTATAACAGAACTCCATTGCTGTGGAATGAATCAACACAAAGGAACTCTGATCCCCCTGGTGAAACTTGTATATCTAAACGAGGGACTTCACATGGCAACAAAGCTGGCACCTATTACCTGGCATCCTTTTTTAAAAATTTGCTCACATCTTCGGAAACACGGTTAAAAGTTTTGATAATTCATGGCAATTTTCGACAAAAGGTTAACTTTGTCACTTCCACCATAAGTGAACGAATTTGGTTTTATAACTAGCAATAACATTAAACTCATTGAGTAAAGTAACTTTTTCATTATGCTAACGAAGTTAATTTTTTTAAAAAAACTTAATCGATATCTACTTGACAAACCAAATCTCTTGTGTCTGATCAACTGGCTAACCATTATGATTGCTTCTGGATTTGTGGCAGATGAGCAGTTCAATCCAGAGGTCACCACAGCCCGGGACAGCTCTGCCACCACACCACCTCCAGAGGACTTTCAGGTGGAATGGGGGTGCAGCCGAAAAGAAAAACAAAAACAGCTGCCTAAAAGCTCCCCACAGGGCTGAATGGAGTTATGCCACCCCTTTGCTAAGTGCCCTGAAGAGGGCAAATCCACAAGCTCGGGCTCATGCCGCATCTGGCAGCTGATTCACCCCCACCCCCTGGAATGGGCTGTGAGACTTGCATTTCCATCATGCTCGGTTAAAGCTCATAACTTTAATGAATTCAGGCATGTTGGTAACATTTCTTCTTGTAAGCCCGGCATGGAATGTCGCCTAGTCAAGCAGACACTGCTCAGAATTCCACTTCAGTTCTCACTACTTTCAGCTTCAAATAAAATCAAAAGTAGCCTATGAAGGATGCTGGTCTGAGAGAAGTGCCAAGCAGGGAAAGCAGCCTCTCACTTAAGCACCCTTACTCAGATCATACTGGTAGCCTGCACAGGCAGCTTTTTGTTCCATACAAACACTCACACATATTGAGAAAAGCGGTATAGAACTCTGTGTATTGTCTAGCTTGGCTGGAAGTATGCAGTCTGAGATACTGAAGAAATATTGCTTGATATCTAATGTACAGTCATTACTGCAGGGGAATATCTGCCAGAGGGACATGGGGGGGGGGGGGGTCAACTGACCCTGGCCGCCATCCATTAGGTCATGTGGGGGGTGCAAAATCACATCCCTCATGTGACCAGGAGACTCTGTGGGCCATCCAAGTGCCCCTCGGCTGGGGGTGGAAGGCTCCTGGCCTGGCTGCAGGCCCATGGCAGGCTCCCGGCCTGGCTACAGGCTTGTGGCAGGCACTTGCTGCCCCAAAGGAGGAGGAGCCGGCTGAAGTAAGCGTGGCGGGAGCAGATGTTGCCCTAGGCGCCATTTTCTCTTGGTACGCCTCTGCATTACTGCCACTGGAATGAATAGAAAGGGTTTGTATGTGGAAAAGTTCCTGGAACTTCTGGTGTTATACTGCATTCTGAGCTGCCAAGTCAACATATTAAGAATAAAGGGACATCTATTATATCTTGCTGAACTTATGCTACTCTGAAAATACAGCCATCCCTTTAAAAGAACATGAGCCCAAGCATTTAACAAATAAGACTGCCACAGTACCAGCACACAAGAAGTTTTTTTAAATTGGTGGTTTGAATCCACCAAAAGGGTAAACACTTTTGAACAAAGTGGAAGGTTCCTACCGAGTGGTTGTGAAGAAGCGTCCTCCGACATTGAGTGTTATCCAGTCTGAGTGAGACCCTGTTAATGCTTCGGGAGGGTTTACATCTGTCTGAGGATCTACGGGCATGGAACATGCACAAACGTTTTTACTGCATTTGCAAACATGGTGCATTTGCAAATTTCTATAAAGGCAACAGAGCAAAATGTATACTTACCAACAAATGGTTCCCCCTCACATACAAACAGAACATCATCGTCCCTAGAAGATGGGGGTGGGAAAAGACACAGAGTCAACTTTTGTCATGAACAAACAATTTTGTCCAGAACTATTTAAGATAAATAGAGCCCTCCGGGGATGGGTCGGTATAAAAGTTTAAACAATAAATAAATAAATAAATAAATAAATAAATGAATGAATGAATGAATGAATGAATGAATGAATGAATGAATAAATAAATAAATGCTCAGTTCATTTTCCACTGGAAGCTTTTTTAATTCTAACCTGTGCACACGAAAGAAAAACAAACACTGGATCTGCCCCACGATGGCTGGTTAGGGGTCTGGTGCTTAAGAGCCAATTAACCATTCAGAAAGACATGGCATAAAGACACCCTCAGACTTTACTTTTTCAGAATGCAGGCAAAGGATCAGCACACAGAGATGAGAGAAGGCTAGGCTAAAACCCAATATGGCATCTTTTCATGGCCAGGGTATTTTTGATGAGAGGCAACATTTGGAAATGATGACACCATAAACATCCACCGGCATTCTCAACTGGCAGTGCTAAGAGTGTGCTGTGCCAATGAGATAATTCTAAACATTATCTTGAACACTGGGGGTCAAGGGAGGTAGACGGTGGGAGGAGATCCGGGATGGAAGCGCATATAGATATGGTCAGGCTCTATGCTCTTCCCATCCCAAGGCACGATGGTGTGGAGACTAGAGTATTTAGCCCTTCTCCAGCACTGATGCTGAGAAGGCAGAAAAGGGAGCGAAGATGGCTTCAGTGAGTCTGGAGGAAGAGTCGTGTTGAAGAGGCAAGAGCATCTTTAGCTCATACACCACCATATTAATTTGAAAATGCTCAGTTCAGGTTGATCTTACCTGATCAAAGCAATGTCATCAATGAGGCCCCCTTTCCCATTGTACACACTGGTTGCTTTTATTCCAAGCTTACTGCTAGCAACAGAGAGCAGGTCGGATAGTGTTCCATAAACAGCAACAACCTATAAAGAAAAGGCAAGTGTTTTACCTCCCCATGCATGGTTAAATCTTCTAGGATACTTGTTCCCTAATTTATTTACAATACTTTATAAGCCCCATAAAAAAAATTTCATTTGCACCCCACTTTTCTTCCAACATGGAGCCCAGGGTGGTAGACACAGGGCTCCAGAGGGTCTCCTATCCAGATTTTAACCACACATAGATCTACTGAGCTTCATTGAGGTTGGTGTCTTATGTGTCTTCCAACAGCACATTAGGTCCTCTGCCTCAGACAGTAGTTTTTTATCCTATTTTTTGGTTAAGAAACACACACAAAACATATTGTAGTATCCTATAGAAGCCCATCATTCTCACTGTACAGAAAGTAAATAAAGTAACTCAATTATTGAATTATGCAACTCAAAGGCAAAAAGAAGACGCGAAGGGGAAGTTGTAACATTTCATGGAAGCCCTAAGGGATGCTGGCAGTTTCACATAACTTCAGCTGAAAAACCCTGCCTCAGGATTCAGTTTTGCTGGGAGATTTGGATTGGAGATTACAAGGAATGCTCAGAAGCTAGCGTTATTTAAGTAAAAGAAAACCACCAACTACAGAGATCCAACATTTCCAGATATTCCTGTAAAAGTCTGCTTGAACAGCCCAATCCTACGTACATTTACTCAGAAGAAATTCCATGTTCTCCTCCCCCTTCAAGCTTTTCTTGACACTTTGATCAGGAACAAACAACTCAGCCCAATTAATGCTTACTTAAGGAGCTAATTCCACAATTCAGTGAGACTTACTTCTCTGTAAGGGTGCACACAGGATTGCTATGCAAGAACGGTATATTTTAGTATACTACAAATAGTAAAACAATGATGTTACAAATTCCAGTGTGTTCAGTGGTGTTTAATTACATAGAAGCACATAATGAAGAAGAGAGTTTGCTAGAAAAGGAGAAGGCGCAACCTATCTCAACATAAATATCAGTGTACAATGAACACATAAACACAAATGCAAAACAATCCCATGGCAAACATTCAGAAAGATATCCCAATTCCAAACTGGAATATTCTACAATTTCAATATGATTTAACGAGGGTTTCACTGCCAGTTGTTGGCACAGCTCTTTTCAAAACAGTCCAAACATCGAGATGATTCCATGAAAGCAAAATGTTATGCGAAGGACGGAACTGTATACAGGCAGCTGGAATAAACTGACACTAGTTGGGCCATTATCATTGGCCCCAGCCTAGTGGAATGGTTTGTCAGAGGAGACCAAGGCCCTGCCATTTGGGGACAGTTCCTCAAGTAGCTAATCAATCACCATTATTCAACGTGTTCTAACAGTCATTCAGAAGGTATCAATGGATTCCAGCAGCCATTCTCTGTCATTTATGATAGCATCTGCTGATAGTGGGACTTCAGTCAGTTTCCGGGCTATTTGTTGGTACTGCAATTATTGAATCTTCCTGATCTTTAGACCTTTACCTGTAGTTTCATTTATCTGGACTGTTATCTGTAGTTTTATAATATATAAACAGAAGAATCTACCACTAGTGATCTGCATGTTAGAATTTCAATACATATGATCGTGGGGTTCTTTCCAATCATAGCAGCAGACACAGATGGAAAAAGAACCAGACACCCTGGCACACATTCAAATTATGGCTCTTTTAAAAAGAACCATTCTACAGGTTCTGCTCTGAATCAAGGTCTCCCCCCAGTTAAAACATGGGGTCACGTAAGTCAGAGTCTTCAGAGTTGGCACTTTCACAAAAGACAGATGGCCCTACAGGTGCATGTTCGACGCTTGGGGGAAAAAATGTACCTACACTCACACACTGCTACTCCCATCCCAACATGCACAAATGCATTCTGAGAATTACTTATGATTTCTGCACCGGTTCCTAATCAAAGCCTTGCCAATTCTAGTTACTGTGAGGAGAACCAGAAATGGGAAGAGCATCTGCTAAACCAAGCTTCAGTCTACCTTTTTCTACCCTCTTTCAGTAAACGTAGGAAGAAAATATTGTGAAAATAATTTCAAATGGCATTGAAGAGGGGAGGAAAATAGAAAGATATAAAAACTTACAAACTGGGCTGTAAAACATCACAAGGGGGGTTAACAATGGCAAAGTCTTCTTACAGCAAAAGTGGCTCTCTTTAGGATATTATAAACTCTTAGGGGATTGAACAGACCAATTTCTACATTTTCCATTTTCCTCCCCCACCCCAATGGATTCTTAAATGTTCATAAGTTGCCCAGGGCTATAAGAATTAAAAAATCTCAGGAAATAATTTTGGGAAAAGGTTCCCCCAACTTTTAATTTAGAAAGCAATAGTTTTTCTGCATATAAGAAAAGTCTCCTAACTATATGAAAACCTGATGTTGCCTGATCTTCCACAGTCTTTGTGACTGTCACTGTGAAGCTGGAGGGAACAAACAAGGGGCTGGGAAGGAATCTCAGTGAAGGGGCAGTTTTGAAATAGGCCCCTTCCACACATGCAGAATAATGCACTTTTAATCCAATTTCAATGCACTTTGCAGCTGTGTGGAATAGCAAAATCCAATTGCAAACAATTGTGAAAGTGGATTGAAAGTGCATTGTTCTACACGTGTGGAAGGGGTCACAGAGTTCCCTATCCTCCAATAACTTCTTCCTCCGGCTTCTCTAAATTCTCAGGGGTTTAAGCAAGATAATTTTATCCTCCCTCCATCATTCCCCTTTAGCTAACTCTCAACAGATTTCAAAAGCACATTCAATCCTTGTAATACTGCTAATTTTTCCCACTCATGAGTTATAGTAATATTTTCCTGCACACCTTGGAAACTCTCCTAGTTCCCTTTCTTACCATGGGCGTGGGAAGGAAGGATTGGATTTGCTGCTTTTGACCTAATAGTGGTCAGCCACTTTAGTTTTACCTGTGATAGGCTCCTTGTTTTCAGTAGGGCAAAGCTGTCATCCATTCAGGCCTGGGTGGATATCAGAGAAGCAACATGAAGAAAGTAGCCCCTAAACATAGCATCAATAGCTTAGGCTTAATATATCGCTTCCTTTGTATTTCTTCATTATTAGCCTCCATAAAGAAGGGAGTGCTTTTCCGAGATGACAGACAATGTTCCACTTCCAAAGTCTGATTTAGTCATAGCTACCAGTTTCACAGACAGCTGTTTGAAACAGCAATTTTCCTGTCTGTGTGACTCAACTATTCCGTTCTCGATATCTCTTGGTGTTGTTGGAACTGACAATGAAACCACTTCTGGAATACCAGCAATGCAAAAATACACAAGAGGCCCATGCTATTTAGTAAATTCTGAAAAATGAATCATTTGACGATTTTAATGGCTGTGTGAACCTTCAGAGCTCACCACTCTCCCAAAGAAACCAAGTAAATTTTAATAAAGTTAAAGAGAAAAGATGAACTACCGTTCCTGAAGACCTGACTGTCAAATCCATGGTGTAAGAAATTGCAGTAACAGCTGAGAACCCCCTTCCCCTCAAAAAACCCTGGATAATCAAGTTTCAGTTGAACTGGTAACTAACTGTCATATAACAAATTATTCTTCCCACACAGAATTACTGAAGAACCCTGACAGTACAATGGGGAGGGAGTGCAAAAGGAGTTGTGGAAGAGGCATGCATCCGCACTGGCATGTTTGCCCACTCTGCTGGTATAAGGGCAAACTATGTCAGCAGAAAGGATAAATATGCCAGTGGGCAGGTGCCACATAGCTCGGCTGCGTCCGACCCAGAAGAGGCTGCCACCCTGGACTATGCCACATAGCTAGGGGCAGGATAAGGGAATTTCCAGGATGAGGAGCTGACTGTAATCAGATTCCAAAGGTCTTTTGGACCAGGAGCGCCTCCAACGCAGCCCTCTGACTTATGTCACAAAAACACATGACACAAGTCACTTTTTTCTATGGAGTTTTCTGGGCGACAAAAGGTTACCTTTTTCCCACTGCTTGCTGCAATACTCGGAACTCCATTGGAGGTGGCACCATCCCCACACACTACCAAACTGTCCCCTCTGCTGAACGGGGCTACCAATACCAGAATTACTAGTAAAGGCTTATGCCCATCTATAAACATATTAGGCTACCAGCAAGTAAGTAACAGGGCCTACTATGTGAAAATAATGAATCTGTAGGTTTATGAACCTTCTCCTATAGCCCTTGAAATAAGTACATCTGCCTGAACTTCCTAGTTTTTGCTTTACTGAACCTTTTTTGTGTCTAAAGTCACTGCTATGCTACATCTTGCCTGCTGCCATACTGCTAAAAATGGACATCAGCTGATTCCTTAGGGATTGCTCAGAGCACCGAAGCCTCAATTCCATTACAGGGAACATAACTGGGAACAAATACAATTTTTACCAAGAGCACAAAATATATAAGATATGTTAAGAATATGTACTTCTTATACCTACCCTGTTTAGCACACCAACATTACTACCACCATATTGCAGATAAGGAAGTTAAGTGTGAGACATAACATTTCATCTACTGAACTCATGGCTGAGCTGTGGTTTCAATCTGGAATCTCTTCTGGATTGCTATTTAACTAGGTGATTTTGGGGTCTCCGGGCCTATGATTGATCACTGTGAAGTTGATGCTACTTTTAGTATGGTTTGATTTCAAAATTATGTTTTATCATAAGCCACATACTGGGGCAGATGGAATAAAACTGTGTTAAATAAGTAAAGAGTTGAATGTAGTGTCATGATCTAGGAATGAGACTCAATCACACTAAAATCCACATGGCTATCTAACCATGCAACTTTACATCTTTGAAGAACTGAGCTTTGGGGAATCTGTTAGGCTCAAAATAGACCCATAAACATGCTGCAGTAATTAATTTATGTCAGACACAGGCCCCAGGAAAGGACACTGCAGGGGTTGCATTTAAAAAAAACACTGAAGGTGACTTATACCTGCACTGAAATGAGAGAGGATTAAGGATACACAGCTTGAAAGGGCAACTGAGCACACACATATCAGTGCCATACCATCAGAGCACTGGTCTGGTTCCGCCTCCTCTGTTTCAAGCAAGGGACACTTTCCTAGCTTTGATACTCAAGATTTTTTTTTCTTAAACTGGAGATATGAAGAACAAACCTGGGACTTTCTACATGCAAAGTACTGGTAGGTGCACTACTGAGCCACTGACTGCTCCTAAAAAGAAAGAAGTAATAGTAGCACTGTATTCTGCATTGGTCAGACCACACTTAGAATACTGTGTTCAGTTCTGGGCACCACAATTCAAGAAAGATATCGACGAGCTGGACAGTGCCTAGAGGGCAATATTTTGGCTACATTTTTAATTCCAACCTTCCTCTAAGAAACTCAGGGTGCTATGTATAGTTTCCTCCCCTCATTTTATCCTCTCAACAACCCTGCAATGTAGGTTAGACTGAGAATGATTTGCTATAGGGCTTGAGCAGGTTTAAGAAACACACGCCCAGTTCTGGTTTAAACTACTGGCCATTACTACATCTCTGAAATGTACAATTGCTGTTATCAACTGACTGGCTAGTGTATGGATGTGAACAGCTTTAAAATTGGGACACCCAAAGACACAGGATGGAATCCTTACATACATAGGGAACTCCACAGGCTCACCGGGGGGTGGGGGGAGACTTTGTTAATTAACCCCCTCCCCCAAATCCTGGCAAGGGCTGAATATGATCCAGAAAACACATAATATTGAGAACCAGTTGAAGAGGGTGAAGGCAAAATCATCTAAATCCTGTAAGAGCATTACAGAATGTTTGAAGGAGAGATCTGGGTGTGTGTCCAATTAGGGACTTCCCAATTGTTATGCCATCCTGTTATTAGCTGATTTTATTGTTTCATGCCATTGTATTTTTTATTATGTTTATATATGTAAGCAGCCACAAGTCCTTTGGGAGATTGACAGGGTAGAAAGGCAAAATATAAAAAAGAAATTGCCCCACTCCCTTAAGAGCCTTCAGCTTGTAGCACTGAAAAACTAAACAGCAGGCAGTGGTCAGAATTTTGGACTAAAAGAGTTGGGTTCAAATCCCCTGAAGCAAACTGGGTGACCGTTGACCATGTTCTCTCTTTCTTAGACTGACCTACCTCACAGGGTTGTTGCGAGGACAAAATGAAGGTCGAACCAACCATGCATACCACTCTACAAGCTTGGAAGCAACTGCCTATAGAAGCACAATGGACAATCCGAAAACTCTCATCCAGTCTGAGAAGAAGGCTGCAGCTCTGAAGCTCCGCCCCGACCCAGTTCCCACGCACTCACCTTCCCATTCCTAGGGCTGCCATTAACAAAGAGGGTGACTCGCCTCATGTCCCCCTCCTCAAAGTTATTGACGTTCTCGTGACTTCTTGCCAGCCTGGCTACAAACACGGAAGCCGGAGCTTTTTGATCAACACGCCCACCGACCAATCCCGGACTAGCGCTCCTCTTGTTTTCCTCCAATAGGAATCAAAGTAGAGGTAGTGGGCGGACCTACACCATTTTGAGACGACTTAACCGGGAGCTTTTGCTCCTTGGAGCAAGAAGGGGGTGTGGCTCGATGGGCTAGAGCCTATCAAGACGAGCTAGCGAAAAACGTCACTCATCCAGCCTTCTTCTACTGAGACAAAAATTTAATCTTTGGTCCTGATTGGCCGGCAGAGTGTCACGTGGTCTTTTCCGTCCGTTTTTCAAACCTCACAAACCTCATAGGCAAGTACTATCCGTTCGCTATGCCGGAACGTGTTGCGGGTCGGGTCACGGGTATAGGTTTGTTGTGAGAGAGTTGGGGATACGGCCCGGTTGGAGCTGTTTACCTGACGATGAGGTGAGGTTGGCAGTTTAGAACTGAAGAGAAGGGAAATAGTGTCGGGGGGAAAGGAGGGCGAAAATGGCGGCGGAGGGATATTCGATTCTGTTTTGTGGTCAGTTTAAATAGAGAGCGGGAAGAAAAAGCAGCTGAGTTGACGGTTGTTGCTGGGTAAAATGCTTGGGGAGCCTGTTAGGATTAACGCCTATCGGACAAAAACCGATTAGGTGAAATCGCATTTGTTTAATGTTTCCCACTTTATATGTTGACAAGACGCCACTCTGTCGCTGAGTCTCAACACGACCTAAGATATAGATAAATCTCTGATTAGAGTGATGGCAAAAGACGGGAAATCTTTCTTCAAAGTTTTTGTAAAGTTCTCCAAAATAAAGAACTATCTGCACGAGTGCGGGCAGAATAGCCTTGTCCTACCCCCCGCACCATTGGTTTACCTGGTGCACCAGGTCGTCCACCTTCCTTGTGGTGTAGGCAGCTGGTGAAGTCTTGTGGCTGGGCATGTGTGGGAGACTACAGAGGGAGAAGAAAGAGATGATGCTCATGCTGGGGTGTCAGGACAGCATCTCATTTTCCCCCCTGCAAGTCTCATGCGTCTCCAGTTTCATATATCTGCTTGTGAATGTTGGTCTGAATGTGGATTGTTAAGGCCATGTGTAACAAAAGGATGTATTTCTACAAGTCCTAGAAACCCCAGGTTTGTAGCAAGACCTGAACACTTTAAAAAGAAAAGTGTATTTCAAATCTTTGAACAAATTTAAGCAAGGTATTGCAATGCTGTCTCACCAGATATCAAATTCATAGCCTAAGAAGACTACTTGAGAGCCAGTGTGGTGTAGTGGTTAAAAGCAGGTGGACTCTAATCTTGATTCCCCACTCCTCCACCTGAGTGGCAGAAGCTTATCTGGTGAACCAGATGTGTTTCCCCATTCCTCCACATAAAGCTTGCTGGGTGAGCTTGGGCTAGTCACAGTTCTTTCAGCCCCACCTGCCTCACAACGTGTGTGTTGGGGAGAGGAAAGGAGTTTGTACACCACCTTGAGTCTCCTTACAGGAGAGAAAGGTGGACTATAAACCCAAACTATTCTTCTACTTTTGTAAAGGTTTATTTTGCAGTGCTACAATGTCTATTAATAAGGCTGTTATTGTCTAATGGAAAAAATGCTAGATTGTATTCCTTTTGGCTAATATATTTATCTTTTCTCTCAAAAGCAGAGCAGTTGCAGCTTTGCTCCATCTTGGTGTGGACATTCAGGAATGGTGATTGAACTGATATTCTTCAAGAAATAATCAGTCTCATTGATGAATCAAAAGTAACAAAGACTTTCCCAATGGAAAATTTGAGTAATAAGAAGGTGCTTTCAGTCAGCTTCGACAGTGCAAAGGAGGAGGACTGTCACTCAAGCTACTCATCAGATTTGCAAAAAGAAAATGTACCAACAAATGCATTCACATTCTCTATGGTGCTGAGCAACTTGGGAAGCCCGCTTCCTGTAGATAAGCCAAATTTTGGGGGAAATGCAAACTATATAACTCCCGATAAGGGTGAAAGGGAAGCAAAAGCAACCTGTGCAATGGACAGCCCATCTACACCATCTAAAGACTTTTCTGTTCTGACAGCAGCTGATTTTGGAATTACACCTGAAACTTTTACAAAACCATCAGGTAAGAGTTGGCACGTTAGAAATAGATTCACACAGCATCCTTTGTGCATCTGGCTTTTTGCATAATTTTCATTGGAATTAACAGTAGCTGTGAATTGTTGAGGAAGGCATTAGACTGTTTGGAATATCTTGAATACTTCTAAACTAGGGATTCTCGGAGTGGGTGCTACAGGCAATGGACAGCATTCTTCCCCTCGAAAGAAGCTGCTACAGATGTTGAGTTGTCTTAGTAGCAACCAGGTCTCTCCCTCTCTCCCCATTTCCTTTCATATTGCTAAAACAGCTCAGTAAGCTGCTTTACTTTACTAGGTCATGTTTTATTTATGAAATACATACATGTGTTTACAGTGTTAAGTTATTTTAAATTTGCAGTAGATCTGATACTGAGAAGGAGGCATATGCGTGCACACGTGAGTTTGGGCATTAGGGACGTGGCCTGGGAGTCAAGGGGGCAACTTTAAAATTCTCCTTCTTTGTAGGTTTTTAGACAGAGGTTGGATGCTCTGTTAAGGGTGCTCTGGTTGTGCATTTCAGTATGGCAGGGGGTTGGACTTGATGGATCTTGTAGTCTCTTCCAACTCTATGACTCTATCCTAACAGCCCAAAAAAGTTTAACAGTTGAAATTCTGGCTTCATTAAGTTGCTGCTGAAATTCAGCAAAATTGAATTAGCATTGTTTATTTAATACCAGGAGGTTTTGTATCCTTTTTGACTTCATTGATTGTTCACGATAGACTGCCTTTCTTTCAGGAGAGACAAAAAGCATATTGAAAAAATTAAGACGGCAATCTACAATTGGAGTACGGGGTTCTCCAGAAAACAATGCTCTTATCAGGTACATTGCTCACCGAAAGAGAATGAGGAATGAAGATTCTCACTCACAAGTAAGAATATATCTGTAGGATGGAAATGGGATGGTTTTCTGGAAGATGTTTGGAGATGGATGCTGCTAGATGTTTTGTGAAGTCTAGCCTGAATAGGTGAAAGGATGTGAAGTATGTAATACTTCTGGGCAAAAACACAAGTCTCTGACCTTTAAGTATATGATGGTATAGAGCAGCATTTAGCTCTATGAGTAAGGATCCTGATATTTATGCTGATGAAAATTTGAGTTTACCTGCTGATTTTTGGGGAGAGGCAAGGGATCATCTGAGAAATGTGCCATATAAATTGTGTTATCAGTGGTATTAGTATGTGGAGGACGACTCTTGCAAAAAAAAATTGGTAAGAGTGCAGCCCATTACACCCTGTGGAATGGCTATCAGCAAGGTCTGTGCCTTCTGTTAAGGGACTGGAAACTTGTTTTAATAGATGGCAATCTGCTTCTTCAGCTGCAGAAGTAGATTGCTATCTATGAACATGTGGACTGACCAGTTTTATTTTTCACATCCTTCAACTGAACAACCGTTTCTTAAAAGTCTGCCTTATTCATGTTTTCTGTAAACATAAAAGTGCTGATATGACAATATGTGCCTTAAATTCCAGCATGCAATAGTGTGGTATCGGTAAAGCTAAACATTTGAAATACAACAGAATGGGGAAAATAATAATTTACATGGTACAGCAGACTGCTTTAGAAATATTTTTTTCTTCACATGTGGCACAACTGAGAGCTGGTATGGGTTAGAGTGTTGGATCTGGACTAGGAGACATAGCTTTGCATTCTCACTTCTCCCTTAGGAGAGGAGAAAGGTAGGCTATAAATTATGCAAAATAAGTGAGACTTGGGCGAGTTGCCTTCTCTCAGCCTGACCTCTCTGGTGTGGTTATTGTGAAAATGAGGTATAGCAACTCCCCATGAGTCTTCTCTGAGCTTCCTGGAAGGTATGTGGATTAATAATATGTAAGATTATCAAGCCAAGATCATCCTGCAAGGAAGTCTTTTGCTTTTATTAGATTTTGAATGTTTCATTCAGAAACCTATGCTTTTTTAACAGACCACTCCTTTTCAACGGAATGTTTTATTGAAGGATAAAATAGCTTCCTTCCAATCATCCTTTGATCCACTTAAAGAGGATGCAGAAGAAATTATCCATATACCCTGTACCTGTAAGTAAGCAAATCCTAATCTAAAATATATTTGGTTATTTTTGAAATTTGACATCACTGTAACTTACGGTACGATCTTAAGCAGAGTTGCATTGAACGTAATAGGTTTAGAAGGAGTTAACTTTGTTTAGAATTGCATTGTTATTTTTGTAAGTTTTACTGTGTACCTGATTGCAGTAGTTTTGTTTTTGTAGCTTATCTAGTACATTAGTCAGGACTTTGCACAGTATGTTGAGAGCTTGGAACACCTGACTTGCCAGTATACATTTGGGGAAAGGCCGTGACTTAGTGATAGAAAACATACTTTGCAAGTGGCAAGTTCACAGTTGAAAGGGTCCCAGAAAGAGCTTTGTTTGCCCAAGACTCTGAATAGTCACAATCAGTATCGATAAAAAATATTCAGCAAGATGGACAGATTACTTGACTTGGCATAAGGCAACGTTGTATGTTTATACTAATGCACACTTCTAAAATATCTTAAATGCAGCTAAGAAAGCTGACACAAGATCACATGAACAATCACAACTGGACCAAGTGGCACCATCAGAATATAAGGCAGTTGGTCTTGAGGAAACCCTAAACTGTAAATCCACCAAAGGAGAAAAAAATTCAGCTGATATCCAGGTATGTGATATCACCTTTATCATTGTGGCATTAATTTATCCACTTTTATTTAAGTCAGCTAAGAATGATCCTGTTGGTTCTGGTAATCCTACACAGCAGTGCAAAGGAAGTATACTCTGGGGTGCATCAGAATATTGGGCCTACTCTACTAATCAAACTGTTTCTTCTGATTTAAGTTCTACTATCCCCAAGTATATCCGTGCTCATTTAACTCTCAGTCAGAGCAAGAGAATGCTACTTTTCTCATTGATTGTCTTTAACTGTGTATGAATGGGCCTGATAAATTACCACCCTGCAGCATGTGCAATATTGCTGTTAGCAGGATTGGATAGCTCTCCTAGGGTCAGGTTCATAGCTTCAGAAAATGGCTCCTGAAGTCCCACTGATAATGACCCTACTTGATTCATGCTGAAATTGCATCTATCCTCCCCCGCCTGCCCCTGCAATGCCTCCACAGTGGGATAGCAAAGTCTGAGGTGGAGGCACCAAGCAATCCTAGTTGTCTAAACTAGAAGGGAGAGAGAGAGGCAGAAAGAAAGAGAAAGTCAGGCAAAGTAAGAAAGACTAAAAGCAAGGAAATCAGACAGAAAGAGGGGCTTTGCAGGAAGAGGTGAGCAACAGCCATGCATCCCTGCAAAGAGACCTTCGTGCTTCTGGAAAAGGGAGTCCCGGCCCCCCTCCCGTCTGACTTCATTCCCCTTGCCTGGAAGAGAGGGGAACCCATGGGTAGTTTCCTCTGAAGAGAAGGAAGTCACAGAGGGGGACACACCCACGTGCCTCCCCAGCCAAGCAAGAGAGGCTTTCTTCCACGGCCATCTCTCAGAAGCCGAGGGCTGCAGGTGCCCCTCTCTGTTGCATCGCCACCTACCTCCTCTCCTTGCCCCAAACTCCCACCCACTGTTGCACTGGCAGTGCTTTTGCCAGTGGCCACAGGGAGGTGCAAATTGCAAGGAAAGGATAGCACCTGAGCCTGCACACTCTGCCTTCTTTGTTTGACATTAGGTTCGTTACCATAGATACCACCCAAAAATGTTGTCTTCCCAGTAGTTCCCTTAGGCCGTTTCTGCATGGCCCATTTATGACGGCCTGGGGGCGCCAAAAAAGGCGCCCCCAGGCCGCCGTTCGCACAGGCGCCGCTGCTGCAACGCAGCAGCGGCGACCTGACTCTTCTTCCCAGGCGGCCTGGCTCTTCTAAACAACCCTTTAAAGGGTTGTTGTTGGGGAAGCGTCTTCCCTGTGGCCCGGTGTGAACGGCCGCCGGAAGACGCTGTCTCCTCTCGCCCCACTCATCGGTGTCCTCCTCGTCGCCTGTGGCGTCGCAGCCCGCCCACACTGTCCTCCGACCTCCAGGGGTTGGAGGGCAGCGATGAAGCGACGCTCTGCAGGCGACATAAGGACACTGTGAGTGGGGCGGGGGAGGGCGCAGAGGCGGCCTGCCGGCCTCCCCTTCGCCTGCTCGCACGCTTGCGTGCGAGCAGGCTCCCGCCCCCACGCCGGCAGAACTCCTGCCGGCGTGGGGGCGCCTCCTGGCCGTGCAGAAACGGCCTTAGATTCCTTTGTAGACTCCAGTACTGTAATGTATACTCAGAATTTCAACCAGTGGGCATGCATTAATGGAACCAGTGAGTGACTACTGGTATGACCGTAGAAAAAACCTTGGGTTCATCTGCAGTGACCAAAGTCTTCAAGTTCACTATGATTGCTCGTCTGTGCCTAACACAAAATGCTCTTTTGACGTAATTGCTGAGCAAAACTCATCCATTGTATACCTAGGTGAGAGACTTGTAAATGCCAGAATTCATTGTGAATTGATCCTTAGCAATCAAACCTTTGTTCCCATGCTCTTATCAAGAAACAGTTGTTTCTGCCAAGTGAGCATAATCGAAGGTTGTGATTTTGTGATCCAAGCACCTCACTGGACTGTCCTAACACATGCCAGTCACTCTGTCTTCCTGTTGAGGACTGCTGCTGGAGTAGCTCACTGTTCTTTTCCTCTTGTGGGGGTATGTTTGAAACAATGAACTTCTTTCACTGCAGTGGCACAACTTCCACTTCCCCATTATTCCACAGATGCTAAAGAAGGACTAATAAAGGTTATTCTCAGGAGTTATAGAGCAGATGGTACTTTCCTTGGCTCCTTTTTCATGCTTTCTTTTGGCCTTGAAAAACCAGTCAGTGGATTGTATGATGCACCAGAAGATCTTCCATGGAGGTTTCACCAAATCAGCTCCCTGACCTGTTTTCCCCACCCCCATGGTTACCAGTCTGTTTCTGTTGTGTGGATATTTCAGCTGTGTGAACAGGTGGTGCATCAGGTCTGAATTTCTGTTCCTAGAAAATTCCAGTCGTGGACCCAAATCCTATAGAATCTCTAAGTTTACCATTGGAAGTTATTCCGGCCGCAGGCATCTCAAAGACAGCAAGTGGTAAGAAGTAACTATTGCTTTTTTAAAAACTTATCTAAACAACACTTCTCCTGAATGTAATTTGAATAAGCACAACACAAATGTGTGTGGTAATGCTTTGTTCAAACTAGCAGTCAAAAGCCTATTGGAAGTTTCCATAGTAGTTGTGGATGCTGAATAAGTTCTTGAATGAAATTCCAGTTTCATGGGTTAGTGATACAGAAACCTTAAATGGGTCACAAAAATACTTGTAATGTATTACCTGTTCAACACTCATATCAGAAACAGGCAGGGTGATTTTTCACACTTTAAGTCCAGCTGCTTATAAGCCTCCACAAAGTTCTTTCTTCTGTCAAAATGAGAGCATCTCCCAAAAATAAACCATTGCGCTCACAGGGTTTTGTCAACAAGACAGGGGACTGCCAAATACAAAGTGTAGCATAATATTCCAGGGCTGTACAGGTCATATTTCCTAGGGCAACCCTACTAGAAAATGCTACTTTTTTGCTATATTGACTTTCTGCTAAGAATTTGCTTTCGGAGTACTAATAACAGAAACAGAATTAAATAAACACTTAATGGCAACTTTTTGTTCTAAAGGTATCCAGTCTCAAAACAGTGATGAAGAATTAAATAGCAATGCCACGTCACAACAAAGCTGTAAGAAGGTCAGATTTGCAGAGAAACACAGCTTGGAAATATTTGATGAAACCAAGCCACCCTTTACCCCTCTGCAGAAAGGATGCTTTCCTTCCACACATCACGATAGCTCAGGTCCTAATTCTGTTCTGAAGAAGAAAACACCGGTAAAGATGTTAACCAAAGACGTGAAGGTGAATCTGCTTAAGTGTTCTACTTCCTGAAGCCTTTTAGTAGATAGCAAAAGAAAGTCTGGACATCTCTACCCTAAGTTTAGAATCGACTTGGCCAACTCAGTCCTCTTGCTGTACCAAGTCACTTCTCAGTAGCACTGTTGAGTCTCTTCCAGGCCTCCAGCACTAGAAATGTGCATTTAGTGATTGGAAATGTTTGCTTTGGATGTCTTCTAAAATGCAGAATAACATTTCCTACAGATGAGCACTTCATGCTTCCCCATCATCCCTTTTGTTAATACTGAGACAACTGCTTGTTTTTGCGCAAAGTCCGCCACCTCTTTTAGAGCCAGATCATGGATGCTAGGTGATGTTCTTGTACCTGTTATTAAGAGGAGATGAGAGAGATGATTGCTCTCCATCCTGAACCCCTGGGGGGGGGGGGGGGAGACACTGAACTTTGGGGCACAATTTGTTAATCTGCCCCTATTCCCTTGCTGAGTTTTCTTCACATCATCCCTTAAAAGTTCTAATGCTGGAACTTTAAAGCCCTTGACCAGTTGTTCACATGATTCAGCACATTATCCTTATATTTTCCTTTGATCTGACAAGTTACCAAAAAAGGGTTTCAGCAACATTATTATCTGGATAAACCAGATAAAAGTGAAATTATTGCTAGGCAGTAGTACACTTTGAAACCATTTATGGTAGTGGATATTCACAGTTCTGTTGAAGTGAGAAGAGGTAGCTACATTTTTCCTGTCCTTTTCTAAATTGTGGCCTAGCTTTGTATGTGCTTAAAAAGAGCTCTGGGGAATGATTCTGGGTTGGATATTTTCAAATCTGGGCCTTTTCATAGTTAAACTGTTTACGTTGTTGGAGTTTACCATTTTTAATGGCCAGAAATAGCTTTTACAATGAAATAGCTTGGTATAACAGGACTGTGTGATCTGTTGTCAAGTAGTTTTTCAATTGTAAGTCATAGCTTTTTTCCTGATCAGTGCTGCGTGAATTAATCATTTAGTTGCCAATCAGTTATCACATTTTACATTTTCAATTAAGTGTTAATTATTGACTAGATTCAGTGTTAAGACATATTATATAAAGGCATTCTTAACATTAATGATATTGCTGTTTTGTGGTTTATAGGAGCAACTTGATTATACCAATACAAGAAAAGGAAGTGAAGAGCTGTCAATCTTCCAAAGCTGTGGACCCCTACAAGCAGGTTCAAAATCCCCCTCCCAGCCCACAAACAGAACTGTTTCTCAGTACTGTCCTAGTGAACTTCATTCACTCAAGTGAAAATTCAGATCATAAAATGATCAAATGGTTTGAAAACAGGACTTTAACATGCAAATAATTTGTTGCAGAAAGAAGTACCAGACCAATAGAGGAAATGGAGGCACGCAACAAAGAGCTAGACACAGAAGTATTTGACACACTTCAACCTGTCGCTACTCCAGTGCATAGTGGAGAAACGTCATTCAGTCCATCTAGAACAAGAAATGATTACTCTTTTAACTTAACTCCAATCAAAAAACCTCTATCCCAGCCAAATTTTGACAATGATGATGTGAGTGGTGTAGCTCACCAAGAAAATCTTCAAAATAGGTCTTTACTGTTTTTGATGTTTGGATTTCCTCCTAAGTCATGCTGCAGCTGGCCACACCACCTCCAGAGAGGCTTGCTATGCTGTGGCTAGTAAGCCAACAGGGCACTCCTTCAACCTCCATGGAACTGCTCTATCAGTTCCATAGGCTATACCTACCTTTTTGCCAATGTGAGTCTACACCAGCAACTGAGGGCATTCCCAGACCAAAAGGGCTCAGAAAGCCAACTAAAGCCATCCCCGTTCCTGGGAACACCCCTTGTGGCATCAGTGCATCTCCTGCACTGGCGGAGTGCTGGTGCTGCCATGGCGCTGCCACCCATGCATCACACTGCTGTGTGGATCCCCAACACTAGCATAAGTTCCTCTGTGCTGGAATAACTGCCCCTTATGCCAGCACATGGACATTTATGCCAGTGCCAGGAACATGCCACCTCCTGAGGTGTGTTGACCCCTCCCCAGGATTGCACTGTAATGCTGTAGAGTTAGATAGTGGCACATAGATTACAGTACATTATCTCAGTATTTTGTGTCATGTGAGTTAGTTGTTTGTTGAAAATTAATTTTGAGAACTTCTCTTTTTTAATACAGGACTTTCAAGAGACATTAGAGGTAGTCTCCACAGTGGAATCTATTGTGAACTCAGGTGTTCTAGCAGATAAAGGTGTGTGTATGTTTTATTTTAAGATTGATACAAGGAAGATAGAAAGGTGGTACATTTACATGTTACTGTTGGGATGTAAAAGTTGCTTTAGTGTGGCTCAGATCCATAACAGGTTGTTGATGAGAGTTATATGGATGGGACAACTGACATAAGTTATTTATGGTCATTTTGCTGTTATGGGGTGAAATATGTTTTCTGTTTACTTTTTCTTGTTTGATGTGGAACAGAACTTTGCTGAAATAGCATTCAAGCCACCCCAATTACTTATTAATGCCATTTTCTGCCCTGCATCAACTGTGAATAACTTTTCTGTGTGCTTTAAGTATGTACCAAGTATAGTTTATAATTTGTCATGCTAAATGCCAATTGGAGCTACCATATAGTTCTGACCTACCAAGGTAAATTCATGACACTTCCTGAAATGTATCTTTTCTTAAATGCAATCATAGGTAGATAATTCCCTATTTCACTTAACCTGCAAAACAAAAATTGTCCTCCATATCTATCATGAAGTACCTTTGTGGGTATTGGAATGTTTCTGCAAGAATTTTCCAGCCATTTAGTTGAATGCTTTTAGTTAAAAGCTGACCTGGGTAGGCCTAGGCTAGCCTGATCTTGCCAGGTCTCAGAAGCTGTGCAGAGTGGGCCCTGATTAATATTTGGATGGGCAACCTCCAAGGGAACACCAGGATTGTGATGTGGAGGTAGGCAATGGCAAACCACCTCCAAATGTCTTTCCTATGGGGTTGCTTTAGGTCAGCTGTCACATGATAGTAAACATACACACACAGAAAAGAGTCCATCACATGTTATGAAGTAGACTAATATGCAAATATAGTTAGAATGCAGTATCAAAATTTGGATGTAGTTTTGAGTTTTTCCTCTCCTTTGTAGAAACAAAAGTAAGTTCTCCTGATTTCCCAGCTACGTGCATTAGAGTCACACGGTCCTGTGCTAAAAAGGTGGGTAAAATTTGTCTGTCTTTGAGCATTTCAGTTATACATGTAACTTACCTTTGGCAATGGAGATAGAAAATTGCTTGTTTGAATTTAAAAACCAGGTAAAAGAAAATTATTAGGAAACAGGATTTCAGTATTCCCTTTTCTAAGTTCTAGCAGTAGGTAATGCTACTTATGAATGTATTTCCTTTGGTATATGCTACGAGCAATTAACGCTGACAAGTTTTCTAATGTAATAGCTTGTAGTCTTACTGTTTGACTTTATGTTTAATGGTTTCTAACAGAAGGTCAACAAAGTAGAAGAAACGAGTGTCAGCCCTATCAGAGAAACACAAACCAAAAGAGCTTGTACTACCGATAAAATCCCAAATCCTAGAAAAATCAAAAATGTGAATTCTGTAACAAAGTCTGCTTCTCAAAAAACACCTGTAAGTACCTTTAAATCGCAAATGTGGGAGTTCTGCTGGGCCTCTCATGCAACTTAATTTGCTTGGAGTGAATTCTGGAATTGCGTGTGTGTGTGTGTGTGTGTGTGTGTATATATATGTATATATATATATAATGTATATGTATATTTGCGCTCTATCCTGTTATGTTGTATTCTTCTGTTCTCCTACTATCTTAACTATATCTTGAGCATCTTTTTCTAAGAATATTAGAGGTGCCCTGCTGGATCAACCTAGTGATCCATCAAGTCCAGTATCCTGGTTTATGTAGCCTTCCGGGGCTATTGGATGGCAAACAAGTAGAGCTTTAGAGGCCAGGTTGTTTTTTAGCACCAATACTGCTTCCAGGTGCAGAGAGTTTCTTAAGTCACCTAATAGCCATGAACTGTTTAAACCCCTTGTAAAGCCAGTGGCCATCACTACATCCACTGCCAGTGAAATATATCCTTCTGTGCCATCTTCTGAATATCTGCAGGCTTCTAAGCGCAAAGCATTTGGAAGGAGGAAAAGGAAGAAGAAGGCCCAGAAAGTGTGTCATGGACATTGTGAAACTGTGTCTAAGAAGCCTCTCTTGAGTCCAATTCCTGAGATGATGGAAGATGTCTCCCTCACTTCATCTTATCAGAGCATACCAGATTCATCAGTTTCCATCTTAGGTATGAATGTAGCCATTTGTTGCTTTTCTGGTTTTCATAATCAATGATAAATTATGAATGCAGTTAAATTAGTATCGCACGTTGGCCTAAGTGATTTTGTCTTTTTCATTCCCATGGCTCTGAAGCTTGAAAGCCTATGATGCTGTTTCAATACTTGTGCAGTTTAATTCTAAAAAATTACTCATGGACTTTGGAATTTGAATTCTGAAGTCTCTGTAGCAACTCTTAACAATAAGCAGCCTTTCCCATGGTTATCTAAGCCTCCTCTCATATCTTGGCTACAAGACATTTTTCCCTGCTCTTAAAGAGTGGCTCTTTAATCAGCACTTATTGTAGTTCATTTGAAATGTATACATCCATTTCAAATGAATGTTAGCTGTAATTTCAATATGAAATATTGTTGCCCCACAATCTCACAGAGCTTCAGATACAGAAATACAGAATATAAAATGGTTGATGATTGCTTTCCAGAGGCAACCCTTCTTCAAAATGTAATATATTATTACAAAGAGATGTTGATATTAATATAGTCAGTCACACTTGTACCCTTATGGTTATAATAAGTGAATTCCTCATGTTTATCTCTGAGTCTCAGAGTTGCCATTTAATATTACAAAGCAAAGCTGATTGATCAATTGGCTGAAAGCTATCCCTGTATATATACTAAGGAGTCTTTTATATTCTTCCTGCCATTGTAAAGATCATCATCATAGATATTTCTTCTGACCTTTTAAGTTACCATTCCCAGTACAAGCATTGAAGTCACTTAACAGTATTATTTATGCCTTGGAATATATACAGCCAAATCCAGATTGTGGAGGCAGCTTGGGATGGTGTTGCTACTGCACCGCTCCGACACTTCCGTTTGCCTCTTGCACTGGCGGGGTGAGCACCTGCACCCCCACAAAGTTGCACAGGCTCTGCAGGTAGGTCCACCATCACCACCACCTGCATTGTTAAAATGCCAGACTTTTATTATAGAATTACAGAATGCAAGGACTGTTTCTAGTCAACTACGGTTTGTTCTAACTCAAACCACAATTTTTGAAGATCAATCAAGCAAACCATGGTTTGGAGCTGTCTGTTTTGCACTTTCATCTTTAGGTTCCTCAGCCTCTAGAGGTGGTTGCTGTGGCTGTCATTGTAATGCACCAAATCACAGTTAGGATCCCCTGATGAAAAGCTGGTTGAATATGCATTCATCTATGTATAGGAATTCAACTGTGTCTTTACTGGTTTTCAAACAGTTAAAACACAATCAAGTTTCTTCTCTAATTCCAACTTTCTTAGATCGTTCTTGCAGCAGCGTCACGCATGAAACTCTTGAAAAGGTAAATAGCATCTTGCATGGAACAGAAAAGGATTCAAGGCTGAGTGCGGTGACAGAAGATGCTTTATCTGAATTTGAATCATGCTCATCCTTACAATTGCAAGATTCTGTTCTGAATAACACACAGGTCACATTTTCTTTGGAGCCACCTGGTAACGATTCATTCAAAACTTTAAATGATACCTTAAATGGACTGGTGCTGAAAAGCAACAGTGAGAGTGAGATAGAACTGGGATTACTAAACTTGCAAGAAACTGGTAAAAAACCTCGTAAAGACGCTTCACTTCTCAGTGCAGATTCTGCAGAAGAGCAGCTGAGTGGAGGTGACGTCTGTGTGAACGTTAAACGAGTTAAACGGAGGAGCAGAAGAATCTCCCGCTACCTCCCCAGTGTTGAGGATTTTCAGTCTGAAACAGCCAGAAACAGCCCCTCTGTTCCTAGAGATAGTATGGAAGAACTGTCCTGTACACCTCAGACAGTAAACAATGCTGGATTTTTCAATGATGTACTGTATGCCATAGAGGAATCTTTCAAAAGTGCAACTCAAAAAAGGGTGAGACGCAGCATGAGGTTGCTTAAAAATGAAGAAAGTGAAGGCCTTACATGGATTTCAGTACCTACTGACGATTCTGTGAATCAGGCTGCAACAGGTTCTGCTTGCAGAATGGAGAGAAAGTCATATACCTTCTGTCATCCAGAATCAGAGATGCTTTATCAAAAGGAAGAAAACTTGGTCCAGAGCCCCTCGCCAATGACAGACAAGCAGAAAAGCCCTCATACTGGAGTGAAGCGTTATAAATCAAAGAAAACAAGGAAGAGCATTTGTTCCTAGTATAAGTGAGAAAATTAAAATAGCATCTCATACATACTGAACTGCAAGCCTTGAGTATAAAAGCAATCAAGTGCAATCGAAAAAATTCTAAACTGAAGAAAATTTTTGGAGATTTGTCCTACAATTTAATTTAGACATTTAAAGGAGAATATTAAAATTCCATATAGACTGCATTTTTTTTTTAAAAAAGTGACCTTACTAGTTTGCATGAAAAGCACTGGGTTTTCTTTCTTTTTTAAAAGAAAATTTTAAGTGGAAAAGGAGAGCAGAAAACAGAACAGAAAAAATTCCTATAAAGAAGGCTTTGTTGGGAACTCACTCGTAATGGAAGATGTTTTATAACTGTTTAACTCTCAAAACCCACTTGCTGTAACATTGAAGGGTCCTAATTTCAAACTGCATATGGAGAACTGCCAGAAAACTGACTGATGCTTGGCTGGTGGTAGGAAAATTATGGGAAATTCAAAAACTAGCTCATAGTCAGTTTGACTATGACATTTAGGTAATATAGGAAGAGCTATTCAACTTAAACTGCTAGTATTTTGAGAGTTATTGTCCTATCAATACAGAATGGGGTATTCTAGTTTTTGAGCTCTCTTTCTGAAAATTCTTGGTCTTGTCAGCAGTATTAAAGGGTTTTTTTAAATTCCATTCATTGAATGTTCTTTTCAGTTTAGTTCAGTTGAATTCCACTTATGTTTCTACATGCTGTTATGGTATCTTGACTTTAAAAAGTCTCCTTGAGTATTTGTTACTTTTATCAATCTTTCAAAGTATGCATACTGCTTTTAGAAGCAAATATGATTTATCCGTTAGCAAGATTTGAAATTTGACAACTTCCTTTTCAAGTTCTCATTATAATTTTTTCCCTGGGAGCTATATCTAGGATATATCAGAAGAGGGCAGTATGACATGTTTTTTGTAAATGTCAGCACTTAGTTAAGATTGACTTGACGTTTTGTGAAAACCACTGCAATATCAATATGTTTAGCTACCAGAGCATATTACTATTGGAAGCATCTGTATGTATGTGTGTATCCAGAAAAAAATCCGCCGCTAAAGCAATAAGTCTTACAGCCCTATCCAGAGGGGCCAGCCTTGCAGGGATGGCACTGCTGTAGTTCTGTCCCACCCCCTCCAAAGGCATGGGAAGCCCCAAAAAAGTAAGAAAAAAGGTTCCAAATCCCCCATAGGCCAGAATAGAGATGCACCACAATTCTCCACCAGCTTCTCCACTGGCGCATGGGGCCAAGCTGGGCAGCGGAGGCCAACTAAGGTTGGCCACCACCACTCCCGGCCATACCTGTGCAGCATTTTGCAGCGGTGGGTCTGTGCCAGGCCTTCTGGGTCGGGCACTGCAGAGCACATGGCCACCCTGGTAAATCGCTCCTCCACTGGCACATTTGCCCTTTGCGGAATGGATACCCATGTCAGCACAAGGTTGTGCCGGCTTCAGAGGGGAATTCACCACCACGACCCCCTGATTGGCCTGCCAATCAGCTATACCTGTCTGTGGGGGCACTGGTAGGAATTAAGTGTTCAGCCCTAGCTGAATTGTACCCCAGCTGATGGCAAAATCCACAGTACTGTAGGCTGCTGAATTTGCTAATCTGTTTATTGCTGAGAATAGAATTGATGCAAACTGGTGAAAGGTTGAAATAAATATATCCTGTCATGAATAGGATTTTGTTATTGATGATATCACTCAAAGGACACTGTGTTTTGTGAGTAATTACGAAACAAACCTGTGCTTCCTGTTCTCTCCTCTGCACCTGACCATCTATTGTGCATCTCTCTTTCCTAGTAAGAATTGTGAGATTATATTTTGGTGTGGAATTTTATTATAGATGGAGAGTACACAGTATATGCAAAGTGGCATATCTTACATATGCAACTTCAGTTTAACAAAGATTTCCAGTGAATTCTGAGTACTGTTTATTGTTGGACAGGAATTTTCAGCAGAAGCAAATTTCTACAAAAATGCGTCTGTCATAATGCATCTGAAACAAACTCAGTTTGGAAGATTGTAAGATGTACAATTTTTCATGCCATGTGAAAAATAGCAATCTCTATATTCTTCGCCTTTCTTGGTAGAAATTGGTTTCCATGTTCATAAAATTCAGTCCTGGCCTTGCCAATAACTGTTGCGGTACAAGTTGCAACAGTTAGAGCAGTATCCTGTAAGAGGTACTCTTCACACTCATTTGCTGATAAATGTAGAGGGCAATACTGGCTTGATGTCAATAGATCAGTAGGAGGACTTTGCAGAACACTTGGTGGATACAAACAGCATCAGCCTATCCTGGACATACAGGATTAAATTTGAGACCACTACTGATACTCTGGCCCAGGGAGTGGAATATATGCTCAGTGCTGCAGCAAAAGAATGGGTATTCCCCCACCCCACCTCCTTTGGTACCTACAAGTTCTGTAGCAAATGGGACTGTAAAATGTATTTCTTATTTTTGAATAGGCTTCTATTCATGAATGTCCTCTCCAAAACAGCTGGAGAAGCCTAGTTTAAAGTTCTCCTATGGAATGATCAATTGCTATAGCAGGACTTTCTTCGAAGTTTGCTGTCCCAGCAAATGCTTACCTGAAGAGGCTTGCCAATATCTTATACTACAAGTGTTAAAATACGGTGCTAATGTATTTTAATTGCTCAAAAGCCATCAAGCATTCCTTAACCCCTGTTCTGATTTTGTTTGTCTAGAACCATTTTGAAGTGATTGTCATGGTATTGTAGCTCTTGTGTGTTAATGGAAGCTTGCTTTTATTGTTCTGATACTGTTTTTGCAAGCCACTTTGACTATTTATACTGGTTCCCTGGGCTAGAAATAAAATACATTTCATCTTTGAAAATGTTTCAGCATTCCCATTTTTGTAAGCGCAGTCCAATTTTAATTTTATTTGTCCCATTAACTTTCTTAGAGCATTCTTGTTTGAATGCAATAACCAAATTGAGATGGGGTATTTAATTTGCTGTGAGTAGTGTCCTGGGGCCCTAGTGTTGATCAGAACCATGTGCTTAGGCAGAGGAGACTCTGATTAGCTGTTATGCAGCAAAGTGGAGTGGATCTGGCTAGGAACTAACATAGACCCTTTCCTACCTCTGAGAATCATTCACAGCTAGAAATAGGAAACAGTAGAGTTAAATGTAAACTTGGGGCTTGAAGTGTAAATAGTGAACTAGCTCCGCAAGTAGTTGTAGTGAAAGGGATGTTTGGGACCATTGTAGTTGAGAGGGAAATTGGCAGGGGGCTGAACACTTCTGAATGATGTGTAAAGTAAAACACTTTCTCTCGTGAGCACATGCCTCTATGAAACACTGCTCCTTTGAGGAATGAAGAAAGATATATGTTGTGGCTTCCTGCACAGTTCTGAGACCCAGGAATTACCATGCAGTTGTTTTGGTTTAGGAGTCAGCATTTGCAGTGACCTGGCTCCTTGTGTTAAAATCCAAACCAGACAGACGTACACAGTAAAGATTCTAGATTGACGTTTCTAAAGAGCTGCTAGCCTGAGATGCCACTGGAACCCCGCCGTGTCTATATCCAAACCTGTCTGAAGTCTCCTGTGAGGAGAGGCATAACAACTATAAAAACAATGTGTAATACTTTTGTTTCTTTTTAAAAATGTTAAACATACATAGTCAGACCCCCACGTAGCTGCAGGCTTCCTCCTAATTTGTTGCTGGAGGCGATTCAACTGTGATAACACATTCATTTTATTGAGTAAACTGCGGGGACAGGGGGAAAGAATAGAAACATTAAAAGTGAAATTTTCTTTAAAGCCATACGAGTAAAACCAAGTAAAAGAGGAATACCCAGGATAATTGCCATGAAGATAGGCAATTTATTTATGTATCTGCGCAAACGTTTTCTATTAGGTTGCAGAGAAATGAACTTCAGATATATTTTTGGCCTTTCCACCTTACCCAGAAAAGACAGGCCTTAGGTTTTGTCTCATCTTCACCAACTGCTGA
The DNA here is from genome assembly GCF_021028975.2 of Sphaerodactylus townsendi. NCBI lineage: Eukaryota > Metazoa > Chordata > Lepidosauria > Squamata > Sphaerodactylidae > Sphaerodactylus > Sphaerodactylus townsendi. Next base: position 2,618,358 of record NC_059436.1, read on the forward strand.
CTTGAATGCCAGGCCAGGTGGCTTTGTGGCTGGCAGCGCAGTAACCATAGTCAATATAAAACACCGGACTTCCCTAGAGACAACTCTAGGGGTCAGGATCTCATGACAAACCTGATGGGTGTAGTTGGGGTATTTGCTTTTATATATGATCCAGAGAAGGTAAGCTACTGTTCTCATTTGGGTGAACACAAACCCACATGCATGAACTTACTATGGTTCAGTGGTCATTACTGGATTCAAATGAACAAACAGGAAGACTTTTTTCCTGGCCATGTTTCTGTATGACTACGCCTTCGTTTAAACAGACAGTGGGTGGAGTTATTTCACAAGTCGAGGGCACCAGCTGCATAAAGAAAGCAACCCAGTGAACAGCCTTGAATTGTCTGTGAGCTCTGTGGTCACTACACATAATGACAGTGTAAGCTGAACAGTTGGTGTTCAAGCATGGCTATTCCATAGTTCAATACCTGCTTTATGTGTAAGAGATTTCAAATCTACTCTCGGGCATCTCTAGTTAAAATGATTTCAAGAAGCAGGATATTTCCCTTTTAGCATGAACAGCTGCTGTCACTCAGAGTAGACAATACTGGGATAAGTGGTCCAACAATCTGACCATAAAAGTCTGTATCATATGTTCAAAAGTACTAAGCACAGTCTCTTTAGCCCTATTTAGATACGTTCTGCTATATAATTGCATAAATGCAACCAACCATTGAAATGACTTAGACTGGAGTAACTTTTTAGGATTGTACTGGGACAACATTCACAGGAGTAGGCTCTGAATTTTGTTTGAATTTATCAGTTTGATGGAGACCATCCAGAAACAATGGGCCTACTTCTGTAATCCTACAGTTATTCACAAGTGAGAGTTTAGGCTTTAATGTATGCTGTGGGTGCACTACTGCTAAATTTTGATTTTGTGGGTCATGATATATATTGTGTTCACATCAGCTAGTGGTATTTCTGCAGGGGACCATTCAGGGAGAATCCTGTCTACAGGTGAGTACTTTCTATTCCAACCACAGAATTTGGTCATAGTACAGCAAAAGTTAAACTGAGGGTTATGTTCAATGGGATGGGGGCGGGGGTGTTCTTTAGAAATACATTTGAAGCATACAAGCTTTAACAAGGATTTAACCAAATGCCAGCAGAAGGCACTGACAGATGTGAATATTCCCTGTCTTCCCCTCTGCTCAGCAGTCATGTTCAGCCTCTGGAAAAGTTATTGCTGGTGTTATGAGACCCATGTGAACAAAAAGCAATGCAAGCTAGTGGCTGCAGATGGAAGGGGCTGAAATCTGTTCTGCCACTGTAGGTGCATTTGCAAATTCTGAGGCCATATGAAGTAAAAAGGATTAATTTATAATGTGCATCTTTGTGAATGTAGCCTTTTTGTTTGGTTTACTGGCCTAAGATAAAGGTAGTCCCCCTGGGCAAGCACCAGGCCGTTATTGACCCCTGGGATGACAGCATTTCACGTTTACTAGGCAGACACTATGTTTGCAGGGTGGTTTGCCACTGCCTTTATCTACACTTTACTCCCAGCAAGCTGGATACTTATTTTAGGGCACCTTTCACACATGCAGAATAATGCATGTTCAATCCACTTTCACAATTGTTTGCAAGTGGATTTTGCTGTTTTGCACAGTAAAATCCAGCTGCAAAGTGCATTGAAAGTGGATTGAAAACGCATTCTGCATGTGCAGAAGTGCCATTACTGACTTCAGAAGGATGGAAGGCTGAGTCAACCTTGAGCTGGCAAATTGAAACTGACCTGCGTCAAGATTGAACTCAGGTTGTGAGCAGAACTTTGACTGCAGTACTGCAGCTTACCACTCAGTGCCATGAGACTCATGCTGGCCTAGGAAATGTATAAAAATGGTCTCTAGGGATGACTGAAGAATATGCCCTTTTGTGGCTTTTGTTTTCTTATGCTGTCATTGTGAGTGGTTTATGCCACCCATTTTCAGTGCAGGAACTGGTAATCCGATTTTGCTTGCATTTCTTTTATGCAACGAGCCAGCAGACCCAAAAGTTATGTGGGACCCTTTTTGCAGTCCTGAGAGGCAAGGAAAGAGCCAACATGTCTGGCCTTTCTGGCCCCTGTGGTACAACTGGATAACAGCCCAGGCGGCCACCTCGTATACACGGGTTCCCCAGACTTCCTTGACCTGCCGCCACACCAGCCAATCAGGCTCATCCTGGCCTGGCAGGGGGGCGGGGGTCTGGGCCAGTGGACCTCAACAGATGTGGTTGTCCCTCCAGCACACTCAAATCGGATATTAACTCCTGCTGTGTGCCAGGCTGAGTCAACCCTGTGACTTCCCCCCCACCCCCCACCTCTTTTGTAGAGCACTTCAGAGGTTTGTTGCATTGAATGTTCAATGCATTTAATAGTTTCTGATTTATTTCCTTCTCATATAGCTTCTGATCTTTATTTCCTGTCTTGTCACACAACTATGTTGGGTAGCATCAACATGAAGCCAAATCCATTTTGGGGAGTAGTCTTTGTACCTGTTTCCCCCATCTCTGGATATCCCCTTCAGAGATTCTGGAATGAGGGCTGTGACAAATTCTGGGACTTTGCCACATCATAACAGAGCAAAACTCCATCAATCAAAGAGTTAACCACGGCAGCTTGTGATTGGCTGGCAGTTAAAATTTTCAGTAAGTGCTGTGAGGTTTTGAAAGGGATACTGAGCTAAGGAATGGTTGTACGGTTAAACTGCTCCTTTCTCTTAGTATAAAGCATAGGCCCCTTTTGCACACGCAAAATGTGTTTTCAAACCACTTTCACAACTGTTTGCAAGTGGATTTTGCTGTTCCGCACAGCTTCATAGAGCACTGAAAGCAGTTTGAAAGGGCATTATTCTGCATGTGCGGAATGAGCCTTAGTATTTGTGCAGGGAAATGTTGGGCAGGCAAGAAAGTGGTCTGTTCTGAGTTCCCAGAAATGTAGCAGTAATACACTAAAGCACTCATCTCTGGGGAAATCCACTAAGAAGGAATAAGCAAAGTAGACTTATTGGGGACAATGGTATTTCACTGAGACAGGAGTGGATTTATTCTATAGGGACACAGAAAAGAGAAATCCTACTCAAACCTTAGTGTGACAGGACGTATCTGCGGTTCAGTCTGTCCCAGGCAGGGTTGAGAAATCCTGCTAAAAATATCTTTTACCTGAGGGTACACAGATATCTCTCAGAAGAGAGAAAGTGAATAGTGAACTGTAATAATATCTGTGAAGTATTTAAATCTGACTGATATAGTTTAAAGAACTAAGAAAGCAAATATCTTCTGTACAGCTGAGCTAGTCTGAAACAGTGTAACAAGCTACCAGTATCAGCTTACTTGCATATAGCGCCTTAACAACTTATCTGCTTTATTTTATATTATTTCTTTGCCAAATATCTTTGCTGTTTTTAAAATAAATTTCAATTGAGTTCATCTGTTTTAAACTTTTTTAAAGCCTCTTGTTCCTGTTTGTTTCTGACTAAGGAAGATTTTAAAAACAAACAAACAATAATATCCGGCTTACTGGGAGGTGCCCAGAAATCGGACCTGAAGAAAGCCAATTATATTTATTTCTAGTACAGTATGGGAAAACAGTGAAATTGCAACAAAATATGATGCTTACACCCTACTCTTTCTATAGAAGCTAACAGTAAGGGCTGCTCAGAGCCTGCAGAAACAGGCATTTATAATTTTGGAGTGGAAAAATCAGGGCACTTGTGGGCAGCAGATAGGGTTGAATATTGTGGTAATACAACTGGGCAAGAATGATCTTGTATCCACCTTGCCTTATCTCAGTTGGTCAAGGCTGCAGGCCAGGTTCCCTGCCACAATTTTCTTTTGATCTGACTGGCTGGAAATGCATCCATGGCATGGGGTGGCTGGCCCAGGGAAGGTGGACCTGGTCAGAAGGACCTCCAAGTTGGCCCTGAGCATACATCAGATCAGCCACCAAGGTGTTTCCTTTTGGCATGAAGCAATATTCCGACCAGATGGCGTCAACATTTCAGAGTGGGGCCAAGATACTTGGCTGCGTGGAAATCAGCACGGCTAAATGTATGGCTACAGCTGTGAGAGCTTTGGTGGGAGCCGGGCAGATTCATGACTAACAAAACTGCATTAAAAATGCATACATTTTGAGGGAGAAAATCAGCATAAGGAAACAAAAAACACCATATAAACATTTTATCTGCTTCTTCAAAACATTTCTGTATTGCCTTTCCCACAAAAGAGATCAGAAGTCACTTGCCCAGGATGCATATGTGACAGTGGCTTGAGGGCCACATGCAGTTCTCTGACATGTCATCCTATGAATCTTCTGAGCATTATCTACCAATGTGGTACCAGCTCTGTGTTCTAAGAAATATGGAAAGGCCCATTGCCCAGTATGGCTTGTGGTTGGCAGGTGGTTAATGTTTTGAAATATTTGCCACTGGGAGGGTAGGTAAGAAGAAGGGTTTGATTTATGCCCCACCTTTCTCTCCTGTAAGGAGTCTCAAAGTTACTTATAAACTCCTTCTGTTCCTCTCCCAACAGCAGGCACCTTGTGAGGCAAATGGGGCGAAGAGAGTTCTGACTGAATTGGAATTAGCCCAAGGTCACCCAACAGGCTTCATGTGTAGGAGTGGGGAAACAAACCTGATTCACCAGATTAAAGCAGGGAATCATGTGGGGGAGTGGGGAATCAGATGTGGTTCTCCAAATTACAGTCCACCGGCACCGCTATTAATCACTCCACCACACTGGCTCTCTAAGCTGCGAACGTCCTGGAAATAAAGGGTTCATCTTCTCCGACAACCCACGGCTTCTGTTCTCTCATCAGGGCAACCCACACAACTGCTGGCAAGAGAGAGCAAAACCACTGTAGCTGGCACCCAGAAAAGAGCAAGTGGGCCATAGTGAGGTGCTAATGGCTCTGTTCCCTTTTCTCCACAGCCAGCTTGCTCTCCTCCAATGCGTCTTGACAGCCCCATTCTCCAGCCTTAGGTAGTTCCTCACACGGAAGAAACAGCAGGAAGGCAGAGAGAGACGCCTCACCCTAGAGACCGAACAGCTAGCCAAGGCTGAGCTGCGATGGGGAGAGACTATCCTCCATGCACAGAGATACTTCGGTAATTGAAAAACTCAGTCATATATTTAACATTAATGCTTATATTCATGTATGTGTTTAGGGAAGCATCCAGGGTTTACAGTAGTCATGGCTCATTTGGTTGGCAGTAATTGCAAGTGTGGCTCTATGTGACCTATAGAGAGAGTACTGCTGCATCAGCATCTAGAACTAAAAGAAGTATAACACTACAGCTAAAAGAAGTATAACAATGCGAAGTTAAACATCAAACACTTGAGCCTACACCTAATTGCAACACAACAGAAACCACATAGCAAGAGCATCTTCACTTATTTCAGTTCACACAAGCCAAGAGAGAACCTGCATTACTTTCTATTAGGTGTCAGGCTAAATCATATTTTTTAACCCAGGTTTTAAAATACCTAATACCCTGTCACGTATTTAATAGTCTGATTCTTTTTTAATCGATACTTTTGTGCGGCATGTGTTTTCAGCCTGTCTTAATTTTTTTTTAATTGTAATCTGTTTCAAGCAGGACTTTGAAAAGACAGCATAGAAAGATTCTAAATAAACTCTCCAAAACAAAATTGGTTTTGCAATTCTTTTTTAAAACTGACAGTAAAGATATACCAAATAAATCTCTCTCCCTGCTGAAAATGCTCAGGTCTAATTGTCCCCACTTCTATCACCAGAACTTCACATGCCCTCTGCAGAGTCCTGTGATGGACTTTGGGGGAAAAATGTGGGGTGATATTTCCATGGAAGTTTGACAAAGTTCATTTTGGCCAGCTGGCCCCACAGATCAATCTGTCCACCATGACTATGTTTTCATAGCTGTCCACTAGCTGGTGTCTGCCAAAATAATTGTAGAAGTGTTGCCATTAGATAGGAAGTGTTTCCCCAAAAAAACAAATATGGAAATGGGGTACCTGTGCAACTGTTTTCATTGTACTGATAAAATCAAAGTGGTGAAAATATGGCCCTTTTTAATACCTCAGCCTGTCTTGTATATTTTTAAGAGCGAGACATTATCTTTTTAACTTCCCTGGTTAAAAAACGGCACCTGGTTTTCTAGGTTTGTTTGGAAACCTGCATGGCTGTGGCCAAAAGAAGTCTCTTCGGCAGTGTACATAGTTTTCGTGCTTTTCGGGTTAGCTCTAGGTCAGAAGCATGGCATTTGTAAGCCAGTTCTGAAAGGGTGTTGGCATCTTTACCACAAGCCAGCCCCCAAGTTCATGTGCAGCTCCTACAGGCCCCCTTTCTGGAAAAAAGTGCCTGGGATTTGGAGTAAGGGAGTATCATCAAGCAACTGGGTAGACCTGCCCTATTCATGTATCCCTAATCCACTTTTTTGTGGCGGCGTTTGTTGATGTAGGCGGGTAATAATCATGGCTGAGAAGTGGTGGTGTATATTGTCTAACAGCTGACTTAAAAAAAAAAGTCCCAGTTAGGTGCTCCTTTGGAAGATCTGTATGTGGACAGTGTGTGTGTTGACTGTGTTAGCTGAATGGGAGGGGGAGAACTCTTCTCCCTGCAGTTTTCCTGACTTTAAACATCCCATTAGAGTTGCTGTTTGCCCCATCAAGTGGAACTTATACGCTGCCTGTCTGTCCAACTTGGGCAAGTAACATTTCAAGTTAGCTTTTGAGTTTGAAATAGCACGAGTTAATCCACTCTGGATTGTGGTCCTAGTCTGAATTTGGAAAAAAAATGGGCAAATTCTTGACAGCTACCACCCCAAATCAGCTGCTATTCGCCATGCCTTTTGTTATCTTAGATGGTTGCTACACCCAAACACTGATTGCTATGCACTGATTGTGTATTGGTGGATCCCTGTAGTATTGAGTGTAGGCAATGACTGGTGGAATCACAGGGGGCAGCTTGCTCAGCGGCCAGGCCGTACTCCCTATCTACATCTCTAGCAGAATATTTATTTCCTTCAGTTATGCCCAACAGTTTCCCCTCCATGGCAACTCAAAGCAGCTGATGTCGTTCTCTCCATTTTATCCCCACAGCAGCCCTGTGAGGTAGGTTAGGCTGAGAGTGTGTCAGTGGTCCAAGATCACTCAGCAAATTTCCATGGCAGCGAGGAGATTTGAACCTGAGTCTCCCCAGATCCCACTTTTAGACTGCAAGCACTATGCCACACTGTTTTTCAATAAATGATGTCTGTGTGCCTAGTGTAGCTTACATAGGCTGTAGATCTTAATAGGTTTTTCTGGCACAGAAGTACCCTTTTCCTAATGGCAACAGCCACAATTACTAAACAGCATAAAGAAGGATTTCATCATACTAAGCAGGCCTTGTGCCATAGGCCTAACTTTGTCTTTTGACACATAGACGAGAAGCCTAATGTATTAGTTTTGTAATTAAGCCTTGTAAATTGTGCATAGCGGAGCAATTAACTACTTGAGCCAGTCTTCAGAGAGAGAGAATGCAATGGAAACGAAGGCATGGAACGTAGTCCCGATCTGAAATCTGCAAACCTTGGTGTTAGTCTTGGGTTATTTCCAGTGACCTCTTGACTCCCAACTTCCTGCCTCTTGCGCAGATTTGGAACTGGTCAGTCATTTTTGTTTTTGGAAGATAGAGGAGACAGTTATAATGAATGGTTTTTATTGTGCAATATTTCAAACTCTCTTAACTGTGTTCGGATGGAATGGAAACTGTTCTACCCTGCATGGTGGCCAAAACAAACAGAACATATTCCCCAAACCTGGATGTGTGCTTCACTCAAACTGGCACTAGTTACAGCTCTGTGCTCAAACTAGAATTTGGGCTGACAATTTGTAGCAGCGTGTGCAGCAGTGTGTTGAAGCCAAAGCAAATAGAGGCAATATTAATATATTTATAAAAATGAAGGTGAAAGGTTTTTTTTTAAAAAAAATGAGGAAACCTAATTAGGCTGCAATCTATTTTAGAAAACTTTCAAATTGCATTATTATCTTTGCTTCCCCCCCCCCCCTTCCTTAAATGGGCATGTCTCCACCTCAGCTTGTGCCTCCCAAGGAAAATACATTTTTAATGTAGCTCCCTGTTGGGCGATAAACTCTAGCTGGGAATCAAGGATTTAAAAGTTTAGGGACTACCATGCACTTCAACTCTCTGCAGACATCTAAGCTGGGCAAACTTTGGGTGAAGCCCCTTTGGTCAAAGCATTCTCTGGACACTGTTCCCAGTACAGTTTGGCTTTTAAATACCTTCCTTGTGAAGGTCTGGATGGCTGTTTTTTGCCACTACAATTTGCCAATCTAGCAAAGAGGTCATGGTGCTCAAGCCAAAAAACAAACAAACAAACCTTGCATTGCAGCATTTGGTTTTATAGTGTTACAACTACATGTATTAATAATAAGCTGGAATATTGGCAGACGAGCTCATCGGGCTTTGCATGCCATAAAGAAGAATCCTTCCGCTGAATGGACACCATACCCAGCAGCTTAAGACAACTGTGTATCCATTTTGTCCCCCTGGCCTGAAATCTTTGTGAACCAACTTACCCAATTATTCTGAACACTTCAGTGAACCAGAGAAATAAATCCTCTGCCTTCTCTGAGTATTATCCAATTAAGTCATGCAAGAGATGGGAATCTACCAAGAACCTCGCCTGTTCAAGATCTGTGAGAGTGAATGGGAGCTTTTTGAATGAATCATGCTCATGCTCTCCTCTCAGTGTCACCATCTGAAAGCATGATTACATGACCAGTTTTAATAGGGATTTCTCATCGCATAGTTAGAATTGGCAATATTTTATTTTTATTTATTTATTTATTTTATTCGATTTTTATACCGCCCCATCCCCGAGGGGCTCTGGGCGGTGTACAGTATTTAAAACAGTGTAATTAAATAACATTTAAAAGCAGCGATAAAACTCCCAAAATATTCTCAGTTTAAAGCCCAAGATTAAATTTAGATAAAAATTCAAGATACAAGTTAGGTAGATGAATTTAAATGTTTTTCGTTGTTCATAACTTGTTCTCGGGGGTCATCTTTCATTCAGGGTCACCTTCGTTTCAAGTAAACATGGTTAATTATAAATGGATTCGTGATTGGGTGGTGCCTTATACTGAATATCACTTCTACTTAACAGACTGAGAGACACTATCATCTGGCCTAACCCTCTCAGGCTCCAGAAATGGCCACCTGTTCTGCTGAAGAGGCAGGAGACAAGAATCCTTCCTTCTTCCTACTTGGCCAAGTAGGGATGACTGAGGCTTAGTGGTGGAGCATCTGGGTGGCATAGAGAAGGTTTCCAGTTCAGTCCCCAGCATCTCCAGTTAAGATGATCAGGTAAGAGATGATATCTGTGCCTGAGACCCTGGAGAGCCACTGCTAGTTTAAGTAGATAAAGCTGATTGGATGGGCCAGCGGTTTGATTCAGTATAAGGCACCACCCAATCACAAATCCATTTATAATTAACCATGTTCACTTGAAACGAAGGTGACCCTGAATGAAAGATGACCCCCGAGAACAAGTTATGAACAACGAAAAACATTTAAATTCATCTACCTAACTCGTCATGCCCTTATATAAAGCAGTGGTGCGACCGCACTTGGAGTACTGTGTTCAGTTCTGGTCGCCACATCTCAAAAAGGATATTGAAGATATAGAAAAAGTGCAGAGAAGGGCAACGAGGATGATTGAGGGACTGGAGCACCTTCCTTATGAAAAGAGGCTGCAGCGTTTAGGACTCTTAAGAACATAAGAACATAAGAACAAGCCAGCTGGATCAGACCAAAGTCCATCTAGTCCAGCTCTCTGCTACTCGCAGTGGCTCACCAGGTGCCTCTTTAGTTTGGAGAGGAGACGTCTGAGGGGGGATATGATTGAAGTCCATAAAATTATGCATGGGGTAGAAAATGTTGACAGAGAGACATTTTTCTCTCTTTCTCACAATACTAGAACCAGGGGGCATACATTGAAAATGCTGGGGGGAAGAATAAGGACTAATAAAAGGAAACATTTTTTCACGCAACGTGTGATTGGTGTTTGGAATATGCTGCCAGAGGAGGTGGTGATGGCCCCTAACCTGGATAGCTTTAAAAAGGGCTTGGACAGATTTATGGAGGAGAAGTCGATTTATGGCTACCAATCTTGATCCTCCTTGATCTGAGATTGCAAATGCCTTAACAGACCAGGTGCTCAGAAGCAACAGCTGCAGAAGGCCATTGCGTTCACATCCTGCATGTGAGATCCCAAAGGCACCTGGTGGGCCACTGTGAATAGCAGAGAGCTGGACTAGATGGACTCTGGTGTGATCCAGTTGGCTTGTTCTTATGTTCTTAACTTGTATGTAAATAAGGTAATGAAAACTGCTATTAAGTTACAGTTGACTTATGGCAGCCCTGTAGGGGGACAAGCAGAGGTGGTTTGCCATTGCATGCTTGCCTCTGTGTAACAATCCTGGTACCTCTTGGTGATCTCACATACAAATGCTAACCAGGGCCCAACTTGCTCAGCTTCTGAGATCTGATGAGATTGAGATAGCCCAGCCAATCCAGGTCAGGGAATATAAAAAGACCCCCTCTAGTTTTTTTAAGGCATACCTGGGAAAAACTGGCAGCTCAATCCAGAGGGGGTGGGCAAATCTCCTGTGGAGCTGGCACATCCTTGCTCCAGCGGGAGTGCCTATTCTGCTGGGGCAAGAAGCAAATGCACCAGCAGAGGGAAACTTACCCTGGAGGTCAGGTGCTGCATGGCTTTGCAGCACACAACCCGGACGCTGGCTCTGTTGTCCAGGCCAGCTGGCGCAAAATGTGGCTGGGGGCATTCTGGTTGTGGGCTGGGGGCGGGGGAAGGGCTGATCTTAGTCAGCCTCCAGTGCCCACTTAGCCCCCATGCACCAGAGTAGCCACCGGTGGAGATATTCTGTGTTGAATCTCTATTCTTCTCAATGGGAGATTCTACAGTGAGTTTTTCTTTTTCTTTTACTCTTTTGGGCTTCCTTGCCCAACAGCCCTGTCTGGATTGGCCTGTTAGATTTGCACTGAAGTAATTACAGTTTACCTCAATGCAAATCTGGGTTTCTTCCAGATATTAACTGGATGAATGTCTCACCATGTTTTTAATTTATTGTAAGCTGCTTTCTATATTTCCAAATAGATAAGCAAGGTTTAAAAAATCTAAGTAAACAAATGTTCTTTTTGAATCTCTCTCTCTCTCTGTATGTATTTATTTATTGTTCACACTTCTATACCGCCCCATCCCCTAGGGGCTCTGTATATGTATACATAGATACACACATACACATATATATTGTTGCTTCTATTTACATACAGTAAAAAGAGAGAAAATACATATATATTCAACCAAAGAAGAAATATTAATGCCCAAGGAACCAAATGACCTACATTGAAACATAAAATGCAAGTGGATAAATCTCACTTACTTTCTCATTCCGGAGTGTAATAATATCCAGTGTAAATAATTGCTCTTATTTTTATAAAAACATATACCCTCCTTTCCCTAGAAACTCTCAGTGCTACTTGCAAGTGAAAAAAAAAACATAGTATACAATAAAATACAGTGAAACAATGAACCTATCCAACTTACCAGCAAAACAAGAGTCAACTAGAGAGGCATAATGAATCAAAATTCTACAGTTGCAGTAAGCAAAATCAACCTATGAAAATGAACCCATGATTTTTTAATGAGGTTGCTTGTGGTATAAAGTGCCGTCAAGTCTCAGCTGACTTATGGCAGCCCAGTAGAGTTTTCAAGGCAAGAGACTAACAGAGGTGGTTTGCCGTTGCCTTTCTCAGCATAGCGACTCTTTTATGCTTTGATGGCCTCCCATCCAAGTCCTAACCAGGGTCAACCCTGCTTAGTTTCTGAGATCAGAGGAGATCAGGGTTACTTGGCCCATCCAAGCCAGGATGAGGTTGCTTACAAGATCTTATTCCACCCCTCCCCCCGGAAGATCATGGGAGTAGACAGTGTGTTACATTGCATGTTACATTCCTTGCACAAACGAATTGCTGGTGTAAACAAGGCCCCTGCCTCCTTCTGACCAAGGATGAAAGGACTCTATTTCTAATCTGCTCATGTCTGACTAATGGAACTTTGATTCTTAAAGGCTTATTCCTTGAGAATCTTGTTTGTCTTTAAAGTGTTGCTGGACTTGAATCTAACTGCTCTTTGACGTTGTAATGCTTGATTTCTGTCACTAGATACCACTATAGTTCTGTATACAGTCAGAGAACATAAGCATCAGCCAATGAAACTACAGTCACTTAGAAACAGCCCCTCTTGAATTCTTTATCTATGGAACAGAGGTATTCTTGCTAGCATTGTTTATATGACTGAATGACCCAGGGGCCAGACCATATTAGCCATATGTCGCTTAAGTATTCATGTGTATACTTTTAAAAAAGTACCATATGACAAACTATGCATGGATTAAAGGTTCCAGAGCTTAACAGTCTTTTTCATCAGGTCATACTAATCCCTTGAGAAAACAATAATGCATAAAACAAATTTTCTCAGATTAAGAGGCTTCCATGGGTTTTAAAACAAAGCATTATAAACTTAAATATTATCAAGGCTTGTCTTGTTCAGTGATTGAAAAAAATATTCTCCTTAGACTGGAGTTTGTGTTCAGTCTTTACTGCCATTTCTATAACCAGTCCCTACATCTATCTTGTGGTCCAGACAAAGGCTAGCTGGTGAGATTCCACGAGTATTGCTTCAATTAAAATTATTAAAAACCTGTACAATACCAGAGTTTACAATCAAGATGTTTTGTTTAAAGATTTCTTACAACATGTCATGTGTTTGACAAATGGAGGAGAGGGTTCCTTTCACCGGGTCACTGAGTCTGATCCAACCAAGCTCTTTGAAATCCAGGACATCCACTTGCTTAACTTCCCTCATTTAATTTAAGGAACTTATTAAGCATTCTTATACTGAGTCAGACCACTGGTCTGTCATGCTCATTCTGGCTTGCAGTGGTTCTGTAGTTATTCTTACAACAGGCCTGTAAGCAGTGGTGGGATTCAAATAATTTAACAACTGGTTCCAGTGGTGGAATTTAAATAATTTGACAACTTGTTGTTTACAAGCACCATTTTAACAACCGGTTCTGCCGAAGTGGTGCGAACCTGCTGAATCCCACCACTGCCTGTAAAGTAGGCTTATGGATGTAGTTTTCCTGAGGTGCCAATGGAGGACAAGGCCCCTCATCATTTTGTAGCGGAGAGGAAATTCAAACCTGGGGCCTGACAAATCATTTTCTTAAGGACAGATGTACAGATGTTGCTATTCTGCTGGCATGTTTTCCATCTGTCCCCTTTTGCCATTTTCCATCAGGGTGTAGAGATTTTTTTTTGTTTTATTTGGCATTTCCTCTGTGATCCCTCCTTTCTGCCCAGTGTTTTGATTGTTGTTTCTATGTTTTTGTACATGTATGTTTCTCTGGTTTTAATTATTTTAATGATGAGGATTTTTTTGTTTTAATGGTATTAAGATGTGATTTTATTATGTATGTTTTAATTTGTGGGCCATCTTTATGGTCCTTGTGAGGGCAGAAAGGCAGGGCATAAATTCTGTAAAATAAACCCATTAAAATATCCACATCTCTCAGATGACTTAACCCTGTCTCCACCACACTCTTTGCTGATTTTAGTTTCTGCTCACTGCAGATGCTATGAGGAAATGCACAGGTTTCATGTAGCGTGTATTATTTACATAGGTCTTTTTTCTGCTATCCACTTTCCGCACATTTGGACCAGCTTTGTGTTTCTGCATCAAATAAGAAAAACAAACCTTGAGGTTCCTCTTAGTAGCTAACAAGGAAACCTAAAAAGGTGGCGAGAGATTCTTTTTCTCCACATTACTCTTTAGTAAAATGGGGAGAGAGTCCTTTCACACTTGAAAGCCGGGTGCTTCCTGTAACTTTCTGTATTTAAAGTAGCAAGCTAGCTAGCACCCCCAGCCATTTAAGCAAGATGTTTTCCCCAGCCCTTGTTCCTAGGAAGAGGCTCTTTCAAGAGGAATGTTTTCCCCTGAGCATCACATCATGAACTGGTTCAGTTCTCAGAGTATAAAGTTGGGCCAAATGGTGGATGAGATCTCCCAGGGAAACATACTTCTGCTGTTAAGTATTCCCACCAGAAAACTTTGCAACCGTTTACATTAATTTCTGTCCACATTTAGTCTTTTGCATGATTGCATGCAGCTGAGGAGCTGCTTTTTCTTTCCAGAGAGGAAACTTAAACTCTTCTTTGTCATAATCACTGCTTCGTCCTTTCTCACATCTTGCTCAGTGAAACCCAAATGAAATAGAATCTTAACACGTTGATACCAGAAGGCGGGTTCTGTTGGGTAGACAGATGGTTAATGAAACCCCAGTTACAAAACGTTCATTCTTAGGCAACTCTGAATGTGTTCTTTTTCTTTCCTTTTTTTTTTTCATTCCTGACTATTAAGCAGGAGGAAAATCTGGAGCCCTGCAGAGTAGCAATGGATTTGGGTGGATTTATGGGAAAACTAGCATTTGACAAATGTGCTGGAACTTATTGACGCCACCTCCTTGTTTGCAAAACAGTTCCACAGGAAAGACGAAGTTTCTCGCAAACAAGAGGAATTGCAGAACGTATCTCTGCCTGTATAAAATAATATGTTAAAACAAAAAGTGCAAAAAGGGGGAAGATGATCCAATCACTTTTCAGTATGTGCACTGGGGAGAGAGCTTGCACTTCTGCTGAGTCCCGAATCTCATAAACCGTGACAGGCATGAGTGTGCCCATGTACATATGGGGCTTTCTTGCCCAAAGTGGTTTCCCCTGTTCACTTTAATGGGTAGGGGCACCCCTTTTGCTTGTAGAGCTATTGAATTAATTGAAAGAAACTGGATGCCCATGTAGAATTTTCATGGGCACTTTGCATCTCATTATTGGTTTCAAGCACTTTATTTTAGAAAACAGTTCTAAAGACTTGAAAGCAAGGTCAATTCACAGGTTCTCCTTTCTTCGGTTCTGCTTATCTACTTGTCCTTGAGCCTCATACAAAACTTCTTTAGGCTTATGGAAAGTTTATGCGGCATAACGGTTTATTTATTTAGTTTTGGAATTTATATTCCGTTTGTCTGCTCTCACTAGGGTTACCAGCATTGCTAACCAGCATATATAGCTAAAACATGTCTGAAACACATTAAAACCAAAGAAAAACAGGATAGCAATATGAGGTCAGGTCAGGTGCTGAAAAATTGCAATGGAGGGTGTAGATAATGGCTTGGTGTGGCCAGAATTGTGAGCACTGCATCATAGTGGTTCTATATCAAGAGCAACAGCTAAACCAGTGGTTCTCAACCTGGGGGTCGGGACCCCTTTGGGGGTCAAATGACCCTTTCACAGGGGTCACCTAAGACTCTTTGAATCAGTGTTCTCCATCTGTAAAATGGATAAATGTTAGGGTTTGGGGGTCACCAGAAAATGAGGAACTGTATTAAAGGGTCGCTCCATTAGGAAGGTTGAGAACCACTGAGCTAAACAATACTCTGCTAGACTCTTGTAAACCTGTGACAGGAAGTGATACCTTCAACCTTGGTTTTTCCATGTCAGACCTCACTTTCTTCCACAAGGGCTGCTCCATGCAGCCATCAAAACCAGTCTGTACTGGTTTACAATCACTTCAATGTACTGTTAAGGATGTGTAAGTTGCATGAAAATACATAGAACACAAGCTCACAGTAAAAACCCACACATTCTATGGGAGTGAAGCACCCCCTACATGATGCCAGCAGCCTTGTCTTGTGAAGTTCTGCTGTCTTCCTTCAAGTCTCTTCAGGCATCAGCTCAGACCTTTACTTATACAAATAAGTTATTTTAAACATTTTTCCCTAAAAAGTGCAAGCTAGCTTGGAATGTTCATAACAACAAGAGGACCATTAAACCCAGCTGTTTAAGAGTTCAGAAAATGCCTGCCAAGAGTTGCATGCTATTGTGATTTCATATCATTTTAAAGATGAAGGTGCCTAGAATCAGATTGTGGAATTGTTGAGTCTTTACGTGGAAAGAATGTTAGAGAAAAGACTCTGAAAGCCTCCTTCCTCTGACTGCATAATGGAGAAGTGCGCCCCATGCTAGAGTTTCAGTTATAATAATTAGAATTGGAAGAGAATTCTGGACTTTGTATGAGCAGGATGCATCTGTTGCTCTTTTGCTTTTGATTCACTCGGTTACTTATGTAACAAAGGGGGTGAACCACTTGGAATTTATTATGACCCTTGTGTTATAATGCTATCATGTGTTTTCCTATTGAAGCATTGCTTCACTGGCTGGCAGAGGTGTACCGGGAGGAAATGATGCCCCGTGCAAGACCTGCTCAGTGTACCTCCTGCCCACTGCCCCGTGCTCCCCACACACCACACACCACACACCACACTTAGCTTGCGGGGCTGGGCCTGGTGGCGATCAGCTCAGGTGGGCGCCGTGGCAGAAGACTGGCTCCTGCTCAAGAGCCGGCCTCCCTGTCAGCAGGGAGGCTGGGGAGTGCAGGAGCTGGCCTGTGGCCACAGCGCCTACCTGAGCAGCATGGAGGGAGCCACCGGGTGCCCCCCCACATGATCAAATGGCATGTGCCCAGGGACATGGGATACCCCATGTCCCCATTAGTGGTACGCCAGGGCTGACTGGTGCTTAGGAAACATACACTGTAATGGTGCAATTCCATGTTCAGCTACAGGATAAGTAATCTTAAATCTTGTGAACAAGAGGAAAAGGACTTGGTAACAGGGCAATTGAGAGCCGTCATAGGGTCCCACAGAAAGATACAATCTGGGCCACCTTTCTATGTAGGGTTGCCAGCTCTGGGTTGGAAATACCAAGAGGTTTTTTTGGGGTGGGGGGTGGGTAGAAGCTGGGGAGAGGGGCATTGGTGAGGGGTGAGACTTTAGAAGAGTATAATGCCATAGAATCCATCCTCCAAAGCAACCATTTGCTCCAGGGGACTGATTTTGGTCACCTAGAAAGCAATTGTAATAGTGATAAATCTCCAGGTGCATCCTGGAGGTAGGCAACCCTGATTATGCCCTCAAACATATTATGTGACTTGCTGGCAGACTAATACTTGCTCATCAGGCTGGATAGTTATCCAGGTTGGCTGAGTGCATTTTAAAGCATAATGTGGCCAAGAGGATCCGATTCCATCATTTCTCTTGGAGCATGGAAGACCAGAGAGTGAGGGGCGAAAAGGAGCAGAGCATAAAGGCAGAGTGTTGCTGAATTTATAGCTGAACATCAGCCATGCCTTGCCTGGATAACCTCTGGAATTGTGTCCCTTGTGTATGACCCTCCTGGTGGCCTCGTTTGGCATAGCAAGAGCCCTGTTTTCAGGGCACCCCTGAATTCTGTGTAAAACATAATGCTGCACACAAATGTTTAGGACAGTGGTGGCCCCCCTCTTGGTTTTGCATAATGTCTCCTGTAGCTCTGATTGATTTATTTGATACTGGTGCAGTTGGCAGCAGGGTCTGAAATATAACATAAGCACTTCCTGAGATGTCAGGACTCCAATGTTAGTGGTCCGAACAAGGATGTAATTCATATCTGCAGGTGCTTATTCTGGTATCAAACACTTTAATAACATCATGCTTGTGGAATTCGGAGCTCCCCCGTGTCTCATTTGTATTCCGATATGCCCACATCTTTCCTATATGTGTTTTTCTTTCTTAAGGAGCTCTCATTTCCTTCAATAGGATATGTTTTATTTCATCCTTTTTCCTGCATTTACTCATATTAATGTCACCGCATTCACTGGTAATGGTTAGGCTTGGAAATAGCCCGTATATCCATGAAAACAACAGGCCCTGAAATTTAATGCCAGAGATGCTTTATTAAGGAAGAATGGGTTGTTAAATGGTAGGACAAAGTCCCTGATTCTTGAAACCTTTCTCTGATCTAACAAATCAGAAACTGCTCTGTATATATCTTTACTTGCAGTATGATGTATCCTCTGAGTTCGTGGTGTGGTCTGGAGAGATCCGGGCACTGTTGTCTGGAACTTACCTTTTGTTGTCTGGAACTCACCATTCTCTACGAGGAGATACTTAGGGTATGTTTAGTTTGGTGAAGAGAAAGTTGAGAGGTGACATGATAGCCATATTTAGATATTTGAATGGATGTCATGTTGGTGAGGGAGCAAGCTTGTTTTCTGCTGCTCCAGAGACTAGGACCAGGAGTAATGGATTCAAGGTGAAGGAAAAGAGATTCCACCTAAACATCAGGAAAAACTTCCTGATAGTAAGGGCTGTTTGACAGTGGAATGCACTACCTAGGAGTCTCCTTCTTTGGAGACTTGATGGCCATCTGTCAGGAGTGCTTTGAAGATGTGTTCCTGCATTTCAGGGGATTGGACTTGATGGCCCTTGGGGTCTTTTCCAACTCTATGATTCTATGATTTTCCAAAAGAATGGGAAGTAGATGGTGGCATGGGGTGGAAATTTAAATCCTACAAAGGATTGGTGGGCGCCTACAACTTTTGGAGAAGAGTACATGGGTAAAGGGTAATCAATGGCACTTAGAAGGGCAGAACACAAAAATGGAAAAATAAGACATCTTGAGTTTTTTCCCAGTTTTATTAAAGGAGGGTTGTGTAAGAGCTGGAGTCAGGGAAGGTAGATATCAAACATCTGTTGGGGTGTGTGTGTCTCATTTTCCTTTCACCATTGATGTAACCTTAGAGCCATCAGTTGTAGTAAGTCAGCAGACAAGATAGCCTAAGGAATGGGAATAGAAGATAATGTACATTGTGTCAGTGCTCATGAGTTTCTTCAAACTTGGGACCTACTTTTAACCCCTAGGTTGCAGTGGTACACTCACTAAACTGCCAAGTCACAGAAAGTGGGGGAGCCAGAGTTGATACTTACCTTGTGTGCATGCTTGGACTGTGTGTAAAATCCCAAACAGACCAGGACAGGGAACACAACTTAAGCACCAGTTTGTGCATTGTAGTGAAGAGCATGCCAAGAGACTAAACTATTGAGGAATTGTCTTTGTGGTACAGAAAATAAAATCTTATCCTCAATAAACAGCATACATTTCAACAAACTCGAACAGGACTAAGAAAATGTAAATTATGTAAATTATGTTTTAATGTATGTTTTAACCTTGTTGTGAACCGCCCTGAGCCCTCAGGGGGAGGGCGGTATATAAAATCAATAATAAATAAATAAATAAATAAATAAATAAATAAATAAAAAGCCTGAAGAAGAAAAAGTAGTAGTAGTAGTAGTAGCAGTAGTAGTAGTAGTAGTAGTTTGGATTTATATCCTGCCTTTCTCTCCTGTAAGGAGACTCAAAGCAGCTTACAAACTACTTCCCTTCTTCTCCTCACAACAGATGTCCTGTGAGGTAGGTGGGGCTGAGAGAATTCTGAAAGAATGGTGAGTAGTTCAAGGTCACCCAGCGGTCATGTGCAGGAGTGGGGAAGCAAATCCAGTTCACTAGATTAGAGTCCATTGCTCATGTGGAGGAGTGGGGAATCAAATCTGGTTCTCCAGATTAGAGTCTGCTGCTCTTAGCCACCACACACACTCTCAACCCTGAACCTGGCCAGTATTAGAATGGTAGAACTCCAAAGAATTCCAGAGTTGTGGCACAGAGGCAGGTAGTGGCAAACCACCTCTGAATGTCTCTTACCTTGAAAACCCTACAGAGGCACCATAAGTCAGCTGTGACTTGAAAGCAAAAAACAAAGATGATAGTTATTGAACACATTAATCACTGGTTATTCTTCTCTTATTGTGAGTAGGCCTTTATGTTTGTTGGTATGTATTATATATTGAGCGAGATATGAGCCAGTGTGGTGCAGTGGTTAGAGTAGTGGTCTAGTATCTGAGGGACCCAGCTTCAAATCCCACATTGCTGAGAATGCTTGCTCTGTGAGCATAGGCCAATCACACTATCTCAGCCTAACCTACCTCACAGGGTTGTTGTAAGGATAAACTGGAGGAGAAGAGAATGATGTAAGCCACTTTGGGTCCTGGGTGGGGAAGAAGGCAGAGCATAAATAGAAGAATTAAATAAAATGAAGGCTGAATATTTCAAGTTAAATTCTGCATTCATATGGACTGGCAGAAAGCACACAGCCCTGATCTCCCTCTCTGTCTCCCCTCCTCTCATATGTTTAAAAATGGCCCAGGCTGTAAGCTGATGGGGTGCTTTAGCTTGGACCAGCTACTGTAAAGCAGACAGAGGAAATATATGACATCATCCACCTTTCTGAAAAGAACCTTCTTCCAAAAGAAGAATCCAGTTCATTTCCTCCCTTCAGCAGGTGAACTTTTAATATATTCCAGCAACCATTCTTTTCCTTTTAAAACATTCCTCTGTGTGTTTCTCCTCCAAGGCCAACTCTACATTTTTTGAAGGGGGGGGGCAAAAGTAGAAAATGACACCCCACATATATTATATATGTTATTTATATATGCATTCCGCATATGAATTCCGCAGGGCCTGTAAGACGGAGCTGTTCCGCCGGGCCTTTGGAGGTACCAGCCGTTGATGGTGCCCCCCCTCCCGTGGCCTTTACATCTGTGCCTTTGCCATCTCGGGATTTGCTGCCCTTCCCTCTCTGAAAGAGGGTGAAATTAGATTGTCGGACGCCATCTTACAAATTAATTTAATTATTCTTTTTAGTCCTTTATCTACTGCTGCTTTTAAAGGTTTTAACTGTTTTTATCTGTATACAATGGTTATCATGTTGTACACCGCCCAGAGCCCCTAGGGGATGGGGCGGTCTAAAAATCTGAAAAATAAATAAATAAATAAATAAAATATATAATTAACAACTTTTTAAAAATAATAGAATAAATTAGATGGGCCTCTTTGAACTGCTGGCCCTTACCTGGATAGCCCAGGCTAGCTTGTCAGATCTCAGCAGCTAAGCAGGGTTGGCCCTGGTGAGTATTTGGATGGGTGATGACCCAGGAATACCAGGATCACTATACAGAGGAAGGCAAGGACAATCCAGAGCAGTGATTCCCAACCAGGGTTCTGTGGTACCCTGGGGTGCCATGGGAAAGTCCCAGGGGTACCACGGCAACTCTACCAGCCCCCCTCACCTTTGCGGTGTCTTCCGCCGGTGCCAGCAAAGACATGGAGCTGACCCAGGGGCAGGACCTGCCACAAGGTCAGCAGCCACTTCCTGCCCCACAGTGCTTCCCTTCACTCTGGGAGGAGAAGGTGGTGGGGGGTAGGGGTGGCAAGCAGGGGCACTGGGAGGGGAAAGTGTGGGGGATGGCAGGGGTACCATGAGATATGAAGAGTGAGGTCAAGGGTACTGTGACATCGAAAAATGTTGGGAAACACTGATCCAGAGGGTTTCCCAGCAGTGTGGAGAGAAAGAAAAAGCCAACAACCTCCTCCCTCCCCCCGCAGCCACCAGAAAGCCTTCCGTGGGGCTTAATCAACTTACCCAAAAGGGGTTAACAGACACACCCAAAAATGGTGGCATAAGTCCAGGACCTGGGAGTGGCGCAACTAGTCCTGACTTGCCTATCCCCCCCCCCCGCCCCGTGGCAGTGGCGCAGCACCGTGGTGGTCCAGATTTCCAGGTTTCACTGCTGTGGAGCTGAGGGGTGGCTGTCCAACTGAGCCTTTGCCCCCTCTGCCAGTGCGGGTGCCCCTTGCACCATGCAGGGGGCAAATGAGTCCGCACAGTTCTGCACTGCCTCCTCAAGTGGATACGACCCCCCCCCATCTGGATTGGGCTATAAGAGATTGAAAGAAATGCTTTGTGGTTGAATCCCCTTTTTTGGTTTTCTTGTAAGAGGGACATTATCAAGAAGTGTCTTTGTTATTTCTGACTTGAAAAAAATTAATTTTAAAATAGACTCTCATGCTGCTGCTTTTAAATTAAGAAACCAATGGTTCAAGCATAGATCTCTATTGTCATGTCAGTTCCAGGCAGATTCCCCCCCCCCCCCTAAAGTGAGCATTTTCCTCTATCTACTTTAAACTCAGAATGTGAAGGAAAAGCTCGGGAGTAACTATCTGGAATGGGTGGTGTGAATCCAAACGCTCCCCAATCCATCAATTTTAAAGCTCCTCATTTCTTCAAACTGTGAGCTACATTTATTTGGCCGGCATTTGGGAGCAAATATTAATGAAAAAGGGAAAGCAGTTTATGACTCTTTCAGTTCTTTCATTTCTCGCTAGAGGTCTCTGGAGTAAAAACTAATTATGAAAGTTCTTGATTTAATTTGGGGAGGAAAATTGGATGAGCACCTCCCCCCCCTTCTCCAGGTTCTGCGTTATTGTGCAGCATCTAAAAATTAACTCTTGAACTTTCCTTTAGTAGCTGCTTTGCCTTTCAACTTCTTCAGAGCAGATACTTAAAACCCATGCAGAGAAAATAGTGTGTGTGCATATGCTCGTGCCTGCTATAGGCTCGGCCAGAGGTTAAGGGAACAGAATTGTATGGGAAACTATTTCAGCAGCTATCCCAAAGGGTCAAACTACACATCAGAAATAATTGTGTATAACTCTTCTCTAATATATTTTTCAATAAAGTGCAACAAAGGAAGGCGGCAATCAGGAATCAACAATTGGCAGCTGTTTAACCCTTTTGGCCATGATTTTACTCAAAGTCATGTTCTCTGCCAAGCTATTTTTTCACTAAATAGTACCCACTCCTGCCTATCCCCTCATCAATTAAAAAAGCAGCTTGGGAAAGTGCTATTTGGACCATGGAAATGGTAGGCAAAGCAAGGGTTGTCCCTGCTGGCAACCTTCCTCTCAGATTTGATGCCTCTTACAGGTGTGTTTTGTTTAAAATACGTATCTAAGGACAGTTACGGAAGTGTTGTGTAGTGGTTAGAGTGCTGGATTAGGATCTGGAAGACACAAGTTTGAATCCCTACTCTACTGTAGAATCTCGTTGGGTGACCTTCAGCCAGTCACACAATCTCAGCCTAACTTGCTTTCACAGGGTGGTTATTTGGATAAAATGGAGGAGTGGAGAATGGTGTTAGTGGCTTTGGGTCCCTGGGGAGAGAGAAGTGGGGTATACATATTTAAATAAATCACATGTAACTGTACATGCTGTGCAGTTTGGCCATAATATTGGTGGTGTAAATCATGCAGGGATGCAGCAGGCAGACTCCATGTCTGAATGTGAGCAGTTTGAACTGTCAAGAGTCCTGAATAATTCACTTTCTGCAGTGTTTCATGGTACAGAGGATGTAGACTGTCTACTGTCACAGCAGAAAAACCCAGTTTGTCTGAGAGGTCCTCAATTCTGATCCCCCCTTCCAGAACCCAGAAAGGCTATGAAAATACCAGCATGACTCTTCCACTGCCAGTCCCAGTCCACTTTGGGTGTCCCAAGGCAGATATTCTGCCAGACACCATGCAATCAGTGAAACAGCAGGTGTGTTTTGATAGAGACATCAATTGGTGCCTTAAATAAAAAAAGAATGAGCAATAACTGGTGCACTCTCCTCCCCCATAAAGAAACTCACACTCTGTCATTCACCATAAAAAGGTACCCGCTGGGAAATTAATAATTGCCCTCAATGGAGAGCAAAGCATATGCTAGCTGCATTCCAACCTTCCATCTTCACACAGGGAAAAAGGAAAGCTAAATTGTAGAACTGTGCAGACATTATTAAGTATAATAGAATTATAGAACTGGAGAGATTCAAAAGAGTGATACGGTCCATTCTCTGCCAAGGCCGAGTATCCTTTCGTTACGTCCTTCCTTTCAGGGAATCAGATACAAGGATGCTGTAAATTTTGCCATGAACACATTTGACAGGTCAAAATGATCATCTGCGAATGTGTCAATCAGATGTGAGACAAACGCCCATTCTCTTCATGAGAAACACCCGTAAACACCTTCAGGACTGGTTCACATGGTGTTTTTGCCAGACTGAGCGTGTACAAAAGTGTTGCCCCTTCAAACTATTAGGCAGCCATTAGTGTCAGTAAGAATTACTTATATGAACACTGAAGGTTAGGATTTTATTGAAACACGACATTGATTTATGACTGATTTGTGTTACTTGTGAGTGTGACCTAAACTGCCTTTGGTCGGAAATAGGCAGGGTAAAAATCAAATCAACCATTGCCTGCCAATTGAAGCAGTTATGTAACAAAGGTTGGAGGGGTAATGGAAGTTAACTGGGCTGTGTGAAAACACTATACTGCGTAGTTTGGAAGGAATATGGTGAAGGAAAACCATATTCTGTTGAATGCTGACAAATATATCGACAAAATATGAAACCCATCATGAAACCCATGAAAATTAGGGGGGTGGGGTGGGGGTGGGGGGTCCATCTGCAACTGGTGGAAGAGGGCCAGACTTTAAGACAACAGCTTGCATGATTTGCAAATCAAGTTTATCCTGTAACCAATCAAACCACCCATTATTTAGTGTTCTAATTGTATTATTTTAGCATCTGAAAATGCCCAGCTAAGGTTTCCATATAATTCCTTTCTCTAGTTGCTCTCCCAGTGTGACTAAACTAGCTTGAATGTTGCCTTTAAGGCATTTGACTCAGCATTGTAAAATGACAAATTATCCCAATCCATCTTTTCTTTTTTGCACACATTTACCTTGAACTTCACAGAGGCTCAGTGGGTTCAGGTGGGATGCTTAATTCACATGACATACTGTACTTATTAAATGAAATAGAAAAATTAGATTTCATGCCATTGAACTCAATGGGTACTTTTGTGCTAACTTCCCAGGTTTCTTTTCCTGAAGTACCTTTATGAATTGAGAATTCATTTCCTTTAATGGAGCTCCCTAGATCGCTAGACAGATAGGCTGATGGTAACATGAGTGTTTTAGGAATGGATCTAATGGATGATTTCCATGGATGTCAGTGCCCCCCCCCCCACCGTCTTCTGATTTCCCTCAATAAATGTATTAAGAATGGGGTTGTAAGCAGCATGATGTTTAAAGATGTCTAACCAGTACAATGCCCTGTAGAAATCTATGTCTGGCATAATATGGCTTTGTGGCTGGTATTATGCCCTCCCCAAATTGTGGTGACAAGGTGAAGTTCTAAACCAACTGGGGAAATAAAAAACGAACAGCTCTCTATGTCCTGATGGTGTTTGCCTGCAAGTTCTTAGGGGATTCAAATGTGGGGTGGCTGATCTACTAACCCATACATGTATGGGGGTAGGGCGGTTTACCAAATCCAATCAATCAATCAATCAATCAATCAATCAATCAATCAATCAATCAATCAATCAATCATGTTCTGTTCCCCAAGTACAATAGATTACCGGTAGGTGCCCTGTACTCGGCCAGAACAGAGTGGAACTCACAAGCAAAGGTGTAATACTTCAAAAAAAGAGAGAGAGGTTTAATTGCATAGAAGAATTAAGACCCTAACTCCTCCCAGGGTCTGACTGGAACAATGAACTTGCTTGACTGGAACAGCTTGAAGCTTAAGACTTTGATCCTTTCTTGACTTCTTCCACGAAAGTCCACTTTGTCTGTTCTTCCTCCTGGTTCCTTCAGCATCCTCTATCTGGACCTCGCTTTCTGTTAACACTTTAACTTAATGCTCTATATACTTTATACATCTTATACGCTTTATACATAAGAGGTATTACAGCCTTTCAGCTCCACTGGCACCTTAGATTATAACTAACTGAACGGGAACACTACTGGGTAATAAAAGGAAGACTGTAAGGCTGTTGCATCTAGTGGACTTCTTAAAGGGACAGGGTCTAACTAAGGTTCCCTCCCTTAGAACACTATACAAGAAGAACTAAACCCATACTAACTAAAGGGACAACTAAGCCTTAATAAAGAAAATAGTAAAAGCTTCTCTGGGGCCATGACATGTAATTTGTCACTAAAATCAGCCACTGTACCAGAAGACTGGAAAGCAGAAAATATTATGCTGTTTTTTAAAAAGGGATCCAAAGGGGAATCTTTAATAGGTCTTTTTATGTTTGTGGGGTGTGTGTGTACGTGTTAATTATTGCGTTTCTGTTCTTTAAATGATCATAATTGTGCAATTATGCAATTGTGTTGGATTTTTTGGAGGTGCATAGTATAATTTTTCCCTGGACTTCAGATAGGCTCTTGTTTAAGCCTACAGAAATGTGATGAGCTATTCTCACAGTAAACTACCTCCGTTGGTTCTCTAGTAGTCTAATCTCAAGAGCTAGGAAGTGAATGCATTCTTCCTAGTGCCAATGCATACATAAACAAACGCTCAGGCATTACACAGAGAGGCAGTTGCAGTTGCTGAGTTGTATTTTGAACTGCTGATAACCTATTATAAGGCAGTTATGTTTGTCTAACATCTCTTTAACTAAATGCACAAGCACCCTACTGACTTTTAAAGTGATGATGGAAGACAGGCTATTGTAGTGTAAATCAATGCAACATGTAGAGCTGGACTTGAGCCTGTAGCAATGTGTAATAGTGGGGTGGGGGTGCTTGGGCAGCCGCCCATGATATGACAACTGAGGTGTTTTTAGGATGTCTGTGAAATGTTGGAGGCTGTGGATTAGGAACTGCAGAAGCAAGGGGGATCTCATTGAGGTTTGAAAGAACAGACAAATATTCACTTCTGACTTCTGGGAGAAAGTATTTATTTACTTATTTTACTTGCAGTCTGCCTTTTTAACAGTAACACAAGGCAGATTACAAAAACAGAAAAAACAATGCAATAAATAAAAACAGCAAAAGACATAGCTTATATAATTAAAATAGCTGAATTACAAAACGAGGTAACAATGCCCTATATGCAAAATAAGACGTACAATAAACAAAATAAGACATACAACGAACTAAAACTCTATCTCATTAATAGGAACATCATTCATGACAACTGACCTCTCATAACAACTCTATTCCCTTTATTAAAAACGCTTCCTGAACATTTTACCCATTCTGTGGAATAATAGAAGTTTGGGAACATTTCTGATCTCCTCCATTCCACAAAGTGTGAGCCAGAACAAAGATTTGATCAGATTTGGGCAGCTGCTGATTGTACAAATTTGCAGGGTGGCATCTACAGAAGACAGCTGCAGTTCAGAATTTGTTTTCTCGATCAAAATCAGGCCTTCAAATTTCCATTCCCATTTCAAATCAGCCTCCGTCACCACCCAAGTCTGATCAAACCTGCTTCATATGGATGATGATCTTGAGAATTCAGACTTATTTAGTTCTTTGACTTGAGCAGTACGTCATCATCATCTTTGACATCCTGAAGAATTTTAGATTCCTGCTTTATGTTCTGGAGCAGGCAGCCATTAGAAGTTAGCCAGGAAACTTGGATCTGCTTTCAGATTTCAAACCTTACAAAGCTTGTGCAGGTTGCAAGTTTAATGGAAGGTTTTGATCTGGGCCATCCCATATTGTTAAAAGTCCCGGAATCTTAATTGGTTTGACCGGGGTCTTGAGGAAAAACTCTGTTTTCAGCTCTGCAGAAGATGTCAGAATTATTAAAGGAGACACCGTTGACCTCAGTGAAAAAGACTCTTCTTAATTTTCATCTTTACTGCTAGTCAGAAAGATATATACTCTCCAAATAATAGCAGTTTCCTTATGGTGAAGTTATGGTGGCTTTGTGATACAATAAACAGCACCCTGTCATAAGTCTTGTATAAAAAATGGCCTGACATTTCTTTAAAAGTAAAAAGAAACATGACTGCGGGGATGACCTCTGTGCAAGGTCACAGATGTTTTGCATGGCTGTGGGAACGATGGTTACATATTCTTGGGCTGCGATATATGGCTTACTTTTCACAAAGTGTTTTTCCTGAGAAATTACAGTATGTTAAAAAAAAATACCAGGTGAGTTCTGTGCAATCTTTATTGCTAGTTTTTTTTTCCAATGATATAAACCAGGGGGGGGAGAGACATGGGGGGAAGATGAGAAAGGGACTTCCTAACACTTTTTCATTTTCTTTTCCACAGTTTTTTGTTCCTTTTGAAAAATGTAGCTATTTTGAAGAATAGTCCGTTGCTTGCGGCTGTTTGGAAGGAAACAGAACATGGGCAAGGCTGGGCTGGGCTGAATTTTACAAGTTATCTATTGCATAAATTGGGCAAAATTACATGTTCTTTGGGGAGACGTGCCTAGGATCCAATTACGTTCAAGAAGGGGAATAGGATGTTGGGGGGAACATGAGATTCTACCCATACTAGTCTGCCCTTTCCCCATAACCAGACTAAATTGAACAAGGTTTGCTCATCACCAGATACAGGCCTAGAATTTGATGACCACTCTCTTCTGTCCCAGCGATAGAGCTAAAACTGCTTTGCCACACTTCCAGGCAGGGCTACCCTTTACTCTGCTCTTTTTCCTCAGCTGGACCTGAGCTGACAGACTCACTGCTGTCTCCCTGCGGCAGAACTCAGCTCCCTCTTCTTCTGTGTTCCCTCCAACATCCCATCCCCTGCCTCGATGGTGATTGAATGCTAGAGCAGTAGTCCTATGGGCTCATCCGAATGGATGGTTTTCTCCTCAGAGGAAAAGTTAGCCTCCTGTTCGTCACACTTATTGTCAAAACTCATCGACACAGGTGAGATCTTTTTCAGGTTTCTGCCTGGTCAATGAGGCAACATTACTCTTTATGACATAACAGTAATATTAACAACCAATATAAATGGTTTACAGGAACAGAATAAGAAAATAGTGGTAGAGTAACACTTGTCATGTTTTCACGTATTTGCAAATCATTCTTTTCTTTTGGTATAGACAACACCTTTTTGCTTACATCCTCCTAGATCAGGGGTAGGGAACCTGCGGCTCTCCAGATGTTCAGGAACTACAATTCCCATCAGCCTCTGTCAGCATGGCCAATTGGCCATGCTGGTAGGGGCTGATAGAATTATGGACTAAGGTATCTGAGACGGCCCTAACCTGGGGTCTAAATCCATGGTGGCAAACCTTTGGCACTCCAGATGTTATGGACTACAATTCCCATCAGCCCCTGCCAGCATGGCCAAAGGTTCGCCACCACTGTCCTAGATAAAGCATCAGCAGCCACATTTTCATGGCCACAGACATGAAAAATGTCAAAATCAAAGACTATTAAAAGCAAACTTCCTCAAAGCAGTTTGCCATTACTGCCCTTAGAGTCGTGGAGCCAGCATAGCGAAGAATGATTGGTGCACAGGGTTAACTTTTGTCCTCACACACAAGACCTTAGTTTCCCCAGAGCCCACACCACAGCCAAACATTCCTTCTCCATGGTTAAAAGATGTTTTTCCTTGATCTGGAGTAACAGTGGCCATGTGTGTCCTTGTCCATCAGGGCCATACTAACTCAATAGTGCCCCCAAACTTGCATTAGAAGCATCTGTGGTTACCATTAATGGTTTTGAAAAGCTAGGTGCCAGTACCAAAACTTCAGATGTTATTAGCTCTTTTAACCTTTGGAATGCCTTCTAATGTCCAGTTCACAGACGAGTAGAGCTTTTTTAGTCAGGCCAGACAATGGAGCTGTGATGCCACTAACGTTAGGATTGAATTGCCTATAGAAGCCAACTGTGAATTCAAACAAACTGGCCTTAGCCATAAGGGCAGTTTTCAGTTGGTCCTTTGCCACCATTTCTACCTGCCAGTAACCTGTATTAAGGTCCAGGGTGTTGATGTACTGTTCTGCTCCCAGAGTTTCTACCATTTCATTCACTTGGGACATGGGGTTGGTGTCTGTGTCTTGTGACTTTGTTTAATTTAGTCAATACAAAACTTGATAGTCAGGGTTCTGTACTAGGACTACTGATACAGACCGTGGGCTTTTTGATGGCAACGTCACCTAGAGGTCTACCATTTCTTTGATTTCTTTTTCAGTGCAGTGGCATTACTCCCTGTCACCCTATATGGGGTTGTAGCTAATGGGACTGTCTCACCTGTACTGATCTTGTGCTGAGTGAGCTGGGTCCCCCCAGGTTTGAAGGAAGCCAAGAAAACCTTCACCTATACCATCTATTTGTTAATGAGAGCCTTGCCTTGCCTATTTGTTAATGAGAGCCTTGCCTTAGATGTAGCGTCAATCTGGGCCCTCCATCCATTGGTGTGTGTGTGTGCGGGGGGAGGGTGCTTTCCTTTGAAAATGAACAGCTCATAGCTGTGTGCCACACCCACTCTGTTTAGCCCTTTATATGGATTTTTTTCATTATTCCCTGTCAAACCACATTATACTGTTACTCAGTATTGCTCATCTGGGGACTAAGAAGTGAAGGAGAAAGCCTGCGAGACATGTCAGTGAGATTACAGTTGTGCCTGTTCTTGCGTGCAGGCACGCTGGGAAAAAGGGAGAGCAACAGGGAAAGTTGTGGTAGCAATGGGCACAGCAGGAACAGGTCTGTGTGGGTACTGCTTCAGCTCAGCTGCTTGCACATTTTTGCATCCCTGTCTGGAAGCATTCCCTGTGAACTAGTGCAGTGTTGAACCCAGGTCTCCAGGTCCTAGTCTGATACTCTAACCACTACACCACTGTCTCTCCCACCTCCCCCTTTTGTGTTCCAGTCCTGAGTTCTCTGCCATTGTTTAGCTTCACCTGTTTCCTAATGGTCACTCCCATGAATTCTTTGGCTTCTTTGGCATGGATCCTAATCCTAAGCACATGAATTGCTTTCTCCTTGATGAGGTAGAGGTGATGGGGGGAGAGTTGCTATCTTCATTGCTGGCTTATGCTCCTGTGCCTTTCTGAGGAGCTACATATGTAAAAATGCCCATTTTTGCATCGGAATGGCTTCATCTGTGCATTTCTGCAGACCATACTGCTGTGAAAGGTGCACACCCCACACAGTGTCACCCTCTTGCAACAACTGTAGTCCTCTCTGAAATACACTGTCTCATCCCTCTCCTTGCATCTCTGTCTCCTCCCAGGATTTTTCAGCCACAAGCAGTCAAGACGTCCTCAATTCCGACTGCAGAATGAGGATTCAAACCTGGATCTTCCAGATCCTAGCATTTAATTCTCTCACACTGGCTCATCCCTTCTGGCTCTGGCTTGCCTCCATTCACTCCCACCTTAATCTCCAGATAGTTTAGAGCAGGTCATGTCTCACAGGCAGAGCACATGTTTCAGGAACAGCAGGTCCCAAGTTTGACTGTCAGCATCCCCAGTTAAAAGATCTCTGGTGGGAGGTGTTCAGAAAGTCTTCTGTCTGCCTGAGATTTCTGAGCGCCATTTTTAGACCAAGTAGACAGTATCAGCAGTGAAAAACTAATGGTTTTCATTGTCAAGATCTGGTCTGGAGTTCATCCAAATTACATTTCATCTGCCGACTACAAAGATCAGTTCCCATGGGAAAAAAATGGGAACTTTGAAAGGTAGATGGTATGACATACCACAGCGTCAAGGAGAAATGGAAGACCTAGAATGATATCACAACTTCAATGAACTCCCTCCCTTCTTTGGCGCCTCTCAAAACATTCAAGAAATTCCCAAGCCAGAGTTCACAACTGTTAAGTCAGGTTTGTGTATTATGCATAGCTGCTGCCTAGTCTTTCTCATCTCTGTCCTAGCTGTTGCCTGTTTACATCTAGTGTTTGCTCACTGTTTAGGTTGCTAGAGATTCTGAGGAGAGTGTCCATCTCTCAAGAATTACCACACTAGCACCTCATATTAATATTCTGAAGAGGGACAGTAACTAGTAAAGACCAAAGAACTTCCATAGCTGAAGGTGCCTTACACCATGTACTTAGTGGTCCATCTTACTTTTGCCTATTTTGGCCGATGGACCTTCAGGGAGAGAAAAGTCTTGATCAGCATCTTCTAGCCCAGGGGTAGGGAACCTTTAACACTCAAAGAGCCATTTGGACCTGTTTTCCACGGGAAAAGAAAACACTTGGAGCCGCAAATAATGTTTGACATTTAAAATAAAGATAACGCTATATATATATCGGGTTTTTTTTTTACCTTTTACTCCGCTCATTCTGAGAAGCGCATGGATGCGCCCGCCCTGCTGCCTGCAGGGCGGGCAAGGATGAAGCTGGCGGCTCGGGAAGTCGGTGGCTCGGGAAAGCACCCACCCCGCTCCAACGAGGCGGGCGAGAGGGGAAGCCCACGGCGCAGCCCAGCTGACCGCGGGCAGTTGGAGTGCCCGCCCTGCTGCCTGCAGGGCGGGCAAGGATGGGGCCGGCGGCTCAGCTCGTGGAGCCACAGTGCAAGGGCAGAAGAGCCGCATGCGACTTTCGAGCCGCAGGTGCCCTACCCCTGTTCTAGCCTTTGAGATAAAATGCTAGGGACTGAACCAGCAGCCTTCTGAACACATTTGTGCTCTGTTATTGAGCCACGCTCCCCATTATTATGTACATATGTTTGTTTCCTTCACAGAAATGTTTTCTTTTTAAAAACAAAAGAAAACTAAGAAGCCTGTTCTACAGAACAGAAACAATCCACTGGTAGTATTATTTTGAAGAATCAAGCTATCAATATAATCAAGGTTTGCAAATATTTTTTCTGCTAGCAGAATAGTCCAAGATTTCACCACTGGATGGCAAGAGAGAGCTACACACAGAGCACTCCATTGTCATCCCCATGGACAAACTGCAGCAGAAAGCAAGGCAGCCTTATTTAAAGATATATTGTATAGTTTACTATTGTTAACAAACTGAAGAAATATTCAAATATGTACAATGTAACTGTTGCTCATGTAGACATTGTCCTACTGCTTCATCCTCTCATAACAAATGAAAACAAAACCCTCACATTCTTTTGGAAGAATATAATCAGCATAAATTTGGGTAGCCTTTATCTTCAGTCTGTCCTATATTTAAACTGACTTAATTGGGGTTTCAAATAAACTTCTGTGTAGACTTCAGTCTGGTTCACATATGCGCATTTAGCATCGGTTGATGATCATGACTTTATTTATCTGGAATTTATTCCTCATTTTTCTTCCAGCAGTAACCTGAAGCCAGAGGTGTAGCCAGGCCACAGTGCGCCCGGTGCACACTCTGGCTTTTTTGCCCCCCTGTGGCCCCCTGGTCCCCCTGGTCCCCGTGGCCCCCCCACCCCCCAGTCCCCCACAGCCCCCCCGGAGCCCCCCGCCCCCACCCCACTTATTTTTAGGAAAGGAGCAGGCCAAAGAAGCCTGCCTGCATTGCCTGGGCCTGGTGGGAGCTACATTTCCCAGGAGACCCTAGTTCCCACCAGGCCCAGGCAACGCAGGCAGGCTTCTTCTCTGGGATGTTCCATTCCTAAAAGTAAGTGGGGGGTGCGCCGTGGGGGGCACCATGGGGGGGCAGGGGTGCCGCTGAGGGGGGGCAGGGGGATTTTCCCACCCCCCACGTGACCAGAATCGGTGCACCCGGTGCATTGCACACACCCCGTCCCTTGGTGGCTTCGCCACTGCCTGAAGCAACCAGCAATGTCACTCTCCCTTCCTCTATTGTAACCTTACAACAACCCTGTGAGGTAGGTTAGGCTGACAGAAAGTGACTGGCCCAAGGTGTACTGTGATGGGAGACCCCTAAGAAAGTCCAGGGTGGCTAAGCAGAGGAAGAAATGACAAACCCCCTCCCCAATTCTGTTCATCTCTCTCCTTGAAACACCATAAATCTCCTGCACTTTCCACCACATCCTTGAATATGGTCACTCAGAAGATGGGCCTTCTGTCCTTCTTTTCCTCACTGAAGGACACTGAATGAAGCACATCAAGTCTTGCCCCCCCCCAAATGTTATGTGGTATCATTCTGTTGCAGTCAGACGCACCAGAAGATGTGTAATGATCAGGAGTGATGAGGGTAGATATAAAAAGCCAACTTGCGCCACTGTCAGCGGCCAGTGTGGAGGCCGAACAGAGAGCAGCAAATTCTTGAGACAGGCGCTCCTTCCATAGCCAAAGAGAGGGTGAGGAGAACCAAAGGGAAAGCAGGTTGGGGAGACTAATTGGCATGACCTCCCCTCCCCTCAGCATAAAGGATGGTTAAGCATTGGAAGCTAACACTGGTGGTGGGAAACGAACTAAGTTGGCAATCTCCATGGATTCCACGTCCCACAGCAGAACGTTCCTTGTGTCATTTGGTAGGTTCGCTTTTCCCCGTAGAGACGCATTTTGAGGAGTTCGTTGGGAAATAGAAGGCAAGAAAGTTCATTTCTGCTAATGGAAAATTAAGGCTACATCCAGCCTATGATTGGAAGGGCCCCGAGTAAGGGGTCAGTGAATGAGTAGCATCAACATCCTTCATAGAGAAACACAAAGGCACCTGGGACCCCTCAAGCTACAGGAGACAGGCAGCCTATGATGAGCAACACCTCTCCCTTCCTCACAGGGGTGAAGAAGGGTTAGACAGACTAGCAGGTTTTCCTGTGGGCCGGAGCTGTTCCCTCTGAGGCCAGCCCTGAAGTTCTGCTACATTCTGGCATTTTGAAAGAGATTTTCTCCTTGCTCACAGTTTCTCTATCAGTCATTATTTTATAAACTTAAAAAAATGTTATAGATATAAACAGAACAGAAAGAAAAAAAGAATCAAAACAAATATTATAATTACATTTGAAGACCAAGAAAAAAAGAAATTGCACATACATTATATGCAATAATCTGATAAATAATAGACACTTTATTATAATTGCTGTTATTACTAATAATGAATGATATAATTCTAAACATAAAATGATGCTTATAACAATCTAACAAAAACCCTAAAGTATATAATGCAACATATTATAAACCTGAAAATACTAGACAGTGTTATAAAATGAATTCAGATAGATGGAGTAGGTAAAAATAAGTGATAAGTGATTGCTATTAGACGTTTCTAAGAATAATTCTCACATATTTAACATTGAATGTACACGATTATCTTCTATTCATAATATATTTAAATGTTTTGTCTTCTTCCCTTTAGACAACTTTTCAAAAAATTTAGCATATCATGAAGATTATCAATAATTTATGTAAAACATTTCAACAACCCCTTTCTCAACATCATTTTTAAAGAATAATATCAATAATAAGCTTTCCATTTATTCTGAAATTCTTTAATGAATCTCTTATTCTCAAAAATTGTTAATTTTGCTGTTACTGCATATTCAGCTAGCTTCTCATTTCATACAGTTTGAAATTTCTGCTTTCCATTTTGCCATGGGTATAACTCTAGCCACTGTTATATAGTGAAAAGTTCTAAGATTTTTGGAATATTTCTTGGCAAAATCCCTAATATATTCTTGGTATCCGCAGCAAATTATTTTCTTAATCTCTGCATGTATTCTGTTCCAATTTTTTTAATACCACATATGGCAAAAGATACCATACACTTTTTAAAAATTCCAACATCCCTTTGTAGTTCTTGTTCATCTTCTCAATATCCTTTGGAGTGATATACCACCTATAAAATATCTTGTACCTGTTTTCTCTTAAGATTTGGTTTGGTGTAAATTGTATATCTTTCTTCCATAAAGTTTCCCATTGTAAAGAAAGATTTTCTTCCTCAAAATTTTGCATACTTTTAACCATACAGGTTTTCACTTGTTCTGTTTCTGTATTATATTGTAGTACTAGCTTATAAATGCAGCCTAATAAATATTCTTTTCACTGCATTATCACCTTTTCAGATTCTCTCAGACTCCTTATTATACCTTTTGCTGACTGAATGCCCTTTCTCAATCTTGAGCAGGATTATAGTCTTCCAAGCACGTTGATTGAAGGGTGTAACTCTAGTAGAGTTGGCAATGGAATATGGAATATGGAAGTACGGAAAACTATAATCAGTGTAATGTCAGTGCCATTATGACATTTCCCATGCAAAGCAGGAAGTGACATTATTATGTCAGGATACCATAGTGTTTCAGTGGTCTTCAAGAGTGTCAATCCAACAAGATGACATCACCTCCTGGTTCATGTCAAAATGGACATAATGGTGTTGATTCCCCATTTATTGTGCTTTATTTTTTTCACCTGCTGCCTTACCAAAAGGTTGGGGTCTGTAGGTTGGGGTCCACCACTTCTTGGGGACTGCTGTAGCAGTCTTACTGTTTTGGATGGCACTAATCCCTGCATTAAATGAATACTTTATAGAAAGTACATTGGGAGGAATCCCCAATTGTCCTTGTTTGCTATCCTGGGCCTTGGACATTTTACAGATAAAAACAGGGACATACTTGTATTATCCATACCCCCTTATCCACGACTACTGCCCTCCTGAGTTCCTTGTTGAAAGTTTGGCTCCATCTGTTGTTTTTATTTCATTTACTGTGTCATAACTTGGTCTCCACTGTTGGGAAAATCAAGAAGGAGTTTTGTTGTTTAGATAGGCTAGAAAAACATCTTTGCATTGCAATCTGCTATCAAATGTGTCAAGCTTACCTCTCCAGCTACACTGTAAAAATGATTAGGTCTGCATTGATAGGTCTGAGCCCTTCGGGGATAGGGTGGTATAGCAAGTTTAATAAATAATAATAATAATAATTGAGCGGCACCTGCATTTTCAATGTACACACTAGAAATAAGGGGTTGGATCTAGACTATAATTACCATTTCCACTGATTCTCCTTCCCACTGCAGATGCCCTTCATGTCATTCCTCTAGATCCCCTATCCCCCATGGTCAGCATTTCATGGAGATCAATGGGACTGAATTGAGAGGTGGGAGGGAGGGAAGATTTGATTTAATATCCCACCCTCAGGGTCAGGGTGGCTGACACACATATTTAAAAACAATCACAATATTGCAAATTAATAAATTAATAGATTAAAATCCTCCAGTATACCAGACATACAAAGATGATGATTTAATCAAACCATACCCATAGCAGTCCCACTCTCACCACAGATTTAAAATTTATGGTTGAGAGAGGAGGGGGTATAAATTTGGGGGACAAGATGTCACAATTTAGGCATAGCGTCTTCAATTGTAAGCCCAGTGAAACATTTTGATCTAGCAGGCCCTGTGGAATTGATTTATATCCTGCAGGGTCCTGATGTCCACCAGGAGTGAGTTCTACCAGGCAGGAGCTAGAGCCACGAAGGCCCTGACTCTGGTGGAACTCAGCCGAATGTCCTTGGGGCTGGGGACCACCAGTAGGTTACTATCAGGGTCCTCTGTGGATTATATTGGAAGATACAGTCCTGAAGATATGATGGTCCCAAACCATCCAAAGCTTCACAAGTTAACACCAGAACATTGATCTGGAGTTCAACTGGCAACCAGTTGAACAGAGCACAAGTCTGATGTGCTCTCTCAGTGGTGTCCTAGTGAGCACTCTTGCAATTCTGGACCAGCTGCAGTTTCTGGAGCAGTCTTAAGGGTAGGCCAGCATAGAGTGAGTGACAGTAATCTAGCCTGGAGGTAACCGTAACATGGATCACTGTGGCCAGGTCTGCACGGAACAGATAGGGGGCCAACTGCCTGGCCTGATGAGGGTGGAAAAGGGCTGTTTTAGCCATATGTGTGACCACGGACAAGGAGGACTTTAGGATCACAACCAGGCTCTTTACAGAAGAGGTAGGTATTAAAGCCTCACTGTTTAATATCAGCAGTTGCAATCCTTAGTCAGGTTTGCCTTGTCCTAATATCAGGGAAAGGATTGACCTCTGCGGCACCGCCTCACACAAGGGAATGCCTCTGGTCTCCAATGATACCAACGGTTTCTGCTTCCAAAACAACAAGGTCAACCACTAAGGCTGTTCCTTGTACTCCAGCAACAGTGAGGCAGTGGGCCACCACCCTGTCACCACCCTACGCGGTTGGCAACCCTATTATTTTTAATTAAGAGGAATGGCTGTAGAGATAAATGGCTACTTGAAAATAATTGCCTTGTAACATCAGATCTGGACTCTGATTCCATAAATTCAAACATCAGCGACTTCCAGAATGGCTGCAGCTTGGGAATTGGAGTACATGAAATTAAAAGGCAGAGGTATGCATGTGAACAGGCACAGAGCATTGTGCGTGTGTTAGAGGATGTCTTCTGCTAAGCAGAGTGGGACCCACGGCACAAAAATCACCCAGGTTTCTCCGGCACATGCTGTATTGTCTACATGCACAGACGGGGGTGTGCTGTGAACGTTGCCGTTTACCTAGGTGCCAAGGAAAAGTGTGATGCCGTAGACCATATGGGCTGCAATATCACTTTGGAATAGCTTGCCTCACCATGTGATGGCTTGGAAATTTGTAGCTTTTTGTCAGTTTATAGCAACACTGTTAACTGACTGTAAGCCAAACATTAAAATTTTTATCTGTAATGGGGGATTTGAGTGAGTGGGGGAAATGATGTATATTTCAATCAAGGTCATTATTTATTTTGCTACAACATCCATTGGGTCATTAGAGAAACTTGGGCTGGGGCTCAGTGGAAGATCACTTGCTTTGTGTGCAGAAGATCCCCAGGATCTCCAGTTAAAATGATATGGTGCTATGTGAAGCAAAGGCCACCATATCCTGGAGAGCTGCCACCAGTCTGCATAGACCAGGGGTCTGCAACCTGGGCTCTCCAGATGTGCAGGGACTACAATTCTCATCATCCCCTGCCAATTGGTCATGGTGGCAGGGGCTGGTGGGAATTGTAGTCCATGAACATCTGGAGAGCCGCAGGTTGCAGACCCCTGGCATAGAGAGTTCTGACCTTGACAGACTTGATAGGCCTGATGTTTTATAAGGCAGCTTCAGGTGTTCAATTTAAATATATTTCTCTTCGCAGGTGTGCTTTCCTGTGGCTAGTGCTTAGAATTGAAATGTGACATTTTGTCTGTGTCTGTCTGTCTTTCCTCCGCTTGTCCCAGATTCAAGCTGGCTGTCTTTCACACTGGGCCATTCAACCTAGCCTACCTCCCAGGGCTAGGAGATAAAATGGAAGAAGGAGAACGGAGTGCACTGATCTGAGCTCCGTGGAGGAACGGCAGCAAAGAAATCTATTGAATATATTTGGAAATATAATACCAAAATTTCGTGGGCATACTGCTTCAGTTTGAAACGTCCTTTATGGGCTTCTGGATGAAATTCATTCTTGGCCTGTTTCCTAATCTCATGAACCAGATTTGATAGAAACATTGCTATGAAAATTGACACCCTCAGTTGCATATAAGTGGCATAAAAATGGCATTAAAAACAAATGGAAACAGGAAATTTGCCAAAAGCGCTGGGTGGGATGAAAAGGGACCTCCTCCATGTACATAAAAATTAAAACAAAGTAATTTTTACCTACCTGTTTTGCCTGATGGGTCCAGTGCAAACAAACAAAAAAGCTATTTATTTAAAGCAGAATATTTGCCGCTACGTGAATTGCCAGTCTTTAAATTTTCATTTGGCCCGTGTAGTCTCCTCCTCTTCTTCCACTGGGCTCTGCACAGAGCTGCCTGGTGTGGCTCTAAGTTTTGTCACTTCTTTGACGCAGAGTTACCTTCCCATGCCTTTTGTATTATTGTAACCGACAAATCTGAGACACTGTCTGATGTTAATTCTGCACATTGCTGCCAATTATAATCAGAGCTAGTCAAAATAAACAAATTAAACAAATAAACATGTCAAAACAGCTCAGACATAGCGGAGGTGGGGAACGAAGCCAACACGGTGCATTATCAGTGCAGAGACAGAACCAGTGAGGCGGCACAGTGTAAAACGATCCCGTTATGTTCTTCACCTTTTGCTGGGGAAAGGGGAAGGAAGGTGAGGCAGGCTAGAGTTACAATCCAGCTCTGCAACTGGACCCAAATCAAACCCAAATGTTTTCTTCTCTCTCTCTTCCCTGCTGTGTGATGACAATCCTGCCATACGTTTTAAATGCTGGGGGTGAAAGGAAGGGGGCAGGAGAATGTGAGCACTGGAGTCCTCGCTGCTCGAGTGCCAGTTGAAGTCATGCTATAATCTGGAAGAGTTCGAAGCTGCAGCGGATCATCCGTGCAGTAAGGTGAAGAGGCTGCCTTAGGGGCAAACTAGATGTTCACTTTTTAAAACAGTTGGGTCTGGGTTTCCCACAGCCATACAGCAGCTGCCTCCCTCCTGAGCCATTTCTCCATGCCTCCTCCAAGAGTACTTGGCAATCAGGTGGAAGATTTCTGCTCTTGTGCAAAACCACGTTTTTTGCCATCAAGTTGCAGCCAACGTATGGCAAGCCTGTAGCATTTTCAAGGCACAAGACATTCAGATGTCGTTTGCCTGCTTCTGCATAGCAACCCCGGTATTCCTTGGTGGTCTCTGATCTGAATACTGACCAGAGCTGACCATGCTTAGCTTCCAGGATTTGTTGAGACTGGACTCGCCTGATCTATTTATGCTCAAACCGTAAACCATGGTTTGCTCTTTTGCATTACAAACCAAGATTCTGAACGCTGATTTAATCCGAATTTGTGATCATGCTTATTTTGTGGTTTATAATGATTTCTCATAAAAGCAGAAGTCTTTAACTAGATTGCCATGGAGCCCGATGATCCATCACCCAAAACCTCAGGCTTCACATGTAGGTTTGACAATGATATACACCCCAACAGTCTAAGGATTATTCTACGTCTGCGAATACATCGGCCTCCAACACCTAACTAAAAGGATGGAACAAAAGACACCTCTAATAAGCAATAGCAAAATTTACTGGCTAACAAGTAGATAGATCAAATAAGACATCAGTTAATCAGTGGCAGTTCATAAATGCAATAATACAATCTCAATCCTAGTGTGATCATTCACTTTTTTATTGCAGTGTTTCATCCCTGTCTAATTTCTTTTTTGGGAAAGCTGCCAATAGAGTTGTGTGAGTGCTAGGTTGTGGCAAGGACCAAGAGAAAGGAATAGCTGAGATGTTTGTGGGTTTGGTTATGTGTGTGTGCGTGCGTGCGTGCGTGCGTGCGTGCGTGCGTGCGAGGGAGGGAGGGAGGGAGGGAGGGAGGGAGGCAAGTAAGCAGCAGATGCTGGTGGCTAGAATCA
The DNA here is from genome assembly GCF_021028975.2 of Sphaerodactylus townsendi. Taxonomy (NCBI): domain Eukaryota; kingdom Metazoa; phylum Chordata; class Lepidosauria; order Squamata; family Sphaerodactylidae; genus Sphaerodactylus; species Sphaerodactylus townsendi. Next base: position 2,659,225 of record NC_059436.1, read on the forward strand.
TCTGGACTAGAATCCAGGAGTAGTATGGGAAGAGGATGGAAGTGAGGGAAAGTTGATGGGTTACAGACGTGCCTGGAGTGGGGCAGGAGATGCGGAGCACTAGTGGTGAGGTTAAAGGAGAGAAAGAGTAATGGTGGAGCAGGATGATACTGTGACGTGGTACTTCCATAGGGATTGCAGGAAGTTTTTGTACTGGATACAGTAGCAGAGGAGAGCGAGAGATAAACCATTACTTGGCCTAATTCTGTTGTCTTGGTGTTGTGGTGGGGTGGGGGAGATCAATCTGGAAGAAAAACTGAATCCATTTTGGGGCTAAAATTCCAGCCTTCATATACCCAGTTCCTTTTGTATTGGAGGAGTCCTGTGATGATTATTGGAAGATAATTAAATTATCATATGCTGTTATTTTAGAATTCAAGAAAATTATTTCCATTGCTAATTTGGGCCAAAGGTAGTTGTAAATAGAGATCACCCTGATTAATTTTAAAATATACAAAGATGTTGGGGCACAAGTCCAGATATGAGTATTTGGCATTATGATTAATTCAGGAAGGAGATTAGATTCTTCTTTTTGATGTGTTAGACATTATCCTAATAATCTCTCCAAGTCATCTGTAATAAAATTTTCCTTGGTTGTCACAAACACTAACAGTTTTTTTTGCAACTAGAATTTGAAATGATCTCAGCTGATCAAAGGGCACTTTTGCACATGCAGAATAATGCACTTTCAATCTATTTCCAATGCACTTTGCAGCTGGATTTTACTCTGCAAAAAATCCACCTGTAAACAATTATGAAAGTGGACTGAAAGTGCATTATTCTGCATGCACAAAAGTGCCCAAAGTCTTTGCCTTCAGATGAACTTTTGCGTGAAACGCTGCCTTACTTTACATTTTAAATATTTTTAACTGACTGCTGGTTTATTAATAAGACACAGTACGACCCAGGCTCCTACTTCCCCTGGCCTTTTTGTATTTCTACCTCTGGATCTGAGAATGAGGGGAGTGCCTTTTGTTGCCCCCTTTTTTTCCCAAGTTCTGGAGCATCCTGACACCCTAGATGGCTATAGGTGTGCTAGCATAACAGATCTCTCCAACCTTGGGGTCATGGTTCAGTGGTAAAGCCTCAACATTGCATATAGAAGGATTTAAGTTTGCTAGTCCTCAGCATTTCCATTTAAAAGAGGATCAGTTAGGTGATGTGAAAGATCTCTATAAGTCTCCGAAGAGTTGCTGCCAGTCCCAACAGAGCATACTGAGCAGTGGTGTGACTCAGGGTAAACTCATATGTGTGTTTTGACTGTATCATAGAACAACAAACCATAGAGATGTTCAATGTATTGTTGGAGGCTTTCACGGCTGGAATCACTGGACTGCTGTGTGGTTTCCAGGCTGTATGGTCGTGTTCTACCAGCATTCTCTCCTGATGTTTCCACAGATGCAGGCGAAACATCAGGAGAGAATGCTGCTAGAACATGGCCATACTAAACTATATTACATACAATAGTCCTATTACTAATGGCTCATAGTTATGCATTATATCCAAACCGACACCCTGCACCATCTGTGTCCAGTCAAATTCCAAGTGAAATTATGCTAAGTGTCAACAATATGCTTTCTATTTTCCAGCTTTCAATCCCCATCCACCTATCCATATAAACGTGCCCATTAAGTAAGATCATCTGAGGAAGGTTACATCTCCATCCCATCCGTATATCTGGGAGGAAGCCGCAAGACAGCCTTCTCAGTGGTGGTGCCCAGACTTTGGAACGTTCTTCCTATGGAAGCCCAGTAGGCTCCATCCGTGCTCCCCTTCTGTCGTCAGGTAAAGATGCTTTTATTTCAAACAGCTTTTAACATCTAGTTTTTAAGCGAGCAATGTTTTATGTTTTAAGGTGCATTTTAATTTTTTTAATGCTATGATTGTATTCTACTGTATTCAATTCTGGGTTTTTTTTATTTTGTTACTGTATCATTGTATTTTATTGCATTTTGTAAGGCACCTTAAATATGGCTATAGGCAGTGGTGGGATTCAGCAGGTTCGCTCCACTTCGGCAGAACCGGTTGTTAAAATGGTGCTTGTAAACAACCAGTTTGTTAAATTATTTGAACCTCACCACTGGCTATAAGAAGGCAGGATATAAAGACTTTAAATAAATAACACTTTTTTTTAGTTCATGTGTCCTTTCAGCTCCCATTGCCCTGTCTGAATCACCCTGCCAATTGAACCAGGATCATCTCATATGTTTAGCTTTCTGTCTTTACGTTTGCAGGATTTTTTCTTGCAGCTTGAGGTCCTCCCACACACACAATGCATGTCCCCTTCCCCCATGGGTTAGGTAGCCTACTTTGGAAAATCTTGATATAAACCACACTGCTCCACAAGCGACTCCAATCTGAAACCTTAAAAGATTACACAATTAAGTGAAAGGGCAGAAGGGGGCGGGAATTAAGAATCTATTCGAACCAGGCTTGTTACTTCAAGAGGGCACCTTAGCGTTTATTGTTAAGAATTCGGGAATGGACAAGAGTGGCTGCTCCCCCCGCCCCCTTTAGTGGTATGTTAACCTTAAAAATATGTTCTGAAGTTAAAGGAACAAGCTGTCATTTTAGACAGGTGGTTCTCGTAAAGAGTCTATCTTTTACAGCACAGTCTTGCAATGTCAAAACTGGATGTCTCGATGAAGATAAAGCTATAACACAGGTGATTGTGTGGACTCTTCTGTTATTTCTCATAGAGTTTCCAAATCTCCAATCCAAGGGCAGGATTTAGGAGACCAAAGGATTAAGGGAGCTTTTAAAAAATACTTGCATGCATTACCTACTAAGAGAGGTAAAAATGAATTGTTAAAGCCTCTCAACTTACAAACTTTGCACTTTGGCTATGGAGGAGAAATGATGAAATTCAAATTTTGCAACTGCACTTGTGTAATGGAGCTTTGCTTCATAGCTGTAGTTTTGGTACACGTACCCAGAGGGCTCTGAGCAAAATCCAAGTTCTAAAACATGAATACATTACTTTTGCATTGCTATTGTTATTGCTTTCCAAAAGACTGAAGTTTTGCTATCCAAGAGAAATTTCATCATAGGGATTAGGGATGTTTTAAAGAAAACAACTAACCTTTGAATTAAATGCCTTTTTGACATTTGAAATGAATGTCATTGTAGCAGTAGGACCAAGCTGTGCAGCCGGAATGGAACTTGCTGGTGAATCAAACTATCTGGAGAACTCTTGCAGTCCCTCTTTAACAAACAAACAAAAACGTAACAGATTTTAAATTTGTGCCAATATAATTTCCATTTGAAGAATGGGAGCTCATTTTTAGCCTCAGAAAAATTCTTATGAAAAATAAACCTCCCTACTATGACTGTGAGCTTGTGAGCTTTGCAAAAGAGAGCAATCTTAAGCAGGTATACTCAGAAGTCAGCTCCATTTTATTGAATGGGGCTTGCTCCAAGCAAAGTGTTTTTAGAATTGTAAGCTTAGAGGAGGCAAGTGATAAATCAGATGAAGGGCAGCCACCTGCTTCAGCCTCAAGGTTGGATCCTCCTGACAACACTGTTTCTGGCCTCCCATATGCAAACTGACATAGGCCTGTCTGCCCCTGCCCCGGAAATTGTCTCTCCACCTACTGAAGCATCTGGGCTGCAGTCCTGTTACAGGGAAACAATTTTGTGTGTGTGTGTTAACTTGCAAATTGCTGGCATTAAATAATGGAGATGATGCCCGGAAGCAAAGGAATAATGTTTACCTCTTTCCTAAAGGGTTATATTTTATGGATTTGTTTTGGAAGATCATAATCGGAATTCAGCCAGTCTCCAGTAAAATAGTGATTTTCTCCAGCAGAATGTTGATTCCTCTCCCCCCACACCTGACATGTTCTTCTACCCCCAAACCCCTTTCAATGCCTGGGAAGACTGTTCCTGCAGTCCTGGGACTCATGTGGACAAACAGTAGCAAAGATCAGAAAGTGCAGTAAGGGGAGAAGGGGATGAAATTTTTCTTCTTCCATTGCTGCATTGCTTTCCATAGAAGAAAGGAGAGGGGAAATTTGGTCCCCTTCTGCCCTTTCATTGCACATTTACTTGTCCATACAATGCGTGTGGCCCAAGGAATAATCTTCCTAAGGATCAAAAAGGACCACGGGGGACAAAGGGGAAGAACACAGGGAAAATCTGAATGTCAGGATGTTGGTAGTTTATTGGGTACAAGCCAGTAGTGATACAGGATTGCTGATTTGATGTCTATATGATGCTGGGTATCATGTGCCATTTCCACACTGTGGCATGAGGAAGAAAGCAAGAAGGGATTTCAGAAAATGTTAAAGGTCTGTTCTTGGATATATACTTGCGTGTGGAAATGTATGTGTGTACTTTATTTGTTTGTTTGTTTAAATAGTTACATTCTGTGTTTCTATAATCTGTGTCCAAGGAAAGCTTACAAACTCGGTGAGTTCCACAGGGCCTTTGGAGCAACCAACCGCTGAGTATGGCGCCCCTGTTCGATTCCATCAAGATTATACTCCTATGGAGGAGTCCAACTGCTCCCTAGGGGAGGGTTTTAAAGGAAAGGATTCTCCGGGTGCCTTTATTATGATATGACCGCTGTTTTAATTAAATTTAGCATGTTTTAATGTTGGAGTTTTTATGGGCTGCTGTTGTTTTGTTTGTATGGTTTGCCCCTAATTTGTTTGTATTAATTTTGTTGTACACCACCCGGAGCCCCTCAGGGATAGGGCGGTATAAAAATTGAAATAATAAATAAATAAAATTATTAAAAATGACAAAATTATAATAAACATATATAACAAAGTGAAAATTTAAAACAGCATATGAACAAAACAACTATGAAGAATAAAACATCATTTTAACAATAAAACAATTATTACCAACAAACATTAATAATCCATAGAAACAATAATAATCTAAAATAACTCATTTATTAAACTCTCAGAGGGTAATATACTCAGATGGTAAAACCTGCCTGGAGTAAAAAAGAGTCTTGGCCAGGCGCAAGCGAAGGCAGGAGAGCACATGTATCTCCACTTGGGAGGGCTTGGAGGGGGCGTTCCAGGGTGGGGCGGACACACCAGTGCACCGGGCGCTTCCCCCCCTTGGTACACCTCTGAAGGAGATCAGGAACTGAGCTTCTCTCTCTTGAGTCCCTACCAAATGCACAGGTGGGATAGTGAGGAAAACCTCAATGATGAATGATAATCTGAAAATGAAATCCTGGTTTCCCAAATTAATCACACTAAAAATAAGCCAAGAACTGAACAAAACTGTTTAATTGGTGAGTTGGTCAGGAATTTAGGTGCTTGTAAGCAAGAATCAGTGTGGTTGTCCACCCTTGACTAGCAATCCCTGGGAAACAGGGCCAGAGACTCACCTGATCAGCATCCCATAATGCTGCAACAACTGCATAACTGAAAGAGAAGTCACTACTACATCATGGGATATTCTAGCATTTCCCCAAAACTCTGTAGTAAATCATACAGTTTTAGTGTGACAACACTTCCAGTTATGCAACTAGAATCACAACAGTCCAGTTATGCAGCTAGAATCACAACAGTCCAGTTATGCAACTAGAATCACAACAGTCCCTCCGCCAGTTTCTTCCTCCTGTTTACCGAGTGCTGATGGGGAATGGCAGTGTTTTGGTGGGAGTTTTTCTGTCAAAAGCAGTCAAATGGCACTGCTAATAATGACAAATAGTTTGATGTTTTGAGAAGGGCAATTCATATTCCCTAAAAGTTAATAGCTCATCTGGATATACCACTAGTTGTTCTTGTTCCTTAACTTATTTTATATTTTGTCAGCCATTTATAGCTACCTATTGCATTTTTATCCCTCCTTTTATCCAAGAAAGTCAGGACAGCATAGGGTTGCCAGCCTCCAGGTGAGGGCTGGAGTTCCCCTGGAATTACAACTGATCTCCAGAGGTCTGTTCCCCAGGTATGCCATAGAGTCTAGGAGGAATGAAAGTCCCTCCATAGGTACTGCCCTCAAATCTCCAGGCATTTCCCAAGCCAGAGTTGGCAACCTTATGGTTCTTTTTGTGTTTTAGCTTCACATCATGTCTGAGAGATTACACCAAGAGAATGACTACCACAAGAGCATCCAGTGAAGTCTGTGGCTGAATGGAGATATGAACCCCGATCTCCTTATCTGAGTTCAGCACTCTGACTTCTCCATTCTGACTTTCTCACTGTTGACTTTGGTGTTTATATATTCAATAGATGTCTCTAATACATATTGAGTTGTATCTAGACTCAAGTTTCCATGTGTGCAAAGATTTCTGTTCCCCACGGACAATTCTCCTGTTTTCCTTTTCATGCAACAGCCGAAAATGCACTCTGAAATCTTGTTTCAGAGTCCCCTTTCTTCTAAGAACAGAATTGCAAGCCACATTTGGAGCCACTATAGGAGAGGAGAGGCAAGAAAACTGTGTTCCATGAGTGTACAGATGTACAGATAACCTTTAATAGCATAAGAGTCCCATGAGTGGGGATCTTGCACTTATAGAAGCATCTAATCTGGATCTAAGCTGTCAGGCACAAGGCTGCTTTTCAGATGATGATACAAAAAAATGCACAAGGACACAAAACTGTATGAAAACCAACAATCAAAGAGGCCAGCCATTGAAATAAGGATTTCAAAACAGCAGGGCCCAGAAATTCGAAATCATTCCCACCCTGCATCGTGAACAAATTCAAGGGACATGACTGATTTTGAGGATGTTTGATTATGTAATCAAGACTGGTAGCTGTCTCTGAAATATTGTTTCAATTCTGTGTGCTGGGTCACCACCTCGAAAAGTTGATTCTAGCTTCTGAATGTTTCATTCTGGCTTTCCGTAGTTAAGAGATATCCTCTCTGCAGTTGTGCTGGAGTTTATCTTCTAGAGACTGTTGTTAGGGAAAACAACGTTGAATCTCAGGATGGAGGACACAGACTCAGATAGCAGAGATTGCTCCTTCACATGTCCTTGGGGCTGTGTGATACAGCAGATAAGGTTGCCGAAACATTTGGTGTGAATTAGCCTTAACCTGGTATTGATTTGTGTCGGAGTCTCGTCTTGTTTTACATTTTATGTTTGGAGGGCGATTCTGAGCTCCACCTACTTCTGGCCTCATGGCCTATTAGTGTCTGTAACGTCTGGCAAAGTGAGAGGCAGAGATCGCTGACGATCAGGAAAAACAATCCTTCAGCCTGCTAAAAATCTCCTTGTTAAAAATTTAGGGATCCTTGACTCATACAAGTTTTCTGCTGCTGGAAGACGTGTGATCTCATTCCATTTCTCTTCTCCCTACAACACAGTCCCGCATGGGCTTTTGGTCCAGATAGGCTCTAAAATTCCTAGCATAGTCTTTTGAAGTAGCAAAAGAAGCCTCTCTCCCTCTTCCATTAGGGAAAAAGCCAGCAGAAATCTAACCCTATATGCATATATTTTTCCTGTGTGCATATTGGAGGACTGTCACCTGCTAAACAAATCTTAGTCAATTTATCCTCTGAGTTTTAATTGATTAAATCTGCATATATTTACATATGATTAAATCTAGTATTTGGGAAGAAAACAAAACACTGATTCTCTGTTTTTAGATGTGTTTATATTCATACCTTCAACGAAGAGGCATTCATCCCTGGTGACCATTGCTGATTTTCAAGCCTGTGCGATCTTTGATCAGGGCCAGCTCCAAGTTTTGGAAGGCCCCAGGCAAGACACTGTCTACTCTTCTTCCATCAATCATGTGATCCTTTTGTGCACATGCACAGTCCCCCTTAGAGGAAGAAGCACAGCATGACCTTCTCACTCTCCTTTTAACGCCATCAGCATCAGGAAGGCTAAAAGGATCATAAAAGATTTGCACAACACTCCCTCCAGGCATTTCTATGAGTATCATATGGGAGATTCTCCAGACACCCTTGGGATATTTCCCAGTTCTGGATGGAAGCAGATGGGCTAACCAGCTGTGATTGGTGATGGGTGTTCTGCTGAACCTTGGCAGCCATAATCATTGTTAATATCACCCGTGCCCTTAATGGGCAAAACAACCACTTTCCTCCATGCCAATCATCTTATTCACCTTTCATTGTGCAATTTCCTGGGACTGAGCCCCATTGAATAAACTGGAACTTTAAAAAAATGTTTCTATTGTTTAAAAAAACAGAAAAAAACAAAAAAACAAAATAATATACATAAACACAAAAATATAACAGAGGTGGATGTAAACATAAATTTCTATACAAGATTTCCAAATATCTAAAATTGTCCATGCACAATTGCCATCTATATGCCATGCATTCAAATAAATCATAGAGTTGGAAGAGATCATAAGGGCCATCAAGTCGAACCCCCTGCAATGCAGGAACACACAGTCAAAGCACTCCCAACATATGTTCATCCAGCCTCTGTTTAAAAACCTCCAAAGAAGGAGACTCCATCACTCTCCAGGGCAGTGAATTCCACAGTCAAGCAGCCCTCATAGTCAGGAAGTTCTTCCTAATGTTTAGATGGAATCTCTTTTCCTGCATCTTGAATCCATTACTCTGTGTCCTAGTCTCTCAGGCAGCAGAAAACAAGCTTGCTCCCTCTTCAACATGGCATCCCTTCAAATATTTAAACATAGCTATCATGTCCCCACCTTTGCTTCTCCGGACTGAACATCCTCAGCTCCTAAAGTCTCTCTTCGTAGGGCATGGATTCCAAACCTTTTACCACTTTGGTTGCCCTCCTCTGGACCCGTTCCAGCTTGCCAATATCTTTCTTGAATTGTGGTGCCCAGAACTATACACAAAATTCCAGATGAGGTCTAACCGATGCAGAATAGAGAGGTACAATTTCATCCCTCTATCGTGACACTATACTCTTATTGATACAGCCCATGGCTTGCAAAGTTGCAGCAGCTTCCGATCAGGCACTGGCTGCTGCCGCCCCCTCCCCCATCTCCATTGGAGGTCACGCCAGCCTTGTGGGCCCACGGCAAGCTCCCAGCCTGGCCTGTGGCTTGCAAAGTTGCAGCAGCCTGCAATCCCACCTCCATTAGAGACCATGGAACCTGCCGTGGGCCCACCTGGCACCCCTTGAAGGAGGCTGGCACTGCCTCCGATGGAAGTGGTGGTGGTGGGACAGCAGCAGCCAGTGCCAGGTCCTTGCAAAGTTGCTGTGGCCCGTGACCCGGCACCAGCTGCTGCCACCCCTCCACCTCTATCAGAGGCCGCGCCTGCCTTGCTGACCCACTGCCCTCCTCCACTTGCTAAGGTACAGGTGGCACTCCCTTACTTCCTTGGGGAGTCTATTTCATAGAGCACAGGCTGTAGCTGATATTGGTGTGCTCCAAAATGGAGAATTAATGGGAACAGCATAGAGTAAGTGAAACAATTCCTGGAGTGCTGTGTGGTTTCCGGGCTGTATGGCCGTGTTCTAGCAGCATTCTCTCCTGACGTTTCACCTGCATCTGTGGCTGGCATCTTCAGAGGATCTGATGTAGGAAAGGAAAGCAAGTGGAGCATATATACTGTGAGGTGTGTAGCATGTGAGTCACAATGAAGATAGCAAGGTCAATTGTGACTCACATGCTACAGACTTCATTGTTACTCACATGCCAAGCTACTTCTATTCAGATGGCCTCACCTATTGACCTCATAGTATATATGCTCCACTTGCTTTCCTTTCCTACATCTGATCCTGTGAAGATGCCAGCCACAGATGCAGGTGAAATGTCAGGAGAGAATGCTGCTAGAACACGGCCATACAGCCCGGAAACCATACAGCACTTCACTGATTCTGGCCGTGAAAGCCTTCGACAATACATGAAACAATTCCATTACCTAGTAGTCTATTTTCAGTGCTATCTCAAATGGTCGTCTCAGTGGAAGCAGGTCACCAACTCCACAAAACACAGAATAGCAGCAGTTGCCCAGTTCTTCTATACCAGGGGTAGGGAACCTGCGGCTCTCCAGATGTTCAGGAACTACAATTCCCATCAGCCTCTGTCAGCATGGCCAATTGGCCATGCTAGTAGGGGCTGATGGGAATTATGATTCCTGAGCTATCTGGCAGATTCCTATCAGGCTGGAGTTCCTGACCTTCTACCAAAGGCAGCTAGTTTGTCCCGGCTACTATTAGAGTCTTCAAAGCTAATTCATTTCTCCAAGTGCTCTGAGGTGTGCCCATTTGGATTTGCCATCACAAGACTTGAACAAGTCCAAGCATACTTTGTTGGTCATCAGCTTGGAATTCCCAAATGTGTTGCCTACCCAACTCTTTGTTTAGAAACATGTCCTAATCTCTTGGAGATGAAGGCATGTGACCATGAAGGCTACCAATTTGAAAAAAGAGTCTGAGAAAAAGGAAGGGGAGAGGATGCTCATGATACTCAGTGCACAGAGAAGTAAATACATTTGTGTTTGCATCAAAAACATTTCTGTTCAAGATGAATTAATCTGTTTTTTAAGGAGGCTGCACCCAGCCCATGAGATACAAAGATTTTTTTTTTACAATTTAGGCTGACTTTCTTTCTCACTCCCCCAATGTTTTGGATTTACACGGGGGTCTAGGGAGAAAAGGAACAGTGTGCCTTTGAAATGTTGTTTGCCGAAGACAGTATATAGAGTCTCGGTTATTAACAACCTCTCACAAGACAGTTATTTTTGGAGTGGCCTCTGAGGAGGCAACCTCTTGGATTCAAGCTCATTTATTCTGCGTTTCACTGTCCTGCCATTTCCTGCAGAGAGAGGGGAAAAGTGAAACCACATGTTTTGAGGAGTGAGTGTAGGAAACCCCACCGAAGACAAATGACTGCTCCTCTCCCCTGGCAATTAGTCAAAGCTGGGCGGCGTGCCAGCCCAGGTGTTCCCGACTGTGTATAAATTTGCCAGAGAACAATGAAAATAGCAGTTGATTGTGCTGACAGACTCTTTGGGTAATTTCCTGTTGTTTGGCATCTTCAGGTTACTTTCCCATAACGGCCATTCCTGACTAAGTCCGGTCCCTTGAAATCTGACTGTACAACCTGGGTGCAAAGCCACCGCGTGTGCTTCGACGTGAGTGTGCATAGTTTGGGGGCATAGCGTGCTGCATGTTTCCAGCCCTAAAACCCAAGTTTCCAGATGTTCAAACCGAATCCCCTTAGCAAAATTCATATTTTAATGAGCCTGAATTTGAAAAGTATTTGCACCTGCATCATCTAAAGTTTCTTGGCAGTGCAGGGAACTGGGATGGAGCCAGAATGCTTGCCTCATGCAAACTGCTCCCTAAATCCTGGAACCTTGGAAGGCTTTCTTCACATATCTTCCACTGTCTCCTTAATTGGACTTGGCCAACTGGCAGCTTGTAGACAGCAACATCTGGATCCTGCCCTGCTTTTGTGCAGCCCCCAGTCCTTCCCCTGCAAAGGAAGAGATTGGTCTGAAGCTTGCAAGCTTTTGATTTCAACTGTAACCTTGCCTGGGAAGGGCTGGGAGGTGGAGCTAGGCCAGATCTTGGAGGATCAGGGTGGAGCCTAAAGGAATCGGACAGAGTCGAGAACGATCCAGTGGCCAATGCCTGCGAGCCCTTCTGTGTTAACAAAGCATCATTCAAAGCAACTCTGAGGATGTGCCCTTCAAGCATTTGTTTTTTTTCTTCTCTGTCCTGACCCCAGGATTTCCTCCTTTGCACATGGGGCAAGAAGCAGAGTTTCTGGTAATTTCCACAACAAAAGCAAAGGCAGTGGGACTGAGACTGAACTCATCATGCTTCGTATGTAATCAGAGGGTTCTAGAGATAAAATTCCACCTGTTAGTCAACATGCATTTAGGCACAAAGCATCCTGCTCAGAGGTGGGATCTAACCGGTTACTAATTTTTTCTCAGTGCCGAGAAGGGGTTACTAAAGCAACCTCCCTGCCCAATAGGGACTGGAGGTGCATGTGTGCTGCAGCGCCACTGTTTGAATCCCACCACCATCGGAACCTGTTATTAAAATTTTTGGATCCCACCACTGATCCTGCTGCATTAACTTTCCTGCCAACAACACATATGCTCATCTTAGCATTTTCTACAAGCTAGTTATTAGTTCAGATCATGTGCACCTTGGCACCCACCAGTGGATTTTCTAATGCCTTTTTGTTCTTTGTGTCTGCAGGGTGTGCTCATTCAGAAAGGGATGCCTCCATCCCAGGAATATACTTGGCATGCTACCTCCAAACACGTGATTGCCTCCCCTATACCCTTTTCAACAAAAAGTAGACTTGTAACTTAATCGGCCATGTGCTGGACCATCTTTATTTTAGAATGCTCTGCTTGGGTCCTAGTGCCTACCTAATTGAAAGAGTATAGCAGCCATTTTGTGGCAGTGCCCTTCCCTGTTGTCAAAATTCTGAAAGAGTCCATGGTCTCAATTAGATTGGGGAGCCCTGTGTCAGGATGGGCCCCCTCGCTTATCCCCCCTCCCCCTTCCAGCCTTCCAGGAAATGAAAGCTAAAATGCAACCACAGCTCTCCAAGGTATGGCCAGGCCTCTGTCTTTTGTAATGATAACTCTGTATTTGAATGGTGGTATTCTTCCCTTTGTTATCTCACTGTAACTATGGCTCTTGGGCCCAGCAAGGGGCGGGCCAAGGGCAGTAGGGATTTAAGGTTCGGTTCTTTCTAAATTCCTGAGAAATCGTCTATCTCTCGCATGCTTCAGTTCTCAATAAAGTCTTATGTTTTTTAAATAAAACTACAGCTCACTTTATTTTGGGACTGTGGTCTCACACCCTGAACTGAGGAAGAAGAATGTGCCAACTCATGACAACCCCATACACGAGGCACACAATTTTGATTGGTATGAATTGCCCATTGAAAATTTCCCACTAAAATCATTAAGACCACCTCAAGCATGCCTCCTTCTTGTCTAGAATACTTCCTTCCCCTTATTCCTTATTTGGAACTCCCAAATAATTTGGAATTTCAGTACTTTGGAATTACCTTTTTCTCATCTTTGGCCAATCAAGGGGGCATATCTGCTAACTTACCGTGTCCCTTCTCAGCTTTCAGTCTGTTTTTATCTCCCTCTGTAGCCCTATAATTGATGACAGAATCTATCACCAAATCATACCTTGCTCTGCTATGCTTGTTATACATGCTCACATTTATATTTCTGCTTCTTCAGCTATGCTGTGTACATTTTCTGGTTCCAAATCATCTGCCTTTGAACAGCTGTGGGATACCCACCCCCAAAGCATGGTTTTATTTGCTCTGGGATTTTGCTGGAATCTGCATGAATTGATAGCAGTAAGCCCATGTGCCCTGACTTGCATGATCCAGGCTAGTCTGATTTCATCAGATTCCCGATGCTAATCAGAGTAGGCCCTGGATAATACTTGGATGGGAGACCACCAGGAAATACCGGAGTATCTATACAAAGGAAGGCAATGGCAAACCGGCTCTGTTAGTCTCTTGCCTTGAGATCCCTATAGGGTTGCCATAAGTCAGCTGCAGTGTGGTGGCGCTTTACACACACAAGCCACTATAGTGGTTAGAGTGTCAGGCTAAGATTTGAAAGATCCAGCTTCGAATGCCTGCATTGCCATAAAACACCTTGAATTCTTTGTAGGAAGTGCTGAATAAAAATGTGGTGGAGAGAAGGCCTTGCCTCACTTCTTGATCTAACTCTTTGGACCCTTGTCTCTTGCTTATTGAGGGTTGCATAGTGAACAAAGAGTGTGGGCATTCTGAATACCTAGGGTTGCTAATCAGGTGGCACCTGGAGATATCTTGTTATTACAATTGATCTACAGATGACCAACACCAGTTTCCCCGGAGGAAATGGGCGCTTTGGAGGGTGGATTCCAAGGCATTATACTCTGCTGAAGCCCAGCCCCTCCCCAAACCTGCTCTCCCCAGACTCCACTCCTCAAATCTCCAGGTATTTTCCTAATCAGAGCAACCCTATTTGTATATGAGCATTCTAGTTTAGTTTGCTTGCTGTATGCTTGACTTTACCATAACTTCTTGGGCTTGCTAATTATTCCTGTCAACGAACTCTCAGATTTCACTGGTTGCTCAGTCTTCCTTTCAAGGTTCATGGAGGAGCTGCATCACTTTGTCAATATCCCTTTTCTGTTTATGTTTGGGCACACAGCCTCAAATTCGGTGCACAGCTACTCATAAAACCTAAACCAGATGTTCTTTTATTCTAGGAACCAGAGGTGGCAAAGGGAGAGTTTCCTCCAAAATTGGGCAGCCCTTTCTTTTTGCAAAAGGAATAATGCTGGCTGCCCAAGTCAGAGAAAGACCACTTGTCCAGAAATTCCTTATATTCCGAGTGTTCGTAATCACTGTTCTGGTGGGTGCCGATAGAGCTTTCCTGGCGACCTCGGTTTGAGATTCCGGAGTAGTCAGTCACAAGCCTTTATTGGCATAAAATAAACATACAAAATCAGCATACAAAATTTGCCCATTATTGCTCACAATTATAGACACTGGTACTAAAATACTAAATACTAAAATATATACATGGTCCTTCTGTAACTATAGGACATTCCTTCAACCTGGCTAAGTTAACTCACTTAAAAGCGTCATGGGATACTGACAGAGCTAGAAAAATTACCTTGCGCACAATGGCTATGTATGTGGTGCATAATACATAGACATTGGTTGAGGTATTCATCTAGACTTACGTCTATTATTGTTAGCAGAAATTTTTGCCTACATTCTCTACACACACTGTAGGATCCATGTTGTTCAAAGCATATAGGTATCTTAAGAGCGATCCGTTAGATTGTTTATACAGGGAAATGGGATGAAAGTGCCAGATTACTTGAATTGTGTGACATTCCTGATTTTTGCAAACCTATACACAATGAAAGAGGGTATGATAGAAGGTGTCTCCACCCACGACCATTACATATTGCATGGACATAGCCTCCCTCTGTTTATCAATTTTGTTGATATCTGCCATAGGGGAAGCAGCATAGAAGGCATTAGATTGAATCTGGCCAGTGTTAAAAGCTCTTCTTAATTGTTGTTAGGGTTGGTGATCCACTGTAAATAATTGGCCATAGTAAATAGTCCTCTGTTCGAATTGGAATAAAAGCTTGGGGGAGGTCAGGGGGAACCACGTTTTCCTGCTTAGCTGTTTATCATATCCGATACTCTTGTTCTAATAGCTTAGTTTTCAAGCAGCTATATGCTTCTGATGATAGGAAAAGAAGGGGACTAACGACTCTAATGAAGAAGCCAAGAGTGTTGATTTTTTCCCTCAACTAGTTTCAACCACACCAGAATTTGCATAGTCGGAAAGCATGAGGTGTAACAAACTGGAGTGATCCTGCAAATAGTGGATCACATTAGCCAGTATCTGACAGTTCTCAGCCAGGCCATCGTGGCATATGATATTTGCCCGAGTTTTAAACATAGGGGTGCATATGAAGGACAATTAGGTAAGCGCATAATTTTGTGGAAGAAGCGGGACTGGGCTGTGTTTATATTTTTGTTTATAGCTCCGATCCAAATAGGTGCTCCATAGAGGAGCTGAGAGCCGCATTTAGCATTGAACACCTTCAATGCGGATGGTATATACTGGTGGCCCACAGTGAAAAAGAAACACTGAATTGCTAGGGCACTGTTGTTAGCTGCAGCGAGTGCTAATTTCCTATGTACTGCCCAATTAAGGTTGCTAGTAAGAGTTATGCCCAAATATTTGAACTGGTTAACTTGTTCTATGGGTCTGTTATTGATGGTCCATGTATGACTAGGGGGTCTTCTAGCGAAGACCATTATTTTGTTTTTTTCATAGTTAATTACCAGTTCGTTCCTCTTACAATATTCAGCACAGCAATTTAAGAGACGAGTGAGACCAACTTTAGTGTGGGAAAGAAGAACGGTGTCGTCAGCATACAGTAACGCGGGCACGTGTTTAGTGCTTAGTTTGGGAACATGCCCATTGGCCTTCTGGAGGGTTGGCACTAGATCACTAAGGAATATATTGAACAAAGTGGGGGCCAATGTACAGCCTTGTTTGACCCCTCTGGTTGTGATGATATTTTCTGTGAGCGGTCCTTTCGTTGCGGCCCTTATTCTGCAGCTAGTGGAAGTGTGTCGCTGTTTTATCAGGAACAGTAGGCTGGGGTCCATGTGTAACGCCGTCCATCCTCCCCACCGTAGGGCTCTAGATCTCGAGTCAAATGCCCCTTAAATCCAGGAAGGCTGCAAACAGTTTACGGTTATTATACTTTTGTTAGCTAAGTGTGCTAAAACTGTTACATGATCCAGTGTTGATTTATTTTTAGTGACACCAATCTGCTCCCGACCTAATGCTTCTGCTTGCTTGACCCAATCTTCCACTCTCCTAAGGAGTAGTTTTGCATATAGTTTGCCAATTACAGATAATAGGCTTATAGGACGATAGTTTGAAGGATTAGTAATATCACCCTTTTTGTAGATTGGGACCACTCACGGCGCCAGCCCCATCCTTGGGATGCGGCCCGTGTTATTACATGGGTAAATAAGGAAGCCAGAGTTGTAGCCCACCACTCGGGTGAGGATTTAAGTATTTCTGGTATTATTGCATCAGGACCTGGGGCCTTACCGCTTTTCAAACCACTGATTAGTTTACTCACTTCTTGAGGATTAACCTCAGGCCAATCTGGTAGCTCCTCTGGTATTGAAGTGGAATCAGGGTATTCAGTTAGGCTAGCATTGAACAGATTAGAAAAATAACTGAACCATCCGGTCTAGTGAAATATGGGGCAACTGGATACTGCACGTTTAGGCACTTCTATTTATGATCTGCCAGAATTGCTTAATGTTATTTGTTAAAGTGGCTTGATATAGTTGTTCCCACTGCTGTTCGAATTGATTTTTTCGTTTCCATTTGTACCATAATTTGAAAATCCTTTTTCAGTTGGGTTATATTGCTGAGTAGCTTTTCCTCACCTGTGCTGCGGTAACTTCTATATAATGATCGTATTAAGTTGTTAAATTCAATACAGTAGCGATCAAACCATTCTCTATGACCGTTTACAGCCTTAGATTTGGTCGAGGAGACGGCTTGAAGTTCCCCTGCTAAATTTGAAACTAATTGTTCAAAGTGATGTATTCCACGTTCTGGTGTGTCAGCCTGTAATATATTCTCTTTTAATTTATTAAATGTAAAAGAGCTAAGTAGTGTTTCTGTAGCAGCTGCCACCTGAGGTGACCATGTTATTTTCTGATGCCTAAAGTTGGTGGGGTCCTCTGTATTGGTCTTTACCTCAAGTGAAAAAGTTACATTGAGTGGAAGATGATCACTTAGCAATAAGTCCCCAACGCTCAAAGATGTGACACTGGTGTAGATAGGGGGATATTAAGATGTAATCGATCACGCTGGCACCGAGCGAGTTTACCAAGGTAAAGCTATCTGCATTCCTATAGCACTTGAGGCCGTTTAACCATAATTTGTTAAATTTGATGGCAAATTTGATTAACTGAATTCCTGCCGCATTCACGAGAGAGTCCTTTGAGGAGCGAAGAGCTGGGGTTAGAAGAAGCTGTACGAGATCATCCTCCTGATTCAAATGGGCCAAAGTGGTAGAAAGGTCCGTACCCACTCTGGCGTTAAAATCACCTACCAGGATCACCTCCGTAGATGGTTGTTTATTTTCTAAATTTTCTACAAATGATGATATCCTACTCCATGTGTTGATTAAGGAGTCTCGTGTCAATCCAGCAGGTATATACAAGTTCACTATAATCATGTGAAGAGCTTCCCCCTCTACCAAAACAGCCTGTGCAAGAGGGGGACATGAGTCGAGAGAAAGACCACTTAATGAACTGCTTTGGGTAGTAGTGCTTCCAGGACAGAGGTCACATACATTCAATGAGCAGTGTAGTGCCAAGCCATCTGCTTCCAATGTGATTTGGTGTAAGGCAGGGAAGGGTAGGGCGGGGCCATTCTGAATCATTATGAGGTTAAATGTGGTCCTTGGGGTGCGATTGGCTGCCTTTGGAGTAGGGTATAAGTCTTACATAAAGCAAAGTCACCTTCAAATGAATCTCTTTGGCTGTCAGAATACCAGATTTTCTGCCTCAGTAGTACAGTACCTCTAATATGAATTGATGTAACAATGTAGCTAGCGAATGGCTAAAATTTGAGCTCTAGATGATTATGACACATTTTTTTAAAAAAATCCAGTTAGTAACAGCTAAATGTTTAGCCAACTTATATTCAACTGATTTTAGAATTACATTCAAACAATCTGCATTTTAAAAAGTGAAATATATATTTCAAGACGTAATCACTAGTAGATTTTCTTTCTCTATATCATTATGAAATGATTTCCTCCTGTTTACTCCTAAAAACTGCTCTTTTGGTTTTTCCTTTGGTTTCTCCTTTGTGCAAATTGTCCAATTGATTGAATCCTACAGCTGTTTCATTGGTGAAAAAGTGAGGTAGGGGATCCGTTCTGATCACAAAAAGATCTGTATAGAAGATGATGGGACCTGCATGGACAAAAGCTATATTTGATAGGGAAATTAGGCAAGATTGAATGAAAAAATTGGAAGCACCCAACCCCATGAGTCCTCATTTTTATGTCATTTTCCAGGAATTCCCTCCATAATTCCTGAAAAACTTGTTTAGTAGAGAAAAGAATAAGTAGAGGAAGTACTAAACAAGAAAAACTTGTTTAGTAGAGGCAATGGCCAATTATGCACAAGGTGTCTGTTATGTGATGGGGGTGAATGTCCTGTCATAGCAAGATTTCTTGTACAGATGTATTTCCTTGAGCCTTGCTTTCACTTTGCATTATCTCTGCAGCAAGCAACACCATTTCTAGCATGACTTTTAATTTGCTTTGCAGCCAGAGTGGGCAGATTTGCCAGTGAGCACAGTTGTACCCCAGATATCTTCCCTCCACCCATGGCCAACCTTCCCACTTCCTTGCCCTGCCATCCACGCCTTCCCCCTTGTCCCCTTCCATGTTTCAGCTGTTTCAAGTCACAGAAAAGAAGCTCACTCACATGAGCTTAGCCAAAACACACTGCCCCCTAATTCTCATACTGGTATGTTGAAATAGCAATATAATAATAACAACAACAGAGAATTCTTGGAAATGACAAGCCTCTCTGTTCTCTGGCAGCAGCAGCAGGAAGTGTGTATATGGAGGGGAGAGGGAGAGGGAGAGAATATCAGCTCTAGGACAGTTCCCTTCCTTAGCAGCTTGTGGTCCAGAGAAGTGCTTTGCCTCTTTTATTTTGGAGGGGGGATTATTTTATGGAACAGTAAAATCAATATAAGTGCAGCTTAGAGGACTAAGACAGCAATCTTGAGATCTGTAATGAGTTCTGTGCCTTTTAGGATTAGTTGATAGATGGAGTTAAGGGAACCAGGCACAGGAGAGTTCTCTGCAGCTCTGGAATGAGTACCTCCTTGTGTGTAAACAAAGAAGTATGAGGAGAGCTCTCTACGAGCCCTCTGTGCAGAGAAGAGCCCCTAGGCAAGCATTCTATACATAATGGGCCATAGATGCATCAAGCGATGACCATTATTTCAAAATTTCTGTGTTACATTTCTTGCATGGATTGTCTTCTCTTTCACGACTCTGATGATGTGATGCTCCTAATCTGATATGCCAAATGCTCCATGCCAGACTCTGTATGCTGGAAAGGAAGGTGCACAGAGTTTTATGGTATCATCTGAAGCAAAGTTATGCCCCAGTAAAGTCAATGGGCTTAGAAGGTTGTAATTCTGTTTAGGATGGTGTTGTAAGACATTCACGAGGACTTGAGGACAGTGTCAGTGAATGTTTAGATATGGGGGTGTTCCTTGAGTTGTGTAGTTATGGTTATGGACCTAGATTTGTGATCTTCAGAACTTACTGAGGAGTTTTGCTATGAATGCCCTCAAAAATGTTTCTACTACTTCTACCCCATTGTCACTACTTCTTTGTCTTACCATGTTACTTCAACTGAGCATGCATGTGCATTCCTAATAATGAATGGCATCAGTGCACAAAAACAGCTTCTCTTTAAAAGTCATTGTAATATTCATTTGCCTACGGCAACCATGGTAACTTTTGCAGATTTATTGCAGAACAGTAGGTAGTTGTATGAGGGATAGGAAGTAGGATCAGAAGGCCAGAAGGACAGCTGGATAGGTTAGCAGAAGGAGCTGAACATTTGGCCATACTTTGGGATTTCTCAGATTCACATTTCTTCAGGTGTCTTCAGAGGAGACATACACTAGTTTATCTACCACAGTTCTGTGTGTAGTAACCTCTCTGGCCATTTTCATTGCTGCAAATATAACATACCAACTCCTGTAACACAGGACTGAGAAGTCCACCAGCTTGTCAGTTCTTTACATGATCTAAGAAAAAAGAGGATAGAAACTGTGAGCATTTTCTGCAAAATGCCTCCTACGCACATCTGCTTCTAGTTACAGGGAGGAAGAATGGCTTGTGAGAACACACATTCAGTGACAAATCTGTTCATTTTTTAATTGAAAAATGTCAGTAGATGATCCATTTGTAAATGCAATGGAGCAATGCTTTCCTTTCAGTTCCTCCTTCCCCCTCATCTTTCTCCTATCCCCACAAAAGAGAGGGAAAGAGGCAGAGGTCAGAACAGAGGGAAAGGACTACTATGGATATCTTTTTCCTTATAATGTTCTATATTCAGACATATTTAGGGAAACAATTGGCACCTTCGTATTTACTCGGCATCACCTGATCTTTAAGGGCAAGATCCAGTAGATCCAGTAGACCAGTGATGGCGAACCTTTGGCACTCCAGATGTTATGGACTACAATTCCCATCAGCCCCTGCCAGCATAGCCAATTGGTCATGCTGGCAGGGGCTGATGGGAATTTTAGTCCATAACATCTGGAGTGCCAAAGGTTCGCCACCACGGCAGTAGACCAATGTGTTCAGATTCCTTATCTCCATTTTGATTTAGCATTTGACTTGTGCCTTTTTTAATGCTTTTGCACCATTTTAAGTTTTTTCAAAACAAATATTTCTTTTAAATTCTACTCATTTTCACTGTTATTTCTCTGTTCACAAATCAATATAGTTCATAAATGCACATTACATAAATATTACTTACAAACATGCCACATGCACACACACTACCAGGCGAGAGCTCCCAACAGCATTATCAATTTGCTGTTTTACTTCAGGTTCTTTGAGGGGTTTTTTGGACTTTCTCACACCAGTTTTGAGCTGATGTCTCCTACAGATATGCAGATACTTACAAAAGCTTATGTCACAAGGAAAGATGGACCTCTTCTTCATGATTTTTTTTCCTTATCCCCTTTCATTAGTTACATTGAGAGAAGGCAAGATTCATGGGAAAAGACAACAATGCTAAGAAAGGTTGGAAGCAATGGAAAAAAAGGAACACAAAACATGAGATGCACTGACTCTATAAAAGAAGCCACTGCCTTCCGTCTGCAAGATCTAAGCAAGGCTGTTAATGAAAGGACTTTTTGTAAGTCATTAATTCATAGGGCCAGCATAAGTCATAACTGTGACCATCACTGCATCCTCTAGCAGTGAATTCCACATCCCAATTAAGATGGCTGTCTTTAGATTTATTTTCTTCAGGCTTGTTACATGGGGATGGTATAATCAGGATGTGATGTAATGGTCAGTGTCAGATTAGAATCTGGGAGACCCAGGTTCAAAAAACTCCCATGAAATTCTAGGTGATTGTGAGCCAGTCGTAAATTCTCAAACTACCCCACCTCACAGGGTTGCTTTGTGGGCAAAAATAGGAAGAGGGATCATGTGTGTCATTTTGAGTTAATTAGAGGAATACAAATGTACGAGGTAGGTAGAGTCATCCTGCAGTTGCACATAGAGATCAGAATGGATCTAATGAATGAACAGCCATCTAGCTATGCAGGATTCAAACTGCTGAAGCCTTTCATAGGTCCAAACCAGCACACCGAATGCTGCCCAGTGTATTATGTACAGATCCAGCTTGGGGGGAAAATGTCTGGCCCATTTATTAGAATTTTAATGAGATGCTATTTATCAAACGATAAATATCAAATGTTGCTATTTACCTCCATGTTATTAAAAGTTTCAGCTATTAAAGGGAGAAAACATTTTTCTCCAGGCCTGTTGGCAACCTTAGACTGATCAATATTCATGGCAGGCAGAGAAAAGTCTTACCCTCAGACCACTGCCAGACCCTTCTTTTCATGCCCTCTTCAAAGTATTGATCAGTTCTGAATCCACATTTTACTTCCTAACAAACATTAAAGACTATAAATGTTCAGTTGAACACAGAGACTCAAGATTTTATTGTATTCCTGGAAGGGAAGAACAGGAGCCAATTCATGTGCAGTTAAAGCATAGGGTTTCCCCCATTCTCTTCAGCCACTCATTGGTTCTGTTCCAACAGTGATCTTCAAAACTGGACCCAGTTGGAGACCTGCTGGGGTTGCCAATTTTTAAACTGGTCCCTCTAGCTGACCCTTTAAAGTCAGTATGATTCGCAGTAATTATCATGTGATGTTTTTAGCTCAGTGCCATGAAAAGCTTTAGCTGCTCATTTTCACATATTAAACCTCTATTAATAGGTCAGGACATTTTTTTCCTGGCCACTTGGCAACCTGAGGAAGAAATAACATTAGGCCTTTTGGCATTTTTCAGCAGGGTGTCTTATGGCAGCTTCATAGTATGGCAATTTATCACTGCTTTGGAGAATAGCTGTGTTTCCATAAAAGAGAAGCATTGGTTTATATACCCTGCTTCTGAGGAGTGTCAATACTGCTTACAATCACGCCCCCCCCCACCACCAGACACCTTGTGAGGTAGGTGGGATTGAGAGAGTTCTGAGAGAACTGTGACTAGCCCAAGGCAATCCAGCAGGTTTCAGGTGTAAGAGCAGGGAAACAAATACAGTTCACTAGATAAGAGTCCATCGCTCAGGGGGAGGAGTGGGGAATCAAACCCAGTTCTCCAGACTAGAGACCACTGCTGTACCATAATGGCACACTGAAGGAACTGGGCTGGAAAGGCAAGCAGGAATAACGTAAGTAGTTTACTGTTGATTGCATCAGTCATAGGTTTTGCACTGGATCTTCCAGGGCGTATGTGTTTTTTGGATGCAAACAAATAGTTCCTTGTTATGTACGGAAACTGCTCAGATTCTGCTTGCTATTTCCACACACAATAAATAGCATCCCTCAAAAAAGCATGTAGTGGATGGAATACATTAGTTCTGGAATATAGGGCATCTGGGAGTGTATGACCTGGTGCTAGTGATTACTTGCTCTCAGCCTTACAACCAGTGATATTGCTAGGGACGAGTGATACGACTTTATTTCCTGCAGGGGAGTCATGGGGAAAGGAAAGTCCTTGGAGGCCATCTGGCCTATCTACTCGCCATT
Source organism: Sphaerodactylus townsendi (assembly GCF_021028975.2). NCBI lineage: Eukaryota > Metazoa > Chordata > Lepidosauria > Squamata > Sphaerodactylidae > Sphaerodactylus > Sphaerodactylus townsendi. The sequence continues at coordinate 2,682,574 of NC_059436.1, forward strand.
GGATAATTACTCCCTGTTGTCCCTTACCTTGTCCTTTGTCTCGTCTGGTTGTAAGCATCTTAAGTGATGAAGCTCCCTGGTTTTCCTTGGGGAACCCTGCAGCTCATCTGTTTTGCTGTCAAGACTGCTTCTTGATACTAAAAATTCTCTGTCTTGATTCTGTCCCATGCTCCCTGGTTACATGTATCTTGGAACTTAGTCTCTCCCTCAAATAATTTGTCTTTTTCCTTTGAGTTTACTCATTGAAAAGGTTGGCTGGTTTTGGGGCACCCATGTGCTGTTGTCCACACTTCAGGGAACATGCATCCCGAGCATCACTTGATATGGATTGGTTAAGCCTTGGGTTTTTATAAGGTGGACTTTTTTGCTATTAAAGCAATGAAAAGCAGACTTTCCCCTTTCGTCTGAAGCCTCCTTATGGGGGTTTTCTTATTATTTATTTAGCTTCTTTGTAGCCTGCCGTTCTATTTTCTTGTCTCATCACTGCTTGTAAGGAGCATTTTCTAGTCAAGCACCCCATATGATTACACTGATGAGTGGCCTGCCATTTAAAACGTGCTCTGTTTTGAGTGCCGTAGTTTTGCATCTGTGTGTGGTTGGTAGCAATTAACCCAGTAGCTGCTGTTTACACATACTCACAATTTGTTGGTTTGCTTGCATGAAGTATCTTCCAGGGTTATCAAGAGCATCATTTTATGCATCACTTTAAATCAGCTACATTTGGAATGTATGTGCTGACGTTGTGCCTGTGCAGTCAATGGCCCCTTCCGCACGGGCCAATAAACGTGGACTGCAGATGGGAAATAAACCATTTTGAGGGGGAACTTCGCGTGGATCCCACCCCTAAAGTGAGATTGCCCTGTGTTAAGTCCCATCAACCATTTTTTTTGAGAATTGCACTATCTGCAATTCTTTTTGTAAAACCCAGGTTGCAGTCAGTCACGAATGAACGGCTGGCCAGGAAGTGCTTTAATCGGCCACGCTTCCCCTTGTTTTTAAAGGTCCTGCCTCGCAGCTGCATAGCCACACAGGGTCACAGGGACATCTCACGGCATCGCAAGACATCAGCATGGCTGTGGGTGTCCATGCGTGCCTGCCTGCATAGCTACGCAGTGAAGGGAGGGAGGTTACAAAAAAAGACACTCGTCTGTGTGAAGGCGCAACAGCAACCCACATTGTTTCCATGGGCCCGGTCGCTGCCTGCACGGAGGCATGCGAACGCACAAACAGGAGAGTGGGTTACTTTAGCCTGACTGCAACCTGCTCTACCTGTGCTATATGGAAGGGGCCAATGGCATTTATCAACTGGCAACATTTATTATGTATCACTGTACGTTTGCAATTGGTTGGATCATACTGCAATTGCCAAACATCAGCATGAGAACATGCAAAGTATTTGCAATTCAAGCTAGAATGTTCATATAAACAAAACTGCTCGTCTTGGGGAGTCAGCGCAAGCAAAAAGTGGGCAAGGTTAGGCTAAGGACAAGCTGTACTATCCCCAGGCCCATGCAGGCCTGAGACAAGCATAGCAAGCTTGTCTTTTGTAATTTAATATTTTCCCCCTGTGAAGCGAGCTGGGCAAACAGTGGATTGAGGAAGAGAGCAGAGACAGGTGTACGAAAGCAGTGTGAGAATGTTATGCCCAAGACAGTTGCAATACCTTTTCAAGCATATGATTAAAAAGTGGCCACTTTTTCAAGTGCCTGAGGGCGCCTACAATCAAATTGTGATCTGAGCAGAGGATTGCTCACTCATTACCAATTCACATGCCTCACATCTCCAAGCAGTGAGAACTTTCAGGGCAGAGATTCAGAATATATTTTTCTTTGGACGAGAGAAGGCACTGGGAAACTTAACAGTCTCTTTACAACATTTGCTCTAAAGAGAACATGGGTGGAGACAACCAGACACTCCTACTGCACAGCAAAACTGCCATCTTGCATCAGATCCACGCACACACAAAGACCCCTTCTGCACATGCAGAATAATGCACATTCAACCCACATTCCCAATTGCTTGAAAGTGGATTTTGCTAATCCGCACAGCAAAATCCAGCTTCAAAGTTGATTGAAAGTGCATTATTCTGCATGTGCGGAAGGGGTCACTCAGAGCCGGATCCTCCAGAACTAACTAGAATCTTGCAGAATCTTGAGTGCCTTTTTCCCATGTAATCACAGCCAATTTATGGCAACCCCATAGAGTTTTCAAGGCAAGAGATGCTTCTGCATTATGACCCTTCTATTCCTGGGTGGTCTCCTGCTTAACTCCTAAGCTCTGATGAGATTGGGCTAGCCTGTGCTATCCAGGTCAGGGCGCCTTGAAACTAACAAGTTTTTATTTTAGCATAAGCTGTCATGAGCTAGAAGTTTCTCTGTCAGATCCATGCCACATACTAACACAACTGTCTCTCAGCAACTCTTATCCCAAAATGCTTTAGATTGAGCCTACATTCTAAGAATATGCCCATCAGTTATTAGGTCCCACTGAAGTTACTGATTAATTGATTAATATACAAAGCCCTACATGGCCTTAGACATTCATGTCTATGGGATTGACTCTCAGGTGTAATTTTCATTTGGGTGTAAATGTCATTTTGTATTAGTTTGCCTTTCTTCATTCTTAACATCAAGATCCATACATGTAGTACACTTTTGCATTACTTTTTTTTTAAGCGGCATGGTTAGAAAAGCTTAAATGTAGCTTCTGCCTTTCCTCTGCCATTGTGACTTGTCAGTGAAGCAGGCAGATTTTTTTTATAACCCCCTCCAAACTCCAAATAAATGGGTGCCCTGCTCTAAACAGCCTGCGCTTGTTCAGTCTCATCATATTTTGAAAGTGAAGTAAGGTCAGCCTGGGTTAGCATTTGGATGAGAGACCACCAAGGAAGTCCAGGGTTAGTACATTGAGACAGGCAATGACAAACCACCTCTTTTTCTTTTCTTTTTTTTCCTATCAGATTTAATAGGCTGCCCCTCCCCTTCTGGGTTTGGAGCGGCTAACATAATACTTATAAAATACATATAAATAAAACATCTATTTTTTAAAACATTCCAGTAATCCAATCAATTAATTTTTTATCCAAAAGGCAGGATAACAACCCTACAGGGGTGTGAATATTCACTGATAAAGGACAGTTCCAATAAAGGATAGACAATAGAAAATGAGGAGGGAAGGGAAAAGGAAAGTGGGAGAGGAAAAAGGGAAAGGGGAGGCCAGATGGTACTATGGTTGCCTCAACCATATGCCTGCTGGAACAGCTCTGCCTTACAGGTCCTGAACATTGCTTGCCTTGAAAACCCAGTGGGGTCACCATACGTCAGCTAAGTCTTGATGGCAAAAAAGTAGAGGAATTGGGAGGAGGTTTTCATCGAAATGGAAGATGTGCCTTCCATTCTGGACACATTGAAAAGAAAGCCCCAGCAATGGGGAAGAAGCCTGGGGTGTCTTCCTCTGCAGAAATGGAAGCACAAAGTTATGTTCTCCAATAGCATGAAGTTCTTTTATGTTGTTGCACACACATTTTTTATAGTAGATCCCCCCCGCCCCCCAGCTTCAGAAGCATGCTTTCTGATCAGTGACAATCCATCCTTCCTTGGATGTAGGTGCTGATCAGTTTATGGTACAAGTATTTCTGCTGCCTGAAAAAAAAATAGGAGAGGGAGGCAGCCTCCCTTCTTGTTAAATGCTGTTAACATGTAAATTAATATTGAAGTGTGAAAAATAATGCCATCTTCCTCCAGATGCTAGGCCTGTGCACAAAGGGAGGATTCCAAGGTGAGTGTGAGATGCAGCCGTGCATACTTTCCAACATTTTGCAGATGAAAATAAGGATGCTTGTGTATTTTTTTTTCATTTAGCCTTTATTTGGCATAAACAGTATAAAAAGTATAAAATCACATCTAAATCGCATCAAAATACAAACTTGCAACATATAACAAATTAAGTTGATTCATATATACTGTTGCTTGTGGACTGGCTGTATGAAGGTTAAATGGCTGCAGAATGTAGCATCAGAATTATTTAATAAGAACAATAGTCTGCTTAGTTCATCCAGCTCGCTAGGTATCATAGAAAGCAACCTGGAGTATGCTTGTGTATTTATTAACATCGCTTCTCATACCAAACATCACTTCATGAGCTCATCCCCACTCCTTCTCTGTCTGCTGCATTCACTTATTCTGCAATAGCCTGTTCTGCACCAGCTACAGAAATCAGACATGTCAATAAATGGCCCATAATGGCTTCCCTTTCTTCTTAATGTTTAATCTTAAAATGAATGTGACTGCATTTATACAATGTGTTTGAAGGGCAGATATTTGTAAACTTATTATTTGGATCAGCAAGTTTTGAGGGCTAGGGATGGAGGGGAAGCTATGCACTGACATTTTGAAAGCCAGCATGTAGTTGTTAAGAACAGTGGACTCTAATCTGGAGAACTGGGATTAATTCTCCACTCCTCCACATGAGCAGTGGACTCTTAACTGGATTTGTTTCACCTCCCCTCCACATGAAGCCTGCTGGGTGACCTTTTTGGCCAGCTACAGTTCTGTTAGATATCTCTCAACCTCACCTCCATCACAACCTCACCCCACACACACTCCCTCACACTGTTTTTGCATGCTCCCCCCACCTCCCTCAGTGCTTGTATCGATACTTCAATAGCAACAGCACAAGCAGGGGCTCTTTGTGTCTCCTTGAAAACCCAACAAGCTTCTATTTTAAAAGCAAACCTCTCCCTTTGCCTTTTGCAGAGAAACAACACAAACAGGGTCTCTTTGTGTCTCCATGAAAACCCGAAAATCCTTGAAAACGGAATGAATTAAGGGTGCCTAATGTTGAACGGTTCTTGGTTGATGCCTTGCTAGAGATATTAAAAGATTATGTGCAACTTACTTTGGGGATTTGGAACAATTGGGCTCAGATATTGGACAGGGGGTTAGCTGGACCCCAAAAAGTCACTAGGGATCTTGAACATAGAACCTGGAAACCAAAGCTAACTTATTACTCTCTGCAGTACCAGTGGGCAGGCCAACCATCCTAGGCCTTATATAAGCCTGATGCAGTGCCATCCTCCAAATGGTCACTCTGAAAATGTGTGTGGGGGAGCAAGTTTGGCATAGATGAGGCCACTCGATCCCCGCTTTTGCACACTAAAGATTCCCGGATCGATCCCTTGGCATCTCTCATTGAAAGCAGTTCGGGACTCTTAAAAACATAGGTTTCGTTTTTGATTATCTCTGGCACCCCTTGTAGAATTTAGGGCAAGGTTTTATATACACTGTCACCAGATATGTGTGTATTATTAAAAATTATGTTATGTTATTTTTACAGTTGCTCAACGATGAAGGCCAGCCTATTTACTGTAACATCTGACTGTTTCAGTCATTTTGAAGAAACCTTGAGCAGATTCCAACGGCCTTGATTTAAACATACTCATAAAGGAAGCTTTCTGGCAACTTGTATCTTAGATTGCCCAGTCATTGTCTTGAAGCATTTTTTTTTCAAAAAATGAAAGAGATGATCCAATTTTGTTACTTTGTTTTAATTATAAAGCTTACATCCCTGGAATAAATGAATGGAGTCTACTTCTGCACAGCTGTTTTTATGATTTTTCATTTACACTTTTAACAGCTGTTTATATCCTTGGTTGCTGCCATTATCTCCTCTCAGTATTGAAAATGGGGAGCCTGAGAGAACTCTGGATACGTATGGTTGGCGGCCTCCCAGTTTGCATCAACATAATGTCTGCAGATGGTTTATGTTGTCTGGTGAATTCTTGGCTAAGGCAAAATTTTAACCAGGAGCATCCTAGAGGATAGAGGGATTTTCCCCCCTCCTGCTCCCATAATACAGGAATGTTGGGGGTGGGAGGAGAATTTCATGAATTTAATGAGCAGTAGACTAAAATGTACACTTTTTAAAGGTTGTTTGTCAGCAAAATAAGCATTACATATTGTGTGCAATAAAAACATAAAAAATTGCACATACATTCTTTCTTTTATGCAAACAAATAACCAGTGTCTGCAATGAAAATGGATGGACCAGACACTGTCAACATGTGGAATAAAAAATAGATCACCTGGCCCTGTCTGGGCTAGGTGAAGATTTTATGGACCCAACTATACAAGGTATCCATGGCTGTTTCTCTGCCCACAATCATGATCCTCTTTGTCAGGAACCGGCAGAGTACCCCAAAAATCTCTGGGATACCCAAGAACCTCTGGGACAATCTTCCATTTCCTATTCAAAAGATACATGAATGAGGCAGCCATGAGGGGACTGGTGCATCAAATGCCACACCCAACCTCGTTTGGTGAGCTAATTTGAGTCATGGTTTGATAATGGGGAAAGTGGGGTCTAAATAGTTAATAACTAATAAACCTACTTGCATACATTTAAGCATAGAGACCTGTACAGATGTTATTTTCCCACACACTGGAGCCTGCCAACCTCACATCACGAACATGCAGTCTTCATGATGCACCTGGTATACACAGTCACCATATTGTTTGTGTACTGCCTCCATACATGTGCTTATACTTAGAAAAATCAGGTGTTGCTAAATTTACACAATCCAGTGATTGTGCATATTGACTGCATTGTGGGACCATGCGCTCTGATACGTACACTTGGTGAGTTCCCAAGTATAGCAGTGGCGTAGGAGGTTAAGAGCTCATGTATCTAATCTGGAGGAACAGGGTTTGATTCCCAGCTCTGCCGCCTGAGCTGTGGAGGCTTATCTGGGGAATTCAGATTAGCCTGTACACTCCCACACACGCCAGCTGGGTGACCTTGGGCTAGTCACAGCTTCTCAGAGCTCTCTCAGCCCCACCCACCTCACAGGGTGTTTGTTGTGAGAGGGGAAGGGCAAGGAGATTGTAAGCCCCTTGCCCAAGGGTCTTCTACAGGAGGAGAGAAAGGGGGATATAAATCAAACTCCTTACTCTTCTTCTTCTTCTTCTTCTTCTTCTTCTTCTTCTTCTTCTTCTTCTTCTTCTTCTTCTTCTTCTTCTTCTTCTTCTTCTTCTTCTTCTTCTTCTTCTTCTTCTTCTTCTTCTTCTTCTTCTTCTTCTTCTTCTTCTTCTTCTTCTTCCCCCCCCCCCGTTCATGTGGATGTAACACCTGCAAATGGTGTAGGTCTTGTGCTTATATGTATGCCTCCTCTGCATCACTGGAAAATCTGAAAAGCACGCATGGGTCCATCTGTACTTATATAATTTTAAATGAACATGTGTAAGTCAGGGGAGTAGATCTTTCCTTTGTAACTTCTGCCTATCTCTTTGGCATGTTTTTGTTCTATCCCTTTCAAACATCTGAAGAGGGCTTGTTTAAAAGAGTTACTGAAAATTTCTTTCTTTCCTTGTTTTAGAGCCAGCAAATGTTTTTGGCACTGCTGGTCTCTTAGGAACAAATAAGAGAATCAGATATTTTCCATGTTTTCTGGAGGAGTTTAAAAAATTGGCCAGCCCTTTCTGCAAGAATCCCTGGATTTTAGTTATGAAAAACAGCTTTGGTCACTTAGGGAATGTTTAAACACACACACACACATTTTATGTGACTTTATCTTTAATTCATTTTTCTACACTTAAGTTCAACTCCAGCCAGCTGGTTCAAATCATTTTTGAGGAGAATGCTATTTATTACATGTATGTCAAAACAGTCAGCTCCTACCCATTCTCCCATCAGAAACAGGCCCATCGGTAGCCCAGGTGGGCTTTGAATTACTCTAGCAAGTAGGTAAGTGAGATTCTATTTATTACGTACTTGTAGAGAGCCAGTGCAGAGGGTGCCAATTAAGCGAGGAAACTGACAATATTTGGCAACTTTCACCAACTGCAAGATGAGGAAATCAGGAATCCCACTTAAGAAAAAAAACTCCAACTAAAGTAACCAAGCTTGGTCTACAGTGCAATGAGGGGAAAAAAAAAGTCTGGAATATGTTAAGGAAAACTGGCTGTTGTGTTGTTCTTCCTGTAAGTCTTCCTGTTCTTTCACTCACTCACTTAAAAATGTGGATGAGAGCAAAGACTTGTTTAAGTTATATGACCTACATGGGGTGGGGTTGTGGCTCAGTGGCAAGCATCTGCTTTGAATGCAGAAGGTCCGAAGCTCAATCCCTAGGCTCCCTCGTTCGAAGAATTAGGTGGGAGACAGAAAAGAGCATTCCAGAATAAGATCCCTTCCCTGCAGTCTGGTGGTGTTTTCCATTCTATTATCTTAGCTGGTTGCATTAGTAGAAAACCATGATTCAGTTGTTCTAGGCAAATCAACACTGTAATGCTAGAATCTGGCATTCATCCCTCTTCTTTTTAGGTGGGTATGGAGACCTTAGAGATAAACAGACCTAATGGTAGTTCTTTTCACAATAGACATTCGACCTGTCTAGCCCAGTAGTTCCATAAAAGGATTTAAGGATCTCCAGAGGTAGTAAACCTCTGAATGCGAGTATGAGAAGGCAACGTCTATGGATAGCCTAGGATCCTCTGAAGATGCCAACCACAGATGCAAGTGAAACGTCAAGAGAAAATACTACTGGAACCCAGAAAACCCACAGCATCTTCGGGATTCCAGCCATGAAAGCCTTTGACAATATATCAAGGCATTCTTTATGTTCTTATGAGGATGTAAACATGTTCTCAGTACCGTGGGAGTGGCACACACATCTACCGCCGGAAAATATGTCTCTGAAGACAGAACGTATATGCTTAAACTACTCCATCCTGCAGTCTATTGCCAGATTTTGTGTTTGCTCTGGATAAGCATGGATTTAAGTAGTGCAATATTACTGTTGCTGTTTGCTGCTAAAATATGTACTAATTTTGAAGTGTTTATCTTGCTGCTAGTGCTTTTTGAACTGTGGACTTTTTCAAAGCATTCATGCTGCTTATTTGGTGCCGTTATATGAAGGACAGTTTAATATTAGGAATATTAGGTGTGAAGGACAGTTTAATATTAGGAATATATTATCGTCCCCCTGACCAAAGTGCACAAGAGGATTCTGAGATGGAAAAAGAAATTAGAGAGGCCAACAAAAACAAAAATGTAGTGGTAATGGGTGATTTTAACTATCCCCATATAAACTGGAAAAATGCATGTTCAGGTCATAGTAAGAAGAGAGCATTCCCTGGATTATGCACTAAAATGACTGTGGCTTAGAGCAGATGGTTGTGGAACCGACCAGGGGAGAGGTGATCCTAGATCTAATTCTATGTGGGACCCAGGACCTGGTGCAGGAAGTCAGTGTTGTTGAGCCGATAGGGAACAGCCCGACCACCAATGCTGTGTCAGATTCCAGTATCTCAGCATCACGCAGAACAGAGTGGCAACTACTAAAATGTAGTTACATTTGCCTTCAGAAAGGGAAATTTCTCAAGAGATGAGGGAGGGATAGTAGTCTTGGGAAGCTGAAGAAAGGGAAAATCAAGAGAGTCAAGAAAACTGTTATCCCACGGGATGCTTGGAGGTTATTTAAAAACACAATGTAATAAAAAGCTCAGCTGGAATGCTGTTCCACAGGTTAGAAAAGGCAGCACCCAGTCCAAAAGAAAGCCACCACTTGGATTTGGCACAAAGAGAGAGGGTTAGAGGAAATTATCCAGAAAAAAAGAAAAATGTCTTTTTTAGAAAAATGGAAGTCCAGTTTGGCTGATAGAAGAAAGAATATGAGAGAGGAACACAAATGGTGGCAAAGAGAAGCAAGTTAGCTGTAAAGGGGGGAGGCAAAAAAAAGGTTATGAGGAGCATGGCTCGCGAACATCAAGACCAGCAACAAACAGTTCTTCAAGTACATCAAAAGCAGGAAGCCAAGCAAAGGGAAGTTGAGGTAGGCCCGTTAGAATTGACAAAGGAACAAAGGGGTGTGTGCTAAAAGATGGCAGGGGAGATTGCAGAGAAGCTGAATGAATTCTTTATCTGTCTTCACCCAAGAAGGGAGGTGAGGAAAATTCCTGCACACCTGAACCAAGCTTCTTAGGAGGCAAAGTCCGAGGAACTAGCATGAAGATAGTGGTAGACAAGGAAGAAGTTCCTGGCAGCCATTGATAAACTAGAAATGTTACCAAATCCCTGGCCCAGATTGCATTCACCCAAGAGGTTCTTAAAGAGGCTCAAGCATGAAATTGCTGATCTTCTCACTTCAATGTACAGCTTGTCCCTTGAAATCAGGCTCCATCCCTGAGACTGGAGAGATGTGCCAATGTCACACCAATCTTTAAAGAAAGGATCTAGGGGGACCAGGGAAATTACAGGCCAGTCAGTTTGACATCTGTTTCCTGGTAAATTGAAGTGGAGATCTATCATTAAAAGATAAGAGTATAAAACATGTAGAAAAGCAAGACCTACTGAGGAAAAGAGTCAGGCATGGCTTTTTGCAGAGGAAACAGAATCCTGTCTTACAAACTTACTAGGAGTTCTTTGAGGAGTTGTGTAAGAAACAGGCATGTGGACAGGGGTGAACCCAGGTGGACATTACTGTCTACTTGGACTTTCCAAAAGGCTTTTGACAAAGTTCCTCACCAGGAGACTGTTGAGAAAACTCATGCAATGAAGGAATAAGAGGAGTCACCTCCTACTGGATTAAAAAACTGGTTGAGAAACAGGAAACATGAAAGAGTGTATGGTGTAAATGGGAGAGTTCTCACAATGGAGAGATGTAGAGAGTGTAAGTGTCTCCCCCCAAGGATCCGTTTTGGGACCATGTTAACTCTTCTAACCTATTCATAAATGACCTGGGAGTATAGGGGTGGGTAAGCGTGGTAGTAAAGTTTGCAGGCATAATGCACCAAAATTATGTGGGGTGGGTAGGAACCGAAGGATTCGCTGAAGAGCTCCAAGCGGACCTTGATAAATTAGGTGCAGTTGGGCTCAGAAAGCTGGCAAATGCAGTTCTAATGTAGCAAAATGTAAGAAGTTGATGCACATGGGGCAAAAATCCAAACTTCACATACTGCATACAGGGGTCAGTGCTTTCATCAGGTCTCACCAGACCAGGAAAGGGATTTAGAAACGTCTTAGTTGATAGTTCCATGGGAATATCCAACTCAATGCATGGCAGCTATGAAAAAGGCAAACTCTATGCTGGGGATAGTGGAAAGGAATTGATAATAAAAAAACTGCAAAGATTGTCATGCCCTTATATAAAACAGTGAGTGCGACCGCACTTGGGAGTACTAATGTCCCAGTTCTGGTCGCCACTTGTCTCAAAAAGGATATTGAGGGAGATAGAAAAAGAGAGATTACAGAGAAGGGCAACATAAGGATGGTTGAGGGACTGGAGCACCTTCCTATGAGGAGAGGCTGCAGCGTTTGGGACTCTTTAGTTTTGGAGAGGAGGTGGCTGAGGGGGGGATATGATTGAAGTCCTACAAAGTGATTATTGCATAGGAGGTAGAAAATGTTGACAGATGAGAACATTTTTCTCTCTTTCTCCTGAAAATACTAGAACCAGGGGGCATTCATTGAAAATGCTGGGGGGGAAGAATTAGGACTAATAAAAGGAAACACTTCTTCCCAGCGTGCCAGTGAGTGTTTGGAATATGCTGCCACAGGAGGTGGTGATGACCCACTAACCTGGATAGCTTTAAAAGGAGCTTGGACAAAGATTTATGGAGGAGAAGTCGATTTATGTACAAATGTTGACGTCCTCTTTACAATCTAGAGATACAGCCCAAATGCCTTAACAGACCAAGGTGAGCTGGGAGCAACAGCACATAGAGGAGCCATTGCTTTCACATCCTACATGTGAGCTCCCAAAGGCACCTGGTGGGCCACTGCAAGTAGCAGAGAGCTGGACTAGATGGACTTTGGTCTGATCCAGATGGCTTGTTCTTATGTTCTTATGTTCTTATATGGTAATTTGCAGTCCTATGAATGCTTCCTTCTGTGCTGAATGTTTTTTAATAATTAATGTTTAATTGGTATCATTTTGATAAGGGATTCGATATGAGAATATATTACGATGTCTTATTGTATAGGTGCGCTTCACACATCTTAGCTTTATTGCAGAGTTGTTTTGGTTTATATCAACTAGTTCTGCTGCATTCTGCTCTTTCTGTCTTCATCATAATAGAGAATTCTCAGTCTCATCATAAAATTACAGCTCCCAAAATTCTTTGCAAGTAACTGTGACAGTTAGACCTGATATACATTTATAATGTTGATACACTTTCCTGGTTGCACATGATCACATGATGCTACCTCATACTGAATCAAGCCATTGGCTCATCATTGTCAGTATTGTCTATTCAGAGAGGATGGGTTGAGGTCTTTCACAGTACTTCTGACCTGGTTCTGTAGGTTGAACCTGGGAATTTCTGCATGCAAAGGCAAAGCAGATACATTCTTGAGTTTAGAGTGGCTGGATTGAGTTCAGTAGCACCTTAGAGACCATCAAGATTTTTTGGGGGTATGAGCTTTTGAGAGTGACAGCTCCCCTAGCAGGAGTTTAGAGTTATATTTGCAGGTGGAAATACCTACTATTGTTATGCAGCTTTAGTGGAGCACTATTCATACCTTCTTCATGGAATACGTAGAGGGAACCATAATAGGATCTTAGAAACAAGCTGTCCCCATGACCTGAGTTGTGCATACTTATACAGTGTACAATTGTATGCATGTACTTTGTACACCTTTCCTTTGTGGGATTCCCAGTTGCAAGAATAGAACCTATGCAAATATAGGACTGGACTGATAAGCCCCACCTGCAATACAATACTATCAACCACATCTTTGCATAACAAGTTCCACCCAAACACTTACTGATTGGTTCCCCACCCTGGGACATGGACAATATATATACCCCAAACATTTCCTTCTCTCTGGACACAGTGTGTAACAGACTTCCCTCTGTGATACACCTCTGAAGATGCCAGCCACAGATGCAGGAGAAATGTTAGGAACAAGATCCACCAGACCATGGCCACACAGCCCAGAAAACCCACCAGAACCAGTATGCAAATATAGTTGTATGCATGTAGGGCTCTATGCGCAAATCATCAGCATACTGCACTGTGGTTAGGGGCATGGCCAATCCTGCCCCCATGGATTCAGTGAGCAAGTGATGAGGATTTTGGAAAGTGACAAAATGAGTAAGTGGTTCACCGCTGAAACCTATGCCTGACCAGCCAGATTTTACAGGTTTTACTGGTGCCCAGCGATGTGTATCCAAGTATATTCCTTGGAGATGCATGATTATTTCCCCTAATGTTCTTTTGAACAGAAAGCAGTCTCTAATGCTGAGATTTGAAACAAGATATGGGTTGGCTATTGAACTTGCTTTTCCATCCGCCCTAAACCACCACAGCAAGTTGCGTTCACTGTGGTGGGGGAAAAATAAACTGTAGATTTTCCCCAGTAGGATTAAAACAGCATAAAAGGGGAGCTGCTTTTTGGTGGGAAAACAGCATGAGGGAGAAAAGTTAAAATATCTCTTTCCCCCTTAAATTGTAGCCCCAGTGGCTGCTTTAAAAAAATCATTGGGGGAAACCCCCCACCCCCACACACAGAATTACATATAATATGTCACCTCTCAAGGCCTGTTTTGTACATGTGTGCATAGCATTAGACTTTTCTCTACCCTTGTTGGCTTGTTGCTGACTGGGTGAACTGACTCCTCTAAATTATTTTGCTGAAGGGGAGGAAAGTGGACTAGAAATATCTTAATTAATATGCAGCTATTTAATGCATTTAATTTAAATATTTATACCCTGCTTTTCTCCCCAAGAGGAGATTAGGAAAGTACCATATAAATATCAAGGAAAACAACTAGCTATATCTTGGGCCAGTTCTAGGCTCACTGGGTGACCCATCTGATGGTGCAGGCTGTAAGCCAAAGGGCCATGGGGCCTTTGACTCATCTCAAGGGCTCATGCTTCTGGATTTACAAAAGTTTTATAAAGAACATGGAACAGGGCGGGAAAAGCCAATTCCTAGAAAGATCTAGCTATTGGTAATAGATATTTCTCCCACTCGTTTCCTTAATTCACTCAGCAAATAAGCCTTTATCTGTGGCCCAGACATGCATACAGGTCATCACTTGATGCTTTATGCAACAAGTGATGAATTGGCTTGTCTGAAGCAGGCCCCTGTCCCTCCCCAAGCAGAAATCTTCCATGCACATTGGAAATTGCTCTGAATCCTAATCAATGGTTTTTAATCACATGGTCTGAAACACGCCTCAGGAAATTTTCTGAACTGGAGTCCTGTCTACTTATTTTCCATTCTGGGATTCCAGGCCTGTTATATTTCATTTTTTTCTCCCCTCATCCCAGAGATGCTGTCTAGTGGCATTACTTTTGGCTTCGTGTTATCCACCAGTTTTGTTTTTCTTTTGAACCCCCTTGGAAGAGTTTCAATCACTCCTGTTTTCTAGGGCATCTATGGTTGTTGTTTTTACGTATTTTAATTCAGGAGTAGGGCTACAGGTTGTGTGGTCCAGAGGCACAACTTCCAAATCAGTACAACATGAAATATAAGACAGTAAGGTTCAAAACTTTGTTTCCATACAACCCCATTGCACTCTGTTGCATCTCTCCTTCACCGTACCACCAATTTATCATTAATCCATTTAAATGTGCAATTTTTTTTCCAAGGGAAACCGACAGAAAACATCTGCATATTGAGTAATATTAGCTAGAGTTTGTGTCTCAAGTGAGACTAACTGACAACCCTCATTTATTATGCCGGTGTTGGCTTAATTGGTTTGACGTACGATTTGGACTTTGTGGGAGGTGGGGTGGAAATCAGTAGCTTTGGGATCTTTGTTGGGGGGGGGATTACAGAGGGAGGGAAGGAAAAGAATCAGATGTAGAATAATGACAGTAGGAATGTAAAAACAACACGGAGGACCTGTTTTAATAGAGTTGCTTCAACAAGGTATTAGCTATTAAGCCATATGGTTTGGGTTACAGGCCTCATCCTTTGTCTCCTGCTTATGCTGTCAGGCTTTAATGTGATTGTTTTGATTCCTAATGCTTTAATGCATCACTCCTCTTCGTGCATTAAGCTAATAAGTTGGGTCTCCTCTTAAGGGCACTGCAGCTATCCATTACTTTTCATGATTTGCTTGTCCCAAGACAGTGAAACATACTAAACTCTTTCGAAGAATCCTATCTCTGTAATCTAGTCTTTCTGAGGTCCAAATACAGCAGCCTATTAATGCAATCCTGAATATGGTTATATACTTCTATGTCCACTAATGCCAGCAGAAGGTTGTAACTCTGGTTAGGATACCACTGGATGTTACAGAGTTGCTCCCATGGTTTGTTTTTAAGGGGAAAGCAGATTTGCATTCAGTTTTAGGATGATGCCTTCTACCTGATTTGGATTGTTGGTCCATGTAAATCAATGTTGTACACCATGATTTGCAGACAATAGAATAGATGGACCAGTGATCAGACTCAGAAGAAGGCCTTTTCACAGGATATTCATTCTCTGTCATTGCACACAACTTTTAGTTTAGGCATGTTTTTATTGACAGTAGTTCCCACGACCTTGGACCACAGTCTTCCATATCTTTGCTCCCTGAGATACTGGAAATGGTGGCTGTGACAATCCTAAATGTTTGACCTAGCTTGACACAGAGAGCTAGTGTACTATTGTGGTTAAGAGTGGAGGAGTCTAATCTGGAAATCGGGTTGTTTCCCCACTCCTACATATGAAGCCTGCTGGGTGACCTTGGGCTACTCACAGTTCTCTCAGAACTCTCTCAGCCCCACCTTCCTCGCAAGGTGTCTGTTAATGGGAGGGGAAGGAAGGTGATTGTAAGCCACTTTGAGACTCCTTAAAGGTAGAGAAGAGGGGGATATAAAAAAAACTTCTATTACTGCTATTTTATAGTTGTAAAATCTTGTTTGAGGATTCAGTCAAATTAATTTGTGCAATTCTTCTGTCTGTCATGTAGAGACAACCCAAGGGAATTATAAAGATTTTAATAAAGATTTTGATCAAGAGTATCTGTAACTTTTTAATCTCACTTTTTTCCTCTGGTATCAGGATAGTATGCAAGATTCTGCACACTTTCATACAGAGATGGGTTATTTTGAGAAAGAGTGACTGGCCTACTGTGAACTTCATGGCAATTTGAACCTGGCTCTCTGTAATCCAAATCTAATACTCTATACCTACCCCAGTGCCCTGTGTTGTCTATTTTGCACCCATGTTTTATGGAAAAGATAACCTGGACCACTTGGCTATATGTGTTCCTGAAAAGATGTTTATGCCCCAGCGCAAGGAGAATTCAAAAATATGGCTGGGAAGTTCCTCTCTATGGCTTGAATTTCTGTTTTGAGTGACCATGAAAGATATTTAACAGAGAAACTGTATCAAATAAAGTTTCTTAAACCCAGACCAGCATTAATCCTAAGACCTCTTGCATGAAAATCATGTGCACTAGTGATAGTACCTCTCCTAGGCAGATCATAGAAAGGAAGTCCTGGTTCGGTTCCCGTAGGAGGCTTATCTGAGCTCATGTATTTAATCTGGAAGAACCAGGTTTGATTCCCAGCTCTGCCGCCTGAGCTGTGGAGGCTTATCTGGGGAATTCAGATTAGCCTTTACACTCCCACACATGCCAGCTGGGTGACCTTGGGCTAGTGACAGCTTCTCGGAGCTCTCTCAGCCCCACCTACCTCACAGGGTGTTTGTTGTGAGGGGGGAAGGGCAAGGAGATTGTAAACCCCTTTGAGTCTCTTTACAGGAGAGAAAGGGGGGATATAAATCCAAACTCTTCTTCTTCTTCTCTTCTTCCTTCTCAGCTTAGCTCAAAAGTGCTAGTAAAGACCTTCCTCTGCCTGAGACCCCAGAGAGCAGCCTGCTGCCAGAGACCAGTACTGAGCATACAGACTACATTTGTCATCTAGATATGACAGATTTGTATATAAGAAGAAAAAGAAGAGTTGTTTTTAATACCCTACTTTTCTCTACTGTAAGGAGTCTCAAAGTGGCTTATAATTGCCTTCCCTCCTCGCACCCACAGCAGGCCCGTTGTAAAGTTGGTGGGGCTGAGAGAATTCTGACAGAACTGTGACTAGCCCAAGGTTACCCAGGCTTCATGTGGAGGAGTGGGAACTGAACCTCGTTCTCCAGATTGCAGCTGTCTTAACCACTACACCATGCTGCCTTTCTCAATTTCCAAGCTTGCTCCCATCTTTTTGTAATGTCATCTCAGCCTGTTGGTAAGTGAATTCTTCTACATTCTTAGTTCAGTTGATGACAACTGATTTCAATTTGACTCAAGTAATTCTGATATCAGTGGCAGTTATCTATGCCCACATGTCATTGATCAAGCACTGCATGCTGGAGCATAGACTCAGTGCATTGGAAACTCCTTCTCTCTGTCCAGGGTGAAAATAACTTGAAATTCGTGTGTGTGTGTGTGTTTGTGTGTGTGTGTGTGTGTTTGTGTGTGTGTGTGTGTGTGTGTGTGTGTGTGAAGTGACATCAAGTTGCAGCTGAATTATGGCAACCTTGTAGGGTTTTCAAGGCAAGAGACTAACAGAAGTGGTTTGCCATTGCATTCCTCTACACAGTGACCTTAGTATTACTTAGTGTTCCCCATGCAAGTGTTAGCCAGGACTGACCCTGCTAAGCTTCTGAGATCTGATGAAATCTGTCTAACCAAGGCAAGCAATAAAGTGTTTACCAGTATTATTTCTCCTACCAGTACTGTTTCTCTCACGGGGTCTCAAAGCAGAATATGGGAGGTACCATCTCCAGCCATTTTCTTACTGGTACTTCATACACCAGCTTACTTTCACCCCTGCTCTCTGAACTGTTTTTGAATATCAACTGTAACATTTCCATGGCTAGGAATTTTTGAACACAAAAGAGAGAGGAAAACCTCCAAAATCCTTCATCGAGGAAATGCAGGAACTATCTTCTGTACAATAACATCTGCAAATTTACATACATCTGTTTAATTTGCATAACTGATTTTGATGACATTATTGATTAGGCTATTTGGAGTATTTTGACAAGGGAAGAGCAGAAAGGGAAGTAAGAATGACTGGAGCATGGCAGAAGGATAGACAACAACATTGGGTACGAAGAGAAATATCACTACAAGTCTACTATTCACTGGGGTGACCAGCTTCTCCCACAATAGTCTGCATATTAAAATATATTCCCCATTTGCTTCTAGAAAAAAAGGTATGGTGGGTGATAGACAGGGCAGGAACTTTTTTAGCAGGAGCACAAATGGAACTTACTTCATGTGAAGTGGAGCACCATGCCCAGCTCCATTCCCGCTGGCCTTTAAGAACATAAGAACATAAGAACAAGCCAGCTGGATCAGACCAGAGTCCATCTGGTCCAGCTCTCTGCTACTCGCAGTGGCCCACCAGGTGCCTTTGGGAGCTCACATGCAGGATGTGAAACCAATGGCCTTCTGCGGCTGTTGCTCTCGATCACCTGGTCTTCCTTTGGGCAGCACCCAAAGGAAGCAGTGTTCTGGGTGACTTTGGGGATTCTACAAATATTTTTGTATTTGTAAGTAGTATATTGCAACAAGTTTTTCTTTGAGTCCTGGTTTTATGTATTCCATGGATGACTGGAACAGCATTTTTTTGGCTGGTCATTTATGGTACAAGAAAATTCAAAATGGTGATATGTAAGAACAAATCAGAAAAATCAAGCAAGATTTAAGATGGGTGTAGGATGAGATGTTTCCTGTTCTCTTCAGTCATTTACCTCGAAAGTGTTCCATGGAACCAGATTTCCTCACGTGCAGAACAGTTGGGTGGCAAGGAGAAAGAAATGGGAGGTTTGTTACACCACTTGGGATGCAAAGTGGTAGATGGAGTGTGAGATTATAGCTGTCCTCTGGTCACTTCAAGTTGTACAACCTGAAAAGCAACTGCAGCACCGTGGCAGGAGGCAGAAAGGTGTGACAAACTGTTTGCAGCATTCAAATGACCAGCAGTCACCAGGGACCGTGATGTGTGTTTTGTATGTCACCAAAACAGATGAGACATGATTGCATTTTGAGAAAGTGTCAATATCGAATGTAAGAAAATGACTTTGGAATCTAATTTGCTCTGAAATGTTGTCATTGAGGCTGAGCCTTAAAATCAAATAGGAAGGTTTCTATGAGGAGTGACTGGAGAAAGATAAGGCCTTTTCCTTACAAGTCACAATGTTTCCAGGATAATAATAAAACGTTTCCTCTGTGGAGATCTGCACTAATTTTCCCGTGTTTTGTTCCAGAAACGTTTTCAGTCAGCTTTTCCTCCGTTGTTTCTGAAAATATTTTTACAATGATGCTATTCATGGAAATGATTTCAAGCTACTTTCCCTCACAGTGCAAACATATTTGAAACATAGGCCCCTTCTGCACACGCAAAATAATGGGTTTTCAAACCACTTTCACAACTGTTTGCAAGTGGATTTTGCTATTCCGTTGGCTTCAAAAGAACACTGAAAAGCTTAGTTTTAGAGAAGTTACACTTATTCTGCAATGTGCAGAAGGGAGCTCTATACTTTTTCTGTCCACGCCAAAATGAGTGGCTTTCCTTCATCCTTAGCTTCCATTTGATTGCCCAATCTCCCTTTCAGTGCTTGCTCTGCCCTTTTTTTGTCCCCCACCTCACCACCTCATACCTCTCCTCTTAATGTCTAGTTCCTTGCCTGTTTCCTCCCACACTGTTTTTTGGGATCAGTGAATCAGTGATGCTGTGAATAATCCCTGCTGGGCATGTGTGAAAAAGCAAAAAGGCTTTGGAATAACCTCTCTCAGAGGTTTGTCAGGTGCCTTTTCTTTATGGGTTTAGGCATCTGGCGAGGACTTTTCTCTTCACCCAGGCATTTGGTTAGTTTCCCTGGATGCCCCCTGCTGGTCGGGAGTATGGGGATCAGGGTTGGGATGTCAACTTTTGTATATTGTCGTGTTTCTAAGAGACAATTTTATGTGTGGGGATATTTTAATGTTTTAACTTCCTAGAGATCTTACATATAGATGGTTTATACATTAAAACAAATAAATAAAATGGCTGCCAGGAAACAACATTTGGAGGCAGAATTATGGACATGCTTTAATTTGTAATAATGCTGATGATCGAAAAGCAGCTTTGGAAATGGGGGGTAAGATGTGGGGTGTGTTGGGAAAAGAACTGCAATTCAGATTCTTAGCATTTATACAAAGGAGTAAATTCCATTGCAGTGGGTTTTGTCAGTGCTTCAGATGCTTCTTCCTAAATCCGGTTGGCCCCAGCTAGCCCAGTCTTGCCAAGTCTTGAAAGCTTAGTAGGGTTGGCCCTGGTTAGTACTTGAATGGGAGACCACCAAAGAAGCCCAAGGTTGCCATGCAGAGGCAGACTATGGCAAACCACCTTTGTTTGTCTCTTACCTTGAAACCCCATGAGCAGTTGCTGTAAGTTGGCTGTGACTTTGTGGTTTGCTTTTATTTTGATAGCTAGCACAGTTTTGTGTTCTTGCTACATTCTGACTTGCCTTGAGTCTAATGAGAGATGGTGGGATATAGGGATAGATAGATAGATAGATAGATAGATAGATAGATAGATAGATAGATAGATAGATAGATAGATAGATAGATAGATAGATAGATAGATAGATAGATAGATAGATAGATAGATAGATAGATAGATAGATAGATAGATAGATAGATAGATAGATCTATTGTGGTTCTGATCATGGTAGGGTGTTTAAAGGGGTAAGGAGTAACTTAAGGAACGCCTGTATTGAGGAAAGTATCATTGTAAGTGAATCAAAATTTCTGGGTTTACAAAAACAAAATTGGTTACTTTTGTTCAGCTTGTGCAAGGCTGACTCCGTTGTACATATTAAATCCTATTATTATTGATAATAATTTTTTTAAAATGTTTTAATAAAAATATTTTAAAAAGACACTGCCATTTAACCTTGATGTGTAGGTCTTTGAGACTTTCTGAATAGTGTCCCAACCCAACAATGAAATCTCTTTGTCCTTTCCCTCCAGTGAAACCTGAACGGGGGTCTTTTGTGGCATGACCTCCATAGTTATAACTCCCCCCATAGGGCACCAAGTATGATTTCTGACATGTTGAGGTTAGCAATCCCCAGAGTCTTTGGTTACCTGCACTGGAAGACCCAGCTGGCGAGAAGAGATGAGAAGAGATGTGTCACATTTTCCCAGCAAGATAATTGTCACACTTCCCCAATTACATTAGCAGCAAGATGCAAATTAGGACTCAGACTCCTGGCTCCTGTGAGGCTTTCCACTGAGGCCCCGGGTGATAAACAAGCCCCTCATCTCTGATCTTCTGCAATATGTAAGCATGTTATCCTATCACATCAAGGCCCCGATGGTCCTTTCCTGGCCCTTGTTCTGTCGCTGCTTCTTGCAGGGTGTGAATTTTCCGCTTCCTGTTCAGAAGCAAGCAGCGTCTGACGTTAAGTAATCTCCCATATCTGATGCCACAGTGTCGGTGGGACCCTGAAGGGAAACAGCTCAGCCTCTGGTGACTGAGGAATTAAACTACGAGGAATACATGCTGGCTCTTTCCATTTTCTTATTAATAGGTTTTGTGTATTGGGCTCCAAAGGGGATTGTTCTTGCTTGGAATTGCTATAGGGAAAGCGTTCAAGCATTACTTGATGTAAATGGAAGAAAAGTGAGAGAGAGATGGAGAAAGCTCCAGTGCAGGCTGTGGGAGGCCCACAAAGCATGTATATGGGTGGGTGTCTGAATTTAAAGTGACATTGTAAGAGGATGAACCATATTATATGGGCTGCACTGCACACTAAAGACATTTAACACTTCTCTCCATATGATCCCCTTCCCTGCTGAGATTATCAGGAGTGATTCTGATGGTTATTGTAGAAGTTAGAAAGGTGCAGGGTCTTCTCTGCACTAGCCCCAAGGCTCTATCTTGAAAGAGTTTCTACTCTGGAAACATTAGTGCAGAAATATAGGAAGTCCAACTTTTAAAATAATTTTGAGGAATGGAAGTTGTTCTGTTGCTTGTTTGCTGACATATTGTTTTGCAGGGTTTTTTTTCCATCTTAGCCTGGGAAATCTGTGACTCATCTCTAGACCTTTTAAAATTAAAAGTGACCCTTGAAAGGGTGTCTGCCTTGATAAATGACCTGGAAGCAGTACAGGTGTGGGTTGGTGGTGTTTAACCATTTCCCTCATACCATTTTCTCAGTCTAAATTGCCCCACCTCCAATTCTGTTTCCTCTAGTGCGGGAGGCAAATAGAAGCAAATCAAGTGAAAAGTATTTGCCCTTCTGTTACACACTTTGCAGAGGAAACAGTAGGAGAATCATTTTGATTGGAGGAAAGTAGTAAGTGGGCAAGGTGTTCATGTTGTTTCTGGGATCAAATTAGACCAGTTACATTGAGGAAAACAAAATAATAAAAATCAATACATCATTTACAGATTTTCTGGCTAAATATCTTCTTTGATTATCATATTTAGGTAATATCATGTGATGTTTTAAGACCATATTTGATTCCATAATGCACATCCTACAGATGTTTTTAGGATTCCCGCTCAGGTTTCTGGACTGTTGGTGGTGAAGAACTACATTTTCAGCTTTTCCACATGAACAGCACAAATTGTGGTTCTTGTTTTGAGCCTTCTGTTCACAGCATCCCACTGGTGCTTATGGAAAGTCATCACACTGGATTTATACTACGAATTTATGAATTCCATGCTGACAACAGAGGCAACCACAGATGTACAAATGATTCCCTTCAGCCAGGTATGGTCAAGGCCTGCTGGGCAATTCATTACTGAATTCGAAAGCCATTGTCATCAATCCAATGCTCATTATTGTTGTTATTGTCATAATAATTGAGCATCATCATTTCTAATAGCAACTTGATAGGCCTATGCATATCAGCAGAGCAATGAACTGGGACTGTTCCACTGACAAGGTAAATAGTTTTGCAGATTAAGGAGATCCAAATATATGCAAACAAATTGTGCTTAAAAATTAACATCCCTTTCCAAAAACAGGTACTTAGCAAAATGCTTGGTTAGTTAGTTAGTTCGTTCGTTAGTTCGTTCGTTTGTTCGTTCGTCCCATGCTAAGTAGCATATTGGGCTACAAGGGCTCTCCAACAGTTCTGGTCTTGGGTGAGTGTTTCAGCCTCTTCCCATGCAATATTCAGGTCTTGCTTGAATTTTCTCCTCGCTGGTGTCCCCGCTGCCATTTTGCATTAGGAGGTATCCACCTGATTGCCATCTTTGGGATCTAACTGTTCTCCATGTGAAGCACATGGCCTGCCAAGTCTTCTGTGTGCAATGATAATATGGAGTTTGCACTTGCCACTTCTTCGGAGCCGTTCTTAGTTAGTGATGTGGTCATAATATTGGATCTTCAGGATTTGGTACTATTATTGATACTTGCTGATGCCTTCCAGGTCTCACTAGCATAAATGGCTGTCAAGATCCCAATTAAGTTTGGTCAATACCATAGAAATTCGGTAAAATTCAGATTCAGATTTATTCAATCGTAAAATTATCTTTATGCCCGAATAAGACAAATAGCATATTCAAATATACTCGGGTATACCCGAAAAATTCGGGTCCGTCTGACTTTTTGTATTTTTGTGTGTTTTTCATGTTTCAGCCTGCAGGGGGTGCATTTTTAAAGCTAGCAGCACCAAAATGTCAGGGTATTATCTGGATACTCTCCTGATAATACCAACCAAGTTTGGTGAAATTTGGTTCAGGGAGTCCAAAGTTATGGACCCTCAAAGGGTCCCCATATCCTGTTAGCTTCCATTGGAAACAATGGGAGATGGTGGCATGCCCTTTGGGGGGTCCATAACTTTGAAACCCCTGAACCAAACTTCACCAAACTTGGGTGACATCATCTGGACAGTCGCTGGATAAGTTTCTGAAATTTTGGTGCTGCTAGCTTTAAGAATGCAGCCCCTGCAGGCCAAAAGATAAAAACACCAAAAATACCCCCAAAAGTCTGCGATTTGCGAATATTCAGGCAGGACATGTTCAGGCTGATTTTCACCCAAATATGCCCGAATGTGCTCAGATTCAGGCCGAATCTAAGATTTGGTGAACCAGAACCTCCAAGCCTAATGGAGGTGAATAGGCGGAGCCTGGTCTTTAGAGCAACAGTTGGTGACAAATATTGAGCAAAATATTAGTCTTACATGGGTGGCTAAACAACAGAAATGGTGATCTCAGGTAGAGAAAAGTACCACTTTCAGAATTCAATCCACTCAGAATTCAATCCACTTCTGAGAATTCCTGACTGCGTAAAAAAAACCAAGTGTTTTTAGGAAGTGGATGGGGCCAGGTAGGGCTTTTGTTCAGCAGTGTTTCTGACTGACTGCTGGAGATTTAATAGGCTGTGCATATATATTTTTAATGTTGCTTTGGCAGCAGCTGCTACCACAGCATAAAGATCTACACTGAAGTTAAGTTGTGGCAATCGTTTTGCGGCTGGCTCCACCTTCTACAGCAGCCAATTCATGACAGAATCCACCCAGGCTGTGTCAGAATTCCAGATATGCTCACAAGCTCAAAAAGTTTGGGGACTCCCAGTCTAGAGTTTTGAAATGAAAGAGAGCTGGAGAAGGAAGGGTGCCTGACATGACTCTTAAAAGGCAATTTTTAACCTTTTAGGCTCTGCTCATGCAAATATCTGCCTGTTCTGCAAAACCGTAAGAATAACTTTCTCCATCACTTCAAAAGCATCAACAAATTCTGCCCTTCAGCTTCTTCTGATTAAATTCAGTAGAAGCTATTCACATTTGTGGGAAGAAGAGAAAATGGCAAAACAGTAGAATGAGCATTTTGCTAGCTGAGTTTTCACTTTAGATATTTATAGCCAGCTTGTCTCCCCATTGGAATCCCAAAGTGGCTTACAACAACCCTATAAGGTAGATCAGGCTGAGAGTGAATGGGCCAGTGTGACCCAGTGAGCTTCCATGGCACATTAGGAATTTGATATTCTCCGCTCATAGCCTGGCATTAAGGCCTGGAGAAAAATGCCCTGTCCCTTTAATAGATATTATTAATAATAGCAGGATATTATTTCTTATTTACCACCTGATGTTATTCACTTTCATACTGTGAGAAGCTTCAGCTGCCCATTTGTACACATTCAGCCTCTGTTTCTGGGACAGGATATTTTTCTCCAGGCTTTTTGGCAACCCTGTCTGACATTTCAACCTTACACCCTGTTTATTTGAATCATATGCATATATGTACATGCTAATTATCTTTCAGACAAACTACATTGTGCATTTCTAATGGTTAAAATGTAAACCAAATTAACATTTCTTGAATGTGCTTGAGAGGGGCAAACAGGTATCCCCTGCCACCAAATTTGCTCTCAAAACTGGAGTACACTTTCATTTACTGGGGATGTTTTATCGATTGTTTATTGTATTAAGAAAGTTGCATTTGGGTTGCTATGATAGACTTATATGCCATATTTTACAGTACAGTTTTATCCTGTCAATTACTTTGGATTTAATGTGTCTGGGGGAAAAAGATGGCCTATAAATATTTTCACAAATGTGCGGAACAATTTTGATCCCATTTCAAGCATCTGAAGAAGCGAACATTTTCTTGCGTGGATGTTGGAGAGTCCCGCTGGTAATTTGTTAACCAATTTTGCACTGGAATATGGGGTGATCAAATATGCCTGATTTTATTACATTCTTGTAAAAAGTGTCCAATGTTATTTGAACCATATCTCATAGCTTGGTCTGCTTCAGCTCAGCCATTTCAGGACAGGAGCGAGGACGCTCCCACCAAGTGTTGTGCGCTTTGTTCGGGGAGCCCTCCGGTCAGATCAATGACTTTCAATGGCTTCTTTGTGTGTCTCCCATCCCTCAAACTGGTCACTTCAACTCCATTGTTCCCATTTGAGTTCCTTGTTTGCCATCTCGGACACTTGAGTATTCGCCCAGCATACACTGGCCACATGGCATCTATTGTTTCCTCGAGTCCTTTGGCAAAGCAGCCACATCCAACAAAGCAAAAAAACCAATGAGTTAATTAAGGGCGAATTGTCTATGATTTCCTTTTACCTTGCATGCCTTCCCTCTCTCCTGCATCGGTCTGTGCAGTGCAGCTGCCTCTTGCCCCCTTGTGCCAAAATGATTAATGGGGGGACCGCAATGAGGTCAATTAGCTGGGGTCGGCTGGAAGCTGAAAGGTGGAGTGTGTTGCTTTATTGAACACTGCGTTTGCACTCCAAACCATGACCTGGGCTGCGGTGATTTATTACCGGGACGGCAGTCGGATCACTCTACCTTCAGCCCCGTACCTTGGCTTCAGTAATCAGGTTCTTGCTGTCAATTAAAGTCTAGGGAAAACCTGAACTGTATGGCCAACATCAAATGGAGGTGGGTGGGGGGGAGATAAGGGAGTGGCCTTTATTTTTTGCAAAGGGCCTCATATAATTTCTTTGCACCTATTGATTTTAAATTGTGTCATGTCTCTTGGAAAGCTGAAGTTCCATGGCCTACAGTTTTGTAATATTGCTTTGGAAGGGAGAAAAATGAAACTGATATGAAGAGTCATAGGGTTAAAGGAAGGACCTTGGGCCTGTGTAATAATGAAAAGCGGGGAAATGAACAATGATACATTTTCATGCATCTATGGCATTACCAATCGGGCTGGTATAAGGTCCCAACCCTGGCCCCTTCAATATCAAGGCAGCAGAATGCCTGAGACTTTGGATAGCTGCTGCCCATCAGACTTCTGATTCTGGATAAGGCAACTTCATATGGAAATTGTACTTCATCATCTTGAACAGCCAGGAATCCACATGACAGCCACAGCACAGCTTGGCTAACAATGGGCAATAATGTGTTCTGGATCTCTGCAGTTCCCTGGGGTTGCTAACTCTGACTTGGGAAATTCCTGCAGATTTGGGAGTGGTGTAGTATGGTGGGAGGCCTCCTGCCAGCAGCCTTGGTTGCTAACATGCCAAAATCTGAAAAATAATTGGCATTGTCTGCACTGCAATGTCATTTCCACAGAAAAGTCAGAAGTGACATTGGATAGCTCTGGTTGTTGCTAGAAACTCTGTGGTTTTACCATTGAGCTTCCAGTGGAGAGTGACATCCCAAAAGTGATGTTGCAGCACAGACAATGATGCAGCTCTCCCATTTCTCCATCTCTGAAGCTCCCACAGAATGCCAGGCATGGTCAGGAAGGTGCCTGGGAAAGGTGGAATTTGGGGAAGACAGTTCAGTGAGTGAAAATGACAGGCCAAAGAATACCTCCTCAGAAGGTGCCATTTCCTTCAGAGAAACTGATCTCTGTAGTCTGAAGATAGTTGTAATTCTTAGAGAACTCCAGGCCTCACCTGGAGGTTGGCAAACCTTTCTCCTGGCCTTGAAAAAATATCAAACTCAACTGGTGTCCTCCCCTTTCTATTTGTACAAGAACCTCCAGTTTCTCTTAAAACTCTGCCCCAAGGATGGCCAAGAGGCCCACATGGTTTTGTCCTCACAACGTCCCTGTGAGATAGGCTGGGTTGAGAGAGAGAGTGAGCGGTCCAAGGTTAACACTGAAAGAAGAATTGAACTGGGATTCCCCTATAACCTCTATACTATGCTGATCTCTCAGCCTGTCCTACCTAGGGGGGCTGTTGTAGAGATAAAATGGAGGAGGGGGGAACCGATGTAGTGTTGTGGTTAAGAGCGGTAGTTTAGTGATTAAGACTCTAATCTGGTGCACCAGGTTTGTTTCCCCACTCCTACACATGTAGCCTACTGGGTGACCTTGACCAGTCATGGTTCTCTCATAATTTTCTCAGTCCCAATTACCTCACAAGGTGCTTGTTGTGGAGAGGGGATGGGAAGGAGTTTGTAAGATGCTTTGAGAACTCTTAAAGGAAGAGAAAAATGGATATAAATCCAAACTACTATTCCTCTTTCTTGCCACCCTAACTTCCTTGGAGGGGAGGGTGGGATAAAAATCTACGAAGCCATCATTCTGAATCACCATTCTTGGAACAAAAAGCCTGGAACAGCTTTGTGTAAACATGCCCAAAGAGGGCAGTGTGCACATACAGATTACCCTAACCCTCCCAGCCTGCCTGGAATAGCACCCCCTTAATATCAATTAGTACAACCACTGTGATATCTACACATTGCGAAACACTTTTATAAGTGCTAGATTGTATAGTCATTAGTATTATCTTCATTAATTAACATATCTAAAGAGCAATTAAGCAGCCGCTGCCACCTCTGTTGTAGATGCCCGTTTATTTCCTGTTACTATTAGTGGGTGCTCTGAAAGGATAGTTTTCCATCTTAGATCTGGGCCTTGTTCCTGCCGGGAGTGCCCTCAGTCACAATTTATTTAATTATTAAAATATTTTGAAGCTGCCTTTCCACACAAATGTAGGTCCTCGAAGAGGCGGACAATAAAACCATTAAAACAAGATTAAAAACATATAATTATTTAAAAAGCAATTAAACAAAACATGTAACCATGTAACCAAATAAGCACTTGGACAGGAAGAAGGCTCAAGAAAAATCTGTCAAGGAAATACCAGACAAAACAGAAAAGTCTTTACCTGCTGGGCTGGCAAAAGACAATAATAGAAGAAGACAGATGAATCTCTCTGGGAAGGGAGTTCTGTAATTTAATGCAAGACATGGGTGGATTCCTCACAACAGAAATATAATGTCCGGCAGATGGTTTAAAAAGATCCGTTGTGGCATTTTGTTTTCCCACAGTGCTGGAGGACAGAAGCGTTGCCAGCCAAAATTGATCTTTTTTCCTGCCTGCTACACAGAGCTCTTGTCAGTTTCACAGTTGTGCCCGCCATTTTGTTTGCTGCAGTAGATTCTCCGTGGAGATTTCCCATGGAGGTTTCCTCTGTTTGCAGCTCATCTGTGTGTGATTTTGCTGTAAAAAATAGATAAAGTTTATGTTGCCTAGCAATCCCATGCACGTGTAGCTTTTCCTCTCCTTTTTGTTTTGAGAGGGATCTCTGTGAAGCTACAGTGATACAATTAGAGAAGCTGCAATATGTGCATATTTGTGTTACTCAGCAGGTAGGAAATGTTGGGGTGGGTGGGAAATATTGCTAGTTTAGCAATTTTTGGAAAAAACCAGGTTGAGAGAAATAAAATGGGCTGAAGTCGTTTTTGGGGAAAGAGATGTTCAACTTCTTTCCCAAAACACTTTTTATAACGTCTTCAGGATGTTATATTGATGCTGTGTAGAATCAATCATGTATGGGATCACTAAAGAGATAGGTAGGAACAAAGTTTGTATGAAGGGCACACCACTGTTTTCCAGGGCTCAACTAGACAGTATGCGTGACTTGAGTCACGTGGTGGGTGGTGGGGGTGGAGTTCTCTTCACCCAACTTGGGTAACATTGAGGAACTAACATTTTAAGGTACTGTGTAGTCAGCATGGGCCCTTTCCACACAAACATTTCAAAACATTTTGAGGCAGGGAAAAAAAAACATTTCCTCTGTGGAGTTCTACACTTTGGATCCCAAAATGTTTTGTTTGCAGTCTCAATATTTTTTAAAGTGAATGCCCTTTTAAAATGATTCTTCAGTTGAAACATTTTCAGAATGGCTTCATTTACCTGTGTGATCTCTTTAAGATATTTCCAATGGCTCTCTGCCTTCCCTGAACTTCCTTGATGCCATTTTCTGAGCTCACTCTTCATTCCTTCTCACCTTTTTTAAGCATCTCTGTGAGATTTTTTTAAAAAATTGGGGGAGGGGGTAATCTTCAATGCATCGAGCATACAAGGGCAGCACGAGGCATCTGAAGCATTGAAACATCAATTTAACAATGTACTAAAAAAAGGGAAAAAAGGAAAAATCATGAAAAATTATATTAACATAAAGTTGCCAACTGGCAAGAGAAAAAAAATGTCCTGACTTTTTAACAGTGGTTTGTTGTGTGGAAAAACTTTTCAAGTCATGGAGCTACATGATGTCATCTAATAATTGCGGATCAAACTGTTATTCAAGGTACGAATAGTAATAATCATGAAGAGAAACTGAAGTGAAAGTATGAACATGACAAACGTGATGGTATCAGAGTTGATCCCAGTTTTACTCTGGTACTCTCATCACCATACTGTTGTGGTCCTAGACACATGAAACAAATAAAAATACTGTACACATGACAACAAAACTTCAAATTTGGAACAGCCAAGCAAAGCCCATAAACAGACTCCCAAAGGGGAACCAACAATGGAGTCAAAATTTGGATTGGGGACTTCTCAGAGCAGAGTACAATTACTTAGATAGTACAGTGTATCACCATACTAATGGGGTGGAAGAGGCTCAGGTTATGATAACACAGTGATGCTGGTGGGTCTCTGTTTTCATCTGTGAAATTTTGAAAGGCAGAAGTAACTAATGTTATAATGAAACTGGAAATCTGCATGCCAAAAGCACAAATCCCCTTTTGTGTTGCTAACAATGCTGCAATTATTCTGAGATATTAAATATTTTCCCTACTACTAAAAATGCTACTGAAATGCTTATTTTCTCCATTTAATCTTAAACATAAATTTAGGACCTTACCAAGAATTTTATTCTCCCTCCCAAAATTTCCCTGCCTCTCCTCTCTTGAAATGGTGCCTTTACTAATAATTCTTAAACTATTTTTTTCTATTTTTTTTGTTTACCACCTTAGATATTGGAGCTAGAGATGGAAAATAGTTATTAACTCAACCAAATCATCCTCCCTGCCAATGTGGGATTATTCTCAAGAGATATTTCTCCAGTGTTTCTGTCCAATCTATCTTTTTAAAAAAGAAAACTGAGCGGTGGTTTTCGGCAACTTCCCAGGGGAGGCCGCTCCATACCCTAATAGCTCTCTCCATCTGAGTGGCACACAGCCATCTTCATACTATCCAGTGAAGGCTCTCCATAGCTGGATATTTATTGCAAAGCACAACCTGTCAATATCTGCATGGCTCATTATGAGAACGATGCATTGGTCTTTGGAAAGCAGGACTTGGTCTTTTGCCATTAAATCCTTAGTGTTGTCTGTTTTAAAGACCCCCTCCTATTGGTATCTCCCACCATCTGTATCATCTTTCTAATTGTGGCAGCAGTTTAACTGCGTGATATAATATTTTAAGGTCCACCTGCAGGTCAGATGTATTCTGGAGTTCCTTACTTCTCAGACATTCAGGCACTGGGTTCAAATGAGGGCCATAGCATGACAGGAGAGGGGGTTTCAGTCTTCTACTCCAAGTCATTTCTCTGCCCTGAAACTGTTCTGTTCGCCCTGGTGGGGAAGTCAGTGTGTTCAGAGGGACTGCAGGCATGCTCCCTGAAGGGGATTATTAACAACTCCCCAGAGCCATTTTTCAGGTAAGTAAAATAGTGGGGGTTGAAGACCTAAGCCGCCTCTCTTTGCTTTCCATGGTTCCCATCTGAATTGTACCAATGAGCCAGTAACCTGAAGCCACTCACTGCAACCTTCCAGCTAACAGGGCCCCATCAGGGACCCAAGTGGTAGAATGACTGCTTCCAGACCACTGGGAGCAAGGATGGTCTGACCACCACCTGGGAAAGAGGAAGGAGGGAAGGCTCACCTGTTGGGGTCTGGCCTGGACAGGGGGAGCCCCCACAGCATGTTTTCTGGAAGCTCCATTGGAATTTCTGGGACTACTTGTGCCAACATAATCCCTTCATGGCAGACTGGGGACTTGGATCTAGCAGTGTGCCACTAAACAGACCTACCTCTTTCTAAGCCCATTAACTTCAATAGACTTCGAAAGACTGATCTCTGTTTAGGATGGCAATGTTACTTTCTCTTGTCCTACCGGTAGCTGGATCTATTAAGTACTCTGCACAGGTTTTCTACAGGTTATATTGAAGGGGAAAGAAAATCACAGGAATGAGAGGAGAGAGCAGCCCCCCCCCCTTTTAAATTCTTTTAAATTCTTTGCATTGCAGTCAAAATACAGTTATTAAACGCCAATGTCTATTTTTTCCTCTTCTTTTCCATCTGGCAAGAGGGTGGGGATGGGGGAAAGAGAGGAGGTGGGAATCTGCTTCCTTTGCTAATGCACGTGGAAGCCTCCTTTTTTTTCTTACTCATTATAATTCTGCACCTAAAG
This sequence comes from Sphaerodactylus townsendi, assembly GCF_021028975.2. NCBI lineage: Eukaryota > Metazoa > Chordata > Lepidosauria > Squamata > Sphaerodactylidae > Sphaerodactylus > Sphaerodactylus townsendi. The sequence goes on from NC_059436.1 coordinate 2,714,622, forward strand.
TGATAACATTATCACATCTTTTATGTGGGTGACTTTCGTGCAAGTGTAAACACATTCACGCTGCAAATATGTTTTGTTACATATGAATATCGCCCAGAAGAAAAGCAAGCTGTGGTGAAAAGGATCAGCCCATATACCCTTCCTTGGTGTGTGTGTGTGTGTGTGTGTGTGTGTGTGTGTGTGTGTGTAGTTCTACGCTCATACAAAGTGATTAGCCCCTTAGAACCCCAGTCTTATCACCCCCATTGATTTCAATGGGAAATAAACAAAAATTGCTTTTTGGACCATGTGTGATACTTCCTCAGGAGACATCTCTGAATCTAATTATACGGTATAAAACAGTAACTGCAGTCAAAGTATCCTCTTCCCCCTTCCCAGTTTAATCTCAGAGATATCCTCTTGAAAGGTTTTGACTTTTCTAGAGTACAGATGAGCTGATACTTTTTTTTACGTTGTTATATTGCCATTGTCACCATTTTGGATTTTCCTTGCTTTCCGTGCTGTTGAGGATCCTTTTATGGCCTGTATATACTGTATCACATTGATACATAACTGAGGTCGAAATACAGATGAGAAATGGACTGAGAGCCAAGAGAAAAAAAACTGTTGGAAAAAAATAGTTCTGGAGTTTACATCTCACCAGGGAGAGACAAAACTGAAAAGGGAATGTCTGAGGCAAACGAGAAATCTTTTGAAATCTGGCCTCACCCCTGTGGCAGCACCCCCCTCCCCAAATGAAGACATCAGATGCATTTAACTAGATTTTATTAAATGCCTGATCAGCATTATCAAACTATTCTCTCAACTTTTAAGTTTCAACTAAGGCAACATGCCAGCTGCCAACACTGGCTTTTTAAAACCATAACCTGCACGTCAGCTGTGCAACGAACTGTCAACAAGCTTCATTCCTCTAGCCCAAAAATGGTGCTGAAGCCATTTAGAGGGTTGGTTGTTTACCACAGAGATCTTCCCTTCCCTGAATTGCTCAGATGGTCAAGCCCATGATATGCTGTTTAAGAACAGACACACATCTTTTGATGCATCAGGGTGTTCACTAATTAGCCATAGCTGCGTTTTTAGTGACACCACTGTTTCTCCTGTGCCTAGTTAAGGCCTAACCAATTGTACATATTTATATATACATCATGTTCTCTCAACTTTTAAGTGTGGGTTTCAACTAAGGCAACATGCCAGCTACCAACACTGGCTTTTTAAAACCATACATCATGAAGCAGGTGAAGAAGGTTGAAGGATGAGATATAAATTTGACAATATAGTTATATATGAGAAAGCAGTTGGCGTGGAGAAGCTTAGTGCCCATTGATTGGTTTAAACTTTTCCTCAGCTGTACCCTGTACTCAGTGGTGGGATTCAAACAATTTAACAACCGGTTCTGGTGGTGGGATTTAAATAATTTAACAACTGGTTGTTTACAAGCACCATTTTAACAACCGGTTCTGCTGAAGTGGTGCGAACCTGCTGAATCCCATCACTTCATAGCAACTGTGTTCACAACGATGCAGCCATGACTGATTTAAAAGATTTTCCCCATTGTGCCACCATTTCAGTCTTCAAGGTAGTTTACAACCACAGTCTGAAATAACAATACAAATTAAACAAACTACTTAATCAATGAAATACTGCCTTAAAATGTCCAATAAATAGGTGGACGGAAGTTAAGAACAGATCAAGATGAATTTATTTCTTATATTTACATCCACAAGTGGATACCTAGGAGATATCCTCTGGGTAGTGGGAAGTATTGTCAAGCTAACTTTTAGCAACCCCATAGGATTTTCTAGGTAAGAGAACATTCGGAGGTGGTTTCCCATTGCCTACTTCTGCATGGGCTGAGAGAGTTCTGAGAGAACTGAGACTGGCCCAAGGTCACTCTACCAGGTTTCATGTGGATGAGTAAAGAATTGAACCCAGTTCACTAGATTAGAATCTGCCACTTATAACCACTACACCACACTGGTCCTCAGACATCCTCCAACCACCGTTAAAGCATGGATAAAGAGGACAGAGTGGCCCTGGCAACTGAAAGATTATAACAACTGTACTAAATATACTCAGCAAGAATGGCTGCCATTGGAGTTCCATCACAGAGAAGGCCCTGTCTCCATTAATTAACCACCTAACTTGAAGGTGATGGGGGACTCCAAGAAGAGTATTTAATGAAGATTTCATCTTATGGGAAGACTCATATGGAAGAAGAGGGTCTTTTAGGTTTCCTGGCCACAGGCAAGCTTCGAATGGTAACATTGTTAGCCCTATAGACAAATTGACCCTAAATACTCAAGGGATAGTGGAAAATCTGACTCTTCACTGGTGACATATAAATTTAACTTAGCATGTAGGAAAATTCTTTATTTGAGCAGCATTGAAACTAGTTAGCATCAGCATTGCTTTTTTGATGGATTTTTTAAAAAGAAAGCACACACACGAAAAAGATTTTTATGCCGTATTAAACGTGTTAGGCATACACAATAACTTCTATAGATCCCCACTGGCTTTATCCCTCTTAAAATTCTTTAGCACAATCTCAGAGGGCTTTGCAAACACCTTTAATTTTTACAGCTGCAAGAGAACGCCATGTAGGATCACATGTGTTAAGGTATTACATTTCAGTATGTTCATTACCTTGGGACCAAACCCCCTCAGCTAGTTGAAAATAGAAAGACTTGCGCGTAGGGGAGAGAACAGCACTGTGTTTCCACCAGCCTCCCCCTACCCTTCCATTTACTACAGTTAAAACTGTTAAAATAAAAATGGAAAGAAACATGCATGCAAAAAAAGTGATGCTATAATCTCTGGAAGCCTTGTTTCAAAAGCTACACATTCTGCTTATGAGAGTTAGCAAAGGTAGATGGAGGACAAAGTAATGTGCATGTAAAGGTCAGCAAGAATACAAAGCTATGATCCAAAGATGCCACCTCGGTTGAGCATGTAAGGCTCTCTCATTATCGGTACGTGTGCATGCCTGCACACATTGCCCATCTGGCAATGCAGTTGTCTAGTCACACTCTTCTAGTGTAAAATGGGAGACCTCCCACAGTCAAGAGAACGCATGAAGCTGCCTTATACTGAATCACACGCCATTAACCTCTCAGGGTCAATACTGTTTACTCTGGCTGGCAGCAGCTCTCCAGAGTCCCTGAATGAGGTTCACATCATCTCCTACCTGATCCTTTTAGCTAAAGGTGCCGAGGGTGGGAAACAGGACCTTCAGCATGCAAAGCTTTACTACCAGCTTTGCTTTCCCCCTTTCTGTTTCCTTTCTGGAATTTCACACTGTGCCTTTTAATTGTGTCTGAGGCTCATTCCGCACATGCAGAATAATGCACTTTCAAACTGCTTTCAGTGCTCTTTAAAGCTGTGCGGAATAGCAAAATCCACTTGCAAACAGTTGTGAAAGTGGTTTGAAAACGCATTATTTTGCATGTGCGGAAGGGGCCTGAGTTTGGATGAATCTGGAACTTGAGCAGCGATTCCCAATCAGGGTTCCATGGTACCCTGGGGTGCCATGAGCATGTCCCAGGGGTACCGTGGCAATGCTACCAGACCCCCTCATTTTTGCGGTGTCTCCCACCAGCACCAGCAAGGATATGGAGCTGGTCCAGGGGGCAGGGCCTGCCGCAAGGTCAGCAGCCACTTCCCACCCCACCCCCATCCCCCGTGCTTCCCTTCACCCTGGGAGGGGAAGGTGGGGGTGGAAAGCAGGAGAACTGGGAGGGGAAGGTGGGGGGAGGATGGCAGGGGTTCCGTGAGATATGAAGAGTGAGGTCAAGGGTACCGTGATGTCAAAAAGCTTGGAAAACACTGACCTAGAGTTCGCAACACTTGTAGTAACCTCTACTTCCTTCAGAGCATATGAATTCTCACTAGGAAGAGTTACACATTTTTGAAAACGTTGTTTCTATTTGTGACTTTCTTTTATATAGTTTCTCAGCATGAAATTTCAGTCATCTTTTTTTTAACTACCGGTACCTGTTTCAACAGAATTCCATCTCAACGTTTCTGTTAAAATTATGGATGCTTGAATATTAGTTGGTTCTGTTCGGATCCTGCTGTGAGTCCGGAGGAGGGTGCTGTTTGTTTGGAAAACAGTTTGAGTGTACCTGAATGAATCTGGATATATCCAGCTGTAAGATTACACTGTCTCCTAGCACAATTAGGGTATCTGCCCCCACCAACCCCCTCCTCCCACTCTTCAACTGCTGGCATCACCAATTTTTAGGCAGCCACAAAGTAAAATGAAAAAAATAATCCTTTTGATATTTTTGGGTTGAGACTTACTACTTAGGCCCCTTCAGTACATGCAGAATAATGTACTTTCAATCCACTTTCACAATTGTTTGCAAGTGAATTTTGCTATTTCGCACAGTAAAATCTATCTGCAAAGTGCATTGAAAGTGGATTGAAAATGCATTACCCTGCATGTGCGGAAGGGATCTTAGAGTTGATGTGTCTATTCATGTGATCAGTTCTCGTGATCACATTTTGAATAGAGAGCAGAGAAAACAGGCAGTGCATTCTATCCAATGCCACTCATCAAAGGGACACATCAATATAGAATGACTGTAAGTGATTACGTGCTTTCTACAAGTCACTCAATTTAATTGTCTAAATGACCATGACCCTGGGGTGGTCTCTTCTCCAGTGAAAGGATGTAACTGTGCTTAGGGTGGCTCCTGTGAGTTTTGAACTGGGGTACCGCATAGGTGCAAAGCTGATCACAGTGTGGTGCCTGCAGCAGACTTTGCTGGGGAACCCTGAGGCAATCCAACCAGAAGTTTGCCTGATGGAGTTCAAAAGGAGTATGCTTGCCTGAAGATTGTGTTTGCCAAAAGGTTCACAGCACGTCTAGCTGAAATTGACACCTGTTTTTGTATCAGTTGATTACTCATGGTATTTTAAAAATCATATACTCTGGCATCTAAATTCCGTCGAACAAACAAGTGGCTGCTGACCTTGCGGCAGGCCCTGCTTGTGTTTCTATACATGTTGGCGTAGCTTCTAGAGGTATCTGCCCACCCACCCCCTTCCAACACATCTTTGCTTTGCTCCATATCAGAGGGAAAAAAATGGCATTATCTTTATGAACAGGGCTTGGTTGTCAGTCTACTCCCCTTCCACAACACCCCCCCTCTTTTGAACATGCTTTTTTTCTCCCTCTTTCATTAATCCAGTCTTGCTCTGTTTTTATTTTTTTTTGTATATGCATATTTTCTACTCCAGCAACTGAAATCTGTAAGTGTAGCTTTTAATCTGATCTTTTGAAAACAATAGCAAACATACATACAACCCCCTCTTTTTTAATCTTTGCAAGAGCAAAAGAGTAGTATCCATTATTCTTTTTTGAAATGGGGGGTGGTAACAAGGGTGTGGAGGGGGGGGTTGGAAATGGACGGTATTTGACATTATGGTTATAATTTAAAATTGCACAGCCTACAGCCCACAAAAACAGAGCATGTAATTACACACTTACTAGAGGTAACAGCAGTACTGATAATTATTCTTTACACAAGAGGATCCTTCTGATATCCCAGAGTCAGGAAGTGGGAGCTACAATATCTTTAATACCATCCTTAGAGACCCTCGTAAGCAGAGGAGAAGTATGAGAAAACACACAGGGTCCAGAGCAATAACTTCATTGCACCAGAATGTCAGGGGCTTTAGTGCAGGAGAAATCAATACTTTCAAGTACATTTTTTTAAAGGTACAATATTTTTTTATGACCTGAACCAGAGAATGTACGGCGCAGGCAGAGGTATGTGAAATGCTCTGAAAGATACCGTCCTCCTCACCCAAAATGACCTGCTGTGGCGTGCAACATGTACTATGGCAAGGATATGTTAACTGTCACGGAGCTGTGACAATTCTTGATATGTATTTGGAGGTAAATTGTTACGGAACTGAGAAGAAGAGAAAGACTGAGGGGATTGACAGAAGGGGGGAAGGGATGGGAGAGGTCAGGTTGTTTTATCAAGATTGGGGCCAAGGCATCATTTCTTAGAGCCCAGTATAAACATATAATATGCCTCTGCCCACAGACGTATTCACATCCCCCAACACTATCTCAGGAATCATGAGAGAAAATTGTATGTTTCATTTCTGAAAGAACCTAAATAAAACATATCATGGTAATAACAAACTGAAATCGGATCCAGAGAAAACATGTTACTTTGGACAGGAGGCTTGCCAGTTGAACTTGAAAAAAAAAACTGTTCTGCCCCATGAATAGAGGCTTAATGGAGTGTCAGTTATGAGGTGATTTTTTTTAACCTTCATGCTATGAAAAGTATCAAGTGCCCTTTCGCACACGCTAAGCCCCTATTAAAGGAATGGGATTTTCTACAGGCCTATTGGCAACTCCAGTTATAAATGACGCTAATCTGGGACTAGGCACTGGATACTGTTGTGTTCCTCCTGAAGGAGCACACTTACAGGTTGCGCATGATCCTAACTGCCTCATTGACCCTGGAAGCCCAAAGGAGAGAGGAAGCCAGGACTGCTTTCTTCCAGCAAAGGCTGGCTTGCCACCTGATAACATGCAGCCGTGCCCTGGTAACATGCAGGTTGGATTACCATAATGCACTCTCTTGGGCTGATTCCGCATGGGCGAAAAACAGTGGTGTGAAAACAGTGTGAAAATGGTATAAACCCTTTTACACCATTTTAAACCCTTTTACACCATTTTCACACCGTTTTCACACCACTGTTTTTGGCCAATGCAGAATGAGCCTTGGAAAGCCAGCATGGCGTAGTGGTTAAAAGTGGCGGATTCTAATCTGGAGAACCGGGTTTGATTCTCTACTCTTTCACATGAGCAGCAGACTCTAATTTGGTGAGCGAGGTTTGTTTCCCTACTCCTACACATGAAGCCAGCTTGGGCCAGTCACAGTTCTCTCACAACTCTCTCAGCCCCGCCTACCCCACAAAGTGTCTGTTGTGCGAAGGAGTTTGTAAGCCACTTTGAGACTCCTTATGTTTGAGAAAAGTGAGGTATAAATCCAAAAACTTTTCTATCTTTGCTTCTGATCATTCAGAACACACTAGCCATGGTGCTTAACAAGGACAGCGGCGATATTACATCTCCCATCTGATGTGTATTACATTGTCTGCCACTGTGTATCCAAGTCCCCCACACAGTGCCCACATTAACGTCGAAGGTGCTAAAAGGTGTCCTTGCTTAAAAGGATAAAATGGTAGGTGATAAAAAAAGACCTCAGGTTGAGATCTGAGACCCTGGAGAGCTGCTACCGGTCAGTCATCTGATTGACCTCTGGTCGGTCGGACTCAGTATAAAGCAGCTTTATGTGTTTGATGAAAGTGCAGGGTGGGGGGTGAGAGAGACACTTTGTACCTGCTTGAATGTCAACTCTTACAATTGGATTGTAAGCATATTTCAGAAGCTGCCAAATGTACTTGGTGGGGGTGGGGGTGGAGTGGGGAGAGCAACAAGGGAGACAGAGTTAATTAAAAATAGGTTGCTCTTTAATGCGCACCAATATCCCTCTTATAATGACACCCTGATCTCAGCAATTACTTGTAGAGTCTATATGCAAAAGCTGGAAACCAACTGGACAATAATTCAAGGGCATAAGGGTCAGTTTGGTATACTTTTAATGGTGCTGGAGTAGGATTGGGGAGACTTCAAATCTCTACACAGTTATGAGAGCTGTTGGGGATCACCCCTCTTTCTCTCTCAACCTCCCAGGGTTGTTGTGAGGATAACAATGGAAAGGAGGACCATGTCAATGGTTTCAAATTCCTTGGAAGAAGGGGGAGGGAGGATAAAACCAAGAAAATAAAGCCAAGATAATACAAAGCACAAGGATTAAGGACGTGGGAGGAAGCGTAATCAAATATTGGTCACAACAGACAAGACAGTGGGAGATCCTTGTCTGGGTCCTCCCAGGGTTTTTAAAATGTGAAACGAAGTCTGAGACAGACCTAATTTCCATGGGGGCAGCACAGACGGGTGAAAAGATCTAATCCCCTATAATTTCACTACTTGAAACTGATACCTCCCCCCTCCCCCCTGCACTGTTATTAGCCCTCTAAAGAAAATTCAAAAGACAGCTTGAATGCTTTTGGAGAAACGCCATCTGGCATTTTAGGAATACACGGGCAAGCAAATTGGATTAATTCTGAGAGAAAGGCCTAGTTGGAAGTAAGGTTGCCAACTCCTGACTTGGAAGTTCCTGGAGATTTGAGGATGGAGTATGGAAAGGGTGTTGTTTGAGGAGGAGAGAGACACTAGCTGGGTCCAATTCCCAGACTCCAGGCAAAAGAAATCAGTTCCCCTGAAGAAAATGTCTGCTTTGGAGGGTGAACTCTATAGCATTGTATCCCTCTGAGATAGGGTCTCCTCCTCAATCTCCTACCTCCCCAGACTCCCCAGATTCCCCAGAATCTCCAGATAGTTCTCAACCTAGACTTGGCAACCTTAGTCTTCCATCTGTTCTTAACCATTGCACCACTATGGCTCTCTAAAACCAACATGGGCTGCCAGCAATGCCTCCGCAAATGCCAGGAGATATTGAACATGACTTCTGAGGAAAGTGGCATTCGGGGAAGATATGATGTCACATCTTGGTGACATTCTAGAAATTTCCCCTCATTTCTGTGGTAGTACTACAGACACATAGAGAAATGCCTAGGGGGCCCCCCGTTATCTGGTCATTATTCTTTGTGTTCCTCAGTTTCTTGGGAGAGAGGATTGAGGGTGGGAATCCACCTGGGCAGACAAATAACAATCCTACTCTATAACTTCAGCACATTCTTCTGGATGTACTTGGCACTGCTGTTCAGATGTCACCATAATTATGACTGCTTTGTGCGTAGCCTTTTGTGGTCAATATAAACTGTAAAAATTAGTTGCAATTTGGCCTAGACCAAATTTTGGGATCTTACAGGCATAGCTCAATATGGTTGTGGTGATGTGGGGGGGGGGGGGATGTTATTTGAAATTATGCCGAATCCTTGCCGAACTTGCTGGACAGAAAAACCGCTTTTTTGGCAGGTCATTATAAAGTATTGACTTTGTTACATCATGGGACTGGAATTATATTTTCTCCCCTTATCCTTCCATTTGTGAGAATCTGTTTTCGCCACAGGAGCGCACGCCGTCTCTTCTGGCTACAACTCTACTTACTAATTCATCGATTCATCTTTAATGAGGCCCCCTGCCAATGTTTAAATAGCATTCAGAACAAAAGAAAAAGGCAACATTTTCAAAACAGCTGCTGCTCTCAGTTCCTGATATCACTGCTTTTCAGAGTATTAAGGAGAAATCTATTTTTATTTCTTCCCCTAAAGTTAGTAATTTATTATTTAGGTGCAGTTTTATAATTAATTGTTTGCAGGGAAGGGAAGAATTAGAGAAGGGGGGGAGGTATAAAGTTTTCTCTCCGGCTGCTATACATGAAGTCAACACAGGAACAGCAGAGCAGGTTAGCATTGCAAAGATTGGGAGGGGGGGATTTTATGTGCATTTAAGAATGCTTGCCAAGTTAGAGATGCCTTCAAATTTCCAGTCCTGCTGTTTTGTCCTGAAAATTTCCATTTTGGTTTTGCTTCTTCCTTGTGTGAATCAAACCTCATGATTATTTCTGCATCATTTGCTGTTTCCTTACACCAAAATGTCCCCATAAAATGGACCCATTTTCAATGTTAAATCAGTGTTATGAATTATACATATATATATAAAACATTCATTTTACATGTTGCCCACCATATCAACTGTGTGAAAAACTTCATAAAAATCCTTACAATAATGGCTAAAACTGTAGAGCCAAAATGTTGACCGAACTCCTTAATGAATATGAAAAGAAATGTAATTGGGATCATTTGCTTGCCCCTAGGTCGAATTCACCTCTTCTGCCTGTGGTATTGTTCACAAATTATAGCTAGGTAGTTTCTTCATGCTCCTGACTAGTTTGCCAAGAATGTGAATTTAACAGATATGATTTGAATTGTGCTCATGGGAAAGTGTTTATGCAATGGGTATGCCAGGTGGGTAATTCCCTGTCAAATTAGCTAAATCTAATAAGGGATACAAAACACAAAATGCCACGGAGGATACAATCCTTATATTGGCACACAGACACATAGGTGATATTTTGGTAGGCTCCTCATTGCAGTCAGAAGGTTATACTTTAATCGTTTCACAGTCTCCTTTCCTGACTCACTGATTTACTTTACTGAATTGCTTTTAACTCCAACTGTCCAGGTAAATCCCTCTGGAGGAGTGTGGAAGAAGAGAATAGGCACATCTCTGGAAGATCAGGGATGAACTTCCATCAAAAAAAAAGTTGGTTCATTAAAAATTATTGGTTGATAGTAAACAAGTCCTGAGGCACTGAGTAGTAAGCTGCAGTGCTGCAGTCAAAAGCTCGGGCTGTTTCTGCACGAAGGCGGAAACGGCCGGGTCGGCGTTTATGACACCGACCCGACGATGCTGGGACCGTCCGCATGGACGGTCCTGGGAACAGCCAGGCAGCCGGCACCACGGAGTGCCGGCGCCCGGCCGACCCAGCATGTCCCCGGGCCTCCGGCGCGTCGCCGAGGCCTGGGGACACGCCCCCTGGCCCTGAGCACCTGCTCCAGCGGCGCAGGGCAGGGGGGCGTGTCCCCAGGCCTCGGGCGACAGCCGGAGGCCCGGGGACAAGGTGTGAGTGCCGGGTGGGGGGAGGCGGTGTGAAGCCAGCTGCCATTTTGCTTTCCGGCAGCAGCTTCACTGGGCGGCGCTTTCCCAAAAAAGAGTGCTGGAAGCGCTCTGGGGAAACGCCTTGGCTTCAGCGGGCTTCAGGATGGGCGGCGCGAGGGTGGCGCGGCTGCATTGCAGCTGTGCCCCCCGTGCAAATGGAGGCCTGGAGACGGCGTTTTTACCGTCTCCAGGTCGCCATTCATTGCCCGTGCAGAAACGGCCTCTGCTCATAGCTTGAGTTCGATCCTGACAGAAGATGGTTTCAGGAAGCCCACTCAAGGTTGATTCAGCTTTCCATTTTCCTGAGGTTGGTAAAATGAGTACTGTCATGGAATGATGCTATTGATACAGCAAAGGGAAATCACATATGACTGTGAAAAGCATCTTGGGTCTTTGATCCTATGCAAAGGTGCCAGGATGCAACTTCAAAGGCCTAAGTTACCTCGTGGCCTGAACAGAGTTTTCCTAAGAGGGGGAAAACAAATTTAGATTCCATCTCAGGGTCCAGAAAGGGTCTCTCTACCAGGGGCTCCTGGTGAGAGAGGACAATGAACCTCCAAAAGGAACTCTCTGCTAAGGGAACTGTACTAAGATTTGTTATTTTCGCTTGAAATAAAAAATCTTATGAAACTTAGCAGGTTGAAGTGCTGGATGGGAAAAGAACTCACAAGCGATTGCAAGATTGCACCCCACAATCTAGGGAAAGGTCACGACAAGTACCCAGCTTGTAGATGTGTAGATGACTGGGAAAGGCAATGGCAAACCAACCTGTTAACATAATCTGCCTAGTAAACTTTGTGATGTGATGTCACCCCATGGGTCGGTAATGACCTTTATAACACAGCTGGGCTATTATTGGAAACCAGATGGAGCATCCAAATTACTCCCATCCTTCAGGCACTTCACTGGCTGCCTATCAGTTACCTTGCTCAATTTAAGGTATTAGCTGTCACATACAAAGCCCTTTATGACTATGGACTCTCATATCCCTAAGATATTTCCCTCTGCTCTGCCACAACAGTGTGGTCAGTTGCAAGGGCTGATGGGCAAATAGGTAAAATCAACAACTGCCTGTACATGTGCATCCTTCAGTGTGGCCCCAGTGTGTGGAATGGTCAGCCTGAGGAGGTCACGAAGATTCCTGCTCTCATGATTTTCCACAATTATGCAAAACTGAATTATTCAAGAGGGCTTTTCTACACAGGCAATATAGTTGCACTGTATTGAATGAGTCCCAAAGTTGCTTTGAAAAATTATTATGGATGATTTCTGAACATTCCTGATCAAAGAGGTGTTTCCGATGAGTGCCCGCTTCTTCCTTGTGTCAGTGCATGCCATGTACTCAAGGGTTGGTGAATGTGCAAAGGCTGGAGCTGGCATGTTCATTCCTACTCTTCCTCTCTACATGTTGCCAGGAGGGCTACTGAGTCAGACCATCCAGCTCAGTACTGTCTGGGCTACCTGGGCAAAGGTTCTCCAAGGTCTTTTCCCACACCTGCTTCCTGTGATCGCTTCAAGAAGCCAGGGACTGAACCTGGAATCCACCCACCCACAAAACTTTGCACTAACACTGAGTCACAGCACTGCTACTGTTTGATTAAACTCAGACCAATATACTGTGTATGTTTCATTTGCTTTGATTTTGGTCCTTTTCTCAACTACTTACTTCTATTGTTATCTCTGGCATATTATTCACCTTCGGGGTTCCGCTCCCCGCTGTGGAACTGCCAGCCATTGCCAAGCAGCCCAACGCTTTGTATTTTCAGGCAACCCACATTCATCACACTGTAGCTCAACCCACTTCTGGCAGCTGTGGAAGGTTTATTCCCAGGATCACCTCAGCAGATGCATTAAAAAAGAAGTTCAGCCCAGCTGGCTTCCAGCAGTGTCTGCCTGCGGCCAAGGAGTTGCCGCTGTCCCATGCTGAATGCAGACCCGATCGGCTTTTGGCATGCTCCTCAAAACAGCGCTGTTAGAGCACTGGAGGTGATGTGCCAAAAGCCAAGAGTAGCAAGGGAAGCTGCGTAAATTCTCCTCATCTGAATTGCATCCCGGTTTTTGCCTGGCCTTGTTTGGGTGCAGAATTGTTGCATTAGGAATCTATCTTTGTCTCATTTGTGGATTTTGTGCCCCTGTGCATTTGTTCATTATTTTCTGTTCCTTTGGTCTGTTTGTTTCACTTCTACATTACTAAGGCACATGCAAACACTGATAATACCTTGCAAAAAAGCTGTCTTTATATGTTTACATATATAATTCAATCGACGTTCTTATCTGTGGCGCTTCACCAGCGCATAGGAATGCATGGATGGATACCATACAAAAAGATCGTCTCAGAGGGCATCTGGGTTGGTCAGCATTAGGACAGTTAGATTCAAGTTCAATAGTACCTTAAAAACCAACTCAGAGGCTGCCCTCTGAAATGAACTTCATGGACGGCACCACATTTAGCTGCATGGAAGGGGAATCCATCACATGCTGAACATCTTGTTGGTCTCTCGGGTGTTACTGGACTTCAATCTAACTATCATACAACAAGAAGATCGCTCATACCCATGCTCACATTAAGATTTTTTTGCAAGCTTTCTACAATATGCACCAGCAGTTCAACGGGTTGGGATGGGGGGTGGCAGAATGGCTTTAGGAGATGGGGTGGGCTGGTACCAATGTATTCACCCTCTTGGCTGGCATGAGGATCACTTACACTGTCTAGGAGGGCAAATAGGGAGGTGGGCAGGTGCCATGGAGTTCTGCAGCCCCTGACTTGCCTCCAGCTGCTGCCTCCAGAGTTGTATCGATCTAACTTGTAGGCCAATGCAACTGAGGGCAACCTGGGGGCATTCCCTGAGGCAGAGTCAACATTAGTGGGATGGAAGACTTAAGCCCCCCAGGGACTGTGCTCCTAATCTGAATCATGCCCCTGTTTGGCTGGAAATTAAGTTCCCGTACCATGTTTGTTATCACCCCATGCAGGGGACATGTAGTTTATGTAACACGTGAATTGATCCAATAAGTGTCGCAAGCTTCGCTTGCACTTGCTCTAGGTTTACTTTTAGAATTTCTCCTAGTTGAACTGGAATTTGGGAGAAATAACAGAATGAACCTGTGGCATAATTTTCAAAAAATGGAGCAAGAAAAGCTGTTCAATTGTCATCCAAACTGAATTCAGAACACGGTGACAGCATACACATGACATCCCTGTCATAGACTGAGACCGAGAGCTCTCCATGCATAGAGCATAGTCCTGTCGTCCTCATGCACCAAAATAGTCACGAGAAATGGCGCAATAGCAAGTTACATTGCTGAAATTTGAAACTGAGTTCCCACAGTTGTTAAAAACGTTTTGTGGGTTACTTTGATGTGAGACTCAAACAAACATAACCTAAGATGCTGGGGCAAAGTAGCCTATAAGCTCAAAACAGCAGCAGTAGCAATAGCAAAAAGAAAACAACAGTTGGATACACTGGCAGGAACAGGACTTGCAAATCGGTTTCCATGGAAGCGCCAGCATATCCCAAGTGGCCTAAAGAGCCAACCAAGCTCCCTGTGAAAGTTAAAGCCTTTTCTTCCTGTTCCTACCGGTGTTGCAGAATGCTGGTATGCAAGGAAGATTTGATTAGAAAATAATCTTATGCAAGGAGGATTTGATTAGAAAATAATATCCTCTATCTTGGGGTCAATCTTATGCCTGATATTTTTGAAGAGCAGCAGAGTCCTCCCAAGGTGTTCTCCACAATTTGAGGTGAACTCTAGGTCTCTTGCAATGTCAGAGAGGAAATTTTGCACAATGCTGAGATTGCAGGCAATCCAAGAGGAGCACCATTGCTCTTCCATCTCATGCAACAGGCCGGCTCCCTTGTGTTTTAGCATTCCGCATGCCGTTGCTGAAAGTCGAAAAAGAGGCACGAGCATATGATTTGGGAAACAAATGACACAGTTTATGCAGTTATATATGATTCTTTTTCAGAAACATTTTTTTAAAAAATGAACATGACCAGCCCTCTGCAAAACTAAGATGGTTGGCCATAAGGGGACCAGGAGGGCCTTTTATGTGATGGCCCCCCACTTATGGTTCATCTGGTTCCTAGCTTTGCTAACCTTAGGTGAGAGGCTAAAATGTTATTTTAACTCTTACTTTAGCTGATAGTTTTTATAGATGTTTGCTTTAACTGTTTTGTTTACTGGCTTATATATGCCCTAGCAGTAAAGCCCATTTTAAATTAAAATAAAATGGGCTTTAGATAAGGGGTGAAGGAAGACAAATGGGGGACTGATTGGGCTGGTGGGAGGGCTGCCACTTTTCCTGCCTGCCCACCTTCTCCCCCCATCTCTTCCTTCCTCTAACTTACCTTTCGCTTCTGCTGCTGGTTAAGTGTTTGCCTTGGTCTTTTGGGGCGGGGTAGGGTGATTGGGGACTGGAAAGGGTGCTGCTTGGATCAGTAGGGTGGGCGGCTTGGTGCCTATGCCCCCGCCAGACCCAGCTTGGTCTTTGGGGGGGGGGGGGGGGGGGGAAGGCTTTTGCTGGGCCAGCAGAACAGCTTGCTGTTTCAGGGGGAAGGTGGAATGGGAAGGCTTGAGGGGGAGGGTGGAATGGGGAGGGTTGAATCAGCTGGGAGAGGGCAGGAGAGGGAGTGGGGAGGGTTGGACCAGGTCAGAGAGGCAGTGCACAGCAACCCAGCATTGTCTGGCAACCCGGGTTGCAGTTTGTATTAGGATTCTTTTATATGACTGTGAGCTACCTCATAACCCCCCCCCCAAAAAAAGGTGAGAGTGTGGTTTTAATTAATAAAGAATTGCCAGCTTCTCCGCTTCGAAGAACTTCCTGCATACAGTTGGATTTGCAACTTGTGGTTTCCTTCTTCTAAAGATAATTGTTTCACTCATGCATCATTATGTTCTTTAGGACAAATATGGCATGATCCCCACATCATACCACTCGCATTCACCAAGGGGATAGAATCTACTTTGGGGTGACAACATGAGCATATGAAACTGCTTCACCCCAAATCACATCATTGGTTCATGTGACCCTGGGGAATGACTGCTTATCAGAACCCACGGGACTGAGAGACACAAGTGTGGTCTAAGTCTGGCTGATACAGCTTCATATATTCCAGCTACTGACTGAGGAAACAAACATTGCCAGCATTTGGATATGATCAGGTTAAACGGAACCACCCCTCACCATGACTTCTCTGAGTTTTACGACAATATGTAGTTTACAGTTGGTAAAAATCATGTACTCCTTGGATGTTGGTCGAAGGCCAGGGAGTTTTAAAACTTTTTTTTCCATGTGTATATGGGAGCCAATAACCGCTTCTTCTCTGCCTCATATAACTCAAGAAATGCAGCAGACATGCAAAAAGACTTGCTTTTTAAAAAAATTACTTGGCGCATACTTGTCTTCTACTCAGGGGTGCAATACAGCGAGGGGCAAATGATCACTGGACATTCTGCTGTTTTATTGCTGGGCTTGGGAGTATCTTAATTTGGAGCTGCAAGGAGGGCGCACATGGCACAATGTCTCCATTATTTGGTGTCCATTATTTGGTGATGGCAGGGTTGTATTTTGCTGTGCTCCCCATTATCCTATGCTATCAGGGAACAAGTCTGTAAAATCTGCCCATTTCCTGCTGTAAACGTGGGATGGACTAAAAATGCTGTTGTGAACATTTTTGTTAGGATAGAGTCTTTTGTTCATTCACAGGCAAAATAATTCTTCTCTTGGCAGACAACACACTGTATGGAGATTCATGTTGCTTTTCATATACTTTTTTTTCTTTTATCGTTGCTGGAATTGGAAGGAGAAGGAGGATTTTACAGATCTTTTCCCCTCATGTCTTTTTATTCTGCTCACTGCTTTGCGTTTTTGGGGAATTTTAAGAAACATGTTTAGGAAATCACTAAACTGCCTTTCTGGAGGCCTGCTTGAAATGTGTGTAAAAACCCTAACCCTGTTTGAATCCATGCACCAATTTTGTGCTTGGCTCACAATCTTCCAGCATTTTGTAATTGGCCACAGGACCCCATGACAGCCACTGTTGTGGTAATCCACATTCTCAAAATCCCCAAACTGCCTACAGGGTCAACAAGAGTAGGGACTCCTGATCTAAAGGAAATCAGGGTGACTGGGGCCCAAAGGACAAAGCTTGAATGGAATAAGTGTTTTGTTATTTGATTGTTTGCCCTCGATCTTTCAAATAATTTTTGCAAAAAATTGCTATGCATCAACGTCATTCAAATTATGCCTTCTGATCCCCAAACCATGCTTATGTGAGCAATGGTGATAGTGGAATAGAGAGACTGGAGTGGGGCAGGGGGAGGGGGAGATCTAGGCATTAGGTGCATGGGGGATGGGATAATGCCTTCCTAAAAATCACCTGAAACTCTATGGTAAAATGAGAGAGTTTTCACCAGTTCCTAAAGAGGACCGACATCAGTCTGGGCTTTCACACACATGACATTGTGCCATGGTAGACAGCAAATTTGAAAATATAAATATTTCCCTCACAAGATGCTGGAGATATCTCACCCCAAGCGTGCACATGGTAATCCTGTGATGGAATGAGGTCATTGACCTGCACCGCCAGGTTGTCTCTGCATGGCATCGGAACTAGCCAGGGGAAGTGGCACCAGCACCATACCCGTGTTATGGAAGGGTACGCCTTGCGATCTCTATGGATTTCTTTCCCTCAGTTCATTAGGCAGCCAGCAGAAGCACAGAGTCACTGTTTGGCAGCAGTGTGCAATGAAGAGGGAGGGGGGTGCTTCGGCCTACACAATAAGAATTGTTACACTCACTGTTTTAATATCTCCTTACTTCAAAGCAAGGAGTTGATTTGATCTTTCATCATCTCAGCTGTTGTTTACCAGCTTCCTACAGATGCTGTTTGAACTAACAAACCTCACATTTCCTGGTCTGAGTGAATGAGGAATTCCCTTGACACTGGCAGCTCCGTTCTTGCGGAGGCTTAGTGGTTGTGATTGAATGATGCCACTAACAAGGAAGGGATAACTATTTAAACGCACAGTATCACCTTTCAATCAAATAATAACTGACCAAATTAGCTTGGCTGAGCTTCTCAGTCCTACTGCATGTTTACTGCTTGGAGGGAAAGCTACCAACAAAAGCACGGCTGCGTTTGGGGTTCGATTTGGGTGGAAGAAACAAACAGCCATGTTTCTGTCACAAGAGCTTCCCCTCAGCTGTGATCCGTGAATACTGTGTTGATTCCTGGCAGGCACTTTTAAATTAGTAGCACACACAAATGGGTAAAAGAAAAGTTATAGTAGCTGATATCTCTGATATGTTCTGCTTAGGTTGTGTTGTTGAAGAAATACTAGAGGACACATCATCTGTAGTATTATTAATTCTCTTAATTTCTTTGTATGTAGGGAACAAAATGTTCTCTCATCATTGGCCTGGCTTCCCAACTGTCTGGCCAGCTTTATTTAGGAAGGAATTGGAGTGTCCCAGGTCTCCCACGACTGTCACTGTGGGAACAAATCTGAAGAATAAAATGTCAATGCAAATCAAATATTTGAGGCTAAAATTTGATGTGCTTTGATGTAATGATTCTTTGTCCCTGTACTCAGAGCCTGCTCAAGGTTCTGAGTGCCTCTGGACAAGATACCATTTAGATTTCTCCAGCCATACTGCTCCATCTGCATGCCTGCATTTGGACAAGTGTAGCAATCCCTTGGTCTTATCTTGTGTCTTTCCAACTAATTGGCATACTTTACAGGACTGGCAAAATGCTTTAATGTCTTTGCCCATACATGGCCAATAAAATCTGTCTCTAGTCTTGTTAATGTCCAGGTGTCCTGTTATAGGTGTTTTGGGGGAAAGCTGCAATGCTCGTAGTCTGTACTTTCTTAACACTACAAGCTACTTAACACTACAAGCTACTTCAGCGTTTCCCAAATAGCTGGTCAAGAGGAGGACAGGAATTGCTGGCCTGTAATAAACACACTGCACAACAATTTTTGTGGAATAAAATTTTGCCACAGCCTGATATTTATGGATTATTGGTATAGGAAGCAGAGGCACAGCATGGGGGCGGGGAGGGGAGATCTTTCTGGGCAGAATTCCTGCTGAACCCAATATACACCCTCCCCCAGCCCAGATGCTAGGGGAATCAGAGTGGCATTTGGGCGCTGGCTGCTAGATGGATCTCCCCTTGCTGCCTGGGGATGTGGGAGCAACAACAGTCCACCACCTGGGCTTGTGACGTCAAGGCCCACCCCACCTCCAAGGTCTCTTGGGGGGGGCACTAATGAGCAGATAAGCACACAGGCTCAACCTCCCCCAAAAGGATCCATCCTCATGTGCAACCTGCCAAATAAGCAGGGACCTACCCTGTCCCTGCTCCTGCCAAAGCTTCCTAAGTCCACAACCAATCATAGAGTGCCTGCTGCATGCTGTGAGGCCAAGTGTCCATGCTCCACTTAGGGAGGTGTACGCCATCAGGCCAATAATAGACTGCCATCTGAAATGAGATATCGGGATGTGGTATCACTTGACCTCCTGGTCAAGTCACTTCTTCTGGGGCAACAGCTCCGTGCCACTCACATGACTCAAAGAGACATGACCAAAATAACGTCGACCCTGGCAGCTGCTGGGTGAGGGCTCCACATAGTCTATCTTTTGTTGAGCCGGCAGCACCCACTATGGACAGGAAGATCATTCTTCCTCAGCTGAATTATCAGGGTGAGAGGGGGGCCCCATCAAAGACTGTTGAGTCCATGGTAGGAAGATATGACTTCCAGCACATCCTTTGGTGACTGAGCCAAGTTATTGACATGTTGAGGCCGAGACCCAGGTCACTGCCCCAGCCGGAAGGTGCCCCATACTTGCCAGCCCAGTGACCAAGACTCTGGCCCATGATCCAAACCTATCTCCAAACACCTGAAAAAACAGCATGCAAGTTGTAGATCCTTGGGCTGTGGTGGCAGCTGATGTCAAAGCAACATTTAAAAAACTCTTAATAGCCATTCACATTTCCCATGACCAATCAGAAGCCTTGCCCTACCTAGCCCAATCCGCTTTCTAAAAACACTTGGCGGGCACCAGAAAAGGTGTCAGTGGGTACCCCATGGTGGAGACCCCTGCTTTAACCGTTACACAACGCTGTCTCTATAAGTTGCTCTGAATAGTGAAGGTGGTTCATGAAACAAATAAATATTAATTAGAAGAATGGAGGCCTTTAAGGGCAGCAAGTAACAGCAAGTGTGCTTTTAATTTTGCAGCATTTACATGTACATGCCTTTTATTCATACCATTTACACACATTTTTTGCTGTGTATGACACAAGCCGTTTAAATGCAATCAGTTCCCACCCCCAAAAGAAAAATAAAGACAACTAGAAAAAAATGTGTTAATTTTTCCAGAAAACATTGTGGCTTGAGGAAGAAGTTGCTGGTGTGAAAGACCAGCTCAATCCTCACGAGGGAGAAATAAAATCAGAATAAGGATATTCATAGCCAATCAGGCAGCTTTTGAAATTGGGGGAACTGGCCCCCAATGAAAGCTCTACTAAAAAGGGGTCCTTGGGGTCATAAGCATGCAGTACATGCCAGCTGTGAGGGAACTCTTGGCTACACGGCTGGCATTTCAGGGGCCAATCTCCTCTGTCACATAAGCACTCTTCACACTTGTGGGGTTCTGTTATGGGGAAAAAATTTCACGCCTGATATCACTTACCTGTGTTATGCTGAAAATATCCTACACCACATGCGCAAAGTCCACAATCAATACCGCATGTTCCCAAAGTCTTGGCTCCAGAGCAATTTTGCTGAACAAAAGTTTAATTGACCCGAAAGTGAAACTTGCTGGTTTTCAAAGCTGTCAGCCTCGGCAAGGAAAATAAACATTCTTTGGGTCAACTTCCATGTTATTTCTGTGCTAAAAGATTTTTTTTTTCTTTTTGCCCTCCTAGCCATTTACCACTTACAATGTATTTTTTAAAAAACTTACTGTTTTGGAATCCACTCTGTTCTCAGTATTTTCTAATAAAATATTTTTTAAAAGCAAAAAAAGAAGAAGAAAAAATGGGGATAGGAAGCCATTTTGGTAAGGAGTGTTTATTGGAGAAACTATGGAGGCTCTTGTTTCATAGTGATCCTAGAATAATTTCTGTGCTGGCGATATTTAGTCTACATCATTGGCATGTGACCTTTGACCAACCAAAAAAGCTGCTTTATCTAAAGACTGGAGTTTGTTGAATCACACAAGGTTAAGGTATCAAGGATATATTTTTGAATAGTAGAAGTAAGAGCCTGGTGGTTAATATTTACCCAAAGAACCTGTCTCAGGCGTTGTTCAGTTGCCTCAAACATTTTCAAAGCTGTGTTAAGTCTGGTAATCCATTAAATAATAGCTTGCAAAGAAACAAAGACAAAAGCAGAAAGTGCAAATAAGCAGTGGGGAGGGGGAATTATTTTTCATATGACATGCAAAGTAGAAGAGTTGGGATTCTGCCCCCCTCACATCTGTGATCTTTCTTTATGCACAACTGTGGCTAAATTACAGTGCCAAGCTAAATATGATGCTGGATGATTTTCCATAAGATTTGACACGTGTGTGTGTGTGTGTGTGTGTGTGTGTGTGTGTGTGTGTGTGAGAGAGAGAGAGAGAGAGAGAGAGAGAGAGAGAGAGAGAGAGAGATCCTAAAAACACTTTCCTGGGAGTAACCAGCATTGAGCAGATGTCCATACAATTCTGAGTAGACTGTCTTTGAATTGTGCTGTAAGAATCAAATTAAGGAAGTGGTATTTAAAACTTTCTCATGCTGTTTTTCCAACCTGCTTCCCACCAATTAGTACCTAAAGGAGAAACCAAAGAGGTACCTGTAAGTGCCCATCCTTATAAAACAAATAGTCTTGGGGCAGTTTCTTCAATCTGAAACAGCCCTTGGAGAGCCACACTTCACCCTTTGGAGGAAACTGACCTATAACCCACCAGTACAAATAAATGTTCCCAAGATGACAAATACTAGTTCCTTGAGGCTAATTTAGGTCAGGAAAATAGGGACATCTTAATCCCCCTCTGCTCATGTTCCCAATCTGCATTGCCCCCATGAGCTGATTCCAACATTGTAGGTATAGTGAGATCTACTATCGAACCTATGGGTGCCAGATACCCACCAACACCTTTCTTAGCACCTGCTAAGTGTTTTTTTGAAAGTGGATTGGCCCAAGGCAGCAAGGGGTTTTACCCAGCAGGTTTTTGATTAGCCACTGGAAATGGCTTTGCAGATTTTTAAATAGTTGCTTCTGTTGCAGCTGCCACCAAAGCACAAGGGTGCTTACTGTGTTATGGAAGGAAAGCATATTTTAAAATAATATCTTCTATTTAAAAGGCATCCAATTAGGGCTTCTTTCAGAAATCTTTCAAAGTTCCTGTTAGAGTTAAGCATGAACTCACTCCCTGACTTTTAATGGTTGACTCCTCCTGCTACAGCAGCCATTTTGTGTTTGTGCTCTCCACCCTGTGTCAGAATTCTAAAGTTCCTGTAGGATCAAAAAGGTTGGGGATCCTTGAGTTAGTCTTCAAGACCCTGTCCCTTTACTGTAACTTGTGGATTTGATCCTGGGAATATTTTTAATTCAGGAAATCTTAATATGTTTCAAACATAGCAGCCCTCAATAAATTATACAAAGCTAATCATACAAATAAAACATGTCTGCTTCAAACAAATTCTTCCTATTCTCTTCTGTCAGTTTCATTCACTGTTCTAATGCCAGGAAAGAATCAAACTCCTTTCTTGTCAGTTTCATCAAATGGACTCTTTTTGGAGGAATGATTAACAAGAATCATGGGAAACTCCAAGACTAAATACATCAAGCCATCTCTAACTGATGGATTAAATATGACAATCTTGAGGATACCTTAAACACTAACATGTAGCAAAGACAGGTCAACAAAATCTTAAAGACTTAAAAAAACCCTTTTACTATACTTTATTTCAGATTTTTAACCTCCCCTACCCCAGCAAGCAGGGCTCAGGGCAGTGAACAATAGTATATAATAAAAATTCCATAAAATCCAATCTAATAATCAAACCTATCTTAATTTAATTAAAACATTTATGACATATAAATAGCTAGGATTAAAACAGTCCAACAATTTGCTTCGTAGGACTTCCCAGCAGTTTAGGATAAAAGAGATGTCCCCCCTCCCCAAGGGGAACCTCTCCTAAAATAATATCCAGAAACCCCCCACCTTAATCATAATGTTTTTCTCTAATATAACAAGGAGGGTAAAGGAAAAACATGAAGGGGGAGGAGAAAAAGGTTAAAAAGGAACGGAAGAAGGGAAGGGAGGGGAAGAGGAGTGGTTAGGGTTGGGGTTGGGTCAGACTACATGGTAGGTCATTGCTGACTCATTTTCAGAGCCCTGTGGAACTGTACTATATCCTGCCATGAGCTGGTTTATAAAGGTGCCACAAGACTCTTGAAGACTGCCAACTCTCAATTCTCTCCAGTCCTTCAAAAAACATTAAAAATCCTCAGACACTAACATTTCTCCAAATGAATTGCACCTGTGAGCCTCCAGACATCCTGATTTCAGAGGGGAAGAAAACAGCTGGAAGAACCTGTGCAGTTGACTTTCTTTGGAGCTTGTTTTCCTCTGTCACTGTCTGGGGATTGCTTGGACCTTGGGGGCAGCATTGGAAGAGTCCTTAACTTGTTTTATGGCCCTGAGAAACCCCTCTTTTGACAGGCTGCCATTACCTTGGGACTGTGAGACAGATGGTCCTGTAACAGAAGATGGTGAGGAGAGGAAGCCGTGGTCTGTCTTCTTCTACCTCTGAGTCCACGTCCCTGTCACAACTACTTTGCAGCTTTGTGATCTGATTCTGCACTGTTATCTGATAGTAATTCAGATTCTGTAGTCATAGATTTCCTCCCTCCAGCCCCCACCCATGAGTGCTTTATAGCCATGTCTTTGGTTTGGCCTGACATTTTAACCGTATCAACTTCCTGCATTGTCTGTAAAATATACAAGCTGTTGTCATTTATTTTTCCTACAATTTTTGATGCTGACTGAAAGGATGAAGAAAGGCATATACATTTCGGGCAATTAGGTTTAGGAATGATGTTAAAGCATTTGTGGGATACTGATACTTGTCTGTGCCCTTCTGGAAGAGGATAACTCTTCCTGGTTTAACTCCTCCTTGGATCTGGTTTGGGATGGTTTCTTTAATCTTTATCCTCTCCCTTTTTTCTTGGGTAGTCCCTTATGTTACAGATTGTTTTAAAAAACGGTTAGCATTTCTAAGGATTTGGGAGAGTTGAATTAGTCTTGTGAGTGCTGCTATGCTATATTAACTAGGAATGTACAAAGTTTGCTTGAGAAATTCCTTTTTTATTCTAAGCTTTTTTCTAGCTGCACAAGATTTAAATGGAAAATCATTTGCCTGAATCAAATTTCACCGTGCAAAAAGGTCCATAGCACAAATTGCAACAAACAGAGCAATACAGCATGCATTGTGTGTACTGGCACGTACAAGCAATAAATTGCAATGCAAACTATATATAAAGTTAATATAACCTCATCGCAATAACAGCAAATTACAAACAGCCATACAGCATATACAAACAGCAAACATTCATTGTGCGTATACAAACCATTACTTGCAAAGTTACATAGGTGAGAAAAAAGGAACAGTAAAAGAAGGTCTTATAAACAGAAGAAAACCCACCACAACCAGAAGAAAACCAATCATTGTCTTTAGTGCAATTGGTTAACTTCTGTTTACAAGACCTTTTACTGTACCTGTTTTCTCACCTATGTAACTTTGCAAGTAATTGAATCAAATTTCAGTCATATGCACAAAAGGCTGAAACATTTAGTGCTTTTTGAATTGTTTGCTCTCATATGAGATCACTATGTAATGTGCCTTAGCATGTTTTGTAGCTCATTATGGGTTTTACAGTTTTCACAGATTCATAATAACTATTCTTGGTTCTCATGGTTATTTTATTTATTTTTCAGGGCATGGGATGAATAATAGTTTATGAAAGAAATACAGTAAAAGCGCTCTACTATATTAAAATTACCATGTTCTGACTTAACCAAAGCTCAAAAATGTGTTTCTCATAGGCATTAGCAGTTTAAATTCAGTGATCCATTTCACACACTCTAAGGAGTCTCGTAATATTAAGTTATTCTTTTTAGATTCTCCTAGTGATTGTCCCTCAAATTTTTCCTTGAATTCTGACTGATTTGGGAGTCGGTAGCAACCTGAATTTTTTTTAATTAGGCCATAGTATGATTAATAGGTCTACCTTGGTCACTGGTGGAAGGTAAGATTGCCAGATAGGAGGGAAAAAAAAGAAGAGTTGGATTTATATCCCCCCTTTCTCTCCTGTAAGGAGACACAAAGGGGCTAACAATCTCCTATCCCTTCCCGCCCCCCACAACAAACACTCTGGCTGTTTCTGCATGGCCAAAAAACAGTGCCGTAGTGATGGAAAAAACACTGTCCCTGGGGTGCTGTTCACACAGGAGGCGTCGTCCTCCCCCCCAAGTGGCACAAAGACGCCGCTTTCAAACCTTGCTCAGGGGGCAAGGTTTTTAGAATATGCTGGCTTCCACCTGTTTCCGAGCAAACAGCAGCGGGTGGAAGCCGACGTATTCCCTGTGCCACTCCCAAATGGCTTTTTACCTTGTCCTGGCTTCCGTCGCTCTGAGAGGCCAGGGGACACGCTTCCTGGCCTCCATCGCTGCAGCCGTTGCTCTGGCCATGGGGGCATGTCACCTGACCTCTTCAGAGTGTTGGAAGTCAGGGAGAAGGTAGGAAGCTGTTGGGGGAACGGTGTGGCTCTGCGGAGCCTGCTTCGCCAGCTGCGCAGCCCGTGGGGCTGTTCGTGCGAACGGCCCCAGGGCTGGCATTGGCATGAATCATGCCGATGCAGCCCCACAAATCTGGCCGTGCAGAAACGGCCTCTATGAGGTAGGTGGGGCTGAGAGAGCTTAGAAGAACTGTGACTAGCCCAAGGTCACCCAGCTGGTGTGTGCCAGAGTACTCAGGCTAATCTGAATTCCCCAGATAAGCCTCCACAGCTCAAGCTGCAGAGAGGGGATTCAAACTTGGTTCCTCCAGATTAGAGTGCACCTACTCTTAACCAATATGCCACTGCTGCTCTCATTGAGGTTGGAAAACTCTTGGAGAGTCCCAGAGTATACTAACAGGTATGTTTCAAGTAGGCTACTCTTTCCAGATTTCTGTGTCTAAAATAAAGAACTTCACATTATGTACATTGTCTATAATATATAATCCAGCAAACCTGTCCATAGTGATAGAGAATCCTTGTTCTTAACACACACACAATAAACAAGAACTTAGTTTTAAAAAAGTAAGGTTCACACTGAATTGATTGAATATGTCACAGCCAGCCTTGACTATGTCCCCTAAAAGGATATTTCAGCTTATTATAAGGCACAATTAAGTAGTGTGTGGCAAGCAAAGAATTTTGTATAAACAAATGCATGATGTAAAGAACAGTATTTCTAAGCCAACTGAATAAAGACTGTTTTAATAGGCCTGAAAGACCAAGGGCTCCACTGTGTCTCATTTTAAAGAATATAACAGAAACACATCCTGGATATGCTCATAACCAGGCCTCAGTTGCCCTTTGTGACGATGCAGAGGGGAATATAATATCACTTAATGTTTAACTTGTGTTACCTCAGCTAATTTGTTTGGTCAACAGGGTTTAGATCAGGGCAGATATTCTGGTGTATGTGAATGGGCAAGTCACACCGAAATGTCATATGTACATGAATCACCTACCCTATAATATATAGCATTGTTAGGTGCCCCTATTTCTCTTCTCTCTCTCTCTCTCTCTCTGTTTTTGTAATTGGAGGGCCAGAATCACAAAGTTCAAAGTCCTGGACCTTTAAAGTCTTAGATAGATTGGATCGAGAATCCTTGGACCATCTTCATCCTGAAGGACCATCTTCTCCTGTGCCAGTTCACTGTTGAAGCTCTACCATTGGAGCCATGCCTACAGAGGAGAGGCCAGAAGTGACCAGAGATAGGTCTTTCTAGGTGCTACTACCCTGCCTGTTGAACACCCTTTCCTTCAAGGCTTGCCTGGTGCCTACTCTATTCTCTTTTAGGTGCCAAGCCAAAATCTTTCATTTCACCTCCGGCTTTTCATTAAGGTGTTGATCTTTTTATATTGTTTGACAGAACTGGCTTAAAACTGTTTTATGAGAATACTTTTAGGCTGTTAAATATTTTATGCCAGTTTTATGCTCTAAGTTTTTAATGGCTGGGTTTTAATAGTTTCTTCATGTTTAACCATTTTAAAATGTCATTTCCTGATTTTATTTTATAAGGTGCCTGAGGCAAGTTGTGTGGAGAGGTGGTAAAGGCATTTTTTTCCTACAGATATAGATAAATAAATAACTTTGATTTCCTTTGGAAGTACACTGTTGTGGACAGCCAGGAGACACAATGTAGAATTATTTTGTTTAAACCATTGCACTGCAAAAACAACACTATATGTATTATGTGAATCAGACTTGTAGATAAAGATAATCAAGGAATCTTAATCTCTATCATTTATTTCTTTATTATTTATTTACTCTATACCCCTTTTTTCCCCAATGGGGGGCCAAGACAGCTTAAATCCGTGGTGGTGAACCTTTGGCACTCCAGATGTTATGGACTACAATTCCCATCAGCCCCGACCAGAATGGCCAATTGGCCATGCAGGCCGGGGCTGATGGGAATTGTAGTCCATAACATCTGGAGTGCCAAAGGTTCACCACCACTGGCTTAAATCATTCTCCTCTGCTCCATTTTATCCTTACAAAAACCCTGTGAAGTAGGTTAGGCTGAGTGTGTGTGACTGGCCCAAGGTCATCCAGCAAGTTTCCATAGCAGAGTGGAGATTTGAACCTGTGTCTTCCAGATCCTACTCTAACCACTACACCATACTGTCTCATCATCAATGACTGGCCAATTTCTGATATTCATTGTGGGTGGAAGGAATGTCTATGTGCGTGTGCGTGTGCATGTGGGGAGAGTATGTGGGATCACAACTGCCAGTTCCACTCCAACGTATGTATCAGCTCAAATTGTATGGAGGGATCTTAATATGTGCTCCAGATCTAGAGTAAATTCTAATGTATATGTTCATTCCTTCCCACAATGAATATCCAAAAGGTCTTCTGATGCCAGGTCATCTGGCAGCAATGGCCGTGTCTTTGTCTTATTTGTTTCTATCGAGATAAATTTTCAGATGCAGAAATGAACCCCACAGTGGGGGTGTGCAGGAGCCAAATGTACATAACTTGATGTCCAACACAAGGGAGGGCAGACTGGAGCAACAAACGTCGTAGATGGGGCACCTTGTTTATATCACCTCAGAGAGCTGATAACATGCTTATCACCGAGCTCCAAACCCGGCAGTCTAGACATTTCATCTAATTGTCTCTGCTCGGTAAGCGGCAGCCCCAGTGACATTCCAGGCTTTGACCTCTGCCCTGCCAACACCAAAACAAGGGCAGTCAGGAATCACACAATGTTATGTATTAAAGATTTTTTTTAAAAAAAAAGAAATAAAAGAAGCCAAGGGGTCAATTTACTGCCAGCATTTCAGTAATGATCTTTATTCTAGTGCACACTTCCCTCTCTGAGATTTTGCTTCATTAGCCCAGCATCTCTGCTCGGAATACCACCTCAACAAAAAAGTTACCGTCAGCATCACAACACATTAGCCAAACGATTCTCTTCAATACTGTAAACCAACACAAAACCTAGAACAAAGATTTAATCTTGGAAATGATCAGTTAACGTTCGGGGTGACTTTCTCCATTGCATGCATTTGCTCTGTCCTGCATTTCCGTCGTCTTGAATGTGTTGTTCACATAAAACACATTAGATCAAAGGCAGAACTGGTTTTTTTTAAACGACAGAAATGCATTATTTGCTCAGATGCAGGCAAGAGGGAACAGGTGGGAGCCAAAATAGATTGATAGTGTCTCACCTGGCATAATTCAGCATATAAGTGTCAATGGATTTGTGCCAGTTTACACCTGCTGATGATCCTGCCCCTCTATTTTCATATGTGCTAAAGGTGTAAAAAGTGAAAATAACAAACATTGATTGCCAAAGGGGATTTTGAAGCTCAGATGCAGATCAGAAGGGTCCTAGCTTCAGAAATAAAATATATGAAAAGCTGTTTTGGGGAGGTAAATGAGAAAGAGGAACCTAATGTGTCAACTGATGTTTTCAGAAGTATTATACTGACAGGTTATATTCCCAAGGATACTAAAAGTGAAAAATATAACACCCATTATTCAAAAGGGGCAAAACATACAACAAGCAATTATAGTTTGATGCTGGTTGTGGGAAAACTATTAGGCAGCATTTTATGGGATTTTGGGAAACAAACAGCTTGAAAAGTGTAATTGGATTAGAGGCAGGCAACCTGGGAATTTTTGTTTTACCATAATGGCAAGATCTTAGAAAAGTATTGCTGTTGTGGGAGGTGATAGCTCTGAGTGGGGTGATTTACATTAGTTGGATGAAAGTCTGAAAACGGGTGCTGTGTGCCCGGTTCCAGAATGTTCCTTTAGAAAACTGTGACACCATGAACTGAAGCTGTTTGTTGGAGTGTGACAGGAAAAAAAAAACTTCCTGTGAAACATGGCCCCCTATTTCGAAAATTTATTCAGAACAAAGCAGGGTATAACTCTCTTCCCCATCTTTACAACTGCCCTCAGGTAGGTTATAAGCAGCCCTGTACATCACCCAATGGCAAAGTGGGGGTTTGAACTCAAGTCTCCCTGGTCCTAGTCCAATACACTAAACACTACACAACATCAATTCTCATATGGGGCTTTGCCTCAACTAAATTATCATCTCTCTGTCAACCTCTTGCTTGGTTCTGGGCAAGCCCCTTAGGTTAGGCTAGATTATTTCTCATGCTAAGTGAGCTAGCTAACAGAGCTCCAGGCAAATTTGGAGCCCCTGCTGTGATCTAATGACTTTGGAGCTCCACATTGTACAGCATGTGCCTCCCTCTGCATTCTGCTGTAAGCCTGCAAACATCCTCCACAGCCCACAACATGATAGCTCTTCCAGATTTGCTGTTCTTCCAGTGACAGATGAGGACATTTTTTTATTCTCCCAGGTTTTTAGATGAGACTGGGTGATTTGGTTTTCTCCTCCCTTTCCGTACTGTTGAGGTAATTGGATTTTAATTGTACTTGTTCATGTTTGCTCCCATTTAATCACTACTTTTTAACATTTTCTTGTTATGGTAAAATGCTATTACTACAAAGATACAATTTGCCAAGCAGTTGTTTAGGATAGTGTTTGTGCATGGGCCCTGTCCTCGATAGCTTTGGCTAGCCTGATCTTCTCAGATCTTGGAAACTAGCAAAGTCAGCCCTGATTAGTATTTGGATGAAAGACCACCAAGGAAGTCCAGGGGTGTTTTGGTTTTCCCTTCTCTGTACTGTAGCGGTCACTGGATTTTAGCTCTACTTGTTTATGCTTCATGGTATTTATCAGTTTGTTTTTTTAACTCTGTTTCCTGTGGAAATCTTTTTCTGCTGTTTTAATGTTGATTGGTCTTTGTAACAAACTTGAATAGTTTTTATGTGTTGTTAGCCAGCTACAGGAACCTGATTGCCTGGTTAAGGGGTGGGAATGCTTGATATAAATAAATAAACCAGCTTGTCTCGTGACTTATTATGTTGCTAGAAGTAAAGTCCATTTTAAATTAAAATAAAATGGGCACTAGATAGGGGGTGGGAAAGGGCAAGTCAGGGGGACCAATTGGGCTGATGGGATGGTAGCTGCTTTTCCTGCCTCCCCACCCCATCTACCACCTCCTGCTTCTCCTGGGCCCCCACCAACCTACCTTTTACTTCTGTCACCTGGTAAGTGTTTGGGCCTTTCCCCACTTTTCCCTCTACCACCGTCGCTGCGCGCTACTCACTGCACGCATCATTTCTGGTGCGCGCCCGTGCTTCCCCACAACCTCGCGCTCTGCGCTGGGTCATCAAAAGGTGCTGTTTTCTCCAGCACCAGGAATGATGTGCGCTGAGGGGGTGCGACAGCGGCAGCGTCAGGGCGGCTGCGTTGTTGCCGCCCCTGTAGTGGGGAGTGCTGCGGGACCCCACGCTACTTGGCCCGAGTAGCGTGCAACAGAAGGTAAGTGGGGAGAGGCCCTATGTCTTGGTCTTTGGGTTGGGGGAGGATGGTTGGGAACTGAGGAGGGTGCTGCCTGGACCGGCAAGGAGGGCAGCTTGGCATTCATGCCCCACCAGGCCCAGCCTGGCACTGCCCTGCTGGCCCAGTTTGCTGTTTGGGGGTTGGGAAAGCTGTTGGAAATGAATTGTCAATTCATTCCAGCCCTTACTCAGTTATGTATTAGGATGATAACCACACAACAACAAAAAATAAGATACTTTTGTGCTGAACTGCTTATTTTAATCAAATGATCTGAAAGTTGCAGGGGAAGATAGAACTTGCAAAGAAATAATTAATGGCTGCTCTTAGGGATAAATCTACTGTCTCTGTGGGGCAGTAGATACCCGCCCTCCTACAAAAGTAATTTTAATGCAGACAAAGGCAAAAAAAATATATGTCTGGGAGCAATGCTCCAAAAAGAGAGACAGTGTATTAAGGAGCAACACAGCATACTGATCAGAAAAGGGATTTGGGGGTTATCGGAGGAAAGAAATCCTTCAAACCACCATTGTATTGTGGCTGTTAAAAAAATTACAACCTAAACTTCAGGAAGACTCAACACAAGTGGGAATCTGAGAAAATGGCAGTGATGTTGAACTGCCTCCACTCCAGCCCATACCTGCCTCCGCTCCAGCCAAAGAGAGAGGGCCTTAGCTGAATTTGATGTTTGCTTTTAAAAATTTATTTCTGCCCCTTCTCCATTGGATGTACCTGAAGCAGCATACAACAGTATAAAAATGCTTAAGCAAAAACATTGTAAACAAGCATAAGCAATGATGGGATGTGGAATAGTATAGTACAGTCTGCGCTGTACAGATCGATCACGTCAGATCTCAGAAGCTAAGCAGGTTAGTATTTGGAAGGGAGACCTGCAAGGAAGTCTGTGCAGAGGAAGGCAATGGCGAACCACCCAGCTGCTTTATCACCGCACAAAGGCACAGGGCTGGAAGGTGTGGGGAAGAGCCCCATGCCATGGGCCTGATCAGGAATGGTCCTTGTGGCATTTTAAAAGCACTTTAAAATGACGACAGTGTCCTCATGGCTGCCACAAGGACACTGTCACATTTAGTTTGGCCCTAACTCACACCAGTCAAATATCATCCAGAAAAGTGAGAGCAGGGACCATCGGTGAAAACAAATATTTGGAACAACTGTTAACGAATATAAGTGTATCTATGGATAAAGTGTGTGTGTGGACAGACAGACAGACAGACAGACAGACATGGACACATAACCTAGGATAATTTACTGTGATTGGCAACAAGTCCTCCTTTTAAAGAAAGAAATGCTGAGGGTGGATGAGAACTTAAACAGAAATCCACTGACACCTTATAGAGCAATGCAGTTTATACCATTACAAGCTTTCGTTCAGTCACAGCTCACTTCCCACACTTGAACAAACCGTAATCCAACAGAAATCCCTCAAACACCCTTCGGGATAATCACACTTTGCAGCATTTCCTAGAAACCACCAAGGTCAGTGCCCTCTTCATTTCTCCAGGAAAGTCGTTCCAAAAGAGAAGTGGAGGCATCGCTGCAAAAGCAGTGATTGTCCTGAGGCGGCTCTCGTAACCTTTGCTGAGGGCACAGACAGAAGAAGCCATTGGGAAATTAAGCTGGTACACAAATTTATACTGGAAGAGATGGTACAGTAATCACACATTACTGGGGAAGAAGGGAAGACTTTGAAGTTTTCTCATACACATCTGGCAAGACCCTGTCAGAACAGGAACAATTGGATCTTGGTCTGATCTAGCTAGGTAGTTCATACATGCTTGGAGTAGGGATCTACGGTGTCTTCCAAATAGCATTACAATGGTGGGGCAGGGGGGAAGTACTTTCTCAGTCTGCAGTGTGTAGTCCACATCCAGCCCCTGCAGGTAGCATTCCATGTTCTTAGGAAGCCTATCCATCCCAGCTCGCCCAATAACAATATCATTATTTAGCATTTATATAGCACAATAATATCATTAATATCAAAAACAGCATAATGATATCATTTAGTATTTATAGAGCACATTCCATGTGCTCGAATCACTTCCTGTACATTTTTTAACAGCAATATTTACAATGTTCCTGAATTATCACTCCCAGGCAATGAAACAGGCAGGGGGTAGGAACTACACGGACCTCTTTCTCCCCAAGCTGCCAACCCCCCTCTCCCAATAACTAGAGTTTCAACAGATCATTGCATGCATTTTATGAGAGATTTTGAAGAATTTTTTTTTCTGATGGTGCTAAAGCCTACCCTTTTTTTTTAACGTGACACGGTTCAGTTCCTTTTAAATGCCGTAAGGAATTAACTGGAAAGTTGCAACACCTCCGTTACTCTCTGTATAAACACACACACACACATATTATATATAGATTCATATCTCAATCAGGGACACAGGAGTGAGAGGCAAGGTAACCAGAGCAGCATGTAAATCTGAATAATGGTACATATAAATACAGAAGTAAGTCGATTTCCTTCCCATATGGAGAGAATTAGCATCCTCTTTGGAGTGGAAAACTGCTTTATTTGTGTCTCTTTCGGTGTCCAACCCACTCCCTTTAACATGGCTCAAAGGAGAGATCGGAGGGGAGCTGCATCCACTGGTTAATGAATGGTGCTTAAAAAAAAGAAAGAATGATGAACCCAGGTGCCTTGGGGATGCGTGGGAGAGGACTCGAGTTAGGGAAAGGATGAGCAGGGATAGGAATAAGGGTTGCCTCAGAACAGTGGAATCTAAAGGTCCTGAAGGTGGTTCAGTTACACCGACTTCTCGTTCTGACCCTAAGTGGGCCCAATGGGATGTCGTTGCCCACCTTGGCAGGACTTAATGCTTAGTCATAAATCTAGACCGAAAGCAAGGAGGAGGAGGGGGTGGAGGAGGGGAAGAGAGATGTGTCTTGTAAATGCTGAAGTGTCAGCAAAAGCTCTTTAACTCCAGCTTCATAACTTGAGAAATATTTTATCACCCTAGTGAGCCAAACCTCTGAAAATCGATAGAGCCTGAGAGTCGGCGGTATTGATTCGCAAGCCGGAGTTGTATTGAAATATTCATGACAGTGTGTGTGTGTGTGTGTGTGTGTGTGTGTGTGTGTGTGTGTGTGTGTGTGTGAGAGAGAGAGAGAGAGAGTATGCCAGAGGTGGTTGGAGAATGTAATGCATTTTCATTTCAAATACATTGTTGATTATGAGGTTCAAAACAGCAACACTTTCGAAGACTCTGGATTTGCTTGCCCTGCAGGCAGATGAAGAGAAATGCATTTGTGTGTGTGTGTGTGTGTGTGTGTGTGTGTGTGTGGTGGCAGGGGGGGCAGTTGTTTGTTTGTTTTGCTTTCTTAACTGGTCAAAGTATGGAGGGAAGAAATAATAAAAAGACCAGGGAGATCTGATAAAATTAGCACCTGGCTCTCCTGGGGCCTGGTGAAGCTGCTTTGTTTGCAAAGCCAATTTGGACACCGGCTCCTTTGATCTTCACTTTCAGTATTTGAGCAGGCACGTTAGTATCACTCATTTCATATGTGATTTGGGATTCAAGTTTCTTCAACAATCTAAAAAGCAGTACATTAGATGGGGAATTGTCTACCGACCGACTTAGAATCCCAATACCCCTGATACTAATTTGATGTGATGCATTTCACCAGATGTGTCTACCTGAACAATGTTTGATGCCCAAGAGAATCGGGTTGCTGCTGTACAGTATTAAACTTGGCTCCTTCTTCCCCCCAAACAGCCCCCACCTCTTTTGAAAAGCGATTGGATGAAAAATAGGATCTATAATACCGTTCTGCATAGTGATGTGAGAAGTTAACAAGTGTCTGAGAATTGAAACTGGGCTTCAGACAAAGGAATCAAACTTTTAAAAGGCATCTTTTAATGAAGATACAAAGGGAAATGCTTTTTTCTCCTTAAAGGGATGTAGTGGTTCTTCTAGTGAATCCAATACATACTCTATCTTTCCTATGGCGTATTTAACTAATCTTGAAGTACCTAAACATTGGAGTGGTTTTATCTGGCACAATGCCACACCCTCCCTCCAGCAGTCCTTGTAGGCGGATACAGGAAGATTCCTTATCAGAAATCTTATCCCTGTGAATCTGCACATATAGAAATAATATAACACATGTTTCTCCAGTGTCAGTATTATTAAAAATATACATACTAATTTTATTTTGCCACTGCTGCACAGATTTCTAGGTCACACAGGACAATTTTATACTTCCTCACTGCTTACAGATACCAGTCCTGATACAACATAAGAGTGTTGCCATGTTTTGTGCAGCTGCACTGGAAATACACCGTAGGATGGTCTGTGCTATAAATCAGGCTTAATGAATATTACGGTTGTCTTATTAAGGTATACTGTGATTTGATAGCTACAGTCTTAGAATCATAGAGTTGGAAAAGACCACAAGGGCCATCAAGTTTAACCCCTGCAATGCAAGAACACATAATCAAAACACTCTTTTTATTGGCCAATTTGATTGTTCTCTTAGGCCTACCCCCTTTTTGTTTCCTTTTAACATTTACATTTTATCCTTATGTTCCTATACTTTTCTTGTGTTCCCTTTTTTTATTCTTTTATATATATTTGTTTTAACATATCTTATCTTTTAGTTGGTTGCATTTTATCTACCTTAATGCTGGTTTATGACCATAATAAAGATGGACTGGCTGACTGAAAAAGTGCCTCAGAACCAGATTTTAAGACATTGTTCTCTTGAGCCTTGGGTATGCCAACCTCATTTTCCAGCAGGGTATAGACCAGGGGTAGGGAACCTGCGGCTCTCCAGATGTTCAGGAACTACAATTCCCATCAGCCTCTGTCAGCATAGCCAGTGTGCGGTAGAACGGTAAAGGTACTGAACATGTTTCCTGGAGTTCAGTATAATTTGAGAGACTTTTCAGACAGAGAAGTGAAGGTGAAGCAATGAACACTCAATGACAAGTATATCATAAGGGTCCCTGTGGGGATAATGACCACTTTGTTAACTTCTCTGTTTGGTGTCCTACTATGTTATAGGAAGTGAGCTTAAAAATAAAACCAAACGAAGATGCTGTAAGCCCAGAACTTGGAACACAATGCATCAAAGGGAAGCAGCTATTGTGGACATGCCCAAAGTTCTTGCCCAAACATTTTGTAGTCTTCAAGAGAGTAGCACACCAGTGTGGTGTAGCAGTCATCAGATTTCCAAGAAAATGTTTGCCTTGTTAACATTCATGTTGTTTTTATGGCCCTTGGCACCAGATAAATGTTTCAAACTTGAACACTCCTCATCTGCCTTGTCTACTCGCATTGACTTTCACTTGCCCACACTGTCAGTTAACCCTGTTATCCAAGACAACTTCTGTGG
Organism: Sphaerodactylus townsendi; assembly: GCF_021028975.2. Lineage (NCBI taxonomy): Eukaryota > Metazoa > Chordata > Lepidosauria > Squamata > Sphaerodactylidae > Sphaerodactylus > Sphaerodactylus townsendi. The sequence goes on from NC_059436.1 coordinate 2,750,907, forward strand.
TTTGGTTACTGTTATGCCAGGCCTCATTATGCCACATGTGGGTTTCCTCAGCCAATAGGATTAAATAGAAATGTGGGCAAGCTAGGGCAAAGCCAATGAGGGCAAAGCGGTTTTAAAAAGGGGTGAGGCAAAGTGGCATGATCCTAGTCCCCTCTATGTGACTTCCAGTGGTATATTCCTTTCAACCACACCTCCTTTCCAGTTCGGGGTATCATACTGCCATATATTAGGCCACCAGCTCATAGGATTTATACATGAGTACCTAGGGAAAGAAGAATTAGAGACCTAATGTCTGGGTCCGCTTCCATAATGACCACTTTGTGGTGCCTTGTTTGCTCATTGTTTTCCAAGAGTACTTCAAGACCAGAATAGCACTGTGCAGATTCAGAAATGCAGCATCTTTCTTAAATTCCCAAAGGCCGTATATATTTTTCATTCATTGCTTTGTCTCTGGAGAGCGTTTGCAACCTGAATCCTCTCAGCAAGATCGTACTGTTTGCAATTTTATTTATTAAAAGTTTTCCACCCTGCCTTTCTAAAAATCGGAGACTGCTAAGAACAAACAAATAAGAATGCCGAAATAATAAATGGATGGAAAACATCCTGGGCTTAATTAAAGATACACATTCATTCTTCTAAACACCATAAAGCAACCAGTTGAGTGCCATTTCACATTTCAGCAGGCAGGTCAAAGGGATTGGGAGGGGCAAGCATTCCCAGTTAAGAGTTAAAAACCTGCTATTATACTATGCTATGCTATAGTTTTGTCCCTCCCTCACGTAGGGGCCATGAGTTTATTTATGCTAACTCACAGAGACTTATGGATCCAATTGCTTTCCAGAATACTCCAAGGGACTTGTCTGGACCTTCCAGCAGTTGTCTGGACCTGCCAGCAGTGATTGAGATCTGGAATTTAGGCCTGCAGGAAGCCATTGACTGAATTGCTTTCCATTGCCATGTATGCTCTCGAACCTCCCCAGCTTCCTTGTATACAGAGGAGCTGAAGGACACAAAGAGAAAATGCTTAAATGCTTAGAAAGACAATGGCCCTTTCCGCACGGGCCAAAAACGGCAGCCTGGGGACGGCAAAAACGCCGCCCCAGGCCGCTGTTAAGCATTGCAGGCGGCTTCACTGAAACGCAGCAGCAGCAGCTTTGACCTATTTCTCCCTTCCCCTCCCTCAGAGCGTAAGGCCAGGCCATCCTCAAAAACACCCCTTTTTGAAAAAAAACAGGCGTGTTCCCCTGCCCGGTTACGGTGCTGAGTAGCACCTAACCCGAGAACGCCTGTTCCCTACTCTTCCTCTCTTACCGCCACTTGCACTCATGGCTGTGCATTAGCCCCGCTGTCTTCCTAAGCCCCGCTTCACGCTTGTCCCTCTGACCCCTGGAGGTGGGAGGGCAGCGAATGGGCGTAGTGAAGAACAACAGGGCTTTGACTCAAGGCAGCTAAGGTAGTAAGAGAGGAGAGACAGGAAAGAAGCTGACTTATGCCTTGATTACCGCCTCTCCCATGCCCGACCTCTGCTGGGAGGCTGCTTCCTGATGCGTCTTGACAGGGCAGGACGGCCTCCCACCGCCACGCTTGGCAAGAATTCTTGCTGGGCGATGAGAGGCTCTCGAGACGGGAATTATCTTGAGGAAGGAGCCAATGAAAAATGTCACAGCTAAAAGCCAAATTGTTATCCATTTCAGGAACTGCTACAAGTCAACTGCCAAATCAGTCAAAACAATAGTGCTGGACCCGAACTATACGATGGTCCATTCTGCACAGCACAATTAAGAACTTATCTTAGAGGGATGGGAAAAAAAAAAAGAAGCATCTCAGGGAGAAATTTTACACAGCTTTTCCCCCAAGATGTCCCGGGAAAGCCTTATTTTAGCTCAAGCCACCTTTTTTTGAAGTCTCTGAAATGTGGACTTTTCCCCCCTGAAGTCATCTGCAAGTTGTCTCCTGCTAGCTGTGCAGAGCTCAGGAGCTGAGGAAATGTCATATTTTCCTCTGCCAATGGCACCTGACATTTTGTGCTTCAGGGATTCTCCATGCATGCAGCTATTGGGTGAAGGTTACCCCTGAGACGAACTTTGTTTTGCAGGCTCTTGATCCCTGGGTACCTTTTCATTTAAAGTTGTACTTGGCTCATCCTGTCAATTCTGGCAATATATAGTTTTTCACTTTTAAAAATTTTCAGTGAGCTTTCTTTGAAGCTACACAGACAGGATACGAAAGTTGGCTGTGATTCCGAAATTGTTTCTGCGAAGACAGTTAATCGAAAATCCAAGAAGGGAAAACTATATTTTGCCAGAATTGGCAGGATGAGTTGAGAACAGCCATGTACTTTTCAAGCAAGCCTACAAAGAAGCCTTCATCACAAAGATTGGAAGGGCAGGAGAAGACGGCTCATTCTGTGTTGTGGGGATTCTCTGTGTTTAACTGGGAGAGCTGTACGCTTGCAAAAACCATTTGGCAAACCTACAGCAAAACTTGTGCAATTTAATAAAAATGTTATATTGTCTTTGTTTTATCGTTTGGGCCAGTACAGTGTTGCAGAACTGCTGCAAAGGTGCCAAGAAAGCACACTGCTGAACAATATAGAACACCAGGCACAGGTATTTCTACCCTGTATACCCAGCTATATCCTCAAGCTATTTCTACTTCATACCCACACCTGCCCACGCACACATGAGTAGTGCTGCATCGCTTACAAATTAATAACAGTCCTTTCTCCCTTTTTCCTTGATCAAGATTTACCTTGCCTAAATGATTTTAATGGACACTGCCAGTATTTATTATTTGTATTTATTCCATGTTCGAGTTCTTAACTAGCAATACATGAATGCCTCCACTGCCAATAACAGGGAAACATTCTCGGAATTGTGAGATACTAAAAATAGCGAGTGTTACATACAAACAAATAAGAACAGTTCACCCCCGACACTTCTTGAATGTAATAGTGAATGTTATTACTCAGAGGTAGTCATTGCCAAATTGCCGTATATAAATTAAAAAGCTAGCATATGGCATAAAATGTACCATGCCATACAAACACTTGCTGTGTGTAAATAACAACTGTAGCTTGAACAGCAGTGGCATTTCTGCAACTGTATCACCAGGCAAACATGTGGGGTTGGGTTGCTGTTATTATTACATAAACCCAAACTACGAAACAGCTAAGGATGTGCAAATACCCTTTCTCCCGTTCTTTTATTGTTCTGTAAAGGTGCTGCATTTCATTTAACTTCACTTTACTTAGAATAGTTTGTAATTCTTGAATTGAAGAATGAACAATTTCTTTCCTCCCATTTGTGTGTGTGTGTGTGTGTGTATGGCCAATGTGTGAATACTGATTTTGTGCAATCACCCCCACCCACAAACTTTTTACTGATATACCAAAGTCCTCCTGTATCTTTGTAAAACACTACACTAAATAAATAAAATTCTGAACATTAACTCCTTTCATTGTAGATGGTGTTTTATCCACTCTGTGGCTCATTCCGCACATGCAGAATAATGCACTTTCAAACTGCTTTCAGTGCTCTTTGAAGCAGTGCGGAATAGCAAAAAATCCACTCTGCAAAACAATTGTAAGGAAAAGTGGTTTGAAAACGCATTATTTTGCCTGTGCGGAAGGGGCCATGCATTCAATAATAAAGCACCAGATGAAAAAAAAATCATTCTGCAATGTTATCCCCAGTGACACCATGATTGCTTTTTTGTAGTGTTTTATAGTTACTTCAGTACCATGGGAGGGGCAAGAGAGATGCAAAGGATGAAAGGGGAGCAAAGTACATGCAGAATTACTTGCATAAATGAATGCATCAGTTCCACTTCAGAAACAAGACTGGATTATTTGGAAATTGAACATCTGGGGATAAATTCAGGGAGGAGGAATTGGGAAGCATCCCTATGAGCTGCTGCATTTTTTGTTTTTTTGTATCCCATTGTTCTTAGAGTAGAAACAGGGATTTACAAATATGCCCAGGGCATTTTTTCTTTTGTGTTTTGTACATATTTGTTATATTTGTTATGACTTTATTGTCCAGCTAACTTTCTTCGCTAGTTTCCCCAATTTGTTTAATTCTTTTTAGTATACACCACTTAAAACAACATTTTTACTATATACAGGTTTTAAAAAACTATATGCCCAGTTTTATTTCATTTTTTATTGTACCATTCTCTCTCTCTCTCACTTGGCATTTTTTACAATATTCAGTATTACCACCTGTATACAAAACAGGCGTCCATTTTAACATCATTGTTACTAGCAACCAACATTATTTTGACCTGGGAAAGATGACTGTAATTTCATCCCACCTGCTGAAAACCATGAGAGGAAGCCCAACTTTGTGCTGCAATTCACCATGTAAGCAATGCTTTGTAGATGTCATCCTCAAAATAAAACCCCCAGAACTGATGAAAATAAACAGGCTAGACAGAATGAAGTGAGTTCAGAAAAGATGCCACGGAAAAAGTCTGGGGACTGCAGAAAGGCATGGGAAATGTTTTGAAGAGATTGCACACCAAGTCGAAATGTTTTGAAAATGTTTCAGCGAAAGAATAGCTTTTCTTGAGGATGCTTTTAAAACATCTTTAGGCTGGAAAATAAAATGTATTGGGGTAAAAACTGCAGAACTCCTCAGAGGAAATATTTTATTTCCTGCCTCAGAATGTTTTAAAACATCTGTGCAGAAAGGGCCTACATGATGCTACAGAATACTCTTGTGTCTGTCTTGATAGTTGCTTGAAAAAATGTTAGTAACTTGATGGAAATATACCAGCAGGGTCTCTCTGACACTGCAATTGCTGCAGTCGTTTCTTTGTCTTTCAAATGCCATATAATTGCTAATGTAATTAGTGATGTATACAGAGGGGGGCCGTGCAATTACCAAGTCCTAAGATCAAGTAATTAATGTTCTGTCAACAAAACAGCAACTGTTTCATTAACAGTTGCCTGGATCCAAGTGGCAAATATAATCAAAGACAAACCCAGCAGTCCAGGACATTAGCCAGACTGTTTAATGGTTGCCCCCGAATATGCACAGAAAACTTAAACCCAGAACAGCAACAGCAGCCATTCAAGTTAGTGCGAGCAAGGTAGAACACAAGGCTCAGTCCCAGGACAAAGTAACTGGAACCAGCTTTCACTGAGCCTTCATATCCTGCTTTGTTTTCCCAGTCTCCACTATTCCTTTCTGGTCAGAGAGGCAATCGCTTGTCTCTTCTTGTTAGCCAAAACTGCACTTCTTATGCCTGGGAACAGGGTAAAATCTTCTTTCCCCCAATGACCTCTTTCACTTTCCTCAAGTCAAGTTTCCCCAAAATGCAAACAGCTGACACATTCATGCTCAACAGTTAGAATGCTTGTGAACATTCCATGGCATCAAGGTAGTTTAATTAATAGAAAGAAGCAACATAGTTGTAGCACCAGACCAACTGAGATGCTGCAAGATCTCTCTTTTATTCTAAAGCAGTCCAAAAGAGGGCAGGGAGAGCATGATTGTGATTAGGTAATGGCTATTCATTCTCCCTTGCTCCACTTTTTTGACCTCAAATGCCCACTTTGGAATGGTTGCATGCCTCCCCGGAGGAAACAGACAGGCACCATAAGGACAACTGAAATACTTCTCATAGTGGAACAAATAAAAACTCAGATGAGCATACAAAATAGGAACATAAGAACATAAGAACATAAGAACAAGCCAGCTGGATCAGACCAGAGTCCATCTAGTCCAGTTCTCTGCTACTCGCAGTGGCCCACCAGGTGCCTTTGGGAGCTCACATGCAGGATGGGAAAGCAATGGCCTTCTGCTGCTGCTGCTGCTCCTGAGCACCTGGTCTGCTAAGGCATTTGCAATCTCAGATCAAAGAGGATCAAGCTTGGTAGCCATAGATCGACTTCTCCTCCATAAATCTGTCCAAGCCCCTTTTAAAACTATCCAGGTTAGTGGCCATCACCACCTCCTGTGGCAGCATATTCCAAACACCAATCACACGTTGCGTGAAGAAGTGTTTCCTTTTATTAGTCCTAATTCTTCCCCCCAGCATTTTCAATGAATGCCCCCTGGTTCTAGTATTGTGAGAAAGAGAGAAAAAATTCTCTCTGTCAACATTTTCTACCCCATGCATAATTTTGTAGACTTCAATCATATCCCCCCTCAGCCATCTCCTCTCCAAACTAAAGAGTCCCAAACGCTGCAGCCTCTCCTCATAAGGAAGGGGCTCCAGTCCCTCAATCATCCTTGTTGCCCTTCTCTGCACTTTTTCTATCTCCTCAATATCCTTTTTGAGATGCGGCTACCAGAACTGGACACAGTACTCCAGGAGAAATGGTTCATGTCCCTTGCCTTTCAGTCTGGGTCTTTCGCAGCTGATTTTTCAGGATAAAAATGCTCTGGAAGTACTATTTCCCAGCAGTTTATTTTGAGAGCCAATGGCTGAAGGATTAAGATTTGTGCAACCAGTCTTCAAATTCTCTCTCTCATGAAACTGTAGTAAATAATCATTTTTGGAAGAAGCTAGGCTAGAACGCTTCATCCTGATATGTTATGGCAATAATCCTAAGAACAGTTTCCTGAAAGTTTCATTGACTAAAACGGGACTTGCTTCTACGTAGTCCTGGTTAGGATACTTCCTTACTTCATGTGAACCCTCACACCTAAATACTAAATACTTCTCTTCTTTTGAATCTTCAGACTACATTGATAATTGCATATCTAATGTCTAAAGGCATTCACATTTTGTGAGTGGGGGTTAGTTTTGTAATCTCTCACCAATGGCTAATTCACAAGTGCATCCATATGCCTTGATTTCTGCTGTGCCTCATAATGGAACATTTAAACTGACTTCATGAGAAAGATAGCATCACCAGAGACGGGAAGTGTGGTGGAAGTGCTATAGAGATGCTGCCCTCTGCAATGTCTGCTCTGTGGTGCTTATTCACACATGTTAGAGCAGCCCCCTTATGTTGCATATAATTGGGAAGTGGGTGGTTTTGAATAAACCAGCCTTATTGCTTGGGCTTCAAGCTTTGAGAAATACTTGAGATTTTGGGGGTGAAACCTGAGGTAGGCGGGGTTTGGGGAGGGGAGGGACTTGAGTGAAATATAATGCCATAGAGTCTACCTTCCAAAGTGGCCCTTTTCTCTAGGAGAACTGATCTCTCATCTGGAGATCGAATGTAATCCTGGGAGTTCTTTAGCTATTACCAGGAGTCTGGGAACCCTACACTATTGCCGCCCATGTGTTAGGATAGGAATCCAACATTACTTCCACTGTACCTTCATATAGAGAGAAACTTGTTCTGGATTATTCCCTCTTTTCCCAAACCATTTTGAAAACTCTTAGCCCAGTTAAATAATATACAATACCCCAAAGGGAGTGAAATGGAGATGCAGAGGCAAAAACAGACTTCTGAGATCAGAAACACAAAGGATTGCAAAAAGTATCTGATCTTGCCATTCTGTTCAGTGTGTGTCATTATATCAGAGGGTTATTAAAGAGCAGTTTAAAACTGCGGTTGATAGACTTTTTGACTTCAGAGAGAGACATAATCTTTGATGTCAGCTGATTAAGGATTCATTTGCTTGGACAAACAGGCATACAAATAAACAAAGCCTTGATTCCCCCTCTTCCCTGTTGCTTGTGAGCTGAAATGATTCTAAAACTTTATATCAAGTTCAAACTAAGAAACGTCAGGAAGATGAAGGAGTCTGTTTTGTAATCTATTATCCGATTTCAAAGCTTTGCTTCCATGATGCATCCCGATTTGCGTTCCCAGCAGGAGAGAGAGGGGACGAAGAGCTGCAGAATGATAATGCACTGGCAGCAGGATGTCAGTTCTGGTGATGTGAATTTACTCTTTGATAAAACCATTGAGGTTTGCCTGAATCCTAGTGTGGTGTATCAGTGCCATGAAGGCAGTGGCAGACTGCTAATGGAAACATGGGGTATCCATTTTCCAACAGATTTTGAGGAGATTCCTAAACCTTGTTATTGACTCATCTGCCGGTCAGTTCCACTATCTTCCATTTGTAATTTCTCCTTTCGATGGTATTTGGGCTCCCGTCGGTTCTGTGAACAAGATGGTGAGTGGACCATTTCTCCAGCTTGGCTTGATGCTTGTGAGGTGCTGTCTCTGTGCTACAGCCTCACTGTCTGCAGCGTCTTGGAAGAGCCCCACAGCTGCCTGCTAACGGAGTTAATGAGACACTTCTACATCCATAACCTTGTGTGATTAGAGCCTCAGATCCTCTTCTCCTCAGCAGCTGGGTGCTGTCACTGAGATAAATATTTTAACTGTCTGTCAATTCCCTAGCTGTCCCCCATAAGTGGCTGGAAAAGCGGCTACTGTTTCACCACTGATTAATGTGAAATGCACCTGACCAAAATAAACTCTTAAAAGCACCTTTAAGATGTTTTTGTGTGTGACTGGGTGAAAAGAGAAAGAGATTTTGCCATGATTTTAGAATTCTGAATAGGCAGGCTTTGTTTCCAAAGTGAAACCAGATTGAGAAATGCTCCATCCAACCCCAACACCAAATTTTATACAAAAGTGTTTCCTGTGCCAGAAAGAACTTACCTACCTTGGACATACCTTACCTACCTATAACTGATGTTACAGTTATAGATTAGAAGGAGTGTTACTGTGGGTTTTTGTTCCGTTTTAAGCCTACTACTTTTATAGTTGCTAGGACTGCATGCAGATGTCATCTCCCATAGTTCTTGCAGGTTTCCCTCCTCCTCTGAATCACGGATGTACATGTGAGCACACTAAAAGAGTATTGCCGAAACCAATCTCGATATAATTAATTTCTGCAGGATTAGCCCTGGGTTCTCCAGCGTGGAATCCATGGGTGCCATAATGTTCACCAGTACTTCCCCTAGTGCCTGCTAAGCTTTTCAGGTGAGGCTGTTGTAAGGGAGAGTTTCTTATTGGCTGCCCACATTCAAAGCACCCCAACTTATGTAACATACTAGTTAAGCAGCGAACTTTAATAAAAGGTTTGTCAGTGTTTTCCAGCATAGATCGTAACAACAGTCAACTTCTACAAAATAGCAACTAAAACCAGTACAGAACTAACCCAAACAGTCAGATAAGCAATACCACCATGACTAGTAGTGATGACCATTCCAACTTTCTCCCCTTTAATTAAGCCTATAACAAAATATTTCGGAAGGCACGTAATCTGTAAACCATAAAGGTTTCTGGGTGTGTCTTCCTGCTCTAGTTCTGTATTCACAAGGCAAACCTTATTATCAATGACATTGCACCAAGGGGGAGGGGGGTGCGTGATGCTGGTGTGGCTGGTGTGGGGGTGTGGCAGAGGCGTGGCAGGGGTGCAGGGTGCACAGGTGCCCCAGGCACAGTTCCCCCTTGCTCTGGCCCTGTTTATCATTATAATTGAGGCTTCGGGTTCAGGGCATCTTGCTCATTCCGAAGTGTCTGCTATGGGCACATTGTCTTCAGTCTAGAACCGTGGTGGCGAACCTTTGGCACTCCAGATGTTATGGACTACAATTCCCATCAGCCCCTTCCAGCATGGCCAATTGGCTGATGGGAATTGTAGTCCATAACATCTGGAGTGCCAAAGGTTCGCCACCATTGGTCTAGAATGTCATGTGAGAGTGCTTCTCAAAAGTACATAATGCCTTTCCATCGGCTCTACTTAGAAAGAGTGTTCAGCATTTATCTATGGAGGCCTGATTTTGTCCTTGTAATTCAGGAGCAATTAAAATGATGACTCACCTTTTATTGCACTGTGAATTTTATTAGGATATTAGAAAACGTTTTGCTTGGCCTTTGCTGACCAGAGTTTTGAGATACTTGGATGAATTTAAGGTGAATGGTTTTACTTGAGGATAAAGATTATTTCTTACACAGTGGCTAAGTTTTGTTATATAGCCAGTAGGTATGGAGATCTCTGGTTGATGCAACAAAAGTGTAATCCTGCTAATTATGTATTGATTACCTTTTAGTCTTCTCTTTTTGAAAATCTTCTGGTCAAATGACTGTAAATAAACAAAACTGAATAGCCCTTCCTTATTCACCAGAAGAAAAGCTGTCTGGAAGCCATTTTGGCTCCCTGTCAGGGAGAAAAGCAGGATAAGAAATTCTCTGAATAAATAAAGAAGTCACTGTTTTGAGCATGCCTCCTAGTTTTGAGTGAAGCGTGATCAGCCCATTCAGGAATGCAACAGGCACCTTAATAGGAGGCAATACATTGAAAATAATTGAATGATGCAATCATAGCTGGTGGGAGGATGTATCAAAATTGCCAAACCCCAGCAGTGGCCAACTGGAAGGCCAGAATCATTATTTGTGGCAAGATGACTTGGTGTGCCTTGGTGCTTTGGACTCCCAAGGATCCTTTAAGCATTTAATTCATTTCTTGGAGTGCACAAGCTAATCTGGCAAGGCTCATGGCAATGATTGATAGGGGATTTTACTTTCCCGTTCTCTGTTTGCTTCATCAGGGAGACAAAACTAGAGATGAGACTAAGCTTTGAAAGCCAGCTGGTCCAGTTCTACTATTCCCATTTGTGTGTGTGTCTGACTTGTCCAAAATAAATCTATGGACCTTTACTTTTGGACCAATTTTTCTTTTCTCATCCAGTGGGTTTCTACTAAATTTAACCCTCCTTTCAATACTGTTTCGTATGAGATGGATCTAAGGGGCATAAAACAGTATAAACATGTAGGCCGTTTCCGCACGGCCTCCTTGCGCCCCCACCCCGCCAAGAGTGCTGGTGGCGTGGGGGCGCAAGCCCGCTCGCACGCAAGCGTGCGAGCAGGCCAAGCGGAGGCCGCCGCAGGAGAGGCGGCTCCGCACGAAGCCGCCTCTTCGCCCTCCTCCGTTCTACTCACGATGTCCTCGTCGTCGCCTGCTGGCCGTCGGAGCCCCTCCCACGCTGCCCTCTGACCCCTGGAGGTTGGAGGACAGTGTGGGAGGGGCTCCGATGGCCAGCAGGCGATGACGAGGACATCGTGAGTAGAACGGAGGAGGGCGACGGCGTCTTCCCGGCGGTTCGCACCGTGCCGCCGGGAAGACGCTTCCTCCCCAACCTTTAAACAACCTTTAAACAACCTTTAAAGGGTTGTTGTTTAGGGCTGCCTGACGCCACCCTGGGGGGAGGGAAGTGCATTCAATTACGCCGCGCTGCTCGCGTTGCAGCAGCGGCCCTCTTGAACTTGGCGACCTGAAGGCGGCGTTTTTTACCGCCACTCAGGGCCGTGCGTTTATGTAGCACGTCTTGGGAAACGGCCTATATAAAATGGTGCAACCCACTCCCCCAATAAAAACTATCAGCAACAGGAAAAAAAGTATTGAATTGAAAAAAGACCAAAAAGTCACCTTCAGGCTAGACTACTGTAACCCCCTCTACTTCGAGCTGCCCTTGAGACTGCTCCAGAAACTTTGGCTGGTCCAGAATGCAGTAGCAAGGGTCCTCATGGTAACACCTTTAAGATCCCACATTCATCATCCTGTGCTTTGGCACCTGTACTGGCTTCCAGTTAAATACTTGATCAGGTTCATGGTTTGGGTGCTGCTAACTTTTAAAGCCCTAAATGGTCTGGGACCTGTCATTTCTGCAGGACTGCCATTACAATCCCCAAAGGGTGTTAAGCTCTACTGGAAACAACTTGCTGGTGGTGCTAGAAGTGTCTGGCTGTCCTCAACCAGGGCCAAAGTTTTTTTGGAGGAAAATCTTTCAGCTTTGGCCCTGGCTTGTGGAACTGTCTGTTAACTGAGATCTGGGCCTTGCAGATTCTGGCTCAATTCTTCCGGGCATGTAAGACGAAGACACTCCACCAGGCCTATGCAGAGAGAGCAAAAGTTACATCGTTGCTGACATCCCTACCCCTACCCTGGTTACTTATGCAATTTTAAACAATTGTTATGGTTTTGGTCATTTCCTTATGTCTCTCCCACCCATGCTGGTCATCCTAGGAACTTAAAATTATAATGAAATCCTGAGTGCTGATGGCTATACACTGATGGGATCTTAAACTGTTTTATGTATTTTAATGGTTTGTATATATATATTTGTATTGTTAGCCATCCTAAGCCTGGCCTTGCCTGGAAAGGGGTGGGCTATAAATCTAATAAAATAAATAAATAAAAATAAGGAGAAATGGGCATATCTGCTCAAATCTAGATTAATATAAGCCATAGAATATTGGGGGCTTAAGGGAGGATCAGATTCTCTTCATCCTATTTCTTTATTGATCAGGAATTTCTCACTGTGCTTTATCCCATTTCTTCTTACTTTTGGCTTTATAATTATTAATAGAATTGGACTGTACTATGCTGACAGAGAGCCGCGTGGCATAGTGGTTAAGTGCTTGCACTGCCACTCACGCGGTGAGGAGTTCGAGCCCCCTGTGGGTCAAATATCCTGGCAGCTGGCTCATGGTCAACTCAGCCATCCATCCATTTCTTGGTCGGCAAATGAGTACGTAGCTCATAGCTAGGGGGTAAAGAATAGCTGGGGAAAGCAATGGCAAACTACCCCACAAAAGAGGCTTGCCTATGAAATCACTGCTCGCAGTGGTACCCCAGGGTCGGACACGACTGAAGGGGAAACTTTACCTTTTTAAAATGCTGATGGAACTTTCAGTTGTTTAAGTTTGTATGCATCTCTACATCATTTCCATGGCTGATGCCTTTGATGAAACACTACAAAAAAGCAATCTTGATGTGATAGCATGAATAGGCAAGTCCAGATTCTTTTTTTGCACAGTATTTTACAAATATGGACATTCATCCATGGGGCCTATACTAAAATTTACATGTCAAGTTTGTTTTTTTCACAGTGTTTTATTAGTAGGCATATGCACATCTATAAAACCAAGTGGGTAGAGATGCATATAACGTGAAGAAGCTACAGGCTGCAATAAATTGTGCATCTAATAAACTGTACATGTAACTGCACAAAATCTAGAAATAAGAGGCAGAAGAATGGATAATTTGTTATGCATCACTTCTATACTGGAACCTGGACCAAGTAATTCAGAACTCCCAAGATTCAAGTTAAAATTCAGATGAAGAAAATTATGGAGCATTTTTAGCTGGGTTTCTGTGCCTGTGTTAGCCATGAGATATCTCCTTCAACTGGTGGAGTGTCAACTATCATTTATTTCTTTCAGTTGTTGAGCTGGCAACTCTACACCTTGAGCTAAGGGAATACTCAAATCAGGAATTATTTCTGCTAGTCAGTTTCGGAAAAGTAATTATCTCCTTGCTCTTCATTTTTTTCATCCTCAATGTTTTATTAGCAAATTCCCCAGGAGTCAGATCCTTAAGACTTGCTGAAGTCTTATAAAGGTCAGTCAGATACCATATCACAAGAGCACATTATCTATCATAGTGCGGGTGGGGGATGGGGAGCTCTGAAACTCACCGTACCACAAGGCAGAGCAGAGCTATTTTCTCCAAGGCAAATTCATGGCTTATTTCCCCACATATAAAACTAGGTCATCATCATAAAGTAGGAATTTCTTTTGTGTTCACCTTATTTATCTATTCAAATTCTAATCTTTAATCTTTTATTTTACTCTTATTATATTGTTTAGACCCCTTCCAGCTGGGTTTCAGGCCAGGTTTGAAATAGCCTTGGTAGCCCCCAGTGGATGACTTGCAATGGGAGAGGGACAGAAAGAGTGCAACTGTATTAGTTCTCCTGGACCTCGCAGCATCTAGACTAGGAGTAGTAGGCACCATTCTGCAGTGGTTCTGATCCTACCTGCTGGGCAGGTTTCAGGTGGTGTGAGGAGACTGCTATTCAGTCCTTGGCCATTGGGGTCGGCAGGTTTCATCTTGTTCCTGATGGTTTGTAACAATGACATGGAACTGCTGGGTGAGGTCATCTGGAGATTTGGGTTGGGTTGCCACCAATCCACAGATGACAGTCAGCTCTATCTTGCACTTCCAGCTGACCCTAGAAAGGTTGTAGAAGCCCTGAACCAATGCCCAGAGGCAGTTTTGGAATGGATGCTGGTCAGTGGTAGGATCCAAAAATTTTAATAACAGTTTCCGATGGTGGTGGGATTCAAACAGTGGCACTGCCGCGCACACGCACCTCCAGTCCCTATTGGGCAGGGAGGTTGCTTTAGTAACCCCTTCTCAGCACTCAGAAAAAATTAGTAACCACTTCTAGAGAAGTGGTGAGAACTGATTGGATCCCACCTCTGATGCTGGCTAATAATCCCAACAAGACACAGGGCATGAATGTTTTGGCTAGTGGGAAGGATCCCCCGATTTCATGATCTCTGGGATGCCATCCACCCACTTTTCATGCCATCCTGACATGGAAAGTTATTTCCTGTGACTGAAATTGATGTGGGAGTCTGTGCACATGTATCTTTCCTCAGTGCACAATATTCCATGCATGCACTTGGGCCCCTTCTGCACATGCAGAATAATGCACTTTCAATCCACTTTCACAATTGTTTGCAAGTGGATTTTGCACAGTAAAATCCAGCTGCAAAGTGCATTGAAAATGGATTGAAAGTGCATTATTCTGCATGTGTGGAGGAGGCCTTAGTCTGCAGGATTCGGGTGCATTGGGATGACTCTAGGTGCAAATTGCAATTGGACGCTATAAAGATCAGAAAGGTTCAGACTGTTCCTTTTTACACTCTTTTTTACAGTACAATTTTTTTTATTTGTTTTTTTTCGTTGGGATAATTTAAAGTTTAAAACAGTCATTTTACAACCAAGGAATTCTTTCATAAGCAAGACTATTAAAAACAGTAAAACAAAGACTTTTTTTTAACAAAAAGCTCTCTGTGCTTAACTGACATCACAGGGAAAATATTATTAACAACAATAATAAAATGACCTATACATTTGGGGGACTTTACAAAAGAGAATTTCTTCAAACCAAACCAAACCAAACCAAGAACCCATGCTTGTTGCAAATGGGCAAAGATTGCAGTAGAATAAAAGACCATCACAAATAACACATAACTTTTCAAAATCATGATGATATCACTCTTTCGGGAAGCATGGGAAGGAAGGACAAACACATAATAGAATAATTTATTGTATTTTTTAAAAAAATCCTTACATTCTTTTTTGCCATTTCAAAATTCTTTCATTCTCTTGTTTTCTGGGATAGAATTCCCACTCCTATCCTAATCTAAGGCTCATTCCGCACTTGCAGAATAATGCACTTTCAAACTGCTTTCAGTGCTCTTTGAAGCTGTGCGGAATAGCAAAATCCACTTGCAAACAGTTGTAAAAGTGGTTTGAAAACGCATTATTTTGCGTGTGCAGAAGGGGCCAAAGTTACCATTACCTAATCTAAGTTACCCTGTTGTCTTGTGCAGAAGTACTGCTAATGTGCTGGGGAGGGGGAAGTGGTGAAAGAGCCAAGGATAAAGCTGTAACACAATCCTAAAAATATTTACTTACAGTGACATCCTTAGAGTGAAACCCTTCTAAACTACGACTGAATTTTGAGTAGGTGAACATATTGCTGTTTTGTTACATTTTGTTGTAATAGATTAAAGACAGCTACTCTCCTTCCCATGCTTCCGATTGTAGATTTCATGCATGGAATTAAGAGTGTGAGGGATTCTTGCAGGGACTTCACTGGAGAAAGCCATACATACGGTCACATTCAGAATAAGTGGCTCCGTGCCCCATGTGTGTGGGTACATTAGTCATTATGACACAGAGTCTTCAGTGTGTTATTTGAGAACATTTCTCACATCGGTGCATTATTAAATCAGTCAGTTTTAAACTTTTGTCTTTCAGGGAACCTTTTCCACAGCAATGTGTGCTGAGAGACACATTGCAAGATTTGCCATGGAACTTTTACACACTGCAAAGGCTTCTGGTCACGTGCAAAAGTACCCATTGTGCTTACAAGGTATGCCGGCTGGTCTTGTTGCCCTGCTAGAACAGAAAAGCACCCAAAACACTTTACAAGGGAAGACTGGTAAAGGTTGGCACGTTGACTTTGAGGGAAACTTGTCCACCATGATCAATTTATTAATGGAGGAAGATCCAATAAACTTCCAAGGAACATCAGGGATTCCACAATACACTGCCAAGTGGTTCCTCAGATTTTATTGAGGTAGACTCACAAAGACAACTATGATTGTGAATCACAGAATCAATGCATGCTCAAAAAGCAGCCTAGCTCACATTAGCAGAGATACAAACAGTTGGAATTGCTCCAGAGATGGCCGCTTCTTCCTTTACTTTCAGTAAAGGCATAGTAATGTGAAGTGGAGACTGCTAATTTTAGGATGCTCACCTGTACTTCAGTCTGCCAGACATTGCTGCATACATACAAAAGCCTATTTGTTCCTGTTGTTAACTATCCCCTTGCTCTTTATAACTGTATGTAGGATAATATATATATATATATCCCATTATTTTGCAAGGAGTAAAACAGGAAGCCTCTCCTGCTTTTGAAGTTCCCTGCACAAGTTACCCAGTTCTATGCAGGAAGTTAGAGTAATTGCTGTGTTGATTGTAGCATGTAATGATCCTACGTGAGAGTAAATAACTGTATGAACTCACACTGAGAATCTCATCCACAGATAATTGCTACTTCCAGATTATGTGCACACTGGCTTCTAAATGTATTAAGACATCACCCTTGTGACTGACATGTAAGAATTTGGTAATGTGTGACAGGATTGTCTGTTGGAAAAACTAGGAAATTTGGGGGTAGCACTGGAAACTAAAACATTATTACATATTTTGTCTTCAGAATGAGTGGAAAATGCTTTTTAAGACAAAATGTTTACCCACTAAAACTGTTAGCGTACATTTTTTCCAACAGAAACACTGGAAATTTTTGTTGAACATTGACAAAAAAACCTTCCTAGGTGTTTTGCATTTAGAATGTGTGAAATGCTTTTAAGAGAAGGTTTTACTCTTTCAAAATGTATAGCATAAAAAGTCTGAGGGCAGTCTCCAAAGGGAAAACAAACGAATTTGTGAGAACACTGGGAAAATATATTGAATATATTCTTCTCTTTTGTTATCAAGACAGTATAGATTGAGTGCGGCTCTTACTCTTTGTAGTACTGGGTACATTTGATATTTTGCTTGTGGAAAACAAAGGAATGTATACTTTAAAATTCCATAAATATGCCAATTAATACAATTTTATACACTTATAAATGATACGTTTATGGTGTTAAAATAGTAAACTATGGCCCCTTCTGCACACGCAAAATAATGCGTTTTCAAACCACTTTCACAACTGTTTGCAAGTGGATTTTGCCATTCTGCACAGCTTCAAAGAGCACTGAAAGCAGTTTGAAAGTGCATTATTTTGCACGTGCGGAATGAGCCCATGTTAGGGAGGAAAAACAGGGTTTTTCATGGCTTCAAAATTTTAAAATCTTTAGATATAGCCTCCAGCATTCTGATTTGTCATTTTTCATTATCTAGAATCCTACGCATTGTGTTCCACTTTGCAATAATCTGCTTGAAGAGGAGCTGGAAAGGACATTTCCATAAAGAATTATGTTCTCTGGGACAGTGTATACTGAAAATGACAAAATGACAACACAGTAGACAGCATTTCAAAAGAAAAAAATCACTGCTTGAAAACCTCACCACCTCACAATTTGAGTCAGTTCAGATGTCTGTTTTGGGCCACCTTCTTAATTCCTGAGATTTATCATAAGTGCCAGTGAACAACGATGAGCAGATTTCACTGGTTCCACAATTATACCATTCTGACTTCTAGCAAACTTTATGATCACTTGGAGAGGTTGTGTGTGTGTGTGTTTTTGCATATTATGATTCAATTTGTGCAGATGTTCTGGTGCATGTTGGCAGCAACAAGCACACTCTCAGAGCTCTGAGCAAAGTCAATTCAAAAATGGAAGACGACAGTTCTCTTACACATTGGTGATACTCTGCAACTCCCCAAACCCTGGGAGAAAATATGGACAGGGAGGATTTCATAAACATCTCACCCATGACCCAAGACTTTCCCTAGTGGTGCAGAATCATAACAACAGTCAGGAGGTACCTCTCATGCTACTGTAGGTACATTTGAATGGAAACCAAAGATTTATTTGGGGCTGTGAGGGTTATGGTAGATTGAGACCCATGTGAGGGTTATGGTAGATTGAGACCCATGAGTTTTCTTGGTGTACATACTACCTTAGTCCTGAGAATAAATTGGCCTCTGCAAATGGGCAGAAAAGGAAGCCAAAAAGGAGGCCTGAAGTGCTGCATATGACTTGGCTTTTTACTGTATCATTAGGAATGTTAACGTGAGAATTAGTGTCAGCTAGCTCACTGCTTGGCTTAATCTTAGGGATTGTGATTCGGTCCTTGTATAGATTGTTGCCATGTTCTTCAGCTTAATAAAGAGAGAATGAACTGTGACAGCTGATCCTTGATAGCAGTTTCACCTGTTGGACATAACCAAGAAAGAATTGTGGGCAACCTGTCAAGTGATCATATATGAATTCTCCCTGGGAAATTAAAAAAAAAGGTGGGGGGGGGGTTCATTCAGCATTACTATTATTATTTTGGTCATGAATACTTCCACAAACAGCCATCATGGGAAAACACTAACGTTTTTATTCCCCTGGAAAAAAAAACACAGTTACCCTCACTGGGTGCACAGAAGTTTGGGTTCCACCTTAAAATACAGGTACATATATAAATAGTATATTGTAAAGAGCCAATAAGTGATCAATAGCTTTTATAGGCATATTATTGAGACAAGGGGCTCCATTAGAAATGATTACAATGACATCAGCAGTTGATGGTTGAGAAATTACTGATCCATTAGAATACCTCTTGACCAGAGGATTAGCATCTCGATGGGAAAGCTCATGCCATGGACCATCCTATTCACTACATTCTTTGTGAATATCTAATCACCCTGATCTGCAGATCCATATACATAGATATGCACACACATACATTGATATGCACATGGATCTCTTGTGCATGTGTGCTTTCCCATTCTTTTCAGTGAAGAGACCTGTGACATGTATACAATCTTTTATATGCTTTGGGCCTGTCTCTTCATCCAGATTAATGGAGAAGCCTTAATGTGAGGAGATGTATGTGCGTGTGTATGGAAGGAAGGCTTCATATCGAGCCCATGATGTTCTGCAAGGGTGCCAAATTTATACTCTAACTCAAAATTTGGAAGTTGTGTCGCTGCTTCTGCCTTGTATTAAGAGTGCACAGATTTCTTGCCATGTGTATATTATGGGGAACATCCAAAACTTGATGGTGGTTGACATCCAAATATGAATACTGATCATCTTGGACACATTTTGTGAATGTTTGAAAATTCACAATACCCCAGTTGAGGTAATCTGAAGTCTTTTTTAGGTGTCACGTCTGTATGTATTGGGAGGGAAGCACCTGACTTGTGCTGGGAACAGGCTGCTCCAATACATATGATCACCAGATCATTTGAACAGGTGCATGCACATACAGCTTTGGTATACATACCACAATAGTACGATTTTCCAAGGTTATGCTTTGTGCATGTAAAATATTACAGCACCCTTGTTTAGGTAACATAGTGAGCAAATATATCTGGAGAGGTACAATCCTAATATATGTGGTTGCTAACTCCCTGGCAAACGCAGACAGAAGAGCCTCAACACTTACTTCTGTTTGTAAAAAGAGGGGAAATATATGTGTTGTAGGGATTATTCACAAAATCTCTCTTGGATTCTTAATATTCATATGTGAATGTCAAGATGCATTGTGATGTATACACAATTGAATCTCTCCTTTAGTACATGGAAAGAAACCAACTGGAGACCCCTTTTCGGTTCCCTCTTGCTCAAATAGCAACCTGCAAAGTTTTGAGAGTTCCGCATGAAAACCTGATGGAAAGCCCCTACATGCCACGTATTTACCAAACAGATGTATGAAGCCGGAACAGCTTACATCAGTACCTGAAACCTTAATTGAATCAAAAGATGAAAAAGTGTATAATATTCGTACATTAACTACTGCCCTATATTTATATATTTATATATATATATATGCATATATATACCATTATGTGTATAAAAAACTTGTGATGAGTCCTTTGTGAAGAGTTCAAGACATTCTTGGACAGGGTTGAATAAAGAGCAGGAGAGAAGTGAAAACAGACTGCAGCGTTAAAGGAACACCTTGAGGGTGTGGCTGCGTTTTTGCATTATAACCCCCCCTCCCTTCATTGTACATCAGGAGATGAGGGGGAAAGCCCCCCTCCCCAAGTCTTCAATTTCTACCTCTACATACAATAACTTACAAGTTTATTTATTTAAATAATTGTAAAACATCTTACATTTTCCATTTTTTAAAAAGAGATTAAACTATAAGCAAATACACACATACGTCAACGCTCCACCATTCAAATCAGTTTTATAAGAAAGTCTTCCATGCTGGTACCCTGTTTTGTGTTATTATTATTTTCTGCATAAACTAAATTGGTATCTGAAAGGCTCCGTAGAAAATAGAAACTTCAACATTTTTCCCCCTTACAAAGTAAATCAAATAGTATCCAAAATATCACACTTGAATCGGTTAGCCAATCTGGTTTCCCCTTCGTTTTAATATTTTACAAACATCTGGAAGGTTTTGTGTCCATTAAAAAAAAATCTTGTACTTCTGATTCCATCGCATCAACAGTGTACACCTGGATCTTGGTCAAATCCTTGTTCTAATATTCTAGGGGGCTGATGGAAGTGTATATGAAACCTGGAAGCCACCTGCTAGCATATCCAACATGTAAAAATTGTTCCCTTTCTTGCTGCACATAGCTTCCCCACGATCCAAAGAGCGTGTAGTGCTTTTTCCCCTTATTTTTTTTTTAGTGGTCCATCACAAATAAGTAGTTTTGTGCTGTAAAAAAAAAGAGAAAGAAGAAAGAACAGAAAATCCAGCGATTCCTCCTCTTCTTTTACATTGGAGGAACGACAAGACCAGTCATGGCTGAAAATGAAAATGGAGAAAGTTAAAACAGCAGTGCCTTGCCAAATTAAAAGCAACAAATTGGGGGATCGAGATGCCTTGTGGGGAGGGAGGTGGGAATAAACTATTGAGGAATTTTTTTTCTTGTCCATTATCTGACTCAATGGGTGGAAACAGTCTATGCTTCCTAGAACATACCTGGTCCCCTCTGCCCCAATCCAGCAGGGCACTTACAGTCTTATGGTGCGGCTTCCATGGCCAACATGCCATGGCATGACCATTAAGAACATAAGAACAAGCCAGCTGGATCAGACCAGAGTCCATCTAATCCAGCTCTCTGCTACTCGCAGTGGCCCACCAGGTGCCATTGGGAGCTCACATGCAGGATGTGAAAGCAATGGCCTTCTGCGGCCATTCTAATTGTTACGTTCCAGTTTGTCATAAGAAAACTCAGGAATATTAATTGGTTTATTAAACATTTGATATTCTACTTGGTCTGTCTTCTCTCATGAGTTGGCTCACCTTTTGTTCTTGCCAGTCGCTTGGTACCTCTCCCCTCTCCTCCCCTTTGGGGCTGAGCTGTCAAAAGCCTATTTCCCAGCCTGTACCGCTTCTTATTGAATGTTTGTGAGGTTCAGATTAAGGTCTTACACTTCTTGCAAAGCTGTAATTATTTTTGCCTGCATTACTATATATTGAATCGATGTAACTTTTCAATAAAGGCTGGTTCAATGCAGGACATTCCATGATGAGTGGGGAATATGGGAACCACAGTGATTATCCTCCCGAGAGTCTCTTCTCTCTTATTTTATTTTATTGGAGAGGGATGGTAGAAAAAACTAAAGATGTGCCACACTGTATTAATCTCCAAAGATGTGCCATGCTGTACTAATCTCCAAAGATAGCTATTATCAGATGAAATAATTGATTAAACATGTCAAAAAAACCACCCAGATGCTAGGATGACACATACACACCTTAGACATGAGTTGTTGATGATACAAACAAACATCGTGTAAGAAGTGGAAAGCATGCCAAAGAACAACAACAACAACAACAACAACAATGACGGCCAGTCTTCTCGTGAAGTAATGTGAAGCTTTTGGTGGTAGATTTAGAGGAGCTCCATTTTTTTTTGAAAAAAACATATTTATTCCAAAGCAGGATGTGAGTGCCATTTTATTTTAAAATCCCAAATACCTAAGGGTAAAAATTTAGGTGGCCTCATCCACCCAACGATGCAACATCTATGAATTATTGACGGCTGGAATCAGCTGGCCATTGCAGGTTTTCCAGGCTATGTGGCTGTGGTCTGGTAGTTTTTGCTCCAAAGCCCAGAAGACCCACAAAAGTCACATGCAGCATCTATCTTCAGCTACTGAAGGCCTTAGTTTGTGCTCCTTAGCACAATCAGCAAGCAACAGAACTTTCTTTGGGGTATGTCACTTCAGCTATGCTGTGTTTAAAGATGCCAGAAAAGATGAAGTATTGCCTACTCTGGCTCCTGAGAGATGTGGTGGGAAAGGGAAGGTGGCACTACATGGGGCAGCAGCCAAGGACAGAACCTTTTGTTGAGATGTCTAAAAACAGAAATCTGCTCCCCCACGCTTGTCCCAGGTACACCAATGTCAGCAATTGCATTTCAGCAACTGTCAGCATTCACCCAAGCACCCCTGTTTTCAGTCACTCCTAAAATTTGGCTAGGATCATCAGCGTTCAACAAGTTTGGGACAGCCGTTGTCACGTCTCTGCAGCAAATGGCTGCCACAATCACGTTTCAGAACTTGTATCCTCAGCAATGCTAAAAGGAAAGATTAAGACTCAGATCCTTTGGAGAAGGAAAAAGGAATCAGACTTGTGATTTAAGGAGGGAAATATTGTGGCATGAAACCCTTCCTCTTCTCCATTTAGCTTCTTCCGAGATGGCCTCTGAGGGTTACTTCAGTAACTTGCTGTAAAAGCAGCCTCGGGTCCGTAACAAGATACACAATAGCTTGGACATGTCCGGCTCAAGGTAAAGAGGCTCTCAAATTTCTCTCATTACCAACACCATCACGTCTTCAATGTTTGTTTCCTCTTTGCAAAGGGCCTTGCTGGAAGTTGCAACCCACTGAGACCGAAACGGATTTTTTAAAACACCAGTTTTCAAAACAACAGCTAAGGTAAGAGTAAAGGAAGAGTACAGTTGGACTGAATCAAGATCCATCTGTTCAAATATTCTGTTTCCCAGAGGACTCAACTTCCAGCAAGGCCCTGATGAGTCTAAAGCTAGAAACAGAAAACAAGATCCTTCCTGTTGTTGCCTCCCAGCCAGCAACTGGCATATACAGATACACTCCTTCTGAACCTGGAGGTTCCATTCAGCGGTCATCTTCAGCCATCAACTAAATCTTTAGCCATCAACATCATGTTCATTAGACATAAGTCAGAAGCCCTCTACATGTGACCACTTTTCACACTGATTGAATGTGCAGGGAGGGACAGGGGGCAAAAGCACAACAGTTGGGTCATCTGAATGCACTCATAAAGGAAGAGTTCTTGCACATGCTCTCTCACCATGATGGGCAAAGTTTGGAAAGTAGAGCTCCTGATCACAGGGAGGGAGTGTACATGTTGGCACCTTGCACATTGGCACAGTGTAGATGACCCAATGACTAAGTGGAGGCAGAGCCATCACCCTCATGCCAGCTGTCCCTCTGTACATGTTCAGTTGTTCCTGAAAGGTCATATGTACAAGGCTACAGAAACTCAGGCACGAGTGGGTAATTTTATAACAGTCATGTCAAGCATGCCATAATGTCCCTCATGCTACCAATTTTGCTTTGCTACGGTCTTTTTGGTACCTTAACAGCTAACCCATTCAATCTTGATGGAACCCTCTGCAAGTCAGAGCCCATTCTATCAAATGCATGAAGGGTTACCCTCCTTCGGCACATTTTAATACACGCTTGTACTAACAGAGAAAGGGAGAGAATGTTAATGCAAAATGAGGTCAAAAGGCCTGCAGGCCAAGAGGTTTGCACATTTTGTTAGGATGCGGAACAGAACAGAGATCAAAATCCAAGTGAAATGTAAACAACACAATCAGACGGGAGCGGACCTTTCCGACAGATGATGGATTGGCAAAACAAACTGATGAGTGGATTCCTCAAGTGCATTTCCTATAGTGTCAAGAGCTTTCCAAATACACTGGGCATGAGAGAACTGGAAGACAAAGGAGGAACTTAGCCTTGCAGCAAGGGCAAAGTCTGACTGCAAGAAGTGAAATAGTACCACTGTATATCTTTAAATAGAAACCTAGATGTTGTATGCCGCAGTGCCCGGGTGCGTGTGTGTCCAGAGGGAAAGGGGATGAAGTCCGTCCAAGATGTAACTGAGCGGGATTTGACATGGGATTTCTTCAAACTCTGCCTGAAGGACTCTGCCAGCTTCATTGGAAACTGCTGCCCTTTGTCATCTCTTTGTCAGTTTCAACTTCCCCGAACTCATCACACAGTTGAAACTGACAAGGGACTTCTCCAGACTTTTGCCATAAGGCTTTTCATCTCCACCCTCCTGCTGGTATTCCATAGAGGTGCTCCACCTCCTCAGAACCTCTCTGTCCAATTGTTGATCTTGTGTTTTGCATATGCAGCTCCCTCTCCTGTGAAGCTGGCTACACAAACCTTCTGATAAAGGCAGTTTCTCTTGCCAAACAGCACACACTGCTCTCCCTGTCAGCCAAATGATCAAGTGATAGTTGTATGATAGGGAAAACAGGGTAATGTAATTCAGCTCTAAGTGAAGAATGCTTTGGACACGCACTTTCTATAATCAACTTGTTTGCAAGGCTGTGGTATACACTGAGGCACACATTTGCATCAGTCAAAATATATTAGGTGCCAACAGTCATTATCTGCAATCACCATACAAAGCTACTTTCTAGGGGTGTAAAATTGCCTGATATCATATGAACATTTACAGAATCTTGTGTCTCAGGGTGTGTGATGGATTGACACATGAGCTCTTTTCTACTAGCATGATGGGCTAGAATCTGGGAAATCCAGGTTCAAGTCCCCATTCTACCACGGAAGCTGGGAGATCTTAAAACAGATACTCTCTCCTTTCTTAACCTAACTTACTTCATAGGATAACATGGAGGAGGGGAGAAAAGTGTTGTAAACTTCTTGGGGTTCCCATTGAGGAGAAGAGTTTGGTATAACTATCTTAAAAAGTAAACAATACTAGCCCAACACTAAGCCTGGGCAAATGGGGACTATCATACTGGTGGGGGCGTAAGGTGTCCTTATGTTGATTTTTAATGTTTTTTTATATGTTTTATCAAATTATTTCTATTGTTGGGTCCTGAGATGCTCAAGAGAAAGGCATTCATGTAAGTATTTTAGGTAAATTATCCCTACTGTATGAGTTTTCTACATGCAAGGATTTCTTTATGTAGGTGATAGTTTCAGGTGGGTAGCCATGTTGATCTGCAGTAGAACAGCTAGATTCGAGTCCAGCCACACCTTAGAGACCAATAAAGTTTTGGGTGTATAAGACAAAGGGGGCTTTGACTCTTGAAAGGTTAAAACTGAAAACTCTTGTTCTCTAAGATACTGCTGGACTCAAATCTAGCTGTTTTATATGAATGACCATTCAACATTTGGACCTGCAGTCATACAATCCACTGTATCCCCATGGAGCTTTACCATCTCGTTCGGCTGCATGCATGCAGTTAGCCTCATCGAATGGTTCCTAAACTTGCCTGTTCCCATTCAGATGTGCCGATGCAGCCCCAGGAAAACTTGGGCAGCCATTCCTCCATGTGGCTCCAGCAGTTTCCAATTTGTTGCCTTACATCTGCGATGAGATGATTAGACACCAGGGTACTCATCACTTCACGTTGCGTCATGTCACATTACATCTCGGCCATGCTGGTTTTAAGCAGCTTTGACGGCCAACACAAAATAAACGCCAGGCCTTTTTCTGATCAGGACACCTGTGATCAATTTGGGGGAGCAGACAAGGAGGGGGTGTTGTCAGGCCTACAGCCTTTCCTTCAACTTCTCTGTCTGGCTACATAATAGGAATGTATAGCAGATGGCACAAAGGGCGAGGGAAGCAAGAACACATAACACAAGGCAGGTTATCTGAGGGCATCTGCGTGCCTTTTGTAGAACTATTCCAGAAGCCAAGAATCATGTGTTTCCTCCCTTATATTTATTTTATTCAAATTAATTCAAATTAATATCTTGCCCTCCCTGACCTAAGCCAGGCTCAAGTCAGCGAACAAACATATTAAAATCACATTGTTGAATGATAAATTACATAATTACAATTAAAAACACTCTCATGTAAAAATGTCCCCGGATGGTGATAAATCAATATGTTGTCCATATAAACTTATATTCACACTTCCATGGGGAGTGTAATCACAGGGGTCAACATAACTCGATGTTTACCATACCACTTTAGCCGTAGGTCTGGCAAAACAGGTCAGTTTTTCAAGCTCTCTGGAATTGTCTAATGTCCCTAAAACCTTCATTTTGGAGAAGCGATTGCCGACATAACTGAAATTGCTAGTGGTACCTTGTAAAAATATCAGTATTGGGTGTGGATGCACATGAAGGAGGAGAAGAATCAAAACTTGAAAAGCACAAATGGAGATCCCTCCTTTTGGGAAGAAAATTTTCCCTTGTTCCTTCCATTTAGAAATAACTAGCCTGCCCACCCTAATGTTAAGGCTTCTGCAACATTTGTCAATGCAGCTGTCATTTACCAAAGCCTTTGGCCGGCTTCCATGTAATACAGGCCCCACAAATACTGTTAGGATCTTAAAGGCTTTCAACCAACACAACCACTTGCTATAAGCTTTGGAATTCGCTTACAATGTCAACTGTGCTGAAGGCAAAGGACAGATTTTTTCTCTTACCTCTAAACCCATTTCCATTTCCAGTGGAACAAGCTGGGGAAGGAGACCCTTGGGGTCGGATGACGGGAGCAAAGGCACTCTTCTGTTTGACAGCAGGAAAGACGGAGGAAGAGAACGGAAGGATGGAGGACGTGCTGGAAGAGCCTACGGTTGGACTCGAAGACATCACTGAGGCAGGGGAAGAAGTAGAATAAACAGAACCTTCAGAATGGAAGAAATCAGAACATCTGGGCAGTTCTTCTCCCCTGTCCTTTGGCTACCCCTTGGTTCTAGCCCAGTGGTGGCGAACCTATGGCATGGGTGCCAGAGGTGGCACTCAGAGCCCTCTCTGTGGGCACACACAGAGTGCCCCCCCACACATCTAGGGTGGCCTGGGCCACTGGGCTCGATTATTAGCATTAAAACTTAGACCTAGTTTTGGGGAAGCAGTGTAGGTAACCCTGTTAAGCGATGTTAAACCCCACTGATTTTCATGTGAAGAACTAAAGCGTGATCCTTTACCTGGGAGTAAGCTCAGTTGCTGGCAACGGCGCTTGATTCTGAGTAAACCCTCCTAGGGTCGTGATTCACCCGTTCGAAGAGTTGCATGGTTGCTTCAAAGCAAAGCCACCAACTACCACCAAGCTTACTCCCGAGTAACGCACGCCTTGGAACCAACCGTTTTTTCGAAACTAAAACCTCAGTATTCAGGTTAAATTGCCGTGCTGCACTTTGCGATAAATAAGTGGGTTTTGGGTTGCAATTTGGGCACTTGGTCTCGAAAAGGTTCGCCATCACTGTTCTAGCTCAATTATAAACTGCTCCTTTAAAGTGTACCCTTTGGACAATAATAAGCAACAGCTCTTTGCTTTCAGAACAGATCTTTGCTTTCAGTGTAGCTTCTTTTTGTACTCACTACATTTTTGTTAATAATTTTGGTTCTTTGATTTTTGTGGTTAGTATTGTAGGAGAAGAGGTGGTTTTTATACCCTGCTTTTCACTACCTCAACAAGTCTCAAAGCAACTTACAATTGCCCTCCCTTCCTCTCCCCACAACAGGTGCCTTATGAAATAGGTGGAGCTCAGAGAGTTCTGAGAAAACTGTGACTAGCCTAAGATCACTCAGCAGGTTTCATGTGGAGAAGTGAGGAATCAAATCCAGTTTTCCAGATTAGAATCTACCACTCTCATCCACAATACCATGACGGCTCTGGAGAGCTGTCTGTAGCGTGTGCTCTGATAGTATGGTTCTTACAGTATTTTATGTGTCTGGGATCCAGCTGTGATTTCCACTAGTGGAATCAGACTTTCTTACCTCCCTGTCCTGCTATACCCTGAAACCCTGCCCCTGGGGAAAAGAAGATTTTAAGGAACAGCATTGGGAGAAAATTAGGGGGTCTGCATTAGAAGGGGAGAAATTGGCAAAAAACATGCCCCTTCAGTTTGTAGAAACCCATTGCTAGATCCAATTCAAGGCATTAAAATAGACACTTGCTAAGAAGTCCAAAGGAAAAACTGAATTTTTGAAGGGGACATTAAAACAAAAACTTGTATGAAACACCTTATCCTTTGAAGATCAAGGCTTTACTCATTCTAAATGATTTCTAACAATTGTACAGCAACACCTTTCCAGGTGCCCATCAAGTGGGCTGGGCTAGCTGGGGCTCGTGACCAGCAGGAATTCTGACTGTCCACTGGTGATGTGATTGGCTGTTCAGATTAAAAGGTATCCTGTTAAACAGAGCTTTTGCCTTAAATGTTGAAGAATTACTATGAGAGTTATGCATAATCTTGCTGTTGCACCCACAACTGGGTGTCAGAATTCCAAAGGTGTCCATAGGTTCAAAAAATGTTGGGGGCCCTTGTTATGGAACAACTATCATAGAATAAAAGGCTGTGTGCTTATCAATGGAATGGGATCCCATCCTTCACTGCATTTTTAGTTTAAGGTGCCATGAATGATTATTATATGTTTTAAAGGAAACCACTCTGAGCCTCTTGTAACAGGGAGAGTGGTATGGACAGTCAATAAATAAATGAATCAATTCTATCAGATCCGGACAAATCTCTTTCAAATAGGCCCCTTTCATACTGCACCCTTTTATTAGTGTCCACTTAAAAGGCAGCGACCCCTGATCTGGATGGCCCAAGCTAGACTAAGGTCATCAGATCTCAGAAGCTCAGCAGGGTTGGTTCTGACTAGTACTTGGATGGGAGATTCCCAAGGAATACCTGGGGAACTATGCAGAGGAAAGCAATGGCAAATCACCGCTGTTAATTTCTTGCCTTAAAGACTGAACTGGGTTGCCATAAGTAGCCGTAACTTGATGACATTTTACACAAACAAAAGGCATTGAAGCAATGGTACTTTCTTCTGTGTACACTCGCTGGAGAGGGACTTGGCCAGTGAGATAGTCTGGCCACTGGAATTTCTAAGAAGCCATAAGACATGGTCCAAAAAGTAAGAAAGCCTTGAAATCTGTTTTGCACTCTATCTGGGTATTACACTCCTTGTACTTTCACAATGCCATGTGCACATGCTCACAGCTGCATTTTACTCTGCACACATTCTTTGCAGAGATGGGAACATTTTTTTTTCAAAAAAGGGGGTCTGTCAGCATCTTGTTGTAAACTCTTATTGTCAGGGGTTTATAACTCAACTGTAAAAATTTCTCTCTTTTCCCCTGGAGCTGAAACTTGGCGCACATAACTCAGCCAGGAAGTGGAGTTTGTAAGTATTTTCTTTTTAAAAAAATCTACCAAACATCTGTTTGGCCATTTTTAAACTCTCAGTGCACAAGCAATAGAAGTTTCAAATTTCTTTCTTGGAGGGTGATTCTTTCAAACAGGCAAGTTATTTTTTTTTTTAAAAAAAGCCTGTCAAGAGGTTTTCATTGTGAAATGCAGGCTGGAGAGATCTCATGGAAACAACTCAGCATTGTCGATGGTTAATAATGAATGTCTTAAATACGTCATTGTGGACACAAACCTTCGTGACTCCCAGAAAACTGCTCCTCAAACATCCAAGGTTGGGGAAGGGTATCTGCCCTAGACCTCAGAAAGTAGCAGTCAATCAGAGTGAACTATACAGTACTGAACTAGGCTGGACAGTGGTCTGGCTTGTTATAGGATGGCTTTATATTCGAGTTAATGTTATGTCGTGGCTAAAGGCCAAACAACATGTTATGTGGGAAATTTTGATTAGTTCTCATGTTTTCTGGAACCTTAAGAAAAGCTGAGACTGTGACACTTGAAAAGGAGGAAGGGGAGTTTAAATCCTTTTCTACCACATCATTTCCCTGTGAAACACTCCCGCCCCACACACTGCCAAAGTAACCAAATGTTGAACACGCACACATGCACGCACGCACGCACACAAAGTAACTATATCGTATTTGATTGTTTTCCCAATTGTGGCTAATTGCTGCTCTGTGGGATGGGGATGCTTCTGAACTTTGGCTCATTCCGCACATGCAGAATAATGCACTTTCAAACTGCTTTCAATGCTCTTTGAAGCTGTGCGGAATGGCAAAATCCACTTGCAAACAGTTGTGAAAGTGGTTTGAAAACGCATTATTTTGCATGTGCGGAAGGGGCCTTTGATTCAATTTGAGTTAAAAGTTTGTTTATAAAAATGGTGTCTCTATTCTGAACAAATCCACAGTGGTCTTTTGTAGTCATTCCTTTTAAAGTTATTTAAAGACGTTTTAAAGACATTTAAATAATATGTTGCTGCTAAAACTGGTCTTTTGAGCATTAACTCCTTGCCACTGTTAACATGATCTCAAATAGATTTGTAAGCCACTCTGCATTCCCAATGAAAAGGGACCTGTCAGATTAAAGCCAGTGGGATAGTTTCCTTGAGAAGCCTTCCATCAATGCGTGTGGCTTTTCTCTACTGAAGGGAGGCTCTTTAGGTTGGTGGAAGGCTTCAAGCTTGGCTTTGTGGAGCGTTAGGATATGAGCCACCTTCAGATTTTTGCATAGAGATGGCCCCGCTTGAGCACTGGACAATATGTTGGATTCTGGACAAGGCACAGGAAGAATTATGTTTGTTATAAATATATTTGTATTAATTGCATATAAACAAAACTGAGCAATTTGGACAAGAAAACAGGCAGAATAAAAAGTCTTCTTGAATCAGGCAGGAAAATGAAATCTTAAAAAGAAATTACATTTCTATCAGACGCCCTCTCTGCACAGCACAAATAAAGTGTCTTGAGGACATTAAAAGAAGTGTTTTGGGGAAGAACTTCACACAGGTTTTTCCCCAAAACATCCTCAGGACATTTTATTTCAGTTCAACCTGTTTATTTCTTCTTCAGAAAATGCTAAATAGAGATCTTTCTCCCCCCCCCCCCAGATGGGGTCAAAGCTCATTCTCCATGATGTGTGGAGAGCAGCCCATAATATTTTTTCCCACCTGAGCGTAAACCTACCCTGCAGTTTGTGTCCACCATTTTCTGCAGCCAGAAGCCTCCGTTCTGATCACCATTTTATTTAAGTTCCCCTGCAGTGTTTTCTCATAGGCATCATGGTGGCCATGTTTTCTGAGCTTTAAGTACACTCAGCATTCCCTGCCTAATTTGACAAGGTTTTTTTTTAAGGTGAGGTGTCTTCGAATCTTTGAATACTTGACACGATTGTTCTCATATCGCATATTCAAAGCTTTGAAGATACCTCACCTAAAACAACAACAACAACAACAACACCTCATAGAAACGACACCCTGTCGAAATCGGCAGGGAATGCTGAGCTCATTCATGTACTTAAAGCTCAGGAAAAGCGGTCAGCCATAATACCTGAAGGGGAAGCATCCCAGGGGAACTTCAATAAATTGGCAAGTGGCACGGAGGCTTCTGGCTACAGAAAATGGCAGGTGTGAGCTGCAGCGGTAGGTTTACACTTGGGCAGAAAAAATAATACAGGCTGCTCTCCGCACAGAACTTGCTTTGACCCGTCTTGGGAAAAAAGTGCCTCCAATGCTCTTTTGTTGTTGTTTGTCTATGCTGTCCAGACAAGAGGAGGCACTTTTTACAAAGATGTCTCCACAACGTCTTATTATGGTCATGCAGAAATGAACAGAGAAAGGATACAGAATGGAGAAGTAAACCCACCTCCCCTAGTATCACACCAGGAAGTAGGAAGTTAGAAGAAAAAGAAGAGTTTAGATTTATACTCTGCCTTCCTCTCCTGTAAGGGGACTCAAGGCAACTTACAAACGCCTTTCCCTTCCTCTCACCACAACAGACACCTTGTGACGTAGATGGGGCTGAGAGAGTTCTGAGAGACCTGTGATTAGCCCAAGTTCAGCCAGCAGGCTTCATGTGTAGGAGCACGAGAACAAATCCAATTCACCAGATAAAGGTCAGCTGCTCATATGGAGGAGTGGTGAAACCCGGTTTTCCAGATTAGAGTTCACCACTCTTAACTCACTACACCATGCTAGTGCCACAGCTGTATCACCTAAAACCCATTCCTGGCTGCTTTTTGATGTGAATGAAAACATCAGGAGATGAATTCATGAAACACTGATCCATCTTCCCCAACATCATCTAGTCTCCCTGGTAGAAGCCCCTGCAGAACTCAGAATAACAAAGTCCTTTCCCAAAAGTTACTTGGAGATTCAACTTGGGACCTTTTGAATACAAATCATGTGCTCTGAGATAAAGCCATTGGTCCTCCTAATATTTAATTCACATGGGCTTTAGAATTGTATTTCTTGTCCTCCATCCCTCTTCAACTCTGTTCCAAAGGAAGCCAAAAGAGGAAAGTTCATCTCAGTTAAGACACGGCTCATCCTATTCTCAGTGGAAACAAAATTGGAGCCTCTTCAATGGAATGAAAATCCAGTGGGAAATGGGTGCCTGATGTTTTGGGGCTACTTTGGAAATCCCAGCTGAAACTTAGAGGGATGAACTGAGATAAAGACTGAATGCCTTTTCAGAGATCTTATTTCTGAAAGAAGGGAGGGGGAAGCAAGTGTTCTTGGAGCACCTTTAAAAATGTTTTAGCAGACATCAGAAAACTCTTTTTGAAAAGCATTTAATGTCTTCTTCCAAAAAAGTGTGCAGATTGGTTTTATAAGACTGTCCCGTTCTAAAGGTGTCCTGAAAAAAATTATGTCGCAGATCCCAGGCACAATTATCACCTTCCCCATCTTTCTGCATCCTGGGGGTCAAATCCAGTGGTAAGGTCCAAAAATTTTAATAACAGGTTCCGCTGGTGGTGGGATTCAAACAGTGGCGCTGTCGCACACATGCACCTCCAGTCCCTATTGGGTAGGGAGGTTGCTTTAGTAACCCATTCTCGGCACTCAGAAAAAATTAGTAACTACTTCTAGAGAAGTGGTGAGAACTGGTTGGATTCCCTCTCTGGTCAAATCTGATTTTTCCTCCCATCTGCTAGAAGCCTTCAAATTACTCTGACCTATCTGGATTAGAAGGTATACAAGATCAAGCAGTTAACTCTAGCAAATGCTGCTATTGCCCAAGATAACAACTGAAAATACTTTGCAATAGGTAGTCTTGCACTTGTGTGTCTGAGAACAGAACTATACATTATGCATAACTGTGCAATTATTTAAAATAATAATTGTTTTACAGCATCTGGTGGTGTCATTCCCTGGGGGATCCTGAAGTAGAGAGGGGCTTTTAAAACCCTACGCCCCCTTACACAATCCCCTCACAAACGCCATCAACTCATTTTTACCCTGCTGAGGAAATTTTATGGGTAGCCACGGCCCTTTCCCCCTTGTGGGGTTAAAATATGTGTGAGGATGTAATTTTCAGGATGAGTGGAAAGTTAAGAAGATCATATCCGCTGTACCCCCTCCCCCTCTAAAAAGCTACATCTCAACAATTCTGGTCTGTAAAGGGGGGGGCTTTAAAATGATATAGCTCAATCTTGAGATATGAATAGGAATGCATGCACATCCACCAATTTGATTCACATCCTGTTCTGAGCGGGGAACTGATTTTTGGATGATCAGCTCAATTGTGGGTTGACCTTTCACTTCTGTTTGGCAGATTGTTTCACCTTGTTCTTTCCTGATCATGCAGTTGGGGGGGGGGTTTTGATGGTTTTTTTCTCACAGACCTTGATTGAGTTCTACTACTCACCCCCATCCTTGTGCATACCTGCTCAGCAATTGTTTAAATAGATAATTAGATCAGTGCACAAATCATCTAAATCAGTGATAAATGTGGTGTTTTAATAAAATCCTACCCTTTGGTGTTCACCTAATTAGTGCTTAGTAATACATATGTGCAGAAAACTTACTACGTGGTGATCTGTTACTACTGTCTCTACCTTATGTGGTGATTTGTTACTATTGTCTCCACCTCTGCATTTGCAGTAGCCACAGAAGGAACATGGAAAATTGTTACCATGTTCATGCAAACAGAGCATCTTTGCCATTTTGTTGCCCTTGCGACAGAAAGATCCAAGGGAAAAGCAAAAGCAGCAGCTTAATCCACAGTAAGGATTTTTCTGCAATTTATGACTTCAGAATCAATTTAAAACTACATTTTTATGTGTGTTTTTCAACACAAGATGAAACTGTAGTTGTCCATTTTCCTAGCTGGGTAAATATTGCTTGTAAAAAGGACACCTGTTTTAGCATTGATGGCTTATAAATGGTGTATAAAATGGCAAAACATGATGTCAAAGAAACTAAGAAGAAAGAAAATTTGACACAAAACTGCCACAAAATACCTTATAGCAGTAAATAAAAAATAACAGGAATTTTTTTTAGTAACAATTGTATGTAAATGGTATAAAACAGTAGCAAAACATTATATAAACAAACATGGAAAATATACCTGAGAAAGTAGGCAGGATGAAAAGGGTCTTTCCCTGATCATGCATAAAAATTAAGAATTGTTTAAAAATTAATTCCTATAATCCCCTAGTTTATAGCAAACTTTTCACTTAATTTCTGATCCTAGACCTCCAATCTTTTGGTGTGCCATCCCAGAAGCGAACAGCATTTTTAGGACATTGCTTTTCAGCTTCAGTTGAACCAAAGGTTGGTTCTGCAGAGGCAAAGGTGACTACTTACAGCCATAGGGTGATCCTGTGGGAGAACCGTTAATGAATCCAGGCGAGCCAGGAACGCCCAGGTTAGACATGGGGACGTTGCTGTAGCCGTTCATGCTGTTACTGGAGGTGCTGTAATTAGACTGCTGAGGGGTTGAGCTGGAAGAGTAACCTCGGGGAGAGATGCTGCTTGTGTTGCGGATGTAACCTGTAAGAAATAAACATCCGTTGAGTGCCCAGGGATGAAGACAGTAGGATGAACTCTCTCAGCCTCCAGTATCCTGGGTTCCGTGGGAGCTCTCATTACAGAGTGGAAATACAAGAGGCTCTGGAAGGCGGGGGGTAACTTCAGATAGCCTGGGCTATCCCACCTGTAAAATGGGAGTGAAAACTGGACATGATGCTGGGAGATCAAAAGACACATCTTCTTGAGGTGAAATAGTTAAGAATCATAGAGTTGGAAGAGACCCCAAGGGCCATCAAGTCCAACCTCCTGTAATGCAGGAACACATAATCAAAGCACTCCTGACAGATGGCCATCCAGCCTCTCTTTAAAAACGTTCGAAGATGGAAACTCCACCACACTCCGAGGTAGTGCATTTCACTGTCGAACAGTCCTTACTGTCAGGAGGTTTTTCCTGATGTCTAGGTGGAATCTCATTTACTTCACCTTGAACCCATTACTCCTGGTCCTAGACTCTGGAGCCACAGAAAACAAGCTTGCTCCCTCACCAACATGACATCTCTTTAAATATCTAAACATAGCTATTATGTCACCTCTTAACCTTCTCATCACCAAACGAAACATACCCAGCTCCCTAAGTCTCTTCTTGAAGGGCATGGAGCTGCAGATTCTGGTGAACTGGGGCTCATTTCCCCAGATGAAGCTTGTTAGGTGAACTAGGGCTCATCACAGTTCTCTCAGAACTCTTTCAACCCCACCTACCTCACAAGGTGTCTGTTGTGGCAAGGGGAAGGGAAGCAGTTTGTAAGCCGCTTTAGGACTAATTAAAGGTAGAGAAAAGTGGGGTAGAAAATCCAATTCTTCTTCTTCTAAAAAGGGTATTAGAAGCATGAAGGAACCTGATTTAGATTGGGAGGGGAGGGGCTTAAATTTCCCTCCACTGTGGATCTGCTAACTGAAACCAATATACCTGTCCATACACACCTAGCTGTTATTAGCCTCAGTAGCTAAACAAAGAGAAGCTTCGGGGCTGGGGTTGGAGATTCGGACAGTCCGAATCTGGATTTTTACCGAATCTGCACGGATTCGGACGGAATCGGACGAGCTGGGTCCGAATCTGAGCTGTCCGAATCTTAACAGATCCGAATCCATGGGATTCGGATCACCAGCCGAATTGCGTTTTTATTTTTTTGTGTTTTTTCACATTTCGGCCTGCAGGGGGCGCATTTTTAAACATATCGGCACCAAACTTGGAGGGCATCATCAGGAAAGTCTCCTGATGATACACTGAAATATTGGTACCAATACATCTGTTACAAATGTCACTTTAAAGGTATCTCCAGTAGGGCCTCTGCCCAAGATTGCTTAGTTCTGCAGTGATTCTAGCTGCATTGCTGTCAATAGGGAATTTCTGATAGAGGGCTGTGGAGTGCACATTTTTCATGGTAAACCCACCAAAACGTTCCTCAGGGGTATCTTCAGGAGAGTCTCTGGATGACACCATTCATAGGTTTGGGGGAACTTTACTTCAGGGGGCAGTGGGAGATGGGCCCTACCCTTTTTGGGTCCCATAGGAATTAAACCCTGAAGCAAAAATTCCCCAAAGCCTGGGATGGTGTCATCCAGATATCTCTCTGAAAGATACCCTGAAAGTTTTGTGCACGCATACCTGTCCAGAAATGTGCACCTTCACAGCCTCCTCTACTAGAAATTCCCCATTGACAGCAATACAGCCAAGTCACTGCTAGAACAAAGAATGTTGGGCAAATTTCTGGGGCCGCCTGTGCAGGGGACGCATTTTGAGGATGTATCGGCACCAAATTATCAGGGTATCATCAGGTGACTGTCCTGATGTTGCCCTGGGACCAAGTTTGGTGGTGCAGTTTGGTTCAGGTATGGACCCCTCAAAGGCAGGTGCAACTATCCCCATTGTTTCCAATGGGAGCTGATAGGGGATGGGGCTACACATTTGAGAGTCCATGGCATCTTTGGCTCCTCTAGAACCAAACTGCACCAAACTTTGGGGGGGTATCATCAGGACAGTTCTCCCTGATGAATTACCCTGAAAGTTTATGAGTCGGTCACTAGCTTAAAAAAAATGCTGGAGTTTAGTGCGTGTTTCACCTTCACTCACTCCAGCAGGCTTCATGTGCAGGAGCGGTGAAACACTGAAAACCGGAATTCTTAGAAGCTAGTGGCACCGAATTCCTCAGGGTATCATCAGGAGACTGTCCTGATGACACTCCCCAGAGTTTGGTGCAGTTTGGTTCTAGGGGCCAAAGTTATGGACCCTCAAAGAGGGTCCGTGATCCCCCATTGTTTCCAAATGGGAGCTAAGGAAGATGCTGGTGGCACTACCATCTTTGAGTGGGTCCATAACTTTGGCCCCCCTAAACCAAACTGCACCAAGCTTGGGGTGTCAACAAGGACAGTCTCCTGATGATACCCCTGATATTTTGGTGCTGATATAAGTCCTAAAAAATGCTGCCCTTCTGCAGGTACCCTCTAAGAATTTGCCCAAGATTCTGTGCTCTGCAGTGACTTCTGCATTGCTGTCAATGGGGAATTTCTGGTGGAGGGCTGTGGGGTGCACATTTATCAAGGAACAGTCACAAAACGTTCAGGGTATCTTCAGGAGAGTCTCTGAATGACACCATCCAGGTTTGAGGAACTTTGCTTATGGGGGCAGTGGGAGATGGACCCTACCCATAACATTGAACCCCTTGAAGCAACGGTCACCAAACCTGGATGGTGTCATGAAGAGACTCTCCTGAGGACACCCTGAAAGTTTTGTGGGTTTACCATGAGAAATGTGCACTCCACAGCCCTCCCACAGAAATTTCCCATTGGCTGCAATGGAGCCAGCCAGCCACTACAGAGCACAGAATCTGGGGAAATTTCTTTGGGTGACTGTGAGGGGTGCAGTTTTAGAGCTACTGTCACCAAAATTGCAGGGTATCATACAAGTAGTGTCCCTATGATACTCCCCAAGTTTGGTGAAGTTTGGTTCAGGGTTCCAAAGTTATGGACCTTCAAAAGTGTAGCCCCCATCTCCTGTTAGCTTCCATTGGAAACAATGGGGGATGGGGCACCCCTTTTGAGGGTCAATAACTTTGCCCTCTCTGAACCAAACTGGAGAATCATCAGGACAGTCTCTAGATGATATCTTGAAATTTTGGTGCCGCTAGCTTTAAAATTGCGTCCCCTGCAGGCCAAAACGTGTAAAAACACTAAAAATTCAAAAAAAATAATAAAACGGACCCGAATTTTTCGGATTTACCCGAATTTTCGGGCATATCCGAATCGGCTATGATTCGGATTCGGGCATACAAATCATTTTATGCCCCAAAATACCCAAATCCGAATTTTACCGAATTTTTTTAGTATTGACCAACTCTATTCGGGGCTAATAAAAAAATCTGGGGGTGTGGTGGATTGGTAAAACTATGCTGAAAAGAAGGTTTAATTTCCCTGTTTCCCCACATCATGGACCAGATATGAATCCAGACTGGTCTTGGATATCATTTCTCTTTTAAAACAATCCTGGGGATTTTCTGTTCATGCATCTCCCAGCATCACAATGAGTTTGCACTTCCCATGAAGGGGAAATACTCATATTTTTGGAGTGTTGCTGCATCCTGACCCACAGTTGGAAGCTCCATTCCCCTGTGTGGCACGTAGTATGTTCTATCAGCTTTGGCTGATATGTCATGGCCATTCCTTGAAAAACATGATCTGGCGACGGCAATCCATCCTCTGATCAGATCAGTTTAAATTACTGAAATGCACTGTTCATGGAGCTGCCTTTGAAAAGAGTCTAGAAACTTCAAGTGGTCCAAAGTGAGCCAGCTGCATTATTTCAGTTGTTGGTAACAGGGATTGTATCACTATCATCCCTGTGTTGGAAGAGAGGCACTGGCTACCCTTCTGTTTTCAATTACAATTCAAAGTGTCAATTCTGACTTTTAAGGTCCCAAATAGCTTGGCTTCTGCAGGGTACCCAAAGGACCACCTCCTCCTGACATGTCCAGCCCATCAATTAAGTCAGATCTCCCATGTGAGGTGAGGCAGGTGGCAACTAGAGACAATGTGTTTTCAGTGACAACACCTCATCTTTGCAATACCCCCTCTCCTGAGTCTTGCCTGGTATCCACCTGTCTTACCTTCAGGCATTAGACCAAACCATTTCTCTTTAACCAAGGTTTTGACTTAGGCTCATTACCATTTTTAGGTGTTTTATGGTCTACTCTCTGCTTGTGGACAGTTTTATCCATAGCCTTTTAAGTGGCTCTGTCTGTTTTATGTTGCCCTGGCATCCTTTTATTGACTTGTATTGTTAGCTTGTGTCTGCTGTTTTAGTTGTAAGCCACCTCGAACAGGTTCTGGAGAGGTAGCATACAAATTAAATAAATACCAGAGGCTCCCCCCTACAGCCCTCCTTGTAGCTACAGCATGATCTCCTGCTTTCCTCTTTGGACCACCTACTAGGGGATCATGTGTCTTCAGGGGAGTAACTACTGGTGCCTCTAGAGACCTGACCTTTCAAGGTTCAGTGCCAATATACTGGCACCAAACCTAGGGCCACAGCACTGGCTGAAAAGCTCCCTACAAACAGAAGATTGCTGCAGGAGGTCTCTTGCAGTTCTCACCCCCTTAAGCATGTTTTCTTGGCTGACATAGCTATGGCTTTGTTTGACAACATGTGTACATTGAGCTGATCAGATGTGATTGTTTAAAGAATTCTGGAAGGGTGTTTCAAAAGCTGGAAAAAATTAGCACACTTGTGTTTTTAATGCTTCTAACATTAACATGAGATTTTTCTGTAAATTGTGGTCAAGGCTGTACCTTCTAAATGATTTCAACATAAATTGGTGGGAGAGTGATTCCTTACAGCAGAAACATTGGGTTTTTTAAAATAAAACTTTGGAATGTGTAAAACAGTGAACTTCATAAAACATATGCTTAATGGATATTGTATTTTGAGAGGAGCAAAGATGTTTCTGTGCTTACAAAGGAATTTTACCTTTTGCTCTAGATATGCCAGTTATTTATGAGAGATGGAGAGAGAGAGAGAGAGAGAGAGAGAGAGAGAGAGAGAAGATAATAGGCATAAATAAATACATAACCTCAGACGCTTCACTATTTCTAACTTTGTCTTTGGGCCTAGCTCACTTCTCAGGGCAGGATTACCAGCCCTTCAGTGGGAGTGGGGAATCTTCCACCTTCAGCTCCTGTTTCCCATGTCACTGACAACAGCACTGGGAGAAAAACTACAAAAAAGGGAAAGTCAAGACAGCTGTGTGGCATGTTTTCCCCAGAAGTGACATCACATCTCTCTAGGAATCACTGGTATCACTTCCATAGAAGATTGAGTGATATCAGTCTTCTCTAGGAATTGCTGTGTAACCATAGAGATTCTGGTAATTCCTAGACAGTTATGAAGTCTTGGGTGCAGTGTGGTTTCCGGGCTGTATGGCCGTGTTCTAGCAGCATTCTCTCCTGACGTTTTGCCTGCATCTGTGGCTGGCATCTTCAGAGGATCTTTGGATCCTCTGAAGATCCTCTGAAGATGCCAGCCACAGATGCAGGCGAAACGTCAGGAGAATACTGCTAAGCTACAACCATATATTCCCAGTACCTAGAAATGATTCTAACCCGTGAAAGCCTTCGACAATACAGTTATGAAGTCACTTCCCAGTTTTCCCAGAAGAGGGATCATACCTTCACCAGCAGTTGTCCTGGTGTGTCCATGTGCCCCCCCCCCCCACAAATCTCTTGTTGGTTGCTAGATCATGTCTGGCAACCCCTTGAAACTTATCAATTTGTTTTCACCCAGCTATTAACCCAAAACAATCCCTCGAGGCTGCTATATATTCTATAGGAGGCATTATAGGTATGGCTTTATTGATGTGAACAGCTGTACTTTTGCCCCATCAGAGCAAATAGCAGCAATACTGGGATGTTTCAAGTTGGAAAACTGTTGTGTGTGGAAGAGGGAAGCTTCATATCATCATCCCAGGCTGAATGGGTCCTTGCATCCCTGCTTTTCAGTGAGGGTTGTGGCTCAATGGTCAAGAACATACTTTGCACAAAGGTCAAAACAATCCCTGGCATCTCCAATAAAAGGATCTCAAGTAGCAGGGGAAAGACTTTTCTCTCCATGAGCTCCAAGACAGCTCCTGCCAGTGCAAGGAAACAATATTGAGCTAGCTAACTCTGTGCAAGGCAGCTCTATATGTTCATAAAATGCTTTCAGTGGAATGCCAATCTTTGATCGCAATATTGCACATGATTGGGAGCAATCATAAGCATCTTGCTGTTGGCCTTTTTCTAAATTGTTTCACTGGCCCAGACAGGAGAGACACTTGGGAAACTCAGAAAGAGAAGAAGGCAATAGGCTGGCTTTGGTCTATCTCAGAGAATCCCCATGTGCAGGAATACTAGACAAAAGAAAGTTATATAGAAATGGGCTGGATGCTCAGGCTTCTGTACCTTTGTTACATTACCTGGTAATACACCATTCTGATTCTTCTCACAACTATTTGCATCGTTCCATTCCTCCACATACAGCTGACAATCATCACATTGCAGAACATGCTATGAGGTCCACTGGCCAGCACCTAGCAGCAACTGGGAGGTGTCTGAAAACTGTCAGTAGTGGGGTGTTGTGAAGACTGGGTCTTGTTTTTATTCACTCCCTGATTCATGTGGATGGTTACATTTACTGCTTTATAATTTTTTTAGTTTAACCAAATTGTAAACCAATTTGGGCCCTCTTAGAAGGACAAAAACTGAATACTTTCTTAGTTTCTTTTAATGTACATGTACTTAACATGTGCACACTTTCTTCAGATATCCACCACAGGAAGGGCAGGTATAGGCTACAAATAATGTGGTGGCTGGCCGCAAGTCCTCATTTGCGTTCCCACGGATTGGAAGAACCCAGTGGGAGAGGCAACCTCAATAACATACATACAAATCAATAATCCACAAAACTAAGGGGGGAAGCAGTACTGGTTACAGTGTCAGATTATGTTTTCAGAGGTCTGGGTTCAAATCCCCATTTTACCTTGGGCCATCTATTAGCCTCACTTACTCCACAAGGCTTTTGTGAGGATAAAAGGGGGTGGGGAGAGGAATCAGATATGCTGTCTGAGCTCCTTGAAGGAAGAGCAGGACAAAATGTACTCGAATAGATAGATTCCATTGCCCAAATAATGTTTGGATCAGAGATGAAAGGGTACAAAAGGCCATTTGGTTTTCTAGTTGTCTGTTCCCCACAGATCAACCAATGCAAAAGTTTGCAGGAAGCCCTGACCTGAATAGTCCAGGCTAGCCCAATCTCATCAGATCCTGGAAGCTAAGCAGGGTTGGCCCTGGTGAGTATTTGGAAGGGTGACCACCAAGGAATAGCAGGGGTGCTGTGAAGACAGGCAATGCCAAAATACCTCTGAATGTCTCTTGCCTATGGAGTCACCATACATAGGCTATGACTTGACGGTCCAAAAAAAAAAGTTCAGAGGAGTAAGAACACAGTGGAAAAGAATGGAAAAGAACATGGCTTCACATGTCCCAGACATGGAAGTTCAGCTGTGATTCAACATAAGGGAATCCACCAAAGGACATAGCACCTTTACAAAAGGCAAAGACATAATGGAAGCTTGATCACCTCTTCTGTACCAACCTTACGTGCTTTGTCCAGTTTTATGTCCTGTTTTAACACCCACTCTGTCCTGTATTTTGTTTTATTTTCACTGAAATGCCTAATAAATGTCAGTTGAAGAAGACATAGCACCTCTATTGTTCTGAGTCAGGGAATGCTGGATCATGCAAATATTGTATCTGCTAGTGTATTTTAATGATCAGACCAAACCCTCCCCAATCCTCAATCTTTAAGGCAAAAGATGTGCTTTCTGTATTTCTATCACAACCTTACCTTGATTGTTCCCTTGTGTTGACTCTGAGATGCTGACTCCTAACTGGCTGCCATAGGAGTTGATGCCCATCATGCCACTGTGAGCAGGGGAGCTTGACAAAGTAGGAATCTGACCAGGATTTCTTGGGACGCTGTAGAGAGCTTCTGCTATATCGGCAGCTCGCTTCAGAATAATGTCCTGTGTAGCAAATAAAACACCCAAATTGATTGATTGATCGAAAAGATTTATGTTACCTTTTTAAATTTCTATGGGTATTAAAATAATTAAACAACCACAATGAAACCCATAAAACATCAGGAACAAATCAGATTAGAAGAGTTAAATCATGGCAGTAGCAGCATGCAAAAACACTGTTCACTCAACAGCGTGGTTTACATAAAATGAAGAAACAATCAATATCAGGAAAAAGGAAAAGAAAAAAACAGACATACGTACAAATGAAGAATCCACAAAACTAAGGGGGAAAGGAGTAGTGGTTATAATGTCAGATTATGTTTTCAGAGACCTGGGTTCAAATCCCCATTTTAACAGGTCACGTTTTACTTAGTGCCCAAAATATGTTAAGTGGCACCAGGTGAATGTTCTTTAGGAGGGAATTCCCTAACTGGAAATCAATCAGAAAAAGCCCTCTATCTAGCAGATACCTGACTAACTTCTGAAGCCAGGGGCACCTGGGGATAGGACTCCGAAGATGATCTCAAATGACTGACAAATTCACACGGGATAATGCAGTTTTTCAGTTCCAGGTAGCTGTATAGAAGATATGAGTGAGGGATTTCTAACCTGGTTATTGTGCGGCGTTCCATACAGTGCTTCAACTAGGTCAGCTGCTCGTTTCAAAAGCATTTCCTAAAAGAAGGAAAAGAGGATAATCCAGGGATTATATAAAAGAGGCTACTTACATGCAGAGTGCTGGCTAGACCTGCTCGGTTTGCTTTTGCCAAT
The DNA here is from genome assembly GCF_021028975.2 of Sphaerodactylus townsendi. Classification (NCBI taxonomy): domain Eukaryota; kingdom Metazoa; phylum Chordata; class Lepidosauria; order Squamata; family Sphaerodactylidae; genus Sphaerodactylus; species Sphaerodactylus townsendi. The sequence goes on from NC_059436.1 coordinate 2,794,821, forward strand.
GCACATTATTGATAAAACATAAATTAAAAAGGCCAATTTTTATTTAGAAAAAGAATGTCCAGGCCTGAGGTGGTTTGAGTCCTGCTCAAGGTAGTTCACAAGTAAAGTGCTATAATAAAATAATCTAATCCACAATATAAGAATTATCAATACACTAGCCATAACAACACTCACCAGCCTAAAATGGCTGGATTCGAGTCCAGCAGCACCTTTGAGACCAACAAGATTTTTGGGGTATGAGCTTTCAAGAGCCAAAGTTTTCCTTTGTCAGGTAAGGTGCTCTGACTTGCTACTGGACTTGAATCTACCTGTTCTACTGCAGAACAACACAGCCTGAAATGATATTCATCGAAAGTTCTTATGTTAGTAGTGTGCTATAAAAACATTTTAAACAGATGCAATCTTTCAGTTAAAGCCTGGGTAAAGAGAAATGAGTTTGACTGACATTTAAAGGCAAGCAAGGTAGGCCCCAATAGGAGGGCATTTTGAGGTTCCACCACTGAGATGCCCTTGTCTCTGATCACCATCTACTTCAGAGAACATGGCTTGAGAAGGGGATCTAAACTGGTAAACTGGACTGCACAGGAGGAAGCACACCTTTGAATGCCGTAGTGCTAAAGGTACTTAGAGTTGTGTCCAGAGTCAGAAGGGCAGCCACAGAGGCTTAGCAAGGGGGAAAAGAGCCCGGTGCACTGGTGCGTCCTCCACCCCGCCCCACCCCGGAATGCCCCTGCCATGCCCCAGGAACGCCCTCGCCACGTTCCCACAGGGACACACACCCTGCCCTCCTTGGAGCTACGCCTCTGGGTAGCCAGTGCAGATGCTTCAGCCCAGAATGATCTGATCCCTGTATTGAGCCCCTGACAACACAGTTCGTTTTGGGTAGAGTTTTACAAAAGCATGTGAGTACTTCTCAGCAACATCATTCACAAGTAAATCTTGATACAATTGTGCAATTGCATTAAGATTGCTATCTCGTAAAGCTTTATTAATGCATACATTAATGTGAATCATTATCACACACAAACAAAAAAAAGATGCAAAGAAAGGACAGAAAAATGCAGTCATCTCTGTATGTAAGGTTCTATTAACAAAATATGTCCAAAAAGGTGATGAAAAGCAGAGGATTCCAAATGCACCAGTTTCCTCTTCAGAAACAAGATCAGGCAATTTGGGAATGATCAGGTAAGTGGGGGAGGCCAGGTAATTTTGGCTCAAAAAACTGGAGGAGAAATTAACCTATGCTCACATTCACTTGTCATGGGACAGTATGTACCAATTTAAATGCTGACAAATATTCCGATCCTTAACCTTCAGCTACAGATCACTACAGACCATTTCAGACATTGCAGTCATGCATACTAGAGCTTACTGGCTGTGCATAATGGGAGAACATGCTACCTGGCATTCTTTCAATATACATGGTCATCATTTTGTGTAAAGAGGTGCATTGTGAGTATTTAACATACATGTGCAGGTCTGGTATATGTGCATGTGAACCCTAAAAAATGCAGAGGTCAGTTCATTCATGCTGGACAGTCTGTGCATGATAAAAATGTGTGCTGCTTCTGTTTACTCAATAGGGCAACCATGTGCATTGTGAAGACTGAGGGTAGCACACTCCTCTGTCACGAGCAGTTGCTAGGCTCCCAATAGGTATGACTGCAGCATCTAAAAACAAAACACATCTAGAAATAAAATGGTTGCTGCCCCCTGTAACATCATAGAAGCAGCAAAACCAGACTGATGATAGGGACATAGTCATTTCTACATACTTGGAATATGGAGGAAAATTACTTTCAGCCCCATCCAAGGGGCCAGGTGGCTGGCTACAGAGGTTTTTGGTGATGTGAGTCTAAAGTTCTGGCTGCCAGAATAACGAAACTAATGGCTGGGAGGAAGCTGACCAACGTTGGCTCCTCCCCTGGCCATGACCCCGATATGCTGATGGAGGTGCTGGCAGGGGTGCTGGCATGCTGGCATGCTGCCCAGTGTGATGTCCAAGCATGGGGGAAGGTAGGGGCAGATTTGCTCCCCCCTTTGGATGAGGCTGTTAGTTAATTAACAAAAAGAAAAAGATCCCCCCCCCCCCCCGATAGCAGCCTGATAAAATTGAATATGCTCCAGCAGGCATGAACAGGTGGCAACAGTTGAAAATTGGCAAAATATTCCCTATATATTGCAGAAAACATTATAAGCACTGGGAGCCTATGCTGAAAACTTTTTTTGTTTTACCTTGGCTAGTCGTTCTGGATCACCAGGATGTCTGGGAATAACCTTCTGGAGTCTTTGGAATCCATAATCAATGGTAGGTTCATTTAAAGCTGAAATGAAAGGCAAGAAATAAGTTCTGATATTTATTAATTTATTATATTTTTATACCCCAGAAGGCTCAGGGTGGTGTACAACATTATTAAATATAATACAAAACCCATAAAAAAATAAATTAAGTTCCACAATTAAAAATATGAATACGGTGAATAAAAATTAGCATCTTTTACTTCCTTTGGAGGAAACCAAAATAAAATATTGAAACTGCCATAGAGTTGGTGTCCTGGTCACCTGCATGGCACAAAATACAGTGAGCCTGATTTTTGAAGAATTTATGAGATCAAGCTAGCTGTAAAAATTTTTTTAAAAATAAAATAAAGGAAGTTGAGAGTGAATTAAAAAATACGTTTAAAGAACATAGTAGTACACGCAAGCAAGAAGGTATGTGCATTTATCCTTGGCCTTGTAAAGAAAAAAATATATCAGAAACATTTGTAAATGAAATTTGTAGAGTACCCCCATGAAGGCAGAGTTGCTGGATAAAAGGTGCCTTTGGAAGACAGATCACCTGCCTCAGAAAAAAACACAATCTTTTTACATGAATCCACCCTATATTGAATTGGGACTATAAGTCCATCAAAGTCAGCTCTGTCTACTCAAACCTGCAGCAGCCCTCCAGGGCTTCAGGTGAGGTCTTTCACATTACCTACTATCTGATTCTTTAAACTGGAGCTGCTGGGATTGAACTGAGAACTTTCTGCATGCAAGGCAGAGGTGTTACCACTAAGCCAAAGCCCCTTTCAATAGCCACAGTCCTTCCCACTTTATTTACTGGACAATGAAACCACCAGCATCTTACTTGCAATGGTACTATACATTCTCTGATCCTCAAGAGAACTAATGCTATTGAATATACATAACTTATACTTCGGCGTCTGAAGCAAAGTTAGGGGGATGTCTCCAGTATTGGGCTGCAGGAGGCAGTGCTGATATTTACGTCTGGGTGGAGCCTCATTATCATTCTGTCTAATAGGAAACTGAATGGCCCCTGCGTGAATGATAAAAACTCACAGAATGTGGCCATCAACAGACCAAGTAGGAGTTTTCACATACTCAGGAGACCTCTCTGGTATGCATTAAAATATAACTTTGTAAGCTAAATAACAGGAGGGGAAACCCTTACGACGAGTCTGATGAGGATTAAATATTGAACACATTTATTCAAGGAAACCAACTTTAATAAAGTTTTCAAGTGGTCTCCTGCTCAGCCTCCAAACACAGACCATTAAATAGCCAACTCCTCCTAGAACAGAGAATGACTAGAAACCATATAGCACCAACCCCAAACACAACAGATGCAAAACAACACCACCTATTGGTAGGAGGTGTTTATATAACTATTATAATATAATAACCTATTTTATAAAAGGCTAACTGCGGTCATGACCACTCACTTCCAGCCAATTACCTGGCAGACATGGCTTGGTGGCAGGGCTTACACAGAACAGGTAAAAAAACCACAAACAAACAGCAGAATGTGGTAATTACTCACTTTCTCTCACTCTTGTCCTTCTCCTTAACTCCTGAATAATTACAGTCACTATACCATCTGGAGTGGCCTGAGAAGGTACAGGAGGCAGCATGGGCTGCTCTTCACAGGTAGGTCATGACTGCTGCCGTTAACTGTTCTGTTAACTGCTGCATGCCGATGCAGGCATCCAGGAAGAAGAGAAGGTGGAGGAAGCTGGTGATACATGGCCAAGAGGGGGGCATTAACCCTTGCCTGCTGATTCAGGCATTTGGTAAAAGGATGAGAAGGGGGCTGGTGACAGGGAGCCAAAGTGGGAAGAAAGGAAGGAGGGGCTGGCCCCCTTGTTGAGTGTCATGAACCCAGCTTTCTAGACCATATTGCATTTGTTCATACAATGCTAGTATTCTAGTATTTTACTGCTAGTACTCAGTATTTCCCAATACAATAGTTTGAAATGGAATGAAATGTTGAGTGCAACTGAGAGTTACTTAAAGGGAAAAGGCAGCACAGCAGGGTGAATTGGGGAGAAAATCAGCCTTCTCAAGTGTGAGATCTTAGAAAATCCTGGACGTTGAGATTTTGGGATGGGGTAGCATTTCCAAAAAATTGTCTTCCCTATTTTTAAAACACACTGACAAAACCAAAACGAACCCAGAAGACGTAATGCCAATCTGTCTCCCATTTTTAGGTACAAGAGAAATACATTTTGATATCTTTTATCAAAATTACTATGGTTTGGCCCTGAGTTTAAATATTACAGGACTGAGTTGACTACGAGTCAAACAGAGAAGCCTAAGACTTGAGAATGTAGTCTTCCTGGCTACACATAGAATGTTTTTCCCCTTTCCTACTGGGAACCATTCTGGATCACTTAAGAAGTTTAATAATACACACGTCAACTGCCACAGAATCTATTTCCCATTTGGGAACAGGGCAGGGAAGTTGCGCCAATAATCGTGAGAATTTGTCAGAATCCTCATGAGATCTTATATATCACTACATACCATTTCTCTTCTTGCTTGAGAGTCTAATAGCTTGGTTTACATTACTTGAGTTATAAACTATTGGTAAAATATAGATTTAAAAAACCCAAATCCCTGAATGTTTTTATCTAAACATATATAAAGGGAATATTAAACTATATCACTAAAAAGAAAAGGAAGCGTGAAGTCTTGCTATTATTATTTCTTTAAGGAAAAGATCAACCGAAAACAATGATTTCACGTGGCTTTAACAGCTTGCAGCAGAAACGATACCTTCATATAGTGATTTTGCAGTTTCTTGAGAATTCTTGCTTTCTAAAGTTTTTTAGTCCTCAAGACTGCTGACAAAACTTCAGCTCTAGTCTCAGAAACGAAACCAGATCTTGAACAAGTCTTCAGTTGCTAGTGATTAAATTGGTAACCTAGGCCATACCAAATAATAAACTAGTTTTCAAAACTGTTCTAAAATTGAAACAAACAAAAATCTAAATGTTAGAAGATTTTAAAACTTCAGCTTTTTCTTCTTCTTTCAGCATTGTCCCACTAATGCAGGGTCCGCTGCCTGGATTTTTAAACGCCACTTATTTCGATCAAACGCAATGTCTGGTTGCAGGCCTGTAACTTTAAGATATGCATTGATGATATCTTGCCATTGTTGCTTTGGTCATCTCAGTGGCCTGTTAGTACTTGAATGTGATAGGAAAAATTCAACTGTATTTCTTAAATTCTGGAAATTTCAACTTTTGTTTTCAAAATGCACTTTATGAGTTTCTTTTAAACAATTGAAAACTTACGCTATAACACCTTTTTAAAAGCGTAAATATTCAGAGAAGTAGAGAGGGTAGATGAAAGTAAAAATACCATATTTAGTTATAAAGTTCATTGGATGACTTTAGCCAGTCTCTCTCTCTCTCTTTGACCTACTTCACAGGATTGTCCTCAAGATAAAATGAAGAGGAGAACCATGTACAATGCTTTGAATTCCTTGAAGGAAGGTGTGATGAACCAATAGATCTGATGAATTCAGTAATCTTACCATTTCAGTCAGGTAGCCATATTAGTCTGTATTAGTGCAACAGAATTTGAGTTTAAAAGCACTTTACAGTCCAACATTTTTTCCTTGGTATGACCTTTCCTTAGTTCCTATTTATACCTTATGAAGTGAGCTTTGGCTCACAAAAACTTCACAAAAACTGGAAAATTTTGTTGGTTGTTAAGGTGCTACTGAACTTGAATAATATTTGTATACCTTTTAAGACCACTGCACCCTATAGCACCATTAACTGGCATTGTTTGGGGGGAAATCAAATGGGAATATAAATAAATTATTTTTTGCCAGAAAATTCAAAATAAAGAAAATTTGCCAGAAAGTTTGTTTCAACTCTAGTCATGAATTGGTCAGCTCTCATTATTGCTTCAAATTGGGTGTGTCTGGTGTTGTGCCGAATTGTTAGTATGCAATCAAGCAACATTCTCCCTTCCTGGAGAAGGCATACATATGAGAAAGACAAAAAGACAGAAAGACATTTTAAGTGATTTGGAATTGAGACTAGCCCCAAGTTCCTCTATAGCCTCAAAGGCTCGCTGAAATCTAGCAGGAGCAGCATTTCAGGGATCAATTTTCGGTTGTAACAGGAGCAGGGAGAAAAGAAACTTGTGCTCTACTGACAGAAATCTTTAAATCACCCTTCATGGGGCCCAAGCTACACAGTTAAAGGGAAAACAATATTTATTTATTTCATTCTTCAGCATGCCCCTTCTCCTGTGACAGACCTAATTTCCCCCTCCCCTATTTTATTCTCGCACCAGCCCTACAAGGTAGGTTCAGACAAGGGATTGTGACTGGCTATTGAAATCATCCACTCAGCAAACTTTATAATTGAGTGGAGAATAGAATAGAATAGAATCTTTATTGGCCAAGTGTGATTGGACACACAAGGAATTTGTCTCCGGTGCATATGCTCTCAGTGTACATAAAAGAAAATACATTTGTCAAGAATCATAAGGTACAGCACTTAATGATTGTCATATAGGTCTAGTAAGCAATCAGGAAACAATCAATAGTAATAAAAACATAAAATGTAAAATCATAAAATAAAATGAAATGTCAGCACAGGCTATAGTCATACAGTCATAATTGGGAGGAGATGGGTAATAGGAATGATGAAAAAAGTAGTGCAGTAATTATATAATAAATATATAATAAATAGTTTGACATTATCGAGGGAATTATTTGTTTAACAGAGTGATGGCATTCGGGAAAAAACTGTTCTCCTGTCCTCCATTTTATTCTTACAACAACTCTGAATTAGGTTAGGTCAGGGGTAGGGAACCTGCGGCTCTCCAGATGTTCAGGAACTACAATTCCCATCAGCCTCTGTCAGCATGGCCAATTGGCCATGCTGGTAGGCGCTGATGGGAATTGTAGTTCCTGAACATCTGGAGAGCCGCAGGTTCCCTACCCCTGGGTTAGGTTGAAAGAAAGCAACTGCCTCCAGGTCATCCGGTACACTTGATAGCTGAGCGGGGATTCATAATGCAACACTCTGTCCAATACATCCTTTTAGCTCTTTGGTAGGAAATGTAATAATAAGAATTTCTTTAGGGGGGCAGAAAAGGCTGGTGCCTTGTCTGAAAAGGACTTTTAAAAAGGTACTTTTGTGTGACTAATAGAAAAAGTGTCTCTTCCTTATCTACCAGTCCCAAATTCCACTGGTTACCAACACTATAGTTGATATCAAGCGCATCCTCAGGCTAAATCCCTAAATGATCAAATTGCTCCTTGGCTGTCCTTCTCTTAGTATAAGAATCAAGCCTTACACAATTCCAGCATATTGCAAATAGCTTTCAAAAACGTATTCAGCTAGGAGGGATTTGCTTTTTCTTTGAGGGTAAACAATGAAGAAAAAAACACAGCTCAAAACAGTGCTGCAGGCTTTGCAGCTCGGCCAGTCAGCTGACCGCTGTGGGGCAACGTCTTGACGGACAACACTCTGAGAGGAACTGATGACAGATCCTTAACTACTGCAATGTTAGCGCTTTGCCATGCCCTATTACAAGCACCGATTTACAGGGAACATATGCGTGCTGATAACAGCTCCCACTGTGACATTTAGATTTACCCTTGGAATTTATCTTTAATTTTTATAGTTGTCTTTTTAACAGTTTACGGCACTCACCTCTTCAAACAAGCTGTCTTGATGCCGTTCTTGTTCAGCTAATGCCTGATCAGTTTGAACATGAAATGAATATTGGATTTTGTATTAAATATTGAAGAATTCTTCTCTGATCTTTGGCAGTTGCATCCTGAGTTTCTTTTTCTTTTTTTAAAAAAAATTCTGGCTCTACCATCTCCACTTGTGTCCTAAAAGGAACACTGGATTCAACCCTTACATTTGCAGCTGATTCCACTGAACAGCTTGAATGGGGCATGATTCTACTGTAGGAGCAAGACAGTACACAAAAATTATGGGCAACTCACAAACAAACTACCTGCAAGGTTAGAATCTACACCCCTTTTAGGCCGATGGCTACTGCCATTTGAGCAGTTCTGCATTAGTTCTAAACTTGGCCAGTTTGCTGGCTTTGTTCACCTTTGCTGGCACATGAACAGAGCCAAAAATACAGGGGTCATCTACTTGCCCTCCCCATAACAAACCCTGCTCATGTTACTGTAAATGTATGTACATCCTGCATATGTGTATATATCCATTTGTAAGAAACAGCCACTGAGCATTCACTTTGCAAAGGAAACAGGAAACTGATACATAGATAAAGGTGGGTTTGTATCAAACATTCAGCTGTACATACATTGAATGTAACATGAGAATGACGGAATGAACATATTTTTTAAAAAATTTAAAGTATGCTGTACGTGGATTTCACTTGCATTCACTGTAATTTGCGAAAGGGCTACAATGTGCTGCACAGACAACTAAGGGTTAGGTTGATACTGATCCAAAGAAAACATCAGCTAGAGCTGTATCTAAAGCCTGGAATTCTTTGTTCACAGGGAAGGTGCTTTTGTATTTTTAATGTGTTTCTACGGGCTCTTGGCTTTATAATGTTATGGTTTTTGCTGTAGTTTACCTGTATTTGCTTTTGTGCATCCTAATTGCAATGGCTGTTGAATCAACACAAATGCTACTAATGTACTTTTTACATGCTGATGCTCAACAGTACCCAGGATGTTCCCTTTCCAGTCCACCCCATTGCACAGCCAATTATGGGCTGTTGAAGGGAATGGTCCTTTATTGTATGATGCCTGGCTTATGCCTGCCTGGCCTACCAATCACGAGCAACTCACCCTAGTCCTGCCATTTTTAGCTATGGCAGGTCTAGTTATCCTAACCTTCCTATAACAACAAGAAACAGGTGAAAAATGTTCACTTTTGCTGATTTTTATAGCAGTATTCAGACATCATGATGAAATTATTGTCCTGTCTGTGACAAACACAAACATGGCCGCTGCTGTACTTACATACTCCCTCTCCTTTTTTAAATACAGGATGTGATTGAAGGCTCTCTAGTTTCCAAACTCCAACCCAATTTGCCCAGGTGCATGCATTCTGATGTCATAACCAACTGAAGTGTAACCAACTGTGTGTAACAGACTTCCCTCTGTAATTCACCTCTGAAGTTGCCAGCCACAGATGCAGGTGAAATGTTAGGAACAAGATCCACCAGACCATGGCCACACAGCCCGGAAAACCCACCACAACCTGTTGAATCTGGCCGTGAAAACCTTCGACAATACTTCTTTGGTTTGTTTGGACTACTAACTCCTATTATTTATTTATTTATTTTATGCGCTTAAAATATTTCTGAATGTCTGAAACATTTTAATTTTTGAAATGTTTTAAAGGTCATAGACTTGGGGACTCTTAACTTGGGGGGAAAGAGGGCATAGCAATGTTTTAAATAAACAAACAAGTCTTGAATTGAGCCCTGTGGTGCAGAGTACTGTGGTACTGCTGCAATAATCTACAGTACTGCAGTCAAAAACTATGCAGTACTGTAGCTGGCTCAACATTGACTCAGCCTTCCATCCTTCTGAGTTTGATAAAAAGAGTATCCAGCTTGCTGGGGGTAAAATGTAGATGCTTGGGGAAGGCAATGGCAAACCACCCCATAAACAATGTTGGTCTAGTAAACATTGTGATGTGATGTTCACCCCATGGGTCAGTAACAACCCAGTGATTTCTTGAACTGCCATCATCACATCCAGCCAGGATCTGGAGAAGATAATCCTCCATAACTCTGGGCTGCAGTTACTATAATTAAAAATAGTGTGGAAAGCAGAACATGTTTTATAGGCTTCCTGAACTCTTGGGAGATGATTTTCTCTGACTCCTTCCGCAAATGCAGAATAATGCACTTTCAATCCACTTTCAATGAACTTGACAGCTGGATTTTACTGGGCAGAATAGCAAAATCCACTTGCAAACAATTGTGAAAGTGGATTGGAAGTGCATCATTCTGTATGTGCGGAAGGGGCCTCTGTTGATAGTTTTGCCACCATTTTGTGGGCCCTGATGACAAAAAACCAGAAATGGTGGCTGAACTCTCTCAAGAAGAAGGAATCTTGAAGGAATTAGGAATTGTGATGTATAGCTTGCCTCTTTTGAAAAGGCCCAGGGAAATGAGGAAGAAAGGCATTATAAGATTTATCTCCCAGGAGGAGAGGGCAGGCGGGCAGCTGGTTGGCTGGCTGACCGTGGTCACCTCCCAAAATCTTCCACCTTAGATTCTATTCTATTTACATTTATTACCTGCCCTTTACTACAGTCTCAGGGTGGGTTATAATGAAACACACTACATTAAAACCATGACAGTAAAAACACAATAAAACACAATGAAAACCCATTGAAAAAACACATTAACACCTCATTGTAAAAGCCCGGTTCTAAAAACCCAATCTAAAATGTTCCCCACCCACTTCACCCACAAAAAAGAAGGGTGCATGAATGTCCCAGGGGGTCCTCCCAGCAGGTCAGCCAAATGCCCGGGTGAAGAGGATGGTCTTCGCCAGGCACTGAAACTCCCAGATAGTAGGCACCTGGCAAACCTCTGCAGAGAGGCAGTCCATAGTGTAGAGGCCACTGTGGAGAAGGCCCTATGGGCTGTCCCCACCCCCTTATCTCTGACAGGGGGTGGGACAGCCAGACAGGCCTCCACCCTCTGATCTCAGCGCTCGGGCAGGAATATATGACTATCTCATTATAGAATGTAGTCTTCAGGTAAACCACATTTTCATATAGAAAAACAGCTCCCCTAATTCGAGTTGGGGGGATTCAGAAATTTTTGTATTATTTAAGAGAAAAAATCATATCAAGATTGTGTTTTGTGCATTGCTAATCTGACGGTTGGAGCAGAAAACAATAGATTGGGTTAATTGTGTCACTTGGAAGTTCTGATTTTATTGTTCTGTTTTTCATTAACCAATCCAGCTACCAACCACAACGCGCTGGGGGAATTGGCTGCGCCAGGTGCAGCTGTACTTAATAGCTGTGTTTATCGCTTTGCCTGTCATGATCTACTTAGATAGAGAGATGCAGAAATTGCCTGATTTTCCCTTTGCTAATTTTATGGCGCATCCTGTAGCACACAGCAGCAAAAACAACGTTCGTAAATCTGAAAATAATTTTCAGCTCTGCTCCTTGTGCGCAGTTTGTTTGGCCAAACTGCAGCAGAGGGCTGGGCGGCGGGGGTGGGGGGGAATCGCTCCTCCTGTTTTGACTGTGGCCCAGCTCGCTGATTGTGGATGGATGGAGTGATGATCAGACCCAGGCACCAGCCCCGCATGGGGCACTGAGCAGCCACTGACTGCAATTGCACTTCAAAGGGAATGAAGCTGCGTGGAACCCGCCACACAGGGAGAGATAAAGGGTTGCACAGCTTCATCTGGGCAGATGTCCAGAGCGGATTAGGCTGATTCATGAGAGACAGGTCCATCAGTCGCTACTAGCTAAGACGACTTAAGGGAACCTTTGTGTCTAGTCAACAAACTTCTGAATACAAGTGCTAGGAAGCAACGTCAGGGAAAGGCTCTTCAGTGACTGACGACAGTAAAAATGAGGATGCTGGACTATGTGTACCACTGGTCAGATCTGGCAGAGGGTACCTCTTATGGTCACATATATGGAGGTGGGCACAGAGGTTGGCTCTCATTCATGATGCTGGAAAGCTCAAGAGTTACCCTGTTATGAACCCATTCACTTAGAGGTGATATAAATAAGACAGGCCTCCTTAAACCTCTGATTTTAATTATATATATGTATATATTAAAAAGACGTTGCCATAAAAATAGCACATGACTACAATACGCTCTGTGATTCTCACGCCATCAGCATTACTGAGACATTACAATGCAAGCTGTCCCACTGAGTTATCCTTGTACTTTGGTGCATTATTCAAAGCGGCAAGTTCTGATCTTGCAGTCCTCATATTACTCCCATGTGGGAACCCTTTCCACATGGAATAATTAAACCAGGATAAAACTAGTAAAAACCCAGGTGGAGGGGGAACTTCGCATGGATCCCTAACACAGATTTGCTCCGCGTCTTCCCTCCCAACCTGGGTTTTTCAACCATCGCGTTATGTGCAATTCTTTTGATTTAATGCGGTTTGCAGCTGTAAGCCACATAAGAACAAGAGAATAGCACATTATTCAATTCTCAAAAACCCCTTTGCCGGCTCCTTTCTGCAGAGCCACTCAGGGGAAACGGGCCATATCATGGCCTGTGGGTCAGTCCTGCACTTTGCAGGCAGGCAAGGGTGGGGGGGAAGGTAGGCAGGGGATGAGGGAAAGCAAATGTGTGAATTTGCCTTCGTATGAAAGCAAATGCCCTGGCCAACGCGCTGGCTATCCATGGGACAGCCAGCAGTGGGAAGGGGCCAGGGCGAGGGCGAGTTCCTATAACCCACCTCTCCCCTGCTTTTATTGGCCCGTGTGGAAAGGGACACTAACGACACTGATGTAGCTTAGCTTGCTCCTAAGTGTCTGTGAATGTATTCTGGTATTTCATAGACAGATCTCAGGATCATCAAACTTAGACAAGAAAAAAATTGCACAGGTTTTTGAGAACAGAGCACAGATCTTTTTCATTCCTCATTTTAAAGTTTAAAAAAAAGAAGAGGGGCAGCAATTTTAATGCAGGTTTTGACACAGAAAAATAAGGTTTCTTAAGTGAACACTTTGCAACCCATTTTTTTCCACATACCCGTATAAATAAATCTACCAGGAGCTCCTTTGCAAAACTGTTTGGATTTATATGATAAAGTTACTTCCACCACACCAGGGATGTGTCGAGGGGGTGTCTGGACACGGATGGCATGAGGGGTGATCAACTGCAAAGTATCAAAGAGAAAGGACAAGTTAGAACTTAGGAGATTCTCCCACAATGCCCTTCATCATTCCATTTTCTGCCACTCAGATCAGAAGGCTGAATCTCAGCAGAATGAGATTCCCGCCATGCTAACAGCATCAAATAAAAAATGTGGGTTTGGGTACAGCAGAAAGAAAACACTAGTAGGTGTTTGCACCATTTTTTTCCTGGTATCACAATTTCAGCAGTTAATTTGTAACAGTTTTACAGCAATTGCAGCACTGCAATGAAGCAGGGCTTACGGTTTGGATACAATTCAGGCAAAGGAATTGGGAGGAGCCTGGCTCCCATTCACACAGGCATAGATAAGCGCAGGTCTTCCTTGGTCATGTTAAGTTTTGTCTGGATCATGCTGGTGGTTTCTTATGTTAATAATCCTTTAAAGCAGGGATGTCCAACTCTGGTCTTGACAGGGACTGATGAGAATCATAGTCCATGAACATCTGAGGGCCAGAGTTGGACATCCCTGCTTTAAAGGATGGTCCCCCCCTGCAAATTATTTGCCTGCTCATTTAAAGCTTCCCTTTATGTTGGATTCACTGCATTGTAAAGGAACCAAGCAACACTTGACTCAGAAAGCAAGTTCGTCATATTTCTTTCTTCACATTTCCTGAGTAGAGCATGCAGGTGGGTGAGCAGGAAGGGAAGAACAAGCAAAGGGCCTGTTGGTAGGCAGAGTTGGGGAGAAAGGCCCTGAACTAGCCTTGAGGGGCTTTGCAAGATAGCATCAGGGCAGTATTGCAGATCTGAGCATAGTCAACTGTAGGATGGCATATTTCAAGTGCCAGATCTACCGGAGATGAGCTAAACTGGGATAAACACTTTGTCTGTTAGCTATCACTTGGGCCCCTTCCGCACATACAGAATAATGCACTTTCAATCCATTTCCAATGCACTTTGCAACTGGATTTTACTGTGTGGAATAGCAAAATCCACTTGCAAACAATTGTGGAAATGGATTGAAAGTGCATTATTCTGCATGTGCGAAAAGGGACCTCAGAGCTGCTATTGGAATCTCACTCCATGAGAAGTGGTAACTATACAGTCACAAACAGAAATAGAGAATCCCTCTGTAAGAAGGACCTACATCCAGCTTGGCAGCATGCAAAGAGAAAAAGTAAGGCTGCCCACCTCGCTCCATACAAGCATGGTCCCAAACACAACTTGTAGTCCATCGAAGAAGTTGTCTCCTATAATGATCACCATTGCTCCACCTGTGGTCCAGCCTTCACTTGGACTAATAGCTTTGATGCACGGAGTGGCTAAAACAAAAATCAAGGCAATGAAGGGGAAGGTTAGAGTTACTGTGATGGCACAGACTTTCTCTATGAAGGTTTCCTCAGATAAACTTTATTGAAGCTACAATCCTAGGCACATTTATGTGTCTAGAGGCCATTGCAGAGCTGGGAACATTCATATATGTGGCTTACCTCCAAGGAATTTGCACAGGAAAACTTACTGTCTGGAATGTGCACTCTATCTATGTATATGAATGCATTTGTATATGTATGTGTGTGATATACATATATTTGGCATATATGTGTGTATGTGTATACATACATAAACATACTGTGTTTCCCCGAAAATAAGACAGTGTCTTATATTAATTTTTGTTCCCAAAGATGTGCTATGTCTTATTTTCAGGGGATGTCTTATTTTCCCGCTCCACAGCTGCATGCTCTGGTGTTCTATTCGACGGGCATGCTTCCAAACAAAAACTTTGCTATGTCTTACTTTCGGGGGATGCTTTATATTTAGCACTTCAGTAAAACCTCTACTACGTCTTATTCTCAGGGGAAGTCTTATTTTCAGGGAAACAGGGTATATGTGTGCGCGTGTGTCTACAGATTCACACACAGCAAATACATGTAACCTTTGAGGCAGCAACCTATGAATAAAAGAGTTACAATCTCCATATTGACAGACATTGGCTAGAACACTGAAACAGGGGAGTTAACATACTTGCTGTTGGGTGACTGGCCAGAATAGTGTGTTCATGTTTTACCTGTTATCTTCTCAGTGAAAAGATTGAGAAACTCACAGAAAGGAAAGCTGAATGCTCAGGAAGGAACTATGGTTATAACCTGCCATGAGGTACTCTCTCTGGAGGCCACATAAATACTGAGAAAACTCTGTTGACTCACCCTGCTCAAGATCCCAAAGGACCTAAGATAAATAATCAATGTGCTGATTGGTGCTTATAATAGGCCCGTTTATTTAAGGGCACATCACATTATGCCATTAAAACCTAACAGACCAATTTGTACTGGATATAAAAGAAATAAAAAGATATAAAAGAAAACTACAGCTAGTTAAAAAATGCTAAAAGAAGACTGAAATAATTGTTGGAATTACCAGTTTATATTGGTGGCTTGGAGAAGCTGGAAATTCAGAATTTTAGTAAGGGATATCCAAAATGCAAAAACAGGGACAAAACTTAAATAGTGACTTGATAGAGAACAGAAAATAGGGGCTATCCCTGGTAGGACATAAGGAACACAGGAGAAAACTATGATCATTTCTGGCCTATATAGGACAGGGAATTTTTCTCCCCCTCCCTGCTTTGGTTTCTCTCATACATTCAAGGCCTCTGGACTATACATCCCATCAAGATCCCAATATGGTTTCCAGTCCATAACCAAAGTCAATCCATCACTCCATTCCCAATGTTGACAAGGTCAAAGGTGGAAGGGAACTTTGGCAGTGCTCCAAAAATACAAGACTCCTTTGAACAGCCAGTCAATCACATTCAATCAGTCAAGGAAAAACTGGAAGGCTTCTTAGCTTTGGAATCCTGGGAGTTTCCTTCTACCATTTCACTGCCCGCTGGGGGAGAATTAACACTGCTCCGAATTCTTTACTGATTCAATCATTTTCTTCCAGTTCATTAATTCTCCTTTAGGTTGATGCAGGGGCACATTTTAAAGGGGAGGGGGAACGCAACAAAACACTCTAATGAAATAATAGACTAACTTGTCTCTTCTCGTAACGTCACAAAGTCTTCTCACTTTCACTAGCTGTGAGGATAGGGCCAAGAGGGGCTTCTCTAGTTATTTTTAACTGGTGCCAGAATGGGGCTGGAGAGAGTGGAGGCGATTATCCAATTTGAAGCTTAGCAGATCCAGCAATTTGTAATTGCTTGAAAATACACCGAGAGCAAGCCTGCAGACGATGGTGATTCCTTGCTTAGCCAAACAAACTAAAATCAATTAGTGTCAGTTTCCTTCTGCGCATTGTTATGTTTTGCGCAGCTTGTTTAAGGGAATGGCTGACACTTTTTCATACACATCTTGCACTGTTACATTTCTGTTTAACTAAGATGTCATGTTGCTTGATTTGCTCGACAATCAAGTCAAGCCCAGCTGAGCAAGGAAGTCTGAAAAAGTCTTCACAGAATATTTAGCATACTGCTTCTTAGCTGGTCTTTTTTGGCCAAGCAACTGGAAAAATGTAGGAGACACCTGATTTTAGGATAAGGAAGGGTTGGTTCAGACATGATGCTAGGCTGTTGATCTCAGGACCAAGCTACGTTGTGATGCCAGAGTTCTGTAACTGGAACTTCTGACGTTCTGCCCTTATAAAGCAGCCAAGGGTGGGTACATGGATAAGAGCTGTATTGTTAGGCAAAGAGATGGTTAACCTGGCCCAAAACTTATCCCAATGTCCTCAACCACAGCCAGGACTTTTTCAGCCTTGGCCCCACCCTGGTGGAACTCTGTCAAATGAGACCATGACCCTGAAAAACCTAGCACAGTTTTGCAGGGATTGCAAGACAAAAGTTATTTCACTAGGCTTATAGTTGAAGACAGCAAGAGCTCTCTAGTGGGCCTTCCTTTCCCACTTTGTTCCTGTCCCCCCTCCCTTCCTTTCCTCTTCCCATCCATTCTCTTCTTTTCCCTTTCCCCTCCGTCTCTTCCCCTCCTTTTTTCATCTTTCCCCACCCATTTAACATCTTGTGGCTTGCAAAGCTGGGTACAAATCAAAAATCAAATCATCATCTGGGACCCATGATCAGGGCACCACTGTTAATTAACAATTTAAAGTTTTGGTTATATATATGTTGTTTATGGTTTTAATTGTAATAATTTTATACTGTTAGCTGTCCTGAGCTCTGCTTTAGTCAGGAAGAGTGAGATAAAAATGTAATACATAATAATAACTTTGATCCCATGGAAATCCCTGAGTCAAAAATCCCTTCCTGGCTGCCTTGGTAAGGGAAAAAAAGGGTATTTATCCACACTGAACTTTCCCTCTTGCTTGGAGGCAGAGGCGTAGCTCCAAGGGAATGGGGGTGCGCGATGCTGCAGGCGCGTGCCCCTGTGGGGGTGTGGTGAGGGCATTCCGGGGTGGGGAGGGGGCATTCTGGGGCGGTATGGAGGCGGAGGACACACCAGTGCACCGGCGCTTTCCCCCCTTGCTACGCCTCTGCTAGCATTTTTAATGAGCATTTTTTATAAGAGGAAAAGTGTTGGAGGAAGAATCACCCCATTAATGACTTGGATCCATGTTGTCCCGTTTTCTGACAGCTGATTTTTGCACTGGTGTGCCTTGTGCTTTGCTCTCTCTTGCAAGAATTATCTGTGAGCAAGTGATCTAATGTTTGAATATGAGAGTTTTCTACACAATGCAAAACAAGGTGATTAACTAAGGCCTGGGTCTACTCAAGCAGCAGAATGAAGTAGTACAGTACACTGGGGTAGCAGTAGCTGATGGACAACAAAGGCAGATGCCCTGGGTCCCAAACTGGAGAAGTCCCCATCTGCTCACAGCCCTGCCACTGATGGACAGGAGGAAAAAAGAAAAAGAGCAGAGTTCTGCCACAGCCATTTGCACCCAGCCTGTTCAGGGGAAGTCCACTCATAACAGTCAGTGGCACCTGTTCTGTCTAGGTCTCAAGCAGTTGGCTTGGTTACAACAGCTTATACCCACTTCACTTGGGCCTTGGGCAGGTGGCTTCTGATGATAGCTCTTACCAACCTTGCAGTGGATGAGAGTGACCCCTTGCTCAACCCCAGCATGGGGGCAATGGGGGGTAGTGATTTTGGGCCCCCATCCTGGACTTTTGGCCCAGGACTCCAGACTCACCTCTTTGGCCATCTAAAATGGCTATACTGAGGATCATGGGACCTGCATGAACAAAAAACACCTGGGAAAGGGACTATAGTAAGGAGAATTGGGTGCAATTGATAGAACAAGTCTGCTGAATCTAGCCCTACAAGTTTCACACAGAGTCTACTCTACATTTTCCAAACTATACTTTACTTACTTGTCTTCATATTTTTTTTCTCATGCGTATCATGGATACCTCACTTTTTTAACAAAAGCAAACAAAACAACTTCTGCAAGACATTCGTTCCACTTTCATCACTGTCCAGAGATGATGGATGGAGGGATGAGCGAACGTGCCCAGCTTAATTTCTTTTTATATTAGCTCCATATTTTTCTCAGCAGAGTTCTCCACTTTTCACAATTGGTTTTTGTAGATCCAATTGTATTGTTTACACACATATTGCTTATACAAGTGATTTATATATACAATATGTTATCTACACACACAACATAGGTATATTGCTGATTTAGTCATCCACAAATAACAGGTTAAAGTGAATAAATTTTGCCAAATATTTGGTGCGAGAAAAGAGAAAATGTCAGACTTTTTTTTTTAAGGGAGAAGCAAAATCAAAAACAGGGATTTGGGGGTCAAAACTGCAGGGTTGGGGAAATCAAAATAATCTCTAGGTTGATATCATAAGATTGTGGTTTAAATTCTAAAACAGAATTTAAAAGATGTCCAGAGAAACCTTAAAACTAAAAAAAATTATTCCAGCATGTGCTTCCATGAGTCAGAGCTCACTTCATCAGATGCATGAAATGTATATCCACAGCAGGTATACTTATACTTAAAGGTACCAGTTCTATTACTCTTTTGAAACAGAGGCATTCTTACAGCACAGATGGTGCCACATTCCAGTGCTGGGGAGGGCTGCAGTAACTGCATTCTGATGGAATTGCCTTTTGCTGGTGTAAGCGCTCCGGGAAGGGCAAATCCACTGGCATGGCCACGCACCAGTCTCACCAGCGGATTTCTCCTTCCCTAGATGGGGCTCTAAATTAGATGGCTTTTAAAACATTTGATACTCATGGAGGGTAGAATTACTAGTGGCTACTACTCATGGCATCTCCAACATCACAGCCAATCTACCTTTGAACACCAGATGTCTGTGCATAAATGGCATAATTGCTGATTTCTGGCCATGCTTGCAAATTTGCAAGACGCATGTGGCTGACCAGTGTCACAAACCGAATCCTAAGTGTTGGTATGTTTATACCTCTGCTTTTTGTATATATTGCTAAACTTAGAAAGTACATGAAAATGGCAATAGGAGGGAACATTTTTACAAATTCCAAAGTTAATTTGTCATTTTTATATAAATCACATTATTTTCATATGGCTATGACTTGTGTGTTGTTTAGGGATTTCCATGGTATATCAAGAAAGCACAATATTGTATGGGTGAACAAGAAGGTCTAGGAAATGGGGGACCCTAAAACACATAGGATAGATTCAAGATACAAAAAGTATAAAGACTAAAAATTCAGCATAGCAGGGAAAGATTCAGGTGAATTTAATTTCATAAAAGAGGAGAAGGCATTTAAGGAAAAACAAAATGATTTACTTTTTTATTATTCAATATACTCCCACATTTTTGTTTCATGCTTCTACCAAGGAATGTAGAGCTTATTTAAATATTTTTTATTTAAGATACTAACATTTTCTGCTGAAGAAATGGAACTCAACATGGCTGTCCCCAGCACTATTTTATCCTAACTACCCTGTGAATTCGGTTAAGATAAGACAGCAAGAAAGAGCCAGCATAGTGTATTGGTTAAAGTGACCCTGGCTAGTATTTGGATGGAAAACCTCCAAGGAATACCATGGATGAAATGCAGAGGCGGGCAATGGCAAACACTCTCCAAAGGTCTGTTGCCTTGAAAACCTTATAGGGTTGCCACAAGTCAGCTGTGACTTGACAGCAAAAAGAGAAGGAAGGAGGGAGGAAGAGAACTTGTAAGTGACCAAACGTCAACTAGTAAGCTTTATGGCTAAGTAGGGATTCAAACCTGGGCCTCTCCATCCTAGCCCATACTTTAAGCAACACACCACACACTAGTTCTGCTTAGCTGGAATGGCACAGAAGAAAATACTTAACGAATGATACCACATCTCAACCCATTAATCTCATCTGGTTAAACATGCACTAGAAAAGCTTCATCTTTTTCATAATGAACAATCCGAAATGAACTTCAGCAGTTTTATTATGTGAAGTGGTTTTTTGGTGTTCATATGCCTGTAATAATCTGTCTCTACCAAATTGCCTGATCCTCACTCACAGATTCAGGATGGTACTGAACTGTATGGCAAGTCCAGCTGTTTATGGCAACAGTACTTCATGAAATCTTTCCTCCAAAACAAAGAGAAAAGGTTGTGGCTCAGGTAAGGTCTCAGGTAACAGATACTTGAGATTCTTGAGAGTTGCCGGCAGTCATTCTGAGCTAGATCAACCAATGTTCTGATATTTGTTTATTTAGATATTTATACCCCAATTTATACTACCAAAAAAAGAAGATAAGATTTATACCCTGCTTCTCAACCATAAGGAGGCTCAAAGGGCTTCTCAACCTTAAGGAGGCTCAAAACTCCTTCCTTTCCTCTTTCCACACAGACACCTTGTGAGGTAGGTAGGGCTGAGAGAGTTGTGAATGAATTGTGACTAGCCCAAGGTCACCCAGCAGGCTTCATGTGGAATCAAACACAGTTCTCCAGATTAGAACCCACTCCTCTTAACCACTGCACCATGCTGGAAAGGCAGCATGGTATATCCCAATCTTGTCAGATCTCAGAAGCTCAACAGTGTTGGTACTTAAATGAGAGGCCCCCAAGGAAGAATCTGCAGAGGAAGGAAATGGCACACCACTGTTCGTCTCTTGCCTTGAAAACTGTTTGCTGGGTTTGCTGAGTCAGTTTTGACTTAGATCATATGTACGTTTTCCCCCATTGGAGACCTGAAGTGGCTTACAACATTGTTCTCACAACCTCTGTTTTATGGATTTTCTATTTTGATTTATTTACAAAGACAGATGCCAGAAAATTTGAACTCCCTGGCAATTAGGAGCGGGGGGTGCCCTTCTTTGTCACTCAACCTTGGTCAGAACTTTGCTACTTTGATTCTTTAATATAGCATGTGTAAGGCTCTGCCGAGCAAAAGGTTATACCTTCAGATGGATCAAGTCTCCGAGCTCTCCGTCCATGTTTTGAATTGTTATGAACAAACATGTTGTCAGAAACTGCCAGTACATGCCCATCCACATTCACTGTTGTTGATAACACCACCTGGATATTTTTTTTTAAAAAAAAAAGAAGGAAAAGAAAACAGCAGGTAAATTACTTTCACTGATCCATGTTTAATGCATTATTCAGCCAAGTTCAAATATCATTCAATTTGTAAAATGAAATTGTCTCCTGTGGGATTTTATTACCTTATTGTCCAGGAGGGAAATCTTTCTGTCTTGCATTATGTAACATATCAATGACTGTAAATGGCTCTTACTTTCCTCCAACAAATACTCGTTGCTAGTGGCACATGACAAAGAAGTCCTTTGGCACAGTTCACAGGTGAACCTCACAACCATTACTATCATGGCCTCCACAAATCACTCACTATTAATCCCGAGGCGGCAGCATGTGACACACTTAAATGAAAGCACATGACAGGACACAACATGACAACTCAATCATTTGACATCAGAATCACAAGGCTGGAAGAGGGCGAGAACACCACTTGTTTCTTCTAGAAGTTGACCACTCGGGGGTTGCATAACTAGTTAGCATGCCAGAGTCTCATTTGTTGTCGAAATTAGCTGGACAAATCCCTCCAGAACTAAACATCATGTGTCCCTCTAAGTGGCTTTGGTTGGTGGAGCAATTTGTCTGGTTAATTCTGATAACGAATGAGTCTCTGGAAGAGGAAGAGCCCTACCTCTACTAAAAGCGAATCATCTCCACCACTGAGGGAATTCACCTTGCCGTTTTACTGCTCTTCCTAGTGAAACTGAGGCAGGGTTGGGATGCTCTTGCTCTCCATGTATGTACCTTGGAGTAGGTCATTCAAAAAAGGAGTAACAAATGGTGGCTCTGTGCAGTGGTGGGATCCAAAAATTTTAATAACAGTTTCCGATGGTGGTGGGATTCAAACAGTGGCGCCGCCGCACACAAGCACCTCCAGTCCCTATTGGGCAGGGAGGTTGCTTTAGTAACCCCTTCTCAGCACTCAGAAAAAATTAGTAACCACTTTTAGAGAAGTGATGAGAACTGGTTGGATCCCACCTCTGGCTCTGTGTAGACTTTAAGTGCTCACAAACCTCTGAGGGTCCCAGATCTGGTCTGAAGACCAGGGCATTATGGCATGTATTTAAAAAGCTCTTGTTTCTAAAGGACTTTGTGTACAATTTTCTCAAGACACCTCCTAAGCAGCAAAAAAAAAAACTTCCTAAAAATCAATAGCCTGGACCAGCTGTCTGTTGAAAGGGCAGTGTTGTTGTTAAGTCAATGGGGTGAGTTTGAAAATGCCAGCCTCCAGTTTCTGGTAATTTTGGTTAGCTATGCATACACAATAGTGTGAACGAAAATATACTCTCAGTAGACCAACTACCTGTATCTATTTTTTTAGGATACTAAATAACTATTGACTAATATGGTAAACCACTGTGAAAAGGGGAGATATGAATGTTTAAATAAACAAACATCCCAGGTGGCTTTCTCCAGTCCCACTCTCAAGTAGGGCTGCAAGCTTTCAAATGATGGCTGGCGGTCTCCTGCCAATGTAACCCCCATGCCCAGAATGGGTTGGCCCAGAATGGGTTGACCCAGTAAGGGGTGGAGACTCAGAGCAGCAAGAGGCTGCAGGAGAGAGCTCTTTGGAGAAGACAAGGGTACCAGACTCGGACCTTGATTTCTATAAGCCCTTAACACCTTGTTAAGGTAATTGCAATATTGTTGGGAACTACTGGGAAGGTAGTTGTTGTTTTGCTATGTTGTAAATGTTGGAGTTTATTGTTTCAGGGTTTTCTTTTGTGGTTGTAATGGGTGAGAGTTCTCCTGGAGACCTTCATCATGTTGCAACCTGTTCATCAAGCCCTTGGAGTCTTCAGGAGCCAGCCAACTTGCAAAGAAGAATTTGGACTTGGCAATATCAGTAGACTGTAAATAGAAGGACTTGAAATGCAACCTGAACAGGACCTTGAATTGTAACGTTAAATGTTGATGTTTTAAAAGTGTTAATTGTAAAGAAAAGTAAACCATTTTGTTGTTTAAAAATTGTTGTTGCAACTCATTCCAAGTACTGCCCCACAGAACCCACAGTTAGAGGTTACACCAGCAACACCCCTCTCCAAGTGACAGAGTTAAGTTAACCTGGAGAAAATAGCTGCTTTGGAAAGCAGACTCTAAAGAATTATACCCTATTGACCCCCCCTCCCCACCAAACACCTCCTTCCCCAAATTTTCCAATTATTTTCCAACCTGGAGCTGGCAAACCCAAAGGCACCTTGAAATATTTTAAAACATAGTTTTGCAAGGAAGACCACAAATAAAAATTCCCATAGAAAGGTTTGGCTCAAGTTAGCCAAGCATGGCCTCTTTTAAAGGAGGACCCAGACACACAAAGACTGCCAGTTCCAAAGGAATCTCTACACACATACTCATGCAAACAGGGAAATCCTACTTTTGTGTGTAGCTAAAGAAATCTGAAATTTCTCAGCCCCTGCTGCAACTCTCAGAATTCCTTGGGAGCAGTTACATCATGGCTCGCCCATGGGAACACCAGCATCAAAGCTCAGGACATCATATGAAAGTTAAAATGAAAGAAGGCATACCCACACATCTCTAGATAATGTCATCAAGTTACACAATAAAGAGTATTATGCAAACTACTTTTAGTGCTAGAATCCTGGACTGTAGGTAAGAAGCAAGCACTGTCTGTTGAAGCAACTATAATTCAGATGTAACAATAAACTGCGGTTAGACCAAATATTTCCTAAACCAGAAAATATTCACTTTCAGTTACAGATATGAGTGGAGGGGATGCGAGAACCTGAGAATGAACCACATTTGTTCTCACAACAAACTAACCTTTTGAGGGTGTAGACTTAAGCCAGAAAAAAGGTACATACAAAAGGTAGATACAACTCATGGAGTGCATAGGGGGTGTGGGAACGGATCAGAATGTGTATTAATTTGTATTAATTAAGAAATATAGAAATCCAAATGAACCAGGGATTGCAATGAATCAAAATGGAGCTTCTGTGTAGGAGACCAGCAGAAACCTGCATGTTTTAGCAAAAGGTCAAAAAGCCAGTTTCTCAGTGAATATGCAGGCCAGCAAGATAACATCTTGGCATAGAGGGCCTACGTGACAGAAGACAAGATGCAATTTTATTACCTTGTTTTCTTGGTTAGGTTTTGGGTTAGAACTAGCTAAACCAATGTGATTAGTTAAATAAGAGTTCTTCTATATAGTTAAATGAACATAGGAATAATGAAAATGATTCATATTCACATGTATTTGTATTTCAGTATAATTCTATTGTTGTTAGAATCATTTCAAACTGTTGGGAGACGTTTTATGATCCAGAAGAATGTCAAGCTTGCATAGCTGTAGGCCATAGCTCTCTCTGAGAGCCAACCAAGAATAACGGGTTTTTCTTGAAGACAGTGAGCTAGCTTTTATGGTAGTCCTTTGCATATGGGCAAGGATGGCCATAAGCTCACAGCGTGCAGTTTGAATTACAGAAAGCGTGTGACGTAGAATAAGGGGTTTGTCTTATTGTGACCAGAGACAGATCTGACCAATTAGATTCTTAAGGGGAATGGATCATAATACGTAGATTAAGGGGATGGACTGTGTGACGTCTTTGCAGCTACAAAAACTCAGGTTTTCCTATACGGGGTGTGCCTCTCACTTGAGAGCACCAAGGCCCCTCCTTCGGGAGAGGTCATCTCCTGTAACATTCTAAACATTGGATTGGGGTGTGTCTCCTTAGGGAGAAGGTCACCTTTTGTAACTTATCTGTATTCTGTAACATTCTGAATTCTGGGTCTATCACTCGAGGGCACTGGGGAGTGTTCACATTCTGTAACTTGCTAAATTCTGTTAAGTAAACTGTTTGTTTGTTTTTCTAAATGTCAGATGCCTTTTGCTTTTATTTCTAACTTAGTTTTTCTTAAAACTAACCCAGCTGTGTAGGACCAGAGAAGCGGCTCTGGCCCCACAGGGGTTTTCAGGGTAGTCAAGGTAATTTTGTGTTTGGTTTGCTGACTGTGGCACTGCAATCCGGTTTGGAGGCAGTGCAATTGTGTTGTGGCTGTGCCGCTTCTGGCCACACCACCCTCAGGGTTGCTCTGCTAGTGGAGTGGCCCATGTTCAGACCTTCACACTAACCATACATACCATAATTAAATCATGGTCTCATAAATCATCTGAATGGAGTCCAGAAAAAAAATTCTTGCCTTTAACAGTTGATAAACTGTGCTTGGCCTACAGGAAGAAAACCTGCTCTAATGGAGAATTTTATGCTGACTGAAAGAATGCTTTCTTTTCATGAGACAAACTTAATTCATTCCAAAAGGCCCTTGTCATACTGTACATTAATGCTGCTCTCACATTCCTGCCACAAAATGTGCTGCTTTTATGTGCCAACAGATTTCATCATTGCGTACTTGGGTGGAGTTAAGACTCTGTTCCAATGTGAACATTTCCCCTGTGACATAACAGAGCCTACTCAGATGCACTTCATTATTTTCTGTTAAACAATGGAAATAAATTTTAATCTCTCACTGGCCAGCCCAGACCACAGTACGGCAGCAAGGGAATAAGGCTGAATTATTCCAGTGTCTGAAATATTTACGAGAAGATTTTAAATTGTAACCAAATGTAAATCAAAAAAGTATATTATTGCACATGCATACAATACACACACACAAATACACACAAATCCAACCACACACATGCAGACACTATATTATATACATCCACTGGGATGGAGGTATAAATATATATACACGTCCATAGCATACTAACGGGCAACCACAGTGCATTATGAAATATCTTTATGAACACTTTTTTGAACGACATAGTACATTTCTCTGGATGGAAAGAGAGAGGCAACATCCAAGCCATTAATGTGGGGGCCAAGAGTTCTTCCAGAATTATTACTGATCTCCAGACAATAGAAAACAGTTCCTCTGAAGAAATGGCAGCTTTGGAAGGTGGACTTTATGGGATGACATCTCCACTAAGCTCTCTTTCCTCCCCAAACTCTGCCCTCTTGAGGCACCACTCCCATATCACCAGGAATTTCCCAAGCTGGATTTGACATCTATACCAGGCAGCCTCAATTTTTTTTCCATTGAAGGAATGGATCTATAGTCAAGTCAGTTGCCATCTGCCAATAGCTTGCTGGGACTCTTTCCAGTCCAGTCTGTGTATGTGTACAGGACATGTGTATGTGTACAGGACATAAGCTGTAACCAATAGGACTCATTATTTCAATTTCTGGAAGATACAGATCCTGCATTTGGAGCCTACACAAATGAGGTTATAGATATTTCTGTGTAAACCCCTGTAAGAATAGACCCTCCCCAACCAGGGCCAGAGTTTAGTGAGGAGGTGAAATTATTACACATCACATGTGTATACAGACGGGATTTACATGCAAGTGTGAAATACCCTTTATTTATGGGACAGAATTGCAGTTGACCATGCATAAGAATAAGGGTTGCCAACTGCTTTAGAAAAATTATTTGCCCTTTTAATAGAGGTTTAATGGGTTGATGATTGTAATGGACAGGAAGCTTTTCATAGAATGTGGGACATGTGTTTTCCAAACCTGTTGGCAACCTTTCATAAAATAATCTTGCAATTGGCTATGCTGGCTGAATGGATCCTAGGTCAGATCCATTTAACACCAGTTGCAGGAGGATAATAACAAGAGAAAGCTATTGGCCTTCTTCCTCTGCTTGAGGGTTTCTCAGAGGCATCTGTCTGGCCTCTTTGGGAAACAGGATGCTACTCAAAGTGGCCTTCTATTGTCTCAAAGTGGCCTTCTATTGTCTTCCCTCCCCCGTTCCCACAACAGACACCTTGTGAGGTAGGTGGGGCTAAGGGAGTTCTGAGAGAACTGTGACTAGTCACCTAGCAGGTTTCATGAGTGGGAGTGGAGAATCAGACCCAGTTCTCCAGATTAGAGTCCTTCGTTCTTATCCACTACATCACACTGGCTCTCAATTATGTATAGATCATATACTGCATATATACAATATGTTTGTATGAATGTGAACATATATTATAGTGGCTGTGCATATGCAAGCTGGGTGAACAGTATGTGGAATCTTAATTCAGAGCCTGGAGTCCCACTGAATTTGTGAACTAATATTACATTCAATGATAAAGCCAAATTCTCACAGATTAAAGCCCCAAATATACTGGATCACAAAAACATATGTTCCGCAAGACATGTTCAATGAACAGGCTCATGTACATACAGAATTATAGCACTTGAAGTTTTAGAGGCCATCTAGACTAACCCTGTAGTAGTGCACTGCCGACCCAGCAGTGCCGTAGTAGAACGTTGGGACGCCAACGGACCTGCGGCCTTGCCGGTCGCATCGCACCCCCACTCCTCATCCCCCCATGAGTCACGGGTCATGAACTGTCTGGCTCAATCACCGGGCGCAGGGACAATGGTCTTGCCCCCAGGTGAGGATTAGGCTCAGACGCGTACGCTCCTCTCCGCACGTAGCCAGATGAGATCATGCATCACATGATGATCTCCCGACCTCCCGCTCTCCCGGAACTCCCCCCAGTCCTCCCTCCTACACGCCCCCAATAGAGTAACAATAAAGGGTGCCAGGAACCCGGCAGGCAGGGAGACTTCGCTAGGAACCACCGGACCTCCGGTCTCCCGCTGCTGGCGCATCTCCACCAGATGTTATCTCCGCGTCGTCTCGTTCTTGACGCTGACAGCGTGGAGTCGAGCTACAAGCTGGTGCGAAAACCTGGGAATCCTCGAACCTCCACCCTGCTCACCGTTAAAGCCTGGGGAAGGGTCAGCGATACCCGAAGTCCAGCTGGATCGGCGCATCCAGGGACCACCGCTTTCGTATCGCCTGTCCTTCTGGATCGGCGCATCCAGAGACACCGGCGTCCTAGGACACTCTCTCGTCCGACGGAACACCAGTGAGTATGGGAGCTTGCAAAAGCAGGGCTTATGACAAACGCGTTGGACGAACTGGAAAGCTGCTAGCAATGCGGCAGGGTCCCCAGTAAAGAGAAGGGAGCTGCGCAAATTGGTTGAGGAGATTGAAGCTCAGTGTCCATGGTACCCAGAGGGGGGGACATTGAATCTTAAGGACTGGGGAAAACATCGGGCGCACTCTTCGCACAGAGCCTCGTAGCGCCCGATGTCGCTGCTACTGGCGATGGAGACAATGTTTTGTCGCCATCAGCCTGCAGACCCTCGGCTCCCTTGCTGTAGGCGCCCTCCTTCGATCTTTCACCTTCAATTTCAACCCGAATTTTCTCTATCCACTAAATTGGACGCCTGTCCTCCTTCTGCCCCCCCCTCGCTCCTTCACCCATTTCAAACTCTCCCGCGGCTCAGCCGCCCCTCCCTCTGCTCCGCCTTCCTTTTCGAAGCCACTGCACCTCCGTCAGCGCCAGCGTAATTAGCGCGGGTTTCAAAACTCTGCCCAGAGCATTATTAGCCCGCGATCTGCAGAAGAAACAAACCCTGGCGGAAGGCGATGCCGATATTCTTGCATTGTGCCCCATCCACTTCACAGATACTGAGGAGGATGGCATAGTTCGGCCGGGTTGTCGGTAAAGCCCTAAGCTATAACATCCTTACCGAGCTCCAAAGCAATGCGGGGCGAGGGAGTCACTAGCCCCTTCGTGAGAGGCATGCTGGAGAGCCATCGCAAGGAACCACCTAATGGTTCCAGATGACTGGAAAACCACCTTTCGCATGCTCCTGAGCCCTCGCGCAATTTGTGGTCTGGGAAAGTGAGTTCCGGCCAGCAATGCTTCAACAGAGCAACCACCTCTGGCGGGCTACACCGGGCTCAGCTGCGGCTTCGATGCTTTTGCCAATCCCAGCGATCAGATTGTACTGCCTGAGGCCACCCTTACGGTCGCCTCTCTGAGTGCGCCTCTATAAGGCATTTATCAAAGTCCCCAATGCCGGCCAGCCAACCCAGAGTTTCTCCTCCATCCGGCAAAACCCCAAGAGCCCTATGCTGAATTTTGTGAACAGGCTCCAGGAAGCTCAAGAGGCAGGTAGATAGCGAGGGAGGCCCAAAACGAGGCTCCTCATGCGCCTTTAAAAGAGAACGGCTTCCAATGGAGTGCCGCCAGGGCAATCACGGGCCTGGGCAAAAAATCCTGAACTGGCCGACATGCTTAAGGCTTGCCAGGACATCGGATCCTCGCCACCAAGCTGGCCTCCTCGCCGCAGCACTCTCCTCCGGGCGGGAGGCAGCCCCAGGATGACTGCTTTAACTCGCGGCAGACCCGGACACTTCCGAAGGGAGTGTAGAGCAGCCCGGCGGGGGGCCTACAACCCCGATGGAGGAGGGTCCTCCCCAGGAGGAGAAGGCCACCTAAAACCCGGGTGCCACGTTGCCAGAAGGGCTTCCATTGGAGAAACGACTGCCCGGCCGGGAAACTCCCGCCAGGCGCCTCCCAGCTCCAGGACCAAGGAGGAGAGTACTAGAGCAGACCCAAACGCCAAGGCCCCTGCCAAAACCCCCCCCCTCTCGTGTCAGCTCGCTCGCATGCACCCAGCCCATCTCCTTTAAGTTCCCCGCGAGGTTCTTGTGGCCCCAACCCAGTATGGCGAGCCCATCCCTACCGGGACAATTGGGCTAGTGCTGCCAAAGAGCCTCTGCCGCTGAACAGGGACTGTTCGCCGTCCCGGAGTGATCGACTCCACGCACCAAGGACCCATCCACCTCCAGGTCTGGACAAACATCCCACAGGAGCTGCTCGCCGGGCCAGCTGCGCTCAGCTGATTCTCTTGCCCCATCGCTGCCCGCTGCCGACTCCAATAAAGGCTACGAGCCCCAGCAGCCAACATGGCGCAGGCCTACACCACCGCCGCAGCGGTGGAGGCGCTTCTATCCGGGAGCTCCGTCCATATCTGGAGCTTCGCCATAGAAGGATGTAAGTTCAAGGGCCTGGTGGACACCGGCGCTGATGTTACCGTCATCAGAGCAGCCGAGTGGCCCGACCAGTGGCCGACCGAGGCTTGCCCGCACATCTGGGGGGGGTGGGGGTGAGACAAACCGCGAGACGGGCATCCGCCCGCTCACGGTCAACAGCCCAGGACTTCGGCGGCAGCTCACAGTCCGCCCATCATTTGGACATCCATGTCAATCTCTGGGAAGGGACCTCATGAGTCAGGTCAAAGCGACTCTGGTCTGGGGCCGGGTAAAGCCGTCACGCGGTCGTTGATCCCAATCTTGCCCTCGAAATTATTTTCTGATTTCCGCAGGGAAAAACTGTTTCCCTCTCCCTCCTCTTTTCCTTCTGTTTTTCGAATTAAAGTAAAGCGGGAGGGCCAATTGGCTGACTGGCCCTCCCTGGATTAAAATCTGGGCCCGTCCTGATACCGTAGGCACTGTCAGGACAGGCCCCAGTTTAAAAGGGCTGCCGCCATTATGCCGCTAATACCCAAACCTCGTTTGGGTTATGGCTGCCCAGCGCCTGGCAACTCTATCAATATCATGTTAAAGGCCAGGCTTTAGTCAAACCGCCTCTTAAGGAGTGGTTTCAAGCGGCTGCATTTCCCAAGATAATTCGATCACAAAATTTTAGCACCATCCAGCTTCCTGCATTAGCCACCAAGGTCACGGTAAGTGCACTCCTTGCAAAGAAACCCCCCCTTCCTTTCTCCTTTGTGTGTGCGTGAGGAATTTGCCTCTAATCGCCTGATTGCTTCATTCCCGGATGCACCCATCCCCAAAAGGTGCTTCCAAAGCCCCTTTGTGTTGCTGATTAAGCATGCATACCCTGAAATCCCCAGGACTCGCTACTCCCTCCCCCCCCTCGAGGCTCGGACCCTCGCCTTGACGCACCCTGATGACGCTCTGAAGCCAATTCCCCCCAGGGTCGCCTACCTCCTGCCCTCCCTGTCAAACAACTAAAGAAAGAGGGAGTAGGGCGGCCCCCAGGAGGATTGCATTAAAAGTAACCTTCACAGGCTGCAAAACAAGCCTTCTTCCTTCTTATATTAAATTCAAAACATCTCCCGCCATCCGGCTCTAGAACTGAGCCTGGCGGGATTCGCCCCCCCGTGAACCTGGGAAAGGGGTGTGTGTATCAGTCCCTCTTCCTACAGGTTCCGGTGGGACTCCGATTCGCCATGACAGGCCAACCCATGGAATGGCGCCAGGAGGAAACCAACCCCATCCCGAGATGGAACGACTCTCTAGAGGATCCCGCCCAGCGATCCCAGCAGGAACGCCACGCCAACGCCCAAAGACCCGAATGACCTGGGGGAGGCGTCAAGGCGACCACCAGCCAGGCTCTAGCGCTGCTGCGCCAGCAAGACCACCCGAGACACCCGGGGAGAACCTCTGTGCCGCCTCTTTATGCGATCATCACCACCAACTCAGCGGCTCACCATCATCTTTGCCTGCTCTGTGCTGCCTCCTGCCGATGGCGCATCGGCCACCCCTGGCAAGCTTTCACCAGACCAACATCTGGGAGCAGTTTGCTGCCGCTGCCAACGTCTCATCTTTCTGCCTGGGCCAGTACCTAGGAGTCGGGAGCCTGCTAAGCTCCTGCCTGCTCCTCGCCTGCAAGCGCTCGAGACTTCCTAGCGGAGTCTGGGCTAAGCCCTTCATGAATGCCTCATCTATCAGGTACTCTATGAGCGCCGACTGGGGACCCGTCGTCCAAACTCCTCGCTGGCTCTCTCCCTTGTCACCAAGACTGTCGCTAACCACGAGATCTAACACCTGCGCCCGCATCACCGGGCGCAGCGAGCGGAGGAACCGACCGGGCCCATTAGTCTGCTCGGCCAGTTGGAACTGCACACACATGGGAGGGACATTCCCCGTGTTCGAAACATCCTGCTCCCCAGGGCTGGTTCTGGACCTGCTGGGAGAGGACATTTAACTACATCCCCGGGCCCGACTCCCCTGCCGGAACTCTTTGTTGCCTCAGTCGCCTCACCATTGTCCTGCAGTTGGCTCCACCCCAGGAGCTCGGACGCCGCCGGGCCAGCCTCCGCTTCTGCCTTTTCGACCCTTCTCCTGTCGGAGCTGCACGCCGGTCGCCTCTCTGAAGCGGGGAGTTCGCCTCCCTCGCCAACTTCCTAGTGGGGAGTCCCCGGACTCGCTTCCTACAATGCTAAGACTATTGGCCGGCTGGCCTGTGCCCCTATGCCGAAGTCCAGCAACCCTTCCTCCACCGCTCTGGATTCCCTGGCCTCGAGCAGCAGGAACTTCGTCCAAGCGACCCTAGACAATCGTGTGCAGCTATTGATTATTTGTTGTTGTTGCATCACCAAGGTTGTGAGAATGTACATAATATGTGTTGTTTTAATCTTTCTGATAATTTCCAGTTGATCCACATGAAAGTCGCGTGAGCTGCAAGAAGTTGTATCTAATCTGAAGTATGATGTTTTGCCCCATTGGTGGTCAGCCCTCTGGAGCTGGCTGCCGGGAGGATGGTTGAGTGCTATTGTACAGCTCTGCATTGGTTTAATTGTATGCCTTGTTATCGGATCTTGTTTACGTTCAATGCGTGTCTAATATTGCCTGTAACGCGGTGTGTAAGAAACCCCTCGATTTCCCTTACCCCGCAACCAAGTTCTAATGTTGCACAAGCAGCTTGGTCAACTTGACCAAACGGCGGAGGAGACAAAGCGCCTTTAAATCGCCCCTTAGCGTTTCGGCCCCCCGCTTTCTAAAATGTAAAAAAGGAGGAGATGTAGTAGTGCACTGCCGACCCAGCAGTGCTGTAGTAGAACGTTGGGACGCCAACGGACCTGCGGCCTTGCCGGTCGCATCGCACCCCCACTCCTCATCCCCCCATGAGTCACGGGTCATGAACTGTCTGGCTCAATCACCGGGCGCAGGGACAATGGTCTTGCCCCCAGGTGAGGATTAGGCTCAGACGCGTACGCTCCTCTCCGCACGTAGCCAGATGAGATCATGCATCACATGATGATCTCCCGACCTCCCGCTCTCCCGGAACTCCCCCCAGTCCTCCCTCCTACACGCCCCCAATAGAGTAACAATAAAGGGTGCCAGGAACCGGCAGACGGGAGACTCGCTAGGAACACGGACCTCCGGTCTCCCGCTGCTGGCGATCTCCACCAGATGTTATCTCCGCGTCTCGTCTCGTTCTTACGCTGACCGCGTGGGTCGACTACAAACCCCCTGCTAAATGCAAACATTTACAGCATCACTGACGATAGTGGCTGCCTACCCTCTGGTTGAAGACACGGTTCTATAATCTATGGGCATGTTCATACCTATGCTCTCAATCAGTAATACTTCAACAACCCCTTGAGCCATAAAATACTTACATAAGAAATGTCCAACACACCTGGCAGAATCATGACAACCAGAGAAAGAATTTCTTTTGTAAGTTAGTATTTTGTAAGTTAATTTTTTCCATCAGGTGGATTGAGCAGATGTGGGAGTTGGACTGGGATGGTTGTGGGGAAACAATGCAAAAATAGTCACACGCAGAGCATCCATAATAAAATTTAAAACAATTACGAGTGCTCAACAGAATGCCAACATTTTTTCATTGTTCGAGGCTGCTGTTTGCTGTTTGTGAACTGACCTCGAGGATAAAATTGAAATTCTGAAATCCTAGATGTGCTGATCTACTCCACTGTAATGGACTGTGACAGCAAGAACCCACAATGACCATTCAGTTTCATCTTTGGCATTTAATTGCTGGTAACTGTGGGTAATGGCCACTCTGGGACTATTGACTATGATAGCTAGGCTTTCAGATTTACTTCAAGGTGTGGCTATTAAAACATCTCTTGCCTATGAGCTTCCAAGGCATCTGAGGACTCACTGTTGGAACTGCATGTTGAACTAGGCACACCTCAGTCTAGCCTCAGTTCAGTAGTGGATAGCCGTGACTTGCGAGTGTGTTTTCTGGAGGACGTGGCTGGCCACTGTTTGTGGCAGTTCTAGAAGAACATGTGGCTTGATCCATCAAGGCGATTCTTTTTTTCATAGGGCTGGACTCTTGGTTTCTTTCATGGCAAAGCTTTCGTCTACTTGTTCTGTACACTATTATGAAAGGCAGCTTAAAACTGCAGATATGAAATTGCCATTTAACCTAGGCTCCTTAAATCTCTAGCTGAATACAGACCTCCACCACCCGTGCTTTATACCAAAGAGTTAAAAGTCTATGGCTTTTTCAAAAGGAAGCGGACATTCCACCATAGTCTCTAACTCCCAGACCCTCCCCTTTCACCATCCAACTGCTTTCCCCCAGTGAGTATTTCCTGGGTCATGGAGGGTGACCCTTTCCATCTGGAATCAATCAGTCAACTCCTGACAACTTCCTGAAACACCTCACTCCATTTCCTGTTCTCTCCCCCCTTCTCGTTTTCCCCCCGGTTCGCTTCACTCTTCAAAACTGCAGGCCACAGCAGCTTAATGTTAGAGGGTCAGGCACAGTTAGACTCCAAAACACTACACAAGGAAACCTTTGACCTTCAGAAATCTTTACATCTTAGCTAAACAAATCAAGGTCAATATTTCTTACCATTACCTTGTTAACCATTTATGTGCGTTTCCCCCCCTCCACCAATACTCTTCTGATGGCATATCCATCAATGGCACTTGTTCACCCAAGATCATAAAACATGACATGCTTTTGTTTTCTTTTGAGGTATTTCGGAATGGTGAAAGGCCTCAGACTGACATCCCTGGAGATTTGGGTTTGTTGTGGAAAGGCTACCCCCTCAGCAAGCTTTTTTTTACAAAGTTAGAATATGAAGAACTGAGGGCCTCTTAGAGATAAAATGCCACATATGAGGTAACATTAATTGTCCATTTACTTAGTGGTTATCTATGGAAAGCATGATTGCTTTATAATCTCTAGAGCAGGGGTCTGCAACCTGCGGCTCTCCACATGTTCATGGACTACAATTCCCATCAGCCCCTGCCAGCATGGCCAATTGGCCATGGGCTGATGGGATTTGTAATCCATGAACATGTGGAGAGCCGCAGGTTGCAGACCCCTGTTCTAGAACCACTGGTTTAGCCATTATAGGTGGCTTAAGAGTTATTTAGACTTTTTGCGGTAAAATAACTTTTGCAATCCTTTTGTAAGCAGGATGGAAAAGTGGCTAGGAGTGCATTCTATTACCTACATCAAGTGCATCACTTGTCTTTCAAACTTGATCATGTTTTACCATCCCACTGTCACTTCAAAGTTAGATTATTATAATACACTTTTTGTGAGTTGTCCTTAAATGCTGTTCAGAAACTTCAGTTGGTTCAGAAAGCTGCTACTAGTTTATGGCAGTATGTTTACAGAACCCCTGCACCTCAGCAGTTTCAATTTGTTTCCAGGTACAATTCAAGCCATTGGTTGCTACCTGAAAAGCCCTTTGTGGCTTAGGACCCACATATCTAATGGGGTGCCTTTCTCCATGCTAAGGTAATAGGCACTTCATTTCTGGTGGTCCCCTCTGTTTGGGAGGCCTTCTCATCCTCATCCTCTGCATGCTTGTTTTCAGTAGCCCAGAGGCATAGCTACACCTCCCCGTGGCGCCCCCTGCCCCCCCCACGGCGCCCCCCAGCGCCCCCGAGCGCACCCCACCCCACCCCACTTACTTTTAGGAAAGGAGAAGGCTGGAGAAGAAGGCCGGAAGCCTGCCTGCTTTGCCTGGGCCTGGTGGGAACTACATTTCCCAGGAGCCCCGGTCTGCTCCATTCCTAAAAGTAAGTGGGGTGGTGCGCCTCAGGGGGTGGAGCGCCGTGGGGGGGCACCGCGGGGGGAGCGGGGAGGGGGATTTTTCTGCCCCCCACATGACTAGAAATGGTGTGCCTGGTGCATCGCACCCCCATCCCCTGGTGGCTTCACCACTGCAGTAGCCACACCCACTCTTTGGAGTAGCCTGCTGGATATGGGATGGAGGGATCCTACACTCTTTTATAAAAGATGCAAAGCAGAATTATTTCAGCATTACTTTGGCAGAAGGAACAAACAAATGACTCTGATTGGCAATTGGTAGCAATATGTTGTAGTAGCGGCAGTTTTAACATGATGTACATTAATTTATGTGCTTTTAGTTTTAACTGTCTATGCATTTTTGAAGGCTCCTTGGTCAGCTGACTTATAATAACTGCACAGATTTTCAAGGCAAAAGACGTTCAGAGGTGGTTTGTCATTGCCTGCCTCCGCATCACAACCCTAGTATTCCCTGGAAATCTCCCATCCAAATACTAGCCAGGGCCAACCCTGCTTAGCCTCCCTTCGTGTGTGTTTTAATGTTTTTATTGAATTGTTTATTTTATATATAGTTTATTTTAAATGTAGTTTTAATGTCTGGATGTTTGCCACCATAGGGACCCTATTTTGGTGGAAAGGTGGCACAGAAATGTTTTAAATAAAGAAAATAATAAATAAGTATTTGTCTATCTAAAACTGCTGTTCATCACCCTAAACTTTTGGAAAAGGTAAGATACACACTGTTGAGTCAATACAATCACCAAGTGGGGCATTCAACAACCAATAGTGGTGTGCAAAAAAAAGTTCAGTTCTTCAACCCCGGCCATTATGAATGGCAGCTCTGATTCAAATCACCCCTCCCTTGCTCAGCTGCCATTAATGTATTTTTAAAATCCACTTGAGATCTGTTTCCATCCAGTCTGAGCCAAAATCCCAGAGCATTAAACTAACAACAGCACAAAATAAACCACAATCATTCTCAAGGAACAAAAGCAAATTAACCAGAGCTTTATCAAAATCAGAATGAAACAGAAGAGTGGTCACATGGCACTTTAAAGGCCAACAGAGAATTCACCAAGCCTCTTTGTAAGAAAAAGTACTCCATGGAAGGAACGCTACAAACGAAAGGCTCTCTCTCTCTATTCACTTCAACTCAGTGAAGAACTTTTGAAGAAGAATGCTATAGAACAGAATTATAGAAGAGAATCATTGGACCTAGCTGATATTGGACTCCCCAGATCAAAAACAACAACTTTGAATTGTGCAGGAAAACAAAGTAGGAGTCAGTTAGGGTTGCTAATCTCCTGGTGGGGACTGGAGTTCTCTCTGAATTATAACTGATCTCTAAAATACAGAGATCATCTGCCCTGGAGGAAATGTCAGAGGAAGAGGATAGACTCTATAGCAGTGGTTCTCAACCTGGGGGTCGCGACCCCTTTGAGGGTCGAACGACCCTTTCACAGAGGTCGCTTAAGACTCTCTGCATCAGTGTTGTCCATTTGTAAAATGGATAAATGTTAGGTTTGGGGGTCACCACAACATGAGGAACTGTATTAAAGGGTTGCGGCATTAGGAAGGTTGAGAACCACTGCTCTATAGCAGGGGCGTAACGAGGCAGCCCTGGGCAAACTGTAGCCCTGGGCAAAACCTGAGTTGGATGCCCCCCCCCCATGGGCGGCCACTCCACCACGACCAAATTTTTTTTGCACCAGGACATTGGTGCCTGCAGGGGGTGCATTTTTATACATATCAGCACCAAAATTTTAGCATATCATCAGGAGACTGTCCGTATGCTACTCCCCAAGTTTGGTGAAGTTTGGTTCAAGGAGTCCAAAGTTATGGACTCCCAAAGGGGGTGCCCCATCCCCCATTGTTTCCAATGGGAGCTAATAGGAGATGGGGGCTACAGTTTTGAGGGTCCATAACTTTGCCCCCCCTGAACCAAACTGCACCAAACTTGGGGGGTGCCCTCATCTCCAGATGATACCCTGAAATTTTGGTGCCGATACATCCAAAAATGCACCCCCTGCAGGAACATCCTAGAAATTTGCCCAAGAATCTTTGTTCTGAATTGAGTTTTCTGCATTGCTGTCAATGGGGGTTGCAGGCTGTGGGGGGCACATTTCTGAAGGCACAGTCTCAAAACTTTCAGGGTCTCATCAGGAGACTGCCCTAATGATACCCCCCAAGTTTGGTGCAGTTTGGTTCAGGGGGGCAAAGTTATGGACCCTCAAAGCTGTACCCCCCATCTCCTATTAGCTCCCATTGGAAACAATGGGGGATAGGGGCACCCCCTTTGGGAGTCCATAACTTTGGATTCCCTGAACCAAACCTCACCAAACTTGGGGTGTAGCATAAGGACAGGCTCCTGATGATACGCTGAAATTCTGGTGCCGCTAGCCTAAAAGCTGCACCCCCTGCAGGCCAAAAATGGAAAACCACTAAAATACCCAAAAACGAACCCAGCATTTTGATGCCCCCCACAAGGTGATGCCCTGGGCAGCTGCCCACCTTGCCCAATGGGCATTACGCCAGTGCTCTATAGTATGACATCCTTGCAGAGCTCCCTTCCAAAACTGGCTATTGTGGGTTTTCCAGGTCATGTAGCCTTGGTCTGGTAGTTTTTGCTCCTGATGTTTTGCCAACATTTCTCTATGTGACAAATACATGCTAACATGACATGCCTCTGAAGATGCCAGTCATAGATGTAGGTGAAACATCAAGAGCAAAAACTACCAGACCAAGACCACACAGCCCAGAAAACCTACAACAGCCAGCTGATTCTGGTTTTGAAAGCCTTTGATGATAGCCTTTCCCTTCCCAATTTTTCCTCCCAACTACCACTTCTAAATTTCCAGCAACTCTTACAGCATCTGTAAATTGTTGCAGTTGGATGTAAACTGTTGATTTACTGTCACATAGGAAAGAGCACAAAAATAATCCAAGGGCCAATGCACACAAGAAGGAACCAACATTGAAAAAGGATGTGAGGATCTACTGGTTCTTTGTTCCCACCCTTCACCCAAGGAGTTCAGATCAGCATACGTGTTTGTCCCCTTGTCCATTTCATCTGCATCTCTGTGTGCGGTAGGTTAGGCTGAGAGAGTGACGGCCCTGAGGTCACTCAGTGAGCTTTACAGCTCAGCAAGGATTTGAACCCAGTTCTTTGCAGTTGTAATCCGACACTCTAATCACTACATCGCATTGGCTTTCAAAACAGCAAAAAATGAGAAATTCAAAATCAGCCTTATGTATTACAGGAATAATAAAATCACACTGGTGTATTGCTGTCAACACCTTTGCCACCAAATTTCAGACCAGCTGCAGTCCAAATATGTTGGTATTGAACTGTGCATGCCAGGAAAGCCCCATTGCTGAAATCCCTTCACTGCTGGAAAAAAAATGCGGTGTGACTGCAACACATGTGCCCAAATCCATGTGACCTATCCATCCCTGTGTGAAATGCTGAAAAAATTCCTGTTATGGTTCCAAGTGAGGGTGGGAGAGAGAGAATCCTTTATGGCAATGGACATCTGGAAACAATATGAAATTCCTGATGTACTTTCCCTTATAACTGCACAGTTACACTAACATGTTTTTCTAGTTTTGCCAAAATTATGATAATGTGAAATTTTTATATTTATTATTGTTATTTTCAACATGGGTAGAAGAAAAACAATCTATAGCAACTCTCTCCCTTCAGTTCTTTTCAGGACAGATTTTCAGATTTCCCAGAGATGCTAATGGAGAATTCTGTTGCAGAGGGAAAAGATGGGGACAAATGATCAATTGTCTCTGTGAGCGCCTCAAGATAAGTTAATACAGTTTAGCTCATCTTTAACACACTCTAATCACCTTTGAGTTTACACATTAATGAAGGTTAAATTGTGGTCAAAAGCGGGCTTAACTTGAAAAGATGACTAAATATCCCAGACCTAGGAAAGATGATGTTAGTCCCAGTTCATACATGGAGAAAAACAAGATGGGGTTAGAAGGAGCTGTTCACTTCAAATGGAAAATCATGGCAGATGTATTTTTTGGGAATATTCTTCTATGTTAAACCCCCCCTCCCCCTGCAAATAGAAAGTCAGCACAGCCTACAGAAGAGGACATAGAACTAGGCTAGATTTCATATTTCGGTGGAGTTCTGTTTTGTGATTATTCCAAGCTTCGATTCATTGTCCACAATCTTGCGGTTCTACCGTCTCGTGCTCCTCCCTGTGTGAATTCCAATGTTCAGACAAAACTTTGGCAGCCAACTGCTCAGAATCAAAAGGCCAAACCATATCCATCTGTCCAGTGGTGGGATTCAGCAGGTTCGTACCACTTCAGCAGAACCGGTTGTTAAAATGGTGCTTGTAAACAACCAGTTGTTAAATTATTTGAATCACACCACCAGAACCGGTTGTTAAATTATTTGAATCCCACCACTGCATTTGTCCTACATTTTTTCTTGCCCCAAGGAGGGAAGATGCTTAGTAAAGAGGCATTCTTGACTGTTGCTTCACCTAACACTAAAGACAGATTCCATGTCTCTGCACTACCTCATATGAAACCCTGAGAGGGTTTGTACTTCTCCAATGTTTACAAATAGTTTGGGGTCTGTTTTAGCAATTGTGAAAACAATCTGTTTTTAAATCATTCAGAATTTTAAAAAGCAAGTCAGTGGCCAATTATGCCATCTCAAGTAATCAGGAGAAGAAACCTCAAAGAGCCCTTTTCAGCATTTATTTCAGATGATCAAATCTTCATGAAAAGTATGCAGCATTGTGAGGCCTCGCCCACAGTTGCAAAACAAGACCACAGAGGAAGCCAAAAACATTAAGGGGGGAAAAGTCTGATTCAACAATCTGTCTCTGTGTGGAGCTTCCATTAGAAGGTGCCCAAGTGGATTAGAGGATCAGAGCTAAATTAATTTTACAACTTGCAGGAAATGTCCTTTGCCGTCCCCCCGTCCCCCCGCTGCTGCCTTCTCCCAAATTAAAACCAGGAAGGAAAAAGAACTGATTCAAGACATCTACAAAACTTTGCTCTCATATCTAAACTCTACATGTGCAATGACATACACATATGTTTCTGGAGTATAACAACTCTCATCTCTCCAAATACAATGCTCATCTCTCCACATTTTAGAGTCTGGGGCATCCACTTCATGCTTTTTAAAAAAGATTCATTTATACTACATTAACACATTTTATGGTTTTGATAAGCAATTGAGATAATGTTGACATATATTTTCATTGTTGGCAGGTGAGGGTGCAGATGTGTTAAACTGGTGTCTGGCTGATAATGGACTGGATAAGCACTAATAAACTGAGACTCAATTTAGACAAGACTGAGTTGCTGTTGGTGGACAATTCTTCTGATTGGATGGGAAGAGCTCAACCTTTTCTAGACAGGGTTGTAATTCCCCTGAAGGAACAGGTTCACAGCTTGAGGGTGCTGTTGGATCCATCTTTGTCCCTTGAGGTTTAGGTGGCATTGGTGGCTTGGAGTGTTTTCTACTGGCTTTGGTTGGTGGTTCAGTTGAGCCCTCACCTAGATAGAGATAGCTTGGCTATAGTAATCTATGCTCTTGTAATCTCCAGATTAGATCACCACAACACACTCTACGTGGGATTGCCTTTGAAGATGGTTCAAAAGCTGCAGCTGGTGCAGAATGTGGCTACCAGACTACTAACTGGGGCCTGGCAGCCCAAACATATAAGACCAATTTTGGCCCACTTGCATTGGTTGCCCATATGCTTCTAATTAGCTCCATATGCTTGTAATAGTCCCAGTTCAAGGTGCTAGTTTTAACTTATAAAGCCTTACACAGTTTGGGAACCATAATTATTTGTTGGAGTGCCTCTCCTGGCCTCAACTGGACACTATACTCTGCTTCTTGGGCTTTTCCTCTGGTGCCAAAGCCTTGTGAGGTCCAGAGGGTGGCAGCTAGAGGGAGGGCTTTTCTTGGTGGTGGCCCCCTGCCTTTTAAATAACCTCCCTGCTGTGGAGAACCTGGCACCAAATTTGCCATTTTTTCAGCACCAGGTTACGACAGCTGTCTTGGAGGAAGCTTTCAAAGATCTCCGTAGCCTTTTAGGGGCCTAACATGTTTAATCAGGTCATCCTTTGCTCTGGACTATGTTTTTGTTATCTACACCTAATGGCTTTTTTGTACTTTGAATTGTTCAACTCTTATTTATTGCATTTTGATTGTTTTTCTATTTGTTCAGATTTGAATGCAAAATACCTTTCCATTCG
Source organism: Sphaerodactylus townsendi (assembly GCF_021028975.2). Taxonomy (NCBI): domain Eukaryota; kingdom Metazoa; phylum Chordata; class Lepidosauria; order Squamata; family Sphaerodactylidae; genus Sphaerodactylus; species Sphaerodactylus townsendi. Next base: position 2,837,293 of record NC_059436.1, read on the forward strand.
ATTTTACACAGATAAGATTAGGTAAATTTATATTTGTTGTAAACCACCTGGAGAGCTTTGGCTTTGGGCAGCACAGAAATGAAATAAATAGTAATAATATTAGTGCCATCAACACATGATATATGTATCATGTTGATTTACTGATGCATAAACAATGGTGAAAAAGCATAGCTCTTCTGAGGAAAATCAGTGCAAGGAAACAGAAAATGGAGCAAAAATAATCACAAGTATGATTTGAAGAAAGAAGAAATTAAATTGAAGTGAGTATTTTCAGCAGGCATGGGAAACTTAAAAAACTTCCTTCCTTAAACCACATTGGGTCTCCCAGAGTCTCCCCAAATGGGTAGCCCCACACCAGACTAGCATGTCTTTCTGGCCACTTTCCTAATAGATCATAAAACACACCTACTGTTGCTTATCTCTTTCCTTCACCTTCTTCACAAGGCACAGAGGGACATTCTGAGTACACAACACACAACTCTCTCCTTTATTGTTCCAAGTCAGGTGTACTATGTTTCTGAAGCTATTAAATAAAGAGGATCATATAGCAGAGAAAATTCTCAGTCCATGAGAATCTCATGTGTTGTGTGAAATGTTTTAGCAGAGGTACATCACCTCCTTCTAGCAATTTGAGGCCGTCCTTCATTGCACAGTGGTCATTGCAATTAAGTAGCACTGGACTGTTGAGAAAAGACTCATTAAGTTGGAGGGTATTGTGTTTTCTGAAGCTGCCCCTATGGGCCAAACTAGATGTGATAGTGGCAGTCCCATGCCTATAAAAGCATTCTGTGAGTCTAAAATTGTCCGGTCAAATAGAAAAAAGGCAAAGGGCAATTTTTGACACAAATGGGACACGAAGAACAAAACCCTCCCTCTTCCTGCTAAGTTACATCTCTTCTCTCGAAGCATTTAACTTTGAGCTGGGGCTCCAATACAAAAAGCAATCCCAGCACAGAGAAATAGACTGGGAGGCAAGTGTGGTGAAGTGGTTAAACTGCTGGACCAGGATATGGGAGACTCAAATTAAAAACCCCACTTGGCGCTGAAGATAGTTTCAAGAGGGTTGCTGTGTTGGTCTGCAGGAAAAGAACTTGATTCAAGTCCAGCAGCACTTTAGAGAGCAACAAGATTTCTGGGGTATAAGCTTTTGAAAGTCAAAGCCACCTTTGTCAGATAGATAGTTGATGAAGGGAGTTTTCAGTTTTTAAAGTTCATACCTACAAAATATTGTTGCTCTCTAACAGGGGCAGAGCGGGAGGGAACTGTGCCCGGGGCATGCATGCACCTTGCACCCTTGCCACACCCCTGTCTGCCCCACCGTGCCCCTGCCACACCCCCAGAATGCCCTCGCCGGACACCTGCAGGGGTGCTCACCCGGTGCACCATGCATCCCCCCCCCCCGGTCCCTTGGCGCTACGCCACTGCTCTCTAAAGTGCTACTGGACTCGAACCTAGCTCCTTCACAGCCACGAAGTTCACTGAGTGACCTTTGGCTAGTCACACTCACTCAGGCTAATTTGTGGTTAGATTAAAAGGGAGGTGGGAAGAACCATGTATACCACCCAGAACTCCTTGGAGGGTAAAAATGTAAACAGGCTTGGGAAAAGGACTGTTGGGATGCAAGACATAGGGTTTGTCTGCACAATTCATTTAATCACGTTTTGAGGCAAGAAATAAAATGTTTCCTTTATGAAGTTCTAAATTGCTTTTACCACAAAACATTTTATTCCCAGCCTCAAAACATTTTAAATTAATCACCTTTTAAAACGATTCTCTGGATGAAACAGTTTTAAATATGTCTTCAGTTACTGTGCGATCTTGCTTCTCTGTTTCCCTGAACTTGGTCCAATTTTCTGGGCTCACTCAGTTTCCAATCTCCTTTTTATTTACAGCATCTCCATTTGTTCTTTTATTTTTTATTTATTTGGGGGGGGGCAGTCTTCGAAGTATTGAGCATTTAAGGAGTATAGAATGCAGCATAAGGCTGTGAAGCATTGAAACATCAATTCAACACAGAATTCAACAAAAAAAAGGGGGGGAAATTATGTAACGGCAGCCAGGAATTGTTTCAAGGGAGTGATTGTGAACCAAAGGGGCGTGTGTGTTAAAAAGTTTCACAAATATTTTACAAATGTGTTAAGTGATTTGTGCAGAAAGAACCACAGGAGGGGAGAGTTCAGAGCCTCTTACCAACATGCCGCTTTTGATTTTAAAACTGGATTCCACTTTGTACATACTTAGGCCAGTTCTGTGTTTAAATACTGTCGTAATCCCATCTAAATTGGTCTTCTAAATTGGGCAGCTCATAGGATAAGGAAAATCCCTTATGAAAAATACAAAGAAAGGTGGGGACCTTAGTTTGTCTACTTTAAGGAAACAAATGATATCAAACATCACTACATTACATACTGAACTTTATATCAATTATAAAAACAAATACAGGAAGAAATGGGTGAATGAATGACTCCAATTGTTCTCTTAGTGATAAATAGCTAAAAATGATTTTCTGGATGACCAATGTTACAGGAGGAAACAAAGGGGGTGGGAATATTATTCATTTAGTGTAATAAGGGGGACATTATTGAACTTGTCTTAGTTGTCTTGCTGGTGTATTACGGAAGGTTTACGAATCGTTATAGATAGTAAATAGTAGTGGATATAGCAAATAGGAATTTTTTGTAAATATTTGTGCGATTAATAACAATATGTAAAGTTTTAATATTATTATATAGTAATCTATATTTAGTAAGGATTGTTAAATTGTCATATATTTATGTTGTGTAACAGCTTGATTATTGATGTATATGTCAGTGATCTTTGGTTGGAAATAAATTTATTTGGAAAAAAAACCACAAAAAAAATTGGTCTTCAAGAGGCCACCTATAAGGACATACACCAAATTCACACATACTACTTAAAGAGCTTTTCACACCTTCTGCTATTGGTGTGCATTTCTAAAAAAAACAACACTGAAGGGCAGTTTAAAGTGAATCTGTTACAGGTTTCTGCATTGATTGATGCCAGTGGAAAAAGGCTGATTTACAATCAGCCCTGTCCGCACTTTACAAAGCACGTGTGATTTACATCAGCTGAACTCTCGTCATCTGCCTTAATGATAACCAAATTGGTAAAATCATACCAGATGGAGACAACATTTTTCGTAACTATTCTGGTTTGATACAAAGCTGCTTTCCCCCTTTTGGTTCTTGGGACAAAATTGTGGTTATCATTCTGCCAAACAAAACAATGACATTCAGTAGTAGAACTGATCTCACAATTGATGCCTGATTTCCTGTAAAAATGGCCTGTGCCATAAAATGGACCTGTTAACAGGATTTGCTCTCATATGTCCAAACAGCCTGATGTTGTATAGTTACCACCTGCTTAAAAACCTTGCACAAGAAAAGAACATTGGCCATCAGATGTTAGTTGTTCTGGGTCACTCAGGTTCAAAAACCCACTTCTGAAGCAGAGGTCTCATGATGAACAAACAGGATCATCCCCACCCCAAGGATGTATTTATTACCTTTTGAACTCACTCTGCCAAACTGTTCCAAATCAATACTCTGAGCCACAAAGATCAAGGGTCAAATCTAGAAATGTTAGGCATCAGACCTAAAAGTAGACTGTCTACTACTTCACTAGGCTTCACTCATAGAAAGTCCTCCATTCAGCTAGAACCATAAGCTATTCTGAAAACACTGTGAAGCTGTACTGAATTACCTATGGAACCCAAGGCAAGGTAGGTGTAGTAGGTCTATTTCCCCGAGAGCCTGAGATAATAGCCTTTCCCATAAATCTCAGTTACTTGGCACTGTATATTGACCATAATGGTGGGGAAGGTACCCAAGTGGGTAAAAGGTTTTATGGAGGAAACTGCCATCAAGTGATACCTCACTTTTGGTGACCCTGCAGGCATTTTCAAGGCAAGAGATATTCAGAGGTTGTTGGTCATTACCTGCTTCTGCATAGCAACCCAGGACTTCCTTGGTGGTCTCCCATTCAAGAAATAACCAGGACTGACTCTAAGATCTAAAGAGATCAGCCTTGTCTGGGCCATTTAGGTCAAGGAGAAAGACTATACATTTCCAGAATGTCAAAGTAGCAGCCAATATGGAAGAACCATCCCCCAAGAGCAGTGAAGTTAGTTATTAGTTAACTAAGTGCCCTTTGTTCCAAACAGAGCTATATTTTGTATGGAACAAAAAAAAGGTCAGGTGCAGGGTGACAGAATTCTGTTTTTACGTTTTTAAGCTAAAAGGGCCAATTAAGGGCAACTTGGCCAAAGCTCCTAAAATCCAGGACCACCAGATGAACAAATGTAGAAAGGTGGGAGAGGAGAAGAAGGGTGGTTGGCCTTTGCAAGCCCTTGAGGTTCCTCACTATGCAATTGGGCTCAGTGACCAGCATCTCACAACTGGGCCATAGTGGGGTAGAAGCTGTTAGCAAGAGGGAAGATGGGAAATCTGATTAAAGTCATGTTAGCTGGTAGGTGGGAAGAATAGAAGGAAGCAGGAAAAAGAGCAAGGCTTTAATGGAAGGGAAAGTTCCCCCTTCCCGCCCCCCACTGGTAATTATATATTTTACATGTCCTTTGGAGAATTAGTCAGGTCCATGGATATGTCGTGCCACAGCAACACAGTGGCACTTTAAAGCCTCATCAATACCTTTTCTAAAACAAAAAGAGGAATTATTCTGCCAGTCATTTCAAACGATCCTGTCATTTCCGCTCTCCCATGTGACCCCCTCGCATCTCCCCCACCCCGGCACAGAACTTGCTATAACGGGTAAGATTTCTAAACAATTCTCAAGCTTTATCTGATTTTCACAAGGGCTGCACTGCCAGTGAAATTGTTCTGTGTAGAGATTTTTTTCAGAGCAGTTGGGATAATATGACAAAACTATTGGAAGGCTTCAGCACATGCATATATTTGTGTGTCTTGCTGGAGCCTCTCTTCAAACAGTGTTTTGTGGATGAACATTGTGCTTCAAGCTACTTATGAGAAACCCATAAGTTCCTCTTCCATGCGAAGGTTTAACACACAAGAGTGTGCAGCTTCGCTGACACCTGTTGGCTTGTACCCATGCCATAATGGACACCAAACAAAGCTCCTCCCTGATAGCAATATTACGACTGTTTCAGAGAGCTTTTAAAATTATATTTAGCAGCAGGAATAAGGAACACAAAATGAACACACATGCGCAAAAGCATGTGTTTTTGTTTGCTTGTTTGTTTGAAGGGAAGAAGGCCACCAACAAGGGCCTAGATGTTCAAAATTATTTCATCCTTTCTTGAAAGCCATTTTTCCATTGATGCTGGGTGTCCTCACATTCTAGAACAAGAAGCTTTTCTTTCAAAACAAACAAAACAGAAAGGAAAAAGAAAGAAGAAAGTTCGTTTTTCTAGCCCACTCCCTTAACAAAAGCTATCCCACCAAAACAAAGTTCCCCCAACTTCTTCTTAACAATGGTCTGGCTACCAAGCTTCAAAGGCACGGCTGAGGCAACAGCTCTCATAATGGTAAGGGAGAAATTGCCGTGAAAGTGTTACGGCAGTACACAGCCTTAAACAATTACGGTGTGGAAAGGAGAAAGAAAGAGGGATGAGATTTAGTGCCTGTGTCTTTCCAACCACCTTCCCCCACCCCTTCCCAATGTTTTCAACTTGACACACTTCACCTCCCTCTGTGTTTTTATTAGCTGGTATTCTCAATACATCAGCGACAGCTATGATGAAACCAGTGGCAGATTTTGCTGCAAAGCAGCTGGGTCACTGTCCCACGGGCCTTGTTGCCTTTACCATGCGAGATCTTAAAGTGACCATGCCTGGACCAGCTGCCGTTTTGAAAGATCCTGAAAGGGAGGATCTGAAAGTGTTAAATATTTTGGGGGGGGGGGTATGACTTGCATACAGCACACAGAGCTACTTTGAAAGATTCAGAGAAATCCAAGTATCACAAACACAGTCCCCATTATGGGCAGCTGTACGTGCAAGTGCCTTGCTTCAGGGTGTCAGATCAAATATATGTCGCTGGTTGGCACGGTACATCACTTCCCCTCCTGGGGATTCATAAAAGAAAAGGGGAGAAAGCAAGGATTAAAGGCGACAAATGAAGAAAAACTTTAACAATATATGATGGGGTTTATCATTTACTGTCATCTCATTTATTACCCACAGTGTCAGTGATGAACCACAGAATGGAGCGCCGAAAAAGACAGACAACTTACTTAACATAGAGTCCCACAACACTTACCTGAAACCGTCGCATGTCTCGAGGGTTCCCAGCTGTTTTCAAACAATTTTGATTGCACTTGAGGAAAAATTTTAAGAAGAATCTGTAGGGGGAAAAGAAAGAAACGTGTGTGACATCTCCCGCTTTAAAAATTAGCGTCTGCTATTATTTACTTGCTTTGTGTCGGTACAATTGTGCCCCGTGGCAGAATCCGTCAGGGGATGTCAACAGACTGTTTAAAAGGATGCTGTCAATTAAACAGATTAAAATGACATTTTGGGCTGAATTTATTTGCCCTGAAAAGTAATACTTAATGCTATTAGAAGCTAGGGATCCTGGAAGCCTTTTAGCCCAAAGTCAAGGGAGGAAAAATACAACGGATTGATGCTCCCAAAGCATGGGCAAAACAGAGCAAAAAAATATTGCTTGCTTTGTGGGGATTAATTAAATTTGCAACTAAACAAACAAATAAAGGCATAAGACAGAGACACTTTTTTTTCCTTTTTAGCAATCAAATGCATGTATGTGTTCACCATAAACACAAGCCTAAATATGATACCTTTCTCAGATAATACCTGTTTGGAAAATCCTAATTCTTGTACCAAGGATCTTGGTCTGACTCTCACCAGCCACACGACTACCATATTGGTAGAACCTCAGCAATGCTAGCCAAAGGCTTTGTTTACTTACAACAGCCTGTCCTTTGCAGACGTAAAAGCTAAAAAGGTTTTAGTCTTTTGGTTAAAGATATAGTAAAAAGATAATAGCCATATGGTACATTATCAAATATGCTCTAGAACCTGTCGTTCATGAAATGGCTGCGCAGCACCTGATGCCATAATGCTCAAGTGCAAACGCTGACAAGATGAATTCATTACCCACTCACAGTGCCATCCTAAACAAAATTACATTGTTCAAAGTTTGTCGTTGTGACTCTGCTGGGGACTGCTTTGTTATTGTCTCTGGAGACCCTTGGCGAGAAGCCAAACCCTGAAGAAGGACCATATTTGCCTCCTCAAGGATAAAAATAGACCAGGTGGTTTCACCAGGGACAGGTACCAGAAAATAAGGACTGCTCTTTGTAAATAGGAGCAGTTGGAGTATATACATATTCATATCTTATTTTGCTGAAGTCTACTGTCCATTCCACATGAGGTCACACAACCAGTTCTGCAAGAAAGTCCACATGGATGTGGAAACTCATATGCACACAATATGAAGAAACCCTAATAATGACCAGTGGGGAGAGTTTTGAGTCAGGAAGAGGGTGAAATGTGTACACAGATTAATGGAGAATAGGTCCATCAGTGGCTACAAGCCATTGTGCCAAAAGGCAACTTTCATACATGGAGGCAGTAAACCTCTACATACAAGTTCTAGGACAGGGGTAAGGAACCTGCGGCTCTCCAGATGTTCAGGAACTACAATTCCCATCAGCCCCTGCCAGCATGGCCAATTGGCCATGCTGATAGGGGCTGATGGGAATTGTAGTTCCTGAACATCTGGAGAGCCGCAGGTTCCCTACCCCTGTTCTAGGAGGTAACATCAAGGGAAGGCCTTGGCCTCCATGCCCTGTTTGTTGGCCCTCCAATGCAGAGGCCTAGCTCCAAGGGGGCGGGGAGGTGTGCGACGCACCAGGTGCGTGCCTCTGTGGGGTGCGGCGAGGGCATGGCGGGGGCATGACAGGGACAGGATGGGGGTGGGACAGGGGGAGGACACACCAGTGCACCGGGCACTTTCCCCTCTTGCTACGCCTCTGCTCCAATGCAACTGTTTGGCTGCTGTGTGAAAGAGGATGCTGAACTCGATGGTCCTAGCCTAATGTGTCTCACCAGATTTTTGGGGTGTTGCATGAAAGAAGAATAGAAATGTATTCATTTTTCCTTGCACTGACAGTTCCCATCGAAATGGCTAATAATTACTAAATGTCACTAGCTTTCTCAACATAGAATTTTTTTTGTTTCCCCTAAACATTCCAAGTTTTGTCCTGTTTTCCCTTGCATGTATTTGCCACCCCTCTATACTCCTCAGGCATTTGCATATTTAAACTTTTACCTATTCTTTAGTTGAAACTGTGTGCTGGATTTACCTCTTTGTCATTGATTTGGCATAGAGGCTAACGCATAGTAGGTATGAATGATATTCGAAAAGACGTGCTTCTATGGAATCACGTGACCCACTGATTATATGGTAGTCATAAACATAGCAACTTTATACTGCTGAACAAAATAGGGGAACAGGGATTCCTTCCTGACAGGATCACTGTTTGACCCAAGACCAGCCAATATATAATGTACTGTAAAATTTTGTTTGTATTTTGTGTTATGGGACAATCCTTAACCACATAAGCAAAGCCGTGTCCAAAAACAAAGGTTAAAGGGTGGGGGTGGGGGGGGAGATACACAGATTTTGAGATTTGATCAGCCATTTCTCAAAGTTCTCCATCAGATATATTTATAAACCCCTTTATCCCACACAAAAATATATTTGAAACGTATAGGTATTTTTAAATGTTCCTCAGACCATCAAGATAATTTCATGTTTTCAGTTTGGTGTGTAATATGATACATCTAGAAACTGGGAAACTATTATCACAGCAAAAAAACAGCATGCGATTATGGATTGCAAGGACTCACCCAAGGTACATCTCTCTGTGACCTACTATTCAGTGCTACATAAGATATTTGTGTGCAGCTGCTGGAGAGTTTTGAAATATCTGAACTTGCCAAAGGAAGAAGAACAAAAGCCTCTTGAACACTGCATTTTTTACAATCCAAACAAAAGGCGAGACTGTGTTTTATTTCTGTTCGAAATAATATCACCAGATAGGGTTCTAGTTGGAATTCTATTTTTTTCCTCTATGCCCTGGTGTGTCCTAGTGGTACATTTAAATTGCAAGGAGGAAAAAAAATCCCAGATTTAACTGGGACACAGAAAATTCATGACGGCTGCAGGACAAAATAAAATGCATTCATAGAAGGGAGCTGAATAGTTGTGGGGAGGGGTGGGAGCTGAAAGTCAGCTGGGAGCACAATGAGCAATTTATTTATTTATTTCCCTTGCTTGTCTAAAAAAAAATCAGCTTTTGCAGTAAGTTAAAGTCCCAGGTGAGCTAGGCCTAGTTCCCTTTCTGTTACTATGACAACGAATTTTTACCGCAGTCCCAAAGTCCCTTCAGAACTCACACATTCATGCCTTGAATTAGAACTTTAAAGGAGAAAGATGTATATTTCTCTCCCAAGGTTTACCAACAAGAAAAACAAGCCTATGAAAATAAAGCAATGTTTCTCCCCCCCTTTAAAAAAGCCAGTGTTAAAATATCCAATATAACTATAGTTATGCCAACTTTCAAAAACTGTGTATGCTCATCACCACCAGACACAAAGAAAATACTTAGGAATCTGGTTCATCTATGAGCATCCTTAAAAGAAACGCAAAAAGCTACAGAATGCAAGGACACTTCAGAATAATGATATAATAATATCATCCAAAGGTTCCTTGAAAATATTTCCTATACTTTTTTTACCACATTAACAGATTTTGCATGAAAAAGAAAACTCCGGTGAAATAAACAGAGAACTCCAGTATGTTTGGTTTTTGTAATTCTTTTTCCTCAACAGGATTATTTAAAGCAAACTTGCTTTATTCTTCTAGTTATTTCTCTACTACCTTTCCTATGTGCCTCATAGGAAGCATCCAAACCTTTGCATGGACAGTGCTAAAGCTTAAAATTTATCAGACATTCATCTAACACTTCCTTATAGGAGCTCAGAGCAGCATACATGGTTTTCTACTCCTCTACTGTATCTTTACAACAACTCTGCAAGATAGATTAGGCAGAGACAGTGATTGTCAAAAGTCTCCCAATGAGCTGGGCAGACCAATCCGGGGGAGCAATCCTGCTCTGGAGGTACGGTGGCCAGCTCCACGTCAGCATTCCCAAGCAGTGTTGGTGTGGTGGGGGTGTTCCCAAAGGTGGAGTCAACCTTAGTCAATTTCCACTGCCTGTTGAGCCCCCTCCTCAGAGATATGCCATGATTTTCGTGGTATATCTCTAATCTCCCCTATGGGGGAATTTGTGCCCCTTTCCTTTTTTACTTTCTTGGGCTAACAGTGCTGCGAGAAAGCCATATGGAGTGGGTGGGGAGTGGTACCATACCATCCCTGCCCACCAATCTGATCTGGGTTGCACTGTAAGAGTACATTTGGAACTGGGCCCAACTACTAACCATTATAACCATATTGGCTCTCAATATCCTTCAATATCTCAGTACACAATATCATTGTTTCCATCATTTGTTGATGATGTTCAACTGTTAAGGATTAATTATACTATTCTTGTGACAAGATGAACTTTGTGAACAGATATCTACATAACTGGTCATACTGAAAACAGTACAAAGGATCATGGTTTTTAAGGATTAGGGGATAATGTATAAAGACAAATATGTCAAGTACAGTGGAACCTCGGTTTTTCCCTGGTAATCTGTCCGGCGACTATCAGCGAAAACCGAAACTGGCAAAAGCCAAGTCTATGCTGTCTGCGTAGGCACAACGCAAACATTGCAGTGAAGTTATGCAAAAGTCACCTTGGATTTTGTCGGCAAGGCGATGAAATCTGAGGCGACCAATCAAAACTGAGGTGAAAAACGGTTGGCGATGATCGGCGAAAACCGAAATCGGCGAAAACGGATGTCGCCGAAAACCGAGGTTCCACTGTACATATTCATCCATCGTCCTTTCCACACAAACCTTTTAAAATGTTTTGAGGCAGGAAATAAAATGTTTCCTCCATGGAGTTCTGCACTGGTTTCACTTCCTTTGGTTCCCAAATCATTTCATTTGAAGCCTCAAAACATTTTAAATGAATGTCCTTATAAAACAATTATTTGGTTGAAATGTTTTCAAAATGTCTTTAGTTGCCTTTGCAATCTATTTATAATGTTTTCCACACCTCTGTGCCATCCCTGGCCTTCCTCCTCAGCACCATTTTCTGAGCTCACTCCTTTCCCCCTTGCCTGTTCATTTGCATCATTTCTGTTTTTTGGGGGGCTAATTTTTGAAGCATCTTGTATCCTAGGTGTACAGTATTGCAGCATGAGGCTGTGAAGGACTGAAGCATTAATCCAACATCTAGCACAAAAAAGAAAAGAATAGGACAAAATCATGCAATGGTAGCCATAGATCGTTTCGAGGGAATGAGTGCAGACATACATCATGGTAAAGCGGGGGAGATTGCAAACGTTTTAGGTGATTTGTGTGGAAAGGGCCATGTTCCATACGAAGGAAGATTCGGAAATGGTTTTGTAAAGCAGACTGCTGTGAGGGGTTGATCTGAAATTCCAAAGGGCTCCACCTCTCCAGAAGAAGGGGGTTAAATCTCAAGGTGAGAAACCAGAAGGAAGCTTTTTCCTCACCGGACACATCCCCCATTCTAAAATTTAAACCAGTCTACTTGGCCCGCATAGTCTTTCATTTCATCAGATTTCTTTTTCTGGGGGAAACAGGTGACTGATAGGTAAGAACATTAGTACAGATATTACACACACACAACCCCTCCCCCCCACACATATATACAGAAATAACTATTTACCATAAATTCCTTGGAAGCAGAGGCCCGAGATGGTTACATAATAATCAGAAAATGGCTTGAGGATTCCAACCCTGCTTCAATAGGCTACACCAGAGGTCTTCAAACTATGGCCCTCCAGATGTTCATAGACTACAATTCCCATGAGCCCTACCACTTGGCCATGCTGGCAGGGGTTGATGGGAATTGTAGTCCATGAACATCTGGAGGGCCATAGTTTGAAGACCTCTGGGCTACACCTTTGAAAACCTCAGCTATGCCCCAGGAACATCCACTTGGAAGACAACTGTAGCTTGTCAGTTAAACAACATCTGTGTATCAATTCTAGCAAAAGTTTGTTTCAAAAGCATTGACCAAATCCAACTAAAGTTGGATGTGTGACTAGAATGGATCTTCCATGAATTTTAAAATATGGACCACGTGGGGACCCTTCCTTTATCCCCTGGGTGATTTCATCCATACAGTTCCCTCCCTACATTGTAATTATCCTAAAAGGAATAGGCAGACCATCCCATGGAAGTCTTTTTTCTTTTTCATTTTACAGTTCATTGCAACAGGGTTGGGTTGTGTCTGAATAGCAAAATGGCACTGATGTGTGTGTGTGTTTATGGGTTTAAAATTTTATCTACTTCTTTGCATGGCCCTGATCCAAAACTGACCTCCCCAGATGACTGATATTAGTATTATCCACATGCTAGGAAGATCCAGTCACAGACTGTCCAACATCTCATCTGTTCTGACCCTAACTTTCATAGGAACCAAATTAATTCTGAGACTGGTGGAAATAACATTTTAAGTGTGAAGGAGGTGATATAATCACACATTTACTAGCCTGAAATCAAAGCAGTGTGACAGAGAGTGTGTATATTCAGTTTCACATCAGTCTTTGTCTTAACTCCAACAGCATGGTAAGATGACTGCTTTATTTGTTCATCTTACCAAGTCTGACTCAGTCACATATAGAGTTGCCCGCTCTGGGCTTGGAAATACATGGACATTTTGTTGGTGGAGCCAGAAGAGAACAGGGTTTGGGGAGGGAAGGGACTTCAATTGGGTACAATGCCATACAGTCCACCTTTCAAAACAGCCATTTTCTCCACATGAACAGATCTCTGTCATTTGGAGATCAGTTGTACTAGCGGAGAATTTCAGCTGCCCCATGGAAGTTGGCAACTCTAGAAGCAGACATCAGGAAGAAGCATCTGATCTTTAGGTCAAACAGGGCAAGCGTATTAGCTCCCCTACACTCCTGACTTAGCTTCTCATAATCTCCCACCTCAAAACATTTTTGCCAAGTCCTTCTATGCCAAGAATCACTAAGTTATAGAGTAGTGGTTCTCAACCTTCCTAATGCCACGACCCTTTAATACAGTTCCTCATGTTGTGGTGACCCCCAACCCTAACATTTATCCATTTTACAGATGGAGGACACAGATGCAGGGAGTCTTAGGCGACTCCTGTGAAAGGGTCGTTCGACCCCCAAAAGGGTCATGACCCCCAGGTTGAGAACCACTGCTATAGAGGGAGAGGCTTTAGGGAGGTAAGCAGGGAGTATTAGAAGGGTTCCATTTCCTCCCTTGCAATATCCAGCTTTGATGTTCCCATTTTCTCTCTGATTCTAGAAAAACTTGCGCCTGCTGAAATGTTTGCCCCTGAGTCATGTCATCATACCTGGACTAGATGAGGACCATGAGCGGTTTCATGTAGCATTATGGGAAGAAACAAATCAGTACAGTTCAAGCATAGTCCATCGCAAAGCTCAGTTCTTCATTTATCCAAAATGTGAGCTGCCATTCATTATATTTTTTAAAAAAATAGTCCAAGAAGTCCCATGTCCGTCGATAATTATTTGGGGTGCCCTTTCTTAAAAGCACCAAGACCTGAATGTCTGTAAGTAATGGTTGAAAACTATTTAAGCACTGGCCCATCAACCCCATTGGAAAAAAAAGCACCCTAAATCACACGGAATGTTCAGCATTTCAGCTTCAATGGGTCATTGCCTACACTCTGCTTATTATGGCTTTTTTATTTGCTCAAAACCCCAGAAGAAACATTAAAGTGCCTAATTTTCTTCCTCTGGCTTTAGACTTCTTTAAACACTCACACATGAACAGAATTCTTTTTTTAAAAAAAATCTTTTCTTCAGTTGAACCGTGTCACTCATAACCCATGGCCCACCCCCACTCCTTGAGGAGATTTTCCAGTCAGTCTCTGACTATAACGAAGCAGCCATATAAAAGAGTTCTGTGCATTGTTTTATATATACCCAGATATTTTACATGCTTGCATCTGGTAAAGGCATTAATATTTATTGAGGCATTACAATAAAAATGACTTTGGGGAAGAGGAAGGAAAGAGGAGGCAAAGCTTAACACTGACAAAGTATGATTTAGGGGTAACAGGAGAACTGTACAAAGGTGTTTTTAAACTGATTTTTATATAATTAGAAAGAAACCTTCATGACTTTTTTCTGGAAAAAAAATTACATGGACATTAAAATAAACTGACTCCATTTCGTAGTTTGATCATGGGGGTTCGAAAAGATTCTGTCAGCTGTGACTCAAACTCAGAGAGAAAGGAGGGATGTGCTAATATTTCCTAATTTATCTCATATTACTTTATGTTTTTGGCAACAGTTTTAGTTCTCTGCTTTACTTGATTAGTTTTGTGGATCTTTATTGTGTATGTGTGTTCCGTGGTCTGTCCCATACACTGTTTGTGCAATATTTCTATATATTTAACAAAATGTATAATGTTGATTTACTGCTACACAAATAAATTTGAAAAAAATTATATCATGGGAGATGGAAAACAGTGCAAAAACAAAAGATCATGAGTTTGACCCATACAACAGAGGTGTAATTGAAATGGGGACTTTCCAAGTTGAAACAGAAGGGATGAGACATTCAAAATCACTCCTAGTTGTGAGTTGAATTCATGACATATTTCAGTCTTCTGGGTACTTCAGGGAACCCTTAGCTAATCTGAAATGCATGGCTACCACAAAGAATGATTCCTTCCTAACAAAGCCTTGAGAATACAAAGGCAGGCAAGGACAAAATTATGATGCAGTAAACAAAGCATTGAATTTGGGTATATGAAACCTTCTACTAAAGAAGGTAAATGGATGTCTAGACTCTGTCACTTCAAACTGAAGACATGACTGAATGCTCTTCAATATAAGAAAGATCACCTCCAACACAACATAGGAAGAGCTGGCTGCATCAGGTCAAAAGATTTACCTAGTTCAACTTCCTGCTTCCCATAGTGGCCACCCAAACGGCCCAGAAAGCCTACAAGTAGAGTTTCTAACCTCCAGGTGGACTCTGGAAATCTTCCACAAATACAACTAATCTTCACACTTTAAAAATCAGTTACTCTGGAGAAAATGGCTACTTTGGAAAGTTGGTCTGTATGGCAATATGTTGTAACCCATCCAGAGCACTTCGGGGATGGGGCAGGATGTTAATCCAACAAACAAACAAACAAACAAACAAACAAACAAATATTTATGCCCCACTGAATGCCCCAACAAAGAGTTGGCAACCTTTTCTACTGACATGGCATGGGAGGATTCCTATTGTTGCCTCCCTAGCAACCGGCATTCATAAGGTATACCTCTTTTGAACACAAGAGGCCCCATTGAACCATCACAGTTAGTAGTCACTGATAAATCCATCAATTAGTTTAATGCAGTAATAGCATTGGGGTGGAAAGACAAAAAAATATGGTCAATGCAGAAATGGTTGGAATATATATGGGAGCAAATACAATTAGAAATTTTCGACATCATGTCAAGAAATCAAATATGGCAAGAAAAACTAAAAGATATGAAGTGGATCTGGATGGAATTCAAAGACTGGTTAAACGAAATTGGAATTACAGAAGAAAAATGGATAAGAAGATTGAGAAGAATGGACCTGCTGCTGCGCATCTAAAGAAGAGAAGAAGAGGGCGGAGGGAAAAAAGGGGGGGGAAGGATATGGAGGATGAAATATACGATATACAATATAAATCTGTAATAATTCCAAAATATAAATAAAAATATTTTTTAAAAAATTTGTTTAATCCCCTATAAAGCTATAGTTTTAAGATTTGCATTTTAACTGGGGTTATTCGATTTGTTTTATTATGGTTGTTTTTTTTTGTTGTATTAACTGTCCTGGGCTCTTCGTAGTGCGGTTTATCAAATCGAATAAATAAATAAAATAAAATAAATAAAGCTTTAAAATAATCTAAGCGTCATTTGGTAATACTGGTCCATAAAAATTTGTGCACTGTGTGACTATATTCTCTTTTCAGTGACACCCCCCCCCCCACACACACACTAATAGAATGAAAACTATCATGTCCAACAGAAGGATTCCAGCTTAGCTTTTTCTGTGCTCACTAGTTTTTTCATGTGCAGACTTTTTCCAGTACAGAAGAGCATTTTAATATATGGGCCTTCACCTGCAATCTGCAGAGGTATAACCCAGACACAGATTTATCGTCTGTGTTCTAGACTCCAGATCAGTTTGAAACATGGAATTCAGTGTTTGGTCCTAGACATGATGTGCTTTTCCTCTCAGAGTGGTTTTTACATATCACTCGATTTCTTGATGCCTGATTAGCTATGTGTGTGAACGGACTTGGTATGTGGTCTTCCTCAAGCTGATCACAGTTTCTTATTTATTTTATCTATTTTATCCTGCTTTTCTCCCTTGTGAAGACTCAAAACAATGCATCACACCCCGCCCCCCAACGTAATCCTCACATCAAAAACCCTGGGAGGTACATTAGATTAAGAGATTGAGACCAGCCCAAGGTCACCCAGTAAACGTCCATGGCAGAACAGGGATTTGAACCCAATTATCCCAAGTCCCAGCCCAACACTTTAACTATGACTCTATGACAAGTCTCCAAAATTTCTACAGTTAGCTGGCATTGCTAAGTGTCTGGCTGTTCTATATAGGGAAGCAATTCTAGCACGGTGCTTGTAGGTGCCAAGTCCTCTATCGATGAGGATAGAGTCTACTTCCTAGAGTCTACTTCCTTCTCCCGCAAACCAAAAGCCAATCATGGCTCTCCTCCTCTTCATTGGAACAGGAGGTGCTTCAAAAAATCCCAGAAAGCATCACCTTTATGACCAAGAAGCAACCATCTGGAAGCAACAATCTCCATAATAGGATGATGTTTGCTTGGAATTTTCCAACATTCTTTGACTGGCATCATGACCATCTAACCACCAAGCCACACTAGCCTGCCAGGTGAACCCTTGTCTAAGTAAATGTAATCTTCCACAAATCTTTCTCTGTCTCATCTTCTGTTCCGGTTAAAGGGGAAAGAACAGGCTACGGTATCATGTCAAAATGCATTTGGCATAGAAAGAGGAAGTCTTGTTAGGGTGACCTACGCTTTACATTTGTTGTGTACACATTGTTTCACTTTGATTGCCCCCTGCACTCCAATCCACAATCAAAATTCCACCTGCCCGCAGGAAACTGCCTCCACTTTATGCAGAATGAGAGTATCTGTCAGAAAATCCTCTCTTACTACCGTATAACTGAAGAGCAGCTACAGAATGTCATTCTGTCTTAGCCTGCCAAAACAGTTAAGAAGTCACTGAAGTATTTACAAGGGAAAGGGGGAGGTGGAACGCAATATGAATCACTTAATGTCTATATAACAATATTAATTGACCCAGGAACAAAATCGGAAGGGTTGTGTAAGGAGGACTAAGCTTCTACCACCACCAGTAGTTGGAGGACAGAAAAATTGGGTCAAATGTCACTGCTGGCATTATGGCCTCTTGAGATCAGCAGCCACATAGCCTTTCCTCAATGTCATCATGCCAAGAAGAAAAGAGAGG
This sequence comes from Sphaerodactylus townsendi, assembly GCF_021028975.2. Classification (NCBI taxonomy): domain Eukaryota; kingdom Metazoa; phylum Chordata; class Lepidosauria; order Squamata; family Sphaerodactylidae; genus Sphaerodactylus; species Sphaerodactylus townsendi. The sequence goes on from NC_059436.1 coordinate 2,854,967, forward strand.
GGGAAATGAATGCTTCGGGTATGAAGTTCCCACTTCTTTATGCACCTGCAGAATCTAATTTCCCCCCACGGTAAAATAAGGGTGCTTCAAACTGGGCAACTATGGGTTTTTTTCCTCTGGATAAAGGTGTTGTCTTTCTAACCTACCCTTTCTCCTCCTGCCATCAGCATGTATTATCAGGGATGCAGTCACAAGGTTAGCAAAGCTATTTTTCAGCTGCCGCAGTCCATACCCTCAAATGCTTGACAAATGAAAATAGGTTACCCTTGGTGTTCCGTGAGGTGAGCAAGCGCTAGCACAGCCCATAGCAAGTAAGGAACAGAGATCCTTTCACAGAGGTCTCCAACCATGATCTGCCTGACAGGCTTGATTTGGCTGGAATAGAACAAAAACTTTACAGTCACCTTTAGTGTATGGTATTTTGTGGGCATTATTGCCCGATTGTACATTTTTGCTTTTTAAAACTCCTATACCATCCTTCCATCCCAAACAGGATCTCTACAATTGCTTAACACCTAAGATAAAAACAGATGTGAAAGACAGGTACCATAAACCTAAGGATGAACAGATTCCCACAGCTTTGCCCCATTGATGGTTTGTTTTCTCTCCAGTCTTTGGTATTTCAACCAAAGATCTTTTCACTGAAGTTCAGAAATTGAAGCCAATGAAGTGCTTAGAACCTTAAACAGTCATGAAGGCACATTTGACTGCACCATTGAGTAAGTGTACACCCAATATGACACTTAGGACAACACTTCCCCAGAGAGAATGGACCTCTGTGGACACTAGAGAGAAATGGGTTAACAAACTTCATTTGGCAGCTCACAGGAAATCCAGTGGATTCAATCTAAGTAATCCAACTTTACAGGGGGCAGAGCCCCAATCTGAACACAAAATGCCATCTAATTAAAATCAACAACAACAAAATCAAAACTCTTAAAATCAGTCACTAGTCAGATATAAGTCAGTCAGCTACATTCACCCACTTACCAGAGCATGAGCAAGGTGGGAGCCAGCCTAGTAATTCATTCTAGAGTCACAGGGCCACTACTGAAAAGGCCCTTCTTTTTGTCGTTACCTGCTACACCCTGAATTTAGAGGAACACAGTACACACACTTGGTGGTGGCGAACCTTTGGCACTCCAGGAAATTATGGCACTATACATTACTATCAATTGCCCCTGCCATAGGGCTGGATGGCCTAACAGCCGCGCAGGCTGATGGGGCAGGGGGCTGATGGAATTGTAGTCCATAACATCTGGAGTGCTGCCACCACCACCGAAATTGTAGAGTCCACACGATCTGGAGTGCCAAAGGTCACTAACACTACTGAAGGAATAGTTCTGAAATAGTCTGGTTGCAGATGATTAAACACATCTTACAGTTCCATTGAAGGGGTCAGGCACCCAGCTGTGGTCACACTGGGCTGCCGCCCCCAAAGAGGCTTTCTGGTGGAGTGGTGAGGTTTAAATGGTGAAAAACCTTCACCCTGCCAGAAAACCTCTACTGAGCTGAATAGACTTATGGACTCTTTTTGGTGGTGTAAGTCATCCATCCTGGTCACTGGCACAACAAGGCAAATAGCTGGGAGGGAGCAGACTAAAGTTGGCTCCTCCCCCAGCCATACCCCCAGCATGCCCCTGTTGCCCCACATCCAGTCTCCAGGAAGGGCACCGGCACAGCCATGTGCTGCTCCCATGGGCAGATTCACCCCCCCACCCTTTGGATGGGGCCTTTAGTCTATTAATTGCATGATTTTAATTAATTAAATCTACATATACTTGCAGTTCTGACCTAGATGGCCCAGGCTAGCCTGATCACATCAGATCATGGAAGCTAAGCAAAGCCAGCCTTGCTTAGCACTTGGATGGAAGACTGTTAATGAACGGAAGGGCTGTTATGCAGAGGCTAGCAGCAGTGGCAAACCACCTCTGTTTGTCTCTTGCCCTGAAAACCCTTCAAAGTTATCTTAAGTCCACTGCAACTTGACAGTATTTTCCACCACCACACGTTATCCAGCCATGACTTATTAAATGTTGCGGCCCTAAATTTTATTTGCACATCACATTTCCTTCAGAAAGCTCAGAACAATCTTGTAGACTTACAACAACTGGTAACCAGGCACTTTTGAGGTTCAGTTGAAACATCTAACAACCTAACTTAACTGGGAGCGTTAATTATTTTGATTTCTCATACATTTATTTAATTTACATTATGTTACACAAGATTTTATTCCCACTATCCCTCAAATATTCCCCTCTTTACTTTACTGGAAGTCCCACTTCAAGTTATTAGCCTGCTTGAATTCTGTGTCATATAATATTAGGAATTTTCAGAATATGTTACCGAATGTTCGTGGTAGAAGCAGCACTTAGATTTGATAGTTTAATGTGTTGATTTGCTTTATTCATATCACAACATTCTTCCCAATGGAGACCCAAAGCACCTCACATCGTTTTCCTGTCCTCCATTTTATCCTATCCTTGTTTAAAGGAATTTGTTTGAAAAACATTCCTGGTCCTGATCATTTGATTGTATATAATAATAGCATACTGTTACCCACCCTGGGTCTAGAATTGGGCATATGCATATTTTAAATATAGCTCCTCTGCTCCTCGGAGGAGGACCTACTGGTGATCCCTGGTCCAAAAGCGATCGGGCTGGCCTCTACAAGGGCCAGGGCCTTTACAGCCCTGGCCCCCACCTGGTGAAACAAGCTCCCAAAGGAGATCAGGGCCCTGCTGGACTTGCAGAGTTTCTGCAGGGCCTGCAAGATGGACCTGTTCCACCAGGTATTTGGTCAGCCTGGTTAAGTACATCTATCATTCTATCTGGCCTCCCGTGGGCATGAGGGTGGGGAGGGGAGAGACATACACCATCTGTATTTATATTATATGGTTCTGGTTTTATTGAGTGTATACTGAGCTGATTTTATACTATGTTTTAAAGTATGTTTTAAAATTGTTGTTCACCACACTGAGCCCGTAGGGGGAGAGCAGTTTATAAGCCCAATAAATAATAATAATTAATAAATAAAAACATTTGCCATAATAAGCAACTTTTGGTCCAGTTTTGCGTAATGTAATGTTGTCCCTTGCAGGTGGGCTTGTGGTAGGTATTGGCCCTGCTATTTAGACATTTGTTGCCTCTGATTATGGAGGCTCCCTTTAGTTGTTAGTAGGAAGGAGAATTATTGGTGTTTTAAATTTTGTGGAACTTTCTAATTTAATGCCTTTGGGCTAGTGTCTCCTGGCTTTGTAAGCTGCACCGTGTCACTATCTGCAGCAAGAAATGCAGAATAAAACCCCGGCAGTTAATAAAAATAGTGAAGATTCACCTACTCGGCCTCTCTCAGTATCACTTCTGGTAAGGAAAGACCAGAAGGAAAAATGCCAATGTGTGTTTCAGACTACAGTACTCCACCAGAGATGACTGGGAAAAAGAAATCACTTTTAACTTTTTAGGAGTTTGATCTGGTAAGCTCTCTCTTTTTCTTTATTTCTTGAACTCATGTCTGGTTTTCTAACTCACGGGTTGTAGCAAGTGCTGCTGGTTACAGCCAGTTACTTGTTTGTTCTATAGATAGTTATTTGCCACTCTAACACTCGCTAGGAACAAAGGATCTCCAAGGAAAACTGGCTTGTTTTTGCACTCCGATGAAAATCTGACACCATTAATAAAAATAATAATTGAACTCTATGGGCTTGGATTGAAAATGAAACACTATACTAACAGCATGCTTGTAATTGTAGTTGTTCTTCCAAAAAGTCTTTGGAGAGCTCTTTGCAATATGAGCAGTTTCCCTTCTCCTTGTAGGCTTTCCCTTCCTTTTCTTCCCTCACACCACCCCTCAAAAAAAGAACCTTGAAAAACAACATATTACTACCACCCACTTGAAACACAGTCCTTTTCATCATAATTTCACAGTGGTAAATGAAGCCTGGTTTACACATACAGTAATAGAAGGTGGGAATGAAGTAGTAGAACCCTAAGTAGCATTGCCAAATCTGGGTTAGAAAATTCCAGAAGATTTGGGTGGTGAAGTCTAGGGATGATGGGGTTTGAGGAAAAGAGGGACCTTTGTGGGATATAATGTTACATAGTCCAAAGCAGTAATTTTTTCCTGAGGAAATTATCACTGCAGTCTGGAGATCCGTTGTAATTCCAGTAGATCGCCAGGTCCCTCTTGAAATTTGGCTACCCTAGCCCTAAGATGGGTCAATGGACAGTACCACATTTTTAATTGTCTTTATTTAGGTATCATACATATATTTAAAAAGACATGCATGGTCTACATTTGCAGTCCAGCTCCCTGCTCCCAACCATATTACTTGAAATTAAGTCCAAAATAAATCCATGGAATACAGAGGAAAGACCTCATCATCACTGCGAACGACGGCCAATCAAACTAGCACCAATAAAAACTGTATTTTCATGTTAGAAACAGTAACACAATTCTTCTCACAAAGTGCACAGCCGTACCTTCCTTCAACAAATGGGAAATCACCTCAGAAGGATCAACATCGGCTCATTCCGCACATGCAGAATAATGCACTTTCAAACTGCTTTCAGTGCTCTTTGAAGCTGTGCGGAATAGCAAAATCCACTTGCAAACAGTTGTGAAAGTGGTTTGAAAACGCATTATTTTGCGTGTGCTGAAGGGCCCATCGTCATGGAGGCTTCTGAAACAATCTCCCATTTTGTGCTAGGAAGGCTGACTGCTAACTGAATGGAAGCTGCCTCTTTGGCTACGGTGCTGTTGACTATATTAGCCCACTACCAGTGTCATGTGTACCAGCTCTTCATACACTAGAACTGCAGGCTGATCTGAGCTCTGAAGTCAGGCCTAGTTAGATACCCCTCGACATGGTACCAGACCCATAGCTGACTGGGAGTTGGGGTTTGTCCCTGGTAACCAATTTCTCTGGCAAGGTTGACTTCCCAGGGCTCAAATGAAATAGGTTCAGTGATAATGAGCCCAGCTGCACTGCCATCAGGTGATAAGAGTTCCTGAAGCTCTGCTGTGCATTGGCAAGGATCCTGCAAGGAAGTATTACTTTCAGTGTCCTGCTATAGTCCTACCATGGGGTTGTTTGCAACCAGCCTGGCACTTTGCCTCCTCTGAGTCACTTTAGCCTGGGCCTTCTTCCACCACCATTCCTATCAAGTGGAAGAGGGTCCTGGGTGGCTACAGGCTCAAGTTCTGACCAGAGGAGGCCTTGTGGCTGCCAAAGGCCAGCACAGTTTGCCTAGCAGATTCTGACAGGATGGTCACTGGAGCTGATGGTACAGCATCAGCTGGCTCCTCTATAGTGCTGGGACCTCCCTGGTTCTTCTGTTCCTCCTCTGTCACCAACTGTAGCTCTTTGGGCTTCTCCCCTGAATCATAGACACCAAGGAGGGCAAAGGAGGTCATGAAATGGTTGTCAAACCAACAATATAACATCACTTTAAAAAAAACTGGAAGTGACACCCATCAACTCTAGGAATCACCGAAAACTCTATGGTTGTACCACAGAGTTTCTAGTGAGGAAGCCACAGATGACATGCAAAGGCCAGTAGATGACACAAAAAAGTTTAGAAACTCAGAAATGCATAAAATATATTTGTAGTATTGTATATTATCAATATGCTTTATTTTTTAAATACTATAGACACAATTTCTTTTTCAAAGTTAAAAGAAAAGAAAAAGAAAACATTCAGACTTCTCTGGAATGGAAGGCCAAAACATTTCATGCAGATGCCCAGATTGTTGGGGGAAGGGTGGGTGCTGCACCTCTAACCCCAGTGATGTAGAAGGGATAACTGTACAATTGGGGGGGAGGGGAACAGCCACAATCCCTACCTGGGCTACTAGTAAATTGATACAATATGCACTGTTCGAACTACATGGAAAACTGTGTGCCAGTAGGAAGAGGCTCAGAGGCACCCATAGTCCACAATACTGGAGACTGCCTTGAGCTCCCTAAGGATGAAAAGTAGCTAATAAATATTTTAAATAAACAGACAAATACAATCTCTGCTATGCTTGAGTCCCAAAGAAGGAAAGCAAAGGTCTACAGGAAAAAGAAATGCAGCCACTGACATATACCATTCCCCCCCCCCACCCCAATGTTTGCTTTTTTTAAAAAAAAAGTGAAGAATTGAATGTCAAAGACACAGAACCAAATTTTTCCTTGATAGCCTTAAAAGAAAGTGGTGCAATTATTGCACTACTTTTCTGTTTTTCCCCTCCTACAAAGGCTGCTGGGAAACTGTTGGAAGGCACATGCTACAGTGATTTTGCTGAAGGTTCAGCAGGCCTGGGTCAGGTCAACACTTGGATGACATATCGCCTGGGATCCTCAGGCATCTCAGCTTGAGCTCATGAAGGAAAAGAGGTAGGATTAAATGCCTTTGTACAAATAATTCCCTGTCAAGCCCAGAGAGCTATGTTTTCCTTGCTGGTCCAACAACGTAAAGGTCTTGTTTTTAACTTGCCTGTTAGCTGCTATTGATTTGGCTCTATCAGAATATCTCCCTTGGTCACCAAATGAATGAATGAATGAATGAATGAATGAATGAATGAATGAATGAATGAATGAATGAATGAATGAATGAATGAATGAATGAATCAAACAAACAAACAAACAAACAAACAAACAAACAAACAAACAAACAAAGAATGTCGGTATTTCAGTCTACATTAAGCCCACAAGTTTCAGAATATCTCTTTTGAACACTGAATGAATGAATGAATGAATGAATGAATGAATGAATGAATGAATGAATGAATGAATGAATGAATGAATGAATGAATGAATTTTGGCACTCCAGTCTACATTAAGCCTACAAATGTGAAAATCATATCAATTACTCCATTCAAAAATAACAGGAACATACCCTCAAAAGCTCAAAGGTGAAAATGGGAATGCTTTTGTTTAATTTCTAATGTTTCCATACTTTCAAAAAATGGTTCATTGTTCTCTCTCTCTCTCTCTCTCTCTCTCTCTCTCACACACACACACACACACACACACACACACACACACACACACACACACACACACACACAAATCCAGGTGGGGAAATTCCTGGATATTTGTGGGTGGATCCTAGGAATGAGGTTTGATGAGGGGAAAGTCCTCAGTGGGCTTAAATGCCATAGAGTCCACCCTCAGAACATTCAAAGTTGAAATAAAGAAACAGCCCTGTGATGTAGGTTAGGCTGAGAGAGAGAAAGGCAGGCAGGCAGGTAGACTGGCCCAAGGTCAACTAGGGAGCTTCCATGGCAGAGCAGAGAATCAACTCTGGGTCTCTGATTCCCATCAGACTACTATACCATGGTATCTCTGCTCAGTTCAGGCAGGAGTACCAGCTTCTAAACCAGTTTCCCTATTGGGCCCTTAACTGTGGCTTGATCTACAGCAATTAGCAGAAGTATTCATAGTATAGATATCAGAGTTGTCACTAACTGCAGAAGATGAAGCTGCTCTTAATGCCACAGTGATAAGGGCCGGCTGAAAAGTTGCCCACTCGACCTGAGGGTATTCCCTGGGACACTCAGCCTTAAAGAAAAATGTTTGGGCAATCGACTTTAACAATTAATTTTTCATGAACAGCTTGCTAATACAGGAAAAGCTAAGCAAATGTGCCCCTCCCCATAGTGTTCAAAAGGCATTCACCAAGTCTCTCTCAAAGACAAAACTGGGGTAACGATACACCCAAGGCAGGTACAAGAAAACAGGGACTATCCCTGGAATAGTGAGAGGGCACACAGAACTCTGGTATCTGTCTGGAGAAGTCACGAGGTGCCTCAGCACATGCATTTACAACACAGTTCTCCATTTGGCTCCCCTGCCCGTTTCTTAGGTGGGGAAATAAGATGCAAAAAAATACATGACAAGGTGGCATTTCAGGCCAGTTTCTCAGAATCTACAAATGTCTTCATTGCAGGGAGGGGACTGTCAGGGGAATCATCAGAGACTGCCTCCCCTCACCCTGGCACTGCGGATTGCTTTGAAAACAACAAAACGTTCAACCTCAGCTGAGCCGGATAACTCCTCTACCTTTACAGCAAATCCCCCCTTCTCCTCCATATCTTTATGGAAGGCTGAACATTGAGCGCCAATTATGCCAATAACCCCCCCCCCTCTCCTTTTGCCATTGACTGGTCCATCGGTTTTTACTACGGCTGCCAGATGGTAGAGGCCAACCCGTTAAAAACTCTTGACTCTGCTATTTAATTCTGAACTTGGTAATAAGTTCTCTGCAACTCCTAGAGAGGCGGCAGCATGTACGTTCAGAGACAGAATCAAGGTTAGGAACCTATTTTACACCTGCCAGAGCAGATAACACTCAGAGAAGGGCTTTTGCTCTTACACAAGTCTGGAGCACTACCAGTCCCTAAACTGCAGTTATAGGGAATGGAATCTGCATTAATTTGCGAGGGGAGTCAATTTACGATCAAGCATCTTAGGTCCACATGCATTCCCACCACATGCGTATTTTCATGGCAAAATGTCTGTTCACTGGGTGGTTTTTACACCTATTGCACTTATGGGTCCTAGTAACCGATGACCTTGAGTTTGAACACCAATGTAGCGTTAGACTCTGGTGACAGATTTATGGAGTGGCAGATACCAGCGCCTCTCCTTTCCCTAAGACAGGACAGCATCCAATGTTTGCTAGAATCATTAAACTAAAACTGACTTTTCACCTGCTCCCATACCATATGCAGCTGCAAAATTTTAAATTAAAACTATGAAGCCATGCATAAATTTACATATATTACAGACTAGCCTCTCCATTTAACATGCAAATGTACTCCAATGTTTCAGAACACCTTCTGTCGCTAATTAATTTGCTGAATTATAATTAGACTAATCCTGCATAATTAATAAGCACAGATTTTTTTTTTAATTTGTAAGCATCTTGATGAGATCATTCACTTCCTTCTATAAACTGCTAAGTAAGTGTTAAAAAAAAAGCGTCCCCGAAAGAACATATGTGAAAAGGTATGTTTGATGCTGTACACAAATTCAAACAAATTCAAACAAGCGGGCAAGATAGAAGAAAGTCAAGATCAATTTAGCAAAAGCACTTCAAGAAATTAGAGACCACCAGTAAATTATTTTTAGGGACACACAGAAACGCTCTCTTCCTCGCCAACAAGTTCCTCCTCTGTATGCTCAACCTGCTGGATTTTCCTAGAGCTCGCATTTAAGAGGGGAACGGATTACAAGCATTACGGAACAATGTGATATTAACACGCCCTTCCACATCAAACAATTGCCCCGTACATGATAAGCTCTTTTGATGGCATTTGGAACTGTTTCCCTTGCTGCTGCCAAAAACAACGGAGATCGTTCTAGTGGAACAATTAAGTGCCATTAGTACTGGATGTATTCAGTAATAATTAGAATGAAGGGGATCACTTGAATGTTGGAGAGCTCAGGTCTGAAAGAAAAGTGTGCCGATCAGTAGAGAAGCTTTTTTTAAAAAACAAAAGCAAACGCTGTCATTTGAAAGACGAATGGCAAGCACATTGCTTAGTCCAAGCTTAGAGCCCAAGCTGCAATTTCATTAAATGAAGGAGCAAAGGGAGTTCTGAAGACAAAATACAGCCTCCAAGAAGTACAGAGCTTTGGGGTATATTTAATGAAGAGTCGCACAACCTAGCAGGGTTCTTCCCATACTGCAACTGCTCAAGGCATTTTCCCCTTCCCTTGACTTTAGCGGAATATTGTCTTACACCCAAAAATGTTTCCTGACAGTGTGGAAAGGGCAGCCTCCTTTGAGGCTGAGTAACTCTGCCGCATCTCTGCATCAGGAAAGGTCCAATGATCTAATTGCACCGGATACAGAAAGATGACACAATCACACACTTCTGGGACTTTTTAAAGGGAAGGAGGCCAAGCCAGAGCAGGGAATCATGCAGAGCTGCAGCAGAAAACCTCCTGCAAAAGCAGGTCATTCTGTTCACACTCTGTATCTAGAGCTTGAATTATCCAGTCACATATGATATGGAGATGTTGCATAACTTCTCATCCCCGGGGATAACTGGAGGGAGGCAAACCTGAAGCAGTTAATCATAAGAGTTGCAGCAAGAACCCTTTTTGTGTGGTGAGTTCCTGGGGATCGTGGGGACCTTTAGTTATCCATTTGATATCGCAAACCAGTGTGCCCCGGCAAACATTTTGGGAATTGCTGACCTAATTTTTCAGTTCTCTTTGCCCTTGAATTCTCTGACATTTCTCTGCCCTCCCTGAACAACCAAGGATGGTCTTTATCAGAGTGCAGACTGGCTTTAAAAAATGAAGAGAAAAAAACTCAATGCACCTATGTAAGTGTTGAGACACTGGCAGTCATCTCACTTAGTAAACTGTTTGGCAGGTTCATAGTAGAACTGAAACAAATATTCACAGATACTCAAAGTTTTCTCAATTTTACAGTATTGATGCTGACTTCTTGAAAAATCTCAGTACTGAAAGTCAAATGCTTTGAATCAGCCGGCCTCTTATCATTGTGCTGGCTGGAATCATTCATGAAATCCTCATGTGCTGTCAACTGTTAAACACCATCAAATGCTAAACACTGCTACATGTCAACTGTACAATACTATCTCTCTTACCTTTATTAAGCTGGGCAAAAGCCCTGGCTAGCTCAATCTCATCTGATCTCGGAAGCTAAGCAGGGTTGGCCTTGACTAGTATTTGGATAGGAGACATTCAAGGAATACCAGGGTTGTGACAGGGGGTCAAGCAACAGCAAACCACTTCTGAACATCTCTTGCCTTTAAACCGCTATGGGGTTGCCGTATGTCAGCTGTGGCTCTACAGCACTTTCCACCACCAACTGAGAAGCAGGTAGACCTGTGATCAGACCCCTCTAGCAGCCCTTAAAGAGACCTCATTCAGATCAGGGAGGTGGTGCAAAGAGAAGAAGTGATTTAACTCTTTAACTCCAGATGGTCCCAAAAGGGTATGAATTCTACTTTATGCAGCATTCCTTCTTTCAATGCTAACATCAGCATGGCATTCCTAAATAGTTTTGAGCATGCCCACCCCATGCAGATCAAAGAAATCTGGACGAATCTGACCACACTAGTCTGTAATGTAGATACTTGCAAACCTAGAAGAAAACTTTGGTTTGAAAAAATGTCCTTTCCCCCCTCTGATTTACAGCACTTTTAAACATTGGAGAGACAATAATAATGTTTTCTTATGGTCCTCAATTCATTATCCTTTAGATATCAAAGACAGATGACTGGGCCAAATTTGAAAGCCAGCATGGTGGAGGGGTTGGGGACATAAAGGTAAAATGGATTGAGTTGACCCAGTTTCAAATCCTCCTCCAGTCATGAAAGCCCTCTGGATGACATTAGGTCAATCATTGTCTCTTCCTCCCATCACACTCCACAGGGCATACTCCACAGGGCATACTCCCTTTCGGCAACTGACAGGAGCTTTTGGGAGGTAGTAATCTGCATCCCTGCATGATGACATCACTTCCAGCACTTCTCCCAAAGCTCTATAGTTTCACAGTTTTGGGGAGAGTGCAAAGGTGTAGCTCCAAGGGGATTGTGCGCCCCTGTGAAGGTGTGGCAGGGGCGTTCCACAGCGGGACAGGGCAGGACGGGGAGGAGGATGCACCAGTGCACTGGTTGCTTTTCCCCCTTGCTACGCCTCTGGGAGAGTGATAGAGCATCTCCCTGGAGTAATGCTTGTGCTTGCACATTGTGCTGGAAGTGAAATCATTGTGTGAGGATGTGGATTGATTCCCTCATTTTTCAGCCTGCCTGCTTCTGCCCCCAGCTGAGTGTTGGTGGGCAAAAGTATTGCCCACCAATTGGCATTGGCGATTGCCTGCTATTAGTAGGACATTGGTGGTGGGGGAGTGATCAGGTGTGAGAAAGCTGTGACTAATCCAAGGTCACTCCACAGACTTCATGGGTAGGAGTGGGGAAGCAAACCCAGTTCTCCAGATCAGAGTCCACTGCTGTTAACCACTATACCTCATTGGCTTACCACATGGCCATTCACAGGGTTAGCACTTAAATCGGGTTGCCAAATTTTATTTCAACAATTCTAAGGTATGTGTAGAACAAGGGAAGGAGAGTGGATGCTACAGCATCACACACATGTGACTTGTAAGCTTACATGAAGCACTTGCAATTTAGTGCCCCAGTGAACAGGCAGGGGCCATAACACTGTGTGCTCAGGCCCTTTCCACACAGCAAATTTACACCAGGTTGCAGCCAGGATAAACGAACCTGGCATAGCCCCAGGTGGTTCACATGGCCAGCTGTCCTGTGAACAGCCAGCACATCAGCCAGGGCATGCACTTTTGCACAAAGGCACTTAAAAAACTTTTTAAAAACTTACCTCCTCAATGTACAGCTATGCAGGCTGGCACACATGCCCCCCAAGAGCCTTGCTGGAGCCAACAATGCATGCTTAGCTCTGCAGATGGGATCTGGGATGCACACACACAAAAAAGCGCAGCCACATAACGTCCCTCACATCTGCAGCCGTTTGCTCAGCTGTGGCTGTGAGGCGCATTAAAACAAAAGAATCACAGAAATCATGATTCTTGTAAAACCCAGGTTGGTGGGAGAAGAGCGGGCTTCCTTCAGGAGCAGGATCCATGTGAAGTCCCCCCCCCCAACCCCGGTTTTATCCCACCATTAACCTGGGTTTATTAGCCTGTGCGGAAAGGGTCTCAGCAAAAATGCTTCTGCTCACTTCATTCCCTCTATGCGGAGTTTAGTAAACTGGCTCAGAGATCCATTTTCTTTTTTTAAAAAGTCAGTGCATTGCTGTGTTCTTCTGATCAAGTGGCAAATGGAGCACTGAAGCACAGAGCTGGTCCTAAATTCCGTGTATTGGTGCCGAGGCTAAAGTACTTAAGACCCAAAGACAGAATCTCTCATTCAAACCCACCATGCACCTGGTGCACAAAACTAACCTTGGACACACTTGTATTATGGTTGCTAACCTCCCCTCCCCTTTCCTCTCCTCCCTTGCATGCCACCCCTCCCTCCCTTCCCTTGCATGTCACCCCTCCACCCTCCCCCTCCCTCCACTAGGGCGGGTGGGCCAGATGCTGGGCCCCCTCCCCTTCCTTCCCCTCCCTTGCATGCCACCCCTCCTACCCCTCCCTCTGCCAGCGTGGGTGGGTGGGCCAGCTCTTGATGCTGGGCCAGGTCCAGATGCTGGGTCCCCTCCCTCCCCTCCCTTGCATGCCATTCCTCCCCTCCCCTCCCTCTGCTAGGGAGGGAGGGAGGGTGGGCCAGATCCAGATGCCAGGCCCCCTCCCCTCCCTTGCATGCCACCACTCCCCTCCCCTCCCTCTACTAGGGTGGGTGGACCATGTCCAGAGGGTGGGCCCCCCCTCCCTTCCCCTCCCCTCCCTTCCCTTCCATGCCACCCCTTTCCCTTCCCCTTCCCCTTCCCCTTCCTTTGCTAGGGTGGGTGGGTCATGCCCAGAGGGTGGGTCATGCCCAGATGCTGGCCTCCCTCCCTCCCTCCCTCCCTCCCTCCCTCCCTCCCTTGCATGCCACCCCTCACTCACTCCTCTTGAGTTCTCCTGAATAACAATTGATCTCCAGGTGATAGTGATCAGTGCTTCTGGGAGGTGTGGCAATATTGGAGGGAGGACCCTATGGCATCACATCGTTGCAGAGTTCACTCCCCTCCCTAAACTCCACCCTCCCCAGGCAATGTCTCCAAATCACTGGGAATTTCCCAAGCTGGAATTAGTAACCCTAATCTTAACACTCTTTTTCATTAAGAGCTTTGAAAACCTGCCACACGCTCACAGTCTGAAGTCATTCCCTTTAACCCACAGGTGTTCTCTTTTGACCACACTAGTCAGCTCTGTGGTTCAAGCTCACATTACAAGGCCTGAAGAGCGACCAGCCTGCTTTGTCCAGCTCCAGATCTACATTTCTTGTATGTGCTTTCCTTCCTCCACCATTATTTTATTAATGCAAGGCTTGGCTTTACGGAAAACTAATAAGTGCTACAGATATTGTATTTCACATTCCAGATTCTTCAAATTCCCAGAACAGAGTAATTCCAGATTCAGCTTGGTAGATAGGCCCATGTTGCAGAAGTAAAGAACTACTCACTAGGGTTGTTTGCAAAAAATGAAATGCAAGATACAAATCTACAGCTGTCTGTGCACAATTAATCTCAGTCTCTGGCCTTTTTTAAAAAGTATCTAGTCCTCATGGCTAGGTTTTAAAAATGCCTGTACTGACCTCGGAACCAAGTCGAGTGGCTGAATAGTTTCCTACGGTCAAGGGGTGTTGCTTTAATGGTCAGTAGACATTTTTTATCTCCTCCACCTTGGATAATGGAAGCATATGATTTCTAAACTAGCAAACATTGGCAAAAAGTATACAGCTCAAAGATACCATATTTTCTTGACACCAAATGTGGATTCACTTTGCAGACAATTTTTACTTGATTTGTAATGTGATGAGAATAAAAATGTGCTTTCTTGACCTTGAAACAGGGTTGATAGTTGGCTGGGAAACCACCAAGGAGAACTCTGCAGAGGAAGGCATTGACAAACCACCCCTGCTTCTCACTTGGTTTGGAAATTCCTTGCTGGGGTCACTGTACATTATTTGTGAGTTGACCGCATTTATATACATATCTGAGAACTGTGATAAAGAAGGATTATCTGTTTCTAAGATTATTAGCACATCGTCCTTCCTCTGGCCATCCATTCCTCTCTTTGGAAGGGTTTTGGGAAAATAGTATTTGAATACATATTTTACTTCACTCTTCAATGTATTTCAAATGTGCCTCTGGCTGGATGAACATGGCAGCCGTACACTGTTCCCTGGGGTAGTAAATGTAGGCTTGTTTGGAACAGGAGACATGAAACCCTGGCTTTTGTATGGAACTGTTGCTCCCCAGGTTACACAGCTTAAGGGCTTCTGTGCATCTCAGTTTAAAAGAGCTTAACTACATAGAGTTAGCAACCTTGCTAACCATAGTTAGTTGAATTAAACCTAGGTTTTGTGTTATGTCTCATCTGAGCCACTGTCTCTCAGTCTAACTTACCCAACTTGGTTCTTGTGGGGAAAAAACCAATGCAGGGGAAGAGAAGCACAAATACCACTCTCAGCATCTCAGCATAATGGTGTGATAAAAATATAATGGCTAAATAAATCTAATCCTACATTTATTTTACCTGTTGGAACAATAAAAACCCTACATTCACATCCAGATGGAAAAGAGATCCATTTTGTTAGTCCCTTAACTGTTCTTCCATGTACTGTGCTCAAATATGTTCTCTCCTAACACAGGGTCTCTGGGTTTCCCCCTGTTTTATCACCGGGAACCTCAGATATGCACTGGACCCTACAAAATTTGGAACCCGTATCTAGTTAAGCTTCATGCACTTACAGTCATAAATCTAAAAGGTAAAAAAAGTTTTTTGGAGCAAAACTTTGGATCACATGCAACGCTTGCTGGATGTTTTCTTGGTTTATGTCATCCAGATGTTGGTGTTTTCAATAATTGAGAAGCAGCTAGAAGAACTAGACATCGAAGCAAACTAATGGCAGTAACAAGGGAATCACACTGTCATTAGGAAGTGCTTGTCGGGTGAGCGATTAGACTAAGGAGTCTGTGCCTTCATTGTCGGAGTGGGTTGAGGAATGAACATGTTTAGCCTGTTGAAACACATGGCTCATCAACTCAGAACTACCCCAGGATGTCCAGGAGAAGAAAAAGAACTAGATTTTGACCAGAATTGGACATGCTTTCTCTTCCCACTCACCAGGAGCAGATGGAGCATTTAAGCCAACGGGAAAAATCCTGGTGGGCCTCTACCCTGGAAGGCTGGTTGTTACTGATCTTCCCACTCACCCCACCTGCTCCATTCTCCCCATTCCACCACCACCACCCCCCCCATTCCCCCCTTCTGTGTGGGGCGCTTCAGATGTTGGCAGCCCTCCCTGGCACAGTTTTAGTTTTGGTTTTTGAGAACTCGAACTATATTATTTTTTGAGGTTCTACATGTCTTGTGTCCATAAAGCATATGCCAGGAATTGAAACAGGTACCTTGAAGTGCAAGAAACAGTCATGGAAATCATACAAGAATGTTTTACTTGTTGCTATTAAGCTGCCCCCCACATTAATTATGACAAGAGTGGGGATTTGAACCTGGTTCTCTCAGATCCTAGTCTGATATGCAACTCACTACATCATATTGGCTTTTTCTTTATATAAACAAGGTATAAAAGATGAACATAGGAACTGACTTGAAGGATTAAAACAAAATTCCATCTAGTATCACATTTTATCTTCCCAGCAATTAGCAGTGCCGGGGGATGGCAATTACAAGAAGCAGAGCATAAAGGCAGCAACAGTTTTCCATTGTATGTGCCCAGACTCTAATATTTATGGATATACTACCACTGTACTTGGAAGTTTCATTTAGTTAACACAGATAATAGAAGTTTCATTTAGTTAACACAGATAACAGCCCAATTCAGGGAGGAGTTAAATCCCCCTCTGGAGGCAGTGTGCTGAGTGCAGGCTTATGCCAGTGGATTTGCCCTCCTGGGGCACTCACCCTGGGGAAGGGCAAATCCACCAGTGTCCTGCTGTAGTGCCCAGCTCTGTGTCGGGGCTCCTGCACTGCCCTGAGCCACATCAGCATGGCAGGGGGTATTTCTGAAGATGGAGACGATCATAATCGACTTCCACTGTCTTTTCAGCCCCTGTGCACCAGTGCGGGAGCCCACAATTTTCATGGCATATCTCTGCTTTTCTCTAAGGGGGATTTAAAAGGTTCTCTCTTTTTAAAACTTTTTTGGACTTCCTTCACCGCAGGAAAGCCCTTTGGGGGTGGTGCTGGAGCTGTGCCATTTCTGCCCGTCCGACAGCTCTGGATTGGGCTGTAAACCCTTCATGATTTCTTTTCTAATTGTTTTTGAAAGTCTTCTAAGACTAAACATATTTTAGGGAACAAATTGCACTGGACCGTAGGTCTTACTTTTGTGTAAAAATGCTTCTGTTTCGGAAAGTTCAACGTCATGCTGATGTCAAATTTTCCTAAATTGCCTTCACTGCGGGGGGAAGAAAAGGTACAGACTTGAGATTAAATGAACAATGTTTAAAATACAGCCCTATTATACTCTGCCCCCCTCCCCCCGGGTAGGACAGAACAGGAGTTTTCAAGAAGAGTTGTATTTATTAAAGGATTCTTAATATACATGATCCATTTTTTAAAAAAAAACCAGTCCGCAGCTGCATTGGGCATAAATCACTCCAGAATGCTACTTTGATAAATGTGGACAAAAGAAAAAAAATTGTCACCAACCTAATATTACCATCAATGTTTTGTCTAGCTACATTCCTTCCAATTTAAAAACAGTTCAATACCTCTTTTACCTTCAAGTAGCAGCACTTAATAAACAGTGATGGATGTTTTTTATTTCCACCCCCATCCCTCCCCCTTCGCCAATCTTCCTGTATTCCAGACTTCCCTATCTCTGTTACAAGGGGATTGTTTCGCTTGGGGGAAATGTACATCTTCCATCCTTCTTACACTGACATGCATCCCTCAAGGAATGACGGCCATATTTAATTCATAATCCCCGTTGGCTACACAAACATACAACTTCCCATCAATTAGGCAACACAGAGATGCTGTTAAAAATCAATGATCTTATTATTAAATATATTTTCTTTTCATGTAGCAATCAGAGTTATCGGTGTGGCTGCAATGTCAGCGCTTTAAATTACTTTAAAGGGCACTGGATTGGCTGTATAAATAGGGAACCTTTCAAAAAAATCACATCGGCCGAACTCTCCAGTGCAGTAGTACATGGCCCAAAGAGGGGCCCATTCTTTTTTAAATGTATTGTAGCATGGAAACACATGGTACCGAGGATAATACTTGAGCCCCACTTTGAGAATTAGCTGTGCTCTCCATATAAACCATCTGAGAGACACCGCAGACTTCATCGATTTACAATCTGTCCTGTGCAAATTTGTGTTTTTGTTGTGGCATGTTTATTAGGAATTATTTGGATATTTTGACACATGCCACTAGGCTGAAAGCTCCTTGCCTACAAACAGAGATGTTAAATTGGTGCCGACTAATTCAAAGGTTAATTTAAGAAACACACACATAAGAGTGAGATACACACAAACACCACACACTTTTTGGCAAGGGCCTCCTCCGCTGTCTGGCCACAGCTGATCTGAAGCAAGTCCCCTTTAATTATGGGAGAAGGAGGAACAGGTTTGCTGCTAATTGGAAAATTCTGCAAATGGCACCACTGAAGTAAATTGACAGTCATTAGAATATTAGCGAAATGAGAAAACTGATTAGTAAAAAGCTCAGATGTGAACTCTTTAAAAAAAAGGACTTATCAAGCAAATTAAGAATAAAAACTGAATTTAATAGCAGTTGTGATTTTGTTCAGTAATATGGATTTTTTTTAATTTATTGGTTCTGTTTTTATCTGATCCATCCTCTTTTAAAGGCACCCATCAGGCACATATATTCCTGATTTAGTCTAGTACTGTATGGGGAAAGAAGAGACGATGTAATCCTTCCAATCATCTCCCTATTGAAATCCTGCTCCCCTCCATTGCCTTGGAATAGAAAAAAATGTGCAAGGATTAACATCCCCCCCACACCCCTCTCTGGACGGCTCCACTCTGAATCAAGATCATGCAATCTGAAATGTATTTTTCAAAAACTCTGCGACAATTCAGCACAGGATGAGGTAGGTTCAAAATTAACATTCCTTTAAAACTATAATGATTTGTTTATTATTTGAAGGTCTTTTTTCTGCAATCCTTCAAGGCAGCTGTCTGCAAGTCACTAAAAACTTTAAAACACAATGACTAACATCATCAACAATAAACAACATTCAGTAGTTCAAAAAAGTTCAAAGGAAAGCCAGTGGCAGAAAATACAGAAGTGATGTTATCATATCAGGAGAAATGTGTTTGCCCAAAACTGTGTGGTTAAACCCTAGAATTTGGAGTGAATGCCAGAACATTTACCACACATGATGACATCATTTATGGGTTGCACCAGAAGTGAGGTCACTGGTGAGGACTTCCGGCACAGTTGCCTGCTGGTTACTTTGACTTTAGCAGAAGGCTCAGCTCATCCTCACTGGCCCTGGACAGGATAATTTTACTTGGGCTGGCAGGGCAAAGTGGGGTGCTGAGGGGAAGACAGGCTCTTTGCTTCCTTCCTTAGCCATACTACATGGGTCAGGGCAGGTTGCTGTGTCTGACACACTGTGATTAGTATTTAGGAAAGGGGGAACTCAGTGGAGTGTGGTGCCATTCAGTTTGTGCCCAAAGTCATTTCCTCCAAGGGAACAGATCTCAGTTGTAACTCCTGGAAAATGCCTGGAGGTTGGCAACTCTACTTTGAGAGGCTCCCCTTCCTTTTGGGTTGTCAACCTCCATGTGAGGCTTGGAAATTTCCTGCAAATACAAATCATCTTCAGCTGTGGTGTAGTGCCAACAGGGCAGGGGCGCAACACCCCAGGTGATGCCACAGCGGGGACGTTGAGGGGGGCGTTCCGGGCCGGCCAGGGGTGGGCGGCACCACAGCAGGGGTGCAAGGTGTGCGTGCGCCCCGCGCATAGTTCCTTCTTGCTCTGCCTCTTCAGATCTTCAGACTACAGAGATCAGTTCCCAGGAGCAAACCACTGCTTTTGGAAGGTACACAGTATGGCATCTTACCCCACTGAAGTACCTTCTTTCCCCAGGTCCCACCCACAAATCTCTAAAAATTTCTCAACCCAGTGTTGGCAACTCTGCATCATAATTGATCCCAGCATTGTCACTCAAACCATCATGGTTCACAGGAAGAATGCAGATCATCTGAAAGATTTCTCTGCTCCCTACAGAGGCTAAGATTTATAGCTACTGATAGGCATGAATTAAAGACAGAGGGAGGCCAAATCTCCGTTCAGTGGCCCATAGGTTTACTTTTAATAATGGGATTGTAGATCTCTTGCTTGAGTCAACGAATCTGTTCAATCAAATGCTTGATTTGGCCTTATTATTTAGTAGCTTATGTATTCATGTGCAATTTTATTAGCAACTTCCCATTCAAATTAATTTTTAAAGCAACAAAATAATTTTAAAAACATTTATGAATTCCTATAAAATCCAAAATAAAGACACAAAACTAGAACCTTCCACTAGAAAGGATGACACTAATAATTTAATTGCCATGAGTCCAAAGATCTTGCACATCAGAAAGCTTTCAAGGTTTTAACTTGAAAGAAAGCAAGATGCATTTTCTTAGCTGGAAATTCCAGGAGGTGGTTAGCTGTTAACACAGAAAAGACCCTAGCTTCACGTCCCCCACCATGTCCCAAAGACAGAGAAAGACCAAGGAAGGTTTGGACTTGTGTTTCTCAAATAGTCCTTTGATAATCAATGCCATCTAGCAAATTTCTTGTGCAAAGCAGAAAAATTTCGAAAGCAGACTGTGAAATTACATGGGGCTTTGCCCATCAAAAGGATTAAGGATTTTTGTAAAGAGCAAAATGCACTAGGAATGCCAAAACAGTTCCACAGTTCTTGCTCATTTATTTACACACACAGGATTGGATCCAACTCTAGTTTAAATGAGCAAAAGGTTGCTTCTGCCAGAGAGCAATTTTTGCCAGTTTCCCCTGCCCTTGTTACTGAATTTCTGTTCCTGAAGTCTCCCCCAATTTACCAGAGTGTTTTAGGGAGCAAAGGTCCATTCTGTCAAAAGGCCTGTTTTCATCCAGAGAAATGTAATAAATATGCAACAATTAAGTAGATATACAAACATGTATTTTTCTTGTTTCTTTTCATTTTCATCCACAGTCAGAAAGGTCATTTTGATCCCACTTATTTTCTTTGGCAAATGTTTTTATTTCATTTTACATTATTTTAGGGCAGTTCACACAAAAGCAAACATCGAATTTTAACAGCAATATTTCTATCTAATTCTACGAATGAAGTCAGTGGGGAAAGGATTATCGCAGATTTGTCCTGAGTGTGAACAAACCACATAAGAAATGCGAACTTCCGAACTGAACCAGAGTTGTCACACGTATTTCACGGGCACTGGTCTTGCATAGCTTTGAAAATATTTGTCATACTGTAGAAAAGGGAACTCGATTATTCTGCCTCCCATTTTCCTTCAGACTCAGTCAGAAAACAGTATCTATTAAAGTAAATGCTAATAGGCACTACACATGTTCCAGAGAAGTTTCCTTCATTCAAGGTGGGTTTTTTTGCTTCTTCAAGCAGTTCTTTTGGAGCACGTCAGAGCTCTTGACCTGCTGCCTTTGAACCCCCCAGGGCCAAACTTGGCTTCAGATGTTAAAACATACAGCAGAGAGAGAGAGTTGCCCCACACTTTTGCCATCCATCAACACTTCCAGGTATTTGTACTCATTACTTTACGGCAATTAAGAGCCAGGGAAATGCTGACATGAAGAGAGAGTGAGGGAGTTATTTTAATGACATGCATGTTGGAAATATTTCTCGGAGACTTTGTGAGGAGCCTGTTCTACCTCATTCCACCTTTTCCTATTTTACAAATTAATGGCTCTTAGTTCTGGACCTTTGTTTTTTTGGTTACATCCCCACCTTTCGTCTGTCTCCCATTCAGATGCCGACCAGTTTCACTTCAACAAGCTGGCTCTAAACTACCTTTAGACAATACCCCAGGACTAGACTGGAGGTAACTGTTGTGCTCCTAGACTAGAGCCTCACACACAAAACCTTCAACATATGGTCAATTTTTAATCAGTTTAATTGGTAGATTTTTGGAGAATTAGCAAGCAGATTCATTTTTAATCGAAGAGGGATAGAAAGGGGGTAAGGATGAGTTTTTCTTCTAAAAATGTGTTTATTTTATTATTTACAGTACTTGCTCTCGTGACAGAAACCTCCAAAATGGCTTCCAATTATAACAATGACAAACCAGCAAAACAAACATCACTAACCCAGGGATATCATATCAGAACTCAAACAGAAACCCTATGAGACAGCTACAAAGACCAGTAAAATCAGCAATAAGCATTGCCAGAATCAGCAGCAACCAATAAAATCACTAAAAAGAACTCAGGAAGCAGGGAGCACTGTTGGCATCTTGCCTCAGAGACTCCAAAACACAGAACCGGCATCAGGTGTGAAATGCCAGTTAGCAGTAGTTTGGTGTGTAGAATTTGTCAGTGATCCCACACAGGAGCTCCAGAGCTATAATCTCCTTGGTCTCAAAACAAAGCCTAGGGGTAGGGTAGAGTTGGAAACATGTCCTACCTTCCTTAAATAGTTCAGTCCTAATCAAAAGGCACTCTGTATGTGCACAAAGGCATTCTCTAAATGCACGTTCCAGGGCCAAGCTGAGTTTGGCGCTCCAAACAGAGTCTAGGGTTAAATCCTGCCAAGACCCATCTCATATTCCACAAATTAAGTCCTACGTGTAAGCCAAGACTGAGAGGCCAGATGGGTGGGATAGTTAGGGCTCAATGCCCATCAGCTGCCTGGTGGCTGGCCAAGAGGATTTGCAGACTCTGTAGCTGCAGGCAAGATTGCTCGAGGCAGCTCAATCAGTTGGAGGGAGGAGGGGAAAGTGATATAAGGCATACAGACATGGGGACCTGGACAATGCAGATCACCCACTAGACTGAGTGACAGCTGGATACTTTATAAGAGAAAACAGGGATGGTCGTCGGGGGAGCTGGATCAGTTAGAGGGCTGGATACCGAGTTACCTGTTGCAGCTGTCTGAATATGCTGGCTAAGGGAACAATCAGCCAGTCCTCTCGATTGCACGATGTTCTGGCTTTGGCTACAGATTTTTTTTTCTTAAGGAAATGTTTTTCCTCTAGTATGAACCAGGCTTCCGGACTCATTCCCTCAGGCCTGAGCCAGGCAGCCTGGTTTGCTTAGGATCTACATTTTTGAAAAAATGCATTTGAGAGACCACCTTCTTCCACAATCAGACCAGATCCAGAGCCTGGGTAAGGTCAATGGATGCCCAGAGTGGTGAAATTGCAAACCTGATGATAATCGCTGGCAATACATAGCCACTTATCCTTTGATATGAGAACTGACAGAATGGGACATAGAGGATCACACTGGTGGTGGTTTGTTTCATGTAACAAACAGGGTGGCGGGTTTCAAGAAACTGAATGGTTGAGGAGGAAGAAATTCAGAGTCACTGTAAGTGGAAATGCCAAGACAAACCAAGCACTTGGGGCATGCTATCCCCCCCCCCCCCCCAGCTCTGATGGGGATACTGAGATGGAAGAGGAAGGGAGGCAGCCTAATGTTGTGATAATGGATAACTATGGTTATCTGCACACGGAATGGTTAAATGAACATTAAGTCATGTCAAAGGTGCCCCTTTTCTAGAAAGATAAGTGATTGTTCCTCAGATCTGCTAGTTATAGAACCTACAAGAGGGGAGGAGACCCTAGATTTAAAACTGAAGGGATAATTGGAACCTGAAAGACATAGGCGATGCTAAACTGTTTCAGAATAACAGCTGAAATGGAATTTCAGTCTATACCGCAAAGGAGAATTACCCAGAATACCCAACACAGTCACATTTGATTTCAGGATCTCTCAGAAGTGATAAGATTAGCTAAAAGTTGAAGAGGGAAAAGTAGGAAGGTCGGACTTCTTCAGGAAACTTTGGAGCTATTTAAAACTAGTGTGACAGAGGCTCTGTCGAAATATGTAACAAATTAGAATAGAATTAAGCAAAAGGATCCTGAAAAATAATACAAGCTATACCATAGGCTACAATAATGCTGCAGTGGATAGGCATGCAATAAAACTATTTGGAGCATTATTGTATCCTAAAGTATAGTTTGTACTATTTTTAGAGTCTAGTTTGACAGAACTATAACAATTTTTCTGCTTTATTTACCCATAGGTGCAAAAGGATGCCAACATGGTTAAACAGCAGTGTCACTGAAGTGAAAAAAATGCAAAGATGATCTGCCCAAATGTAGAAAATAAAAACAAAAAATGAAAATTTGGCAGAACGGATGGCTGCCATGAAAAGAAAGGAGGATTATGAGAAGCAAACTGCTAAAGACATTTAGCATACAAACACCCCTTAGGAGAGTGGTGGCGAACCTATGGCACTCCAGATGTTCATGGACTACAATTCCCATCAGCATCTGATGGGAATTGTAGTCCATGAACATCTGGAGTGCCATAGGTTCACCACCATGGCCTTAGGAGACAGAAACTTACCAAGCAAAAACAAGACCTTTAGAGGTCATATGGTACAATCCTAAACAGATTACACTCTTCTAACCCCATTGACGTCAATGGATTTGACTTTATTAACATCAGTGGATATCCCTTTCTTTAGGATTGCAGTGATAAATATAAGAGGAGTTCTGAAAGAGGATAGACAGATTGTAGAGCAGCTAAGTGAATTCTTTGCATTGGTCTTTGCTAGTGACATGTACATATATATTAATATTTGTATGTTTGTGTGTATTTTTCAAAACAAATTAATCTTCATGTATGACTAGTAACACCATTTTAATCCTACCTACATTTTAACCCTAACCCTCCCTTGCATGCCACCCCTCCCTCCTCTCCCCCTCCCTCTGCTATGGTGGGTGGGCCATGTCCAGATGCCGGAGCCCCTCCCTCCCCTCCCTTGCATGCCACTCCTCACTCCCCTCCCTCCCCTTCCGTGGAAATAAGCCTGAGATGGAAATAAGCCCGAAGACAAATTTCTCACTTTCATTTGCATTTGGTGTTTTTGCATTTTGTGTATTTGGGCAAAAACAAATGTCCATTTTAATCGTAGTGGGCTGGATCAAGACTGAATTGGCGATTTCTGGTGATTTCTCCTTCTCACTATAGACCCCTTCATGTCATTCTCCATGGCCCCCTATCTCCCAGGAGCAGCATTTTATGACCACAAGAGACTGCAGTCAGAAGAGAGAGGCAAGAATATTCTTATCAAATTTCATGAATATGCTGAGAAAGACAGATGATTGCAGCTTCAACCTAGATAAGAAGAAAGTTTGGTCTTTCAAACCAAAACTGAGTTATCAGAAAATCTAGTAACATCCATTGTCTTTACCCTGGATAATGTCAATGATATCTGACATATAAACCATTGTCTACTAAGGTGATAACATGAAGAACTGTCAAACAAAGGTGGTAACTTTTAGAGATTTACAATTAACTAATTAATGGACTACAAATTTAACAAGTCAATGGAACTGGATGACATCAACCCAAGAATTCTTAATGAACTCAAATGTAACCTTGTACAACTTCTAACAAAAATACGCAACTTGTTAAAAGCAGGCTCTGTACAGAATTGGAGCAGCGTAACACCAATTTTATAACAAAGTAACTGGGAGAAGATCCTGGAAACTACTGTCCTGTCAGTATGTTCCAAATTGGCTTAAAAGCATTATTAAAGCTTCTGTTGTTAGGCACACTGAGGAAAGTCTTGATGAAGCCAGATCAACATGGCTTCTGCAAAGGGCACCCCAAAATCATTTTTAATAGTCTGTCTCAGAATAAGATGTTAGTAGGGTTGTATATTCCTTCGCAATAGAACTCAACATGCCAGATCTTCTTTGTTGTGGCTACCAGAGGACTGAGCCCTGCTCACCTGCATCCATCTGAAAGTTTGAAAGTAAAAATACATGTTGGCATAAATGCTCTTGTATCAAAGGACACGTTCAATAATGCACAAAATAATTGTTTTGACAAAGGCAGCGGGTAAAAATGAATGATAATTTTCATATTAATTCGGGACTATATTTTAATGCAGAAACATACCATTTTCTCAATCTCTGCACCTCAACAGAATGTACTAACATCTTTTTCTGAGACAGAGTATAGAATTCTTCTAAGTTGCAGTCTTGGAGTTCCAAAAAGGCATTGATAAATTCTTTCACCAAGGGCTTGTAAGTAAATTTAGGAGTCTCAGGAGAGCAGCACAGTTTATTTTATGGATTGGTAACTATTTAAAGAATAGGAAGCAGAGAACAGCAATAAGTAAACAATTTTTAAAATGCAAAATCATTAAGCTGTGGAGTTCCTAACGGTATCTATATTGCACTTGGTGTTATTTAACATTAATAAATATTAGAGTCAGGAATGGAGCAGCCATGTTTGTGCATGACAGCAGATCATTCAGAAAAACAATAAAAACTATGAAAAACTCCAGAAGGATTTCTTGTAAATGGGTGAATAGCTAACAAATGGCAACACCACAAAGAGATCTTGGGGTCATGGTGGACAGCAGACTGAAAATATCTACTCAACATGTAGCAACAGAAAAGAACAAATTCAAGTTTAAAGATCTGTAGAAAAGGGATTGAAAATAAAACAGCAAAGAATTATATATATCAAAGTCAGTACTATCTATTGCAGTGGTTCTCAACCTTCCTAATGCCGTGACCCTTTAATACAGTTCCTCATGTTGTGGTGACCCCCGTCCCTAACATTTATCCATTTTACAGATGGAGAACACTGATGCAGAGAGTCTTAGGCAACCCCTGTGAAAGGGTCATTCGACCCCCAAAGGGGTCACGACCCCCAGGTTGTGAACCGCTGATCTATTGTCATTGGCAGCAGCTCTCCAGGGTCTCAGCTCCTTTAGATCACCTACTACTTGATCTGTTTAGTTGGAGACAGGGGTGTACTGCCCAGGAGGGACATATGGAGTCAAATGTCCCCAGGCTGCGGCCATTTAGTCATGTGGTGGCCCCCACACTCCTTTTCCCCCAGGTGATGGTGACTTTGAGATGACCTGGTGCAAAAAAAGTTGTTTGGTCATGTTGGGGGAGGGTGGTCACCCATACTTGGGGGGGGGGGGGACTCAGATTTTGCACCAGGCTACATTTTTCCTAGATATGCCTCTGTTTGTAGATGAACCAAATGCAGTACCAACCATATACTTAAGCTCCCTTAAGTATGGTTTGCAAAGACTCTGTCTACACCAGGGGTAGGGAACCTGCGGCTCTCCAGATGTTCAGGAACTACAATTCCCATCAGCCTCTGTCAGCATGGCCAATTGGCCATGCTAGTAGGGGCTGATGGGAATTGTAGTTCCTGAACATCTGGAGAGCCGCAGGTTCCCTACCCCTGGTCTACACTGAGTCATGGTCAACTCATAACTGTTCTCCAATCTTCACTTAATAAAACTGTAATAAAACTGTTTGGCAATTTCTCATCCTGTTTTTTCCAGTCATCCGATGCTATTTTATTTATGGGCATGTCTAGAAGCACTGCTTCTTCGCACATAGTCTTTACTCTTGGCACTCAGAGGTCTCAGAAACATACGCTGATCAGCAAGAAGTTGTTGACTTGTGGCAGGGACTGGATTTAGAGTTGCAGCCTTCGCTCTAGCAGTATTCCTGTTGCTTTTAACACCTGTATGGAATGTAGAAAACATCACTTTCCCAGATATGGAATGTAGAAAACATTACTTTCCCAGAGTGGTAGCAATTGTGAGTAGCTTATTAGGTCTGGTGTTGTTGTGAGCGGCCTGCAATGCATGTTCTATCAAATGATGGGGGTATCCACTCTCTAAATAATATTGGTGATTTTTCAGATCACCACTCGGCTGTGGAGGTTTGCTGGGGACCTTGGGCCAGTCATATAATTTCAGATGGTTGCTGTGAGGATAAAATGTAAGGGAGGAGAACAATGAAAGTTGCTTTGGGGGGCCATTGGGAAGAAAAGTGGGTGATAAATGAGGTAATTAAATAAATGTTTGCATGCTATGTTAGAGGTACAAGAAAAGTCAGCAACATCAACTGGATTAACAGTCCAATTTTGGGGGGTGCGGGAACCAACCCCTGAAAGTGGCGTGGGGCTGTGCTGGTGGATTTGCCTTACCCCAGTGGAGGGACAGATCGACCAGAGGCCAGCTGCCATGGCCCTCTGAGATGCCTGGACGTGGCGCAGAGTGCTGTGTCAGCATTTCTGCACAGTCAGAGGTGACACTGGCACAGCAGGGGCATTCTGGAGGCATGGGCCAGGACGGGGCTGACATCAGTTGACTTCCACTCCAGCTTTCCCTTCAGATATAATGTGGCCCAGGCTTGTGACATAAACCAACCACCCTTTTGGGTGGTGTAAGTCCATTGAGCCCAATGGAGGGCTCTCCAGAGGTGGCGGGGGGGCGTTAGTTGCTTTGTTTTTCACCTCCCCACACCACCAAAATGCCATCTGGAGAAAGCAGGGTGGTGCCACAGATTGGGCTGCCCATCATCTCTGAGTCTCTTCCACCAATCACAAGAGCATAAAGAATAATCAAGTACAAAAGTGAAGACAAAGTTAGAATTAATTGAACAAGTCCAGCACTGTGGCCTTTTCTACGTACGGACTGAGAGAAACACACTTGTTGTCCCTGAAAGTGTGCAAGGTCTCTAAGCAGTATGTATCTCTCCACCCACTTCAAAATAAGAGGAAATAGAGAGAGAAAGGGAGAAGAGAGGGAAGGGAACAGAAAGCTTGTACCCAATATAGTTAAAGTGTTGGGAAAGGGAAAGGGGGGAGGGAGGGAGAAACTCTATTCCAGTCACTTTCAATCAAGTGTCACACCTTTAAATAGTGGTTAAATCTCTGCATTATGCAGCTCATCCCTTTTACAACATGGGGTTCCCGTAGAGAATTCCCTGTTTACACTGGGAATCCCTCCAGGAGCGCATCAATAAAGCTGAACAGATGTCAGGGTGGAATGCCAGCGGCAGTGGCTGTTGTCAGGGGTGTTGTGGAGGGAAAGCGGCAACAATAAGACGCGGCATCTGCTACACAAAGCCCTCACGCGTGGGTCAGGTTTTGCCAATGCGTCGGGATCCCACCCTCCCCTTTGTCTAGGCACACTGCCTTTCTTGTTCTTCGATGACAGGGGCTGACACATATCAGCCAGCCCCATCAGAATTTCCAAACGCTATTTGTTTCGTCCTCGCATATGTACTAGTGCGTCTGACCTCCCCTCTGCATCTCTTCCCCCCCCCCTCTTCAAAATATATTGAACGCCACATGGAGAGTGGAACGGCCTCAAGGAGGCCGATTCCACCGCCCCCCAGCAGCCCCTCCTTACTACACAATTTCATTATGCACTTTGTGCCCAAAGTGAGGGTGTCAGTGTCCGTCTTTTTAATTAAAAGTGTGATTGATGAGGCTAAAACTGCTAAGCCGGTTTAAACACATCTTCCGGAAGGCAATAGTTTCAATCGAGCCTTTCAGCTCCCTGCTAAAAACTTCTGCCCAACAACCTCACCTAAATCTACAGCATTCGTATGATCCTAGAAGAAATCGGAACAGGATGAAAGAAGAGGGTGGGAACCACTCAGCAGCTACAAGAGGAGGATATTCCCCTACTGTTTCAACACCGGTGCAATTGCACTACACGAGCCAACACATTATTATGGGTATTTGACAGGTCTGCCTGAAAATAAAAATAGAGATTAGCAACAATGGGGACCACAGTTGTGATGTTTGCTGTAGAAATCTGTTCTGAAAACACAAGAAAGCAGCAGAATTTTTTTTCATTTCTCCCACACACCATACATGAGTGTGTATTTTATATTCAACTACCCACACATTTATAAACCTGCTTTTCTATCGAGGAACGTTCCTGAGCCCTTACCGCATTTATTTACAGGCTGTCACTGGGACTCCGCAGAACAGTGTCTTTGGCTTTTAAAAAAAAGAAAACAGAACAATACACAAGCTGCTTGAATCTTTCCTCTCTCGGAAAGGGAAAAATTGACCCTGTCACTGTAGAAATGGTCAAATCAAAACTTTTGATAATAAAAAGCATTTGTCCTCACCCACTTTCCTTTCTCTGTTTAAAAATAATCTGTTTTCCCTGAAGTTGATTCTGATGGTTAGCCCTTTTTTCTACTACATCAAGACATTCTTTAAAAAAGCAAACATATAAACCAACTGACCAAGGTATCATCCCTACGTGCCCTTCCGTTGGAAGAAACGTTGCGGTTTGCTTTCATTAAGATAGACTATGATACAATTTAGGATCCCGAACAGCACCTGTTGAAAGGTTTCTAAAAGGGTAACCAGATTTTATAGGAAGCCTGATCCTACACGCGTTAACTCAGAAGTAAATCCTGATGAATTTAACGAGGCTTCCTCCCATGCAACTGTGCACAGGATTGCAGACTTCAGTCTAAAATCAGCAATAACTCCAGCAAGATCAAGATTTTAGTTGCTACTCAGACCTCGGACAAATATGTTAATTCCAATCAAAGATTAATGTCTGTGTTTAAAAAAAGAGAGGGAAAAATATGATCTTAAATTCTCAGGCTGACTCGTTTCATATCTGGCTGGTGTCTTCAATGTAAAAGTGACATTTTCAGCCCAATGGGAATATTAAATTGTGAGGTGAAGGGAAAGTACTCCTCGATTTCACCCAAAGGGATCTCCAAGTGTGTGCAGAGTTCCACTCTGTTGCTGAATTAAGTCAAGCTTTTGAACTCTTGTACGGATTCACATTTCACTGTTCGCTTTGGAGTCCAGAAAGTGAAACACACAAGGCAGCATTATAACATTCCTCTCTGATGGAAATCTTGTAAAATAAATACAGGCAAAACTCTTTAGGAAAAGGGAGGGGGCGTGAGGAAGAAGAAACACCCCCCCCCCTCCGCAATTTCAGGCAAGAATAATTTTTCCATTTGACAATTAGAAATTATTTTTGGCTGCTCCTTCACTAGCAAAAAGCTAATTGGTCTTGCTGCTGTTAAATACTCTATTCTGATGGTTGATTAATGAGGTGTCAGAAACTACAACTAAAGAACTCTATTTTGGGGGAGGAGAGGCGCTGGAGAAAGAGAAATAAAATGATAAAGATAGCTTCTACTGTGCACAAGCAGGTACATCCCCCCTACCCCCAATTCTAAGGCAGGCAATTTAACTAAAATTTAGCTATTAATAGAAGTGCCAAAAAAGAAAGAAGAAAAATGTCCTCAGAGACAGAGAGAGGAAGAAAATATACCTCCTTGCTAGTGGGAAGCATTTTTCAAGCTACCAAGAACAGGAGAAGTTCTTGGCTAGTATTATTTGAAGAGACACCAACTAAATTATTTTTATGCCTTTGCTTCTTGTCTGTATCAGTTGCACTCTATGGGACGCACAGCATTGCTGAGAGATTGTGCGTTCGCGTGCACATATGTATGCGTGCTGTTAGCGCTGGGAATTTAAATCGACTCCGTAGTTTTCAGGACCATAAGTTTCATGTATATTTATCTTGAGCTTGCAAAGAGAAGCGAAACCTGCAGTAAATAATCTGTTCCCATTTGACACCACTCACACACTGATCTTGGCCCCCATTTGCCACGCAGATGCATTTATCACAATAAACCACTGTATATTATGTTTATATGCATCCTTCAGGCACGTCACTGCATCTTGGCATTCCTACTTGCTCTATCACTGTGTACATTAAATAGTCATGTAGTTACATTAAACAGTGGGGAATTCACACTTCACAACCACTCAGAGTTTTAAAACAGATGTGTGCTGTCTGTTGCCATACTACAATTAGAGGGGGGAGACTTAGTAGGACTTGGTAGAAATTTAATCTCCACATGATTTAATGTCCCCCCCCCATTTTTTTTCTTGCATGGCACCCCAATACCACAAATGGAAAAGGGGTGTCCAAACCACAAGTTTTGTTGTATTGTCAGCCACAGAGATGCAGGGAAGAGAAACAGAGGAGAGATT
Source organism: Sphaerodactylus townsendi (assembly GCF_021028975.2). Lineage (NCBI taxonomy): Eukaryota > Metazoa > Chordata > Lepidosauria > Squamata > Sphaerodactylidae > Sphaerodactylus > Sphaerodactylus townsendi. The sequence goes on from NC_059436.1 coordinate 2,886,690, forward strand.
CTGAATTTGGAATTCTTTGTGGCTTAGAATATTTTTGAGCGGGGTGGGCCAGAAGGGGTACCCTGGGATTTACTGACAGGAGAATTTTGACAGTTGATGGACAGATGAATTCCGTCATGGAAGCGTTAGTCGAAAGCGGCAAGGCCAGATGGAAAATCGCAGCACTCACAGCTTGTCTTTAATATTAATTTTCTCTCTTTTTTTCTTTTTGCAGTAGATCAGAATTCCCTAATTCCCTAAAATGTTTCATTGCATCTTGAGGTATTATTTTTTTTATGCCTTTCACCACCTCCTCTTAATAAGAAATGCTTCTTTGTGTTAATGTAATTTTTCCCCTCTTCTTAGCTGCTAAAAAAGAGAGGGGAGGGAGGAGGGAATCACAAATACACAGCTGTTGAAAATTCTGCCTGTCTCTAAACACACCTAGATGAGTAATATCTTAACCTTGTATTAGATTTTAAAGATACGAGGCCAGTTCTCGCTTACAGAAATAGCACTTAATAAATAGTTCACTGTGAGGCTCTCCCCATGCATTTGAGTGTCCTGGGCAGGGGTCCAGAATTTGAGGCAACCCCATAGGTGCCCCTAATCCTTCCCCTTCTCCTCCAGGCCCTGAATGGTCCTGTTTCCCTCCAGTCCCTCCCTGGACCCACAAGATCTTTGCTTCCTCCCATCAGGAGCTGGTTATTCAGCACCAAGCTGATATTTCTCCAATGGAAAGGTTGGCCAAACTTCATTAAAATCAAGCTCAGCCTAGGGGAAAAAATTAATGTATTTGATTTTTTTTCTTTTTTAATGGAGGAAGAAAAGTCCTTAATGTCAGAAAAACAAAAACAATAAAGGGGCGGGAGGAGAAACTATCACCGTACATTTGACTTCAAGGAAGACTAATTATTTTCATCCTTAGACAATCAAGACAGTTAAGTTTCTCCATGTATTCACCGCAGCATTCTGTTCTCTTTCCCTACAAAAGTCACTCTTGAAATTAAAACCTACCTTCCTCCCCTATAAGCTGTGAAAATCAAATAAGAGAACTGGCTACTGGGCTTTAAATAAAAGGAATGAAAGGATATTCCTTTTATTCCTTGTGCAATAAAAGGAACTTAGGTCCAAACCATCCCTACTATTTTTGCATGATTTAAATCATAGCTTCACATGGCTACTGTTCAGATCACTACCGTGTGGAAAGAGATTTAAGTGCATCCTTCATGCTGTTTTTGTCATCCAAATCTTATCCCCTCTGGGACTGACATTGGTTCCCTACCGAGCATAGGTGTACCTGTGTTGGATCATCATCAGAGCAACAGCCCATCTGGTCTGGCATCCTGTCTGACACAGTGGGCAACCAGATATCCACGGAAGTCCTAGCAGCAGGGAGCAGAGGCCAAAGTTGTTGCTTCTCTGCACTGATATTCAGAGGTGTACTGCTGCTGAGCACCAAGGTTTCATTTAGGCATTACAGACAACAGCCATTGATGGACCTGCCCTCCATGAACAAGTATGTTTTCCTCTGTAGGACTGCCCTGGAAGAGGGGAATTCAGACTGCTACAACAATGGAGAAAGAGACACAATTCTCTTCTCCACTTACTTGACCTGAATATAAACTTTAGCCCTCTCTTTGCAAAGCTACCAATTTAGACATCAGTGTGGGATCCTTTCATGGATCTCCTGTCAGCTTTCAGTGGTGGGATTCAGCCGGTTTGCACCACTTTGGCAGAACCGGTTGTTGAAATGGTGCTTGTAAACAAGCAGTTGTTAAATTATTTGAATCCCACTACCGGAACCGGTTGTTAAATTATTTAAATCCCACCACTGGCTTTGGCTCTTAAAGAGGCATCCTCAAATCTTCTTGTGAAAAAAAGACAGAAGGGAACGATCTTAAACAAATAAGTAAAACTGTACTGCATTTGTGGAATAACCTTTACATAAACAGCCTCCCAAATCTGAGTTTTACTGATTATATTTTTAATGCATTGAACACCAGAATTAAAATGTACGTGTACCACACTTTCAATTGCACCGAATGCATTTTGCCATTTACATGGGGGTATATTTACAATTTCAGAATCTGGTTGGAGATTTGCTTCCCTGTGACTGAAGAATAGAGCAACTCTAGCTGTCTCTGCCCTCTCCCCCAATAAACCTCCTTCCCCCAGGAAAAGAAACAGCTCCCGCGACAAACAGCATCTATGGGCAAAGCACAAAAACCAGGCACATGAAGTTTGGGGAAAGAAGGCACCAGCGAAAGCCAGGACTCCATTGGCACAACTGAAGTGAAGAGTTAACCCCAAATTCCTACGGAACTGCATCACCGTTCAGGAAAGATTTAAATGATTTAAAAGTTTTATACAAGTTCCTCTGGAAGTTTATGGAGAACAAGATACTGCCATGGAATTTTCATGGAACTATTTGAATCAGAGGATAGAGTAAGGATGAGCGAATGTTCCTGAGTAATGAGCATTCCCCGTTTCATTTGTTTCTGTTTGCTTACTTTTGTCAACTGGTTCTCTTCTCCCGTTTCTGATTATAGTTTGGGGTTTACTGTAACATGTCCACACAATTTTTAAATATACAACGCAGTATTTATATGCACAATGAGCTTCAAGTTAACATACAGTGCATGCACAATACTGATTTATTGATGGAATAATGTATACATTTTATGGGGAACATTCAAGAAACAGGAAATGGTGCAAAACAGAGAGCCTTAGGTTCTGTATACACAAAGGAAAATTGAAAGAGAACTTTCCAGTGATCACTTGAAAATCTTCTCTAGAATACAGCAGAACCTTCAAGCTAGCCTGTTTAGTCAATACAGAGACCACTAAAGAAGACCACGGGAGGCAGCATTTCTCCAAAATGGCCTTGAAAGATGTGGCACCTGCTGCCCGATTTCTGGCCACACTACAGCATCACCACTGCAGCAATCTAGACCTTGTGACTACAGCACCTAGTACAACACAACACAGCTCAGACCAGGAGCCAACAGGGTTCCACCTTGTTTGACAGTGCAAACTGTGACTCACAAAAGCTCACATTGAAATAAATGTTGGTAGTCTTTAAGGAGGTGCTGAACATTTATTTTATTTCGTAAAACTTCAGTCTTCCTCAGTTTGAGCCACTTCTTTCTCATGTACAAACAAGCAGCTTTCAGACCAAGTAAACTACAATAGGTATGTATTTCAGGAGTATGGGGAGTGTAACACCAGCGGAATAACATCAGTAACACCAGGAGAGGAACATCAGAAGAATAACATCAGTAATACCAGGAAAGGAACATAATTTGTGCCAGAAATGAAGGCACTACCTGAGACTGCAAGTACAAAAGTCTAAATGTTCCCTCATGCCAAAAACACAAATATCATGCACATAGAAAGTTAGAGGCCAGAAAGAAGGATTGTAGACTAGTTTGTTTTTTAGGTTCAAGATTGGGAGGGGGGGATGAGGGACCGTTTAGTTATTTGAGTCTCAAACTGACAGTCTGAAATTGTACACTCAGGGCAGAAGCTGTCTTGCTATGAACTAGGCCAGAAATGTGGCCAAAAGTATTCTACTATTGGGTAAGATTTAGCAGAGCACAGAGCAGCTACAAACCTGTGTAGGGAGTTGCCAACATGTGGTTTTTTTTCATGACAGAAACCAAATCTGCCTGTAGTAAGAGTGAATTCATAAGTTTCATTACCATGTTATACCATCCTTGATTTTCTCTGTATATGTGAGGAAACCTTCTGGCCCTACAAGGGGCATGGGTAGAAGAGGAAATTGTAATGAAATGGTAGATCCCGAGATGGATTATAAGAGATCTCTCAAAAACTCCTGATCCAAATAAATGCAAATAAATGTATGGTTTATCATGTGGTTTATAATGAGGCTGGTTCTGCCCTTTAGGGGGCAAGGCCATTTTTAATTTTCCTGGGAAATGCTTTTTTGCAATCACCTCTTCCATTGGACCTGAAGCTCTGGCACAACAAACATCTCTTAGATTTGCAGTAAGCTCAACTTTGGCAGATTCCGCATGAGCCAAAAACAGCGGTGTGAGAACGGTGTAAAATGGTTTAAAACCATGTAAAAGGGTTTACACTGTTTTCACACCATTTTCACACCACTGTTTTTGGCCCATGCAGAATCTGCCTTTGTCTGACAATATACACATAGCTATATGTTCCCTTGCATCATTACACAGCAGTATCTCCAGCATGTTATTAGTAATTACACATGCATGCATAGACTTATATGCACAGTGTGACATAGCATTCAGATGCTGTCATGATGCCAGAGAAACAAGATGCCTTATGTATCTATATAAGAACGAATCCTAACTGAATCTATAGAAACTGGAGAGAAAGAACTGAATGAATGCTGTATTTTTAAGAAGTGAAAAGAAGGTATTCTAATCTACAGGAGTCCTGAAAAAACTGATACTGCATCTCTGCTTTTGCAGAGATGGTTTTGCAGAGATGCAGTGGATAAAAACAGGAAAATAGCTGAGGTGGGCACAGTGGATCTGTTGGTGGGAGGCTGCATCACTGGGGCATTCTGGGGTCATGGCCAGGGGCATTAGTCAGCTTCCACCCTGCTTTGCTGCTGGAAATGGCAGCACTTGCCTCTTGGACTTACACTACCTTTTGGGTGGCAAAAGTTCATGGGATCCCTATTGAGGGCTTTCCAGCATGGGGTTTTTTGTTTGCCTTTCTGGCTCCCCGAGCTGCTGGAAAGCCCACCAGGGAACGGTGGGGCAGCACAGCTGCAGCACTGCATCCAGGCACCTAGCCATTTGGATGGGGCTGCCCATCTCACTGAGAAAGGCACACACACACACGCACACACCACACACACACCACACACCACACACACACACGCATACACCACACACACACACACACCACACACACACACACACACACACACACACACACACACACACACACACACACTTAAAATTATCTGCTTTTCAGTATTGGCTTAGTAGATCCATTCACACTAGGTCGTTATACAGCATTTAAACATATAGTGAATTTCATCTGTATATATAATATCGATTGAAGTACAATGTTGAAAAAATGTACATTGGGCAATTTAGAGGAGACTAAAGATGATGCAAAAATAAAGAATCATGAGCCTATTTGCCCAAGGGAGAGGCAAAATTAAGATAGAAAAATTGGGGTCAAAACATCAAGGATGAGAAATTTGAAAGTTTCTTTAGCCCCATTCCATTAAGACTTTGTCGTCATGCCCTGGGCATGAATAACTTGAAAGCTCTGTAACTTATTAGTTGAACCCAGCAAAAAACAGAACTCAAACCACTGAATACCTTTTATTAGGACCAATCGAATGACACATAACAGTGCATACTGGTCCTAATAAAAGGTTATATGTGGTTTGTGTTCTGGGTTCTGGTTTGTTTTAGTTTTATTTTTGGACCAACACAGCTGCCAGCAGCTTCCTTCAACTTTTTAGCTTTCCTGACAAAGGCCCTGCCTTACTGTATCTGCAAATATTAAGGACTGACCTGATTGCTAATAGCAGCCATATTTTAATTTATCCAGTTCTATGGAAGATATTTATCCGGTTCTATGAATGATACTTGGAGAATGAGGAAACTGCATGATGCAGTTGAAATTTAGACAGGAAACAATTATAAACTTTCCTGCCTTTTGAATATTTATTGTTTGCAGTTTTTTGTGTGCATCTGTCAAATGTAAATGAGAAAGGTGCTTCAATTCATTTTCTTGTTAAGAAAGTGATATCAGATCTTCATCATGCTGGAGGATATTTCAAACAAAATGCACATTGGGCACTCCATAGCTTTTATTCTGCTAGCATAAACTGAGGACTTCCCGCATCTTTTGTTATCTCTACTTCTGCCTTTAAGCTCGATCACTTAAGCTCGCTAAGGGTTACGTTACCTGGCCACTACCACAACACCTACCTACCTACCTACCTACCTACCTAGATGTTATTTTCTTACAACTGCAGATGTAACAACTGCTACAATCCCAATACCTCCATTGTGATTATGTGTCTCCATATGCAAATCAAACTTGGGCTGCTTCATTCTCATATAGTTTTCTATTTCCTAGGACCAAACATTCCCTATAAGATGTACACACTTTTCATTGTTATTTGTGTCTCAACAAGAACATCTTATTCTTGGATTCGGTGAAGTCTGAGTGCAAGGGTCCTCCTAAGAACATGAGAAATGAACTGCAGTCTCAAGCATCAGTGTTTTGGAGGCCTTAGAGGTTTTCTTGGGGAAGAGGGCGGGTGTTGGGGGAGAAAAATAACATTGTTTGCAAGCCCTGCAGCACTCTGACTTTATTAGTTCCAAATCACTGTGTGCATAGATATATTGTAAATATAAAATGCATGCAAAATATCCATGTGTACACCAATGTACATGAAGCTACAAACCAAAATAAAAGGTGTAGATTCCAAAAGGCTATCAAAAAAGTCACATTTTATCCCACCCTTCCTCAGGATTATTCCTTTCTCATGCTATTCTCACCACAGCCCTGACCAGCATTCACACATTTCTGGATATTGTGCTATCACTGTGCTAAACCAATCATTCACATCTGGATCTTCTTGTCCACACAGGAAAACCCAGTTGTAAATGACTGCTTTGGAACAACAACATAACAATATCCAATGATTTGTGAATGCAGATTTGGTTTGCCCAGCTCAAGCTGGATGAGAGAGAGTTACTGGGCCAAGGTCACCCAATGAGTGCCACGGCAGAACAGAAATTTGAATCCATGTCTCCTAGAATCAAATTTCAACATTTCACCAACTAGCTCTCAACAAATATCAAAGGAAACAAAATAGCGGCCGATTATGTACAATGTGCTTGCTGTGTTAGGAGGATGAGTGCCCGTTGCAGCAAGATTTCTTGTATGGACCTATTTCCTGGAGCCCCGCTTTCAATTTTCATTTTCTCTATGGCTCTATTTGCCCCTTTCTTTGGCAGCGTGCAGTCCATGGAATTGCTTTCTCTTTCATTTTGGGGGGATTATTTTTGGAACAGTAACATCGATAAAAGTGCAATTTAAAGGCCAACTCAGCTATTTAGACTACTGGGTATAGTGAGATCTGTGCCTTTAAGATCTGTGCCTTTAAGAATCACTTGATGTGGGGAGTTAAGAGAACCAGGCTAGAAAGTTCTCTACAGGAAAACTGCAGGCCCAAGAGAGTGCCTCCCTGCATGTAAACAGAAAAACATGAGGAGACCACTCTGCAAGCCCATTGCACACTGAAGAGCCCACGAGGAGCTCCAAGTTAAGCATTCTGTGCATAATGAGCAAGGGAATATTTGCTAATCCCTAGAAACAGCCAAGGATACTCAAATTATCTGGGGTTTGGGATGATGGTAAACCCACTGTGCACTGAAGAGTCCATGAGGAGCGCCAAGGTATGCATTCTATGCATAATGGGTCAGGGAATATTTGCTAATCCCTAGAAACAGTAATGATACTCAAATTATCCGGGTTTTGGGGGTGATGGTAATTTTATTCATGTGAGCCCCTCTGCATGATGCATTTACTTGGCATTTTAAAGATTCTCAAATGGGAAAAAGACTTGATTATATATCCAAAAAGCTCCCCCAAAAGACAGGATAATACATACACAGCACCAAGAATATGTTGCTGGTCTAAAAGAAAAGGTGTTTTGTTTTTGTTTTTGTCTATGCAAGAACAAATTTGGGGTAATTATTTACTAGTTACACAGCACATATTTTACAATAATTATTGCTTGGTTTGGACAACAGCCTTCTCACTCATCCTCCCATTGGGGAAAAAACATGGAATGACATGTGCAACCCAAATGGCCAAGGGGTTGGAATAAATTTCGTGCAAGTAAAAACTAACAAATTTTGGAGTTTTATGTTTAGATTAATAATAACAATAAATGAGTAAGGGCTAAAAAAAAGTGTGAAGGTGACAAGTTTCCTTCTGCCTGCCAATAAAGGGTAAATTGCACAAGTGTAGCTCAGATTTGGATTATAGCCTTGCAAGGAGGAGAGTTGGGATTTTAACCCTTAAATCCTCTCTCATTTTTGCTGATCAGAATCAGGCTTGTCATTAGTGTTTTAAACCTGGGGGTGGGGAACATGACTTTTTAGAAGTCTTTTCTTTATTTAAAATATTTATAAAAATGCAGGGAGCCTGGTTTCAATTAGGAAAACCAAGCAGGGGTTGAAGGGTAAAACCGTTGGGGGTTGGATACAGGGATCATATCACCCTTATGCTGAAAGATCTGCACTGGCTGCCCATCTGTTTTCAGGCACAATTCAAAGCACTGGTTCCAGCGTGAGAGCCAGAATAGTATATTGGTTAAGAACGGTGGACTCTAATCTGGAGAACTGGGTTTGATTCCCCACTTCTCCACATGAGCAGCGGAATCTCATCTGGCAACTGGATTTGTTTCCCCGCTCCTACATATGATGCCTGCGGGAGAAGACCCTCTTCTCAAGTCCTGATCTTTGTGTTTCCACTTTCAGAAGTGAGGCAGGCAGCCATCAGAGATGGAATTTTTCCAGTGGTGGCCCTTCACTCTTAGAATGCTGCACCCTGTGAAGTTCATCTGGTGGTTACAGTGCTGTCTTTTAGGGGCCAGGCTAAAACGTGCCTTTTTACCAAAGTTTTTACCCAAGCTTTTAAAGGGACGTAGGAGGTTAAGAGCTTGTGTATCTAATCTTGAGGAACCGGGTTTGATTCCCAGCTCTGCCGCCTGAGCTGTGGAGGCTTGTCTGGGGAATTCAGATTAGCCTGTACACTCCCACACACGCCAGCTGGGTGACCTTGGGCTAGTCACAGCTTTTCGGAGCTCTCTCAGCCCCACCTACCTCACAGGGTGTGAGGGGGGAAGGTTGTGAGGGGGGAAGGGCAAGGAGATTGTTTGTTGTGAGGGGGGAAGGGCAAGGAGATTGTAAGCCCCTTTGAATCTCCTACAGGAGAGAAAGGGGGGATATAAATCCAAACTCCTCCTCCTCCTCCTCCTCTTCTTCTTCTTCTTCTTCTTCTTCTTCTTCTTCTTCTTCTTCTTCTTCTTCTTCTTCTTCTTCTTGTGTTTCATGACCTGCTTCTGGCCCTGAAACCATTTTATTTACATCATTTTAGATTGCTTGATGTATATTTTTATGCCCTGGATTGCTTCAGTGGAGTTGGCTTGTTTTAGTAGCTTGCTTAATAGCTTTGTTTATAAAAATTGTGTTTTGTTTTATATTTACATTTTAGTCAAATATAGCTAGGCAGAGCATAATTGGCTGGAAATCACTTGCTGTGTGAGAACCCACAGAAAAATACTGAGTATCATTTAAGAGGTTTGGAGTTAATAAAATGGAATCAACAACACTTGCTCCCCTACTAGTGAAATAAGTAAATTCACCTCATTTATCACCTTACGATTCAGTAGTACTAAACCTAAATTCCTAATCAACTGACAAGAAGCCTTCCCAAAATCCTTGGATCTCCTGGTCATATTATGTGATAGTTTGTACTGATATTGATATTGTAATTTATTGTATTTTTCCTCTTGTGCTATATTGTTTGCTATGTGCTGAAGCAATAAAGTTATTGATTGCTGGTTTTGTTTTATAGTTGTAAGTCACTTCAAGCAGGTCTCTGCAGAGGGGGCAGATACATTTTCTAAACAAATAAATATATTCCCCTCAAATCACAACTTCGGTTTTGTACAATTTACTTTTCACACACTGACAGAGATCCATGATCTTTGTCATGTCTATTTTGGCCTTAAAGGGGGGGGTGTTAATAAAAGGTGTATAACATTATTCAGCTTGCCCCCCCCCCTTTCCTTTAAGTCTAACACGGGGGGGGGGGGTAAGGGAGACAATGAATTGAACAAGCAGCAGTTTCAGGGTATGCAAAAGAAAGAACTTCACACAAAATGTAATTAATGTATGCAGTCACTTCCAAAGATTTTAGCGATGGCTACTATTTTAGATAGCCTGAAAAGAGGATTAGACAAATTCATGGAAGGGAGTTCCATCAATGCCCAATAACTATTGTGGCATTCCATCTCTGAATACCAGTTACTGGAGGGCAACAGTAGGGAGCAGCTTGTAGGCTTTTTGTGGACATCTGTTTGGCCACTGTGGGAAATAAGCTGCTAGTCTAAGTGAACTTTTGGTTTGATCCAGTAGGGACCTCATGTTTTTTCTGATGCACAAGACCATCTGGCATATTCTGGCTGATCAGAGATTTGGAAGAATTTACACTCTTCCCAGGGCAGCCGGGTCATACCTGATAACCAGAGGGAGCTTTGAGGGTATGGATATGGGGTGATGACATGTGCACCATGATGCCACTTCCATGGAAAACCGAGAAAATATATTCTAGCTCTAGGTATCACCAGAACATTCTAGGTATCACCAGAAACTCTATGGTGAAGAATTCCTAGTGATTCCTAGAGCTACCCAATGTCATTTCTGGGATTTATGAGTGGTGGAGGGCAATGAAGGCCACTGTAGTGGAAGAAGAAGAGTTTGGATTTATATCCCCCCTTTCTCTCCTGTAGGAGACTCAAAGGGGCTTACAATCTCCTTGCCCTTCCCCCCTCACAACAACCACCCTGTGAGGTGGGTGGGGCTGAGAGCGCTCCGAAAAGCTGTGACTAGCTCAAGGTAACCCAGCTGGCATGTGTGGGAGTGCACAGGCTAATCTGAATTCCCCAGATAAGCCTCCACAACTCAAGTGGCAGAGCTGGGAATCAAACCCGGTTCCTCCAGATCAGAGTGCACCTGCTTTTAGCCACTAAGCCACTGATGGAAACTCTACTTTCAGCACAAAATCAATATGCTATCTTTTAGACCTCAGCGTTTACCTGAAGAAGTTAATCCACTAGATTAAGTTGAGGTTCAGATAATCCAGTCTTCTGTTTGTTACAGTGGCCAGCCAAACCCCTTTGTTTGCTCACAACTAGAGTGGTCGGTCTTTCTTGGTTTCCCCTCTTTACAGATAGCATGGTATAATGGTTGAAAGTGGCAGACTCTAATCTGGAGAACTGAGTTTGATTCCCACTCCTCTACATCAAGCCTACTGGATGACCTTGGGCCAGTCACAATTCTCTCACATCTCTCTTAGGGTAGGAGTTCCTACTATAGCAGGACATCTCACCCACTATATACATCGCTAGCATGAAGAAGGATTACATTTTGTAACTCCTCCGTAGTCTGAGTACAGGCGCAGGCTTAATATTCCTGTGAAAATTAGGCCTCAAATATTTTCATTCGTGTACAGTGTCTGATATACTTTAGACATTTAAACTGGATAAGCATAATAATGGGCCATGACACCCACAAAATCCAATTGTCTCTGCACTGAAGCCGAGCAACCCCCTACACGAGCTACACACACCCGGCGGTGGCCTCCAAGAGCCTTCTCGGTGGCACTGGGAGATTGGAAATGTCGAACAGCCTCCCTTCCCACTTTTATGGGCTGCAATGGACTCATGCCTGCCAAAAGGCTGGCTTAAGTTCTAACTATGGCCTGCCAGAATAATGCTAGCAAAGGCCAGGAGGGAGCTGATTACTGTTGGCTCCTCCCCTGGCCTGTCTCTGTTACGCCAAAGGTGGGGGTGCTGGGACACTGGTGCAGCAATCAGCACTGTATTCCAGTGCTGGAGGGGGAGTGGCATCCACATACTGACAGAATTGCCCCTCTGCTGGGGTAAGTGCCACGGGAGAGCAAATCTGCTGGAGCGGTTGCATCCCGCTCCCACAGGCAGATTCACAACCTACTCCAGATGGAGCTCTGAGTCACGCAACCCTAATGGGCAGAGGGAGACACCTCACATCTGGAAGTCACTAATGGAGAGGACAGCCTTGAATAGCAACATGACTATGCACAACTGGCTTTTTTTTAGTGCAACTGAACATATGAAACATCTCAGACATGCATACAACTTTTTGCGGACCAATTCTGAATCAAACTGGTAGATGATGAAACATTTTTACCTGGTTTGGCCAATCCAAAAACTTTGTCCTGCAATCACAGTGGCCATTATTGTAAATCTTTCCTTCCACTGAAGAGAACTCTGAGACTTCCCCAGAAAGTCGAGGATATCCCCGGAGTTCCCAGCTGAAGCCCTTGAGTCTGTATTACAGATTTAATACACCCTCCAACATTTCATAGCTGCAAATAAGGTCATGCTTGTAACGCCCCTATTTTCTTACAAACGATAATAAACCCTCTCCCACATCACTAAAAGCATTACTCCATCTGTTGTGGAATAAGGAAATAAAACATATAACAGCCTGGCCTGCATTGTTTTTAAAAGCCAAAAGAGTATTGGTTCTTGAGGCTAAAGATCTGCTATGAAAGGATAATTATCCTCCAATTTGATACCAACTGAGCTCAACTAGATGCAAAATGCGCAGGCTGCACTCCACATGACTCCTTAGAGTTTATGTGGACATTTTACACACACAGGTATTACAGATGAGGCCAGCAGGAATTTTTGGAAAGTGAGAACTTACTGGTTTTGTTGTCACCAGTGTTAAGACATCAATATGGCAGAGTAATGCTCTAGCAGGCACCTTAAATTGTATTCTTTTACCGGAGTTTTGGGTGCATATTAGAGCATCACCCTGATGGAATGACTTCACTTCCAATTCACACCAAAAGTGACAGTGCAATACTAATGGGAAAATGCCAAACCCCCCTTTTCTTCCCTGCTAGTCAGTTGGACAGAGGCAAGGAAAGAAGGAGGGCTCAGAGAGGGCCAAGGGATTTCCTGCCTGGTCCCCTACCTGAAACACACGCATGCCCCGACTGAGAGATTTAACTTCTGGAAACTTCTGGAAGGAGGAAATGACCTCTGAAGAATGGCCATTCTGGCAAGACCAGCAATAAAACTACAATAAATTCAAAAATCAGGAGAAAAAAGGGACAGAGCTTTACCATGGAGAGGGGCTGGAATATCGGGATTGTCCCTATTAAACTGGAACAGTTAGAGAACAGGACCGAAGCCGCTCCAAGCTGTTTGGAGGATGAGCAGAAGCGTTAGCCACATATATAAATAATAAAATGCAGATTCATGCCATAAAGCTGAGTGCGTCATTTTTCAGCCAGGATCACAAAACAGCAGGGTCCCTGTAAGCGCACCTCCACTTACATGGCTTACATGGCTCTTCTAGACTGGAGGGGAAAAAAAGTTCCATCCCGACCCTCACTCCCCCTTTTTTGCTTTCTACATCTGTACTTTATTCAATGAACACATCTGCATTCTTTCTTTCTGTTTTCAGCCAGAAACTCTATCCAACCCTTATCACTGACACCTCTCTGCAGTTTCAAATTCCGACCTTGTGCCAAATCCCCATTTCCTGCTGCTTAATTTCCATTCATTTACTCTTGTTTTTGCTTCTACTGCCATTCCCAGCATGGGCCAGCTCCAACCCAGCTTCTTCTAATTTTTTAAGGAAGGCTCCCTATTGAGTGCTATTGGAATCTGATCCTCTGCTCCACGCCAATGGCAGGCTATTGTTTATACTACCTAACAACAGTTGCCAATATTATGGCTTTTTTCCTGCTCTTTGTTTCACTCTTTAAGTGTATACGCGAAGGCCCAAGAGGACGGTTCTCCACATATGGTGACCCATTAGGTCTGGCTTTATTATTACTTCTGCAGAATCTGAAGTAGCCCCTTTATAAAATATTTTTTTTAAAAAAAAATAGAACAAAAGTCTGAGGAGTCTTTTTCTGGCTTGCATCTCTTCCTTTTCACTCAGTGGATTAAAAATAGAGGTCTGAAGCCTTAAACGTCTTTTCAGTGGCCCAATAAAAGGTCTTCCCCATGGAAAGGAAACCCCAAAGCAAAGGCTTTTTAAAATGTGTGTTGCATCTGTAAAGGCTGAATTGAGTAGGGGTATCTCATAAGAAAGCCTCCCCACCTTTAACATGCAATGTTTGGACTGTTTGTAACAGTTTGAACAGTTCCTCACCCACCTCGTGAAGAAAATTACATCAAGGGGTCAATGTAACTGCCCTACTGAACATGAAACACTGAAAAGGTAAAGAAAAAAAATGGCTACCCAGCAGTTTTGTTCCAAGAAGGCTTTAATTTCTAAAGCCTGGAACAGCCTGTGGCTGGGGGTTAGATAACAGCAGGATCACACAAGTTACAGAAAAAGACTCAGGGGCTGGATCTAACCTGGCTCTAACCTTCCTTGATCTACCCTTGTTTATATTGTCCCAAGTTAGTGTAGTGACTGAGAGCTCAACTAGACACCTCTTTTAAAACGTTTTGAGGCAGGAAATAAAATGTTTCCTCCATGGAGTTCTGCTGGTTTTACCCCAAACATTTTATTTGCGGCCTCAACACGTTTTAAATAAGTCTCCTTTTAAAAAGATTCCCTATTTGAAACATTGTGAAAAGGTCTTCTGTTGCTGGGCAATCTATTGACGACTTTTCCCACACTTCTCCACTTTCGCTAAACTTCCTCCACATTTTCTCAGCTGACTCTCTGTTCCTCTGTGTCTGTTTATTTGCTCATTTCTATTTGTTTCTTTAATTTTAGGGGGGAGGGGGAAGAATAATCTTCAAGGCACTGATTATAGGAAGAACAGAGAGTCGTGACAAGGAGCTATCAGGCACTGAAGAATTGATTCAACACAGAACTCAAAACAATGAATGATGCTAACTATGGTATTAATAAGTTTTAAATTTCTGTCTAGGCAGCATGGTAGGGGTGATTCATGTGGATTAAACTATAAGCGGGGTCATATCTTGATTTGGTTATAGGTTTTATTTATGAATTGTCTTTGCCCACAGGGTACTCACCAGGAATATCAGAAATGCCCTGGAGAAGTTTCTCTGGCTTGCTGTCAAAGTTCCTGAGCTGGCCATCTGATTCAGAATTAGGGTTCCCAACCTCCAGGTGGGACCTTGAGATCACCTGGAATTACAACTGATCTCCAGACAGGAGACCCGTCCCCCTGGAGAAAATGTGTTTCCGCACTCCTACATTCCTGCTGAGTGACCTTGGGCTAGTCACAGTTCTTCGGAGCTCTCTCAGCCCCACCTACCTCACAAGGTGTCTGTTTGGGGGAAAGAAAGGGAAAGAAGTTTGTAAGCCACCTTGAGAGAAAGGTGAGGTATAAATCCAAACTTTTATTTTTCTTCTACTTTTTTCACATTTCAGTTTAATTGAAATCTGAGAGGACAACAGAGTGAAATTTCACTAGTCTTGCCAAGATCATTTGGACTTCACTGGAAGCTTATGTTTTACTTGAAGTGAAATGACTGAAAGGGCTTCATATTTCACATTTGGAATTGGAGGTTTGTCTAATCTACAGTGATCAATACAAAAATGGTTAAAAAAGAAACATGATGTCAGAATGTTCTGAGTGTATTACTAGGATATATAGATAGAAAATGTCATAGCACATAGAAGTATGCTTAGTCTGTAAGATTTCCTATGAACATCACCAGCTATGATTTCCATCTGTGGCATCCTATTAATCATGGGCAGGTCCTTTCAGAATGATTTTAGAACCAGTATTCTAGTACAGAGGGTTATTTTATTGTACCTCCTTTGTCGTTGTTTGAAAAACAAATTAATCTGTTCTAAAACTTCAGGGAAAGTGGGGACTCTTTAAAACAAGTGGGGGTTTAAAAATCCATCAAAGGTAAACGAAAGACAAATGAAAGAAAAAATAAGAAGTGAGAAAGGGATTAAGAAAGCAAGAGGATACAATCACTAGCCTGGGATGATTTGTTCCACATGTTTCTTTATAGGTTTCTCTATAGGTTGGGAAAGCTATATATCTCTGAATATGGTAATTGGGAGTTTTAATATTATCAACCTATATAAGCAAGAGCCTGTGTGGTGTAATGTTTATAGTGCCAGACTAGGATCTTGGAGACTCACATTTGAAGAAGAAGAAGAGTTTGGATTTATACCCCACCTTTCTCTCCTGAAGGAGGCTCAAGGTGGCTGACAAGCTCCTTTCCCTTCCTCTCCCCATAACAAACACCTTGTGAGGTAGGTAGGGCTGAGAGAGTTCCGAAGAACTGTGACTAGCCCAAGGAAATCCAGCAGGAATGTAGGAGGGCAGAAACACATCTGGTTCGCCAGATAAGCCTCTGCTGCCTTAGTAAGGAAGTGAACTAGAATATGGCTTGTGGATGGGGCTGCCCGACTGGGAAGGGCTGCTAAGAAGAAGCTAGAAGTGTAACTATGGCTTTGAGTCTCATACTGTGTGTTCGTATCTTCAAAGATAGCTCATTGAAAATACAAAAAACAAACTATATATTGCTGGAATCAGCAGGAACAGCTGAGTTGTTTCATGTAGTTTATTTACTGAAAAGAAGCCTGGGTGTAATGCATGAAGAGCAAATGTCTCAGGGCAAGTTAGGCAAATGGTTGGTGCAATGAAGGATTCAAGCAGCAAAAAATGACAGACACCAGCAAAAATGAAAGTGGGAGCTTTATTGGGCTGGAGAAATAAGTTGTCTCCTGAGCTCTGCACAGTAAGGAGGAGATGACTTTAAGCCAACTTCAGAGAAAAAGATCACTAGCTTAGTGATTTCAAAAAAAAACATGTTGTGCTGAAATAAAACGTCCTGAGGACGTTCCTCCCCAACATGCTTCTTTTCATGTCCTCAAGGCGTTTTATTTGTATAGTGCAGAAGGCGCCAATGTGTTATTGGTAATCAAGGTCAAGATAATTCATAGTATTCCCCGTTACAAAAACTGAACAATGAAGAAAGCAGAATGAAAGTTCTTTTGAAATGGGGTGTAGGAAGAGAGTTTTATAGATCCCATGGACTGCCAAAAAGATACATGTATGTTCTAGATCAGCTCAACCCTGAAGCTATAATGACTAAACTCAGGCTATTTCACACTGGTCACATCATGAGAAGACAAGTCACTGGAGAAGATAGTAATCCTAGCAAAAGTCGAAGGCAGTAGGAAAAGAGGAAAACCCAACATGAGATAGGCCCTTTCCGCATGGGCGATTTACAGCAACCCAGGGACGGCAAAAACGCCATCCCTGGGTGGCTGTTCGGACAGGAAGCACTGCTGTCCTGGCCGCCTGGGAGCAGCGTGAAGCTGCTCCTATTAACCTTGCAAAACTAGTAAGGTTTTTCTAAAGCACCATCTTCCCGTTGGCGCAGTGCGAACAGCACTGGCGGGAAGACGCTGTTTTCCCCTCCCCTCACTGTCCCGTCCAGCGTCGCTCTGGAGGGCTGCAGAGCCCTGCCCACGCTGCGACGCTGGATGAGATGGTGAGTGTAGGGGGGCGACGTGTGCAAAAAGGGCCACAGATTGACTCAACCAAGGAAGCCACGATTCTCAGTTTGCCAGTAGTGAGCAAGGCTGTTAACGGGAGGACATTTTAGAGGTTATTAATTCATACGATCGCCATAAATTGGAAGTGACTTGAAGCCACTTAACACACATGCATGGTGGAAGAGTAATCAAATCAGCCAATCAGGTTTGCTGTCAGTTTGACATGGTAGGGAGAAAATAATTGTTGTGGACAAGAATAAGTCACACAGTGGAGGTTCAGAAGAATGATATAATCAAGCCCCACCCAGGGTTTAAGATGGTGGGGTTCTGATATTCTAGGCCCCCTCCTTAGTGCAACCATCCCTGACCACTGGCTTGGTTCCTAACATTAAGAATTTCATACAGGTGGGAAACAAATACAGGATGTGAAGGAATGGGCTAGAATATTTCTCCCTGATGGGTTATTTTTTTTAATTTGCAGAGCGATTTTACATGGAGAACTATTCAGAATGTGGCCCTCTCCCTTCCACAGACTAATGCAGTACGGTTTACTGCTCTGGAATTCTATCACCTCATTTTGCTACATGTGTAGAGCAAAACTTCAAAAAGAAGGGCAAGAGCAGGCCAGGGAATCAAATGTGTTAGATCTGGAGATGGCAACAAGAAAGCAGAAACCGAAAGTGGGGAAAATATGCAACAGGCAGCCCAAGCAGTAGCAAGAGCGGTTGCTAATCCCACTTATGAGCTTAACATCAAGAGTGGTTCTACATCAATCAAGCTACAGGTCCAATCTTGGACCAAACAAGAAGACACTGAACCCTGGATCCTGCAAACCCATGAGAGAACTGTTTGAACCCTTACTCTTGACACCATAAGCCTATTCAGATATATTCTACCCGGGAACACCTTTTCAGCAGAAAAGGTTATATTGGAATTCAAATTCAACATCCATGATTTTTTAGGAAAGAAATATGAGCAAGTTAATCCAGAACTTGGAAGATATTAGTCTTATCTTCCTTTAAAAAAAACACACACACAACCATTTGGTGTTTATTAAACAGAAACAACTAGCATCGTTTGCGCAGGATACAGCTGAAGTCCTGTCAATTCCCTGGAAACCAACAGGGAATTATTTTAAACCAACAGTAAAGTACCTGGACCACCTTTCTCCCTTTAACTCATGTACAAGCTGTGGTCCTAATAACCAACTCTTCCGGCGGTGCTCTTCATGTTTCTGGTACATACTTTAGTACGCCTTTGGTATTAGTCCTGTGGAATAAACTTGTGGAAATCCAGAGGGCACCCTATAGGGATCAATTCACACAGTACAAAGTCCTTGGGTTCATGAGTTCTTTGGATCACATGTGCACTGTGGGTGTTGTGCTTTGCAGGCATGTGCAAAATGGTTTTAGGTAGAGATCATAGCATGTGTGGAGAAGGGGCTTCATCTCCCCCCGCCCGCCCCCAACTGTGCCATCTTTTTGAATAGAAACAGCACCAGGGAGTTGCCATTTACCTAGCTATACATGTTGTAGCTAAAATCCTTAAGGTGGTAAAGAAGACATTTTAATGTACAAATCATCTCAGCCTTTTAGAGGGCCCATGTTATCATTACTGGTGGAAAACACCATCAAGTCACAGCCATATTACTGTGTTCCTGCAGGCTTGTCAGGCAAAAGAAAAAACACAGGTGGTTTGTCATTGCCTGTTTCTTTGTAGTGACCCTGGCCTTCCTTGGTGGTCTCCCATTAAAATGTAACCAGAGAACAACCTTGCTTAAGTTTCCAGATCTGATAATACCAAGGTTGAGAAAAGCCAGAATGGTATTCCTGCAGTGTAGAAGAAAAGTTAAGGAACAGAGTAGGTGTGCTTTCTTGTTCCAAATGTTTCCAGAGTGTTTCCATTAGAGGCGTTCCACGGCCTTTTCCGCCCAACCCTTATGAAACGTTTTAGAGGAGTTTGCATTGTTTTCACCCCCTTTGATTCCCAAGACATTTTATTTGCAGCCTCAAAACATTTTCAGTGAATCCCCCTTTAAAATGATTCTTTAGGCTGAAATGTTTTCAAAACAGCTTCACTTGTTGACCGAGCTCTTCGAGACGTTTTCTACACCTCTCTGCCATCCCTGAACTCCCGCCTTGGAACCATTTTCTGAGCTAACTCTCCGTTCCGCTTCACCTGTTTATTAGATCATATCTGTGAGGGTTTAAAAAATTTTTTTGAGGTGGATAATCTTTTATGCATGGAGTATATAAGGCACAGAGAATTGCAGTATGAGGCTGTGAAGCAACGAAGCATCGATTCAACAATGAACTATAAACGTTCATTGCAAACTCAACAATGAACTGGCAGCCTGGGGCCCTCATATCTTAGGGACCGCCTTTCTCCCTATGCCCCTGTTCGGCCTCTGCACTCTGCAGAGGCTAATTTACTGGTAGTCCCTGGCCCCTCTGTAGTGTGGCTGGCCTTGACTCGGGCCAGGGCTTTCACAGCCCTGGCCCCTACTTGGTGGAATGCTTTGCCCCCAGCCATCAGGGTCCTGCAGGACCTGGGACAGTTCCGCAGAGCCTGCAAAACCGAGCTTTTCCACCGGGGTTTTGAGTAGGCCAGCCACTGCTAAGCTATCCTTTATGTTATAACACCTGATTGATACCAACAATGCCTCATCTTCCTCTTAGGAGGGTAGAGTTGAAGTTCCATGGTTCACCATCTATGTGTCTTGTAATTTTGTATGGATTGGTTTGTTTTAAATCTATCATTTATTAGGATTTTATATGTTTTATCTTTGGTTGTACACCACCCAGAGCCTTCGTGGGTGGGCGGTATAGCAAAACTAATAATAGATAAATAAATAAACTCAAAAAGAGAGGGGGAAATCATGTAATGGTGGCAATAGGGTGTGTGTGGACATACATGGTAAAGGGTTGGACTGAAAACGTTTTAGAAACTTTTTGATGATTTATGCAGAAAGGACCAACATATTGTGAAAGACTTTCATGGCTGGAATCAGCTAACTGTTGTGCATTTTCTGGGCAGCGTGGCCATGGTCTGGTCGTTTTGGCACCTAACTTTTCACCTGCATCTACAGCTAGCACCTTCAGAGGCATCTCACGGTAAGATGGAAAAACACTCAATACTTAGAATATAATGAAAAATGTGCTAAGCTTCTTTTTTTTTTACCAAACAATTTATTTTATAAAAAATAGCTAGATGTCAGTAAATCTTTTGGGAGGAGACACTGAGATGGGATAAATTTATGGGAAGTTAATCTTAATTCAACACATCCATATAAATACTGTATTATTATTTCCTCCTCATTTCTTTACATTTCCAATTTAAAAAGTTACTAGACTTTAAAAAGTTTTTTATACATAGGGATTTCTCAGACTGATCAATTACATCCATGATTTCACCAGTGGGCAGTGGAATTTTTTTATAGCTGTTTAAATATTTGATGTGGTTTCTATTATTATTATTATTATTATTATTATTAGTAGTAGTAGTAGTAGTAGTAGTAGTAGTCGTAGTAGTAGTAGCAGTGGTGGTGGTGGTGGTGGTGGTGGTAGTGGTAGTAGTAGTAGTATCATCATCATCATTACTATTATTACTATTATTTTTATTTTTATTATCTCAAACTGTTTCATTTTGCAAGTGATTGGAGCAAGCCACCTTGAGCAAGGTAGTGTATATAATTTCAAATAATGCATACAATATGCACATAGGGGGGGTACCAGCATTTTTGCCCTCAAAATGCTTTTTAGAGGCCATTTTTATCTCTAAGAGGTGTTTACCTTTCTGCCCCAAACAAAAGGCTTTTAAAATGTGGCTTCGGGGGAGGGTTCCCTTCTTGCCTCCTGCCCACCCATGCTGCACTTTAAATTGGCACCCCATTGCTTTATAGAACTGCATTGGCAGACCCAGTTTTATACATACGGCTGCCACTGTCACATCCCGTGCGGCTCCAACCTAATGTTTTCTGTATGTGCTCCTCCATGGGAATAATTTCCAAAGTACTTCCAGTGTAATGTTGGAAGAAGCCCAATATCAATATTCATTTTTAGCCAGTTCTCTGACCCACAGTATTTTTTTCTCTCACTCTCTATCACTCCCCCCCTCCCCTCCCCGCTTCGCTTTCTCTGGCTACAAATTCCATTCTCCCACCCCCACCCCCGCCCCCAAGTCAAAGTCCAAGAGGAAATTTCAATCCCACAAAGTCCAAGTGATTTTCCAATGTGCCGAAGCACATTCTCTTGTTCCTGGCTTGCATAGCAATGATGTAACATCTCAATGTATCAAAAGGAAATGCACCTCCTTGTAAGCTTTTATGGCCCAGCTGTGTTGCACATTCTCCAGTTATTTATTTATTTTTGCTTTTTTTAAAAAAAAGGGGGGGGAATAATCAAGAAAGAGGAGCATTGCAGGGATTTCGCCCATAGCTTGGGTCTGAGCTCCTCCATTTGCCCCAGTGCCCAGTTCTTTCCCACCTCCAGCCCAGGAGCAAAATTAAAATAAACAGCTATTTGAACACAGCAAATGAGAGTCCACCTGTCATGGTGAAATCAAAAGACACAGGCAGGGTGGAAACTGCAAACAGAACTGGAACCAGGGTGGGGCCACCAGATGTACCATACAAACTGGAAATTTTGTTTCCTGAGATCTTTTAAAATACTTTCATTCAAGACTTTTGAAATAGATCTTTTAAGAATAAGACAATTTCTGATTAGAGGATAGCAACATTTCCGGGTGCAGAAAAAGTACACCCTGACAGTTGCAGTGTTCTGAACTTCTGAACTGGCCCACTGTGTTTACCCTCCCAAGATTTCCCCTGCAAAACTTCAGACTGCAGGTGGCGAAGTCCTGCATGGAACATTTTATTGCATTCAGAAAAAAGTCATCCCCACAAAGAGAAAATTAGCACAAGAGGGAGAAGTGTTCTATTTTCCTCCCCTTCATTTGCTGTGCTGGTTTTCTACTGGCAGGGAAATTTTTTTAAAAAAAATACAACACAGAATAACATTTCATAATGCTATTCTCCATTGCAGTTAAGAGCAGAACCTTGTCAACTTAGCATCGCTCCGCCTCAATCTCTTGCATGAGTGAGCCAGGAACATACCCAGTCCCAACAAGCAGTCAACTGCACCAGGAATCAGATTTTTTTTTAAAAAAAATCATATTTGCCCCATGATTCTAGTAAGTCCACCCCAGAGGCAGCCGCATTTCAGTTTGACTTAGAGACACTGGCCGATCCCACACAACAAAAATAAAATGTCTTGCTGAGGTTTACAAAACGTTTTGGATTTTTTTGTCCACATAGCACAGACAAATAAAGTGTTTCACCTAAAAACGGTTCTTTTACCTCCCCCTCTTAGAGTTCTTAGCAGCTTGCACCTGCCATTTCCTGTCACTTCAGGATTCTCTGTGCCACCTGCCATTTGCAGAATGGTCCCATGGAGGTTTCCTCCGCGTGCAGTTCATCAGCCCGCAATTTCTGTCTAAAAGGTACATGAATAAAATTAATTTTCACTGATGTTGAGCTAGAACAATAGTTTGATAGCTATTTTTTTAAAGCCTTAAGCGAACTATGTTAAAATGATTTAAATGCACAGATCAAAATCAGATGTAAGCTGGTGTCTTAACTGGATACAAGCCAGCATCATTCAGCAGAGGTTCACTGAAACAAGTTCAGTCAATAAGCAGAATCTGTCCATCACGAAGACTTTTTTTTTGCTTTTCCCCCTTGCTTTTTATTTGAGTGATGCTAATGCCTTCCACAGCCAAATCAGAAAGATGCAGAGATATGCTCTGTCTCAAAGTCCATGGATCAGATTAAAGGTCCTTCCAGATGAGTAAATCCCCCCCCCCGGGTTTTTTACCAATGTTGTCCTGGTTTACTTGGCTCGTACAGAAAAGGCCTGAGCGAGTTCTGAAGAATTGTGACTTGCCCAACGTCACCCAGCTGGAGTGTAGGAGTGCGGAAACAATCTGGTTCATCGGATAAGACTGCTGCTCATGTGGAAGAGCACGGAATCAAACCTGGTTTTCTAGATTAGAGTCCACTTGCTCTTAACCACTACACCATGCTGACTCTCATTCTGGATTTGGAAATTCCTGGCAATTTGAGGGGAGGGGTGAACCTTGAGAAGGGTAGAATTTTAGGAGAAATCTCAGTGAGGTACAACAACATACAGTCCACCCTTCAAAGCAGCCATTTTCTCCAGAGGAACTGATCTCTGTCATCTGGAGATCAATTCTAATTCCAAGAGATCTCTAGGCCCCACCTGGGAGTTGGCAACCCTACTGATATACAAATGCATTATCTGTTGGCTTTCAATTTATAAAGGGATTCCAATGAGGATGGCCTGGTCTAGATCCCAAGAAAACCCAATACCCCTTTGAATAGTTGTGCAACTTTCCTCAGCTCCTCAGAGTATGTGCTGCTGTGACAAAACTGAATGATCCAAGGAATCTCTCAGTATTAGCTTCAACGCAATGGCAAAAAGACAAGATAAATTCTCTTATCTAAAGAAACCACATAATTTATGCACAACCCATAAGGCTCACGGGCATCCTCACCCTCTACTCTCTAGAGTGAAGGCTTTATTCAGGCATAATGCAAAATCGTGGTTAGTGCAATCATTTGAATGCAAGCCACTCTACTAGTTCTGGTCACTTAGGGTCTGTCAGCCCAGGATCTGAAACCATGGTTTGAAGTCAGTTCACTAATCATAATTAGCTATAGTTTTGCATAATGGACAAATGCAGATATCCTAGCTTAATGCTGGTTTACTCTTCAAAACTGCCCTCATGTGTGCCCTGCTACAGAGATGCCTGGCCACAACAAAGGCGATAACACCCGTATTTAGATACGCAAACAGAATCCGTGAGGTCTGCAAGACACATTGTGGTTTCACACTTGAACCGCTGTTAAAATGCATTGTGGCTAAAATATTCCAGGCATTACAAGTCAGTCAGTTTTCAAGACAACGGTCTGTTAACTGAAGCAATCCCTACTACTGTCATCTCAAATATTAAGAATGTAATGGATTACCTGTATTTTTTTTTTAACAGATAGATTGCGATTTTAATAGATAGATCTATTTGAGTTCCAGTCTATTGGCTCAGCCATTACATTGCTGAACAAATTGTTTTATGTTTCAGTGCTTCATTTTATTTTTTTAAAGCACCTGCACATACTTCACCAAGATGGTTTCCAGACAGTTTACATAAAATATCTAAATTAACATAAGAGCACTCCATGTGTCAACAAAACACCGCAGTGAAGAGAGGGAATTTTCATTTCATGCCTAAAGGCAGCAAGGCTAGATAACAGGCAAATGGCTTCAGGAAGTGAGTTCCGAAAACTAGCTGGTACTGCAGCCATTCCCATGGTGAACACCACCTTACCAGTGAGAGTGGGCACACAGACTCCATGTTTATGTGGCCTAACAAAACCGAGTGAGAAGGAAGCTAGTTTATTCTTGGACTCCTGTGCTTCTATCCCATGCATGGAGATCAGGTTGGGGGTTTGGTGAAGTCTTTGTTCTAACTGCAAATTGCTGAGATGAATTCAATTGGGGGAGCCTGGATTTTGAAGCAGTCACTGGCAAAATAAGAATCTTGGAATACCTATGAGTAAGGGATATGTGTAAGAGGATACAGGGTAAGGGGAAGTAGGGTTTCTGAGGAAGAAATCCAAGCACACACATAGGTATATGTGTGCACTTTTAAATACCCCCCTCCTGAATCTAATCTCCTGAATCTAAATACCCCCCTCCTGAATCTAATCTATAGAACGGAGGAACAATGTTTTCATGCTGCCAATGAACAGAAGCAGAGAACACAGAGTTGCCTGCTCTGGGAAATATCTGGAGATTCCAGGAAATTGTTGTACTGTTGTCTATGCCAATAAAGGCTTGCTTGCTTGAGTTTCCAGGAGTGGAGATTGGGGATCATGGTGTTAGGGAAGGGAGGGACCTCAGTGGGAAATTAATGGAACCATTTTCTCCAGGGAAAATGATTTATGTAACCCAGAGACCAGTTGTAATCCTGGAAGCTCTTCAATCACCACCTGGAGACCAGCAAGCCTTGGAGAACATCATGCAGACTGGAACCACAGCAGGCCTGGTATGAAG
This sequence comes from Sphaerodactylus townsendi, assembly GCF_021028975.2. Classification (NCBI taxonomy): domain Eukaryota; kingdom Metazoa; phylum Chordata; class Lepidosauria; order Squamata; family Sphaerodactylidae; genus Sphaerodactylus; species Sphaerodactylus townsendi. The sequence continues at coordinate 2,912,074 of NC_059436.1, forward strand.
GCCCAAAATGAGGGAGGGAACAGGACATGAAGAACAAGCTTGTAAAAGATATGTCAAGTAACAGGATGTGTATTCTGAGCTACAGGAGTGTGCCTGCTGCCTGGATCTCCTTGCCACTGCCACACAGAGGAAATTCTGTGGTGTCAGCGATGGAACCAGGAAGGGAATGTATACATAGGTCAGGGATGTAAAATGAATTTTCTTAAAGGAGCAGCAGTGGCGTAGGAGGTTAAGAGCTCGTGTATCTAATCTGGAGGAACTGGGTTTGATTCCCCGCTCTGCCGCCTGAGCTGTGGAGGCTTATCTGGGGAATTCAGATTAGCCTGTGCACTCCCACGCACGCCAGCTGGGTGACCTTGGGCTAGTCACAGCTTCATGGAGCTCTCTCAGCCCCACCTACCTCTTCTTCTTCTTCTTCTTAAAACACACACACACAATAACCTCTGCCCTTCTTTGCCACCATTAATGATTTCCAGCCCTGCAGGCCTGTATTAGAAACATTCCCTAGCAATATTTTGATGTAACAACTGATTTTCTCCTTCAACTTATGATGCATTAAATGATGAACCAATAAGGCTGCTAATTCACTTGAACACTCTCCTTTCCCCCTTTCTTTTATTAGTATGGAAACTTGCTTTGAGCATGCTGGTTGATGGGGATGGGGCAACACTGGCCGTGTGTGTGTGTGTGTGTGTGTGTGTGTGTGTGTGTGTGTGTGTGTGTGTGTGTGTGTGTGTGTGTGTGTGTGTGTGTGTCTCAGATTATATCTTCTTGCACTCTTGTATGTTCTTGTCCTTCCACTGCCCTGTTTTTCTCTCAGGAGCTTGGCACCAATAACAAATTGCAACCTTCACAGGGGCTCCCAAAGAGCACCCCCAGAGAAGATGGTTTCAACCCCTGCCCCTCCCTGCATTTGTGATCTTCCAACGCCTAAGGGATGAGAAAAAACCATTCCTGGCTCGCCACAGAACACACAAATGAAACACAAGCTACTTTTCCACCTCACTGGTATTTCATAAATACCATTTGTTGTTGTGTGGTTAAATTAAAAACTCAAGCTATCAAACATCAAACAGTATGTTAATGTCAAGTATGCTTGAATAAATACTAAAGAGTTCAGCTGACTGAAGTGTGTGGATGACTTGCTAATTATCAAGAGGCAGGTGTAGGAAAAAAACCCTTAATTTAAGCAATTTTTATAATTAATAATGTTTACTTGTAGTATCCCTTATAAGCAAGAGGCTCGCGGGTTTTAACCTCCTGTGAATTGTTCACTGTAATCCGGCATTTAAAAAAAATATATTTCTCAGAGGAAATCCTACAGGGGCGTTTTTTTAAAAAGAAGATCAGTTTTCAGAACAAAATAATCTGCTGGATGCTTCTTCAGAGGATTTTGTATTACTCAGATCAATCACCAATTTAGTATTTCAACAAATTTTAAAAAACAACCAAGCTACAGCCAGCATTCGGGTAATATCGGAGAAGCGTCACAAAGGCTTTCATTGCAACAGCTTCAGAGTTTCAATAATTCCAGATTTATTTAAACTTCTCTACAGATCTTGGATTGTTCATGCTAGCATGAATGGTCTCATAGCCTGCTAACAGTGCAATCCTAGATACTTACTCCAATTTAAGCACACTGGTTCCACTGAGCTTTGGAAGGAATAACTCAACCTAACATTGCACTGAAATACTTACTACCACTCTACTTCCTGTCTGCCACCATCACTCTTTTCCCTGCCCTTGAGGAGACATGCCTTTTTCTTTACAACATTCTGAGGGAAATGGCTAGAGACTAAAAAAAAATAGAAATTCAAAGAACCTGATAAACCTATCTGTGTGATGCTATCACAATATATATTGATATTTTAATGTCCTAAAAAAAATGAAGACAAAATCACTTGTCTTCAAAGCAAAGTGAAGAAAGAATGATTTGATAATAGCCAAGTCATTGAAAAAAATGGACTTGAATAATGGATTAGGGCAACCTTGCAGAAACCACCAGAATCATCAGCCCACTTTCCGCACAAATCCCTAAAATGTTTTCTACAACATTTTCAGGTTCCCTTTACAACAATTTATGCCTGCACTCACCCCCCCTCAAGTTGATTGCTTGGATGCCATTTTTGTGATTTTTTACCTGCTATTTTTGGGAGTTTTGTTGTGTGGAATTGCAACTTCCAGTTAGCTTCACAGCTGGAGTGTTGCAATTCTCTATGCAACTCTGCACTCCCTTCTTTGAAAATTAGCCCCCCCAAAACTGAACAAATTCTTTTCAAATGCTCCAAAATACTCCAAAAACAGGCAAGGGGCAATGAGTAAGCTGACAAAAGGGCACAAGAGAATTACACAGGCAAATTAAGCTGTTTTAAAAATGTTTCAGCCCAATAATCGTTTTAAAAGGGGATTCATTTAAAGGAGATTCATTTAAAATGTTTTGAAGCTGCAAATAAAAATGTTTTAGGATTAATACAATGCAGAACTCCACAGAGAAACATTTTATTTCCTGCCTTAAAATGTTTTTTAAAAGCGTGTAAAGAAAGGGCAACCATTATATGCAAGGGAAATGGGAGACTCCAAAATCCACTGTCAGATTGAGGTTAAAGTGGTCTCGAGAGAAAGAAGCAGAAGAAAAAAAAGTGAGGGATAGGGGGGGGAAACAAAAACCAAAGGCATAATAATGTGTGTGGAAATCAAGGGGTAAACTGAAGCAGTATGGGGTCAAAACTGATGAGAAAAAGCCATGTGGAAAAGTCCTCAGACTAACTTATCTCAGAATTGCTATGAGGAACAAAAAAGGGGGGAACACACACACGCACAAAATCATCAGTCTCTAGAACAAAATTGTTTCAACTGTCTGTCTAAAAACCGAAAGGAATGAAGCAGGGCAGCCCTAGCTCAGGACATAGTTCAGAATCTCACTGCTAAAAGTGACAAAGACCTGCCCTATGTGGTAGATTAGTGTTAAAACTAGGTCAGAATCACACATTAGGCGATCCAGTATACACAGCATATTAGACATGTTCTCTTTTATGGTTCTTTAATTTGAGTAACCCAGTTTTATTGCATTATTCATTGTAGGTACTATACTGTCTCTTTTGTAACTCTGCAATCAGCCTTGAGTTTCAGTGAGAAAGTTGGCAATAATTAATTAATTAAAAAGTAAAAACAGGCTTTTCAGTCCCATATTTATTTCATTTAGCAGAGAACTACATTTATTTCATTTATCAGAGAACTGTTTATATTTATTTCATTTATTAGAGAACTGTTTAACTGTTCCTCTACTCTGTTTCTCTGGAGGAAATGGCAGCGTTGTAATTCTCTGACATGTCAAATGCTTTTCTGAGATTAGTCCTTCCCTCCCAAACTCCACCCTCCTCAGACAGTACCCACAAACCTCTTCGAATCCCCCAAATGGAAAGTACTAACCCTATTCTCTAGACAACTTTTTTTTAAAAAAACTGCCCATTGACTTCTGCCTGACCCTAAGAGATACAGAAGAAAACAGCCTGGTGGGTCTTGTGCAGAGTAGAATTGGTATGGACAAAAAGGGCTCAGTATCTGCCAAGGTTAATATGTAGCAGTAGTATCATGTCTTCCCTTCACAGACGGAGTTGGCCATGTCTCTCCAGTCTCTTTACTGCATCCTTGGAGCTTTTTTTATACATAAATATAAACAAACAAACATGCATACAAGAAATCCCAAATCCCCATCATTAAGATTTCTATGTGAGCTGTGTTGGCAGCACATCGAAACAATCTGTTTAATCCAAGGCTGCATTTAATGTGGAGCTCTCTTCCCAAAGAAGCCAAATGGAAGGAGAGGAGAAAGCAGCTACAGATGTAAAAAACAGACCTGGAGATATTTCACTGACATGAAACATATCTACTGCATTTAATTAAAAGAAAGAATGTATGGGAACAATGCATCCTTCTCAATCCAGATTCGAAGAAGGAACAAAATAGGCCTGGATTAGATAGGACACTGAGATCAAATTTCCCCAGGGCTTTCAAATTTAATGGGGAGAATCCACATGATATTTTGATATGTAGGGAAGCAAGTGGGTGTTCTTGGATGCAGTCCACTATTCATCATAATACCACAGCCTTGTTCATTCCCAGTGAGGAGGCTTAAAACCATGAAACCATATGTAGAATATTAAAAATCATTTAACGTTAAAATGAACATTATGAAACCATGTGCCACTGGCCGGGACTCCAGGCCAAAGAGGCCTGCCTTGAACCACTGTTCATGTTAATCCCCTCCTGACAGAAGACTAAACAGGATAATGCACACAAATCACAACACACACACACACCGCGTTTCTTGGTGTGATGCTGTAAATAGGAAGACATACAAATAGGGTGAACATTGTTAGGTAAAGGTAAAGATAGTCCTCTACACAAGCAGTGGGTCATTACTGACCCATGGGTGATGTCACATCAGAACCTGCCCACGAGTTAAGGTTGCCAGTTTCCAGGTAGCACCCACAGAATCTCCATTATAATTGATCCCCAGGTGGCCAAGGTGGCTGGAGGCAGCTGACACAACTTTGAAGGGTGGGGCTCTGCTATGACATTTATCCCTGCTGGGGTGCTTCCCTGAGCTCACACCCTTAACATTTCAAGGACTTTTCCAACCCCAATCTGGCAACCCCTATCACAAGTCCCTATCACGATCTGGTTCAAGCAAACCAAAATTGACAGTATTCAATACGTGTGCAAAATTTGAGATGTATTTATCCATTACAGCTTCAGCTGACCTTCTTGTCTTTCTACAGTGGCTCAAAGTGGCCCATAACATCCATCCACCACCACAGAACAAGTGCCTGCACAAGAATGTGATTGGGCATTAAAACCTAAAATGGCAACTACAAAACTACCAGAAGCTTCCTTCCATTGTCTAGAAGATTTGGAGGTAGGGTAGACAATCAGAACCAGGATGAATCCTAGGCTGGATTGGCCTTCATCAGGAACAGAACAGTGGAAAATATAATCCTTGTAGGTTGGAATGCCCCCCATCCCAACATATGTGCCATGCTATATACAGCCTACAACTGGAGGTTGATTTACTGACTTCATTTATACCCCACTTTTCTCCCCAATGGGGGTCCAAAGTGGCACCAGCATTCAACATTAACTTTTATCCCTGATTACACCTTTGCTGGCACGAAAGCTCATCAGCTGAAAACAATTGCTCACAATAAAAACAAGCTCAAAGTCCACACAAAAACAGTGAACATCTCCAAACCAAAAGCACATTGCTTCACTCCATGCTTAACCAAAGGCCTAGCTGGAACCAGATCTCAATGAGACAGAATCAGCGGGGGGGTTTAAAAAAAATACTGACATATTTAACTTTTATGGATACATTTTGAAAATGAAAACAGCAGCGCCTGATGAAACCTCAGAAGCCAGACCAGATCACAACCTTCTAGAAGAGGGACGAGTGTTGAGCTCCAAGCACTCTGCATTTGGTCTTTGAACCCCCTTCCCAGCAATTCAGATTGCGCAACCACAGGCAATGTGCATGAGCTGCGTATTTCATTCGGATGGCTTTTTGAGGAATGGAATTTGGAAAACTGGTTAAATTTGAAGGATGACGGCGGAAGTGGGTATATGTGCATATATATATGGCCCACATGATGCCCAATAATTGCCCACATTTCTCACACCTGATGTTTTCTCTGCTTCTTATGCAGCTGTTAAAGGAATCGAACATCTGGCTATAAACCAGTTAGCTTCAGCCTTCCACAGAACATTTACCTGCTACCATCGCGACTTCTCTCTTCCCATAAAAGTCGGCGCTTCTTCCATCATATTCAACCCCTGCTGATCCAGGATGTATCATCAGGCTCATCAAGTCTCCTCGGCACGCACTCCAGCCATTTACCACATCCAAAGAGGCACAGCCCATTATTGCAGAGCATGAAGGGTATATAGTAGCATAGCAATTTCATAACATTCTTTTCTCTACTCAGCCGAACAGTGAAAGGAGTACTGACAGGGACATGAAACCAGTGGGCAGAAGGGCCCCAGGGCAGAGTACAACTGGAGCACCTGCTGGTTGGTACCCAGTTAAGAAATGTATTTATCTATCACTTTTTTATTCCATCCTTTCATACAACAGCCAAGTAAAAACAGTGCTCCAAAATCATAATAAATTACCCACATAAAAACAACAGATAAGGTAAAGGTAGTCCCCTCTCACGCCCAAAGCACCACTTTTCGCGGGAGTGATAATCGTCTTGACATTTACTAGGCAGACTCTGTTTATGGGGTGGTGGGCAATTGCCTTCCCCAGTCATCAACACTTTACCCCCAGCACTCATTTTACCAACTTCACTGGGATGAGAATCGGCTGACATACAAAGCAACTTCTGCTGGGAGTTGAACTCAAATCATGAGGGAGAGCTTTGATGGCAATACTGCACGGTTTACCCGATCAGTTTTGTTTTATAAAAAACAAAGTCAACCTGTAAAAACAATCCAAAGATTTTAAAAAACATACAAATATGCTAAGTGCATTAAATGTTACCAAATTGAAGATTTCTTATTCATAAGGACTAGAAACTTCACTTTAAAGCCCTAGAGATCTAGTCCTAGAGATCTCTGAGAAGTGGCTTGGCATCTCAGAGAAAAGTTACTGACTCTCAGATTATATCTTCTTGCACCTTTTGTGGCTGTTCTTCTTCTCCTTCCACTGCCCTGTTTTTCTCTCAGGAGCTTGGCACCAATAACAAATTGCAACCTTCACAGGGGCTCCCAAAGAGCACCCCCAGAGAAGATGGTTTCAACCCCTGCCCCTCCCTGCATTTGTGATCTTCCAACGCCTAAGGGATGAGAAAAAACCATTCCTGGCTCGCCACAGAACACACAAATGAAACACAAGCTACTTTTCCACCTCACTGGTATTTCATAAATACCATTTGTTGTTGTGTGGTTAAATTAAAAACTCAAGCTATCAAACATCAAACAGTATGTTAATGTCAAGTATGCTTGAATAAATACTAAAGAGTTCAGCTGACTGAAGTGTGTGGATGACTTGCTAATTATCAAGAGGCAGGTGTAGGAAAAAAACCCTTAATTTAAGCAATTTTTATAATTAATAATGTTTACTTGTAGTATCCCTTATAATAAGGCTGCGGTTTTAACCTCCTGTGAATTGTTCACTGTAATCCGGCATTTAAAAAAATAACAATCCTACAGGGGCGTTTTTTTAAAAAGAAGATCAGTTTTCAGAACAAAATAATCTGCTGGATGCTTCTTCAGAGGATTTTGTATTACTCAGATCAATCACCAATTTAGTATTTCAACAAATTTTAAAAAACAACCAAGCTACAGCCAGCATTCGGGTAATATCGGAGAAGCGTCACAAAGGCTTTCATTGCAACAGCTTCAGAGTTTCAATAATTCCAGATTTATTTAAACTTCTCTACAGATCTTGGATTGTTCATGCTAGCATGAATGGTCTCATAGCCTGCTAACAGTGCAACTTGTGATACTTACTCCAATTCTAAGCACACTGGTTCCACTGAGCTTTGGAAGGAATAACTCAACCTAACATTGCACTGAAATACTTACTACCACTCTACTTCCTGTCTGCCACCATCACTCTTTTCCCTGCCCTTGAGGAGACATGCCTTTTTCTTTACAACATTCTGAGGGAAATGGCTAGAGACTAAAAAAAAATAGAAATTCAAAGAACCTGATAAACCTATCTGTGTGATGCTATCACAATATATATTGATATTTTAATGTCCTAAAAAAAATGAAGACAAAATCACTTGTCTTCAAAGCAAAGTGAAGAAAGAATGATTTGATAATAGCCAAGTCATTGAAAAATGGACTTGAATAATGGATTAGGGCAACGAAAACCACCAGAATCATCAGCCCTTTCCGCACAAATCCCTAAAAATGTTTCTACAACATTTTCAGTTCCCTTTTACAACAATTTATGCCTGCACTCACCCCCTCCAAGTGATTCTTGGATGCCATTTTGTGATTTTTGCCTGCTATTTTGAGTTTGTTGTGTGGAATTGCAACTTCAGTGCTTCACAGCTGGGTGTTGCAATTCTCTATGCCTTCTGCACTCCCTTCTTTGAAAATTAGCCCCCCAAAACTGAACAAATTCTTTTCAAATGCTCCAAAATACTCCAAAAACAGGCAAGGGGCAATGAGTAAGCTGACAAAAGGGCACAAGAGAATTACACAGGCAAATTAAGCTGTTTTAAAAATGTTTCAGCCCAATAATCGTTTTAAAAGGGGATTCATTTAAAGGAGATTCATTTAAAATGTTTTGAAGCTGCAAATAAAAATGTTTTAGGATTAATACAATGCAGAACTCCACAGAGAAACATTTTATTTCCTGCCTTAAAATGTTTTAAAGCGTGTAGAAAGGGCCATTATATACAAGGAAATGGGAGACTCAAAATCCACTTCCAGATTGAGGTAAAAGTGGTCTCGAAAGAAGCAGAAAAAAAAGTGAGGATAGGGGAAACAAAAACCAAAGGCATAATAATGTGTGTGGAAATCAAGGGGTAAACTGAAGCAGTATGGGGTCAAAACTGATGAGAAAAAGCCATGTGGAAAAGTCCTCAGACTAACTTATCTCAGAATTGCTATGAGGAACAAAAAAGGGGGGAACACACACACGCACAAAATCATCAGTCTCTAGAACAAAATTGTTTCAACTGTCTGTCTAAAAACCGAAAGGAATGAAGCAGGGCAGCCCTAGCTCAGGACATAGTTCAGAATCTCACTGCTAAAAGTGACAAAGACCTGCCCTATGTGGTAGATTAGTGTTAAAACTAGGTCAGAATCACACATTAGGCGATCCAGTATACACAGCATATTAGACATGTTCTCTTTTATGGTTCTTTAATTTGAGTAACCCAGTTTTATTGCATTATTCATTGTAGGTACTATACTGTCTCTTTTGTAACTCTGCAATCAGCCTTGAGTTTCAGTGAGAAAGTTGGCAATAATTAATTAATTAAAAAGTAAAAACAGGCTTTTCAGTCCCATATTTATTTCATTTAGCAGAGAACTACATTTATTTCATTTATCAGAGAACTGTTTATATTTATTTCATTTATTAGAGAACTGTTTAACTGTTCCTCTACTCTGTTTCTCTGGAGGAAATGGCAGCGTTGTAATTCTACGGCATGTCATCTTTTCTGAAGTCCTTCCCCTCCCCAAACTCCACCCTCCTCAGACAGTACCCACAAACCTCTTCGAATCCCCCAAATGGAAAGTACTAACCCTATTCTCTAGACAACTTTTTTTTAAAAAAACTGCCCATTGACTTCTGCCTGACCCTAAGAGATACAGAAGAAAACAGCCTGGTGGGTCTTGTGCAGAGTAGAATTGGTATGGACAAAAAGGGCTAAGTATCTGCCAGGTTAATATGTAGCAGTAGTATCATGTCTTCCTTCACAGACGGATTGTATGTCTCTCAGTCTCTTTACCATCCTTGGGCTTTTTATACATAAATATAAACAAACAAACATGCATACAAGAAATCCCAAATCCCCAACATTAAGATTTTTATGTGAGCTGTTTTGGCAGCACATCCCGAAACAATCATTTAATCCAAGGCTGCATTTAATGTCGACTCTCTTCCCAAGAAGCCAAATGGAAGGAGAGGAGAAGAAAACAGCTACAGATGTAAAAACAGACCTGGAATATTTCACTGACATGACATATCTACTGCATTTAATTAAAAGAAGAATGTATGGGAACAATGCATCCTTCTCAATCCAGGTCGAAGGAACAAAATAGGCCTGGATTAGATAGGACAAGTCAAATTTCCCCCAGAGACTTTCAAATTTAATGGGAGCTCCACATGTTTGATATGTAGGGAAGCAAGTGGGTGTTCTTGGATGCAGTCCACTATTCATCATAATACCACAGCCTTGTTCATTCCCAGTGAGGAGGCTTAAAACCATGAAACCATATGTAGAATATTAAAAATCATTTAACGTTAAAATGAACATTATGAAACCATGTGCCCTGGCCGGGACTCCAGGCCAAGAGCCCTTTGCGTTTCCACTGTTCATGTTAATCCTCCTGGCCAGAAGACTAAACAGGATAATACACAAATCCTAACACACACACACACACGTTTCTTGGTGTGATGCTGTAAATAGGAAGACATACAAATAGGGTGAACATTGTTAGGTAAAGGTAAAGATAGTCCTCTACACAAGCAGTGGGTCATTACTGACCCATGGGTGATGTCACATCAGAACCTGCCCACGAGTTAAGGTTGCCAGTTTCCAGGTAGCACCCACAGAATCTCCATTATAATTGATCCCCAGGTGGCCAAGGTGGCTGGAGGAAATGACTGCTTTGAAGGGTGGACTCTATGGCATTATCCCTGCTGAGGTCCTTCCCTGAGCTCCACCCTTAACATTTCAAGGACTTTTCCAACCCCAATCTGGCAACCCTATCACAAGTCCCTATCACGATCACAGTTCAAGCAACCAAAATTGTTTGTATTCAATACGTGTGCAAAATTTGAGATGTATTTATCCATTCGCTTCAAGCGCTGACCTTCTTGTCTTTCTACAGTGGCTCAAAGTGGCCCATAACATCCATCCACCACAGAACAAAGTGCCTGCTAGAATGGTGGGCATTAAAACCTAAAATGGCAACTACAAAACTACAAAACTTCCTTCCATTGTCTAGAAGATTTGGAGGTAGGGTAGACAATCCAGAACCAGGATAATCCTAGGCTGGATTGGCCTTCATGGGAACAGAACAGTGGAAAATATAATCCTTTGTAGGTTGGAATGCCCCATCAACATATGTGCTGTATATACATACAACTGGAGATTTATTTACTGACTTCATTTATACCCCACTTTTCTCCCCAATGGGGGTCCAAAGTGGCTTCCAACATTCAACATTAACACCATCCTATTACACCTTTGCACAGCAGCTCATCAGCTGAAAACAATTGCTCACAATAAAAACAAGCTCAAAGTCCACACAAAAACAGTGAACATCTCCAAACCAAAAAGCACATTCCTTCCTCCATGTAACCAAAGGCCTTCTGGAACAGATCTCAATGAGACAGAATCCAGCGGGGGTTTTTTAAAAAAAATACTGACATATTTAACTTTTATGGATACATTTTGAAAATGAAAACAGCAGCGCCTGATGAAACCTCAGAAGCCAGACAGATCACAACCTTCCTGAGAGGACAGTGTGAAGCTCCAAGCACTCTGCATTTGGTCTTTGAACCCCCTTCCCAGCAATTCAGATTGCGCAACCACAGGCAATGTGCATGAGCTGCGTATTTCATTCGGATGGCTTTTTGAGGAATGGAATTTGGAAAACTGGTTAAATTTGAAGGATGACGGCGGAAGTGGGTATATGTGCATATATATATGGCCCACATGATGCCCAATAATTGCCCACATTTCTCACACCTGATGTTTTCTCTGCTTCTTATGCAGCTGTTAAAGGAATCGAACATCTGGCTATAAACCATTGGCAGCCTTCCACAGGCTGGCCCCTGCTACCCATGCGGCTTCTCTCTTCCCATAAAAGTCAGCGCTTCTTCCATCATATTCAACCCCCTGCTGATCCAGGATGTATCATCAGGCTCATCCAGTCCTCCTTTGGCACACTCAGCCATTTTACCACATCCAAGAGAGCACAGCCCATTATTGCAGAGCATGAAGGGTATATAGTAGCATAGCAATTTCATAACATTCTTTTCTCTACTCAGCCGAACAGTGAAAGGAGTACTGACAGGGACATGAAACCAGTGGGCAGAAGGGCCCCAGGGCAGAGTACAACTGGAGCACCTGCTGGTTGGTACTTTTGATTGAAATGTATTTATCTATCACTTTTTATTCCATCCTTTCATACAACAGCCAAGTAAAAACAGTGCTCCAAAATCATAATAAATTACCCACATAAAAACAACAGATAAGGTAAAGGTAGTCCCCTGCGCAAGCACCATGAGGTGATGTCCCGTCATGACATTTACTAGGCAGACTCTGTTTATGGGGTGGTGGGCAATTGCCTTCCCCAGTCATCAACACTTTACCCCCAGCACTCATTTTACCAACTTCACTGGGATGAGTCGGCTGCCTAAAAACAACTTCTGCTGGGATTGAACTCAAATCATGAGGAGAGCTTTGATGGCAATACTGCAGTTTACCCGTCAGTTTTTGTTTTATAAAAACAAAACCAACCTGTAAAACAATCCAAAGATTTTAAAAAACATACAAATATGCTAAGTGCATTAAATGTTACCAAATTGAAGATTTCTTATTCATAAGGACTAGAAACTTCACTTTAAAGTCCTAGAGATCTAGTCCTAGAGATCTCTGAGAAGTGGCTTGGCATCTCAGAGAAAAGTTACTGACTTAAAGTGTCTGGGTCATTCCTATGGGCCTCTGTGATGGAACAAACAGCAACAATAATGCAGATGCCTTTGAACCCTTTGGAACTGAGGCTTTCAATGATCCAAAAGCTGGCATTTTCCAGCCTTTATTATTTAGTGGCAAACATCTCTCTCTCTCTCTCTCTCTCTCTCTCTCTCTCTCATTCCTGCTCTCAAATTGTTTCTCTGTTTCCATTGTCGCTGAATTAATCATAGTCCGGCCCTAACCACATGGAATTTAATTTCCCATAAGAGAAATGTTTACTTTAGTTTAACTTTGTTGGACCTTGTTGTACTCATAGAGTCTATAAAGATTTACTGTAACATATTTTGCTAAGCAACATTAAAGCCCATGCTGACAGATCTCGTCTTATGTTACCTTCCTTGAACACAAAGTCTTAAATGCCTTTCCTCCAGACCATCCTGCCAATAAAGCAACATACAAACAGTATTTGCCTTGATACCACATCAGCTCAGAGACTGAGACAGTGAGATTCTGCAGCAACTCACCGGATTGGTAGCAGGGTTGCCAACTCCAGCTTGGGAAATTTCTGGACATTTGGGGATCATTCCTGGGGATCATGCTATAACCAGAAGTGGAGATATGTTGCTGTAGGAAGCGTCAGAAACTCTATGGTAAAACTGATTCTGGCATTAAAAAAAGCTCCTCAGCAGTAAAAGCAATGAAGGTTGCTGGCAGAAGATCTTCTGCAATAGTGGAAGGCTTGGCGACCCTACCATGAATTTTAGCCTAACCTACCTCACAGGGCTATTTTAAGGATAAAATGAAGGTGGGAGAAATGACATACATTGACCTGATAGAAATACATTACATAAAGGAATAGCTATAAGCCCACAGAATCAGCCTGGTTCCCAGAACCCCGGAAGTTTTTCTCCTCTCAACAATCCTGAGTGTGAAATACATGGATAAAGAGAGAGGCGGTGGTGTTGAGTCTATGATGGATGGCAGAGAAAAGATGGAGTACACTTCCTCCATTCACCAGCTCTTCTTGATGGCATCCTTTGGGTTAAAAACCAACCACGAACAAAAAGAACCACCCCACTGCATCCCACATGGAATTTTGCTCTTAATCTGACCCCAAACTTGTTTTCATTGCCAGTCTCAATGCGGCACTAGCGCTGCAGAACAAAGATTGGTAAAAATGTGCTTGAATGTGACCGATGATTGGGACACACCCCAAGAAATAGGCCGAAAACAGGCCATCTCCCCATCCCATAAAAGGAATTGCAGATGCAGTCATTCATCAGGATGGATGCGTTCTTTTAAAACAGAACATCAGGCATCTGATCACTGACCTCTGATGGTCTGGAAGCAATTTGGCACCCTTCCCCTGTCCTCAAAACCTCAAGTAGGTCAGTTTCCTGTCCTCCTACACTGTTTCTTACTGTTATTGTTTCCCTTTGGGGGAAAAGTCCATCCCGCCTCTTCAGTCTTTCTTTTACAGCTGTATGGCTGGGAAACTACCATCCAGTCTGATTCCAGCCAATGGCCACATTCCAACACCGAAGTTCAGTGAACAATTCAGACCATTCACACTCAGTGGACTTAAGTGCACTTAACTCTTTATTGAACTATGGCCAGTTTGCAGCACCATAAATACACAGTTGTTTTGCTTTGGCTTTATACCATCTAGTCTCCTTCCCTCAAACAAGTACTTCTACGGGAAAACATTTCCCAGCACTCAAATACAGAATGTGTTCACTTGCGCATAGCACTTCCAGTTGCTAGTGGTAAGTGTCATGTCATCGTTCCAAGGGCACATATTGGCCAGTGCCAGTCACATCTCTAGTGATAATCAAAGGGATTCTGCTCCATGCCTGCACCATTGTGTGAATTTTTAAAGCTGTTTAATTATTTAGAGGATGAAGATGCCCTCCACCTGTATCTCTCGAGTGTTTCAGGAATGATCAGATAAGTTAATTTAAAAATCTGGTGGTGGGGAACAATTTTGAAAAGATTCCCTCCCCCCCCCCATCATGTTAAATAGGGCTTTGTACAGTTTTAAATTGTCATTTCCTGTACTCATTGCCAATTAGCAGGGAGAGAGGGAGGCCCATGATCTCATCATTCTCTTGCTTCTTTAAAAAAAAATTAGATTTTTTTTAAAAAAAGAATTCATCTTTGCGGAGTAATTTTACCAAAGTCAAGCAGTTTCGAGTCCTGTTAATATCAAAGAGAGGGTAAACATGCATAAGTCTCTCTCTCTTTTGTCTCTGACAAGAAAGAGAAAGAAAATTGCTCACAGAGGGTTCTCCATATTGCCCACAGAGGGTCCTTTAACAGAGGGGTCCTTTAACAGTAATCTCGTGGTGGTCCCTGGCCCCAAGGACATTCAGTTGGCCTTGAGCAGAGCCAAAGCTTTTTTGGCCCTGGCTCCAGCCTGGTGCAACTCTCTGTCGGCTGAAACCAGGGTCCTGCAGGATCTTAATCGGTTCCACGGGGCCTGCAAGACAGAGATGTTCCACCAGGGACCATCCACTGGGGGTGAGCATCCCTTGCCCCCAGCAGGGGTCTGGAACTCTAAATGCCCCTCAGGGAAGATCATGACAACTGTGCATTTTATGGGCTGCTTCTGACTGTTGGCAATCCCTGAACTAATGACCTCCAAAATGTCTTATCATCAACAAACTTGCTCAGGCCATGCCTTCCTTTATTGTGTCAATCCATCTTACTGTGACTTGTCACCTTTTCTATCTGCCTTCCCCTTTTTTCTTAGCGTTATTGTCTTTTCCTATGAGTCTTGGTTTCTCATGATGTGACCAAAGCAGAATAGCCTTAGTTTAGTCATTTTGAGCTTTTATGGAGAACTCATGCTTGATTTGATCAAGAAATCATTTGACAACTACCTTCATTTGGGCATTCTCAACTCACAGAAGGAGCTGCTGTGGTCTTCTATAAGCAGCTTATCCAGCAGCAACAAGCCACTGGGCCAAAAAAATACATTATAGTTTAGATCTAGAAAAGCCTGTCCAGTGTTCTGCACATGCAGAGAACTCTTTCCATTACACTGTCCTGCACCTCAAAGCCACTCAAACAACTAGCGCCATAAGCCAAGAGAGGTGGTGGGACTGTTCTCTCTGCTAGTCTACATTTTTATTTGCATGGACTCTTCATATGAAAGACCATCTAAATTTGGGATCCACCCCCTGCATTCTGAAAGGATGAAGTCCAATCTACTAACTCAGGGCTTTGCCACCTGGTTTTCCTGCATGTCCCAACCAGGACTGAGAATCGTGTAGGAAAGCGCCTGACAACCTGACCCCCCCCCCTTCTAGGATGCAGTTTAGCTCCTAGCTAACCCAACAAGTCCTCCAAATCCTGGAGGTGTAACCAAAGGAAGCAATCAGATTTTGTCCAGCTCAAGCAGGAGGATTTGTAGCTCATAAACCATTCATTCTTTTCTCTACAAGGTGCCAAAAATGGAACTGCTGCCCAAGTATAAGCTGTGTCCAAGTAAAAGGAAGTAATGAAAAGGGCTGACAATGTGGGAGTTAATGAGAAAAAAAGCTTGATGTCTTTAAGGCAAGCTGAAATCACAGCTACTACGGCATCTGTGTGTGAGCACAGAACAGCAGAGCCTCGCCCTTTCAAATGCTTCCAGTTGTCTGGCTGAAGAAAGGTATGTGCACTGTGAAGAAGAGGCCCAGATTCTGCTATTAAGATGCAGCCCAAAATCTCAGTGTGAGAATTAACCTTATTTTGCTGGTGTGGCTGGGAAAACACTGCTGAATTTCACCTGACACGGCTGCTTCCTAGCTTGAGATGGAGGCAAAATGGCTACAGGAGCAGCCTCACCACTAGGCACATGACTCAGGGTGGAATATATGGCATGGGAGTGGCCTCATATCCATCAACCCCACTTCTAGCATTTCCATGTTCAGCTGAATATCTGCGGAGAGTCCTGTGTGCAAGGGCATATGCAACTGGACTTTTGTTTCTGCATGGCTCTCAGACATTTGGAAGGCCCTGTGTGCATACACTTGCACAGACTTCCCTGGCTAGGAAAGAACTGGTTATTTCAGCATATGCCCTGGTTACACCCAGATTAGATTACTGCAATGTGCTTTATGTGGGACTGCCCTTGAAAAGTGTTCCAAAACTTCAATTAGTGCAGAATGCTGCAGCCAGGAGTGGGTTGTAGGAACCATATAATTCCCATCTTGCCCCATCTATATTGGCTCCCAATTTGTTTCTAAGCACAATTCAAGGTGCTGGTGTTAACATTTAAAGCCCTGCAAGGTTTGGGACCAACTTACCTGAAGAACTGCCCATTCCCTTAGAAACACACCCCACCACTATGGTCATCTTCAGAGAGCTGCTCAAGCCTTCTGAGATTAGGTATGTGCCATTCTGGGAGGTGGGGGGCTTCTCAGTCGCGGCACCAAAACTCTGGAACTCTCCCAAGGGAGATTTGTCTATCCCCTTCTATTGCCATATTCTTTTAGTGGGTGAAGATGCCCCCACCCCTTGGCATTACCTCACTGATCATTCCTTCTTTGTGTGAACATATTTCCAATGTTTACTTGGTGAGAGGCACAGTCAATTATTTCCATTACCTGCCAAGGGGTCATCTTCTATTTCCACCACACTAGGCCCTCCCACTCTCACTGAGCTCCACCCCCTGACCTGTCAGCCACCACCATTTCACTCTACTCCCCTGCATCTCAGGACTTGACCTCAGATGACCTAGCAGCTTCACCTAAATGGCGACTGAGAGTAGGAGATTTTGTTTGTATGCAATTGCCCCCCTCCCCTCTTTTCATCGTTGTGTTAAGATGGACAGGATGCAAAGCCAATTTCACAAGATGACAGTTGACAATTTCTTAAGCTGGGCTTGTTACTTGATTAATGAGATCAATCTGATTAATTGCTTAATCCCTGTAAATTGGATTTTCGTTGGATTATAATCATGGTTTGGAGCCTCTTAGAGGGTATTTGATGTTGGAGGGATTGTTACAAATCACTGCTTGATCCACAGCCCCATGTAGGCTTTGTCTGTAGGGTTGTCCACGTTCTCCCACTTTTTTCTTTTGTTCTCCCACAAAGACAGAAAACATACAATTGCCATTCAATGCAGTTCCCAAAATTCCCAACATAGCAACAGAAAGAATATTTGCAACAAAAAGAAGTCAGCTTGATGCCCTTCTGATTTTTCTAAATCACCTGTAAATCATTTGTTCTAAATCACCTGTAAACCATTTTTCTAAATCATCATTTTTCTAAATCACCTGTAAATCATTCGTTCAAAAAATCTTCCTTTAGCTTGTGTGGCAACTTAAATAGAAGAAGCAGTAACAAAGATATGAACTTAAAGTGATCTTAAAGACACAGTGGTCACTTTAGAAAACCAGGTGGCTGCTGTGACTCAGATTGCTTTTGCTTTGCTTCAGCTGATGTGGTAACTGCACCGATTCCTGGTTCAGCCAGATTTAACCACAGTGATTCATACCTTACTTGTATCTGGATGGACTACTGCAGAGTGCTCTTCTTGGGACTACCATTGAAGAGTGGAAGCTACAGCTAGTGCAGAATGCTGTGGCTAGACCATTGGTTGGGGCCAGTTATTGAGACCATATGTCCAAAATATTACCGCAACTCCACTGGCCCCCAATCCACCCCTGAGTCCAATTCAGGGTGTTGGTTTTACCATTTGAAGCCTACATACTTTGGAACCAGGGTATCTAAAGGAGCATCTTCTCCCATATGTTCCTGCTTGGGAATTAAGATTGCAGAGAGAGGCCCTTCTGCTTGTCTCATCAAAGAAGCTCATTTGGTGAGAACATGACAAAGGGCCTTTTTGGTGACAGCCCCTGGGCATTGTGCCTGACCAATTCACTGACTGACCTCGGGAGGCTGTTGAAGTCAGTTTTGTTTAGGACTGTGTTTGACTGAGTTAGCAGTCCTAATTGGAATGTAAACTGTGGCTTTTTATGAGTTTTTATCATTGTTGTTTTATTTTATATTGCTTTTATAATGCTTTTTATAATTGTTTTATTTATGTTGTAAGCTGCCTTGAGTTCCACTGGGGAAAAAGACAGCTAATAACTGTTTTGGTGGTGGTGGACAGTGATGTAAAGAAGTCTATTATTTTTGTGGAGCCTTGTTTTGGTTTCTTCTTTGAGCTAGGCTTGCCCGGACGTGTTCATGCAGGTTAATTGCTCTACACTCCAAAGCTATGATTCCCCTTCTTAAGGCCCAGGTGTTAATGCCAGCTACAGATAATTACTGGTCATCTTGATGTCATTTCAGAAGGGAAAAGGGTGATAGCTGGAGCAAATTCTTCTATCTTTGATTGGTTCAGGAATAATGCTCACGTGGCTGGTTGAAGATAAAAGGAGTATGAGTTAAGACCATAGTGCAGTGGTGGCGAACCTTTGGCACTCCAGATGTTATGGACTATAATTCCCATCAGCCCCTGCCAGCATGGCCAATTGGCCATGCTGGAAGGGGCTGCTGGGAATTGTAGTCTATAACATCTGGAGTGCCAAAGGTTCGCCACCATGGCCATAGTGTATTCCTAGAGGTTCAAGGCAAGGACGTAGGTAAGGGGGGTTCCCGGGTTCAAACCCCCTGCATTACATGTCCGAAGCTCCGCCCCCCGTTTGTGGGTTTTTCATATTTTTAGTGTTTTTTTCAGTTTTTGACCTGTAGGGGGTGCAGCTTTTAGGCTAGCAGCACCAAAATTTCAGGGATCTGTTGGGAGACTGATGATACCACCCAGGTTTGGTGTGGTTTGGTTCAGGGGGTTCAAAGTTATGGACTCCCGAAGGGGGTGTCCCCATCCCCCATTGTTTCCAATGGGAGCTAATAGAAGATGGGGCTACACCTTGTAGGGTACATAACTTTGGACCCCCTGAACTAAACTTCACCAACCCTGGGTAGTATCATCAGGAGAGACTCCTAAAGAAACCCTGAAAGTTTTGTGCTGCTAGCTTAACAATTTATTTATTTTATTTATCTGTTTATTGAATTTTTATACCGCCCCATCCCCAAAGGGCTCAAATTGAAATTGAACCCCTGACAGCAGGCACCCCCCAAATTTCCCCAGATTCTCCTTTTAAATCCACCCCCTTCAGCATGGATTTAAAGAGAGAATCTGAAGTCCCCAGTTTAAACATTGAAAGTGATGCTGTTCCAGGGTGAGGGAGAATCCACCCCAAAACAGCATCACTTTCAATGTTGTTTTAACTGGGGACCCCAGATTCTCCCTTTAAGGTGGATTTAAAAGGAGAATTGTAGTCGCGCCGCGAGGTCAGCGTAAGAACGAGACGAGACGCGGTGATTTCATCTGGTGGAGAGCGCCAGCAACGGGAGCGCGGGTGTCCGTGTTCCAAGCGACTCTCCCGCGTGCTGGTTCCTGGCACCTTTTATTATGATTCTAGCGGGGGCGTGTAGAAGGGCGGAACGGGGAATTCCGGGAGAGCTGTGGAGAGCGGAGACTGGATAGATCATCATGCGATGCATGATCTCACCTGGGCTGCTACGCGGCGGAGAGGGAGCATCAGCTGCCCTGGGCCTAATCCTCACCTGGGGGCAAAACCATTGTCCCTTTGTCCGGGACACCCGGTGGTTGTGAGCCAGGTAGTTCATGACCTGCGACTCATCGGGGGATGAGGGGTGGGGAAGCGGTGCGACCAGAAGGCCGTAGGAGCGCCGGTGTGCCAGCGCTCTACTTACGGTGCTGCTGGGTCAGCAGTGCATCCCTACAAGAATCTGGGCTCCCTAGTTTAAACACCATTTAAAGTGATGCTGTTTGGAGGTGGATTCAAGCATCACAGCGGCTGTCCATGGGTGTGTGTGTGTATGTGCAAAACTCAGATTTTGGACGAGGCTCCATTTTCCCTAGCTATGCCTCTGCCCGGAGGGGAGGGCAGAAGGGACTGCCAGCTGCCAGCTGGGAGCCCAGCTGGTGGGGGGGGCGGGGGGAAGGGCAGGGGAGTCTGCTGTCCCCGGCCTCGGAGAGCTGCTTTTATAAGTACTGAGGCCAGGGGCGAAGCTTGGGGAGGCATGGCTATGCCCCAGGGGCGGGTGGGGACATGGCCCCGCCCCCCAAACCCACCCTATTAAAAATCTATACCTACGTCACTGGTTCAAGAGCCCCATTTGGACCCTTGGACAAAAGAGGGCTGAATTGTCTGAGGCTCCTCTGGGGAAAGTTGAGCCAGGAAGGTAACATCTTGAATCTATATCTTATGCCTGAACCTGTTGCTGAGAGTCTACAGTTATTCTCTCGGTTGAGGAAGTAGGGTTTTGTTCTTTGGTTTCCCAGTTTGCTATTTTTACCTAAGTTACTCTGCATTTGTTTTAAATAAACTTTTTAACCTTTTCCAGTGTATTCTTTACTTCCATACTGGTGCCTTGGTGTGATACCAACTAAGCCACCAGCTACTTTACAAGACTGGAGAAGGAGCACTGGTTTCCAAGTTTGAGGCAGGGTAGACTTTGGCAACCAAGAGTACCCATGGGTTGAGAGGAACTTTTTGACAAGTGCCATCAAGTTCCAACTTAGCAAGGAATGCTGTCTCTAGCCATGGGTTGCCCTTATACAAACTGTTACCTTTGAAAATGATCTTGATCATATTATAACATTGCTAAATTTAATAAAGTTTACTTAAAAAAGAAAAAAAATTATCTTGATTTTCTTCCCGTGTAGCAAATAGCTGAACAGGTCTGCATGTGAGTAAGACCACAAGGACATCAGAAGAGAAACAGTTAAAATATCTGTTGTTTTGTTTCCTGGCCCAAGTCTGAGCAGGGTCTCTGAACATATGGCATTGAAAATTTAAAATGTGTGGGAGAACCATTCACGGAGTTATCATCACACAACATTTTGCCCCGATCCTCAAAGTGCCGTGTTCAATTAGATCATCTCAGCTGAATTTCAAATCACAAATCAAATCATTAAAATTATCAATTGACACTCGTGCTTTTCATGACAACCCGAACATAGAAATAACAATTCAAAGGAATGCTATAAACCTGTAGAATTCTGAGGTTTTCAGACAGGGAAAATGTGTAGACAGTGGGATACAGGAATTAAAAAGGAGGTGCAGCAACAGAAACATGGAGAATTTCCCTGTGAAATAACTGTCTGACTATTGAAAGGTTGAAATCTGACTGATAATGACGTGACTTGCAGCTTCAGAGGAGAACAAAAACAGCCAAGTTGTCTTTGTGTTTCTTCCCCCACCAGTCTGGTCTTAAGGGACGAAGAGCCTCTCAGAGCTCCACAGAAGCAGGTGTGGGGATATTTTAAGTCACAGCAAATCAGTTTAATTAAGTATTCCTTCAACTCGCGAACCTTTCCTTTTAACTAATGAAAGAAAACCCAAACAACCGCTGCTTCTCTTGGGCGAACAAAGGCTACAGAAAGATGTGGAAAACTTCATTTTACTTCAGAGGGAAGACAAAATTGCCCAGCCCTTCTTTATATGGCTCAAATATCTTTCAAATGCTAGATAGCCTTATGGATTACTGAAAATAACGTCAAAACTAATGGGAGTATCACAGGAGAAACCAACACTAAGTGTGCCTTTTTTGCTAAGATTTGTCTCTTTCCAAATTTATCTTTGGCTCTTCCAGGCGGCTGCACTCAGCCAAACAGAATGAATGGCATGTGGTCAAAGTAGCCCCATGAAATGGCTAAATGTCACACTTGCAAATCTATCATTCTGGCCCTTATCAGCCTCCAAATTCCCTGTTTGGATCTTTGGTTTCCTTATACAAATGAAATTCTTTATTTTTGTGCCATTTTCTGTTTCCTCGTGTTGAATTTTTCTCATATAAGATACATGTTTTCCAACACGTTTGGTGAGAGCCAGTACATGGTTATCTTCTCCATTTTATTCTCACAGTCACCTGTGAGTGAATTAGGCTGGCAGAAAATAAATGGCTCAAGGTCACCCAGCTTGCTGGGTGTAAATTCTAGATGACTAGGAAGCAGGGGTGTAGCTAGGGAAAATGGAGCCTGGGGCAGAATCTGAGTTTTCCGCCCTCCCATGGGTCCCAGCGCCACCCCCACACTGCCACACCCCCATGCTCCACTTACCTTAGTCAGTGGTGGGGCCTGGTGGGGCGAGGCTGGGCAGGGGTGTGCGCAGTGGCCTCTGTTGGGCCTGGCAGGGTGAGGCGAAGGGGAAGGAGGAGGGGTGTGAGAGGCAATTTTCTGCCCCTCGCATGACCCCAACGCCATCCACCTGGGGCACCTGTCCCCACCCAACCCCATGGTAGCTATGCCACTGCTAGGAAGGCAATGGCAAACCACCCTGTAAACATTGTCTAATAAACATCATGATATAACTTGACCCAGTGCTTGCAAAAAGGACCACCGTTAACTCTTTAAGGTCCCCTAGTGAGTTTCATGATGTTCAGGGATTTGCACCTGGGCCCCCTAAATTTATTGTTATTTAGATATTGACAACCGACTGTGGACTTATCCTAGTTGACAACAACCATTCATTCATTCATTCATTCATTCATTCATTCATTCATTCATTCATTCATTCATTCATTCATTCATTCATTCATTCATTCATTCATTTTATAATGCTTATATTCCACTTTTCTGCCCTCACAAGGACCACCAAGGCAGCTAATGACTTAAAACACACATGATAAAATCACATTCAAAAGGATTAAAATTAACTCTCCAACACACAGTGATAAAACTATTAAAAACAGAGTTAAAATACATCAAAAATATTGCCGCAAAAACATGTTTCTATCCATCCATTTTCACCTCACAACAACTTCCTGTGAGATAGGCTGGGTCGAGAGAGACAGTAATGGGCCCAAGGCCAACCAGCAAGCTTCAATGGCAAAACATGGATTTGCACCCTGAGCTCCCAGATTCTAGTTCACCTCTCAAACTGCTATACCATACTTGCTCTCCCTTTAAAATGCTCAGCAGACTGGCCGTGTAACTTACAGAGAAGTTTTCCGATGGGCAATTGCCCTGGAGGATCACAGGATGCCAGCAGTGAGAACTACCAGAAGCAAAAAGAACCACGTTTTGGTAGCTCTGATAGTGGGTCTAGGCTGATGGGTGGGTCTGTGCTGATGGGTGGGTCTGTGCTGAGTGGTCTATGCCTACTCCAGTTAGGAAAATTTCTGGAGATTTGGGGGCAATGTTTCAGGAAGGGAGCTCAGTGGGGATGTAATGCCATAGTGTTTTCCCTCCAAAGCTGCCATTTTCTCCAGGAGATCTGAACTTTGCAATCTGGAGATCAGTTATAATTACAGGAGTTCTCCAGGCTTCACATGGAGGTTGGCAACCAACTAAACCTGACTTGGTCTTGGGCCTCCTTTTACTTCCCAGTGCCCCCCCCCGCCCCCGTTGCCTTCAGGATCAGGTAAATGCATTCCCTAAGAAAGAATTATTTGTCTCCACAGCAAGATGATGGTAACTAATTGGTAACAAGTATTTCAAAACTAGGAGTTGCTTGCGGTCTTGTTTTTTTAAATCATCCCATATGAAGATGGTGTGGGAGACCACAGCTCCAATGAATTCCAGACCATTAAAAAAAAGTATTCGAGAAAAGAAACGCTTGGAGCAAGACAGAAGCAACACACAGTGGATTTTAATTTATGATCTCTGAATTATATGGTGGGAGGATCCAGGAGGATTAGTTTACAACAGAAATTATTGCAGGCAAATGTCAGTTAGTATTTCTAAATCACTCACTAATAGCTTAGTGTATGTCATACTCATTTCTTACGTACAGACAGACAAAACATCTTCTGCCTATTACTAGATCTTTAATGCGACTTTTTTTTTTGTTCCAAAGAACATGCTGGATTATTTATAGTTCTCTGAGTCACTGATTTTAAATCAAGCATTTCTTTTTAGGGATTTTTAAAACCATGCCTTGGGGGAAGGGAGAAAGAATTCCAATGTTTTCCAAAGCAAGCTTGTTTTGAGAACTGCAAAGATCTGAACTTCATAGAGATTTCCACAACTTGGTAACTTTCTTTGTTTTATATTACATGCATATCCACTTGAAATTTGTGGGGAAATGTAGCGGTTTTTAAAAAAGAGGAAAGGGACCAGTCCTTGGCCACAGTCTTTCTGTCTCCCCCTTCTCTGCATGGTCAACCTTCAATCACGGTCCACTCTACTGCCTGCACATGGAATATGCCACATGCAAGGTTGGCTACACAGAGGAGACCAGCTGGATTCTCCCCTAACAGTACAGTGCAGTAGTTCTCAACCTGGGGTACGTGCACCCCCAAAAGGTATGTGCCAGAGCATTTGGGGGTATGCAAAAACATATGTAATGGGTTTGTTAATATGGGGGTACAATTTTAGGGATATGGGTTACCAAGGGAACACAAGTGGGAAAAAAAGGTTGGGAACCACTGGTTTAGTGTAACCCTCAGCATATTTGCTCTGAAGTAGTTGCTGCTAAGTTAAATGTGTTTAGGACTGTGTTTAGGACTGCATCATTACCATACCAAAATCTTGGTAATTCGTCACTGAAGTGAGAACCAGTGTGGCCTAGTGGTTAAGGTGTCGTGTCAAAATCTAGGAGACCCAGAGCCAAATCCCAACTTTGCCATGGAAACAGGATGAGGATAAAACAGAGGAGAAGAGAATGATGTAAGCTGCACTGTGGATTCCCTCTGGTGGGGGAAAGGCAGTATATAAATGAAGTACATAAAAATAAACTAACATTGAAACAAGTTTACTTAAGCTCCTAGGGAAAAATTGCCACCGCAGATGCAACGAGAAGATGAGACTGAGGGGGACATGAGAAGAGGAGATTGAGGAGGAATGTGATTGCTCTCTTTAAGTATTTGAAGGGCTGTCACTTAGAGGAGGGCAGGGAGCTGTTCCTGTTGGCAGCAGAGGATAGGACTCGCAATAATGGGCATACATTACAAGGAGAAAGGTTCTGACCGGATAGCAGGGAAATTTTTTTTACAATAAGAGCTGTGCAACAGTGAAATCAACTATCTAGCGAGGCAGTAAGCTCCCCCTCACTGGGAGTTTTTAAGAAGCAGCTGGACAAACACTTGTCTGGGATTCTAGGCTGATCCTGCATTGGGTCGCAGTAGATGACCTATATAGCCCTTTCCAACTCTGTGGTTCTAACATACCTCTATCCTGAGGACTCTTCTATGTGTATCATTTTAAGGGCTAAACATTGCTTTTCCATCCTGGCTTGTTTTTAACGCTTTGGCTTGTTGTTTTGTTTCACTTGTGAGCCACCTTGAGGAGGTCTCTGGAGAGGCAGCATGGATATTTTCTAAATAAACAACATTCTCAATCTCCTATTAGGTTAGTGCTAACCAGATCCTCGTTGTGACCTAGATGGCCCAAGCTAGTCCAATGTTGCCCACTCTCAGAATTTAAGCCCTGGTTAGTCCTCGGATGGGAGATCCCCAAAGGAGGCTATGTAGAGGAAGGCAACGGGAGGCAACATCTCAAATTTCTTTCCTGGAAAACTCTATGGGGTAGCATTCACTGGGCTGTAAAACTTGATGGAACGTTACACTCAAACAGATCCTTGTGCAACCAGACCTTGATTTCAATTTTTTTCTTGGATTACTATAACCATAGCATGGCATTCTATGTGCTTTGGTGCTAGTTATTGCTGCTCAGGTCCCATTGTGACCAGGGTTGGCAAACACACACAAGCTCCAATTTCAGATTCTGACTAAATGGACAAACCTGGTTAGGTCAGCATTAACCACACTTTATAAAAGTGTGGATAGTATTCTGTGCCATGCTTACGCTCCTGAAACTCACAATTCAAAATCTCGAAACACTGCAAAAAGGCAAACACACCAACGGCAGAATGGTTTGAATTAAAATAGCATACACTAGAATTTCCCATCTTTGACCAACCAATTCTAAACACATTCACATAAAAAGAAATCCCATTCGTTTAATGAAACTTTCTTCCAAGGAGTTTTTGGATTGGGATCAAACATTAACATATACAAGAAACAAAAAGAAAAAGAACTTCATTATCTCCCCCCTGAAGTTAGATATAGTTGTGTGGATCTTATTTTTCATCGGGTATATAAACATACGTTTCGTACTCCAGGGACTAAGACTGTATCAAGGATAAAAGGATATAATTAGGTGGTTTTGTAAAATGCTCATTATTTCCCTGAAAGAACAATGAAGCAACTTTGTTTCATAGGCTAGGCAAATACAAAGTTGAGAAGCAATTCTTTGTAAACAATTACATTTAAATATTCACTTTATTTTAAAATACAAAAGTCCCTTGTAGGTTTTGCTGCTACAATTTGTTTATCCTAGCAGTCATAAATACCTGTAACTGGTATGTCATTGTAATGATGTCCTGCTTATTATCCTTTGCACAACAAGAATCTGCGTGTGTGTGTATCTGCATTTTTATCTGTTGTCTCTCTACTTTTAATGGTTTTGCTGCTTTTGTAGATTTCTTTTTTCCATCAAGCAGGTAATTTTGCTCTTTTGCTCGCATCTGGTTCATTTTTATTGATGTCATTTTATTATTTTATCATTTCTGACGATTTGTGTTGCCTCATGAATTGTTTGGTGAGGTATAAATCAACAGTTAAATATTTTATTCGTGCAACTGCTGCTCAGCCCGTGTTTGAGACGGGGAGCGTGGGATGAGGGAGGTGGAAATCTGACGGTTCTGACTCCACTGGACCCAAACAGTTTGATGTCGGAAATTAAAAATTCAAATGACAATCATTTCCTATTAGTTGACAAGTTGCACAGCTCACCTGGTCATTATTTATTTAATTTGCTTCCCAGCCTTTCCTCCATGAAGCACTCCTCAGATGATGAATAGGAAAGAACCAATAAAGAACCATCTGAGCATATGATCAATAAAACATTACATGAAGAGATTTTTATACTCTGCTTTCCTCAACCTTTAAGGATTTCAAAGGGGCTTACAAGCTCCTTTCCCTTCCTTTCCCCCAACAGACACCTTGTGAGATAGGTGGGGCTGAGAGAGTTCGGAGAGAACTGTGGGCTTTGGGGCACTTACTGCTTGCCTCGAGGTTCTCCCGGGGTATTCTGTTTACACAAGGCCAAAGTGGTCACTCAGTTCTGAAGTCTCAGGTCCATTCAACCTGGTCCATAACAACAGCTTTTATTTGAAAGGAAGGCACTTCTTGCAACCATCAGCATTAACTAAAGGGAGAACTAGAAACTGAAACCAAGAGCTCCACCCAGCAGGACCAAACTAAATCACATAGGTAATAGGGGAGGAGCAGAGTCTTTTTGCCTGCACCATTGCATTTTAAAGGGTTCTTGTTTAGAGTACACTCACACTTCCAATCCTTCAGAAATGGTGACCAGAACAGCCCATTTGGGAAGGCTGCCCCCCTGGCATCTGATAGTTCAATAGATCAGTCCTTTGCTTCCATGTTAGTCCTGTAACATTTTTTTAAAGCACCAAAAAAAAAGCCCTTCTGATCCTTTGGAAATGGTGACTGAGGAACAGGAAAAACTGCTGTTGGATGAGCTGGGGAAGGCAGGAAGAAGCAACAAAACGTGGATAAAGAATTATGCTTCACATTTAGCTGTTTTGCTTTACAGTGAAAAGCGAAGCAACAGGAAAGGTCATGCTTCGCCAGCATTTGGAACACAGCGCAGCGCCCCGCAGTAGCTTTGGAAAGGGGAAAAAACAATGCATAAAGGAAAATCTATGACAAAGGAAAGGTAAACTAGCTGCAAGGCAGGATGCAAGTGCATAAATAGCCTGTGACTGGCCCAAGGTCACCCAATAGGCTTCACATGTAGCAGTGTAGGGAAACAAACCCGGCTTGCCAGATTAGAGTCAGCTGCTCAAGTGGAGGAGTGGGGAATCAAACCCCTTTCTCCAATCAGAGTCCACCACTCTTAACCACTACACAACCACCGCCAGCACCACAACCAGAAAAAAACCAGAGTTCATAGATCAGTGGGTAAAGATTTTTTTTAAAGAAAGAAACCCAAAACCAACTTGCATCTTTGCAAATGTGTAGGGGGGAAAGCCTCTTCACCTGGCACTTAAAAGCTCCAGAGAGTAGCTGTCAGGTGAACAGATGCAGGGAGGAAAATAGGCACCACAGTAGAAAAGACCGTTCCAGTGGTAGCTGCCCATCAGGAAGCCGTGGGTATGCCTAGCCTCAGTTTAAAATCTTAGTCATCAAGCCAATTCATGTTTTTATATTGGTCCTGAGCTCTGTTCTAGGTGTTCACATCACTTCTGCTTTATGTTGGCTTGCTTCTGCAAAGTGATTTTTGTGCTACTTTCATATTCCTGCTGTTTATTCCTATTTTATATTGGTGTGCTGATCAGGTCTGAAACTGTTCAGCTGATTTATTTATTTCACTGCTGTGAGTTCAGCTGATTTATTAACTTAACTGCTGTGAGTTTATCCATTAATGTGTTCATTATTTATTCTTTTATAGCCCTTTAATAGGCATTGTAAGATCCATATACTACTTAGCTGCTTTCAGAATCTATGGACTGACAATGCTGTTTCCAATGACTTTGTCAAACAAACAATAAATGGGAGCAAATGGCCCTTCTGGGACTTCACCTGGAATTTGATCTGTGAAAACTTCATTGAAATGAAAGAGCTCTTGGGTAACTTCTGTACCCAGGAGAAATCTTCCAGGTCCACTGTGTATTCATCCAACCCCACCCATCCTTAAGTGTGCTATACATCTATCACACTGGTGAATATTAACTCTCTGGCGCACCACCAATCCTCTTATTTCCCCCCCTGAAGTGTATGAAATGCACTATCTCTTTGCCCAAGACTAAGAGATCCTTTGCTTATCATGTTCGGTTCTTGGCACCAAAGACCAAAAAGGATGCCGATAGCTTGGAAACCATTCAGAGGCCAACTTGTGAAGGTGATAAAGGCTCCTAAAACACTAACAATATTTATTCCAGTTATGAACTATCATGAGTCAGAGCTCCCTTCTTCAGACACAACTGGAAGAAAGAAGACAAAACACATTAGAAAGATGCAGTTGAGTATTTTTGACCTAAGAGCAATATGGTTCAAGGGGATGTTATTGAAAGTTGTCAAAAGCTGAAGAACAATGTACACCTCTGTCTCTGTTCCTCTGCAATAAAGGAAGTTTATGGGGTGCAGGAAGAGCAGACTTCATCTATTTCATGCCGTCCTGGCTGATGAAACCCACTTCTCAAGACTCCGTTGGCTCATCATCCGCAGTATTAACTAGTGGAAGTTTGATTTGTAATGAAAGGTTTATGTCAGTTGCATAGATTTCTGGAGGACAGCCCATGTGTGGGAAGTGCTTTTAAATCTTTAATTGCAACAGTGTTCCCAGATAGCTAGTCAGCAAACAGATTTGGGATATGTACACGGTAATGTTGCATTTTATCTTCTCCACTCAGAGCCAATTCGTAGGCTTGTTTGCTTCCAAATCCAAGTGTTGTCAAGGGAGTGCCCTCGTTTCAACATTCAAAAGCAACCTCAGCCCTAAGGATTGCAAAAAATAATTCTTTAAAGTTCAGCAATAGTATGCATGTGTGTTTGCACACACACAGGTTAACTTGGAAAGTCTCTACCAGTAAAAGAAAGCCTTGGACCTTCCAAAGAACAAGATGTAATGTTGCCTCTTTAGAGGAGGAAAGCAAAAATACAAGTCAGTTTTCCACAATGCAGCGTGCCTGTGCCACAGAGAGAAACACACTTCATCATGACATGCCTATGAAGGTGCCCGCCATAGATGAGAGTAGAACATTAGGAGCCAAAATTACCAGACCATGGCCACACAGCCTGGAAAACCCGCAACAGCCAATGCATATGTGTTTATAAAAGCAGCACACAAGGAACAAACCCTCCCCCCTAAATGGGAAAGGAATTCTGAAAGGTTCGAGTGAAAAAAAGTGTATGGGATTTTTTAAAAAGATGTGAATTAAAAATTGTAACGTTAGCAAACGATGCAACCTTCTTCTTTTTTTAAAAAAAAAAGCAGTTTTCCATGAACTGCATTTTCCTGACATCTTGTGCCTACCAAGGTCTGTAGAGATTTCATGTTTTGCCACACTCAGCACTTCGAAGGTCAAAGGGGTCAAGGTACCAGTATTCCCAATAGACATCTAATAGTTCATCCAGAACAATCAAGTTCCTGGCTGCCCCACCCTGCTCATTATCAAGCTGACACTGGGGTAAGGGAATTAGCCCCTGTGTCTTTAAAGTAAAGATTCAAAGCCAGAAAGATTAATTAGAGAGATTAGCTAGCTTTAATAGTTCTCTGTTCTAAATCTTTTAAACTGTGGCCTTCTCCTCTTTGCAAAAAAAATAAAATAAAAAATATGTTTTTTTAAAAGTCCATAAGCGTGCTTCCATTTTCAATTAGGCATTTTTATAGTACGTGAGTTTAACCTCCTTGCTTACTAAATTAATCATTTCTGTGGCATATTAAAGCTTGTTTCACAGTCCTCTGGCTAGTGAGGTAGGTTGTTTTTATAGGTGAGGTGTGAAAAAATCCTAAGACAGCCCAACAGCTCAACACTGAGTTGGGATTTAATTCCTAAACGGTTTAGGCCTAAACTTATCAAGATTTTCTGTGGCTCTGAGCGGATGACACTAAAATTGCACAGTTGAAGTGTGAGATTAGGACTGGCATCTGTGGTTTGGGAGGATTCCTGCTGAGTTGGAGGTGGCACCTGGGGAAATTAGTGAGTTATTTTTGTGGAGGGGATGCAATGCCATATAGTCTTCCTTCCAAAGTTCCCCCGGGGGATTGATCTCCTTATTTGTTTGTTTGTTCGTTTATGAGATTTACTATACTGCCCACCCCCGAAGAGCTCTGGGCGGTGTACAACAGATAAAATACCATTAAAAACATATAATTACAATATAATAATTAAAACCAAAAATAATCTAACACAGCAGGAACAAGTAACCCAACAGCAGGTGGCAACTCAGAGAAAGACATCCTACTGGGGCACAACAATAGTGTCAACCAAATGTGATGGTATACAGGGGATGGTGGGGGGCGGCCAGCCTCCCCAAAAGCCTGGTGGAACAACTCTGTTTTACAGGCCCTACGGAACTGTCCAAGGTCCTGCAGGGTCCTGATGGCCGGAGGAAGGGCGTTCGACCCAGCAGGGGCCAAGGCGGTAAAGGCCTTGGCCCGGATGGAGGCTAGTCGCATCACTGAGGGGCCAGAGACCACCAGTAAATTTAGTATAGAGACATGTTGTAACCCTGGGAAAACTCCAATCCCCACCTTGAGGTTGCTAACCTAAAATGTGAGATATGTATTTTGGCTCTGAAAAGCATGTTCAGAAGGGTTGGATCTACAGTTGAGCTATAATGCTGAGGAAGAGGGGAGTTAATTCTTAACCCCTGTGTGATTTCCCAGTTTGAAAGTGCCCTCCAGGACTGGTTTTACTTGTTCGAAAAGAAGAAGAAGAAGAAGAGTTTGATTTATATCCCCCCTTTCTCTCCTGCAGGAGACTCAAAGGGGCTGACAATCTCCTTGCCCTTCCCCCCTCACAACAAACACCCTGTGAGGTGGGTGGGGCTGAGAGAGCTCCGAGAAGCTATGACTAGCCCAAGGTCACCCAGCTGGCGTGTGTGGGAGTGTACAGGCTAATCTGAATTCCCCAGATAAGCCTCCACAACTCAAGTGGCAGAGCTGGGAATCAAACCCTGTTCCTCCAGATCAGAATGCACCAGCTCTTAGCCACTACGCCACTGCTGCTCCCCTTTCTCTCCTGTAAGGAGACTCAAAGGGGATAAACAAACTCCTTTCCCTTCCCCCCTCACAACAAACCCCCTGTGAGGTAGGTGGGGCTAAGAGAGCTTCAAAAAGCTGTGACTAAGCCAAGGTCACCCAGTTGACATGTTTTGGAGTACACAGGCTAATCTTAGTTATAAGCTTCCACAGCTCAAGTGGCAGAGCGGGAATCAAACCCGGTTCTCCAGATTAGAGTGCATGTGCTCTTAACCACTATGCCACTGCTGCTCCCACTTGAATCTGGAAAGGTAATAGCTACCTATTGTATCTTTTTTCTCTACCTTGGAGATTTTCTGTTATGATGATGGTTTTTTATTGTAACGGCAGATGCATTAAGAAAGAAAGAAAGAAAGAAAGAAAGAAAGAAAGAAAGAAAGAAAGAAAGAAAGAAAGAAAGAAAGAAAGAAAGAAAGAAAGAAAGAAAGAAAGAAAGAAAGAAAGAAAGAAAGAAAGAAAGAAAGAAAGAAAGAAAGAAATCTTCATAAACCTGGGGCTGGATATCTTGGATCAAAAGCTAAGAAGAAAATCTTGGATCTTTCTCCATTTTTAAAGCAGTTATACAGGGCTCCACACATACCCATATTGTTCTTGTGATCTAAATCATATCTGCAAAAACTGGGCGGAATATAAGGTAAAATCAGCTTCAAGTGGGAGGGTGATATAGATCAGGAAAAAGATGCGAGGGGAAAGGCTGGACACCCTCTCTCCTAGGACCTCTACTCCAGTCAAATACCATACCCCTGCCTCCAAGACTGCATTATTGTAAATAAAAAAATTTAAAAGATCAGTCAGCAATTTCCTACATTACACGCAATTTGGCTCTAAAACTTTCCCTGAACCACAGATCAGTCTATCTCCAGATCTCTATTCCCAACATTTCTCAAGTTAATTTCCTTTGAAAGGGAACTATGAAATTACTGTTTAAGCTGTGCTGCTATTCAATGTCTTTAGAAACATACATGATATTCTGGGCACTAGCCATAGGAAAATGATGTAAAGGGGACGGGAGCTGCCAAATTACAATGTCTTTTGAGCCCGACTGCTAATTTTGGGCCAAGATCCAAAGATCTGTTCAACTAGTTCTGTACGCCCAAGGGTGCTTTGGACTTGTGAATAGGAACCCTCTGTGTTGCACGACGCGAGAATCTTGAAACCGAGGGAAATTGCAAAAAGAGCTTGATGTAATAATGACACAAGACTTCCAGGTTCAAACACCAACACAAAACATCCATCCACTGAGCACAAGCCCTTGAGCTCTGGATCCTGGCCTTTGTGTGTGTACGTGTGTGCGTAAATCCTTGTACTTCTCTCTTTGATGGTTTTATACATATTCCAGCAATGTGTTATTTGAATGTGTTATTTGAAATTTTATGGAGGGAGAAATAAATCAAAATCACCTAGCACAAGATTGTATTCATTATATTACTAGCAGCCCAATAATATGTGTGTTTATTTAGAAGGGAGCCCTACACGTTGGCACATGCAGCCGCCTTACACTGAGTCAGACCCCTGGTCTTTCAAGGGTCAGTAGTGTGGGCCCCCAATGGGATGTACAGGGGTGCCATGATGCCCATCAACATATTTCCTAGTGCCTATCAAATGTTTTCAGAAAATGGGCAAGCAGTGACGTAGGTATAGATTTTTTATGGGGTGGGTTCGGTGATTGAGGGCTTTCCGGGTGTTCCATTCCATGCATTGTTTCAAGCAAGCCAGACATGTAATGGGAGGGGTTTGAACCCGAGAAACCCCCCTTTTACCTACGTCCCTGTGGGCACGGCTAGATGGGACTTTTGCCGTTAATTGGTCATTGGAGATTTGATAGGCTGTGCAGGTTTTTAGAAACATTGATTTGGCAACAGGTACCACTAGGGGTGTGCACAATTTTCTTCTGGTATTTTTCAGGTCTGGGTTTAATAGACCAATTTTTTTGAAAAATCTGAAAAAAGGCGAAACCTGTATGGGGGTTTTCCCTGGCTTTTAAAAGAAATTTGCACAGCTGAATGCTGATTCTGGCCTGCCGGCCGGTAAGTATAACAGAGAGGGGAGAGGGGAGGTGGGAGGGAGGGATGGGAAAGAAGGGTTCTCCCCATCTTTTGTTTTTTAATTGTGCAAGGCTGAAGCAGCCCGAAAAATGTTGAAAAAGTTCAGCATTATTCAGGATTCACTTTTTGGCTCTTTTTAGTCAGTGTCATTTTTTTCAGGAGAAAAACCACCCGAAAAAATACCAATAAGGTATTTTGGGTTTTTTTTTCAGCTTTGCCAAATGCCCACCCTAGCTAAACCACAACACAAGGACCTTCACTGTGTGATTGAAAATAAGCTGTGGTAGACATTTTATGTGTGGCTCCTCCTCTTGCAGCAGCCATTTTGAGACAGCCATTTTGTGACTGAGTCTACCACAGTGTGTCAGAATTCCAAAGGTGCCCACAGTTTCAAAACAGTTGAAGACCTCTCATCTGTTCTCACTGGCCACAACTCTGCTGGGTTTCACATCACCTATTCTGACTTTTTTACCTAGAGATTTCCAGGAACTCAACTGTGGCTTTCTGTGCGCCCATAAAAAGCTCTACTGTTGAGCCACGACCATTAATACTGTGAGCCACGACCATTAATACTGTGTTCAGTGAAGCTTTCTCCCATGGCAGCTTTCATGGGGACGACTTTATGAAGAAGGGGGGTATATAATGAGAACACTAACCCCCAAGCCCCACAAGACTAGTAGAAATACTTTTTGCCAGAGCCATGACTTTCTCCACAGACCCTTCTGGTCTGGCATCGAGAACAAGATTTGGTTCTGGTGCTTCCAGTTACTGATCTTTACTTTGGGAGTTTGGTTTAGCAGTTAGGTCTCTTGCAAATATTAAGACAAGAAGCATGTTTTTTTTTTTTTTTTTTTTTTTTTTTTTTTTTTTTTTTTTTTTTTTTTTTTTTTTTTTTTTTTTTTTTGTTTTTTTTTTTTTTTTTTTTTTTTGTTTTTTTTTTTTTTTTTTTTTTTTTTTTTTTTTTTTTTTTTTTTTTTTTTTTTTTTTTTTTTTTTTTTTTTTTTTTTTTTTTTTTTTTTCTTTTTTGTGACTTAAATTATTGAAGACTCTTTAAAAGCCCTTTTAAGTGACATTTTATAAAACACTATTAAAAAAGAAGAGAATGAATTCTTTAAAATAATAGTATGCAAGAAATAGAACGTGCAACTTATAATGCACAGCCCATATGAGGCTTTTGAGTAATTTTGTACAGTGTGTTGAGGTCTGCAAAATTCTACATTTCTTTCAACACGTACAAGTTTCCACACCTCATGACCCCCAAACATAATTTCGCTTAAAAACTCAGAAACTGAAGTTACCTACTGACCAGGAATTCATGTTAATCATCTGCTCCTTAGCACTACTTCATAACATTTAAATACATCTGCATATTGTTAAATCCTCAACCTTTTGCAGAAACTAAAGGACATCTAATTTCACAGCCACAAAGTTGCTTGGTGGAAAGGTGACCCTTCATATGCTGTTTTTCTTTGTTTTGGAAACACACTGGAGCAAAACTGGCTAAAAAATAAACAGGGGCTCCCTTAAATTCAGGCAAAGCAATGCTCCTCTAGCTCCTGCAGGGGAAGGGAGAGGATAGGTGGCTGGATGCACCCACCATGTGACCGGGGCTCCCCCCTCTCAGTCCCCCCCCCCACAACACCAATGGTTTTAAAACCTCAGTAAAATCATGAGCCAGGGAGGGCATAAGCACTGGGAAATACCTCACAACCCTCCAGGATAAGCTATTAGGGGTGAAAGCAATCAGTTTCCCCATTTTTCTTCCCATCCCTGTAATACATGACACTCAACATTCTGAAGACAATGAGCATGCTCAGTACTGAACAGATCTATTGGAGTGGGATATACCTTCTCCCCTTAACCCACTTTGCCATGTTCAGTTACTGGTAACTAGCTAGAAGGAGAATTTAAAACAAGGGGTTTTGTATTTTAAGAAGAAGCTACTATTCTTTGCATAGAAAACCTTCGTGGGGGGGAGGGGGGTCATGAGAGATGATGTACCCACAGATCCTGCTGAGGGGCAAACTGGAAGTTTACTGGTATTCAGTTTAGAGGCTCTAAATGTGTCTTTACAGGAGCAAATCACTGGCCAAAACAACAAATTTCATGTATTTTTTCCTGTTCTGTCTTCATGCCTGAACAAATCTTCCAAGACCACTCATTCTCTAGGCCTAAAATCACATGCAGTTTTGAATGATCATTTGGGAATTCTTTGTCACTTCAGTTCATGGGAACTCACTTCAGTTCAGTTCAACCATTGACAGGTTATTTTTCACTATTTAAATGTCATCCAACTAGTACAAGAAAAGTCACTCCCACACTTCCCTCCCCTGGATGCTGACCCCAAGAATTTTTCAACATGGATGCAATCCCATAACATGACGTATTACTCTGCCATTCTGCATTAGTTCTCTGCCTGCTCTTCCACAACCCCAAGCAATTTCACCTTGGATCTAACAGTCAAACCATACTTATCAGTGGTCTGATAGCTTCTGATTTACTTTAAGGGTAAAATAAAAACAATGCCCCTCCTCCTACACACACACACACACACACACACACACACCATTAATGGACCGATTTGATTCAAACCCATGGCACCATGGCAAATAAATTTCTCTCTTTACTGTTTCCCCAACTTGAGAAAACAAACAAACCCACAACAATCCTGGCAGGGAAAAAGAATTTAAATGCAGGATTTTAATCTGGGGATGTACACAGAGGAGAAGTTAATTCCATCCTACCCCAGCTGTACAACCTTAGCCCGAATGTCCTTCACCTTGGCTCATTTTTACCATTAAAGTAAACGTTAAGGGATCCAGCCGTGTACCTCTAGTCTAATTTACAATTTGCCCCCAAGGCGAGCACTCTTGGCAAAACTTCAACTCGACAACGTCAGTTTCTTTTTTGTGCAAAATATTATGTACTCCAGCAATGTTTCACAAACTAAAACTCATTTTCAATGTACTCAGGCTTGGGATATGAAGGGAGGCAGTTTCCAGCTATATGACCACATGCCAGGAAGAAAGCAAGGTGCCAGTTTGGCTTCTATTGTATATTTTCCCTAGTTGGAGCACATCCGCGGGAATGCTTAGCTAGTGTCAGGGGAGCTGCTGCACTCATGTTTTCTTTGCTAAACTTGTTCAATAAATGATCTCAGGTGAAAGGTGGTTGTTTGGGGAGGAGGGTTTTTTGGCAGTGTGAGGCAAGGGTGGAAGAATCGGGGGACTGAAGGAAGTATTCCCTATTGAAATGGTCTCTTTTTCATATGCATGTGAACTTGAATGTGTAAGCAAGAAGATCTTCAAAAACAGGTTTTTCTGACCCTCCCCCCACACTCTCATGCCTCATTTCATTTATCATTCATACACCTTCCATAAAAGTTCAAGCTGCTAATTCCTTCTTCAAGCCTAGGAGAGTGGGGGTCACTGCTTAAAACCCATCCAAACCCCAACAAGAAGAAAATACTGGTGTACAACTTTATGGTGGGAAATGGTGGCTGGTGGACAAAGCATAAGCTTCGGACTGGGTACATTTGTTTACAGGTGATATGAAAAATAACACAGAACGCCTAAAAATGGTACAAACCTACCTTCCCACATGGCTCTCAACTGGTTTACAAAACCTGATACTAGAACATTTAAAACTGTGTTTCTATTGTACATGTTGAGTAACAGTGTGAGAAGCTCAAAAGTGTTTAAGACCATTGATGTGATGAATCCAGCAGGCCTAATGCAAGAAACTATCAGATACAAATTAGATGAGATGCTAGAAAAATCTCAGAATGGACTTCCAGTGCATTTTTAACTGCTAAACAGCAGCCAAATCCCCTGCTCACTGTTGGATACAGGGATGGGATCATTTCCACCTGTTCTCTTGTTGGGAGAAAAATTCAGATGTGAGTGTGTGTTCCTCAAACAGTAGCTCTGGGAGACTATCTGAAGTTGAGGAGGGTAGAGGAGAGGTTGGTTTTTATACTCTGCCTTTTTCTACCTTTAAGGAGTTTCAAAGTGACTTACAATCACCTTTCCTGCCCCTCCCCACAACAGACACCTTGTGAGATAGGTAGGGCAGCAGAAAGAGTTCTGAGAGATCTATGACTAGTTCAAGGTCACCCAACATGCTTCTTGTGGAGGACTGGGGAAAACAAATGTTGACCAGATCAGAGTCTGCTGCTCATGTGAATCAAACCCTGTTCTCCAGATTAGTTTTTTGCACTTCACCCCTACACCATGCTGGCTTTCAGAGTGCGGAGAAGGCAGTTCACTCATTTCTTCTATGCTGCAGCTCTGATTCTGACTGAGGGGGCTGTTGCTGCTATTTCTCAAATTTAAAAAAAAAAAGGTCTACAGATTTTTCTAGCATCACATCTAATGACCAGTATGCTGATCCACCATACAAAGTTCTAAGAATTGCTGAACAAATGAAGGCTAAAATTTGAAATAATGAAGACGAACATTCTAAATGGTGCATGTGTGTATCTGAACATGCAGTCTAAGCAATTTTTAACACAACAGCTCAAAGGCTCAAGGACCCTCCCTCTCCCCAAACTCCAGAACCAGAGATATTATCAAAAGTCCTCCCAGAGTTATGAAAAAATATATACTTTTTTTAATGAAGGAGCCCAATATATTTTAGGAAAAATCTCTTCTTTTGGGAATGCCCTATTATGAGCATTTGGAAACCCAATTCTCTGTGAACCCACAAATCATTTTGAGACCTTCCATTTTGGTTTGCTGCTTTTTTGCAATGTGACTAAGCAGAAATCCAGCTAATCTCTATCTCATGGTGAGAAATGCAGCCCAGGGCCTGAAACGCTCTGGTCAAAACCTAACATTTGGTAATCTTGCTGCTGCATTTTGTATTTCCAAACATCTGAAAAACTTCAAGGGGCCAGAGATGATGACTGCTACCTCCTCCGAAAAAAAATGCTGGAAAGAAAACAACCTCCCTCCCCCTTTTTTTCATTTTTCAGCTCTTTTCTCTGTCACTTTAGAAGCTGGGGGGGGGGGAGGAATGACCCATTGTCACTTTTTTTTGAAGAGAAAGGTAAAGCATCACAAACCCCGTCTGTCCAGCAGAAAGTCGCCCGTCACAGGCTGGTGGGCAGGTTGGTCTCGGCCCCAGAGCCCATCAGAAGTGTCTGTCATGGGGCTCTTGTCACATTGTGCAAATGGGAGAAACCATTACACATGCACGGGTTATCCTTTTCTTCCCCCCCTCCCCGCAAAGGAAAGATGGAAAGATAAGAGACGAAGATCAACAACACCGTCGGCACGCCAAGTCGAATTTGTTTGTACTTTCACAATGTCATGCAAAGCTATGTTTTAAATATTATTAAATATCTGGCTGCGGGATCTTAAAAGATTAATATGCTAGACTATTTTTCAAGCGGGGAAAACATGTCTCCCTCAATAGCAACCGACTCTTCCTTTTAAAACACACTACGGACCCTGCTCTGTATCTTCATGCCAGTTGCAAAGCAAGACAAATATCAAGCTGGCAGCTGGTCACTGTGAAGTTTCAAGTGATAAATTTGTTCTCAGACATTGTTAGAAGGGGAGGACTATGCAACATTTCTTTGTACAAAGTACACAACTACTTCAGAGGGTGGCAGTAGCTAGCTAAGCTAGGCAGGTAACTTTCCATATCCTTCAGCATCTGCCTCTTTGTTTACCCAGAATGCAACTCTTAGGAGATCCTTCCTTCTGGTTAATTTTGCTGTTTTCCTGGCTAATTTTGCTGTTCCCCTCTTCTCTCTCTAACCACAACAAGGACACGTTGTGTTCTCTGCAATCCTTCTGCATCCTTGCTGAGATGGATAGATCCTTTTACATTGCCTTTCTTGCCCAGTATGAAACTCCTTCACAATAAAGGACTTCTGTTTCTTTTCTAAAGGAAAGAGCCTTGCATGAATTTCATTGCAAGGACAGCAGCCTCCTTTCTTAGCACAACTGAAGCACTAAACTAACAACTTACTGTCAAATACTGTCAAAAAGATTCTGACGCAGTTATGTGTACCATGTCATCCAGATTGCTTTTGTGTGGTGTTTTATTAAAGGGTATATCAGTAAATGGGGTTAGGGGATATTTATACAGGACTGAAAGTTGCACAGCCTTGCCCATGCTCCAATCTTTGAATTAGTTATAGAAATTATCCAAATTAGACCAGAATTTTTAAAGAGAAAAGCAGTGCAGAGTGAATTTCTGAGATAAGGAAAAGATGGAACTGGGAAAGATGCTCTTCCCCAGCATTGTTAATTATGACCTTTCTTGTAAGGATATAATTAAAATAAAGATTATGAAGCAACCTTACAAATCAAATGATCAGGAGGACACTTTGAGCAAACAGAAGGTGGGGAGGTTAAAATCCAGAAAGGTTAAGTGCCTCACTCAAGGTTAGGCAACTGGTAAGTGGCAGACTGCCTAACATCTGTGCCCTGCCCACACTGAAGCTCATATTTCCACTTCCTGAAGTCACAATCCCCCAAAGTCACCTTCCAAGCCTTCAAGGTTCTCCTCATTTTCCAACAGCTGAAAGCTCAGGTACATATTGTCCCTCTCAACTGCTGACTGACGTTCTCTGCTGGGCAAATTAAAGCTCAATGGTTCATCTTGTTTTATGATATGTATGATAGGCCATATGGTGCCAAAATAAACTCTCGGGGTGTTGAGAAGAGGGGAGGAGAAATAGGGGAAGAGATTTCCTTCAGAGATGCCATCACAAAAGCCATTTCAGGAGCAGGCAATGACTTTGACAGGCAGAGAACAGTTAACAGTGTTAAACATTTATACAGCACTTTAGACCTATCCAAGTACTTGGCTTCCGTTATACTGATAAATTGCTGAGTCTGCACTCAAATGCAGATTTGACAAAATTCAGCTGGAGCTCAATAAAGATTGGAGCAGCCAGCTCACTGCAGGAAGTATTTGCCTCATTTTAAAAGGTCGTAATATGCTGTCCAGTTTATTTTGTCCCAAAATTAGTACAGCCAGTCTTGTTTGTTTGAGACATTTATCCGTTTTAGTTTATTAATATATACACATACAGAACAAAAAATCAACTACACACTAATACAAACAAAAGAACCACAAAGTAACCTCATATCCAGTGTAAAAGATGATATCATCGTTATGCTAACAAAAAACGAGACACACGCAGCAAAAAAAGAAAAAAGGGCTGTGTGTGCTTCCTTCTAAAACGGCTGACACATTACATATTCATTTATCTAAAATAAACAAATAAATATCCTCTGACGTAATTTTTAATATCTTATTCAGAATTTTCATGTAAGGCCCTGCTTTCCTTATTGAGCTATTCTCTTGAAATTCCATTAAATAAATGATAAAACTGTTCCAAATCATCTTTATGTCATCTTTCTTTTTACTTCCCTGAATTAATCTAATCTTATTTGTTAGAGGAGCCGTGTGGCGTAGTGGTTAAGTGTGGCGTAGTGGTTAACTTCTTCTGCACGTTGATTATAACACTTCATGCATCTGACAAATCTGCAGTTAGAGTTACTCACTTCAAAGTGAGTCTGGATTTCTTCTGGAATCACAGCTGATCTCCAGTCATGGAATTATTTGCCTTGGGGGAAATGACATCTTCAGAGGGTGAAGTCCACTGTATACCATACAAACTTGAAACTATAGCATACCATAGCATATAGAAAAAAATGAAAGTCCTAGAGTGACAATACACCCTTCTCAGTCATCCTCAGGAATTCCCATCCTGAAGATGACAATCCTAGCTGGTTCTGGCTCACAAAAATTTATGCTACACTAAATGTGTTAGCTTTTCAGGCGATTGTGTCATTATGCTATTGTAACTGTAATCCTTGCGACTGCGCTGTAATGTAGATAATTATCACTGCCTACATTTCACTGATGGGGGTGGAGTGGAGAATGAATGAGAGAATGGTTTGCCTAAGGGCACCTGATGAACTCCTGACAGAGGTCTGAGGGCTTGCTGATTCATAGTTCATTAATTTATTAAAGCCCTTTTATAATGCATTTATTCACCTTAAAGCAAACCCAATGTTAATGTTATGTTAACAAAACATAAAGGGTTTTTTTACAATAGCAAATAAAACAGCCCTATCCTTCAATAATGCTGACCACCAACAAGCAAATTATTAATTTAGATTAAAGGCCCCTTGAATAAGATCATTTTAAATGGCTGGAGGGAAGCAGGGAAAGTAAGTGAAGCCTGGACCTCCACTGGTAGGATTCATCCAGAGCTCTGGAGTAATCATTGAAAAAGCCCTGGAATGGGCTGCCCTGGTCCTCAAGTTCCTACAGGAGGGTATGGAGAAAAAAAGTTGGCATGGATAGTGACAGAGAGAAGTGGTCCTTCAGTTATATGGGTCCCTGGCCATATGAGGTTCTCAAGGTTAAAAACAGTCACTTAAATGGAGCCCAGAAATAATCAGCCTGTTTGAATATTTAAAAACGATTGCAATCCTATTGACTGTAGCAAAATTACTGATCGAAAGATTGGTTGGCCACATCTACCGAAGACTAACTCGATTACTCAAAACTTACTTCACATACAAATCTGAATCCAAATGGAGGACTCAATTGAATGCCAGATTAGTGCAAGGCTGCTCCTACGCGAAAACAGCATAATCTGTTTTTCTTCCTCTGCAGATGGAGAATACTGCCCCAAATTAATGCACTTCAACCCCCATCCAACAGGTGAGCAACAGAACTTCCAACAGGTGAGCAACAGAACTCTGGAATTTTGACAGAAAATGATGAACACCATCCCAAAATGCCTGCAGCAGGAAGTGAAGTTAAGCCCAAAATGGCTGCCATGGGAGGCAGGATCAACTATGATCCTCTGTCCGTTTAACTTTATACAAATCCTACAATGTCTATTTCTGCTGAAGGAGGCCCATGTTTGCTAGGGCAAGTTCGATTTGGGTCAAACTAAAATGTTATGCAAATTAATAATTCAGCAAAATTTCAGAATGTGAATCTTTAAATGAAAAAGGCAATGTTTTGTTTTTAAGTTTTAAAGAAAGGGATGCTTTTTTAAAAAAAGGTAACCCACGGCTTTTCTTGATTCAGACAATAGTTTTAAGCAACTATAAAACTTCTGGTAATAAATATAAATTCATATTAAGCAAATTGTTCAATAGCATTGACAAATAGAAGCGTTACAGAAATTTTTAATTCCATTCCCCAACAAAAGCATCTCAGTGCTAATGGAATAGGATTCTGAGAATATGTATAGCACAGATGTTACATGCATTGAGGTAAGTGCTAAAACATACTCTAATTGTTAAGCAAAGTTGGAGTCTAATACAAATACAACATTTTTGAAAAGGAACTTGGCACACACTTTTCAAAATATACAAATGGGATACAACTGTGGGTAGA
Source organism: Sphaerodactylus townsendi (assembly GCF_021028975.2). NCBI lineage: Eukaryota > Metazoa > Chordata > Lepidosauria > Squamata > Sphaerodactylidae > Sphaerodactylus > Sphaerodactylus townsendi. Next base: position 2,955,648 of record NC_059436.1, read on the forward strand.
TGTTAGAGATTAGAAGAAGACATGGAGAAGGATCCAGTGAAATGCCGATGTTCCAAAACTCAACTCTAGCAAGTGCTGTCACAAACACAAGCCCATAAGAATGACAGCCCTGAGATTCCTAAACCCACAATGCACGACCAGGATAGTGTATTACATTTCTGCCTTGTTCAAAGAGGGAGTGTACAGCCAATCCCATGTGGTGGTCAGTAGCCCTGCTGATATATGAGGATGCTCTAACATATTGCCCATAGTCCTCACTTGTGGGGAGATGGTAGGAATTAAGGAAGAAAGCAAAGATAACTTCATACTGGGAAATATCTTTAATTTTTAAAGCCAAAAAGAAAAAAAAAAGAAAGAAATTAACATTTCACAAGCTTTCCCTTGCAGGCCATGATGCTCCTCCTTCCACATCAAAAATTCATAAGGGGAATCGGCATTCTTTGCCAAACGGGTCCCCGAGGTGTCATAGACCTTGTCGGAAAGAGAGGCTATAAATATCGAATTGTACACCTCATGGGAAGAAAGTACTGGAGACTCAGCTTCAAAACCACAGCCTGGCCCCGAGGGAGCTTCACTTCAGACTAAGGTCCAGTGTGGCAAGGAAATGGGTCAAGTGTGTCGATTTCTAGACAGCTGACCTCTGACCCCTTTAATGAGGGCTGGGCTCCACCTCTTTGACACTCACACTGCCCTGCCTGGCACCAACTTTCCAAGCTCCTTAGAAGAAGGGGGAGGGGAGAGAGAAGAGAAAACCTGCCAATTTTTTTCCTGCAATACTGCCATTGGAAAGGTGCTTGGGCTGTTAGTGTATATTACTACTGTGGTTCTATGGACCTGTGATCGTTAATCATTAAACCCTTCCTCCCCCCCCCCTCAAATTACCATTAATAATTTTAGCATAACCTATGGTAACTGTAATTTATTTATTTGTTGGTTGGTTAATCTATAAAATCCAGCTATTGAGCTACACAGCTAATAGCCAAAAAAATCAAAAATCTTTTGCATACAACTTGTAAAAACTTGTTCCAACTGCATTCATTTAAGCAAATTTCCAAGCTGTTCCAAAGCCATTTCAATAATTACAATGTTGTCCATTTGGCCAACCCACTTGGACAAACACACAGGGAAGTGAGTTAGGAAGAGGAATATTTCAAGCTGAATAGACTTTTCAGATTTTAAACCATATGGCAACTATTGTTTGGCGTGAGGGACCCCACAACAGTGATGAGAATTTTAAAATCACATCAAGCACACTAAGGGCTGGATTGAACCAGCTTTTTCATTCAGCCTTGTTCAGTTACTCTTCAGACTACAGCCCACATCCCACAAGGTTTTTGTACTTACAGGCCCCATCATTCCTAGGATCAGTTGGTGCTGATCTTACCTTTAAGGCCCTACTGAACCTCAGATCTACATACTTTAAGGACTGAATTTTCTATATGAACCCATGGGGAAATCCTGATAAATGTATTTTCTCCATCCCCTCATGCAGATGTGTAAAGACTGTCACTGCTCGTGGTTTTTACACCAGTGGCCTTTCTGATGTCAGGAATACACTTATGCATCTGTCAGAAGAAGAAGAAGAAGGAGGAGGAGGAGGAAGAGGAGGAGGAGGAGGAGGAGGAGGAGGAGGAGTTTGGATTTGTATCCCCCCTTTCTCAGAAGGGCTTGCACTCTCCTTTCTCTTCCCCCCCAACAAATACCTTGTGAGGTGGGTGGGGCTGAGAGAGCTCTGAAGAACTGTGACTAGCCCAAGATCACCCAGCTGGCATGTGTTGGAGTGCACAAGCTAATCTGGTTCACCAGATGAACCTCCACAGCTCAAATGGCAAAGCGGGGAATTGGTTCTCCAGATTAGAGTGCACCTGCTCTTAACCACTGCAGCCCACTGGCTGTGGAATGCTGAATTGCTTAGGAAGGCATTTAAAATGGTCTAATAGTGATAACAGTCCCCTATGTATTACAGCTTTCAGTTTTCCTGATTTATAGTTATTATTAATGGAAAGCTTTTAATGTTTGAGAGTCCTTTGGGCGTATAAATGCTGATGGATAAATATATGAATTTTTTTTCTTTTGCCATCAAGTCACAGCTGCCTTATTGGGATCCCACAGAGTTTTCAAGGCAAAATACATTAGGAGGTGGTTTGCCATTGCCTGCCTCTGCATCATGACCTTAGTATTCCTCAGAGGTCTCCCATCCAAATACTAGGCTGGGGGAGGGCTGAGAGTGTGTGGCTGGTCTAAGAACACCTAGCAAACTTCCATGACGTGAGTGGGGATTTGAACCAGGGTTTCCCAGGTACTAGTCTGCAAAACTGCCAAGCCAAGCTTCAGTAGTTTTAACAGGTCTGGATAGGGTCCCCCTAATTTTGGGGACAATGACATTGGCAGAGGAACTTTTTAAGCAGCCATTTCAAGTATAAACTCAATCTCATGATTATAGTCTCAGTCAGTCCCTGCTTATGTTTAATGTAAAAATATGGTTTCAGGAATGCTCTGGTTCTCCAAGAACCACTGAATTTGCCATCCCTGTTCCATAAAATAGTAACTGAGACAACAGACTGTCTTCTAAAACAGATTACATAGAAGAAACTATCCAATGAATTATTAGACAGGCGGAATGGAATTACCATATTCCCTGGCTGAAGCCTGTCTAGGGCATACAGTCAAAAAAATCCTTCTTACACATAACCGTCTCGGGATCTTTAGTGCCATTAAAAGGTTTCGCAGCATTTCCCCCTTGAAAAGTAAAGCATTGAGATTCTCTTTGTGGCCACTAAAAATCCCAGTATGCTTTGCCCTACTTTCTTTCCCACCCCTGAGCTCAGACACCTGGGTGTGAACTGACATTTTTCACACATTAAAAAAAATATTCCACGGGTGACGGAGTGTCTCCAGCTTAACAGCTTCTGTTCCCTGGTCTTTGAGTTTATTGTGGGTGGGATTGCAAGTCGGTGACATATGTCTCTACGTAAGCTGGCAATAACTTGCCTTGCGATTGCCACACCGATGGCGGAAGAACCCAACATAAGAAACTAACTTACAGTGTGTCAGTCTGCTGGTCTGTCTAGGTTAGTACTGGCTGCTTGGCCTGCAGCTCTCCATGGTCACAACAAGCAGAAATGATCTTTCCACATATCTGCTACTTGAGATCCTTCAGCTAGAGTTCTCTGTGTTTGCAGCCACTTCTGTATGTGTGGCTGGCTGTGTGTGTTCTACTGCACAGCCGCAGCTCCTCACCAGGATGAGTCTTGTAGGAATTTATGAACCTCTATAAACCAAGCCAAACTGTAGTTCCACCTAGATTAGTACTGTCTGCCAGAGGCATATCTAAGGAGGGGCAAGGCAGGGCACATGCTCTAAACACTGCCCCTCAAGGGGCACCAGCCTATGCCCTGCAGCCTCTGGGAGCAACTCCACCCCACCCTCAAACTCTGGCCAGTGTTCAATTGGTCTTGCACCACCCCTGAATTCCTGTTGATGCTCATCTCGGCTTGCAGTTTAAAGCTTGTCCCAGTCAGTTGCTGGTTATGTGCAAACAATCCCTCTTTCCTCTAGCTTTCTCTTCACCATTCCCCTCAGTTCCCAAGATCTCAGACCTCCCAATCTGCCACTTCATAGGGCCTTCATTTCTTCTGCTTCTCCAGGCTTTTCTGCCTTTCTCTGGGTTGAGAAAAGCTCAGCCAATGGGCAACCAGAAGCCCTTCTATGACATTACAGTTGTTCAGCCAATCACTGACAAAAGCTTGACCATCCACCAATCCTTCATTGCCTTAGATTGAAGCACAAAAAAAAATCAGAAACAAAACTCAGAAATGTGCAATTATTTCCATTGTCCGTCTCACCACACATGGAGAAAGCCAGAGGAGAAAGAAATTCTCTGTGGTTTTAGTTCTCACAAATAAAGAAAAACAGAGGCAGCAGTGAAAGTGCCATATTCCAAACATGTGAATGATCTTGTGGGATTTACTAACCTCAATCAGCTGTGTTTGATAAAGGTTAGCAAATTTGGTTTACAAAACCAGAGCTGAACAGCATCACAACTCCAGCAGAAAATGCCCCTTGGTTGGTTCAGTGCTATGAGACAACTTGAGAGTCAGCGCTGACTCTTGTAAACACACGTGTTCATTTGGCTCTCAGTAAGCATTGTGGAAAAATGCCACTCAAATTAGCACTTCCTGCCTAGAAAGAATGCCAAATGTGGGATCATGCATGGAGAATTACAGCAGAATTAATTAAATTGAAAGAGCTGGGCCAAGATCAAAAACCTGGATCCAAATGCCCCAGAAACATTCACAGTTGCTTCAGAACTCCACAACCCACAGCCATCCAAAACTTGGAAAGGAACCAGTTATGAGAACATTTTTTCAGGCAATTTAATATTCAGAATGCTTTGCAGGGTAAATATTATGGTGGCAGGCAGAGATTTGGCAATATGAAGAGCATCTCTGGAAAGAATGGGACCATCGGCTAAAGCCTGAGGGAAAAGAACAATCCTACACCCTGAATCATGTTTCAAGACTGCTTTCATTGTCATGGATCTAAGGGAATCCTGGGGACTAGTTTTCTAAAGGATATCGGGCAGATTCATATAGACATTAAAGTTGTTCGGTCTCAGTATTTGGGAGTAGCAGGTCTCCCATTACATTGAGAAACTTCCGGCCCCTGCTGGCTGTGGGGAGGGAAAATTGGGTGTAATTGCTGATGCCAGCAATGCAATGACATGAGTTCTGCCCATACAGGAAGTGACATTATTGTGTCCAGCAATGTCAGTATGCTGCTGGTGAGGAGGGTGTCCCCCCCCCCGTTAAAGCTGCCATCAGTTGCCCTAGTTTATTTTCAAGGTGTTAGCAGAGCAAGTTGAAATCACAAGGCTGCTGAGTAGCTCAGATACTAATGGTCTCCAAGGCTTATCTGTGTAACTGCTTATCTGTGTATCTGAGGGCAATAATCTGTTAATGACCATTAACTACATTTAACACATGGCTAATCATCATGTTATTTTTGGTGCTATTTTATGGGTGGGGGGGGGGGGTTAGTGGTGGTTACCAGACACTACTGACTTTCAAAAAGGGAAGAAATGTGCCCATCCTAAGAACAAACACTACCTCTTGAAGCTTCATGAAACACTCTTTCATTGTTCAATCCCCCAACAGTGTGTTTTCAGCCTACCTTGCAGGGTTGTTGTTGTGTGTGAGGAAAAAATCTATTCTGAGTGCCTTGAAGGAAAGAAAAAAGGTGAAAAGCAACATTCCCAACATATATTAAATATGCCATATTAATGATTAGTAGTAATCATTAAATCTTACCTTGAAGTCATGGGGGAATAAAGAAATAATAATATTATTAAACAATAAATAATAATAATAATAATAACAATAACAATAATAAATCTCTTTCACTTCAATAAAAGTATGTCTTCCTATAACAGATCCAGATTTTAAAAATGAACCACACTCTGCCTACCCTGCTAGAGCAAGTCCCAGTAGAATACAGTCCACCAAGTGGATTTGAGGTTTTGTGCCAGGAGAAAGGGAGGAAGGCTTGGATGATGGTACATGACCAGGAACTGATTGGTCATGTACTAAATCAACATTTAAATTTCTGTGCTGAAACCCAACTACAAATATCAAATGTCAGATTTGCAATGATGATTGGGCGAATAGTCTGTGTTTAAATGCAAGCAAAAGAAGGAGCACCAACTGCTTACAAAGAAGAGCGATAAGCACATAGTAATATTACCTCGGTGCAAATATTTTTGCTAAAGATAGAGGCTTCTGTTTGGACAACTTGACTGGACAACTTGACTTCCAAAGCAACCTTTTCTCAGTCACAGGCATCCATGTGCTCTCAAAACCATTCTGCTCTGCTATATTCCCTCACGTGATCAGAGGCATGGGTGAATAGCTACGTGGAGAAAGCTTAGTGAAAAGATGCAGTAGCCATTTCTGAGCTTGAGGCTGCTGGGAACATGTTAGTGGCAGTCCAAGGGTGCCATTTTGGAAACACAACAGGAGATCTCTTCCTACATATAAAACTGCTTTTACACTATCAGATTACTGGTCTATCTGGCCTAGTGTTGTCCAATCTGACTGAAAGGTGAGTCTTTCCCAACACCTTTTTCTTGAGATTCTTTAACTGGGGGCACTGAAAACAGGTGATGAGTCACTGAGCTATGCTCCCGTCCTAAATGACAGTGTAGGTGTTTTGTGTAACCATATTAGGTGTGCCAGACTGAGGCTGGCAATTATTGGGATACTTACTGAGTAGTGGTGGGGGGGATCTTTATCAGCCAGGTGACATGGTGACATGGTGACATCACTTCCAACTGGACCCCAAAGTGACATCATCATGTATCATGCAACTCTAGCATTTGCCCCAAACTTGAATGAATGTTAGAGCATCACCTGTACATGATGACATCACTTCTGGGCTGCACTGGAAGTGACGTTGCTGGTGAGGGTCTCTGATTGCCCCTCATTCCCCTAATAATTCCCTCACCCCTGCTGCCAAGCTTAGCTGCAGCAGACCAAACCAGTGGGTGTGCGAAGTCTTCCAATGAAGCCAGAGACCTGGCCACTCTGAACCACATACATGTGGTGTGCCCGCTTCATTGTGGTGTGCCTCAGGGGGCATTGTTGTCCCCACTGTTATTTAACATCTATATGCGACCCCTTGCTCAGCTTTGGGCTGGTCTGCCATCAGTATGCTGATGACACGGACCGAGGCGGACCGAGGCGGATCGGCGCTGTTGGTGTTGTTAGATCTCACCGCAGCGTTTGATGTGGTCGACCACGACCTTTTGGCCCACCGCCTGGCCGCCTCCGGGGTCCGGGGCACTGTCCTTCAATGGATTGTCTCGTTCCTCCGGGGGTGGAGTCAGCAAGTGTGGTGTAATGGGGACAAAGCTTCCCAGAGGTGCCAGCCTTCATTGTGGTGTGCCTCAGGGGGCATTGTTGTCCCCACTGTTATTTAACATCTATATGCGACCCCTTGCTCAGTTGGTACGGAGCTTTGGGCTGGTCTGCCATCAGTATGCTGACTGACACTCAGCAGCTCATTCCTGTCGATGGAGGCGGGAGCTGTCACGCCCCTGCAGCTCTACAGCATTGTTTGGAAGCGATAGCTGGTTGGTTACAACAGAGCAGAGTTAAAACTTAATCCATCGAAGAGCGGAGATCCTCTGGCTTGGCGGGGAGAGATTGGGGAATTGCCAGCCGCCCAGCATGTGGGAGGGGGTCACATGTGGCGCCGACCTCCTCGTCCACAGCCTGGGGGTCCCACCTGGATTTGTCTCTAACTCAATGGAGACCCAGGTGGCCCATACAACTCGGGTTAGCATTTTCCATCGCCGACAGGCCCGCCGGCTGGCTCCCTTCCTCTCCAACGGCGTGACCTACAGCCACTGCTTGATCCACGCCCACCAGCGGGTCACCTCCAGGTACTAGACTATTGTAACTTCAGCTCTCACGGGCGCTTCCCTTCGTCTGATTGGAGCTAAAACTGGTCCAAAATGCAAAGCTGCCGGTCTGCTCACGAGGCAGTGTACCCATCTGGGGATCCCATATCCAGCCTGTAATTTGCACCAGCTGCATTGGCTCCCAGTGGAGTTCGAATCATCTTCAAGGTGTTGGTGTTGACGCTTTAAGGGCGCCTTCACGGCGGCCTGGGACCCTCGTACCTCCGGGGACGCGCATTACCTCCCATATGTCCCAAGTCGACCCCTCTGCGTTCAGCAGAGGAGCCAATTTACTGGAGATCCCTGGCCCCTCAATGATCGCAGGCTGGCCTCCCGCCGGGCCAGGGCCTTTCACCGACTCTGGCCCCTGCCTGGTGGAACACTCTGCACCACCAGCTGTCAGGACCTCTTGCGGGACCTTGGAGAGTTCCGTAGGAGCCTGCAAAGACTGAGATTGTTCCACCGGACGCGCCGGAGGAGACCAGCCACGGCTGAGGGTGCCCTGCTTTCATCACTCCCCCTGCTGTATAGGGTCCCTAACATCATCGGGACCCATCATTCTTCTTGGGAGGGTTGCATATGGGTTCGTGGGATACTGTTTTAGAATGAAAATTTTAAACTTTTATATGTTTATGTTTATATATGCTTTTATATTGTTCACCGCCCTGAGCCCTTTGGGGATAGGGCGGTATATTAAATCAAATAATAATAATAATAATAATAATAATAATAATAATAATAATAATAATAATAATAATAATAATAATAATAATAATAATAATAATAATAATAATAATAATATTTGCACAGGCAAATTTTGCAGTGATCCTCCAGCAGTTAGAAACTGATTACAAATTAAAACATTTGACAAAGAAAACACTATCCCACTTAAGTGTCCCCTTTCCCACAGGTTTGTTCCTTCATGGAGCTCTCTAAGCTATCCTTCAGCGCCATTAAATATCGCTTTATCGCTCCCTTGCTGAAAGCGCCCAAGTACAAATCAGGACCTGGAGATTTACAACCTGTTTTAAACTCAGGTAATGATGTTTAATTTGTTATTGGCTGTGTAAAGGTTAACACAGAAATAACTCAAACAATTAGTGCAGGGATAACATGTTATTACAGAGGGACAATTAAGGGCTACGATTGCCACCAGAAATGAGATAGATCTCTTATCACAAGAGGAGTGCCACAAAAAGTTCACTTTTTGCCAAAGATTAAGTTCAAGCACAGTCCACAAATTTGATGTACCTTTCAGCATTGTGGTGAGGCAGGCGAGACACATCTGTAATAGTTTGCGCAACAAATATCTCCAATTAATAATCTCTGCCTCGTAGACCATTTAGCAGCCTAGATGTGGTTCAATCTAAAATGGTCCTTAGAGACCACCTTACACATTTGGTTGAACAAAAAAACAAGCTTTGGTATCACGGAATCATAGAGTTGGAAGAGACCCCAAGGGCCATCAAGTCCAACCACCTGCAATGCAGGAATACACAATCCCCCCAACACCACATCTCCCTCTACCCATCACTATGCTAACTGAGGCCCCATTCAACATGCCACATGGCCTGAAGAAGCATCCCCAATACCAGCTGCTGCCATCCAACTACAGGCCTGTTAATGCTAGAACCAGCTGCTGGAATTGAGCATAGACCCTCTACCCTTCCAGTGCTTCTTAAATAGATTGTAGTAAAACCTCTAGAGAGCATAAGCATATTACTCAGCATGTTCTTCCACAGGCATGCCACAGCAAAATGCAGTCCTAGGGGTCGTTAGCTGTTGAAATGATACCACAAGGCAGAACAAACAGTACTTAGTATCCAGGGTCCTGCTCCTGGTTGGCGAAGAGATGTAAAAACAGAATTAGGAATTACATCCCTGCTGAGCTCTGCCCCTTCTCAAATGCCACCCTCCCTAGGCACTGTCTTCACAACTTTAGGCATTTCCAAGGCAGGAACTGGCAGCCCTAAAGTACAGGACAGCAAACACCACTTAAGCAGCCTTAAGTACAGAACAGCTACCACCACTTAAAGCCAAAAGCAAGAATGACTGTCTCATTCAACTCATGTTAATTCAGGCACGAGGGAAAAGGCCTCTTTTAGCCACTTCCTAAAGTGGTCTTTGGCACTTCCTACCACAAGCCCATCTTGGCCCCTCACTCTTAGGGCCAAAGTAGATGTCACATCTACTATGAGATGAGTCAGGATTCCTCAACCTGACTTGTACACAGATATTACAATGGGAATCCAATGTTCTGGAATAGGGCTGGCTCTGTTCATTTTGGGAACGCAGTGAAACTGTAGTTGTATGGCATCACATCTCTGTTGAACTCTCTTAATTTCCCAGGCTTTGCCCCCAAATCTCTAGAAATTCCCTTTGCAGGAATTTCCCATCCCAGAGCTGACAACCCTAACCAGGTCTGCCCAGTTCTAGACTGGCATCTAACCACCACGCCACAGTGACTCAGTACACTAATCTGACATTTTCATTTCAGCATCCTGCCTCCATTTAACAGATGAACCTTCCTGGCTACAGGCAAAACAATAGCAAAAAGATTTTTTGTTTTGTTTTGTTTTGAGTGCTTGTAGGATATTGGAGATGGAGGGGTGGAATATCGACGGACTACTCTGTCATTGTTAACAGCTTGGCTGACAAACTCACAGCAGGCCCACTGGGAGGCAGACAGCAACGTGCAGATAGCAGGCCCCTTCAAGCCAAACCATGTGCTCCGAATTAGGCAAGGTGAGTAAATTATGACAGCCGGTATTCTTCAGAAAACACAGACAGGCCCAAATGATACGGTTCCACGTTTTTTATTGTCATGCTAGCCGCCTTCTCCCAAAGCTCTCCCCTCCAAAGGAACCAGCCTCCTTGGAGAACGCTGCTCCTGAAATGTCATCTGACATGAGAAGAAGTGGAATGCTAAAAGGAGCTACTATTTCCCTTCGTGTATGCTTTTATGCTTGCTATCCTCAGAGGAGCAACAACTGAACAGCTACTGGGGAAAAAAATAGGCTCTCCAAAAAGAGAGAGAGAGAGAGAGAGAGAGAGAGAGAGAGAGAGAGAGAGAGAGAGAGGAAGATACATGTGAAATATACAGCCCAGTGAAGCTTTTTGGCTTGCCTGGGAAAGCCAGCTGCCAGGAAAAGGATGGTAGCAAGTTAACAAGGCACATTAATTTATGCTCTGGGTTGAGTCTGGGCCGCCGAAATCCAAATCCCCAACACAGGGGACTGCAGAAGTTTGCCAGCTCTTCCTCCCACTTTTATGACAGTGAAATATTGCAAAATTTGCAGCAATGCAGAAGGATGATTTTTGAAGGTCAGAAATAAGAAACTGTCCTTTGACGTTCATCTGGCACCTACTACTTGAAGTCACAATTGTAGTAGTACAATAGAGTTGCCAGCTCTGGGTTGGGAAATGCTTGGAGATTTGGAGGGTGGGCTTGTGGGAGGGAGGGGTGTTGGGTGTGTGTGTGTGTGTGTGTGTGTGTGTGTGTGTGTGTGTGTGTGTGTGTGTGTGTGTGTGTGTGTGTGTGTGTGTGTGTGTGTGTGTGTGTGTGTGTGTGTGTGTGTGTGTGTGTGTGTGTGTGTACCCAACACCCCTCCCTCCCACAAGCCCACCCTCCACCCCACAAGCCCACCCTCCAGCAGAAGAGTGCTGGGCCCGTAAGCTTTGGTGGGTGGGTGTGTGAGTGTGCGTGGGTGTGTGCGTGTGTGTGGGTGTGTGGAGAGAGGGAGAGAGAGAGAGAGAGAGAGAAGGAAAAACAGATTCTCAGTTGCTTTTTACATATGAGTTTACTAACTATAAAGGGAGGGTTACATGAAGATAAAATAAGAAATCCTTTCTTTCCTGTTACACATCTACATTACTGTACATCTTGGTACCTAACTGCTGTCTTGTGCTCATGGCCATAGTGGTGGTGGTGTCGTGTCTACTCAAACAAAAAAAACAGAGTTAACTTTATAACTTCAGATGTACTAACATGTGAGCAATGGCTATCTGACTGACCAACAGCTAATCAATAGATCAGGTCATAAACAGGGACTTCAGCAGCTTGTTTACACACAAACATTCCAACTTGTTTACACTCCAAGCATTTCCCAACTCTTTTATAACTGAGTTGTGACAGACACTTGCAAAATCCCAACAGAGGGACCTATGGCACCAGGTTTAATGCTACGAAGACTGCCCTCCAAAGCAGCTATTTTCTCCAGAAGAACTGATCATCATAGGCTAAAGATCAATTGTAAAGTGGGAGATCTCCAGGTGCCACCTAGAGGCTGGCGACCCTAGTAGTATAAATAGGGTGTTCAATCTAGATAGGACAGATTCACACCAGAGGTCAATGGATTGTAGCAGGGAGGTTATCACATGAGAAGATCTAGACTCAGATTCCCATCCTGCCATTCAAACAGGCAGTGGCATACTGCCACAACAGGCCAAGCCCTCAGTCAAATTCCCTGCCCCCCCCCAAACTCCCCCTGCCCCTCTCTGTCATGCAGGGCAGGCAAGCAAGTGAGTAAGCAGGACAGGCTCCTTCCATCCTGGCTTACTGGAAGTTTACTTCCTCATCCCACTGGGCCTCACCTGCTGCACTCAGTATGCATCTGGTTCACTCCAAGCCCTTGCTTTCTGCACTCAGTATGCTCTGGTGCGCTCCAAAGCATTCAGGGTGGGCAAGTAAGCGAGCAAGAAGTGCGATCTCCTTCCCTCCTGGCTTTCTCCCTGGCTTCCTCCCTGGCTTACCGGAAGGTGAGGGGGCCAGGAGTGCATTCTTGGGAGGCTTTTTTGTGATGGTGGAGGGAGTGTAGTGGTGGGGACAGCAGGGAGTTCAGCTGGGGGTTGGTGCAGGGGAGGGAGGGCTAAAATGTGCCCCACGTAATCCAGGCAGATGGCGCCTGGATCAAATCACACACACACACACTCACCCCTCTAGATACGCCATTGAACACAGGCGTCCACCATTAAAAACAGAGGCAGAATGAAGGCCAAAGTAACCAATTCTTGAAAATAAGAATCACGTAGCTCTGAAGCCTTTTGTTAGGTAAACACAGGTCATCTACCCTCCATCAACCCCATTCACCACACAAGGGAATTAGAAAGAGAAATATGGGAAAGGAAAGAATAACAATGCACTAAAAAAATAGATGAGGTAGGATGACGGCTGTCCAAAGCCGGTACAGAGCCCATATTGTGCCATGTGACTGGCACCTAAACTAGCTGCTCCTGGGAATCTGCAGTTTCCAGGAATGTGCAGTTAAATAACTTAGGGAAGAACTGGCATGGCGTGGAGAGGCAATGGCAGCTACTAGCCTCAAGGTGGAGCCTGGAGTTCTACCGAAATTTCAACTGACTTCCTGTCTAGAGAGATCTGGTCCAATGGCAGGTTTGGAAGGTGGACTCTATGGAAGGTGGACTCTCAAGGAGAAATGGAAGTCCCAGAGTGATATCACATCCCCCCCTGAGCTCCCTTCCCAAATTTCACCTTGCCAAGCCACCATCCTCAGATCACCAGGAATTTCCCAAGCTGGAGTTGACAATTTGGGCAGGAGGAGATGCTTTTCTGCTGCAACTTTCCTTCTCATCTGCTTCCATCTCTTGCTGGCATTCCAGATGTGTATTTACAATGGCAGATATGAGGGGAAGGGAGTGGTAGGAAATCTGGAGCAGAGGCAGGCAAAAAAAAGAAGAACCTCCACCCTACTCATGTCTTCTCCGATCCAAATTTCTCTTCCCACAGCTGCCTTTTCTTTTTGCAAAACAAACAACAAAAAGCTTCAAGGCTACGTGGTTCTTATTTTCATGGACTGTTTACTTTGGCCTTCATTCTGCCATTCTTTTAAATGGACCCACCTACTATTTTGACAGTTATGGACTATTCGACTGATCTCAGGGTAGGTTTTTAAAAAATGATTTTGACAAGGAACAAATCTGCAATCATCTGCAACCTAAGCATGTTTTGAGTAAAGGGAACTGTGGCTCTGTGATTAAGCACAGGCTTTGCACGTGGAAGCTCCCAGGTTGAGTCCTCAGTATTAAAAGATCTCAGGCTGCAGGTAGAAGAGACCCCTGTCTGCATGATATAGCTTTTGCATGCCAGAGCTACATGGGCCAGTGGACTGCCTCAGTACAAGGCAGCTTTGTATATTCAGTCCTCAGCCTTAACAATTAGAAAGGCAAAGGCGTCATCTTTCAAAATGGCATTTTTAATGGTTGCCCAAGAGTTCATCATGAGATTCCTTTGCAAAAATAGGCCGCTCTCTGTTACAAAGGGGAATTTCATAAATGTCCCTCTTTGCTCCAGATCAGTACCAAGTTCAGGACAGCCTTAAGGTATAAATCTTAAGCAGCCACTGTCAAAGTATTCTAGGAGGCAATTTAGATAGAGAAAAGTTTTGTCTTGTAACAGCAGTCAAGAAATGCTGATGGTTTGTAGTTGATGAAAGAAAATAAAACCCTCCAACTGTACTTATTTAGTAGATACAGTACCTGTTTCCTCACCATCTACCAGGTCCTGAGTGTATTGAACTGGTGCCTAATACAGAATTATCTGTCAACGGCACCTATTTATTTGGCATCAGCTGGAGTTGGAAGGGAGAAGGATAAGGGGAGAAGCAGCTGGCATTTAGAGAAAACAAAGCAAGTAAAAATCCAAGCAATTAACTTCCTTATTCTTTCTGCCAAGGAAAAGCAAAAGCACTGTGATTTTGTAGACAGCAGGGGCAGGAAACACAGCAAATAGGATGTAGAAGGAGGCTCTTCAGCAGCAGTAGCCAGTAGTGGCTGTCTGAGTCCAGAGCCTTTACAGGCACACTGAAGCTTCTGTACAAAAGGGTACTTCAGAAATAAGTTAACATTTGAAAGTACTCAAGTCTTAGTAGTAGAGAAGTTGGATTAAGTGACAGAGAGTCTGTTCATCAGAAGCACCAACAGAGAAACCTACACTTGACATTGCATTTTTTGCCAAAGACTTTCTTGGTCAAACGTGAGCTAACTTAGAAAGGACTTTCTGTGCCCAGTGGACCTTGTTATACAGCAGGAAAGAACATTCACCAGCTGTGTCCAAACACTGCCCACTGGCTACAGTTTAAGAGCCTTAAAATCAAAATATTTTAACCTTATTATGAGGTGTTTTATTTTCGGAGGATTTTGAATTAATTAAGGTTCTGACATGCAGAGCTGTAGAAGATGAAAACAAAAGTGGAACACATTTTTTTAAGTGCCTGGGCACAATCTAGACATTGAGTACCATTCTAAGAGTCTTCTATGGACAGACAGCCACATTCCCAGATCAGGCTTCAAATACATGAATGGGAAGAATCAAATTTCTTCACTGATCACCAGAAACATCCATAATAACCCTCTTGCCAAGCTCAAATAATTGTAAGAGCCAGAATGGTGTAGTGCCTGGGAATGGTGCCTTAAAGCTATGTTCAGCCACAAAAATGATTGCCAACCAGTCACTTTCTTAGCCTAATTTGCCTCTTAGGTTTATTCGCATTCCACTTCAGGTTACTTCACAAAGCAAGATTAACAATAAGTGTTCTTAGAGTCTCTGAATTGGTAGCATCAGAAATGGATAAGATGTATATGAAAAGAGTTTCTTTCAACTGCAGAAACATTTGCCTACTTATAGCGCCTTCCTTAATTACTCTTTCTGATCATCTAACCATGTCCAGAGTCAAGCTCCTGGAGAAGGAAAGATATAGCAACTGACACTGTTCCCAAGAAGGAAAAACAGGGACAAAATATAGACAAGTACGAGAAAATTAGGAGTCTCCCTGCAAAGCGGAGGCCGTTGGAGAATGTGTTTCCAAGCTCTGCAGGTGCAGGAAGCACAGCCAGAGAGGGAAAAAATTGCTTTGGGTTTAATTTAGACCTCTTGGCTCAGTTTGAACTTTGAAATACAGAGCAGTGCTGATGTCTTGCAACAGTTGCCCATCAGTCCAGCAGCGAAGCACAACTGCACTGCACAAAAAGCGCCCGGGAGGATGGTTCCTTAGGCACGGATTTTTGCTCCTGCTGGTGAGTCTTACTACATGACACTTCTATGACCCACAAAGACACTATAGCACCATTTCTTGAAACAGCACTCAAGAGCTGATCGCGTTGTGCAAGCCCACTGCAACTGCTGTAGCTGCAGTTCTGCACTACCGGGATGCTTAGAGATGGTCTCATTTTGGCACAATTAGAGGTTTATTGCAGAGAAAATGAGCCAAATGAAACTTGATCAGCTGTTTAATTAATACCGGGGTTGCCAACTCGACTTGCCAAGCTTCAGCAGCAATCCTTTGCTCATGTGTGATTTTGAGGGAGATAGGAGCCCCCCTGCTAACTCAATGATAATGACCAGAGTTACTTAGCATGGTGAAAAGCAAGCCATGTATTTGTCAATAGGATTCACTGTCACCCAAACAGTTAAGGGAAATGGACTGAACGGAACCAGAAAATGGAGGCAGAGGAGGAAACTATCCTGGCAGGAACCCTGTTATGTCTTACAGGTTGACATCAACAAGCTGGAATTTGCCACAGAGCTTGAACAAGGGGAGCATGATAGCGCAGTAGTACAGCACACGCTTAGCATGAAGAAGATCCATGGTTCAGTCCTTGGCCTTTCTTGTTGAGGCGACAATATCGATATAACTGCAATAAAAGCAGTATCGATATAACGATCATTTAAAGGGCTTTTAACGAAACCAGCAATCTTGAGATTACCAAGTATGATGAGATGTGTGCTTTAAGAGTGAGTTGGTGGTTACAGTTAAGAGAACCAGGAAAACCACAGACCTGGGAGAGTTCAGCAAGCAAAAAGTGCCTCCTTGTGTGCAAGCAGAGAAACATGAGGAGATCACATTACAACCCCATGGTGCAGCTAAGAGCCCTGAGGTAAGAGTTCCATGCATAATGGGCCCTCGTTTCGTGCTCTCATCAAAGAGAAAAAGTTACATACCTGCTTCAGGGAGAATCTAGAGGCCCAAATACAATGGCCCCATGAACACTACAGACATAAATCAATTCCAAACCTAGTTAACAGTTAATGGATGCAGAACTGAATTTATAAAAGGGAGAGAGAAAAATATTAGAATTCAGAAGTATTTCTACCCACCACCAGACTACAGTTCCCATGTTTGTTTGTTTTGCGAGAATCAGGGACTAAAACAAATTGTTTCAGAGAATATTTATATGTTTGCCATTGGCAGGGCTTCCAAAAACATGAGTTTTCAAAACTGATGAGACCCAGATTTAAATTGCTTCTCAGCAATAAAATACTTTTTAAAATGACTATTAGCCTAGCTTGTTTACAGGGTTATTATAAGAAAATGGGGAGGAGAGAATAATGTATAGCTGCCCTGTTACCTGACTTCAAAATTTGTTTATTTATTCACCTGCCTCATTGAGACTCTATAAACTGAGCTAGATAGATAAGGGCCAGGCTAGCCAATTGTACTGTTTTCTTCTGCTATTCCACTTGCTGATTGTGAATTCCCGTAAACTGATTTGTCAATGAATAGCAAGGAAGTGCACTATAAAATTCTCTTTTATGTAATACTGGAACGTCATCCAAAGTTATTGTAACAATAAAATATTGTATGCAACTTCATAATACTAACTTTGTATTATAGAATTATATAGTATTAAACGCACTGAAAAAGTTTCAGAGGGTAGCCCTGTGGGTCTGCACTAGAACAGCTAGATTTGAGTCCAGAAGTACCTTAGAGACCAATACAATTGGGAGGGGGAGGTGATATAAGCTTTCAAAAGTCAAAACTCTCTTCGCCAGATACCTTGTTATTGTCGATTATAAGTATGCGCACCTAATGCGTACACACACACAACACACATGTGTGCCACACACATCTACATATTCGGTGCAACTTTGCAAGTGGGGTTTGAAGAGCCCGGCTGCTGGTATTGGGCTAATGAGCCAACTCTGAAATATGAGCTAAAGACAGCTCCCTAGTGGCTGCCGACTGTTCCACCAAGCGAGAGGTAACTCCTTTCAAGAGTCCATCAGTGCAAACCGTTGCTGACAGCTTGGAACTACACGACACACAGATTTATTTCACAGACAGCCACAGACAAGAATTTAGCACCCTAAGCCGGCCTCCTGCTTTGCAGAGAAGGTGTTAAAATGCAACCAAGCAGCACTCCTGTTCTGTCTCTCCCTCTCT
The DNA here is from genome assembly GCF_021028975.2 of Sphaerodactylus townsendi. Classification (NCBI taxonomy): domain Eukaryota; kingdom Metazoa; phylum Chordata; class Lepidosauria; order Squamata; family Sphaerodactylidae; genus Sphaerodactylus; species Sphaerodactylus townsendi. The sequence continues at coordinate 2,973,285 of NC_059436.1, forward strand.
TTTCACTCCTCCCTTCCACAAAACACAGTCGCAACTAATCAAGCAGTCACCTGCTCCAAACGACAAAACGCCCACAGGAAAAAAATTGTGTATGTGTGTGTGAGACTGAAAGAGAGAGAGCCCATCCACTGCAGGCCAAGATCTGCCAAGAAAAAGAGCGAGAATCCTGACAGCTGCTCCACACGCCAAGTGGGTTCAGTTCCAGCACTTCCAAAATTTCCAAATATTTTGCATGACCTTTTCATCTTACAAATTAATTGATTCCCAAACAACATCAAACACTGCCTGTGCTGGCTGGCTTGGGATCCCGTTGTCCTTCAGGGATGAGTTAAAGGAAGAATGAAGGGAAGGGGGCTGGAACGAAGGGCTGAGGTTTTATTTTAAAAGAACTCAATTAAAGCAGGATATTTCTTTTCATCTCGTCTCATCACTCTCTCCAAAAATGACTTGTTAAGATTAAATAACAATTTGCACCGTTTTAATATAATCACATAAGGGTAGGCTGCTTTTTTAGAATCGTGTTGATTCGCTTTGGCTTCGAAAGCAGGAGGAGAATGTTTGTTTATGGAATCAAGAGCCTTTCTTTAATAGAGAAACTGGAGCCAAGGGAAATCTAAAACAGTTGGCACCGGCTACTCATCATCAGATGCACAAACCTGGCTTGTTCACCGTTAGAAGCCCATTTTATTACCCTCTTTCAGAAATAAGAGCAACATCCTTCCCAATTCTGCTTTCTTCATGTCTTATATTTAGAAAGCACCCTTGTCTAGGGAGAGACCATGGTTCAGAGATGGGCAGCCCCATCCAGACCTGGAGGCGGCAGGTCAATGAGCCAATGAACTGCTGTCCCGCCACCTCTAAGAGGGATTTCTGGCAGTGCCCTAATCCCCCCACCCCCGCCAGAAAGCCCCATAGTGCTAACAGGATGCACGCAACCCAAAGGGTGGTGTATGTCTGAGGGGTCACCTTGCTCTTGGCCCTCAATCTCAGGAAGGAGCCAACTAGTGTCGGCTCCGCCCCCAGGAACACCCCAGACTGCTCCCTCCATGTTGGCATCCAAACAGACTTCCAGGTTCTGCAGCGGTGGGGCAGCAGGATGGGCGGCTACTGGTGTGTCTTCCCCCTCTGCCAGGGTAAGTGCCTTGGGGAGGGCAAACACACCGCCACAAGGCTGCAGCACTCCTCAGAGCCCTTTTGGCCCCTCTTTGGATGGGGTTGACAGTCCATGCTTTGTATGAAGTCATCTTCCCTGTTTTCCAGATTTTAGGTGGCCATATGAAGTCCTTTGCTTTAATGACTACCGGTCAGAATAGACAATAGTGAACTAGATGTACACTGGCTCAATATAAATCCACAAACAAACCATAATCCACAAGATATATTTTATTAGGACCAACCAATGTACAGAAAACAGTGTGCAAGCTTTCAAGTTGAACAGAACTCTTCATCCCGCTGGATGTTACAAAATGTGTGAGAGAGAAGTAGATGTTTCAGGCCATGATGTTCAGCCTTTTCCTATTGTCATCCCTACATTTAATGCTGGTGGGCAAGTAGATGTACACTGGGACCAATCTGCACCCTTGTTTGTGGTTTCTGTGAACAAATGGGGGTCTCTCCGCTAAAGTACAAAGGTCAGCAATTTTCCTTGTATCTCTCTTACACCAAATGAGATTGCCCTTGTTGGGCAAGAGAGCCAATGGAGTTCAGTGATTTACTGTGTCGGACTAGTCTCTGGAAAACTCAGGTTCAAATCCCTACTCAGATTGTGGAAGCTTGCTGGGTAATACTGGGCCAGACGCACAGTCTCAGCCTAATCTACCTCACAGGGTTGTTGTGAGGATAAAGTGGAGGAGAGAAGAATGGCACAAGCCACTTTGAGTTTCCACTGGGGAGAAAGGCAGGCATACCATAGTAAATAAAGTGCTGGACTTAGGCAGGTGTGAATGGTGTTCGAATCCCCGCTCAGCCACAAAGTATACTAGGCAGAAGCCTGGTACACAGTAGCCCCACACTGTCACTGAGCACATGGGTGCAAGCACATGGGTTGGTCTCACCCCCAACCTCCACATGATCTCCTGATGAACTGCAGGGATGAGTGCACGTAGGAAGAGCCTCACAAACTCTCCTTTAGCCATGCTCAGGAAACAGCATTGCTGATCATTTGGGGGGGAGTGGCTATGCGCAGCCACTTACTCTGTGTGGTCATACCCTGCAGACAACCAGGCAATCACACCAAGCCACCAGCATGCTGATTTCCACTGTTCTTCCCCAGGTGTTCAGCTAATAATACATAGTGCTCTCCAGTGTGTACAACTTCCTCCCAGCCAATGCGATGTAGTGCTCAGAGGGACCAAAAAGTTCAGGGGAGCGCTGGATTCAAATCCCTGCACTGCCACATAACTCACTGGGTGACCTGAGCCACTCACACACTCTCAGCCTGACCTTACAGGGCTGTGAAGATAAAGGGAAGAAGACAACAACTTTTAGTTTGTATCCCACCTTTCTCTCCTGTAAGGAGACTCAAGGTGGCTTACAAACTCCTTTCCCTTCCTCTCTCCACAACAGACACCTCTTGTGAGGTAGGTGGGGCTGAGAGAGTTCTGAATGAACTGTGACTTGCCCAAGGCCACCCAGCAGGAATGTTGGAGTAAGGGAACAAATCTGGTTCACCAGATAAGATAAGATAAGATAAGAGTCTGCCACTCATGTGGGGGAGTGATGTCACAGAGTCCATCTTCTGAAGCTGCCATTTCCTCCAGAGGGATTGACCTTTGCAGTCTAGAGATCAGTTGTAATTCTGGGAGAACTCCAGGCTCCCCCTGGAGGTTGGGAACCCTACCTCATCCACAAGAAGCTCTGCTTACACAAAAAAGAGGGGGCAATTTTTGTCCTTGCAAACTTCCACAGTGTCAAAAGAGACTGCACTGGCAGGGTTGTTGATTTCCAGGTGTGGCCTGTCACTCTCCTGGAATTGTAGGTTTCTCTGGAGATCAGCTCCTCTGGAGATCAGCTCCTGTCTGGAGAAACATACTGCTTTGGAAGATGGACTCTACTGAATTATACCCCATTGCCCTGGATTGCCTTTGCATAAACCCTGACCTATCCAGACTACACCCTAAATTTCCAGGAATGTCTGACCTGGATTTGGCAATCCTAGCTGCGGGAGCAAAATTCCAGAAAGAATTCCAGACCATCTGTGTTTTCTGCTGGCAATTCACCAGATCCAGAGATGAACAACTGAAGTAGCTGTTCAGTGATAATCTTATAAGGGTGTTTGCTTTTTGGCCGCAACCAGCTCCTGGAAACCTAAAGCGCGATGCTCATGAATCGGCTTTTTGGAGGCTCTTTTCATAGGTCCCTGTGGCAAGTTGATTCACATGCCAGAGTCAGCCACACAGTTCAGGCATCCCTCATATACTTGTGAAAATTGGGAACTTCCAAATTCACATTACTTACAGCAAGTGAATGAAATATTATCACTCCTGGATCCTCTCCCTCTGCCCAAACTGGAATATTCTTTGTCTGCAAAATGAAACAATGAAGGAATGCAACGGGGGGGGGGGGGGGGACCATTTTATAAACAGATACAAGTAAACACCCAAAGGACAGATGAGTTTGATTATATTCTGCTCACATCGTACGACAAACACCTTATCATTATCACATACCCCAGCGCTGTAGTATTCCCAAATCTTACATTTTATGGGGGGAGGGGGGGGGGACACCAGCTCTCCAGTTCTGCATTGTTATGCACATTTGAAACCTACTAACTAAAGCAGTCTAAATCGTATGTAACTGACTGTCTGATTGCAGCCCAAGAAAATTGATAGAACTGTAAGCAGATAGACCGAGAAGCTCTAATTTCAAACTGATCACGCTAGACGTACCTCTCGTCCTTCTGTAACCGGGTGGCAAAGGAGGAAAAAGAAGTCCAACATCCCTGCAGCTCTCGGCACCTAGCGCTGCGCATAAATCATCCCTGTTTGTGCATAGAAATTCCCCAAACATCGCAAAAGCACAGCACTACTCAGTGCTTGATCTTAGACCCATCACAATCTAGTATTATGAGCTAGTTCTCAGCCAAAGGCTCTGGTCCCCTACTGGCAATTGGAGACACCGTTTATACTATTCAGTTACGCTATTAAAGCACATTAGATGAAACAGTCCATTTCTCAGAGTGTGGGACTGAAGTCTATTTATAGGGAGGAAAACATTTTAAAAAGTGTTATAGATTATAGGGTCATTGTATCTTTTGCTAACATGCCCCACTATCTGAAGCTAGATGGGGGGGGGGCATAGGGGGTGAAGGGGGGGGCAGCTGAAATCCGGCTTTCCCAGTTGTAACTTTAGATCTCTCTCCCCAGTCTGTTTACTGTTATCTTCTGCCAGTGGGTGAACATTTTTTCATTCTGTTTGGCATACTCCAATAATTATTGTTAGTGTCCTCCTAGTTTTTAGTGTTATGTCTGTTTTGTTTTTTTTATTGCATTATTGTACGTATATTTTATTTCAAATGCTACTTTCCTATTTTAAATGTTTAATGTTTTGATCTTCATCTCCTCAAGGACCCTATTTAGGTGGAAAAGCAGAATAGAAATCTTTTAAATTAATAGATAAATGATGAAGCCACCCACTTGTGTTGCTGGATTTTTTTTCTATAGATCAGCGCCATCAAGCTGTTATCACTGCTATTGTTTGGCTGGGCCCAATCTGCAGCAAAGATGTTGACAGGGGTATGCCACAGTGATCATATTAGTCCTGTGCAAAAGAAGATCTTCCTTCTGTTTGTTTCTGGGTTCTGTTCAGACTGCTAGAGGTGTCCTTTGAAGCCCCAAACAGCCTGTGTCCAACAAAGTGACCATTGCCTGAAGATGGAAGTACATGGTATGTTTAAAATCAAGTACATAAATGAAGTTCCACAATTGTTGTGAAGGACTTTGCATTCCCTCTTTATAGACTGCCATCATTGGGGCTGTGATATAGAAAAGGAGATATTCAATCCTTGCCTTCTCTGCCATTTCCTCCTTGGAAATGACCACCACCATGCTGTTTTCAAAATAGAGGCATCCTTGTAGTTTCCTCAGTGAAGATAAAGGCGCCTAGGAGGTGAGAGTTTTCAGAAGGAAAATGTCAAAGGAAGGCCTCGCCCCATTTCCCCTTCAAACCCACAGCTCTAGTGACTGCAGATCTGTTTTAAAAAATGCTCTGATTTCTTGTCACAGGTTCTTCTCCAGGTACTTTCATCTATGGAAGCAAGGTAGATGACCCTTAGAGGAAGACTTTTCCAGAGGTGTAGTAGCATTATGCTTAGGGAATGCTGTCTTGAGAGTTTTTTCTGACTCTTTCAATGTTTACCTTTTAAGTACCAGATGAAAGCTCTCCCTCAACCCTGTTCAGTTCTACTCTGGGCCGAGTTGGTGGGTGTCCCACCCTTAACTAGGAGGCTTCTGTGATTTATTTATGATTGCTAATGGTCTGCTTATGCTGCTGTTTTAATCTGCTGTGTTTAACATTTAATCTGTTGTTTGTAATGGCATTCATCTGCCACACTATATTTTTATTTAGTAATTGTGATCGTTTTTAACCTATTCAGTGTAGCTAACATTGATCATCTTTGTCTCCTACTGCAGTTAAACACAGGGCATTAAAATAGTTTACATATATATAATTATTTAATAAAAAATAAATTGATATCACATTTCGGAGAGCAGCAGAAGTGGAAAAATAGAACTTTAAAGTACTCGTCCTTGATGTCTTGAATGTTGGTATTTTCCTTGCTTATGTGGGGTTTGCGTTAAAATATTAGTTACCACTATTTCCCCTTCATAGGGTATTAATAAGACATAATCATGTCTCTCTCTCCCCCCTCCTTCCAAGCTAATGCTATAAAAAGGGGATGTCAGCGCCCTGCCGTTCTTGATAACCCTGCCAAATTTGCCCCAACAGTTACTAGCGACATTATATTCATCCTTTTAGGTTGATATATTTTTCTCTGCTCTTTCACGAGTCACTTGGGGAAACAGTTTTCTCCTGATCTGAATGAAGAAGAAAAACAGTGATCCTAATCAACCATTTACCCTCAGTGGCTTCCCTAAACAAATCTGGGGGAGAGCTTAAAAGGCTTGGGAATAGCCTCGACCCTGTTTGATGCACTGTAATAACCCTACCTAATTATACTGATATAAAAACTAATTGGAAAGATAGCAAATGTCAGGGTAAGATGCAAATTGTAGGGTGTTAATTGCTGAACAGGTGCTGGAATAGAATTAAATGAGCATCCTGATTAGGAGAGTGGAAAAAACAAATGTGGACCCAGAAATCAAGTTGGCCACGTGAATTATTTAGCAGCCTCCCTGTACCAGCAAAAGGTCATGTTGATGTGACCTCTGCTTTGTGACGGGAGAGCTGAGAAAACAATAGTGAACTCCGAGAGAAAACACAGCTTAATAAGAGAGACAACTCCCACCCACCCCCTCAAAAAGGGTACATTTCCAACATTAAGAGGACCCCATTGGGGCAGATTAAAGTGAATCTGATATGGGCAAAATGTTTTGTGAGGGCAATATCTTGGAAAATCAGCTCCTCGGACAGTTGCATAGAGAGTGCCCAGGCCACCAGAGGAATTGTTTAAAAGGGTAGGTTATCCTTCTGCTAACAGAGCTGGCGTTGTAGGGAAGTAGGGAAGTCGTTATCCCTTCATTGGTGCTAGGGAGGGGAAGGACTCATTTTGTGGGGTTTAGGAATGGCCTCCACACTATTAAAAAATAGTACAGCCAGCCTCATCAGCAGGTTAACTAGAATCTGACAGAGTGGATGTCCAAGGAACAAGCAATAATATTGTACTGTTGAAGCTAACAGCCAAACTAGATCTGACTCCGGAGACATATGAAGCTACTCCCACTTTTAAAAGACTTTACTACTCTGGCGGATGAATAACGCTTTGTGTTTCATTTCCCCTTAGAAGTTGTCACTGCGAATGATTTTGATCCAAACATTTTTTGATTGCTAATCCCTGTGATCCGTTAGTTTCTTTGGTGCAACTTATATGCACTATGTGCGCCACTTACGTGTATCTTCGGATTTATGAATGCAAAAATAATGTTGAAAAATGCATCATTTCATGGATAAAATGCGAAGAAGTGAAAAACGGCATGAAAATAAAGACAAATGCAATCTGTGCAAGCAAAATAAAAAAAGGGGGCTTTGAGTCCAATTGGCAGGGTGTGACTTGTGATTGCACCCCTTCTTTACCACAATTATTAAAGAACTCCAAATTTAGTAAAGGCAAGGAGATATAATGCCTTAACCATTCCCTTCTAGTTGTCCTTATGATCAATACTTTTCTCTCCAAATCTGTTTTCCCAAACTCAGCAGAAAAGATACAGGCCCACATGTTTTGCCTTTGTTGGAAGAAAAGCAGTTTCAGAAGTGTCATTATTGAGAGAGAAATGACCTTTGGGGGGGCTGCGGGGAAGGGATGCCAAAGAAGCCTTTCCCTGCCCCCCCAAAGTAGAAGGGAGTCACTGCACCCAAGTTATAACACATAAAGAACTTTAAGCACTGAAAACTAGGAATGATTTCACATGTCTCACTCATACTGGTTTGGCTCCAAAAAAAGCACATTTTAATTTTGTTTTTCTTCTGTGTGCAAGTCAAACTTGGGAGCTTTTATTTTTGCCCCATTTTCTAGTCCCTTGGATCAAACTTTCTGCCTTAAAAATATGCACTTCACATTATTTTGGAATATTTTTGTAATGGTGCAACATGTTTGTAACATATAAAGGGCAGGCAAACAAATTGGGAACGCAAGCTGCAAGCAGTAAAAATGGATGGGATGAAAAGATGACACGCAAAAGCCACACGAAAATGGAAAACGGCCTGGTTCTAAATTCCCACTGAAAACCTGAGGTATTATTCTCGGGGAATAACCAGGAAGAAGATCTCTGTAAATGCAGAGGTTTCAGTTTACATCGCAGATGTTCAAACTTGGTTCAGGTATATTGCAGTTAATTACATTTTTATCATGCATTTCTTCCAAGGAGGCAGTATTCATGGTTCTTACCATTTTATACTCACAATAACCCTAGGAACTTTTCATTTTAATGCTGAGTGCAAGTAATGGACCTAAAGCTAAAGCAGTGAGCTTTATACTAGAAGGAGAATTTGAAACCAGGTTTCCCTGCCTAGTCTCACACTCTAACTACTACACCCAAAGGCTAGGACCCTCTTGGTCAAGCTTAAAGGCAGCCATGTGGTACAAAGAGATCCGTGTTCTTAAGTACATTAAAGGCCCAAGCTGGATAAATCCAATAGGTACCTGGACGTTAGTGGACTCTTAGCATCTTATCTACATCCCATGTTTCTTACATTTAGGGGTCTCAACTAGCAGTCCCTGGCAAGCCCTGGGGGCAGCAGAAACTGCTGGGAAATCACTGCTGGAATGTCATGACCCTCTTGGAATTTTCAAATCTCTATAGCAGAAACCATAGAGATTTGGAAATTCATAGAGCATCCTGATGTTACTTCCTGTCCTGAAATTGACAGTTATGTTCCAATGGTCTAGGAATTTCCAAATCTTTATGGTTTTTTTAGAGATTTGAAAATTTCTACAGGCATCACAAAACAAGAAGTGATGTCCCAACATTGTTACCCTACCATTCTGCCCCCGTGCAGTGAACACAGATGGGAGATGCGGAGTATTGGTGTGACGTTCCCTGATGGAACCAGGTAATCATAATTTTATCTTTATGTGAGGTAGGTTAGGCTGAGAATGATTGTGAGGTAGGTTAGGCTGAGAATGTCTGTCACTCAGCCAAAGTCACCCAACAGATTTTTATGGTGGAGTCAGGAATTGATCTTGGGTCTCCTAGTTAGGGTCCCCAAAGCTGTTGACCTTGTGGGTATTCTGTTTGTCTCTTGGCTTGAAAATACGACAGAGCGTTGACATAAGTTAGCTATAACTGGAAGATACTTTCTACCATGAGGTTTCCAGGTGATCGGGAGCAACAGCCGCAGAAGGCCATTGCGTTCACATCCTACATGTGAGCTCCCAAAGGCACCTGGTGGGCCACTGCGAGTAGCAGAGAGCTGGACTAGATGGACTTTGGTCTGATCCAGCTGGCTTGTTCTTATGTTCTTATGTTCTTATGTTCCATTTATATAACAGAAACTCACTTTTAGAATAAAAGCATTTCTTGTTTTAAAAAAGGGAAGAGTGGAGGCTGATCTCCTCAAACATGATCTCCACCACCCCAGACTACTCAGCTCTGCCCCATGGCCCTTTCACTCTTATGATGCTTACCCCTGAAAGAAAACACACCTTCCTTTAGCTACTAAGACAGTTCTTGGCAAGCTGTTAAAAAGAAGTAGTCTAAGGAAGTTCTTATTTATTTATGGAAGGTATTCATTATAAAATGGTAAAAGTTCTGGGACATAAAAATATTGTTCTTCTTCACCATATATGTTTCCTTTGCTAATAATTCAGCGATATGAAAATACACACTCACTTGGCTGCCAGCAATGGAAGTTTTTGTGGGTTGAGTGAAAACACTTGATTTCACCATTCATTTCTTTAAAGGCATACCTCAAATGTGGCATCAGCAGGACTGAGTTATAAAGGCTACCTACTGCTTTGCCCTGATTTCAAAGCATTCCAAGTTATACAAAAGCTTGGGGGCAACTTTCAGGAGAAGGAGGAATGGTGGGAAGATGGTTGCCAACTTGTACGGTCCAAGCTGCATGTTTTGTTCCTCTCCTGTTACAGGTATTTAAAACTTGGACATGCCTGAGGATAGGAGCACAACATTTTTTAAAAAAATTAAATAATTTTATTCAAGAGAAAAAAAAGAAAGTATAAAAGTACAATAAGTAACATTAGTAATTTCTTCTTAATACGTCATCATAGTATTCTCAAAATGGGAGCCAAACATCTCATGGTCACACACATCTGAAATTAGATGGTGCTGCTAGGCTAGGAGGCAGGACTTCCAAGCTGACTTGCTGTTTACTGCTTTGCTATTTAGAAGTTAAACACTATCGGCTATGTTAGTTTGTGCCTCTCAGTAGAGAACCATGCCCCCAAAATGGTGGCATCCTCATGGCAGCCATGAGACCTTCAATGGTAGACAAGGCAGAGGTTCTCTGGGTTAGCAGAAAGGCAGGCCAGGGACTTCAGATCTCTCTTATCCTGGATAGGGTTATAATCCCCTTTAAAAGCCAGGTTTGCAGCTTGGGAGTACTACTGAATTCGTCAGTTACCTTTGAAAATCAGATATAAATGATGGTCCAATGTGCTTCTGCTTTTTTGGCTGATACATCAGCTGCGTTTATTCCTGAGTCAATCAGATCTAGTCACAGAGATCCATGCCTTAGTTACATCTAGACTGGACTACTGCAATATGTTCTCCTTGGGGCTACCCTTGAAGAGTATTCTGAAATTGCAGATAGTGTACCTCACTGCTGATTGGGGGCAGCAATTAGGAGCAAGTGACCCCACTACTACAAAATTACACTAGTTACCAATTCACTTCCATATCCAATTCAAGTGATTGTTTTAATCCTCAAAACATTACATGGCTTGGACCCAGAGTATCTGAAGGACCGTCTTCTGCCATATGCTCCTGCCCAGGAATTAAGATCACAGGCAAAGGCCCCCCTGACTATCCCATCAATAAAAGAAGCTTGTTTGTTGGGTACACAAGAGAGGGTCTTTCAATGAGGAGGTGTGCCCAGCCCCCACACTTTTGCTTGTGAGGAGGAAACTGATTATTATTTTATTTAGGACTGCATTTAATTATAGCAGTCTTCAATTGTGGTGTTTAATTTTGGTTTTATATTTTTAAGTAATCTAGTTTATTGATATCATAAGTCGCCTTGAGCACCATAAGGAGAAGGGCAGAAAATAAATATTTCAAATTGAAATAAATAAATGGATCCATTGCAAAGCATAGGCAAGGTCCCTGGTCACTGACATCTTGTTGGAAGAAGATCAGACTGCAGGAATTAAGGAAGTTCTTTCTTGATCTGAGATTTTGGACACCCATACCAGCTGAAGTAGACACATCATTGAATACAGTTCTGGCTTTGCACTACAGCTATCACTTACAGATGAATTTTCCTGTATGGACAAGACAATCCAGAAGTTGGTTACAAGCCAGTTGGCAACCCTCATTTCCCCCATGACACTAGAAGTGTCATTTTGCTTTTCTGAAATCTAACACAAATGAGGATACTTTATTTACTGTTGATCCTGTCTCAACCACATGCAAACAAAGGGCCAAAGTCAGTAGGCTGTCTTGGGTGGGTTCTTGCTGAGGCCCAAAGTCTGATATCAATGGAGTAAGCAGAACATGAGAACATAGCATGATTTCCTGCCTCCTCCAGGTTTCATCCCCCATCAGGATATGGAGGATCATTCCTGAGATTCTTGTCATTTCTTGTGGAAAAAAGTCGAACCTGGATTTATCAAGATGCTTTGGCATTGTGAAGATTAAGTGCCAAACCTATCCAAATGGGCAACCCGAGTTTTGCCCCAGGAACATACCACTCTTTAAAAGAGTTCCCACCCAGAAATTCTGTTTAATTGGTTCTCGGGGGCAGATTCAGGTCAGGGTCACTGCAGCACAGGTAGAGGAAGGGATCCACCATTCCCCTATTTCATTTTTCCTCATACAATGCTGAAGGGGAGCTACGTATCCATGTGCCCCACCCCAGCCCCCAATCTCTGGAAATTTCCCAAACTGGAATTGTAAACACTATGAGCCATGAGTAAAAGATTGCTCTGAGTGGGAGAGAAATGAACTGGGAGAGGGGCCCTGGACATCCTGTGCTTTTTTGGAGTGGGGGCATCAAGTCACAGCTGACAGATGGCGACCCCTAGTGGAGTTTTCAAGGCAACAGTCGCTTGGAGGTGGTTTGCCACTGCCTGCCTCCATGTCATGGCCCTGGTATTCCTTGGAGGTTTCCCCTCCAAAATCCAGATGTGATCCTGCTTAGCTTCTGAGATCTGATGAGTTCAGGCTAGCCTGGGCAATCCAGGTCAGGGTTTTCCTGTGCTTAATACCACATAATATTTTGAGTTGGCCCTGCAGGGAAAACATAGGCAAAGAGCACAAGAAAAGGTCAACACCACTTTAATGCTGCACTATTTTGGGAAAAAGTCCTACTGGACACAGGGGGGTTTATTTTGGAGTAAACATACTTAAGGTTGGACTGGTGCTACCATGTGTGAAAAGTGCTCTGTTTTCTCTTTTTTAAAAAAAAAAAGTAATGGGCAATCATTTGTAAATGCCAGGCCCCAAGATGGACCTTTACCAGGTCAATCACAAACATGTGTATGCCCACACATACACAATCACACAGATGGCCTGGGTTTTTTTAAATTTATTTATGCTTCTGTCAAACCCTAAGCACTGTCAGGAACAACATCTCTAATCCGCTACAAATACCTCTCAAAGAAATGGATTCCTTTCAAAGGAGGAGGGAACATTTCAGATTTTTCTTTGGGGGAATAAAAAGTCAGTCGAACTTGCTAAGATTTATAGCACTGCAAACTGAAGCCTCTTTTGTAGCCAAGGGGGTCTGGGAGAGCGGAGGTGACAGCCAAATGGACTGGGACTCGGCTGAAAAATATTCCCCTCCCCACCTTCTCTGGGGATCAAGACAGCAATTCATTATGCCCTACTCTTTCCACCTTGGGGCCTCCTCTACTGGAGGAGGTGACTGCCAATCAACCTCCATTGTGCCGACTTATGTTTCGTTTTGGCCATATGTGGGTTCCGAGCAGCAGGAGATGGGAAGGCAATGTTAATTTCTCAAGTTCAGATCTATGCCTCCAGAGGGGAAAGGTCAGCTCCCAACCAACCCATCTCACCAGCATCTTTCAGTTTAACCTCCCTGTACAGTCCGCAGTACTAATAGGAGTCACATTCGGGAAGTGTTTCGAGAAAACAGCTGTAGCCATAAGTAAGAAAAAATGTGAAAAGTGTTTTTTTTTTAAAAAAGAAGAAGCTATATCCTGTTACATTCACCCACAAAGAACGAGGCAGAAGGGGGGTGGGTACTGACTTGACTCAAAACAAAAATCCATTGATCATTAAGTTGCCCCCCTAACCCCCCTCTCTCTCTTACACACACACACACACACACACACACACACACACACACACACACACACACACACACACACACACACACTGTAAAGAACATTAATCAAAGGACCACAGCAAACCCAGGGGGCTCTGCATAGATCAGCTGTGTCACAATTAACCTTAGGCTTAAACCCAAATTTGCACAACAAACCCCATTCAGGCCAATCCAGAGGAAAAGTGGGGAGTTCTATGTATGGAGCTCCCCTTGTTATTTTAAGGAGCAGGGATGACGCCTCAGTTGGGAAAGACTCAGTACATGGAGGGAAATTTATCATCTCCCAGGCAAAATGACTATGAAAGGGCTGCAGCTTGCCTCCCTGGACAAACATACTAGTTGAAGATTTCTTTTTCATATTAGAAGCTCTATATGCAGATCTTGCAGCATCTCATTTGCTTCATCCTTTACCCCTGCACAGGTAAGTAACGAATCCCAGTTGGTGCCTAACACACAGTTTAACTACTTGTTGCCTCTTGGTAGGGAAAACATTTTCCCAATGCTGCCATCTTTGCGTACGTGCAGCTGAAAGTCTCAGTGCTATTTAAAAAGTATATTTTGTGGTTTCAGATGTCACAACAAATGGCCGTTAGCAGAAGCTGTAGTTAGTCTATTATCCCAGTTAGTTGCCAACTAACTGACCTTCTATATAGCTACATACATACATCCTACTCATACCATCCATCCACCACCCAAAATGGATGAACAGGACCATCTACTTGTATTAGCCTCGTGATGTCCATGATGAACATGAGAACCCCTGAAGATGCCTTATGTTGAACCAGACCCTTAGTCTTTCAAGGTCTGACTGACTGCAGCTCTCCAGGGTCTCCAGTAGAGGTCTTTTACGTCACCCAGTACCTGATCCTTGTAGCCAGAGATGCTCGAGATTGAATCTGGAACCTTCTACATGCAAAGCAGATGCTCTGCCAACAAGAACAGCTGTCATTCATTTAAACTGGGCTTGTGTAGAAATTTGACATGGATACTGATGAGGTTATAACTCGACATATTTGTGTCAAGACTGAAAAAATTGTTGGGAATGTTATGTGGAATACACTCTTCTGGAGCAAGTGTTGTTTGTAAATAGAATGCTTCTGCCCATCTGTTTTTAATTTATTTGTCATGTTTCTGTCCCACCTTTCTTCACCACGGTGCTCAGGACAGCATGCAATTCCTAGGTCTCCAATCCAAGCACGGACCAGTCCCAAGCCTGCTTTGCTACACCATGAAGTGCCATTTTTGTCTGCTGGGAAATTATGCATTTAGTTATTTCCCATTAATATCAATGGGATTTTAATAACTTGCTTCACCTTGGCTAGAGCATGGGTTGATTCCTAAAATGTCCACACATGGAGGCACAACAACTCTACCACTTACTGCAGCCTGAAATGCTGCCTCTGGGAGACTCCGAGTAATAGCTGGGGGTGGGGGGGTGGAGGTCTGCCTGGGGAGGGAAAAGCAGCCAAAACCTCCACTCTGCCCTCCTTTGCTCTTGCAGAAATTTCAGATAGGATCCAATACACATGTTAAATCTACACCTACGTTACTTTGCGGTGGGAAAAATGGATTTGCCTGCTTCCTGTCTTTGTCTCCCATCTGCATAATTGTAAAGGGGGTCTCACAAAGTAGCTTATTTTTCCATACAAGCAAAATGCCATTCAGGATATTAAAGCATGGAAATGCCAGTATGTAATACATAACTTTAACCAAGCTGGAATGTGCTTTAATTCTTGCTTACAAAGCCAGGAAGGGGGAGGTGAAGGTGGGGGGAGAGAAAGACAGAGCCCAGAATCATGTCAAACTCTAGCTGGCAAAATGGTTAAGGTCACTGCCTCTGAAGGACAACCATGTCTCAGACAAGTTAGCATGCAGGACCACCACTCCTGTTACGTTGCTTGGCTAAATAGTGGGGGGGGGGGATAAAAACCAACTGACAGTGATATTTTTGAAAGCCCAGAAGTCAAAAGAGGGAAAATGAGAAAACCAGATGTCTTGAAGGAACACTGGGAAATGCTTCAAGATAAAGGGCTTCTTCCCCCCTCCTCCCCTCCTCCCCCTTGAACAAAAAAGTCCCAGAGGATCTTTCCGAGGCACTCTGTCAACAAGTGACGCTGACACAACATTGTACACTGCCTGATTTCTTGTTTAATGGAAGGCTTTCTGCGGACCAAATCAGCCGAACTGTCCCTCTGACTTCCTTGGGCATTCTGTGTTAGAGGGATGTTTTGGAGGTAGAAAGAGAGAACAACAGAGAAAGGACGTTGTTCTGCCGACCAGGATGCGAGAAGGCAGGGGAACGGGAGGAAGAATTGGTATTTTCTCCTTATCCACCCACATTGTGTTTACAGCTGCCCTTTGATATGACATAATACGGTAACCCAAGGCACTCTTCTCTGGGGGTCACATTTTGAGAGGCAGCAACTCTCCCACCCACCATCTGCCCATCCACCAACTGCTGCCCCCCCACTCAGGAGCCTGAGGAAATAATTCTCCTTGCTTCCCCAGGCATCTTTAGTGCGTGCGTGCCATTTCTAAAACATCTCACGCAGTGTCTTTTTCTTGCGGAAAGTTGGCCACCTTTGCTGGTTGCCTATCACAATGGTGGCTGAACAAGAAGAAGGGATCTAGTGAGCTCTGCACTTTAGAATATGTACAATTTTCTGTGATTTTTTTTGAAGTAAGAAGGGTTATCTCCAGCTCTTGGGCAGAGAGTCCAAAGGCACCAGTGCTCAGATGCACTTTCTCCTCAGATTTCTATCTTAGCTGGCCTCACTTTCTCTCCCTTCCCTTGTTCCTGAGTTTTTGTTATTCGTTGTATGGTTGGGAATTTCTGAAGTGTTCCATGAGTGACCATTTATATGTTTTTATCTGTTGTTGTTCATTGTATTGTAAAATTTATCATTTTATATTGTTGTGAGCCACTCTGAGCCCCCTGCAGCAAGGGAGAAGGGGATAAAAATCAAATAAATAAATAATAGCAGAATACCTGGTTCTAGAGTAGTGTTTTCTTTCCACAACAGTTCCAGGCCTGCAATAATTTGAGTGGGGCTGGTGTGTCCACTCCATTTGTGTGATTGTCTGGGCCCACACGGCCTGTTTCAGGAGTGCTGCAGTATGGGAAGAGTGTGCCTCCTCTGTTGGTTCATGTGTTAATTAACGTACACATTATATGGACACGACAGAGGGAAAAACTTCACTTTCATCATTCTGTATTGCAGACACATTTTTTAAAAAAAAAAATACCCTTCCATTCTGTCTTCGTTTTTCCAAGACTGGTGTGGTGATTAAATGAGATTAAGGGATAACTAATCCACAAAAGAGGATAAAGAGGAAATTAATCTCCCTTAACGGATGGTGCGTACATACAAGGCTGGTGTCAGCCGCCGGTAGTGTTCAGCAGCTGCTGAGGCCCCCAGGACCTACCGTGGCAAAGTGGCTCTAGTCTCGATTTGTCTCTCCCTCCCTCTCTGGATGATGGCACCTGGGAAGGACTGCTGTTATCCAAAGGAGAAAGCATACAAGTGGTGGCAACTGATTCATCTGGGTGTGGGAACAAGGGCCTCTAGGAGAGGCAACTATACCATGCCATGAAAGGTTTTGCATTTGTAACACGAATTGTGAAGAGTCAGTTCATCATATCTTACACCATTGTCCTTTACATAATGCAGGTAGGGGGAAGTTCCTGGCATCTTTGTTGATTGACAACAGCATTCTTACAGAAAACTCTCTTCCTTTTGGACAGCAGCTCAAGAGAGGTCTTAGAGATGACTGCCAGGTTCCTCTATAAGTAATTGCAAGGCGTTCTTAATGTGACCTTTGAAATATTTTATTTAGTTTTTAATTTATCATTTTAGAATTTTTTTAATATAGATCCCTATTGTGTTATATACTTCTTTATAAATTTGTATTTTTAAGTATGTATCATTGTTGTTATCTGAATGCCATTAAAGGTTTCAGTTCAACTGCTACTCACTTGCTTCCCCACTAGGCTTGGAGCTTCAATAAAGAATCTCAGGAAAACCCAGAAATAAAATCTCCCTCCCCTCCGACGCCATTTTCCAAGCCAGCGGAGGGGGGGAAGGAGAGAGAGATCTCCATACAGTACTGAGCATGCTCAGAGCCACATGGAGGATCTGTCCCCCATCAGCCATTCCTGTAGGTGGGGCTGAGGGGCAGTTCCCTCCACCCCCAAGGGTTTGAGACACAGAAGGGGGAGAACTGAACATTTTCGGTTTGAGATTTTTTAACCCAAATCTTTTCAGTAATAGCCAAATAAAGCCAAAAATTACTGAAAATTACTGAAATTTGAAAAACCTGAACCTGAAATTTACCAAAATTTTTAATCGGTGCTCAAGCCTACCTTCCACTTTGAGTTATGACCTTACTATACCTGGGAGGGAGGCTTTTAGATTGTGTCCTCTTGAGGAATGGACCTTGCTCACAGGATAGTGAGGAGGAGGAGGAGGAGGATTTATACCCCCCTTTCTCTCCTGAAGGAGACTCAAAGGGACTTACAATCTCCTTTCCCTCCCTCCCCCCACTCCACAACAAACACCATGTGAGGTAGGTGGGGCTGAGAGAGCTCCGAAAAGCTGTGACTAGCCCAAGGTCACCCAGCTGGCATGTGCTGGACTGCACAGGCTAATCTAGTTCCTCAAATAAGCCTCCACAGCTCAAGTGGCAGATAAGAGAATCAAACCTGGTTCTCCAGATTAGAGTGCACCTGCTCTTAACCACTACACCACTGCTGCTCCATTAGCAATACTTACATTTAGTCCAAAAGTACACACATAGCTCATGGTGTACAATTTTTTCTCCAACAGAGCTAATATTAGCTTCTTGAGGCCATTTCAGGTCAGGCAAATGTCACAGCCCCCTTTCCTCATGGTCTGATGCAAATCACCCATGATGCGCTTGAGACTCTACGTTCCATCTAGAAACTCCCAGAACACATTTGCTTGATGGGATCTGAGGCAGATCCAGGCATGGCCCTAGGAGCAATGTACTGTGGCCTCAAAACAGACAATAGTGAGCAAAATGCAGCTAGATTCAAGTCCAGTAGCACTTTAGAGAGGAACAAGATTTTCAGGGTATAAGCTTTCAAGAGTGAAAGCTCTCTGTGTCAGATTCAAGTAGGAATGGAGCTTCCAGAGTACGTATATTCCAGTCAGAAAGTGGGAGGAGAAAGGAGTTAGGATGCAAAGTTACAGTGCAGAATGTAATGAACATGGCTATCTTCTGAGCTACTTAGCTAGATCCATCCCTAGCTTGAGTCAGCAGAAGGGAGATTGCTTGAATGTTCACAAGATGCTGCTTCACGGAGGAGGGCAACACATGTATCTGCGCATTAAACAATCACATTTCTAGAAATTGTAATCTGCACCAAAAGTGGCTGTTTGCCCACCTACCACATCAGCTATATTCATACAAGTCTGAATGATAAAGAAGACACCCGGAAGGCAAAACAAAATCAACCCTTCCGTTCTGCTTTGCTGATGAAAGCACTCTTTAAGTTCTTATGCTGGGTAACTATTCCCGTTTAAAGCTTTTTGCTTGGGCACTCTGCTGAATCCAAGTCTAGCCACTTCAACAGCACTTATCAACGTTTTATCTGGGCTCCTTAATTGTATCCCTCTGAAAATAATTAAATGCCTTCCTCTCTGCAAACAAGCTAAAGCAGCTTCTGATTTCTTCAAACATTAGGCAACACTTAGTTACCCCTTTCTTGGAACACCACGAAATTTAACTCTTTCATATGCTGCCTCTTTAAAAAAAAATACTTCATTTTGTTCGATTGTTCCCCTCCCCAAAGAGTGGCATTTTTTTAAAAAAAAATGCTGCATGGAAATCTTAGCTGTTTAGAGTTGGCCCAGCAGTGCCTTTGCAATAGTGATCTCTGGCACAAAACCAAAAGAGCAAGGCAATTATTTCTTGCCTCTCTCATATATGCTTCTCATACCGAGCGTCAGAGCTCAAGAGAGAACCCAAGGGGAAAGAGAGCACTGGAAGGGGATACTAGGGGCATACATTTGGCAAAGCTGAACTGGAAAAAAAACTTTATTGGTATTTTCTGGATATTTTTATCTTCCCAAAATGGCAGTAATTTAAGAGATCCAAAAAAGCAGAACCTGAATAATGCCAAAATGCTCAAACATTTTTTATCCTGCTTTGGGCCCATCTATCATTTTGTTTAGCTGATGGGAATACATTCCCCTCCTCCCTTTCCCCCTCCCTGTCCCCTTCTCTTCCCTGCCGGCTGGTTGGGTCTCAAAGACACTGGGCAGCACAGAGATCACATCCAGGTTAGCTCCCTTCCTTGGTGCCACCCCCCAAATCTCCACTAACTTCCAAAGGCAGAGTTGGCAACTTTACCTTGACAACTGTGAAGCTTGCACTGTGAGCTTGTGCCACTTTACTACAGAATCTGATTGTTCAAAGGGCCAAACTCCAAATCAACTAGAACTCAGAACAGAAAACAGACCTCCCCCATTAAAAAAAAACAGATTGGCCACTGGTGATTGACAGGATGACCCTACAGACTCAAAGAGGCTGAATGATCCTGCCCAAAAGCCAACTAGCACCACACAACCCAGAAGTTATATAGAAATGTTGGGAATGTTGTCATGTCACCCCTACGCCCATTTCCCCGCCTTCAACCCTCCCATTGCTTGCCAGACACACTTACATCAATTGTACCACATTCTGCAGTGCAGCTGACCTCTGCAGTCTGAAGTTCATTAGTAATTCTGAAAGATCTACAAACCCCACCTGGAAGCCGGCATCCCTATCAAAAAACCTTTACAACCTTTCCAGATTGGGGAAGCCAATGGTCAGCTTGGACAGTTGAATGCAATCCAATGAATGTGGTAACCTGTGATTTGCCATACAAGTGGGCTCTTGATTCTAGCTTCAGTAGCTCCTACAGAGGTAAGGACCACAGCTACAGTATGTGAGGCTTCTGTCTCTTTCCTTAGTATCTCCCCATAACCCATTAACCTGAGTGAACAGACCTAAGTAACCTGTGATCTGCTTCCCTGGTGGGCCACCCAGGAGCAAGCAAAGCCAAATGGCCCCCAATGGTTGTGCTTACTCCTTGACTGTTTCAGCACACACCTGCCCTAGACCTGTGTTTCCCCATCTTCAGCTGCACTTCTTGTCCTTAGCAAATACTGAAATTTTTTTAAATGTATAGCTTATGTTTAACTGAGCTGCTATCCCTAATTCAAACAAAATTCCTGGAAGCAACAGTTTTCTCTGGGGCCCCTTCTGCACATGCAGAATAATGCATTTTCAATCCATTTTCAATGCACTTTGCAGGTGTGTGGAATAGCAAAATCCACTTGCAAACAATTGTGAAAGTGGATTGAAAGTGCATTACTCTGCATGCGCAGAAGGGGTCTGAGATTCTGGCTTTCTTTCCATGCCATTTCTTTTGTTTCTAGTAGTTAATACCTCACTTTTGTTTATTTGTTTATTTGTTTTTGTGTTTGTGTGTATATATGTATGTGTATGAAAGGGGAAAAGACTGACAAAACAGCTTTTGACTATAAAAACCATAGCATTGTCAAAACTAAGACATCTAAAGTCTCGGGCAGGATTAGAGATGGGTGGAAGATTTCGAGACCTATTGGTTAATATGTCATAAATTACTCTGCAATCCAAAGAAGAGTTCTACTTATCTGTCCACTGAGATGAGTGGGTTTAGAAATGTGTAGGTTGTAATGTTTTAAGATTGTAATGTTTTAAATTTTTAATTAATTAAAGTGTTTAATAAGGCATTATTTGTTACATATTTATTTACCTCTAGAGGGAGCAACATTTGGCTTTCCACAATGTTTTCCCATCAGTAGATATTAGACAGAAGTCAAAGAGAATCCAGGGTCAGAATTTGTCAGTGGAACAGGATTTGGAACTGAATGTGCATTGAAAATTCATGCAAGTTGCAGTGTGTGAAGTCTCTATTTTTTTTAAAAAAAACCCAACAGCAATACAAACACAGCTTGCAGTATCAAATGTCGTATTTCGGGGAGGAGGGGGAGAGGCCCAAACATCCAATCCTTTTGCCACTGGTTGGAGGAGAAGGCATGCTTTATTTCCCTTCCCTCCATAGGATTTCTGGGAATTTCATGAGTTCATAAGAAGGCTCGAACAGTGATCAGAAGTCACAAAATGGCAATGTTGCTCTGCTGTTGTTGCTGTTTTTTTAAAAAATTATTTGAATAGCATTTAAGGGAGAAAGATTGGCCCTGCAGCGGAAACTACATCAGCTCCCCTTTCTCTCCTTGCCTAATTGGTTCATAGTCACTGAGACTCAAACAAGCCAACTGTTTAAATAACATCACCAAAGCCACAGTAAAGATAGAAAAATTATTGCTTCCTGTCATGGCCAAATATTAAACACAGCACACACCTAATGACTCTATTACTCCCCGGGGAAAGTGCTTTATGAACAATGAAGTCCCAGCAGACGGGCACTGTTTGGACTTTGGAAGCCTCATTATGAGCTCACTGATCCAACACAATTTACAAGCTCAGTGGAGTCCACTTGAAATTTAATTTAAAAAAAAACACACGCCCAGAGTTACAAATGGAACGCCTACAGAGAAATTAGCATTGGGCTCTTAATCTGGAGACAAAATAAAGAGAAAGGGAAGAGGGAGGAGGGAAGGGCAGGCTGAAAGAACTGGCAATCAGCAGCTTCAAGAGAGAGGGTTACATGCTTTTGCAGATGTTATTTGGGAAGGAAATTATCAGTCGGAGAAGGCAGAGCCTTCTTCCCTGGGAAACGTAGCTCTGGAAAAGGCAAGTCAGAAGTTTCTGATTGAACTTTCAGCATTATCCTCAAACTACAATTCCCAGGGTCCTTTGGAGGAAGAATCATTAAACTGTTTTTAGAAATTATAACCGGTTGGTTTGCACGCCAAAATTTTCACAGAGGAAATTCGGCATGGCTTTTAGAAGGCCCCGAATTCTCATTGGAAAGATCACAGTCGGACGTTTGCATTGCTGTGTGCATGTTTTTATTTTAAAAAGTGATATTCCCCATTTTGAGAAAAGGATTCTTAAAATGGCTTACAAGCAACAGATTACATGCACCTAATTAAGGAGGCTGCTCAGTGGCAGGCAGCCCTCGGAGTTCTGGTCAGAGAAGCCACAAAAGTTGGCCCTAAGGTCTGCAGCCCCCAGGCAGTTGCACAAAATACTCTCTAGTACGGAGAAGAGGAACTAGCTAGCATCATCCTGGGGCAGTTGCTTTTCTGGCGGATCGCTGGCCTCCTGGTTCACTTTGTAATAGCTTGTACTCCCCTGATTTCAAAGTCAAGAAGGCTCCTTCCAAGAAGGTTCTTCTTTTGGTGAAAACTATACTTGAAAAAAGTAATGACTGTTTGTAACATCTTCCCAGGAGTGCAACATCTCAGAGGAAATAGTGTGTTAAATTCCAGATGGTTCAGCCTCGGTGCCTGCGTGCATGTGATTTCTCATACAATAAAATAATGTTTTAAAGCACCCATTATACTTGGGAGAATACAATGAAATAACTAATACAAACACAAGTTCATCTAATCACAGTCCTCGGTTAAATTTGACACCAGTTTCCTTTGACAGCCCAGGTAGAATATAGGTTTACAGGCACTCAGCTTTTGAATTTGCTCAGGATATTAATAGCACAATACAGAGTGGGCCACAGGCAAGGACGCCATTGCTCTAGTGCTGCCCCATCCCCTGCCAAAGCCCCAAAATAAAAAAAAATATTCCAGAGAATCCCCCATAGGGGATAGGAGAGATTCGCCGTGGAAAACATAGCGTGTCTCCGAGCCAGCCCCTGCTGATGCATGGATGGGCAGTGGAAGCTGACAGTCCCACCCCTGGAATGCCCCCACCATGCCAACACAGCTGGGGATGGTGCAGGAGCACTGACACGAGGCCAGGCACCACAGTCGATCATCACAGGGTGCCACAACAGCTGGGCGCCAGCAAAATTCTGTCTCTACCAGGGTAAGTGCCCCGGGGGGGCATTTCTGTTGGTGAAGGCCTGTGCCACCTCCAGAAAGAGATTTGCCCCCCCCCCCCTGGATTGGGCGGCTTGACACAGGAAGAACTCATCCTTCATATCGGGTGCTACAGAGTGGACATCTGATAGTGAAAATACCATACATGATTAATCACACTCTATTGTTCAAATATGGCTTGACAAATCCAAATTACATGAATTTTTGTTTTCTCTTCTTGGTCAAACTTGGGATGGGTAACTACTGCTTTCTGTTGCGGTTATTGTTGGTGTTGTTTTTAAGTTGTTTTCTCCTTGATGCCTATTTTGGGAGAAAGGTGGCCTCTAGATGCTGGAAGTGAATAATAGGGCACAATAACTTTGTGTGAATTTTTACCCAGAGGTTTGGAGTTTTTCTTGATCATCCTGGTCCTCCAAGCCCTAAGTCAAAGAAAAGTGAAACAGTCGATTTGAGGCAAGGTGCCATTAAGTGTGGCAGAATGGGGGGCTGACAGATCAGACTCATGGGACACAATGTGGCGGAGGTGTTCCCAGGCTTGAGCCTCACTGAAATGAACAAGATCTTCTCAAGAGCATAATGAATGTGCCATGTTACTGTAATAGGGAATGAAATAGATTGTCATACTATTTGTTTACACACAGTACTATCCATGTGTTTTTCATATTGCTTTATAAATATGCATGATTAATAATGGCCTTTCCTCCCAACCATGGCAGTTTTTGCTTATTAAATTATAATCCCTTTTAACGTTCCCTTTATTATCATTTCAAAAAGGCATCTGCGCAGAAGTTTGGGTAATATGCAACTGTATTTAACTGGCCAAGAAAACAAGGGAAACCACAGAGCGCTGTGACTGGAACTCCAGATATGTCATGTGGCCCTAAAAGCAGCCATAGAGGATACCAATCTAGAACTGAAGAGAAGGTGAGCATTTTCCCCAGCTATGCCTATGCATCAAGTACCAAACCAGAAATACCTGCCCCAACTGTGTTAGACCCCAAAGGGGGGGGGGAGGTTCCTACAAGGAAAGCAGAAGTTCCCACCTCCCCCAGCTTTTTAGTCTAATTCACATCCCCCTCTGCCCACGTGCTCCTTGGGGCCAAATGACACATCTGCACTTTCAATCACACGACTCCGACATCATAAATAGTTTGGTCCCTGGTTAAAAAACGAGCAATTAATCAACTCAGGAGCGTTAGACTGACAGCTTTAAATTGCTTGGATTTCTGTTCCACCTTTTTGCTAAGACTCGAGGTGGGCGGCAGCTCTGAAAAACACATACTCAGAGCATGATGCTCAGTCTTTGAAAACACAAATCACCTGGGTAGAACCTAAGAAAATCGGGTGGCACTCTTTTTTTTGCTTTCATAAAGGAAATCTAACCAGGATTCAAGAAGCCTTTAAGAAAATATGAAAGAAAGTGAGGGTGGGTGGGTGAATGAGCAGTTAACAAGGCCAGACATCAGGATGGATAAGGCAGACATGCCAAGGTAGAAATGGCTATCCAAGAGGACCTGATTCTAAACTGGTACTGGTATTAGACAAGGATTTGGAAGTCCTGGTTTAACCTCCCTTCTCACATTGTGAGGCTTACTGGATGGCCTTGGACTAGTCACTCTCTCTAGCCTAACTTATCTCACAGGGTTGTTGTGAGGATGAAATGGAGGGGCACACAACAATGT
The DNA here is from genome assembly GCF_021028975.2 of Sphaerodactylus townsendi. NCBI lineage: Eukaryota > Metazoa > Chordata > Lepidosauria > Squamata > Sphaerodactylidae > Sphaerodactylus > Sphaerodactylus townsendi. The sequence goes on from NC_059436.1 coordinate 2,998,123, forward strand.
GAATCACCCTGTGCTTCTTGAGGAAGTGCATGATTAAAATGTATTAAATAAACTTGTGAAACCCAATTCCTTCGGGGATCCACTTACAAAGTGATGTCATCCTTTTTCTGCCTCAACACACAAAATAATTGTCTTGCACTAACAACCAACCTGCAGATCATGGCTACTTTGCACGTTATGTGGAGGCAAACTGAGATTTGATATCAAGTCTTTCAGGGCCTCCTCCACCCTCTTGGCCTCATGACCTATTTGCGAGGGAGGTGGCACCCACAGTTGAAGGATCACTGTGTTAAAGAAATACTAGGGCTAGACTTGGAAGGCAATGTCAGCAGACTGAAGAGTGGGAAGACCAAGGCCCTTTCTGCATGGGCCAATAAAAGTGAGGGAAAGGCAGGTTACATGAACCCGCCCTCGCCCTGGCCTGTTCACAAGGCTGGCTGTCCTGTGGACAGCCAGCACATTGGCTGGGGTGAATGCCTTTGCATGAAGGCACATCTTTTTTTCTTCCCTGCCTCCCTGTGAAGCACAGCTTTGAAGGCAGGCAGGACCAACCCCCTCCCCCAAGTCATGATACAGCCTGTTTTCCCTGTGTGGCTCTGAAGATGGGAGCCAGGAAAAGGTTTTCCGAGAATCACGATTTTCACGATTCTCTTGCTCGAACACACCTCGCAGCTTTAAAACAAAAGAATCACGAACATCACGATTCTCGAAAAACCCAGGTGGAGGGAAACCCAGAGCAGATCTGCATTAGAAGTGGGATCCATGCGAAGTCTCCCCCCCCCCCCGAACTAATCGGCCCATGTGGAAAGGGCCCATGAAACAACATCTGGACAGAGGATGTGGCACTGCAAAGGCAACAGACAGAAAGAAACTTTTGGGAAGCTTTGCTGGGTATGTTGTGGTTGCTTTTAATTGCACAGAGAATGCTCACCCAGAACCTCTGTTCTACTTTCAGTGCTATATTTAGAACTGAAATATGCTCAGAGCCCTAGAGGAGTCCCAAGTCTATTTCTAAACTAGAGATATTTGCAACAGTGGGGAAGACTTCTAAACAACTTCATTTTTACTCACTGCCCCCATCAGATTTCTATTCTCCAAATTAATTTTTCCCCATATTTCCAGTTATAGATTCTAATAGATTTAATGAATGGGGATAATGATCAACGTCAGCAAACTGCTGAGGCTTCAGACGTTTCTGAAAACACTTCTCAAAGTTTTTCTCTTTTTTCTTTCCTTTTCTTTTTTGATAGTTGCACATTTTAAACCAAAGCAAACACTAAACTGCAAGAGAACAATCAATAGGTAACAACCTCCCATCTCCAGACATTGAACGATAAGAATCCGGCAGTATGAAGAACTGATATGACCAACTTTTAAACCTGAAGTTATCCATTTTAAAAAGTTGTAGATAAAGCTAAGCTCAACATTGTACTGTAAGCAATATTTGAACCCAGCAACTGTCGATCGTCACCTCTTATTTAGATTAAGAGATGTAAAATCAACAGCTACCCTGTGTGGATAAGTCACAGTAAAACAGCATCTCTCACACTTCCACATTATTTTGAGAAACGGAGTATACCAGTGTAGCGTAGTGGTTAGAATGTTGAATTAGGGGCTGGGAGACAGAGGTTTGAACCCCACGGAAGCTTGGCTGGGTGATTTTGGGCCAGGCGCATATTCTCAGCCTAATCTACTTTACAGGGTTGTTGTAAGGATAAAATGGAAATAATGATGTAAGCCTCTTTGGTTCTCCAGTAAGAAATGTGGAATCCAAATGCAGTAAATAAATACATAGCACGGGCTAACTACCAACAGAGTCTGAATAATAATAATAATAATAATAATAATAATAATAATAATAATAATAATAATAATAATAATAATAATAATAATAATAATAATACTATTACGCTGGACGCCATCCCCAAAACACTAGGGCAGAACTTGAAATATCTTCGAATTGACAAAATTAACATCTGTCAAATTCAGAAGGCAGTCCTGCTGGGATCCGAACGAATACTATGCCGATACATTACAACTTCCTAGGCCTCTGGGTGAGGCTCAAATTGTAATGAACGCCAACAACCAGCTAAAGATCTGGCAGCTGTGAAATCTACAATAAATAATAATAATAATAATAATAATAGTAGTAGTAGTAGTAGTAGTAGTAGTAGCAGCAGCAGCAGCAGCAGCAGTAGTAAAGGACAGGGAATAAATCTAAATAAACACATTAAAAAAATAAATCTGTGCTCCTAAGATAATGCCAACTCCAGAACTATCCATGCTGTCTTCATTAGGTGTTATTGAGTATTACATATAATAAAAGGTAGCTGGTTAGATTGGACCAAAGTTCTACCAAGTGCACTATTTTGATCCTAATGGTGAACAAACATACTTCTGGGAAACTCACAGAGCAAAAAAAATGTCAATAGCTTTCCTTTGTGCTTTTGTATCCGGGTGCCTGGTATTCCCAGGTACACTGCCTCAGAACAGGGGAGCTTCATTTTTTTTTCCTGTGGGCAAGCTTTGTTGTTAGCTCAACCTCTCAGAAGAAATGAGATGCCACAACCAGTTTTCTACATTTCTGCTCCATAACAGCAGCTGAGTTGTTGTTGGTGGAATCAGATCTAGACCGTAATCTGGACCAAAGAAAAAAGGCACTACCCAAATTACCTCTATGTTTCTTCTGACTGGGCAAATAGCTCTACAGTGCCCTTTGTTCATGCTGAAAGAAACAAGAATAAGCATTTCACGATCCAGATCAGAATCCTGGCCTCCTACTGGTACTAGAAATCCACTCACAAGACCTTTCAGCATTTTATCTGGTTGACCCTTTGTCTATTTCTTTTTAAAAGCCATCCTTTGAAGTCTATAATTTCTAGGCTGCAGTATCTGTCTCTGCCACAAGTACCCTAAATAACTATGAGCAAATCACTCAGGGCACTTATGCACATGCAGAATAATCCACTTTCAGTGTACTTTAACAATTGTTTGCAATTGGATTTTGCTATTTCACACAGTAAAATCCAGCTGCAAAGTGGATTGAAAGTGCATTATTCTGCATGTGCGAAAGTGCCCAGCAGACTTTACAGCTACTCTAAAGGAATAAGCACACTGATTCCTATCCAATTTTCTTTCATGTATTTAGAAACACTGCCTTGAGATGGATTCTCACAATCTGTTTCTCCCCATATGTTGGCATGAATAAGACGAGGTTTGTCAGAGAATTCACATATGTTGAACCCTGTCCCGTTAACAGTTTCCAGATTGTGACTCAACACGTTCGCTTTGCAGCTAATTTCTGAGAAGGAGGACATCTCAGACAGAAGGACAAACAAACTGAATTCCTCTGCATGGTCTTCTGCCTTTCTTCAGATCTCTGGTCATCTTGAGAAGTATACCCAGATTCTACCCACACCCACAAGAAACAAGCTTCTAATCAGACTAAGGAACCAAGCAGCGTGCGTGATAATAAAACAACGTTTGTGTAATCTGTTCTGGGGAACTGCCCTCATGTTTTGAATGCCCATCCCCTGGAGATCTATCATTTCTAAATGGCCAGTGTGGTGTAGTAGTTAAGTACAGTGGACTCTAAGTGGATCCAGAGAACTAGTTTGATTTCCTACTTCTCCAGTGAAGGCTGCTGGGTGACCTTGGGCTAGTCACAGTTCTCCCTGAACCCTCTCAGCCCCACCTACTTCACAAGATGTCTGTTGTAGGGAGGGGGAGTGAAGGCAATCGTAAGCTGCTCTGAGACTCCTTAAAGGTAGAGAAAATATCTTCCTGCATCGCCCTAATCGTTGGGTTTGTTTTTCACGATGAAGTTGAAGTTGCTGCTTGGAAGGGTTAAGATTTAGCTTGGATGGATTAATACAATGTTGTTGTTTTTTATGTTTTTAAAGTTGTTGTCTTCCAAAATTAAATAAAATCAGGATAACCACGAGCACTAGGAACTCTGTTTAGTTACTCATTATTTATTGCAAACAGAGCTGTCTCAAAGTACCAGAATTCAGGTATCTACTCATGAATTTTCAAGGAGGCCTCTGAGCCAAGGAATCGTTGCACTCAGTTATTTTCAAATGTGGTCCTAACTAGGCCTATCCCCTTGACTCCCATACACGCATTTCCAAGTCATCAGTTCCCTAGAAAATCTGTTGTCTGGCCACATTTTCCTAGAGGAAGATGCTGAAACCAGCAACGTGCTTGTTTTACTCAGAAAGCAAAAGGGGTTTTCTTTTAAAAAATAAACAACACACAGCTCGTTTTCACTTTCAAGGTTATCCTTTAGGAACTCCAAGCGCTTTCAGTTTTAGGAAGGGGGGAAAAAGACACAATGTGCTCTAAAAGAGACTGAGAAAATCACTTGTCAAATGACAGGGCAAAAGCACACCAAGGTACGGATTCCTCAAAAACATCCTGGCTACTAAAAAATTAATCAGCACCAGATGGCACAACAGCAGCTCCTAGCAGGAGAGCCAGTTGGAGGAGCAAACAAAAGGCTTTTACTCCGCAGGACAAGTGGGGAGATCATTGCAAGCTTTGGAGGGGAAGAGGGCGGCTTGGCAGGCTCCTGGAAGCAGGGCAGAAGGGCGGGGTGGGGGGGGAATAAATGAGCATGCTTTGCGGTCCTGCTCCCTCCCCACTGTAGTAGCTCCAAGTAGCTTCATCTTCACAGGCTTACAAGATTCAAGGAAAGAGAAATGATGGTGACAAAGTGGGACCAATTCTAACTCTGCTCCCTTCCCCCATATCAGCCAGGCTGTTTGTATGAATGGCAGTTCCCACAATACATTTGGGATGTGGTAGCTTATGAAATCATGCCTGGGGTGAAACACTTTTTCCTCTCTCTTCCAAAAGATCTCAGAAATGAGCATACAAATGGTTTCTAAGTGCTACTGGATTCAAATCTAGCGCTTCAACTGCAGACCAACACAGCTTCGCACCTGAAAGCGTCACTTTGCAACCGCAACTTCTAGAACTATACTGTGTCTCAGATAAAGATGTTAGTACATCAGCTGAGGTTCAGTGGTTGACAAAATTGTATGTTTCCACATTAGAATATAGTCCCAAACAAATAAGAGAATTCTCATTCATTTTTACGTGCTGCCTTTCTCAAAACCATTATTTTGTGCATTATTGAACATGGTACTTTGATACAAGAGTATTTATAATTCATTGAACAACTGTCACCTAGACTTGCCTTTTGCAAACTGGTAGGCTTTCTACAACAAAGTGGAGCATTCTACAACAAAGAAGGTCCAGCATGTTGAGTTCTCTGCTGAAAGAATATAAAGGTAAAGGTAAAGGTAAAGTTTCCCCTTCAGTCGTGTCCGACCCTGGGGTAACACTGCAAGCAGTGATTTCATAGGCAAGCCTCTTTTGTGGGGTAGTTTGCCATTGCTTTCCCCAGCTATTCTTTACCCCCTAGCTATGAGCTAGATACTCATTTACCGACCAAGAAATGGATGGATGGCTGAGTTGACCATGAGCCAGCTGCCAGGATATCTGACTTACAGGGGGCTCAAACTCCTGACCGTGTGAGTGGCAGTGCAAGCACTTAACTGCTACGCCATGTGGTTCCTTGAAAGAATATACATCCCTACTAATAACTTTTTTTGAGACAGAGTGTAGCTATTCCTCTGCTCATGAAAGACAAGTGGTTGTGATGAGAAGAAAATGTAAACTTAAAGGGGCAGCAATAGTCCCTTTTGGATTATTATTATTGTTGTTGATGTTGTTATACTAAAATAACACAACTTCTACAATGAAAAAGAGACCTGCTGTTACTGTCTCTTTACACTGATAATTTTTGCAGTTGAGATGGTGCTTTATTTATATGTATAAAAAAAATTTATAAAAATGTACCTCACTGAGGCAAATAGCATAACACATGCTGGATTTTTATCTGTTGTGGCCTTGGCTTCCACTGCTTGTTCGTGCAGATGAAGAAGAAGAGGGAGATAACTAACAGAGCATTTGCATCATTGGAATGAAGATGGTAATAGAAACATGTTGTACTGCAGATTAATGTTTGGATTTCATTCAAGGAGAAAAGGTTGACAAGAAAAGACAATCCTCATCCACTAGCAGTTCCCATCATCTTTCTTCCAGACCATTTAATAGCCATCTAAAAACCACGAGAGGACAAGCATTTGGGAGCAGTTTTTGCTGTATTAAAGGGAAGTGGATGGCTTTCTATAAGCAAGATGTACCCAAATGGCATGGGATGTAAGGAAGGAGAAATGTAGAGAATGTGCAACTGCTCCTCTAGAGAGAACGGAAAGGAAGGGTTGTTGACCTCAGAGCAAGGAATAGAACCATATACTTTCCTGCTTTCCCCATGTTCCGCTATCCGCCCCTATTTCCTGGTACTTCACTGCAAAATCACTGTCACTGTTTTCTTGTTGGAAAGGGGGGCAGGTAAGATATCTGGATACATTAGCTTTCTTTTCATTATGCCAGTAAGCTGCCTCTAGAAGGAAAACTGAACGCACTCTGCTTCTGAAGAGAGGGCACAATAGAGGAGGAAGATATCTGTGGCTTATGTGGGCAACTTATTAAAACAGCCCTGATAGCAGCATGCATAATGGTGGCTACATTAGTAACAAGTAGGTAGGAAATAACCTTTGTCTCCATCGCTTGGGAAGACTTCCCCAACCAAAGGCTATAGCAACAGACACAGCAGCAGGAAGTTGGCAGAAAGAAGCTTTTAGATGGGGGTAGCAGAGTGGTTAAGAGAAGGTTCAAATCTCATCTCTGTCACAAACTGATGAGGTAGATTTAGATACACCAGTCTCTCTCCATTTCCCCATACTGAAGATGAAGAAATTACTACTGGTCTATCTTGCATGGCCTACCTTATATGGAAATTGTAAAGATAACCATACCCATGGATATCCAGTGCTTTGATTACTGGATGCTCGTGTCAATGTTAAACATGGCAATCAATGAGGGAGGTGGTGATGTCGCAATAATTTGTGAAAGAGACAATGTGGTATAGTGGTTACAGCACTGGACTAGCACCCAAGGGAGTACCAAATTCCCACTCAGCCATAAAGCATTAGGCCAGTCACATTCAAGTTTAATTATCTCTCAGGGTTGTTGGAGGATGGGGAGGGAAGCACATGGGCCAACCTGAGCTTCATGGGGAAGGAGGAAATACAAGTCTAATCTACAAACAACCAAACAGTTGCTGGTGTATCCAGTATCCTAATGTATCCTAATATGCCTTGCAACATTTGTGTTTTGCATAGTAACTTGCATCACTTGGACACTGAGCATGTTCAAGGCTGAATTAGCACATATCATCAACAGCAATATAGCTAATCCCTTTACAGTCCCCTTGTATGCATTCCTTATTTTAAAAAATGTATAAGTACTTAATGCACAAAAATGAACAAAACAGTATATCAAAGACACAAAAGAGGCAGAGAATGAAAAAAAATCTCAATTTTTACAGATCTTTCATTGATTTAGGCACTAAATCAACACTTCAATATTGGGATTGTACTATTGTTTTGGATTTAGTTCTGTTCTGACATCCTTTATAATGAAAAAAAACTGATGATTCTCTGCTGTATATGATCACATTTACACCAACAACATTGGTGGAATAGTGGAAGGAAAATTAAGGAAAATGAAAAGATTCTAAGAACAAAACCCCAAATGTTTAGGATCTATCCAACATAAAATGGAATACACATCATAAGTGAAAACCTGTAATCAAATGCATTATGAATAAAGTATGAATCATTTATACCAATTTCACTTTATGGAACTTGATTTAATAATCTTTTGTAATCTGCATTACTGACAACCCTATATTTTTAAATATTTCATATGAGAATAATTATTTAAGTTGTTCCAACCTGTAATACGTGATTGCTGATTTCCCAGTGTTAAGATGTTTTGTTCTATTCAACCACAAGAGCTTTAAATGCATGTGTAAAAAATGCACACATTATTTAAACAATATTACTGCTATTTACCAGAATTTTTATATTCCATTAAATTTCTATATTATGTTATTCTTAAACAGAAGACTTTTTATTTTTTATTTTTATTTTTGCAACAATCTTTCTAACCACTACCAACAAATTCCCTTTCCATTTCTGAATTTATTTCAGTCACAGTCAAAAATGGGTTGTGCATTGATTGAATCAGTCTGTTTCTTTAATAATCTTTGATAGAACCATACAATATTCTTTAAGCAACCGTATTTCAGAAAATCCACAGAAAGTTCCAGTTTGCTCCACTTCTCATCAAAAACCTTTGGTCCTCAATCGGAACCTATTCACATAACAATAAACATGGACAGAAACCGCAGGGAAAGATGTCGTGGACAGGATTTGGATGACAGAATGTTAGACATCATGTTTAAGAAGCATACCAAAACCCACTATCTTTCACATAGTGGAGGGTGTTCATGAACAGACTGCTATGCACTTGGAACTACCAATGCAACCTGATGTACATTTACATGCAGGTAGGTTTCATTGAACAGAGTGGGACTTACTTCTAAGTAAAAATGCATAGGGTTGCACTGTATATATTTAATCTTCTACATCAGTATTCCTTCATGTCTACCATAGATACAGGTGGTTGTTTGAACAAAAATTACTGACCATCTACAAGCTTTGCTTATAGCAAACACCAGTGTTCAGAGCGTTTCTTCTTGCCTCAGTTCCTTTTTTTTACCCTGCCCCCACAAAACTACCTATATTTCTCCCTGAAAAAAACAAGAAAAATAAGAAGGATTTTAAAGAAACAACTAGATTACAGCCACAGAAGAATTAACTCACACTTCAGGAGTGGAGGAAGAGAAAACGAAATCTGATCCAGGAGTTCCATCAATCAACAAACAGAAGCAAGGGCGTCATATAAAATGTTAGAAACTGGCATAACAAAACAACTCATATCAATGTTCAGAAGTTATGGTTCATTATTTCTGCTATAACTTTACAAACTAAAAGCAACTGCATGTCAGTCATATTCTTCTCTCCGCACTCAATACTACCATAAGATGTCAGCAGGTCACAAATTTCTTGAACTATTCCAAAAAAGAATTTAATATTCACATGAAAATACACACACAAATATATGTGTGTATAAGTGAACATTAGTTGATCCCGTCAAATATTACATTAAAATTGATGTTTTAATTAATATAAACATTAATGGGTGATTTTTTAAATTACAAATTTAAGAGTGGTTGTGGAAGAATTATGGTAGAATCCGACACAGAGTTATTCCTGTCTAAACTCATTGACTTCAGTAACCTTAGACTAGAGTGTAAGACACTAACTCCAATCCTAATAATACTGAGTCTCACTGAGTAGACCTGCTTAGAGTTGCAGTGTAAGATTTCAGCCCTGGCTCTAAGACACGACCAGTCATCTTCCCCCACATGCCACTGCAGGATGGGAAAAGATTATAGAGTTGCCTGAGTTCATAATCCTACAGAACGAGGGGATTATGACCCCCATCTTTTTAAAGGGCAAACATAGAAACATAGACCTACCAGGTTCACACATAAAGCAGGGAGAGAAAGACTATTCAGACCACAAGAACATGGAGATTTCTGGAGTTAACTCAACCAGTGATGCATGATAAGCCTGTACATGGACGTCACTCCAGGAAATGTAGCACTGGCTATCTTGCCTCCTCCATGTTTGTGCCAGTGATTGGAAGGCAACCTGTATAATCCATCTACCTATGACTTCATTACCCCACTCCCAAGAGTCATACAAACATGCTTCAGGGACATTTCTGCAGCAAAAGAGAGCTTTGCAGAGCCAAAAGAAGTCCGACTTGGTAATTTGTATGTCTAATGTTCCCATCTCCAGCTGGCATATGGAAAGAAAGAAGGGACTCTTCATCTCCACGTAAACTTCCCCAAATCCATACAGCCATCTCCTTCCAGTACCTTAACTGTCCTGTTATTAATGTAACCACCATATATTTGACAGTGATCTTTAAACTCCTTGAACCGTTGATCAGAATTAGCTCCACAAACCACTAATTACATTCAGGATGAAAAATTGCCCCTCCCACTTTTAACACCCTGGTCTCAATTCAGAAAGACCACTCTGATTTTAAGTCTCAGTGTTGAGGCAAACCAGAAGGGAACACAATGTTTGGAGGAAAAATTATAGCAATTCCAAAGCCAGGCCTTTTGAGCTTGGCTCCTGCCTTCCCACAGAAATGTTTCTGCCAACATCATTACAGGAATGTTAACGAAGCTGCCGGGATAACCTGAAACATTATCTGTTCCCCTGAACCAGTTGGAACTCATCCCTGGTTGAGCAGACAAGATTAAGCGTATGGAGAACATCATTAAAAAAGCAGACATTTCAACGACGACAAAAATTCTTGGGTGATAAAAATAGCTGGAATTTTGAGAACATTCTCCAAACATGCAACAGCAATGTCTAGCTCAAAGACTTTTCACCTGATCCAGTTGCCCGGGATCAACTTTGATGGCGTTTTTATTTCCTACCTGTCAATGATCACAGGGTCTGAGGGAGTTTCGTTGCGGTTTCCGCAGCTTTTCTTCTCACAGCAACGGCTGAAGAGGGAAGGAAACACAACAGACAAAAAGTAAGTCTGAAAGAACTTTTATTTCAAGATCGCAACATACTTTTATTTCAAGATCACACCGTATCTTTAGTAATCAGTAGATTATTCCTTGTTGAACACACAATAAAAATGGAAAATATTGTTTCCCAAATAAGCCGTTGGTGCGTATATTTTCACGGGCCCCAGTGAAACAAGGGACAAGATACCATTCACGAAAAGAAGAGTTGTTCTAGGGCATGTTGTCAGCTATCAAAGCCCGTCTTGGTCCTTTCTTTCATAAAACCCATACTGCGCTATCTGATTTTGTGTTAAGATTTTAACACAAATGTACTGAATAGAATGGATTAATGCCCCAGCCTCTCTACAAGACTGGCTTATAACATATTAAAATCACAATGAACAATGTATACCTATGCAACACCTAGCCCTAAAAGCATCATCACATTCTAATACATATTTACTGAACAGAAGACTTCAATAAGAGACTTACACAAACTATACAACAACAATAACATTGAAATCTACACTAGTACCTCAAAGACTTGGTTTAAAAAGCATGGTAGTTAAAACGGCAGACAGCCAGAGTGGTGCAGTGGTTAAGAGTGGGTAGACTCTAATTTGGAAAATGGGATTCAGTTCCCCCCTCCTGCAGGGTGACCTTGGCCCAGTCACAGTTCTCTCAGAACTCTTGCAGTCTATGTGGGGGCAGGCAATGGCAAACCACCTCTGACCATACCTTGCCCTGAAAATCCCATGAGGTCAACATGTCAGCTATGACTTGATGGCACTTTACACGCAGTTAAAACACAGAGTATGTTACTCTTCCTCCAAGGGAGATACATAAAGCATACTCTTCATTCGTCACAACTACTCCAGAGGAAGATAGAATCCTCTCAAGTTCACTGGGTGACCTTTTTGTAACACCTTGTAGACATTTTGAATTAAGGTGTCACAAATAGGAATGTGGGTCTTTTAAGGGATGTAATGGCTAAACGAGGATCTGGAAAACCACGATTCAAACCCTTATTTTTCCCTGAAGCTTGCTGGGTGATCTTAGGCAGTCATATACTCTCAGCCTAACCTACTTCACATTATTGCTAAAAGGATAAAGTGGAAGAAACAATGTGCACCCCTGAGCTTGTTGAAGCAACAGGACCAAAAATAAATAAATACTAAACACAATAATGATCATTACTCACTACTGATTCTGAAAACGGAACACATTAATAAAAGAGAACCAAAAAAATTGCTTTCAGTGTAATTTAAAACTGATAGGACTACTGTTCTGAGCAAAACTATACTAGGACTGTTAACCAGTTCAACAGTTCTAGCTGATCTTTTAACTGATCGATGAAATATGTGCATATGCCCCAAATCTCAGTAGAGAATCTTAAGAACAAGCACAAAGGAAAGTAAACTTGCAAGAAGCAAAATCTAGCAGCCGTTATTATGAATGACACCTGTGACATCTTTCCTCCCTTATGTCATAATGCATCAAAATAGCCTCCAGAAATTAACCTGCTCTAATTTGTCCTCCCACACCAATCAGAATTGGCCCCCCACTGATTAATCGTTTTACACACATATGTAGCCAAATGAGACGGTAGAGTGGAATGCTCAACTGTAGGTCAAAGAGCACACTTTTTAGTGCTCTTCTGTATAAAAGTCACCCTGTATGTAGAAAACTAGCACAACAGGAAGCATGCTAAGACAGGACTTCATGCCCCAGTGGGCTAGTTTTCTATAGCACATAATTGCTTATGTAGGGAAAAAAAATTCAAACCTAGTCATCCGCCTGCCGATTGGAGATGTAGAGTCCATCCTGCTAACTCAACATTTTATATTCCCATTTACCTGTATACACAGATCAGATCTTACAGTGCTTAATACTGTGGAGTTTACTCCCAAGTAAACAATATTGGCTCAAACCAGTCAAGTCGAGACGTTAGACTCTGGTGGGGCCTGGAGATCTCTTGGAATTACAACTAATCGTCAGACTACAGAGATCAGGTCCCTTGGAGAAAATGCCTGCTTTGGAAGGTGAACTCCATGGCATTATACTCGGCTGAAGCCCCTCCCCTCCTCAAACCCCGCCCCAAATCCCCCAAGTATATCCCGACTCAGGGTTGGCAACTCTATAAGTGATTTGTTCTGTGGTCAAAGTCTACATCCCTACCTACTATTTCCCTGGATTAACACCATGACAGCCTCTTCCATTTTTTGCCTCAACGCAACTAATGACCATGGCAAAGCAGCTAACTCTTCACTTCAGTGTTGTCAGCCTCCAGGTAGAGTATGGAGCTCTTCTAGAATTACAACTGATCTCTGGACTACAGATATCAGTTCCCCTGTAGGAAATGGCCACCCAGTTTCAATGGGTGGACTCTATGGTATACCATAGAATCTAGCTGAAATTCCTCCCCAACCCACCCCCCCCCCCCCCCAACAGGCACCACCACCAAATTCCCAGGAATTTTCCAGGCTGGCAACACTACTTCACCATTCGAAACGCAAGTCATTCAGACTGAAGCGCTAAAGCAGAGATTTGATTAGGCCAGGTAAAATCTCAATGGCTCAATGTGTCACCTGACTCACACTGCACCAATAGCTGCAGTCCCACCTAGTGGCCATCAGCGGCAGTGGCAGCTAAGTGTAGCAGAGCAGGCACACATCTCCCTCCTCTTACAAGCCGCCATTGTGGTCCAAAAACTGCAAACAAATTGCACTGGCTATTGGTTCAAGCTCCCAGGTGTCTCATAAGCGATTCAATAAGCTGTTGAAATGGACTAACATAAAATTGTTCAACTATGTTTAAGTTCTTATATAAGCTTGTGGTGACACTGTAAGGTTTCCAAGGCGGTGTTCAGTGTTTGTTTGCACTTTGCAGAGTGATTCTGGACTTCCTTGGTGGTCTGCTATCCAAATACTAACCATGGCTGACCCTGCTTGGCTTCCAAGATCTGACCAGATTGGGCTAGCCTGAGCTATCCCGGGTCAGGTCATATCCTAGCACAAACGTTACCATTTTAGGGGTAAATAATATGCATCAGTAATACACCAGAATCATTAAGTGGCTGCAAATATTGTAATACAAAATAAGACATTCCAGAGTTGAACAGATGGGCAGGATGAACCAAAGAGTCTCCTCACTCGAGCCACTATTTAATCCAGAGGAAGCCCTGCTTACCCTAGATGCCTGGTTTTAAAAAGGGTATCTGTACCTTTAAGATTCTACAGAAAATATAATTTGACAAATGAGTTCACCCACTGCAAGCCACACCTCCTGAAAAGTTCTCTGTTGATCAACTCTTAAAGACACAGACTCTTAAAGACACAGACACTTCCTTCTCTTTTCCAGCTGTCATACCACTGTCCCCCCTTCTCTCTCTCTCTCTCTCTCTCTCTCACACACACACACACACACACACACACACACACACACACATCTTGAATGGATGAGTTAGTTGCCACAACTTGGTCATGTGACGATTTGAAATACCTTCTAGCAGCAGTATCAAGTTATCAGAATTTGATCCCGCTTAATTCATTGGCTGCCAAATGTGGGGGTGGAGAAAAAGTACCAAAGTAGGCAATGAAGATGATAAGAGGGTTGATGTACCTTCCTTTGAAGAAAGGCTAGGACTTTTCAGTGTAGAAAAGAGACTAAAATGGGACATGATAGGGGTTCATAACATTATACAGGGGGTGGAGAGAGTTGACAAAGATAACTTTTTCCCCCCTCTCCTGAAATAGCAGACCTCGAGGGCACCCCATGAAGCTAATGGACAGTAGATTCAGGGCGGACAAAAGGAAATGCTTCTTTACACAGTGAGAGGTGTGAAATTTGCTGCCTCAGGATGTAGTGTTGGCCACAGGCATAGGGAAATTTAAAAGGGAATTATTGTGTTTCACGGAGAACAGGTCCATGGATACTAGCTATGGTGACTCAAGGGAACTTCCATATTCAGAGGCAGCAAACCTCTGAATCCCAGGGAATGCTTTGGCATACTTTTAGCTCTCTAAAGTAACTGGAAGATCACAGTGTGAAACCGGATGGTGCATTACATGGACCACTGGCCTGATCCGGCAGAGCTCTTCTTATATTCTTAAAAAATCACAATGTGCCATCACACCTGGCATGTTGCACTGCTGGCCATGTTGCATTCCTGGAGGAGACGACACGGGGGCTGCTGATTTCAGCAGCAGCCATGTGTGAGCTACGCCCACCATCCCAAAAACATCCTAGATAAGTTTGTCCTCAAATTGCAACCACTGAGCCTGACAAAATATCCTGAGTGAGCCCTGCCAACAATTATAACTTGCCAGGTGCGCAGGACCCTGACATGATGGCAATACACCTGAGTTAAAAAGGACAGACCAGTGAGCACAGAAAAGCTCAAGATGAAGCTCAGACTTGCAAAAACAGGATGCCCCATAAGGCTGCACATTTCAAAGAAAAGCTTATGGCTATTCCCTCCCCCGCCCCCCCCCTTTCTAAAATGGTTTTAAAATTCAGCCCTCAACTTTCACCAAAAAAAAAAAATCTGTCTCTAATTTCAAACTCAAATAAGCACCCAGCATGGTGGCCTTTGTTTTGTTTTCTTCTTCCAACTCCTCCCTGGCATTGCATAACAAAAGTGTCTAAATTCACACCATCTGGCCGATAAAGACCCGGGCTCACTGGCCGGCTGGCTCAGCTGATTATGTCTGCTGCTGTCTAGTCTGGGCCTTGTGGCGAAAGTCACAGCTGTGGGTTTCGCTTGCGCTCAATGCAACTCTGTTATTAGCCAGCTGTAGGCCCCGAGACTACTTCTGTTCACATTATAATACCTTTTCACCCCCCTGAGCATCAAGGGCACTGGGGCTTCTGGCAATGGCAGAACAAAACGGTTTTCCCTCCTAGTGGATAGTTGGCAAGGGGTGGGGGGGGGAGTGGGAGGGATTATTCCAGGGAGACACCGGACTTTGATTTTTATCCATCATCTGTGCAAAGATTTTGCATACATTATGGTTCACTTAAGAAGATCCACGGCTAAGTCTCCCAACATCCCCATCCTAACTGTTTTCCATACAAGTACTGAAATCAATGGGGCTTCAGTGGTGGGATTCAGCAGGTTCGCACCACTTTGGCAGAACCGGTTGTTAAAACAGTGTTTGTAAACAACCCGTTGTTAAATTATTTGAATCCCACCACTGGGCTTCACGGAACACACTTCAGATCTAGGTGTAAGTGCTGCAAGTGTCAACATCCACAACTCTGCACCACGCCGAAAACATTAAACGCGTACACTAACTATTGTGAAACAGGATTTTTTCCCCTCCTTCTGCTAGTGACACATCATTGCATCTGCATAAATATTTAGACAACATTCCTGCTAAGCGCGCATCTGTCACTCAGAGAAAGATGTAGGGTCGCTGGATGCACTTGTCTGTATTTCAGGTGGCGAATCAGGCAATTCCATATGACAAATCAGAAGAACATTTATCTCCTGACTCAAACTGGAAACAAGGTCTGTCACTCAAAGACAATGGGCTTCTTCTTGAATGGCTGGGCTAGTACAGTACATTAAATTTTGATATACTGTTACTAATGCAGGCTAAATTAGGAGCTTTAAAAATTCATGCTGCTCCTTAAGCAGCCCGCAGTGAGATCTGATTATTGTGGTTAAAATAAAAATGTCAAGATTAACTAGGCTGGATAGATTTTCTCAAGACTTATTCCAAGAAAGATATGCTGCCATGGTTCTGAACATATAAACACATATGGGAAGACATCAACTTCCAGTTTATAAATAATGATGACTACACAAGATGCTTACATTCAAACCACTTTGATGAGGTTCTTATCTAATTATCTAATTATTTGATTAGGTTCTTATCTAATAATTATCTAATTATTTTTAATCGGTTCACTACAAAGAGATTACTGGATTGTAATCCTTCTATGGCTAATCTATCATGTAAGGTGATTGCATGCCAACTCAATAATTTTTTTACTATCGGGGACTCTAAAGTCTTAATATCATCTTCATTTGGGCATGGAGTATGAAAACATCCCTACTGGACCAAACACAAAAACTGAGTTGGGCAGGTGGACAGAATGTTCGATATAGTATATAGTTCAATATAGTATATAATTATATGTGGTTGACTCAGTTTATGACTATATAAAGTATCAATGTCTGGGGAAGGCAATGGAAAACTACCCCATAAACAAAAGCCTGCCTAGTAAATGTTGTGACGTGACATCATCCCAGGGTAAGAAATGACCCAGTGCTTGAACAGGGGACCACCAAAATAGTAATATGCCCAGTTATGTACTGTCTCTTAGTTATTAAAGCACTTCAAAAAGGAAAACGCCCATATCTTTTTAAAAAGCAAGTTCCAGAGAAGTATGGAAGTAGCATGATCCAGCCAGAAATTTATACTACGAACCTATATACACTTAACTGGGAGTAAGCTCCATTGAATACAGAGAGACTTAATTCTGAGTAAACATGCATAAGATTTCACTGATAAAGCCCCTCTTATTTCAATGAGTGAGGTATAAACAAACATTTAATTTCCTCATTAAAATCAATGGAAAGTCTCACTACTCCATTGTTGCTGAATTGGGTCCATTGGGGTCCTATTTTGTGCAGTGGTTTAAAAAACTGTGGCCACAGTCCTATGAATATTTTAAGTAAATGCTTAATGGGATTTACTTTTAAGAATGTACATATTCTGTAAGCGATGGCACATTTAGACTACCAGATGTACAGTCCTACAAGTTAAGATATTTATAACATTAAAGAGCATAGATATACGTATAGATTTCCTTAATTCAAAGTAAACAGCATACACTGAGGCCCCTTCTGCACATTCAGTATGATGTACTTTCAATCCACTTTCAGTGCACTTTGCAGCTGGATTTTACTGTGCAAAAGAGCAGATCCATTTGCAAACAATTGTGAAAGTGGATTGAAAGTGCATTACTCTGCATGTGCAGAAGGGGTCATAGCCAGTCCTATGTATTCATCACCTACAAGCCAACATTATTTTCCATCACTATGCAGTTTTTCTAATTGTGAAGAACAGAAGGAAAATGGTCAACAGAATCCATTTTAAACAGGAAAGCAAACTCGATTTAAGAGAAGAAAGCACATCAGCACCTTTCTGCTGAAGTCAGTTTGGTTTTGTGACATAAAAAACCCACCTGTGACAATGAGGTCATATATTCCCTAAGAATGAGTGCAGTTGATTTTAGCTCTCACTTGAAGATCTACCCCTAATAAGGCCAATAATGTGTGCATCAGGATGGGCTAGTTGAAAGAATCTTAATAAATTAATCATATGCCTTTTAACTGATGACATCTGTGCAAACTGATGTTTGAATAAAAGCAAGCATTGTGTATGTTTGTGGGGGGGGGGGGAGGATCTTCCTCGGTTTTGAAGCAACACACATGCATCTCAGCAAACATCTTCTGAGGAAGAGGCATTCCCTCCTGTGACTGAAAAGGGGAAACAGCTCTTCAAAGATGATGTTCTTGTGGTCAGAATTTGCATCAGGAAATAGCATAAATTATTTTCAAGATGTGTTGCCCAGTTAATATCCTGGCATATTTTTACTTGATCAGCAGGTTTTTTATTAATTGATTGGTCTTCTAAATATTGCAGCCTGTTATGCCAGCAAGAGAAGGAAAAGGTGGGAGGGGGGGGCAAGAAAGATAGGTTCCAACTTGGCCTGACCATTTAAGAAACTGAGAAATATGTCACATAATATTTCATTTCAGCATGCTACTATAACAAGAGAGGAAACTGTCCAGTGCAGAAACTCCATAAATGTATTAGAGACTATTATTAAGACAATCTCTAAAACATTTATGGAGCTTCCCCACTTAATGTGGCGATCTTATTGATTTCTGAGTAATATTTATATACTGTCAACAGAAGAAACACTCCAACTTCACTTCCACTTTTCCAATTTTAAAACAGATCTTGCCTGAAGAACTGCAGAACTGGATCACACACACAATTCCCTCCCCCACCCCCATAGACCCCTAGAATGGTTTGGATCCTACTTTGATCCTTCAGAGCTGTGGCAACAAGACTGGTGGTTTCAATAATGAATACATAAATCTTCAGTCTTATTTTATACACACAATACAAGGGCACTCGAAATGTTTTGTCCAGCTGCTTTTTAAAGTGCCTGTTGTTTTACACATCCATAGCAACAGAGAGGATTTGAAGAGGACTTTTAACTAGCACCTATAAAATTCTTCCTTAAAGTGATTCTGACTTTTTATCTTAGGGCAAAGGCAACATTCCCTGTCTCTTGCATTGTGTAAGTAATACATCACATCTATGAGGTCAAAATCATCATCCACTAGGTCAACATAATCATGTTCTTACCTGCACATGACTTCATGAGTAAGTAGAACTCTGCACATTTCTGGATTCTTGTTTTGTCCTTCATATGCGATGGGCTATTTAAAAAGACATGAGAAAAATGTCTTGAGAATATTTTTTTTCATTCTCCCCTATAGTTTTAACTGTATTTGTATAAGGCCTGGAGATTGCTATGCTAATACAGCGTTCCTTTCCTGAAAAGCAGGAAGGTGTGCACAGGGGCGTTCCTAGGCAAACTGGTGCCCGGGGACAAAACCTGAGTTTGACGCCCCGCCCCCCCTGCCCGGAGTATGGGCGGCCACCCTCCTCCACCATGACCAAACAATGATTTTTTGTACCAGCTCACAAAACACCTCCCACTCCCATCAAAACATACATGGCTCTCTCCCCACCAACTCTTTTCCTAATTTCCTAATCACAACAACCCTATGAGGTAGGTTGTTAGCCTGAGAAACAACTCCAAGCCAGTGCAAGTGGGTATTAAGCATGTAAATCTCTCACAAATCACCCCCAGCAAAACATTTACCAAACAAACGTCAGCATCATCTCTCACAAAACACCTCCAGTGGAATCCACCCCCAAACAGCATCACTTTCAATGGTGTTTAAACTGGGGAGCTCAGATTCTTCTTTTAAATCCACCTTAAAGGGAGAATCTACAGGGTCCCCCGTTAAGCTAACAAGAATTGAGAAAGTGATGCTGTTTAAGTGAATTCTCCCTGAAACAGCATCACTTTTGAGGGTTTGGAGATTCAGATGAAACAAATAACTTAGATTGTGGCTGGAATCTACAAGGCAGAATTTGGGCACGATTCGGGACAAAAATTGTCCGATTTATGCAAATCACTACTTAAATATGAACAAATCACAGAGAAATGCAAAGGTATTTGGAAAACTTTTGCCCCGGGGAGCTTATTTTTTGGTGTTTTTTTCGGCATGCAGAGGGAGCGCATTTTTAAAGCTAACAGCAAAAACCATGATTTCAGGGCATCATGCCAGGGACTTGTCCTGATGATTTACCACTCGAAGTTTGGTGATGTTTGGTTCAGGGGCAGCAAAGAGTTATGGACGATTTTAAATGGAATGCCCCCATCCCCATTGTCTTTCAATAGGAGGCTAACCTGGATAAGATGGGGGGCTACCCAGGCTTTTGAGGGACCATAACTTTTGTCCCCCTGACATAAGCTGAAACTTGGGTGGCATCATAAGAATAGTTAACAGATGATACCCTGAAATTTTGGTGTTACTAGCTTTAGAACTCCCCACCCACTTCCATGCACCCCAAGAAATTTGCCCAAGGGATTCTTTGTTTTTTGTGAGCTTTGCTCCATTTTAGCTAATGAGGGAATTTCTGAGGCTGCACATTTTTTTTGAGAGATAGAGGTGCCAGACTTTCCAAAAGGTGGCTCCAAGAGGCCTTGGTGAGTAATAGCATCCAAGCTTGGTGAGCTTTTTTCTTCTGGAGTGGGTGGGGAGGGGGGAGTTGAGAGAGTTCGCTGAGAGAACTCAGCCACAGGCTTTCATATGCAAGAGGCTCTGGGAAACAAAATAAGCCTTTTGGGGGGCCCATATAAATTGAACCCCCAGAAGCACAGGTTTCCAAACCTTGATGCTTATTACCAGGAGGCCCTCCTGGAGCAACCCTGAAAGTCTGGTGCCTCTATCTTCAAAAATGTGCAGCCTGCCTACACACTCAGAAATTCCCCATTGGCTACAATGGAGCAAAGTCACTGCAAAACAAAGAATCTTGGCCAAATTTCTTGGGGTGCCTGGAACGGATGTATTTTTAAAGATAGTGACCCCAAAATTTCAGGGTATCATCTGTTAACTATTCTTACGATGCCACCCAAGTTTGGTGACGTTAGGTTCAGGAGGACCAAAGTTATGATCCCCCAAATGGGTAGCCCCCATCTCAGGTTAGCTCCCATTGAAAACAATGGGGATGGGGCAGGGCTCCTTTGGGGGTCCATAACTGCTACCCCTGAACCAAGCATCCTGAAATTTGGGTGGTATTATCAGGGCAGTCTCTGGATGGTACCCTGAAATTTTGGTGTTGCTAGCCTTAAAAATGCGCCCCCTGCAGGCCGGAACGTGAAAAAACACTTTAAACATTAAAAAACACACAAACGACCCTGAAATGTTGGCGCCCCCCATGTGACCAAATGGGGGGTGCCCAGGGACAAAGGGTACCCCCTGTCCCTAGGCAGGAACGCCACTGGGTGTGCATGAAAAGACTCCACTGGGAGTGGTTTAGATATTCCAGATACTAGAAGATATGGTGGATGCTGCTTTGAGTTAGAAGAAAACAGAACTGAGAAACCCAGATGAGGAAACTAAGGAACAGGATGGATGTTGATAACAGAATTCAGCCTCATCTTACCTGTTTTGTGACCGAGTCAATGAGTCTGACAAAGAGATCTTGTTCAGTTCTGACACCTGCAGAGAGCATGCAGAAAGCAACAGGGAGAGACAGAGAATCAGTCTCTTGTAATTGATTTGTTTCCCCATCCACTAGACCCATTCCTGGCCCTTTCACACACTGATCTCACTTCATGTGCCCCCCTAACATACTGGCCCCTTGTACACTATTGCTGCCATAGGAACTTACAGAAATTGAAGATTGCCTGGAGCGCTTCCAAGGATAGGCACTTAGCTCTCTTGATTCCCATGAGCAGACTGACAAAAGTTTTCTCTTCCCACAATTCGCCACAAGGAAAGGGAAATGCAAGCCAGAGACAGCCAATAGTCTGAAAGAGTGTTGCCCTGGTTGAGCAAAGTAAGGGTTTCCTTGTTGTGGGCAATATGCTTCAGTTGGTCAAACAGGTTGGAGAGGTTTTGGAAACACTCCCCAAACCTGCCAAACCTGTTCACTGGAGTCAAAAGGGAGTAGAGCTTTCATGCCTGGAGTAGCAGAATTGACTTACCGTTGCTATAAAGGAGCTGCAGTTTGTAGTGGGTGCCATTGTTGGTTTTCTCATTGCCTTGTTCCTGAAGAGAAAAGGGAGGGAGAGGGTCAGGGAGTCTGCCTGCACAAAACTCGAGCCCCTTCCGCACCTGCAGAATAATGCACTTTCAATCCACTTTCAATGCACTTTTCAGCTGGATTTCACTGTGCAGAATAGCAAAATCCACTTGCAAACAATTGTGAAAATGGATTGAAAATGCATTATTCCACATATGCGAAAGGGGCCTCAGTCTGCCAGTTAAAACCCGGATATAACTCAGATTCTCTGTTCAAAAGAAGTGTGTATTTCTCTCTCTGTTTTCTTCTAGGAACCAGTTGACTTCCTTCTGCTCTCAACTCCCATAAATGCTTCTAGGGTATTGAGAACAAAGTCCCCAATTTGTTCCAGGTAAGAGTACACTCTGTTGTGGGCGCTCACAACAGGAGCTGAAAATGGTGCACTTGTTTCTGCTGGAGAAAAAAAAAAGTCCTGCTCATGTTTCCTTGAGGATCTCCCACATGCTCGCTGCATTTTAAACCCGACTGTTATTCCAAAAGTATTCACCACAGCCATCTCCTCCTCCTCCTCCTGATTTTATTTTCACAACAAGATCCATCCTCACCCAGATTGCTTACAGAATTTGAATCTCCCTATGCCATAGTAATTGTTTCTGCCGTGTTGGAAATAGATGTCTTCAAGCACTGTTTTCGCTTTGATTTGAGCACTCCCAAAGAACTGTGACTTTTCTCAAAACTTCAGCTGAAGGAATGGGCTTCGGAAACGTTTCTTTTAAAATAACTACATTTATGATTACAAGGGAAATGTATTTGCTTTCCCTGGTGAAGAAATTCCAAAGACATGAGAAACAAGGAGGATCGAACCCTTCATTTCAATCCCATCCACTAACTTTTCGGTTCTTTCCCCCTCTCCCCCAAAATGAATTTTATATGTTGCTTTTCCTCCAAAGAGCTCCAGGAGTCATACGTGATTCTTGGGATTCTGTCCCCATAATAACCTTGTGATTTCTCACAGGGTTGTTATGGCAATAAAATGGGGAGAATGACTAGCTGCAGCGGGAGAATGGATCCCTACCCCTCTGCAAACCCCTCCGCACTACTATCCATTTCTGTTTTGGGCACATCAAGACAAGACGCCAGTAAAAGATTAACAGCTGCCTCAGATACCTCCTGCTGGATATAGAGCCTGATATAATCTTATCTTTAAAAGTATGTCATTCTGATTTGATTTCTCCCAGCCTCTGGGTCCTTCTCCCATGCCTGTCCACCCCCACCCTACATCAGGTCCAGACAGCATTTCCAGAAGGAAGGAAGGAAGGAAGGAAGGAAGGAAGGAAGGAAGGAAGGAAGGAAGGAAGGAAGGAAGGAAGGAAGGAAGGAAGGAAGGAAGGAAGGAAGGAAGGAAGGAAGGAAGGGTCTCCTTTGCATAGCCGGAAAAGCTGTGCTGCGGTATATGTAACCTCCATGTACAACAGTTATAAGGAAAGAGGGCTGTAGTGAGGTTGAAAGGGAACCAGGAACGAGTCACCAAGAGTACCGGGCCGCTCTAAATTAAATACGACCAAGTCTTACTGGGAAAGGGAATTGTCACTTATGGGGAAGTAATAGGACTTCGGAACTCCACGGGACTCCTCACACAGAAAACTCGGTTCGCGCGGAGCATCCTTGCAAGCTACCCAGCGCTGTCCTAGTTTGTGGGGAGTGGAATTGACCAGACAGACTGCTTTTGCCGGAGGAAATTGACAAGACTCGCGAATAGCTGCAGTTCCCGGTCCTCCTGGCAGGGCTAGCCAGGCAGTTCTCCCGGTCAAGCCCCAGGCTGGCCAGCGAAACGAACTGGAAGCGCCGGCGTAGCGCCGTGTTCATTGCGCTCTCGCCAGACTTCTTAGACGGCTGGGGCTTCTGGGCTAAAACGACTGGGCCATTCGCAGGGCGATCCTATGCAGCGCTACTGTAGTCGAAAGTCCGTGATTTCCAGGGACCTGGACTAAAGTGGTTCTGTATAGGACTGTCTTGTGTCATATACCCACGGAACACGGTGGGACTGTCCCGCTCCCGAAAGCATAGGGCCCAGGAGGTCCTTCTGCCAGGGAACCGGTGTTTCCTGATGCTTTCCAGACAGTGATCCGCCGAGAAAGGTGAACCTTTAGCAGCTGATGGCTCGCGAACCGTTCCCTACTCCCGAGTCGCTTCTTCGCAGAAGCCGGTCCCATCCCAGACAGCGACATGCTCAGTCAATCGCCTTGTGAATCTGGGCGAAAGGCAGGCAGGCAGGCAGCGTGGGGGGAGACGGGGAGAGGCCAGAGGGGAAGAAAATCAAACGACCCCGCCGTCGCAAGCCTTACTTTGTCGTTTTCCACGAAGTCCACGAAGGTCGTCCGCTCAATTTCCACCGGCTGCCCTTGTCGGTCGTAGAGAGCCAGGACGAAGTGGAAGAAGTTGGACTTCCGCAGGTTCGAGGGCGGCTGCTTCTCGAAGTGGGCTCGCGACAAAGCCACGCCGCTGCGGACAGAAAGAGAACAGAGACCGCATGAACCGACCACCCGACAAGGCGGCGCCCCCAAGACACCCGAGAAAGCCTCCGCTGCCGCTGCCCGCCTGGCGAACGATTCACCTGCCGGAACATCCCTTCCCTGCCACGCTCTGCCGCTGCCAGCCGAATTGTTATTGTGAGATAGGTAGAGGTTATGGGGGGTTTCTTCTGACCACTGGCGTGCAACTGGGGCGCCTCAGAAGAGGCCCTCAAAGGGTCCCTCCATAACCCCTACCTATATCCCAATAATACAGAAAACAAGCGAAGTGTGTGGATGGGACCCTTGCATGGGACCCACCAAAGGCCTGCCACAGGAGCTCCTGCATTCGAGGGCTGAGCTGGACCATCGCTTAACTAAGCAATAACTAAGTCGGAGGGACTTGGGGTGAGAAGAAGCCATTTTTGGGACGGGGCCTTTGCAAATTTCTCCCTCTTGCCCGCCTTCTCTCACACATATATTGGCCTTATTTCTCAACCCCGAGCCTCCCTGGGACTATAGGATCGACCTGAAAGGCCAGGCAGCCTCCAAGATCCGAAACCGGAACACACTCTTGAGGTGGGGAGGGGAGATCTTTTAGGCAAGGTGTCAAACACAGCCCCGTTTGTCTTTTTATTTAGTTATTATTATTATTTTGCCCTTGAAACGACAAGGTTTTGTCCTCTTTCGGAATCCTCTTTCGACACTCGCTTAAGCTGCAAGTCCCATAGAAATCCGCGGGACTTACCCCCGAGTAAACCTGCCCCAGCGTCAGCTGGAGAACTTCTCGCAGATCTTGGAGGCCCAACCCAGAGATCTTGGAGGCCCAACCCAGCCATCGGAAGCTGCAAGGTTTTGGACCCATTTAGAGACGACAACAACAAAAAAGTTCGGATTTACACGAAAAGCCACCTTCCGCACATGCAGAATAATGTACTTTCAATCCACTTTCAACTACTTTGCAGCTGTGCAGAATAGCAAACTCCACTTGCACACAATTGTGGAAGTGCATTGAAAGTGCATTATTCTGCATGTGAGGAAGGGGTCACTTGTCCCCACGCCAAACTCGCTACCCCGGCTCTCCCCAATTCCAAGCAGGTGAAGCTGGGAGAGAGCCCCCCCCCCCCGCCCCGCAAATTTAGTGGTCTTGAGAAAGTTTGTGGATTTCGTAGTCAAGTCCCGGAGATCGCCCCTTGCACTCGGGCCACGGACCGTGCTGGAGAGCCCGTGGATTTGGAAACCAGCCCCTCCGCTGCTGGGGCAGCAGGTCACCCTGTTGGGCGGCTAAGGGGGTGGCCATGACTCGAGGCTGCAGCGGGGATCCCGCCGCACTTAACGGGCCTGACCCTTTCCCTTTGACTAGCCCCCCTTCGGAAGCGGGGCCAACGGAATCCAGTGATCTCCAAAGTCAAGAGGAATTAGCCCCACGGACCCCCAAGCCTTAGGAGCGGGATTGTACGGGTCCGTTTTGAGGCTTTAACGTTGAAAAACCAGCAAGCAAACAGAACCGCCCCTGGGCCTTGGACCGAATTCCTTGGGTCTCACTCCAAAGCCCGATTTGCAGCTTTCACGGCTATTTTTTTTTCTTTTTAAGTCTGACAGCTCGAGTTCCGATGAGTTTACTCTGAAGTAAGTCTCTCTCAGGCTTCTTCCACACTTGCAGAATAATGCACCTTCAATCCACTGTCACAATTGCTTGCAAGTGGACTTTGCTATTCCGCACAGAAAAATCCAGCGGCAAAGTGCATTGAAAGTACATTATTCTGCACGTGCGGAAGGGGACTCAGCTCCACTGAGAACAGTCTGTATTACTATTAACTTTTGACACGGGCTAAGTCCCACTAAACTCGTCAGTGTGCTTTATTTTGCAAACCTGCTGCACTAGAATTTCCAGGGGGTCAAGACTGTAGTTCTCCACTTCCTTGGGAATGGACGCAACCAGAGTTATTGGGGCCTACTTCTGAGTAAACTTGCACAAGCTGGGGGTCTGCTCAGGGCTCCATACTGGCTTATCCGACATATCTTTTACCCAGAAGTAAGTCCCGGAGAATTTAGTGGGGGGAACGTTTTTGGTGGATCTGTTTTAGGTTGCAAGCTGGGCTTCAAAGCGCGTTTCAGAATCGAAGCAACGGGAGGCGGGGGAGCGGAATCAGTTTCCCAATAAATGCGTTTAAAACCAATGCGTTTTAAAATGCGGTTGTTTCCCAGGGGTTGCTCCACATTAAATTCCTGGGTTGCTCCACTACATCCCACCCTCCCAAAAGCAGAAAAAACTCTTCGATTGCTTGCTGATCCCCAAATCCTGCTTTGATTCAAGTGAGATTGCAATCCTTACCGGAGAGTAAATCTAAGGCGTTTCGTGGGATTTACTTCTGAGCAGGCATTCTTGAGCGCCTTGAGCAAGCCATGGGAAGTTTGATGTTCCATCCCCCCCCCCTTTCCCCAATAGTTTCCTTCCATTTGGACTTTAGTTGGGCGGTGTCGGGGGACAGCCCCAGGACGGCACCGGGGTTTCCTTGGGTCGTTTCAGCTCCGGAACTCTGCTGGTTTCTTTTCAGGAAGGAAGTCCTGCTAGAATCATCGAGGGGGGCGGAGGGGGCCCTCCCCCAGTAATAGCGGATCCCGTGGCTTTTTCGGGCCAAGGGAATGTTTTTGGGCTTTCGGATCCGCTCTCTGTCCAGAAGCAGAACATTTTCCACCACTCACGAGGAGAAGAGCCGATCCGTCTCGGGTGAGTGGGTGGCAAGGAGGGAGGGGAGCAGGCAGATGTCCAACCGGAGGGAGCTTCGCGAAGGTGAGACCGCTCAGGTCAAGCCGTGTGTTCTCCGAAGGAAGCCCCCTCTGAGGCCGATAGGCTTCCTCGCGAGTAAGCGAGCGCTTCAGTGCGGCATCAAAATCGCCAAGACCTCCCGACCGAGGCAGCGCAGTGTGGCGCCCCGGGGCTGCTTGCAGGGCGGTTGGGTCGCTCGCGGGAGCGCCGTGGCAGGAGAGCGCGGCCCTTCCCGTGGCTCTGCGCATCTGCTGCCCAAAACGCCGTCTCCTGAAATCGCTGGGAAGGTCCCACGAAGGAAATAGGCTGAGCACCGCGTTGCTGTCCCTCAGCCCCGCGGCCGCCCAGCCTGGGAAACGAAACTCCCGCAGCAGGCAGCGAAGAACATCTGGCGCCCCTTCGCTTCTGGGCCCCGGAACGGGTCGGAACCAGGCGGCGATCTCTGCCTTTCGCCGGCGACATCCGTTCGGCGTGGTCCAGGGCTGCCATCCCGCCTTGCCCGGAATTCCCATTGACCTCAGCGGGGCTTACTTCTGAGTCAAGCACGTTGAGGCCACCCCATCTCCTCCCGTCGCCGTCTCTCTCCTAGGGATGGGGTGGCTGCTTCAGCTTCAGCTGCGGCTCTGGCACGGCTGGCGACTTCTCGAAGGGCCTTCCGGTGACATCCTCCGGCTTTGGCCGGACCCGGTTCTTGTAGGCCCAGAGGCTGACCTTTCGCCCCCCCCCCCCCGCCCGCCCGCCCATGCTTCTGTCTTTTCAGCCTGGCCTAACTGCTGCCTTCATGGAACTTCGCTTTCGAACCAAACGCACTTGGGACGGGGCCATCCCCAAACGCCCGGGGTTCAGCGACTTGGAAGGAAGCCCCATTGAGCCCAACGGATCCCTCTTCTCCTGAATGGGTGGCCGCTGCCGGGTTCCCACTCGGCCTCGGAAATGCGCTCCTTGCCAAGCCAAGGTGGCCACAGCACAGCCGGTCCGATCCAGCCTCACCAATCATCGCTCGCCTCTGAATCGGCTTGCACCCGAATAAGTTTGTCTACAGTTGAGAGATCTGCAGCTCGACCTTTTCCACGTTTACTCAGAAGTAAGTCCCACTCACTCCCTAGAAAGTGTCCTCTCGGACTGTCTCTCTATTAGTTTGTGCCGCGGATCGGGCTATCAGATATGCAGGCTCGAGGAAGTCGGGTTCTTCTTTCCTGCATCTTATTTCAAAGTAAAAGTGTGGAAGATCGAGGCTTTGAAATGAGGCCGGAGGGGAAAAACAGAGAACAGGATTACTGAGCTCCCGGGTTTCGGACTAAGAAATCTGCAGCCATCGACTTTGGCGGAGACTGCCGAATCCTGACGGCGTTTGCACGGACCTTGAAGCCACTCCAAGGAATATATTCAAGGTTTTGCGCGCTTACTGGGAGTGAAGCCCCGCTTACATCCCACGCGACTGACTTCTGAGTAAACACGCAAAGGGGGCCAGGCTGCAGAAAGGACTTTCTAGGGATGCACAGAAGCCCGCACAAAAGTCCCCTGGTCTGCTTCTCTCGCCTCGTCGACCGGGGGAACCGAACAGGAAGTTCTTTGCTGGGCAAGAAAAATGACCTCGCTCCGGTGAAGCCGGACCGGTTCCCTGCGTGGCTGGCGGACCGGGAGAGCAAATAAATGAATGAACAAACCCCGGAAAACAACATAGAGCTCTCGGATCCTAATGACACGGATGCAGACAGGGAAGGGGGAGAAAGAGGGGAGACGGGTGACATTACCTTTGCGCCGCTACATTGGCGTCCACTACCCCAACATTCCGGACCCACGACCGGACGGGATCCATCTCCGATCCCAGCACCTTGTCTTTCAGGATGGGTCCTCTTCCTAAGGTATCTTGGATCCCAAACATTTAAGACCAGAAAAAAAGAAAGTTTATCCCAAAGCAAAAAAAACCGACTCTTCCGGTTGCCAGAGGAAACTTCAACGGGAATCACGCACACGCGGACATGCAACAAATTCCAAGGAAGTTCGCGGCCTTCAGCCTTGTTCAGACGACTCGGGTATGTGTTGCGGTTGTTGTGGTGGCGGCTGTTTCTTCCCCGCTCTCGATTCTTGCAAAAAAACACAAAACTGTCAAGTTGCTCCGATCAGCCTCTTCCGATGCGAGAGACCATCATTTCTAATAAACACTGGCCGAGACGGAAAGGCATCCCCAAAGCTTGTTCTGAAGGATCACCTGCTTGGCGAAGTCACGAGAGGGGATTGACGGCTGCCTAATCCACGGGGGTGGGGGTGGGGGATTAAAAAAAACCGGGATCAATGGGGAAAGAAAGAGGCGAAACGCAGCAGCTAAAGAGCCGCTGATGACGCTCGAAGCGGTGGCGAAAGCGCGTCTGTTTCCCCGCACCATGAATGGGTTACAGCGGCGGGAGAGAGCGGACTAGGAAAAGGGGCGGGGCGCGCTTCCAAATAAGGCGCTTGCTATTTGCATAGCCGCGTCTTATTGGAGGAGACGAGCCAGCGCTTCTCGAGACCGCTACACGCTCGGTGCGGTTTCGGCTTAAATGAAAGTTGGGCGGGGGGAGAGAAGAGGCGCAGCGGGGCGAAGGAGGCTGCGCGGGTGTCGAATGAGTAACTTACTCAATAACTTTGTTTTCGCTTTGTTAACCTCGAACAGGTCTGGGGAGAGAACCCGGCTTGATTTCCTCCTCCGCAGTTGCGCCTGCGACTTTCGCACCCACTCTAGTCCCGGCGTTGCCTCTACGTTCCTTGTTACGTATTACAACAAGTTGATTTGTTTTTATATGTCATTTTTTCCTCCCAATCAGATCAGAGGAGGTTTTTACCTCTCCCCCCAAAAAAATGCTGGGGAAAAGTTAAGGGCAAGGGGGTTTGAAGAGTCACCCGCACGCAATCCTAGGCCCCTTCCGCACATGCATAATAATGCACTTTCACAATTGTTTGCAAATGGATTTTGCTATTCTGCACAGTAAAATTCAGATGCAAAATTCGTTGGAAGTGCATTATTCTGCTTGTGTGGAAGTGGCCCTGGTTGTGCTGCTACACACCAATGTTACTTCAGAGGAAGAGGTTTGAGGAGTGAGTTGAGGAGAGAGGCTGGCCCCCTACTTCGTTAGTGGGGGCGGGGTGGTTGCAGACATCTTTGAGCCTGAGTCCACGCGGAGGAAGGGATGCGTGTGTTTGTATGAGTGAGTGAGTGAAAAAGCTTCCACGCATCTGTCACGATCCTTGACACGCCTCCAGAACTTCACACAACATAAAAGCTGCGAAACGTGAACTTCACTCGTATGTCTTACTAGAAAGGGCGCATCGTGTAAAAGATACCGGAGGCGCACGAACAGCAGCGCGTTGAAAGCCACAGGGACGTTCGTCTTGCATGAAAGAATGACACCTCTCTCTATAAATTAAGCCGGCTTGGTTTCATTCCCCCCCCCCCCCATCCCTTTTGTGCTGCGATCTTAGAGGATAGATCTGCCCCTGAAATCCATATAACACCAACGCGAAAACAGATTTCAAGACAATGAATGCTAATCTGGACTCAGAGACCATCTGCCAGATGAGGGAATCAGATGTTCCCCAGTTAAAGGGGCAGAGCACCGGTTTCTTTGCCTCATTATGCACGGGCCCCCGCTTTACCCCGCGTTGATGTTGGGCGAGGGGCGGGGAGGGAGGAACAAGGACTCTCCCTTTCTAGCAGGGTTTAATTCCTCTCTTTAAATAAAACTTGGCTTGGCTGTTCCAATGCTTAGGCGGACTCTGCCAGCATTCTTGTTTAGATGCGTTTTAAACCAGTGGAAACTGACCAACACATCAGGTTAAAAAGGCTTTCATGAATGAACTTGGGGGCTCGGTGGGTGGGGTGAGATCTGCCGTTTTGCTCCCATCTGGGAAAAGAAAGGGGAACACTCCGGATTCGTTCTGCCCCGATCCATGATAGAGCTGGCAGTGGACGGGCTAATAAATCTCCAAGCGATCCATCCCTGTGTACAAACAGCGACCGGCCTCCCTCCCCTTCTGATTCGGAATGAAGAGCTTTTCTAGAAGGGGCCATCACTGCAACATCCCGGGGAGGGGGGTGTTTTGAAAGGGGTCTTGAATTAAAGGAAGACATTAAAGGGGGGGGGGAGTTCGGTTCTTGGACGAATTGCCGTTTCTGCGGTGTCCGAGATAACTGGGTCACAATCCAGGCGGAAGTTCTCTTGCGCAAGGCTCGTTTTCCAACGGGCTTCACCCATGAGCGCAATTCAAGGCTGGTGGAGGAGAAATTCCCAGGGGAGTTTGGTCTCCTGGGGCCAAGTGAGAGGCAGGGAAACACGCGCGCTGCTTTAGACCTGAAGTTTAGATGTGATTTTTTCACAAGAAGAGAAAGCCATTCACGAGTAATTCACACGGGACGCCTTTTCCTTCCTTTCCCTTTTTATCATATGCGCAAATATCACCAGACCCGTTTCTCGTGCGCGGACGTGAGTGCTTCGAACTCGCAGTCCCACTTTCTCCAAAGTCCATTTCTGTGGGATGATTTTTCCAGAAGCTATCCACCGCAACTCAATCGGGCTACTCTGGAGTAAACGACGCGTAAACGGCACGCCATCAAGGCTCGGAACCTCGACGTGACTTCTTCAGGATTAATGCCAGTCCAGTCTGTCCTGGAGAAAAGCGTGTTTGGATTGTGCCTGAATTAGGATTTTTTTAAAAAATCTATCCTTTAGTTGCAAAATCTTGGCCAAGCGGTGGAGAGAAACACGACTTGCCTTCGTGCTCGATAATGCGTCCTAATCTTGCTTCTTTGCCATTTCATTCCCCAAATGGTTCCAAGGGAGGGGTAAAAAAAGAGGATAATTCGACCCAGGCTGGGCCGGACGGGGCCAGAGGTGCGTAAGTGCGCAGCCCTTTCAAAGCAAGAAAAGAATCGTGTGCCAGAAATCCCGGAGGGAATCCGACTTGTGGGATGCAGGGGGAAGATGGGGTCAGAGGGCATCGGCTGAGGTCAGGGGACGGGGCCTCTCGCAGCTGCCACCAAAATTG
This sequence comes from Sphaerodactylus townsendi, assembly GCF_021028975.2. Lineage (NCBI taxonomy): Eukaryota > Metazoa > Chordata > Lepidosauria > Squamata > Sphaerodactylidae > Sphaerodactylus > Sphaerodactylus townsendi. The sequence continues at coordinate 3,030,352 of NC_059436.1, forward strand.
TGCCCATTAGGGACAAACGAACGAGGGGCTCCCTTCCCTCCCCCCCCCCCGAGCCCTCCCCCTCTAGATGGCATTGGCTGGTCGGGGGCTGCCCCTGGTGCCCCCTCCAGCACCTCCCAAGGCCAAGTTAAACGTCCGCAGATGTCTCAAAGGGACACGTGAACCGAAGCGGCTCTCAGGACTTCATTTCGGGTCGCCCGCTCAGACTGCAAACGTCCCAGTCTCAGGTAGTGGGCGCCCCCAGCCCCAAAGGAGACCCTAGAAAAGGTGACCAGAGGATCTCCCCCCACCCTAGGGATGGCCAGTAGTATCTTTCCAACCACTGGGCCATATTGCTCAGGGGGTCACCACCGGAAACTAATTTCCACCTTCGCTAAGAACCAGGACCTTTCTCTTCCCCGCGCCGTCAAATCCTGTGTTCGAGTCACGTTGGAGACAGATCTGAATGACTTCTGGCGCTTGGATTTTCAGGAGAACTCGGCCACGGCTGCTTTATCCCACTAGTCCGTGGAAGCGCCCCCCCCCCCCGGATTTCTTTTTTGCACCTAGCTAGCCCAATCCGATCTAATGCAGCCCACACGTCTACTCAGAAGTAAATCCATTTTACTTGCTCTCACATTGAGCATTTTACTTGCTCTCAAACAGAGATTGAATTATTGTGGGTCCCGCTCTGCATTTTAAGGCGATTGCAAATGGGTTTCTGGGTTTGTTTCAGAATAGACAATGTACAACCATGCTCCCCAGCTTCCCACCCACCTTTTGAGGGGGGCGGTGGTAATGTACAACCAGAAGACATCACTCCGGTCCAAAGGAACGGAAGAAGGAATCGGGTGTTGCGTTTGGATGGTACTAGAGGCAACTGAGTCTAAACTCTTCCCAGGAGGAGGGGTTGAAACTTGGGTGCAAAACTGCTCGCCATGGACGCCCCCCCCCCTCCCGGTGAACTGCGAAGCTCTCCCGCTATTCTGTGCCGCTTTAGTGGCTGCTGAGCTGTTAAAAGGCTGTTGATTCCGGTTCCTCATCATTTATCCTTAGAAAATACTGATCCCTACTTCCTACTGTCCCAGATTACTATCCTATTTTTAAGATGGGGCGGAGGTGGCTCAGACAGGCACCACGTCCAGGTTTTCCCACATCCTCGGGGAAGGATTTAGAACCCGCTCCTTAGCAGCCCAGTCCACCAGCCTCGACGTTCCAGCCTTCAAACCGGAGTCACTCCGTGTTGGCAGCATAGGGGTCTGAAACAGGCAGTTCTATTTAGACTTTCCTCCACAGTGGCCGCAAGCCGGCGGGTTAATTTCAGCGGAGTTTAAATCCGCACGGCCAGCTCCGCGCTGATCTCCGGATTCTTTGAAGATCTGCAGAGATAAAACCCGACACACTCGGAAGGTTTTTGGGAGCGCTCCTGTGCATCCTTTTCCCAAGCATGCAATCCCGTTCGTTGCTGCTTTCATGTTACACCAAGGAATCGTGAGGCTTCAGACATTATTATTATTATTGCTACTAAACCAAGGCAGCCTCAGAAGGCACCCAACTGTTCCGGGCTGGGCAATTGCTACTGATGACTGAACCGCAGTTGCAACAGCAAAATCTGGTCGCTTTGCATCAACATGCAGCCTTAGAAACATGACCACAATCCTTCCCGCGGCTGGCTTTTCAGCAGCTGATGTCCCGAGATATACTGCCCCTGAGCCTGGAAGTTCCCCGCAGTTGATTGAGCTGCCTGGAGGTCGCGATTTGCTCCTCTAGCCGCTGCCCAGATCCAAACCCTCTTGGCTTTAGCAAGGTCGCGGTGTCATGCCCCTTCGCACTAGGGCACATGGGACTGGTGAGACTTCTGCTCCCTGAATGAGGACGAATCCCCATTCATCACCAACGAAACTCGGGGCCTGCCCTCGCCAGAGCTTGTTGTGGAGAGTTCCGCAGGTTAATTGTGTCCTGCCTGTACAATCGCTTTTAGGGGCTGCTCTAAGCGAGCCGGAGAAAAAACATACCGGTTCTGATCTATGGGACCATTTTAATTCACAACATCTGGTTGTGTAGCTACCCGCGCTGATTCGGATTACAGTTCCCCGAGGATGTAGTTTAGGGAAATAAGCCCTTTGGCTCCTGATTTGTACATACTCTCCTAGGTGAGTAACATGTTTACCCGTTTAATGCATGTATACTCGAAAAGAAAGCGGAATAAAACTCCCGACTAAGAATGTATAAGGTTGTTAATTAAACCGTGTTTAGGAGTAGGTATCCCATAATCCGGGTTCTGGAGATTTTTCCGAAACTTTCTAGAGCTAGATAGAATTACATACTTTAGGACTTTTGGTTCAATAGTTTAGATCACTTCTCAATTCCAAAGGTACTGCAAACATCTATTGCGCAGGACGGTTCTGCTTCTGAGTGAACTGAGACGGAGAGGAGCAGATTCCTAGCTTGAGCTCCTCCTAGTGGGGTGGAAAGGAAAGGCAGGGGACCTCCTACCCAGCAAGCAATTTTGCCAATTCTTTTAAACGTTTGTGTGTTTTTTTACTCTCAAATCCTGGCCAACCGGTGAAAGAGAAAAAATTGACCCACCCCTCTCTAGTCTAGTGTATCAAACATGACCTTGTTTGGGTTTTTTTTCCCTGGGAATTATCTTCATCGGCTTCATTTGGAGATTTTCAACGCTACGTTCAGAGGAAGCTACTTCTGAGTAAATATGCTTTTGCCTCTTGATAGCTCGTGGCATTTGCTTTAGACCCACCCTGCAACTGCTGAATCTTTATAATGAATGTTCAGAGGTGTATCACAGAGAGAAGTCAGTTGTACACAGTTGTAACACAGTGTACAACAGATTTCTCTCTGTGATACACCTCTGAAGATGCCAGCCACAGATGCAGGCGAAACATTAGGAACAAGATCTATCATACCACAGCCCAGAAAACCCACAACAATCAGACTTCCTTGTTTAAATACATTTTTATTAAATTTCAACATGTAAAATCAAGAATTATGAAGTTACAAAATTCAAAGTTCGTCATTAATTCCATTTAAAGAAAAACAAAAACACTGCAAATCATTTCTTAAACTTAATCATAATCAGGTGACTTTCCCCTTCGTCAACTATGAAATATTTCCACATTCACAAAACTGAGGCAGCGTTTCTATACTAATTCTAAATTAGCTGAACTTATTGAATTTACACTAAACAAGAATTTCTTACAATATAACATAACAATAGAAAGGAAAAGAGGAGCGCGAACATTGACTCAGACTTTCTTATACCTCTGGGCCTGGCAGCCTCTCTCCAAGGCCATGCAAAGTTCAAGTCCTTCTCTGTCTTTGGAAACTGAGCCCAACAACGCCTCCTTTCCTCAATGCAAAGAGCCTTCCTTGGCTTTCCAAGGTGCAAGATGTGCTTCAGGAGAGGTGCTAGCTCCATATCTATAGCAAATGCCTATTTAGAAGCAGCCACCTCAGTTATAGGGCGATTCTTGGCTCAAAACCTTCCGCCATTTTGTGTTTGGCTGTGTGGAACCCATACACATGAATGCATGAACCTTATACTGAATCAGGCTATTGGTCTACCAAGGTTGTTATTGTTTACTCAGTCTGGTAGCAGCTCTCAGTGTCTCAGGCAGTGGTCGTACCCATCAACTACCAACTGATTCTTTTCACTGGAGATGCTAGAAAGTAAATCTGGGTACATTTGGGTGCCAAACAAATACTCTGCCACTGAGCCACAGACCCATTTCTCTTCCTGTGGCAGCTAAATTAGGGGTGGTGTCTACTTTCACAATATTTCAAAAGTACACCCAAGCTCAACAAAGTTGGGAACTCTTGTTTACATCCTGGTTCAATGGACTGGGTGGCACAAAGTCTCAAGTTGCATATTTGGTCTTCTGGGACAAAGGGGAAAAACAATTAAGTGATCCAATGACTTTTTAATGTTAATGGAAAACACAAGTCCCTTTGCCTTTTGAGTTGGAAATGGGAGAGATTAATTTATGTTTGTTTATTTTACAAGACCTGTTAGTCACTTTTTAAAATTCCAGACTTTAAGCAGGGTCTCCTTAGATTGAATGCCCTGGGATGAGGGTGGAGTGGGTGGTGTTTCTTTGGAAGTAGGCACTGAGATAGACTGAGATATTCTGGGACCGGCTGAGCCTGGAACATTCTGGATGCAAAACCTATGACCCCCCTGGTGAATTCTGACACTTTTCTACTGAATGATGACACCTCCATCTGTTCCAGTATTTTGATTCCAACAGTGGAATTGGGAAAGTTCATCAACAGGGCAGAAGCACGAGAGTTTCATGACTAAATGTTCCAGGCAACTTGTATTCTGAGAGTTCTGACAGTTCAACATTATTTGTGCATTCATACATTAGTATTATGCATACATGTAGGAATGGCTTACATTTTATGTTTAAACTGCATATAAAAACCATGCAATCTGTTCACACTACAAAAAGTATCTAAAGCAGGCAGAATGAGGCAGCAAAGTATAGTGGTTAGATTACCATTTGGTAGGCCAGGCTTCAAAGCCCTGCTCTTCAGGGTGACCTGTCCTCCATCTCAGCCTGACCTACTTCGCAGGGTTGTTGTGAAGGTGAAATTGAAGAAGGGAAAACATTGGTCTGAGCTCCCACAAGGAAGGATGAGGTAGAAATATAGTACAGAGCAAAGCAGAGAACTGTAGCTATCTACAGAAATATATAAATAAAACTGAACAGGAAGAATTTTCTCCTCCCTTTCATTTGAAACTCAGAATAATTTTATCTGTAACATTTGGATATACTCTTGAAAGTTACATTTAGGCTACTTAAGGTTACATTTAGGCTACTTGAGAGCCAGTGTGGTGTAGTGGTTAAGAGCAAGTGGATTCTAATCTGGAGAACAGGGTTTGATTCCCCACTCCTCCACCTGAGTGGCAGAGGCTTATCTGGTGAACCAGATGTGTTTGCCCACTCCTACATTCCTGCTGGGTGACCTTGGGTTAGTCACAGTTCTTTAGAACTCTCTCAGCCCCACCTACCTCACAAGGTGTCTATTGTGGGGAGAGGAAGGGAAAGGAGTTTGTAGGCCACCTTGAGTCTTCTTACAGGACAGAAAGGTGGGGTATAAATCCAAACTCCTATTTTCTTTAACTGCATGTCTCAAATGATCCAGATGCCGATAAAACCCCTAGAATTCCTATGGTACCCCCCTCATACAAAGACTCTTCAAAATAATCCAGCCTTGATTGTCTGCAAACTGTCCTGGGAAATCCTGGGGACCTTGGCATTTATCTGAGATTCCTCACTGAGAAGATTAGTTTGGACAGACAGTGAAAACAACAGTAGTACTCACCACTGCTAACATATAGGTTTAGCATAGACAGTTCCTCTCTTTCTCAGTATCTCACTGACTGTTTCGCTCAGTCTCCAGTGGAGATAACTGTCTCTCTCCCAGGTTTTGCACACTCCGACTCTCTCTCAAGCCCCTTCCGCACATGCAAAATAATGCACATTCAATGCAGTTTGCAGCTGGATTTCATTGAACTAAATAGCAAAATCCACTTGCAAACAATTGAGAAAGTGGATTGAAAGTTCATCATTCTGCATTTGCGGAAGGAGCCTCAGTTCAGCGGAAGGAGCCTCTTCCTAGTCACACTCTAGTTACAGCCAGTCACCTCCCTTTCACCCCCCTTTCCTTCTACTACTTACCTCTCATTTTAAAGCAACACACACAACATTTTAAATCATTATATGGCAGTGGTGGCAAACCTATGGCACTCCAGATGTTCATGGACTATAACTCCCATCAGCCCCTGCCAGCATGGCCAAATGGCATGGGGCTGATGGGAGTTATTGTCCCTTATTTACTCTGTCTGTCATCTACCTGAATGGTGTAGTCAGTGGTTAAGAGTGTTGGACTAGTATCTGGGAGACCTTGGTTCAGATTACCAGTCAGGCCATGGAAACTTACTGCGCAACCTCAGGCCAGTCACACTTTCTCAGTTGTTGAGAGGGTTAAATGGAACAGAAGAGAATTATGTAGGCCAGTTTGAGAAGAAAGGCTGGGTGCAAATGCACGAAATAAAGAAATAGTTGTAAAAAAGCAAGTATTATTTTTTAAAAAACCCTATAGTCTCAAGCATTTTCCTGTTCCAAGCAAGCCACTTCCAGAATGCCTGAGCAAGCAGGAGATAAATTATTAAACAATTTATACATGTTTTCATATGTGTTTATTATGTTTTCCAGATCTATGTTTCCCTTAATAGAATGACACTTTTAGGAGTTGCATAGATTTGTACGTGTTCATATTTCTCCCTCTACGATAAATTAATGAACCTTCTATGAGTAGAATTTATTAAGTTCCCAAAGTCTTCCTTTTTGGCTTTCTTCATTCCCAGCCAGTCTTTCCCACTGTGAAATACATCTGCTAACTTTTAGATCCTAGCATTTTTTTTAAAGGATGGTTTTACTGCCTTTAATTACGCAGCATAGCTTTTGGAACATGTTCGCAAAATAATATTTTACCACTGGGACCACATGTTCCATTTTATTTTGTAATGCAGATTTGAAGACCCTCATTGCTGAAGCATGTTTTTCTAACCACATGGCAGTATGAAGGTATGAGAGACCTTCGAGCCAGAAAGGGGGTTTGTTTCCCAGCCTCCTTGACCTGGAACCTTCAGACAGTCTCAAGTTAAATCTGAAAATAAAATTGCTAGAATCACAAAACTTTTTCCAGTCCAAACAAGTTTAAAGTAAAACTTGTTTATCATGAAACTATGACAAAGCATAGCTTTTTAGGCAAAGGATTGAAAGGCAGATTAGAACAAATTGGACCATAGGTGTCAAACTTGCGCCCCTCCAGATGTTATGGACTACAGTTCCCATCATCCCCTGCCAGCATGATGCTGGCAGGGGATGATCAACTTTGAGGGCCGCAAGACTGACACCTATGAAAAGATGAGAACTGTAATCCCTAACCTGGAGACATAAGATTGACACACCTAATGAACCATCCCGAGATCATTTGTAGTGATGTCAAAAGGAAAAGTGCATTTTTTTCCTGGGGACACAGCACCCCACCTTTTCCAGTGGTTATAGATTATTTTAAATTCTTAACTATTCTAACCTTTCAAAGACTTTTCTTCTAGGACAGGCATAATGTCTTACTCCTTAATGACGTACTCAGCAGATTCTCAAATAGTCCAGTTGAACAGAGAGCCCGCCCATGTGGAAAGGCAAAAGCAGAAACACTTACCTATTTTTTTCCAGCTGTGATTTAGATTCTCCCATAAGATCTTCTTTATTATTCCATTGGTCTCACACTTTCTAGTATGTTCCCATGATTAAGTCCACACTTGATTCCTCATGACAGAACTACTCCCATGGTCTGCCAATGCCACAAAACAGAGATGACTATTTAGTCATCCAAATTAAGTGGATTTGGGTTTCCACTGCTTTGTTTTCTCACCAATAAACATGTTCTTCCAGTGTACATAAGGACCGAAGATGTTTGCTGCATTAGAGTGCCTTTGTCTTTCCAATAACATAAGCAAGGCTGAGCAAAAGCTGGATCAGTGATCCCCGGCATAGTCTCCATGGGAGCTGTGATGTCTTCTGATGTGTTTCCAAGATGTCTGCTTTCTTCTTCCCCAAAGCAAAAAGACCTGTCTTGGACTTTCTCTGTCTCACTGAAGCAGGAGGTGTTTCAAAAAATGGGAGAGGAGTAGGGATGCCAGGTGGGCCCTGGGGATCCCTTGGATTTACAGCTGATCTCCAGATGGCAAAGGTCAGTTCCCCTGGGAAAAATGGATTCTACATAGGGTGGACTTTATCACACTGTACCCTGCAGAGGTCCCTGTTCTTCCTAAACTCCATCCCCAAATCTCCAGAGGTTTCTCAGCCTGCATCTGGCAACCCTATCTCCCTTCTGGTGGCCATAGGAAGGGGACCTGGTAGCCCTAAAGAACAGCAGTAATCAACGTTCTTTTATTCTATTAAAATTGGAAATCCAAGTTGCCCATTTGCGTCTGACAGTGGTTTTGTGCTTTTGACGGCTATATGAGAAACAACCGTTCAATGGTTGAACTATTTTCCTGGCAGGAAAGCATTTTTGCCTCTTCTGCAGTTGCTAAAAAATACAGGAGCCTTGCTGGGGGGAAAAAAGCAGTTGGTAACCCCAAAGCCAATAGAAATCCATGCCCTGAAGCAGAATTATGGACTCCAACCTGGTGCTGGGGAATTGGGCACCTGATATTCATTTGAAAAGCCCAGCTGCGGGAAACTTGCAACCAGAGGTTACTTAAAAACATATTTCTTTGCTATTTATGACCCAGTGGTGTGCCATTTAGTTTACACCATTATCTGCTAGAAAAATTGCTTACAGGTTTTATATATACCATGCTTTTAGGTTTAACTATATGCCTGGTGTTTTTAATATATTAATGTATCATTGGTTTTTAAATATGCCAGGACTGGGTCAGATACATGCATCCTTCATAAAACAACATTCTTCAGAAAAGTAAAACAAAACAAACTTATAGAACACGATTTCTAAAATGTATGTACAGTATTTTAAAAAGAAAGAAAGAAAAAGGAGAGGGAAAGAACAAATAGGAGGCAATTTACATATCGAACATAAGATTTTCCTAAAAAGAAAAATTCTCTTCAGGCTCAGTTTTACTAATCTGTTATGCTAGATGGCAGCATTGAGCAGCAAGCTTGCAGCAGTAAGGGGGGGGGGACTCTGTGTTGGAGCTGGGGTTGGTATCATATAAGCCTCATGTTGAGACGGGGCTTATAATTCTCCTTTCCAGAGAATGAACTAGTAGTTCCCAATCCTTTACAATCCCCCCCCCCCAATTTTGATATTTGATCAACACTGATCTATTGCTGGATACTCTACCAACTTATGTAACCAATCTTTCACTGTCAGAGTATGTGAAGATTTCTATTCTTTTGCTAGAAGAATTCCTGCTGCTGTAATCATATATAATAGTCATTTTTTCATTTCCTTTTTGCATAGCTGGTAATCAAGATTATTTTAATATACTCATCTAGTCAGTTAATCGAGGAAACACTACAGCTGGAAGGGTTGCAGTTGCAGCTCTAGTCTGTGCTTTTTTCAGGATCTGTTTCTCATTTGCTGCAGCTCGACTTTTAGATGGAGTATGCACATTACTCCCATTCTGCAGTTGCTCCAATGTTACCCATTTGTAAATGAGCTCATTTTAAGGTGTCATGGCCCCTCTTCTTTACTGGACTGCCTTTCCACCTATGTCAGCTGACTCATGTCAGTAGGGGCTTCTGAAGATGCCAACCTTCAACTGGGCAAAATCAACAGTTTTTGGGCACCACATATACAGTTTTGGGCACCACAGTTCAAGAAGGATATTGACAAGCTGGAACGGGTCCAGAGGAGGGCAGCCAAAATGGTAAAAGGTCTGGAATCCATGCCCTTCAAGGAGAGACTTAGGGAGCTGCGGACGTTAAGTTTGGTGAAGAGAAGGTTAAGAGGTGACATGATAGCCTTGTTTAGATATTTGAAGGGATGTCATGTTGGTGAAGGAGCAAGTTTGGTTTCTGCTGCTCCAGAGACTAGAAGCAGGAGTAATGGGTTCAAGGTGAAGGAAAAGAGATTCCACCTAAACAACAGGAAAAGCGTCCTAAAAGTAAAAGCTGTTCAACAGTGGAATACACTACCTTGGAGTGTGGTAGAGTCTCCTTCTTTGGAGGTTTTTAAACAGAGGCTGGATGGACATTTGTCAGGAGTGCTTTGATTACGAGTTCCTACATTGCAGGGGGTTGGACTTGATGGCCCTTGTGGTCTCTTCCAACTCTATGATTCTATTCTATGATTCTATGTCCTTTCTCCACTGTGGCTTCCCAGTTACGGAATGGCCCACTGCAGGTGGGCAGGAAAACTCCCACTGTCTTTTGTTTCCACAAGCTATGCGAAACTTAACTGTTCAAGAGGGCTTTTCTGTGCAGGTAATAAGGTTGCACAGTACAAAATGGTTTCATCAACATAGTTTGGTGGGACCTCTGTTCAAGAGGGCTTTTCTGGGACCTCTAGTCTGTAGTACTGTGTATAACATATTGTAAATAAGGTCCTATTGTGTAATTTCTGTACCACTTAACATGTCATGTTAATACCTATGCTATCGTTCTGTCGCTAGCTGGTGATTCCAGACTTCTAATCTCCTACCTAGTGCATTCATTTTTTAATGCCCCAATTGATTGTATGTACTGACTTACTATGTGTAATCTGCCTTGAGTCTCTGGGGAAAAGGTGGATTATTTTTTTAAAAAATAAAATAAATAAAATCAGCTGCTTTCACTTGCAAGGGCCAAAGCAGGAACACAGAGAAAGACAGTATTCATGAGCAGAGGGAGTGTTTATGAGCCTAAAGTTCCAATTTGCTAGCTCTGGAATCACCAGATCCAGAAAGATCTCCTGAAATTTCAAGGTTGCCATCTTATGTGCCCATTTTTGGGAATAAGGCCCCCTGAACTTAGTGGGAGTTTTTTCTGAGTAAATGTGCATAGGATTGAACTGCATGAGTTACAGAAGAAGATAGGTAAAGGTTGTCCCCTGTTTACTAGGTAGACTATGTTTGTGGAGTGGGTTTCCATTGCCTTCACCTACACTTTACCCCCAGCAAGCTGGGTCCTCATTTTAACAACCTTGGGAGGATGGAAGGCGAAGTCAAACTTGAGCCGGCTACCTTGAAACTGACTTCTGTTGTGATTGAACTCAGGTCGTGAGCAGAGCTTGGACTACAGGACTGCAGCTTACTACTCTGTGCCATGGGGCTCCTATAGAAGAAGGAGCATGTTGCAAACACAGCTTTCCCTATTATATAGTATCCAAGACAAGTTATATAGGATCCAAGACAAGTTTACTTAGAAGTAAGTGCCATTTGACTCAATGGGACTTACTCCCAGTTAAGTATCTGTAGAACTGAAGCCACAATGTTGCCATGCTAGATGAGGTCTGTTGAGAAGGGGCTCAGTAGGTTCTAGCAGGAAAGAGAATAGGAAGAAACCTCTACCACCCCCTTCTTACAAACACTTAAGGGGACTTAAGCTTGATTAAGTGTGTGGTTGGACACAGGTCACCTCTTTTCCATATACATGTCCAGAAAGTGGTTTACATTTTCAGATGGCAAAACTGGAGACTTAGGGTCCAAATTTGGAAGTTTGTCCAGGCACAAAGGAAAAGGAACAAGTTTTTATCTCCATTCTAGTTGAATATCATATGTAGCTTGGCCCCTGAAACTCTCAACCAAGTTTCCCAACCATTTTATAAATAACAACCTAACTACCTTTCTTCTCTTTCACTGTAACGTGCAGTAAAGGGGGGCTAGATGTTCAATTTCTTTCAGATCCAGTCTACTCACTTATAAACACACAAGAAGAACCATGCTGCATCAGAAAACTGGGATCCATCTAGTCCTTCTGCATCTTATTTCATACCATGACCAGCCCTGGAGGAATAATGAACAAGAGATGGAGGTTCAGACCTTCTCCTGATGTTGCTTCTTAGCACTGGTATTCAGAGATTTGCCACCCCTGGACATGGGGGTCTCCTTCATCAAACACCTTGTTGCACACAACACCAGTTAAAGCAGCTCACATGTCCTTACAAAAGCTGAAGCACCAGCCTCTTCAGCATAGTGCAGCTGTCTTCAGTAGAAGACCATGAGAAATTTGCCTTGCTGTTGCCTTTAGTCACAGGACTGTTGCGCACGGCAGGTTTCCTTCATTTCTGACAGGCCAGCCAAGTTAAATAGAGATACATTGACTTTGACAAACATGTTGAAAGCAGCAGCAAGAAAGTTGCACAGACAGAACCACAAAGGCAGCAGCGTGTGGCTCCTGGGCTTATGTTGACATCCCGAAGCACATTGTGGCTTCCTCTGTAAACATTAATTAAAACCATAACTGGCCCTTGTAGTTGAGGTTTTGATGGTTTTCATTACTGTTTCATCCTCTGCTGTGTAGAATTCCGCACTGGTATTTGCTAAACCACCAGAAAGGAAAACAAAAACAAAACACCCAGTAGCCTGTACTTACTAGATGTTGACAGATGCTAGAACACTTATCTAAGATTTTATTTTATCTAGACCACATGTAGACCAGCTTTCAGGCAAAAAAGAGGTGTTTTATAGCATATCAAAGCGGGATCCATACGTTGTAAAACTACATAAACACACGATACTGTAAATGCTGGTTTTTAAATGGCCTGCTAATTTCCATTATTTTTATGCTGCGGACTAGTTTTTTAAAATCATGTTTTAATTGGTGAGACACCTCCTTCAGGAGTCTCCAGAGACTCCAGAAGAGGTGGGATGTAGGTTTCCTAAATAAATAAATACTGTTCAAATCACAGGGGAGAAATCAATACTGTTCACGAAAGGGAGAACTTCAGCATCAGCAGGCATCCTTCCACATCTATCTAATCTGAAGTTCTTCTGGAAAATGAAGGACTTCAGCCTGATCTTCTAGGAAAGGTTCCACTATAAATCCCTGCATTCCTGTTAAAGTCTCCATAGCACTTTTCTTCTGAGGTCCTCCATTCCCACAGCCTGCCCATTTCTATGAAAGGTACTCAACCTCAGTTGTGCCCACTCTATGCCTTTCCAAATCTTTCTACTCCCTCCCAGTCTATATTTTCTGCCAGACAGTTTCAGAGGGTCATCAAGTTGGTCTGCAGTGGAAGAGCAAGATCCAAGTCCAGTAGTATCTTAAAGAGCAGCAAGATTTCCCGGGAATGTGTTTTCAAGTGTCAAAGTTCTCTTCATCAGGTATGGTCTCTGACAAAGGGAGCTTTTGCTGGTAATTCTCTCTCTGCTAAGATATACCTTTTAATTACAGCAGAGTGCACCGAGGCAAAACACAGAGTTTACTGAGGCACGCATGTGTGCTGAAAACAAAAGAAGCTCAGAGCCAATTTATAGTATCTAATAAGGGGAGCCTTTATTAGTGAGTTCCATTCTGGATAAAAAAAGTGGAAAGATAGGTTCTCTGTTCTAATCCATCTAGCTGGATGGTGAGAGATGCTGTCTCTTCATCTCTCTGCAGCATGATGCAAGATGGAGGAATGTGTGCAAGAAGGATGGAGAAGGAAGGCAGTTCCCTGAGAATAGCAATCTACACATCAAAGGGGTAGTGTCAGAGCAGTAGAGAAAAGGTGCCCAGTGTCGTGACCCCCTCTAGCTATCTGACTCACTGATCAATCCCGCTCTGTTATTGAGGCAAGAGACAGCACAAAGTCCTTCACTTCCAACAGCTTTGACATTCTAAAGCTCTTACCCTGAAAATCTTCTTTGCTCCCAGTTTTTGTCCTCTTTTAGGCCAATTTTGCACACTGAAATTCCCCCTCTGTTGGCACGGGGAATGTTCCGATGCAATCAGGAGTTTTGCACAGCCCCTGGTGCTGCTGCATGGCTGCCATGTTTCTGCCCCAGAGCCGCACCACAGCAATGGCTTTGCTCTGCGAATTTCTTGAACCACAAAGGTTGAGGTCCTTTTGAAATGCCCCTTTGTTGCTCTGGAGGCTTCCGCTGCTGTGCAAAACTCCCCCGTAGCAGAAACAGGACCAGTTTTCCAGCCTTGCCACTCTGGCCCGCCCCACCAACGGACAGGCACTGAGAAGCGGTGCCCTCATCCCCCTTTCAGTGAAAAAAAAATGGAGGGAGAAACCTTGGTTTTTATAAAGGAGGAAGAAACCACCACAGAAAAACGGTGTGTGCAGGCACCGCGTACAGGAGAGTGGCGATTCTCTCGCACACGCAAGAGTTGCAGATGGGGGGGGGCACCAATGTTCAGCAGCTGATTTCTGTTCAGAATCATGCAAAACTGAAATAATGAAAGTGAGCGGGGGGGGGGGGAATGGGGTGAGATCAGAGGTGGGATCCAACCAGTTCTCACCACTTCTCTAGAAGTGGTTACTAATTTTTTTCTGAGTGCCGAGAAGGGGTTACTAAAGCAACCTCCCTGACCAAAAGGGACTGGAGGTGCGTGTGTGTGGCGGCGCCACTGTTTGAATCCCACCACCATCGGAACCTGTTATTAAATTTTTTGGATCCCACCACTGGGCGAGATTGAGCCAATTCGAACGCAGGAAACGGAGGCTGCCTGCGCATGCGTGAAAGAGACTACAGAAGAGCTTGCAGTACTTAAGTGATGCTTATGGCAAAGCCCTGGGCTTGTGGGGAACCATTCCTTCACTGGCCGCAAAGGAAAGAGTGGAAAACTACAAGCAGGGTGAGAAGCCCCGCAGCAGGTACACTCCTAGCTAAGCCACGGAGCATTTAGAATGCAAAATCAGCCATAGGGAAACACTTCTTTTTTCAAGAAACACTCACTTGCAGGTGTTTCTCTATATCAATTGACCTTAGATCCAGAAACAAAACCCTCTGGCCATTTGCCGCATGTAGCAAGAACATTCTGGCCGGCTCTCCCACTTCCCTGGTTGACTAAGGAGCTGTATCAATCATTCTGCCTTAACTTATCTCCCTTTACTGGGCCTTCTGTAGGTAGTCAGTTGGAACTCTTATGCTATGCTTGCCTTCATTGAACTCACATCCTGTTTTGCCCTGGTACAGAATTGCTTCCCCAGACATCCTGATGTATTTGACGGCCCCAAGAAGAACAAGGTAATAATCCAACCTGGTTGCAAACCCTATTAAATCAGTTGAAGTCACTGGGATTAGGAGGGTATAACTCTTGTGTAGGAATTGCACTGTTAGTGAGAGATCTAAAGTGTGCCACATAAAATGAGGTCTATGGAGCACACGCAGTGAACACCTTTCTATCACTGAGTCATTTCAGCCTGGTAAGAAATGTGTGTTTCAGCATGCAAAATGGTCCTTCTGAACACATCTCCCTCAAAGATCTTTTTAAATGGAGATGCTGGAGGACTTTCTGCATGCCACAGGTGTCCAACTCTGATGCTTCAGGTGTTCATGGGCTACAATTTCCATCAGCCCCTGCCAGTTGGCCATGCTGGCATGGGCTGATGGGATCGTAGTCCATAAACATCTGGAATGCCAAAGTTGGGCACGCCTGTATATACAAAGCATGTGCTTAACCACTGAGCCACCTGCCAGCTACAAAGAAGTCCTTTCAGGCTGTCTGGAAAATCTGAGTTCATTATGCATTTCATCCTCATCCTGGTGCGGTATAGTGGTTAGAGCAGTGATGGCGAATCTTTTGAGTTCAGCATGTCAAAAATTCAGAAAATGCCTAACAACTCTGGGGGCATGACACCCTCCCCCCCAAAAGAGAAACAATTATTTACAAAATTATTTACAAAAAATACAATCAAGAAATGACAAATAATTACAAGAATGGCTCAAACACAAACAGGAGAATAGTTGTTGTTGGGTGCTGGTGAAGGCTGGTGCACCACTCAAAACATTGTGGCCTGTCACCTTTGAAAACACATGTCATAGATACGCCATCACTGGGTTGAGTCGTTTTGAGGTTCTTTCCAAATCCACAAACATGTGCACATTTTATTAGCACATGTAAAATTAAAGCCATATTACACGTACATTTCACATGTACACACGTCACACTTTTAATTTAATATATAAAACTATTTTGTTTTACCACTCTAGCATGACTTAATCTCGAGGCCTGTTATATTTCATAGGTTTCTTTTTTAAAGAAGTCCAATTGCAACTCTTAAAACTAAATAAATTCACACCTGGCTGGGCTTGTGAACAGAAACCTAATAATTGGTGGTTGAGCTTGTTTCCTATCAGCATGGATCAGTGCTTCTCAAAGGGTGGAGCAAGCCGTCCTGGGGAGATGTGGAACATCTGGAAGGAGAATGAGAAATTTCAGGAATAAGATCCTGAGACAGATGGTGTCTTTCTACCCTACCAATAAAGATCTGGGTGGAATAAATGCCTTTAGCAATGGACCTTAACTTATCTGTACTGGATTTGTAGGGGGCTCTTGCTTCCTTTACTACACACTGGAAAGGGAGCTTAGACGTGAGCTGCTTCCAGAGGTGTAGCTCCCAAGGGGACAGGGGGTGCATGACACACCGGGTGCGCGCCCCTGTGGGGGTGTGACAAGGGTGTTCTGGGGTGGGGTGGGGGGGTTCTGGAATGGGGCTGGGCAGAGGACAAACTGGTGCACCGGACACTTTCCTCCCTTGCTATACCTCTGTCTGCTTCACTCTTACATTTCCCTATGTGGGATTATAGGATGAGGTTAAAGACACCCTGCTTTACATCTGTTCTGATGCCAGAGGATACTTTCACTTACGGCTGTAGTTCATTCACAGAGCAACTTCTTGACATACAGAAAGTCTCAAGTTCCATCCCAGATATCTCCAGTTAAAATAATAGGGTAAGAAGGGATATGAAACTTGGAGAACCGCCACCAGTCAGAGTAGACAGTACTTGACAGACTACTGAGTAAAGTCAACTTCATGTGTGGGAAAAGCTCGGCTATTTAGAACCTGGTTTGCATGCAGAAAGTCCCAGATTCCATCCACGGCATCCCCTGTGAAAGAATTTCAGTCACCAGGCTGGGGGGGAAATGAACTAACAAATAAACTCTGCCTGAGAACTTGGAGAGTGTTGAGTTAGTTGAGAACTTGTTGAGTTAGATGGACTAGTGGGTTGACTGAGTATAGAATAGATTCATATGTTCCTACAACATTCAGTTGTAGTGATCTCTGCATGCTCAGTGCTGGAACAAATGACTGAATGACAGAATGGCCCAGAAAATAGAGCAAGCAAGGCTTATGCCTAAAGCACAGGTGTCAAACTCGTGGCCCTCCAGATGTTCATGAACTACAATTTCCATCAGCCCTTGCCAGTATAGCCAATGCTCATGTTGGGAGGGACTGATGGGAATTGTGGTTCATGAACATCTGGAGGGCCATGAGTTTGACACCCCTGGCCTAAAGGCACCTGGTACCCCCGCCTTGCAGCTTGTCTGAGCCTCCTGGGGACCCCAAGCAGGCTGCCTTCAGGTTTGTGATGGAAAAGAGGCGGAGCATTGTTTATAATAATGTTATTGTATTACTATGAGGCTATTAAAACATTTATGTCCCGCTTTTCTCCCTTGTGATAAAAAGTGGTTCATTTCTTCAAAAGGTGTGGGATCTTTTTTTAAAAAAAAAATTAAGCATTTGGCTGCTTTTTTTTTTGCTCAGCACACGTTGTTCTAAAAACAGGAGTATCAAAGAAACGGGTGGAAACAGAGATGTCTCCTTGAGGATTTTGTAGCATGTGAGCCTGCCCTGCCCTTCAGAAGCAAAAACAAACAAGTAAACATACCCAAGCACTGTGGTCATGGTCTTCTGAACCTGGAAATACGCTGCCATTTTTTAAATAAAGTTTCTCCCCCAGCAGCTTTTTTCTTGAAGTCTCACATTGGGCACAAGACCTTCCAAAAGGAAACTTCAGTTAAAACAGCACGTGCAATCACACGTTATATGGATCCGCCTTTCCCCATAATTCTGATCTCAAGGTGGTTTATAAGCGTACCATAAAACCTGCCAGTAAAATCAACATCCACCTACATGCACTTATATAAAAGGCATAATGAGAGCGCAAAACTAAGTTCTGTTTGCACCCACAGAAAGGCTCTTCAAAATAAAACTGGTGGACGCAGCCTGCCAAAGGGAGAAAAAAACAGATGCCACTGCTCCTTCCAGCGTCTCTGGGCAATTACTGAGATAACCTATGTTCAAGCCACCATTCTCCTAACCCTTCTATGGGAAGGAACAGAGAAATGCAGAGCTAGTGCACAGGTTTATAAAAGGAAAACAGGTCATTCAGATAAAGGAGTTCTGGGCTGTGTGAGGCTGCAGAGGTTGAAACCTGTGCCTTAAACTGAGTAGCCAAACATAGGTCTTACCAGAACAGTATGCTGAAAGCCATCAAGCATTTGCACTGAACATAGTTGGCCAGTGAACATTTTTGACAGCTGCTGTTGCTCAGGAGACCAGGCCAACACCTGTTATTGGCTCAGATCACCTTTACTGGACACTACTGACCTGAGCACAGTGCCAAACAGCTTTGTGGTTGTGCAGTAGTTGTGGTGGAGCTTCCTTTCCTTTTCCACCTGCACAGGAGGCGAAATAGCTTTTTCCTCAGGGCCAGGTCATTAAATGATACCAGGTAGGTGGAAAACTACAACTCCCATGGGACTGTGCAGCAACATGTATGTGCAGACTGTGGTCGATTAATGTTGTTGTGTGTCAGACACAGTGGTAAAGTGTGTTTAAAACATGCACAAAGTGTTTGTTTATCCAAAAGTGATTGCTTTTATTCACTCTTCATTTACACAGCTGGTAGTAGTGGCAAGTGGGAGACATTAATGTGAACTGCATATGACTATTGGCATGGGAGACAGTGAATGGGTTTGAGCTGTTTGCAACTAACCTGAACTGCCTGTGGTACAATTGTTTCCCAACTCATGACTGGAAAGGAGCCAAACTGACTGGTGCACAAGCATCTCTAACAAGTGTGTGTGCACGCAAGTTGCAGATGACCTGTAGGGTTTTCAAGATAAGAGACCTAAAAACCATGGGTCTTGGCTAAAAGAGGTGCTGCAATATTTTGTACCAGTTGACATTTCTGGGTTGTCTTTGTGGGCAGCCACACATAATGGACACTGTGATAGCCTAGAATATCATTTTTAAAAAAAAAAATCTGAATTTTGCATCAAGACAGAGCAGACACTATATCATTATCAATGGCTGTTGTTATTGCATTGTCATCTCATTTTGCAATCTAGTTTTGTGCATGGGATGCATATCATATATCGTGTAATTGTGTGTATTGCACTGTTGTAGTGGGTTCTTCAATTTCATTACATTGTCGGTTTTATGAACTGCTCCTATAGCCGTGATGGCGAACCTATGGCACGCGTGCCACACATGGCATGCAGAGGCCTCTCGCCGGGCATGCGAGTGCCTGGATCTCCCAGTGCCTGGATCTCCCCCTCCCCCGAGCAGGTCGCTGCCGCCATTCCCCCTCTGCCTGAGGGAGAAGGCAGCCACCTCCTGAGGGAGAAGGCAGCCACTGCGGGAGCTGGTGGCGTGGAGTAGGGAACCCCCTCTGCCCGAAGGAGCAGGTGCTTGCCTTCTTCCTCGGGCAGAGGGGGAATGGCAGCGGTGACCTGCTTGGGGCCGCCTGCTCTTGCGGGACCCTTTTTCGGCATAAAAAACCAAACAAATGCAGAGGCTGGAGTTCCCCTCTCTCTCTGAGAGGAAAAGCTGGAGCCCACTTCTCTCTGAGAGGCTACCTCTTAGAGAGAGAGTGGCGCTCCAGTCTCCTTTGATCCATCCACCCCCCCACCCCATCAAGCTTTCTCTGCCCATGGATCACAGGGTCCATGGCCTGCATCTGTGTCTGGCATCTTCAGAGGTGTATCACAGAGGGAAGTCTGTTACACACTGTGATGCACTCTGTGACTTCCCTCTGTGATACACCTCTGAAGATGCCAGACGCAGATGCAGGTGAAACGTTAGGAGTAAGATCCACCAGACCACGGCCACACAGCCCGGTAAACCCACTAGAACCTGTAAAACCTCAGTATTCAGGTTAAATTGCCGTACTGGCACTTTGCAATAAATAAGTGGGTTTTGAGTTGCAGTTTGGGCACTCGGTCTTGAAAAGGTTCGCCATCAATGTCCTACAGCTTTGGAATGTCAGCGAGAAAGGTGGACTATAAATCAAATAAAAGTCATTTTAGCCATCAGCCTCATGTTGACATGAAGGGGGTGGGACAAAGCTCCCTCATCTAAGAAACAAAAATTATGTTTGGTAAACCTGCTCCCCTCCTCTGACTTCATCACCTTTGCTTTGCAGCGGCTGCTATAAGTTTGTATAAAAGTTGCCCCCTCTTAGCTCTTTTTACCTGTGTCATAGCACCACCTGGTGGCCATTTTACTCATAAGCATCTTAAAAAGAGTATAGATAAAGGTAAAGGTTGTCTGTCCCCTGTGCGAGCAGTGGGGCATTACTGACTCATAGGGTGACATCACATCATGACATTTACCTGACAGATTTTGTTTAAGGGGTGATTTGCCACTGATTTCCCCAGTTGTCTACACTTTGCCCCAAACAAGCTGGGTACTTATTATACTGATCTTGGAAGGATGGAAGGATGAGTCAACCTTGAACTGGCTACCTGAAGCTGACTTCTGTCGAGATTGAACTCAGGTCATGAGCAGAGCTTTGACTGCAATACTGCAGTTTACAACTCGTAAACTGGGGCTATTAAAAATAATTTATCCACCAAAGTAAATACAGATGCTTGTCTTGGGAAGTAAGAGAGGGCTCTTCTATTAGGGGTCAAACCAGATTAAATGTTGGATGATATTTGAATGACTATCCAGAACATTTAAACTGTTACATATCTGCTGCACCCTTCTTTCAACTTGGAACCACAGGGGGAAGTTGCCGGGTAGTTGGATTTATACAACACCTTGAGGATACTATTAGTCACAGGTAGGGAAAACATAAGCCATAGGTGTTAAACTCGTGGCCCTCCAGATGTTATGGACTACAGTTCCCATCATCCCCTGCCAGCAAGATGCTGGCAGGGGATGATGGGCTGTGATCCTGCTTTATCTGGAAGAACCGAATTGTTTTCCCTAATGCACTCGCTACCAGAATCCACTAAGCTAACCGGATGTGCACCAGTCTCAAACAAACTTCAAGGCTAGTGGAACATAAATTCCATATGTCTGTGCTTCTACAATGTACATAAGTTTGTTAGAACGGCAATGTCTTGAAACCATCAGGGACTGCAAACTGCTCCGAAAACTCTGGCTGCTGCCAAATATCCTTATAACAAGACTTAATCTGAAAGCAGACCACAATTGATGTGAGCCTTCTTCAGTGTCATTTCTATTGGTTGTATTGTGTGCACTGATCCCTACTTAATTCAAATGGCATACTCAGAGGTAGGGGCATGTTTGTTTGCAACATGTCATACATGCAAACGGCGGGCTATAAATGGTGGATGAACACTGTTGGCCAGGTTTGAGGGTCTAAGGATGCCTTCACTGTCAGATGTGAGTCTGGATAGTGAGTGGAGAAATCCGTTTCTGTAGTATTTTCTCTCATGGAATTTTATTCCTGTAGTTCTACTCCTCAGATTTGGCCATCCTTAAGGAAGAGAGGGAGAAATAAAGCAAGGCTCCCCTCATCAATCAACCTGGTCTGATTATTACCCACAATCCATCAGTGCCTAACCCCTCTGCCAAAGAGGGAGGGAGAAACTGTGAGGCACCAAATGTTTCTTCAATTTTCAACCATTTTAATATAGGCTTATGTTTTGTTATACTATATGACCTTTTATCTTGAGCCACTTTATATAGTCTGGAATGACAGGTTGAGTAAAAGCAATAATCAACAATGATCGGAGACTTGACCACAGAATTGGAAACATTCCTCTTGGTTATGACAAAACCACAGATCTCCTTCCTATTTCTTGGAAACTCCTCATGGAAACAGAGAATTGCTACCTACCTGAGACTTCTCCCCCCTTAAAAGCATCCAGCATGATGAAAAGATCCGGAGAATTTGAAAGCTTACACACAGTTTTATGGCATTGTGGGTAGCTTTAAAAAATACATTGTGTGACTTTTATTTTGATTGTACCTAATGAGGAAGCCTGGGAATGTCTCTCACAAAAATAAAGCAAATTCATACATTCTGATTGTTTCACATACACTTTCTTACATGGCGTACATTTCTAAGGGTGAATTGGATCTCAGTCTGATTATTATAAAAACTGTCCATAGGTGGCAGCAGAGTACAGTCCTGAGGCAGCCACAGGAACACAGCCCTGACGCATCTGCAAAGGATGAAAGCCGCCCTTCAGGTAGCCTCTCATTACAAACGTAATTGCTTCTAATAAAAGCTAAAGTGTTTCTAATAACAGGAAGAGAAGTAGGAAGCTACAGTTTGCGTTTTATATCCTTTTAAAAGCAACCTAAACACCTGCTTCATGATCTATTGGGCTCTTTTTTCACCGTTAGCAAATTAATGCCCAGAAGGAGCCTAGTTCAGAGCTTTGTACTTACAAAGACTAGACTAACAGACACCAGGCTTGTAGGATCAGGAAAAATATGCAGACTGCCACTGCCCCCTCATATCTGAATTACAAAGAATCCATTGTAGTTAAAGCACATTTGAATGAGAAAAAATCCATTGTAAGTGACTCTGGTGAAGAATCTTTCGTAGACAACAGCAGGGCCACTTCAGCTAACTCTGGTTAGTACTGGACAGAAGAAGGCAGTGGTAAACCACTTATGGTTATCTCTTATACTGAAAACTTTATGATGGGGAATGGGTGAACTCCAACATCTGATTGTTTGGATGAACAACTTGTACTCTGGACAAGAAGTTACTGTTAAGACAGAATATCAACAAAACGGAATGGTTTCCCACTGGCAAATGTGACAGACAAGGATGTATTTTATCTCCCTCTCAGTTCAATCTATTTGCATAACTTATCATAAGGAAAGCTGGATTAGATTTAGATGAAAGTGGAGTGAAAATTGGTGAAAGGGACTTTACCAGTCTGAGATATACTGATGATGCCACATTACTGGCAGACGATAGTAAAGACTTGAAACAGCTACTGATGAAGATTAAAGCAGTAAATGTCAAATCAGAATCATAGCTGAATATCAAGAAGACAAAGGAATGACTGATGGACAATGATACAACTTTACTTTTTTATTAAGTTTTACAGACCCCCATGGACCGCCAAAAAGACAAATAAATCAAGCCTGAACTGTTTCCAGAAGGTAAAATTACTAAACTGAGGCTATGGTACAATGGTCACATTATGAGAACACAAGATGCACTGGAAAAGATAATAATACTAGGAAAAGCTGAAGGTAGCAGAAAAAGAGGAAGATGTGATGGATTGACTCTACAAAGGAAGTCACAACCCTCAGGGACAGTTGACAACCCTAATCAGATTCTGCCTCTCCATTCTGCCTCTCCATGTTAAAGAGTACCTCCTTACAGGACTTGTGCTTGTGGTCAGAGTATCAGATTCTGGTCCTTTCTTGATTGGCATCTCTAGCAAGAGAAACTTGGGGATTAGACTTGTTACGAGCTCCAAGGAGCTCACAGAGGCAATTATGCCTCTCCCCTCACCCTTTTGGCCTCACAAATTAACCAGAATAAACTAAAAATGTAAGATTTCTGCAGTTTTCAAACCAAAGAGATGTTCTGTAGATGGCAATTCTTGGGTTGCTTCTCACTAGAGAACACTTTTGGTTCATATTTGATTTATTTACAAAGTGGGGGTAGTCAACAAGGCACAGCAGAACTGCTTCCCCAATGTGAGAGAGAGGCCCCTTCCACACATGCAGAATAATGCACTTTCAATCCACTTTCAGTACACTTTGAACCTCGATTTTACTGAGTGGGATAGCAAAATTCACTTTCAAACAATTGTAAAAGTGGTTTGAATGTGCATTATGCATGTGCGGAAGGGACCAGAGAGAAAGAGAGAGAGATTCCACACCAACACATGTCCCATTCCCCTTTTTCATTTACAAAAATACAAAATACAACAATCTTAATTCTTGAGGTACTGAGCAATACAACGACAATTGGTCACAGAAGCCCCAGTTTTGCTGTCAACAACAGTGGTTAAAAAGCGGCCAAGAACTGCAACATTTATGTGTCTGTGCTGAGAAGTGCATGTAATGCTGAATGCATATTTTTCATTTACTCTGAAGTGGCAATAAGTTCCCTGAGGGTTACTTATGGTCCGTTTCAGCTTCCAGTTGATTTGCAAGCTGTTGCAGCAAAGCAGGGCAAATGTCCCTTGGCTACTTATTCTGATCCAGGGCATCTTGTACAGGGTTTTCTTTCTTGTGCCAGTCACATGCACTCAGCCTGATCTACTGCACAAGGTTGTTGTGAGGATAAAATGGAGAAATGGGGTAAGCAACTTCGGGACCTTCTTGGGGAGAAAGGGAGGGTGTAAAATAATAAACACATAGTACTAATGTTCCAGGTGAAGGCAATCCTTGATTGAGATACAACCATAATGAATGCATGGCTGCTTCCTTCCCTCCTTCTGACGATCCTTGTCCATAGCAGTTAGAAACTGGAAGAAGGTGGCTGTCCTCTGTGGAGATGCTTGGCTGCTTTATTTTTGTTCTTTATGTAGAGAAACATTAAGTGGTACAATCCAGTCTACCACCGCTGGGGACTACATGTATAAATGCTACCCGCATTTATGCATTTGTTTGTTTATTTTCTAGCCCAGATTCTATGAAGAGCTTGGAATGGCACACACGACTCCCCCTTCCCAATTTTATCCTCACAATAACCTTAACAGATAGATTAGGCCAGGGGTAGGGAACCTGCGGCTCTCCAGATGTTCAGGAACTACAATTCCCATCAGCCCCTACCAGCATGGCCAATTGGCCATGCTGACAGAGGCTGATGGGAATTGTAGTTCCTGAACATCTGGAGAGCCGCAGGTTCCCTACCCCTGGATTAGGCTAAGAGAGCGTGACTCACCCACAGTCGTCCCCCCCACCCCGAGCTTCCTGACAGAGCAAGGATTTGAAGCCAGATTTTTCTTGTTCTAAGCCCAGCCATCTAACCAAGGTACCACTTAAGCCCTAATGACAAGTTACAATGAATCCAGTGTTCAATGTGCGTTTATACATGTGCAGAGTAATTTTCACGTTACATTAAACACATGTGCAGCTGAACATATGATTTAAAGTTGACTGCTGACTATGCGCATATGGACTCCCAGTTCACTACTGGCCTCAGTTTAAGGTGATGGTTATGACTATGAAGCCCTAAACAGACTGGGATCAGACTACTTGAAGAAGCACCTTCTGCTATATAGACTGGCCTGGGTGCTGAAGTCATGAAGCGGGGAGCCTGGTGGTGGTCCCTTTTCCCTCTGAGGAAGGGGCATAACGAGGTAGCCCTGGGCAAACTGTAGCCCTGGGCAAAACCTGAGTTGGATGCCCTCCCCCCCATGGGCAGCCACTCCACCATGCCAAAAATTTTTTTGCATCAGGACATTGGTGCCTGCAGGGGGTGCATTTTTAGACATATCAGCACCAAAATTTCAGCATATCATCAGGAGACTGTCCTTAGGCTACTCCCCAAGTTTGGTGAGGTTTGGTTCAAGGAGTCCAAAGTTATGGACTCCCAAAGGGGGTGCCCTATCCCCCATTGTTTCCAATGGGAGCTAATAGGAGATGGGGCTACAGTTTTGAGGGTCCATAACTTTGGCCCCACTGAACCAAACTGCACCAAACTTGAAGGTGCCATCATCTCAGATGATACCCTGAAATTTTGGTGCTGATACCATCAAAATGCGCCCCCCTGCAGAGCTTTATCTAAATTGCTTAAGAATCTTTGTTCTGCATTGGAGTTTTCTGTATTGCTGTCAATGGGGGTTTTTAGGCTGTGGGGGCACATTTCTGAAGGCACAGAGCTCAAAACTTTCAGGGTCTCATCAGGGAGACTTCTAATGATACCCCCCAAGTCTGGTGCAGTTTGGTTCAGGGGGGCCAAAGTTATGGACCCTCAAAACTGTAGTCCCCATCTCCTATTAGCTCCCATTGGAAACAATGGGGGATGGGGCACCCTCTTTGGGAGTCCATAACTTTGGACTCCCTGAACCAAACCTTACCAAACTTGGGGGTTGCATAAGGACAGTCTCCTGATGATACGCTGAAATTTTGGTGCCGCTAGCCTAAAAACTGCGCCCCCTGCAGGCCAAAAATGGAAAACCACTAAAATAGCCAAAAACGAACCCAGCATTTTGATGCCCCCCACAAGGTGATGCCCTGGGCAGCTGCCCACCTTGCCCAATGGGCATTATGCCAGTGCTCTGAGGTGAGGGGGGCAGGGGCTGATTGGAAGGCGTTCTCTGTGATAGCCCACACTTTATGAATGCTCTCCCATTGGAGGTCTGACAGGCACCAACATTATATTTCTTTCAGTGCCTGGTTAAGATCTCAATTTGTTGCTCAGATGTTATACTGATTTATGTCACTTACCCCCAGACCACTAAATTTTTGGAATGGGGGGGGTTGTTAAGGAGGGGGTGGGTTTTGAGGCATCAGTTTTAATTGTCCTTAGGTGCGTTTTCAGGAGACATTTTATATGTTGATCATGATGTCTTTACTGTAATTTTTAGATGCATTATTATATTGTGTAACCCACCCTGGGATGTATTTGAAGGGCAGGCTAGAAGTTTACTAAATAAACAAACAAATATTTATCCATGTGCTGCTCCCCAGTTTTATTTGTAAAGTGAGCATGTGTTGGCTCTTTCTTACAAACAGATGTAAGCAAGCGCATGCAGGATGGACATGCATTCACTGTAATACGTGGACAGGACTTAAACTCCATATCTGCAAAACCCTTGGCTGTGCAAATTGCTTTTTAAAAATTACAAGTTCCATATTCTTCCCCCTCCCCATTAAAGAAAGGAAATTAATAGGACTTTTCCATCATGCATGACATACTGTTTGAAACCAGCCAGGCTCATAATACAGCCTCTTCCTTTTCCATTCTGTCTTTGGCCCCTTCCGCACATGCAGAATAATGCACTTTCAATCCACTTTCACAATTGTTTGCAAGTGGATTTTGTTATTCTGCACAGTAAAACCCAGCTGCAAAGTGAATTGAAAGTGCACTATTCTGTATGTGCGGAAGGGGCCTCTATGAAAAACTAGGCAGCCACCACCATAGTTATTTTGACCTCATCATAATGTGAACATGAAAGGTCTGTCACAGCTATTGCAAAAAGCAGTAGAGGTGTATTCTGATCTGCTATGGAAAATGCTTTGGATTGCGATGGTCCGCATGCCACGTTAGTCTCTGCCAGGTTTGATTTTGGATGGCGTTTGCAAAGTCCCTTGCCCTTGTATCATAAAATTTGAAACATTTAAATAACTTTTTTAAAAATGCTAGCATTGCATCAAAAGTTACTTGAAAAAAAATGACTGCACAAATGCAGAGTTGGCAGGATAGGAAAATGCTGTTTGGCAAGGGAGTAAATGCGGCGTGATCTCCCTAAGCAGGGGAGAAGCAAACAACGCTGATGTGAAGAGCCCTGTCTGGAATTCCTGCCACCAACTTACATGCTGACCTTTAAGAGGGCCAATTTTCAGAAGCACTCAGTGCCCCCAAAGGAATTGATATTTTCCTTAGCCAGAGTGGGCTTCTGAAAGGTCACATTTCCCAAGGTGTATCTTATACAACCCAATCAGTATACATGGTGTTGTTTACTGAGTTTGGTAAGCCAGGTCTCTGCCCCAAGGAACTTAAAATCTGTCTTTTTATATCCTTTTCTGTATTTACCAAGGTCAGATAAAATGTGGGCCTAGGGTTGCCATTGCAAACCTCCAGGTGACAGGTAGAGATCTCCTGCAATTACAGTTGATCTCCAGGTGTAAGAAATCTGCTGGAGAAAATAGCTACTTTGGAAGGTGGACTCTGTGGTATTATATGCCAAGTCCTATTTGCTTGACAATGATCTTTCTTTTTTATTTTTATTTTTAAATAAATAATAAAAGTTAATATAATAGAAAAAGAGATTTTAAAAAGGATCCTGTCACAGTTTTAAAGACTAAGAGAAGCAACAGAATTATATATATTAACCAACAGAATTATTCTGTTGGTTAATATATATAATTCTGCTGCTTCAGAATATATATAATTCTGTTGCTTCCGTTGCAACAGAATTATTCTGTTGGTTAATATATATAATTCTGTTGCTTCTCTTAGTCTTTAAAACTGTGACAGGATCCTTTTTAAAATCTCTTTTTCTATTATATTAACTTTTATTATTTATTTAAAAATGGCAAAATAAAAAAAGATCATTAATCAACTGTGGAACGCTCTGGGAATCCACATTAATCAAGCAGGAATTAGAGGACTTGGCATACTACACCACAGAATCCACCTGCTCAAAGCCAGCCTGGCCTATCCAACCGAACCCTTACACCCTGGAGATCAACTGTAATTGCAGGAGATCTCTACCTGTCACCTGGAGGTTTGCAATGGCAACCCTAGGCCCACATTTTATCTGACCTTGGTAAATACAGAAAAGGATATAAAAAGACAGATTTTAAGTTCCTTGGGGCAGAGACCTGGCTCAATAAAATAGTCCAAAATAAATTGATGAAAACAATGTGCAGTGTGCAAAGGAGAAATATTCAGGAAGACATTTCTATAAAGCAATCAGAAGTACACCATAATGGGATAGTCCAGGAGGGCGCTTTTATCAGGGCATAGAATTGTAGTCAATTGCAATGTTTACTGTATGCATCACCTTGCTTTTACTGCACTCTTCTACTTCTGTAATCCACTTTCTGCATGATTGCGTGTCATGCCTTAATCAGTTTTCTGTTTGCAATTTTATAATATCTGCAACCCTTGTCCTATTGCATTATTTACTGATTATTTTACACTGTTTACTTGTACTGTTTTATACTGTTGAAAAATTATTTCTAAGCTTCCATGTGCAGGGAAGGTGACATGATATAGCCCGATTTTATCAGATCTTGGATGAGAAGAAGAAGAGGAATAGGATGAGGAGTTTGGATTTATACTCCATCTTTCTTGTCTGTAAGGAGACTCAAGATGGCTTACAAGCTTCCCTTCCTCTCCCCACAATAGACACCTTGTGAGGTAGGTGGGGCTGAGAGAGTTCAGAAGAACTGTGAGTAGCCCAAGGTCACCCAGCAGGAATGTAGGAGTGCAGAAACACATCTGGTTCACCAGATAAGCCTCCGCCACTCAGGTGGAGGAGTGGGGAATCAAACCTGGTTCTCCAGATTAGAATCCACCTGCTCTTAACCACTATACCATGCTGGCTCTCAAGCAGGGTTGGTACTTGGATGCAGGATCCCCAAGGAAAGCTCTGTAGAACAGTGGTTTTCAACCTGGGGGTCAAACAACCCTTTTGCGGGGGTCACCTAAGACTCTCTGCATCAGTGTTCTCCATCTATAAAATGGATAAATGTTAGGTTTGGGGGTCACCACAACATGAGGAACTGTATTAAAGGGTCCCAGCATTAGGAAGGTTAAGAACCACTGCTGTAGAAGAAATCAGTGACAACACCTCTACTTCTCACTTGCTTTCAGTGATGAAGGGAGGGGGAACTGTGCCAGGGGCCTGAACTGCCCACGTGTGCCCTCCCTGCCCCCGCCCCTGCCTCCCCTTGTGACTGCAATGGCGGCACTCCGAACAAGCCACCCAGGATGTCCCAATTCCAGCTACGCGCCTGCTTGATTTGAAAGCCCTTTGCTGGGGTCGCCATAAATCAGCTGTGATTTGATGCCATTTACATATATACAATCTTTCCTGTGTCTCAGAAAAGAGCTTTAAATGAAATAAACAAATAAATATTTTTTACAGTGTTTGCTTCCCAGACTAAGGAAACCAATGCTCTGTTTGGAATCTGTTCACTGCTGTAAAAACTTTAATAGCCAACTGCCAGCACTCTCTAGAACATTGTTAAATCCTGGAATATTGCTGAAATTACAATTTTCTTCATAGGACATGTGATTCATTTTGCACAAGTATTTATTGATTCATATGGCAAAGCTCTGTGAAATTCATGACTGAGCTTTCTAATATGAATACAAAACTGAATACCTGTATTTGGATTTGACTTAAAAAGGGATTTGTTTCAGAGTATTTTATTTGCTGAGAAGCAAAATGTGCTCTTCTGTGATTTCATGGGAGAATCTAGAAAGGTTACAGAATGCAGATCTTTTTTACAAATGTGGATGCAATTAAAATGAATTGTTAAAAAATGACTTTAAAAAGTTAAGCTAGAAGCAGTGCATAAACACCATTCAAAAAAGTTAAATAAATAAAAATGAGCATCGGGTCATTATTAGTGTCAAAAGAAAAATTGATACTTCTAAGGCCAATCTTCCCCCACTTCTGATACATGTCATGACTGAGGCACAACAGACAGGGTGAAACTAGTATCAAGATAGTATCGAGAAAGTATCAAGATAGTATCGGCTTCCACAGGTCTGAACTGCCCAACCTTCAGTTCACCGGGAGATTCGCGGGAAGAAGTCGTGAGTGGGCGCGGCACGCCAGGAGACGCTACCGCCCAATCACTGCGTTCCCTTCCCCCGAGGACCCGCCCACTCTTCCCCATGGCCCTTCTCGCCCCTCCTCTTTGCTACCCTTCCTCGCCTCCGCCGGTGACGTCACGCTGGGCTCAGCCGGCGCCATTTTGGAAAGTGGAACCTTGCGGGGGGGGAGGGGTCGGGTAAGGAGCGGAAGCCGAGACCGGGGGAAGCCCTGGAAGAGAAGCCGGCCTTACCCTGCCCTCCCCCCCGGGCGTGATCCGCTGCCATCCTTCCGCTCCGTTCCCTTTGAGGCTGCCACGGGGGGATTTTTGGGCAGCTCGGAGGGTGCTCTAACCGACCCGCGCACCATTGGGAGGCGAACATGGCAGGTAAGGGGGGGTAATGACTCTCTTTTCCCCGAGCGACCCGCGCCCGGTTCTGGAGCTTCTAGGGTGGTGGCAGGTGAGGCTGTTACATCGGTGTGCAGAGGAGCATGCAAAACCGAACTGGTGTGGCGTGCAGCTCTTTGCAGCCCGGCCCTTGAGGGGTGGGGGTGGGGGTGTTTCCGCTGCCCTTCCTTCCTTTTGCAATTCATTACCTTGTGCAAATATCTGCCCACCTGGTCTTTCTCTGTTGCATCCTTTCCCTGCAAGAATGTAAGTGGCAGAACAAGTGTTGTCTCTTCTGACCCCTCTGCTAGTTTTCCCTCCCTTTTTTCCATGCTCATCACCTCCTTTTGCTTCCTGCTTGGATTAAACTGAAGCCAGGAAAAAAAAAAAGCTTCACGTGCATTTAAAAAAATGAGAGCAAGGGATGTCTTAATTTCTGGGGGAGACAAGTTGAGAGGGAGACAGGTGCGAGGAAAAGTCTTGAAGGGATCCGTTCAAAGGTCTCAACCTTTCTGGTCGGTGGAATTATTTCTGCAGGGCTCTGTGATTGGGCGCAGGAATTATTTAGCAGAGGATTTCTTTGGAGTGTAGGTTTGGGGCCGGGAGGGGAAGCGAGGGAAGGGGTGGTGGTCCTTGTTTGCAGAAGATTTCAGAAAGTGCCATTGCTTTGGGGAGAGGGGAGGCACAGTTTTTCCTAACATGTATGCAAAGCTGGTCAGGGTGTTGCATGCTGGTGCTTTAAAAAACCAAAAGTCATCTAATACTTTCGCATGTGAAGTGTTCTTCCCTGGCTGCTTCTAATGGAAGAGTTTTGATTTATACCCCACCTTTCTCTCCTGTAAGGAGAGTCAAGGTAGCTTACAAACCCCTTTCCCTTCCTCTCCCCACAACAGACACCTTGTGGGGTAGGTGGGACTGAGAGAGGTCAGAGAGAACTGTGACTAGCCGAAGGTCACCCAGCAGGAACGTAGGAGTGGGGGAACAAATCCAGTTCACCAGATAAGAGTCTGCCGCTCATGTGGAGGAGTGGTGAATCAAACTCGGTTGTTTAGTTTAGAGTCCACCCCTCTTAACCACTTTACCACGCTGGCTCTCCAGAGATGTCCCAACTTGAAGAAGAGATGTCGCAACTTGCAGTTTGCTAAAGGTTGCCTTCTGGATCATTTGCAGAGACTGAAAATGCATATTTTTTGCATGCATGTTGCTCTTTCCTAGAACGGTTGTAAGGCTGGATTTAGGATTCCTCCCTTTTTTGCCCCTGATGTGCTCGCTCCTTCCCTTCTGTCTTTGCTTCATTCTCTTTTTTTTTTTCATGAATGGAAGCCAAGCCTTGAATGTAACAAGTTGTGTGGGCAGGAAAAGGGGGAAACATGCCTGAGTTTCCTTGCAACCTGTTGTGTGTGTTTTTTTAATGCATCTGTGGCAGAAAGAGACATAATCGAGATCTAGGCCTCTGGATGGTATGTTTCAATAAGATGCATCTCAGCTGGGAGCTATACATCCTTCCGCATTCCCCTTTGGTGCCTAGATATGGTAAAATGATTCTGTGCGAAATAACAAAGGGAGATTAAAATAGACTGCTGGATTGTTCCGCCTTTCCTGTGTCCCCAGACTCTTGTCCTTGCTTGCAGAGCTGTCTTTCTGCCTTGAAGTTTTCCCTCCTCAGACTTGCTTAGGTTTGCGTGGGGAGGGGAAAGTTCTCACCATCCCCTCCCTTCTTGGCCAAGATGAAACTGTTGCGTTGCTCTTAGGGAGGGGAGAGAGAGAATGCACAAGACTTCTGGAGTCGTGAGTTAGAGGAAAAGTCCATCTTGACACGGTGTTTCAGAAACATTTCAGGAATCCGTGTTGGCTTTCTTCATCCTCTTTTCCTGTGTGAACCTAGCCTGGTTACTTGCTCTGAATGAAATGCCAGGGAGATGGGTGGTGTGTCTTGTGCATGTTTTGGTGGCAGAGTTCAAATGATTCATCATCGCCTTCCGTCGAGCCAGTGATGTTGCTGAGATTTTCTCTCCGGTCCGTCTTCTACGGTAGAGTCTGAAATTTATTTCCTTAAAATGGCTGGTTCAGGTTTCTGGGAGGTGGTTCTTCTATCACTCAAACTTTTGTTGCGTGTACAGTAATGCGTTGAGTGCAGTGTCTGTTGCCTCGTGTTCAGATGGAGAAACAAACTTCTGTGATTGGAACTGGATGCTTTTTGGATTGGTTTAGATAAGGGGCATGGTTTCATTCCTAATGTGAACATTTGGTACCCACGTTAAGTTGGAAAGTGAGTGTGGTGGGAAAGGGTGGCAATTTGAACTCTGTGGGAAGTTGTAGGCAGGCATCTGTGGTGTCTCTAAAGCTGTTTTGTTATATCCAAAGGGATGTTATAAATTCCTTAGTGATATGCGAAGGTCTTCCCTGCTTTGTAACTTTGCTGACCAGTTATTTTTACAACTGAGAGACTCTTTGATTTTCAGTTTATATAGATCCCTTATTCTTTTATATCAAATATAATATTCAAGCCTATTTTCCTGTTCCCATAGTATCTCTAAAGCTATTTTGTTATTTCCAAAACTGCCCTCTGTGATTTGAACGCTGCATGGGATGTTTCTCATTGGCAAAAGGATGTATATGCATGTATTTTGAAATGTGTACACAGGAAGGACTGGTAGGTGGAAGAAAACCAGTTTGCAGTGAGGTTTCTGTGTGTTTCCTCAGGTTTGGAAATGTTCAGTTCTTGTGGGCGGGCCGGGTTCTATCTCCAAGCTACCTTGCCAAGGATTACTGTTTACTACAGTGGAACGGCAGCAGGCATGCATCCAAATTAATGGGCAGGGTGTGAGTCTACTTTTTATTTAACTTCTGTTTTGTTTCTAGGAGCCGGAGGAGGAGGGAATGACATTCAGTGGTGTTTTTCTCAGGTGAAAGGGGCTGTGGATGACGATGTGGCTGAAGGTAAGGAAAACACTGAGCTTGCTAACTGCAGCATGGTTCTAATGTGACAGCAAAGTGAAACATTTCTCAATCATATTCCCTAATACTCTACATACCCAGCCCCTTCCAGAAGCTTAATGTTGTGCAGAAGTGAAATGTGATTGCAGTAACATGCAAAATCCATTGGCACCTGCAGGGTTTTCTCTAGGTAGCAAATAGTCCTTGAAGGCAACTTGAACACCATTTAACACTTCTGCTCAGACAAGTGGGCTGCTGGTCTTAATTTGAGAATACACAGAGTGTCCTCTTCTTTGCACTTGTGCAGCAGGATTATTGTTCATCATGTTGCTTGTGTGGCATTTTATCTAGAGACAATCAAGTGTCCCCGTCCCCCCATTACAAGCAACTTCAGCCTGGTTCTACTATCAGAACCCCTGAATAGGAATGATTGACTTGATTTTTGCATGCATCTGATTTTCCTTTTTAAGATGTTGCATTTTTTCTGTTATGATGCTGCAGGTTCTCATTTGGTCTTTAGTATTTGAGTGAAAGCATAGGTTGCATTCACACAGCTTGAGATTTCAGGCATGTGCTTCAGAATATTGAGTGAATTTTATCTAATTCAAGGTAAATGGCATAACTACTGCTTACCTGCTGGGATAAGGGTAGGGATTCTGTAGCACTTCTCCCTAGGGATGGGATGTTCCTCAGACTTTTGAAGCTCAGCATTTCAATCTTCACATTAACTATTAGTCATTGTGGATTCATGGTGAAGTTGTACTAAATGAGACAGTTCT
The DNA here is from genome assembly GCF_021028975.2 of Sphaerodactylus townsendi. Classification (NCBI taxonomy): domain Eukaryota; kingdom Metazoa; phylum Chordata; class Lepidosauria; order Squamata; family Sphaerodactylidae; genus Sphaerodactylus; species Sphaerodactylus townsendi. The sequence goes on from NC_059436.1 coordinate 3,064,527, forward strand.
CTGATGTGACTGAAGATCTTGCCTTGTTCTTTTTTCTCTTCTCCAAAAAGACTCAATGTTAATCCTCTCATCGTGGAGAGTCACGGGGATGCTCTTGAAATTGTCATGCCTGTGTTGAGGTATCTTAATTTGCCTCTGTAATTCATAGTGTTTCTTCATATTGCAAGAGGGCCTTAATACGCAGATGCTATTTTCTGTGCTACACCACTGTATTTCCCTGCTGGCACCAACCAATGAGCGGGGGGTAGGAGAGTCAGTGTGTTGTGGCATCATGATGGCAGGCAAATGTTTTTGTTACTGGGAGCAGTGAAATAATTGGACGCAGGATGTCACATTCTGAGGGATCCTGACCAGCAGTGTGTCTTTTGCTAGAAACATGTCCGCCTTCAGCAGTGTTGTGTAACTAAGTTTTAAAATTGCGTTTAGACTTTGGAAGAAGGGCCCTACTATTGAACAATAGAGCTCAGTATGCTGTTCATCTACATTTGGCTCCCGCCAATCTTGTTTCATGACTCCCTGTTCAGCACTGTGTTATGTCTTATGCACTGGACAAGACCAGTGCCTGGCATCAGGTTCCCTAGATCTTTTTTCTTTTGGTGTGTCTGTCACTGACTTCATCATAAATTCTTGCTTTGGCATGATTTTGGTGTTGCAGCAGTCGACTTTCTCCATCACAAATACTTGATGCAGGAAGCTTGGGGATCTGGCTCAGGCAAATTTAACCTTGAAACCAGATTGTTTATGTTCTGGCTAATGTGGTTGCAACACTTACGGTTTCTAGCTATGATCAGTGCTTACCTCCAAGTAATAATAGCATGGTGGATGCTATACATGGGAGTGATGTCTCTCTTTGTTCTTCAAGCTAACTGGCGCTGGCATAGTGCATCTCGAAACCCTGGTCACACATATTCCTGCTGCATACTAGTTAATGTTATTTCTGGGTACCTACCTTCATGTTTCTTCTGCACCCTCAGAACTGGGCTGTATTCCAGACAACTGAGAAGTTCCCTTTCATCTTTTTTTATCTACTCAGGAAAGGTCTCAATCTGTTTCTAGCAAACAGATGCCTGTCTTTTAAATTCTGTTGAGTAGGTGAGAGTGAGAGAAGATTGTTGTTCATTTAGCTGATTGGTTTTATATGCCTTGGATTATATGGTGGGGGGAGGGGACACCACTTTATAGCAAGTAGTCTGTGGGTATTGGATCAAGAGCAAGTGAGAACCTATATTGGATATAGTAAGGATTCTAGAAATCCCAGGGTCAGATCTGTTCAAAGCTGTGGAACTCACTGGGTATCTTTAGTGTGTCCTTATCTATGTAAAAGTAAAGATAGTTCCCTCTGCATATATGAGATCATTACTGACTGATGGGATGTCATTTACTAGACAGACTCTGTATATAGGGTTGTTTTTCCATTGCCTTCCCCATCCATCTACACTTAACCCCCAGCCAGCTAGGTACTCGTTTTCCTGACCTCAGAAAGATAGAAGATTGAGTAAACCTTGAGCTGGCTACCTGAAACCAACTGCTGTTGGGATCGAACTCAGGTTGTGAGCAGAGTTTGGACTATAGTAGTGCAACTTACTACTTTGTGCCTTGGGCCTCTCCCTTATTTCTGTACCTCACATGAATGGTATAAGACTCCTGTTCTGAACACATGGTTTTTGTGGGCATTCTTTTGAATGTGGAAAAATTCAGATTCAGATGCTGCCTTCTCCAGTGGTAAGAATAACAGCAAAAGGCTAAGGAGGCTTCAGTTTTTAACATAACAAAAAGACTGTAAGAGGGGGTATGCTGAGGGGGTTTATTAACAACACATGGGAAGGAGGACATCAGTAGAGGAAGTTTTTCTCCCTCTCCTGTAATACTAGAGCTTTTAGGGGATCCAGTGAATTTGATGGGTAGTAGGTTCAGGATAGATGAAAGGGAATGCTTCTTCACTTAACCATGAAATCTACAGCTGGTGATGGCCATGAGCATAGATGGCTTTAAGAGGAGGTTAGACAGATTCATGGAGGATAAGACTATCAGTGGCTACTAGCCGTGGGCACTAAAGGGAGCCTCCAGAAGCAGTGGACCACTGAAACCCAGTTCTGGGTGGCAGTATGTGGGAACGGCCTGGGCCTACATGCCTTGTTCGTTGGCCCTTTAGAGTCACTGTATGGCCACCTGTGGAACAGATTGCCCCTCTTCTGATCCAGAAGGGCTCTTCTTACGTTCTTAAGAATGGCAGGTGCTGATAGGGAGAAATACCTTAGAGATGGCTGAGAATATTAAGCTTGGCTGATCGAAGACAAACTGCTGTGTGAGATTAAATAGGTGGCTCTTCTTCTGCTTTCCAGAGAGGGAGAGGTGGGTCTGTTGTTGATGTAGCTGTGACCACCTTTGGAAGCGACTTTACTTGACACAATTGCACTATGCTGCTATGCTGCTTTGTTTCCAGAGCAGCCACCAAACCATTATGCCCAAGCCTTTGCCATAGACCATGCTGAGCCCTCTTGGATCAAGTTTCCTACCTGGAGAAAAGAATTGAGAATTGCTTTGTCAGTAGCAAAGGCAGTCTGACACGGCTCCCTTTTTAAATGCACACTAAAAGCAACCCACTTTGTTTCTAATTACACGTTATCATTTTGTTAAATGTGCAGTAATTACTTCAAGATCAAAACTTATATCCTTATCATACTTTGTACCCAAACTTTCCGGTTAAGTTTGAACATGAAATAGTTCTGCTTAATGGAATATGACATTATTTTTATTCCTGCAGGCTTCGTGTCAGGTTTTCTTTTCCTCCCTTCGAGGCATTTTAGCTTGAGGAGACCTCACCTCCTGGACCTTATGCTAAGTTGAGCTGAGTTTGTTTGTTACCACAAATATGATTGGCTAATGGCAATCTTCAAATTAATTGATTTTTTTGCCTATTTAAATAAAACAAGTTGAGCAAAGACTTGTGGGTTATTTTATTCCCCTTCTATTATTTTAGGGACTTTAATTCCTCTGCAATATCTGTCTTTAGATGTCAGGTTTTTGTAAATCAGGGGCATTTCTGGGGTTGGTGCAAAGATCTAACTTGTCTATTCATGTCTCCAGTCTCAAGATTTAATTATCCACATATTTGGAAATGTTGAGAATTATGCCACTTTTCTCTCTGATCAGGACCCACTTTTGTTGTCTCTCAGTCATAGAGTTTTGACATATCCCCCCTCCCAACAGAACACCGTGTTTTATTATTTTGCTTTTCCCCATTAGGGATCCAAAGAAGCTTAAATTGTTCTCTTTTCCCCAATTTTATCCTTGCAGCAGGCCTGAAAGGTATGTTAGGCCAAGAGTGCTAAATCCAAATCTGACAATTGTTATAGAGCTTGGCTATACAGTTTGTTAACAGTTCTTTTTAGGGTGAACTTGGAGGTGGGCAAAAGAGCAGAGTTTAGTCCTGCCTCCCTGAGCAGCCAATAGGAATAACCCACACCTGGAGATGCCATCTCTTCCTAGGATCAGCAGTGGCATAGGAGGTTAAGAGCTCATGTATCTAATCTGGAGGAACCGGGTTTGATTCCCAGCTCTGCCACCTGAGCTGTGGAGGCTTATCTGGGGAATTCAGATTAGCCTGTACACTCCCACACATGCCAGCTGGGTGACCTTGGGCTAGTCACAGCTTCTCGGAGCTCTCTCAGCCCCACCTACCTCACAGGGTGTTTGTTGTGAGGGGGAAGGGCAAGGAGATTGTAAGCCCCTTTGAGTCTCCTGCAGGAGAGAAAGGGGGGGGGATATAAATCCAAAGTCTTCTTCTTCCTCAGAGCAGAAGGAACTTTTTCAGTAAGTAATCAAGGTTCTGGGTGAAATATCTCAGATGTTTCAATTTTTGGAATGGAATGGAATGGAGAGAAATCAGTATTTCACCCCCCCCCCCTCCCTCAATTATCTTGGTTTTTATATAAAGGACTGGCATCCAAGTGTATCACTTCCTGCAAAAATTGCATACTTTAAAAACTGCATGGAGAAATTGCTATGTTTTAAATCCCAGGTTCAGTGAGAACTTGCAAAGCTGAAATTGACTTGAAGGCCACCGTCTGTGGCTTCAAGCTGCTTGGTGACTTGGAAGGCTTTAAACATAGGTCATATCCTCATAGCATCTGTCTAGCCTTGAAAACCCTGTGGGGTTGTGGTAAGTGACCTGTAACCTGACAGCACTTTCCTCTATTGCCATGAAAGTGTTTTGATCAGCCATCTGGTGGATCTACAGAGAACATCCCTTAGCAGAGGAAGTGAGCTGATGGGTTAGATTGTGTTATAGAGGACCTACCTGGAGAGGGAGAAATAATGTTAAGATAGATCTGCTACTTTTATGGGATCCAACTAGATTAAGCGGGGAAGTTTCATTTTTGAGATTAGGTTGCTGCATCGGTTAGGAATAGCTAGTTTGGAATGCTTTCATAGTTATTCTTGTCTAGTAAATAAGTCATCCCTTCCCTCAGAGGAGTTGTTAAAATGTAGCTAGCTTACTTTGTTTCTTGTAAACACTCTTTCACACATTTTATACATTACAGGCAAAACAGTAAATGCTGACATGACCAGAGAGAGATACATGCAGTCAACAGAGTTAACTGGCAGAAAGATTTTTTACTTGTTTAAAATTATCTCTAGGATGAAACCTTCCCCCTGCCAAAAAACCCAAGTACTACCCTCCTACTTCTAGGATTTGGAGAGAGAATTAACTAGTGTTTAAGGAGGTAAACATTTTGTGCCAGAATGCCTTTTCATATACAACAAAAATACCCACATTTATTTGACAGAATAAAATAATGTAGCTAATTCAACTTCAAAATGGATGGAAATGAGACTTGAGTATCTCTTTCATGTTTGTCAATGCCAGTGTATTGTTGTGAGTAGCCTGCTGGGCTAGGATCTGGGGGAACCATGTTTAGATCTGTAAGCTCACTCAGAGACCTTGGGCCCATCTCTGTCACTTTACCTAACCAGCATCGGGGAGTGTTGTGGTGATAAAACACAGGATGAGAGAATCAAGTTCTAAACTGCTTTGAGTCTCCATTGGGAAGAAATACAGGGTATAAACAACTGAATAAATAAGTAATGGTTCCAGCCTTTCATGGGGATAAGTAACTATACCTCAATCAAATAAACCATTGGCTCCCCTCGTCCTTCACGTATTTGTGAGGAATGAACCAAGCTTTACAAACAATGTGAGAAGTATGGATAGTTGAGGAATGTAAACTTCACCCACTCTGGCTGCAACAGTCCTTTTGGGATCTGATTGCGATTGTCATATTTGTAATCTTGTGTGAGGTATAATGCACTCCACTGTGTGAGGTTGAGATGCTTCCTGTGACAAATTCCACCACTTTGAAGCATAAAGGCAGGTGGAATGCAGAGCCCAGGGGTTAATAGAGAACTTGTGTGATTGGCCAGCTTGAACTGAGGAGAGTTCTGAGAGGGGAGTGAGAGAGAGTTCTGTGAAGTCAGAGCAGGTGAACAGATGTCTGTGAAAAGCTCTCCATTCTCTGGTGCTGACCAGAAGGCTCTGAGTGAGGGATTGGATGGTCAGATGAGGAAACACTGTACTGAGTCTCTGGTATAAACAGCACACTCATACTAAGCTGACACAGGGGTTGATAATTAAATTTTGTTTCAGGGAAATACTACTCAGGAAAATAAGTGAGGTTGCTTATTAGAGTGGGAAAAATTGTATAGAGAAAAGGAGAGAATTTTTTATTTTCTGAAAAGGAGTCTGAATTAGGAGAAAAATTCTTGTCTGGAAATATAAACCTGTTAGGACCATACCAAGAAAAAGTGTGACAGAGAAGGACTGAACTCCAGTGAATGAACTAATTTGTAGCAAACACAGCTATGAGCTATAGCACCAACTTCACTTCTAAATGACTCCACAAGTTACCTGCTTCAGTTTTCCTATTATATTTTGACCTTGCCAAACCTTTATTGTTGTTATACACAAATACTTATTTTCGTTGTTCATCTTTTAAAGAACCAAAGCCTCTGGTGCCTTAATTTTATGACCTTGGGCTAGTCACAGTTCTCTCAGAACTCTCAGCCTCACTTTCCTTACAAAGTGCCTGTGGGGAGGGGAGGGGAGGTAAGGTGATTGTAAGCAGCTTTGAGACTTCTTAAAGCTTGAGAAAAGTAGGATATAAAAACCAACTCTTCTCAGTATTTTCAATATGGTAGTCTTGATCAGAAGAGTTATTTGCTGCTTTCTGAGGGAGAGATTCATACTAGTGTGCAGTTCAGTTACCATTTCCTTTCTGTTCTCCTGAACAATTGCAAACTCATTTGAGAGAGGAAAAGAAACCCAACAGCTACTTGCTCACACAGGCAGTGGTTCACAAGACATATTCCTATTGCCTTGGTGACCACTCCAGTCTGTTCAATGTGTCGCTTTCCTTTCATTGTGTTTTCCTTTTGAAAAGTGTCAAGGCATCTTGATAGATTGTTGGCTTCCTTTCTCTGTGCGAAGAGCTTCTGACCCTCTGGAGCCATCCTTGCCTGAAACGGAGGAGTTGAACCTACATTGTTGTATATGCTGAGCAAGGAGACTGTTCAGCATAATTCTGAAATGACAAAAACATAATTGACTTTGTTTACAGCCAGCCCAAGAAAATTTCAGAAGGGGTATCTGTGGGTCAATCCAGTTTGTTTACAGTCATCATTCATCATCGGCAGAATTCATCTTCAGTGAAAACGTTAAATGGGCAATCTGAAATTCTGTGGTCCATGACCCTACCCTGGAGTCTGAAATAAAGTACGTTCTAGAAAGATCTGCCAGCTTGATTTCCTCTAAATACACAAACTGATCCCAAGTTCCAACAGAAAATTCAGCTGTAGGAAATAAAAGCAATACAACTTCTTCAGCATCATTAAAGCTTTCACCCTGGCTCAGGATCCCCTCCAGCTCTTTACTTAGCTGTTCCCTTCACACTACAAAAGCTTTTGCACCATGTTAAAGCAGGAGCACCAACTTTGTAAATCAGAAAATGCTGTGGCTGCAGCTGTGGTGTGTTGCATGCGCGCACACAGTTGCGCCCACTTAACAAGCAAGTTTCCTGAAGCAGACATGTTCCTACTACCCAACTCTGTGAAGATTGTGGAGGAATTGCTTTCTAGGCCTAGTTTTTTAAAAATCCTTGGTGGGTTCATTTAGGAGACCACTTCTCATTCATTTAATCCACCATGTCCTCATCCAAGCCTTTAAGTTTGATTGAAAATGGGCTCTCTCAGGACTTGGAAGAGTTATCAGATAGACATTCTTGTTAGTTGGCTGGTAGCTTTTGAATTTTTCTCTCCATTGGGTCTCAGTAAAGTGCAAGCCTGTGCACTTTCCAGAATGGTGTAAGATTATTCCAACTTGGTATCTATGGATAGGGTAGAGAACAACGCATGGCATAAGTTGGGTGGGCTTTACTGTTACTGGAGAAATGTGAATGAAATTGCTGCACAATTGACAGGTTGCTTATTTGGCATCTTCTCTATGAGAAAAGAAAACCATTTTAAGTATGCTACATGTGGAAGGGTACCACACTGTAGGGAAAATGGTGTGATAATGCTGAGCATATTGTAGCTGCCTACTTGAATTATGCCACATGGTCCGAGTTCCCAGGAAACTGAGCATGCGGAGAAGAGAGCTGACATTGTCATGACTGCTGCAGTTTATAACTGTTTTACCTTATAAAGCAGTGTACTTTGCTGACTGTTCTGATTTTACGAATGGGGACCTAAGACTGGGAGTAATCTTCATAGAGGTCCATTGAGTTCATAGTAAAGATGGGATTTGCACCCAAGTATGTCAGATGCAAATTTATGGCCTACTAACATGGGGGGCATTTTCTCCATTCCTAATTAAGTCCTAATTCAGTATGTTTAGCAAGAAACTATGCAGCATACTGACATTCATCCCCCTTCTGGCTTGCTCTGCTAACTTAAATTTCCTATGCTCAGCGGGTATGGTTTCAGATTCTTGTTCCCACAACCATCAGGGCTGGAAACTTATACAGTGTATACTGGTTTGGGTTGTTGAATTATCATTGAATACCAGGTTGTTGAATACCTGCAGCCAGGCTGAGAAACCTGTGCAGAGTGTATGCAGTCTTGCTTTGACACTCATGTTTCAGTGTACAACAGTGTCGACATGAAATGGTACAAGTTCGTACATAAATCCCATGTTTCTTCCTTGAAAATAGGGGCCAAATTTGGGTGGGGAATCAAACCTGGTTGTCCAGATTAGAGTCTGCTGCTCTTAATTGCTACACAACTCATGCCTTGTGAGCCACTTTGAGGCCACTTAAAGATAGAGAAAAGCAGGGCGTATATACCAACTCTTTTTCTTCTTTTTTGATTGTAAATTCCTTGGGATAGGGAGCCATTATCTTGTGTATTGCTAGTTCTATATGAATAATAATTTTCATACTTTATGATGATCTGAAAAAATAGGAAGCCATTAAACTCTAAGGTCTGAAAATTGGCATTTTTGTAAGGAAAGCAGAGAAAGGTAGAACCTCCATCAATAGTCATATTATTGGAGCTTGTTACAATATTGCTGCAGCATCAAAAGGATGACCGCCCCTCCCCTGAGGTAGATAATAATTTTAGCTGAAATGCTGGAAAATGCTGCAAGCTCTTAGTTGGCTGTTCTTTTGTTGCACACTGAAGGAGAAATAATTATTTGCTGAGACGTCCTTTATAAAAATGTACCTTTCCATTTGGAAGTCCACAAATGATAGGCTGGTTTGCTTTAAAATGTTGCTTTTTGGGTTATTTGCCAAACCCCTTGGGTGGTCATGCTGATGTCCTCATTTTTAGAACCACAGAATCATAGAATTGAAGAGCTCTTCTGTCTTCCTACTATCCCCGGCAACATAAAATACACTTCTTGTAAAATTACTTGAAATTTTTTAATTGATTATTTTAAAAATAAAAAAATTTTTTTTTCACAAAGCATTATAACAACAAATAAAAAAGGATATAGGAGAAACGTAATAAGAATGCGAACACACAATAGATGGATCTGCACTGATGATCAGAATCAGTCATACTAAGGGAATATAAAATGACTTCTCCTTGAGACTTTGGAGAACTGCTGCTAGTTGGAGTAGATAGTACAGACTTTAGTGAGCCAGCGGTCTAACTTGATATAAGTGTGTACATGCGAGTTACTGACCCTTGATTTTCCCAGCTGCCAATCTGCTTTCATTGGTCTTGGTCAACTTTGTGACCTGGATCCTGTGTTCACAGACAGGCAAGGCAGAGATAGTTCTCATCAGCCCCCCTAAGCCTCCCTGAGCCTGGCTCTGCTGGGAAAGGGCAGGGTACAAGCTGAAAAAAATATACAAACAAATCGGGTTTGTTTGTTTTTTGGCGAGCCTGCCAAATTGTAAACAAGGATACAACTAGCAACGTTGTCCACAGTTTATTTCTTTGCGCAATTGATACGCTGCTTTTTGGCCCCAACGTGGCAAACAGCAATATTTAAACACAGCAATATACATAACAGTCAAGCATTAAATCCTCATACAATGTTAAGAAATCTGTTATATACATAAGAGGGGGAAATGTGTTTGAGTTATCTAATTTATTAGATCCTCCCCCCTTGGCTGAATTGCTAATTATTTAACTCCTACTCTGATCAAGCTGATCACATTTTGCATTGCACCTTTGCATCTGGACTCCTGTCTTTGCATAATCCTTCCCACCTGACTGGGAAAAGGACTCGGGGATTTCCATTCCTGCTTGCATGCGATGAAGGGAGCTTTGCCCCTTGAAAGCTTATACTTCCAAAATTGTGTTGGTCTCTAAGGTACTACACTTGAATTAGCTTTTCTGCTGCAGACCATCGTGGCTGCCTTCTAAAGTCTGCTGCTCTTTAAAGTTTTGTGTACCGTGTCCCAACTATATCCAGAGTATGGACTGTGGAATTCTGAAGCTCTAATTATTTGGTATTATCAACTCTAGATGGGAATCTGAACAGTGGTTGGCGGGAAAAAAGGCATTTCGCTATCTATTCAAGGTGTAGGACATGGAGTCCCTGACTTTGTTGTGACTGTGGCTATTTTTGAAATGTTGAGATGGGAAGAGTACGCCTTTAGTTGACTTCCACTTCCAAAGAAAGGGGAGTGCTTGTTGGCTAAGCTGCTAGTGGGAAAAGTTTCAAAGCCTAGAGAAGATGAGAGCTGGTACATTCTGCCATGGGCACATATTTTCCTGGCATGAGTGACTCATTTTGCTATCTGGGCTACTGGTAAGAGCAATCCAGAGCACCTTCATTCTTTTTCTATTCAGGAATCCAATTATTACAAAAAAAACAAAAACAAAAAAAGCATACAAGTGAGGCGACTTCATGATATTTGCATTTTCCCCCTTTGGTCCAGTACAGTAGAATTGGGTCCACCTTGGGGTTCCAATCAGAAAGGCTGGACTATATATGCAAATAATAATAACCTCTTAAGATGGAAGTGCATCTGTGTATGTCTGCCTGCCTTATACAGATCCATCTTGTTCAGTATCCTTGTCCACTAGCTGGCCACAGGCTTCAGCTCGTCTGCATGGCTTATTGACTTCTGAATGATCTGGGAAGTAGGGCAAAGCTCTCTCTTACACACACAATTTTTAAAGGGGTATAAATGGGTAGAATGAAATGTGTTTCTGGAAACATTACCTATGTAATCACTTGACAAATCTCTATATGCAAAAAGTTAGAAATATACATTATACTTGCTACTTTCATGTTCATCAGGTTTCCTTTTTGTTGGTGTCATTCATTCTGTTCACACCTCCACCTACAGCAGGAAAAGACTTTTTTTTGTACCATCCAAGGTAACATCTTTTTGATCAACTGCTGTCTTTTTATTTTTTAAAAGGAAACAGGGTTTATTTTTAACTTCACTGTCTCTGTGGCTTCTGGTGTTTCTCAACATCTTTTTCAAACCCTGTACCATTTCATCAAATTAAATTTGCAGCACCAGCCATGGACCAGTGGAGTTACCAACAGTCTCTACCTTAACATGCTTCTCTTGTAGTTTTATCCGTTGATAATAAGGATCTCTGGATAAACTTCAGCATCTCAAAGTGGAGCCTCAGTTAGGAAACAGATGTCTGGATAAAAGGAGAAACAAGCTTGCAGGGTTTTATAAAAATTGTTTTGTGTTTTAATCCAGAGCAGCCAGACTAGTCACAGTGATGGCTGTGTAGGCCACCTCCTTACTGCAGTTTTTCAAATTCTTCTGTAACAACTAATTGCTCTGTTAAGGCAGTTTTCTGCCTTGTTTGACCAAGTAATTTTCCCACCCTTGAGGTTGACATCGGAGTGGGTCTCATTTAAACCATTAGTTGGAATGCTCGATTTAATCATGGTTTTGTGCATGAGCATGCATGTTTGTTTATCTATTATATATTCTTCATCACACAGGGAGAGATGTAGGCTCCATTTTAAGAAGGGACCACCCTATACATTTTCTTATGGTGTCTTGATATTTTGAGTGTCTACCCTAAACATTTTTAGAGGACAGACTTTTAGTTCAAGCAAAACTTGATCCACTGTGCTGTTAACTTGAGCCTTATCTAGTATGAGCTGCTGGCTCTTTAGTGTTCTGGGTGGTCTGTTGATATTCTGTCTGTGTTTGCAGTGGAAGGTCTCCCCCCAGAAATAGCTACTGCTGTGGCAACCTGCCTTCTGAATAGAAGCAAAGGCTTTTCAAGGACTATTTTTTGCTCCATGCTGTTGGTGCGTCTAGTCATGTTCATACAGTTTATTCCACAGATGGGTAAGGAATCTTATATTAATTCTGGACACTATTTGTACCTTGCCTATCTATTTGAAAATGAATGATCAGTGCGCCTTGCAATATTAAAATCCATACAGATCAGTTAAAATCGTGCTCATAAAGCTAACTGCTAATTTAAATGCACAGAGGATAGATTTAGTTCTTTAAAAGGGGGCTTTTGGAATAAAATGAGAGTTTACCTGCTACTGGAAGGTGTCTAAAGAAGGACTTTTCCTCAGTTTGGGGGAAGGGGAATGAGTACCAAAGAACAGGGCATGCAGGTAGCCAATGATTGGATTTCTTCATGGAAGGGAAGGTTTCTTGACTGAGGTCAGAGTGTGATCATTTGTGCATGGTTGAAGACTATCCATCTTTTAGCTTGGACCCAAACAGTTTAGGGATTTAAAGGTCTCTTGTGTCATACCAGTACTTTTTTTTATTTTTGGACCTGGAAATGTGCTGGCAGCCAATTTAATTGACAAAAGCTGGGAGTGTTGTGCTCTTTTCAGTCATTTTGTGTGTGTGTGTTAGGGAACCCCTGATCAGAGGTCTGTTGGGATCTGGTCTGGAGAAGGTGGACTTGGTACCCCTCTGTGACCTGACTGCTTTACTCAACAATTGGCAGATCAAGTGTGATAACTGACTGGGCTCAAGAGATGGTTAGTTCCTACTTGACAGGTGGTTCCTCCAGTCTTGAAACAGGCTGTCATGCATCCCACTACTAAAGAACCCTATCCTGGATCTAGGAAACCTCAGTAACTATTGATCAGTCTCAGAGTCTTGATCAAGGTGATTGAATGGTTGGTGGCTGGAAATCTTCAAGCATTCCTGTAAAGTGGATTGTTTTAACCTATTCCTGTCTAATTTCAGACGTGTTTATGAGGCTGAAGCAGCCATCATCTCCCTGATGGATGAATAATGCTAAGAGAGTGACCAAGGGAGTGAAACTGATTCTCCTGTACCCCATAAATGGCTTTTGATCCCATCGATCCTGGTAACCTTCTGGGAGGCACCATTTTGTGATAGTCCTGGTCCTGTACTAAGGGTAGATTTCAGAAGGTTGTGCTGGTAGATTGCTGCTCAGCCCTTCGACCTGGGGAGGTCCCACAAGGCTCCATGTTGCCTTCTCTTCTTTTTCAGCATCTACATGAAATCATTGATTGAGGTCATCTGGTGATCTGGGCTGGGTTGTCACCAATGAAAAAGAGAAAAAATAACAACACTGAAATGAATTAGGTAACCAAGAAGTTGAGGCAGAAAATGAACCAAAATGAACAAAACGCTTAAAATTAATACTGAAAATTTAAGAAAATATAATATTGGGATTTTAATGTAATGTACCGCAATAAAACCAGAGGATTGAAACAATAGCTATATAACAAAACACCTCAATATAGCATCTTCCCCTTATGTTGAAAAATATTAAACAGAATAATGACAGAGATCAGAAGATATAACCCGTCACTCTCAAACAGAAAGAACAAACTCTGCAATTGACAGAATATCCATGTTTCAGCTTCCAAACCTTTCTCCAGTGGTCAGTAATCGCTACACACCATTTATCAATTACATAGAACAGACCTGACTAGGTCAAATAAAAAAAATACTTTAAGCTGTCGTGGAATGGTTTAATATAAAATCCAATGTTCCATATATAATGAATGTCCAACCCTACAGTTACACTTATGTTGTGAAAAGAAAGGATGTGCTTCTTTCTAATAACCCATGTAGAATTAGAGTCAACACTCAACTGAGATTGGAAAATTTCATTTACAGATGACAGGCAACACATTCAGTTATGTCACACTTCATGAAGAATTAGAAAACAGGCATAATGTGTATAGTCCATATTATCTCATGTATATTTATAGACACGTATCATAGATATGTAAGACATCTTTTAGAGCAGTAGATTAATACATCAGTAGCCAGGGCCACACCTATCAGCATAGACAAAACTCTTCCTTCTGGCAACCTGCGATACCTGCAGGCATCTCCAAACCATAAAGATTAACCAGATACAAACCGCCATTGCAGGACATAAGAGAAAACTAATCAGCAAATAGTTTTCTTACGTAGAAACCTCTAACACAGTGGTTCTCAACCTGGGGGTCGACCCCTTTCACAGGGGTCGCCTAAGACTCTCTGCATCAGTGTTGTCCATCTGTAAAATGGATAAATGTTAGGGTTGGGGGTCACCACAACATGAGGAACTGTATTAAAGGGTCGCATCATTAAGAAGGCTGAGAAACACTGCTCTAACACAAATCTGTTAAATACTGTAGTAAGTGCTACCATACACTCAGTGTGGAAATGGTTTACCCTGATCAGGCCTAGAATATGTCCTCGTTCAATCTCAGTTGAGTGTTGGCTCTAATTCTACATAGGGGAATGGGCCACTTATGACTAAGTAGGTAACTCTGGACTGCCTGTGCCTCTTTAGTCATGATGCAGTGAGGCTGTTGAGGTACATTTGTCTCTGTTGGATGGTTGATTTCATCCAGTTCATCTAATGTAGTGCTTGGCTTGAATATGTCCTGGTTCAAGTCCCTGACATTCTTTGTAGACATTATCTTATTGAGACAGTGAGGATGAAGGAGGTGAGACTTGCTGGGCCCGTTTTCAGTGTACACTTATTAATACGTTTTGCATACCTGACATCTAGATACCTTTCTTGTGTGTTGAACCTCCAGGCTAGCTTGATCTCATCAGAAGCTAAGCAGGGTTGAACCTGTTCAGTATTTGAATTAGAGTCTGCCAAGGAAGTCCAGGGTCACCACCCAGGGGCAGGCACTGGCAAACGACCTCTGAACGGCTTTCCTTGAAAACTGTACAGGGTCACCATAAGTCTGCTATGACTTGACAGGACTTTCCACTACCATCTCCAGGCTTGTATTCCTACTAGCCCCATAGTGGTTGGCCTGCAGACCTTCAGGAAACTTCCTCCTTTCTTCAGGCAATTCCATGGGGATGTGTAGTAGCTTTTTTTCTTTTCAGTCACACTGATAACGTAGCCTCAAAGAGCAGATGCCTCAGAGCTCATCCTCATTGGTTAAAGAGCTATTTGTCACCTGATTGAAAATGTCTGGCCAAGGGGACGAACATGATTCAGATGCAGGGCATAGATCAAATTAGATCTATGCATTACAGAAGGTTGGACTTGATGGCCCTTGGGGTCTCTTCCAACTCTATGATTCTGTGATTCTATGATTTGATTCTATGAGATTTTAAACAAAGCTGTTACAAAGTGTAGGTTTTTTAATACCCTGATTCAATAAAGCATAGACCTTTGCTATTCTTTGGATCTTTATAATATCTGTCCCCTCCTCCCAACCATTCCTTTTTAAATGTAAATACATTGACCTCATGGATGTGCACTGGAACCTACATACCTGATAAAGTGAGCACTAATCCCAGAACAGATTCCTAGTATTTTCAAGGTGCCACTGGACTCCTGTTTTAATCTGCTGCTAAAAGACTAATCTGGCTACCCTGTCTGGAATTAACACTTTTGGGTATATATCTGAAAGTATGAATGTGGTGAATATGTGTATCTGCAAGGTATGATGTTTGGAAGCTTAGATTGGGCTCAACTGGAGACAAACAAACCCAGATGGTGTCTGGGAAATATGTACATCGACCCAACTCGCACAGCAACCCCAATATTGGTCAGCTGGGTAACTTTAGAAATTCCTAGCTGTCTTGTATTTGGCTCTGGCGGCTGTTAGGTGAGGTTCTTGTTGAGCCTGCTTTGGTGGGATGAGTGGGATATTAAATAAAATATAGTAATACAAACAATGTAAACATTATTTTGCCCAGCAGGAGTGCTTAAAATACAAGGGGTTTCCCAAGTAAGAAATGCTTGTAAGATATGGTGAGATCTATTTGCCTCCCCTCGGTGGTGAATAATTGTTCTAGCTGATGGTCCATATTCCTCTTGGTTGAGGCCATTTAATTGTCATGTAAGAAACGGGGCCAGAGTGCACCTCTTGCTGTGTCTCATGCACATGATATTAATAAACTTGGTGTCAAATGTCCTGGGAATGGGTGATGTGATCTGCAAAGTCCTTTTCTACCAACTAACAATAGAATTGAATTACTGAAAACACAGAGAGTGAAACAAGCATTTCCTGTCATTTAAGGAGAGAGACTTGAGGATTTGGAGTATGGGCCAGTGGAGAGAGTGTGTGTGTGTGTTGTATAATTCTTTCAGGGGGCTTACACGGTCAGCATTTTGCAGAGTCCAGACACCAAGGGCACAGCCTCTTTTTAAAATAGCCTGTTCGCATTCTGTCGACTTCAGCTGCAAACCAAAAGGGTATTATTCTCAGAACTGTCTCAGTTGTCACA
Source organism: Sphaerodactylus townsendi (assembly GCF_021028975.2). NCBI lineage: Eukaryota > Metazoa > Chordata > Lepidosauria > Squamata > Sphaerodactylidae > Sphaerodactylus > Sphaerodactylus townsendi. The sequence goes on from NC_059436.1 coordinate 3,080,660, forward strand.
ATTTTTGTCTCCTTTTGTTAGAGGCAGGATAGAATTCTGGGGGTTTTGTAACTCCTTTTGAAATGAACTTGTTTGAAGTCTGAAAAATAGTTGTGTTAGCTGTTGCAACTGCCTTGTGTGGGCGACTTGCTATGATCAAGAGACTATCAGATGAGCAAATGGGAAGCCATAGCCATGTGACCCAGTTTTGGCCTGCCTCTGTCCTTACAGAGGTGGTATTTTTTGCCCAGTCAAACAATATCCCTGTTGGAAAAGGTGCATCTTACAGCTGTCCTGAAGACAATTAAAGAATTGTGACTTTGCCCGGAGGAAGGTTGTTCCACAGCCTCAGGGCAAATACTGCAAATAGCCCCTGCTTTTAGCCACAAAGATTTTCCTCCTCCCACACTGTGATGGAATATGAAGCAGAACCTGATCTAAGGAATGCAGGTGGTGTGGGGGAATGGTATGGTGACAGTCAGGATCAGGACATAGACTGTCCCCAGGCCATGAAGAGATAAAGTTAAAAGCAGCACCTTGAATTTTATATTTTATTAACTTTCGTCATAGTCTGGTTTCTTGCTGAGTTTCTGTGTGGAATGCACACATTTTAAAATGGAAAACAACCCAGTGCAATAAAAGCAGTATAAAAACACACAAACCATTCGTGAAAACTGGGTTACAAAATTGGTGAACAATACACTAAACAGTGTGCACCCAATGTGATGCCTGTGGGTTCTGTGACACCCACTGACACCTTTCCTGAAGGTTGTCAAGTTTGTTTAAAAAAAGGGCGAGTCAGGAAGGGCTGTTACCCCACCAATCTTCTAACTGACCATTAGGGATCTAGCAAGTGTCCAATAAGTGTATCTTAGTCAACTCAGTATGTAACCCTGTGTGTATGAGAGAAAATATTGTAAACAACATGTTCATTTTAAGAAGAATCTTGTTAAACAGCTTCTGCCTTAAAATGCTGAAGAGCTGCTGTTGGGGTTGTTCATCACAACATTCCCAGACTTTTATCGATGGCTTCATCTCCTGTGGCAACCGTTTTGTGGTTGTGCCAACCAATCTATGTTGGATTTCCAGAGGTGCTCATTGACTCCAAAAGACTGGGGACCCCTGAAGTTAAAAATTCAAATTAATGGCCCAGTCCAGATGGGGTGTGTGTGTGTGTCATCCTGTAGAGGTGATGCAGGCACTCGCCAGTAAATTTGCCCTTTTCTGGGCACTTACTCTGACGGAGGGGCAAAAATACTGGTGGCCTTCTGAGATGCCCAGATGCAGCCCTAGATGCCACATCAGCACTCCTACACCCCATCAGCCCTGTTGGCAAAGTGGGTGTGTGCTGGAGGGTTTTCAGGCAGGCATGTCGAGGCCCGGGGCTTGAATTTATGCCACTCTTTTGGGCGTAAGTCCATTGAGCCCAAAGGAAGGATTTCCAGTGGCAGGGGGATTTTTCTGTATTTTCTTCCTCCCCGTGCTGACAGAAAGCCCTCTGGAGGTGGCAAGTGGCATTGCAGCATGTTGGGAGAGATGTTTCTAGGCTCTGAAGTGGTCTGTAGGTAGCAGCAACTACCTTGAATTGAACTTTGCAGATAAGGGGTAACCAGTGGAGCAAATGCAGGTAGGTAATAGACACACTTTGTTTAGTTCTCTGTAGTGGTTGAGCTGTGGTGTTTTGAGTTGCTTTACAGGCAAAGTTGTGTAGAGTAAAGGTTATCCGGGCATGGTTTCATATGGCCAGATTGACTGAGTCAAAGTAGTGTGTCATCCTCCAGGATCAATGAAGATGTGAGAAAGAAATTTTTGCTGCTGAATTAATTTGCTTCTCCAGCAGTAAATTCCGGAACATCTGCATCCCCAAGACTCTTAACTGAGTGAGTACAGCCTTCCCAATTCTTGTCACCTTTGTCCTGACCAGATTCTGGTCCAGCTTGTTCACCCATAGCTATTTCACCACAGCAACCAGGTGCTGACTAAGGGCTAAAATCATACAGGATCACTCTGACTGGTACTTACATGAATTATGAGGGCAGCAAAACTGGGCCGCCCATGGACAAGATAAATATGTGCTTAGATAATTCACATCTGTGCAGAAGAATACGTCTTTTGACTCACAAAGAAAGAAGTAAAGATTTCAAACATCTTCATGAGGACTTAGCGTGCTCTAGCTAGGATGGAATGGTGAGAGCAGTTGAGAGTCAATTCAAGGAAAAAGTACAGAGGATTGCTTTAATGGTTTACTCAAGCCACTAACGGTTTACGGTGCCACGGAGTAGGAAATTTTGTGGAGTACGATTTCCTAGTTTTTGCGTGTCTTTCTCCATGGTCCCTCAGTTGGTGTTGGTCTGTTAAGTGAAGAGCAGAAATTCTTGGTACCTGCCTCGAGTCTGGCTGGTTTAGGAGGAAGAAGTTAATTTTTGTACCCTGCTTTTCTCAACCGTAAGGAGTCTCAAAGCAGCTCGCAATTGCCCTCTCCCCACAACAGGCACCTTGTTTGGTAGGTGGGGCTGAGAGAGTTCAGAGAGAACTGTGACAAGCCTGAGGTCACCAAGCAGGCTTCATGTGGAGCAGTGGGAAATCTAATCTGGTTCTTCAGATGAGAGTTTGCAGGTCTTAACCACTTCACTATGCTGGCTCTCCTGGTGGCATTGAATGGCTTTTGAGCAGCCTGCTAACTAAAATGGATGGTGTTGCCTATGTCTGTACCTAAAGAGAGCTCTGAGGTTGCTGATTACAACACTCAGTTCTTTACCATACCCCAAGCAAAAAGCATGGTTCCAGAACTCCCCAAATTCCTCCATTTGCCTGTAGTTGAACTGCTCCCAAGCATTGTCTTCTACTCAGAACCTTGTAAGACACCTGCTGTGGTGGTTGCCATATCAAAGTAAAAACCATCTCTCTTGGGTATAATTTGCAAGACAATGCTGAGATTTACTGTGTCATTTTCTGTTTGGGCTGGTTCCAGGGTATCATTGCCTATCGGCCTCCTGTGCTCGTATTCTAAGTGAAACGGCAACCGTGTGCTTTCTCAAGGTTTTAAATATAGAAAGTAGTTGATTGAGGTGATGAGGGTTAATGGTTTCTGTTAAATGAAGTAACACTGCATTTGTTTAGAGTGTCACTGCTTTGTATTATATGCATATTTCTCATGTGTTGTGCAGTAGGGGGCAAATGAGAATGTGTGTTATTTGGACTTCCAACCATGACATAAACTGATCCCTAAGGGAATCAGTCACATTTTCACACAGAGTAAAACAGTCATGATTTACATTCATGCACACAAAACATAAACTCAACATATCAAAGTTTATGCAAGTATGTACATCGTGTTTGTTCAATATGCACATATGTGCAAATGGTGATAGCTTGGCCCAGCTTACTGACAAGTTGAGTCTCCAGGATCTTCTCAAAATCTGCCTTAGGTCCTTTAACTGACGATGCTCAGGACTGGACAATCCATATTCAAGAGTGCCCGGGTTAACTTGCAGAAAAAGAAAAGAGAAGAAGGGTTTGGATTTACCTGTAAGGAGGCTCAAGGTGGCTTACAATCTCCTTTCCCTTCTCCCCACAACAGACACCTTGTGAGGTAGATGTGGCTGAGAGACTTCCAAAGAACTGTGACTAGCCCAAGGTCACCCAGCAGGAATGTAGGAGTGCGGAAACACATCTGGTTCACCAGATCAGCCTCTGCCACTCAGGTGGAGGAGTGGGGAATCAAACCCGGTTCTCCAGATTAGAATCCATCTGCTCTTAACCACTGCACCACATTGGCATGGGGTCAAGGGAATTGCCTTGCGTCTTTCTTGGTGGTGGGGAGATAAATCATTTTTGGGATCGGCTAGAATATTTATATAACTGCAATCACGGATATATCAATATTTCTGCAATTTAAAGGGCTTTAACAAAGTCCTTTCTTTTTCAACTTTGGGTGTGATGAGATCTGTGCCTTTAAGAAGGAGTTGATGGGGAGAGATAAGAGAATTAGGAAAAACAGAGGCCAGTTGAGACTTCAGCAAGCAGCTGTAGGGCAGGCACAGGATGGCTCCTCTCGTGTAAACATAGAAACACGAGGAGGTCATGCTACAACAGCACATCTAAGAGCCCCAAGGTAAGCATTCCATGCATAATGGGCTATTTATCTATAGCTTTGGGGGCCATTATGCTACAAACCAGTCATTCAGGGGGTTAAATGTGGAGTTTGAAATATGGATAAACCCCTTTGCTATGCTTTGCCCAAGTGCAGCCTGCAGAAGAAATGTTTGTCAAAATCTGATTGGATGATAATCTCGAGCAAAATCAACTGAGCTGTGTTAAGACAAATATGACTGTGTGTGGCCTTGCTTTCCGAGATGAGTCAGCATTTAGAAACCAGGCTTCCCTGGTTGTGAAATTCCCTCACCACATCCTTATGGATTATTTGGAGCCACTTCCGTCTGATTGCAGACCTGGTTATGGAATTGAAAAAGCCTTGATTGTCCTTTTGGATGATCTAAACAGGAGATGAACATGGAGAATGTGAACTTGTTAACTCTTCTGGACTTCATAGTTGCTCTCAGTTTGTTTTAATGTTCATCATTGGGGACACTGACTTGAGCAGAAAGATGACAGAAATATTTTAAATAATATTTTTGTCCTTTTTATCCATTGTCCATTATTTCTTCTGCTGGATTTTGGTTTGCTTTGATGGGTCGAACTTCTTAAGAAATGTTCAGCTACTGGTTAAAAATATTTATGTCAAAATACGCAAGGGTCTATTAATGTTTTTAAGTTTGTATATATTGATGCTTATTTGGGCCCCTGCAAAAGCTACCTTGACAGCATAGCTTTAGCAATAGAGGGTGTCAGCGCTGCAAATCAATACTGCCGTCTCCCTGCCATTCAAAGCCTTTGCTTCTGAGAAGCAAATCAATTAAGGCTTTACCTAGATGTCTACACATCTTAAGCAGATCTTAGCATCCAGTCACTTTTTTTTTACCCAGTGGAAAAGGATTCCTCTTCGGTCCTTGGAGTGCATTTTTATATCCACTTCCTGGCAAGTAGATTTTACCAGGCAAGAACACTGAGCAATGTGTGTATATCTATGGCAACGATTCTTCAGTGCATTCACTTTGGTGGGATGACTCATCCTGGTGCCACTTGGAAAGTGTCTTTGTGTGTGGCAGTGGCTTTTTCAAAAGCTTATTATTTCTATGATGGGACATATTAGGCAATCCCTGTGTGTTACCAGCATCAAATTTACGGTGCCTGTAGTGGCTTTGTGGAGTCCTCTGCAGATAATACTTTGCTTATTTGGACTTTATTTTAAAATAATACTGTTCAGTCCTGAGACTCAAGACATTTGTTCATGCTTTATTTAGAGCCACAGTTAAGGTCAGATTAGTAAATATGGCTTACCATGCAATTGGTATCTGTTCTGTATTGAGTGGCTGTCTCCTTCAGGTTGGATTCTTGGTTATGCACTAATGTTAGCCTATTTGGAACTCACCACGGCTCAGAGGAGAGTTGATCTGAGGCTTCGAAAAGTGGGCAGAGTGCAGCCCCTGCACCTGCACAGAAAGCAGAGGGAAGGAGCATGTGTATAGCCTGCTTCTGCTTTGCTCTCCCTCTCCCCCCTTCCACTGCCCTCCCGATAGTGTTTCCTACCAAAGGGTTTGTTTCCTTTTTATAGAACGTGCCAAATGCGCATGCAAACACACACACACAAAGCAGAGAGCAGCACAGGAAGCAGCAGGCAAGCAAAATGGCAGCTGGTTCTGCTGGAAATGCTTTCGCAGTGGAATTTTTCCCAGTTAAACAAATAACTGGGGAAAACCCACTGCAAGGAAAAGAGCCACGCGGTGAGCAGTAAGTGCACAAAAGGCCTCTGATTCATGCAGTTTGAAGAACAAAATTTAGAGATAGATTTTCAAGGTTTCAGGTTCATTCAGTATTCACACTTATCGGCAGAAGCTGAACATTCTGCATTTGTGGAAAGAAGCTCAAAAACCGCACAGCTTCCACATGCTTGCAAATGTGAGAAATTCACATCTAGAACAAATGATTTCAGTCTCCCTCCAAAGCTCTTACTGGCGTGGCTCAGGTATGATGACAAACTCGTAATTCTCCGTTATTGGCGGGGGCCAGGTGCCACATATCCTTCCTTTACATGTGGTGAGCTAGTAAAAGACTTCTGCTTTGTGGTAAACCATAGTTTATGTCTGAACCATAAACTACAATTTGTGCTTTCCTCTGCAACCACTGTTAAAACATGGGAGCGGCTTTGCTTTATTCTGGCTTGTAGAGATTTAAACACACATCTTAAGTTTTAGCAATAATAGCAAGCCATAGCTTTTCACAGAAAGTGAATGTTTTCCACTAGATGGCTGTGGAAGAAGGGAAGAAGTAAGTGTCCAATGTGAGAATCTACTGGAATAGCGATAATGCAAATGATACATAGGAGAGAATTGAGACGATAAAATTGCAGCAGGTTTTCAGACAACGTTTGTGGTACCAGGTACAAGGAGCAAACAGTGACACCCTTGAGCCTCGGAAGAGCTAAGGTTTTAGAAGAATGAGGGTTTTAGAAGGACAGAATTTTAGAGGAGTGAGCTGCAAACCAGGAAGAATCTGCTAGCTCAGATGCTGTGCCCCGTACATGAATTCGCTGAATGGCAGCATCATTAGACCTTCTCTCTCTCTCCATCCCATCTGCATTCTGGGGTAATAATAGTAGGATTTCAGTACAATTATTGAGGGCAGTTGAAACCCTTTATGTCATTCTCCTTTCTGTAAAGGGAGAAACTGCTCAGGTTGTCTTGCAATGGTAAAAGGAAGTACCAATCAATCATAATAATCATTAAAAAAAATCGACCTCAACTTAAAATAATTATATACAGCAAAACATTGTACCTTAGAGACCTTAACCCAAAATCTGTCAACTTGTCTGTTATTGTCAATAGTCCTTGGATAGTGTAATCACAAAAACAAGTAATACTGAATTTTTTAAAGTACATTTGTTATAGCCCTGCTTTCTATTAAAAATACTTATAGTATACCATTGAGATATTTCTTCCACATATAGCACTTTCCATAATACATGGAAAATAATTGTTTCAGTGGTAGAATCTCATTTTCCAGAAGTCAATAAATAAAATTCATTTTCCCCCAGACTTCATAACTGTGTTAAATAAGAAATATAAAGGCAGTTGGCTGAACAATTCTAAGCCACTGTTGAAAAAGGAAGACCTGATTTTTTTTCCGCAAGGGAAGGCAGTACTCATTATAGAAGTAGATAGATTCATGACTAATTCCCACTTGGAGATGTTTATCACATCTATCAAATCATCAGTCAGCTTGATGAACCCTCATTCTGCCACTGGAGGCATTTCCAGACAGTCCCTGCAAAACTTTGCCATGGCGGGCAACTCGTGGCTCTTCTATCAAAGGGAAGCAGTCTTGCTATTCTGCTTTTAAAGTATAACAGGGAAAACTATAACTACCATTTTATATTATATTAATATTCAAACCATTAATAGCTGTGGGGCTTTTTTAGTGTATAAAAAAGAGCTACTCTGCTTTTGTCATTAAGAGAAAGTGGTTTGGATGCAGTCTTTGGATACATCCGATATGAACTATAACAATGATCAGCAGTCATTTATAATTAACACAGCTACAAACATTTTACATAAGATTGCAAAATGGTGGAATCTGCAAAAATAACTGGTTTTTGAGCATTTCTGCTTTATTTGGGGGTGGTGGAAGAAAGAATGGGTCTGATTTAGAAAGAGTTTCTGCCTGCTCACGTCTGATCGTAACTGGCGTTTGACCTTAGTGTACTTGAGTGTGTGTAATGTTCTCTGGAATTCATCCAGTGTTTGTCGCCCTAGCTGTTGCCGAGAGATGCTTAAAAGCTCTCTCTGTTAAAGTCTCAGAAATCTGATTGGGTCTGGATAAGGTTTGTGGTTGTTGGAACTGGAGACATTCCAGGCATCTGGAAACTAGATGCTTAACATCTAGGAACTATAAAGATTTCTCAGCACTGTTAAAGGCTGAAATGCTGATGGTGCTGACTCTTGATGAACATCCTAGCAGGAGAACAAGGGAGTTTCACAAATGTATAGATCCAATTGTCTGGGACACCAATTGATCTATACATTGATCTAGACTCCTTTGTTCTTACTGGCGTGAAAGCTTAGAGTTGTTGTTAAGAAGGCCCTATGCCCGTGGTTCGCCAGTTGGCCATGCTGATGGGATTGGCAGGGGCTGATGGGAATTGTAGTCCAGGAACATCTGGAGTGCCATAGGTTCGCCACCACTGCCCTATGCTACTACTGGAGAAAGGAAAGGTTATTTGCAGCATTGCACCATGCCAGCTTAATTGTAACATGTTAGAACTGCAGGGAAAGTTTGTATTGCGCAGTATGGGTGTGGACGGGGAGCTATTGTTTTTGTGCATGATGCCATTGAATGAACAGGGCCTGTGATGTTTCCCCATCACCTGACAGTTGCAAGGCATGCTTGTCTTGTATAAGGGCAGGCTTTCTTTGGCCGTGTATCTTGGCTGCACAGATTGTTCTCCTGGAGGCGAGGCTCGGGCATCCTGATTGGGTGATTCCTAGCTCATACTCAGGGAGGCAGGACCTATTTTTTGTTGTCACTTCCTGAGGAGGGCTTAATCACCCTTCCAGGATCCAGTATTGTTATACACTTCCTGCCTAGTTAGGGAAGAGTAGGGTTTAACCAGTTGGCTCCCAAGCCCTCAGGCATACAAACTCAAACCTTTTTCCCTTCTCAGTCTGTCTTCTGTCTCGGCTAGGTAAGTGAGGTGGCAGAGTAGTTTTTGACTGGCTTCCCAACCCTCGAAACTGCTTTCGTAGCGGGAGAGACTAATCGCCAAGCATAGGCTAAATATGGGCCTCCCTATTTGGTTCGTTCCTTCTTGCCCAGCAGAGCGCCTTTGGAAGGTCCGTCAAGGGCAGAAAGGGACCTCAGCGCAATTGCCACCCGTTCCGGGAAGCAAGCGCCCAGCTTGTGGCTCCATCGACGCTTCAGAGGTGCTTGCTCCCAAGCCCCTAACTTCGGCCGCGACATAAGTGAGGGAGAACCACATGTGGCGAAACCATTACCCCGCCTCAGAGCGGAAAAAAAGCCTTGGCGCTGAAAAGCAAAGCTGACGCCCAGAAGTATTTGTTTGGCAAAAGCAACCCCTTCCAAGCGTAAAAACGGGCTGGCAGCAGCGGAGGCCCTTATCTCCACACACAGAGCACCAAGCGCCTCTCTTTCCAGGATCGTCTGGCTTAAGCTTTCTGCAGCCTCACACCACCCTTTAGAGAGCCAAGAGCCGGGAGGAAGTCAGGCAGAGAGCTGCCTTCCTGCTCTTCCTGCCAGAGAGGCTGGGGCAGGGGAAGAGACTCTATCAATCAAGAGGGAACCAACGACTCGAGCTCAGGACCGAAGCCCAGCAGATCTACAGGCACAGGCAAAGGGGAGAACAATTTCCCTCAGATCCCTGTTTCTCTCACGCAGAACCGAAAGTTCCTAGGGCCAAAAATGATACCTCCCCCCGGAGCTCCCTTATGGAACTCTCTTTGTTAAACGGATGAGAAAAGAGATCTTAGATCACGATAGAGCAAAAAGCGATAAACAAAAGCAGTAGGCAACAAAAGAAGCCGCCAGGAGAGGGCCATGAAGGATCCACTCATAGAGATAGATACAGACGAACACAACATTCCAGTTCTTCTTCTTCTAGGTCAATCAGCCCTATCCCCTCCTCCTCTAATTATAGAGACCCACTCAATATAGACGAGGACAGTAGTGATGGGGAAGGGTTAGAGCCACCAGAGCATTGTATAAAGAGTGAAGGAAACTCACTGCTGAACCCTAAAGGATTCATGTAAAAGATTTTTCAAGTCAGGAAGACGGCTTCCTTGCCATTGTTAATAACAAAACCATCTCACTCAAGACTCCAACTTCACGATGAGCCAGACGCTGGAGGACCCCTCCGCCCAGCAAGGAGTCCAAAAAAGCCAGTGAAAAGGCATGTGTCTAAAGGAAGGAAAAGGAAATCTTTCCCACATCTCGAGGAGGACCCCTAGGGGCCTTTCTCTCCTGCCCAGAATACTGGGAAAGGAGGATGAAAAAAGAATGGCTCCATTTTGGATGTCAACAAGAGGCTACCCATCGCTACTCAAAAACTTTATGTACTCCTTGCATCTCAATGACCATGCCACCACCATACAAAACCCCTCTAGTGGATGCCCCGGTGAGTGGCAGTCCAGTCAGGAGGAGCCTAGGTCACCAGCACCGGTTGGCAGGGGCACCCCAAAAGACCCCTTTGATAAAAAAGAGGGAGGTTACACTCAGAAGAGGAGGATGCACCTAAGCAGCTTAGCTATAATTCTTAGAGGCCTACATCCTCTAGCCAGCAGCCGGCTGAGAGCAGCTATCACTCTTATAGGCCAGGCAGACGAATCCTTGCCATCATTCCCCCAGAACCTTACATGCAAGGGAATTTTAGGGGAGAGGCATATGGGAGAGAAATTGCCATCCAGCAAAGTAGTCTCTTTTGGGCCTACTCCAATCTGGACGCCTTCAATCTCTAACTTCCAGAGTCCCTAGCCTTAGGGTGTGAGTGGTAAGGAGACAAGCCTGAAGCTCAAGAAAGGCCTAACTCTAGCGGATTTGCACTCAAAATAAATCGAGTCTCCACTCCACTGACTATCATGGATCCAGAGCTCTTACGGCCAGGGATCTAAGATGCCCTCCTGGTTGAGACCAAGAGGGAAATAGAAAGTTCATGCCAAAATATGTCCAGAGGCAGACCCAGGGGACCCCTCATAAGTCCTACACCACATTTAGGTCACAGGAAGAGCACTCTAACGCCAAGACACCCAGGGATACCGGCGATGGTCTAACTTAGCCTTATACCTTCTGCGCCAGGCGCCCCAACCTCAACAACCATAACAACAGCAGCATGAATAACAACCAGTCCTCCTTTCAGTACTTCCAACTTCCAGACCAGAGTAGGGGAGCCAAATCCGCTTCCAACCTGACCGCTTCTTAACCGATCTTTGACAAAGCCAAGCTCCCCGGTCGGCTCGAGCTGCCAAAGATTCCAATCAAGCCCAGCTGGCTGGGCTCCCCAATGTCGACTCTTATATGGACCCAAGAATTGGTGGTCAACACCGCTATCCTAATAGAATTCTTTCAGAATTCCTAAACCCAGATTTCAAGCCTTCCCCGACCTTTGCAGGAAATCACCTCAAAAGTGCTCAAAAAGGAATGGGACTCAACAGGCAATCCAACACACCTCCTTCAGATCCAAGCCATCTGAGCCGGGTAACACTAGGTCGAACACTTTTATGAGTCTACTCCCACTTCTTTACTGTCCCAAAAGAAGCGGGAGGAAGCGAGGCCATCCTAAACCTGGAGGTACATCAACAGGGCTATCCGGGCCTACGCCGGCTTCAAAATGGAAACTCATCAGGTCCATGTGTGGAAAACCTCAGACCGGAGATCACTCTGACATCACTCTCGATCTCACCGAGGCCCATTATCTGCGTGCGTCTATCAAGCCCCCTCGACACGCTGCTTCCTGAGGTTCGCGAGTAGAGGGGATCAACATTTCCAACGTACCGGGCTCTTCCCTTTGGACTGCGCCACCTCCCCAAGAGTTTTCACAAAGGTCCTTCCTCGGGCATCTATCACTGCCCTAAGGGAACAAGGGCATCCCACGTCCACTCCCTACCTGTGGACTGACATCCTCATTCAGCTCAACCTCCCTTGCTAGGAACGGGCGCCGGGTGGGGCGGACTGGACCCGCGGATTGAGTAAGGTATTAGTCCTCGCACGGCTTCTTGATCAACTTGCAAAAAAAGTGTTCAGCTGACCCCAAAGACACGAGATGGAGCCACCTGGGAGCCACGACGTAATAACCAGTGCCAGCGGCTCTCTTCATTCCAATAATCTCAAAGGCTCTCAAAAATTCAAAAGACTAAAGCCGTACATCATTCATCAAGGTTGTGAGCAGCCTTGCTGCAACTAGCAAAGCTGATGGGACTATTCATCTCCATCATAGATATGCTCCAATGGGCACGCTTCCATGCACGGACACTTCAGAGATTCCTGAGACCGCATTCAGTGGGGACATCATGCAGAAGAAAGAGAAAACAGTACTCCTCTCGACTCAACTCAAACACAGCCTCATCTGGTGGTCCCAGCTCAAGAACTTATCCACAGGAAAGGTGTATCTTCAAGACAACAAAATCCAGATATTCACAGATGCCAGCCTTCGGGGATGGGGAGCCTCCCTCAAAGACCAGAGTAGCCCAAGGCCCATGGATGCCAAGCCACTGCTTACCTTCTTCCCATCAATCTCTCACCTGGAGATGGTGGCCCATTAGATCTTGCACTTCAACACTTCCAACACCACGTGCCCACGGTCAGCACGCGTCCTGAGTCAGGACAGACAACGGTGGCAGCCCAAGGCTCACCTCAACAATCAAAGGGGATCGAGAGGTCCGCCCAGCTACATCGGTGGTGAATCTGTCAACGCGCAACATTCCTGACCTGGGCAGAGGAGCACACCTCAGATCGGCTCTCAGCAGAACATATCAGCTGGGCACCCTCAATGTAAGGCAGAGCCGACTGGCTGAGTTCGCCAAAACCATCTCGAAGCTTGAATGCTGAAACTACATCCCTCAATCATTCCGACAAATTGCCAGCAATTCCGGGGCGCTAGGTAGATCTGTTCAAGCATCTCCCACCAAAATCACCAGCTAACCGACATTCCTGACCAGATACCACCATCCCAGCAGCAGCCACGACGCTCTGGACACCTCATACCTCCTCCTCCGGCCTGATGTGGCTGCCTTCCCACCCGGTACACCCGTCCTCCCCAAGCTCCTGAGAAAGATCTGGAAGGTAGAGGGCAGTGAGGTCATACTGCGGCCCCATGAGTGGGCTAAGAAGACCATGGTTTTCGGCCCATTCTACAGCTGTCTGCTCGCCTCCTCTCCGTCTCCAAACGCCTCGCCTCCAGACATGCTATCACAAGGGCCAATCCTCCATCAGAACCCAGAATGGTTCTTGCCTCACCGCGCATGGCACTTGAACGCTGCCCCAGAGAGGAAGGGATTACTCCCAGAAGGTGATTAACACCATCATGCGCACAAGATATCACGTCCATCCACTCTCAAGATCTCACTTACTCTTCCGCCATTGGAGATCCTTCACCAAGTTGGGCGAAGTGAAAAGAACCACACCGCGATCCTATTAGCCCCCAGGTCTCCCAAGAAGTCCTAGCGCCTTGCCTAAAGAGGGAGCCGATAAAGGCCTCAGAAGCCGCCACTCTCAAAAGACAGAGATAGCACGCCCTTTCCACGGCTCCTGGATCACGTTTCCAAGGTGTCACTGCCTCTCGACGCCCAGATAACTTCAAATTCCTAAAGGGAGGCGCGCCAGACCCAACCTCCGGTAATCCATCGCTTCCCCTCGTGGAAACTAAAACACAGTCGCTCAACGCATTAACAAACACCCATTCGAACCCATTCAGACTGTACTCCCCTTGGGAGGTGGCTCAGGATGAAACTCGCTTTCCTAATAGCCATCTATCCTCAGCCAAAGAAGGGTCCTCACCGGAACTCCGGGCTGCTGTCTATAAACTCTCAACTCTGCATTTTTCCACAAAAAACAAAGGTGAATTTACTGCTTGCGCCAGACCTCTACCTTCCTCCCAAAGTGGGGATCCTCTTTTTTCACCTTTAGACAAGAAATTACGCGGCTTCCGGCCATTCTTCCCCTAAACCAAAACACCCAAAGGAGATCCTTCTGGCACACCTCCTAGTAGACGCCGTCAAGAAGAGCTCTCAAGGCATACATCATACCATTGTGAAGGGACATCATCAGAAAGACCGAGTCCTTATTCATCAACGCCTCAGCTCCCCACCCGAGACCCCAGATGTCCAGAGCTGCTATCAGCTCAAAATATCATCAGAACCTGCATCACCGAAGCTTCGCAAATCGCCCAACATTCCGGTCCCCCCCCCAGGAATTACTGGCACACTTCCACCAGAAGCTGCCGCAACAAGCGCCCGGCGTTCAGACGCGTCAAATCCCGCACTAGAGGACACATCTGCAAAGCAGCTACATGGTCCTCCTCGCAGCAACGCTTTCATTCGTCCAAACACTATAGAGATTGCCAACCAAGGCCGACAACTTATTAATGCCTCGGACACCAGAGTGGTATTCAGAACACATATTCGGTGGAATGATCCCACCCACGTTAGGGGACACTGCTCCTGGGAGGTCCTGCAATCCAGGATGCCCGAGCCTCGCCTCCAGGAGAGCGGTCCATTAGATGAACTTACCCTGAAGGGGCCTTCTCTCTGATCGCGCTTACTCTAGGGCATCCTGGCCACTCCCAAAAAATTCACTCCCAACAGTACTAAAGAACAATGAGCTCCGCAAACCACACACTTGTCTATTAGTCAACAGTTGGGAGCATGACATGTTTTTTTTAGGCTTGTTGCCTCAGTTATCAGACGTTATATGTTGTTACTTCCTAATGTTTCCTTTTCATAAATGTTTGAGATCTTACACTATACTACTCCGTTACTCCAAATACTGGATCCTGGAAGGGTGATTAAGCCCTCCTCAGGAAGTGACAACAAAAAATAGGTCCTGCCTCCCTGAGTATGAGCTAGGAATCACCCAATCAGGATGCCCTCGTCGCCGTCCAGGAGAAGGCCCCTTCAGGGTAAGTCTACCAATGGACCGCTTCCTCCTACCTTCCCATGACTAGGAATGTGGTATAATTTGAATGGATAGGCTTTCCATGTGGCCGCTCTTAAATTTCAAGATTATCTGTTCCCTTAAGGTTAAAAAGCTTTGCTGTCCCAAAACACTCTTTCATTGAAGAATCTGCTGCTGTCCAAGAACAGGTCGAAAGTTTATCGTAGTTCAGTTTTATCAGAGTGTGTCATCGTGATTACATTAGTCATCATTGCTTGGGATTGCTTTTTGGTTAAAGCTCCTACTGTCCCTTCTTTCCTTTCAAAATTGCTCTGTTAAATGCTTTGCATTGAAGCTTGCTCAACAATGGCCTTATTGTTGCTTCTCCTGCCAACAGTGTTGTCTTCCCAAAGCTGCTTTCAGCCATTCATACATTGCCATTTATGGCATTCTGGACTTTTCTTAATACTTTGCTCCTCCTGTCAAGGCAGCTTCATTCCTTTTGCACAAAAATGCTTTGGTGCTGAGAGTTTGCCAAATTAAATTTTACAATTTTTTTTCTTTCTATGTCCCAAGTGGGTTGCATTTCTTAGGACTTTTTCCCAGCTGTCTATGCAAAAATACTTGAGGCTTGAACATGACTTGGTCAGAAATTCTTAGGAGCTGCATCTGTTATATTTTGCTTCTGCTGAACATGTGCAGAAAGCGTTAATAGTCTTTTAATGTTGTAAAGCAGGGCTGGGCAACAATTTTTTTAATAGTTTCCCTGTTTCATGTCAAAATTCTGGGCAAAAGATCAACAAAGAATAAGACCCATTTACATAACTGCAAATATGCATCTTAACATTACTAACGGTTGAGAAGTTGAGTCATAATCCATAAAGATTCTGCAGTCCAAACACTGGTGGTCAAGCGTCTTTCATTAGGAAGCAGCACGCACACAGTCTTATAATAAATAATATAGATAGGATTACAGTGTGTGATTGTTCTAGTGCACTGGCATAAATCTGTGTGTGGTTTGTACTTGGATTACTGGCAGCTGTTCACCTCTTTTTTTCCCCTTGCTGTAAAGCATCTCTGAGAAGCCGTTTAGTCCCATAGACGTCTTTGTCATATATAGTGGTTTTTAGCAAACCCTGTTAGTCCCCTGATGTATCATAAGACATTATTTTTCTGTTTTAAAGAGCCATAGGTTTATGAGCCTGGGTTGGGGTGTCTGAATATTTCAGGGATCCTGGGTATCAGAGATGCCTGATGCTGAAAATTTAACAAAAAAAACCCAGTAGGTTGATGAAGACCAATATGTTCATGGCAACCCTACTTTGAGAGCCACCATGATATAGTGGTTAAGAGCTGGTGATCTCTAATCCAGAGAACTGGCTTGATTCCCCACTTGTCCACATAAGCAGCAGATTCTTATCTGATGAACCATGTTTGTTTCTCCACTCCTACATTCCTGCTGGGTGGCCTTGGGCTAGTCACAGTTCTTTGGAAGTCTCTCAGCCCCACCTACCTCCCAAGGTGCCTGTTGTGGGGAGAGGAAGGGAAAACAGCTTGTAAGCCCCTTTGAGTCTCCTTACAGGAATGGAAGGGGGGCATAAATCCAAACTCTTCTAGTTGCACAATTTAGAGGCTACCCTGCATGTTTGGGAGAACTTCTGTTCCCAGTGAGTAGGAATTTAAGGTTGAAGATTTCTTCTGCTTCCTAGTCAGCACCATCTGAAGCAAAGGACAGTCACCAAAAGTGTGCTGGGCTGGCAATCCTTCAAACTACCAAGTCCCATTGATGCTATAACTTTTTATCACTTCTGTATTTTGGAGAAACAGATTTTCTGAGACCTGTAAATTTTTTGATGTCTGTCTGTTTGGTTCAGAAAATTCTGGTCCTATTGGGGATTGTTAATTGTGTCTGTATGGGACTTTATGGAGATCTGAACTACAGAACAAATCTATTTTTATAGCATGGAGTCACAAGTTTATAATGTTGGAGGAACTGAATTATATAATGAGATCCATTTTCTATCATAGTGCTTTTGCTGAAGTATAATTTTTTCACTTGCTTGAAATGGTTCAGTAAGACAGTGACAGAGAGCCAAATTTAGACAGGCCGGTTCAACTTGCTGGTCAATCTGGCTATTCAAATAGTCCATGAAACTGAGACTGCTACTTTGTAGTAAGGGTCATAAGCTTTTCTTTAATGAGAGGTACTTGGATGAAAAATAATCTGAGGCACCCCCCCACCTCCTAACATAATAAAGTTCTGTCCTAGCAACAGAACATAGCATCATTTCTAGTGTTCTTCCTAGCCTGTCAGCATTGCAGGATGAAGAAAAATCCCCCTGGTTTTGAAAATCCCCCTGTTATCTTTATAAAACAAAACAAAATATTTATGGTGACGTTTGTTAAAGAGGCGTAAGTGAGATCCACTTGCCATCTAACCCTGCAGCAAGCAAAACAGCCTAGTAAAGCTTCTCATTTTTATCACCTGCTATAATTGCAGGCTTTTAAAAAATGTAGCATATTACTCTACTTTTTTCTGCTTAATTTCTTTTTGAAACTGTAGATGAACCTTGCACTAGAACAAAAGCCAGAGGCAAAAATCAAACCATTTGTTTTCTGGAAACCTTATTTAACATTATATATTAACAGGCATGTTCCTGTGTCTGCAGAAATGCCTGTTGTGCTGGTGCAAGGGGCAAATGCACCGATGGAGGAGGTGCTTACCTGCAGAGCTGTGCCGCACAGTTCTGCAGTGCTTGACTCAGCAGAGGCATCCATTGCCCAGTCCTGCCAGTGCAAAACAGTGCCAGCTTGGCCAGGGGTATTCCAGGGATGACCTGGGGGGTAGGACCGACCGTAGTCGGCCTCCAGACCCCCCATCAGGTCCTTTGCACCTGCAGAGCCACTGGCTGAGATACACCATGATTTTCATGGCTGATCTCTATTCTGCACTACGGGTGAGTATAAGGTGAGTTCTGTGGGGTTTTTTTTTTAACTGTTTGGGCTCCCCGCACCTCAGGAAAGCCCTTTGGAGCTGAAGCTGCACCATCCCTTCCCACCTGCCAGCTCTGGATGAGGCTGTAAATAAAAATTATTCTTAAAAGATAGTTTTACTGTTTTACAGTAGCCAGCAAACTTGCTTTTAATCAGCAAATTTGAAAGTGCTGTGAATGATGAACTGTCCTTTTATGGTAATAGCATGCTTTTAAAAATACTTTACCAACTTTTGACAGCGTAATTGTAAGCACTCCTGTAGCCCATCCTAGACCTTGATCCCGCTGGTGCGCTGTGGGATGTGCTTCTTAGCCTTGTAATTCAGAGGTCTTTCCACATAATGCCTGTGTTTATATTTAGAAATAGAGCACTCCGAATAATATGTAATCAAAACAGTAATTATAAGCCAAAAGTAGGAACAGTTGTTCAGGCTGCGCGAGGCTAAAAAGGATGTTGCTTCCTTGAAAGACAAAGATAATCAAGGCTTTCTGCTTGCATCTGGGTACTGGATTTTGTGAATGATCAACATGTGCACCTTCCACTCAACTCAACGGAACATCTGAGTAATAGTGCTTCTGGGTCACACTGTAGGTTGCATTCCTTGCAGGGTTGCTTGACTTTTTAAAACCTGGCATCACTACCTCCAGATTTTCCCAGGTCTCAGCTGGCATGGAGAGGAGGGGGGGGGGGGAGAGGATAACTTCAGTTTTGTGAGGACCACCTTCTCTCTTTACATCCTTTCTTTCAGGTGTTCTGCACCCAGTTTGAGAATCACAGAGTAGAACTGCCTAGCTCTGCTTCTCTGTCTAGTTTGGTATTGTCTCCTGGCTGGTGAGTTTTCCAAGGACTCTGGCACTGAGAGATTGGCCCTGATTGAAGACAGCTGGATAGTTTTGGGGCCAGGGACCACCAGTAAGTTGGTATTTGCAATGCAAAATGTCCTTTGGGGGATGTATTCCTCTCCAATGAGGTAGAGGAAAGTCAGGATCTATTCTCACAGTACCTATTACAGTTTTGTGAGACCTGTGGTTGCAGAGAACAATGGTATTCCAGACTAGCTGGCCTCCTTTTCTGTACCCCATCCCCTGTTTTTGTTTCCTTATGTTGTTCTATGTTTAAAGTTAATTCATTTCCCCCCTCCCCCTTGACTGAATAATAGTAGAAATGAAGGTGCCAAAACTTTTTAGGGAACCTGTTTTTAAGATGTGTTTTACTTGATGTATACCACCCTAAGCCAGTCCAGTGGAGAAGTGTAGCCTATAAGTTTAATAAAAAATAAATAAGGATCTTCAGCAGACTGTAGGAAACATCACCTTTGGCTATGTAAAAGGCATATGTTAAGACATAGCTGTACCCATCATTCGATGATGCTTGGAGAGATGTGGCATAAATATTTTAATCCAGTATAAATTTGTTTTGCATTTGTTGTGATGGTTTCTGATGCCTAAGAGAAGGAGAAGAAGAGGAGGAGGAGTTTGGAGTTATATCTCACCTTTCTCTCCTGTAAGGAGACTCAAGGTGGCTTACAAGCTCCTTTCCCTTCCTCTCCTCACACCAGACACCTTGTAATGTAGGTGGGACTGAGTCTGATCCAGCTGGCTTGTTCTTATGTTCTTATGAGGGAGTTCCAAAGAACTGTAACTAGCCCAAGTTCACCCAGCAGGAAGGTAGAAGTGCAGAAACACATCTGGTTTACCAGATAAGCCTCTGCCACTCAGGTGGAGGAGTGCGGGATCAAACCCAGTTCTCCAGTTTAGAATCCACCTGCTCTTAACCACTACACCAAGCTGCGTAGTAGTCTCCATTCTTGTTGAGACTGTGGGCACTCTTGGATTCTGAGGACAGATTATGTAGCACCATCACAAAATGACTGCCATGGAGGCTGGGACCAGTTACAAATATTGGCTGTTTCCAAGCCAAGCACTCTCTTGTGTTTGAGGTGACTGTTTCCAATGAGGTGATTGTTTCCAATGCAGCAATACTCATTTGGCTGTGGTTTTTTTTTTTTTTTTGGTGATCTGCTCCTTGCAATCTGCTAATATTTGTCTAGATGTTTTTACCCCATGTTTCCAAACCCATCTTCTTACCCATAAATTAAAACCAGCATCACTCCCTTCCAATTGTTTGGGTTCATATCCCTGGTTCACACAATGTACCATTGATTATCTACTGCATAGGTTGGCTTTACAATTTAATGATGATATTTGCACGCCTGTGTAAGCGTATTAACATTACAATCGTATTCTTGGTCTGATGCCATTGAATCCATGCAAAACAATGAACTAGAAAATCCATACATGATTTCTGCTGTGGCATTTTTTTCTAGTACAAGAATTATTCTTAAGCTGCAGCCAACTTTAATAAGGGCCTCTAATAATCCTGTTAGAGCTGCTGGGTTGTGGAATATATTACCACAATAGCCATAGTCCGTAGACATGAAAAATGGAGATTAACTTAGATCTTTACTTTTAAACATGAAATAAATATAACATCAAAGCTTATGTGGCAAGTAGGCTTGATCAATACCCTAGAAATTTGGTAAAGTTTGGATTCAGATTTATTCGGGCCTAAAATTATCTGTATGCCCGAATAAGACAAATAACATAAATTTGGATATACCCGAAAAATTGGAGTCTGTCTGATTTTTAAAATATTTTTGGTGTTTTTTTTTTTTTTGCATTTTGGTAGCCCCCATCTCCTGTTAACTCCCATTGGAAACAATGGGGGATGGGGCACCCAATTTGGGGGTCCATAACTTTGGCCCCCCTTAACCAAACTTCACCAAACTCAGGTGGTATCATCAGGACAGTCTCCAGATGATATCCCGAAATTATGGTGCTGCTAGCTTTAAAAATGTGCCCCTCTGCAGGCTGAAATGTGAAAAATACCAAAAAAGCCCAAATGCCTTGCATTCGGATTCACAAATATTCGGGCAGGACATATTCAACCAATTTAGTCCCGAATTTGCCGAGATTTGCCCGGTATTTGTTGCACCCAAATCTCCAAGCCTAATGGCAAGCCATCTGAGTAAAGGATAGATAGGACCTTTCTTTCAACAATGTTTGAGTTATATGAGAGTGAACCTGCTGCAGGAATGCAAATAGAGATTGATGTTAGCTCGTGCCAGTACCAAAAACACTGATTGTCCCCTCTTCCCCAGAGACATTTGCAGAGACCATTTCCCTGCTCTACAGGCTGATCTCCTTCTATTGTCAGTTAAAGAAAATCTCAATTACTCTGTTCAAAGGCCAGTCAGGGTAGGAAGTATAGAACTGTACTGTGTCTCACAAAAAGATGTTAGTAGACTGGATATTCCTCCACCACAGACCTCAACATGCCAGATCTTATTTGTTGTAGAATTCTCCACTTGGGTTCTAGTGCCTACCTAGCCTGCTTCCCCCCATCTGTTTGAAAGTTTGATGGTATCAAAGGACCATGTTCAGTAATGCTAAAAATAATGGTTTTGACAAAGCCAGTGCATAAAAATGAACAATAATTCACATATTCGTTTAGGACTATATTCTAATGTGGAAGCATACAATTTTCTCAACTGCTGCACTTCAAACAGAGTATATATAGTTATGGCTGAGGACTTTGTATATGCTCTTCAAAGTTCACTCACCACCAGACACCCCATCCCCTCCATTTTTAAGCAGATGGTTATGCACCTATTAGAGCTGGATGAGATAATAGTGGGATGTATCTGTTATCTATTTGTTGATCATTGGTTCATTTTAAATTATATGCTGGGATCTTATATGTTATATTTTTTCTGCTGCTTGTTGACTGCCCTGGACTCTCCTTGGGGGCAGGGTAGGATATAAAATAATATAAATACACCCCCCACACGCCCAATGGTCTTGCTGTATGTAAGGCAGCTCCGTGTGTTTATATGACATTCAGGGTTCTTTCTCTATGTTGGGGTTCCTGTTATTCTTTAGGGTGGGGTAATGTAAATGTGCAGGGTAGGAATTCATTCAATAAACATCCACCAAGATGTCTGACTCTGTAGCTGAAATCAAGCAGATTGGCTGGCATGAAATCATAATATATATTAGCAAGATGTGATCCAGCCAGTGGGGTTATTGAGTATCAGGCTGGAATCTGGGAGGTGCAGGTTTTGAAGCCTGACTCTGCTATGGAAGCGCTTTGGTTGACCTTGGGGCAGTCGTGCTCTCCCTCAGCCTAACTGACCTCTACATAGTTGTTGAAAGATGGTGAGGATGATGGTGTTAAGCCACTTTGGGACCCTGTTGGGGATAAAAACGGTATAATTACTTGAATGTAAGTGAGCCGGCAGTGATTGTTGCGGGAGGAGAATGCTAGAGAGCATGCTAGAGAGTGTGAAAATGGGCAGAGGGTACAGAAACCTCCTCCAGATGCCGGGGAAGGGTTCTTCTGATTCTTCAGCTTATGCCTCACACGCTGTTTGGGGTGGGGGTGGAGGAGTCACATTTCCAGCTTTACTGCAAAAAAATGCAACTAGCAGCATCAGAGATGAGCGGTGTCTCAAAGGGCAAATGGATTGCCTGTGCTTGTCTGACGTGACTTTCAATGAGTCTGTCAGCAGCTTGCTTTGACCTTCTCTTCCAAGGTGTGTCAGATGAGCGCACTGCTGGATGGCTGGGCGGGAGGAGTTTTTCTGTTCTGAGGCCCAGTGTGCTCTTCCTTGTGATCTTGGATGTTGTGCGAATGTTTGGGTCTGTTGTGGCAAACTCCCAAGGCTCCTTTGCTGCTCACGAGTGGCAGGGATCATTTTGCAGGGCTACGGACTATTGCTGCGAGCAGCCTTATGCCTCTGCTAGCAAAGGCTCCCCACCTAGGGATCGGAGCAAAAAATAGCATGCTCCGAGGGGGAGGAGGCGCTAGGAAGAGGCACGTTCTCTGGATGCTCTATTGCCCGTTGCAGTGCCAGAGGACAAAAATAGCCTCCCGTGTAATTATTGCTGAGATACCAGTTTACCATTTCAAAGAAAGGACTCGCATTCATTTGGTTTGGCAGCAAGGGTGTTAACACACATGAAAATACACAAGCAAATCGGTGTCCTGCGGAAGATGAAATGCTTCCCTTGTCCGTTCTCAAACACAATTAAATCCGCTCAGTCCAACACCAGTGCCTTGATGTCTGCTTGTTTCTTTGACCAAGGTATGGGAATGCGCTAATTTTAACGGTGAGTTCTTTGTTTTCCAATGTTTGCCTGGTTGCTTGGTTCTTGCCCGCTTCATTTTTATGTTTACGCAAAATTGCATTGAGTTGGCACTGTATTCGCAGTCATTAACAAAACAACCTTCGGTTAGCCTTGCATATATATTTCCTTTCTGAGGAACCAGCTGAAATCTCCGTCAAGGAGAAGCAGATTCCCTTTGGGACTTCTTTTATAAAGAACCTAAGTTTTTCCTGTGTGTTACTTAGCTGTGGCATAAAGGTTTTTTAAGCAAAAAAATTAATTGAACCACATTTTTTTTAAATTGTCAGGGTTCCAGCAAAAAGAAAATGGTGTAAAGAGAAGCATGCTAATTTGTAAATTGAGGGTGTGGGGGTGCTAACTTGGGAGTTGTGGCTGATTTTGTAAATAATAAAGGAAATTGCATGTGCCTGTAAACTGCTTAAAAGTGCATACAAATCTTGAAGGTGGACATGGCATATTGAGCCCAAGGTTTGCAGGTTGAAGTGAATAATAGTGTTGAAGACTTAAGATATGCTCACAAATAGCTTTTTTGCCCCTGAGCAGAACATCAGAAGTGTCTGCAAGTGTTTAAGACTAAGTAGGTTACCTGCAAGTTCATGCTGCTTTTAAAAAATGTCTAGTTATGTGATGATGCATAAAATATGCATTTCTAATCTTCACTGACTCAGATCTCCAGGTCAAATAAGCATTTTGGGTTGCTGAGGTGGTTTGTGTGTGTGTTTGTGCACTACAAGCATCTCCCCTCCCCAGTAAATCAGCATTACAGAATCATACTATCTGCATTACTTTCCAAAGCCAATTCCTGTTCCTTTACAGTGAAATGCAAAGTGTCAGCTCTACATTGCAGCTTTTCCCCTCCTCCCCACCCAAATTGGCTCAGCTCTTCCAATGCAGACAATTGCATAGCTCTGGGCTTCCAAGCTAGTTTTTTTATTGCATTCCCGGGTAGGTAGGACTTAAAAGGGTATAGTTTTATCTGTTTGCCAGCAGTTTGCAGCAGCCCCATGTAAGCTTGTTTTAAAGTTAACCTTTTAAAAAATTTGTTGTAAAGGCCATCACTTTGAGTGACTCTTAGTTTTCTGTATAGCTCTATTATATTTGGCATATCAGTTGGTACTCCTATTCCTGTTATCAGCTATATAGCTATTTCTTACACCTTGTGACTGAACATGTGGTACCACTTAGTCTAGGAAAGGCAGAACCCTTTCCTAGTGCTGCTCTTTTCTCCTTTTAAAAAAATCTGCCAGTGCTGGGGGTGGGGTTGGAGAATTAGAAACTCTTTCCTACCTGTATATTAGAATTTAAAACTTCTGAGATCTTGTTCCAAATGTAGGAACATTTGCTGGTGGCAGGCTTGTGTGCAAACATTTGATAAGAGGAGTCTGTGAGTCAGGAGGGTCCCACCCACTGTTGGTCAGCTGTTGTCCTGTCCCCTACCGGGGAGTCTTCCCAGGCCTCATACTGGGCAATGGAAGAGTTAAATGCACCCTGTTCTTCTCTTCTCCTGGCTAGGTGGCTCCAGCTATGAGCCCTCTAGCTTGTATTCTCCTTGGACTTTGGAGAAGCCTCCCATATCTAAAGGGATGTTGTGTATCCTTCCTGCCATTCTTCTGATTGACCCTTCTTAATTGCCCTCCCTCCGCTCCTGCTCTGACCCTCCCCAGTAATCACTTCAGGATGAGGAACCCATGGGCCTCCCCCCACCCCCATCAACCCGTGTCTGGCCAAGCTTGCCCTGATTTTGTCAGCTCCTGCCTCCTGGAAGAAGCTT
The DNA here is from genome assembly GCF_021028975.2 of Sphaerodactylus townsendi. Classification (NCBI taxonomy): domain Eukaryota; kingdom Metazoa; phylum Chordata; class Lepidosauria; order Squamata; family Sphaerodactylidae; genus Sphaerodactylus; species Sphaerodactylus townsendi. The sequence goes on from NC_059436.1 coordinate 3,105,308, forward strand.
TCTAGTGCAAGCTCAGCATGGCCACCACTACTTCCCCTTCAGGAGGAGTGGGGTCCATTTCTCCAGTCTCCAGACTTCCCTGCCCAGAATCTTCTTAAGATCTGTGGCTCAGCCGCTGGGTTGCTTTCCAGGCTCCATCAGTGTCAGATTCTCCCAACATAACTCCCCAACCTGACCCATCATTGGCTTCCTCATGATGGGCAAATGAGTCATGGTTCAGAGCCCCGCCTGTGCTTGCTGCTCTGCTCCAGGTAGCTCCCATCCGTTCTGGCAGGGTTGAAGACAACTATAGTCTGTCTCAGAAAAAGATGTTAGAGGGTTGTATATTTCTCCACCATAGAACTCAACACGCTGGACTTCTTTGTTGTAGAATTCTCTGCCTGGGTTCTAGTTCCTACCTAGCCCTGTTCCCCCTGTCCATTTGAAAGTAAAAATACAGTGAACTATAAATGCTCTTGATCAAAGTACCATGTTCAATAATACACAAAATAATGGTTTTGACAAAGGCAGTGTGTAAAAACGAATGGTAATTCTCATATTCAAGACTATATTTGGGGCTATATTCTAATGCTGAAGCATACAATTTTCTCGACTGCTGTACTTCAACTGACTGTACTGACATTTTTTTCTTGGACAGAGTATAGAAAAAGTCTGAGGCTGCAGTTGAACATGGACATGCCTCATGGTAATAGTGCAGTCCTAAATAGATCTGCAGCCCTCTAAATCCAGTGAAGCCACTGGATGTGGAGAAGTGAAATTTGTTTAGGATTGCACCATGAGTTTTTTTTAACTCTCACTGAGTTATGATAGTGAGACAATATTGGGTTTCAAACTAGAATGTATAATTGATACTATTCACTCAACCTGCATTGGCTTCCAGTTGAGTTTCAAATCATCTTCAAGGTATGGGTGTTGACCTTTAAGGCCTTACGCGGCCTGGGACCCTCGTACCTTCGGGACTGCATTACCCCATATGTCTCTACAATTTGCTGGTGGTTCCTGGCCCCTCAATGATGCAACTGGCCTCCACTCGGGCCAGGGCCTTTTCAGCCCTGGCCCCTGCCTGGTGGAACACTCTCCCTCCAGCTGTCCGGGCCCTGCGGGACCTTGGTGAATTCCGCAGGGCCTGTAAGACTGAGTTGTTCCGCCGGGCTTTTGGAGTGTCCAGTTGCTGAGAGTGCCCCCCCCTTTTATTCCTCCGGTCTGGAGTTCCCATTGTCATCTATGGGACCCACTTTTCTGTTTTGCTTCCCCCCTCTCTGGGAGGGTTTTAATTGAGGTTACTGCGTGACACCATCTTTGTTAATCTTATCGCTGTGTTTTAATTTAATTTTAATCTTATTGCTATGCTTAATTTAATTTTAATGGGGTTGTTTGTATGGGTTGTTGTACACTGTGTAGAGGAAGTTATGTTGTACACCACTCAAAGCCCTCCGGGGGTAGAGCGGTATATAAAACCCATAAATAAATAATAAATAAGGAGATTCCTGGGAGTGCTACTTGGTGGAACAAGGAAACATTTCAGATCCAAGAATATTCGTTTGATCATGCCAAACAATGGTTTGCTCTAGTTATAGGTTATACCTTCATAAGAGCAATGGTTCATTATCCTCTTCCATACTGTGGCCAGCCAGTATGGAACAGGCCTATAAACTGCTCAACAGGCCTATAAACAGCCTTTCTTTTATGTTGTCTCCCAGCACTGCTATTAAGAGGGTTACTGCTTTTTTAATATGGTGGTCCGTTTAGTCATCATGGCTGTTAATCATTGATGGGAACTATTCTCTATAAATTTCCCTAGTCTCTTTTTTAATGCATACTAAAATAGTGGCTGCCACTACGACTACGGGCAACGAATCCCATAAGTTAATTGTTCTTAGTGAAGGACTACTTTCTTTTGGTGGCCACAGTCTTCTAATTGTTCTACCCAGCAACTTCACTGAGTGTCTGAAAGTTCATGTATTATATAAAAAAGAGAAAGAAGTTATCTTAGTCTTATCTACTTTCTCCACTGCCTTTGCAATTTTGCACACATCTGTCCCGTTCCCTGTTAGCAACTTTTTCCTTAATACAAAAAGCCTCAGACTCCTTTCCCTTTCCTCATAGTAAAGGTGTTAGTAAAGCCATGTTAGTTGTCATTTTTTTCTTCCATCTTTTACTGCTCTACAGTATCTTTTTAAATATTCAGCAACCAAAACCACGCTTAGTGTGGCTTATTGTAATGAAAAGATTGGTGTTCTGATTTTCATGAAAAAATGTGCACCATAATATTAATGTACATTTCCTTTTTATTACACAGCAGATATAATTTCTACAGTAGAATTTAATCATTCTGGAGAATTGCTAGCAACTGGAGACAAGGGTGGCAGAGTGGTCATCTTTCAACAAGAGCAGGAGGTGAGTTTTGTGTTGATGTTCTGTGAGAAGTGGGGTTCAGTGGTCGCAAAATGTCCCAGATTCAGTTTCTAGCATCTCAATTTCAAAGGATCAGGGAGCATGTAATGTGAAGGACCTCTGTGTAAGACTCTGGAGAAGTGCCTTTTCTCACTAGACCAGGGATCCTCAAACATTTTGAGCCCATGGGCATCTTTGGAATGCTGACACATTGTGGCTCAACCAGAAAATGGCTGCCACAAAATGTCTCCTGCAGGAGGCAGAGCCGGCCACAAAATGGCTGCCGTAACTTACTTTCATTTACATAGTGAAGATCCTTGTCCTGTGGTTGCACCTGCTGCCAAAACAACTTTTTAAAAAATCTGCACAGCTAATCAGATCTTCCGTGGCATATCAGAAGCCTTGATGGGCATAAACCCCATTCAGCCACATTCACTTTCTAAAAAAAGTGTGGTGGACACCAAGAAAGGTGATGGTGGGCACCTTATTGGAGCACCCCTGCAGTAGATAATACTAAGCTTTATGAGTTCAGTGGTTTGACACAGTATAAGGCAGCTTCATGTATTCCTTCCCACCTTCTTTACTGTCTTCAGCTGGAAGTTGTATATGAAAGCTGTGTCTGGTGTAGCTGGAATATGATCCATTTTTAAAAGTGCCAGTGAAAGACTATTTTTCATCATTGTGTGACCCAGGGATAGACAGAACTACATTGCAAAAAAGTATTTGGGAGCACAGTATGACTGAAATATTGTTTTTCTGATGGGGATATCCTTCTGAACCAATGTTGTCTAAAGCCTGCTATGATTCTCAGAACAATGAAGCACAAGAAAGATGTATTCTCCTGGAGGCGACTGTGGGCATCTTGGATGGGTGATCTCCCAACCCTTTCTTAGGGAGGCAGGAACTGAAACTTGCTACTTCCTGTGGAAGGCTTGGGTGTCCATCTTGATCCCCAGTATTTTTCCTGCCTCAGCAGGGAGAGCAGGTTCCTTACTGGGCTCTAGAGCCAATATAGCCTGCTATGATTCTCAGAACAATGATGCCCAAGAAAGATATGTTTTCCCTGTTAGGGTTGATTTGTGGTAGATCAGCGTGAAATTTTTTACAGTTAACTTTTTTTGTAATGCTCATTGGATTGTAAAAGCAGAAGAACTGATCTGAAGCAGTTCCTAGCAATCTATAAACAGGATGAATATGGCAAAGTTAGAGCTCCATGGTTCTTTTCATCTACAGTTGTGCTAATTATTGATTTTACCTACAAAATTTTCTTTGTCTGCAACAGATATTGGTTTGCCCATGTTATATTTGAGAGTTTTCACCCAGGTCTATCCTGGTATACATAGGTTATTGATCCCAGTTACTCCCTATCACTCTCTGCCTCCAGCTAATTCCCCCAAATGAAGTGAAGACTGCCTACTTATGGAAATATCTAAGTACATTTATAAGTACAAATACAAACCTTCTCCAGTTAAAACACTGTGTTTCATAGAACAGGTATATCATTGAAGATTTAATTCTTCTTGCCAAAACATTCTCATCTATTCAGTACTAAATTACATGTTTTCTTTGTGATTTGAGATTTTTGTAGAGCTGTTAACAGTAAGTGCATTTTGACCCAATAAACCAGTTTTATTTCTGTAGTTTCAACTTGGATTTCTAGACCTCAGTAGTGAAGCTGACCAGCAACACAGTTAACAACCATTTCTCTAAAACATTTACTGCTTATATGGTGCTACCACATGTATAGTCAGCACTTGCTTGACTGCAGTATTAATACTGACTGGAATCATTTTTTAAAAAATCCTGGCAAGTATAGCAAGGGTGAAATGCCATCGATGTAATATTTTGCATACATTATCTCTAAAAAGAGTACACACAGAGAAAGAAAAACTAAATGATAATAGATAGGATGAAATCCTATCATAATCCAAGAATTTCTTCCATTTTTCCTCCAAGTTCTGCTCTGATAACATAAAAACAAGCCTGGTTAGCAAAATACATAATCCTTTGGAGAACCAAATGGATCTGGTTTGCAACTACAGGTGCTCTGGGGGTGTCATCTTAGAATGATTTTTTCTTAAAGACATCCCCCCCCCTCTCTCTTTGTGGTGTTGGACTTAAAGGGTTAAATGTAAAGGATTAAGATTATTGCATTAGAAATACAAGTCACTCATATAGTTTGTAGTTTTGAAGTATAAACAGTTGCTAGTTGTTACAGTTGAAATGTATCTCAGGGGAAGCTGGCAGTTAACCAAGGCCAGGCAGCAGTTCAACTGGGAAGCTCTTGATGCTAAAAGAAACAAACGCTTCTAGTAAGAGGCCGCATGGAAGTACTGTAGCAATGTTTAGGTTTGATGTTTCTTAAATCTCTGCTTTTCTGTCAGCCAGGTGTCTTGATTAGAGTCAGACTGTTATATTAAGCACAACCATAAAATGTACAGTGCCTCTTGGGTTAGCATAACAATGTTGCAAAGCCAGACCTGTCGCCCAGGAAGGAGGCTAGTGCGAAACCTCACACTCAAGATTATCTTGAATGGGTAGTGGACACTCTGTCATGCAGTGCCTCCCTCCCCAGCTGACAGGCTGCTACGAAGTGCATTTCTAGGGCGAGAAACCGTATATGTTTTTTTAAAAAACATCCTCCTGTCTCTGGAATAAACAATGTATCCCTTGGTGCCATGTTGACCCCTTGGGTTGACCTAGGCTTCATTATAATATTAAATCACCCAGGGGAGGTACTAAAGTGTATCTTTTTGTACATACTGTTGTATGAAGTGGGCTTACATATGAGGGTTTGTTCCAGTTTGGCCTCCAAACCAGAGAATGTTTTCTTTAGGGCATCCACATGGCATTTACCTAATTGTCTCCTTCCTGGATTTTTTGCTGTATCCTCTCCCAAGATCACAAAGTTGGCGTGCTTGGACTGGAAACTTTTTAAGCATGCTGTGAACCCTCTAGCCATTTTTTCTTGTCTCAGTTCCTGGAACTTCCACCCTTCCCCACACGTATATGTCATAGCAACAGATAACTTTGAGAGGCTTTAAGAAACTCAGCAATTAGCATATCAGTATAGCACAATATACAGTGATCTGTTGCCACAGTGGTCTGCTAGTTTCAAGAATTTTTGTTGTTGTTTTAAGTAAGTTTCTTGCCCTGTTTGTTGCAGAAATAAAAGTAAATAAATAAATAGTAAGTTAGTACCTTAGCCTATGTAGAAATAAAATCAGTAGTCAACAATAAAGGCAACAACATTCTTGCAACAAGCAGGGACAGTTGAAAATGAATAGGTGAAAGCGACAAACTGCATCAGATCTAGAAATAAAAATACCAGATATAGAAGAGCCAGCGTGGTGTAGTGGTTAAGAGCAGGTGGATTCTAATCTGGAGAACCGGGTTTGATTCCCCACTCCTCCACCTGAGTGGCAGAGGCTTATCTGGTGAACCAGATGTGTTTCCGCACTCCTACATTCCTGCTGAGTGACCTTGGGCTAGTCACAATTCCTTGGAACTCTCTCAGCCCCACCTACCTCACAAGGTGTCTGTTGTGAGGAGAGGAAGGGAAAAGAGCTTGTAAGCCATCATTGAGTCTCCTGACAGGAGAGAAAGGTGGGGTATAAGTCCAAACTCTTCTTCTTCTTCCACAATAAAATGGCTTTAGTAGGCAACTGGAACACCAGAACCAAGACGAACCTCTTGCACCAGAGAGTCCCATAGTGTTCCGTAGCACAATTAAAAGAGCCTATGCATTTGTCAGCCTCATCTCAGTCATAGTGAACTCACTATTTAAATTTTTATGTCTAAGAAGGTGTTCTTGAGATCTGACCCTGCCAAATGAAGCCAGAAGGGTGTGGACGAGTAAGGTTGCCAGTCGTTACGGGTGCCTTGTTTGGCTTCCTTGCTTTTCCTCCAGACCAGCAAAACTGGAATAATGTAGGCATAATAAAGCAATTAAGCATATTAATTGAAACCTGCTGCTGTCCACAGTGTATAATTAGGATTGCCCGAAATAATAACTATTGATTTCATTGTTTACACTACCCCCCACTCCACTTAGGTAGGAAAGTATTTACGGTGCCTGCTGCATACGTTTGGGGCTTCTTGCAGGAATTTGAGCCTCCCCGAGCAATGGTTCAGCAAAATCATGTGATTTATAATACTCCATTTAATCTGTTATTCAGCATGAGGGTGACTGGCAAAATGCTGAATAACTTTTTTTTTAAAAGCCCACATCAAAACATCAAATAACGTAAGGATGAAGACACAATTTGATAAGCATTTTTTTCATGATTTAGAGACAGAAGAAGTAGGTTGTCAGCTCTGAATAAAAAGATTGTAGCAAGATTATGGGAAATGAAGAATGAGGGAGTGAAACTGGTTTCTCTGGAGAAAAAGGAGCTTCCAGAGTTCATCTCTAATATTTTTGTTTCCCTACATCCTACATGTACAGATTTATGATTTTAGAAGCCCTTAAGCTCCTCTGTCTGCAGGTTCAAGTGGTATGATGCAGGAAGTTCTTACCCATGTGACTAGCTTGAAATTCTTTTCCATGTGACTAGCCTGAGTATCTCCTGTGGGGTGAACAGTGATTTCTGGACAGCTGAGGTTTTATACCTGATCACAAAATTGTGAAAACTCAAAATTAAGATTGATATCAGTTATCTAATTAGGGACAGATGAATTCTATTCTAAAATGTGGTTGTTTTGCCTTTTGTCTTATACTTAACGCTTTTTATGCATTGATACAATAAAATGGTTAAATTTGGCATTGAATGCCTTGTGTACACTTTAAAACTGATGCATAATGATAGTCCCGATATTTGTGGCTAACAATGATTTTCCGCTTCTTGAACAATTCTGGGGAGATGCATGTTCAACCAAATAATGTAGATGGTTCTGTTTCCATGGAAACCCATAGTCTGCTGTTATTTCTCTGTCAATCAAGTCCGCTGATTTAAAACATACACGGAAAAAGGTGTTTTTGCAGTGGAAGCAGAAAAATCTAACTTTGTGTTATACCCAGTTCCACATAAAGGCCTAAGTAAAATTGTAACTTCATCTTCCATTTCCTCTTCCCTCCCATGTGCCCCCTGTCCCCCACTTGTCTAGGCCAGACCAGGCTGCAGTGAGTGAGGGGCAGGAAACACGGGGGGTGGGGTGGGAGGAAGTGGCGAATGAAGTTACAATTTTACTCAGGTCTTTGTGTGGAACAGGGTATAGGATAGGACAGAATGAGGAAAGCCTAACAGTCTTTCAGGTTTGTTAATATAGCAGCAAACTGCGGCTTGCTGGGACCTCTGGAATGAATCTATTGTTAAGCATCACACTTGAGACTTCTTGAATGGGCTGTTGCTGCATAACGCACTTTGATCATTTAGTGCCATCTAGTGGAGATACATTTGGAAACAGCAACCTGATTTTTTTAATTTTGTGGGTTTTTGTTGGCATGTATTATTATCGGAAGACAGGAAACTAAAATTCAGATGTGTTACTGCAAGCTGCTATTGATGAAAGCAGTGTTGTTTTTTCTTGCCCTCTTCTGCTGACTGGCAGGTCACTGGTAGAATCAAAGTAAGGCCTGTGTCACTGTTCAGGCTGCATTAAGTTAGTTTGGATTTTGTTAAATGGCCTACATTGCACAGGTTTGTTCTGTATAATTACATTTTTGGTGAAATCTCAAAATTATAAGCAAACGTGTATTTAAAGGTTGTTTATATTTGTAAGTTAGAAGTTCAGGAAAATCTCGCCATAGGGGCTAATTGGATCTTACCTATTTCAGTTCTTCCTTTTGTTGCTCAAAAGAACAACAGCAACCACAAACCTGCTTGACTTCTGTTGGTTTTGGTAGTCATTCCACTGCTTTGACATCCAGTATGCCACGATGGTTGGATCAGATTCAGAGAGCCCTGGGTTCAAATCTGCACTCATGCTTCAGAGTCACTGTCTGATCTCTCTGACTCCACAGTTTATCTTCTCACGGTGGCTTGATATAAAAAGAAATGGGAAGGAGGGAAAGATTACTGTGAGCCCCTTGGAGATATGGTAGGATAACCCTTTCTGTTTCCCTGAAACCAGAAGGGAACAGGAAATTACTCCTTCCAGAGCAATTCAGCAAATGGGGTCGGGGGGGCACCTTTGCCAACCCAGCAGAACACCAGATAATTTAAAGGGGTGGGGTTTAAATTTAAAGTCCAATCACCAGGCTTGCAAATGGGCTTTACATTAAAAAAAACCCACCTCTCTCTGCCCTTACATGGGCTGTGCAAAAGTTGAAAAATTGAAACTTTTTCAGATTGTAGATTTTCAGCTTCATCCGGATTTGCCTTTTTTTTCTGGTTCAGTGTATCCAAATACACACCCCTGTTGGGGACCTAGGGATCTGTTGCTTTCTGCTGCAGTGGATAAAGGATTTCTAACACAATTATCTGTGTCCTTGCCAAACTATATGTACATGTCCTTGCCATCACCCTTTGAGAAGAAGTCACAGAGTAGCATAGCATCAAAATATGGCTGCAGAGAATATGTGCCTGGTAACAATGAAACAGGGCAACAGGCACAATTTTTTCTTGTCAGAATTATGGATGCCAACCTCCCTAGGTGCCATCCCAAATTTTCAGGAGTTCCCCAATCTGAATCTGGCAATCTTATCTCCCCCCCCCCCCGCCCCAATACCTGACCGCTGGCCTGGTGGGGGAACTGGTAACCCTAGTCATAGCCAATCACCTGTTAGTAATGTCCACCCCATTCGCCCCCCCCCCCCCCCCGGTTGAATACTTCTACATTGGTTTTGCTAAACTTCCCTATACAACTGTATGGGGTGTTTTGGTTCCCTTTTTACCAAATGGGAATGTGGCAGAGGGTGAGGTCACACAGTCAGCTAGAACAATAGCTGTCATCTAATTGACTCATTTCCCTTAGGTGATCCTTGTATGATTAAGAGCCAATTGTGACTGTCCACTAGTCACGGGCAACTGAGATGTAATTTCCTAGCTAGTTTGAAATAAGCCTGCATGTCCCATGTTCTGGTTCAATCGAAGCAAGTAGTTATGATCATATCACTAACATAAGTAGCAAATGGAGTCATAGGAAAAACCACAAGAAATTTACAAAGGAAACTGGAGCTTTTATTTACATCAGCTTAGAAGCCTCTCCTAGTGTTCATTTCTGAGCCTTCAGAATGTGCCTCTAGATTTCCAAGCTTTCCTCCATAGTCATGAAGACTTGAATCCTGCTTTTTAAATAGTGCAAGTGTTTCCAAGAGTGTAAAATCTGTGTCCCACTCTGAATTTAAACCTAGACAATAGTCAATTCCCCACCCACCATTAGATGCGCACTCCTCACGGCAAATACCCCGGGGTCCTGCAGCACACCCCACTACACCAGCAGTGACAACTCAGCGACAACGCAGTCGCCCCGATTCTGCCGATCCTCCCACCCCTCAGCGCGCGTCATTTCGGATCCTGGTCGGTAGTACACCTTTTTGAAACCGCGCGCTGAACACGGAGCAGGGGTCCCCTCCACATTCACTTTTGAAGTGGGGAAAGAGCCAATGAAACTACAATAGTGGGGAGTTTAGGACTTGTTAATTAAAAGCATTGTCTCCTTTTGACCATTAGCAATTGAGAAGACTGGAACATAGACTTATACTTAACAGTCTACAAGGAGCCATCAAACATCAATAAAAGAGCAACTGGTCATTTTTTTTCACTGACAACAATGAAACATAATCTAAGTTACTTTGATGCCCATATGATATGCTGTAAACGGGGTAACTAATCTTGAAATGCTCTGCCTTGTTTTTGTTTTAACCTTTGTGTAAAAATAAGACTTGAAGCAGTATATGAAACTTAAGGAATATACAGTTGCACTTCAAATAACATCAAAATGATGGGCGCCACCATTAAAATGTATTTTTCAAGTGCCTCAGTGGGATACAGCAGTCACAGTGCAATCCTAAGGATACTTTCCTGGGAGTAAATCCTGTTGAATGACATGAGACTTACAACTGAGTGGCCCTTGAAGCGGGAAGGACAGAGAGGATCGTCTTTTACTCTTCCAGGTCTTAGAACAGTCTCACGGTCTTTCTTGTAGGCTGGCTGGTTTTTTTGTGGTGATGCAGCTGCGGTAGATATTCAGAAGCTCTTCAGGTTCCTCATTGGGCTACCCAGTTCTCTGCCTAGGATACTCATTCTTTCATAGCTTTCTTTTTTCCCCTTTACCTGAGAACTCTCTTTTCTTCCTTTCCCTAAAAAACCTCCCTTCCCCTCTTCCTCAGTCAACCTGATAAATTCCACCAATGCATATGTATATATTTGAAAATAACCTGGCAGGAGAGAGTGTAATCCATATTACTGTTTGAGGGAACCTGTTGCATATATCCTGGCCACTTGACAGCAATTGAGAATAGATGCCTGTAGGATTCACTCAAGCTGTTTGTGACTCTGCATGTCTCGGTTCTTCTTTGAGAGCATTCAGGGTATGTCAAGTTGCCCACAGGATATGATTTGCTGTATCTAGAGCATCTTCCAGATTAGCAGAGCCCTATCAAGTTTCACCTGCATGGGCTTAGTTCTAGCCATGCCGATAGAGGTTCAGGAACTACAATTCCTGAACATCTGGAGAGCCGCAGGTTCCCTACCCCTGATCTAGAGCATCTCCATGCTCTGCAAGTACTGCCCTATTCCGCCTTCTGTATTGGGGAGAGTTCTCTGGGGCTGTGGTGTGTGGTTGCTTTGCTCATGAAGCGTGCCTTATCAACAGGCTGGCACCCATGTGTTCACTTCAATTGGCAGGCATGTTGTTTGAAACGTGATCGCTTGATAGAATTTCAGCAGGCTTTCTGCTTCACTCCCTGCTGAGATGCTGTCATCCCAGGGCTGGAATGTGGTAGTGGTTGAGCAGCGTGAAGCAACTTGGAGTGGTTTAAGAGGCGGCAGGAAGTGATCGCCAACTCAAGGAAGATTCATGCTGGCACAATGTTAATTACACTGGGCTGGGATTTAGCGTTAAAATTCCTGGCGTGGAAAAGTTCCATGAGATTTTTTTTTTTGTCAGCTTCATCCTGTCTCATGTGTGACACCTGCACATGCTGCATCACTGTGTCTTGGTTCCAGGTGTAAGCGGGCAAGTGTCAAGGTAACAGCTTGAAAGGAAGATGGGCTATGAGTCACATTCCTGCAGTGCATTAGCTGTTCCTGGAATGTTCTTTGGTATGGGTTGTACGCAACCTTGCTGTACTTGTTGAGTGGGAATGAGCAACTGCACAAGGTTCTTCCTTTCTAGGATTGAAGTGTCATAGCAAAGAGTGTGCAGTAAGGAGTTCCAGCTCTTAAAAGTTCAGCGTTGTTTCTGCCTTGCTTTCTTTCATAGCATTGAACAATGATGTGCCATGGGGTGGAGAGATCAAAAAATTCACAGGGCAAGCTAGGTCCCTCCACATTTTACATCTAACCCTCTGCAACTGCCTTGTGGCCTCTACCCATCTGGCCACAGTCCATATTAGACTGGGTCTTGGATGCATCCGTGTGGCACCTGCTAATACTTCTTATGGGGGATTGTTCTTTTTATAGCTTGGCTACTGGAGTCTACAGTTATTTCTTTACAGATTGTTGACCTTCAGAGTTAAAAACTTAATCTGCTCAGAGTTAACTAAGTTTTGCTAAAGAAAACCTGTTTTAAAAGAGAGGGGTGTGTATATGAATCCAAAAACGGGCTGATTCAACATACATTCTTTTTAGGGGGCATTTTTAATTCATCTTGAGTAGTCTGAAATCAAGAATCCTTAAATGTCCTCTGATACACATACATACACAAGAACTGTAAGGCTCTGTTAACGCAGTAGCAAACCAAGCCGTGTCACATCCTTATTGGATTTGTGGTATTTATTGTGTTTCTTTTCAAATACTAATTTGTTACATTAATGCCTCTTATTTTGAAGTGGGCCCTGAAGACATTTTAAGTATGTGCTTTGAAGAGAATTAAGGCTGAAATGCTTAGTCAATTTGCTTGATCACTTTCTAAAGTATCCCTGATTGAGGGGGGTAATGCTTTTTTTAAAAAAAGAAACTATAATTCAAATGCTTTGGAAAACTGGGCAGTAGGAACCACGGGGTGGGGGATTCTTCCACAGGATGGAATTCCTCTTCTAAGCAAGCACCTGCTGTAATTTGTGTAAATCATCTGAAAGCAGTTTTTCTTTAGAATTGTAATTTCAGATTGCACACAAATGCATAGTCAATTAAAGCCATAGGATTTAATTGCTGATTTATTTTGCTGAATGACAGCCCACAAATAGTGTCTTAAGTAAGTTGCGTTGCCCTGTTGTAAACCATACTCTGCACATACAACCGGGCTGCTCACCAGATCTTGTCCTCTCTTTCAGAACAAAACACAGTCTCACAGCAGAGGAGAATACAATGTTTACAGTACCTTTCAAAGCCATGAACCAGAGTTTGACTACTTGAAAAGCTTAGAAATTGAAGAGAAGATCAACAAAATTAGGTGGTTACCCCAAAAAAATGCTGCTCAGTTTTTATTGTCCACAAACGGTAAGACTGTCTAAATTCGGTATAGATTGTCACTTTATGGTACATAAGGTTGGAGGGTTTCCTGTAGTGCTCCACCCCCACCCCTCCAGATACTTAGCAGACTGTAGCACTAAGTGGCTGTATTACAAAGCATATCTTCTACCTTATGGGCTTGCTGGAGGCATCTGACTGGCCAGAGTTTGACACAAGGTGTTGTACTTGGACTTAGCCAGATCTCACCCAGTGGTCTGCTTTTCATTCTTATCCTCCTAAATAATGTACAGATATTTTAATTTCATGCCAATTTAGGCATGATAGTGGTAGGGGTGTGTTTGCTAATTTCATACTGGCCTATAAAACAGGGTAGGCAGTGTGGTGGTGGTTGTATCTTCAACCATAAAAGTGAGCCGTTGTACATCCCTGTCTCCCCCACATCTGGTCTTCTTGTCTGTTGTTCCATCCACTTCTCTCAATTACTGGCACACTATGTGTATAGGAATCTGGAAGGGAAAAGAGTGCTTGGAGCTTCCCACAGTGGGAGGTGAGGTGGCAGTGTGGGTGGGGTCAGTAGCCCATGCATGCTTTTCACTGTTAAGACCCTTTCTTTTATATAAGAATGGGGCAAACAGTGTTATAACTCTTTGCCCTCAAAATGGGGCACAAAATTTATCTCTGAAAGTGCTTTTGTAAGTTGGGCTCATTTATATGTGGTCTTTATGAGTATCTAGGTTCTCCTTTTACTGGGAAGAAGACTTCCCTCTAATATCTATGTTGATATTGTAGACCATATTATTTGATTTGGAATCCCTCTTATTGCTAACCCTTAGGGCTATTCCACACATGTGTTGGACCCGTCCTAAGGCCAATACTATGTGTCATACTAGACATCCAGATGAGCATGCACGGGGAGCTACAGAAATGTTGGTGGTTCATGGATCCCAGCAAGGTCTAATGGGTTATGAGACATAGTTTTATTGCCTGTACTTAGTTTCAGTTCACAGCTGTTCACCTCTTCCTGAGCAAGAAGGCTATAGCTTAGTGGTAGAAAATATGGTTGTGCATGCTAAACAGTCCCAGGTTCTGTTTCCAGTTAAAGAGACCCCGAAGAGCCCCTGACAATCTGAGTAGATAACACTGACCTTGATAAATTAATGGCAAAAGGCAACTTCATATGATTTATTGAGTGTATTGATGAAAATCTGAAGCATTCCCATAATGCCGCTTGTTTGATGGCTAAAATGTATTTCAGACAAAACAATAAAATTGTGGAAAATCAGTGAAAGGGACAAAAGGCCTGAAGGCTATAACTTGAAGGAAGAAGATGGGCGGTACAGGGATCCCACTACAGTCACAACATTACGGGTGAGTAGCTCCGTTGTTTGTCATGTTAGCCTTCCTGCTGCTGTGGCCACCAGCGGGCTGTTTGCTTACTACCAAGGCCTTTTGAACACGCAGCTAGAAGATTAGCATTCAGTCAGACTTACCTAGTTTTTCAAAGACTGGTGATTGATGGTGCTTTGCTTTCGAAGATCAAGATTTTTAGTGATTATGGTCACTGTGCCTGAATCAGCATTGAGTGACATGTGCTGGTCATTTCCCTACATGATCCTTTTTTTAATGCCTGTCATTCCTTGTCTCTTCTTGCTTGAAAAACAACTGGCTTCCCATCTCTGTTGCTGAATGATGCATGGGAAGAGATGTGTTGTCATCACTTGATCTTTCTGTGCAATTACACCTGTATCTATTCTCCTCTGTCTTGCAGGTACCAGTATTCCGGCCCATGGATCTCATGGTAGAAGCCAGTCCGCGAAGGATATTTGCCAATGCCCACACATATCACATCAATTCTATCTCCATCAATAGTGATTATGAAACGTACCTGTCTGCAGATGATCTGCGGATTAATTTGTGGCACCTAGAAATTACGGACAGAAGCTTTAGTATCCTTTTTCTCTCTTCTCCCTCTCCTTCAAAAAAAATGTTAAGATTCAGCATAACTGAATTGCTCCTGTTTCTCCGCCACCGAATGCTGTTACCTAATGTATGAGAGAGATTTTTGTTGCTGATTTATCAAAGAATTTGGCAAATTGTATATTACTGGAAAGGAACAAAACTGGCAAAAGGGTTTAGTTTGGGAGGGTATTTATTATTATTATTATTTTAATTTTGTTTGATATCACAACTGCCAGTTCTTTAACTGGTTGCTGGCCTTTCATTACAATTCGAGCCTCACTCAGAGGCCTAGGACATAACATATCAATGTAGTGTTTGTCCGAATCCCAGCAGGGTTGCCTTTTGAATCTGACAAATGTTGATTTTGTTAATTTGAGGATGTTTCAAGAGCGGCCTTAGTATTTTTGGAATGGCGCCCAGGGTGTTGATTACCACTGGGATGACCTCATCTTGTTTGTGCCATAGTAATTTATTATTGTTGTTATTGTAGATTTCACAGCTGCCAGATCTTTAGCTGGTTGTTGGCCTTCACTACAATTCGAGCCTCACCCAGAGGCCTAGGAAGTTATAATGTATGGGCTTAGTATTCGTGCGGAACCCAGCAGGGCTGCCTTCTGAATTTGACAGATGTTAATTTTGTCAATTTGAAGTTGTTTCAAGTGCTGCCCTAGTGTTTTTGGGATGGCGCCCAGCATGCTGATTACCAGTGGGACGACCTCAGCTGATTTGTGCCAATTTATTATTATTATTATTATTATTATTATTATTATTATTATTATTATTATTATTATTATTATTATTATTATTATTATTATTATTATTATTATTATTATTATTGACACCCAAGGAAGGGGACAAGAAGAACAACTCTGGCTATTTGGCCTTCTGTAGCTGCACCATCCAACTCATTATTGGTTCTTCAACTTTTTAGCAAATTGACACATCTTGTCTGCATGTATTTTTATTTTATATTCTTATCTAGATGTTTATACCTGGTTTTTCTTTTCATTGAGGACCCAAAGCAGCTTGCAACCCTTTTCTCTCTTCCTCTTCCCAACACTGTTCTCCAGTCCTCCACTGTAACTTTACAAGGACAACTCAGTGAAGGTAGATGAGTTTGACAGTGACTGAACCAAGGTCACCAACCAAGCTTTTTTGACAGAGTGGCGATTTGAACCATGGTTCTTCAGATCCTGCTCCAACAGTACATGAATGGAGGCAACGTTTGAATCTGCACAGTACTGACAAGTGGCTAAAGAAAAGATTTTCGCACAATTTATTGTTTAGAGTTTTGTAGGACAAAAGATCCATGAGCCACCATACCTGCATCCAATGTGCTCCTTCCAGGACCATGTGGTGACATACGGCTATAGCAGGAGCAAGCAAAAGATCCTAAGATGGAAATGGTAAACCTGGAGGCTGGGGGTGTATCACTTCTGGGTGATAAGCAACATGGAGGAGGAACAGCAGTGTTTCCTGCCACACTCCCTCCAACCCCTGGCCAATCAAATTGATGAGATGGCACTAAAGAATCCACTTCTGAAATGGCTGAGCAGCTGAAGATTAGCCTGATCCCATCTTGCTCCTACAGTGTTTTCTTCCAAAAATCCATTCTCCTCCTTAGGCTGTACAAGTTATGTCTTGTTCAAAACCATGCTGTGCAATTTGATGAAAATGGAGTCCTTAACATCAAAAATCTCTAGATATTGTAGATATTAAGCCCGCCAACATGGAAGAATTAACTGAAGTGATAACAGCAGCAGAATTCCATCCAAACAGCTGTAGCACATTCGTATACAGCAGTAGTAAAGGAACAATCCGTCTGTGTGACATGAGGGCGTCAGCACTCTGTGATAGGCATTCAAAACGTGAGTAGTTGGTACAATCTGGATGAACCCATTTTTTTTTTGGGGGTGCTGTGTGGTTTCCGGGCTGTATGGCCGTGTTCTAGCAGCATTCTCTCCTGACGTTTCACCTGCATCTGTGGCTGGCATCAAGTGCAGAAGTTGATGCCAGCCACAGATGCAGGCGAAACGTCAGGAGAGAATGCTGCTAGAACACGGCCATACAGTCCGGAAACCACACAGCACCCAAGTGATTCCGGCCGTGAAAGCCTTCGAAAATACATTGAACCCATTTCTGTTTGCTCAGGTAGGACAATGGTAATGCTAGAGGAGGGTGAGTTCTTAAACCTCACCCACCAAAAGAGAACCGTAAGCCTACAGGAAGCAGCTTGGAGTTGTGAATGTTCTTGTCTGTTCTGCTCATTGTCATGCAACATGACGGGGCAGCAAAGTTGTATTGATTGTAATACAGTGGAATTGTTTAGCACAAGTCTATAATGTTGCCTGGCAATCAGGATCACACACCAGCTGCGCTGAGTGAGTGCATCAGAACTTTGTCCACTGTGACCTTATGTGGAAGGATTCTGTGAGTGACAAGCAAGTGCAGAAGTTGGTCTGGTACAGGGGTAGGGAACCTGCGGCTCGAGAGCCGCATGCGGCTCTTCTGCCCTTACACTGCGGCTCCACGAGCCGAGCCGCCAGCCCCATCCTTGCCCGCCCTGCAGGCAGCAGGGCGGACGCATCCATGCGCTTCTGAGAATGAGCGGAGTAAAAGGTAAAAAACCCCAATATACACAGTGTTATCTTTATTTTAAATGTCAAAAATTATTTGCGGCTCCAAGTGTTTTCTTTTCCCGTGGAAAACGGGTCCAAATGGCTCTTTGAGTGTTAAAGGTTCCCTACCCCTGGTCTGGTAGAAGAACTCTGTCCCCTGTGCTGGCTGCAACATTCATGACTTTTCTTTACAAAAGGTTTCTTAAATAAAGTGCACAAAATCTTGGAAGGGCAGAGTGAGATTTCTTAGTGGTTGAGAATGCAGGACTTCATTGCTGTGAATGGCTTGCTACTCTCCTCTATGAGAAATAAATGACGAGGTAAATTATGCAGATTAGAACATATTTTATGCAAGGTGGCAGGCATCTGTTTTTCTTGGCTCAAAAATTGTGTTGATGCTTTTGTTTATAAAAGTAATGTTATCTCAGAATGTACCCAGGCTCACTTACATGTCTTCTGGAAGCTGTCAGCAGGTCTGTAGGGAGATCAGCCCCTCTTCCTGTAGGAATATTGCTTCAGCCTCTTGGATGGCCTTAGAAAATGTTTCACGGGCAGCTGTGTTTTGCACCCAAGATTTTATGGGCCTCTCAGTAGACATTTTGCAGCTTTAATAGATGTGCATGAGGTTGTACTCCCTGAATGGATACAAATGGAAAATCGGCATGATTGTCTCACACTTGCAGTTTTTGAAGAACCGGAAGACCCCAGCAACCGGTCATTTTTCTCTGAAATCATCTCCTCCATATCGGATGTCAAATTCAGCCATAGTGGCCGATATATGATGACTAGGGACTACCTGTCTGTGAAAATCTGGGATTTAAATATGGAAAACAGACCTGTGGAAACATACCAGGTATGCACAGAAAATCTTCATCCATATGTACCCCCCTCTCTTTTTCGTAGCAACACAGTGAACCCAAATAATATGTGTGGAGCTTTAAGTGTCCTTGTTTAACAAATCAACATTAAGTTCAGAAATTACCTTTTGGGTTTATCTATTATGAAGAAAATAAAAGACATTTTCTGCAAATAAGCTCAAGGCTGTCTTGGACATTGTGTTAAATCATTGTGTTAAACAATTTTGCTAAATCCTGCTTGGTTGAAATCCCAAGACCTTCCTATCAAAGCCTCCTGTGGCTCAAAATCTGCTAAGGGCCTTTTCAGAGCAACATTTTAGTATGGCTTAAAGAGCAACAGATGCGAGAGGAAATGGAAGAATCATCTGTCACGTTTTTAAATGAACCAATTTATTGGAACCAGGTTTTTGTGGATCCGAACTCCAGCATCAGGTGCATAGAGTGTTACCACCTTCCTTAAGTAGCATATCGTAGAATGGTAAACAGCAAGTCCCAAAGGCTATGAAATACAAGACGTGCCGTCTGCAAAACTGAAACGCGTACAGTGTCAGCACAGTGATAATTTACAACAGCAATAACGACACCTGGTTCCCTAGCTTTCCTTTGTGAATTTTTCAAACGGGCATAGGAAGGGAGGCAGAGAACCCTGGCCTTGACTGTGTCCTAAATAGAAGTAAACTGTACCAAATTGGTGGGTAGGGGGTTAGGGAACAGTCTGTACTTGCACACAAAGGTGTGACTTCAGCCCTTTAGATCTCAGCCTTTACTCAGCAGTAATAAGCTTCATTCATTCCAGTGGGGCTTGGTTCCTGGTAAGCATGTTTAAGATTGCAGCTCTACAGCCTCCACTGTGGCATAATTATCTGGGAGATTCCCAGAGCAAGAAAAGGAACTATCTTGGTCCTTGCGGTGGACTTTTGAAAATCTCTGAGCTGATGTTTGTCAGCAGATGGGTCTCCCTCCAAAGGGGGCATAGAGGTGCTGTGCCCTCTTACAGTACAACAGCACATAAGCGTTCTGCTTCCCTTGCCGTAAGAATAACTACCTAAGTTAATAGAGAGTTGCTGTTAAGCATTTCAAACTGAAATCTGACCAGGGGTCGCCATGCAGCTAGTTCAAAAGGGCTTTGGGTTGTACATGTGTGTGTTAGTGGAAGTACAACCTCCAGTTCCACATAGGAAACTTTTTATAACTGGAAAGCGGTTGAGGCTAGTGTTCCAAAACTTGTTCAGTTTTGTACTGTTAACAAATGGGTATGGTAAGCGTGAGTGACAGTGATGTCTGTATTTAGAAATTTATGGCTTATGCTTTTCTCTCCAATGGGGACCTGATGGCTTCCCATATTGTTCTCCCCTCCTCCATTTTATTCTCACATCAATCATGTGAGGTAGGTTAGGCTGGTGGTGAATGGCTGACCTAAGGTCACTCCCAGCAGGTGTTATGGCGGCAACAGGGTGGATTAAACATAAATCTCTTAGTTCCTGGTGTCACTCTTAACTACAGTGTCACACTGATCAGTAACTTCCAGAAAGCTTCATCATAATACTTAGCATTTATGCATCACTTTCAGTGTCCAAAGTATTTCCTGTATGTTACCTTGTACTCCTTACAATAGTGCTTCCTGCTGGAAGGTAGGCCTGTATTACCCACATCACAGACATGAGGGCTGAGGCTGAGAGAATCACCCGCCTAAAGCCAATTGGGGAGTTTGTGAGATGGGTGACATTTGAGGCAGAGACCCCAACTTGTTTTCGAAAACCACCGTTTTGCATCAGCTTGTGTGACTGAATAAAGTTTTGATTCTGGAATTCCCCAACCCATGGATATGCGTCTTGGGACAAAAGTACAGCAGATTCCCTTTATTCAGGATTCAAGTTCTGTTGGGTTAGTCTGTTGGCCTGTATTTCTTTTCTGTACTAAGTGGTGTCTCTCTCCCCGGCTGCTTGCAGGTACATGAATACCTCAGAAGTAAACTTTGTTCACTATATGAAAATGACTGCATTTTTGACAAATTTGAGTGCTGTTGGAATGGGTCAGACAGGTAAGTTTAATTTAGAGCCTGGTCAGAAGTTGAAAGGGTTCCTTCTTGGTTAAGTAACTTAGAAGCTTAGCGCAGCCCAAAGGTTTTATGCTGTCTTCTTCCCACTTTAGGCCTAAGCTAGAAGGTTTCTGTGGGTGTGGGGGGTGGGAAAGGGACAGAATAGACTTTAACCTTCCCTGAGTTTCCCCTGAGCTCAAGCAACCCATTGTTCCAACTTTCTCACACAAGGGGCACCAGAGAGGGAGAAGATATATCTGTAGAGATGTCAGTTTTCATGGTCCATATATATTACTGATTATTTACTGTCTGGGTAAATTTGTATAAGAATTCAGTGTGCGTATGAAGCATAGCTACAGAGATCTTTCAGTCAGCAGACAAGAACTTCTCTGCATCCCCATCCTGCTACAGCCCAAAGTGATCCCCAATATACTGCTTCTGGAGGGAAAGGAACAGCACAAGGGTGGAGTGGGAGATTTGGGGCTGCAGAGGGGAATTAATGAAAATCAGTTTCCCTCAGTGGTTCTCAACCTGGGGGTCGGGACCCCTTTGGGGGTCAAACGACCCTTTCACAGCGGTCGCCTAAGACACTCTGCATCAGTGTTTTCCATCTGTAAAATGGATAAAAGTTAGGGTTGGGGGTCACAACAACATGAGGAACTGTATTAAAGGGTCGTGGCATTGGGAAGGTTGAGAACCACTGAGCAGAGACTTTCTGCTCAGAGACTTTCCTAGCCATTGAAGTGGAAATGCCCTGCCCAAAGTTCATTTCTTTATCTACACCTATTATGTACGCATGCACAAGTATAACAGCTCACTCTTGCTGTGCTTGAAAAGGTTTAATATTTTACTAACGAAAGTGTTCAGGTTTTTTTATAATGGAAAACCTGTAAAATAGCTGGCTTTTAACATTCACATGATGCATTTTTTTGAAAAATGAGGACAGCTCTTTGACATACAGTTGGGATTTAAATGGTAGACATGTTTTTAACCTTTAATAAACAGTAACAATGCTCAACCACGTGGGATAAAGCCCTGTTAGAGCAGCATAATGCTGGAAATGCATTCAGTAATGCTAAACAACTTCCATTTTGTTCTTCTCTCTCTCTTTGTGTCTAGTGTTGTAATGACGGGCTCCTATAACAATTTCTTCAGAATGTTCGATAGGAACACTAAGCGAGACATCACTTTAGAAGCATCCCGGGAAAACAACAAGCCCCGCACCGTTTTGAAGCCCCGGAAAGTTTGTGCGAGCGGCAAGCGGAAGAAGGACGAGATTAGCGTTGACAGTCTAGATTTCAACAAGAAGATTCTACACACAGCCTGGCACCCCAAGGAAAACATCATTGCTGTTGCCACAACAAACAACTTGTATATATTTCAAGACAAAGTGAATTAGGGCTAGCATTCCTAGCAGAGGAGTCCACTTCCTGCATAGTTCAGATAGATGAATCTAGCATTTGTAACTGTTAAACAATAGAGGGATGAAAATGGAGAGTGAGAGAGAAAATGGAAGTCCATTGTGGTGATCCTTTTTTTCCCAGTGTTTTAAAAAAACAAAAACAAATGTGCCATATTGATAACACACTTTTATAGATAGCTACATGGATGGTCTCTCTCTGTCCTGGGGAGTTCTCCCATGTCTGCTAGCCATTCTGATGAGGGTAGGGCACTTTTTAAATGACTTGTTCCACCATCTTGCCTAATGGACTAGAGTTTGACTCTCAGTACTTGGTTCCTCCAGTTTTTATGCCTTCCATTGTGATGACGTCAACCACAAGGGGGGGAAAAGCCTTCAAGTCATGCTGTGGGATTTAATTGTGTAACCTCATTACTGTATTATTTGTGGCCCTGTTTTATTATTGAATTAACAGCTCATTCTTGCTGTGGCTTGTAGCATTCCTCCTCCACCTCCTGGACTCATCCCTTCTCCTTTTAAGCCCCACTCCTAACCCCTTCCCTCAGCCCCGGTGGTGGTATATTGAGAAAAAAAAGCACATGAAATGGGTCAGTTATAAAGGGCGACTGTATTGCAAAGAGCAAAATGTTTTAATAAACCGTTTGGCTGTAATCACTCCTAGCCATGTCTGGCATTTAAAAAAATGAAAAACTTTAGGGGAGAAGAAAAATCTACTGAATAAAAGTGACAAAGAATGGTGAATTGTTTTTTTTCTTTTTAACCTACCTCTTCATATAAATTCTCATTTTTTAAAATAATTTAAATGCATGATGATAAAATGTTTTGTCAATGGTTTTAACCAGTATTATATTTCATAAAAGGAGAAGGGAAGGTTTTTTCATTCCTATATGAAAACTCTCAGATGTCACTTTAGTATTTATTAAGTGTTGGTTGAAAAGCTCTGAAGGATGCTTTTGAATTCTATTATAATATTGAACAGTAATTCATGCCATCGCGATAGTCAACCTTCCTTTCTTCTCTTTCCCCTCCCATCTGTTAACATTCAGAATAGGAGTGCATTTGTAGACTACAAATAAGGTTTTATGGGACTAACCATTTTCCTGTGTTTAATCCCTTTGTTCTAATTTCATTTAATGCCTTGTTTAGGATACAGACTCTTCTCACATGCTTTTTGTTCTTTTTAAAATGTCGTTGAAATTTCCTGTTGCTAAACAGTATGTCATACAAAATTTAATATAAAACGATTTAAATAGAAAAAAAAATCTACTTTGCGTTCTGAGTGCCCCTATATATATTTTTTGTATTTTTGTTGCTACCAGTGACTTGAATGGAAATGTAGTTTTACCTTTTTATGAGTGTTTCTTTCATTCGGCTTTTCAGAATTTGTTGCCATTAAAGATGAGTTTAAATTCATGGTGATCAGAAAATGTTTCAGGGTCAAAACTCACGTGAGAATATTTTAATAGTGGTTTGTGAGATGTACCACTCTTAAAGAGTAAAGGTCTTGCCCCTATATTTCACATTGTAGTCTTCATTAAGGCCCCTTTCCTGCATTCAGGCATCACAGTAAACTCCAGTTTGATTGAATCCTTGTTAATTGTGATGTGGAAATGCATCCCATCTTATCAATGGGTTTTTTGGAACCAAACTGATTTCCAGCTAGGTCTATGACTGCTTATGCAACTTTTGTATTGCGTCCAGCCAGTCTTCCACGGGTGAAAAAAAGGAATGAGGAGATCTTAATCATGGGATCAGCATAGACAGAAGCCGTGTGGGAATGAGGCAGTAGTAGGAAAGAAGCAGTCAATGTAGTGATAGTATTTGGTTGCCGCAAGCTAAAATGTGTTGAGATATGTGGAGGCAGTTTTTGTAGGCAACACAGTTTCCACTCTGAATCCATGCCACATGACTATCCATCTGTGTGGCTAAACCTTTGTCTAAATTGGTGTCACTGTTTTAAGCCAAATATGCCCTCTGACTTCCTTCAGTGTTCAAAGGATTTTCTGTTTACCTGGGCTGCTTCTGTTGAGTCCACTACCTACCCGACATTTCCCCTACTGTATAGCATCCTGGAGGTCTTGCCACAGAGATGGATGAAAAGTTTTATAATACCAATAACCCACAACAGCATAACAGTGCTTTCCACCTTTGGCAGGTTTACACTGATTGCAAGTTCATATACCGATTGAATCTCCCAGACCAGGTTCCAGGAATCATGTTGGTCATAGCTGTAGCTTTTTGTGAAATGCTTGGAATTGCTCTATGTCAGTGGTTCTCAACCGTCCTAATGCCACGACCCTTTAATATAGTTCCTCATGTTGTGGTGACCCCCAATCATAAAATTGGTATATATAAAATATAAAAAGACCGTTTTCCAATGGTCTTAGGCGACCTCTGTGAAAGGGCCGTTCGACCCCCAAAGGGGTCGCAACCCACAGGTTGAGAGCCGCTGCTCTATGCCAATCCTTGGAAGCACAGAGGACTCAAGATGGAGTTTTTCAGAGAGGAGGCAGATCCAGATGCTTTACCCAGTTTCCAGAGGAACAGAATAAACCTTTAGCCCAGATAGCAGGTCAGAAAGTACACAATGTAGCAACCTTGCCTTATAAGTTGGTCTGATCAGTACTGGGACAAGAGATGTCCTGGGCGTGCTGTGTTTGCCACCTTGAGTTCCATGATGGAAAAAAGATGTGATGAAAACATAATTTCTTGTTAGCCACCTTGAGACCTCCATATTGGGCAAGGTATGAATTAAATAATTTGCTTCAGTGATAAAAATGACTACATTGCAGCTAGATATCTCCTCACACACTTATTTGGGAGCTGGCTTCATTAATGGGGGCTCGTGAACAAAAAGAAACACAAACCCAACCTATAAAATAAGCTGGGAACCAAAGGGTTGAGAGAAACTGAGGAAATACTAAAACCTTAAGTATATACAAAATATTTATTACACTGAACTAACAAGAATTCAAAACATTTACGACCAAAATTGTGGAAATTTAATGGAAATATAAATCCAGGAGTTGTATCTGCAATAATACCCCCCAAACACAATAATAGCACATCAACTTACAAATGCTGCCAAGATTGACCTGATGCATTTTGACCCAAAGGTCTCCTTCAGAGTTCATAATTTATACACACACACAATTACAAATTTAGTTCAAAAATAACCAAACCAGTAGTCTCTAGTCAATGTTGGTCTTTATAATTGCTGCAAATAGCAATCTCCACCTGTTTAGGAGTTCATATTCTAAGTAGTGTCAGAGTACTACCAATCTGTCTATACCAGATCAACTTTCACAGTGTGTGGATCCTGTATGGACAGGTAAATAGTACAGTGTAAAAAAATATTTTGTATACATTTAAGATGTTAATATTCCTTGAGCTTTTCTCAACCCTTTGGTTCCTGGCTTGTTGATGGGGGCTCCAAGAAGACATAGTTCAGAGCTGTAAGGCTGCCTTATTAAACCAGATCTTATTTTGAAAGTCATTGATAGTGGAATCACCAAGACTAGTGTGCAAAGAAATAAGACTACCCTCAGGGAACAAGGTCAACAATGGACAAGCCAGGTGATTGCAACATTTTAGGGATGGCACATAGCTAAGTGTTCACCTGAGATTGCCCTTGGGAAATTACAAATCTCTGCATGTGGAAAGCAGATTAGTTGATAAGAGTAGTGGAGTTTTTAGCCTTGGTGTTATACTGGCTTTGACCCAGTGTTAAGAGGAAAAATTATAATGCACAAAATCTCTGTGTGTCATCGGAGAGGGTAGAAAGGACGGGATAAGCCTCAGTGTTCATTTAAGCAAGGTCAAAAACAATCCAAGGAAGGAATATTAACACGTGAAATATATGCAAAATATTTTCATTACACTGTACTATTAACCTGTCCATACCAGATCAACACACACTGAAAGTGTCGGAGCTGTGTCAATATAGCAATAAAAATGCCAAGTTTTTGGAAGGAGAACAGGGATACATGGGGTCCTGCATTGTTAAATAATGCAGCCACAAAGGAAGGTATGGCTTCCACATCAGCATTTATCGCTAGTTGGCAGGTGCTTGTCATAGTTGTGTCTATTTTGTGCATTAATAACAAGGGACTGAATTTGCATGTCTCTAGTCATAAAATGCTACAAGATTGCTGTCTGTTTCGCACAATAAAGGGTAGTTGCATGTTTACAGTACTGTAAGCTAATCAGCTTGGAAGGGCTTGCCAATTTGATCCTTAAAACCAGCTATTCCTATGGATCTTGTTTTGTTATGTGATGAGAACTTTTTAGTTTGAAAGCACCCTGTTCTTCCCGCTCTCCACCCCCCGTTGTAGGCATGTTTGTCATATTACAAGTATCACCAGATTGACGGGCACCATCCCACTATGGCTGAAGGGTAATACTTCGTGTGTCCTAATCAACTGCCATTAAAATGCAATAAGGAAACACTAACCCAGTTAATTCTTTGCTGATTTATTAATGGCCTTATCTCAACCTCACCACGTGGTGTATAAGTGGTGCATAATTAGTGCCGAAACAAAAATAAACTGCTTGTTGGGGTAAAACCTCATGAAAAAGAAGACTTGTGGGAGGGAAGTTGATGGAAAAGCAAGTTTCCCAGCAGAAAGGTATGGGTTCGACCATCTTCCATAGGCAACAGGAAATCCTATCACCTAGGCAACGTCCGCACTGACCAAGCACCCTTTGGAACTCGCAACCTGCTTCTCGAATGTGCGCAGGCGTGACAAACCTTTTCTTTAAAAAAAACACCCTTGGCGCGTGCGCAGTAGGTTAGCAGGAACGCTCGGCGGCGCACGCTCGGCTTGTTGGTCCGCGCGTGCGCAGTATGCGTTGGCCAGCTCAGCCCTGGGGGCGTGTGTGAGAGATGGTGGGACGTGAGTGAGACATGCGCTTTTGCCGCCACCCCGCTTCCCCCTCTCCTTTTCTCGCGGACGTGAGAGGCGTCAGGGAGGAAAAAGAGGATTAGGGGGTTAAGGGGCGGTGCCTGCGCGCCGGCGCGTGGGCGTGCCCGTTGGGCGCGTGCGTACAGGAGACCCAGGGGCGGGGCGGTGTGGGGGCGGGGCTCTTCGCGCACATAGCTCGTCTTGTTTTGGTTGTTATCCTCCCTGCTGCTGTTGCCTCCGACCGGAGAGCTCCGCGGTCGCGACAAGACGCTTCCCTCCCCGCCCCTCCCGTCGCCATGTCCTCCCCTCAGGACTCGCCTCACCACAACAATAACAACAACCCGCCGCCTGAGGGGACGCCAGCCGAGCCGGGCCTTAACAGTGAGTGGGGCTTTCTGTTTCATCCCTTTCCTACTTCTGCTGCGTACCTTTCCCTTCAGAGTATGTTACCTCATGCGAGTGAATGGGCCAAAGTTGTATTCGGAGTTCGTTAATTTTCAAGCGGCCGCGAAGGTACCCCTCCCCCTCTATTCTCAACTTAGTGCGGATTGGTCGGTAGCCGAGCCGTGCGAGATGCTATTGGCCAATGGGTAGTGGGAGGCGGTCTTAGTTTGCTTTGCTGGGGGGGGGGGTAGAATGTTGGAGGGGGGGATTAATTAACAGATCACTTTTTATGTCTCTTTTTTGTCCCAAGTTAAATGGACTTCAGGGTGAAATGTTACAATGCAGAAATGGGAGGGTGACAGGATAACAATGGGGATCTACAGTTGGGGAATATGATTTTCCCACTCCCTCCCAAAAGGGGAAGATGGGGATTTGGGATTGGAGTTTGGACCTGGGAGTGCCCTGTGCAGAACTGGACCACTGGTTACATTTTATTTTATTTGAAAGATTAGCATTTGGTCGTTTCACTTATGATTTCTGAGATAGTATTATTTTTTTAAAAAAAAGTAAAGGGAAGGAGAATTTTTTTTTGTTTTTTTGCCTTTTTATTGTTTGAAAGATGACCAAGACGATGCATAGGTCCAATGTAAAAGGTGTCCTTGTTCACAGTCTCCGTAAAGTTTTACCAGCTGCTAATAGTTCTGTTTTGTGATTAATTGTTTCATGGCAGCTGGATTCTCTAAACGTGTACACCATCTAGGCTAGGTTTTCTGGAATTTAGAAATGGAGAATTGCTGTTTAAGTGGTTGCTAGTTTTGAAAGCATTTGAATTAGGCACGGTAGTCTTGCTAGTGCGTTGCAGGGAAAAATAAAAATGAATCCCTGAAACCTGATGCTACGGTAAAAACTTGTTTGAATGCTACGAGACTGTTTTTGCTTAAATGTTTGTATGATAGCGATTAGGCAGTAATTTGAAATAACTTGAGTGGTGTAATGGTTTGAAGCAGTGGTACAAAGCTGCGGAATGTGATTGAGTGTTCAGAAAGTAAAGATAGAAATGAGGTGGGAGATGTGTTTGTATGAGAAGGGACAATTAAATGGTCTGAAGGTTTCTGTATGAAATAGGGCAGCGTTCCTAAGCATGCTTGAAAATATGGCTCATTGAAATTGACTTCTTAGTAAGCTTGGTTAGGGTTGGGCTTCTAATAGGTTTTAATACTTAAGGCAGGAATAAGGATCTGATAGATAGCGAGAAGTATTTGAAGCAGGTAAGCAAGACTGAGTGGAATGAGAGAGGAGTGAATAGCTGACATGTCCATCGCTTGCAGCTTCTAATATCTGGTAGGTCAACAGCTGAGATGCTTGGGAGGAGCTACAGTGTTTGAGAGTTTATCCAGTGGCTGAGCAATATTACTGACATGTACTGTTTTCTGTTGTATTAGGGTCTGTCAGCTGGTCCAGGACAGCCTTTTGTTCCCAGAATCAGTTTGGAGGAGGATCCAGATAACTCTAGTTTGCATTTTGTAACTGTGAAATGATTTTCAGTCACCTCTCATGTTTAACTAGTTTACGTGCGCTGTTGTGCTTGAAAGATATGTAATGCTTACTTTTCTCCACCCAGTTAGGCATCACCTGATGCAGTGAGACAAATATTCTGGAAACTAGCTCTCAAAATATTTATCCATATAATGAGGCCACTATACTTAGGAGATTATTTCACAGTGAAGCACTTGAAGAATGCTGTGTTGTGTTCTTTGAGTTTCCAGGCTAAATCAACTGCTATATTTTCTACACCAATATGAACATTACTGTACAATGGCTAAGAAGAACATCATATTTGACTGACAGTCTGTGGGTGCTTAATTGATAGGAACTTTACCTCAACAGGAAGTATTAACTGCTTTTAAAAGGCGCAGACTGGCAAAGTTTTGTATTTCTAGCTTAAGAAATTTTTAGCCTGTTTTTCACCCATGTAGCACTTTAAATGGCTAACAGTGATAGTGAAAAAAAGAAATTCTCACCAATGTAAGCAAACAAAACAGCCACTACCAGAAAATATACAGCAGATCCTTCAGCTGAAAAATTCTATCATACGTGGTATCTTGAAACTTAAAAGAGCAGGCACATTGCTCACCCATGCTGGAACGTCATTCACGATGTGGGAACCCTTACTGAAAATGTTCTGTGTTGAGCAGTGGCAGTTTTTATGCATTCGTTACAGGGAACAAAATGAAGACTGATTAAAGGATCAAAGTCCCTCCACATAGGTTTGTACTGGGAGAGATGATTCGTTAAGTATGTGAATCCCAAGCTACAAATGGCTTTAAAAGAACCAGCACCTTGGATTTAGAAGCAAACAGGAAAGCAGTGCTTAAAACAAACCCAGTATGTGCATAGTGGTTCAGTTCCAACATTAATCAAGATCCTGCATTATTCACCACCTGAAGTTTTCAATTTGCCTTCAAATGCAGCATCACATAGAACATATTACTATAGCTTAGCCTTGAAGTCACTATAGCATCAACATGGTTAGGACAGCGTAATCTAGATAATATCCATACTAGATAAAGTTGGGAAAAAATGTGTTTTACCCTCCAGAAAAAGAAACAACATATCCAAAGGCTTAACTGAATCATACAAAGATGAACTAATCCCCTCAGATTTGAATCACTAAGTCCTGTAGATCTGGGGGGAAAAGCAATACACGTGCACATATATAACAGATATAATTCAAAACCTAACCCTTGCCAACTAGCAAGATCTCTGGAATTGGTTTGTTTATTTGTACAGCCTCTTGATTATAGCCAGCGAATGCTGCTCTAGAGCAGAGATGGATGCTTCTAGAGCAGGGGTCCCCAAACTACGGCCCGGGGGCCAAATGTGGCCCCCTGAAGGCATTTATCCGGCCCGCCAGGCATGGCGGCGATGGCTCCATTCATGTGCAGTGGGGGCTCGAGGGAGGGGAGGAACCGGCCCCAACGCCTGTTGATTGCAGTTACATGATGGCACCCCCAAATCTCCATGAATTTTCTGACCCAGAGTTGGAAACCTTACATGTGGCAACGCTTCTTCGCTCCGCCTCTTCTTCCTCTTGGCTACTCCATGTGTTGCTCTCAGGCTTTCTGTTCCGCCTCACTCCCATTGGCATCAGCCAGGCTGGCGAATCGCTCTCTGGCTGCTAGGGAGGAAAGAACCCAGGAAGATACCTGATCCTGGGTTAGATGGAATACTTCATTGGGAAAGTTCTGCTTTTTTTTTTACAGGGGAAGGTATTCCACAGCCTCCCCAACAATATTTGGAGCCCACCCTGTACTTGACATACTTTGGTCACTGTTCTAAAAATAGACCATGACAGAAAGGCTGAAAGGTGAAATCAAACATTTTACAATCATTTGTGCATAGGAATTTGTTCATAGTTTTTTTTTAGTCCGGCCCTCCAACAGTCTGAGGGACAGTGAACTGGCCCCCTGTTTAAAAAGTTTGGGGACCCCTGTTCTAGAGGCTTGAGGAAATGTATAGTTGGGTGTCTTCTGCCTATTGATGACACTGTGCTGCAAAACTTTAGATAATCTCATTCTATGTGGTCTTGCACAGAGATTAAAAAATGCAGGCAATGATAATGAATTTTGCAGATTAAGTCCCACACTACTGGCTTAGACTCATTGTGATGACTTTCTGTATGTAGTTGGTGAAGATAGGCTTAAATCTTTCTTGCACTTTTAAATTCCTACACACTATTGCAGATAACACAATAAAAGTGTGATCAGCTGTGTTGAAGCTTTCTGAAAGATCATGCTGAATAATGATAATGTGCAGAAGTGTAGAATACATCAGGGAAACTTAGATAAATGTCTTTACAAAGCTCCTATAGCGGTGACAATGTAAACATATATTTCAGTGAAACATATTTAGTTAAAGTTGTACATGAGAGAGCCATAGGTCTACCAAATCATACGAAGCCTGTATCTTGTTACTGGAGTCCAGTGCAAGCAACCAAGATGGATAAAAATTGACTAGGAAATTTGAACTGAATAAAGTCTACATTGGTAATCTTTATTAATCATAAATAATTAAAAGCAATATTAAAAGCCACTTGTACATTAAAAAAGAAACATGGAAGAGGTCTGATTTTGTAGGATAAGGCTTAGTATTAAAAATGACATCAAGCTCACAAATTGAATGTATTTATTATGAAGGTTCTTAGTGGATTCAGGGACAAGAACACTAGGATCCAGAACTCATCATTTTGCTTTTATCATTTTGCTTGTTTCCTTTACTCCTGGTTTAAGCTCTCCTTAACAAGTGTCAACCATAGGCAGGTAAATAAGCCTTCTATTTAAAAAGTGGAGTTGAAAACTTTGCTTTTAGTCCACTCTAGATGCGGCACAGGACACTCTCTGGAAGCCTGTTGAGCAGAACACACTACTCAGCATATAAAGACAAAAGAGCTAATAAAATATGTGAACTGACATGGAAGAAGTTGAATGAAATTAGTCGAGTTTAATTCATAATGTTGTTCAGTTGTTCTCAGAATAAATGAAGAAATACTTTTTGTTGTCTTTGCATGTTTTCCTCCAGCTTATCTGACTTTGGTGTTGCTGCATATTTCTGCAAGCAAGTGATAAACTTTATGCTAAGTTTAGTTTCAAAGTTTCTGATGTATCCTTTGACTGTTCACCAGGCTCCTGGGTAGAACTGCAAATGAACGGAAATGGCAACGACAATGGCAATGCGAAAAATGGGGGGCTGGAACATGTTCCTTCTTCATCTTCCATTCATAATGGAGACATGGAGAAAATCCTTCTAGATGCTCAGCATGAATCAGGGCAGAGCAGTTCAAGGGGTAGTTCTCACTGTGACAGGTAAGGCCAAGCTTTGAGTTCTTTAAAGTGCGGTTGTCTTTTCTTGAATAAAGTGTTGCGAATTAAGTATTTAATTTTACACTACATTAAAATGCTGAGGGGTTTTTGTTGGTTTCTGCAGAAGATCAGAATTGATTTTCGGTGCAATCCTAAACCAAGTTACTCCATTCTAAGTCCACCGAAGTCATTGATCTTAGACTGGAGTAACACTGCTTAGGATTACCCTATTTGTCTGAATTGTTTGTGGTGTGTTGAGGATACTTTAGAGTCTAAAGCAGTGGTTCTCAACCTTCCTAACAGTTCCTCATGTTGTGGTGACCCCCAACCCTAACATTTATCCATTTTACACATGGAGAATACTGATGCAGAGAGTCTTAGGTGACCCCTGTGAAAGGGTTGTTTGACCCCCAAAGGGGTCCCAACCCCCAGGTTGAGAACCACTGGTCTAAAGTTTAGACATTTAGTTGGATCCAGAAATCTTCTGCAGTATTGCAGATCATTGTCATAAAACAGAGTGGGTTGCTCTGTTAAGAAGGGGCCAAAATCACTCCAGTCAGTACATCTTTGCTGTTAAGACGGTGATTATATCCCTTTCCTCAATTCTGTCCACCAACTCACATGGCTGTTAAGCCAAGTGGACCTTGTGACTCCAACAATCAGCTTGGAGGGCAGGGAAGGGGCATAAGTCTGCAACCTCAGTGCCTTCTACTCAGGGATCTCTGAATCCAGTTACACGAGCCTGGGATAAGGCTTTGTAAAGTTACTTAAAGATCAGCTAATTTAATGTTCTTTTCTTTAAAAATTGTAAAAAGGAGTTTTCTTGAAGCAGGTTCTTTATTTGAAAATATTAAAGGCAGCAAAACATTGTAGTAAACTAATATTTCACCTATTTATGCTCTGAAGAGGAGGGCATCTTGAAGCTTGGCTGTTCTCCCTAAAGATTCCCAGCAGCCAAAATGTTTTGAGGACCACAGTTACCTTTTGAACAGAGACAAAAGCAGTCTCCTTCTGACTTTGAGTCTACAGAACCTAGGAGTTATCATTGATTCTCAGGAAAACATGTAACCAAAAAGACCCAATTACAAGGTATATAATATTGTGTGTAGGATCAGCCCCATGTGCTCGTCTGCACTCTGGACCTCTCCAGTGATTCCTCTGTCCCTGCCTGTCAACAGTCATACAAAAAGAGGATAAGAAGTTGATCCTGACAATTTTGGTCAGGCACAGCATGATCTGGTGGACCAGGCAGAGTCACTTGGCTCAGGGACAATCCTATATTTGGAATAATACAGTACAGTTTTTCGCAGATGCTAATTTGATCAGCTGGGGAACTTCCCTATGAGAACAGCCAGCCCATGGTTTCTGGACAAAGGAAGAAAAGCAACTGAATGTCAATGTCTTGGAACTCAGGGCTATCAAGATGACACTTCTACACTTACACTCAACAATCTGCAACCAGCACATTCTCGTCAGGACTGACAGCATTTCAGCTAAGGCCCATATCAACAAACGGGTGATCCAGGTCATTCCCCCTACATTGGGAAGTAAGGATTCTATTAAGGGCAGAAATGCATCTACAATCAATTTCTATAGAACACATTCAGGGATCACTCAACATGCAATTAGACTGGCTGAAAAGGTAAATCATGGTTGAGAACAAGTGGTCCTTCAAAAGGGAGACTAGCTGATCACAACAGATTTGGAATTCCAAGGGTGGATTTGTCACGTCAGCCTCCAGTCATCTCATACCACAATTTTTAATAGGTATCGTCACCCAGGGGAAAAACTAGTGGATGCACTATGCTTCCCATGGCCACAGGGTCCACCTCTACCAGTTATGTCAAAGGCACATAAGAAGGTATACCAAAAATAGGCTCTGGTTATCTTTGTTGTCCTGTACTGGTGTCGCAGACCCTGGTTCCCATCTCTGGTGGAACTTTCAGTGCAATGGTCTTGATGTAATCCTATGAAGTCAGGACATGTTACGACAAGGTCTGGCCTGGCACCCAGAGCCAGAGGTTCCATCTGACCACATGGCTCTTTAAAAAAAGGGTTGTTGGAACACAATTATGCCCCAGAGGTGACTGAAACCATCATGGCCTCTAGGAAGCTGTCCATCCAATTCATACACAACTTTTGCAAGATAATGTCAGTACAAGCAGGTTGACTCATTAATGTGTGGTTGGGACAGATACTAGCCTGCCTTCAAGATTGGGTCTTCCAAAAATTGAAGGCATCCACACTACTTTATCAGGTGGCGTATATAACGACCATAATTCCACAGGTAGCAGGGGTTCCGTTAATTAAACATCCTCACATGATCTTGTTCTTCAAAGGAATGGCACAGACTGACACCCCCACCCCGATCATCCATTGTTTTCCCATCTGGAGACTCTATGTGGTGCATCTGTGCTAACCGATGTGCTAACCTTTCGAACCGCTAAGATATGGTGCAATTAAGTAGCTCCACACGAAGATTTTCTTGATGGTGGTAACTTCATCCTGAAGGGTTTCAGAGCTGGGAACTCTTTCAGCTAGGAAAGGTCTCTGTGTTTTCCACAATGATAAGGGGGTACTTTAATTGGACCCTACTTTCATGCCCAAAGTTTCCAAGATTCCATTTTATCATAGAGTTGGTAGACTGCATAGAAGACTGCCTAGACCAACTGTTTATCTTTTCAGTCTGCAAAACTACATCTTTTTCAACTTTTGACCTTTCCCCCTCTTTTGATGAAAGTAAGCAAGAGGAAAATGTCTAACCTGTGTTTGCAGCGATTGTTCCCTAGATATAATCAGGACAGTTTAATCAAGTATTTGTGCAACAGGCTTGAGGGAAAGCCATAAAGACTGTAGTTACAGCTTAGTATGACCTAGGGATAAATTCCTTCTTGATTTTGTATGTGGTGTGAAGCAGAACTCATCCATAACATTGAGTTAGCTATCAATTCTGTGACATGCAGTATCTGTCCAAAATTTGTTTGTCATACTTCTAAATCAGAATGTGGTAGTCGAACTGCTTTTTCTATACCTCTTTCTTGTTAAGATCTTCTGAGCAAGGCATTTACATTTTATGATAATTTTGGAAATAGTTTTTCTGAAAAAGATCATACGTGGCCATGAAATTTCAAATCTGCTAACATTATACATTTTAGTAGGGTTTATTTGAAGCTTTTTGGAAATGTCAATATTGACTTGTAAACTATTTTGGGTTAAGTAATTTGTAGGAATATGAAATGGACCCTTGTGAGGAAGTCAGAAAATACATTATGTCATTTTTTATCTCCTTTGCATCCCGCTTAATGTGCATCTGTTTAATCTAGCTCTTTTATTTCTTCACCTAACTCAGAATTGGTTTTCTTAAACTTTTACTAAGGAGGAATGCCAGTAGACTGCCAGCCAGTAGAATTGTGTTTTTAGTTAGTTTACTTTTATACTTTTATCCTGATAATGAAACAAAACCATCTCTTGGTGTTTTGTGCTGTTCTGCTTGCAGCAGTCACTGTCTGCGTAGCAGCCAGCCTACAACATTCCTGGGACCTTCTGATGTGATCTAATGTTTGGTTTGGCAACCTAAGAATGCAACTCTGAGCATTCTTTTCCTAGGAGTCTACCCCAATGTGTACAGTGGGACTGACTTAAGTAAATATGCATTGGTTTTGCCTATAAACCTAATATCTGCCTTCTTTTTAGCTTCTTCCTTCTATCTTAAAGTACGTACAGCTTTTGGGAGAAGTAGCTTCAGCAATTACTGAATTTCCTCACCCTTCTAAAATATTTCTCTTTTATAGTTTTTATAAAACTGTAATATACACAGTTTTATATAATCAAGTTGCTTGGTAATAATGGTTATTTTAATCACCTTTCTCCTAGCCCATCTCCTCAAGAAGATGGACAGATAATGTTTGATGTGGAAATGCATACAAGTAAAGACAATAGTTCTCAGGTATGTTATTTTTATTTATTTAAAAGAATTCTGTTTCAGTTAAAGATATTTGAATCTGTCCTAAATGTGAGAGTGATTGAAGTAAACGGCTGAACGGTCTTATCTGCAGAGAGCTGAAATAAGTGGTAAGCTTTTGTTTTAGTAGGTTAGCATAGTCCAGTTTAAAGGTTCTTCTACCTGTGTCCATTTGATCTTGAAAATGAAGGGTTGTGCATTTTAGAGCTTCTGAATGAATGAAGAGTCATTTTGAGTTGTATGTTTCTTTTTGAGAGATCCTTGTGCTCACATGAACTGGTCATCTAAAAAAAAACTCACGAGTTGCCCTTTATAAGTGATGTTCATGCTGTTACCTTGTCAGTAGCTGCTTTAAATATTTTCATGCTTATGGTAGGGGGGAAATGCTGATGTTTTAGTACTAGCACATTACATTAGAAACTTTGGAGGAAACGAGAGATGTCTTTGTTTTTAAAGTGGTAATGCAAGGCCTTAGGAGCCCTGAGGTGCAAAGTGATAAGCTGCAGTACTGCAGTCAAAGCTCTGCTGACGACCTGAGTTTGATCCCGATGGAAGTCAGTTTTAGGAGCTGACTCGAGGTTGATCTCAGGGGCCAAGTGACTGCCTGCAGCAGCATGTCCCTAGAGGCTTCCCGGCAGCGTGGGGAGACCTGAAAATTGAAAAAGCCTTTCCATCACTGAGGAGACTTAATAGACTTATGCCACCTTTTTGGTGGCATCAGTCTAAAGCCCCAGCCATGGGTGTAACAGGGCTAATGGCCAGGAGAAAACTAATGTCGGTTCTGCCCCCATCCTGTCCCCTGTACCCGGTGGCGGCAAGGGTGTGGCCACACATTGGCCGAATCGACCCTCCTCCAGGCCAGGTGCCCTGGGGAGGGCAAATCACCAGCACCTCTTCCACAGGGCGATTCGCCCCCACCCTCTTTGGATGGGCCTGTAAGCCTTCCATCTTTCAGAGGTTGGGACCACCTCCAACCCT
This sequence comes from Sphaerodactylus townsendi, assembly GCF_021028975.2. Taxonomy (NCBI): domain Eukaryota; kingdom Metazoa; phylum Chordata; class Lepidosauria; order Squamata; family Sphaerodactylidae; genus Sphaerodactylus; species Sphaerodactylus townsendi. The sequence continues at coordinate 3,142,197 of NC_059436.1, forward strand.
ATCCGTCAATCCAAGACTTAAGGGTCTGTGATGCCTTCTTTCAGGAACAAGCCTCTACAGAGATTTGGCTGGTGGGAACCTAGGGCAGTCCTTTTTTGTTCTGTTTCTCTGTAATTTTGGGTTTCCTTCTCTCAGGACTTGAGAACTATTACTTCCCTTAAGACCTTCTGTAAAAGTTTTGAAACCTGTCTTTCCTCAAGGGCCTTTGATTTAGACTAGTCAATACAAAATAATGCAGTAAGGTAACAACAGGGTAAAGCAAGTATTTGAAGCTGGAATGTATGTGTTTAAATTAATCATGTAAGGTTGCTCTGAAAATTAGTGTTCAGCTTTTAAAGTATTTTACTTTTAGTGTAATGAATTGGGGGGTTGGGCTTTTGGGGGGGATTTTCAAATGGTTACACCAGCTTAGTTTGATTACATTTTTTAGTGATCATGCCTGTTTATAAATATTTCAGTGTGTTTAAGTGATGCTTCTGTTAATCCTTGACATTTAGACACAGGTTGACCTCAGTAAGCCATGTAGATACACTCGCATCGCTTTCAAATAGATGATAAAATAATTGATGACAGTGGAGTATATTCATTTTGTTTCCCTTTCCTATCCTTGACATTTACATCAGTAGCAAAAGTGTGTCAGAACTGTCATCATTCTTTGCTTATCTGCCTGTCAACGTAACTACAAGAAGGAATAGGACAAATGTTACAGATTGTGTCTCCTGTATATTTTTAGTCTGAAGAGGAAGCTGTAGAAGGAGAAAAGGAGGTGGAAGTCTTGAAGAAAAGTGCTGACTGGGTATCTGACTGGTCAAGTCGTCCTGAAAACATTCCTCCCAAGTGAGTTGAAATTTGTTCTAATCAATATGCCTTCTCTTATAAGGATTTATATTAGATCATCAAACATACTTTTTGAAAAAGTATTGTTATAAAATGCACTTTTAAGACATGAGTTTTCTTTTTTAGGAAAACATCCTAAATAAGATCTATCTCATAATTGTAGGTGTTTGATAAAAGCTGATTGCAAGCAACCCTTCTTTTCCATTCTTCAGTCCTATGTATGGGCATCCACTTTCTTATTTGTCTTTTTTAGATTTACATTCATGATTCATTTACAGATACTTTTACAAATCCATGAAACTTGGTCCATGAGTCTTAACAGTCTGAGTTACATGGTGGAAATGCTCCTTATAGAATTGCAGCAGAACCCATTCTTTCTCTCTGTGCTGTCTGCAGGACAGCCACTGCTCTGTCTGAAACACTGCATTGTAGAAAGGCAGTTTTTTTTAGCAGAAGCCTTCCCTCACAGCCCACTTATCCAACTACAGTGCTCCTGGTAAGTGACATCTCACCCAGTGATAGGATCCAGAGAGCACCTGGCATGAGTTTCGTCTGAGAAAGGAGGGAGACCTTATTTTCTTCAAAACTGCAGCCTGCTGTGACCCAGTCCATTCTATTCCTGAAGTTGTCTCAATCTCATGAGGCTTGCAAGAGGTCACCGGGTTCAAGGTATTAGGGATCTCAGTGAAAAGAGTTGGGAGGATAGTGCCATTGAAAAAGTGAAATTTCTCTGGATCTCATATGTGATCTGAGATGAGTGAGGCAGGGCGGGTGGCCTATGTTTGGGGGGAGATTCCTGGCTGTGTAGGAGCATGCACGGCAAGGAATTTTTTGTTCAGTGATAATATGGAATTAGTAGAAAACCGTGATGCTTGACTTGTTGTGAGCCTTTTTGCAGGGCAGTACTTGGGAAAGCATGTTTTAGCCAGACATACAGGATTTATTGTGGTTTGCCTACTTAACATTGAACATATAATGTATAAACTTTTATCTCCAAGGAGCTTAGAGTGCTAAAATACCACTGGTTTGCTGAGAGGAGCCAGATGAATAGTTTTGTTTTGAAAAGCAGCGTTCTCTTCTCAGACCTGCCTATCTTATCAGCTACAGCTGCATTGACATTTAAATGAATGGTCTTTCACTAATGCTCCACTTGCTTCCTAACCCTTAGCTTTTGGGGTGATTTTAATTATCTGAATTCAGTATCTTTTGAGTTGCCATCCATTTTGTTTTGTTCAGGGAGTTTCACTTCAGACATCCTAAACGAGCAGTATCTTTAAGTATGCGGAAGAGTGGAGCCATGAAGAAAGGTGGCATTTTCTCAGCTGAGTTCCTAAAGGTTTTCATACCATCTCTGTTCATATCTCATGTTTTGGCTTTGGGACTAGGGTAAGTACCAGTACAAATATCAGTGGTTGGGTGAATGGGGATATTTCAACAGATCTTTGTGAATTAGGGAGTAAAAATCCCTTTTAATGTTTCCATGAAAAATCCAGTCAACTGTGTTGAAGGTTTGGTGAAACAATGTAATCGTGCAAGGCAGTGCTATAATTTCATACATAGTGTTCAAATTCCAGAGTAAACACCTGGAATGATGATACCACCTAGACCGCCTGAAGGAAGGGTGAGATAAGATCAATAAAATTAGTGAAGTATAATGAAATCAAACCAGAATGGGGGGGGGGGGAGAACTGTCGCTGATATGTTTTCAGAACATGCTGTTGCTCAGCAGTATTATTCATCTCTTAATTAAAACTGTGTGTAAACAAAATCTCAGGCATACATTGCTGATAATTAAGCAACTTGCAGACAATCTTGTGACCAGCTGGCTATCACTGCACCTTTGGGGATAATTTGACTCCTTTGAGTTGCTTTGAAAATCAGTGGTGTAATTGTACATTTTGTCTTAATAAAATTCTGAGTCTGATTATCTTTTATATATATATATCATGAATGGTGCTAATAAGGCCTTTGCATACTATCAGAAACCATGAACTGTGGACGTCAGTGGAACTTGGTTCAGACTATAGTTCCGCACTATGTAAATAAGCTGTGGTTTGTTTGCATAATCCCCCACAACCTTTCACACAAGAGTTGTAATTAGTTGTAATCACATTTTGCTGTCATAATTGGCAAACCATGGTTTGGCCTTGCCCAGTTTACCAGGACTTAAAATTAAGAACTATCTGTGTTGGAAATGCTGATTTGTGGGTCAAGGATAAACTACTTTTATAGGTTAGTTATAATGGTAAATTGGTTTGCTGCAGGTGACTAATTATATTAGTCTAATGGTTAAGAATAGCAGACTGTAATCTGGAGAACCAGGATCGAATTCCCACTCTTCCACATGAACTGTTGGGTGACCTTGAGCCAGTCACACTTCTCTCAAAACTCAGTCCACAGCGAGGCAGGCAGTGGCAAAGCACCTCTGAATGTCTCTTGTCTTGAAAGCCCTTATGGATCACCATAAGTCTTGATTTGATGGGGTGCACGCGCCGACCTGTGAGGAGAGAACTGATTGTTCAATTGAGTACTTGGCTTGTTCTAATAATGCCAGGTCATGGCATTGTGTCTGAACCATTCCCAAATACATTCTTTCTCATTGTTTGCTCTGTGTTCAGAGATGGGTTCCTAGTAGTTATACTGTTAACATGCTTTGTGTTTCTATGCTATTAACACGCTTTGTGTTTCTTTTCAGCATCTACATTGGAAAACGGCTGACTGCACCTTCAGCTAGCACATATTGAAAGAAGCAGTGCACAAACCCTGGAGATCCTTGTGATATGTGAAGGTGTTGATGTCACACTAGTACATTTGAACTTGACAATTTTGAGCATGACCCTTCCTAGCCTCCACCTTGTCTTTACATATCCAGGTTCCAGTAACTCTTGGAATTCAGTATTGTATCAGAACTCTGTGGGGGGTATTTCACTAGTTTCCCCTCTCCCTTTTCCCAGCCCATTCCCCCACCCTGCAAGACACATCAGAATTGCCTAACAGAGTTTACAAATGCCTATACGTTGCAAGGGCTTCTTTCAGTGCAAAATGCCACCAGCAAATTATAATTTTATCAATGAAAGCTGTTGTCTCTTTACTGCAGCAAGGAGTAATCTGCACAGTGTATGAGTGAACTGTTTATAATAATCTTCTCTTTAAAAAAAACATTAAAAATTAACTGAAGTTGGTTTTAAAACAAAGTTATTGGTAGTTTTAAAATGTAGCTTATTCTAAAACTTTTGGCTAAATGCCAAAAAAATGCCTCCTTCAAACCTATGGAGGCAAAAACTGCATAAAAATCAAAGCAGAATAAACATGGATTCATCAGCAACTTTTAATACTGAATAATTGTCATTATCTTGTCTTTTCTATGAAGTAGTGAGTTTCTTTCAGGTTAAAAAAACCCCTTTCCAACATCTAGAGATTCTTTTAAAAAAGGATCACTTTCTTTGCATGTGAAGAAGCTTTTTATTATTCCTTAGAATTTTATTTAATGAACGTTTTCCTTTTAAAAGTAGTTTGACTTGAAGTATTTCTTGAAGTATTTAGGCTCCATGTAAAAGGAGATTCTGCTTACTATGGAACCACATACAATTTATGAAGAGATGGTTGTTTCAGCAGCTACTGAGGGATCATTCCTGGAAATAGTCTTATAGTTATGTAAAACAATTGTACAAAGCTCTGAAATGAGATTCATTATTGCCATTTTTCATGGTTCACTGTTGAATCTCCCTTGGAGATACCTTGAGATCCTAAGGTTCTTAGTGACATCTTGTATAGCTAGGTAGAAATTTCGCTAATGGGAACACTCAGCTTTGCCCCACCTTTCAGAGCCTTTTTTTTCCTCAGAATGTGATGGCTTTTGCTCCAAATTGCTTCAGAGCAAATGGAGATCCCTAAGTAGATTTGTACTGGATTTTGAAACATGTAGCGTATCTCTAAAGGATTAGAATGATGTTTTATATATAAATAATAGACTTTAATACTGCATATTTAGAGAACCATTATTAATATTAAAATTAGCACAATGCCATTGAACTAGAATGCATTAGACTTGCAGGTAAAAGGTGGCATTCCAGTGGAAACAAATAACTAATGTTTCTGTTTTAATCAGATATCTGAAAGCTGTGGGGGGAGAGGGCTTGACAGTGTAAGCATAGTGGCTAACGGCTAGTTGAAACAGGTAAAGTTTGTAAAACAGAAGTCATAAACAGGAAATCCATTTCAAAAGTTTATGGGTGTGTTTAATCTTTGATTATGGCAACACTTAAAAGTCTAGTAACATCTGGGTTTTCCACCTTCTGTTTGGAACAGTAGCCTTTGTATTGCTTGCAGCTATGTATTTATTTTCTGTGTGGTTATTGGAATGGTTTTGAGGTGATTTCAACACAGTGAGGATGTGTTTTTAAAAAAGAAAATCAAACTATAGCAAACCCAAGTGAAGCTAAGAGTCTGATTTCTTATTCAACACTATTGTACATCCTTTTGCAAAGAAAAAGTGGAATGTGGAAATGTATATGAAATTGGGAACATGGTTGTTAAAAAAATAAAACTTCACACCTTTCCAAATTACTTGATTGACCTGCAAAATGCTGTGTGAGAACACTAATGTATCTACCTGCTTACGACTATACCTTAATATTTCGGATGGCAGTGAGATTGCAATTACTGGAGGGGGAAATGCCATTGGCCTTTGAATACCTGATCACTGTTGAGCATGTTGTCATGAAATAATACAAAACAGTATTTTCTGAGAAATGACCGTAAGCTTGGAATGAAAGACCATGACTTTTTGTAATACTATGAAATGGACCAGGTTGTTATGTAAACTTGAGCAGGGCAATCTACTATAAAGCTTTGTTAAGATAAACCTTGTTAAATAGCTTTATACCTGTTTACAGTTTTGGGTGGAAATGCAAGCCTTGTTTCGATATGTTGAGAGGTGGAGAAACTGGCTTGAAATATTTGTACATAGGATCAAGCAATGCATAAACTCGCACATTAAGGAAAACAGCAGACTGAACTCGGGCGGGGGCAGGGGGAGGTAGTGGAATCCTTATTAACTTCTAAAAAGTGAAAACTGATACTCTGGATATCACTTTTTTTTCCAAAAAGAGACATTGCTGAAATTATTGGACTTAACTGAGCCAAAGTGATTATGCATTCTTCATATTTAGTTAGCACTTTGTAACATTATATACAGTTTACAGTACATGTATAAGTTGTAGCTATGAACATTTTGTGCCATTAAAGCTGTCACAAAAACTGGTTCTGCTGCCTTCTTATTGCCATTCACTTTACGGAGGATTTGCAGAAGAGCCCCTTCACATATTAAATTTTTGATGTGTCTAAAAATGTAAAAATTAGCTTATGTGACAAATATGTGAATACACCATATAGATACACCTCAGGGAGCAATCTCATACTGCTCCTTGTTTACTCTTAATGTTCACTGCTCCATAACGTATAAAACCCTGGTATTCTGGGTTAAAGGAATCTGAAATCCAACTTGCAGTAGAATACATTAAATTAAATATATTGCATATGCGGATTGAGTTGATACAATTTTTTAAAAAGCATCACTAAATAATGTTCTTAAAAATTCAGGCCGTTTCTGCACGGCCACGCTTGGGTGCGTTGGCATATAAGACGCCAATGCGCCCCCCCCCCCCCCGGACCATTCGCACGAACAGTCCTGGGAGGGGCGGGGAAGACGGCGCAGCGCTGTGCCGTCGCCCGAACGCCTTACCTTCCCTCCAACCTTCTGGCGTGTCGCCCAGGCCAGGGGATACGCCCCCCCGCCCTGCACGACAGGGAGTCGACAGGGAGCGTGACGGAGTCGCAGGGCAGGGGGGCGTGTCCCCAGGCCTGGGCGACGCACTGGAAGGTCAGAGGGAAGGGAAGGCGTTTGGGAAGGGGGGGGGTAATGGCGCCTTCCAGCTGCTGCCATTCGCACGGCAGCATTTGGAAGCTGCTGTTTCTGAAAACCTCGCCCAGGGAGCGAGGTTCAGAAACAGCGGCTTCGCACCACTCAGGGGTTGCGAGGCCGCACAACAGCGGCGCCCATGCGAACCCCTCCCCAGGGACGCTGTTTTTAGCATCCCTGGGTCGCTGTATTCCATCCGTGTGGAAACAGCCTTAGTTTCAAAGGATTCTGAGAAGACTTTGCATCTAAAGTGCAGTGACTTGCATAGCCATTTAAAAGTAGGCTGCTTTATCTGGATTTCAGAATGTTAATAAATCTTGAGTTTCACATTAATAAAATCAAAGTGAAAGATTCTTGCGTCCAAAGAAGACAATACTGTGAGGTTTCATTATCCTTCCAAGTTACTTAACTTCTGTGTGCCACCTGCTTTATACAGGGTTAGATAAATGTTGAGCAAACTCAATGTTGCCTGCTCTGAGGAGCAGCAATTATCTGTCACTTCAGATCTGCTGCCTGAGATTTTTAACTGGAGGTGCTGAGAATTAAATCTGAAATATTTTGTGTGCAAAGCCATGTGGTGAAAGTGTTTCAGCAGAATCTCGGAGATCCAGGTTCAGTTTCCTGCTCTGTCATGAACATCAATGTGGGATCTCAGGCTAGTTAATCTCAGCCTAACCTACTTCACAGGTGCCTTTGAGGATAAATCAGAGAAGGTGATAGAACCATGTTCACGGTCTGAGCTCCTTGGAGAGATGATGGAACAGAAATGTGCTCCATAAATCTGGTGCTCGGCTATATTGTTTGGATGAAGAAATTAATCATAACCCAACGTTGTATTTCTCAACAGTAGTTAATATGGCAGATGTCCTGGTCCTTTTAGAGGAGGTATATACAGAGCTATCTTGAGGCAGAAGAGGTGATTTCATATATGCTGGTCACATGGGGATCTCTGTATAAATGCAGGGTTGGGTTTATCATCATCTCATTCTGAAGGGTATCGGGCAGAGAGGTTGTTGCAAAGACCTGGATAGTGAGGGGACAATTTCATGAAGCATTGCATAGACCATATGCTCATTTAATTTTTAGAACAAACCCCAGGTTCAGCTGGTGAAGAATCGGTGAAAGACTCTAAAAGGCCAAGCTGCAGAGTGCTTTTCTTACATGTCCACAAGGTTCAATCTGTTCAGGGTGGCTTAAAAAAACAAACACTGAACTATTTTCTGGGCTATGATTCAGACTTCCATCAGTTTTAAGGGCATGGGAGGGGTGAGGAAACTATCATTTGAGAAGCAAACCAAGGCCTCCTTTGGACAGGCAAACGAGATGCTGATTCAATGTATGTACTAAGGTGGACAAAGGTCATGTTCACAAAAGACCGTGTCAACATGGCCTTCAGTTTTAAAAATATACCCCTGAAGAGATACCTAATTCAATTCATAGGCAATTAGAAACGGTTGAATGTGTTAAGTATTTTGAAGAAAAAGAGTATATGACAATCTGTAAATATTGAGTAGGGCTGCAAGAAGATTTTCTGGAGTGTAGTGGTTAAGAACAGGTGGACTCTAATCTGGAGAACCTCTATATGAACCCTGCTGAGCCAGTCACAGTTCTCACAGAACTCTCTCAACCCAAGCAAAGGAAGGAAATGGCAAATCAACTCAGAACGTCTCTTGCCTTGAAAACACAGAGTCCGCTGTCACTTGACAGCACACACACAATGGTTATATTGGCACACATGCAGATACATTAAAACAATATTAGAATGTTGTCATTTATTTGTTTACATTAAAAGGTTTTCCTATGCTGCTGGGTTTCAGAAATGTGTATACTGAGGGCTTGTTTTCATAAAGACTTTGGTATAATCAGATGTGATATACCCAACTGAGAAGCACTGGGTGTTATAAGAGGGGCAAACAACCACAGTGTAAATAGCCACTGGTGAGTAATGATTATGTGATCTGACCCCAAGCACTTTAAGCATGTTTTCCTGTAATCTGCAGATGAGTCTCCTTAAGTGGTTAGACAGAATCCCATTGTTCTGATAAGTGAGGATTTTTTGTATGGGGGGGAGGCTTAATCCTCTAATGAAAGGTTTCTCAGAACGCAAAGCATCAACTCCAATATTTCTTCCATGGTCTGTGATTTTGCTTAGAGCTTTAACAGCACAATCCCATGCAAACACTCCAACCCAAGCCCATTGAAATGAATGGACTTAGACTGGGGGAACTCACTTTAGGATTGCACTGTGAGTATAGCCCAAGACCAATGGCATTGCCAACCACTGTCAGAGGGCAGGAAGAGCAGAGTGAACAGCTTTGGTGTTTCTCTTCGGAACTGCCACCATCTTTTTAAAAAATCCCTTTTAAATTCTTTGCATATGCATTTTTAGTATGGTTTATCCTGTACCCTGTTGCGTGCATGATCTGTATGTTCCAGCTCAATCCCCTTTCATGTTAAAAATACCAATACAGATGTAAATTCATGTACAAATAGAAGCAAATTTATAATGAGTCAGACCTTTGGTCTAGGTCAGTAATGTGTGTTATGCACAGCTGCAGCTCTTCAGGAATTATTAGAAAATCTCAGGAAGCAGGAAAGAGCTTCCCCTAACACCAGATGTCAGACGTTAAAACTGTGTTCTTCCTCCAAACCACAGTCCCACATCAGTCAAGGCAGAGCCAATCTCAATCTGCGGTTGATTTATTACATACGCATCCTGCCTGTCTTTCACCAAGGAATGCACAACAGCGTACATGGGGTTTCAGGAAGTCTGGCTCTGACTAGACCTGGACCTGCTTAGCTTCATCATGGTTGCTATATCATGTGCCTCCCAACCATGCCCTGAAGCTCAAATAAATTATAGTTCGTAACTAAAGGAGCTGAGATGGCAATTCAGAGTTTATCACCCAGAGCACATTTTCTAGATTTGTCAAAACTGGCTTTCCCTGTTCCAATGGGTCAGATGAACAGGAAATGCCTGCCATTCTCTTTAGTTAATTTCATACAATTTGGTAGGTTTGGCAAATGCACAGGTGCTGCATTTCTTGAGCACAATGGTATATATATTTTACAGCATAGGTGTCAAACTCGCGGCCTGCCATATGTTATGGACTACAGTTCCCATCATCCCCCGTGAGCATCATACTGGCAGGGGGTGATGGGAACTGTAGTCCATAACATCTGGAGGGCCGAAAGTTTGACACCTGTGTTTTACATGAATGACTTTCCAAAGAGTGTGTTCCCTGGCATTTACCTGGAAAGGTTGAGGCTTTTAAAGAAATAATATACAATAGCTGAGTAGGAAGAGGACCATTTGATGCAGTATTTCTGTTGTGGGCGTGTCAAATGCAAGGGGCCTGACCTAATTGGCTGGGTTTCGTGTAGTCTGACGTGTGATATCACTTAGCTCTTGCTTATTCACCAGATTTGTTTTCAAGCCCTTATGGCTCCATATTGAAACAGGGGGGAAAGGGTTGTGTACTGAAAGAGTGCCAGAGACACATTATAACTGAGGACAGGATCACTTATGAGCAGCAGGAATGAAATTACAAATGTATGCCTGAGATTGACAACTGGAAATTATGTACCACTGCCTTGTTGGACAGCACCGGTGTTTCCCACAAGCTTTGCTGACAAAGATGTGGAGTTCTGCTGTTATAACAGATTACAACTGCCTTACTTAAACCCAGTGTCTCTGGATTAGATCCAGACTAAATTCTCCTTTTAACAGGGGAGATTAATTGCCATCAATTCCCGCTTCCTGTTTCAGGAATTTGACCCTTGTGCCATTCGGTGCCCTTTTTCCTTCAGGAGCAGTGTATCAAGAAGAACAATGGGCTGCCTGCAACAGGAGACAGAAGTAATGGAATTTCTTTTCTGAGGTGAAACTGTTTTCTGTTAGTGGAAATTGTAGTCTGGATCCAACCCTATCTCTGCGTTCCACCTCATCCAGCAGGATCAGTGGATACAAGGCTGTATCCAAACCATGAAATTTGATCCAAAGGTACCCTTCTGCTCAAACGAAGAGTCTGTGTGGACATGCAAGTCCTTCCACGAACACATAGCTCCTTTGGATTCAGCTCTATGCTTTACATCCAGCCCCGTGTTCTTAGAGAAAGTGTATAAAATACTGTTTTCTAAGAATGCTGTCTGTTTACATTGTACACTTTCTCTGATGAGACTTCAGGTAAAATGTATACTTTCCATGCAAGTATGGTAGGTAGAGGGGCAAATGGCTGGCTAAAGTCACTCAGTGAATTTCATAGACAGGGATCTGGGCTCTGAGCTAGGTTTCCACAGGCCAAGTCCAGTGTTTTATCTACTCAAATGTCATCTCAAATGTCTCAAAAAACAATAAATGACACAATCACCCCGAGAACTTTATGACAGAGTGAGGATTTCAATCCAGGTTTCAGGCCAACTAACCACTATGCCATGCAGGGATATATTTACAGAAAATGGTTACTGAGGAAAACTCTGCCCCCCCCACCACTTCTTGTGATCTGGATGTTATGCCTCTATTAATGCACCCCAAGATGGCATAAGCCTTTTAAAATCTCATTTTTAATCATATTGACTGCTCATATTTAACTTACCGTCCATCTGAGGCCCTTGATTTTGCTCGCAGGAGTGTATCCTCCATCCAGAGAGAAAGGGGTGAAGAGAGAGAAATGGAACAGGAGGGAAAGGAAAGAAGAGAAAAATGGGAAAGGGGGAGAACTGGGGAAGAAAGAGAAAGTGAGGTGATTATTCCTCCCACCCCCTTGCTGCCACCAACACAAAGTCTGTAATTGTTTTTTCCCTGGCCTTGTCCTCACCCACAGTCTCCTCCCAGCCATTGCTCACCTAGAAATAAGTTAATATTAATTTTAAAGTAACCAGAGGCTTTTTTCAGTGGCGCTGCTTCAGGGGAGGGGGGCATGGACCACTTTTTCTCCCCACTCCCTACTGCTGCCATCCCCTTCTACTCAAAGGTCTGTGGTTGATTCAAAATTAAACTTAATTTCCTTCCAGGCAAGCAGCAGCTGTGAGGACAGTAAAGGTGGGGACAGGCCCGGAAAGAGCACCTGTCCCTGCTCCCAGTCTCCTCCCAGCTACAAGTCAATTAAACTAATTTTAAAACAACCAGAGGCTTTTTTTGCTGCTGGGGGGGGGGAAACTGGTGCCCAGGGCAAGCGCCCTCCCTTGCCCTGCCCTCATTACACCCTTGATGTCATGTTGACTCTGTTTTGGATAAAACAGTGTTGAGTGCTTTTAGGTTAAGAAACTGTTTTTCCTTTCAGTTTTGAAGCAAATGACAATTCAAGCAGAGAACTAGTTGCACAGCAGTCTTGTGCCTCCTTTACATGCCATTATCAGATTGGGCGAGGACAAATAAGGAAAGGGAAGTAACAGGATGTTGCTAGAGAGTAAATGCATGACTTTCCTTGATTTTTCAGTGTGATGTGCCCTAAGGCCATTCATTTAAATGGAAACCCAATGAGGTATAGGTTACCCACGAAGGTGCTTTCTACTAAGTCAAACAGTAGGACTATCAAGATCTATTCAAACTGGCCGCAGTTCTCCAGGGTCTCTTTCTGGCTATTCTTTTAACAGAAGATGCCAGGGCCTGATCCTAAAATCCTCTCCATACAAAGTAGGTGCTTCATCCCTGAGTGCAAAGTCCCATCCGGAGGAGAAGGAGAAGGAGAAGGAGAAGGAGAAGGAGAAGGAGAAGGAGAAGGAGGAGGAGGAGGAGGAGGAGGAGGAGGAGGAGGAGGAGTTTGGATTTATATCCCCCCTTTCTCTCCTGCAGGAGACTCAAAGGGGCTTACAATCTCCTTGACCTTCACCCCTCACAACAAACACCCTGTGAGGTAGGTGAGGCTGTGGAGCTGTGGAGCTTGTCCAAAAAGCCAGAAATCCTGGAACAGTTGTGATCTCTTGTGGATCTGGCAAACAGTCTACATAAGTATGTTCTGAAAACATGACCTGGGTGGAGTGCTGCATTTCCATGGTGCTCTCTAAACTGAAAAAGCCTATTTGTGATGTAACGAAGGTTGGGGCTGGGAGTGAAAAAGCCAGAAACTGCCAAGGCATGCACAATCCTAGGAATGTATGCAATGCAACTCACTGAAGTGGAGACTTCCTGTCCCCAGTTGCTCTTTCCAGTTCTTTTCTAGTTTGGTATTTTTCTCAATGTAGTTTTAAAGGTTGCTTTTCCATGGACGCACACTTGAAAAACAGCCTGATTACGGTACATTTAGTTGTGGGACTTTCTTCCTGATAAATATGGATAGGATCAGGCTGTCAGTGATTTCAATGAGTTCTGGTGATAAATTATTTTCATATTAGCTTTGGCTACTATGCACCTAATTAGGTACCTTAGATGGAATTTGTGTCTTACATGGAAGGAGGAGAAGTTTTCAGGAAACCAAATCATCTCTCTCTTCCTGATGGGGAGAGCGGTTCTTTCTTTGCTGCTTTGGCAAATGATCGGGTGAAGAACATAAGGCAGTTCTGCAGCAAGGGTAGCTACAGCATTCTTGAGGGATGGTAATTATTGGCAGCATCCTTTGACCTCCTGCAGAGAGCGATGAAAATATGATTGGCAGGTCACACATACCGTAACTAATATTTAATGTAGAGAGGCAGGGAGCCCAAAACCATAATGATGGTCCCTGGAGGACCCACTGAGAGGTTAGAAGGCTGAACTGACAGAATAATTCATGCTTCTAAAGGTGTCCTCTTTTAAGGCTGTGGGTTAGTTGTACTGGCCTGCAGTTTGGAGTGAGCATCAGCATCCCTTTCCAGAGATCAAGTCTGCAACCCAAGGATACAAAGCCCCACCTATGTGCACCAAACAGTGCCAGCCGAGGACTGGTGGTTCTCCAGCCAAGTGCCTAAGATGCTGGAACAGAGAAGGGGGGAAAAACGGCCTTGAAGGAATCCAAACCCAGTGGTCCTTGCTGAGTTACAAGCCAGAGCTGCAGGGGCTTCTCAGCTGTAGCACCAGTGGAAGTTGGCTCACCCATTGCTGCCCCCTGCAAAATGGCAGCATGGGTGGGAGAAGTGGGGAAATGATATTTATCTATTGTTTACATTTGTATCTTTATTGTTTACATTTGTATTGTTTACATATGTATTGTCTACATTTGTATCTCCAAAGACTCAAGGTGGCTCACAACAAGCATACATAATACACATAATAGACATATAAAACATTTTAAAACATCATAAATATCATAGTTTACAAACAACAATTATAAAACTGATGACATAACAACGAAGCCTAATGAGGTAGCACAGGAAGAAATGATATTGATCCTCATCTTCCCCAAAGACTGAATCTTGGCTCTGCTGGCTTCTGGCTGGCCCAGCAGGAAATTTCCCTCTAAGTTAAATGGCAAATCTGCCCCTGGGCAATGCTACTGGGTCCAACTGGGTGGGAGACGGCAGTGGCTTGATGACATCATCACTTTTCAGACCTGTGTAGGCACCAACTGAATCCCAGGCAAGCTGAGTCCCGGGCAATCATTGTCAGCTTGATGTGTCTGGTTGAGTCCAGCTGTTATCTTTTCTGTGCTCTCCATTGATTATCAGCATCTCACTTTTTTTGCTGTCAAGTCACAGCTGGCTTATGGTTACACTGTAGGGTTTTCAAGCCAAGAGCCATTCAGAGATGGTTTGCCATTCCCTGCTTCAGTGTCACGACTCTGGTATTCCTTGGAGGTTTCCCATTCAAACACCAGCCCAAGTCAACCCTGCTTAGTTTCTGAGATCTGGTGCAATTAGGGTAGTCTGGGGCTATCCAGGTCAGAGCTCTTCTCCAGTGGACAGAACCTTTTTTAACCTATGCCAGTGATGGCGAACCTTTTCGAGACCAAGTGCCCAAATTGCAACCCAAAACCCACTTATTTATCGCAAAATGCCAACACTGTGATTTAACCTGAATACTGAGGTTTTAGTTTAGAAAAAAATGGTTGGCTCTGAGGCGTGCGTTACTCGGGAGTAAGCTTGGTGGTAGTCAGCAGTGGTGTAACTAGGCAAACTGGAGCCCTGGGCAAAACCTGAGTTTGATCCCCCCCCCCCCAGGCTCATGCCCAATGCAACGCGTACCCCCCCTTGTAGCTACGCCCAGTGGCGTATCTAGGCAAACTGGAGTTTGACGCCACCCTCCCCCACTGTGACCAAACAATGATTTTTTACACCAGGTTGTTTCAAAGTCACGATCACATTATAGAACATGCCCCAACTCACAAATCTGAGCACAGCAATAAGCCATGCCACACAGCAGAAATAATTTTTTGAAAACATTTTCAAAATGCTTTCAAAATGTTTTATTACTGCTATGAAAACATTTTATGGTGTTGTATCCAGTACCCCCAATTGGGGGAAACAGCATAACTTTCAATGTTTCAAAGGAGAATCTGGGCTCCCTAGTTTAAACAAGTGATGCTGGAATCCACCCCCAAACAGCATCATTTTCAATGGTGTTTAAATTAGGGAGCCCAGATTCTCCTTTTAAATCTACCTTAAAGGGAGAATCTGGGGTTCCCAGTTTAAACAACATTGGAAGTGATGCTATTTTGGGGTTGATTCTCCCTCACCCTAAAGCAGCATCACTTGCAATGTTTAAACTGGGGACCTCAGATTCTCCCTTTAAATCCATGTCAAAGGCGGGGGGATTTAAAAGGAAAATCTGGGGAAATTTGGGAGGTGCCTGCTGGCAGGGGTGCAATTGTTAAGCTAGCAGCACCAAACTTTCAGGGTATCTTTAGGAGACTCCCCTAATGATACCACCCAGGTTTGGTGAAGTTTGGTTCAGGGGGTCCAAAGTTATGAACTCTCAAAGGTATAGCCCCCATCTTCTGTTAGCTCCCATTGGAAACAATGGATGATGGGGCACCCTCTTTGGGAGTCCATAGCTTTGAACCCCCTGGACCAAACTTCACAAAGCCTGGGTGGTATCAGTAAAACATTCTCCTGATGATACCTCCCAGGTTTGGTGAAGTTTGGTTCAGGGGGTCCAAAGTTATCGACCCTCAAAGGTGTAGCCTCATCTCCTATTAGCTCCCATTGGAAACAATGGGAGATGGGGCACCCCCTTTGGGAGTCCATAACTTTGGACTCCCTGAACCAAACCTCACCTGAACCAAACCTCCCTGAACCAAACCTGGGTGATAGCATCAGGAGAGTCTCCCAAAACATCCCTGAAATTTTGGTGCTGCTAGTCTAAAAGCTGCGCCCTCTGTAGGCCAAAAATGGAAAAACACTGAAAATACAAAAAATCCCACAAACTGCGCCCCCCACAGGGCTGCGCCCAGGGCAACTGCCCACTTTGCCCAATGGGAGGAACGCCTCTGGTAGTCAGTGGCTTTGCTTTGAAGCAACCGTGCAACTCTTCAAACGGTTGAATCACAACCCTAGGAGGATTTACTCAGAAGCAAGCCCCATTGCCAGCAACCGAGCTTACTCCCATGTAAAGGATCATGCTTTAGTTCTTCGCATGAAAATCAGTGGGGTTTAACAGCGCTTAATAGGGTTACCTACACTGCTTCCCCAAAACTAGGTCTTAGGTTTAATGCTAATAACCGAGCCCAGCGGCCCAGGCCAGCCTAGATGTGTGGGGGGGGGGGGGGGCGACTCTGTTTGCACGTGCCCACAGAAAGGGCTCTGTGTGCCACCTCTGGCACCCGTGTCATAGGTTTGCCACCACTGACCTATACTCTGGCCACAAGGATTGCCACTTTCTGCTATAATCCTTAGCACATATCTACATCACATCTCCCCATACCTGATGTGTCTCATTTACACAGATGTAAATTCTATGAGCAGTCTATGCTAATGGTTCTTTCAAAGGGAGGATTGCTTGAAGCCTCTGCCTTTGCATTCCAGTTTTTGAGTTATTGTGGGCTTGAGACCAAGCCAAAGGGCAGAGGCTAGGTCTGTAGTATCATAGGGGAGGACCATATCCCAAACCAACTGTAGAATGGACAAGATGCAGGACAGACTAGAGACAACGATCAGAGACGCAATGCAAGCTGGATTTGGCAAGAGACGTGTTCTTCAAAGGTGAGAGGAGGTCAGGCAGAAGTCTCTGGACAGAGCAAAGTTACACGTACTGACAGCAGGCTGAAGATTCAGGCAGTGACTAAGCTGCATTTAGGGAGTATGCCTACAATGAAGCATTAGTCAGGCAAAATAAGTACACAGTAAGTCAGTAAATCTTGACCTACATAATTCACTAATGTCATCACGACGAGTCCCCAACCAATGGGTGTGCAGAACTGTCCTGCATGCCCGTTGGTTGGTTGGAAATTTATTCACGTGCTGAAGTGGAGCTTTGCCACTCACTGCTCCACTGGACCCACCCCCCAGCATCCCAGTTTTCCCCACCCCCAAAAAACAAGCTGACCTACAGGGCAGCAGTGCCTTGCCACCTGCTGCTCCACTGAGCCTGGTCCCAGCGTCCCTGTTCCCCCCTGCCCTCATCCCCCACCCAACCTTTGCTGCTAATAAATAAATAAAAGGTTTCAGATTGCACAGGAAGTATTTATATAGCCAGCAGGGGTCAGCAAGGGCCAATAATCTATCTCAAAGGTGGAGCCATGCAAAACGGTCACATTGCTGTGTCAGAATCATCTGTTGGAGCTTAGGCTCTGCCAAGAGATTTCTAGTTCAAGTCCTAGCAGGGGTAAGTAAACATCACAAAATAGGAGAGCTTTCATATGAAGCAGAAAAACATAATATATCAGAGAGCTGATGTAGTCTGAAACCAAGGAGGGTGTTAATTAGTAGTAAGGACATGACTTTGGGTTGGCAGAAAAACAATACACTAGGGCTGTTATCCAATTAGAGAAATCATAATTCATTATCTGTATAATTTTTATTTCCTCTATTATACCTATATGAATTTTCATATGAGGAAAAAAATAGTTCTACAGAAAAATGCATACTATATTTATAGATGATGCATACAGTATACTAGGAATGGCCTTGGAGGAGACATTCCCTGTTCTCTTTCACAAAGGAGGGGATGCTTCTACTAAGGCAGTGCTTGCTGTCTGCAGCTTTTGCTTGGATTTTTTTCTTTTTTGGAGTGGTTTTGTGGTTAGAGTGTCACACTATAATGTGGAGATGCAGGTTCAAATCCTCCCTTTGCCATGGAAACTTGCTTGATGATCTTGAACCAGTCACACATTCTCGGGTTCACCCTGTCCCACGTGGACCTACTTATACCCTCCAGTCATTTCCAGAGGCCCTGCTTCCATTGCCTCCAAACAGCTTTCTTGGTTGGAACACCAAAACTTTGGAACCTTTCCTAGGAAGATTCATCTGTCTCCCTCGATTTGTGCCTGTTGTCAGCATGTGAAGACTTTTCACTTTTGTCTAGTATATCTCCAGTCCTGAGCAAGGCTCTTGATAGAACATTTTGGAAAACATTAGTTCATAAGCTCTCCAAAAGTCAGAACTGACTTGACAGCATTTAACACACATGTGCTTTGAAAAGTAAGCTCTGAATGGCCCTTATTTAAACTGGAGATTATAGGAATGCTGCTGAGAGCCCAACAAGTCAAGATTGTGCACATCTACAATAGGGTTAGTGCATTATTTACACAACTATTCCCCTTGTTAAAAATTTCTAAATAGATGTGAGTGCTGGGAGGGATTTGACTGTGACCACGGCAGCCCTGGATGGGAGGGAAGTCTCTTCCGCAATATAATCCGTCTTGTGCAGGTTCTGTTTGACCCCTTGTTAAAATGTATGGTTTTCTTATTGAGTGAACAGCATTTATAGTGTGGGATGAATTCAGCCTTCCTTTTTCTCTTCCCAATTCAAGTCATATACCCTGTGGCTGCTGTTTAGATCTGTGAGAGATCTGGTCATCAATCTCTAAGGTCTTGTATGGTTCACTAGCAGTAAAATCATCAAGAATCTGGCACCCTGTTTGTTCCTGCAAATGGTAAGATGCCAGTGCAGTGTGAGACATAAGTGGGGCAAGATTTTTTGTTGCTCCATACCACTTTTACCACTGCTGCCCAGCTTGCATCTGGCTGGCCATGGTTTGAGCCTAGCAAGGGATACCAGTCACCTTCCATGCCCAGGATGGTGGGGAACAAGTTGAACTGTTGGGTGGCGTCATTATTATCAGTTGGGCGGCTGGGCCAGAGAACTAGTCTTTGAGTGGTGAGGAGGGCATCTTCTCTAGTACTTAGCCCAAATGGATTGGATTCAGATGAGAATTAAAAAAAATTGAACTTGACTCAAGGCAACTAGTGCGTAGGACAACGGCAAGCCAGCACTTCGGGTGTGGGCAATTGATTAATTCTCATTATATTAATGAGCATATTAAGTCAGGTTCAGTGCACTAAAACCTCATTAAGCAGGGCAATCAGGGACAGCTAACAGTGCTCTAATTCAACGGGTTTTTGTCAGGGACCTCAGCGTAGGTGCCTCAGACAGACAGTCTCTAGTCACCTGATCTGGGCAGCATATAGCTCTGCAGGACCTGGCATCTTGGATGTTCTTTGCTCATTGTGACCTGACCCTGACCCTGCCAGAATTAAGCCCTCGTTGTTTTCTGCATATGCAGTGCAGGGTCTACCCTGACTCCATTAGTGCATTATTCAGGCAATTATTCAATGCCAAGAGACTGGTTGGTTAGTTCTCCCAATGGGCCTGCAATCAAAAGTTCTTACAACCTGGCCGGCTTTTAATCCAGACATCAACCAAATCACCTGACAAGGTTAGAGCGTTATCAGGCAGGGAGATGGGAATGCGTAACCCCCTACATGCACAAATAGGCGGCCCCCACCTACGGTGATGCAAACTCTTGGCATGAAGTGAAAGGCAGGTCCTTATGAGTAGTGGCAGGATTCTACTTCATGCAGTCCAAAGGAGAAGGTTAGTGGGTTCAAGCCCTCTCAAGGACAAACCCACATTGATTTCCTTCCTTTCTGATCTTCATGGGTTAGGGTTGCCAGGTAGAGTTGCCAGATCCAGATTGGGAAACTCTTGGAGATTTGGCAATGGAGCCTGAGGGACCTCGGTGGGGTGCAATGCCATGGAGCGCACCCTCCAAAACATCAGTTTTTCCCCCAAGGAAAGTTATCTCTGTAGTCTGGGGAGTAGCTGTAATTCCAGGGATCTCCAGATCCCACCTGGAACCTGGCACCCCTATCATGGATGGGTAGTGGTGGTGGATCTCTACAGTAAGATCTCTTTTTTGGCATCAGACAAGAGATGTGTGCATGTCCTGAAATCCTTTCTTTTGAACCTTTGCACGTACAAGACAATTTGGGAAAAAAATAATTTGGCAATTGGCAATGTATGACTCAATTCAAACACAACCCCCATCATTATTACTGATGCCACCTTGTGGCCATAGGGTGATGCCAAAAAGAGCAAGGTTCTCATTCTGAACTGCAAAGAATCATGGGATAGCATCTAGGTGGTGAGAGACCCATGCGGGCAGGCACTCTAGTGAAGATGCTTGCTGGAAAAGTTACAGGTATAGAATAAATAATGGGAGGGGGAGGTACTATGCAGTGGTGTAGTGGTTAAGAGCAGGTACACTCTAATCTGCAGAACCAGGTTTGATCCCCTGCTCTGCCACTTGAGCTGTGGAGGCTTATCTGGGGAACTAGATTAGCCTGTGCCCTCCAACACACACCAGCTGGGTGACCTTGGGCAAGTCACAGCTCTTTGGAGCTCTCTCAGCCCCACCCACCTCACAGGGTGTTTGTTAGGGTGGGAAGGGAAAGGAGATTGTAAGCGCCTTTGAGTCTCCTTATGGAAGAAAAATGGGGAGGGGTATATAAATCCAAACTCCTCCTCCTCCTCCTCCTCCTCCTCCTTTTTCTTCTATTTACAAAATATACTTTTTAAAAAGCAGAGGCTACTTAAAAGACCAGGGAGAACAAAAAGTAACTGTGAATTAATGTATGTGAATTAATGCTAGCAGAACTCTGAATTTAGAGATAATGGTTTAAAAGAGATTGTGTATATAAGTATTGATAATTAGGTCATAAAATGAGAGTTATAAAGAATTTCTTATTTTAGTAAATAGAAAGCTGGTATAAGATTTTGATTATTGGATATAGAATATGTGGTATTTGATGAAGGTGAGGTGGGAGTCACATAGTTAACTGTTTTTAAAATATATTTATGTTCTTTTTACTATGGTCATAATTTGTATTGGGTTAAATGTATGGGGACTGAGGGTAACTCTCTTTTCTTATTTCTCTTTTTTTTCTTATTCTTTGTTTATAGTCTTGGTAGGGTGGCTGGTTCACCATCTGGTAGTTTTGTAGCTATATAAAAATTTAAAAAAAAACTTTGCATAGAAAATGCAAAGTTCGCACAACAGCAAAGGAATGTGCCAATAGTTGCAAATGTGGCTGTAACAACCTGACTGTTATCTGCACAAAAAAAGGTACATGTGGCTCAAGGAAACATTAATTTGCATGAGGATAATGTCACATCTGGTTAGATCCCTTTATTTCCTTTCCTTCTCTCATGTTGGCTCAGTTTTCTTTTCTTCCTCTGCTATCTTGAAGCTTGTCCCTTTATATCCAGGCTCAGTTCTGTGAGTCCCATTCAAACACACATCCTTTTGGGTTGTCAACAGGTTTGAAGAAAAATGTCCTGTCTCTTTCACAGAGGCTCTGGGGGATGTTATTTACAAGGTGATGGTATTTACTTCCATGCTATGAAAAGCTTCAGTGGCAGTTTCCACACATTAAGCTTCTATTAAAGAGAGAGGACACCCCCCTGGACTCTTAGGCTTGAAAACACAGTAGCTAGAATGGAGTATTTCCCTGACTTGTAAGTGTATTGCATGCAAGCCCTTGTTTGGAAATTAGAAGGGAAGGGAGGGGTGGTGGGTCTTTCAACGGATGAGAGCATCTGTTGTTTGAGTACGCTTGGATTCGCTGAATCCAGTGCAGATGGAGATCCTGGATTGGGTCAAAGGGAACTGGTGGGAGGGCTTTAGCTGCTTCAATTTGACTGTGTGGCAATGCAACCTACCTCATCTGTCAAAAGCCCAGGGGTGACTTTGGAGCAATCCTTATCTATGTAGATGACCCTCTGACTAGGCCTTTGGCTGAGGCTGCCTGACCATCCCTCTTCCACTTTCTGGCCTCCCAATTGCCAATCATCATCTATCAACCATGGACCCCAATCCCTTTGTTTTGGTCTTTCTTGTTCCTACATTTTCTCTACCTCTTAGATGCGCTGAATGAATAATCTGATGGGAGACATAGGACTGGTTAATCCATATTGCTGCTGTACTGCTGTTAGCTGGTTTTATATAGGTTTTAACTGTAGTTAAGAACTGTATTTTTTGTATTAATACATTTTAATCTCTGTGTGCTGCCCTGAGTCTGGCCTTGGCTGGGAATGGATGGGATACAAATCCAATTTGACATAAAATAAAGTAAATTCAGAAGGTTCAAGGTTCAATCCCATGCATCTCCAGGTAAAAAGATCAGGCAGTAGGTGATAAAAACACCTCTGCCTGAAACCCTGGAAAGCCAGTCTAAGTGGACAGCACTGACTTTGTTGGTCTGATTCAGCAGCTTCAGGCGTGTACCCATTTCCCAATTGAAGTGTCAGATACCTGTTAAAAGGAGAAGGGCTGATACTCAGTTGTAGTCCTATTCAATTGGCTGAGTGGTTGTCCTTCCCTTCCTCATTTTCTCCTCCAGGAATGCGTCCTGTATCTGCCACAATGACAGCAAATGGGAGTCTGAGGATGAAAGAGGCTTTCCTAAGGCTCCACAGTGAATTCACCGTAGAGATAAAATTTGAACCTGGGGCAACCATGGATGACAGCTCTTTTGCTTAGGTGCAGTTGCCCAAGAAGGCTGGAAGGCTTCATTCAGTATCACATAGCAATAAGTGGCCCCCACCCATACTGCTTAGATAAAACTTGAAGCTGGGAAAAGCATTAACAATTGGCATTAATTACACATCATTAATTTCAGGAACCGGGAGCATAATCCATCATGAATTATTTATGGGACAGAGCCTACCTTTTCCATCTGGGAAAGTTATTCTGCTAAACTGTTTTGGGAAGTTTGTGAGTTGTGTGAAAGAGCATGCAGGCTGGAGGATATGCTTTGTCACCTAATTATCATGAAACGTGGGTATTTCTTCAGAGGTGGGATCCAACCAGTTCTCACTACTTCTCTAGAAGTGGTTACTAATTTTTTTCTGAGTGCCAAGAAGGGGTTACTAAAGCAACCTCCCTGCCCAATAGGGACTGGAAGTGCGTGTGTGCGGCGGCACCATTTTTTTGAATCCCACCACCATCGGAACCGGTTATTAAAATTTTTGGATCCCACCACTGGTCTTCTTCCAAAAGCAGTAGGATGCAGGCCTGTTGTTTGTAAATTCCCAATGCATACTTTTAATCCATTGCAATAAGTAGTGTGACATAGTGCTTAGTATGTTGGACTAACTAGGGAGGCCTGGGTTCAAGTCCCCCGGCTGCCATGAAGATCACTGAATGACCTTGGGCTAGTCGCTCTCCTTTACATGACATGGTTGTTGGGAGGAAAAAATGGTGGGAGGGATAACCTTGTATAGTGCTAGCATTATCAGGCTCCACCTGATCTCCAGACTAGAGAGATCATTTCACGCTTTACCTCCACAATCTTCAGGTATTTCCCAACCTGAGCTGATAACCCTGGTTCCCTAGTTCCCTACCACTTTGTCTTTCATGGCTGCCTATCAAAGAACCCTGGGAATTGTAGTCTGGAGGGGATGCTGATAATTCTGTATTACAGTATCCTACCCAAGCTCCAGAGAACTATAATTCCCAGGGCTCCCTGAGAAGTGAGAATTACTGTTCCATCAGTTTAAGATGTAAAGTGTAGCTATGTGCTAAAATGCAAAGTTTTTGCCCTGTAGTATGTAAATTTCCCTTTCTCTCTGGGCCAAGCATGGGAATAAATGGATATACAGCCCATGATGGGGAAGAAGGCTGGGCTGGGCTGCAAGCACATTACTATGACAAATGCTTTGTAATCAGGAAATAAAATAGATCTTTTTTCTTTTATTAGCCACAAAATGATGGCAGGATTGTATGTGTGGCTGCTACAAGGTTATATTGGGCTCAGAAACCCACCATCACTGGGGACACTCTTGCAATACCAAGAGAGTTTTATTATTTTGTTTAATGGTGTACATTATCTTACAATCCATTATGAAATGCCGGTATCTCAGCGGTATCTGTGAATGCCAAGCTTTCCCTTGCATTGTTCCTTAGCTTTCATGCACAGGCGTTTCCAAGGATGTACATGAAAGGCAAGATGCATCTGCTCTTCACTCCAGTGCTTAACTTCTAGAGGCCCTGGCAAAGGAACTCACGCTTCAAGAATGACTTTATCAACTTACACAAACAGAAGTGCAACAAGTCATTCTGCTGCAAGCAAAAAGTAGGAAGAAAATAGAGACAGGATTAACAGGGACAGTGTGAGGAAAGCAGACTCTCCTTGGCAAATGGCGAGAGTGTGACTGTGGGACTTGTGCCCTAATTTATCCCTTCTCAGTCTCTGAAGTACCTTGATTTTGCCTTTGCTAACCAGAGTTTTTAGATAGTCAGATGAATTTAATGTCATTTTTTAAAACTTGAGGATAAGGATAACATTATATCTTACACAGTACAGTGGCTAAGTTTTGTTAAATAGTCAGTGAGTTACTGAGCTCTTTGGCTGACATAACAAAAACGTAATCCTGCTGATTGTATATTGTATGGCAAGAACCTTTCCCTAATGTGAAAGACTGGACAAAACCAAGAAGGTTGTTGATCTGGACGGGAAGTATAAAGGCCCTGGGTTGATGCTTGGTAACCAAGGAAACCGGGCCTCCCTTGAAATAATTGCTTGTTTCAGAGAACCTTTCTCTCCTTTCCCCCCTCCCTTTTGTGCAGCACACTAGCCAACATTTCAGAGTAAAGGAGGGGAGCAAACCAGAGCTGCCTGCTCAGCAGCTAGCAAAATTAAGTTCACTCCACAAGTAAGCACAGATATAAGACTGAGCAAGTTGTGAATCAATTGTGAATCAAACTATTGGATACATGTTAATTTCTGGGGATCTACCTTTTTTAGAATGCTCCTTCAGCCAAGCTAAAATTTAAAGAGGCAGTCAGATAGCAAAAGCATCATTAAGTTATTTGTTTCTTTAATTACAATGTGAGCATATTTATTTGCTTATTATTTGATAGATACAATACCACAGGTGGGGAGAAATTCTAGGAGTAGAGCTTATCTAACTTGGTTCCCTTTGAAAAATGGAGCGAGATTTAGGGTGTTTTTGGAGTATTTGACTTACAATTTATAGGTGAAACACAGGTGGCAGCAAAGAGGCACACTGAAAGGGTAGTAGATTTGTTATTCCACATCAGAGCCCCAGAGAGACAGAATAAGAGCTGGCACCCTAAGGTGCTTCAGCCAACTCACAGTTTTTTTCTGCCTCTTCCAGAATCTAAATTTCAGAGATATCCATCTACTCCCTCCCTAAAGCTGGAAGATGACTTACCTGTTTTAAATTCTGAAGGGCATTTGGCCAGAGGTGTTTCCTGACACTTGAGACCCGTTGGGGTACCCAACAATTGCCAAGCCATATTGCCATTCATAACTGACCCTTTAACTCAGCAAAATTCCCAGTGGGCTGCTGCCCTGAGGAGAGACACTGTTATGACCAGGAAGTAGCTGAATTGAGAAATCTCTTTGTTGCTTCAAACATCATAGGGACTGTTCTTCACAGACTTGGAACATGGCAACAACAACAATGGATGTTGTGATAAGCCTTTCTTTTCCTACTGAGGGGAATCCTCCATAGATTTTTGGGATCTTTGTTTTGAACTATAAACCTTTCCCTCAGTTTCCGGGTGTTCTTTATGTAGCAAGTGTATAGGTTTTGGGTTTGCTGCTGTGAGGCAAGGTTTTTGGTGCACAAGGAGATTATTGAGATCACTGAGGTTGGATTTATATATAAACAACTAAGAAGACTTGTTTATTTACAAATTAGTTTTAAAGGAATAAACCAGCAACTTAAGTCTCCAGGTATAGAAACCTGGCTGAGGCACAAAAAATTTAACTGGTTACAACTTCAGAGAGTAGTTAGACTTTTCTATCATGCTTCCAGGCACAAATATACTTTTGTTGACTAACCACGTGGCTGGATCCTTTCTCACACTCAGGATTCCACCCATACCAGCCTGCCCTTTCCCCAGAGCCAGACTAAACTGTATAAGGTCTGCTTATCACCAGAGTCAGGCTAAGTACTCTCTTCTTCCCCAGAGATAGAGCTAAATCTTTCTGCCATGTTACCAGGCAGAGCTACCCTTCATTCTTTTTCCTGAGCCAGATTTTCCCCTGCTCTCATCCTGAGGCAAAACTCAACTCCGTCTTCTCCTATAATCCCTCCAATATCTCATCCTCCTTCTCAAAGGTAGTTGGATGCTGTAGCAGCATTCTGTGGCTGATTTTTCCACCAGGGGCAGGACAGCCTCCTGTCCATCACACAGTCCTCTTTCAGAAACTCATTGACAAAGGTGAGACCTTTCTATGCCTGGTCAATGTGGTAAGTTTACTCTTTATCATCAAGCAGATGAGCCAGTCCTCATGATCACTGTAGCTGCCAAATTACTAGCTTTGCAGGTTGTGGAGTGTGCTTAGATCAACTTGCTTCAGGGCTTTTTAAAGATTCCAATCTGCCCTTGTTGTCAAGTAGGATAGACAAGAGCTACAGCCATCAGAAATCAAACTTATAACATCTCCCTAACATGAGTAAGGTGGGTGCATCCATGTTGATTATCGTGGATCTCTCAGTGGAATTCAAAACTGTGGACCATGGTGTCCTTTTGAGCTGTTTAATACAGATAGGGATTGGGGGCCTTGCAGTCCTGTGATTCTACTCCTATTTGGCCATTTGGTACCAGAATATGAAGCTATGTCACTTGCGTTGTGGGGGTCTTGATTTGGACTGCCAACCTTCAGGTAGCGAGTGGAGATCTCCTGAAATTACTAGGGTTCTCCAAGCAATAATGATCAGAGCCCTTGGAGAACATGGCCACTTTGGAATGTGAACTCTATGGCATTAGGCCCCACATTAGGCCTCCCTCCCTTATTTAAACCCCACCCTCAGATTCTGTTTAGAACTGCACTGTTAGATTTCTATGCAAAACCTGTCTTGTCCCCCTAAGATTCTACATTTTCACATTGAATTCAAGGGTTGAACAATCTAGTCTGATTCCTGATCTTCTCTTCAAATTGCATCAGTGTTGCATTCTGGCACAACGCTTTTCATGTACGTTGCTTCAGGGTTGGCTCGTCATGTTTTATTCATCGGCTAATATTTTGTTTCCACAGATAACCTCTGACACGAATGTATTTTCACATGCCTTCCCTTTGTGGGAATCCAGCTTTTGAGGGTCTGAATCTGAAAGCATGTCATTTTTATCCAATTAGTAAAGCAAATAGGAAAATTGCAGAGCATATGTTCATCATTAATCCATCTCGTCTGCTTCTGTTTGGCATAGAAACTGGCAAATGATTGAGCGAACCCTCCTCCTTCCTTATGCAGTAATTTGTTAATTGTCAGAGAAAAAGACATTTGAAGTGACACGCTGAATTCTTCCATTTCTGTCTGAAGAAGAAGTCTACCCTTGCTACCCTGCAATATGTTTGTCTATTTGGATAATAATTCATTAAAAAGTATTCTGTTTCTCGTTGCCGTCCCTAAAAATGGATACTCTCAAGGCAAGTTGTAACAATTTTAAAACACAGCATCCATCAAGATATGATCATCTAATAAGATGGCTCCTGGATTTCCCTCTGGTCAGTATATTTCAAATTAGCTCAATTTAAATACTTTTAAAAGCCAAATTATCTGCGGTATATCTATCTGGTCGCTTTTTCCCAGGGATGATTTTGCTCTCATTACTGTGGTGAATGCAAAGGCAGGTCTTTTGTGGTTTGTAACAAAATGATCCAGTAGGAATCTAAAATGTATGCTTTCCTACGTGGATCCCAAACCTGCTTTGGATACTGCAACGATTACGTAGCTTGAATTTGGCAAACGAAGAAAAGGCTAAGGTGTGTACTTATGTAACGATGGCTCAGTTGAATCTCTGGCCCACCAATTACTTCACTGTCTCAGATTCAAGGAAATCAGAACCAAGCATGTGAATCTCACTCCTTTACATTCACCCGATCTCCCCGATTTATTTAGATTACACTACTTGTTGGACAACCCTGATCCTTCTCTCTGTATGATAGTGGCAGACTTTCTCCTGGAAATTACTAAATGCCAGTAGATTTCCTTCGTCCTAACATGTATATCCTGTATTGTATATGCTTTTTAATCTGTTTTTATTATTGTTGTACTGCTGTCTATGCCAATAAAGGCTTGCTTCTGCTTTGGATACAGTCTACCCACAAAGATTATACCAAAACAGATTTGGAAATTCATGCAGAGACAATCTGGAAGGTGGACAGTGGCACAGCTATGTTGCGCAGAAGCCCTAAAACTGCTGCAGTTCGGTGGAGTTTGTGGAAATCAACCATCTGAAGAAGTTTCCCAGTGATGTCCCCTTGCCAGTAGACTCAATCTTATAATTGCTTGTGGGTTTCTGAAAGCAGAGTAATGTGGTTCTGGATTAGCATGTGCTAGCTGGCAGTAGAACCAGTCACAAACCCTGGCTGACAATATCCCCTTTGTTTCTCAATGAAGCCTCTCTCATTCCGTGCTGTCATTCCATCAATCCTTCTGAAGTCATTCATTGGCTGGTCATGCTGTGCTGAGCAGGACTCGGAACTTCAGTTTATGTAAATGAAGAGTCTGGGGAGTACACAGGCTGGAAAGGATAGTCTGTAATTCAGTGTGTTCCTAAGCAATGCTTCATGCTTAAAAAAATAGCTTGATGATGCAAAAAGAGATAGAATGACAAACTGGACTGCACTGCAAGAGGCAATGCAGTTTAAATGTTAAACAATGGTTGCTTTTATACTGGGAATTTTCTATGGGGTAAGGGTAGTTATTCCTTTGCTTGTGTCAGTATTGTCACTGACAATTTCTTTCCAGAAGAGCCTCCCCAATTGATAATCACGGTGCCAATGCTAAAAATAGCACTCTGATTATTGGGCAAAGGAATAATAAAAATAAACATTGATAAAATAATTGATGTGAGGGTGATCTGGCTGTGACATCTGTCACCTCGTTGATCGCCAGGGTTGATTCGGCTGATCTGGCTGGCTAGGCGGGTGTCCCCTACCTCCTTCATTGCTCCATGAGCGTCCCTCCCGAAGCTGCACGCTCGGTATAAGAGGACGACCATCCCAGTTAGAAGGAGTGTACCGTTCTTTGGTCAAGGGTATATGATAGCTGCGCTCCCCTGCTAGAACATCCAAACAAGCCCCTAAACATAATTCTAGAGCTAAGGAAAGATTAGACAACTGATTGGATCTAACCAATGTTTCTGCAGGTGAAAAACAGAGTTGAGGGTCCTTTGGGACCACCCAAAAGTTTGTGCCTTGGATAATGGAACCTTTTCATCCACCATAGCTCCTCAGAGTATCAAGGAGCTGGGCTGATATGGGAGCAAAGAGGACACTGGGAATTGACATTCCAGTCCTCTACCTCATTGATCAAACTCGAATTTGAATCCTGCTGAGCATTCTGGAAACCAGTTGGACCTATGAGTCTCCACAAGTAAGCATAAATATGCCTGTCACCTAGATGTCCATCCAGGCCTCCAGAACAAAGCGGTCTGACCATGGCACTCTATCTATAAAGAACAGAGCCACCTCCATCCCCATCCCAAACATCAAATCCAACGTGTGGCCATCTTGGTGCGTGAGGCCCATGTTAATCAAGGAAAGTCCCAGTGCTGCCATGAATGCCTTTTGCTTATGATCCATCAGCAGCAGGTGAAGCTACCAACTGGCACATATCTTCCATAAGGCATGATCTGATCAGCGCAAACACCATACTCCCTAGCTGTTGAGACACACCCAATTCTTTAGTATGGAGTTTTGTTCTCGAGCGCCTGAGTCAAGGGCCAGATGTTAATGTATGACTTCACATCAGTGAAAATTTCCCATAATATCCATAAATGGAATCTGTGAAAAGAATAATCACCATTCGACAGTTATATACCAATAAAATCAATTCAGTGTCCCCTGAAAAAAAAATATATATCTAAAATACACATCATTGAGGCTATGGAAAATATTTCTGTTAAACCCCTAAAATGGGAAACTAACCAATCCAACCAAGGGTTGGGAAAACCACCACTTTACAAGCAGAGGCATAGCGCCAAGGGGGGGGGTGCGTGCGACACACTGGGTGTGCACCCCTGTGGGGGCGTTCCAGGGGTGGGGGGCGGGGCATTCCAGGGGTGTTCTGGGGCATTCTGGGGCCATGGAGGGGCGCAGAGCACGTGCACTCACCGGGTGCGCTTCCCCCTCTCTCCGTCCCTGTTCACAAGTAGTACATGTAATATATTCCAAGGAAATCTTTGTTCACATTAAAGCCAGTCGAATGCTAGAAAGAGAGATACCATCTTCTACCCTACCCTCTCTTCTGCTCTTGGCTAACAAGGTGCCCTGCTGTCCTTCCAGATACACAGCATGATTCTGCTTTTAAACGGAATGGATGGCATGCATCTAAGTGCATTATAGACCCTGGAGTTAATCTGATTTGGGGGCTAATAAGGATTTAGAAACTTACGATAGCTGCTTCCTTGGAGAAAGGACAGAATTCAGAGCACACATTGTGAGTGTGGTAGTGTTTTATTGATTATTTAGGTAATTTAGTGCTCCACTTTTTCCCCCCTAACTGAAAGTAGCATACAAAAATACCCAATTTAAATAAACAATTTAGCAAAATGCAATTAACCAACAAAGAATAAAACAAACAAAAATCCCTGCTGGTTTTTAGTGGCTGGCTCTTGCAGTGGTCGCAAGTGGCAAGCCATTGTCCAAGAACCCGTTGGCTTTCATGGCCTTTGACCGTATTCTGCAAGCCAGGAAGGAGACAAAAATACAGCTCAAAAGTCCAGCCAGAAAAAAAATGTTCCCCAATAACTCCCTTCCCCTATGCTGTAAGAACCTGTGGGCATTTTCAAGCTCATCTGGAGTTGGTCCATTTTATTTCCATGTGCCGAAGTTGGGGCAGGGGAGCCTATGTTGTTCAAGAACTTACCTCTAAGAAGCAGCAGCTGTGTTTGTGAAGAGGTGAATTGTTTCCTCACTCGTATGCATGAAGCCTGCTGGGTAACCTTGGGCTACAGTAGTCACAGTTCTGTCAGAACTCTCTCGGCCCCACTTCCCTCCCAAGGTATCTGTTGTTGGGAGAGGAAGGGAATTAGTTTTTAAGCCGTTTGAAACTCCTTAAGGTTGAGAAAAGTGAGGTATAAACCCAAACTCTCCTTCAACACTATCAGCTTGGCTGAGGTACCTGAAGCATCCAGGTTTGCTCCATTCCAAAAGGGGTAAGGGAAGTAGCCCTATTTCAGTGGTTCTCAACCTGGGGGTTGTGACCCCTTTGGGGGTCGAACGGCCCTTTCACAGGGGTCGCCTAAGACCATTGGAAAACTGTCTTTTTATATTTTATATATACCAATTTTATGGTTGGGGGTCACCACAACATGAGGAACTATATTAAAGGGTCGTGACATTAGGAAGAACCACTGCCCTATTTGCATGGGGAGCAGACTTCAGTTCCCCACATCTTAAAAACCCACATGTAACATCCTTCAAGCTTCCATTTAGACATTACAGCATGAAGTGGCCTGATATATCCATTAATCTCCTTACAAATTTGGCTATTGTTTGAAATGTGAAGAAAGTACTAGATGACCTGCTTATAGCTTTCTTTCTTTGTTCAAGTTTTGAATGCATTTTTAATCTTTTTAAAAGTTTTTTTAAAAAAATATATAGATAGATATTAACAAAACAGAAAAAAAGAAAGTGGAATCAAACCATGGTTATAGTTTGTTCTAGATACTAAAAGACAAAACCAAATTATACATATAATATTATATAAATATAAAAATAAATAAAACATACAGCTTTCCATACGAGAAAGTAATACACAAATCAGTATGCTCTTTTATGCTGCACCACAACTGCCAGGTGGCATCTGCAGATCTCCTGCTGTTACACTGATCTCTGCATGATCAAGATCAGTTTCCCTGGAGAAAATGACTGTTTTGGAGGGTGGACTGTACCGCTTTATACCAGGGTCATATGGGGTCAAATATCCCCAGGTTGCGGCTATTTAGTGACGTGGGTGTGTGTGGAAAATCGCCCCCACACCCTCCTCCTTCCCCCCCTGGTCCATACGTTGACTTCAAGACCTGGTGCAAAAAAACATTATTTGGTCATGGGGGGGGGGGGAGAGTGGTCGCCTATACAGGGAGGGGTGGGGGCAGAAAACTCAGATTTTGCACTGGGTAACCCTAGATACACCTCTGATACGCCTCCCTAGGTATACCTCTGCATTATACTCAATTGAGGTCCTTCCCCTCTTCATACCCCACCTTGCCTAGGCTCTGTTCTCAAAATTTCCAGGTATTTCCAAACCCAATACTGACAACTCTAGGTAGATGTCTTGAGTTTTCATTTTCTCATGTCACCGTCCTGTCATTTTGCATCTCCAATGCAGAATTCAGGTTCCAGCTTAATTTTGTTTCACAAACTGTCTATGAGCAGAGAAGAAGAATGCATTATATACACCCATATTCATTTCTTGAAAGCTTAACAATTCTCTGTAATAGTAGAAGTGACAGCATTGAGTAGAAACGGTTCACATCATTTCCGAATGATGTGCCTTAATAGCTGGATGCTTTTAGGCAATGTTTATTTTCCAGCTCAAAATCTTTTTCATAAAATTAAGTTCCTTTAAAGGCTTTTGGTGAATTAAAACCAATTAAAGCTTCCATTTTAGTAATGGATCAGCATCAACTATTTTTGCAATGTGGGTTCTAGAGAACTTTTTAAAATGAGCGGTTTTTAGGGGGGGGGTCATCAATAAAAATATGAACAGTTCTAAGCCATGCACTAATGATGAGTGAACCCCCATGGGTTTGAAACTGTTCCTGTTTTTGTGAAGATCTGTCTTGAATTCTTAAAAGAGCTTGAGGGCCGTTTCTGAGTGTTCACTCCATTGTGCATAACAAACACATATTTAATAATGTGGTTTCAAACAATTAAGTGTAAAGATACTACAGCAGACACCACCACAGGGCCTCATTAAGGTCTCCTTAGAAGTTGTATTATCCTTACGTGTTGGAGTGCACAAGCTAATTTGGTTCTCCAGATAAGCCTCCACAGCTCAAGTGGCAGAGTGGGGAATCAAGCCTGGTTCTCCAGATTAGAGTGTACCTGCTCTTAACCAGTATGCCACTGCTGCTGTACGCACATTGTAAGACGGTACTCACTCCCTTCAGCACATTTACCATTGTGATGGCCCATTAATGGTTTCTGAGGCACAACTGATATTTCATTAATGGTAATTTACTAGAAATACAAACTGCTCTATTGGACGAGGGTGCCAGATTTGTACAAGGAGCAACATCTGCTGGGAAACTGGTGTGGAATTCCTCGGGGTAAAACCCTGTTTCAATTTACTTTACTTACTATTGGTTAAAGTATAACATATTTTGTTTATTGAAAAAGGGTGGGTCTTCTTAGAGAACAGTTTGGTGCAGGGGACAGAGTGTTGCTTTGGGATTGGGGGGAACTCATGGCTCAAATTCCTACTCAAATCTCTGGCCCCTTCCGCACACGCAAAATAATGCGTTTTCAAACCACTTTCACAACTGTTTGCAAGTGGATTTTGCTATTTCGCACAGCTTCAAAGAGCACTGAAAGCAGTTTGAAAGTGCATTATTCTGCATGTGCGGAATGAGCCTCTACTTTGAAAGTTATTGAGCTTTATCCAATTATTCCTTTTACCTACCCTAGAGCAGGAAAAATGGAATTTTAAAACATCTTTTTTAACAAACAAGACTATAGTAAAACAGGTTTAACAGATTACACATCCCTGCCCACTTCTGCTGTTGTAAAAAAAAAAGTATCAGTGACTTGAGAATTAGCTTAATTTACTTCTAGGTGAGCTGTGGCTGGGAGGAGATGAGTGTTTTCCAGGGACATTTTCCATTACACCCAAGTTCATTCCAAGCTGTTGGTGAAAATCATAAATTGCAGCTGGGGCCATCAAAGCCTCTTCAATGCTCTTCTTCTCCTGGCCATGGCCTGTATTGACGGACTGTTCATCAGTGATTCTGTCGTTAATATTGATAAACTTTGAATAATGCATGATTTGGGGTGCCTGAAAGGCCATATGTTGCCCTGAACCTTAAGGGAGCCAGCTTGCAATTCTGGGCTGTACATAGGTATGATATTGAGTTGGACGGAAGAAGAGAGGGTGGAGGGGTGATTCTTTTTTTCTCACTGGAGGCCCCACATTTCTTCCCCCTCATTAGTTAACAGAGCACATCTTTGGTCTTCCCCATAAAGCACTGGGATTATTCCTCTCCTTTTAAAGTAGAGAGCTTCAAAAATCAGTGTTCCTTTCTTGTATTTAACCATGATTCCTCTTGCTTCTGACCTTGACTGATTTAGGCTTGTGTGTGTGTGTTTTGCAGTTGTGTTTGTGTGTGGGGGGTAGAGACTTACTAGTGACAAGAACAAGAAATAGGAAGAATTCTTATTCTTTTGTGCTTCTTGCTATGAGGGCTGGTTTTGCTGGGGGGGGGCACAGATGACTGCAAATTAACATTTAATGGTATGCATCTGAATGGATGAATAATGCATAGCAGTAAATTGCTTGGGGAAACCAATTGGGTAGGGAAGATACTGAATATGGATTTTAAAAAATAATACTTCTGAGCCACGTTTTGAATCACATTATTTAGATGGGTGTGGGCAAACCTTTGTGTTGCATCTCAGACCTTAGGGCTAGAAATACGCCTGCATCAGTTCCCTAGAATAAACACTCTGTCTTATCTGGAAATTGCCTAGTGGGTCTTATTATTAGTATTATTTTTAAAAAGCTGGAAATAGAAGGTCGCAGGAAGATCACATTAAAAATCTGCTAAGGAGGAGTAAAAGATTGGCGTAAGCCAGAATTGGGTGGGTGGTCCTGAGGCTATTAATAATACAGGGTTTGGGGTTTTGGTCCGACATCGTCTTTAAGGGGGTCGTGGGTCATTCCACCCCCTACCCCCTCCGTCCTTCTAGTGCCAGGCGCTAAAGGAAGCCGCCCTCCCCCAGCACAAAAGAAAGCAGTTGCGGGGTTTGGCCAGCGTGGTGCTGAAGGGACAGCACCACGAAGACGCGGAAGCCCCATCTGGCTCGACAATGGAAAAGCCCCCATTAGCAATTGAGGCTGGAGATTGTGGGTTCAGGAGCCCCCCCCCCCCCCCAAAGCTTGGGGGATTTGGGGCATTCTGCAAATACATTCTGCAAATTTGCAAGTACTGCAAATACAAATTACAACACCCCCACCCCGCCCACTTTACACTGCCTTTTGCTCTTCTCAGCCCCCACCTCTCTATGGAGACAATTTTGTCAAGGTCAAACCATGACGACCCCCACCCCGGCAAATCCTGGCCAGTGGACTATTTCCACTTATCCTCTCCACTGCTTGCTGCATCTCCGCTCCCTTCTTTTTTCATGGGTGGGGGGCGGGTGGGTGTGATTTGAGCGGCTGCAGAGACGCCCCGAACTCTGTGACTCAGCATTCTGTCCCCCTCCCCAAGTCAAACATATTGAACACTCTCCTGACAAACGCTGGCCGGGGGCGGAGGGAGGGAGAGAGAGAAGAGAGGCGATGAAGGACCTGGTCGCCGCCTGTATCACCATTTGATCGGAAGGTGGGTGTGGCCGAGGGGGAAGCCTCCAGCCTCTCCCTCCAGCCTTCTCCTTGCAAGGGGTCGTGGCACATTTACGACCCCCCCTCTTCCCAGCTTCCCTCCCTATCACTTGTGGCAGCTGCAGTGCCCCCCACCCTGGGGAGGAGGGGGTCTTTCCCCCCAAGCTGATCCAGTCCATTCGCCCATTTCACTTGTCACAACATCACTTCCGGATCAGTCCCCAATTTCTGCTGCAGAGTGAGTGGGTTTTTTCCTCCTCTTTCTTTCCTAGTCCCCTCCCCCTTCATCAGCTGGATGCTGGGAAACTTGAACCCACCCCTCCAGGCTGCTCTGTAACTCCCCCCCCCACACACACACGCCTCAATCGCCTCTCAACTTTGCCTCGCATACAGAGCTCCGGCGTCCCCCTCCGGCCCCGTCTGATCTATGAAGGCGAGCAGCAGTACAAAGACCCTCGAGGCTGCCTGGCGCGACCCCTGCCCACCGCCCCTCACCGCTGCCGGGCTTGCTCCAGGACCCGCGTGGATGCTCTGATCTGTTCCCGCTTCGCCTTTCCAGAAGAGACCCTCCCGGGAGACGCCCCCCAAGCCCCGAGCCATGACTGAGAAAAGGCAGGCAGGCAAGCCCAGCGAGGAAGAGGAGGAAGTGCCAGCCTTCTTCAAAAAGCTGGGCTCGGGAAGCCCGAAGCCCCGGCAGAAATTCTGTGGCATGTTCTGCCCGGTGGAAGGCTCCTTGGAGAACAAGACCATCGACTTTGACTCCCTGTCGGTGGGACGCGGCTCCAGCAAGATCGTGGCCCAGCAGAAGGACGTGGCCCACCTCGGTTCCGAGGCGCAGTCCTTCTATTCCTGGCACAGCAGGAAGGGAGGGGAACCATCTGTTGATTCCGGCAGGAAGGTGGAGATCCGGAGAGCCACAGGCAAAGAAGCGCTGCAGAACCTGAACGACAAGGTAAGTGGGGGTGGGGGTGGGGCTTGGAGCTCGGCGGGCCAGCTGGCCTAAGAGTTGGAACCGGGAGCCCACTGGATCAAAGGTTTTCACCTTCTGCCCTGGGTTGGACGGGGCAGGCAGAAACTGTTGGGAGACTATCCCCATTGGTAGATCCTCAAGGAGAGGGCAGAAGGAGCCCCCCACCCCCCACGATGCTACCAGCCCCCACCCATTTTGTAAGCAGGACTTTACTGAGAAAGCCCCACCCATGTGAGGTGGGTTCCCAGACTGTATGCAAGTGTCAGACAAGGATGATGCTTGGCAAACCCAAAACAAACCAAGCAACTGTTCTTCGCTTAGCTGCTGAGCCCTAATTCTGTCTGCTTGCTCTGGAGCAGTTCTGGAAATGCCGTGGAACTCCTTCCAGGAAGCTTTGCGCTCTAAGGACTTGAGTTGAGCAAAATACCAAATCAGATACAAGATCTCTCTCTTCTGCGCCCGCCCCCCCCCGCCCCCCGCCCCTGCTTTCTTCCCTTGATTTCAGCAGACTGCTACAGCATTCCTTAGAGATTGGTCTGAGCACCACACAAGAAGGAGTCAATGCTGGTCACATCTCCAGTGCCAGACAAGAGAAAAGGGACTTGGTTGCTAGGCAGCCAGATGCAGCCCTTGACCACCTGTGGCCCTGAAAATGGAGGGCAGATGTGAACATGAAGAGCTGGAGAATATATGGGTTTCCCACCCCACATTCTCATAACATAGCTGGCCTTGTGATGGTATTGGGTGGGGCTGGAGGGCAGGGTAGAACTGGCTTAAATCCCATGGAGGCTTATCAATGGACAGCCAGCAAGGTGCAGTGGTTAAGAGTGATGTATAGTATCTGGGAGACTCGGACTGAAATCCCCACTCATGGTATGGAAATTCACCGAGGTGACCTTGTTCCAGTCACAATCTCTCAGCCTAACCCACCTCGCAGGGTGGTTGTAAAGAGAAAATAAAGTACAGGACAATAATGTAAGCTGCTTTAGTTCACCGTTGGGAGGAAAGACAGGGTACAAATGAAAGAAAATCTTGTGTGGATAGAATAGACCTTGGTGCTAACAAATGGCAGGCGTGAATGAGCCAGTGTGATGTGGTAGTTAGACTGTAGCACTCGGACATAGAAGAGTCTGGTTCAAATCCCCTCTCTGTCTTGGAAGCTTGCCAGATGACCTTGGGTCAGCCACACACTCCCAGGCTCCATATTATCACGAGGATAAAGTGAAGGAGAGGAGAATGAAATAAATCACACTGGGTCCCCATTGGGGGAAAAGGTGGAGCATAAAAAGTAGACAAATGATGACCTTAAAAATGGGGAAAACGGCACTGAGCCAGCCCTTTTGGTGGCTCTAGCTAAACAGAGTGTACCCATAATAACCCCCTCCCCTCCCCTGCACCTGTACAGCTGCCCTTTGTTAATACTAAACCCAGCTGCAACCTGTCTCTCAATGCCCCTGGCTTTCATATTTCCTATGAAATACACAAGCTGCCCTAGGTGGCCTCCTCTAATCATCATAGTGCAACCCAATAGGTGTAGGGAAGAGGGGGTGGAAAATAGCAAACCCACTTTAACCCGTTGATTTGTGGGCCCCATGTGGGGACATGATTTGGTTGTAACTTTGTGTGGATCCAAAATGATTAGTCACTAGCCTACCAGAAATGCCGGCTGGAACCCATGCGGCTTATTTGGAACATAATCTGTAACCTCATTTTCTTAGTCACTGCAATGACTGTCATGAAATCCCTCCTTTTTTTCCAGCAAATATCTTTGTAAAAAATCCCCAGAGCTCAGGCTGACTGTGTACAGTTTGCTTTCTAAGAGCAATCTAAGTGGCTTCAAACCAGCCCATCTGGGATATAAGCCAAGGGATATTGCCAGACTCTGCACTTTCCTTTGCCATAAAAGAGCTTGCATTCATAGCTTTGAAGATCAGAGGTAGCTAAGTTCAACCAACACCTGTCTTCTAACAGCACAGGAAGTGTTGCTTTTTAGAAAGTAATTCTGCTGACTCAACAGCTCGTTTTCTTAAAAATCAGTCACATCCAGAGGTGCTCTTGAAAAGTTTGAAGCAGGAGGAACCATTCTAGTCATTCTATCATTGTATCCTACATTCCTTCTTTGCAGCACCCCTCTCACCTTCTGACTGGGATGTAATGTAAGGATTCAGAGATCTTCAAAAAAATTGGAAGTGGGCATATCATGAGAAGACTAGTTTCTTCCAGTGAAGGGGACCATGAGCTTCCTTGCCCTAGTTACTTCAACAGTTCATAGGAAAGTGCAAACAGTTTACCAGAAAGGTACAACTATCTGTAACAGCAGCTACACTGAACTCTTCCTTTACCCACCCACTCAAAGAAAGCTCACAGTCTCACACAACATAGGTTAGCCCAGTAAAAGATATTTGTTCTGCTAATCTTGTGCTTAAGCTTTCTGATCATCAGCTGAACAGTTTCATTCATATTGTCTGGACTCCTAAACAGGATTTTAAGAAGCACAACAGTCATTGTCCTGCATTAAATATTGCATGTAATCCTGCGGCCTAAGATAACAATGGTCCAATCTAATTGAAAATGCTACCAGTATTCATAATGACATCAATGAAACTTCTCTCTCCTTGATTAAAGAAAACTGTTGCATTGATTTCTCCATTTTTTAATGACTTGGTGGGAAGTTATCAGGTTCTAGCTGAAAGTAAACTCTGGTGTCTAAATTAAGGGAAAAGACTATCAACTTTTAAGTATAGATACAGAAAGGGGACCAGGCAGATATCAAGCCTTAGGCATCAAGCAGGATCATGGGATTGGGAGTTATTGTTAGTGCAAGGCAGTATTGAGAAAACCAAACAAGGCAAGGATCAAGTGCAGAAGCAAAGATGGCAGGCCAGTTGTAAGCAAGAACTCCAACCAAGAGACAAGTTGTCTGGACCAAGTTCTGAGCCTGGAACTTTACAGGACCTGGTAGAAAAAAGAGTGTCCCTGGAGATCGGTTGAGTGGCAGACACTACAGCCTTTATAGCACCCTTGAATAATGGTGACAGTGAAACCCAGATCTCACCTACTGAACTTGAGGTGGCTACAGAGGGTCAGTGATGCTGACAAGTGCTGAAGCAGTTCAACAGCTGCTGAGATCCATGGTTTGCAAGCCCAACTTGGTGTCTGTAGAGATGTTCTTTTCCACCTTTCTAATGTAGCTTCTAGTTTGTTTGAGTAGACATTGTATCAGAGATAGAACGGAGTCCTCATCTCAGCCATGACTTTCAGGCGTGGCTCTTCATCTGTAAAACAGAAATGGAAGGAAGATCATTGTGAAGATGATTAGGGTAAGTATAACTTCAGCATCGCAGGGGTGAATGATCTCCATTTGCAGACGGGTGAGGGAAACACTTCTCTGTTCACCCTGTTGTCAGGGGTGTTTGACTCTGCTGACCAGTCTATCCTGTGTTATTTGAAACATCAAGGATGGGGGGTTATGCAAGGAGGAGCCCTTCACTGGTTTCAGTCCTTTCTGTGCAACTGGATACCGAGAGCTGTGAGAAGAGAAGCTGCCAGCAGTTTGGAGTTAACATGAGGGGGTCCCCAGAATTCTGTTCTCACACCTGTTTTGTCTCATGTTTATGTGACATCACTTAGTGAGGTCACTATGGGATCATAAGAGATTAAGAATATAGACAGCTGGGTCTGTGTTTGGCATTTTGACTGCATGGGGACTTGCATGCCTGGTGTGAACATTGCAAACATTGTGCTCTGTCTAGATAGGCAGATGGCTAATGCAGGGGAGGAATTGGCTATCATGATGCTTGTTGGTTCCTGTGACATTGGGCAATACAGCTGTGTGGGCCTGGAGGGGAAAAATTGGGTTAACAAGAAGAAGACTAAAGGCCAGGACCTGCAATCTAGCTTCCTCAGAATTGCTAAATGTGCAGGACCAGCTAGATAGAAACAGATTAGGGGGCTCAACATGTAGGTGAGAAATGTGTCTGGAGGAAGACCTGAAATTTATTAGATACTGAAGAACTTTCTGGGTCAAGCCAAACCTGTATAAAAGAGACTGGCTTCACATGAACTGGAAGGGAATCAGTCTGCTGGTGTGTAATATCAAGAAGGTTGCAGAGCAGCTTTTAAACTGGGGTAAAGCCATAAGAGTTGGAGAGCCTTGAATTTATGACTCATCCAAAACTCATTGGTGAGAGAGGGTGGAGGCCAAGTGAGTGAAGCAAAATGTGGGTGGTGGACATCACTAGGGGGCTTTCAGGCCAGGCAGTGTCAGCCTTCCAGGAAACCATGAGAAACTAATATGGGCAGAATGTTCAGGAACACTCTCAGGTGGGGAGGGTTTGGCCTGACACCCATTCCATTGGTTGGGCTTGGCTCATTGCAGTGGCTATCGTGGGTGGGAAAGGCAAACCACAAGGGTGTTTGAGGGGCCAACTGGGAGTGAGAACCAGTTGGGCAGAGTTGCCTACTGGACAAGACCTTGAAAGAGGTACTGAGGTGCTCATGAAGTTGACCAGTGGAAGAGAGCTGACTGGACATTGTTTAATGAGGAGTGGGGTGCAGTTAAGCATGGCTACCTCAAACTGTGCATCAATAAAGGAAGACCTTTGCTTTGCCACAGGTGCATTTCTGGAGGTGATTATTTCTCACCAGGGAGCTGGGAT
This sequence comes from Sphaerodactylus townsendi, assembly GCF_021028975.2. Classification (NCBI taxonomy): domain Eukaryota; kingdom Metazoa; phylum Chordata; class Lepidosauria; order Squamata; family Sphaerodactylidae; genus Sphaerodactylus; species Sphaerodactylus townsendi. The sequence continues at coordinate 3,183,458 of NC_059436.1, forward strand.
GTTCAGTGCTAAATCACAATGTAGAGGGCATTTCAGAAATCAGGTGGAATGGGTGAAAACCCAAGGGACACTTTTATCACTGGATGTAAACTCTACAGATAGGATAAGGAGGGATGTGTCTGGAGCATCATTGATTTGTATATCAGAGAGGGCATACAATCATATAAGCCAGAAAACATTCAGAGAAGAAACTCCTCCACAGAATTGCTATGGGTGGGCATACCACCTAAGCATGGTGAATCCTGGCAAGAATTTGCAAAGGAGACTTCCAAGGAATAGTAGGGAGAAATGCAAAGGCAGGCAATGGCAAACCACCTCTGAACATAATTTGCCTTGAAACACCCACCAGGGGCTGCCATAAATCAGATGTGACTTGCCACCCCCCCCCCCAAGAAAAAGAGCATTACTTAAAAATAAGGGGGTACTGTTACTCCCCTGATCAAAATCACGAGGCAGATCTCAATTTAGAGAAGGAAACAGGGGGTAACTGAAGTGGGAAATGTTGTAATAGGGGTATTTCAATTCCCCTCAAATTGACTGGGCCAATGTGTGCTTGTTTCGAACTGTAGGAATAAATGTTTCTAGACTTCAGAAATGACTATGCATTGGAGGAGTTGAGAACAAAGGTGGGGGCATCCCTAGAGTTGGTTCTGAGTGAGCTCAAGACTCAATGCAAGATGTAGATGTTGTTGCCCTGACTGAGAACAGTGCCCACAATGCTATTAAGTTCAGCATTCATGTCAACAGAAATTTGCCCCCATAGTTCACAACAATCATGTTTGATTTCAAAATAGGAAACTGATCAAATAAGGGGACAGTCAGCAGGAAGTTAAAAGGGAAAATTACAAATCAAATCCTTTCAGGATACTTGGGAAGTATTTAAAATTGTACTCATTCAGGCCCAGATAGAATCCATACTTCAATTCAGGAAAAACACTACCAAATGCATGTGCAGTTTGCAACTCAAGCAAAAAACCTACAACAAGCATAAGGGTTTCTTTTAAAATTGTGAACAAAACACAGGTTCTAAAAAAACAAAAACAAATGTGAGTTGATAAGGTGAGCAAATCTGAGGCTCAGATGGCCAAAAACATTAAGAGCAGCAATAAGCCTTACTTCAAATTAAATTAGAGTGGGAAACTGGCTATGGAGGCAATTAGGCCTTTCAACGGCAAAGGATTAAATGGGTTGCTTGGAAGATGGCAGAGAAACTGAATGACTTCTTCACTTCCCCTCCCACCCTGTGGTAAGTATGGAGCACATATTCACTTCACAGCTGCTATTTTTGGAAAGGGTGTCTGAAGAACTAAATCAGATTGAGATGATGAGAGAGAAAGGACTACCAGGCAAATGGAAAACTTATCAGTCTACTGGTCCAGATGTCATAAACCTGAGGGTTCTTAAAGGACTCAAATGTGAAATTGTTTATCTGCTGTAACTACACCTTACACCAGATAGCTAGAAAATAGAAACTGTCACATGAGTTTTTATAAAAAGGTCCAAAGGGGATCCAGGGAATTACAGGTCAGCGAGTTAATAAAACTGTTATTAAAGCCAGAGAGCATGTTGAGGAACAAACACTATTGGGGGAAAAAATCAGCACTGCTTTTGCAAAAGGAAATCCTACCTTACTGACATTTTGAAGTATTTTGCATAGGTTAACAAGCATGTGAATAAGAGTAATCCAGCAGAAATCATATATCTGAACTTCTAAAAGGTTTTTTTTACACATGGCACCTCACCAAAGCTGCTGAGTAAGCTTAGCAATTAAAAGATAAGAAACAGGTCCTCTTATGGATTAAAAGTTGGTGACATGGCAGGAAGCAGAGTAAATGGCCAGTTCTGGCAGTGTAGAGAAATGAACAGTGAGGTCGGAGAAGGACTGGTATTTGGAATCAATGTTATTTAGTTTGTTCACAAATTATTTGGAATTGGGAATGAGATGTGTAGTAGCCAACTTTGCAGGTGATATCATGGGGATGTGCATTTGGACATACCTGAAAAATACCTTATGGTAATTTCCACATCTAGTTAGGTCACCAGATGGTATCCAGGATTTTTCAAGTTATCTGAAAATAGGTTCCCAAAAATCCCTGAAATATTCAGGCATCACTGCAGTTATTGGGAGCCAGAGTTTTAAGACTCCCCAGACTGCTTTTACTTTATTTCTCTAGTGCATTTGTATCTTCCTAGGGCTTGGTATCAGCTTGCCATATTGGTTTGACTTTGATTCTGTCCTTTTAAATTGGTCCTGTTGTTCTTGCAACATTGTATTCTTTTTGCCAGTTGCTCTGTGTCAGATTTGTTTTTTGCATGGATTCTTGGGTGTGATGCTGCCTTTGATTCTTATTTATACTTTGGCTCAGATTCTCCAGTTGTTGGGTTTGCAACAAAGATCCTACTCAGTTCGGCTGGAACAATTCTCTGGTTTGACATTGGGTGGGATTCTTTGTTTGTACATTTGTCATGACATTAGGGTTGCCACATTGTTTCATGGTTCTGCCTGGATCTTCTGGTTCTGCACTGGCACCTTGGGTTTGTTGGCTCTGTCTGCTTTGATAGCCTTTTGGCCAAGGGTTGCTTTGCTTGCTCTTGTGTCTTTGGCTACTCTTTGCCTGGAGAAAGCATGAAACTCCCTCTCCCACACAGCAAACAATGGAGGACAGTTGGGGGCACCTTATTAAAAAATCCTTAGGGAACCAAAAGGCCCAATTCACTTGAAATTAGGGGTTATTTTAGGGGCAGGTCATGTGAAACAGTGTACTGGCCTGAACTGATCTAGTCCAGCAGGCATTTCCTCTTGGATTCAGCCAATTGTACTGTGCTGATCCACGGTACTTTAACTTCAAGACTGGACTATTGAAGTATACTGGATATGGATGGAATGCCCATGAACCAACCAGAAATTGCAGTTAGTGTCAGTTAGTGTCAAATGCAGCAGCCCATTTGTTAACTGTGTCTAGTCATCAGCATCACGTGAAACCTACATTAGGTTAATGGCATTGGCTGTAACTGCATGTTGTATTGTTTATGGATCAGCCATGGATCAGCCCCATCCCAAAATCTGGAGCTGAGCTTTCCCTGCATGTCATAGTCCCAATCCATACACCTGAGGATCTAAATTTCAACAGGAAACTCCCAGCATGCTACTGCTTGGAGTCTTATCTGGCAGAGATAATTCCGCATTCAGAGAGACTTTGCATTGGTGGATATGGGTCTTGTGATTCCCTGTTACATATCCTGCTGGACTGTCAGCTGCAGATTTAAGGGAGAGACTGTTTAGGACTGTAGCACCATTTTACCAAAGAATGAACAAATGTGAGCTTCTTCAGTTCTTATTAATGGACTGAAACTCAACAGTTACTTTTGAAGTGGCAATTCTTTTATTAGTGGTTTCTGATCTATGGTTATCTAATCTTGCTAACAGTGTTAAATAAAGACTATGATTAATGTCTAACAGAGATTCCAATGGGCTAAGTATTATATCCAATGCAATAATTTTAACTATGCCATTAAAGGTTGTCTTGTCTATTGCTTGGCAAGACTGATGAATCCTGGACTTGTAAATGTTGTTCTTAGCCTCCCACCTTGATTCCAAACTCAATTCATCATACCGGTTTTGAACTTCAGGGCCTGCTCCCCCACCCCACCCACCCCCAAGACAGGCTCATGTAGCAATTCCACTCTGTCTAGCAAAGTCTACTTTCCATTATTCCATCAAGAGAAGTTAAACTATCTATAGCTCCCCCTAGGACTTTTCCAGTTGCAGCTCTACTTCATTGGTTATGGCTCCTTAGTGAGGGCAGGGCTGTACCATCTTTGCAGTCTTTTAGAAGAGCACCAAAAGCAGAGCTCCTTGGTTGGTCTTTTTCTCTGTTTTACTTGCTGTGTATTCTGTTTGATGGTGGCTGTAAAGCTTTGTGATAGACTATAATGGTATTTTATGACATATAGTATCAAACCATTATTGGAAACTGCTTCCGGCTGTAGTGGAAAAGCAATATACAAAGGCATTAAGCACTTCCTGCATACACCTGACCAAGATTGTCCTTCAGACTGTGATACTTTGTACCTGGCTAAATGTTGCTCCTTGTCAGAATAACACCAATGTAGCCTTTTCAGTTTGGTATTTTAAAAAGAGAGGGGCATGAAGAGTTAGATCCAAACCATGGTCATATCAGCTCAGGGAGGAAAGATCTGTTCTCCTCTCTGCTGACAGTTTCTGTTTCAACTTTTGTGTAGACTCTGTATCCCATTTTTATATGAGAGGAGATGGGCATATGAATAAATATGTTCACTCCCTCCTAACTATAACACTGGCAGATTCTGCATTGGCCAAAAGCAGCAGTGTGAAAATGGTGTAAAAGGGTTTAAAACAGTGTAAAAGGGTTTACACCGTTTTCACACCGCTGTTTTTGGCCCGTGCGGAATCTGCCTCTATGACTATAGCAGCAAATGTTTATTTGAATGTATGAAACAGCCACAACAGGCAACGTTTTTATATCCTATGGCATAACCCCAGCCACAGTACTTTACTATGGGGACAGTTCATGCTTTCAATTAGGTCATTTACAGTGCCATTCTAAGTTCACAGAAGTCAACAGACTTAGAAGGGTGTAACTCTGCTTAGGATATCACTAATAAGATGTACAGGATGACATCATAATCCTATAAACCAGTCTGCCTCTGGCACATACCCCTATCTATTCCCCTTAAGTCCGATTCACATAGATGCTGGCAGGCATGGCATCAAATTACTTTCCTATAAAAGCTTCCCAGCCAGGCTGGCACACTAGTCAGAGCAATTGAGGGATTTGCTCAGCTCTTTCCTTTGATACTGACAAAGGGTTACTCATCTGAAGGTGGTGTCAGGAATTCTCCAGTAATTGCAACTGAACTCCAGACCACAGAGACCCTTTCCTTTGGAGGAAGTGGCAGTTTTAAAGGGTAAACTCTATGGTATATCATACAGTCTACAAGAAATTGAAGGACTTGAATGATATCACATCCCTGCTCCACTGAGCTCCCTCCCTTCTCTACAGTCTACCTTCCCCTAACACTCCTCCTCCCAACTCTCCAGGAATTTCCCAAGCAGAAGCTGACAACTCTATCCTGACAGCCCTTCTGAAAACTTTGACATTTATCTAGTTTTATGAGGAGGAAATGTGTGTACCATCAAGCAGAGTGAAGCCTTTGCTTAGGCCTCTTCTGCACATGCACAATAATGCACATTCAATTCACTTTCACAATTGTTTGAAAGTGGATTTTGCTATTTTGCACAGTGGGTGATTTCCCACTTGCAATTAATCTTGGGATAGTTCTGGGATAGTCATCCGAAATATCCAGGTTTCCTCACGATCTCCCCACTGTCGAACCATGGAATACAGATCAGTCCCATTTTCGGCGCCCCCACCCCCCCCTTATCACGGGATTTTTCTGGACTTGCTTATATATGAACCAATGGGAGCTAATAGGAGATGGGGGCTACACATTTGAGGGTCCATAACTTTGGCTTCCATGAACCAAACTTAATTAAACCTGGGTGGTATCATCAGGAGGGTCTCCTACTGATACCACCCAGATTTGGTGAAGATCCAGGGGATCCAAAGCTATGGACTCCCAAAGGGAATGCCCCATCCCCATTATTTCCAATGGGAGCTAATAGGAGATGGGGGTTATTTATTTATTTATTTATTTATTTATTTATTCATTCATTCATTCATTCATTCATTCATTCATTCATTCATTCATTCATTATTTGGTTTTATAACCCGCCCTATCCCCGAAAGGCTCTGGGCGGCGTACAACAAAGTTAAAATCACAGATCGACTAAATACAGTCAAAACTAAACAATTAAGATCCAATATAATAAATTACTAACTTACTAGCTCCCCATTTAAAATAGCGGTTAATACAAGATTAAAATCGAATCGGGCACCCAGCAAACCCATTTTTAAACCCTCCCTAGATGGGAATACTGCTGACTCCATCAATAAAAGATGTAAACAAACAAGGATGGGAGGGGGGGGCACCATCAACGGCTGGTTACTCCAAAGGCCCGGTGGAACAACTCTGTCTTGCAGGCCCTGCGGAATTTACCAAGGTCCCGCAGGGCCCGGTCAGCTGGAGGGAGAGTGTTCCACCAGGCTGGGACCAGGGCCGTAAAAGCCCTGGTCCGCGTGGAGGCCAGCCGTATCATTGAGGGGCCGGGGAATACCACTGAGTGGGGACATATGGGGTAATGTGGTCCCGGAGGTACAGAGGTCCCAGGCCGCGTAAGGCCTTAAAGGTCAAAACCCATACCTTGAAGATGATTCGGAACTCGACTGGAAGCCAGTGTAAGCGGCGCAACACAGGTTGGTTACACATTTGAGGGTCCATAACTTTGGTCCCCATGAACCAACTTTCACCAAACCTGGGTGGTATCATCAGGAGGGTCTCCTAAAGACACTCTGAAAGTTTGGTGCTGCTGGCTTAACAATTGCACCCCTGACAGCAGCCCCCCCCCCCCCCGGGGCAGGCCTAGATGTCTTCACTAGAAACATGCTGCAGTGAGCATGTTGGATCCTGGATGAAAAAATGCTGATTCTTTTGAAACTTGGTTGTATCTAGATTAAATTTTCAGTGGAAATTTGGCCATAAAAACCTAGCTTCAAAGTGCATTGAAAGTGGATTGAAAGTGCATTATTCTGCATGTGCGGAAGGGGTCTTACAGATGCTCTGTCCAAAAAGTCTTAAGTATATGCACAAGGAAGCAGACAATATCAGCAAGGAAAGCTGTAAATGTCTGGCAGTTCCTCACCATGCTGCAAGTGAATGGTCTTGCAATATGCAAGCCACTCTGCTATACTGCCAGAAGTTGAGATGACGATAAAATGACATCTTAATCCATGACTTTGTTTTGTACAAGCTGCGCCCAGATAGTATCCAGAACTCTGAATAGCTAGATTTATAATGACATCTTTTCCAGTAGTTCACACATGAAAAGAGAGATGGCTTTTAACATTCTAATTCTGTGGAGGCTTATCCGGGGAACCAGATTAGCTTGTGCACTCCAACACATGCCAGCTGGGTGACCTTGGGCTAGTCACAGTTTTTCGGAGCTCTCTCAGCCCCACCCATGTCATAGAGTGTTTGTTGCGGGAGGGGGGGGGGAAGGGAAAGGAGATTGTAAGCCCCTTTGAGTTTCAGGAGAGAAAGGGGGGATATAAATACAAACTATTCTTCTTTCTGAAGGGGAAACAGTGCCCTTACTGAAGAGACCCAGAAGGTGGCCACGGAGCTGCTGAATCCTCATTTGCAGCCCCATGCAGGTTTGGCCTTAGCATTGTGCGGAAGTATGATTCATATAGATCTGCAGTGAAACTGTCAGTGGGCCCTCATAATTGGAGTTTTATAGCTGGTTGCTAATGCTTTTATTCAAAGGCTTTCAGCCACTGGGTTTAAAAAGCAAAAACATAACATCTATTTCACTTGCCTTATATTGGGAAGTTACTGCAGCCCAAATCTAGAGGGAATCCCCTGATTTAATGGAGATAACATTTGAGCAATGTGAATTTCAGGGCTTCTTTGCACAATTCTTTTAGCATACTGAAATAGCTACCTGGGGGATCTTTTGGGATGGGAAGACGAAGTCCAAATGTCTTAAGAAGCAAATAAAATGTAGTTTGTAGTTGAAGGCAAAAACTGTAGGGCTGCCACTTAATGAAAAAAAAAGTTAGCCACTGTATTGTGTGAATTTTAATAGGTTAACTGATTTAATCTATTTATTCATTCATTCATTCATTCATTCATTCATTCATTCATTCATTCATTCATTCATTCATTCATTCATTCATTCATTCATTTATTTATTTATTTATAATTAGTCTTGTATGCTGCAGGGCTCCGGGCAGTGAACAACATGATAAAAACAATAATTACAATACCCCCATTAAAACAGATTAATTACAATGCATTGCAGTGGCGTCTAACATAAACACAGACTTCATATCATACTTCATAATCTACATAAATTTGAACATGAATAACATTTCTGGGGGGAGGCAAGCATTTGTTGCTTGTTGTTCAATGATGCAGCAAGAACCATCTCAGAATAGACATTTCTTATTCTGTGTTTAGAAGTTCTCTTCTAAAATGGGACCTGACAGACATGTATTTGTAAGTACTTCCTTTAAAAATAATTAACCACCATTTAAAAAAACGCTGACTAATACCAGGGACATTCTTCAATCAATAAAAAACTCAATTAATCTAACTGATGCATTGTTATACCCTTTTAAGCATGACTCCTGTGAGGGACTCAGTCCGGAAACTCATAGCTACCGTGTTTCCCCCCAAATAAGACAGTGTCTTATATTAATTTTTGCTCCCAAAGATGCGCTATGTCTTATTTTCAGGGGATGTCTTATTTTTCTGTGTTCTGTTCGTCAGACATGCTTCCAAACAAAAACTTTGCCACGTCTTACTTTTGGGGGATGCCTTATAATTCACACTTTAGCAAAACCTCTACTACGTCTTATTTTCCGGGGATGTCTTATATTTGGGGAAACAGGGTAGGTTAGTGAATTCCTTAGGCCTTTGTGTGCTGAGGCCTCAGAACTTTTCTCCAGACCAGAGGCGTATCTAGGAAAAATGTTGCCTGGTACAAAATCTGAGTTCGTTTCCCCCACCCCTGTATGGATGGCCACCCTCCCCCACCACAACTAAACAATGCTTTTTTGCACCAGGTCTTGAAGTCCATGTATGGAAGAGAGGTGGGGGGGGGGTGATTTTCTGCCCCCTACGTGACTAAATGTCCACAGCCAGGGGACATTTGACCCTATATGCCCCTGCTTCAGACAGATAGAAAAGCAGAATTATCCACAGGTTTCTGTGAATGGTGGGCATTATGAAGCTTGTGGATTGGCCAAGCCTGATATAAATAGTAGAAGTATGGCTTTCTTGGTCACCACAGCAGCACTTTCTGCTTGCAGCTGCCAAAACCCAGTACAAAACAAGAAAAGAAAAGAGAACAGTGATTTCTTATGATATTGCATTATTGTGTTATTTTGTACAAAGGACTGTTTATTTAGTCTTCAAAACATCCATGTCCGTGGTACGGTTTTGCAGCCTGACTGCAAGAAATGCATTATCTTGCCAGGCCTTTATTAAAAGGAACCGACTATGCTGAATGAATTCTCGTCAAATGGAATCCGTGAAAATTCTTATTGTCAAGTACATTTTACGTACAAATCCACCACTCGAGACTGGAAAATGGAAGAACTCTTTCAATTAGTTTAATACATGCCAGCATATCCTTCTTTTGAACTTCAGTAACACAGCATCTGTACAGAACAGTAGCATGTGCCCACAAGTATTGCTGCACTAACCGTGCAGTCCTGAAGAGAATTATACCCTTAAAAATCCATTGACTTCAGTGGACTAAGAAGGATGTAACTCCGCTTAGAACTGCATTGCAAAGCACTTTGGAAATGTTTGCACGGCCAGTTCAAGGAGGATTTAACTACAGTTGATACTCTCTGCTCCATCTCATGCTGAAAAGAAAGCTATGAGTGTCCCTTATTTTTTTTCACTGGGTGTGGAAAAAGGGAGTCTGGTGCCTTTGAAAAAAATATTTTGCCATCTGCTTCTATCCAAGTAGCACTCTCGAACAATCAAATTCAAGTAGCACTCTTGAACAATCTAAACAACTTTGTTGTTTATTAAACATTGTTCTTAAGTGTACTGCAAACGTATGAGAACAAAACATTTCTGCCTTCCTACTAGCAGAGGCACCACTTGAAAATTGTTTAATGTACCATTGGAAACAAATTTAAAGTTTTGATTTTATGCTGTTAATGTATTTATTAACTTGTATTTATTGGTTGTTAGCTGCCTTGCGACTGACCTTGGTTTGGAAAGGCAGGGTAGAAATCTAAATCTAAATAATAATAATAATAAAAAGAGGGGCAAGATCACAGAGAGTGATGGGATTGAAATGCCTGATGGCCAACTCATGAAGTGCAACCAAGAGGCTGCTTATGAATACCTGGGCATTTTGCAGCTGGATAACATCAAGCATGGGCAAGTGAAGACTGTTGTCAGCAGAGAGTACACCCAGAGGGTCAGGAAATTTTTGAAATCTAAATTAAATGGCGGGAATACCATCAAGGACATCAACACCTGGGCCATGCCCGTCATCAGGTACACTGCGGGAATCATCAACTGGACACAGGCTGAGTTGGAAGCATTGGATAGAAAAACTCGGAAGCTTATGACAATGCACCATGCCTTACACCCACACAGTGATACTGATAGATTATACCTTCCCCGGAGATCTGGAAGCAGGGGCTTACTGCAAGTACAGTAAACAGTGGGAGAAGCATGCACTGGCCAATTATGTGAACGAAAGTCAAGAACAGGCATTGATTGAAGTGAAGAACAGACATTTGCTGCAAACCCAGAAAACAAAACAAGAATACAGAAAAAGTGTGATTAAAATGAGGACTGAAAGCTGGCACAACAAAGCACTGCACGACCAATTTCTGGAGAAAATCAAAGACAAGGTGTATAATGAAAAGATCTGGCTGTGGTTAACAACTGGAACTCTGAAAAAGGAAACGGAATCCCTGATTTTAGCCGCCCAAGAGCAAGTCATCAGAACAAATTCGATCAAGGCCAAAATCGAAAAATCCTCAGATGATGCAAAATGCAGATTGTGCAAAGAAGCTGATGAAACTGTAGATCATGTCCTCAGCTGTTGCAAAAAGATTGCCCAGACTGAGTACAAACACAGACACAACTCAGTGGCCAAGATGATCCACTGGAATTTAAGTAAGAATTACAACATAAGAACAGCTAAGAACTGGTGGGAACATAGTCCAGAGAAAGTAATGGAAAATGAGAAGGTCAATATCCTGTGGGACTTTCGAATCCAAATGGACAAAGTGTTGAAACACAATACACTAGACATCACAGTGATCAAGGACAAGAAAGTGACCATCATCGACATAGCAGTCCCCAGTGACAGCAGGGTCATTGAAAAAAAACACGAGAAGGTCACTAGATACCGCGATTTGAAAATCGAGCTTCAGCGTCTATGGCACAAACCAGCTGAGGTTGTCCCAGTGGTAATCGGCACGCTGGGCGCCATCCCAAAAACACTAGGGCAGCACTTGAAACATCTTCGAATTGACAAAATTAACATCTGTCAAATTCACAAGGCAGCCCTGCTGGGATCCACACGAATACTACGCCGATACATTACAACTTCCTAAGCTTCTGGGTGAGGCTCAAATTGTAATGAAGGTCAACAACCAGCTAAAGATCTGGCAGCTGTGAAATCTACAACAACAACAACCAACAACAACAATAATAATAAACAACTATCAAGAACAGGTGCTAATGCAAGTTAGGAACCAGAACTTAATAAGAGCACAAGAAACAAAATGTGAATACCAGAATAAAATAATAAAATTGTGAATAGAAAGCTGCCAAAGAAAAGCATGAAATTGTCAATTTCTGGAGAAGATTGAAAGGAAAATAGACAAATATAAAACCTGGCAGTGGCTTGTAACTGGAACACTGAAGAAAGAAACTAAAGTCTTGATTTTAGCTGCTCAAGAACAAGCTATTAGAACAAATGCAATTAAAACCAGAATTGAAAAATCAGCAACTGATTCAAAATGTAGACTGTGCAGAGAAGTAGAAGAAACAATCGCTCACATATTAAGTTTGTGCAAGGAGATCTCTCACACACAGAAAAAACATTATAAACAATGTCATCACAGAGTTACTAAAGTGATTCACTGGAACATCAGTAAAAATATTATTTGCCAACAGAAAAAAATAGTGAAAAAGTTGCCAAAAATGAGCAGGCCAAAATACTGTGGGTCTTCTAATACAAACAGATAAGATATTGGCGCATAATACACCAGATGTAACAGTGGCTGAATTTTTTTTAAAAAATGTGGATAATTGATGAAGCAATACATGTTGACGGCAGGGTTAAAGAAAAAGAAATGGAAAAGATGACAAAATACTAAGATGTGAAAATGGAAGTCAAGAGATTAAGGCACAAACTTTGGATGGCACTTGAATCATCTACATATTGATAAAATCTCCTCCTATCAATTACAAAAGGCCACATTGCTTGGATCCGCATATATACTATGCCGATACATTACCACATCCTAGGTTCTTGGAAAGAACCCGATGCCTGTGATGAGCAACACCGGCTGAAGATAGGGCAGCTATGATTTCATATAATAGCAATGACATCCTTCACCTACCTCAACCACACAATAGATCTGGGTGAAAAATTATAGTTGCCAAATTGTGGTTCCAGTTTAGAATATCTGATGACCACATTCTGGCTGCTTTTCTAATTCTGCTTCCCTCTAATTTTTATTTCTTCTCATCCAAGACTAAACAGCTTTGTAACAACTACTACAAAATTAAAACTCTTCCTACTATCTATCTGGGAAAATTTAACTATTTTGCAGATCTGACGAATGAAGCGTCTATTGGAACGTTTCTTTGTAGGAGAAGAAACTATTTATTCTCAAAGTAGGCAAGAATAGTCTCTTCTTTGGCTTTTATTGTAAGTTGGAAAGTGGTGATGGTTGGTGGGGAAATGGTGCTTCTCAGAGATGAAAGCTGAGTCAAGTATATGGGGATAAGTCCATTTGACCCAGTCATGAGACTAAGGGACACAGGCAGCCAAATCCTATGCAGGGGGAGGGGACATGCTGATGGAGGTGGTGTGAGGCTGTGCTGGTGCATTTGCCTCCTATGCTGGTGTAAGGGGCACCCTGCTGGTGGAGAGAGCAGAGGCACTGGTGGCCAAGTGCCCCTCAGCTCTGTGGCAAAACCAGGAAGTACCACAGCCAGGGAGGAACTCTGGCATCTGATTGGAAGCTGATGTGGGGGAGTGGGCTGGAGCATTTCCAGGAGTGGAGGTGACATTAGTCAGCTTCTGCCTGGCTTTTAGGGCTGGGAACCCAGGCCCTTGGAATTATGCCACCCCAAAGGGTGGTGTAACTCCATTTAGTCCTGTGGAGAGATTTCAGGTGGCTGGGTTTTTTTTTTAACTGCCTCCCCACACCACCTGAAAACCCTCTGTGGGGTGACATAGCAATGGCGCTGTCCCCTGTCACTGGGGACATTCAGATTGAGCTGAATGTCCAGACTTTTCAAGTCCTTGTCCACAGTCCCACAGCTCTGTGCTGGTGCTGAATTGGTGAATGGATTGAGGAAGGGGAATCAGGGTCAGGTCTGCAGGCCTCCCTCCTAATCTTGTACATAATCCATCCCAGTGCTCGTATAGAAAAATGTTACATCAACTATACACACAATCTCTCTCTCTCTCTCTCTCTTTGTAATATAGCTTATAGAGTGTTCTCTCTCTCTCTTTGTAATATAGCTTATAGAGTGTGAGCTTTGCACACGTCTCTGCACAGATAAGATCTTTAATGTGTGGAAATCAGAGTTGGGTCAGCAAATGCAATCCCCATTCCATGTCTTTACATCTGTAAACAGATGAAATGCTTGAAGAACAGCTTGTGTTGGCTAGTCAGGTGAATAAGCTCTCAGGATTTCTCTCAGTGTGCCCTTTGTCATCAGAGGACAAACTAAGATAATACCCAAGAGGCCGTCAACTGACCTTAGTGGTGTTTCAGGTAATTAACTACATAGGTCTGCAGTAGAAGAGCAAGATCGGAGTCCAGTAGCACCTTAAAGATAAACAAGTGGTGATTGTGTGTGTGTGTGAATCTGAGCTGGTTATAATGTATAAAACCTGGTTTCAATGTGGCATATCCCCTTTAAAACTGTATTTGAGTTAGACAGCAAATGGAGACAAAGGCATGACAAATACTGCATCCCTAAGCAGAGTTGAAGAGCCACGGGGGAACTCTGATCTGGAGATTCCTCACTCCTCCACATGAAGCCTGCAGGGTAATCTTGGGTCAGTCCCAATTCTTTCAGAACTCTCTCAGCCCACGTGGAAGTAGGCAACAGCAAAGTGACCCAAACATCTTTTGCCTTTAAAGCTCTGCAATGGCGCTAGCCTGCAGTTCCTCACTTCTAAAACCATCGACTCCAATAGGCTTATAAGAGAGTAAATAACTCTGCTTAATATTGCACTATGAAATAGGCCGTTGAACTGGGTGTGTAACCTACTGTTTTGGGAGCAGGGGGAGGTATAAGAGAGAGGGAAGAGGATTTCCAATTGACAGCCCACTTCTCCCCCTCATCAACTGCAGCCAGAAAGGAGACTGGGAGACCAGAGAGCACCCAGACACTTTGCAATCACGCTTAGAGCCAGATCTGACAGACAACTTCCATCCTCAGCACCTTTATTATAATATTTTGAGCAATATTTACCCTGGTTTTGGATTACTGCAAGCTGTCCGAGGAGTCAAACAATGCACCCAGTCGGCATCTATGTGGGAACAAATCAATCCTTAACTCAGCCCACGTTTTTTATTCTGTCTGCACTGTTCCTGCAGCAAAGACAACCCACCCTTCAGCATCTCGCAGCTGCTAGCCAGCCAAACTACCGAAGCAGAGACTCCCCACCCGCGCAGGATCAAATGCATAGACGTTGCTGACTCTCTCTCTCTGTGTCTGGCTGGCAAAAATAGGCGTGGGCAGGGCAGGGGCTTGGAAGCAGGCGGCAAGTGGTTTACAAGACTGCGGCTATTTTTTTCCTGGCGGCTGGGGAGCCCATGCAAACCGATGTCCATCAATCCCAGGGGTTGCCGCACCCGCTCGAAGCTGCGCAGCGAGAGGACGACCCCGGGGAGGACGTGGCCACCAAATACACTTTGCGATTACCCCAGGCGAAAAGACACCGCGGGGCGGAGGGACTTGCAGCCTCCGTGGCCGAGAGATGGAGGGAAGCCCCGCCCCGCGAACCACACTGCAGCCTCCCCCCCCACCCCCAAACGGTGGCAGGAGCGGCCACCGAGAGTGAATCTGAGTGGCTCCTTCATTGCGCCACTTTACATGTTACCGCTCCGCTCGCTTCCCATTGCACGCCGGCCGGGCCTTATTTGCATACCACGGTCGGCTGCAGCCAATCGGGCTCTGAGCAAGGTGGCCCGCTCGATGGAAGGCATGGGCGTGGCCGGCCGCGCATGCGCCGCCGGAGCTTCCTTGTGCCCGGGCTTTGATTGCTGTGTAGATTCTCGCTGCCTCGTTCCTCCCCGCTCTCTTGCCTGGAGACTGGGTTGGGTTTGGAGCAGAGGGAAGGAAAGGCGACGCACGGGAATCGCGCTTTTTCTCCAGCCCTGCTTTTTAAAATTTTTTGTAGCCAGTAGTCTTTGCACGCTCGTTATTATTTTTGCTCCCTTAGAAAAAAATAGCCTTCACATTTAGTGGCTTAAAACAAACCCGTGCAGCTAGTGGCTTTGAAAGCATTTTTTTTTTAAAAGAAAGCCGCCTTTTTTAATTTGCTGCAAAGAGCAGAATCCAGAAAGCAGTTTTGGTTCGCGAGGGAGCTGTTTCCCGACAGTGTGGGAGAGAGATGTCTTACCAGGGGAAGAAAAATATTCCACGCATAACGGTGAGTTTCCAGAACGCTTGCAAATAATGCAGCCGCGGGTGGGGGGGGGGGGGGGCGGCGGATGGGGGGGATCAAGCCCTTTGTGTGGGAAGTGAACGGGGGCGGATGGGGGTGGGGGAGCGTGCACGCAGGCTGTGGCCATCGGCAGAACAATCGCGCCAAGGTTGCGTTTGATAAACCCGCGATTTAAAAAAAAAATCACAAAAGCAAGCGCCAGCACCGTTGCAGGAGGCGGAACAATGGTCGCCTTGAAGTCGCGCCAGCGGCTGCGCTTCTGAAGTCTCCCTCTTTCCCTGGGTGGTGTTTGCGGCCGGGAAGATGCTTTGCTGGCTGCCTCGGCTCTTGTCAGATTTAAGAGGCGATGCTGGCAGAACAGCCGAGGCAGCCAGCGCGATCCGGCGAGGAGGTTGCATAAGCCCCGGCTGCTGCCTTGCAGATCGGCGCTGCTTAAGCAGCCCCTGCTCTTTTGTGGGCAGCCGTGTGCCTGCCTGGGCGTGCTGCGCCAGGGGGATGGGCTTCTCTTAAGAGATGGAGGGCAGGTGGGATGGGGGGAGCGGACCCCCACCGCGCGAGCCGCGTTTGCACGGAAACCTCTGGGCAGCAGGCACAACGCGCGTGGGGAGCGTTGCTCCATCCCCCCCCCCTCTGCCTCCATGGGCGTGTGAAGTAGAAGGGGTGGGGGGAGTGAAGGGTTTGGCTGGGTTGTTGATCCCCCCCCCTTTCTGGTGCTATGGCGCCTCTTTTTCCCACCCCTTTTACTCATACAAAGAAAGCTTTGGTAGCGGGGCAGCAAGTGACACGGGTTTTCTTCCAGGAGGCAATGGCGCAGCTCAGGCGAGAAGAGCAGATGTGGGCTCCTCCATCTTCTGTCTCCTTCCCCCAGTCAGAGGGGGGAAAAGATTATGTTTAGAAGCGCAGAAATGATCATTTATTGGTACACAAGACCCCTGCTCTACACCCCCCTTCTTTCTTCCAGCCCTGTTCAGACACAATAGCGTTTATTTCTTTTCTGAAAGGATTTGTCTTGCCATTCAGAATTTCCCCTCTCTGTCCCTGCAGGGAATCCTAAGGGAAGAGAAAGGGAACAGTTACATAAAGTCTCACGTCTATTATTGAGGGATTGGACTGCCGTAGACACATTCGCAGACACAGAGTTTGCTCCATTTACCAGCATGTTGGAGCTGGTGCCGTAGATCTTCTTAGGAAATGCTATTTGCTATATTCCTGTTGTTTGCCCTGCAGCATCCTCACTTTCATTTCCTTTACCTATATGGCAGTGAGACACGCCCAGGGTTCATCTGTCATTGTGAGCCTCTTGTGGAATATTCAGAAGGAGAATGCTGCCTCTTCCTGAATAGATGTTTAGGAAGCCTTAGAAATGGCTAGCGTAGAGTGCTATCTTGATACAGGCTGGTTTATTTCACGAATTGGCAAAGCATGTAAAATAAAACAGGAGTCCATGGATGTCTTCAAGATTAATGGAAGTTTATCTTTGAAGGTGCTGCTGGATTCCTGTTTTATTTTGCTGCTACAGACTAACGCTGCTACCCATCTGGTATACTATGTGGGATCTCTCTAATTTAGCGTTTTTCCCAGCCATTCCAGTTTGGGAGTCATTAAAAATGTGGATGGCAAAGCTTTGCAAAATGTTGGTCTGTAGCTGGTTGGCAGTAATGCTGTCCTTCAGTCATATGATGTGTGGTGTATTAATTTCTAACGCCCCCCTTTTCTTAAAAAAAAAAGAATACTGCGTATGCATGGCTAGTAGCATTCTGAGACAAAGGGGGAGGAGAGTGGACTGGATGAGAATGCTAGTAGGTTAGAAAACATGCTACAGGGTTAATGGTGTTACAACAATAGAAATAAATAAAGCTTGTGGTTTAGCGCATTTGCTAAGTTTGCCAGTAGCAACATTTCCCAGACTAACAAACAACAGAATCAGGGAATTGTAAAGCCAGGATGGAGGCTGCAGCTGATCTTGTCCAGTAGCCTTCAACCTTTTACTGCTGTTTGCTTCATGTGGGTGTGCTTGCAATTTTGTATACATATTTTCCTTGACAGTATTTTGTTTGGATTAGTTGGTCTTTTTGTCTCTCTCTCTCTCTCTTAACTTATCCGTTTTCCTGCCTGTCTCTTGGTTGTTTTCCAAAATATGATACTGGCTCTGTAGATGCAACCTGCTTTTTTAAAAAGTCACCATTTAGTTGCAGGATACAATCTAGCAGCTGAAAACCAGTGATGGAGACCTGAAATGTTACCAGTTTTACTGTACTAGTACCAGCTAGCAGAGCAATCCTGCATGGAGTTAAGTAATGCTAAACCCATTTACTTGAATGGATTTACAAGGATGTAACTCTGTTTAGAATTGCCCTGTAGCCCTCATAATTCAAAATAGTAGCCTATGTCCAGGACACTGCAGAGATGTCAGCTCTCAGAGGTGTCTGTAGCATAAGCTTTTTAAATAGTATTTACTTGGAAGTCAGTTCAAGGGGGCTTCTGCAGAAGTGTGCTGGAGATTGCAACTTTAGTAAAGCAAATCTGGACAGCTCATCTGCTTGAACTGTATCTTATTCTGTAATCCTAATTTGTTGTGAATCAAGTCTCAAATATGAGACACAGCCTATATAGAGACCCAATTTATAAGCAGTTTTGTCAGCCTCTGACTTCTGTATGGCCTGCCATACAGGGTTGTTGTAATACCCCTTGAAGGGGGATTCCAGTTTGCATCTACAGCGCTATGGTGTCCTACTTTTTACTTAGTAAGAGCCCCATCTGGAAGAGTGTTGGTGACGAAAGGGCTTTGGGGAACAGCACAGCGCTGTGGCAGGTTCTTTACCCTCTCAGAGCACTTACCCCCAGCAAAGGAGGAAGGCTACTGCTCCCCAGCTCCATGTTGGTGAAACCTGGAAGTCTGGGTCACCGTGGTGCTGTGCTGGCATCTTAATTGGACCCTAGAGTGAGGAAGGGTGAGTGGGCTAGGGCATTCCTGGGGGCGGAGCCGACATTAGTGCCTCCCAGAGTTGGGGTGATGCAAGTCCTTTGAGCCCTATGGAGAGCTTTCCAGGAGCGGGGATTTTATTTGCATTTTTTTTTGCTCTCCGTGCTGCCAAAAGGCCCTTTGGGAAGCAACAGAGCGGCATCCCACCACTGAGGGCTGTGGATGCGGCTGCCCATTATAATTGTGCTGAAGTGACAGGCAGGAGGGTCGCCTGATCTTCCAGCATAGTCCTGCCATTTAGTCTTCTTGTTCATTCCCAGGATTGCCACATTTTTTATCACATCTCCACTCTGACATAGTGACTTAGAGAATGAACTGTGATCTAGGTGGTCCCTTGTTCAAATCTCCCATTTGCAAAGCATCCTGAGTACAACTTTATAGATTTGCTGCATAGTAAAGGAAGGATTTGGAACACCAGTGGCACTATATAAATGTGAAGTATTTGCTATGCAGTATTGATGACAATGTGGCTGGGGTAATGTTTCAATGAGCCACCCACTTGGGCCACCAACTATGAGCCACCAACGATGATGCTCATCTTATGCATCATGGGCAGGGAGTTGGCATCCCATTTGGAGTCGGCACCAGTTCCATAGTGAAGATCTGTACAAGATTGGGATCTAACTTCGTTTTAAGACTGAAGCAGTCATTACGTTAGTCATAAGCATTTTATATGGGATAGTGATTGTGGACTGGAAATTATGGAGGAGCTGTGGCACAGCTATAGAGCACCGAGTTTGCATGCAGGAGGGCCCAGGTTCAACCCTGTGCATTCTAATTAAGAGAAACAGGCAGTAGATTTTGATTCTGGAGAGCTGGAGACTCTAGCAAGAACAGAGGACGCTGACTGGGTGAACGGTCTGAATTTGTATAATGGAGCTTTTTGTGGAATGCCAGAGAAAAGGGTGATTTCAGCCTTTTTTTCTTTCCAGGTGGTTCTTCCACCCTTTCGCGTCTTCTTCACAAATGCTGACAACTATGATGCTTTCATACTGAGTCTAAATAAATGGCATTAGGTGCAGTGTGCCTTTGTAATTGATATTTAGCTGCTTATATTATTGGGAAGCTGCTAGAATGAGCTCTTCACTAGCTAGTCTCTTTTAAAATGGTTCTGATATAACTATCAGTACAATCCTGAATTGGGGATGGGGGGGTAGTTGCATTGCAGCTATAACACAGCCATGCTGCCTCCAAAGAGGCTTTCTGCATCAGGGACAGAAAGCTGAACGCGACGCTCCCCCTTCATCTGTAAAAGCGGCCTATGCAACTCAATAGGCTGTACCATTAATTTTGCCAGAGTAAGGCTGTGCGATCAAATGGGGGCACTCCTGGACTGAAAAGGCTCAGGAAGCAGACTAAAGCTGGCCATGTCCCCAGGAATGCCCCCTTTGGCCTGGCATGGGCTCCTGTGCTGTAAGAGCACTGACACTGTGGCTTTCTAGCACTGGCAAAAGTGTGTGACTCTCTAGCGCTGGCATAAACTTGCTATCACTGGCATAAGTGCCTCTGCACTGATGTAAATATCCCTTACACTGTTTAAGTGGCATTGACGCTGGCGGGGGTCACGTGGCCTCTTGGGGGCGGGGGTCACGTGGCCTCTTGAGCAAGTTGGTTTTCTGGAGAGGTAAAGGAGTATCCTGGCTGCCACATGTGCTTCTTTTCTCATCCTTAAGGGTATTTTCATAAAGCCTTAAAAACACCTTTGGGTGGTTAATGTAAAACCTGTGCTGTCCAGAATGCTAATTTGCAGTATAAATGCCTGTCTTTTGTATTTTCTTCCTTAGTAAAAACAAATGTTAATGTCGCAAGATGCAGACTAGAAGATGTTTCAATTCTTAGGTATGACAGTATCTAAAGGTCGGTGCTAACTATAAAGTGATATTAAAACATGCAAAGTGTTTTGCATGAATTCAAACCAGCCACTCCTTGCCAGTCAACAATATCATTTTTTGTCACTGATTGCCACTGTCTACAAAGGGACCACTTTGCACTATGAACTGCCACTGTGGTATAGCAGTGAGAATTTTGGTGCATCAGAGTAGGAAAATCTGGCTGAATTGGGTATTTGCTGCTGCTTGGGTATTTTTGGTTTTGTATTGTAAGCAGCCTTGAGCCATGGGGAAAGGCCGAGTAGAAAATATTTAAAATGAATCAGTACATTTAGATTTGAGGTTCACTTGGGTGATCTTGGACTGGTCTCTAAGCCTAGCTTGGATTAGAGGGATTTTATGAAGTCAAATGGAAGAAGGAAGAACTTTGAGCTCTTGGATCAAAGGTTGAGGTAGAAATAGCCTTCAAATATGGAGCCCAACTGGGACTAAGGTCCAGCCCCTACAGTTAATTAAATGTTAAGGTTCACCCTTGTGCTACAGATATGAGGACTTCAGGTATATGTCTTCCCTATACTATCTTATGGATAGACCCAAGAGTTCATACCTGTAGCTCCCCTCCCCCACCAGTGTTTCTGGGTGGCTGCTGAGCCTGACTGAGAGGTTAGTGTCCTCTGCCATTTTCTCAGTCATACAGAATCAGTCAGTAGGCACAGCTGAAATTCCTGATCTTTCAGGGATCTTTGGCTTGGTTGTGGCCTTGTGCTCCTGAAACAACTTGTTGTTAATCAGGGTCCTGCATGCTTGAGATGAGGTGGAGTTTGAGGTCAGGAAGGGAGACTTTGAGGGCTTGGCATCTCTTATTTTAAGGATTAAGCAATGCTTCAATCTCTAGATTGAAAGTTGTGTCTGAGATTTTAGTTCTAAAGTTATTTTTATCACCCTACTGCAAGCAGCCTTACGAATCTCAATTTTGACCTGTTTTAAAAAGATGTGTTTCCTGAGGGATGTTCATCCCTCTTGCATATTAATCTGCAAGAACCACAGAAGTGTAGTGGCTATAATGTTGGGCTGGGGCCAGGCACTTTCTTTCAGCCTAGCCTGCCTTGCAGGGCGGGTGAATGTTGGATATGTTCTACTTCTGGACCATTGGTCTAGCTCAGGGGTAGGGAACCTGCGGCTCTCCAGATGTTCAGGAACTACAATTCCCATCAGCCTCTGTCAGCATGGCCAATTGGCCATGCTGATAGGGGCTGATGGGAATTGTAGTTCCTGAACATCTGGAGAGCCACAGTTTCCCTACCCCTGGTCTAGCTAGTTCAGTATCATTTGCTCTCACTGGCTTTCCCCAGTATAAAGAAGTTTGAACATTTTGCATGCAAAGCTTGTGCTCTGTCACTAAGACATGACCCTTCCCGAGAAGCGGAATCCCATCTCCTTTTCATAAATCCCTGTTAATAGCAATCTTGGAAATGGTTTAATATTTCTTTGCAGTTTGAGTTTGGTCAGTGTCTGGATGGAAGACCTAATGTTCCATATGGAAGAAAGGGGATTCTAAATGTAATGCGTAAAAGGCCCATTATGCATGGAACACTTTCTTTGGGGTTCTTCTCAGTGGCTTGTAGTGGGGGGGGGGGGTCTCCTCACATTTCTCTGTTTACACATGAGGAGGCATTCCCTCCTAGCCATTCAGCTTTTCTGCAGAGAACTCTCCTGGGCCTGGTGATATATCAACATGGTTCCCTTAACACCACCCATCAACTAATTCTTAAAGGCACAGATCATGTTACACTTGGTAGTTGCTGGCTTAGCCCTTTTAAACTGCGCTTATATCAATATTGATGTTATTGCACTTATATTGACATTCTATCCCTTTCCAAAAATTATCCCCACTCAATGAAAGAGGCAAAGCAATTCCCTGGACCACATAGAATCATAAAGCTGGAAAAGACCACCAGGACCATCAAGTCCAACTTCCTTCCATGCAGGAACACACAATCAAAGCACTCCCAACATATGTTCTGAAGAAGAGGACCATGTCTTAGAACTGATGTTCTCCCCACCCCTCCACCTGTACACACACACTTCCTGCTGCTACTGGAGGACAGAGAGGCTTGTTATTTCCAAACTCTCTCTGTTATTGTATTGATGTCTTGATATATCAACATGAGAATTAGAAGTCAGTATGTTTCGGTGAAGCCAGTGTTAGCAAGCTTCTTTTTTGTGACTTGAAGGAGCCAGC
This sequence comes from Sphaerodactylus townsendi, assembly GCF_021028975.2. NCBI lineage: Eukaryota > Metazoa > Chordata > Lepidosauria > Squamata > Sphaerodactylidae > Sphaerodactylus > Sphaerodactylus townsendi. The sequence goes on from NC_059436.1 coordinate 3,206,077, forward strand.
AACATGGAAGGGAGTGGGTTCAAGGGAAAAGGCATGGATGGCAGTGCAAGGGAGGGGGAAGTCTGGTTGTGGGCGGAGAGAAGATGTCTGTGGTAAAGTTGTGCTCACTAGTAAATCTGTCCTGCTCTGGCAGTGAAGCAAATTAAAATTGTGTTAGAAGTGGTTTTGCTTGCCGTGGTGAGAATGGAAAGTGAAAGCGGGGCTCAAGGAAATAATGACCATTCAAGAGATCTTGCCACAATGAATATTTGCCCCCTTCACAGCAGACACCTTGTACATAATCGGCCAAAATGTGCTTTCCCCATCATGAGACAGTTTATAGTAACTGCAAAAGAAACACTTTTTCCTTTACTCATTCCTGCTCAATTATTGCTATGAAGACAGTTTGATGGCTGGTTTGCTATAGAAATTTCAGTTTTTTCTTCTACCTGAACATTTTCATCTGAGTGAAATACCTTACATTTTGAAGCCTCCGCTTAACAAGTGAATGTGGATTTATTTGTGTTGGAAGATCCATAAAATAGGTGGAGAAAGTATCCACCGAATTGGAAGTGTACTAGAATTGGGCGGAAAGGACTTGTTTGTGTTGCGAATCCCATGGCAACAGACTTCTGGTTAGTTTCCCTGACTGCAGTTGCCTCCAAATAAGCCAAGTGGTGACTTGAACCTTCTGTGGGTTTCTTTTAGGAAGTTTGGTCTACAAACTTGTTTAAAAATAATCCTTTATGGAAGGCTGTTAGCTTGCCTCATTGACAGTGGTGTTTGCAGCTTATCCATGGCTGATTCTTTGAACGGTTATAGCTTGTTAAAAACCAGGTCAATAAATGACATAGAATGAATATTCCTATTTTAAGAAGCAGAGAATGTGCCTTATTTCTACTTTATTGACAGTTAAGATGATGAAAGGCGTCTGCCTTCATTTCTGAAGTACCATTTCATCTTTCCAGTTGAAAGTACTGTGCTTGATTTGTTTATGTGGAACACCCTGTGAATAATTCAGAGTTTTTTTTTCCTTTCCGCCTCCTCTTTTTAATCTGGCACTGCACACTGTCAGCTTCCTCGCATGGTAATTATGTATTGTGTGATGTTCTCTTTGTTTCAGAGTGATCGCCTTTTGATCAAGGGTGGTAAAATAGTTAATGATGACCAGTCTTTCTATGCAGACATTTACATGGAAGATGGGTTGATAAAGTAAGTACCTTTGGCATTTGTTTTTATAAAGGGGTGGGATGTGGGGAATGCAAAAAATTATCAAACACCTTGCAAAAGATATCTCAGCTTGCATAGCAAGGATAATGTCCCCCCACCCCCACAACTTGATATCTGGAGCTTATTTTTTTAAAACAGTGGAGAAATGAAAAAGAAAATAAGTTTTAACATTTGTGATTCTATTCACACTTGTAAATGCTATAGAGTTTAGCAGTGTAGTATAAACATGCATAGAATCATACTGTAAATGCTGATAAATTTATTTAGGGGTTTGTTACCGGGACCTTTCTGGCAGCCCAGGGAAGCCACCTCCTTAAGATGGTTAAGGATGCCTGTTTGTTCTACTCTCAGATTACTTCCCATGGAATGAGTGGTTGGGAATGATAATGAATGAAGTTTTGTGTTCCTTTTCCTGATTGTCTCTTGTACGCTCTTGATGCTGTTTGCAGAATATCCCTATCAATAAGGCAGTCAATAAATTGGCTAATCAGGCTGACAGAATTGCATCCTGATCTTCTGTTACGCATGATGAGATCTTTACATTAAAAGAGATAGTAAGTAACCAGCGGGAAGACCAGAACACCCGCAAGCATTTTGAGTAAGTGCTGGTCATGATCAAAACACATTCCTCGAGAATTGCAGGCAGAAATTTTTGAGGTTTGGCTACCAACTGGATATTTTTCCAATAGCTGGGAAAGCCCCAACAGTGACTTCGCCTTACGGTGCTCCTTTCACAGAGGGCTTGAGATGCTGTCTCTTTAAAAAATAATGATCTCATCAAAGTTTTCTGCAAAACCAACCACTTGACCTGCACCATCCTGGCCTACCTTTGTTTGTGGAGAAAGGAATTAATTTGCATACATTCTGCACATGTGTAAAAACAACGAATTGTCTCTCTTAAAAAAATAAGTATTGTATATACCAAAAGAAAATAATGACTCTTTATCAAAACTGCACCTATGGAAAATACACAAAATGAGAAACAAAATAGTAATTTCAGAGTAACATGAGAGAGAAAGATCTCCAATGTCACTTCTAGTGCCCCTTTGTCTGTTTTCTTTCCAAGGGCCAAATTAAACAACATCCTAGAACTCCATGGTTAGAATTCCAGATGTGTGATTTGACCATTTTTTAACAAAAGAAGCCATCAGGCGATCAGTATGAGAACAGAGAATGACTTTTTAACTCTTCTCCCCCTTGTACTAATCCCCAGTTCAAATAAGAACATAAGAACAAGCCAGCTGGATCAGACCAGAGTCCATCTAGTCCAGCTCTCTGCTACTCGCAGTGGCCCACCAGGTGCCTTTGGGAGCTCACATGCAGGATGTGAAAGCAATGGCCTTCTGCGGCTGTTGCTCCCGATCACCTGGTCTGTTAAGGCATTTGCAATCTCAGATCAAGAGGATCAAGATTGGTAGCCATAAATCGACTTCTCCATAAATCTGTCCAAGCCCCTTTAAAGCTATCCAGGTTAGTGGCCATCACCACCTCCTGTGGCAGCATATTCCAAACACCAATCACACGTTGCGTGAAGAAGTGTTTCCTTTTATTAGTCCTAATTCTTCCCCCCAGCATTTTCAATTAATGCCCCCTAGTTCTAGTATTGTGAAAAAGAGAGAAAATTTCTCTCTGTCAACATTTTCTACCCCATGCATAATTTTATAGACTTCAATCATATCCCCCCTCAGCCGTCTCCTCTCCAAACTAAAGAGTCCCACTGGACTAAATGCCTCCCACTGGACTTGTAAAACCCTTGTAAATAAAAAGGGGGCTAGGGACCTTTTCTTGATCCAGCCCAGTCTTCTCCTGTCTCTGTGGCCTATCTAATGTTCTAATCCTGAAACTCCAGGGTCATGCATGTGGCCTCATAAGTTTGGAAGTTATTGGGGCCAACTTGCTGACAGAAGAACACTTCCTATGTAGACTGTGTGCAAACAGAAAATCTCTACTGGCCATTTGTGCACCAGAAAAGGAGCTGCCACTGTTGCCCCATCCTCTGCCTAAATGCAATTGCCAACTCTTGAACACAGTGCCTATAGTTGGGGGTAGTGTTCACATCTATGCTTCCTCCCTTGTAATCAGGAGTGATAGACAACCAGGGCTTGTGATCAAGAGGCAGAGCTTATATGCGTACTTTTAATTGGTCGAAACCCTGTTCATGAGTTTGTGATTGCATGTAGATGGAGGTTAGGTCCAGCCTGTTGTTCTTGCTGCTCTCTGTGCACTTTGATTCAGAGCATGTTAAGGGTGGGTTGTAAGAGGGCTACTTGAAACACAAACCAACGCATGGTGTAGCATGGCCTAGATGCTGATGCATTATCAGAACCCCACTCTATTTACCAACCTGAATCAGTGAGGAAATAGTGTTATTCTGTGCCTCTTCACCTATTTTTCCCCTCTTCAAACTCTTTGGGGTTATTAAAAACATTCTGGGGAAATAAATCATTGGGGTGCGATCACCCTTCAGCTAGTCTGAACTAGCTCTTAATGAAGCCCTTACATTCTAAGCTGGAGACTTTGACCCCACACTCAACCAGTTTAAGTCAGTTGGATAGCTCCCCCTCTCCCCATATTGTGCACTGGAGTTAAACTTGGAGTCCATTCTTTTCAGTTCATGCTTTCTGTTATATTAAGAGGTATGGTTTCCTAGGGCTAACATTCTTCAGGGAAGGGAAAGAACAGATGAAAGTTGCACCTGGATTGGTGCCTGACTTGGCTACACATTCAACACATCTGTTCTTTAACTCAGAATTCGAAGTTGGAGGAGTTGGCAGCAGGCTTGTAATTGATTGTAATTTGCTATGGACAGTTTCCATGTTTTAGCACTGTCTTAAAATATGAGCTACCTTTGGTCCTCAGCTGTGATTTGGCAGCAAACATAGGCACAGGCACAGTTTTGTGTATGTGGGATGTACGGTTCCATATAGAACAGATCTAAACTCTGATGTTTGCAGAGCAGTTAGAGGTAATACCAGAATGACAGACAGCTCTAAAGCTTGCCTTAGAAGAAATCACAGCCATGTACATTTTAGGTTGCTATAATCATTTTCTCACTTTACTGCTCAAATCCCAAATGATTCCACCATACTTTCAGACCATTTTTCAGAGAACAACCAAAAGAATTCAGTGAACGATCTCTTCAGTTCCATAATTTGGGCTTCTAGTCTGGTTCTGCAGTGCTACATGGAGACATATGGCAAATGATAGGTTAAGAAACAATAGATTCTTTCATTGTAAGTTGCCTCGAGGAGGACTGTGGAGAGGCAGCATGGAAGTCTGCTAAATGATTCATTCAGCATGCACTTCTATAACAGTGGTAGGCATTCTTTTCTGGCCAAATACCTGCTCCCTTCTGCTGCAACGGTGGAGCAGCAGTGTTGGCAGTGTCTTGGTTGTTTGGACAGAGTTTGGCCATGGTTGCCAAGCAAAATGGTCTGTTGTGCCACTGCTGGCATGTGTCCTTGGGGTTGTCTATCCCTGGTCTAGAATATGGGATTCCACAACATTGCATTATGTTGTGATTTTCCATAGTTCATAGCCAGTTAGACAGATCTGTGTTTGTGTTTATGTTGTCATGGAGACCAGCATGGCCACTGGGTGTCTTCCATGATGAGAATACCAGTTCTTGAGGCATGAGGTGGGAAAGAGTTGATTACATGCCACTGTTCTGTCCTTTTCAGAGGGATGAAATTGAGGACTATGTCAGTTACAGCAGATGACCTCATGGTCAGGACTAATTGCTGGGAAGTTCTAGAAATATGGTTGGGGAAAAACCACATCTCATGATAAGAGGCATCCTTGGATGTGTCTTCAGCTCTGTGCATTGTGACATTTGCAACAGCCTCTGCTTGACATTTATCCCTCAGGCAAATTGGAGAGAACCTCATTGTACCTGGAGGAGTGAAAACTATTGAAGCTCATGGAAGGATGGTGATCCCAGGAGGCATTGATGTCCACACTCGCTTCCAGATGCCTGACCAGGGGATAACCTCTGCAGATGACTTCTTCCAAGGAACGAAAGCTGCTGTGGCTGGAGGAACCACCATGATCAGTAAGACCTATCTATCCAATCTAAGAGTATAGACCAAAATATATATAGGCTTGTAAATAGAAGGGAAGAGGTCTGGTGGCTTCTCAGACTGGTAAAGATTTGAGTTTGAGTTGCCTTTTAAAATGCTAAAGGTTCCAAGCAGAAAATATAAGCCTCAGGGCTCTGAGACTGTGGATACTTTTCACTGAGGTGGTCAGCTTGTGTTTGGAATGTTCCAGTCCAGGTGATACATGGGAGCTCAATTTATGGAATGTTTCCATCTTAAATATTTAAGAACAGCATTATTTCATACTGAAATCCTTCCAATTCAGAAAAGAAGCAGGGCTTAGATGCTTTCCCTTGACATTCACGTTTTTGGAAGAAGTAAATTTTTATGGAGAAAGAGGATTTGGTTAGTTGACCCTTTACCTCAGTTTGAAGTGGAACAATCCAGATGTGAGTTGATTATCTCAGAGAGATTGATCTGTGATCACTCTAAAGAGCTCCTCCCCCCCCCCGTTTCAGATTGCTGTAATATCTAAGGTGGGGGGCTAATGGTAGAAGAAAAGAGGTGCTCTTTAGTGGACCCCATGCCATTTTCCCTCGAAAACTCCCCTCACAGTATTAAGAACATAAGAACATAAGAACTAGCCTTCTGGATCAGACCAGAGTCCATCTAGTCCAGCACTCTGCTACTCGCAGTGGCCCACCAGGTGCCTTTGGGAGCTCATGTGCAGGATGTGAAAGCAATGGCCTTCTGCTGCTGCTGCTCCTGAGCATCTGGTCTGCTAAGGCATTTGCAATCTGAGATCAAGGAGGATCAAGATTGGTAGCCATAGGTCGACTTCTCCATAAATCTGTCCAAACCCTTTTTAAAGCTATCCGGGGGGGGGGGGGAAATACCCATTGGGGGGAAATAGCAACTTGTAGGTGGCAATATTTGGAAGAAAATGGGAATATGTGGGAGATGGGAATGATAGTGGAACTGTTTTAAATCTTATTATACTTCACAAGTATTTCAGGAGGACTGTAAATACTTTTACTTCAGGTTTTTTTTTAATACTAGGGAAGGATTTGAGTGAGAGAAGGCAACTGAGGAGCAAGGGGCAAGGTGCTGAGGAGAAATGGGAAGGCAGGGAATGAAACTATGTAGATAATGCCTGTTCCTGCTGGGTTGATGAATATAGGAGACTGCCCTTAGTGCTTGAGCCATTAAAAGATGTTAACTTCCACCCCTGTTTCTGAAGATACCATCTCGGGATATCTTGAGAGTTTTGGGTCCAAAGATGGGGGAGAAATGTTCTAAATAAATTTAACTGATTCTACTTGAATTTACTTCCAGGCAGGCTTACATGAGATCGGCATCTTGCTTCCCTAAAGGTGAAGCTTTGAGACCTCGACTGAAATAAAATCTCTTTTTTTCCCCGAAAAAGGCTGGTCTGAAGGCTTGTCTGTGTACTGAGTGTCAGACTTGCCTGGACTTGGAGCCTTGGCCATAGCTTCTGTGCTGTGAAGAGATTGGGTGTTGCACCAGAGAGAAATTACGCCGGGGAGTGCTTTACTACAGCTGATGTTCACACTTGTTCCATAAAGAAAAAGCAGCCTGCTGGTGGGTTTTCAGGGAGGAGAGCAAGCTTGAAGCACCTTTCATTTCACTAATTCTGACCTACAAATGGTACCTGTTCCCCCCACTTCATAGCTGAGAAGCGGCAGCTCAGTGTCCTGACCCATATTTGCTGCTTAATGCTTAAGGGTGTCTTCAGACTTCAATCTTGGCTCTTTAATATGCCTTCAAATCATATCAAGGGCATAGAAGTGGAGATTGAACATGATTTCTCGAAATGTGTCATTTGGCATCTCTGTTTTGGCAGTGATCCATGCTCCTTTTGAAGTTCGGGCAGTAACATGAGGTGCCAGGGGAAAGTGTGCACATTCTGTTTAGAACATAGGAATAAATGTTTGTACTGTTTAAGTGGAGCAATAGGAAGAATAAGATGAATCAGATCTGCATGAGTTCAAAAGTTTGAAAGGTTTGCCTAAGTCTGACTGTTTGCTACTTAGCTAAATGATAGCATTCTTGTAACAACAAAACTGCCTCTTCCTCGGTGAGTCGCCATTGTTTCCCAAAATAGAAGGAAGAAGTTGCAGAAATGTTCTAAAAAATGTATTTTAAGCATTCTAGGTTTTTTTTTTAAATTGCAGTCTAGCATTAAAATCTTAGTGCTGTCAGTTTTGTTATTGGCCCTCTTTTCTGACTATGCTTCTAATCAGGAGGTGTCTAGAAGCTATACTCTCTTGTACAGAATTTGCTTTTCTGAACAGTACACACAGTCAGAATAATTTCAGTTCCCTTTTGATGGATACATTCTAAAATGTGGTCATGGAATACAGAACTGTAAATAAACCGTCTAGAAGTTCTGTGTCTCATGTTGTCTTTTTTGTTCCTGAAGTTTGTAAATATTTCTAAAATTATCAGTTATTAAAAGCTGACCATTGCAGACTGACTTGGGGGTATGCATTTTGTTTAATAAGACAGTTGTTTAAACAACTGCTTAAACCCCCTTTATTTTCTGCGGTCTGAACATAAGAAGTCTGGTGTGAAGTCTGATCTGAACTCCCTTTCTAGCCCAAATTATGCAATATCTCTCCAATATTTCATCCTCTGTTTTTTCCATGGGTTAATAATATCAGGGGTCCCCAGTCTTTCAGCACCTTTGGAATTCAGATACAGAGAAGTGGACCCATCTTAGACTGGCTGCTGCAGGATGTGTAGCCATCCACAAAATGGCAGCCACAGAAGGTCGTGCTTACCACAAAATGTCAGGTAATAGGGTCCAGCTGTTAGCCCATCTGCTTATCAGATTCAAATCAATCAATAGCTCCAAAGACTTAAAATATAAATATTTACTTGAGTGATATCAGAAAGGAAACAAACAAAAATAAACAACTTCAATACAACAAATTTCTAAGGAAATATGAATAAAATACAAACAATCATTATCTCACTAACAATAGTTTCCCCCAGACATTGGAACTTACCCAGCAGTCTTTCTTTCCTGTTGTAAAAAGCAGGAAGCAGCAATACAGCTTATTGGCTGTTTGTCCCATCAAGAATCCAAAAGATCTCCTGCCAGGAAAGGACCCAGTCCCACGGCCTCTTGGAAGCCCAACTCTAAAGTCCGGTGGTTCCTCTCCTATCTGGTATGAGGTCCAGACTGGAAAGAGCAAAGACTAAACTGGAACTTCTGCTTTTATAGAGATTTTCGCATTCATCATCATCAGCTGATATACAATAAGATCATGGTAAACCAATGCTCTATCATTCTAGATCAGGGGTAGGGAACCTGCGGCTCTCCAGATGTTCAGGAACTACAATTCCCATCAGCCCCTACCAGCATGGCCAATTGGCCATGCTGACAGAGGCTGATGGGAATTGTAGTTCCTGAACATCTGGAGAGCCGCAGGTTCCCTACCCCTGTTCTAGATAACTCTAGGTCATTTGGCTAACAAACAAAAGTCACAGGAACTACCATATTAGGAAATCACATAAACTTAGAATATCTTTGAAGAATATGGTGTCATTCTTGTAGGCAAACCCATACCCCCTATAATAACCTCTGCACTGAAAGACAAAACGTCAAGTCATATCGTTATAAAACTCAATTAAATGCTGTTAATTGGCATATTGACTTTCTTATACAAAAAACATTTCTGAACATAACTAAACATTTCTGAACTTCTCAATCTAGAGAACAAAGTCCAGACTTTTCATTCTGTCTTTTCTCAGACAGTTACATTTAAAACATTTCTCCCTTTTACTTATAAAGCTATATTTACGCAAAACACAAGGCACTTAATATATTTTCTCTGAATGCTATTTCTGCTATTATATCAAAGCTAATTCTAACAGTAACATTTGAGCAAGAAGCTCTGCTTAACAGTTTGCCTTTTAAAATGAACATATTGTTTAAAATATTTTATTGCATATGTACAGTTAATATGATAATGGTTTCCAGTTACTAGTGCTCCTGCAGATCCCACAGTTGGGGGAAAAAGCTAATGTGTGAAGTCATGCAAAAAAACTTCTATGCAGTTGGAATTCCATCATAAAATGAGTTCATAGGCTAGATCCATATGTTAGCACTTTGTTCGGAGTGACATTGTGGTTTCCAGGTATGCGGATATGCAAATGATTGTATCTGGGTTATTGCCAGAATGTTGCAAGTTGTGTATGTTTTTGCAGAATCCAGGACTAATTATGGGCAATGGGTAAACATATGCAGATGCACATCAGCTTATATTTTCCTCCATTGTCATACATTTATGGAGGCAGCTGTATTTATGTACAAATAATACACATATACAAATAATACGCATATACAAATAATTAGATTTCTAATTGTGCATTTTTATTTAACACATGAGTAAAATATCCTGATTTTATTGTTTTTCTGGATACAGGTTTTTCAAACATTTTTTAAGACAGGACTTGGAGGCTAGTCCCTTTCAACACAATGTTTATGATTCCCTTTGATCTTGACAGTTCAAACTGATAAATCTATTCTTTTTCACTGTGTCTTACATCCTCAAGTGAAATAATTGGTTGATTTTCTCTGTGTTGAATTTCATGGCCCTCTCCTTTATTAGACTTCAGAGCAATTAAAATCACTGCAAACGAGAGCGCTTTCTAGTACAGCCACTGGGGAGTTGGCTACCTTTTGAACTTGACTGCGTTAGCCCAATACCATAGCGAATACATTCTGCATTTTTAAAGTACCTTTGTGGTGCTGTAAAGATACAGGGAGAATAATGAAACACGAAGCAGGAAGAAAATTCTGCGGTAGAAAAAGTAGCTGAATGTATGTTGAAAGGATCTTAACATGAGAAGATGAATGAGGTGAAAACAGAACGTGTTAATAATTTTTGGGGAAAGTACTTAAACATGAGGACTCATTTAGCAGTCATTTAAATGAGTATTATTCAAATAGACATCCACAGATGGAACTACCTGTTAGGCAATAAGTCACTGCAGGGACTACAATGGAGAATTAAGATCTGGAAGATAATTTCTATTTCCAATTTCTATTTAGTCATGACATTTGCTGGATGACTTTGAGTTTATAATATTCCCCCTCAGCCGAATCTACCTGAATGGGTTGTTATGAGGATATAATGGGAATTTGAGATCAATGTCCTGACGGTCTTGCAGGAATGTTAGGGTTAAAAATTAGATTTGCTTGATAGATGTCACCTGCAGTTCTGTGACTGGATTTTGGGAAGGCATTTTTTTTCTTTTCCTAAATGCAATGTCAAAAAGCATTTAAAGTGGAAGACTATGAAATGTAGTGGTTGCAGTGTTGGATTAGGAGACCTGGTTTCAAACCCCCACAATGTTGTAAAGGGTACATCATAACTTTGGCACGGCTACATTGTGGAAACCTAACCTACCTCAAGGTGTTGTTCGGAAGATACAGTAACCACCAAAGTGGGAACAATTGTGAACACCACGTTGAGCTCATTCGAGGAAGGGCTAATAAATGAGATTGGGGCAGGAGGAAAGGGGGTATATCTTTCCCACTTCACTATTTATTCTGCATGGGTACTTGTGCCCCCCCCCCCATGCAAATACGAGTTGTTGAGAAGGTCACAAGTGTGTGTGTGTGTGTATCTGTGGGATAAAGCCTTTCTCACTGTGGCTGCAATTGAGATTCCCTCCCTTGGCCTTTATCTGCATTTAAAAAGCGGTGGACCATTTGGATATAATGATTCTTCCTTCATGGTGTGTCAAGTGTGACTTTTAGGGACTCTGGTAACATAGCTAACATGAAGCCGACAAAGCCAAATTGTTTTCTGTCATGATTCCTGCCTCATCCAAATTCTTCCAGTGTTGTTTCTTCTAGCTGGTGTAATTTTGTGTATCACAATAAGACAGGGATTCTGGTGGGGGCTCTTGATAGATGAAAGTATTAGTCCACTGAGCCTGTAGAAGACTTGCCAATTAGGCCAGAAGGAAACAGCTGTTCTCTGTGCATTACATCAGATTGATTTTTCTTTTTGCATCTGGCCGAGGATGATAAGATATTTCTGACTTCCACCTCGATTCCCGCAAAGATTTCCAGAGAGGAAGCATTACGAAGAATGCCTTTTGAAAAAGGGAGGATGGTATTTTTAAAAAATATTATAGATCATGTCTGGGCAGACCATAGATAATTTGTCTTATTTCATTTCTATAGTAAAGTCTGGAGCTTGTTTGCAGCATAGCATATTTTAACAGACATATTCCAAGGACTTTTTGGTCTGTTGTTAAAACTGCAAAAATCTAGGTGGGGCCTGAAGATTTCCCAGAATTACAGCCTATCTCCAGACTTCTAACATCAGATCCCTGGGAGAAAATGGCTTCTTTGGGTGCTAGAATCTGGTATTGTACTCTGTTGAGGTCCTTCTCTGGGCTTCACCTCCAAATCTCCAGGAATTTCCCAATCCAGAGTTGGCAACACTGTCTGTTGCTGAATCCTGTAACAGATAGTGTGGACTTGGAGGAAATGGCTTTGGGGCTGAAAGCAATTGGGTCCCCCTAGGTTTACTTGAAAATTAAAATGAGATTTGAACTTCAAAGCACAAATCCTTTTGAAATGAGGGCTGTGCCTACTTTGAGGGTATAGATGTATATATAGAAAACAGCAAGCCAGGACTGGAAAAATCCATGATCTGTGACAACTAGGAAGCCGAAGGATTTATTTCAGACCTTATGAGGGGATCTTTCCTCTGTTATATTCCTGCTGTGTCTCCTCTGCAGTCCTTGGCACTGTCTCTCGAATTCTTGACCTCTCTGTTTTCTATCTTTCTCACACCTGGCCCCAAATTTGAGGATTCTGTGCATTGGACCCTTTTACTGCATTCTCTTAATCCCATTATCTGGTCGAGAGAGGGAAATAATTGAATCTGCCCGAAGCCTGAATTATTCTTGGTCTTTTTCCACACTTCACTGCAGCAGTCATTTATCTTCCTGGATTGCCTTGTTCACATAGGCCAGTCCAGTTGTGAATAGTGTTGTAACACAATGCTGATGTGATATTTATTTATTTAAAGTATTTCTATGCAGCTATCCTACCCAAATAGGGTCCCCAAGGCGACAAATGTCAAAACATTAACACATTTGAGACGGATTCAGGGCGGCTTCCAATACTTTATGTAAAACAATAAAATCACCTTAAAACAACATATAAGCCCTTTTCAACCATTGATGGTTGCAGTTCATTAAAATGCAGTACTGAACACACTGAAGAAAAGAGGGTGAAGGAAGGTGAAAAATAGAAGAGGGGGAAACTGAGATGGGGAAAAACGTAGCTGCCTCACTCCTGTGGCTGGTGGAACAACTCTCTTGCTAGCCCTGAGGAACTGCATCTGGTCTCGCAAGGCTCAGGTCTCACTGGATAGCATGTTCCACGAGGTTGAGACAAAAGCCGAAAAAGCCCTGCCAAGCTGGACATCTTTTGGGCCAGGGACCACCACCATATTTTCCTTTTCTGAGTGCAGCAATCTTCAAGAGAGTGACAATTCAATTAAAGGAAGAAGTTGACCCATAAGACCTATACGTTGCAGTTGGTTGTTCCCACTCCTTCAATGCCAGAATGGCTGGTTCTTCCATTTTGGGGCTGTCTCCATGCCCCACTCCCAGGCTTCTGTCATAACCATGGGCTTTATGAATGAGTGAAAACACTTATGACCATTGAAACGTTGAGGGGACTGAGAACAAAAGGGTTGTGAATGAAGAACATCTCAAGATGTTAAATGAAAAGTGATACGAAGTTATAGCTGAAGCATCTGAATGGGAATAATGACCACAAAACCTTTTTGTTTAATGATGGGATTTGTGGGGTAGATGTAGTTGTGAATCAGATTCTAAGGGAACATGGCGTATTCAACATACATTTTTGCATGGTAATAATTAACAAAGGGAAGCAAAGAAAGTCTGCCTTGTGGACAGCAGTGGAATGCTGCGTTTAGCAGAGAAATGAGTGTTGAAATGGCATCATTACTGTCATTTTTCTTTCCCCCAACAGAGGCATCTGGATGGCTGACCTAGATATTTCTCTCCCCCCGCCCATCCCTGAATCTGACGAGAAGGATTTGGCATCCTTTCAAAAGAAGCAACCGCTGTTATGTGCTTTGCATAATGACGTTTTAATCCCAACGTTCCATGAAATGGCCCAGATCATAAAGTTTTCGTTCTTAGTACAAGACAAACACGGGCTTTTGACTTCCTGCTGTTAAGATGAGCTGCTTGAGCCTCTTTGGTGGCATACAATTGCCGTAGATGATACAGTTGAAGTTGGACCCCCCAGCAATGTGCAGGATCTTACCTTTTGGCTCATTAACCATTCTCAACACAATCCCAATTCTTCCTTTCCAGAATTTCACTTGTTTTGTGTTGTCTTTCTTTTTAAAGTCTTTATGTAATATTTTAGGAATGCCAAGCACTTTGCATAGGTCAACCTTGTAAGGTAGGCCAACATTTTAGTTTCCATGTTGTAGATAGGTAGCTGAGGTCAAAAGTTATCAGCTTTCTTAAGGTCACCTAATTGGTTTATGGCTGAGATATGATTTGAAGCTTGTGGCCTCATGAGTCGCAGCTTATTGTCTTAGCCACTATGCACACTAGTATGCTAATTTATGTGCCATGCACCTTCACTGGGAGATTCTCCCATTCTTCACTTTATCAGCACAACAACCCTGTAAGGTGGGTCTGACTGAGAGTTTGTCATCCAACAGCAACCTTCCATGGTGGATTGAGGATCTGGATATTCTTAGAGACACATAACAGGTTGATCAAAAACTCTCTTATTCCATGTTGCTCATCATGAAGATCACATGACCCGGGATGTTCTGATTTCCTTTATTTTTGACACTTCAACTACCATCATCCTGGGGTTAGTGGCTAGTTTTCAAACATGTACTGTTATTTTATTTATTCAACTTATATCTTGCTCTTCTTGCCAAATGAGCTCAGAGCAGCTAACAATCCACATATAAATGCAATCTTAAATATTTTAAATGTAGCAATCTAGCAGTTTAAAATTATGCATGATGGCACATTAGATGGTATAGTATCATACCTCCTCATTTCAGTTTAGATGTGTTATGTCTGCCGCAGAGACCCTTAGAGCCCCATCCCCACGGGGCGGGGGGGGGGGGAGAGTACAGGCTTCCATTGGTAGAAATGTCCTCTCCAGAGCACTTAGCCCGGCAGAAGTGTGAAACTGCTGCCACGTACCTGCTGTCGGCCTCCCTGGTGCTGGGGTACGGCGTGGGACGCTGCACCAGAGTTTCGCCGCCCGAGCATTGGGGGTAGGCCAGGGGAGGAGCCAACATTAGTTAGCTTCCTTCTGGTTTTTCATATGTTTACTGGCTACAGCCAATTCAGATTCAGTGCCATAGACGTTTGTCAGCGGCAGGGAGGCTGTTTTGGTTTGCAAGCCTCTCTGGGAGCATGGGGCAGTATAGTTGCCGCTTGGAGGGGCTGCCTGTTTCCATTGTGGATTCCAGGGCAGAAGGGTGGGGAAGTCTGGTTTGTCTTTAATGGACCAGGCTATTCTCATGCCTTTCAGTTTTGGCCCCCGAGCTCCCACAATCGTCCTGAAGCTGGTGGCCAATTCTGAGTCTCCTAGCTTTATTATCTGATTAGTTATGGCTGCCATAAATGGACAGATGGAAAGACGGCCAATTATTTTATTACCATAGATCAGTGGTTCTTAAACTTTCTTCTGTTTACCTCCCTTGTGACCCACACCTCGCATGAATCTGGCCTAAACTTTAGGCAGGGTGAGTTTGCAGGACTTAAAATGTGTACTCACTGAAATGAACACAAACCCAAGTAATTAAACAGTTTTGTGGAAATGAATTTTGTGTAGGTAAAAGATGGTTAAAATAATTTATAGTTGAGAGCAACTCACATCTCCCCTGGAGTCTGTCTGTGGTCGGATGGGGAGGACCCAGGTGAACTATTTGCTTGGGGGCTCATGGGGGCTCTCGGCTTGTCTCCACTTGTCCGGATCTGTTCTAGGATGACTGGGACGTAGTTGGGAAGAACATTCTGGAGCTGCCAAGAGTCTCCCAATGCATTTGTTCTAGAGCCAGTGAAATAGTAGTTGGAGATTCAGGCTTGAGCTAAGGCATGGTGGTGGTCAGTGCTTTCACTCTTAGACATTCCAAGCGTTTTAGAACCAAGGGTGGCCTTTTGCATCTTTTCTTACATTCACGCCTGTCAACACTGCCTCCAGTTACATCACCAGCTTTTCCAAAGCATTCCCTTTGGTTTTTAGATCACTTTTATCTGTTTACAGTTTTACATTCTTTAATGGGCCTTAACTGCGGGATTAAAAAAATATTACAATAACCCCCTCATGATTTGTTCTTTTTTCCCCCCATTTGGTTTTATTTTTATCCTAGTGACCCCCCCCCCCCTCCCAGATGTAAGACTGAATTGAAAACATAGGAAAGTACTTCTCAGGGTGAGAATCAATCTGCTTTTCTCTGTAGAGTGGCTATTTTTACAATGTTGGCAGTTGTAAAGAGTAACAAATCATTGTTTTGGAGATAAATCCCCTTATTGTCTAATGTTTTTGGATCCTCTTGTTATTAGTCATTTTGTATTTTGGAACTGATTAGGCAAACAAAAAATCAGTGGCTCACCAAAGGCAGCGTGGGCCCATGAGATCCCTGCGGTACAATGATCACATTCTTAGACTTGGGATTCATCGTCTGTTTTTTCTCCCCCCTTCCCTCTCCTGAATCTCATCCAATTTCTAAAAAAACAAAAAAGGGGGTGGAGGGAGACCATGCATTGAATCTAGCAGATAGAAAACAAAATGTAACATAAAGCGTCCCATTGGATTCAAGTACAAGGGAGAGGTAAACAGCAGGCTGTTGCATCTGCAATTCATTTTGCAGTTGTCATTGTGTGTATTGTTTTCCTAATCTGTATCTGATTTCAAACATTAGATAAATGATTTAAGTCAAGAATTAGAAAAAAATGTTTTATGCTTTGTTTGGCGGGAGCTGCTGAACTTGCAAATAGCTCCTAAGTAAAAAACATTTATCTTTGTTTTATGTCTAATGGTTGGTAGAGACACAACACTGGTGCTCTTAATGTAGGTAGGAGGTTGGGATAAGTCACATGGGCTAAATGTGACTTGATGCTCTGTGGCCCAGCTTCTTCTCTTCTCTCCCTCACTCCAGCCTTCTCCAGTGCCAAGGATTATATTGCTGTCGAGCTCCCTTTGGTTCATGTGAACCAGCGTGGTGCAGGTGGATTCTAATCTGGAGAACCGGGTTTGATTCCCCACTACTCCACCTGAGTGGCGGAGGCTTATCTGGTGAACCAGATGTGTTTCTGCACTCCTACATTCCTTGGCCTAGTCACAACTCTCTCAGACCGACCTACCTCACAAAGTGTCTGTTGTGGGGAGAGAAAGGGAAAGGAGCTTGTCAGCCACCTTGAGTCTCCTGACAGGAGAGAAAGGTGGGGTATAAATCCAAACTCTTCTTCTTCTTCTCTCTTAACCAGAATTTGAAGCTGATTAGCAAACTTTAGTTAACAGAAAAGCTGGTTGAAAAAGGATGTAGATGTCAATGAAACACTCAACTATAGTGAATACTGATGAAGGAGGTTCTCAGAAATGCAGCTTGCTGCTAATAATAATCACGATTAAGGAAGTGCTGGTATTTTGCCTAGGAAGTCCATATTTGGTTGGCAAGAGTTTACCCAGGTTGTGGGTAATGGCTCGGCATCTAGCGCGTATTGTCGAGTGAGGGAAGCAAAGAATAGAAACAGCTGCTACATGTCTTTTTTTTTTTTTTTTTTTGCTGTCCCGGAGGCCTAAAGCATTTACAGGCTTCAAAGTGCATCCAAACCAATATTATTTTCTCATCTGTCTCTGGAAGCTTCCTAATCCAGCATTAAGCATATTGCATAGTTTAAAAGATCCCACAAATGTTGGCCCAGCCTAGTTGAAAATGTAGCCTCCCCCTAATCCTGGGTATATAAATTGTAATAACAAATCCAAAATCGTAAGCAAAGGCGTCAGCCGGCACCCACAACTGACTGTAATTACATTTTTAAAATGAAAAGATCTGCAAGAGGCCATTCATATCTGTCAAGTGGTCACACTTTGTCAGATGCTAGCAGTTTTAAATCAGTTGAGATCAAGCCACGTTGCCAAAGCTTAAGACCCAGATGTCTTAGAACATGCACATGTTCTGTAATGCTTCTCTGGGAGTAGAGGGGAGATGTCTGCTTACAGTTTAGCATGTTCCTGTTATGGATTTCCACACTATAAAATTGTTTTAACCAGCAGGCCTCTGTAATATTGGCTGGCTCTTTGATCTGGCTCAGTTGATTTGTGTGCCCAAGAGCATGTTCTTTTTTTTTACTATGTGCTGAAGGTTTGACACAGCCCCTAAGCGAAAGTTCTAATCAAAACTAATGCCCTTTAACATAAAACCGCTTCCCTGCTGTCAGTTCTGTTTGCTAACTGGAGTAATGAAGGAAATTTCCCATAAGCTTTTAATGATTTTTACTGGGGTTGGGTGAGTGGGTGGGGTTTGGGAAGCCTCCAATCTGCAGATATTTTCTCTGAGGTCTATTAATAATGTCAGGAAAAGGTGCCAAGTAAGGCATGACCGGTTTGTGTGCATAGCCCGGATGCAATGCTGCATAACAGCAGAAAGCAAAGGTGCTAATATAGATGCGAGCAGGTTTTGAGTATTTTGCTTTGTGCTGGTGACTATTATTCAGAAATGGATGAGTTTAATTATTAACTGGATTCTGACTATGTTACCTGTTATTTACTGTCTTCGTTACCCAGTGTCTTGGCAAAGCAAAGTTTGTATTTCATACCTGTTACACCTTCTGTGTATGAGTGGGCAGACGTCATGAAGTCTTCGGACTGATGTTTGATGTTTTACTGAGTTATTAAATGAGAGAAGTATTTAAGTGGCAGAATATCGTGATTGTTTAAGCTGCTCTGGTGTGATTCGGAGTCAGAGTCCGCGGCCAAGTGCTACTCTTTCATTCCTCCATTTTGGGTTTGTCCCCACATCAGCATCTGCTCATGTCGGCACTGTGATTGATTGATTTATTTTGCCTCTCAGGCGGAAAAGGTGTGGGACACAGATAATTTTTCCTTCCTCTCTTAGAATTGTTGAACTTGTAGAGTACACACTGAATCTGATGGACTATTCCTGACAGACAAAAGAGCAAACTTTTTCACACAATGTATAATTAACTTGTGGAATACTTTGCCAGAGGTGTAGCAAGGGGGGAAAGTGCCCGGTGCACTGGTGCATCCTCCACCCCCGTCCCACACCGGAACGCCCCCACCATGCCCCCAGAACGTCCTCACCACACCCCCACAGGGGCACATTCTCGGTGCGTTGCGCACCCCCCGGTCCCCTTGGAGTTACGCCTCTGTACTCTGCCACATGATAAATTTATAGCCATAAGCTCTGATGGCTTTTAAAAGTGTATTGCACATATTATGGAACAAGGGTCCACTAATGATAATTAACTGTGCCTGCTAAATGGAACTTCCATGTTCAGAGGCAGTATACTTCCAAATGCTAGTTGCTGCGGACGGCTCTGTATTCTGGTCTCTATGCAGGGCTTCCAGTGTTTGGCTGCTATAAGGAACAAGATGCTGGATTTAATGTTCTAACCAACAGGGGGTGGTGGTTCTTACATAGTATTGTAATTAGCAATAGAATAGGAAGAATGTGTATGCTTCATGTGAAGCAAAACTTCCCTCAAGCCTCAGGCAGAAGGAGAGGGTAGCTCTGTGAAGCTCAGAAACTTGCCTTCTTTTTCTTTTTAAAAGTTGAAAGTCCATTTGATAGACTTCCTTCTCATTCCTTCCAGTTCATCTTGGCAATATTGCTGACTGCATAATGTCCTTCAAAGTCATTCCCTGTGTGTCACCACCAAATAAAATAAGCTCAGCTTTTTCTGTAGACTGTCCAGGCCAATTAGATCAATGCTGTACCAGGAACGAATTCAGCCAGTTCTCTGCAGTGAGCATTGCAGATACAGTACAGTTTTTTGTCATAGGCCTTTTCCGCACGAGTCGTTCACAGTGTGTCTTGCTGCCAAATGCGACATTTTTAGTTGGCAGGCATTGACCCTTTTTGTTTTAATCTGTTATGTTTTTCTTGCCTCCCCCAAACCTGCTACATAGTGCCCTCCTTTTCGACATTTCATGGTGCTGTTCTTGTGAACCTGTGTAAGCCCATGCACTTTGTTGCGCAATTCATAATGGAAAGATAAAACAGATGATTTCAACTTTGGGGAAATAAGATAGTCAATGACACTGCAGCCGTGAGGAGAAACAAAGGTATAATCTTGAGTGTGGGCGCAGCACTTTAAGCCGTTAAGCCAAAGTTTGTTGTGCATGATGGCCAAGTGAATGAGTTTCCTACCAGCAGCATTGGAGTGAGTATCCTTGGAGTCAAGAAGGGCAGGAAGTAAGAGTGAGTGGTAGGGTTCATCATCAAAACCTTCCTGCTCAAGAAGGGAAGCTAAATTTGCGCCTACTCTTGCATTAAAGTCCCCCATTAGAACAATCTCAGAGGAGGGATGATAGTGGCAGACTTTCTTCTGGAAATTACTAAATGCCAGTAGATTTCCTTCCATTTAACATTTATTTCCTGTACTGTATATATATTTTTAATCAGTTTTTTACTATTGTTGTACTGTTGTCTATGCCAATAAAGGCTTGCTGCTGCAATTCATAATGGAGACGGTTTCAGAGTTCTGCTTGCGGGTTCTGCAGCAAAAGTTGTTATTGTGCTAGGGGAAACGGGGATATTTGGAGCCTCTTCCTTAGCAATTTGGCCCCAATGTCATCATCTCTGAAACTATGGCCGATTGTCAGCTGTGGTCTGGGAAGGGATCAAAACAGAAGCTCTTTCTACACAAAAATGCACAGACTATGTGAACATAGGCAGCCCTTTGTCATGGGTCACTGTGACTGTATCTTGCATGTGGAGGGTTAGACAAATAGTACTCCTCAGGAAGGTCTTCTGACTGTGATCTGAACTGGCAGTGGCCCCTGCACACTACTCCACAATTGCTTCTTGGTGCATGAATCAGCTGATAAAAATAGCAACTCCTGAGGGCAAAACTAGGCAGTACTTTCTTCCATCCATCCAGGCCTGGAGACCCAGCCCTATGCGGAAAACCTGGGGGACTTGGGAATGTTTAGTCTGGAGAAGAAACGCATGAGGGCTGACATGATTGTTCTCTTTCAGTATTTGGAGGGCAGGGAGCTGCTCCTGTTGCCAGCAGAGGATAGGAATGGCAATAATGGGTTTGAACTATGGACAGAAAGGTTCCAACTGGGTATTAGGATTATTTTTACAGTAAGAGCTGTGCAGTCAGCTATCTAGAGAGGTGGGGAGCTCCCCCTCACTGGTGAACCTTAAGCAGTGGCTGGACAAACACTGGTCAGGGGTGTTCTGGACTGATCTTACATTTTGTTAGGTCTGGATGACCTCTATGGCCCCTTCCAATTTTATGGGTTGGTTCAGGCCACTCTGCTCACTTATCCAGCCACCTGACACACTCTGTGGCAGTGGGGCATTGGGATGCATGGCTGAGGAACCTGCTCCTCTCTGCCAATCATCCAAGGCAGTGGCAGTGGAGGTAGATGGTTCAGTGGCACGTGGGCAAAGCCACAGAGACTCTTATCCTCTCTGCTTCTAACACAATAGCCTCAGAGGCTGATGGGGGTGGAGGAGAAGAATAAGGGTTTGGATTTATACCCCACCTTTCTCTCCTGTAAGGAGACTCAAGGTGGCTTACAATCTCCTTTCCCTTCCTCTCCCCACAACAGACATCTTGTGAGGTAGGTGGGGCTGAGAGAGTTTGGAGAGAACTGTGACTGACCCAAGATCACCCAGCAGGAATGTAGGAGTGCGGAAACACATCTGGTTCACCCGATAAGCCTCTGCCACTCAGGTGGAGGAGTGGGGAGTCAAACCCAGTTCTCCAGATTAGAGTCTACCTGCTCTTAACCACTACACAATGGTGGCTCCTATTTCTCCTCCCTCTGCCTGCTTATATAGTTAGTTCTCTCATTTGTCTTCTGCCTGTGCCCCACTGGTCAAGAGAGGTAGAGTGGTGGTGGTGGTGTGTTTGTGTGTGTGTGTGTGTGTAAGGGGTGAGGAGGGGGTCAGTTCTGGAGCCTTCCTTCTCCTGCCCATCTATCTAGCTCCAAGTCAGTGGCCTCAGCAGCTGGCAGGAAAGAAAGAGGCTTACAGCGCTGATTCTGAGGCAGTTGTTTGTGCAAGTGGAAACTACAGCTTTCTCTTTTTCAAACACTGTGTGTGTAAAGTGACATCAAGTCACAGCTGACTTATGGTGACCCCCTAGGGTTTTCAAGGCGAAGGACTTACAGAGGTGGTTTGCCATTGCCTGCCTCTGCATAGTACCCCTGAAATTCCTTAGTGGTCTTTGACCCACATACTAGCCAGGGCTGACACTGCTCAGCTTTTGAAGTCTGATGAGATTGGACTAGCCTGGCTGATCCAGGGCAGGGCTTTTGAGATTTGTCTGCAATGCTGTGAGTTCCCCAAGTTTTGAAAAAAGCCTCTCTTCTTCCAAGGTTGCCCTGATCCATGAATGTAAGTATAGGGTTTACTATTAGCTATTTTACTCAGAAAGAGTAGTATTTAAGTATTGCTATTAAATATATTGATACTTCTTCACAGTGTGACCTTTGGTGTAAGAACCTGCTGTTCTTTAGGAATGTACCCATGCTCACTAATGCTGCAAGCTAGGTTACCTTTCTTAATGCTGTGACTAAAATCATGTTTCGAGGTTTTGTTTTCTCCCTTATGAATGGGTGATGCTTTGTGAAAGACTTCTTTCAAATCTGCTATTCCTCCTTGGTACTTGGTCTCTTTTAAAAAACTAAACACAACTGAGCATTTTGCTATTCCGTGCCGGATGCGTTTATAATGCTTATCTCCCTCCACCAGTTTTTTTTAATCCATTTGCTCTCTCAAAACATCAGTGTTTCATGGTGGCTCGACGCCAACTCTGGCACATTAAAACTACTCCGATAAGCTAACTGTGGCCTGCTTTGTTTTCTCTGGTTGGCTCATTGTCTGTTTTTAATCTTAAGCTGAGTAATTTGTTCAAGGAAGGAGGAAAGAGAGCAATAGAGACAGCAGGGTGGAAATGGATAGGGGGGCCAGGGAGGAAGGCTGGGATTTGTAATAAGGAGCTGAGAATGAAAGATGCACAGAATGAGGTCAAGCGTGGAAAAAAAGAGGTTGCACTAGATTTTTATTCTTGAGGCGATCAAGCAGGGTAGAAATGTTTTTAATAAAATGAATTATGTCGATAAAAAATCCAAAGAATGTGTTGAATAAGCAAAGGAACTCATGGTCACAGATACGTACCCATGTTCCCTTCCCTCCAGCTGTCCCTTAGGAATGCAGAAAAGTTGATTGGGGGTGGAGGTGGGGGAACCCATGAGACTCAAGTGAATTAATATCCACTTGGAGGTAGAAGGGGGCAAAACCACCTTCTCTTACTGTCTAACCGCATGGCGGTAATAAGAGTTTTCTTGGATACTAGAGAACAAAGACCAGGTCACACTATCATCGGATAAGCTAAGAGAAGCACCTCTTGGCGGGAGGTCCCAACAGAACCTAAGTATGTATTCAGCTGAACAATCTCTGTAACTGCATTTATGTTTTATTTCTTTGATTTCTGTTTTTCAATAAATATTTGAGAACTCAGCTGGTCTGGAGTCATTGGGAAAAGGACCCAGGATTGAGGCTGAGATCAAGAATCAGCAGAGCTGCTAGCTGTAGGAGGAGGCGGTATTGACCCTTTTTCAGTGTAGCCATCTGACTTCTGCAGCTTGTTATTCTTGCAGTGCCAATATTGAGATGAAATGGTACAAAGTTTGGGAAACAGAGCCCATGATGGCAAGTTGTACTGTTTGCTGTGGGTTTTCCAGGCTATGTGGCTGTGGTCTGGTAAATCTTGTTCCTAACATTTTGCCTGCATCTGTGGTTGGCATCTTCAGAGGTGTATCACAGAGAGAAGTCTGTTATACACCTCTGAAGATGCCAGCTATAGATGCAAGCAAAACATTAGAAGAAGAGTTGGATTTATATCCCCCTTTCTCTCTTATAGGAGATTCAAAGGGGCTTACAAACTCCTTTCCCTTCCCCCCTAACAACACTCCTGTCCTAGAATATAGATTCCTTGTTGCTGTGTTTTTCAAGCAGCAATCACAGTTGTGTGAACACTTAGATGCTGGAAACATTTGATACTCTGGTGAATCTCTATGCCTATGTGTTCCTATCATAAGTGAGCGGTGTTTATTAGCATAGAAAGGAAATCACATTGACTTGTAAATAAGTTTTAATGGATTCCCTCAGTAAACAATAAAGCTAATAGAATATGGGATCATCTTGCCATCTGAACTGGCTCTATACAACTTGTGAAACAGCCAGCTGTGTGTGGCAGTCCTTAAAAGCACTATAAAT
This sequence comes from Sphaerodactylus townsendi, assembly GCF_021028975.2. Lineage (NCBI taxonomy): Eukaryota > Metazoa > Chordata > Lepidosauria > Squamata > Sphaerodactylidae > Sphaerodactylus > Sphaerodactylus townsendi. The sequence continues at coordinate 3,229,877 of NC_059436.1, forward strand.
TGAGCTAGTCTAAACTGTGACCACTTTATGGGCTCATGTGGTGGGAAAAACCAGCTAACCCAAACCATCTGGATCATATCTTCACATCTGGAAAGTCCAGAGAGGATAAAGAGGAAGCCAAATGTGTAAATTTGCTGTGTGCTTGAATCTCTGATCTCAGAAGGACAGTTTTCTGGCCACTAGTCTGAAAGCAGAAGATTCTCTTGGGCGACTAAAGTAGACATCACCCACATCTGGCTACTGTAGGCAAGAAGTAAGTGTAAGCTGACATTTCGCACATGTTCTCTATTGGATGTCTTGGTGTCTGCAGGAAAGAGCCATGAGCTTGTGGACTTCACTAAGCATCCTCCGTCATCAAAAGCATCTCAGAGATTTTTTTATTGCCAGGTTCTTATGCCATGATGGCTAAATGCAGACTCCAGGTTTAGAGGTGGTATGTAGTTGCTGAGGATTGCCCTTGCATAGCAGTGGAGGAAGGACTTCAAGCCTTGTTCTTGGGCTTTGAAGAAACATCTGGCCCGTGTGAGACACAGGATGTTAGACTGTATTGTCCTTTGAACTGATCCAGCTGGTCTGTTCTTGAGTCCTTCTTTGGATTTGTCTTTTTTAGGAAGATGTGCATTGGATTTCCCCTTCTGGAGAATTCCCATCTTTTTTTTTTTTTGGAATGCAGTGGGGTTGGAAGATAGATGCTGAGCTGAAAGCTTTGTGGTTCTGGCTCATATCACCTGACTCTTTAAAAAAACAAAATGTTTTCTCTTGATGCTAGAAAGGTAATAAAGAAGGGACCGGAGATGAGGATTAGGGTTGCATTGCATATTTCCCTTTTTGCTTGGGAAGCCAAGTGACTGTGCATTACTTTTAACCTTTCTGTTTCCTGGCAATGCCTTGATTTTTTTCTTCCTGTGATGTGCAGCTATGAAAGGCAGCAAAGACTTATGAGTGTGAACCGTACATATGCAGAGAGCCAGTCTGGTGTAACAGCTAGAGGGTTGGGCTAGGACAGGGGTCTGCAACTTGTGGCTCTCCAGATGTTCAAGGACTACAACTCCCATCAGCCCCTGCCAGCATGGCCAATTGGCCATGCTGGCAGGAGCTGATGGGAGTTGTAGTCCATGAACATCTGGAGAGTCACAGGTTGCAGACCCCTGGGCTAGGACCTAGGTGACCTAGGTTTGAATCCCCATTCTGAAATGGACATGTTTAAGACAGTCACTCTCTCTAACCTAGCTCATGGATAGTTGTGACCATAAAATGGAGGAGAGAGCAATGTTGTAAGCTGCTTTGTGTCTCCATTGGGTAAAAAGGAAGATATAAATAAATAAAGAGCTTCATATACTTTTTTTTTGGGGGGGGGGGGTGTCCAGCAATGCCTGGTGTAACCCCTAAGGTGGGCATGTGGAGATTTCCACAGCATTTGTGTTTTTTCAGCTTCAGACAAGTGGTAAAAATAGATGGGGATATCTGCACAAGTCATTAGAATTCTCTCTTTCAAGGCAGCTTGAATTATGGTCTGTCCCAAGCTTCAGAGAGAATCTTTTCTGAGCTGATGGGGATATATACACGAGACACTAGAATTTTCAAACCAGCTTCAATTATGGTCTGTCCTTAGCCTCAGAGAGCCCATTCTAAGCACAGGAGCAACACAAATACTCATTATAATTAGTTCTAAATTGAGCTGAAATTTATTGCGTTGATTCATGAGGCCCTACCATTCTGGGGGAAGTCCATAAGATGTGGGTATTCTTCTGTTGCCTGTTGCAACACACATCTGCCTCCTAGAAACAGAGGCAATGCCGTGCTGGAGTGAGGATCATATGTAGGACTCTTTTCTGGTACTTGGTTTGCTGCTCTGTTGCATCATTATAGAGTGAAATGCTAGCTTGCAGTCACTGGGTGGCTGTTGTCATGTGCAGATTATTTGCTCGGCCTCAGTACTATTTTGAGCTGCTTCGCAAAGGAAGTATTCTTTATCATCAACATGTCAGATCCTAGGATTAGAGCTAATAAATGCTTCCAGTCCTGGCTTAAAGTAGCTGTGAACCGTCTAAGAGCTCAAAGGGAATTGCGGAAGCTGTGTCGACAGTCTAGCTTTCATGTATCCCAATCCTAATCCTGAAGCTGACATTCTTGTATATTTTGGCCACCATTTCCACTTTCTTTTCATGCTTGTTACCCGCTGTGGTGTGATAGTGGGCGATCACATTAAAAACAGCATCCAGCTACTCCTACAAGTAATCCAAAGAATGTGGGCGGGGGGTGGGGTTGGGTGGAGTGTTTTTGTTCTTTGATGTGGTTTTTTTTGGTTTAGAATCTGGAAGGCTTGTGTTGTAATCTGACTTTTTAATTGAAATGAGAATTTCTGTTGAAAAATAGAAGCTGAAATTTACACACACACACGCATATGTGCATGCTTTTCTCGTCACTGAGAATCCAAAGTGAGAATCCCCTCCTGCATTTTATTTTCACAACAACTCTGTGGGGTAGGCTAGGCTGAGGGTACGTGAGTGGGCCAAGTGCACCCTACATGCCTTCATACCAGGGTCTCTTCCCAGATTCTGATCTCTATTCTCTATACCACACTGGTTTTTTCATAAACGTTGTATTCTCTTTGCCAAGACTGGTCCTAAAGTAGTCACCTTTTCTTTTTTGTTTGGGTAGGCTGTTGACAAGTATATACTCTTCATGATGTTACTGCAGATGGCTTTTCCACCTGCCTCTGTGTTGAAGTACTTATCATGGTACATCTTAGGATAATTTCTTCCACATTGTTTTCTTCTTGCTGCTGGCCAGTGGACTGGCTATCAGCAGAGCTGGCTCCAAATTTTCAGAAGGCCTGGCAAGGTGATTCCCATGGCCCCAGATTTAGCATTCCTCGATGCCCTTTGTTGTGAGAAGGGGGAGCAGCGCTTGACTTCTTTTGTACACTTCTAAAGTCAACATGTTGTAGTAATAGGAGTCTCAGAAGATCTAGCATATTCATGTTCAGGTCTACTGTCCAAATGCTCTGTGAATCATCATGACCCAATCTGGCTCTTGGCATCCACCTATGTTGCAGTGTTGTTATAAGGATAAAATAGGGAAGGGAGAATGACACATACTGCCCTGAGCTACTTAGAGGAAGAGCAGGTTAAACATGCACTATGTAAACAGAACTAGATGTGTTCTGCTGCTTCCAGGCTGCCTCACACAGGTCCCTTCCTCAAGTGCAGAATAATGCACTTTCAGTCCACTTTTGATGTACTTTGCAGGTGGATTTTACTGTGCAAAGTAGCACAATCCATTTGCAAACAATCGTGAAAGTGGATTGAAAGTGCATTATTCTGCATGTGTGGAAGGGGACACAGAGAAAACAGAAGAGTGTCCCAGAGGCCTTTGCAGCATCAGTTCTAGAGTTGGGCCCTCTTGGGGCTCCACAATCTACCCAGTAATGCCAACTCATGACGCTGTCACTGAGAGAGAGAGTTTGAGAAACCATGGCAAAGTTATTGAGCTGCTATAATTCTTTTTTCTCTCTCCCTGCATTAAATGAATACTAATCAATATCATGAAAACATTAACTTGGGGAAATGTTGCTTTCTAGCAACAAGCAATCTCTACAATGAGAACTCAATCTTTGTTGCAGAAATTTGTGAAAACACCATCTGTGTCACAAGTGTGAATTTATAAACTTTCTAGGCATACATTAAAGGTTGCTAACGTACTGTTGTTTTTTAATCTATCTGTCTCTGTGTTTCTGCAGTTGATCACGTCGTTCCAGAGCCAGGGACCAGCTTGCTCTCTGCGTTTGACCAATGGCGCGAATGGGCTGACAGCAAGTCCTGCTGTGATTACTCTTTGCATGTGGATATCACAGAGTGGCATAAAGGAGTTCAGGAAGAGATGGAAGCCTTGGTTAAGGATCATGGTAAGCTAGAGAACTGTTCGGACTTTCAGTTATTTTTCAGGCTAATGTGAGATCCAGAGAACATCTGCACATTAGCCATAGTCATGATTTCTGTTTTTGGCTTCTGCAGTGAACATATGGTGCTGCTGTGCAGACTTCAGATATAGCTCTCCATACAGCCTTCTTAGGGTTCAGACAGATTGAATGAAGGTCAGACATCTGTGTCCATATGTAACATGCAGATATTAGGCTTGTGCCACCTCAGTTTACCTTGCAGCCATACAGGGAAGGGGGAGGGTTTAACCTTTCAAATTCCACTCAGTTTCACTAATCAAAATCAAGCTCCCAGCATTGTTGTTAACATTTTAAAAGAAGTACTTGTCATGGGCATGTCTTTTTCTCCATCTTAACCACTAATATCACACTAGAGGATCCTGTGGTTCTTTCTGCACAGCACAAATAAAACGTCTTGCAGACATTAAAAATGTTTTGGCTTTTTTTGTGTGCACAGTGGATTCCAGAAATAAGCCTAGAATAATATTTGTTGACACAGATGAATTGTTATGCACCTTGCTGAGGGTGCAGTGGGCCTTTCGTGTTCTGGATTAATGTAGCATCTGGAATTGGCATATGAAAGACATGATTGTTGTTAGTGTGGCCTAGTAAAGACTATCCTTACATCCTTGCCCTTGCAGATTTGATACAGCTTAAATATTTCTCACTCTCTCCATCCCTTCCCCTTTCCTTTTGTGTTTCTGAAAAGGAGTGAATTCCTTCTTGGTGTATATGGCCTTCAAGGATCGCTTTCAGCTAACAGATTCTCAGGTATGGGAACTTCTTGGTTAGTACTTCGGTTTTATAATGTCCCTGGTAGTGATACACAATTTCATCCAGTAGCCTTGAAAGTTGGAGCACTTAAAAATAGACTAGTTAATGAGGCTTCTGTTTCAGTTAATCTGTTTGAATGGGCATGGCACACCCCTGCTGTATAATGGACAAGCAACATTGGATGGCAGAAACACCCCTTCAAGCTTTGCTGTGTTTGCTGTACAAGGTGAAGCTTATAAACTCCCCGCAGCCTTTTGTGTGTCATGAGATTTTTGGATGATGGGTGGACTCGAAGGAGATTGTAGAGTGTTTTAGGGGTCCCATTGATTGGAAGCGGTAAACTGTATGATTACAAAAGTATCTGAACTGGTTGCCAACTTTTATCAAGCTACAAATTGCATTTTTTCCAGGCCACCAAAACTGGTTGGCAATTGTGATTTTCTCTCTTCCTACTAATAGTTGCTAGTCGACAGCCAGTACGGTGTAGGAGACAGATTGTGGAAGGCCACTTAGCTACAACACTTATTGGGTGATTTTGGGCAGCTGATTTGACCCACTTCCCAAGAGGTGTTATGAAGATAAACTAGGTTAACTCCCATGTACTTCGTACTGAACTAGAGGCTTTGAAATGGGTAATCCCCCATGTTAGCTTCACTGAGCTGAGGCCAGAATACATATGAGATAAAGGACTGGTAATTTCAACCCTGTCCTTGCAGCTCTTCCCTGAGCAGCTGTTTGACCTACTGCAGTTAACAGTAACACACAGTTGACAGTAACACTGAGCTCCATACTGTGAGAAGTTTCACCAGATTTCTGCATAGCAAACTTCTGTTAAAGGAGAAAACTGTAGGAACGGCCCCCCTCCCCTGGCTGCTGAATAGAGGACCCAAAGAGTAGATATAGTACTGTAGTAGATATTGTGCTCTGTAGTAGATATTGCTCACCTGCTTTGCATACAGAAGGTCCCAAGTCCAGTTCCTGGCTTCTCCAGTTGAAAGGATTTTGGGGAAGGAGATGTCTGCTTGAGATCCTGGTGATCAACTGCCAGTTGGAGCAGATGAGTCTACCACTAGAGGAACCAGTGATCTGGTATAGTGTGGGAGAGCTTCCTGTGAATAATTCTAAGAATCCAAGATCAAGAGAACCACGGAATTAGAGTTTTGAGCCACCGTGGGCTTGAGACTTATGATTCATTGTACAAATCTTGAGAAAGCAAAAACCTGATTAGAGACCTCCAGAGGGATACATACATGCATACATAAGCCTTTATTGGCATAGTCAGAAAAAAGTTACATGAATCGGGAAAAATTGCATGAATACATGATAGATAAAAGGCCCCATGGGGAGCACAACAAATACTTTCTACTGGGAACTCTCAACTATCTCTGCAATGAAATTGGCGATCTCTTCACAAAGACCGAGATCCTAGTTGTTTAACAATAGAGATAACCTAGTCAGATCAGGCAGCCCAGATTGGAAGCCAGAGGGATACTGTGTCACCACCAAGCCACTACCAAGTCCATAATGAAGTAAAAATGCGGTTGAAATGTAATAACAACAAATTGGGAGCCTTAACATGACACCATTTCTGTCTCCTAGATATATGAGGTCTTGAGCGTGATCCGCGACATCGGCGCCATTGCCCAAGTCCACGCTGAGAATGGTGACATCATTGCTGAGGTAACTTTTAGTTCTTGCTGGTACAGTTAGTGATGTAGGGCACAAAGTAATAGTTTCAAGGTGAAGGAAAAGAGATTCCACCTAAACATCAGAAAAAACTTCCTGACAGTAAGGGCTGTTGGACAGTGGAATGCACTACCTCGGAGTGTGGTGGAGTCTCTTTCTTTGGAGGTTTTTGAAGAGATGCTGATTGGCCATCTGTCAGGAGTGCTTTGATTGTGTGTTCCTGCATTGCAACGGGTTGGATTTGATGTCCCTTGTGGTCTCGTCAAACTCTATGATTCTATGAAAGGGAAAGAATCCAGTTTCTACAACATGGAGCCTCCATTTTCAGCAGTTAGAAAAGTGATCAAAATGCAAGGACACACACACAAGATTCCTGGGGTCTGCGTTGTCATGGGCTCTTTTGTGGCATTTTTAATTGGGCAAATTCTTTTCTAAAACAGCATTGGCAACCACAGTTTGGCCCCATGGCTGCTGTAGCTTTTAGTTCGGCTCTCATGTTAACCTAAGTTGTATGGTGATTGTGAGGATACAATGAGAAGGGTCCATAGTCACCACCCTGAGCATCTTGGAAGAAGGATGGCATAAAAATGAGATCACAAGGGAGCCCAGATTTCCCATTCTACATATCCTGTTGCTTCTGGGCTGCTTCCCAGAAATCCCTTCATATAAAATAATTCCATTCCATCTGCTTTCAGGGCCCTGGGAAAGGTTTACAACAGATTTTATCAAACAATAGAAATAAATCAAACGATAAGGCCATGGAAAGGTCCGTGCATTTGCAACACAAAACAGCTGGGAAGCACTTGTCATTCAAGCAACCATTGGGCCAAGCCAGATCACTGCAGTTTAAACTCTGAAAGGGCCGTCTCTCCTTTTTTTTTAAAAAAAGAACCAGCTTTAGGGATGTCTCATCTGTTCCATTCTTTAAAAAATGGAATTTGGGAGGTGCTGTAGTTCAGCAACAGAGCAAATTCTTAAAGTCCCAGGTCAAATTCTCACCATCTCCAATTACAAGATCTCAATTTTCAGGGTCAGCTTGTCTGTAACCCTGAAGCACTGCTGCCTGTACAAAATGTTGGACCAATAATTTGACTTGATAGAAGACACTTTCAATTGCGGTTGTAAGCAGTTGTTCATGATCCATGCATTAGAAGTTTGGCAGGTTGTCAGCAGATGTGGCCGTGTAGAGTAAGCATGGATCAGGACTCTTAAATTTCTCTCATGTACAATATTTCTAAACTCTAATCCTTTTTTTCCTTTTGCAGGAACAGCAAAGGATCTTGGAACTGGGAATCACTGGGCCTGAGGGGCATGTTTTGAGTAGGCCTGAAGAGGTGAGTGTGATTGGTTATCTCCGAGCCTTGAATGAGCCCCGCCATTCCAGTAAATTCTACAGATTGAGAAAAGTGCATTCTGCTGTCTTAATTTCCAAACCTTTTGAACAGCTGGCTTCCGCAGATGTCCCTACACGAGCATGGGAGCCTTCAACTTTGTGGAATGTTTTCCCCACTCCCCAGCTGTTTTCACAGAATCTATTTCTTTATTTTTTTTATTTTCTCACATGAAAAGGTAACACACAAAACACACACATAGAAAGAAAATTCAACCCATTGCACATCATGTAGTGACTTCCAGGTATTTTATCTTTGACTACAGGTTAACTCTAACTTCAGTACATAAAATTAACATGTTGATCTTGCGATTCTCTCTTCAATATCTTCTGGCAATCATAAATTACTGTTTTCTTTAGATTTCAAACCCTGATGCTATTTCTCTATTTGAATAGTTTTTCAAAAGGCATTCTGTAAAGGGCTTCCGGCCCTGTGAAAATGTTCCCAAACCATTATCTCTTAATGCGGTCAGCTTTGCTCTTTCTGCATATTTACATTTCCTAATACTCAACCTATAGCGGAGAGGGAAGTAAAGGAAGGAAGGAAAAGCCTGTGTAGGAGCAGATGAACTTCTGGGTTGGCGCTGGAAGGCGGAAAATCAGGTGAGGCGAAGGAGCTGGATAGAGCTACTTGAGTGAGGAAGTTTCAATTCTGGAGGAGTCGTAGATTGAAAGGGAAGGGGGCAGCTTATGGGGAAAAGACGGAGTGAATCAGGAAGTTCACTTTCTTTAGAGAAATTAATGCAGCAGCCTCCTTCTCTGTCTGTGCTCCTCCGGGAACAGATAGGCTCCACTCTCTGCAGCACAGTAGATGAAGAAGGAGTGGAATCTACATTGTTGTAGGACTAGGGAAAGGAGAGAAGGGCATGCTAAATCTAAATGGAAGACATATTCTACACCCTTATGGTGTTGCTGAGAAGCAGGGGTGGGAGGGGAGGATGGTCATATCTCAGACTAAAATCCTAGGAGTTCTGCGACACAGTGAGTTAACATTTCCTGGCAGTGGCTGTGAGTGGTGACTAAGTCCATCCAGGCTGTGCCTGCGATGTTTGGAGACTTGAAAGGCGACATTTCATAGTTGTGTCTCCCCACCCACGTGGAAAAGGCTGCTACAATGTTTTATGTGGTTTCAGTAATAATGTTTTGCCTGATGTGAGGGCCAGGAATATTTGTAACAGCTTCATGCATTACAGCTTCTTGCTCATGCGGAAGTTTTAAAAAGAAACTGAAATTATCTGGGCTTTAATGGCATCTTTAAAATGTAGAACTGTGCCTCAAGGCAACTGGAATTCTGTAATATATGTTACACAAATTAAAGGTATCTGCATAACTGCTTTTGCTATTCCTAGCTGAAGAGAATAGCACTATATGGTGCACTAAAGCCCACCCTCACTGGAAAACTTATCTAGCAACTTCTGGTTTTTCTCTCTCCCCCACCCCCACACTCCAGTATTTGCCTGGATGCTTCCAAACTTATTTCCAAAATCATGACTGCCAAGTTTCCTGCCTGCCTTCCTACCTCTTTACATAACAAGTCGTCTTAGGTTCTGGGAAATGAGGCTGACAGTGACATTAAGAAAGATGAAATTCTAAGATTTCACTGTAAAGGTCCAATTGTAAGCATACTTAGCTGACAGCAAGGCCCCCTGAACTCAGTGCCAACTTCTGAATAAATATCCTTCCGTGCTGTAGGGCTTCCAGAAAGAGTCAACTTATTCAAGGTCAAATCAGAAATGAACTGGGAGTTTTCTAGTCAGATCTCCTGGATTTCAGTGTTGCTACTGTTTGCTTTAGGGCAGCTACTGGAATGTGAATGGGGCGGCTTCAGTGTTCACTGGAGCATCAGTGCAGGCATTTAAGGCTTGCCCCCTATGCTGATTTTCTTGTTTGCTTCACCATTGGGGAAAAATGCAGATATTCCCATTGTGCTTGCATCTTTTTGCTGGGGGCAGAGGGTCAGAGACTGCACCTCTGGTTTTTTTCCCATTGCAGCTTTTTGGGTGGGGGAAAGCTGTCCTAAAGGTACGCAGAATTATTTTCAGCTCTCAGCAAACCCTGGGTTTGCTGAGAGCATCAAACTGTTTGCGTTTCTGTGTGTCCTTTTACATGGTTGCAGCCTTGTTAAGTTATTGACATCCCGCCTTCCTAAAAAGAAGGTGCTACGCAGATAGCATAGACAGATCATGTTTTGTTTATGATATACTCAAGTCTGGAAATTTTCAACCGTGTTTCCTGCTTTCCTGCCTCCCCTGGCCCACCACAGAGAGATTAAAGATTGCTGGTTTGGAATGAACCACAATTTGTCACAATGTCACACCTAACATACTGCGCTCTCTCTCTCTCTCCCTCTCTCTCCAATGAGCCAGAAAAACAAGCCATAATTTAATTTTAATTTGTAGGCAAGAAGAAACCTATTTGTTAACTGTCTAATTGGAACATTGTGACGAAATCAGTCTTTGCCTCAGGGAAGAAGGGAGCATAGAAGCATCTTGGCTTCCTTTTCAGACATGGGTTGATTGATGTGTGACCATAGCCAGGTTCTGTTCAACAAAGGTCTCCTGCTCATTGTTTCTACTAACTTGTTTATGGCTGTTTTCGAAAGGGAAGTGCCAAAGAAGTCATTGGGGAATTGTGGGAAATCCTTCCCTGAGTACTTGTTATGAAGACCGATCTTTCTTCTTATTCTCCCCTCCCCACTCCTTCCCTTCCCAGGTTGAGGCTGAAGCTGTGAACCGGTCCATCACCATCGCTAACCAGACCAACTGTCCCTTGTATGTCACTAAGGTGATGAGCAAAAGTGCAGCTGAAGTGATTGCCCAAGCCAGGAAAAAGGGTATGTTTCTATTAATAAATGGGAAGATCTTGTTAGTTCTCCCGGTCTTGCTTTGCCAGTGGAGCTTTGCAGCTTCTTTTGAGTATGTTTGGTGTACAATCTGGATTTTATAACTTTCCTACACTTCTCATGGGGGATTATTCTACAGGCCAAACAGCTTCTTGGGCTGTTTCCTCTTCTGTTCCACTGCCCAGTGCAGTTGCCATGGTAATGCCTGTTTGCAAATACTGAAGTTATTGAGTGCTTGTTCATCTTTCCTTCTAAATTGGCCCCTTCCCTGTTCTCTGAAATCTCTTAAGATGTTCAATTGTCCAAAATTGAACACATTTTCCAAATGCAACTACAGAAGACTCAGTCGGTAAAGGTATCTAAGATGGTGGTTGATCATTGGCCTAGTTTGACTCCAAATAGGCATGTTTGGCATCTCAGAGTGTCCTGTTGTTTAGCCAGTGCTGTTGTTTAGCCAGTGTGTTTTAGTGACTAGAATATTGGACTGGGGAGACCAGATTCAAATCCCCATTTGCTTCTCTGGGTGACTTGGGACCAATTGTCCTCTCAGCATTAAATTGGAAACATTTAATCTCCCCTGCCCCACCCCCAGAGAAATGCAGGGTAATAGCTAGAAGGTCTAATCATCTGGTAAATCTTAATTACCAAAAAACTTCCCCCAAACTCCATTTTGGCTTTTTCAGAGTTTTTTTTTTTTGCCCTATGGAGAAGAGTTTCAGGTTTTTCGGCTTTCAGGTTTTTCGGCTCTCCTAGCTGCCTGCCAGGTTGGGAGATTGCTGATCCCGCAGGCAGCCCTCTCACCCCACTTGAGAAGTCGTTTCCTTCTTCACAAGCAGGGAGGCAGCCCTTCACAGCCAATTTGGCTTTTTTTTAAAAAACAAAAACACCGAAATTCAAGAAAGCCCATATAGCCTTTTTCAGCTTTTCCAAAAAATTTCAGGACTTTTAAAGCAGAACCTGAAAAAAAAGTTTACCGCACCTAATAGCCAGGGATTGACGAGTGAAGTATTCCCTTTAATGGAATGAGGCCATTTTCATGAACCACAATTTATGGCAGAAGCAATCATCCATCATCTGGGCAACTTTATGAAACAATTGAAGTCCAGTTCTGGGGATAGCAGCAAGCAAGCAGTGGTGTGGACTCTGGAGCAGTGAACAGAGGTACCTGTTGATCAGAAGAAACTGCAAGGAGAAAGCAGGAAGATAGGAAGAGGCTAGGGTGGGATGAAGCCAATCTGATAAACAGTAAGGGAAGCAAGAAGAGAAGGTAATGTAATGGTAATACCAAGATGGAAGATTACATTTCCCAGCAGCCCTGCTTCTGACTCAAATAAAAAGGAACTGCTTCTTCAGTCATCTGTTTGGAGCCAAACATCATATTTTCAAATGTAATAAAAGGCAGCGGTTTTGCAGAGATCCTCTGTTTATATTGATATATTGTGCTATAATAAATAACAAATATTAAAGTTATAACAAATCTTGCCCCTGATCCACTTTTGGCACACTCTCCCAATCCTGCCTTTTCCATACAGACTGCAATGCTGTCAATGGGTTCTGTTTAACAGAGACTGATTAGTCTCCTGTCTGTTCAAGCAGACAGCACTAACATTTGCGGCCAAATTTTATCCATCTGGGTCAGAAAACAGTTGTGGGGGAGGAACAGTTGGGGGCGGGTGCTACGGGGGGAGGGGAGAGACGTGCACAGGAGTGCAAGGGAGTGGGCTGGGCGAAGCTAGGTAGGCTGGTGGTGGGTGGCGGGAAGATGTCTGGGGCAAAGGTGCTCTCACTGGCAAATCACCATCACTCTGGCAGCAAAGAAATTAAACTCACCCTCACCCGTGTCACTTGGCACAAAGAAACTGGAAAGTGAAGCAGGGTGTGGGGAAATACGACCATACAGGAGATCTTGCTTCGATGTACATTCACCCTTGCCATGAGGCAGAGAGCTGAGCATAATCATGCCCCAGAATTGACAACAGGACTAGTTTACTTATTCTATAACATTTGCTCAGATTCACCACCTGCAGTGGGAGTTCTAAGTGAGTCTTAGAGAAGTGCCATATGTGATGGATCTGGTTTGTACATTCATTCTGCCTCACAGGCACTCTTCATATTTTGAGCCATACATTCACGTTTTATTTTATTCTATTTGCTTCATTATACACCACAGTTCCCTCCAGTGGGGACCCAAAGTACATGTTCTCTTCTCCTCGAGTTTATCCTTACAGCAGCCTGGGAAGCAGGTTAGGTTGAGAGTGTGGGATTGGGCCAAGGTTACCTAGAAAATGTATTTTTTGTAAAAAAAAAATCTATTTTTAACAGAGATTCGAACTGTAATCTGTGAGTCAGTTTGGTGTTTATCTCTGCTAGTTATCCCAAATAATGGGGCCCAAATAAGTCACCTTGCTGTAACAGAGCATTTTTTTCTCTGAATTTTAGCTTTTGGGGAATTGCTGTTCATACATCAAGAGCTCCTGTTTCCTCTCTTTCAGTAGTAAAGCTTGATTAGCTTCTATTTAAGGCATCCCCAAGTGTGAATTGTTTTAAGCAGAAAGCTTTTGTTTCCTCCTTCCCTGTGGATGGAGAACTTGGACTAAATGTGATGTAGTCTAAATAAACCAAAATTTATGAGATTTCTTTTCCATCTAGGGGTGGATGTGGGTGGTGGCTTCATTGTCATCCTGGGAATGTTTATTTCTATTTCAGCAGCATTTGATTTCTGAATTGTGGTCTACTGGGGAACAAATTTCCCACAAACACAGCAACACTCCATGAAGTTGATGGGCCGTAGCTTTAGGATGAACTTCATGTAGTCCATGATGGAATTTACAGCCACAAGATGCAGTTTAGACAGTTTTAAGAAGGGATTAGACACATTTGTGTGGGTAGTTAGCCATAGTGGCTGAATGATGCCTCTGTGTTCTGAGGCAGTTCCTGGCAGGTGAATTTTTGGTCTCTACCCTCATTGTAGGCCCTTTCATAGCATTCGATGGTCACTTTGAAAAACAGTCTTCTGGACTAGGTGGATCATTTCATCTGACCCAGCAGGGCTCTTCTGTTCATGATTGTACATGTTAAGCTGTGTTTTCTGACAAAATCTGTTGTAAGGGATCTGTTGATTGAAGAGATGCTTACATATTCAGAGGTATTCTGTCTCACTACTTCGTTTATTCCAAATCCAAGTCTAAATATTGTAAAAAGGTTCTGTGGTCAGTTCTTGTTGATAATTTGCCACATAATTATGTCCTTTTAGCACACTTACGTTCTATATATCCATCTGTTACATGTATATCTTTCCCTTCCTTCAAGGAGCAAGCTGAAGGCAGAATATCAAATTTGCCTCTTGATTTGCCTCACAAAATCCTGTGGGATAGGTTATGCTGAGTGTGTGTCTGTGAAACTGACCCCAGGTCAGCCCGTGAACTTTATGACTGGCTGTAAGATTTGAACCAAGTCTTCCCAGTCCTAGTACAACTTTCTAACCATAACTGTACACTGGACTGATGGAGATTTGGAAATAACGGAAGAAGCAGCAGCTGTGAAATTGTACAAGAGAGGGGGAAGCAATTGGGCCAGCTGTGTAGACAAAACAGTATCTTTAATATCCAACATGCTTTGAATATCAACTTTCTCAAGCAAAATGTTTTGCAAATGAATGGTTTGTTTATTTAAAGTATCTCTTTCCCACTTTTCTCGGCATGCAATCAAAGTGGCTTGCAACAACAGAATTGGAGCAGAGTTGGAATAAAACTATGATCCTGTATAAGTAAAAACCGAATGTGTACCATAGAGTTGTATCCAGAGACCCACAAGCAGAAGCAAGCGGGAACTTGTGCCAATCATGCAGTGTTAGAATTTGTAGACTGAATAGGAGTTCTTGTGCCTCTGTAGGAACAAAACATTGCTCTTCCTAACAAGGGGAAGAGTGTCTGATTTAATTTCATTTTTTTCTCATTCATCATTCTGGGATCTCATTCATCATTGGTCTCAGCAGTTACACTGTCTTGAGTTTGACGGATATACTAGACAAAATATTGTTCACTGTTGAATGAGTGACTCATATACAGCTACTCTGTGTACTTGTGAAGTGTGGTGCCCAGTTAGAAAAAGCAGCGACCTTAGACTGACCCGCCAGTGTTGATATAGGGGTTAGATTGTTGGACTAGGATGTGGGAGAGCCAGGGTTGAATATCTGCTGTACCATGGACACTTGCTGAGTGACCTTGGGCCAGTCGCTTGCTCTCAACCAGTTGCTTGCTCTCAATCATGCTCACCGCGCATGATTGTTTTCAGAATAAAATGGAGGAGAGCGGAATGATGAGGTATAAATGAAATAATGAAGCATAATGCCAATAAAGGCTTTGGAATTGGAATTGAATAATGAAGTGTAATGCTGCAAGAGTGTGTACCAGAGTAGTTAGTATCAACCCTGTTGTTGTCCTCTTGAATCACAGGCACTGTGGTGTACGGGGAGCCCATCACAGCGAGCTTGGGCACGGATGGATCGCACTATTGGAGTAAGAACTGGGCCAAAGCAGCAGCTTTCGTCACCTCTCCACCCCTGAGCCCTGACCCTACCACCCCAGACTTCCTCAATTCTCTGCTGTCTTGGTGAGTTGAAGGGGATCTTTCTGCACTGGGTAACCCATGCTTAAATCTAAAATCACGAAAACCTTAAAAAAACCTTTTTAGATCTGGGCGGACATGAATGGGGATTCACAAAACATTTGGATCTTACCCTCCCCCTCAACAACACACAAAATCCTCCCTCTGTTCTGGTGATAGTGAGGGGGGTTGCAAAACGAGATGATTCGCACGGTAAGGGTAAAGATAGTCTCCTGTGCAAGCACTGAGTCATTGCTGTCCCATGGGGTGACATCACATGATGTTTACTAGGCAGACTGTATTAAAGTGTAGTTTGCCATTGCCTTCCTCAGCTGTCTACACTTTATCCTTAGCAAGCTGGGTTACTCGTTTCACCTCAGAAGGATGGAGGGCTGAGTCAACCTTGAGCCGGCTCGCTGAAACTGACTTCTGTCGGGATCAGAGTTTTGTTCCGGTTGTGAGCTGAGCTTTGACTGTTTGCAGGATATCAGGCAGCCAAACCTGATGGGTTTCATAGTGTTGTGCATAATGTTACCATGCTGCCTAGCGATCCTTGATTGGCTGGATCACCTTTTCAGAAAGTATGACCCTTTTTAAAAAAGAGAGAAAGAAGACACGAACAGCCCCATGGGGGGCACAAAAGGACTTGGGGGGGGGGCAGTATGACCTTGTGCCTGCGTGTTTGCCTTCCCCTTACTAGGGTGGAGGAGGGAGATGCGTCAGTGGCTGCTGCCCCTTAGCTTCAGCACAGCAGCTAAACAAGGGAGGTGGGGCCTATAGAAGGGAATTTCTGTGGATGGAATGTCTATCAAGTGCACACCTTTTGTTGTTGCTTTTAGTGGCGATCTCCAGGTCACTGGCAGTGCCCACTGTACCTTCAACACTGCCCAGAAAGC
The DNA here is from genome assembly GCF_021028975.2 of Sphaerodactylus townsendi. Classification (NCBI taxonomy): domain Eukaryota; kingdom Metazoa; phylum Chordata; class Lepidosauria; order Squamata; family Sphaerodactylidae; genus Sphaerodactylus; species Sphaerodactylus townsendi. The sequence continues at coordinate 3,246,010 of NC_059436.1, forward strand.
TGTTGGAAAGGACAACTTCACCCTGATCCCTGAAGGAACCAATGGAACCGAGGAAAGGATGTCTATCATCTGGGACAAAGCTGTGGTGTGTTGCTTTGACATGATGCGGGGGAAGAACTTGGCTCTTTTGGATGATTCCCAAGTGACGTTACTTGATATTTTCTGGCTCCTGCTGAACGTGGATGGTTGGACTGTGGCGTGAATCCACTGTGCCTGCAAATCAGTTCAGCTTAGATCACTCAGAATGATCCAGGTGTCCAGACAACGAGGGCTTGGAGATTTCCTGTCCTTAACTGGCTCTTGTTCAGTCAGCTTGAGCAGACCAAATAGCCATTTGTCTAGTTTGATTTTGTGCGTTTTGGCATGTTGCTGAGCCACCAGTCAGAGGAGCCTCAGGTCCTGATTGAGCTGTTTATCTGGAATGGTCAAGTGGGGACCATTTCTTATAGAAATGTTGAAAAAGGAATAATGAATTCCCATGCCACGTTTTTCTAAGAGCTCAAGGTATCTTTCACACACACATGTCAGGTTTCCTTAATATCCCTTTATCATGAGCCAATGACGTTAGCCCCATATTATGTGTTTGTATGAGGCTTAGATTGAGGGATGGAGGTTTGCCAGAAGACCCCAATTGGGTGGGTGGGCTGGAGAGATGCCCTTACCTCCTGCTCTGAATTTCTGTTTTTCATGAACTCTAGAAAAAAGGGGCATGGTTGCAAGCCAAGTGTTGCTGCTATGTACTATGTGGAAAACCTTGGGGATTAGATGAGAATAAAAGCCTGGTTTTGCTGTCAATCTGGACACTGTCCCAAACTGTAACAAGAATTTCAGGAAAGAGCCAGACACACTTAAGCCCCATTTGATTATTCAGCAGAAGAGCTAGCATCGGCTTATGTTGCCATTGAAATGAATGGGCCTTATGTGTACGTAAACTTCGTTTGGATCTATTCCCTTGGAGAAATTGACCCCAGCTAGGTGTGATCTGCCATAACCAGTGCTCTTGCGATCGTGTGTCACCATCTCTAAAGGTAGAATTTTTCCTGTGCGGCAGCAACATGCAACAAATGTGTTTACCTGCAAGATTCCGGGCTTGCTTTGCCCTGTCTGACTTGGGTGGAGCTGTTTGGTATTTTGCTGAAATAGATATGTTTCTGGTGTGGGTAGCGTTCAGGATTTGAAGAAATTTTGTTCAGTTTGGACTTTATATAACTTGAACTTAACTCCTTTCATTAAGATGTGGAGAGGTTTTCTATCAACACTTAAAAAAAAAACCAATGGGACTCTACCAATGAAATCCTCCCCATCTTCACCCTCTCCACCTGTCAGTTTTGGAGCTCTGACTTACCTGATCTGTTTCGTAGAAAATCACCTGTGCACTGATAATGCTGTTGCTATGCCTTTGACTTCTGGACCCTGCTCAGATCACTGAGCTTTTAGAACCTGCCTTTCAGTTTGCATCTTCCTTGTGCCGCATTGATTCCCATGGAATGTAAGCACACATGGGCATTGATTAAAAGATGAAGCAAAAAGGAGTCATCATGCAGTTGCTTGAGCATGTCAGGATTCTTTTCTGTGCTGTATGTGCAAAGATCTGTTCCATTTATACCCTAATCTTCCTCCAGGGAGTTCAGAGTGATATTAATCATTCTCACCTGTCCATTTTATCCTCACAACAACCTTGTGATGTAGGAAGCTGTGAGAGTAACTGGCTCAAAGTCATCCACTAACCTTCATGGCAGAATGAGAATCTGAACACAGGTCTAGTCTGATAAGTCAGCTATGGCTCCACACCAATTCTTCTATGCCCAGACAGTCTGTAAGGAGGGGAAAGGCAGAGACTCCATCAAACATTTTAACCCCATTATGTAAGCCTCCCTGGGACTTTGGTGTAGGGCGGGGTATAAATGGAATAATTAATTAATTAAACAAACAAACAGTGTGAGCACTAATTAATTTGAGGCAGTTTTTCAAATTAAACTGGAAGGCAGACAGAGCAGAAAGTAACCTTAATGGAACTGAGTTAGTTCATCTGGGATTTTCTGTCAGTAGGTGACCCATATGCCATATGAAAGGCCTTTAAATATTGATTTGCTGTTTCTTTGCTGTCCTGATTGGACTGTGACCCTTTCTTGATAGGTTACTGGTAAGATGGATGAGAACCAGTTTGTAGCTGTGACCAGCACCACCGCAGCAAAGATCTTCAACCTGTATCCACGGAAGGGACGTATTGCTGTGGGCTCTGATGCAGACCTTGTGATCTGGGACCCAGACAGTGTCAAGACGGTCTCTGCCAAGACTCACAACATAGTAAGAAAGTGCTTTTTGTAGCTCTTTGCTCTGGTGAGGAGAGGAAGGGGGCGGCCAAATGTGCTCCCCATGTGATACAAGGAAGTGGTGCCTGGGGTGTCGGCCCCCTCTATGTCCCCTGTAGATACACCATTGAGAACAGTCACTTCATAGACCTGTTTACATCTCTTACAAATACTGGAAAAAAGCCATGTGTTTTTTTGCTTTTTTTTTGAGGGTGGGGGACTTCCTTGAGCTATTTTCCCTTTCTTCATGAATACTCTTATTCATTACAATCCTAAGCAGAGTTTCAGCCCTCTGCACCCACTGACTTCAGTGGACTTGAAGGGTATAACTCTGCTTAGGATGGCACTGTGCTGAAAAGGAGCAGTCATTTCCTGGAGGCAAAGATCAATGAATAGTTTCGAGAAGCAAGATGTAAAACCTCTTTCATTGATAGAAGTTGCTTTAAAGTGTGGGTTATTAACCATACAGTGATGGAGATCCTGTTGGAAAACCATGTGAAGAAAATAAAATGGATGCAGGACTGTGAGGTTGAAAGGTGTGGAGATTATGGAGAGTGAAAAATAAATGACAGCATCTAATTCCTAAGTGGGTCCCCTCCCCTCACGCCAGTCATGGAAACAGTAGAACTAGGCTTGAGCAAGGTTTTCCCAGATGTGCAGAAAAATGTCTGCATTAACTCAAAGGACCCTTTTCCAGTCCTGATGAGGACTGACCTGATTGTAGGAGGCATGGAATGTTGAGAGTAGTTAAGAGACTTAAAGCAAAGCAGAGGGGGAATGACACGAGCCTTCTCAATGCCCCTGACGACATATTGAGTCCTGGAAGGGTTTTGGAAATGTGTATGAGGAACCAGTCAGAGGCACAGTGTCTTCCTGACTTGGGAAGAATACATCGAGGTGAGGGAGCTGTGGAACTGCAAGAATGGGTAGGCTTCCGAGATCAGACGAGATCGGGCGTGTTCAGGGTGGTATGGCCGTATGGGTTTTACGTTGGGCAAGACTCATAGACCACAGAATCCCAATATTGGCTGCTTTGACTGGCAGTGGCCTTTGAGAATCTCACTTAATGGTTTTTTCAGGCCTGCGATTCAAAGGGTTGGATCCTGCAAGCTGTCAGCGGAAAGTCATGAAGGTCAGGGTCCCTTATTCCCACATTCTCCTCTCCTCCACAATACCTTTCGACCAGAAAAATTGATTCCTAAAATTCACAGGTTCTAGCTTGATGAATGCCCCCATGGATTACTCTGGAGAAGATTGCTCAGTTTTTGTGACAGGTCCTGGCCTTATGAGACTTATTTTAGGTGTCTGTTGTATGATCAGTCTGTGCCAATAAAGGTTTTATTTGTTTGTTGACTCAGGATCAAAAGGCTGAAGAAGTGGGGGGAAAATCACTCTCCTGCAGTTTGGGAGGAGGGACAGTTTCACTGCTAAGTGGCTATTAGTCCATGATGGGTTGGTGATCTGGGGAGACAGGGGGTGGGAAAGATCTCAGGTCTTTGTGCCATGAATCATAGTATCCAACTGAAGATACAGATATAGAGATGGTGTTTCTACATGGTGAGTCTAAATTCCTCTTTTTTACTACATGTAGTCTGTGGAATACAATATCTTTGAGGGCATGGAATGCCGTGGGTCACCACTGGTGGTCATCAGCCAAGGGAAGATTGTGCTGGAGGACGGTAACCTCCATGCAACTGAAGGCTCTGGACGATATATCCCCAGGAAACCCTTCCCAGATTTTGTTTACAAGCGGATCAAGGCAAGGAGCAGGGTGAGTACAGATTGCAGAACAGCAAGATCTCATGTTCTGAATATTGAGAGAAATTGGGCAAGAGCCTTCCACTGGTGCCATTTTCCCGACCAGATATGGCTCTAGGGAGCCACTACTGCCCCTTGCTCTAGGGAGCCACTACTGCCCAGTGTGTTGCTCATTAGTACTCATTAAGCATCCCCAGCAGCACACCTAAGCTCTTTGAGGCTGTTTCACATCTGGAAGACACTGCCCTTTCCTCCCTGTGCTGAAGTCCTGATCCATATTGGGCCTGTGAACACCTCAGAAGCAAGGAACTCCACAAGCGCATCTGTTGTCTCAAGTCAGGGATGTGCCAAGGAAAAGTATAGTGTGTAGTTATGATTTTGCATTTTTAGGGGCAGATTCAGGGCTGGACAAAGGCAATGGAGTGCCATGAATGGAGTTCCTAGTGTACTTTTACCTAGGAGTTTTTGACATCCCTTTCAAATGTATGTTCTAATTTGGACTGTTCTAATTTGGACTGTTCCACAAGGGAAGGGGGTGTCATTTCCTGACCTGAAGTGGCCCCACAGAGTTACTCTATGCTTCATTGAGGGAAAGCATATGGGCATTGATATGCATACCCATCCGGGTGAACAGTAACTCCCCAAGGCTCTTTCAGGACAGGAAAAGGACGCAGAGAGAGCCACATGACATGTGTGCCTTGAGCAGTCCATGCTAATGCAAACTCCTCCTCATATCATACTAGCAGTGTCCACATTTTTGCTCTTCCACCATGCATGTGTGATCTATGGGTAATGAGCTCATAGATCTAGCTCTAATTCTGCAAGGACAGAATGCAGTATTGAGAAAAAAATTAATGCACTGGTAAATCCTTTTAAAAACCCATTCTGTTTACCAAAAATAAAAAGGGCTTGAAACAAAGTTCCAACTTGATCTGAAATACAGGATCTGTTGACACTGTGGTTTTGGTAAAACGAAAAGCTTGGGTGAACTTTTTGCTAAAGGTCTTCATTCCATCAATTTAGCTGAGGTCAGAAACAGAAAAGAAACATGAATAGAATTCACAATGAAGCTCAGCTTGGTTTTCTTTTTAGAGCCAAATCCAGTTGTAAATCAACAGCATTCTGGTGAAATCAATGGTGTGTCAACAAAATACAATAGTGTAATTGTACTTCTTGGCTAATATTCTACAGGAGTTCTCAGAAGTGGAGCTAGATGAGCATTTCAAACACTGCCCCTCTGCTGGCAAATATGCCCTGGTTGGGATTTAGCTGTTAAATAGAGCAAAGTCAGTTTTGGCTTGCTGATTTTCAGCACTATCAGAAAATTCGGTCTGTGATATTCTGATCGGGAGAGGTTCACAGTGTCTGCCGATAGAAATTTCAGTTCATTTTTTAAATATATCCGTTTGAACTGCAGCAGTTTTATGCTTGAAACTATATTAGGGAGCTCTCAAAATACCAGATTGACAGTACAAAGGCTTCCTGTTCCCCTGCATGTTGGGAGGAATGGGGTCACACCTGTCCCACTGTTGAACATTGCAGGCTGAAACCTAGCAGCCAAACAGGGTATATGTTCATACAGATCATACTATTGAGTAGTCAGCCATGTGATCTAGAATGTCTGTACTTACCTTGAAGAAGAATAGAAGAGTTTGGATTTATACCCTGCTTTTCTCAACCATAAGGAGAATGGCTTCCAAACTCCTTCGCTTCCTCTCCCCATAACAGGCACCTTGTGAGGTAGGTGGGGCTGAGAAAGGTCTTCAAGAACTGTGACTAGCTCGAAGTCACTCAGCAAGCTTCATCTGGAGGAGAGACAAACAAATAACCAGTTCATCAGATAAGAGTCCGCTGCTCACGTGGAGGAGTGGGGAGTCAAACCCCGTTCTCCAGATTATAGAGTCCATCACTCTTGACCACTACGCCATGCTGGCTCTCAAACATTTGCAAAGACGTTCAGCAGTGAGACAGGCTGAGTGCAGGGAATAAGTAGGCATTGTCTTATTCCCCACCATGTGTGTGGGGAGCGGCCTACCATTTTATCTCCCAATCGGCTTCCAAGCATGTCTTAGTCCTGATAGTGGATTGGAAGATATACACTCTATGACCGTGGTGGCGAACCTTTGGCACTCCAGAAGTTATGGACTACAATTCCCATCTGCCCCTGCCAGCATGGTCAATTGGCCATGCTGGCAGGGGCTGATGGGAATTGTAGTCCATAACATCTGGAGTGCCAAAGGTTCGCCACCACTGCTCTATGACATTGAAGTTTTGATTCTATCTTAAGTCTTCTGTCATCTCTTATATTCTTTTCTTTGCTGTAGCTGGCTGAGCTGAGAGGTGTGCCCCGAGGCTTGTACGATGGCCCTGTCTGTGAAGTCTCGGTGACACCGAAAACGGTCACACCAGCATCTTCGGCCAAGACCTCACCAGCGAAGCAGCAGGCCCCGCCTGTTCGGAACCTGCACCAGTCTGGATTTAGCTTGTCTGGTACATACTTATGTGAGGCTAAATTATTATGGTCAAATCTTCTGTTGTTTTACTGTCTGGTTGTTTTGAATTCCTCTTCTAGCTGCCCTCCCTCCTATCCTACTATGAAAACAGGTGTCAGATATACAAGCTGTTTTAGAGGATTGTTGTAGAGGAGGAGGAGGATTTTAATTTGGGACTGAAACAGGTGTGATGCAGAAAACTGATGATCAAATCTACTTTGTATTACATACCTCCCCACAGAACCTAATGGGATATTTTGCTGAATCACAGGAGGGAATAATAGCTAATCTGTGCTTGAGATTCAGAGAGGCTCTGCCTCCACCCCCCCCCCCAAGTGCACTATAACTTTTGCTGTCACCATTTGACAAGATCCATGTGGAATCTTATTTTTCTGAAGAGGAACATCTGTTCTGCTTAAGGTTTTGGTGCTGGAACATTTTAGTAAAGAAGCTTTGTGCTCTGAGGCTGTCATTATTTTAACAAACGGTCTGTGTCACACAGGTCTCCCATGCAAACATCATGAAAATTCCAGTAGTCATGAGGAGCTTCATGCTTTTGCTAGTAGGAAGAGCCTTGGTGAATCAGTCCAGTGGTCTGTCTAGTCCAGCAGCCTGTCTCACTCACTGGCCAATAAGCTGTCCTGCAAGATCAGCAAATAGGGCATAGAAGCCAGGGTCTGCCATTGATGTTGCCTCCCAGTACTGGTACTCAGACCCCCTGGATATAGAGTTCCTTTTAGACCTTTTCAGGTGTACAGTGTTAAACTGCAGTTTGGCAGTCCAAGCTCTGCTCATGACCTGAGTTCAATCCCTACGGAAGTTGGTTTCAGATTTCCAGCTCAAAGTTGACTCTGCCTTCCATCCTTCTGAGGTCGGTAAAATGAGCACCCAGCTTGCTGGGGGTAAAGTGTAGATGACTGGAGAAGGCAATAACAAACCACCTCATAAGCATAGTCTGCTTAGCATATGTTGTGATGTGACATCACCTCATGGGCCAGCAAGGACCTGGTGCTTGTCAGGAGACCTACATTTACCTTTTTTAGTAACCTTGGCTAGACATGGGGGTGGGCAAAGAGCTACAGTGGGCCCTGAAGCCTAGCTAAAAATCCTACTGAGATTTTACCAGGCATCACCCACTCACTTTGAAACTGGTCTGAAACTGGAAGGCCTAAAGCTTGTTCTCCTTAACATGAAACCTGAGACTGCAGGGGTATGCATGTAGTTCAAGATACAGAATTTCAGGAATTTTTGCAGCCATGGTAAAAATAACACTCATTTCCTTTAAAAAACAAAGCATGAAAATTTGGGGAGAAATTGAAAAATGCGCAACATTTACTTTCCTATCAGATTTAAACTTTTGCTGTTTTAACAACATATAATGCATCATCGTTTATAGCTTAGCGTATAAAATTTTACTACCCAGTATTTGAGAAACAATTGCAAATTGCTTCTCCCAAAGCTCCCATGGATCTTAATTTTGCCATTTGGGAGATAAGAAAAAAATAAAATTTGAAAACAATTTCTGTAGTAAACAAAAGAAAGTATATTATTGATACAGAAACACTTTTTAAACCGTTACAATTGGTAGGACTACCAGGATAGTTGTATGTTAAGTTTAACTCTGTAATACTGAGAACCCTAAACTCATTATGGCTGTTATTATTATTAAACATATTATAGTATATTAAATTGTTGCCAAAATTACATTCCTATTAAAAAGTATTCTTGAAAATGTTCATATTTACAGTATACACAGAAATTATCATTATCTAATGGCAGAATAAACAAGCAATGACAAGTACAAGTTCCAAATTTGTCAGATAAATATAAACATCTATTGAGAAGTAAATGAATACTGACAGCAAAATATGGAATTCCACTGCTCAAGTTTTCTTGAAAAAAGTACATATTTACATTACATACGGGAATTATCATTATCTAATGTCTTATATGACATTTCCTACTGGAAAATTGGAAGATCCTCAGACTTTTACATGCTATACGTTTTGTGTGTGAAGAACTTTGCCTTAAGCATTTTACTCATTCTAAAAGAGAAGAGTTTCATAAAACATTTTTAGTGCTCCGTCAAATTTTCCCATTTTTTCAATCAGAACATTAAAGTCATTGGAAAAAATGGAACGATGTTTACTTGAGTTATATTTTTAGACAGACAGCATATCTCCAAAATAGAATACAATTGATTTAACTTCATTTACTGTAGGGAACATATTGGGAAAAGCGTGGCTTCGTTAATCAAGAAACACTCTTGATTAACTACATTTCCTAGGATTCCTCTGGTGGATGTACAATCACTGTTGCATGGCCTTAAAACTGATGAAGGTTTTTTTTGTTCAGGTAGTATGCCAGATTGCATTCTCCATTAGCTAGAAACCTGATAAGCTTGAACAATCTTTGGCTGCATTTAGACAAACTGATTAATGTGATAATCTGTGTGTGATCTTGCTGCCTTCTTATGCCCCTGTCTCTCTCCTCTTTTTCCTAGGGGCACAAATTGACGATAATATTCCACGCCGTACTACGCAGCGCATAGTGGCACCACCTGGTGGACGTGCCAACATCACCAGCTTGGGTTAAAACAAACATGGCCGCTCAGCGGATCATGGGAGTGGGTGGGGCACTTGAAGACCCTTTTGATTCTTTTAGAGCCTGTGATGGTTACTGCGGGCAACCAGTGGGTAAGGCCTAGTTGAGGCGTCAGTCCCCCCCGTCACTTTGTTGTCAATCTCTTTCCCCCAACATCTTCACAGAACCTCTTCACTTTCCTCTTTCTACACATTTGGGAACAAACCCTGTTTTTAACACGGAGATACACAAAAAGGAAAACGTTAAAGAGTAGAACTTGTGGCTTATGTTACCATTAACATATTTTCTTTCTTTTCTTTCTTAAAAAAAAAGGAAGGATAAAGTGAATTTCCTGGGAGCTGCCATTTTTTTTAAATAAAGGTATGGGTTTAATTGTTGAAAAGAACAGCAAAACAATTCAAGGGTTTAAACTGGATATCCTTTAAACTGGATTTTACAGTAGTGCAATGTAAAAGGGAACATAGAAATGATCAAAGACCAAATCTCTTCACACTCTCCTTTCTCTAACTGGGAAGGTGGCATTTGTGCTGCTACGGTCGGTTCATCAGTAATTGAGTTGGGGCGAAGGAAACATCTCCTATCCCAGTCTTAAGTTTTTATTCTTTTATCTCATTCCAAAGTTGAAGGGCCATTTTTTTAAAAGAGTACGTGTGAGTTTGCTTGCTCCCATATGTTGTGTTTTGAAATGCCTTATTTTGGAATGGAGTTCTGTCTTCATCTTTCCCAGTTCAAGATGAGCTGTAGGGTCCCCCTGGCGCCACCACTGTGGATTTTTCTGTCACGGAAATCTGTACGTCTCCAGTGTGATTAGCCAATGTTATTAACTCAATCCTGTATCAGCTCAGACTTGATTTTTATAATTTATATTCTCCATCTAGTCCCCTGTTGTTCTGATGTGCCAGATTCTGAACTTCAGTAACCTTTGCCACTGCTGTTCATCACCGGGAACCAAGCTGTTCTCTGTTGGTTGGCAACAACCTCTGACTGAGATCCTTGCAAACACTGACTCTCTATTTTGTGGCTTCATTCTGAACACCTCGGGATTCAACTTGCTGCCAAAATGAGCCATCGTTTCATTTCCATGCTTGCTGGTTTCCCTCAACTGAGAAACTTGGTCACTGTAAAACATAGTAGTCCTGTTACTGTCTCAGCTCTTGCATGAGGAGGGGTTGCTTTAGGTTTTCCCTTCTTGTTATTTGCAAGGATTTATAGAAGGAAAGTCTGGGGAATGGAAGACTTATCTATCCTCTCTGTTTCTCCCTCCAGCTTTCCTCTCCCCTTTTGTGCCCTTGGTCAGTGAACACAAACTACAAGCTAGTATTCTTTGACTGAATGGAGGGCAGGTGGAGAATGCTGGCCACAGACATGGAGGTGCATGCAAGTCTTCTTTACTTCACAATGACCTGAATGTACCAATTGGAAAAGAGAGAAACTGGCTTGTGCTGAGACCTTGGGGGATCCCATTCCTAGTAGCACTAAATTGAATTAATGAACTTAATATAGAGCTAAATCTAAAGAGCAGCATTGATGCTTGTACCAGTAGAAACCATTGTGCTATGTGAGGTTGGACAAGTGCAGGAAAATGTAACTTTTTCTCCACCTGAGACAACTGTTCTACAAGGCTTTTCACAGGTTAACAAAAGTACATAGGAGTCAGTCCCGATTGAACAATCCTGAGCCAGTTCTCCCCACTTCCCATGGCTTCTGTTTGCAAAGAGAACCCGTTTGGGGAAGAGGGTGTCTTTGGATGTAGATTTGGAGCCTTCTTCGCTGTTTAACCAGCCCTTTAATCATTCTGACAAGAGCCAGCGTGGTGTAGTGGTTAAGAGCAGGTGGATTCTAATGTGGAGAACCGGATTTGATTCCCCACTTCTCCACCTGAGTGATGGAGGCTTATCTGGTGAAGCAGATGTGTTTCCGCACTCTTACATTCCTGCTGGGTGACCTTGGGCTAGTCACAGTTCTCCAAATTCTCTCAGCACCCCCCCCCCTTCCTCACAGGGTGTCAGTTGTGGGGAGAGGAAGGGAAAGGAGTTTGTAAGCCACCTTGAGTCTCCTTACAGGAGAGAAAGGTGGGATATAAATCCAAACTCCTCTTCTTCTCTACCTGCCCCATGCTAGGTGCACCATCACTGGTACAGACTGACTTGGATCCTTGTAACTGCACATCATCCACAGCTAAGTCACTGTTGTAGACAAAGGTTCCTTCTGAGAAAGAACACTTCCTATATTTCTGGCTGTTCACTGAGCTCGGAGGTATAGAAAGCTGCAAGTCTGATGCCTCTTTAAGTTGCTGAGATCTTGTGAGTTGTCTTTGCACCTTTTCACACTCACCTTTTAGCACTAATGGCAGCAGATCACCATTCCTGGCCATTTCACGTAGGAGTCTTTTGTTTGCTTAAGAGATTGCACTTTTTTTAAATTAAAAAAGTATTTAGTAAGTGTAATATATATATTTTCAGCTTTTTAAAAAATTATTTGTTTTTTTCCATCTGTGCTTTAATATGAATTTAAACAAGGAGTTTTTTGGGGGGGTATAATTAAGAAAAAATAAAGCACCTGTGTTTCAGTTCTACGAAACGTTTGCAGCTCATTGCTATTCACTTGAGTCTTCCTTTCCCCCCTCTGTGCTCATGATGATCATTTTTTAAAAAGTCGTTTTGTTTGTCCTTTAGGGGAAAAAAAGAGAAAACTGTTTTACATATTTTTTTTTTGCAGGCTGTGTAAGCATGTTTCTTCCTGTGGGAGCTCGCTTGCTTGTGTGTGTGTGTGTCCGTTTTAATGAATGTCATATGTAAATGCTTCAAGGAAATGACATTGAACATGGAATTAACTTACCGCAGTGACTTGATGCTCTAAAGGAAAAAAAAGATTAAAAAAACCCAACCATGTAGAATTTACGACTAGCTGGATTTGAACCCTTGGATTTGTGCTTGTGAAGGAGCTGTAAGTGCTAAGATGATCATGTGTGTAGGCAAAAAAGAAAAAAAAAAGTCCTGAGGTTGGATCATTTTCCCAATGGTGCAAATAATGGCATAAAACGAGTCTTGTGTTTTTTCTTCCTTAAAACTCTGTGTTATATTACTATGGGAACTCCTCTAATAAAGACAAAATGTTGTTGTTTCAGTTTGAGTGTTGATGTTGTGCGCTAACTTGTCACCTCTTCCCAAGGTAACGTACAAGGCTGCCTTATACTGGTTCCTAACATCGGTCTTTCTAGCTCACTGTTGTGTACTCTTGACACGTTCTCAGAAAGGAAGGTTTCTCCTAATTTGAAATGCCCAGGAGTGAACCTGCGGCCTTTGGGATGCGAAGGTACTCAGCCACACACACACACACACCCATCTCAAGGAAATCCTTATTTTCACCTGTAAATTCAGATCCATTCTCTTGGCTTTTATCCTCCTCCTCCTTCTCCGCCCTGGCCCGATCCCCAGTATACAACTTATTTAAATGAAAGTGGAGTTCATGTTTAGTGGTGGAGAATAGGGCTCAGTTCCAAGATACTTTGGCTTGGTGGATTTTTACTATTTTGATGTGAAAAAAAATATATACCCAATTCTTGACTTTTCCTGATGAACCAGGTGTCCAAACTTTCAGGCCCAGACTTTCGTATTATCTACCTGACAGCCTTCGAGATACCAGTGACTGAAACTGGTACTTTACACATGCAAATATTACTGACCCCAGCATAACTCCTAGCCATTGAGCCTTGCCCACAGTCTCTACACATTGATATCTGGCAGCTGAGTATCCAAAGTACAATACTAGAAAATATGGCAGTGGACTCAATTTGGTTTCCTCTGGGGTGATGTTATGGATGGATTTCCTTGGAAGGAAGTAGGATTTGTAACTTGAAAAGGCCTTCACTGAAAGGCAGTGGAAGAAAGTTGCAAATTTTAAGCAGAATTATTTAGTTCACATTATGGGATTTCCATCACAACACGCATTCCCCTTTAAGTTCTTCCCTGTTCTTGGAGGACCACTTGCTACATATAGCCATGTCCAGAGGTGAGATCCAACCAGTTCTCACCACTTCTCTAGAAGTGGTTACTAATTTTTTCTGAGTGCCGAGAAGGGGTTACTAAAGCAACCTCCCTGCCCAATAGGGACTGGAGGTGCGTGTGTGCGACGGCGCCACTGTTTGAATCCCACCACCATTGGAACCTGCTATTAAAATTTTTGGATCCCACCACTGGCCATGTCACTGTGTTATACATTTCCTTGCTCCTCCCCACCAGCGTCAGTCAATGATGTGGAATGGGATAAACGGGGGGGGGGGGGGAGAAATGAGTTAATCCCATATGCAGCACAGTGAGCCCTCTGGAGGAGAAATGGAATATAAACGTATGGAGTTCTGTGACTTTGTGGGGAGACACATACGGTGGCAACCTAAAACCCAAGCGTAACATCACGTTGTGCGTAAGCATTAGAATGAAAACTTGTAATGCGTTGATTTAAATACTTTGGTTTATAGTGCATACGCTGCCTCATAACATCCAGAAAACTATGGTTTGTCACCATTTGGATTCCCAAGGATTGCAAAGTTCCTCTATTGCAGAAGTCTCCAGTAACGATAGCCTCTCGTTTTGTCTGTCTCCCATTATAAGTCCATCTTGCAAGAATATTTCTAAACCCTATGTTTGGGTGACATGGATGATCATATTTGAGAGTTTGATCTATTTCCGTTATGAGGCTCTTTGAAGACTGTTTTCACCTGGGCACAGAGCTATCTGTAGGCAAGACTGAGTTTCTGTGCAAACCCCCCCCCCCCTCGATTCTATCACCTCAAATCAATTACAGAAATTTACTTTTTAATTTTTGACATGAAAACTTTGCCTAAAGTGTGAGTTTGGTTTTTAAACTATCTGAAAAAAATTGGTGGTGCCCAATAAAAATGGTGCATTCCAAAATTCACCTACTTAATCTACCAATCTCTGTACTGTTGACATTGGCTGATTTTGTTCTCCCAAGATCTGAATGGCAAGGTACCAGTGGCTACTGATCTTGTACTCCTTTGGGGAAATCTCTGAAAGACTAACAGATTCCCCCAAAGAAGCCTGTTAGCAAAATGCATAGGAAATTTTAAGTGAGTAATAAAACACATTTTTAACTTCCTTTTGGGCCATCAACCTTGGCTTTATTTTTAAAACTCTTAATTCGTAGTTCATCATATGTACCATTTGTGATGAGGATTATTTTAGAGGCTCAAAGCACTTAACACGCATGATCTCAATAGACTTTCTCTATGGACTTGTCTTTAATATCTTGTTCTATTGGAAGAGGAAAATTTGGTTTTTATATCCTGCCTTTCTCTACCTTAAGGAGTCTTAAAGTGACGTGCCATTGCCTTCCCACCCCCAGCCGTCATCTTGTGAGGTAAGTGAGGCTGAGAGAGTTCTGAGAGAACTGACTAGCCCAAGGTCACCCAGCAGGCTTCATGTGGAGGAATGAGAAAGCAAATCCAGTTCACCAGATAAGAGTCCACTGCCCATGTGGAGGAGTGGGGAATCAAACCAAGTTCTCCAAATTAGAGTACCACTATCAGCCACTACACCATGCTGGCTCTCAGCCAGATGGTGTATGTAATTCTTAACTTGGCTGCACTGTGCTGATCAAAAAATCCATGTAATGGATCCCACACAGGAATAGGGAGGATGTTTCTACAAACCTGTAAGAAGAACTAGGAGCAGCAGTGGCATAGGAGGTTAAGAGCTCGTGTATCTAATCTGGAGGAACCGGGTTAGACACAGAGCTCCCCTCCGATTTAGAACCTGTTCTTGTAACGTCAGAATGGGTCCAGCAACTCCTTCTCCACGTCTCTGCTGTTCATAAGCGAGTTGCCAATCAATTAGGTTTAGCTCAGCAAGCCATGGACAAACGCCTTGGCTGTGTCCGCAATCCTAAAACTTGGGATGAAGGTCAGTTGGTCATGTATAGGAAATTTTCTGAGCAGGAGCATGCTGTTGCTGCCAAATGGATGGGTCCAATCCCTATTGTGCAGGTCGGCAGTCCCACGGTCTACCGTGTCCGCTTGACGCGTCATGATGGTTCTGAATGGCTCAAATACTTCCATGTGTCTCAATTAAAGGAATGGTGTGGAAAGTCTCCCTCAGGGACAGATCCCAATAGCTTGCAAGCGGCCACAAATGGGTCTCTTTCATCTATCGTCCCAACTCCCTCTCCTCGACACTTCCGCTCCGGTACTCTGCGTACGGGAAATAATGACAGCTCGGCGCTGTCCGAGTGCTCCAGTGACGCCCAGCCCGCAGAAGGCCATGGTAGTCATCCGCCAAATCCTGTTGCTTTGGCACAAAGTTCTGTGGTTTTACTGGACGTGCCCATCCCAAATGAAGTCCCAGTACCCTTCCCTCGACACTTCCGCTCTGCTACTCTGCCTAGCACGAATAAAGTTCAAGTTAGTCTTGCCCCAGAGCCGCTCGCCCCGGCGTGCGCTCGGACCAAGCAGATACAAGATGGTTCTTTTCCAGGACAGGACCTTCCCCGTCCACCGGACGTTTTAATCTCCCAAGACCTACACAGGTCTCCTGTTGTCCCTACCCCTCTCCCTCGTCGCCTCCACGGTGCGACTCTGTTCACTGGCCCGAGACAGCTCTCGCTCCCCAGACCTACCCTAGTCCACCCAGCCGTTGAACTGTCAGATTCTTTTATACCGTTACAGACAGTAAGTTAGGCTGATAGAAAGTGACCTGTCCAAGGTCAACCAGCAAGCTTCATGGCACTGTCAGCATTCAAACCCAGATCCCACTTTGACACTTGACACTTTGCTATCATCAGGAGGTACACAGACCTAACTGGAAAGGAGGACACACTTACCACCAGATAGCTTGTCATGGTCAATGCTCATATTTTTGAAATCCGTCTAACCTGGATGATCCAACTTAGTTTTAGTTAAGACATTTCTCTTTTTCCAGGCAATATATGGTTTTTGATGTCACCAGTCCTTTATGGTCTGGGACCAGAGTGTAAGTGGTTGGTCTGTCCTCCCATTAAAGGCACAGGGACCAAAGACTGGCATAACAGTCAACATCACATTCACAGGTTGCTGAGTCTTGTGTGAGGGCCCAGGCAACTCTGGGTGGACATGGAGAGCTTTGGATGCACACAGAGCATGAATGAAGGGTGGAGAAAGCCACGGAAATCATTGAGGCTCTGGGAGGATCGAAGCATCTTTGGCTAAAATTGGAGATTGCTGAGCCTAGTGAGAGGGCCCAGAAAACTCCAGATGGCGCCAGAGAGCTTCAAATGAACCTTGAGCACAAGCAAAGGCCTAAAAGACTGAAAACTACTAAGAAGTCTCTGCCAGGAAGAACTCTCAGCTGAGTCTCAGTATTATTGGAGGTTGCTGGAGTTGTTGACTGAGATTATTGCCCCCAAACACCTTGGCAGAATCAACTACTGACTGAGGAACTGGGTTGTGACAACAAGCCCCATACAGGAATTAGAAGTAACCACCTGGGAAAGTTGCTGGGGGGAAAGGAGACTGCAGGGGTATTAACCTCCTACAGAATATGTACTATCAGTGCTACCCCCTAGATTAGGTGGAGTGGATTTCTGGCTGGCTACCTGTGATTCTCTATTGTTGTGGGATAATGGGCTAGTTGTGCTAGTGCCTATGTTAGAGAGGTCTAGTTATTAGTTAGATAAATACTATAATGCAAACTGTAGGAGTATTATTCCACACCAAGGGGCCAAGTTGTAATGGAGAAGGCCATAAAGAAGAAGAAGAAGAAGAAGAAGAAAAGTTTGGATTTATACTCTCCCTTTTCTCTCTTGTAAGGAGACTCCTTTCCTTTCCCCGCAGCAGACACTTTGTGAGGTAGGTGGGTCTGAGAGAGTTCTGAGACAACTGTGACTATTGCAAAGTCACCCAGTAGGCTTTATGTGTAGGAGCAGGGAGAGACAAATCCAGCTCACTAGATAAGAATCTGTGGCTCATGTGGAGGAGTGGGGAATCAAACTCATTCTCCAGATCAGAGTCCACCACTCTTAACCACTACATCACTCCGGTTACACCTGAGGGACACAGGAAGTATGGTTGAAGAAGATTTAGTAACGGAAGGGCTCAGAGATATGGTTACGCTTGGTCCCCTTCCAATTTTTGGCCCATCCCAAGGTAAGCTGGAAGTGAGGCTAAGGGAAGCCCTTCTATGACACTGATGCTTTGAAATGCCATGTCCATCAAGAATAAGACCAGCACTCCTCAAGAGTAAGAACGTTTATGAAAGCCTATGAGATGGTGATGTAGGCCATGAAAGAAGATTATTTTGAGGTCAACATCACATTCACTAGCTAATGTCCAGCTCAATTGGTTAGGGCGATTCTGCAGAACAGCCTTGTCAGATAGGCCACAACATAATAGTGAACTGGCTCTCAGCTGTGACATTTTTGTGAGCTATTTCACAGACAAAATTGTGTTGCTCCATAGGACCTTCCAGCCATACTTGATGCAGATAGTAAACTGGAGGCCCCTCGCTTGCGTTCTGGTCCCATTTTGGACCACTTCAAATGACTCTCCCAGAATGATGTAGACAGAATTCTTGGAGCTTTCCTGAAACCCACCGTGGGCCACTGAGGGCAAATACCATAGATTCTGTTGTTGGGTCAAGCTCAGGGCCAAACTTAGGGTTGCCAACTTCTAGGTAGCTCCTGGAGATTTCCAGAATTACAGCTAATTTCCAGTGACAGATATCAGTTCCCTTGGAGAAAATGACCACTTAAATCTATGGTAAATCTATGGTAGATAAAATCTATGGTATTATATACCACTTAAGTTCCTCTTCTCTCGAAGCTCACCCAATCTAAACTCTACTCCCAAATTTCTAGGAATTTCCCAAGCTGTCAACAGCAACCCTGTCCAAACTGGTTGTGCTTTCTTAAAGATGTTGGGTTTGAGAAACTTGATGTGGAGCGGCAAAACCGGGGAAATTACTCCCCTTCCCAGTGTTGGTTTGGCATGAGGAAACTGCTGTAGGAGAGAAGGCAGGAGCCCCAACAACCTCTCCTTTTTTTTAACAGCCATCCCCCAGAGCATGTCGAGTTTGGCCCTCAGAGATGGACTCAGGTGAGGCTTCTTCTCTGTCTATCCTTTTTCAGAGATGGGCTTTACACCCCAGGGCCATTCCCTTCCCCACATCTCCCAATAAGATGAGTAGATGCAACAATTAGAAACTGTATTGGAAATCACAAATGAGCAAAGACATAAAACAGGGTAATCCTGGGACACCAGGTGGCAGCAAGAGCCAATAAATGGAAAAAAAACCCTCCAACCAGCTTTGCTATAAAAAGTAATGTGCATGCCTGTCCGAAATCAGTGTGTGTAGATTATACATGCATACAAGTTAGTAGAATTGTATACTCATTTGGTTTGCAATCAGCAGGTGTCTTCCCTTTCTCCCATCAGTCCTATCACTGAAACTACAGCCTTTTCTCTCCTACGAATTTAGTTCACTGGCCTTTGAACTGATGGTTTGGAATCCAGTTTTATTGTACTCTTGAATTTATCATGCTGGTCCTTACTGTATTGTTTTTTATCCATCCTACTCCACAGAGTTGTAAGCATAAACTGAAATAAGTGGCAACCATGAATGCTGCCTAAAACTTTTTGGAGGAAGCCTGGGGAAAAGAGTGATTGGTACCCAACCAGTTATTGGTGTTCATCAGCACAGTGATTGTTTTTGTTCTGGCCACTTTGAACACAACAAAAACATTCAGGCAATATTGTAAAGAAATGCACTTTCCTAGGGTCAAACAGAAGTGCTGGAGTTAAGGTATGAACCTCCTTCTGAAAGAGGAGTCCTTGCTCCTATTCCCTCAATTTGACACTTTTCTTATCAGGGTGGGCAAGTTAACTGTGCTAAGGAGGGAGCATTTGTTTACCTGAATGGACTTTCCCATTGCAAATTACCACGGTTGGTCTAGGACTAGGTCTTTCAGCATGCATGCACATAAAAGCCACATTGTTGATTTGACTAGAGCCCTTTGGAGTGAATGAGCGTTGAATATTTATGAATGGAAGGGTTCAGGGATGGGTCTTTTTGTCCTGGCTGACCATAGGCTGTTCATCTCTTTGAATTATGAAGATGCCAAGTGTGGTCAGTGAGGCTGAGCTGATACCAGGCGGCTAGCAGATGCCACAGAGATGGCATCTGTGGAGATCAGTTTCCAAATAAAAAATTCGCTAGAAACTAGCTGTCACTCCTGATGGAGTAAACACTAAAGTATCGTCAAGGGATTCAGAATCATTTGTATGCTGCTCATCTTGAGAGGGTGAGCAGCACAGATTGTCTAGAATAATAGTAATTAGAGTATTTTCAGTGGACTGTAAGTTTAATGACTTCATGGGCTGAGAACTGGAATTCATCGAAGGTTGCCCATTGGGCTGTGTGTGTAATTGAGCTGCCTGTCAGTTTTTATTATCTATGAATTTGTAGTTCTCCAAGATGAGAGTAGAAAATTGTGTACTAATAAGGGGCCAGAGTTACAGAGCTCAGACCTCAATGAGCTGGAATGTAATTTAATGTGGTGAATGTGTAGATATTGAAGTGTTATTGTATTTTTGCAATAGTGGAACAGATTCTTTCCAGTCAGGACATCCACTATTGGGCCTTTCTTCTCATTCCTACATTGAAAAAAGGCAAGGTGGCTGGAAGCATAGGGCAGGGCTGTTGAGATGGTTGGCTAGTCTGACCCAAGGAACAGTGGAGCAACCTGCCATAGTGGTGAACGGCAGTGTGAACTAATGTGAAACTGGATGAAGTTAATCAGCAGTGATGGATGAATCAAGGAAATGCATTCAAGGATGCAATTTTGAGTAGGCTTACTAGGAAGTAAGTTCCATTGCCCTTCAAGTTCTGCATAAACATGCATTATGTAGTGAACTGCTCTGTAGATTGCTGGGTGACCTTGGGACAGTCACAGTTCTTTCAAAACTCTCTCAGCCAATGCAGAGGCAAGCAATAGCAAACGACCTCTGAACATCTCTTGCCTTGAAAACCCTACAGAAGGACCATAAATCAGCTCTGACTTTATGGCACACAAATAGACACACTGGCTCAGTTGGAAAGCTAACTTCTTTGATGGTGGCTCCAGGCCACCAAAACTGAAACTATCCATTTTGCCACTAGAACTTAAGCCTGTTTATGCATCCACTGCATATAAATCAAGGGGTTGCCAATCTTTCCTTTAATGTGAACTATTTCTAAACAATCAAGCTATTTTCCTTTCTCCGAGGAAGTACTCAGTTGTGTTCTGTACTAGAAACAAAACATGGACTAAAAGGAGGACTAAAAATGAAGCGGTCAGCTAAGGAGCTCAGAGAAAATTTCCAATAAAAAGGTTTTCTATTACAAAAAAGATCCTTTTGTGATCCTTTCCAAAGTGTCTGAAGGATTGCTCAAGATACTCTACAGCAGCTGGAGAGCTACCATGAACTACTTGTTGGATATCCTTTTTTAGAAATGATGTTTAATTTAGAAATGGCATTAAACATGGAAATTGAAAATTTGTCAGAGAAAACAGGTGGATGAAAATGGTCATCCAGACCATGCATAAAAATTGAAACAAACAAACCAAAAGAAAAGAAACAACATTTAATATTCCCCTAGTATTAGCCGATCTGGCATTGTCTTGTAACGATGCAGTGATTCTCATAAATGATAACCATCAAACTTTGCAGACTGCACCTGTGCAGTTGGCAGCGCATGCACCACCACACTGGAAAGCCAGATATTTTTGTTGTCATATGCTCAGGAGTGAGGAAGATGTGATGTACAGCATTCACAGAGCATTACATGGCTGCCCAGATAACACAAAGCCTTTTACAGCACGTGAACCACAATTCCTACATAGTAGAGTAAGAATGAACACCCATAATACATACTTGAGAGCACTCAATAATGTTGTGAGTGTTCCCTGAGCAATTTCATGTCACAGTACATTTCAAGAAGGGATGAGATCACAGATCACTAGTTTCTATTCATCTTCTTGGTACTTGTAGTTTTGATGGCTTGTGGGCTCCAGGATCCCATCTTCCTTTTATATTCCAGCAGTCTTCTACAGCATCTTTTCCCCTTGCCTTGAAATAGTGTTAGACAGAACTTTTTTAAAGGCAGTACTCTCTGGTATGGAATACTGGCACCTTCTTGGAGGCCCTCCCAAGTCCTAACTGGGAACTTGGTGGAAATCACCTGAAGTATATAAAATTTCCTTACAAGAGGGCTCCAGAGGTACATTGTTTAAACGTGTAGTACTTTATCTGAAGCAAAACATTTGAGAACTGTGAACCTCTTACAGGTGGTCAGAGCCAAACATAGTGAGATGTGTGAGAAGAGCAGGTGTAGAAAAGACAGCCTGTAGCAATGCTAAGTTGACAATTTTCAAGTGGAAGAAGCTCACAGAAAACAGAACAGCAGTGAAGTCCAAACCAGACGAAAAGTGTGAATAGTTCCCTTAAAAACAAAACCCTGAAACATAGTTGAAGGGGACTGGAGATGTAATCAGGGACAAGAGGGAAAGAATAATTAATTTCCCCCCACAAATCCTTTATCCAATCAAAATTTGTGTCCATTCCTGCAGAGAGCAGAGAACAACTGTACATGGCCCCAGACTTTCATTCTAACTCTTTGAACTTAAAGGTTTAATTTTTGTATGTAACCCACTTTGAATAATATATTAATGGTAAAAAAGGCAGGGAATAAATTTCCAATGTAAGAAAGTAAATAAGACTGGATGATGCCAGCTGCTCTTTGATGTCTAAGACTGAGATTATTCAATTCTTGCTTGTTTGCCAATGGTAATTCGTTCTAAGAGTGCATAGGTTCAAGCTGAAAACAAGGTTTGGGCTGAATTACAAGCCCTAGCTACCAAAAGTTGACCAATACAGTGTTCTTCAATGCAGCAGGTGCTTTGAGAGATATTGTCTGGAAACAGTCTCACTAACTTTCATCATGTGGATAGAATGACAGAATGGCTATTATTCTGTTCTGGTCTCCACTATCAAATCAGAGTCCTTATTTTAGAGATGTCCTATGCCGAACAGGTCATCAGGTCATATTCCAGATAATGTTTTGGTTTTATTTATAGATATAGTCTCAGAGATTTCTAAATGGGATTCATTCATTCATTCATTCATTCATTCATTCATTCATTCATTCATTCATTCATTCATTCATTCATTCATTCATTCATTCATTCATTCATTCATTCATTCATTCATTCATTCATTCATTCATTCATTCAACTTCTGCCCTCTCTTGACCAAGTCAAGCTCAGGGTGGCTCCCAACAAATTCCAACAATTAAACTCACACCAAGGACAATTTAAAATCTTCCATATCTATCAAAATTCTAAAGGGAATATTAAACTGCCTAGCAATACTGGGGAACCAGTCAGAGAGGGGAAGAATAAGGGAAGGGAGGAACAACAGGGTACCCTCAATAAAGAAAGGGATGGGAAATAAGAGTAGATAAAATATGGATAAATACTTGAAAGGGGAGGAAGGGTGGCCAGCTGGGTCTGGTAGAACATCTCAGTCTTCCAGGTCTGTATCAGGTCCTGCAGGCTCTTGATGGAGAGTTCCACCAGGCCAGAAACAGAGTTGAGAAGGCACTCACTCTTTGAGGATAGCTGGATGTTTTTGGGGCCTGGGACCACCAGCAAGTTTTCTCCTGATGAGTGAAGGACTCTTTGGTGGGAGGGAGGTATATTGGTAGAGGCAGTCCTGCAGATACTATCATCCCAGAGTGACCAATAAGGGCTTTAAAGGTCAACACCAAAACCTTGTAACTGATTTGGTACTCAACCTGGAGACAATGTAGTTGGCAGAGCACCAGTAGTATTATTCTTTATTTATTTATTTATTTATTTATTTATTTATTTATTTATTTATTTATTTATTTATTTATTTATTTTTTAAATTTTTATACCGCCCCATCCTCCAGGGGCTCTGGGCGGTGTACAGCATAAAACATGGTAAAACAAGTCACTAAAATCTTTAAAACAGCGGTAACAAACACTAATAGTAATAATAATAATAATAAGAAGAGGCGTCCGACCGGCCCCATATGTCATTAAAATTTTCCCAGAAGAAAAGGAGGGGAGGGGAGGGAGGCGAGCCACATTAGATGATAGCCTAAATGACAGGCCGACCAAGCATCCGGGGCACCATATTTCAGCCGCTGGTCCCTCCAAAGGCCCGGCGGAACAACTCCGTTACAGGCCTCTGCGGAACTCATTGAGGTCCTTCCGCAGGGCCCGGACAGCCGGAGGAAGGGTGTTTCCGACCAGGCTGGGGCCAGAGCCGTAAAGGTCTCCCTGGCCCGGCCGTGGAGGCCAGCCGCATCATTGAGGGGCCAGGGACCACTTCAATAAAATTAGCCTGCTGAGCGGAGAGGCCGCAGGGACATATACGGGTGATGCGGGTCTCGAAGATACGTAGGGCCCCAGGCCGCTGCGAAAGCCTTAAAGGTCAACACCAGCACCTTGAAGATGATCCGGAACTCCACCGAGCCAGTGCAGTTGGCGCAAATACAGGCTGGATGTGATCATAGACGGGCGCTTTCGCTCCGGGTAAGTAGGACGCTTGCCGCGTGCTGGACCAGTTTTAGTCTCTGATCAAACGCAAAGGGAAGACCCGTAATCTCGGTAGAGCCGAAGCTACAATAGTCTAATCTGGAGGTGACCGCTGCAATGGATCAGCAGTGGCTAGGTCCGCTTTGGGAGAGGAAAGGAGCCAGCCTCCGGGCCTCGACGGAGATGGAAGAAGGTTGCAGCCCGGTTGTATGCGGCCACCTGGGTCTCCATTGAAAGAGACAAAATCCAGGTGGACTCCCCAGGCTGCGCGACGAGGGGGGGTCGGCGCCACCCGTGACCCCTTTCCCACACCGGGTGGTTGGAAGATCCTGTCCTCGGCGGCCACAAGCCAGAGGATCTCCGCTCTCGATGGGTTCAGTTTTAACCTGCTCTGCCGCGAACCAACCAGCAACCGCTTCCAAACAGTGCTGGAGAGCCGCAGGCGGCGACTGCTCCCTCCATCAACAGAATGAGGCTGCGTGGTCATCAGCATACTGATGACAGGTCAGCCCAAAGCTCCGCACTCAGTTGGAGCAAGGGGTCGCATATAGATGTTAAAAAAGCAGCGGGGATAATAAAGCCCCCTGGGGTATTAACACCGCTATAATCAAGCTGGGGCACTTCCGGAGGCCTGTTCCCCGCACCTCACTTAAGCTGACTTCGGACCCCGGAGAAACGGTAGACAATCCATTGAAGGACAGTGCCTCGCACTCCGGAGGCGCCAGGCGGTGGGTCAAAGGTCGTGGGTCGCACCACATCAAACGCCAGGTGAGATCTAACAACACCAGCAGCTCGCATCCACCTTCGGGTCGAAGCTGAATACGGAGCATATCTGTGACAGCGACGAGAACAGTCTCTCGCCCCATGCCCAGCACGGAAGCCGGACTGGAAGGGGTCGGTCAAGGCCGATGTGTCATCCAGAAAACTCTTGAAGCTGCTCCAACACCACTCTTCTCACCATTACCTTCCCCAGAAACGAAAGATTCAAACGGGCAGTAATTGGCCAGGATCCCTCGGATCTAACGGTGGTCTTTAAGAGTGGGCGGACCACTGCCCTCCTCTCTTCCAACCCATCCGGGAAGACTCCTTGCTCGAGGGAGCCATTGATGATACTCCAACAGATGGGGTCGTAGCTCCACCCTGCAGGTTTTACAAGCCAGGATGGGCACGGATCCAGAGGGACAAGTAGTAGGTCTAACAGCAGCTAAGGTCCTGTCAACAGCGGCTTCGAGAGCAAGGAAAACTGGGCCAAACAAGGGCCTGAAGACGGCAAGGAGCCTCCAGTTCACTCAATTGTATCCAACGGGGGAAGATCCTCATGGAGCTGCACGCTGACCTTATCCAAAAGCTCATAAAAGCCACACAGGTGATGCCTTAATTGTGAATTTGAAGACCTCTCCGAAAGGGAGGTCAAAGACCTAATTATACCAAATAATTGTGCCGGGCGGAGCTAGCGGACGCCGAAAGAGAGGAGGAGAAGAAAACCCTCTTCGCCTCCCTTCGTCAGCCACCTCATAGGCTTCTCATAAACATCCTATAAGATGTTCGCGGCTTCGTCACGCATGATTTCCTCCACACTCGCTCTAGACGCCTAAGAACACCTGCTTTCATATGGTGCAGCTCCTCAGTATACTCACAGGGAGCCGCTGAACGGGCGTAGAGGACGCCGGGGGGCAACAACCTCCATGGCATCGAGAGCCGGGAGTTCCAGTCCTCCACCTGCTCATCGAGGTGCCGGTTGAGTTCAGTGGGTCCCCGCAGGAGCATTCAGGGAAGCCAAGTGGATCCATAAATTCCGCTGGCTGGCATAAATTGGCCCGTCAGCCCAGACAGGTGCTGCAGCTGAGTCCACCCGAATTTTCAGGGCATAATGGTCGGACCATGGCACTCTGCTAACAGAGGATACGTAATTCAGATTAACCTCCCCCGACCGAAGACCAAGTCCAGCGCATGCCCGGCCTCATGCGAGTGGGGCCAGAATTCTTATTAAGAGAGGGCCTAAGCGCTCAGCCATGGATGGACACTAGCTCCAAGCAGCCATCTGATACATGAGGCGGTGTCGACATGGACGTTGAAGTCCCCGAAGACAATAAGCGCTCGGGAAACCGCGATCACCCAGTCCCACACTACCTCCAGCAGCCGCTGCAGGTCGCCCCTCCCGTGCGCGTACGGGCAACCGGTACACCAGGAGGACGCGCCAGCCTCTCCACGGCCAACCACTCAAGGCCGACGATTCCATGCCGGGCGATCTCCGGACGGGACTGCCCTGAAAGGAATGGATTCATGGGTGAACAGAGCCACCCCACCACCGCCCTGTGGCGTTCGTGGTTGATGGAGACACGCTAAACTCTGGAGGCGCGACTTCTGACAAGGCGCACGGTCTGCCTCACCCTTCAAGCAAGGCACTCCAGGTTTCGGGTGTGACACAACGCCAGGTCCGACCTGCTGGGCTCCAAGAAAAATCCTGGAGCACCTTGGTCTTATTGTTAATGGACCTGGCGTTGATCAACATCAAAGACGTAAGCAGAGTATCCCTGGATCCCAACCACCATCGTGATTTCGGGATAGGTCGGAGGTCAGAAGGCTTAACGAGCATAGCCATATCTCGTGCGCCTTCTATCATATGGCCACCAGCCACCGCAATATCTTCCCCGTTCCCATCAGCACTCCGGGATCCCTAGCCCCAAAGTAGGTGCCCCCCATAATTCTACTAACCTCCCTTCACCCAAAGCCTGACTAAGCTAACCCCCCCCACCAAAGGTGGGTCCAGCTCTGCTAATAAATAGATGGGATAAACCCAATAAGTAGGGTTATCTAAGCTAAACCTAAACTATAACAACAGAGCTGGGCGACTAATTATAACCTACCCACTAACTCAACACTAATACAATTCAATACAATCTATAACAAATCAAACTATTACTACTACAAACTGTTATACTCCTAATACTCATCTAGATTGTAAAACTATAGTTAACTATAATCAGGGAGTTTAAGGGAGAATTAAGTCAGAGGCTAGAAGGGGGGGGGAAATAAGATGGCAAGGGGAGTTGCTGCCACCAAATCTCCGTGCCCTCTTTGATCAAACAGTAAAATTACATTACATTACATGGTCTACCGGCAGAAACAATGGGGTGATAGCATAGGCCCTACAACACAGGTCACAGATATGGGGCTCACACCACCCAGACCGATTGCCTATGTGCAGGATGTCCAGGTTGGGAAGGCAAGTCACTGGGGGTAGCGACACGGAGAAAACAGTTCAGGTAACAGCCAGGGGGCCGCTGCCACCAATCACCCCGGATGGACCGCTGCCACCAGTCACCAGTCACTCGAGTAGAAAACTCCATAGTCAGAGATTGTCTGTCATGATGTAGTTCAATCAGCCCTCTCACGACTGATTCATTTGGCGTACAACCGGCAGTGATGTTGCTAAACACCTGTTCCGAGTCCCCCCGTGACACACCGGGCCAGCCTCAGATCGGCTTCGTTGATCTCGTCGGCTACGCTTGTCAGCGGGCATCCGGAATCACCGCCTAACACACCTCCAATGTTCTTCTTCCGCTGCCCGCTATGGTAAAGCGCCGCTGGATATGGCCTTTGCTGCGCCAGGGCAGATTCCCGCTGCACAGCCCAAAAGAGATGATCAGCTAAGCAGCAAACACGGCTTCTGCAGCGCCACTCTGCAGGGCTACAGCCAGCTTCGCTTATCTCCTCCCACAGCAAGCCCCGATGCAGCCGCCACACCCGGTTCTCTCCGGTAGGGCCCCCGGCGCGATGATGAATCCCGACCCGAAAGACAAAGGGGAATCTCTGCCACCGATCCCCAATGCCACAATCTCCGCTCTATTCACGGGCCACACCCAGCACTTCTCCCGCTGCGCAGCAGCTTATCCAAGCTGCTCGCCTCCCAAGTCCTAACGTGAGTGGGAGCTGTAATGGCGGCCGTAGCGGGAGTAAGAGACTCCGCCAAAACGGGGCGGAGGGAGGCAGGGGGACAAGGAACTCGAAGTAAAGGCACAGGAAAATCCAGGTACCTCATGCCGCCGTCATGCTATTTCGCTCTATTTCACCCCAGTCAATTGCATCTAAATCCCAGTCTTTTGTTGTTACTCGCTTGTGCGCCGGGTTGTGTTGCTTTTCGGGCTTCTGTGCGCATTCACATTCGCTACCATTCCCCTGCTCGGGCCGGATAGACCAGGCTTCCAGCGTCCAGCCTCCAGCCTCCAGCCTCCAAACTTCCAGGCTCCCAGATACACTATAATGAGAGTGGGCAAAAACTCTCCTTTCAGGCTAACTTAAAGGGAAAATTTAGAAGTTAAAACCAATTGTGGCGGAGCTTTAGTTTCTGGGCAACTTAGATGTGCTTAGAAAAACAATGATTTATCATTTTGAAAGTAAAGGATGGCAGCAAGACGGTCAAGGTATTGTCCCCATCTTCTTTCCTTCCCATAACTTATGTCTTCAACACACACCACGTTTCAAATACAATGTTTCATTGTGTTAAATCAATTTCACCTCAAGAAAAGATGAGAAACCCCTTCTACCGCTTACCTTTTAAATGAACTAGGCATCTCAACAGTTTTTGTTTTGTGCATACAAAAATAATCAGCAGAGATAATTAAAACACAGGGAATACTGGAAGTACATTGTGATTTATCAGCAGTCAGTATTTTGTGTTGTATCCTTTTTTATACTTGTGCTTAATGAATTCAGGTGCAATTGTAAAAAAAAACTAGTTCACTGTAAACAAAAAGTCTCACAGGAAGGAGAATTTCACAGAATCTCACAGGAAGGAGAAACTGTTGCATTGGTCTTTGGGGTCCCAGGGAGAAATCCTAGGAAGGGGAACAGCATTTGATTCCCACACAGTGTGTTTAAATCGCCTGTTGTTAAATCTGCCTAAAAATTAATCTTCACAGTGTGCATCACCCAATTGTGTTTTTGGCCCCTGATGACATCATGACACTCCATCCTCAGCCAAAATCTTAAGTGCTCCCTCTCTGCACAGCCCCCTCCTTGTGAGCAAGACTGCTGGCCTGCAGTGATGAATGTTAATGACACTGTGCCTCCGCAAAGAGCCTCTTCATTGTGCCATGCTGTCAGCCTTCCTTGGTAGCTATGGAAATGGCATCTTACGCTCCCCCCACCCAAGTTCCTTTTCACATATAAGCACTGGGAATAGAACTGTGGGGGTAAACACAGCTGATGAACCAGGCAAGATACTGGAAAGGAAGAAGGCTGTAATTCTTCAGCCATTTACTTGGAACAGATGCTGCTGCTGGTTGCACCTGGAGAGCCTTGAAGTAGAAGGAGGAGAGAGAACTCAAAGTTCAGCGACAGAGCATATGCTTTGCATGCAGAAGGGCCCAGCATCTCTAGCTAAAGGCCCACAGGCATCAAATGTTGGGAAACATCTTTCTAGGTCCCCTCCCTGGTCACTAGCAGTGGATGGGAGATAGGGTGGCCAGGTCTACATTGAAAAATTCCAGGAGTTTTGGAAATGGAGCCTGAAGAGGAAAGGGACCACAGTGGGACAATGGTGTATCTCGGGGGGGGGAGAGGGGGGAGGAGGAAGGGGACAGATGACATGTGAAACATGGCAAACATGGAAAACTCCCCTCCCCCCACCCCGGCATCCCATGGCTCTGAAGGAGACAGCCCTTTAAAGCCCAGACAATTGATAAAAGAGGGGAAAAAGTAAGTATTGGGGGGTGGGGAAAGGAAGGCCAACGAGTCCAATGGGGGAGGTGGAGGAGTTGGGGCAGTGGGGCAATCCATCCTTGAAAGCATCCATTTTCTCCAGGGAAACTGATCTCTATAGTCTGAAGATTAACTGTAATTCCAGGGGAACCCCAGGTCCCACCAAAAGGCTGGCATCCCTAGACCTTGCTTTGTATGGCGAAGGTCTCAGGTTTGTTCGATAGCATCTCCAAAGGTTGTTGACCTGGGCAATGACATTTGCCTGAGCTTTGGAGAACTGCTGGCAATTATTTCCCCTTATTTCTCATTTTGAGTTCACCTTCCCACCAAGGATTTCAGGGTGACATACTTGGCACTCCCTTCTTCTGTTGCATGGGAGAGGCCACACTTGGAAAGAAGGACTAACCCATGAAACCTCATGGCTGAAGTTGGATCTACCAGTCCTAATCTGCTACACCATATTGGCTCAGTGTTATAGAGAATGTTGAATGGACCAGTGGTGTCTGTTAATATGGTAGAACTGGTGGTGGAAAGGGCTGTCAAGTCACAGCTGGCTTATGGTGACCCCACGGGGTTTTCAAGGCAAGAGACGTTTGGACTACGATAGTTTATCTTTGAGGTGACTCTGGAGCTCACGGTCAAAGATGAGGACAGCTAGCACACCCAGCTTTCTTGAGATGATTCCCCAGAAGCAGGAAGCATGCACCAGTCTGACTTCAGAACAATAGAATTTGTACCCTTTTGTGAAATGTGTTGTAGGAAAACAGTTTTTGGAACTCATCCACAATCCAAATGTGCTGCTACTTGGAACTCGCCTCATGAAAGCTTTTATGGGGCAACACTGTGCTTTATTGGTTGAAACTCAGTTTAAAATATTGAATTATCTATTCAACCTCTTACCGCAGTCAATTATCTATAGATAAAAGCCTTTTGTTTTCTGCCTGCATTATCAGACTATTCATTATTTCCCTGCAGCAATTAGACACGTGGTGAGTTTAGAGTTCTATGGCTGCTGGATCCCAGCCTGTTGTGCCTTCTACAGTAGTCTGCTAGCATTTAATTGTGAAAGGTGTTCGGTTCCCGGATCGTATTGTGTTTTCTGATTGGGGCAGAAGACATCTGTCTCTGATGAATAGGCCAAATGTAAGTTTCAGCAATTGGCGAACTGGACGGAAGCCACTGATGTGTATCATAGCAGGAAATTGTGGCATCCATCAGGCATCAGAACAGCAAAAAGATAAAGAATTGGGTGGGAAGGGGGGAAAAGAAGGTGCAAGGGATGGGGATGCAGCACTGCAGCCAGAGATTTCAAGGTCTTAAGTTAAAGGTTTGTGTAGACTTAAAAGCTATCTTTCAGAGGGTTCCCTCTCTTGCATTGCACCTTCTATAGTCAACATTTTCAAGTATGACTGTGATGGATTCCAGGACTTTGCTAAAGTGTAACAAAGAAGAGCCAACGTGATTATAAAAAATTAACTGTAAAAGATAGAGAGAGAGATAGAGAGATAGAGAGAGAGAGAGAGCGCGCCTCTGATTGGCTGGAGGAGAGAGTGCCAATTATTCACTGGGTGGTCAATTTGAACAGAAAAGACAGTTGCAGGAGGGTTTTAGAAAGGCAGAGATTGAGCGAACGATTCTGTATTTTTGGCTGAAAGCCTGGCTTTCTGAGGGAATTGTCAGCACACACACACACACACACACACACACACACACACACACACACACACACACACACACACACACACACACACACACACACACACACACACACACACACACAGGGATATCGATTATCATCAGGAAAGATAAGCTGAAGGGGAAAGGCAGTGAGGCTTCTAATTCAATCAGTACTCAAAGAGGGAAGGAATTCCTCTGAGGGGAAATCCTGATCATAATCCATGTGAAGAAGGAATAATCACATGATAGATTGTCCTTAGTCTGGTGTTAGGTCAAACTGCTAAGATTTTACCTCAGGGTGAATGCATGTTTTCAAGCTATCTAGAGGTAGGGGAATTCTAATACCACTATCATCAGGAGGTACACGTCTGGAATTATAACTAACTGGAATTATAAATTCCTAAGGAAAACTGACAGTATTTAAACCTTTCTGTAAATTAAGTTATTTGTAACCTATTGCCAGGGACTGAAAAATGGGCCCAAATCTGGTAATACTGTCTACTGAAACAGAAACATCACTCTGTAAATAACTGCCTGGTTTTGAAACTTATCTATTTTTTCTTTGTGAAAATGCTGAACAACTCAGTTTTACTAAATGTTTCGAGTTTTTTTTAAAAAAAAACTATTCAAAAGCCTCTGGTGCTAAATAATTTCTGACAAGGAATAGAGTGTGGAAATACAGTGACACTCTACAGCTTTCTTAGGACGGGGGAGGGGGGAAGTCCAATTTATTATGTACATATGTACATACGTATATGTTGGTCTGCAGTAGAACAGTTTGGTTCAAGTCCACTAATACCTTAGAGATCAACAAGATTTTCAGGATATACTCCCCAAATCTTGTCGATTTCTAAGGTATTACAGAACTCAAAACAATCTGCTAAAACTGTGAAACAACCTTCATTCTCATTAAGGACCACCCTACATGTTTTGTGGGTAGACAGGAAATATTTGGTGCATGCACTTCACAAATGTCTCATTGTAATCATATGAATAATACAAGAATATGTACAAAAGAGCTGGGGTTGATTGCTCCCTGTCTCAGGTATCTGTGAAGTCTAGACCTTTATATGCCATCCTTTGAGATGTAGCATTTCCAATAACATCACACCTAGATTAATCAGCAGGATCCCATTATTTGCAAAAATGATGCATATTCAATGTACCTTCACTATAATAGATATTGTGCCTTTCAAGGTTTGCACAACACTCAGAATGTCAGATTCACACATCAATGGGAAATGGCTGATTAGAATGCTGAAGCATGTAGGCTAATAGTGAGGTGGCTTTGTACTTCATTGGGGGGGGGTGGTTGGAGGGGGTTTGGCATGAGTAGGAGTAAAAGGTTGATGAAACCATTTTCCTGTATCTGTCTATGTTCCATGTTCCTGTTACCAAAAGAAATTGTGATCCTGAAGGACGTTGCAACTAATTTTAGTCTGGACAGTAGACTTGGTTTTGGATATATTCCTCTGTATCTGAATACATGAGACTCTGATAGCAAAGTTACAATTTACAATGTAGAAGAAGAAGAAGAAGAGTTTGGATTTATATTCCCCTTTTCTCTCCTGTAGGAGACTCAAAGGGGTTTACAATCTCCTTGCCCTTCCCCCCCTCACAACAAACACCCTGTGAGGTGGGTGGGGCTGAGAGAGCTCCGAAAAGCTGTGACTAGCCCAAGGTCACCCAGCTGGCATGTGTGGGAGTGTACAGGCTAATCTGAATTCCCCAGATAAGCCTCCACAGCTCAGGCGGCAGAGCGGAGAATCAAACCCGGTTCCTCCAGATTAGATACACGAGCTCTTAACCTCCTACGCCACTGCTGTAGAGACATTCTCCTATTTTTCAGTGTTGAGGAATCAGCAGTTTGTTTTATATATTTAATAAAACATTTATAACCCCCTATTCCTCATCATACAAGGCAGCTTGCTATTTTGTTTATTTTATTTTTCACATTTCTACCCCGCCCATTTTCCGCAGGGCTCAGGGCAGCGTGCAACCACATAAATATAAAGACAGTTAAAAACATTTTCAGTTAAAACAAAACAAACAAAACAAAACAAATTTCTCCCTTCCCCTGCCGCTAAAAGATCCTGCCATTCAAACCCCCTCAAAAGTCCTGGCAAACAAGCAAGTCTTGCCCTGCCACCTGAAGATCTCCAAGGAGATCCCCCCTCACCATTCCAGAACCAGAGCTCAGTTCATCAGGGCTCTGGTCTATACCAGATGAGCCACCCTCAGATGGTTGCCTGAAGACTGTAGTTAGCATTTATGGTCAAACAGAAGGAGACAGTCCTTTAGGTCATGAATGCAAAAATCATAATAAACAGTTTGAATTGAACTTGGAAAGACAGAGTTGTCAGATTCTGTGCAGCTGCCAAAGTCTACTGAGGTTCAGTGTTGATTCAGTGACACACACACAAGGAAAATTCTATATATTCTGCTGGCCTATGCGTGATTGATTGAAACACACTGACAGTGGAAACTTCTGGCTTATGGCACCATAAATCGCTGCTGCTCTCCTTAGCGAGAGACAATCCTGTTGTCTCTTTTTTGCTTGGATCCTTTTCGCACATGCAGAATACTGAACCGGGCGCACACCTGGGGGTGGAAAATCTCCCCGCCCCACTGCAGTGCCACTGCCCACACCCTGATGGTGAGCTGTTTGTTCGCAGCTCCAGCCATCAGATTTAAGTATCCAAAAATTTGGCCGACTTCACTGTTTC
The DNA here is from genome assembly GCF_021028975.2 of Sphaerodactylus townsendi. Taxonomy (NCBI): domain Eukaryota; kingdom Metazoa; phylum Chordata; class Lepidosauria; order Squamata; family Sphaerodactylidae; genus Sphaerodactylus; species Sphaerodactylus townsendi. Next base: position 3,279,874 of record NC_059436.1, read on the forward strand.
TGAATAGAATGATGATGATGATGATGATGATGATGATGATGATGATGATGATGATGATGATGATGATGATGATGATGATGATGATGATGATGATGGGTAGGTTTGTTTTTAACTCTCAGATAGAAATCCAAAGGAACTTGATGTAGGCTTTACCTGACACTTGAAAAGTAGGCTATACTGGACCACTGGTACCATACGCATAGCTGAGTGGGGATGTAATGCAGACTGAAGCCTCTATATGTTTGGACTGCATGACTCACTTCTCCTCTAATTGCCAAGTTCCTAGTATCTCTAACCACTTTCAATTCTTCCCACCTTGGCACTGAAAATTTGGTAAATACTTCCATGATCCTACCCCACTTCAGGAGGGAATCAAATTCCTTCCAGTTCTCATAGCAAATGCTCAAATTGACAGCTTTATTTCCCCATGTAATTCTTGCTACCCATCTTATTTATATGAAAGATTTGTATGAACATTTGTAGGCTTGGGGTCAGCTTATTCTTCAAGTTCCTTAATTTTAAAAAAGCTTATCTTGGAGTAAATTTAGAAATTAATGTTTTCATAAACAGAAAAGGCCTAAAGCCTGTGTGGTCTGGCCCTTATTTGTTGAGATGTAATAGAGAGCAGGGCATCTGAGAGGATACTAGAGAGACTGTGGAATTCAAATGAGCATTTCCTCTTATTCTCTGGTATTCTCTAGACAGGATGAACTGTGCATGCAATGATGTTAGCCCCAATTGCTCCAGTAGTTTCAGAGGCTTTTTATAGCAAGCCATCGGCTACAGCCAGGCCAATGATACTTGCTGCTTATGGCATCTAAAAATTGAGGGAGATTTAATCCTAATGGAAATGTGTGACTTTGTCTAAAACTGTGTGAAAGAACAACTGCTAGTGGCATGCCATGAAAGTAGTTTCCAGTACTTGGGATCTGCTCTACTGACCTCTCTTCTTCAGTTGTTAAATTGTAGGAATGGTTGGTACAGTTTGGGGTCAATCCCACAAACTCGATTTGGAGCTTTACAGAATCAAAAATAAACAGTGCTTGCCCTGCTCACTACAAGAAATTATCCTGATCGAATGGGAAAAACCAAACTTTGCACACAAACGGAATACTGGCTCAGAGAGAATATCTGTCTTTGACACATCTGATGGTCATTCCTGCATTACTAGTGCCAAAACCTGAGTTGAATTTTGTTAGTATACTGAAGGCTGCTCTTTCTGTTATCTGATATGCATAGTAAGAAGAGATTTGTTTACTAACACATGAAACAAAAAGTCTTGATTCTTAATGTAATTATTATAACTAAAGCAAAGGGGGGGAAACTAAGGACATTCATTCAATATTTATATTTGTTTCTCTTCTGTTTTCAGGATAGGGTGTCTGCTTTACAGTCAAGGGTCAGGAGAGATGAAACTGAAATCCCCCCCCCCCGGCCCTTTTACTGTGCTGGGACCAGGGTAAGCCTACAAACTTGACTGAAGCTTGATGGGGGAGTGGGGGGGGGGTCAGGTTCACTGCTTTAGTGATGCTCCATGGTCCACTCAAAATTCTATAGTGTTACCATCTAGTCTCAGATGAATCCTAGAGCATCCCCAGTGTAGTGCTGGAAAAGACTTAACATGTCAGCACAATGCCCAAGAAAATTATCCCTGCCAGCAATTGTCCCTCTTTTGACCAGCCAGCATGGGCTCAGAGGAAAATAATCTCTCCACCATCCCCAGAAAACGTTGGATTCTCTTTTCAGTGTGCCCACTGTGCTACATTTTGAAGCAGCTCTTGAAGATAGAGGCCCCATATAGTAAACATGGCTGATATTGTTGAAAGTATGTGGGGGGCAGGGGGCATCTATCTATGCAAATCCTCTGCTGCTAGCTTGGCCTAGCATAGTACCATTCCATGCACAGGGGACATAGTCCATAGGTAAGGGAGAGAAGAGGAGGAAAAGGGGAAATTATAGTGTATAGGAATATTATTTTAAAAACTGTTAAAAGACTCACCCCTGGTACCAAGCTACTATGTGGCCCTACTGTAGAATCAATTATTCTAGATACAAACACTGACACGATCACTCTCCATGAGACTGTAAGTTTCTGTAAGGGAATGGAGGCATGCATTTATTTTTTTCAGGTTGCCACAAGATGACTATCTCACCTTTATACTGTAGAGTCAGAAAACTATGCAGCTGTAGCTTCCCCAGACCATCGTTCACTCCAGTCCTCTTCTTTGTCTACCGTGTGACAAACTTCTAAATTAGCTCACTATACCAAGTACATAAGGGGGTGTGGATGATGATTTTTTAATGTTGTACACTTAAAGTTATGGGGTAATCTCTGGCCTGTAGTCTGCCAGCCGTGAAGGGTTCCCATGGGGTAGAGTCATCCATGGATCAGCAATAGAGTTTCTGTTTTGTGTGCAGAAAATGCTCCACCTCTGGCATCTCCAGATTAGGATCAGTTAGCAGGTGATACAAAAGACCTCTGCCTTAAACCCTGAAGATCTGTCATCCATCAGAGCAGACGGTATAGTCTACATACTTCAGGTTATATGAAGTGTAGTCTCAACAGCTTCTTGCTTTCCTATTACAGGAACCAGGGGTATGCTTGCTTGAGTGGAAGATAATGGAATTAGAAAAAATTGTTAGGCTATGGGCTAACACAATATTTGGGATTAGGATGGGACTTCAAGGCTGCAGACCTGGTTGACTTTCAGTTTTCATGCTTTGTTAAAATTTTATTTCGCTTTTAAACCTTGTCCCTCAGTTGTTGTGTGCAACGATAAGCTAATATAAATATCAGCTGAAGTATAATTTTAGTAATGTTTCAGTCACACACTGTGCAAGGATGCCTTGCTGGCACTGGGGATGGCAGTTGGTAGCTGGGAGGAGGGTGCTTCGAGCTGGAGAAGATGGATCTGGGCATGAAGGAGGGGTGGCAGATTGCTGCCTCTTCTCCTTCTGGATCCAGTAGTGATAGCTGGTAAGTGGGAGGAGAAAGAAGCTGTGAGCTGGAGGGAGATTCAGAAAACATGGAAGGTTGGCTGCAACTTCTCCTAGGCAGTGTGTAACCCAAATGCTGGAGAATGACTAAGAATAAGATGAGGTGGGTTCAAAATGGGGATTAAAATGTGGCTCTAGCTCCAGCCCAAAGTACATGAACAGCGCAATCCAGTTCAGTGAGCCCCCCCCCCCCCACAATGATTTTGGGGCAATCACCCTCTCACAGGGTAATTATGAGATCAAATGGAAGAAGAGAGAATGATAATATAAGGTTATTTTGTTCACCATTGGGAAAGAAAGGTTGATATAAATGTAAACCTTACTTACACTGGAATAATTTTAGAAAATTAACTCCAGTGAACGTAACATTATTTGCTTTCTTAAAAGATTAATATTATCCACATATACTGAAGGTCTTGACTGTTTATAGTTTGTCCTTTATTCAAGAGGGGAAAAGTCATCTCTGTAAAGTAACACAATGACAGTATATAAAAGAATGTAAAAAGGAAGTTTTCATAATTACCACAAATGAATTTGTATAATCTGAAGAGAATGGAGGGCATTATGTGTATAATAAATAAATACATATCACCCATGATTTGTCCTGAGTTGCTAACAAAATCTACAGCCAATTGTCACTTTGAGATTTATGTAATTGAAGATTATGTTCAAGCATTTAAAAACATCCCCATCGGCTTTAGACTTTTCCCTTAAGAATTTTTAGAATTGAAGAGATGGCCTTATTTTCTACAGAGAACTATAGCTATAGCTACTATACCCCCCTGCCCCCCACAACACTGCTGAATAAACTGTAAGCCACTGCCTGTATAAGCTTAAAGAGAGAGAAAAAACTCCACCCTGCCTCTGCTGTCAGACTCAGTTCAGACATAATCACAACCTCTACTTTTATTGTTCTGGGAACAACAAAATGCTTTGGAAATGCTTGTGCCCAAACCGTCCTTCTTTCTTCTACCAGCTGGGAGCTCAGAGATTGGAGAATTCCCATAAATGAATTTAAATTAGAATGGAAAGATTCGGTAAAATATATTGTACAGGATTATAATAACAAATATTTAGCTATTGCTTGTAATATCTGAAGCTTAAGAAAAGGTTTTGTTGATAAAGTTTGGGTCCAAAACAAGGATATTTAAAAATGGATAAACAGTGTGAAATTTGAATTCAGATGAAATTGAATTAATCTAAATGTTGTTTGGTTATATCAGCAGGAAGTCTTTTTTTTTTGTTTAAGTAATGAGCAAGTATAGAATTTGGTGGTTGCCTTGTTTAATGGGCAATTTTTTTGAATCGGATTTACCTAGTTAAAAAAAAGGAATGTATTTTGTATTGTCGAAGGCTTTCACAGCCGGAATCACTGGGGTGCTGTGTGGTTTCCGGGCTGCATCGCCGTGTTCTAGCAGCATTCTCTCCTGACGTTTCACCTGCATCTGTGGCTGGCATCTCTGAAGATGCCAGCCACAGATGCAGGTGAAACATCAGGAGAGAATGCTGCTAGAACACGGCCATACAGCCTGGAAACCACACAGCACCCTGAATGTATTTTGGTTGTCTGTTGGAACACTTTAAAGTTTATATGATTGTGTTTACTTATTCCTTGTTGAATAAACTCACTGAAATTGAAAAAAAAGTAGTGGAATAAGTTTACCTGCTTTGCGCCCACAGCCCCATTTCCCATCCCATTGGATTTTTATCCAGCAGGGTCCCCTGCTCCAGGCTGAAAAATACCTGGAGATTTTGGTGATAGAGCCCGAGGAGGGGAGAGACTTCACTGAAGTATAATGCCAGAGAGTCCACCTTCCAGAGAGGTAATTTTCTCCAGGTAAATTAACTCTGCCACTTTGAGATCAGTTGTAATCACAAGAGATCTCTTGCCACCACCTGGAAGGTGGCAATTTCAGCCTAACCACTGACTTTTGGAGAGTCCAAGGGAGTTGCTGGGGGAGAGGGATGCAGGGGGGAGACCCTCCTCTGCAAGCATCTTGCATTTGCAGTTGTGGGGTCAAAACACTGCCATTTCCTCTACAGGAACTGATCTCTGGATTATGGAGATTAATTGTCATTCTAGGAGAACTCCCTTCCCCCCCTGGAGGCTGGCAACCTTAGAAGCATGCCAGTGACTACTGCAGTGATTGTGTACATTGTATCAGTAACTGGCACAGTGCCACAAACTAGTAAATCGAGATATATTAAATGTGACACATTCTACTAGTTCAATAGTACAGATACTTCCTGTGTAATCTTGTAATTTTTCTGGAACCTGGTCAATATATTCCTACTCTTGGCACATTATTTTGTGCTATTTGTCTTAGCACCATCTGGTATACCTCCATATCTCCCACACAACCAATGAACTAGATTTTAAAAATTCAAACTTACCAAAAAGTTTGTATTTGCTTTGGGTCCATGCTGGCTGGTTTCATTTCTATGCATTGGAACAATTTTTATCTGCATTGTCAGTCCTAGTTAAACCAGTATGAAATGTTTCCATACCATACCAGCTGAGTGGGAGCATTAAATCTCTGACCTCACCATCTTCAGAATGTGTTTGCTCAAAAGTTTTTCCTTGAGAAGCCAATGGTCTCAACTATAGAAATATTTTATTTTTCTTTTGACCCTTGTTTATCTCTGATCTTTAATTTCTTTGGAATTGACCCCATTAATTTCCTTCCTAGCAAAAAGTGGCCTCTATAAATGGTCAGCAGGTCCAGAAGGCATGCATTCCAAAAGTCTAGTCCCATGCTGTTTAAGACGTTGGAAGTCAAAAACAGCACTTTGAATTGGGCCCAGGAACAGAATGGGACTCAAACTAAAACTAGGTAAAATCATGAAAAATAATTAAAATTAAAACCTAGAGCATCAAACAGAATTTTGGACCACTTATAATCTCCAAACTCTTTTCAAAGGCCATTTCATCTAAAATACATTGAAATCATCTAATAGGGAGTTCACTTTGGCCCATATCATGGTGGCCAAATCCTTGTCCTATATATCCTAATTGATAGCCCTTTGAAATCCATATAGAAATCTTCTTTCTATCACATGCTGTGATGGATGGTATAGAACGTATGAATTAAAAAACTGCAGGTTAGTCTAAAGGACCAGGGAAGTCCCCTGATTGGGTGCATAATCCTGCACTCTGATTGGTTATGTAGTTGGATGCCATAGAGAGAGATGAGGATTCCTAAGTGTGAACAGCTAACTTCCTTAACTGTGCTAAACATGTTTTCTCTGAGAAGTATTGCGGTCACTGTGTGAGACCAGAGTCTTTCCACAGAGGGGCATATCAAATAAACTGTAGGAATATAGAGGGAAGAAGAATCCTTGGATCAGTTAGTCTAGTCTGTTGAGCTTTTGCTTTGTTTTTCTCAAAAAAGTGATTTATGTTTAAATTTAGGGCTGAGCGAAGGCTGACTGTGAGGGTGCTTTGAATTAGGACTAGGCTGTCAGAACTAATCCATAAGTCAGTACCATCTTAAGAAACTGTACCATCTAAGCAATATCTTAAATAAAAAAAATTTCTAAGCGCTGAAACTGAAGTATAATAAGCCTGTGCCAGTGCCTGAACCTAAAATGAAAAACTTATGCCAAAGCTCTTGTATATACTTCTCCTGCCTATATTTTTCCTTCCATCCAAATTTCTCCTTTTTCCATCTCCTCTGGTAATAAACTTTAATTGTGTTGGTTCTGGTGGGTTTTCCTGGCTGTGTGGCTGTGGTCTGGTGGATCTTGTTCCTAACATTTCACCTGCATCTGTGACTGGCATCTTCAGAGGTGTATCACAGAGGGAAGTCTGTTACACACTGTGTGATCCACCAGACCACGGCCACACAGCCCGGAAAACCCACCAGAACCAGTTGAATCTGGTCGTGAAAGCCTTCGACAATACATTTAATTGTATTTGAATCTGCCTATATATTATTTTGTATGCCTTGAGTAGGGATTTGTCAAAAAGTAAGATAATGGACTTCTTTTATCTTCTGGGGCATTACAGGGTTGAGCAAAAGTGATTTATTCCATCATACTCTACCATCAGAAGCGGCTCAGTCCCTGGAAAAAAGGCAGGAAATCTGACAAGTTCGTCAGAAAGTGGTTTGCCTGCCTCTGTAAATTGAGAAAGTGAGGGAGTACATTGCAGAAGTCATGACTTGTATTCAGATGCAGGGGACTGAGGCAAAGATCTTTCTCAGCATGTGTCTCTCTAAGATTAGGAACTGTGTTCCCTTGTCAGTCAGAGAGTGGTATGTCATATTAATTCCTAAAGATTTCCAAGTCATGGTATTTAGTATGATTGCTGTGGCAAGATTAGTATATGCTGAGCACTAGAAGAAAAACATATTACTGTTATAGAAGATTAAAGTTAAGGACCTGTAGAAATGTGTTAGATTAGCAAATTATCAGAGGTGCAGGCATAATATAAGTAAACTGGATCTAGGAATCTGTGATTACAATTTTGAACTTTCTTGTAAATGTTATACAGTAATTGTTTAAAAGTGAATGTAAACTGGATGTGCTATTTCTGTGGATTTTTTTGAATTTAAATATAGTAAGCTTTGTAACTTTTACAGGAAGTGTTTCATACTCATCTGTACCTGATGCAGTTGATAAATTTGTTTAAAAAAACCATTAGACCAATAGTAAGAGTTCCTCTTCCTTTCATAAAGCCGTTTGAAGATTCTTATTAAAAACGACCTTTTCTATTTGTATGAAAACCTCCGTTTCATTTTCTTTGCTCTGCCTCTAAAAAAATAAACTTATGAAAACTAACATTTTAATTTCTGTAGGATATAAGAGAGGGATAAAATGTCCTCAATAAAAGTTTTTGTAGCTTGTTTTTGGAATAATTTATTTTTGAGCTATTGTTGGCAGAAGAAGAATTGGACATGAAATGCACAGGAAGAGATTAGATGTGCTATAAACACATTGCTTCTCACCTCAGTTTCTAAATAGTTTGTCAGGAAAGTGATATACAAAACACAAAGTAAATGTTAAAGTAAAAATTGATTTTATTGTAACTTTTTGAAAATGGGAATCGGCAAGGAAAAAGAAGAGAGCTAAAGGCATTTCACTGTGAAATGTGGCAGTTCTAAGCCATGCTAGATGTAATTAAGGACAGCATGTTTATTATCCATGTCTTCATTATTTTCATAATTTAGATATTTTTATCTCTCCTCTCCCCCTTTCTGGTTTGAGGCACACCTGAAACAGGTAACTTTTATGTTATATTGTTATATATTATAAAACTGATTAGGCTACACCAGTAGCCAAAAAGTATATGGACCATAACTTCTGAAACCGTTTCCTTGATAAATCACAGGCAAATTAAATTTCATTGGAACCTGCAAATTCATTTGGCTAGCAGAGCTGTTTTCCTCCAGCAAAAGTCTTCTTTTGTCTGAAGAAAGTGTTTTAGCTAGTGGAACAAATCCGCAGAATCCAACTCATTACCTGAACGTCAAGACAAACAAAATGTTTTTTCAATTACACTTTTAGCTCTGATGCAATTTCCCAGAGGTTTGCTGCAGTTTCTGTGGCCACCGTACAACATAACTTGTGTGAGCTACATTCAGCTTGGAGAATCATACAACATGCACTGCCTTGGCTTAGGTGCACCCAACTGATCCATGTCACCTATAGGTCCATGTCACCTATATGGCCCACTCTGTGGGCCACTCCCCACTCACCATAAGCCGCAGGGTCACCTCTTTAAAAGACCCGAGGAGGATGGACGTTCCCCACGTCACCAGCGCCCACTGCGCAGCTGCCCTTAATTTGCCGCTCTCCCACCTTCTTGTCACGCGGCAAATTAGGTCCTCTGAAAAGAGCAACATTTTCAAAAACCCCACAGGTGCCGCAGGGGAGTGGGGGAACCCTCCCGGCTGTTTGACGCGCTACGGGCTGATTCGGGCTTCTGACGCTAACAGCTTCCAGCCAATCAGGAAACAGGAACCGCCATTTTGTTTAGGGAGGGTATTCCTGTCAGAAAGTGCTCGGAAATTGATTCGATACATTGCACAACAAGACGCGGCCAAGCATTTGCTCTTTTTTGCTCGAGCTCCACGGTTTTGCAGCTTGGCAAAGTGCTGCTGAGCACAGGGTTGTCGGGCCGCGTGTAAACCGAAACCGAGTATTTACTTTTCATTTTTCTGCCCAAGCAATTTGGCAACAGGTAGTGACGTCAGCATGTGCAGACGTGCTTTAGAAACATATCGCGCTCAGCTTATCCAAAACGTAACTTTTCGGTCAGCCAATCAAAATGGAGCCCTCGCCTTCGGGCTGGCTGCAACTCCCACGATCGTAAATGATGCACACGCCGCGCGATCTCAGGCCAATCAAGAACGGCTTGATTGCCTCTTTGACTCTTGATGTGGAACCCCACGCTATTTCCTGAATGGAAAATGAGTGGGGAACAAATGTCTCTGTTGTCAAAAGTCACGGAGGCTTTTCTACGAGGGGTCGCTGCGGGGTTGCACTCAGACGAGGTAAGTGGGGAGTGGCCCTGTGTGTCTGGCCCCTTCTGCACATGCAGAATAATGCACTCTCAATCCACTTTCAATGCACTTTGCAGCTGTGCGGAATAGCAAAATTCACTTGCAAACAATTGTGAAAGTGGATTGAAAGTGCATTATTCTGCATGTGCGGAAGGGCCCTCTGTGCGTTGAGTGCCATCAAGTCGCTACTCTGCTAGTTCTAAAAATACTTCAAAGTACAAAACAATGCTTCTACTCAAGCAGAACATCCGAAGATAATATTAGTGTTTCTCCCTGTTTGGAAGTGAAGTCTGATGCCTAGGAATGGGAACTCCTATTTTGGGAATAGCCTACTGGCATCTTGCCTGGTCAACGGGTTTGATTTAGAAATAAAGAAAATCCCAGATGCCATCTCTGTCTCACCAGCCTGAAACTTGTTCATAAACTATTTTTTTGGTCTTCTCTTGCCTATGCAAGCTCCTGCCATGACAAATTTGTTATTCTTTGAAGAGTCACAGATGTTACTTTTCTTCGATGAAAATGGTCACTGTTTAAAAATAGTAGACAGCAATGACCACTTTTTTACGCGGAAAGAAAAGCCAAATCTCATATTGTAACATACTGTTGAAAATAATGTAGATGACTGATTTGATATACGTTAAGGTAAAGCCACTTGGGATAATCTTTTAGGATGCTTACCTCACTCATCTCTCTATAGCCATAATATCAGATTAACACACAGATTATATTGATTCGGGGGGAAAATGGTTTAGTCAAAGTAATACTCTAATCAGGCATTTGGATAGGGGCTGGGCTCAGTGGTACAGCCTATGTGGCATGCAGAAGTCCGAGTTTCAGTCCCCAGCATCTCATGTCAAAGGATCTAAATCTGCCTTAAGATCCTGGAGAGCTGCTACCAGTTGGAGCAGACAATACTGATTTTGATGGAGCGATGGTTCTATCCATGATCATATATTTTTTACATGCTGTCTGGTTTTTGTATTCCTAGTGCATTACTTATTGGCTGTCTCATACTATTTGTTGCCTTGTTTTATACTCCGGCATCAGCCTTAAGTCTCAATGAGAAAGGCAAGCTAAGTACCATAAATTAATGAATAAGTTTAAGCTGGATCAATAGGGTGGTTAATTTTCGAAGAGAATTTCAGGAGAATCTCCCCTCTCAATCTTCAATATGTGTGTATATATCCCTGACTACTATTTCCTGAGCGGTTTACTGTGTTTATCCATGCTGCTTGCAAAAGAGAGGCTGGTTATCTTGCCAAGTTCTCCCTTTTGCCAGTAATACAGGCAAAAGCTGCTGAACTCTGTGATGATCCTTGTGTTGGCTCAGAGGAGTGTTGCATCCCAAACAGAGGTTAAAGGGTGCAGTTCAGAGGACTCGAAGGAATATATCTGTGGCTGAGCTGTATGTGTAATTGCTATCTTGTGCTTTGTGTTGATATAGGCAGGTGTCAGCTCTTCAATCATGAAAGCTCTGGGATCACTCATGCATCAGATATGTACACATGGGGAAAGGGCAAAAACCCAAGATGAGTAAATCTCCCCCTTGAGCTGGTCTTAACAAAACACAGCTTGGTTGACAATATCGCAGGTATAGGTGGTGGTGATGAGAAGTGCCATCAAGTTGCAGCTGACTTATGATGACCCTGTAGGTTTTCAAGGCAAGAGGTGAACAGAGATGGTGTTCCATTGCCTGTCTCTGCTTAGCAATTGTGGACTTCCTTGGTGGTCTTCCATCTAGGTACTAACCAGGGCTGACCCTGCTTTGTTTCTGAGATCTGACAAGACTGAGGCAGTTTCCGCATGGGCCAAAAACAGCGGCCTGGGGGCGGTAAAAATGCCGCCCCCAGGCTGCCGTTCGCACAGGTGGCGCTGCTGAAACGCAGCAGCGCCGACCTGGCTGCCCTTCCCCTCCCTCAGGGCGGCGTCAGGCTGCCCTAAAAAACAACCCTTTAAAGGGTTGTTTTTGAGGGAACAGCGTCTTCCCGGCGGCGCGGTGCGAACAGCACCGCCGGAAACACGCTCTTTCCCTTCCCTTTCCCACTCACCTTGTCCCCATCGTCAGCCTGCTGGCCTCCGAAGCCCCTCCCTCACTGTCCTCCGACCCCTGAGGCTGCCCGCACGCTTGCGTGTGAACGGCCTCCGCCCCCACGCCGGCAGAATTCTTGCCGGCGTGGGGGCGCCTGGGGGGCCGTGTGGAAACGGCCTGAGATAGCCTGGGCCATCTTGGACAGGGGTATGTATAGTTACTTAAAATCTTTTTGTTGACTCACAGCGCAGCATCTGTTTCAGATTCTGATTTTTATGAGTTCTGTGAAACCCAGTTAATGTCCCCCAATTTATATTTCTATCCAGATTACAGAGAGATTTATAGCAAAATATTCCCTCGGGATGCCTGAAGACACTCTAGACATACTATAAATGAGCCAACAGGCCTGGAAGCCTGACTTCCATTTAACTGCACATAGTTTGGAAATGTGTGTGTTGATAGGCATGGGCAATAAAAAGTTAGTATAAAACTATAGAAATTTGTAAAGTGAGAATAACAATACTCATGAAAATACCAGATTTTGCCAAAGGCCATTTATGCATTTGGATTCAATGGTCACGTATTATGTATTTTTAAAAAATTGTTGCGTTCTCATAATCTTTCCATACAGTTTTATGAGCTCTTAACTAACTATCTGGGATGCATATGTGGATTTTTGGAATGGTTTAAGGGATCTGCACTAGCTAGGATAGTTTCTCAGTTCTAATAATCCCATTAAAGAGAAAGCTCTGCTCTTCTGCACACATGGAACTCATTGGAAAGAGCCACTCTTCCTTTTTATTGTGGGAATAGCAGACACAATTTTAAACACCTTTTGTCCTCAGCCAGAAACCATTTATTTATAGCAACTATGTGGAAGATTCATGGAAAAACTTAGACTGATGCAATCACATGTCAAAATATTTATCTTTTGGGACTAGCTCCTCCAGTGTCCTTTAGAATTTAAATGAAAAGTAGCAACTGATTACCACTGGGGAAAAGTGTGTATCTCTTGTTATAGCACTGTTGTGGAACTGCTGCAGAACTAAATAGATAGTAAAACAGTGTTGCTTATTGTCACTGTTGTTCATCTAGTGGCAAGACTTAGAAGATGCCGTTTTACTACATTGCTTCATGAGGTGGCAGTGATAGTTTTTCAAAAGACTAAACCGGAAAACAAATCAAAGTGAAAAACCAAACTTCTCTAAGTGTTTGAACTGTAAAGGAAAGTAAACTGAAAATACTCTGGCCCAAAAAAGTTGCCCAGAAACAACTTCTCAGGCTTGACTAGAAAGCTCAGCTAACAGAGAGAACAAAAACATATCTGCTCCACGTAGCAGCAAAAAGGGAGGGAGGGAGTGCACCCCTCCTCCCTGGTCACTTGATCATGGGTGGAAAGAACAATGAGCCCAGGCTTGTGACTGGTGGGAGGGGAGCACTTAACTAGTAGCTAGAAGCTCTTAAAAAGCTAACTAAAATGCTCGATGGCTGGCCTGCTCAGGTGCATCCCCCACGTGAGCCTGTTCAGATGCTGCAATGAGGAGTATTATTTCTCTCCATAGGGAACAGAGCAGCTTTCATGTGTGGGCACCCACATCTGTGGAGTGTTGCATGTGTGATATGTATGCCCCCTCCTTCCCCAAGACCAGGGATCTGCAACCTGCAGCTCTCCAGATGTTCTTGGACTACAATTTCCATCGGCCCCTGCCAATTGGCCATGCTGGCAGGGGCTGATGGGAATTGTAGTCCAAGAACATCTGGAGAGCCGCAGGTTGCAGATCCCTGCCCAAGACAATGACCCTGACACAAAGTATTCTACCTAAGAATTTTCTATCTTGGGAAATCCTTGGAGTCTGGAGAGATGTCCTAGACCAGGGGTAGGGAACCTGCGGCTCTCCAGATGTTCAGGAACTACAATTCCCATCAGCCCCTACCAGCATGGCCAATTGGCCATGCTGACAGAGGCTGATGGGAATTCAGTGAGTTTCTGGAACATCTGGAGAGTTTCAGGTTCTACCCCTGTCCTAGGCTCATGAGGGCGGTTCTTTGGCAGACTCCAGATAATTACATAGGACTACCATATTTCTCATCAGCCCCTGCCAGCATAGCCAATTGGCCATGCTTGCAGGGACTGATGGGAATTGTAGTCCATAACATCTGGAGTGCCAAAGGTTCGCCACCACTGACGTAGGAAGGCAGCTTAGTGAGGATGTGATGCCATAGAATCTGCCCACTGAAGCTCCATTTCTTGCAGGGCTGTTGTTGATCTCTGTTGTCTGTTCATGAAGAAATTCTGGCCCCACCTGGAGGTATACTAGCAGCAAAAGCCCATTGCAAGGCGCCGCTGCTCTATGAGCAGAGGGAATGTTGGGGTGATGAACTCCCGTCAATGGGAGAGCAGGACTCACTTTGTCCTGCTCTCTCAGTGGCTGAGGGTGCATCATCACAACATTTGATGACTTAGCATTTTATAGTTTAGGATAATACTGTTTTTGATGCACTGAAACTGCTCAGAGCCAAATTGGATGCATGAGCAGTATCATTAGAGAAAAGTAATGATGCATTGAAGAACAATGCTGCAATTCTGCTTTACTGTATGTATAGCACAGTTTTTCCAGTACCTTCTTTATATTTGTAGCCAGTTTCTATTGCACTGTTTGTAAGTATTTCTATTACATGGTGGTTTAATTACACAAAGTCAGTAACTTTTATTGACACAGCAAGCAGCTAAAACAAGGAAGCCATATTGAGTAAAAAAGAAGAGCAAATAATCAAAAACTAACAGCATAAAAATAAAGTAATAAAACAATGTGAATCAGAGGTACAGGGTTGTTGTATATTTTTCTGTTGCATCTTTTTTTTAAAATAGTGTGATCTGCCTACAGTTTCTTCATGAAAGGCAGACTATGACATGAAGTAAAGAAATAAAGAAATGTTTAAACGCCAAGGGGATCAATTCATGATGCCCTAAGATTCATTCATGAATCCCCCCAAGTCTTTCAGATTTGGCCTTTAGTGTCCTGGTGAGCATTATTCTGAATCAGAATATTGGTAACACATTTCCAAGAGCTCTTTTTAGTTCTTGTTTCTGTTCTAGTTTTGGTTGCAATTATAGCCTTGCATGTTACTTTTGAAGGAAGCAACAAAGGAGCAGTCAAGTCCACTGAGATGATGATCAAAACAAAAATTACATAGCTGAAGTGTATTGTTCTGCTCTTTACAAGAAGTCTGCAAACGTGCTTGAGCGTGGGAAGCAATCTAAATTTTCCCAAGTCACACTCCTGAACTTCTACTCCTGAACCCCCACCCATTTTTTTCTACATTCCTTTTCCAAATTGGTCCATGTGCCAAGTTCTTCTTTAATTCCTTATCTCTTGAAGTTACACAGATTCCAGGTCCTGTGATTCTTTTGACTGGTGTAAATTAGGACTAAGCTTTTTGAAATTAATGTAGCAAAAAATACTGACTACTCAATGACTGCGTATATCAAATGAATACCCAAGATATATGTAATTGCATCATACTAGTAGCTGTTGAGACTTCTGCACTTCCATCTCTTTGGATTTTAACCATTCTTTTTTTGAAGAAACTAGGGTTAGTGGCATGTATGGTTCCCCTCTTTGTGCTGGTTGTGCTGGTTTGTGGTTCAAAAGCTTGAGAATCAGCACTCCACAAAGGCTCCCACAACCTCAGCCAAATATATTATCATCATCCCCTATAAATGCCCATTTCACTTAATGTTTTGCTGCTCAGGTGGTTGTAAACATTGATTTATTGGTGCCGTTATAAACACATTTAAGTTGCAATGAAATCAAGAAGACCTTAGACAGCCATGAGACCAGTTGAACAGAAGCAGCATTCTGCTGATTGGCTGGCTCCTTTAATAAGACCATTTCCCTTAGGTGGGAGGGTTTGTGGCTGCTTGGAACTCTTGGCTGCAAGCAGAACAGTGATGAAGCCCTAGGATGACATTTCCAAGCAATATCAGCCTCCACTTTTACCCACGTGTAGAAAAGCTGCCAGTGCAGGCAGTTTTTTAACAGGAAAATAGCTCATGGAGAATAAGTGGTCTTTCCTCCAAGCCATCGCTCAGCTCAGACTTGCAACCTCCCATGGCTGCTTTTCATTCAAAAAAAGAAAATTAAAACAAGAGCCTGGTTATGCAACTACATCTGTATAACATAGTTCGGTATATATTATGGTAGATTTCTTTTATCACATATAAAGTACCATTTCTTTAAATAAAGTTCATAGGTTGCCAACTCTAATGTGGGAAATTCTCAGTAATTCTTAAAGTACATCACCGGATACAGAGCAGGTTTGGGGGAGGTGAAGGACATCTGCAGGGCATAATGCTATAGTGACTACCCTCCAAAGTAGGCATTTTCTCCAGGAGAATTAATTTCTGTAGTTTGGTGATCAGTTATAATTCCAGGATATCCCCAGACTCCACTGGAGATTGGCAACCCCAATAAAGAAACAGGATCGACTGATATCCAGTCCAAACCCCTAAGACAAGGCTGCCATAAGAGGGCAGGACATGCAGCTAGTAGTCTTAGAACAGGGTGAGGAACCTCCCAGGGAAGCCCAGATGTTCAGGAACTACAATTCCCATCAGCCCCTACCAGCATGGCCAATTGGCCATGCTGACAGAGGCTGATGGGAATTGTAGTTCCTGAACATCTGGAGAGCCGCAGGTTCCCTACCCCTGTCCTAGAACCTTTAATTATGTCTAAGAGAGCATCTATGGGACAACAATGGGCATTTCCCCACTTACCTCGACCAAAGGTTGCTGTGCACAAATCCCAGCATGCATCATTTCTGGTGCGCTCCTGGGCTTCCCCACGACCCCGCGCTCTGCACGGGGTCATCAAAAGGCGCTGTTTTGAGGAGCACCAGGAATGATGCGCACTGAGGGGGCACGACAGTGGCAGCGTTGGGGCAGCTGCGTTGTCGCTGCCCCTGTAGTGGGGAGTGCCGGGGGACCTCTCGCTACTTGGGGAGAGTAGCGCGCAGCAGCAGGTAAGTGGGGAAACGACCAATGTATTGTGTGATCCTATATAGGGTTATATCCAATGGTGGGATTCAGCAGGTTCGCACCACTTCGGCAGAACCGGTTGTTAAAATGGTGCTTGTAAACAACCAGTTGTTAAATTATTTGAATCCTACCACTGGTTATATCTTTCTAGGTCCTGTGATTTCAACAGCAAGCAGTAACATTGTTCAGGATTATGTTGTTAATCACCAAAAAGCCTCTGGCTGGTCACTTGCATATAATAGGAAACAAACATTTCCATACGTACCAGCAAACACCTGAGTTTTAAAGAGAGTGTGTGTGGGTGAATAACAATGGAGTAGCCGCTCCTAAGAATTTTGACCACACATTGTTTTTTGCATTAAAATAAACTCAAGGTTATCATTGGTGTCTGGTTTTAAGATGGTGCTAATTATTTTTATTTTGTCATTTACTAGGAGTTAAGCACTTACAATTTTGTTTTCTTGTAAACTGACTTGAAGGCTCTTTATGGCTGAACTGGCAAAGGTTACTCTGGAAAGTGCTAGTTCAAGCAGGATCCTAAAACGGATTAAACTTGATAAAAGTTTTTGGTGCTGTAATGCCAGGCTGTTAGACTGATGTGTAGATGTCGGGCAGATGTTAGAGATAGATGTCAGTCATTATTAAGTAACAAATAATATTATTTTGGTTCTAAACGTTCTCTCTCATTAAGGGATGAACCCTTTCTAACAGAAGCACCCCCCCTGCAAAGGAAGCCTCTTTCCTTGGGGCAGGAAAACTTTGGATTTGACCTCTCAATTTGGCAGTTCAAAAACAAATCAGAAGGGGCTATATTATGACTCACAAAAATGTACTGCTAGGATTCAATCAAAAAAGGGAGAGGGGCATGTTACAAGTCTGTGCTTGAGGAAGATGGTGGCCACAAGAATGCTGGGGAAGATGTAGGCTTCATCACGTGTGGAAAAAGAAATCCGTGGAGGAGAAAGCAGGACATGATTGGAATACAACACTTTGTGGTTAAGCCAGAAAAGATTCCTTCAGAATAACGTGGACTTTGGATACTTTGAAGTTGATCCATGTTGGAGGAGGTAGAAAGTGTGGTGCTGTTTTTCTCCATCTGTCTGGAGTAGGAATCATAGCCAAGATGCTTGCAGTCCCTGCTGAGTCTGCCATAATTCCCACACAGTTACTAAAGTGATAATTGAATATTGCAACTGTATCTTCCATCTGGAATACATTGCAGGACAAAAGCCATGGATTTGTGCTGTATCTTAGCACATGACTCCTGATTTATCTCTGCCTCATATATATTATATTGAATTGTTGCTGTGAGTTATTTCATCAAATTTCAACGGTAGAGGAATGGATACTCGTTTTCTGCTTGTCCTTGAATAGAAATTTAGCATAAGCCTTGGGGGACAGGAGTATCTTTGGAAGGAACAAAATATTACAATTCGCTCAGCAAAAAGACTTTGTTAATGTTTCCCCAGACACTTTGAAAGGATTAAATGAAGAATACTGAAAGTTAAATGTTCGGGGTTTATGATAAAGCTGGGCATATTTTAACTAGATATTGCATAAATGAAGGTCATCCAGAAATGGTGGCAATGTATCAGAGAAATATGATTTCCAACCCCAGACTGAGAAATTACTGGAGTTTTAGGGATGGTAACTACAGAGGACAGAGTCTGTGGAAAGAGCTCAGTTTGAACCCTAAGCTTCCATGTTCTCTAAAGAAACTGATTTCGGTAGCCTGGAGATAAATTGTAATTCCAGCAAAACTCCAAGCCCCACCTTGAGGTTGATGACCCCCCCCCCCCAAAAAAAAAACAGAACAAAGGCAGAAAGACTTATGGCTCAATCCCAAATCCCAGATGCAAGCAAGGCATAACCACATCTAGACAACAAAAGAACCCCTCCTCCAAAGACTGATGTCCAAGAAACTGAGATTGTAGTAACTAATCTGAAATCCCAAGTGACAGCATCGATCATGGTGCAGGAAGCTGACGATAAACCTGTGTCAGCCATAGATGGAAGCAGTCAACCAACAAATGGCAACACCACATGACTCTCTGTTGTCACCAGACCCACCCTCAAAAACACAACAAAGGAGGGAGCAAAGGACACTGCAGCTGCTGGCACAGGTGGAATTTTGTAACTACCACACTGGGAACTCCAAAGGTTATGGTTCTAAATACCTTCCTGAAAACATATTCCTAGTAAAGGAAGCATGGCCACCTCCAACTGTCCCACCCAAACATCTCTGCCAGTTTGCAGCTTCAGTTTTGCTTGTTCTCTGATTGTATCCCAGCCCACCATTCAGGTCTGTGCTGCTTGCCACCTTTGAGACCCAGCCAGCAGGTAAATGATTAGGAGAGAGAGGGAGGAAGAGTTGTTTGTTTAAAAAAAATGTCAGTGGGGCTGAAGCAGCCCAAATAATACTCTAAAAATTCAGCATTATTCAAGATCCATTTTTGGGCTCCCTTAAATCACTGCAATTTTTTACTGTGGCCCCCTTTCTGCTGGGGTGTCAGGCTCAAATTGCAGAGGCCTCCGTGGCATGCGCCATGAGCCCGCCCCACCCCAAGCCTCTTATGGAGGCCCCCAACCATGGGGAGGATTGGCGCGCAAGCTCGACCTCCCCCTAAAGATGTGTTCCTCTGCCCAAACTGCCAAGGCTGTGACAAATGAGCAGCACCAAAACCCTGCCCAAATAGGGAGGGAGGGGTCAGTTTGCTGGAGGCATTGAAGAAGCCCGGAGCAACTGTGTGCTGCCTAATATATCGGGAGCGTGCTCCACCCCTAACACTTGTTTGCATCACACGATCAGGCCAGATGTGGCTCAGCTGCCCGGCCAGCCCAGGGCACGCATGCTCACCGCTCCGGAGCTCACCATGTGCCCTGCCCCCTGTCGCAATTACAGCCCAGTTGATTCTGGGGCTGTTATTTATTTACCAAGGCCAGACCTGACCATGAAGTATGAGTGGTTACTGCAAAGCAAAGCTTGTCTGCATGGTATTTGAGGTGAATACTGAATGAAAATAATTAGGTGATCAGGCAACGACCCTCAACTCACTTCTAAACATGGAGAGAAATCAAGGTAAATGCAGCTGGCAGTTGTGTTCATGTCAGAAGGCTCATCATACTGGAGGAAAGAGACACAATTAATGGTACAAATCTGAAGGATTCAATTCAGTGTGGTAAAATGCTCATCAGAGTCTCCTTGGTGTTAAAGGTTCTTTTTTTCCTTGATGTCCTGATATTCAATGATGTTTTATTGACTTTGTGGGGTTTTTTAAAAATCTGTTCGATGCATTTTGGTATATATCTTTGCAACAGTCACTGATTATTTTTCATGCCTCCCCATGTTTCCTTCATCATTTAAAATGGCATCTGTAATTTTATCAGTAATTTAAAAAATGAAAATAGTAAAGAAGTTACAAAATCTGCTGCCTGATTAATCAGAGGACATTCTTTTAATCAATGAGGAGTTTCTAATTTGATAGATTTAACTGACTAATCATGACAGATGTAACCAACTATTCAACTTTCTGTTGCTGCCCTAATTTTCAGCCTTTATGTAAAGCAGCCAAGTGGATAGGAAATGCTACAAGGCAGATTAGTAACAGCCTTTACAGGAAGGGATTATGTGCATTATGTATAAACTGACCAAGCTTGAAAACAACTGGGGCAGCTACAGGTCACAAAATTGCTGAAAGCAACATATTGCTGCCTGTGGCGTGTCAAGGAAGGAGCTATTCATATATAACCTTGATTGAACTGGTTCCGTTGCCATGTCTTCATGCTCAAGGAGTCAAAGAACCAATTGCAGGCTGGTTCCCACTACTTATAAAAATATCCCTAATCTCCCACCCCGCCCCCTGCTTAATAGAAGATCTAAATATTGCAAGGTTCTGTGACTGTGAGTTATTGGTTGTTGCATTTATTTCATACATTATTCATCTGATTCCACAGTCAAGGTTAGGTTTGTTTAGAGATCATGATAGGGAGAAGGTTAATTGGCAAAGCCTCCAGTTTTCTTCCTGAATGAAAATAGATCTGTCAAGGACTGACTGAATCCAGGGAAGCTTGCTTAGAAAGGTCTTGAAGCAGAATCAAAATGGCTGATCTGGCTATTGCTGTGTTGGGATCCTTGCCACCTTCTGCATGGGAACTACTACCGCAGGGCTTCTTTCTGGTGCTTCTCAGCACCATCAGAGGTTCATAGTAATCAGGGAGTGGGGCTGTTTCAATTTTGCCCCATATGACTTTTTCCTATGCTGCCACCACTTCCACATCTTGGAGTTTGCTGTCACCAGTGTCAGAATTGGGGGTTGGGTTGTGTACCTTCTCCCATTCCACGTGCATGGGATTCAATCAAGTGCCCATCCATTTATGACATGAACTTACCTCACATACTAATAGCTGATAAGACAGGTTATGTTACTATGTTCTGCTTCTATATCTGTAATGGAAACATGCATTACAATTTATTTATTTATTTTCTGTAGATTTGTTTCTTCCCATTACCAAAATCTCAAAGTTTCTAGTTCTCTCTCATCCTTAATCCTCTGGAATTTCTTACCACTGAAAGGAATAGAAAGCGTGTAGTAACATCCCATTTGAACAGACTTTCCATCGAAGCTACAGTCAAGGCAGTGCGAAAATAGTCCACTCAAGAAAATCTCTTTAGAAACTTAATATTTACACAACAGAGCAAACAATTTATTGAAACTAAACAAACAGTTGCCTCTGGGATTCTAAGAGTGTGCTAAAGGTCTTCTTGAAAAGCAAGTGTTTTGCAAGTTTTTTTAAAGACAGAGAGTTATTAAGGGTAACTTCCAAACTGGTTGTTATTTTTTCAAAATTATTCTGGTTTTACTCCCTTTTTCCAGAAGCTCCATGGTGCATATTGAAACGTGTCTTGCACCCATCACTATTTAGTGTAGTACCCCCAGGTCTCCATTTAAAAAGATCTACAAATTAAAGATGTGCACCAGAGGGAAAATGGTATTTTTTGGATCTGGATATTAGAGAGGGCATAATTATTCGTATTCTAGCTTATTTGGGTCCCAAATATCAGTTTGGAATCCAGATTAAGGTGGGGGGCAATTCCCAAACTGTTTGGGTCTATTATTCCTTATAGGGAATATTTGGGGGAGCTGAAGAGTCTGTTTTCAAACAAATTACTCCAAAATTGGGGCAGAGTTAGTGATGCCTGTTCATTAAAGGGCAACCAAGTTTCTAGTGAATTGGTCCCAGGTATATGGGCCCCTGAACAAATTGTCCAAGCTATCTTCTGTTTTTTCTTTAATTTTTTAAAATTAATTTTCAAAAGTTTTAACCCACAATACAAATCATACAATCAAAAAACAAACAAAAATCACATGAAACTTGCTATCACATTTTTTCAATTAGTACAATTCATTTTTTTTTCATATATTCACAAATCTAGGAAACATTTTACTCTTCATTTTAGTAATCTATCAGCATATACCTACTGTCTATCCTTATTATAATACTGGTATATATCTATTTGCAAGTTTCTAATCCTATAGTTTACTTCTCTTATTCTAAATACATGCCAGTTATGGCCCAATTCAGATGGGAGGGTTAAATTGGCCTGGGGAGTTAGCACAAGTCAACGCTGGCAGATTTGCATTCTCCAGGACACTTACCCCAGTGGAGAGGCAATCCCCCAGGATGCTCAGACAAGGTGCCCAGCACTGCACCAGAGCCTCCACACCACTGCCAGCTCCACCAGCACATCAGGGACATGGTGGAGGCACTCCTGGTGGTGGAGCAGACCTTAGTAGGCTTCCACTCCAGGTTTACGGAAGTTGCACCACAACCTCAGCCCTTGGACTTACCCCATACTTTTGGCTGGTGTAAGTTCATTAAGCACCATGGAGGGCTTTCCAGTGGTGGTGGTGTTTTTGCAGTTTTCGCCCTCTTCACACAGCTGAAAAGCCCTCTGGAGGTAGCAGGGCGGTACTGCCCAGGATTCTGGCTTGGACTGTCAATGGGTGTTTCCCCACTCAGCATGATCCCCCATATGCCGCGCACCCGGGCCTCCCCACGACCCTGTGCTCTGCGCGGGGTCATCAAAAGGCACCCTTTGTAAGAGCACCAGGGATGACTTGCGCTGAGGGGGCACGACAGCGGCAGCATCAGGGTGGCTGCGCTGTCGCCGCCCCTCTCTTGGGGAGTGCCAGGGGACGCCGCGCTACTCTCCTCAAGTAGCGCGGGGCTTAAGGTAAGTGGGGAAAGACCCCATGATATACTCTTTATTTTGAAACTCAATAATTGGTCTGTTATGACTAAAGAAGTTAATTTTTCCATTGTTGCATATTCTGTTAGTGTATTTATCCATTCATTCAAATCAGGACTTCTGTCTTCTTTCCACTTTGAGGCAAATATCACTCTGGCGGCTGTCACCATGTATTTAAATAGTTAATTGTATCTTTTTGGTACATTGCTTGGCAATATTTAATAACATACTTTCGGGGTCTGATACTAATTTGATTTTAAATATCATCTGCATCTCACTGTGAATCATTATCCCATATTTTCTTGCTTTCTTACACATCCACCACATGTGATAAAATGTTGCATTGGTATTTTGACATTTCCAACATTTCCAGCTTTTGCTATATTGGTTGGTGTAATATACCAGCTATAAAACATTTTATATCAGTTTTCTCTTAGCATCTGACATTCCAGAAATTTAATGTATGATGTCCATAAAATTTATATTTATATTTTCTCAAAAATGTTGTGTCCACTTTATCATGCAGCCTGTCACTTATTCTGTTTCAGTATCATTTTGAAATAACAGCTTGTACATTTTTTCCTAATAGATGTTTCAAATCTCCTGTAATTAACTGTTCAAAAGTAGTTTCTATGGGGAAAAATCCCATACTTACTTCAGGGTAAAGAATTGCCAAACACACAAAAGCAAACAGAAAAGACATCCAGTGCAAACAGAACCAACACCTAACAGTGATACCATGCAGATTCTCAGGCCCTTTCCGCCAGCCAAAACAAAGCAGTGTGCAACTGGGGTACATGAGCCTGGTGCAGCCCTGGGCTGTTTGCAAGCCTCTGTGCAGTTGGCCCTGGAGCTAACATGGGTTACTGATGCACCTTTGCATGGAGACGCATCTATTTTTCTGTGCAACGCCACATAGCTCCACAGCCAGGCACACATGGACCCCTGCAGCCATGCTACCATCTCGGGATGTTCATGTACTCCTTCGTGCCTACAGAGGAGAAAGGCAGGAAACAAGAAAAAACAAAGCTTCATCCAGCTGAAGTGCCTCCCACCTGGGCTGTTTGCTACAAGGTGAGGTAAAACAAGAATCGCTAGTAGTGTGATTCTTGAAAAACCAAGGGGGGGGGGGGAGGGAACCACAGAGAGGACTTGTGTTAGGAGTGGGATCCATGCGAAGTTCCCTCCAACATGGGTTTTAACCCATGGTTAGCCTGGGTTTATTGGCCCCTGCGGATGGGGCCTCAGTCTCCCCACTCCAAACCTGACTTTTTCGCCCTGGTGTTTGATCCTACTTAACAGACTTCCGGTGGAAAAAGTTCCAGAAGGAGGAAAAATGAATAACTCTCATACTTTACACTTCCTTAAACATCAAACAGCTTTGAGAATCTCTTGTTCACAACATTATGCTCAATTTTAGTCTCACTCATATCCAGGTACTTATTCTAACCTCTGTAAGAACAACAGAAATTCACAGCAGGCTATGCAACATGGTCAACAATATGAAGGAAATTTTGTTTCCAAAGCTACCCAGTGGCCATAAAGCAGGGCTGTGAATGCTGAATGTCTGTATCTCAGTGAAAGAAAACCACATTTGTCTGCAAAGCGGGTGATATGGTGAATGATAGCACACTAGCCTGTACTTGGCAAGCAACCTATTCAATGCGGCTGAACTCCCAGCAGTAGTCGGCCAATGGTTTATGGGCTTATGAAGCGGAAAGGCTTTGTGCTTATTAGCTGCTATCTTTTGCTCCAAGGAAGTGTGGATATGTTGGCTGGATTTGTGAGCGCAGCCTGCTATGAGGCAGCTGCTACAACTGTAGCCCCTGATATCACCAGATCGATTTTGCTGTTCGCACTGAGGCACTATCAGTACAGTAAATTTCCAGGGGAAACGTGCAGCTTCCTTGGATTTGCTGTCAGAAAGATCCAGACTCTTCCCTGCTTGAAGCAGACCTTGTTTAGGACTGCTGGTTTCATGGCTGATGAGCAGCCATGTTTGTTTGCAGAAGCAAAATGAAACAGGACTCCAGTGGCACCTTAAAGAGTAACAAAAGCTTATGCTGGAATACGTTTGGTTAATCAGAGCTCACTTCTTAAAATGTACTGCAAAATACTGTGAGGATGATAGATAAATTACAGTATTCCAAGTGTCATTGGTCAGCAACTTGGTGCAAGTTTGACTCCTTAGCAATTTGTATGGCAACATTTTTGCTTCCCACCCCATTCATGGACTTTCTAGTAATCACTCTTCTTTCTCCCATCATGAAATAGTTTCAATGTCTTTTCTATATTCCTGAGGTTTCACTTAACCAAAATTGCAAATGCCTCATCACCTCCAGTGATTAAGCTTCCTCCGGATATCTAAAGACATAATGGAGTCTAAACATTCTCTAGATGATGAGGTTTCTCCTAATAGTCTTTGACTAAAACCATAAGGAGTCGTTCACAATCATGTTTAAAAAGCAGTGGATTATGTTAGCAAATATGCGGGGAAAGAAATCCATTTATTTAATGTCTATTGAATGGGGCTTTGTGGCACCTCCACCCCTTCCCCATTTTTTTGACAGAGCTCAGAGTCAAGGCTCTTTTTGGGGGGGGGGGGTCACACATGGGGCAACATTTGCAATTTTCAAAGGGGTGCCAAAAGTGCCTTGGGTTAACACCAACAAAATGGACCATATCGATGTGAGAAATATGATTGCAAATACTTTTATTCTATAGATAATCTCATCAGGTTGACTCCTGTTTGCACTTGACTTCACTCAGTTGTAAACTCTGGCTTGCTGCTGTACACCAAGGGACTGGTTTGTGGCTTAGTAATATTTCCCCTTCTGATTTCTTTCTTAGATTCATTTATTTTCTTTTCACTCGTTTTGGTTTTCTATATTTTGCTAGTGGCTTTGTAGATTTATTTGTATCATTTACAGATCATGTATAGATCCTTGATACAGCCTTATTTGGATTACTGTATGCAGTTCTGGCCACCATATCTCAAAAAGGACATTGCAGAGCTGGGAAAAGTACAGAAGAAGGCAGCCAAGATGATTAAGTGGTTGGAGACCTTTCCTATGAGGAAAGGTTAACAAGTCTGGGAATTTTCAGTGTAGAAAAATAGTGTCTGAGGAGGGGACATGAGAAAGATTTATAAAATTATGCAAGGGGTAGAAATACTGGATAGAATTTGCAGAATTTACTGCTCAAGGATGTAATGATGACTACTAGTATAATTGGCTTTAAAAGGAAATTAGACAGATTCATGGACGTGATTTCCATCAGTGGCTACTAGCAACTAAAGAGTACTCCATATTTAGAAACAAAAAAACCCCAGAATACCAGTGCTAGGAGGCTACATCATGGAACGTCTTGGCCAATATGACCTGTGGTTAGCTCTCCAATAAATGGTAACTGGTTGGCTCTGTGTGGAACCAGATGCTAAACTAGATGGACTCTGTATTGTCCAGAAGTCCATCTAGATGGACCTCAGAATAGAGGTCCTAGATGGACCTCTGTTCTGATTCAGCAGGGTTTTCCTTGTATTAGTTTTTATATATGATTCATATCTATTTATTTACTTCAAGCTCCATTTTTCTCCCCAATAGGGACCTCAAATGGCTCACATAAGTCTCCTCTTCTCCATTTTATCCTCATATCAACCTTGTGAGTTAGGTTGGGCTGAGAATAGTTTAACTGGCTCAAGATCACGCAGTAAGCTTCCATGGCAGAGTAGAGATTTGAACCTAGGTCTTCCAGAAATTCATCCAGCACTAACAAGTACATCTTACTGGCACTTATATGTTCATGTACTATACACCTAATGCTGATTTACTGACACACAAATAAAATTAAAACCAGGGTAAATTTTATGGGAAATACTTGCTTCAAAGAAATCGAAAATGAGATGAAAATAAAGAATCCTGGGTTTCTTCACTGGAAAGAAGCAAAATACAAGTTGAGTGTTGGGGTTCAACTAGTATGGATGAGAAAAAAAATCTCTACGTTTTTCTTGTCCTGTATTCTGATTGTGCCACAGCACACATGCCAGCATTCACCATTTTAGCCATGTGGACATACATGGAATTGGGGCACACTGCACATTATATGACTTGCATGTCTCAAGTTTCTCAGGTACATCACACTGGCACTGCCCCCTGACACTCTTGTGCAAAAACACATAAAAATGGTTTTGTAGAATTAGTGGTCATACAGAGGAAGATGAAATCCATTAGCCATACCCTGCTTATAGTTTGCAGCTTATGGTTTTGCAGAATTAGTGGTCAGACAGAGGAAGGTGAAATCCATTAGCCATACCCTGCTAAGCTAATCTGATCGGGAATTCCATCTATTACGAAGTTCCTCAACCCACGAAATTTAGTTTTCAGGAAATGTGCAAAGGTCATGAGCAATGCTGTATTTATTCTCCAAAATAGTTTATCGGATCAGAGATGGCTATCAGAAATTGCAACTGAGACCCAAATTCTATAACTCTGAGAACCTCTTGCCAGGTCCTATTTGCCAAGGAAATTAATGATGTTCTTTTGGCTATGGGCAAGAAAGCTGGAGACAGATTTTTTACATAGCTTCTTGGGGAAATGGTATGTGATCCCGTCATTTAAAAAGTTGCGCAAGTATAAGAACGCGCACACACGCACAAGGGATAAAAATAACATTAGGGAGGGGCACAGATTTTTTTTAGGGGGGAATTTTGTTATATCCCAGATATTATTGCTCCATCTCAGGTATTTCCTTGTGTATGGATCTGTGTATGAATTTTTCTCCTTTAATCTCAGTGGGGCTCTGTATGTACCCCTGCAGTGCCCTGTAAAGTAAAGGGTGGCTTTCCCATATCTGCAGTACCTGGGATCTTTTCAGTTGAGATACCCCGAACTGAAACTGGAATCCTTGGACTGTGAATCGTGTGCTGGGCCACTGATCCTTGATTGTGACTCATATCTGAGTTCCCTTTTCCTTTTCTGACCCCTTTACATTTGTTGTAAACAGGAATTTTAAAATCCACAGTTTTGTGACACATAAAATCATGTATATTTACATGTTTCCTTATTTAGCATAAAAGTCCTGGCTGCTCCTAGCCCTGGGCAATTCCAAAGGACTTCAGTGAGCATGGATGTCTGACTCTAGGGCATGTGGAAGTCCTACTTGCACTATCCATGGCTTGGAAGATCTCAGGAAGTTATTCACCCATTTTCATACAGACTAGAGCTTGCACTGAAACAAACAAACTTGGAAAGCCAAGAATCTCAGCTAGCTGCATTTAGTATAAAACTCTGGACCTCCACACTAGCCCTCGAGGAAATGTGGATATAGATGATTGTTGGAGTTTTAGTAGACTCAATTCTTAGGTCATTAAAGAGTTCTTCTAACACAACTATTCTCAATGTACCACTTTGACTTTAATAAATAACAGAACATACAAGTCCATGTCTCCAGGTTTCTTTAAAAAGTCTTTTTAAAATCATATTTTAATCCCCCTGTTCCTCCAACCCCTCCCTCCTCCCAAGAGTAAGATATATAATTCTCCTGTCCTCCATTTTATCCTCATGATAATTTTTGAGATAGGTTAGGATATAAAAGGGAGAGAGAGAGAGAGAGAGAGAGAGAGAGAGAGAGATGTTGGCCAAAGTTCCCCCAATAAATTTAATTGCTAACTAAGGATTGGAGGGAAGGGGAGGCAGCATGATATAGCTTAACATTGTTAGATCTTGGAAGCTATTCAGGGCCAGTACTTGGATAGGAGACCACCGAGGAGAAATCTGAAGAGGAAAGAAATGGCAAAGTGACTTAATGACACTTACACATGTAGTGATTTGAACCCGAGTCTCCTTGATCTTAGCATGACAATTTAACTCACTGTTCTGGTATTTATGGAAACTGCTTGGAAAGTTGTTTTGGTGCTAGTGTAAAAATCCTTCTTCAAGGCCAGGACTCCAAAGAAATCTGACCTTGGCTGTCACACCCCATGGAATGTCCAGACAGGCCTGCAGTTTTTCTATTTTTAGCCTGTCCAACCATATAGACATCTTCATGATAACATTTCACTTTAGCTGCTGTGTATGTAGTTTTTAGGATTAACATCTGAAGTGCTGTGCTTTATGATCCTGCTCAGCAAAAAAAGCTCCTGCTTTATAAGTTCAAGCATTCTGGCTGTTTTAACATGATTAATTTATTGAATGGTTTGGTAATTTCTCAATGAAAATAAACAGAAGTTTTGGTGCACCTTCAAGATCAATTATTTTTCTTCCAGCATAATATGTTCATCTTTAGAGTTCCCCAATAGCCCTTTATTTTTGCTGCAACAGATTAGCTTGCTGCCGATCTGGAGTGATTCTCTTTGTGGTAATTTAGGGACATTACCAAATTTCATAAGTGCTGTTTTGATTTGGAAATCTCATGGTTTCATATTGATAGAAATGTGACTATTTTCACCTTTTTGGGGATACAATGGTGTATCATTAACATAGCATACAATGCATACAACATAGCATACATAGCATAAAATTAACATAGCATACAATGAAAACATGGCATAAAATGCCCTAAAAATTAAATAATAATAGCAACAAAAAGGTCAGGCTGAGTAGAAATGAATCAAAACAAAACAAAAAAAAAGAAGAAAACTGACATTTTAAAATTTAAATGGTATTAAATTCCTATGTACAATATAGTATTTGGCTAGTGTTTTTTCTATGCTTAAAAAAAGATCTATAGCTATGCAAACAAATTTGAAAAAAATGTTTGTAGTTAATGGTAAAAATTCTTTGGAAGATGCATGAAAATACAATCAAAAGATACATGAAAAACATTTGAAATAAATACATTGAACACAAAATGGGGAGGGAGAAACGTTCTTTATTGTGTTCATTCATCATTGACATAATGCAGGAACAAATGGAAGAGTTTGATATCAGATCACAACTAAAGAGAAATGTGAAGGCATCTCTTGTGAATAGATGGCCTGTTTTTCAATAATGGCCAGCATTCTATAACTTGTGAGTAAAATGCAGGGGAGAGAAAATCCAGTCCTCCCACTTGCTCCCTGTTCCACCCCTTTCCCCTTCCCACCACTACACAGCTTCTTCCTTCCTTCCTTCCTTCCTTCCTTCCTTCCTTCCTTCCTTCCTTCCTTCCTTCCTTCCTTCCTTCCTTCCTTCCTTCCTTCCTTCCTTCCTTCCTTCCTTCCAGTTGCCTCTGCCACTTCTTCCTCCTCTCCACCGACATGTTTCTCCTCCCCTATCTTCCCACGACTGCCTCTTCTCTCCCTGCTGCTTCCTCTTTTCCTCCACTACAAGCTTCCTGAAAATTTATGGAGGTTGCTAGGCAACCTTCAGATGACAGATGAGATCTCAGAGTCCATGAACACCATTGTTTGGATGAAATAAACCCCCCCACCAATAAATAACCAACAACAACCCTCCCTCATCTCTTGTTTTGATTTTTGATCTACAGGGGACAGGCCACATTCCAGATTAGATATACGGCTGGGAAGGAGTGAATGACCCCACTTAAAAAAAATTGCTCATATTATTGTCAGTCATTTCAGTTCTTCACTTTTCACTGTTGCTTTATGCAGTATCTATATGTACAATGCATGTCAGTTACCTCTGTATCTATAATGCTTGTTTTTTTGGTGCACAATTAATATTGAAAAAAATTAAGACCAACTTAAGCAAGCAGATGACAAATGGTGCAAAATGAAGAGAGGCCGTTTCCGCACGGGCGGAAAATGACGGCCTGGAGACAGTAAAAACGCCGTCTCCAGGCCGCCATTCGCACGGGGGGCGCAGCTGCAGCGTGGCCGCGCCGCCCTCGCGCTGCCCGGCTGGCCCACAGTCGGCGTATTCCCAGAATGTTGGGAAGCGTTCTTTTCCGAGAATGCGCCCGCCACGTGAAGCACCGCTGCAGAAGCCAACGAGCAGCGAGCTTCACGCCGCCTCCCCACCTGGCCGCGTGCCTTGTCCCTGGGCCTCCGGCTCGCGCCGCCGAGGCCTGGGGACACGCTTCTCTGGCCTGGCGCGCCCGCTTCGGAGCAGGCGGCTGCGGGGCCAGGGCGTGTCCCCAAACTTGCCCAGCGGCGACGCGTCGGAGGCTCAAAGGTGACACGCTGGGGCGCCAAGGCGCCAGGAGCTCCATGGGCGCCGGCATCCCGCCCCCTCCCAGGACTGTCCGTGCGGACGGTCCCAGTGTCTTCGGGTCGGCGCGGAATGCGCCGACCCAGCCGTTTCCGCCGCCGTGCGGAAACGGCCAGACATGGGTTAGCTTTACATGAGGGAGAAGTGAAACCACAATGGAGTTTTAGGGGTTAAAACAGTAGGAATATTATAAATATTTCAAGCACTCCTGTCCTAATATGAGTCCTGTGGCACAGAATGGTAGGCTGAAGGACTGCAGTCAAAGCTTTGCTCACAAACTGAGTTCGATCCTGATGGAAGTTGGTTTTCAGGTAGCCAACTCAAGGTTAATGCAGCCTTGCATCTTTCCAAGATCGATAAAATGAGTACCCAGCTTGCTGGGGGTAAAATGTAGATGACTGGGGAAGGCAATGGCAAACCACCCTGTAAGCATAGGCCCTTTCCGCATGGTAGAAAGTGTGTCTCTGCACCGGCAGAAATTATGCCGGTGCAGGGAAAGGGGCCGTTCGCACGGGAGCGTGCGAGTGGCCCCCGCAGAGGCCGTGCGGAGCCGCCTCTTCTGTGTCCCCCACACTCATCTCGTCCTCCAGCGCCAGTCTGGAGGGCTGCAGGGACCCGCCCATGCTGCCCTCCGACCTCCAGAGGTCGGAGGACAGCGTGGGCTTGTCTCAGCAGCCCTCCAGACCGACGCTGGAGGACGAGGTGAGTGGGGGGGGGACAGGAAAGCGGTGTCTTCGGCACAGTGCTGTTTGCACCGCTCCGAAGGGAAGGCTGTGCTTTCCAAAAACCTCCCTCAGGAAGGGAGGTGAAAAGCGGCGCCTTCACACAGCTTGGGGCCGCACAGGACGGCAGCAGCGCTGCCTGTGCAAACAGCTCCTCAGGGACTGGTGTTTTTCCGTCCCTGGGCTGCTGTTTTTGGCCCTGAGCAGAAAGAGCCATAGTCTGCCTAGGAAATGTTGTGATGTGATGTCACCCCATGGGTCAGTAAGGACTGGGATTTGCATAGGGGACTTCCTTTACCTAATCTAACTGAGAGGCTGTCACTCAGTGGAGGAACATTTGCTTTGCATCCAGAAGATCCCAGGTTCAGTTGCCAGCTTCTCCATCAATAATAGAATCAAATAATAGGTGATATGAAAGACCTTCATCTGAAACCCTGGAGAACCACTGCAAGTCTTAGTAGACAATGCTGACCCTGTTGGACCAATGGTCTGATTCAGTATAAGGCAGCTTCATGTATAGCAGGGTATCTCCAAAATATTTAAACTGGCTGTGGTGGGTATTCCGGGCTGTGGTGACCCAGGTCTGATAGTTTTTTCTCCTAATGTTTTGCCCGCAAGTACGACTGGCATCTTCAGAGGCATGTCATGGTATGATGTATTTCCCTCTGTGCTGACGTTTTGGAGGCTATAATAGTGGTCTGAGAAGGAATCCTTAGTAATAGATTCCCAGCTCCTTGGCTGAAAATAGAACTAGACCAAACTTCCTTTCTGTTTTCAGCCCCCCGTGTCGTCAGCTGGAATTAGATTCATTGTGAAGGACAAGGTTCATTTACTTTAGCAGCTCATGGCATTCAGTAATCTATTGCTCAGCAATCTTAAATTAATGGTCACTCTTCAGTTTGGTGCATGTCTCTTTCTTTGAGCCTAAGCTTCCCATCTTAAAAATAGGCTATTATAGTGAACAAGATAAAAATCCCAGTGCCCTTTGCTTGTAGAACTGCTGAATATAAACCAGTACATCACAAGAAAGATATCCTAAGCAAAGTTATATCCTTCTGAACCCATTGAATGCAGTGGACTCAGTAGGGTGTCATTCAGGTTTTGATGACATTGTCATGATGACATTTCCTGTCTGCCTGTTTTGTTTTCTCCAGTGAGGATAGAATTCTGGAGAATGAGGAATTCCTTCCTTCAGCTGAATCTGGTTCCAGGTTCAGATACCTAACTGAGGGTGGGGATCATCCTTTGGGATTACAATAGAAATGCAGTGGATTTACCAATGGAAATGTACTTACCAATGGAAATGTCGTGGACTATTCCTAGTTTGCTTGAATTTTGCTTTTGCTGTTTAGTGAACTGCAAGAACATTTCAGTGTTACTTGCTGTCTAGCTGGTAAGATAGTGAGCATTACATTCAAGTGAGAAAGATGTCCAAAGCACAGGTAACAGAGCAGAATATTAGTCCCAAAGTTCTCTAGCATAAAAATAATTGTTCTGGGTGCTTTAATGTAAGAGCTAATGTGCTGAGCTAGGTGAAACAGAACCCACAGAGAGGCACATTTAAAACAATACTCTCCATGTTACTGCTTGCTTTGCAAGAGCAAAAACATAGCAAATAACAACCCCCCCCACAATGAACCATAAGAGATCTGTAGATCATTTTAAAGAATATATACTGAAAGATAGAATATAACATGTCCCTTTTGAACATTATGTATTTTGATCAAAGCTTTATGTGTCCCTTTTCCGAGTGGTCTCAAAAGGAAATGAAAATCTGTGCTTGCCCAGTCTTGTGCATGTCTACTGAGAAGCAAATCCCATTGTGTTCTGTGGTACTTACTCCCAAGTCAGTGTGAATTGAATTACAGACCTAGATGGCCAGTGTCACTTTTGTTGGTAATTCTCTCTGGTAAGAGATACCTTCGCATTACAAGCAAAATGCACTGCGGCAAAACACAGCAAAGCTTACCATGCGTGCGTGCATGTGCTGGCAACAAAAGAATCTCAGCGCCAATTCATAGTTTCTAACTAATAAGAGGAGTCTTTATTAGTGAACTCCATTCTGCATAGAAAGGTGGAGAGGTTCTCTGTTCTAATCTATCCAGCTGAATGGTGAGAGACGCTGTCTGCATCTCTCTGCACACATGGTGCAAGATGGAGGAGTGTGTGCAAGAATGGTGGGAGGCAGAGGAGAAGCTGGAAGGAAGGTAGTTTCCTGAGAGTAGCAATCTACACATCAAAGGGATAGTGTCAGAGCAGTGTCAGTGCAGTAGAGAAAAGGTGCCTGGTGTCATGACCTCATTGATCAGTACCCCTCTGTCATTGAGGCAGGAGACAGCATAAGGTCCTTCACTTCCAACAACCTTCCCAATCCCCAAGGAAAAAGCTGTACAATCCTGACTTCAGCACCTTTGTCCTCTTGGATGGAGACAGTGCTCTCTTAGCAACAGCCTGTTTTCATTTCCTATCCTTCCTTACCTGCATTGGGATCATTTCCCCCCCTGTTTGAAATCACTGTCTGCTTCCTGCCAAAAGTGACACTGCCCCATAGCCAGTGGGATTCGGCTTTACTCCAACATCACGGAATGCACAGAAAGCCATTTCGCTGCAAGATTTCCCCGGGATTTGTATAGGCTTTGTTTGCCCTCTATGATGATGGCACCTAGCCAAATCCTCTGGGCTGTGTCAGACTTTCATTTTTGATAGGAAGCAAAGGAAACAACCATTAGAAAAGAAAAAAAATGGCAGCAGCACAGCAGCTACTTGGCAATAGATGTAAATAAAATAAAAGGGTGTGAAAGGGGCATAGATTGAGGAGAGGTTTCAAGCACTACAGGGACTGTACCTCCTATCTAATGGGACGATGTTCCAATCAGAAAAATCCAATTAGGGCTGTAATAATCCAGTCATACATAGTTGGATGTAAATCCTGCTGTAATCCATGAGCTTGATTCTGAGTAAACAAGGGAGGCTAGCCCTGGGCTGGGACTGAATTAGCTAAGATACTATAAAGATGCAATAAAGCTACATTGGGGACAGGAGTTGTTGGGCAGTCTACATAAATGCCATCAATACCTGACTGAATTTCCCCAGGAGGATTTTGTGAAAATGAAACATACATACACCATACTGCTGCCCTTTGGCAATTGGAGCTACGGCTGCCAACCTCCAGGTGGTGTCAGGCGATTTCCTGGGTTAACAACTGATATCCAGACAACAGAGATCAGTTGATCTGGAGAAAATGGTGGCTTTGGAAGGTGAACACTATGGCATTATACCCAATTGAATTCCCTCCCCTCCCCTCCCCTCCCTTCCCTTCCCTTCCCCATGCCCTGCCCTCCTCAATCTCCACCCCCCAAATCACTAGTATTGTCATATATCCTATACTCTAGAACCCAGCAGAGCATTCTAAAGCAAAGACGGTCCATCACATGGGGGTGAAGTTACATTCTTTTTGTTGAAAAAGGTATAGTCAAGGACCATCCTTCTCTTCTATAGAAATAGGAAATTATGAGCGGAAGCAGGTCTACTGAGCAGGTCTACTGAGAAATAACTTCCATTTTATTCAATGCTTACTCCAAGGAAGAGATTGCAGCCTCTGTGAGTTTCCAGGTTGATCACTACATTTGGATGGGAGATATAAGATTTCAAATCTACATTCAGTCAATAAACCCAAGGTGACTTTAGGACTGCTTCCTTCTGACCTGAGTTGCCAAAATTGGAAAATTCCTGGAGATTGGAGGCGAGGGAGGAATGTAGCCTGGGGAGGATGAGGTTTGGGTAAGACAAGGACCTCAGCAGGGTACAAGGCTATGGAATCCAAAGTGGCCATTTTCTCAGGAAGAACTAGAGTGCTATCCCCTTGCCAGGAGGCAGGGGATCCCCCACTCCAAGCTCCCTCCCCCAGTGCAATTCAGCCAGTCAGCTGGGGTGCCTACTAGGTTTAAATAGAGGAAGTGATGCCATCATGTTGCCAGCAACCATGGGGACACTCTGGTATTTGGGCAAAACTCTATGGTAAAATGGCTTCTAGAGTTAACATTCTGAAATAGGCTTGAGGGTCTTTTGACAGAAATAATATAGGATATGATGTGAAAGACCATGCATTTCAAAGGGATTCATTGTATGCAACAGTTTTAGTATCACAGCAAGAACTAATCATTAAATGAAACATAATAAGATGGGACGGCTCAGTGGTAGAGCATCTGCTTTGCATGCAGAAGGTTCCAGGTTCAATCACCAGCGTCTCCAATTGAAAGGATCAGGTAGAAAGTGATGTGAAAGGCCTGAGACCCTGGAGAGCTGCTGCCACTCTAAGCAGACATTACTGACCTTTATTGACCCATAGTCTGATTGAGTATAAGGCAGCTTTACATTTTCATGTTATGCTTAAAGGGCAGAAGTTGACCTCTTGAAGCCTCGATGACAAGCTTCTCTAGCCTGGGCTCTGCATCTACCTTCAGCATGACCTCGCTGGTCCTCTCTCCGTGGAAATTGGCTGGGATATGTCTGGTCCTACCAAGAAATGTTGCGGTCCCATACAGTGAGGAAGCTTAACTAGAGTCTGGTGTTTTAGAATGTGGGTTTTAATGGGGTTTGCTGTGAATTTTAATTAGCTTGAAAATCTATTCCATTCATTAGCAGTATACAATGGTCATCAAGGGAACATCTTGGAGATTGAAGGATTAGTCCACTCAACAATGTGATTGAGTTTTTTTCTTCCTGAAGCAGAGTCCTCTTTGGTATCCCCACCTATTTCCACTGCTAGGGATTTATCTGCTTCCTGCAGCACATACCTGGCTGCAGATGATTTCTGTGAATTGTGTGTAATGAACTGAAGGAAGGCATATAATACAAAGTGTGTATTTTCATCTCTTTCTTAGCCCGAGGAGAGAAAATATCTCCAGACAGTTTTAACTGAAGAGAATAGCTGAATCACAATCATTTTCAAGCTGTCGTTAAAGGTCAACTGCTACCTTGCAAACCTCCCATTTGCTGGGAACACATTTAATTCTCCCGTGTTTTAAGGTACAATCTGAATGACCCCTTGGGAGGCTACAACGATAGAGAGAGAAATGATAAATTTGTTGCAAACCAAGGCCCTCAGTGTTCTTAATGGAATGGGGGAAATCTTTTTTTTAAAGGTATTTGGCTTCGAGCAATCTCAGCTTGATGTTGATGCTATATGAACTGATACGAGACAATCAGATCTACAAAAGCTTTTAATGGTACATTTTCCAGAAAGCAAACTTTGGCAGCCTCACGTCTATAGATTAAAACATACATACACAATTGCCCTGGTCGAACAGGCACACACACACAAGCTCTAATGGATACATCAAGAGGGCTGGTTCAACCTCATACATATCTATACATCACTTGACTTTCATGTACTTGATACCTTCCAGTGGAATATGTGAGTTCACTGAGAACTGTTGCGTAAGGGAAGGAGAGGGGTGCTCAGTTTCGGAGCATGTGTGTTGTATATATAAGGCCAGTCCCTGGCAACCTGGGATTTAAAAGATCCCAGGTTGCAAGAGCTGTGAAAATGCCTTTCTCTGCCTGAGAACTTGGGGATCCATTGCCAGGCTGCTAAGATCGAGCTAGATGGACAAACAGTCTGACTTGGTATAGGCCAACTTCATATGTAATATGGAAACTCTGTTTATGGCAATTGATCAGTGGTAGCCAATTCACCCCTGCAAGTCATCACTTGATGGTGCAATCATCGAGCTCAGAGTGCTGCAGTGAGCACTCTGAGGCTTCCAAATTCACCATAGTGTTGGGGAATGTGCCATGCACATCAAGCAACAGCAGCTAATACCAAAGCAATTGGAGAAGTTCCCACTTGTGCGGAGCTCAACATGAAATCTTTCATCAATTTGGATTGCCGTGATGGTGTGTGTTTGATGGGACATTGTAACCCTCTGACAGTTTCGCTCCTGTTCATTTTGATTCCTTGATAATCCAAATTCAGGTAATCTGGCTAAATGAGGCAACACTGTACATGATTTTTTTAATAAAATTTGTTTTATATTAATGGAAAACACTCTCATTGACGTCAATAGCTGAGGGACGAGGTTTTTCATTCATGTTGCATAGGATGGATTTATATTTTTCTAATCCTGAGTAAAGCAATTTAATTCATCTAAAGGCAACTGAAATAATTCTTTCCGGACATAGCTATGCTACAAGCTTAAATGGGTTTAATAGTCATTCCCTTTCCCTAGGTTATCCTAGGAACTATAGTTATATAAGAAGGGGCGGGGTGAAGATCAAAAAGAGATTCACTACGATTCCTGGGATTCTTGAAAGTGGATGAACCAATTTTTCTTCCTGATATTAAATAAGGACTGCATCAGGATGATTTTGCACTCTCTGAAAATAATCACCTCTTGGTAAACACACAGAAAGGTTTCCTGACTCTTTTCATTCTTTTTACTCAAGATAGGTCCACACAGCAGAATTGTCCACACATTTAAACTGCCTGTTTTCCTACTGCTAGTTCACAGACTAGACTTTTGTATCCTGTCTTCTGAATGATTCAGCCTAATCCCCCATCGTGAGCCAACACAAGCTGCTGAAGTCTAAATACTACATCACCCACAAATCTGCATTATTGTGGGGACTGCAAATGCTTGCTTTATATAGGGTTGCCCGCTCCAAAAACAGCAGGAGATTCATGGGGGTAGGGCTGGGGGCAGTGGTGGGATTCAGCCTGTTCGCACCAGTTCGGTGGAACTGGTAGCTACTTTTTTCGTCTAGTTCAGAGAACTGGTTGTAATCCTACCACTGAGTCCTTTTGGAACCGGTTGTTAAATTTGAATCCCAACACTGGCAGGGGGAAATGATCTGTGTGCCTGGCACAATTACATCACTTCTGCATTGATGAGGAAATGCCAGATAGTTCTGGGGATGCTCTACCACTTTTTCCACAAAACTCTATGATCACTTCCACACTTCAGCTAGCCTGCTTCCACTCTTAACCGGGTGAAGGGTGGCAGGCTGCCTGGTGAATTGGCAGGCGATTTCCAGCCAGTATCAAGGATCTGGGAATCTCATTGCCTTATGATGTAAAACAATGACTTGCCCATACCCTATCCATGAATCTGTATTGTTGGGTGGTGGGGGCAAAACAAAAGTTGAAAATTGCCCAAATAAGATGGATACTTTCATGGTTTTGTAGGGGGCAGGTTACTAAAGCGTTGTCTGATGTTATCTATTATAAATTTGGGAAAGAGCAGCAACATGTATAGATCAAGATAGTTCCAAAGGGACAGCTGTGTTAGCCTGTAGTAGCAAAATCACATGAGATTGTAAGAGGCTGTGAAATGTCCTGCAAACTACGCTTATGGTCTCATGCCTCTGTTTTTCCTTCAAACATACACCATTTTGAGCATTATGCATTTTTCATGCACATTGTACTTTGAGAATAAATGTACTGCAAGACAGACTAAAAAGAGTAACACGGAAGAGGCCTCAAAAAGACACACAGCAATTTTCAAACACTATTGGGAGAAGCGTATGGTCCCTATAAAATTTAGAGAGCAGAGAATAGGCTGTCTTTGTATGCACATCAAGTCATGAGGAAGCTGCTTCTCTATGCAATATCCTGTAGTGGCAGCTATGAGGGAATGTCATGATTATGAAGGCTGAACTGATCATATGGCTTATTCTCCTGATTTGCATCCTCAGGTGAAGGGAAAGTGTTGATTTGGAGTGAAAAGAACGCAATGTGGTTGTCCATGGGGTTGTCTGTCCATGGGGCTGCAGGGGTCCTGCACATTCAGTTGTACAGAATGTCACTCACTAGCTATTCCTAGTGAGCTTGATGTGCATAAAAAGGGAGGGAAATGGGCACCCAGATTCTGAACTGTTGAGGCCATAGGTGGTACATCACATGCTTTGCACATGGAGGTCCCAGTTCAGTCTCCAGCACCTGTGCTTGAAAGAGTATCAGGCAACAAGACTGAGAAAGGCCTGTTGCTGGGATCTTGGAGAGCAGCTGCCAGTCAGAGTAGACAACACTAACCTAAGTGAAATGATAGCTTGGCTCACTGTTCAGGTAGCTCTCCTTATGTTCCTCTAAAGAGGCTTACAAGCTCAGAAGCTGGGCAGGTGCCGCACTTCTATGCTCCCTATTAGGGGCTTTCCGCACTGACAGAGTTGTACTGGTTTCTATCTAGATTCACCTCAGTGTATCCGCACTGCAACTGAGCTCAACGTTGTTTTGTCTCCAGGGGGCCAAGTAAGTTGTTGTGCGGACAGCCTGGAATCGCCCCCCACTGAAGGGAACCGAGTTGACCTTAGCTCCCTTCTGTAGTGCGGAAAGCCCCTTAGATTCACTTTGTACTCATGGTACTCATAGTTTCACAAGACCCAAATCATGCCTTTAACAAAATGGAGCAATCAAAGACCCTCCTCCATTTCACATTTTTGCCTTCTCTGTTACCCTGCTGCCCAGTCAAATTTGCACTTTTGAAATAAAAAATTACCCTGTGACATAAACTTACAGCCATCCCTAAAGTACCTCTGCCAACATCAATAACTTATATTAATCTTTCTCTCTTGTAGGATATGTTATAATACTGTTAGCTCCAGCTGAACTTTAAGAACAAAATTACTAAACAGTTCAAAATGAAATAAATTGAAACACAGAAACGTTTTCTAATAGTTTGGAAATAACAGAGTTGTTTCAAGGAGTCCTGTCCCAAATAGGCTCATTTGCAGTTCCCGTGGATTCCAGTGGGCCTGGAAACAGCTTGGACCAGATTCCCCCTAGCATTTCCATCCCCAGAGGATCAGACCAAAGCGCATAGACCATGTGCTACTGTATCAGCATGTACCTCTGGTTGATGCCTCCTTTATTCCTACTAAAACTAGTCACTTCATCATCAGGTTGCCCAGAACTCAAATGTTCTCTGTAAACCTTTTGTCATCACCATTAGAATGGCAAATGCCTTTCAGACATCTTCTCCATTATCGCTAATGGAAATGGTGTGTATTTTAATGGCGGGCACTTTCCTGTCTTCCTGGGGGGTGTTTCCTGATGTGCCTGCACAACAGCACACCCGCAAGAAGCCTTTGCTCTTCACTTTGGCCGTAGCACAGCTGGACTTGTCTTTAGGGGTGGGGCTCTTGGTCGGCATGCCTTGCATGGCTGAAAAAAGCTTCCACTCACAGATGCCATCTGATTTAGAAATCTTGTAGAAGGTTTCTCCGGACCCAACAGGAATGCGGACGACATTCTTTGGAGGTTCTGCCACATGGCTGCTTGGATGGTTGAGGTTGAAGTTGAGAGAGTACTTGTTAGCCGAGTTCCTCCGCTGGAGACACTGGGCTCTCAGGACATTTATGAATGCCTTTTTGAACTCCTGACTGGAACATGGGTAGATGATGGGGTTGATGCAGCTGTTTAGGTACCCAAGCCAAAATGCAATTTTAAAAACCGTGTCCGAGGGTTTGCTTGCAGGGAAGAAGGAACCTGCAATGGAAGAATATATAAATCATTACTTGAAGATTAAAAAACCACTTTATACAAGCAAAGGGCGGGATAAATAGGAGAAAATATAAAATAAATACTAAAAAAATACTAAATTAAAAAATATGAAAATATTGTTTTCAATAGTATTCAGAATTCCTCTGAATATTCCTCTGAATATTCAGAATTTTTCTGAATATAAATTACAACCAGTGAGGTAGGTATAGATTTTTATGAGGTGCGTTCGGTGACTGAGGGCTTTCTGACTGTTCCATTCCATGCATTGTTTCAAGCAATCCGGACATGTAATGGGAAGGGTTTGAACCCGAGAAACTCCCCCCCCCCTTACCTACATCCCTGATTACAACAAAAGAAGACTTGGGTTTCAGTCGCCTGCTTGTAGACTAGATTGACTATAAGTGTGATCAGAGTTCTTCCTATAGTCTCCATCATCCAGCTACCTAAGGGGAACAAGATTGTTTAGAGTACAATAGGTTTAATCCACCTAGAATTTTATCCATGTATTAGGGTTACCAACTCTGGTTTGGGTTTTGAGGTATAGTTTTGAGGTATAGCCTGAGGAGGGAAGGGTTTTTTTGGGCGGGGGGGGGGGAGCTCACAGGGATGTGATGTCATACTGTCCACCTTTCAAAGCAGGAATTTTCTTCAGTCTCTTCCACTCCCCACATCAGGCACCCTATGAGGTAGGTGAGGCTGTGAGATGTCTGAGAGATCTGTGATTGGCCCAAATTCACCCAGCAGACTTCATGTGGAGGAGTGGGGCCCTACCTTCCACCCCTACCCTCACCCTGTACTCTCTTTCAACTCTTCCCAGAGGGTCCTCTCTCTCTCTCTCTCTCTCTCTCTCTCTCTCTCTCTCTCTCTCGTAACTGCTGCCACTGCCTGACACTTGTAGGAAGTGGCCACTGGAGGAAAATAGTTACCAACATATTTTTTTAGCACAACACCAGACTGAGTAAGGAATCCAAAAGAAACAAGAAAAACATAATTCTTCTTTGTCTACATGTCTTATCAGATGTTAAAATACAGGACAGACTCTTGCACTTAGGTTGTTATAGATCTCCACAGAATTTCCATTACCTGGGAGTCTTCTCCAGCTCCCTGGGACAGCACATTATCAACATGGGTGCCTCTTCCAGAACTCAGATGAGATCTCTGTCTTTTCTGAGAGGTCCAGAAAAAAAGAGAGAGACTTTCCTCCTTGCTCCCAGAGCATTCTTTTCATTCCTGTTTTCCACCCACTGACCAGGTCAGCTTGTGTCAAAAAGCTTTCCCTGAAACTGCCAGGAGTTTTCTTCCCAAATTTCTTCCTAGCATTTTAGGATGTCCAAGTCTCTGATTCCTATTTGGAGTTTGTGTGTGTGTGTGTGTGGGGTGGGGGGGGAGCTTGACACACCGCATTGTCTCTGGTTACCTCTATTAGCATTTTTTAAAAGGTAGCTGACGTGAAACTTGAAAGCAATTGAACTGACTTGCCTCCTGAGGGGGGAGGGGGGAATGGTTGAAACATTCCACTCAAACCTCAAGTGAAAAAAAAATTATTCACAGCCACCAATGACATTGGCTGAGTTTCCAGCCCATGTGGATTTGGCCAAATACTGACAGGCATTGGAAGTTGCTACTAGTAAGATGGAGAATGTCTGAAATAATTATACAGATCAGGCATTTTTTAAACGCTAGTTTATGTTTTGGTATGTCTGTCCTGGGATGCATGCAGGGCAAATCTTGTATAGCAGTTCAACAAGGCCCTTTGCCCATGGCAAGTATGTGATCTGGCACTGAGGTTCAGCCCTTCCCATTCTTTACTGAATGCGTTAGTATTGTCGCAGTCCTTGCCTGACTCTGCAGTCAGTGCTCAGAGGCAGTTTATAACTTCAGCTGTGATTGAATTGTGAGCTGTCTCCCACCAAAGTAATTAAAAGGCAAAGCACAAGATGGTCGGAAGCCAAAAGAGACTTCCAATTTCTACAGCTACAGCTACAGCTGGGTGCAGAAGATTCACAGTTAGAGAAACACAGTTTCATTGTGAAACATTTTCCCCCCTCCAAGTGCTCATAATGCAAGAACTCACAAGCAACTTCTCCCTCCCTTAACGACAATGGAATTCAGCTTGTGCAAAGTAACACAGTGCACAGATATATGTGAGGATGCTAGCTAATTTATCAAATCACTTTCTTGATTACACTTTTAAAAAAGAGAGGAAATGTTCTTGTCAATTTTGCATCTTTCAACAAGAATACTTCCTTGAACTAAAGAGGAAAGAATACAGGTGGGACTACAACAAATTCTCTCCTTTTGCATTATGAGTTGAAAATGTGTGTGTGCAAAATGTTTTTTTTTACTTTTACTTAATTGCTACCACCCCATTTGCCTTTGTTTGCCATCAAGTTACAATAATAATGAAAGTCAAGAGCAGGCATTGATTGAAGTGAAAAACAGAAATTTACTGAAAGCCCAGAGAACCAAGCAGGAGTACAGAAAAAATGAGGTTAAAATGAGGACTGAAAAATGGCACAACAAAGCACTGCACAGCCAATTTCTGGAGAAGATCAAAGACAAGGTAGACAATTAAAAGACCTGGCTGTGGTTAACTACTGGAACTCTGAAAAAGAAAACTGAATCCCTGATTTTAGCCGCTCAAGAGCAAGCCATTAGAACAAATTCGATCAGGGCCTGAACTGAAAAATCTTCCAATGGTGCAAAGTGCAGATTGTGCAAGGAAGCTGATGAAACTGTGGATCGTGTCCTCAGCTGCTGCGAAAAGATTGTCCAGGTGGAGTACAACCAGAGGCACAACTCAGTTGC
Source organism: Sphaerodactylus townsendi (assembly GCF_021028975.2). Lineage (NCBI taxonomy): Eukaryota > Metazoa > Chordata > Lepidosauria > Squamata > Sphaerodactylidae > Sphaerodactylus > Sphaerodactylus townsendi. Next base: position 3,323,870 of record NC_059436.1, read on the forward strand.
CCAGATGATCCACTGGAATTTATGCAGGAATTACAACATTAGGATAGCTAAAAACTGGTGGGAACATTGTCCAGAGAAAGTCATGGAAAATGAGAAGGTCAGGATCTTGTGGAACTTCCAAATACAAATGGACAAAGTGTTGGCACATAATACCCCAGACATCACAGTGATCAAGGACAAGAAAGTGACCAATATCGACACAGCAGTACCTGATGACAGCAAGGTCATTGAAAAAGAACATGAGAAGGTCACTAAATACCACAATTTGAAAACTGAGTTACAGTGACTATGGCACAAACCAGCTGAGGTCATCCCAGTGGTAATCGGCACCCTGGGCGCCATTCCGAAAACGCTAGGGCAGCACTTGAAAATCCTCAAATTGACAAAATCAATATCTGTCAGATTCAGAAGGCAGCCCTGCTGGGATCCGCACAAATACTATGCCGATACATTATCACTTCCTAGGCTTGTGGGTGAGGCTCGAATTGTAATGAAAGGCCAACAACCAGCTAAAGAACTGGCAGCTGTGAAATCAACCATAATGATAATAATCCCACATGGGGTTGGTTGCTTGCAGGAAAAACACACGGGGGAGGAAGCTGAAGCTTTTCCTCCCCAACCTAAATTGGACTCTGGACAGCTATGGAATGTTAGTTCCCGAATGTCACATTTTCCTGCAAAACAGCTCGGGGAACCCAACCCAACTTGTGGCAGACACAATATCTAGTTTTGGCCCTCAGTTCCCCTCCCTGTCATTACACACCATTGAAGGCTCTAATCTGATTCTATCACAGCTTCTCCCACACTGATTTAAAAGCCAGCAGGTGTTCTTTTTGGAAAAAAACCCCCAAAGGTTCTCAAACTTGGGATGAAAGCGGTTGCAACTCTTTCATAGATGAGTCATGACATTCAAACTCTTGAGCATTGAAAGGAAGCTCTGGACCTCCTTCCTTACAGTGGTGGAAGAAAGAGAAGAGCAGGGACAGAGATGTTGCATCCCCTCATTCTGCTATGATGTGGCTGTTTTTTTGTTTGTTTCATTTTGAAACTCCATTTTGGAGGAGGAAAGTTCTTGTGTTTTTGGAGCCCGGACCACTACCTATAGAATATATATAAAAAACACGAGTTTTCAAAAGATGGACACCTTTCAGCCAAGAGTTGTTCTAAGAATCATGCCACTGCAGTGACTTCTATGTGATCTTGATTTCTGAGAAAAAATTATCTTGCTGTCATCGCCTCTTGTCAGCTCTGAGATATGTTCACCAGGCTGACTTCAACATCAGCTCCTAAGGGAAGGGGATATTCTGCCCAGATTGTTTATGTAACAGCAGAGATTCAGCAGTAAACAGCTGGTTCTTGGGACTGCTCCATCGTATAGTCCTCAAAGAAAGAGAGAGGGAGCTGAATGGCTTCCAAGGATTTTAATATCCCATTGAATTCTGAGGGCAGCTGTTTGGTTTATAAAAAGCTCAGCCAGACCCCTACTCTGACCTCTTGCTGAGAATTTGTTGCTTCAACACTCAGGATGTTTGATTGTGTGTGTTTCCAAGCTGATGTGACCTATTATTTACTTAATCTGTCCAGGGGTCCATCTGTTAACATGAGCGATGTGAATAAAGGCTGTCTATACAATCAGGCTTCAGATGCTGTTAGCTATTTATCCACCTACTGCACTTTTATCCTATGCTTCTGTCAAGTTTCTCAGGGCATCATATATGCATTGATGTAGCAGCAGGGGACAAGAGGGAGCAGGGGGTTGAGCCCCCTTGAGCTGGGGTGCAGGCAAAGCCCCCTACCCCATCATGGCAGCAGCACCATGTTTGTTGCTGCCTCCTTTGGACCTTGCAGCTTGCTCTGCACTCCTCCTGCCCAGACTCTGCTGCCCCAGCATGGCGTCCATAGCCATTCTTCAGTGAGAAAGGACTATGGAGGTTGTGCTGGGTCAGCAGAGTCTGGGAGGTGAGGAACAGGATACGAGGAACAGACTTGCGAGCAACCATAATTATTAACTAAAAGGAGTGACTCAGCTAGTCAGCTTGACTCCTGAGTTGGATGTCAGGTGTGCATGTGTGTGTGTGTGAAAATTCAGTGCTTGCTCCAGGCACCATTTTCTGTAGATATGTCCCTGAAAATATGGGATTACCATGCCTTCTTTTTTATCCTCACCTAGGACTGTCAACTCCAGCTTCAGAAATTCATGGAGACTGGGATACAGTTTGGGGAGGGGAGGAAACTCAGCGTGGAAATGATACCATAGAGTCCACCCCCCAAAGTTGCCATTTCCTCCAGGGAAACTGATTTTTGTTGTCTGGAGTCTGACAGAACATCCCATACCTGGACATTGGCAACTTGATCCTCACAACAGCTCTGAAATATGTTAGTATGCAACTGACCTGACACCACCTAGTCACAGGAAGTTTCACTGTGGGTCTCCCCATCCCTAGCTCCACATACAGAGGTCCTTAACCTTGTCCAGCTACTGCTGCAAGCACAGGTAAAATTTCAAGAAAAGGTGGTGGATTATTATGGCAAAATGGCTGCCTTGGAAGATAGTGCCCATCCCAAAGTGTTTAGAAATCCAACAAAATGTTGGGAATTTCCAATCCAATCATCCTCCAGCAATGGATGTTCCTTCTAATGCCCCCTGAGCAATTCTGATGCACATTCTGCTCCAAAGCTGGTATCAGCTGTTTGCTTTGGGGATAAGATGCTGCTTGGCTTCACTTTGCAAAGAAAGGGAAAGGCTTAACTTTGCAAAGAATCGGGAAGACTCACTGCATGACCACAGGGAGAGATTGCCAATCCCAGAGACATAAGAAAAAAATCATTTTGGGGCGGAGCGGGGTGGGAGGGGGCGTGCGGGCAGTTCATGACCCAGGCGCAGTTCCCCCTCCCTTCATCACTGCTACTACATCATGCTGGAATAAGCATTCACATGTCCCATTAAGTACAGAAATCAAATAAGATCCTACTTACAATAAGCTATACACAGCAGTGTCGACCACATCCCTAATAATTTATGCAGTAGTTCACAAGGGTTTTAGGTGACCAATTTTCTTGCTGCTGTTATGTTACTACTAGGCTATTGTTATGATTGCACTGTTGTGGAGCTGCCCCTAAAAGTGCATTTATTTCAAGCTTGCTTCGTGAACATCTTTAGGAGAGCTAATGATGGGAAAATACAAGACTGTAGTTACTATGCTGTTGCTGAAGATGAAGACTAGCAACAGTCGGATGGGAGCCTGTGGGCCCTGCAAGGAGGGGAAAACAACCAGAAAAATTCCCTGTAACACAAATTTCCTGTTGTTACGATACTATAAACTTTTGAGATGGCTAATACTAATGCTGTCCAATGTCACACTTCAATCTATCTTAGCTTTCTCTTTGCTTTCCTTCCTGATTCATCTTCCAGGGAAGGTAAATGAGAACCGAACCAGGAAACAATGTATTACACTAAACATAGCTGTGGGTAAAAAATAATAATCCCCCAGTAATTTAACTTTGCTATGACTTCTAGCAAAGTTTCAGTGGAATCCTGATATGTTGTCCAACTCTGTTAAAAATAGTAATGGCATGTCTCCCACACTTAGAGCACATTGTGGGAGGGAAGGTCTGAATGCTAAGTTATTGTGGTAATCTTTTGGACTGATTTTATTAAGGGTTGAAGCTTCCTGCTTTAATGGAGCACCATCTCAATTAATAACAGTTTTAATAACAAGCAAACATCATCACCACTCAGAATCCTTACAGGTATTAAGCCTGAAGGCAGAAACTGGATTCTTCAATCCCCCAGCTGGGAATGCAAAAAAGATGTACTTTACAGTAGTAAGGGAAAAGAGGCGGATCCCTTGGCTCAGACTAAGACTGATGTAGTTGGGTACTGGTTCAATCACTCTTCCTCCCTCAAGGATTGCTAGCAGCATTCCTCACGCATAGGGTCGCCAACTTCCAGGTGATGGCTGGAGATCTGCTGCTAGCCCAATTCCCTTAAAAATTATTTGTTCATATCTTTTTGTTTACTGCTGAGTTAATTGCTTGTTTGCTTTTCAAAGACTTGCTATGACTTAGCACAGGAGTGCTTTGTGGAATACTGCAAGGTATCTAACAGATGCAACACTTCTAAGGCGGTGGGGGAGAGAGAGGAGTTTAAATTGGAGATGATGAAACTGTATTGAATCATGTGCCCATGGGTGGGATCTTATCTGGGGTTCCACACATTTGGCTGGACTTGAACTTGTCTTTGGCTCCTTCCGCACATGCAGAATAATGTACTTTCAAACTGCTTTCAATGCTCTTTGAAGCTGTGGGGAATAGCAAAATCCACTTGCAAACAGTTGTGAAAGTGGTTTGAAAACTCATTATTCTGCGTGTGCGGAAGGGGCCCTTGCCACCAATTTTTCCCTTCCCTTGAAGAGGAGGGTGAGTTCCAAAGACTCTCCAAGCACTAACAGGGCCCAATGTGACTGCAAGCATGAGTTTTCTCTCCTTCCCAGCTCTGAGTTGTGTATGCTTGTGCATGCTGGGGCTTCAAATTCTGTCAAGCTGAGAGCGTTCCCTCTGCTTTCTGAGCCTCTCTGATTTTTGGTGTACAGTCAATGAGACCCTTTGCTGTTCTCCAGGCTTGATGATAAGGTTAGAGAGGTTGCTGGGATAAATGCAGTGCTGAGCATCTTTGGAAACTATGGGTCTTAGAGGAATATATCTCTATATTCTTAGAGATATATCGTCTATAGAGGAATCCTCCCTCCAAAATAGAAACAATAAGGAAGATCATACTGAAATCTTGGCTCACAATCACAGTAAACCATGCAAACACTGTATTTAGAACTTACTGCCTCTGACCTGAGGTGCTCATGTCCAGATGCATAGGGAATCTTCCTGTTAAAAATGCTGGTGATTATTTCATTTAGGGCTGTATGGCTGAAAGAGCAGGGGTCAGGGGTGTAATGCCCATTGGGCAAGGTGGGCAGCTGCCCAGGGCATCACCTTGTGGGGGGCATCAAAATGTTGGGTTCGTTTTTGGGTATTCTTAGTGGTTTTCCATTTTTACCCTGCCGGGGGCGCAGTTTTTAGGCTAGTGGCACCAAATTTTCAGCATATCTTCAGGAGACAGTCCTTATGCTACCCCCCAAGTGTGGTGAGGTTTGGTTCAAGGAGTCCAAAGTTATGGACTCCCAAAGGGGGTGCCCCATCCCCCATTGTTTCCAATGGGAGCTAATAGGAGATGGGGGCTACAGTTTGAGGGTCCATAACTTTGTTCTGCATTGAGTTTTCTGTATTGCTGTCCATGGGGGTTGCAGGCTGGGGGGGGGACATTTCTGAAGGCAAAGTCTCAAAACTTTCAGGGTCTCATCAGGAGACTTCCCTAGTGATATCCCCCAGGTTTGGTGCAGTTTGGTTCAGGGGGGGCAAAGTTATGGACCCTCAAAACTGTAGACCCCATCTCCTATTAGCTCCCATTGGAAACAGTGGGGGATGGGGCACCCCCTTTGGGAGTCCATAACTTTGGACTCCTTGAACCAAACCTCACCAAACGTGGGGAGTAGCATAAGGACAGTCTCCTGATGATATGCTGAAATTTTGGTGCTGATATGTCTAAAAATGCACCCCCTGCAGGCACCAATGTCCTGGTGCAAAAATAATTTGGCTCAGGTTTTGCCCAGGGCTAGAGTTTGCCAAGGGCTGCCTCATTACGCCCCTGGCAGGGGTTAATCCTTTTACACTTTATTTGATCACCAACTCCACCACTAGGGTTTCAGATTAGTTAGCATTTAACAGTTCACCATATCAACGTTTTGATCAACCGCTTGAAGCTCTTTTTAGGAAGTAACCAGGCTACCAGCTTTAAATAACATTGGGAGAGGATACTTGGCTATTTTGCCATTTCATGAATGTTATATATTAAAATGAGGGGACAACATCTCTGTTGTGCAAGCTATTTGATAATGGGAAAGGATTGAGAACTAATATTGACAGTGGCCAATGTATCATACAAAGCTCTTATATAACAAAAAAACAAATAAGACTCCAGATACAAACTTTGAAATATACGACATAAAATTCAGAGGGCCAAGGGACACACAACACACGGGGTACTTTGGCTACAAAAACTCTGAATAATTTGCAGCACTGGAAGGGAGCTCATGCTATTTCTCTAATTGAAAATGCCTCCCCTTGTTAGGTGTAAAATTGCCCAGGCTAGCCTGATCTCATCAGATCTTAAAAGTTAAACAGAGTCAGTCCTCCTAGTACTTGGATGGAGACCACCCAGAAATACCAGAGAAGGGCAATGGCAAACCACCTCTGTTATCTCTTGCCTTGAAAACCCTACTGGGTTGCTGTAAATCAGCTGCAATTTGATGGCACTTTGCACACACATGAAGAAAAAAGACAGACATTTGTATCGTGACAGTCTTTTTTCTCTGCTGGGGCTTAAAACAACAGGGGAGATTTTGGAATTGGGGAAATGATGAAAGAGGGTGGAATTATCATACATACACTCACTCCTCTTCCCTGATGTGGTAGGTGTTATTAAGATCAGGAGTCCCGACAGCTGTTTTTAGAACTAAATTACTTGTCTGGAGTTTTGACCATGTAACTCCAATGCAGTTTGACTGAGAATGTCAGGTTGTGGCCTGGCATTCCCCAGAGGATTTGAGAGTGGGAAAAGGGAGACTGGCATCAGAGCAGTGTGTGATGCCACTTCCAGCAAAAACAGGAAGGGACATCATGAAGTTGGAGTTATTGCTCTAGGATCTGCCAAAACTCTACGGTTAAACCATAAAGCTTTTTTCTTAGTTTCCTCAACTGCTCCCCTGCTGGCCTTTGAGGATTTTCTAAATAATAGTGATTAATTTATAGAGTGCTACCATACACCATATTTCACATTTTAATCCATAGCAGTGTGACTATATATATTAAGAAAGACAGATTATTTCATCACCATTTCCTATACTGTTCTGTACAATACTTCCTTGTGGTCACACCTTCCTTGTACTGATCCCTGTTTTTGAAATGGCCTTTGAGGAGTTGACAGAAAATGGACAAGATTGCTGGGAGGTCGGCTGTCATTGTGGGACACCTGGCATCCATAAGTTTGACCCAAAGGCAGCATTTAGATCAATGCAATGGTGGGATTCAGCAGGTTTGCACCACTTCGGCAGAAATAGTTGTTAAAAAGGTGCTTGTAAACAACCAGTTGTTAAATTACTTGAATCCCAACACTGGATCAATGTATCAAAAATGCATCAAAATGGGTAGTTTGAATGACATTCCAGGCAGCAGTTCTATAGAGAATGATGAGTAGAAGAGTTGGAATTCGGAAGAATGGGGGAAGAAGAAAGATGGAGACCCAAGTCCTATAATGTAGAGAGTACTATGCATATATGGCCAGATGTGTAGCGTATTGATTTGGTTTATGCATATTGGATACCCCCAGAACTCTTGTGATTTTAACCACTGCATGACAAGGAGGAATTCAAGAAAAAGGAAGAAACTAACTAGCTTTGTGCAGATGAGATTTTGGAGACTTAAAATTTAAAAAGGGCTTAAAACAGAATTCACAAGCGACCTCTCAGACAAGAAGCAGGCCCTAAGGCCTAAAAACAATGGGATGCTTCAGTCAAAAGTCAGAGTAAAGACAAAGTTTGTTGACAGTTAAAAATAATGAAGTGAATGCCAGACGAGCATCAAAGGAAGGTGTCACCCCTGAAAAAGTCCTGTCTTCGGTCACCACCTGCTTCACCTCTGCAAGCAGGTACACAGAGAGCAGAGCTATTTGAAGATAATTCTTACTGGCAGGCTGGACCCTGAAGGGGATGGAGGTATATCCTTAGTACAGTGTACAACATAAAATGTAAAGTTGGAAGATCCCCAATTAGGAATGTTATCAGATTTCACGATTGATGCGGTTTGATTTGATTTCACATTTCTTTCACTCATTTATGTAAGCAATTTTATCCTATTTCTTCACAGCACAAAGCAACTTACAAATTAGAGGGAAAATCCCTTTATAACTACAATCAAAATAAAACACGGACAAACATACAGTTGACACAGAGTGTCATTATTCAAATTTGAGTTGATTGCTGTCATCTATTGAATCAGACAAAGAGGGGGGAAAGTTCATGGTTCTGCTTTTCGTAAGGAAGTGGCTTGAATTCTCAATGGCTTTTTTTTATGCGTCAGCTGTCATGCAAGCCATTAAGACTTGTCTCTTGTGTGCAGGAAAGGTATCTGAATTCACCACATTTCATGCCCCCTGAGGGTTCATCTACCTTCTAACTCACTGCCTCTGAATTTCTAATGCTGATTTTGGAAATGCAACATAAAGGAATAACGGGGAGAACAAAAGATTAGGTTTTGTTTTTAGCCTGTGGAAATAAGGAGAAGTTTGGAATGAAAAATGGTCAATTCTAATACAGAGAAAGTATAAACCAGAAATTTTCAAGCCGTATGCCAGGACCCACTGGTGAACAAGGTACTACCTCCATCTTGAGAAAATCCTGGGCCGTTTCCGCACAGCAGCGGAAACGGCGAGGTCGGCGCATTGCGCGCCGACCCAAAGACGCTGGGACCGTCCGCATGGACGGTCCTAGAAGCAGCCGGGCAGCCGGTGCCGTGGAACGCCGGCGCCCGGCCGACCCGGCTTGTCCCTGGGCCTCCGGCATGTCGCCGAGGCCTGGGGACATGCCCCCCTGGCCCTGCGCGCCTGCTCCAGCGGCGCAGGGCAGGGGGGCGTGTCCCCAGGCCTCGGCGACGCGCCAGAGGCCCAGGGACAAGGTAAGTGCCGGGCGGGGGAGGCGGCGTGAAGCCGCTGCCGTTCGCTCGGCAGTGGCTTCACGGCGGCGTATCCCCAGAAAGAGTGCTTCCCAGCGCTCTGGGAATACGCCGGCTTCAGGCTGGGCGGGCGGCACGAGGGCGGCGCGGCTGCACTGCAACTGCGCCCCCTGTGCGAATGGCGGCCTGGAGACGGCGTTTTTACCGTCTCCAGGCCGTCATTTTATGCCCGTGCGGAAACGGCCCTGGAGATTTGGGGGTAGAGACTGGGAATGGTTTTCCCTGAGGAACTGATCTCTGAATATCAGTTATAATTCATAGCAGCCATTTGGATGAACCCTGCTACATGAATCAATTAAATAGCTGAAGATTCTCATGAGTCCAAAGTCCCCCTCCAAGAGGAGGATTTCAGCTTCATCTCTAAATGGTTTTGTGCCCCTCCCTCCTCCCAATCAGCCTGAACTCAGGGGAGGTAGTTCTGCTGTGCCTGTGCAACCGGCTGCCCCAGAGGCGTTCCTCCCATTGGGCAAAGTGGGCAGTTGCCCAGGGTGCCACTTTCTGGGGGGCGCAAGAACTGCAGGTTCATTTGTGGGATTTTTTTTGTATTTTCAGTGTTTTTCCATTTTTGGTGTGCAGAGGATGCAGTTTTTAGGCTAGCACCACCAAAATTTCAGGGATATTTTGGGAGACTCTCCTGATATCACCCAGGTTGGGTGAGGTTTGGTTTAGTGAGTCCAAAGTTATGGACTCCCAAAGGGAGTGCCCCCATCTCCCATTGTTTCCAATGGAAGCTAATAAGAGATGGGGGCTACACATTTGAGGGTCCATAACTTTGGACCTCCCAAACCAAACTTCACCAAACCTGGGTGGTATCATCAGTAGGGTCTCACAAAAATACTCTAAAATTTTTCCCCAGATTTTCCTTTTAAATTCACCCCCTTCCTGCCAATTCTTGTTTTCTTTCTTTCTTTTATTCTCTCAATGCCTAATAAAGGTGGTTATTATTATTATTATTATTATTAAATCCACCCCCTTTGGCATGGATTTAAAGGGAGAATCTGAGGTCCCCAGTGTTAACATTGAAAGTGATGATGTTTCAGGGTGGGGGGATAATCCACCCCAAAACAGCATCACTTTCAATGTTGTTTAAATTGGGGACCCCAGATTCTCCCTTTAAGGTGGATTTAAAAGGAGAATCTGGGCTCCCTAGTTTAAACACCACTGAAAATAATGCTGTTTGGGGGTGGATTCCAGCATCACTTGTTTAAACTAGGGAGCCCAGATTCAGCTTTTAAATCCATCTTAAAGGGAGAATCTGGGGTCCCCAGTTTAAATAACATTGAAAGTGATGCTGTTTCTCCCAAATGGGGGGACTGGATACAACACCATAAAATGTTTTCATAGCAGTAATAAAACATTTTGAAAGCATTTTGAAAATTTCAAAAAATATTTCTGCTGTGTTCAAATTTGTGAGTTGGGGCATGTTCTATAATGTGATGGTGACTTTGAAACAACCTGGTGGAAAAAATATTTGTTTGGTCATGGTGGGGGAGAGTGGCCGCCCATGGGGGGGCCATCAAACTCAAGTTTTGCCCAGGGCTCCAGTTTGCCTAGGTACACCACTGGGCTGCCCACTATGTTGCCATTGCACGTGTATCTTTAAAGCTGACTTACAAACTAATTTCCCTTCCTTTCCCCACAGCAGACACCTAGTGAGATAGGTAGAGCTGAGAGAATTCTGAGAGAACTGTGATTAGTGCAAGGTCACCTTACCTAGCAGGCTTCTGGTGAAGGAACAGGGAAACAAATTCAGTTCACCAGATCAGAGTCTGCTGCTCATGTGGAGGAATGGAGAATTCAATCCAGTTCTCCAGACTAGAGTTCATGGCTCTACACTACACCACGATGGCCTATTTAAAAAAAATTGGACAAATTGCTGATGGAGGTGGGCAGTACATATTTCTTGCTCTCCCTCTGGCTGTAGCCCAGATATTATTGGCTCCTTCATAATGTATCCCTCCTTGGCTGCTTTTATCGCTTCAGGGATTAATGATTCATTATTGATTTTAATTATTGTGTTTTATGGATATGGTAGTTTGTTTGTTGCATGTCATCCTAAGTATTCCTTTAAACAGAATAGTGGGATAGAAATCAAAGAAATAATCCTCTTATCCCTAGGCTAAGTTCAAAATTGGTCTGTGTAGAAAGCAAATGCCCCTGCAAGAGAGACAGGCAGTCTAAGCTCCTATTCATGAATACAATAGAGAAAGCTCCCAAGTATATTCAAAATGGCCACTGATTGCCATAAAGATTCCGGTTGGAATACTGCTTTGTTCAGTGGAATCTCCATGGTGTTTGTTGCTTCACATGTTGATGCTTTGCCATTTTAACTCCTCTCTCTGTGGGACAAATGCTGATTGTTGAATAAGCCATAATCACAGCTTCTGTGAAATATATTTACACAGAAATCAAGGACTGCCTCTGCTACTGAATTGGCACTTAATCAGAAGGAAGATGGAGCTGTTACAGTTGCCAGCTTGGGTGCAGCAAAATCCACAAACCCTTAAACTGCAAAAACAGAACAAAAAACCCTACCCCCTCGGCTTGTGTAGAAGGGGGAGCTGCCAGCAACCATCCAACCCCTGAAGAAAATGTAGGAACTGACATACTAATAGCAAAATGGGGCTAGTTTCATTTTTATAAGAACAGATTGAACTGAGTTAATAACTCTTACTAAAGCTCAGCTGTTGGGAATGAAAAAGCCCAACTGGAGATTATTTTAGCAGAACTGCTACTTTTAGGAATGGATGCATCAGTTTGTATTTCAATTTTTGCTTCTCATAAGAGCAGACTGTTTAAGAAGGGGGGTAATTCTCCCCTCTACCCACAGTGTTGCAGTACAAATGTGAGCACTTACACCTCTGGTTAGCTTAGATTCAACATAATGCGTTTTGTTATAAATAATGAAATAGGTCTATTTGCTATGCATTCCAAAAACACAATATTTCAGCCCCTTCTCTTGGAACTTACTCTTTTTTTTTGCATTGAAAAGCTTGACTTGCAAAAAAAATTAAGTGGTTTTATTTTCTTTGAGTAGAAAAACAAAGTAACCCAAACACACTGTTGATTTTTGGCAACTGTCCAGTAGTCAGGTCATTCCCTTGCAGGCATACAACCTCCAAACATCTTGTCTATAAATGATAAACCATGTCAGGCACTGACACTCTCATTCCAGTGTCTGTTTGAAATTTGCAAAATAAACAGCATATCTGGAAGTTGCATCATCTCCTCAGGTTTTAGACTTTCAGAGCCGTTATTTGGGTCACCTAAGGTTTCTTACGTGCAAAACTTTGAGGTAAAGCTGACATGTATCTAAGTCATATGGACTGATTTAAATATATATAGAGCTGCCAAACAATACTACTTAACATTTATATAGTTACATCTGAGTGACGAAAATATTTCATATATAATACATTGTAATCCTAGTAAGTCGATGGTAAGGCAAGGGTTGATAAGGCAAGCATCCAGCCAGATTTTCTACTTATCCAATTCTCCTTCTTCGTTCAGAGCCCAACCAAAATGGCTTTTGGACATGTAGGCCCCACAGTCCCCAGTATAAACTTTCTGAGTGGCCAAAGGGGGCTTTAGGCTCCCTTTTTCACCATAGAAAAGCTTGTTTGATCCAAGCTACCTGCAGTATTAATGCAAAAATCAATGAGACAGCCATGATCAAATCTTTGTTTTAGAGAACAGTAGTTTTGTGTGTGGGGGGTGTGTGTGTGTATGTCAGCGGGTGCCACAGTACCATGGAAACCATACTGAGGACTCCTGAACTAAGTCTTAGGATCCACAGAACAAAAAGGAATGATCACTCTGTGTTAGCATAAGTAGTAGGAATAGTTTCCTCACAGGGTTGTTCTGCAAGATGTTACTTCTGATTCAACAAGTTCATCATGTACCTTGGCCCATCTTCCCGTCTCTGACTACATTCAACCTCTGATTCTTGGTAGGGCCTTTCAGTCCTAAAAATACCTTCTCAGTTTATCACATGCTAAAAATGACTTGCCCTACTTCTGTTTAGATAGATAGTGCAATTAGCAGAATCAGCAAGATGCAAACATTCCAAAATGAATGACTGCGCCATCTTATTACTGGATCTGGGTAGCTCTTTCTCTTCACTCCCACACCTTTTAATGAACTCACTTCAATAACAAACTTATTAAAATAGACATGGAATTTTTGTTATGGTTGGCCTTGCAAATTTCCAGGCACTTTTATAAGCATTTGTTCATGCCTGTGTCTTCCTGTTGGCTTGTAAACTTAATATATTAGCAGAGTAGGATAAAAGAGACCAATACACAGTTGCTGTTTTATATAAATGAATTTACTAACTATTTAGGGTGGGTTACATGGAAAAGAAAATAAGAACACCTTTCTATGCTAGTGCTATATTGGTTAGATATTTGTTACCTCATGGTTTCACATTGTGGCTAAACATCGGCTCAAACAAAGAAACATGTTTTACTTTATAATTTTCTACATGACCAGTGGCATTTTAGCAATGCTGGGCAAACTGACCAATAGCTTAATCAATAGACTGGCCATAAAGCTGTGACCTCAGTAACTAATTAGCAAGCAACCAGTTAACCTGTTTATGTCTGTGTGACAGTATGACAGAAGTGTGACAGACTCTTGCAAAATATCAACACTTCCTCATTCAGTAGCTGTAGCATTGAATAGTGGAGTCGTGCCTGCAAAATTAACTGATCACTGTTCAAGCACCACAAAGAGCTTTCCAGTTATCTTGCAACACCTTTCACCAGATCCATTCATAAGTTCAGGTGAAGTATCACTTGTTGCATTACTGAATGATGTATGAGAACCAGCACCATCCAGTAACAGGGTACCCATGCAACAGAGTATCAGTCATTCTTGTCGTTAATTAATCATCATCACTGACACAGACTTGAACTCCAAAACAATGGATACAATCTAGCCAAAGTGGAGCACTGGATTAAATGGGTGAATTAAATTCTATGTTTAAGTCTAGACCACTGAAATCAATAGGATTTAAATGTATGGTGTTCAGACCATAGGAACTTCAGGAAATTCAGTTAGGCCCCTTCCGCACACGCAAAATAATGCGTTTTCAAACCACTTTCACAACTGTTTGCAAGTGGATTTTGCTATTCCGCACAGCTTCAAAGAGCACTGAAAGCAGTTTGAAAGTGCATTATTCTGCATGTGCGGAATGAGCCTTACAGTCAAATGTCCTAAAGCTCCCACTTTTAAAAATGGTACATAGGCCAAGATCCAGACATTATAATGGACCAACATGTACAAAACCTGAGAATTCTGGGTATTTAAGCCACTACCCTTTTCCCCAGGAGCCCAGTGCAGTGGACATTTTCTCTCGCTTTCACCTTGTATCCTGCGCATAAATGGAACATCTTTTGAGAACTGTCCACTGCAGATGACAAGCTTGTTATTGCTCACAGTCACAGGACCAGGTATCCTGAGCTGAAGGAGAGATGAAACAAGAACCCGTGGTCTTGTCAAACATTATTGACTCATCAAAGTAAACAGTACCCTGACTAAAACTGCTGAGATTAATATAGATACAGGGCCTGGCTGTGTACTTGCTGTGATAAAACTTTCCAGATCCTTTTCAATGATTCAGAAAGCCAGTGTTTAGCTTATTAAACTGGGGGTTTGATCTTTAGGAAGATCTGGAATTGAAATGAGACCACTCTCATTGCAAAGGGTACTTATGTATATGGGATATTTCTCTTTAGAATCATGTTCTGAATAGGGAGATGGGGAAGGGGAGCAGATCAAAATAAGAATCAAACAATTTATGGTATTGTACACTGAAACCCTCTTTAAGTGTCATAGAATTTGCAGTCACTGGAGTTGTAGATGCCCATGATAATCCAGGGGAGGCAAGCTATTTTAATAGGGTCTATTCTATTCTTGCAGCTGGCTCTCATTAGTGTTTTCCCAGACTGCTGGGGCTCTTCCTCTCTTCCCACCTTTGCTCATCTGATCATTATTATGCTATTCCTATGCCTTAACGAAGTGACCTTCAAACTATACATTCCATTGGGCCACCTGTAGGGCAATGCTCAAGGGCATCCCAATCAGAATACTTGTGGCATAGCCTACGTTGGCAGAAGTCAACTGGAAAACTTTCTCCCATATGCAAGAATTTAATCAAATGACTGATACTTCTATAAAGGGTGCATAGAAACAATGAGCCATGCCTAATGCATGCCTTTCTCCCAGGCCTAGCAAACACACGCAAGATTGTTTCCAACAAATTCTGTTGAGCTATTCTGTCAAATCCCTATGGGTTAAAAGGATTCAGAGGATGCAAGCTGTAATGCCATTAGCAAATAGAAGCTAAAAGACATACAAAACAGCCAGGATACAGCTCAGGTTGGTGGCTGTTGTCAAGCTGTACCCCATCACTGATTAGGTCTTTGCTGTCAGAGAAATGGAAATATATATATAGCAAACCGACATAACCATAAATCTTCCTGGAAACCAATGATATAATTCAGAGGCAGCCAAGCACGTAGACACATGTGGAGCATTTTTAGAGGCAAACCAAAGTATGTCCATCCTGGCCTGTTCCCATGGAATCTTGGGAACTTTAGTTCTTTTATGGATGCGGTTCTCTGAGTTAAAAATTCCAAGATTTTCAAGCCTTTCCTTGGCAGAAGCCAGGACAGCTATGCTTTTTAAAAAATGCTATTTTGTACTTAGATTGCTTCCTGTGCTTATATGGTACCCAGTTTCAAATCTCTGTTGATCTGCCCAGATGATCTGTTCTTTACGTGAACACAATATGCATGATTTCGCCATCTGTCTTCTACACATGTCAAGAAACAAGAGAAACGGATTCCTACTTCAGACTTGAGCACTGGCAGTGAGACTTAAGTTATGCAGGAAGGTTATAAAAGTATTACACCAGAGTAGACAATACTAGGTTAAGTGGAACAGTGACCTGACTCAATATAACAAAACTTCATATGTTGATATTTATTAATAAACCTGAATTTTGAAGGAATTATTCAAATTGTGGATAAAAGTCACTAAACTCTTCAGCTGCAATGGTTTTCTTGTGTCAGTAACTGATGTAAGATTCTGGCTTTAGTTTTATGAAAGTAATTGTTGCACTGTTGGTTTCCATGCTAACAGCTGCTATTGAAAATGCCACACTGATGTTCTCTTGGATTTGCATCACAACATAATTACAAAAATCAGCACAGCAGGAGAAGGCTCATGAGAACATAAGAGTAACCATATTGGCTAAGACCAATGGTTCATCTAGTCTAGCATTCTGTTTCCAACAGTGACCAATCAGATGTCCTAGGAAAAGCCCAGAAGCAGAACACAACAACAACATATGGTCCCTAGCATGTGAGCATATAAGGCATTCTGCCTCTGAACCTGGAAGTCTCATTCAGCTGTCAAGACATATAGCCAGTGACAGACATCCATAAATGTACCCAGTACCCTTTGAAGTTCATCTAAGCCAATCATCATCATCACATCACATGACAACGATTCCACAATGCACAATGGGTACAATCCAGCCAAAATTAATCAAAATTTTATGCAGTCTTTTTGAAATTAATGGGACTTGGAAGTGGATATTTTTAACTGGATCATGCCCAATGTGAAACCATCCTCAGAGCGAAGACAGCTCATTATCCTTAGGGTAGGTTGGGTGTCAGTGCCATGTGTTCTCTTTCTAGGAAATGGAAATTATGGCCCAGATAACAGTTGATTACTAATTATAAGAGTCCCTGCTTTTTAAAATTAGACATACACTACTTGGCTACTTACACGCTCCAGTTTGGTCTGTACTATGGATAGGTTACTTGTTCAAGGTAGAAAACAAATGCATTGTGATTGTCAAACTTAATGTTTATGTTTCAATTAATGAATATGCATTTTTAGCCTGCCCTATACCCCAAGGTCTCATATGCAAGTGGTATAACCCTACAGCCGAGGCAGGGCATGGTGGAGGGCAGCATGGCATAACCCAACCTCATCATATCTCCTCCATTAATTATTAGTTAAGTTAAGCAGGGTTAGTACTTGAAAAGGAGATCACCAAGGCTTCTCAGTTGCCTTTAAAGGCTCTTGCTGGATTCACCATAAGTCAGTTGAGATTTGATGGCACTTTACACACACACACACACAAGACCTACAGAAGTAGGTAGAAATGTATCTTGTGGAGGGTGGGGTGGGGGGTGGGGGGTGGGAAAGGGTCATCTTAAAGCCTGAGTTCCTTAAACATCGGCGGAATGACGGTTTAGTTGTTACTTCCTTCCTCCAGTAAATTTCTCTTAATTTTAGCTATGAGAAGTCTATGAACTACAAAGAAGAAATTATTTACCATTAGGCAGGTTTCTGATAAGGTAAATTGCCCTGAGTTTATAAGGCTATTGAAAATGGTTTTCTTGATGATAAAAAGAACAAACAGGCACCAGAAGACTAATAATGTGTTTCTAAAATTACCCAGAAGCCCTGAAAAGACACAAAGCTTGGGTAATTTCCCTTAAAAGGGATCAAAGCGAGGCATGAGGTCAGTTTCAAGATGAGGACAGTGTCAAAAACCTTAGTCCAAGGACTGTATGGCAACAGCTTTCACACTGGCTCCCGCAGATTGGGGGATGTTATGTCTTTCACTAATCCTTTTTGGGTTTGTTTCTGACTTCTTGGCAACCAGCATTCCAACATCATAACACCCAGGACATAAAGAGCTAGTCGTTAAGGGAATTTCTTTAAAAATACACCCTCCTGTGGCATCTATAACAATCCTTGCCCACGAGCCATTTGTCAAAATGACTCTAAAGGGAGAAGGAATCAACTGCGATTATGGCTTTCAGAGTCAACCGGTAAATTATTCCCTTTTTGACATTTGTTAGACTGTATATATGAAAATGATAATCAGGGCTAACTTTCCAATAGGACTTGCACAGAAGAACATGCCATGAATTGTATGAAATTAATTTTTCTTCCATGCATTGCAATGGTCCTAACTCAGGTCACCATCTTGTGGACTGTATCCACAGACTAAACAAAAGACAACACTTCTGTATTTTTATTACGCTGGGTGTCACCAGTTTGTGCTGGGGGAATCCAATGTGTTTAACTGCACTACTTTTTTGATGACATTTATGCATAAAGAGAAGATTTTAGGATAGCCTAATTTTAACATGTAAAAATACAAATGTTTGGGGTTAAGTGATACTTGGTTGAGGAAGCTAAAATGAACAACAGAGAAATTGTGAAAGAATATTCCTGGGATTCCTAACAATGGAATATTGTCCAAAAGTAGTAAATCACCCAGCAAATAGCTATGCTGCCTCCTGGTTGAACTAACCCTCTCGCTAAAGAATTGCACTTACACATAAATAATGTCCATATTATCACATTCTGTTTAGTGAAATTGGACAAAGACAAATAATTAATGGAGGAGTCAATGGGTCTTGGCATTTTTACCCAAAAAGCAAGGCAAAGGAGAACCTTTCAACCTCTAGTTGAAATTAATTGGGTTTGACCACTGGAAACTAGCCTTATTAAATCATTCTTGGAGACTTGTTCAACAACATTCAAATCTGTTCCATCGTCTCTCTCCTCCAGTCTTATGGCTCACACAAGGATTAAAATTTGCTGGCAAATTTCAATGCTCCAACTAGTTGAACTAGAACTTAATCTAATATCCAGGATTTACAAACTATTCTTCATTCAAAATGTTCCCTAAATAGGAAAAAACACTGAATATCACTCCTGGCCACCAGTTGTATTTGATTCTAATGTGCTTATCTTTAGTGTTAAAAGTAATTATTTTCTTATTGAAAGTTTCCATTGGGTTGTTTACGCTTTGTAATAATAAGAAAAGTGCGAGATGCTTATTCAACATATCTCTGTTCCCAGGAACTAAAGCAGCCAAAATTAGACCCACGCATACCCTGTTCGCACGTTTTCTACTATTTTGCCTACTGCATTTCAATACTGTTTTCTTTGACACCAGACATCAGAAACATTATCAGTTTTACAGGCATTTCTTTGTTAAACTGTGTGCTAGATTTTTGGAAGCCTATTTACCTACAGAGGTGGAACAAGAAGAAACTGCGCCTGGGGTGTGTGCATGCACACCCTGTGCCCCTGCCACAGTGGCGCCCACCCCCGCCCTGCCCTGCCCCGCCCCGCCCCGCCTCCGTTATGACTCTGCCCAAGGCATCGTGCCCCCCACCCCGTGGGCGCTACATCACTGTCTACCTATCAGTGTTTTGAACGACAAAGAGGTATCCTCATATGGATTTACTGAAAATGACTAGCATCTCTGACTCATACAGCTGGTTCAAAGTTTTCATTCATGAGGGAATCTCTTTGTACATCCAAATATATACATTAAAAAAAATATTTAAAGTTACTACAGTCTGTTTTTAAATATATGTGCCTTGAGTAAACGAGAAGTGAAATAGGATTTTGAGCAGAATCAAGGTTCTATATATAGGGACCATGTGTGTAAAGCAGTTTCTAGGAATAGAGAAATCCATGTCTGTCAGCCTACCCAATCCACTGACCTATAAGTATAGCAACAGATCCTGCGGTGGGACAAAGGACAAAATCAATGAAAGTATATTTTTGCCCCCACCCCAATTGCTAACAAGGTTATCAGTGAGAAAGAGAATTATTACAGTGAAGTTAAGTCAACTTGGGGCTGGTTCACGCACACTGTGAACTGAAATATGCAGTGCAACCAGCATATGTTAAATATCATAACTTTCTATCTATCATTACCTCAGTGTAGTGCTTTTCAATACAGACTATTTACATATTCCCGTGCAAATCACTGAGTGTTTAGCCATCCATACATGCTTTAAATGGTCTTAAAATGGAGTTACATCCACATAAATATGCTGGAGGTCATGGTTTTTGTCATATATAGACAGAACAAAATATTTATAGAATAATTGCCGCGCTTATATAGTGTGCCATTGAGAGAAATGGTTATTATAGCCATGTAAGTTTTTTGACTGACAGCAAGTTAGACATTTAAACCTTATAGCAACATGCAGATATACTGTCAAGAATGCAGTTTATTTCTGATCCAGAAACTATAAGTATCAGTTAACTTGACATTATCAAGAGAGTTCACTTACGTATAAACACCAAAATAAATATCAATCCCATTTGAATAAGTTTACTATAACAAACTTTTGTCAACCAGAAATTCTGGCTCAAACTAATGATGTTATTTGGCTAGTGTAGTGAATCTACACCTTAGTAAACAGTTTGAAGCCAACAGGTTGCAACCTGATCCTGCACACGTTTATTCAGAAGTAAATCCCACTGTGGCCAATGGGTTATGCATAGAATCATACTTTTGCCTAGGTATGGATCAATTGCAAAACAATTGTGAAACTATTTTTTCATCACATGAAGTACAAAGATAAGGGTATTTTCTATGGTTGGTTAACTGAAGTCCTTCAAAATCTGA
The DNA here is from genome assembly GCF_021028975.2 of Sphaerodactylus townsendi. Classification (NCBI taxonomy): domain Eukaryota; kingdom Metazoa; phylum Chordata; class Lepidosauria; order Squamata; family Sphaerodactylidae; genus Sphaerodactylus; species Sphaerodactylus townsendi. The sequence continues at coordinate 3,344,175 of NC_059436.1, forward strand.
AGAGACAAGAGTGACAAATTGGACTGGGAATATTTCCTGGGGCTAATGGAAATAGGGTGGGAGTGACTAGGGAAGATTTAGATCTACTGGTGTTCTCCTTATGTCAACATCATTCTATCACCCAGCTGTTGGTGGATGCAGACACATGGCTAAACAAGCATCACTGCCTCATCCATAATTTCATACAGAATACTGACCAATGCTGGTACTTATATCCTGTTTACGTTAGTGCAGGATGTGATCCAGATTCTTGGGCATTTCACATAAGCCCCACAGCAACACCACCCCACTGTCTCCTTGTCCAGTGCCGTTGCTTTACTTACCAATGGGCATGATTAAAAAGAAAGGAAGCCAGCACAGGATGAAGCATCCCACAACTATTCCCAAGCTCTTGGCTGCTTTTTTCTCTCTGGAGAACTTCAAGAGCCTTACAGAGAAATGGGATTTGTGCTTCGAGTTGGGTGTAGATCTGGGGTCTGTGGTGTTTTTGCGATGGATGCGGAGAGTCACTTCTTCTGAATGGGACTTTTCTGTTTTCAGGCCACAAGAAAGTCCTTTGCTTTCCCTTCTGGCCACCACGTATACTCGGCAGTACATCACCAGGATGATGACCAAGGGGAGGTAGAACGAGCCAAGAGCAGAGAACAACACATAACCAGGGTCAGTGTTGATCTGACATATTTTTTCATCATCTGGAGCTGGTTGCTTCCAGCCAAAGAGGGGCCCTATGGATATCACAAGTGAGAGTGCCCAGACACACAGCAGGGCTAGAAGACCCCTTTTTTCAGTCACGATGGTTGGATATCTTAGTGGGTAACTCACCCCTATGTATCGGTCTATGGAGATGACACAAAGACTCATGATAGAAGCTGTACAGCACAGAACATCAACAGCTGCCCAGATGTTGCAGAAAATTCTCCCAAAAACCCAGTAGCCCAATATCTCAAAAATAGCAGAGAAAGGAAGGACGGTAGAAGTCAAGAGGAGATCAGCCACAGCCAGATTGATAATGCAATAATGAGTTACACTCTGTAGATGTCTGTGGCAGGCTACTGCAAGTATAACCAGAATGTTGCCCAGGACCCCAAAAATGATCAGCCCCCCCAAGATGACCCCCAATAGTATGGCCTTAGAAACACTCACTGGATCCACAGTCTGGGTACAGTTTAGGCATTCAGAAAAATTCCCAGAGGTCGAGCCCATTTTTGATGCTGGTTAATGATCATCCAATGTTTGTGCTTCACTCTGTCCCCTTCTTGAAAAAAGCCAAGATCAAATGTTTGATAATGTTGCAAGAATTTTTACTTCTACATTGTTGACAAAAAGCAAAATGAAAATCTGAATCTGACTGTCAAAATGCAGAGTCAGAAAGAGAACTCTAGACTGAAGAACATATTTGAAAATCCACATTTCTTCCACCACAACTGCTCCATTTGTAGACGCATGCTGGTTGAAGGAACCAGACCACCACTCTTTTCATTACTCTTTTTAGGATGTCCTCTTTGACGTTCTCCATACTGTGCTGGAAGCTTGACGACACAGGGTTAAGCAGTGAGCCAAAAATCTCTTCCTTAGTTTCTGCTGGGTTTTTAAAGAAACAGCCATAAAGCCACAGAATGCTATCCACAAATAAGCAAGGAAAAACGTTTGAGTTTGTAGAAAGGCCATCAAAGTCATCCAAAATATGCCAATTTATGTTGCTCTCATGGAGGAAATGGGACATGAATGACACAAACATATTCCTTGCTTCTCTTCATCTGTGTCCTGTTTCTTTTTGAACCTGATTTTTTGCTCTGAGACCTTCACAAGCAGAATACCAGGAGACTGCACGGATGTTACTTCATTTGGCTCAGTGTCCGTTGCAGTCATCCAAAACATGTTTCAAGATCTTGGAATATGGAACAAGAATCCATGGGAACCTCTGTGGTATTCCAGCTAGATCCAGGTTGTGAGCTTATTAAGCATCAGTTCAAAAGGGTCTAGGGCTTACTCTGAGGAAGATAACTCTCCACTGGTGCTACCCTTTGGACAAGCATGACATCTCCTAAAGAAGACCAAAAGAAAAATACATTTCAAAATAATTTCTATTTTACATTGCAATTTCCTAGATGCACAGATTTCCTGAAACCTGATTGACTAGCCTTAACATCTACAATATTAGCTTTCGATTTCTAGAGCTCTGTTTGCGTAGTAGATTTTGTGTTTTTCAGCCCAGGACAGCCTGTGCTTTCTGATGGACAAAGCTTCTGAACCCCAAACAATGTGAATTATACCGTTTAATGTTTTTTGTTCTGTTCTCTGCCCCTCAGGGTCAACATGAAAAGGGCAATTTCAGAATGTTTTTTTTCCCACCCCACCTTTTCTATCTGCCTGCTCAGTCTGTAGTAGATGGAAGAGTCTGCGGCTGCCGACCAAAACAAATCTATGGAAAAAAATTGCACACGCAAGGTTTACTGCAGCTCACAAAAGAAGACTGGCAGATTCAAATTACAAGTGCTGGTCTTTTGCCTTTTTATTTTACACTGTTTTTTTTTTTCATAAAGAGACTGAAGGGTGTTTTTAAGCTGTGGTCTAGTACCTCACCATGTACTATTCGTTGCACAATCTTCATTTTGCATTTGTCCAGGCAAACATCTTGCACTCAAATTCATACCCCCTCATGTGATTGAGGTCACATGAAGACAGATATCACATGTGCCATGGGATTTGTCTCAGGACTGGGTGACCAGAATCAGTACTTGTGGATCAGAAGGACATCCAGATTTTTCACTTCTGGAAATGCTCGTTCCCCAGCTCTTCTTATTTAATAAACAAAAGCAACTGAGAGATTGAAGAATTGCCTGCAAAAGGTTACCAGGTGGGCTAAGCAAGCGATTTGTGACCTCACCCAAACCACCACAAAGGCTTGTGGTGTGCATTCCAGGTGTGGGAAAAAAGGAATTCTCCAAGGAAACTAAGCTTTGGGCATTCCAAACAAAGCATAACAGGAAAAAAAGCACAACTCACATACCTGTTTCCAGCACTTGTTGAAAGCATCTGAAGTTCCTCTGAATCAGACTGCTCATGCATGTAGCTTTTAGACTGTTCCAGCAGACAGCATCTCTCTGGGGTCTTTGACTGAAGTCTTTCCCAAATCTTGTTACCTGAGAGCTCTCTTTACTCAGTTGCGATGCCAGGGACTGAACTGGCTGCCACGTGCACCGGAGCTGTAGCTTTATTTCAGCCAAAACAATCCACTGTAGAAAAAAGTGGAAACACAAAAAACTGCTATCTTGATGAAGGTGCTGTAGAGAGACAGCAACATATAAGGCTTCCTCTAGTTTAGGTGAACAGTGATGGATTTTTTTTAAAAAAACTGGGAATGGAGATTCTATTACAACATACTGATTTAGCAGCAATCTGACAACATCAGCTCCGATAATTAGCAATGACCAGTTTTTCACACACATATCCATCCAGATGTTTCCCTGTCTTCTCCCTAAAGTTTAGAGACTACTCTCAAATCCACATGGATTAGTTTTATTTATTTTTATTTTATTAGGTTTATATACTGTTCCCCCCCCCACCCCCCACCCCCCAGCCCCCATACAGGCAAGTGGTGGTTTCCAACATTCCCACAATCCATATGGCAATGAAAATATAGAATTCCAACTACATAATTAATCTTACAACAATTAAAACTGGTAACAATTTTAAATTGTTCTCTGAAGATGCCAGCCACAGATGCAGGCGAAACGTCAGGAGAAAATGCTACTAGAACACAGCCATACAGCCTGGAAACCACACAGCACCCAATTTTAAATTTAATCCAACCATTTCATCTCAAGATGGCACTTAACTCTTTAACCCCAATTGTAGGAGAAGGGAAGGGCAGAAAAAGAGAATGAAAGAGGAGAAGGGGAGAAAGGGATGAGAAAGGGAAGGGGAAAGAGAGGGAGGGTAGAAAAGGAAGGATGAGGCCTATCTTTGTTCAGGGTTTAACTGAAACAAATTTTTCCCCTTTGACAGGTATTAAATTAACATAGCTAAACTAGGAAGACTGGAAGCTTACCCATTGCTGCTGCAGTGAATAGTTACTCTGCTTATCTTGTATACTTTTGAACTTGGCACCAAAATGTCACAGGCTGTACTTTCTTCACCACTTGGACCCGCTGTTTACATGTGTGTGTGTGTATGTGTGTGTGTGTGTGTGTGTGTGTGTGTGTTTGTGTGTGTTTCTGCATCTGCAGAAACCACAATAAATTGGTTTGGGAATCCACCCCCCCCCCCGCCCGCCCCATTACTGTTTCTAGGACACAACAAGCTTACTAAATGCCTCTGGAATAGTTTTAGCTGCAGCATCAATTTTAAGCAGAAATAAGCCTTTCTATACTTGGTGGCTGGATGGATTTGATATGAAGTTCCAAATTGCTCAAATCGCTGAGGTAAAATAAGCAAGGAGAAAGGGGTGACAGAAAACGAACCTCTTTTCAATTACGGGTGATATTTAATCCCAAGTGGGAAATCAGAATATGAACGCTGCCATTGCAGAGGCAGGGATAGAAGCAGGAACATATCTCAAGAAGCGCACACAAATGAAGCGTGGATAATAAGCACACATACACAAAATACAATGCAGCACATTTCCGAACATCTGTTTGTTGCTTCTTCTCTTGATGCTCCTTGTGTGGACCAAGGAATTAAGCAGAGGAATTCACAAAGAAAACAAAACCCCAAATCTACAAACAAACCTATCAGCATTCCCCCAAGCAATTAGGAGGGGTGTGTGTGTTGGGCAGAATAGAGCTAACTATAAATTTAAAAAGCAGTTCTCCAGAGGAGATCTTCTCTGATCTGCTGACTTTCCCTTCACTTACCGACTGAAGCCAGGAAGCTGCGGAGACCGCCTGTTGCAGGGTACCCAAGAAAACAGTCACTCACCAGCCAGCCTGCCTCAGCACGGCAATGGGGAGATGAGGAACACTTCACTTTGCAAAGAACCTCCGCTGCTCTCTGCTCTCGTCCCCCTTTACTGTAGTATTTGGATGACTCACAATTACACTAATTAGCTGTTTCCCAATGGCCAAGAAAGGGCCGGCCGCCAGCAGGCTGCTGACACCCCTCCCCTGCCCCACTTGAATAATGCTCCGCTTCCCACTACTGTCAAGCAGAAACAGCAACTTTGCCCATGAGCTGGCAGTGTCCCTTTTCTACTACCGTAATCTCCTGCCATTACCGTATTGCAGCACAGCAAAGAGCATCTTGACAGATGGCTGCATTTTTTTTAGCTGAATTTTCCGAAGATTTTTTTTAAAGAAGCAGATTGAAGCTGTCCATTAGCTGCACTGACACAATGAACTGGCAATGAATATTATGGCAATTTTGGGGGGTGGGGGGTGGGGTGGGGGAGGGGAATTGTTTTATGTTTGCACCAGGTTCCCTAGAAACTGGATTTTGACAAATGAGGGAAAATGGTGAGAAAAGTGAGAGAAAAATGGTCAAACTTTAGCAAAAAGAATCTTTCGACACAGAGAAAAATACACATGGGAACAAAACAGTCAGCTGGGGTAACTGCTCTGCACACACACACACACACACACACACACACACACACACACACACACACACACACACACACACACACACACACACACACACATTTTGCTAAGAGGTTTGTAGAACCAGTTCTAAACAGAGTTACCCCAGGGGCTGTCTTAGGGCCTTTCCCCACTTACCTTAATCCCCTCTATGCCGCGCGCTGCTCTCAGTGCGCGGCATCCCTGGCGCGCGCCCGGGTGTCCCCACGACCCCGCGCTCTGTGTGGGGTCATCACAAGGCGCCATTTAAAAGAGCGCCAGGGATGCAGTGCGCTGAGGGGGCGCGACAGTGGCAGCATTGGGGCGGCTGTGCTGTCGCCTCCCCTGTCGTGGGGAGTGCCTGGGGACCCCATGCTACTTTCGGAGAGTAGCGCGGGGCTTAAGGTAAGTGGGGAAAGGTGATACTGGAGCTATAAGCAGAAGTCAGCACGGGGTCCCAGAATTACTTCCACTTGCAAAACCACTCCCCCCACATTGCCACCCCTGCCAGAACCAAGCAGCAGATGGCTATCATCCTGTGTGAGGGCGGCAGGAGCCACTGCCACTGCTAGAAGATGCAAGCAGTCAGGAGCCTGATTTTCTTTACCCTCCTCCTTTTTGAGGTGAGGGGGCTGTGGGAGGTTGCCCCCCATGTGTGGGGCTTGTTGCTTATTGGCTAAGTTGAGTTACATCCTTCTAAACCCACTGCGAATGGGATCAGAAGCAGGTAACTCTGTTCAGAATGACACTGTATGTGACTCCCAAATACAAAACAGGGTTTTTCTCTAGCTGTTGCTGTGTATTTCTCAATCTAGAGCACTACTTCAGTTTTTTAAAATGATTTGTAACTTGTGACATTTCTATTCACAAAGCAAGAGTTTCCATTCAGTAGAACATTTCTGTGACCTGGTAATGCTCCCAGTTCCATCCATTTGACCCACTCAGCTCTGGGTACCTAAGCTTGAGCTGACACCTGGTCTGATCTAGAAGCTATTGATTGGAAAGACTTGCATTCAGGTCTCTGCATGGCGATGTAACTCACCAGCTGCCCTCAAATAATCATTTTCCTCTCACTTGACTCACAGGAGTATGGTGAAGATGAAATAGCAGAGGACTTTGTTTGACCTCCTGCCACTCTGCTCAACAAAATCGGAACTCTTCTTCCAAGGGAAAAGAAGGGTTCAGGCTTCATTGACTGGTCACAGTCAGGGCCTCTCAGAGGCTGAGAAAGGCCCAGGCTGCTCCCTGTGTTTGAGGCACTTGTAGTGGTGGGAGGGCCAGGGAGCTGACCAGGTCCCAGCCTCCTCTGCCAGCTCCCCTGGCTCCCTTGGTGCCATCACTGACAAGAGAGGATATTAATTCACAGTATGCACTTCAGGCTGTGTGGCCTAGTAAAGAGCACAAATTTTAAATTGTATGATGAACGCCTTGTTCTATTAGTCCTGTCAGTGCATCTCTGCAACTGTTTGTATAACCTCATAAGGACATAATGTCAAAAATTATAAATTTGAGGCCCTTTGTGAATGTGAGGTCTTGGCCAAATGGCCCTCCCCCTCCCCTCCCCCTCCCCCCTCCTCCCCTCCCCCCTCCTCCTCCTCCTGCCCACTATTAGGCCTTGGCCATGGACATGCCACAAAACTTTATGTGAATTCCTTTCTTGCTACTGGCAGGAGGCTTCCCAACTTCCTGTTTGCTTCACTTTGTTTTATATCAAAAAACATATTCTCAGCATTTAGGTAAGACTCAGCTTCTGGTACTGATTAATGGAAGGAGATAATGATGGAGTGTCTCCACTAAGCATTTCTTAAGGCTGAGTCAGGAAAGACAAAGTTTAAGCTCAGAGGTTCTGCAAACAGAACTTTAGTTCTTGTGACACTAAGGACATTTCTTTTAACTGTTTCATCCTCTGATGGCTACTATTTCCACAGAGGCCATGGGGTCTTCCAACTGCTTTGTCACAGGGCTGAGTCACTCCCCCCTCCAGATGTAGGCATCACATGCTTGTCAGTTGGGGTCTTATGAGCACTTCAAGACTGACTCTTGTGTGTTGTGACCAGCTCTAAAATTGTACTTTCTTTTCACCTGAACACACCCTTCAACTCCTTCCTCTGAGCTGAGATGTGTGGGGAAAGACCTCTTTCATGCTGCATCAGGCATTTGGTCAGAGCTACCTCCTCCTGCAGGATTGCCAACAGACCTGGAGGGGGAAAAAGTCCCATTCCTTTAATTGAAGATTAATGGAAATCAATTTACCAGGTGTTGTTTTTGACCTCTATGGCCTTTTCTACATGTGCAGTTTGCCACAGATTTTCTCAATGGTCAAACTTTGTATCTTGGAAACATTTTTTGTGAAATCATTCTCCAGACCTGTTGTTTACCCCTTGACTGTTCAATTGCATTTATTCCACATGTTTCTGCTGCAAATGTATTATTCCTTATGGTGGTGGTATGCCATTTGTGATGCAGAAGAACAGCTCTTTCCTTCAGCCATTTCTCCTCCCCCTCATCCTCCATTTTCCAGAGGATTTTCCCAACTATTTCTTTATCGCATTGGCAATGTAATGTAAGGGCATAGACACAACCCAGGTTGATTGTATCATCTTTATCAACTTAATTCCAAATAAGTGATGTCATGTTGAAGCTGAAGATAAGAACATAAGAAAGAGCCTTGCTGGATCAGACCAGAGTCCATCTAGTCCAGCACTCTGCTACTTGCAGTGGCCCACCAGATGCCTTTGGGAGCTCACATGCAGGAGGTGAGAGCAATGGCCTTCTGCTGCTGCTGCTCCCGAGCACCTGGTCTGCTAAGGCATTTGCAATCTCAGATCAAAGAGGATCAAGATTGGTAGCCATAGATCGACTTCTCCTCCATAAATCTGTCCAAGCCCTTTTTAAAGCTATCCAGGTGAGTGGCCATCACCACCTCCTGACAAAATGTGTCCGCAGTTAGGAGAGAGTGAAATTGACAGTTGAAGTGGCTTTTGCAGGAGGAAATTGACAGGAAACTGCAGTAAGGCTTACTTCAACAGCCCCTTGTCAATTTCACTTGCTCCTAACTGCAGACACATCATCTCGTGGCCTTATATGGAAGGAAATCGAAAAAGCTGATTTATGTCTGTGCCCTCGTTACACTGTGAATGCTATAGAGAAAAAAAAATTAAACATTCTTTTCAAAAATGGAGGATGGGGCATAAGAAGGAAATGGCTCAAGGGGAGTTTTGGCAACTACAGAGGTCTGGGGATAAAGGTCAGATGTTTGGTGGTAGAGAAAAAAGGCCATTTCAACACAATCACATGTTCAAGGGAAGCTGGCTCAAAAATGGATTAACAAAAAACATTGTGGTAAAAGTGCTTGGGAAAACCAAAATGTTTCTGGAACCAAATGGAGGGGGGGGGGGACATGCAACATTAATTTTTTTAAAAAAATGCAGCATTTGGCAGCAAGATAGGAAAAGGCCTACACTGTGAAAAGCTTGAACTACCCATTTTCACATATTCAAACCTTGATTAAAGGGATACGACATTTCCCCTTTGGGCTTGTTGGTAACCAGAACCTGAAACAAGGATTCAAAGTTGGTTTGTTAATCTGAGATAGTCTTAATTATAGTTGTGTCTGATATCCGAATGCAGGTATTTTGGCTTAACCGTGGTTTAATCCCTGTTTTTCTGGCAGCAGCTTCCTAGACTGTAGAGAGAAGATAATGAGAAGGCTGCATTTAAAGACAAACTGGAGCATGACTGTTTGTAAGCAGAATCCTGGTTTTACAAACTAGCCATAATTGAAAGGAATCCTGGTTTCATACTATGAATCAAGCCTCTGTGGTCTGGTGGGCAGACCTGGGTTCAAACAACCAGTCCAGCTTCTGTACAGTTGAGATTGGGCCTAGTTAAATTTGGCTGATCAAATTGTGTTCATGAAGATCAGAAAACATCTCTAAGTCGCTGAGAATGATAAACACATGAGCAGCATATTCCTCAGCATATTCTGGATCATGGCATAGAATTTGAGAGGAATCTGAGGCTGAAATGGAGTTTATTTTGTTGTTGTTGTTGTGGGTTTCCGGGGCTGTATTTCTTTTGTTTATATTGGAACTCTCTCTCCTTAGAGTTCAGAATAGCAAACTCAGAATTCATAGGTGGTCTCCTATCCAGACATTTGGTAGGGATTGAAGATCTGTGCTGAATCAAACTGCCTCATCTCCTGGTTACTGAAAGCCCTGCTCTGACCTCTTGTAGCTTTGAAGTGATAAGTAGAAGCTGTCCACACATTTCCAGTTTTTTTTCCTGACTAAGGTGTAGTGCACAGATGTAGGCAAGTGATGTCAGAGAGCCCTGAGATTGTAGAATAAGTTGCACTATGTCAGACAGCTAGGGATTTTCTATGTGGATTTTTAACCGTCATTTTTGGATCCACGCTGTTTTCATTTCCCCCATGATTTTTGCATGCATTTTTGCACCTTTAATTTTTGCTTCTTCTCCCCCCACCCATCTCCATCCCATTTTTTCCCAGTTCTTTTAAAACCACTTTTGCTCCAATCTTTTTTTAGAAGCTGGTTTTGAGTCATGCATAATGTTTCTGTCAGTTTTCTTTCTTGCACCCACTCTCACCAATCTCCACCCCACTTTTAAAAGACTGGACTACTGTCATCATTAAATCATTCCGTCCCACCCTGTAGACAAGTGGATTCAGTTTTGGGTTGTTTTTTTTTACAAAGCCCTAAATTATCAGTATAGTGCTTCAATAAGAGTTTTAGCAATTTTTCTGAATTTCCACCTTCCTTAATTTTTTTTAAATAAACCTCTAGTCTCTTATATCAAGGAGATATAAGGGAAAAGGCATATCTCTATGAGGAAAGAGTGGAATCTTACTTTTTCTTTTTTGAAATGAAAGCTGGGAATTCAGAGGAGTGCTTAAACTTTCTTTTCAATCCTTTATTGATAAAGTAATATTTTAGGGCCCCTTTTTAACAAGGAGGGAGAGTTCTGACCTCGCCAATGATGACACTAATGACAACACTTTCCCTTGAAAATTCTGATTATTTAAGGCATGTGCAGAAGAAAATAAACTGACTCCACAACTGTAAAAATGCACAGAGACGGCAGGCAAGTGGAGGAATCCAACCAATTCCAGTGTTTATGGATTGACTGCCAAAAAATCTGGAGCAATTCAAGTGTGCAGGAAAGCCCCAGGTGGAAGATTCTAGCTTTGAATGTTCCTTCATGATAAAAAGTCCACAGTTGGAAAACTAGCTCAACAGTGTGAAAGAGCCTACCTCTTTACTTTGCTGCTCTTGTTTTACATGTACAGAGATGTTTTGTCATTGAAGTTTTTAAGGTGATCATCTTAAAATAAAACCCCCTCACGGGTGTGCACGCACACACACAAACACAGAGGAGTCTGGAGTAATACAGCCCATTCAACCACATGATATCTCTGTCACCTAGGGCTGTCAACTCTGGCTTGGGGGTGAAACTCACAGAGGATGGAGTTTTGGGAGGGGAGAGAAATCTGCACAGATGTGATTCCATAGAGACCAGAGCTGTCATGCCCTCCAGGTGAGCAGGTATCTAAAACTGAAAGACTACTTAGAAAGGCTATTTCTAGAGAGCTCCATTTTTTTAATGATATGTGGTTGGAGACCTCCATGTGGTCCATATCTTGCTAATGCATCTTAATCTGCCACTTCAGCTATCTGCAGCCTGGATATAACTTGTAATTCCTGGGGGACCCAGGCCTTCCATGAAATTCTTCTGCATACATGAATTAGGCTTAACCCTGAAGCCAGCATAGACATTTTTTGAAATGAATACACATTAATCAAGTGTATGCTGTGCAGAGATTATACATATGTTCACTATAACTTGGGAACAGGGCTAGTGTCAGCAAGTAAGGACCTGTCCCAGGTGGAGGTTCTCCTTTGGAGAGCTTGCAGTTTTGAGCTCTGGTTTCCCTTTGGCCCTCCTTCTAGCCTTTGTCCTCGTGTCTGGGATTGCACCCAGATTTTCAATGCAGAGTAAAAAAAAAGGAGGAACCTATGAATTATGACGGAGTAGACTGAAAACTTGTGCAACAAGGGAACTGAATGTCCGAGTGGGGATTTGAACCTGGGTCTCCCTAGTCCAAACAAGGGAGATTCATGAACAGATCTCCATGATCATATTATTTTTTAAAAAATGATATATTCCTGTGTGAGTTGGAGCTGCATTGTCTAGGAACTTTTAACCCTTTTTTCATGCCATTTTCCTGCTTTCAGTAGAAGTATGACACCTGTATGTTTCCCCCAAAGTGATAAACAGTAACCCTGTGAGGTCACTGGAAGTATTGAAATTGATGTAGGGGAAAGGTGTATGTCCCCTCCTCTATGCCACATCTTGAATCCAAATTAGGATGTGGGGGAGGGGCGTCCCAGCAGTTGCTATATTTGTTTATTTGCTTACTTACTTATTTGGGGTGCTGTGTGATTTCCGGGCTGTATGGCCATGTTCTAGCAGCATTCTCTCCTGGTATGTGAGTGACAAAGAAGTCTGTAGCATGTGAGTAACAATGAAGATAGCAAGGTCAATAGGTGAATGGATCTGAATAGAAGTATCCTGGTCTTTGTTCCCTTTGATTGCTATTGTCTATAGTTGTCCTGTGTTTGTGTGGAGCTGATTAGTCACTGTCTTGATTCTAGAGTTTTTCAACACTGGCAGCCAAATTTGTGCTCCACACAAACACAGGATTTCTTTGTCACTCACATACCAGGCTACTCTATTCAGATGGCCTCACCTTTTGACTTCACAGTATATATACTCCACTTGCTTTCCATTCCTACTATCAGATCCTCTGAAGATGCCAGCCACAGATGCAGGCAAAACATCAGGAGAGAATGCTGCTAGAACACGGCCATACAGCCTGGAAACCACACAGCACCCCAGTGATTCCGGCCGTGAAAGCCTTTGACAATAGACTTACTTATTTGTTTGTTTATTTATTTATACTCCCCTTTCTCCGTAGGAGAGCCCCAAAGTGGTTTACAATATTGTTTGCCCCTCCTCCATTTTATCCTCACACCAGTAACAACACTGTGAGGGTGGGTAGGCAGAGAGAGAGAGAGAGAGAGAGAGAGAGAGAGAGAGAGAGAGAGAGAGACTGGCCCAAGGTCACTTACTGAGCTGTGGCAGAGGGAAGATATGAACCTTGGTCTTCTTTATCCTAGACAGACATGCTGACCTCTACACCAAATTGACTCTTGTTCATCACCAGTAATAAATGAAAGAAAAAGAACATTGGTTAGGTATGTAACCCAATATTCTCTGTTTTGCTGTTGGAAAGGGTGGGCTTACCTGAGTTTTAATGAAAATCAAGGCTTGCATTCTGGAACTAGGCCTTATCCTCTGCTATTGCATCACTGGACAACCTTGGGTATCCTTCTCCTTGGTCTGCTTCAGTTCACCCAGCTGTAAAACAAAGACAGCATACTGGTGATGCGTACTGACAAAATGCATCAGAAGGTGCAAAGAGAGATGATAAAAGGAATTATCGTTATCATCCTGTTGGTACATAGCTTTTCCTTGTGCAAAAACACCTACAATTGACAGTAAGGATATAGTTCAAACAGATGCAGAGAGTGAAAGCCGGAACGGGCTAAGATCATCCACTTGGATCAGTGTGCCATTGATCACCCACCAAATTACTGGATTTCTTTCACTGAATTCACTCTGGGAGGAAACTGCTGAAAACTGTTCCCTAACTAGAGGATGAAAACCACATCTGTTCAATCAGAGTATTGGAAAAGCAGAGGGATCAGTGGGGTAATGAAGTTCTTTTCTCATCCATTCAACTGACAGCACATTGAATGTGATCTTCAGTGCTTGAAATGTGTGTGTGGCGCAGTTCCTTTTTTATCTTCCCAAGTGCTGAGCATCATGCCAAGGAAACAAACAAGCCATCTGTATACAAAAATGCCTCTGTACTTCATGCTGAGCTCTTGGTGCCTTTATGACATCAGAAGGAAGTCTGGCAGTCACACACCTCACTTCCTCTTTGCACATATGCATTTACAAGTGGTATGATCAAGGGCCGTTTCTGATGTTTTAAAACTCTTAACAGCCTCTGCCTAACATAGCTAATGACTTGCTTCCTCCAGGTGACTCATTTCTATACGCCAAAACAGCTTTAATGTGCCATGCCTGGATCTTCCCAGACTTTTTAAAAATAGAAACAGCTTTGCAGAATTATGATTTGGAAGGGGGTTTAGTCTCAGGTATGCATGTAAAGAAGGGGTTTAATTCTTGAGCCCTCCCCCACTCGACTGTTGTAAACTCGAGAAGGGAAAGAGAGTGTGAAATCCTCTCTAGAAAATACTTAAATGTGTGCCATTGGAATAGCACTGCCAACCTCCAGGTGACACCTGGAGAGTACCCGCTATTACAGTAGATTTCCAGATGACAGAGATCACCCCTGGAGAAAATGGATGCTTTAGGATGATGTCTGGCATTATCAGTACCCTCCTCCCATCCACCTTCCCCAAGCTCCGTTTCCAAATCTCCAGCAATTTCAAAACCCCAAGTTGGCAAACCTAACATTAGACCCTATTGAGGTCCCTCCCCTCCCCAGGCTCCACCCCCAAAATCTCCAGTATTGCCAGCCTTAGGCTTGAACCAAGAAGGCTCATTTACCTTGCACTGCTCAGTGAATGTGTTGTAACTTCACGCAGCCCCAGTGCAAATAAAAATTATGCGTAGTTGCTGTTTCTACTTCAAACAACACTGGGAAGACCCAGAATGAGCTCATTCAGAATCTGGTATGCTTTGTCTCTAACAGTACAGTCCTGAGCTCCAATGACATCAGTGGACTCAGAGGGATGTGGCTCGGCTTAAGGCTCTAAGAGAAGCAAGAGAGCCCACTGAATATAACTAGCTTCTTGGATATATGCCAAAGCATGAGCCAGACAGTCTTTTAGTAGCAGCAAGGAGAAGCATGATAGGTCTGAGAGAAAAGTTCACTACTACCACCACCACCACTACTACTACAGCACCGCACTAACATTAAAAATAACACAGGAATTGCCCACTGGAATGCAATATAAAAACAAGATGTCTTAGGGAGGAATAAAAAGGAAAATCAAGGGAAGGAGGGTCATATGGGGAGTCAGATGGGTCTTAAGGAGGTGTACTTGAATGTAATACAAGATGAAGAGAATCAAATATCACATGCAAGGTCATTCCAGAGGCAAGGATCTGCAAGGCGAAACGGCTACCTCCAGAGAATGGAAAAGGTGATCTGGGTTTAGCTGTAAAGAGTGCACCTGTGGACCAAACGTTTTGAGGAGATATATAAAAAAATAACAGCAGAGAAATGCAGAGGCTAAATACTTGGACATTTCAGTAAGCTGTCTGTTGAAAAGGAAATATTAAGGCTATAACACTTAGATGACTTGTGACTGACTGAAAAAGCAGCCTTCTCAGCTCTGACAGACATCTGTGTCTGTCATTAATTATTCCTTTGTTTATATCTCGTTCACACCTTTATATTTGTACGTTGTTTTTGTGTCACACATGAGACAAAAATAATGTTGAAATAAGGTTTACTTCTGATAAGGGAAAGTAAAATCAACATGGAAACATTCAGATATCATTCTGGTACTTAGAGAACAGTTCTGCAGCTCTACGATGCAATCATGGTATTCCAATAGGGTTGCCAACTCTGGGTTAGGAAATTCCTGGAGTTTTGGTGGGGGGGGGGAAGCGGAACCTGTGGAGGATGAAGTTTAGGCAGTAATGTGATGCCATGAAGTCCACCCTCCAGAGCTGTTATTTTCTCCAGTGGAACTGACCCTGAGAAGTCTGGAGATAAATAGTGATTCCGGGAGATTTCCAGTATATAAAATTCAGTTATTAAATGAATTTAGATTTAGCTTTAGAAATTTCTACTAAAAATCTAGAGACAGCACTAGTGGTTTAAGAATCATTAGGCAACCCTATTCTAATGCAGTCTGTTCCAAATTACAGAATATACCCATTAAGTCCTGGGTCTCCACTTGGTACTGTTGTAACAGTCACATATGACTGCCAAGTAGTCTTCGATTCCCATAGAGCCCCAAAAGCTAATGTGTCTGATACCCAGAGCCTGATTCTTTGCAGCTGTGGTACATGTGAGGAAGGGGCATCAACATATCTCGGCCCGCGAGGATCGCGAGGAAGAGGCAAGATGCAGCGATATCATCCAGTGGAGAGAGCCAGTGGCAGGAAGCGTGATCCGTGGATCTGGCAACTCTCCCGTGGTCTGGTCCCTGGCACCTTTTATTAGGGTTTCACAAGAGGCGGGTCGGGAGGCGGGAGAGCAGGAGAATATTGTACAGTACATGACTCATAGGGGCTGCATACGTGAGAAAGGAAACGTTCCTGTCCGGGTCTAATCCATACTTGGGGGCATGCACCCCTTTGTCCCTTTGTCTGGGACATCTTGTGGCGGTGAGTCAGGAATCTCATGACCTATGACTCACGGGGGCTGGGGGACAGGTGAGCGTGTGCACCCAGAAGGGCACAGATGGCACAGGCATTCCTGCGCTCTTTCTGAGGCTCTGCTGGGTTCGCAGGGTTCATCCCTACACCTGTCCAATCTGTGAGGGCCCAAGAGAAATATGATTGGTACATGGATGCCAGCCCGTTTGGCTTGTGCCCTGTTTGCCAGTTGGAAACAGAGACCTGATTTTTAAAAAAATAATCAGTTCAATAGTCTGCCAATCTGTTTGCAGGTCTTTGGCAGGTTGTTTTACTGTATTCCTTACTAACCACATAGTGCAGCACAATTGACTTTTCCAAAGCCAAACTTTTAATGGCATAACATAATACATAAAAAGTGAATTATAAGCATCTTAAATTGACTTTTCACGGATGTGCATTCTCAGACAACCCAATAGTTCTACTACTTCACCACCCTTGATGCTTAACTGCTTTTCCCAGCATGCAATTGCTTGAATAGACGATTAGATCACTCACAAATCTTATAAATAAACACTGTGTTTCAATAAAATTCTGTTCTTCAGTGTTAGTCTAAGAGGCTGGACTAGACAACATAATGTCTCGGGGAATGCCTTAGGGATGCTGCTGCCTCTGGAATTTCCTGTTTTACAAATGCTGCAGGAACTTTTGGGGTCTCGAAAATGGCTGGGGAGTAGCCTCCTTGTCTGTTCCACTTTTTCAAGCAGAATCAGGCCCCCATGGGCTTTCCTCAGGAATGCTATATTACCTACTTTGGTCCTATCCTACGTAGCTCTTAAGGATGCTAGTGGCAGACAGTCATTTTGAATCAGCAGTGTTTTTGAATTTGCCCAGTTTTGGAAAAACATGATGCAAACAGGTTGGTTAGGTGGCTGCTCATTACAAACCTAACAGACGGGGTAATTAGCTCCCATCTGATCACCTTTTTCTAATATAGTAAGTTTCACCATTGGATGTGTTTGAAGTAAATTCACAGCATTCCTAGGCCCCTTCCGCACATGCAGAATGATTTACTTTCAATCCACTTTCACAATTGTTTGAAAGTGGATTTTGCTATTTCGCACAGTAAAATCCAGCTGCAAAGTGCATTGAAAGTGCATTGAAAGTGCATTATTGTGCATGTGTGGAATGGGCCCTAATGCTATTTGACTGGTTTGGGAAGCCCACAAGTATATTTAACACTGGCTCCTTCCGCACATGCAGAATAATGCACATTCAATTCACTTTCAATGCACTTTGCAGCTGGATTTTACTGTGTGAAATAGCAAAATCCACTTGCAAACAATTGTGAAAGCAGATTGAAAGTGCATTATTCTGCATGTTCACACACGGGCTGATCAAATACCACCCCATCCATCCAGATCACTTCAGGTGAGGAAAATAGTATGGAGGGAAGACTGAAGCCCTTTCTTCACACACATACACCACAGCTGTGATGCAATCACACACTGCATGTATATGAACTAAAGAGAACCTGCACCTTGCATGCCACTGCAGGATGCATGGTGGGAATCTTGGGCCTAACCTGTACACTTCATAATGTGTGAAGAGAAAAATGAAAACAGACAGACTGATAAATAGAAAACAAAACAAATGTAGCTACTGATAAGTGCAAATAAAAGGTCTTTAGAACAAACATAGAATGGGAGAAACAAAACTTTTTTTTTCATTCAGTCTCCTGGTTAATCTTATAGAAGAATAACTCTCTCCTAGATAAAGTTGATCCCATCAGCCCCTGCCAGCTAGGCCAATTGGCCATGTTGGCAGGGGCTGATGGAAATTGTAGTCCATAACATCTGGAGTGCCAAAGGTTCGCCACCATTGTAGGGCTTTGCTACCTATATCTATGATATAAGTTGTAGCTTATGACTACATTCCTTGTAGGAAGAATATAAGAATACAAAGTAGACAAATAAATACATACATATCCATGTTGTGAAATATGAAACAACTTGACATTAATCTTAAAACAGTCTACTGGAATGGCACCCCTCCCTATACATGTCCTATTACTGATGGTTTTAAGAACCACACTGTGATGTTGGTTATTTTTTTTAATGAAAGATGTTTGCGTAACTCTGGCACACCTGTCCTGAATACAGAGCATGCTAAAAAAAAAAGCACAATCTAGACTAAGGACTACTTGAAGAGAGATTATTATTATTTTCTCTGTGTGAACATTTTGCAGAATAATTTCCCAGGAGAGTAAAAAGCCCTTCTAGTGTTTTTCTTTCAAAGGTTTGAAATGTAAGAAGTGATGATGTTCAAGATATAAAAAAACAAAAACAAAATAAGGGAGGGATAAGCCCTGGGTGTTATGTTCACAGTATGCAGTCTATAGCAAATGTGATGTTTCAGTAAGCAGAAAGCAAAGAAAGCTTGTGATATGACTGCTTGCCATAAATGAGGAAAACCATGAACTTTGAGCCATGAGATAAGACTGGCATGTGATAATGTGGATGTTTTCTGCATTCTTGAGGAAACATCTCCCTCTCTGCTACCACTGGACAATTCACCTTGGGAAGTCGTATATAGTTCCACATGATGTCTGATGTAAAGTTGCTTGGTTGGTTGGATCGCACAAAAAATGTCCATGAATGGAAGACGTGGCAGCAATTTTTGCTTGTTTCCCCCCACCTCCCATTGCAGACCTCCAATGCCCCCCCCCCATTTTCTACCTGGAAGTTCCCTGTGCTCCAGGTTAACTTGGGGTTGAGACATTCCTGGAGATCTGGGAAAAGAACCTGGGGAATATGGGTGAGGGGAGCGTACTCATAATGTTTTCATCTGTTCCCAGGGAACTACTCACACTATAGATTTGTGGTGGTTGTTTTTGAACCAGAATGCAGCAGAAAGATTTTAGAGCACCCCCATCTAGGGCAGGAGTCACAAACCTCTTTGGAATTCTGACGTAACGGCCCTTTCTGCACAACTTTTTAAAACATTTTGAGGCAGGTAGTAAAATGTTTCCTTTTGCATTGTTTTTATTCCCTTGTGGTTCCCAAAACGTTTTATTTGCAGCCTCAAAATGTTTTAAGTTAATTCCCTTTTAAAATAATTCTTCAGTGGAGATGGCTTCACTGGGCTTTTAAAAACAGCTTTGCAGCCTCTTTAAGACATTCCAATGCCTCTCTGCTGTCCCCAGACTTCCTTCTTGGTGCCATTTTCTCTGCTCACTCTCTGTTCCCCTCTCACCTGTTTTAGGGGCATTTCTATGAGGTTTTTTTGGGGAAGCTTAATCTTTGAAGCATCGAGTATATAGTGGCAATATGAAGCTGTGAAGCATTAAATAATCCATTTGTCAACTTACTCCAAAAAAAGAGAAAAAAACCACAAAATTGGCAGCTGGGAATTGTTTCGAGGGGTTTGTGCAAACATACTTCATTGTAAAGGGGGAATTGAAAATATTTTACAAATGTTTTCAGCGCTATGTGCAGAAAGGGCCAATGTGGTGGATGGTGCCACAAAAATGGTCGCTGTAAGAGGTGCATCCGGCCACAGAATGGCTGCGGCACCTTGCTTTCAATCAGTGAAGATACTTGTGCTGTGGTGGTAACTGCTGTCCAAGCAACGTTTTTTTTAAAAAATCCACCCAGCCAATAATAAGCCTTGCTGGGGAAAAAAACACACATTTGGCCCCTCATCTAGAGTAGCCCCTACCATGGTTTGTATTGTGTGTTGATTTGGTTCACTTGGATGCACAATTTGTAGATATTTATGTATACAATTGATATAATCGAGATGTTTAGTATATAGCACTGCTTTCTCAATGCACAGACGATGCTGAAAAACATGCACATTATCC
This sequence comes from Sphaerodactylus townsendi, assembly GCF_021028975.2. Lineage (NCBI taxonomy): Eukaryota > Metazoa > Chordata > Lepidosauria > Squamata > Sphaerodactylidae > Sphaerodactylus > Sphaerodactylus townsendi. Next base: position 3,364,020 of record NC_059436.1, read on the forward strand.
AAGGGGGTAAATGGCATGAAAAGACAGAATCGTATATTTGAAGCTTGCAGTGGAGATACACAATTAAAGTGGCGATTTGGGAGTGCAGAGATGGCTTTTTCCCCTTGCTCAACTAACTCTCCTTATAGAACTTAATTAATGTGCAGGCAGACTTCCTTTCCATTGTCCCTTTCTCCCTTCCTGCAGCTGGTGAAGAAAAGAAAAAAGCAGGACTCCTGTTGTGGGAGCTCCCTGGGAGGAGACTGCCTGGGTCTGCCTGCTCAGGAGGGTTAGACGCTTGCAAAGGAGAGTGTGGGAAGTAGAGGGGAGGTGAAGATTTATGCTTCAGTGATCTGCCCTTAAATGGCATTGCTGAAATTTTTTAGTATTATCTGGCTCAAAGGATCTGGTGAGAACCCTCCTCTGAGCAACTACCTATTCCACTGTGATTAATGATACTTGTAACGTTTTACTGACAAACGCAGGTGCCGAGGACAGCTCTGAAGATGGTGATATTTAATGCAAGGGCGGATTTGCAGGAGGGGTATTTTTAACAAGCTGTTCCTGCAGTAATGTACATCATCATTAAGTCGGTGAAAATTCTTGGGGCATGAGAGAAAGAAACTAGAGTTCTATGTGAGATTCTTTTAGGTTACACTTCTTCCAAGGATCTCAGGTACATGGTCCCTCTCCACACACACAATTTTAGCCTCATACCTCTTTGAGGTAGTTTATGTTGGAAGACACCTATAGTCACTATGGTTTCCAACTTCCAGGCAGAGCCTGGAGTCCTCCTGGAATTGCAGCTGGTTTTCAGATGACAGAGATCAGTTCCCCAGGAGAAAATGGTTGCTTTGTAGCCTGGAATACATGGCATTATGGTCCCTCCCCTTCCAAAACTTGGGTTTCTGGGTGTCTCCTGTCCACCATCAGGGCATGGGGGTGGGGGAGGGTTGTCAAATGCAGGTTGAGAAACTCCCAGTGGTTGCCTTGGTGGGGTACATAGGGGACCTAATCTCTGTAGTCTCAAGATGAATTGTAATTCATCTGGGGGATCCCCAGCCCTATACCAAACCAGCACTTGACTGCTACTATGATGACTTTGCATCTGAAGGAATGGGAACCGTGGAATAGCATTTAATGTGTCTGTGCATTTAAAGACACGAGCTCTAGAATTAAGAAAATGCCCCTGATTTTTGCCACTTAGAGATTTATCATCTATAGCAAGTGTGCACATTCCCATTCCCTACATGTTATTTGTTTAAAGGCCTCCCTATCATTTCCCCAAAGGTCAAATAGGGCTAAGTTTTTAGTAAAGAGTTGTACTACAACACAGGGACTCTCCTTGGTAAAAAAAAAGAAAAAAGTGGGGGAAACAGGTTATTCGAAAGCATTTTCCGATTCCTTTGCATGCAGATCATGAAGAGAAAGTTTAATGAATTTCCCTGGCATGACTGATTATGGTGATGGTCTGGCAGTGTTCAAGGCAGGAGAGATGTATGCCACTGGATAATGTCTGGAAGACTGATTTCTTCCGCCAACCCTTTACCTACTGTGGAAACAAATCTGTCAATAGATAAAGCTCTACTTAATTTAGCCAGCTCCCAATAGTTTTTTCTACCTCCCTCTTTCACATTTAAGATTTGAACCTTTCTACTCCCCTCCATTCACTAGCTTTCTGGGTTTTAGTCATTTACTATAATCCTAGATACCTTTACTGGAGTCTGGAGATCAAATATATTTCTTTCAGTGGGACTTATTTCTCAGTAAACATGCCCAGAGTCAGAATGCACATGTCAGTAGCCTATCAGACTGGAAAACCACATACTAATGGTGTGGCCAGAATTCACTTCTTTACCTTTGCTGCTGCTTCTGCCATAAAAGAAAATCCCTAAGTTGAGACCTCTACAGAATATATACAAAATAACTCCACACCATCTTTATCATCTTATGCATTGAAGGCAACTGATTTGAGAAAAAATTATTTAACTCAGGCTCATTCCGCACATGCAGAATAATGCACTTTCAACCTGCTTTCAGTGCTCTTTGAAGCTGTGCTGAATGGCAAAATCCACTTGCAAACAGTTGTGAAAGTGGTTTGAAAATGCATTATTTTGCGTGTGCGGAAGGGGCCTCAGATGGGTCATAGTTGTCTTTTTTCATATTGCTGCAATGGCAAAGACTTTTGATTAGTCCAGATTTATGTAGCTTTGCATGAATCATTTATTTGGTTTTGAATTAATTGGAAAAATTTAAAACAACCTGAAGACCACTTTTTGGAACAAGCAGGACCCGGGGCCTGTAAGAGGGAGTTGTTCCATCAGGCATATGGTTGAGGCAGCTATGGTAATGATACTCTCATCTAAGCAGACTTTCCTCTGTCCCCTGAGTGGAGTTTTATCAGGGTAGGCATAGGATAATAGCAGGAAGCAAATCAAACCACCATCTAGGTTTTATTGGATTATTTGTGGTTTTTTGTTGAATTGTCCGTGGCCTTTTTGTTTTATATTGTACTTTTGATAGGCTGTGAGCTGCCCTGTGAGCCTGTCCTGTGAGCCTGCAAGGGGAAGGGCACCATAAAAGTATAAACAAACAAACAAATAACTAAAATTAAATAACCTTTAGATGAAGGTAACATTAAAATCTGTATTTAAGTGGTATTTTTGATACCTTCATACATATGGCATGGTTATCATTTAGCCATTGATTACATTCTTGAAGTGCTAATGGGTCACATGTTATGATACCTGATACACACTTTTGAAGAATAGGCAGGTTGAAAAAGTGATAGGTGTACCCCTTCTCTAGGGAGGAATTCTGCTTCGGTTTGCCCAGACCATTTCAACAACAAAAAAGTGCCCACCACTCGCACCACGGTGAATCTGTGATTTAGACTGGTCCTCTGATGTCCTGGTGGCATCAAAGTTCATCATCTGGAGCTACAGATGCATGACTTGCAATTCTTAAGTTTCTCTCACTGAAAAGCCACCACTGATTGTCCTGCCATTTGCTTTCCCTTTGCTGTGGAGAAGCAACTTTGTCCTGTTTTTTTTTCTGAAGTGCTGAGGGCATGCCAGTAACTTAAATATGACAGATAGTACTCCTCATCCAAAAGGAGCTCAGCATTTTGTTAAAAAACTGTAAATGCACAGCTTGCTTTAGCCGTTAACAGCTTGAGGGTAACTGCTTTGTGTCAGCAACATCACAGAGTAGTGCTTAAAACGGGACAGAAAAAAGACGTAAGGCATTGCCAGTTATTGGAGTTTGTCAAGAAATATGGTTTTCCATTATTTACTGACTATATATCTTGTCTTAGAGTCTCTTAAAGCAGGCGAGACCCAAGGGAAAGGCTGTATCAGCCAATCTCTTTAAATAAGAAGACAACAAGCCACACCATTTAGTCCTATAGTCCCTGCACTGTTTTGAATTGGTGCCAGAATCATCTTTCTGAAGGAATGTATGCAAATAGCTTGCAGCACAATCAAGAACATTTAGGATCTGGTGGATTAGAAAGTTAAGTATGTACTTCATTTTCACACACACCCAAAAACCATAAGATTGACAGAACAATAGGGTTGCCATCCCCCCTCAGTCAGTGATGGGGGGTATGGGGGTAGTAGGAATGCCAGCCACTAGGTAAGACCTTGGGATCCCCTGGAATTACAGTTCAACTCCAAACTACTGCTGGGCCCTTTGTTCTGTATCCATTTTGTGTCACTGAAAGAAAATGAGTTTCATACAAAGATGTTTCTTGCTATAGCTCTACTTGGACATGGACATGGCCTACTCACCCTCGCGGAGGGAGGGGGAGGGGGAGGGGTGGCATGCAAGGGAGGAGGGGGAGGGGGCCCATCATCTGGACATGGCCCACCCACCCTAGCGGAGGGAGGGGGAGGGGTGGCATGCAAGGGAGGAGGGGGAGGGGGCCCATCATCTGGACATGGCCCACCCACCCTAGCGGAGGGAGGGGGAGGGGTGGCATGCAAGGGAGGGGGAGGGAGGGGTGGCGTGCAAGGGAGGGAGAGGATGGGGAGGGATATGCAAGGCTACTTACTTGGTTCATTTGTGACTTACTTTTTTTTAAGCTTTGTTTTTTTCTTTCACTGATTTTCTGTAACTGATTTTGCTTTTAGGGAGTACAGACTTCATTTAAGCCTGCACAGAAGACTCTGGCTACGGGGGCTCAAAACATGCATTTTTAGACCCATTTTTTTTTCAATTTGGAGGCATTTAAAAATATAGCTGCTTGTTTTCTCTTTCTCCTTCTACGCTAAACTTTGTATAAAATGCACTATAATAACTGCACATTATTATTTCATGAGAGGAGACAAACAAAATAAGCTTTCCAAACCAAACAGCAATCAAATGCTCATCTGAAAATGCTCTTTGGGAAAGGAAAGGCTCGTTAAATTTACAAAGGCAACACATTTTGACATGTAAAGAGTTTTGGCACTACAGTGTGAAGGTGTTTTTCTATAGTGGCTCAGGCAGTTTTCCTCAAGAGACCAGCAAAGAGAAAATATTCTCTCTATTAGAACAGATAAGTAATTGTGATATTTGATTGGACTAATATAATGGCTGTATTCCAGAACAGCGTGAAGAGGGATTCATTTGTTCTTTCAAGAAAGTATCTTCCTTTGACGTAAGGAGAACCATCTTCTCTATCTTCTTCGCATACAAGGAATCAGGGGATGACATTGCAGAACTGCCGCTAGGACTCCAAGTGGTCCCACTGCCAACACCAACCACTGAATGATGAATTTAAAGACCTCCTCAGCAGAAAGTGAGGAATTGCCTCAAAGAACCTAGAATCATAGAGTTGGAAGATAGCCCGTCTAGTCCAGCCCCCTGCTCAATGCAAAATTAGCCTAAAGCATCCCTGAAGTGTTTGCCCAACACTCCCCTTTCTGCCTATAATTCGAACTCATTATTGTGAGTCCTATCCTCAGCTGCCAATAGAAACAGCTCCCTGCCCTCCTATGACTGCCATTCAAACAGTAAAAAGAACAGTCATGTCCCCCCTTAACCTCCTCTTCTCAAGATTTAAAATTCCCAAGTCTCTCGGCTTTCCCTCATAGGGCTTAGTCTCCAAGCCCCTGATTATCCTTATTGCTCTATTCTGTTCCTGTTCCATTATGTCCATATCTTTTTTGAAATGAGTTCTCCAGAACTGCACACAGTTCTCCAGGTGCAACTTGTTTAGTGCAGTGCACAGCAGGACCATAACAGCTTGATTTGGATGTTGTTCCTCTGCTGATATACTCGGACTGTCTTAGCCTTTTTTGCTGCTGTGTCACACTGACGGCTCATATTTAGCTTCCAGTCTACCTCAACCCCAATCTCTTGTTCACATACACTGCTACCAAGAATTCTATCCCCCACCCAGTATGTGTGTTTTGTATTTTTGTTAAACAGATGTAGAACTGGCTATTGTGGTTTTTCCAGGCTGTGTGGCTGTGGTCTGGTAGATCTTGTGCCTAACGTTTTGCCTGCATCTGTGGCTGGCATCTTCAGAGGTGTATCACAGAGAGAAGTCTGTTACACACTGTGTCCAGTAACAGACTTCTCTCTGTGATACACTTCTGAAGATGCCAGCCACAAATGCAGGCGAAACGTTAGGAACAAGATCTACCAGACCACAGCCAAACAGCCCAGAAAACCCACAACAACCAGTTGAATCTGGCCATGAAAGCCTTTGACAATACAGATGTAGAACTCTTCACTTATCCTTGCTGAACTGTATCTTGTTCACTGCCACTTTTCCAGTGTGTTAGCTCCCTATCTCTATCTTCTAGGGTTTTTGATGCTCCTTCTACTTTGGTGTCATATGCAGATATAATGAGTAGTCCCTCCACCCCCTCAGACAGATTATTTATTAAAAAAATTCATATTGTGGCACTCCACTGGACACTCCACTGGACATCACCCTCCAATGTGGCCCAATGTATATTTTTTATGGTTTTTAGGCAGTACAGGTTACTGGAAAAAAAATTCTGCCATAACACAGTGCAGTATATAAATGAGAGGTCCCCAGCTGTCAATATATTTCCTGGCACCCAAACTGTTTTTAGAAGTGGGTGGGGCCTGGGTGATTTTTAAAAAACGTAGTTACCTGTAATCATATCTATCCAACAGCCGTCTTTGTAAGACTGATTATGAAGGGGATTTACAAAGCTCCAAGTGTTGATGCTGGGATAAAAAATTAACAATGTCAAAAAACAAAACACACAAGCACACAATGCTTCCCTTCCTGGAACTCTCCTCCATGCTCATTCAGCACTGATTTTCAATGCTGTGGAAATTTTCCAGAAGACAAGTATAATCATAGTCGCATGCTACAAAGCTGCCAGATCAAAATTATAATCCAAATTCATTCTTGAAGCTTGTTTATGTTAAGATTATAAAACAAGGCCATGAATCTAAACATGGTAGAGCATTTTGGATTTTGTTAATGGGATTTGACAAGCTAAAAGCCCATGAAGACTGAGAGAAAGAAACTGCCCCCGTTTTGCATCTCCCTGGCAGGATACTATCAACTCTTTGGGGACTGAGTATACTGGTTTCCATCCATTCCCACCCCCACTGGGTTTAACTGACTCTCAACTGCTCTCAGCATCTTAAGAACTACACACATGCTCAGCCTTTTTGTAGTCTTTTGTGGGGGTGTTTTGTAATCCACTAATGAATGTTGTCTTGCATACTTAGGAAGTTCCCGAAGGACATGGAAACCCTGACTTTATGTTGGTGCACCCCTTTTGGAGCCTTTAAGACACTTGACCATTACATTTACTATTAGAAGGGAAATCAGCATTGTGCCAGTGGCATGATATGACTCATAGAAAATGCCCCCAAATGACATCACTGTGTCACTCTAGGATCTGGTCCAAACACTGTAGATTTCCCCATCTTGCCTTAGAGTTTCCAAGCTCCAGCTGGGACCCGAAGACCTCCACGAATGGCAACTGATCTCCAGACTGCTGAGATCACTTCCTAGGGTTAGCAACCTCCAGGTAGTGCTGGAGATCTCTTGCTGTTGCAGCTGATCTCTAGGTGACAGAGGTCAGTTCCCCTGGAGAAAATGGCTGCTTTGGAGGATGGGCTTTATGGCATTACACTTCACTGAAGTCCCTCCCCTCCCCTCCGCTCCCCAAACCCCACCCTCCCCAGGTTGTACTCTGAAATCTCCAGGAATTTCCTGTGTTTGAGTTGGCAGCACTACATGTTGTCCCTCTTCAGGGGTTGCCAGGCAACTCCCGTTTCTGAATGTATGCATCCAGACTTTCTTCTGGAAATTACTAAATGCCAGTAGATTTCCTTCGTCCTATCATGTATATCCTGTCTTGTATATGCTTTTTAATCTGTTTTTATTATTGTTGTACTGCTTTATGCCAATAAAGGCTTGCATATGTTTGGAATGTATGCATCTGCAAAACTCTCCTCCTCCTCCTCCTCCTGACTTTCAACTGTTCTCAATAATCTGTGTCTGCTAGACCATGCTCAGTTTTCATAAGGCTACAATTTGGGGATGGGGGCTAATTTTAAAAGTAATGTCCCTCCTGCATCAACACTGACCATGTAGAAACCCTTGCAATTTATCTGAGGATGGGCTTGATGATTTTTCTTCTTATGTGATGGTACAAGTAGATACTGTACTGTTAGAGAAAGCGATGATTCTAAACTTATGAAGTATGGCTCACATTTCTGTAATCACTTGCAATTCAAGGTATTGATGCTGCCACACTAAGCCTAGCTGCTCTCAATTTAGCATATTTTAGAAACCACCTCCACCTTTCTGTTTTCTCCATGCCAAATTAAAATCAATTGCACATCCTTTCTTAATCACTGAAAGCTTAATGTGCAAGTAATTCAAAACCTGTTAGAACCTCAGAAGTTGGAAAAGACTTCAAATCGTTCTGACATAAAGGAACCACAGTATAAACAGATTATTCAAGGTCGCAGCTTAACAGACAAGAAAAAAGGATGAACAAGAAAGCGAATGGTGGAAATTGGTAACTGAAGAGAAGAAGAATTTGGATTTATACCTACCTTTCTCCCCTGTAAGGAATCTCAACGTAGCTTCTTTCCTACCTCTCCCCACAACAGATACTTTGTGAGGTAGGTGGGACTAGGAGAGTTCTGAGAGAACTGTGACTGGCCCAAGGTCACCCACCCAGCTTCATGAGGAGGAACAGGAGAAAAAAACCTGATCCCCCTGATTAGAGTCCGCCACTTATGTGGTGGTGTGAGAAATCAAACTCGGTTCTCCAGATCAGAGTTCCCCTGTTCCTAACCACTACATCATGCTGTCTGGTTTATAAAACTTTCAAAGTCATTGGCCACCTTCAAAATGGCAATATTTTGACATCTCTCCCCCCCCCAAACCCCACTCATAAAGCAATTAACAACGGCCAGCATAAGATTCCTAGGAGTTGTGATATTTAATTAGAAAAATTTGGTGCAAGGAAGTAGAAAATTACTTGAAATAAAGAATCACAGGTTGAATTTGCACAAGGGAGAAGTGAAGTTAAAATAGGATTTTGGATGGGGAAATTAGGCATCCTCTCTAAAACCAAGCACACATTTCTTAGGAGGTACAGGGTTAAATGTGCCTAGTCTTTCTTTTATATTCCTATGTAGCACAGCCCAATTTATTCTCAACCACCTCTCCATAGTATAGATTATTAAGGAGTTTAATTTTACAGAGTGTGCAGTGCCTTTGTCAAAGTAATGGTCTGCTTATGACTCTTGAAAAACACCCTCTGTTGTAATGGGTGAAGGACCATTCATCACTTTTCAGGCCCCTTCAGAACCATAGACAGTTTTGTATTGAAGAGACCAAACACGCATTTATGAAGCTATGTGGATTAATTTGTTCCATCAATAGCAAAAGTGGCTGATTTATCTATAGTGAGTTGCACCGGCAGGACTGATCCTTTAAAAAAAAGGCCTGGGCTTGTGGCTACTCTCAGACAAATGTAAAAAAGAGAACTTGTAGCAATACAAGGCCCTTTCCGCACGGGCCAAAAACGACGGCCTGGGGGCGGTAAAAATGCCGCCCCAAGGCCGCCGGTCGCACAGGCGGCACTGCTGCAACGCAGCAGCGCCGACCTGACTGCGCTCCCCCTCCCCCAGGGCGGCGTCAGGCCGCCCTAAAAAACAACCCTTTGAAGGGTTGTTTTTGAGGGGAAAGCGTCTTCTCGGCGGCGTGGTGCGAACAGCACCGCCGGGAACACGCTGTTTCCCCTTCCCTTTCCCATTTACCTCTCGTGTCGCTGTCCTGCTGGCCTCCTAAGTGCCTCCCTCGCTGTCCTCCGACCCCTGGAGGTCGGAGGGCAGCGTGGGCGGGGCTGAGGAGGCCCGCAGGACGGCGACACGAGAGGTAAATGGGACGGGGAGGGGGGAAGAGGCGGCTCCATGCGGAGCCGCCTGCTGGCCTCTCCAGAGGCCGTCCGCATGCTTGCATGCGAACGGCCTCCACCACCACGCCGGCAGAATTCTTGCCGGCGTGGAGGCGCCTCGACGGCCGTGCGGAAACAGCCCAAGATTAGTTACCCTTATAAAAGAAGAAAAATCAGGAATCAGGGGCTTTATTTAATTCATAGAATATACTTGAAATTTCATTAGTTTTCTTCCTTTCTCCCACCAGGGATCTCAATGGGCCTATGAGGCATACTTCCGAAATTCCCTTCCATTGAAATTCTCTCTGAGGTTTGGTGTTCCACACGACCTGATATTAATTGGAATCAAATCACCAAGAATCTTCCATGCATTCATAATTTTCGCATGTTCCTGATTTTGCTATTTTATGCATGAACAGCTTCTGTCACAGCTTTCAGTTCCTTTGCTGTAATTCTGTCATTAATTCTGTCATTAATTTTATAAAGTTTCCTAGTTAACCAGAGTTCATGGCAAAGTGAACCCACCGAAAATGAAAAAAATGTAATGGGGAAAAGGGTTATCCCACTTCATCCCCACAACAATCCCATGAGGCAGCTGAGGCCAAGAATCTTGTTGGAGGTCACATAGCGATTGGTGGAAAAAGTTTTAAATACATCTCCATTCATGCAGTTCCGACATTGGAAGCACTACGCCATTGATGTATATTGGCAATGGGTTTATTATATGTCTTAATTTTTAGTATCAAACTTCAGCCCCAGAAAATTTAAAGAATATGTATTTCACTGTGTTTTTCACAATGTACCAAGTGTCCTTCCCTTCGGGCAGAGTAATCACAGTTGACATTCCCAAATGAAAAGGAAAAGTAGATCTCTGTTCAGTTCTATTCTGTTCTAAGTAATTTCAGTTTATGAGAAACCACATGGTAGATCATTGCCAACAGAGTGTTTTGACATAGACTTGATACCAGTGTGTGTATGTGTGTGTGCGCCAGGGAGGTCTTGCTATCACCACTTTTTTCCATTTCAATTTAACTATGGAAAATTTTACATAATTGTGATTAACAGAACACAAGTTTGCAGTGGGTGTGGAGGGGAGACTATAAAACTGCATTATGCTGTTCAAAACATGATTACAAGAGCATTTGCATTATCAGAAATCCATCTTTATGGCAATTCATATGAGTAGTTCAGGGATTTTTCTGTCCAAGCCCAACTTGACTAAACAGAGGCTTGACTGCGAAATGCGTTCCCCACTGATGGAAGAGAGGGAGTTACAGAAGGAGGCTTTGACCTTCAAGTTCTGTGTATAGGCCTTTTTAAGGCATCTGGTTGGTGATGATGCAAAAGAGGATGCTTGAATTGATGGTCATCTGATTCATCATCATGGCTACTTTTCTGTTCGTACAGTCTTAAGCAGTATTCCTTGCTTGCATGACAATAGAGTCTGGACCAAAGATTGAGATATAAACAAGATATTGTGGTTTGGATTCAGATCTGAGAAGAGATTTGCTGCTCTGGTCATGGTTTCATGCTGACAAACCAAGCAGATTATTGCTTGGTGTATTCTCTCCCAAAAAGCCATGAACTAAGAGCAATTATAATTCACGTTAAACAATTTTGTCAAATTCAAAGAAACCTGACTATATTTGGGATTAGGTCACAAAACATCTCTACATATCTCAACTCAGCAGGCTGTATCTCTAGTAGAGCCCTAGACGTTTTGGCATTGACGTGTGTAACTATTACAGGCTGGTTCCCAGAGTCAAAATATCCCTCCCTGTGGCAACTTCTCAGTCCTGATTTCCATAATTGCTGCAGAACATTTTTCAGCTGCTTGGTTCCACATAGCTAAGATCTTTCTCAGGGATGGCTGGGCCAAATGAGATGATCTGTGTGCATCTTAGTTTCCAAGCTAGGGATGAAATGTATATTTGTAGGGGCCAAAGTTATGGACCCTCAAAGGGGTAGCCCCATCTCCTGTTAGCTCCCATTGGAAACAATGGGGGATGGGGCACCCCCTTTGAGGGTCCATAACTTTGGCCCCCTGACCAAACTTCACCAAACTCGGGTGGTATCATCAGGACAGTCTCCGGATGATACCCTGAAATTCTGGTGCTTCTATCTTTGTTGCATTACATGACAGAGGTGGAGCAAGGGAAAACTGCGCCGGGGGCGCATGTGCGCCCAGCACTCCTGCCGCACGCCATTTGGTGGAAGAGGGTTTATCATGAGCTATCCAAGTGGTTCAGCTGAGATCCAGTAGGGACTTCAGGTTTTTGGTGGACAGGCAGGGGTCAAGTACTGTTTCTCTCAACAACAGTCAAAAATCAAATGTTTATTTTGTGTTTTCCTGTCTGAATTTCTCAAAGATCTAGAATTGTAAATGTGTAACCCATAGTTAGATGGTGAAGGCTATTTAGTCTGAGGGATTTGGTGGTAAATTTATGTTTTACAAGTGAAAGGATTAGATTGGGAGCAGGTCAAGAAACTTCTTGTACTGTGATGGTGATGATTCATGCCTACTAAAGTAGTTACAATTAAACAAATGTCTTGTAGCAACGGCAGACCAGGAAGTTAAAATGACCTATGCTGAGTGGCCTCCCCATCTCCTCCCACACCTACACCGTCATTGGAACTGCTGACAAGTATGAACTGAAAGGCCTCTATTAGGCTTGGTCAATACTCTAGAAATTCGGTAAAATTCGAATTCAGATTTATTCAGGCATAAAATTATCTGTAGGCCCGAATAAGACAAATAACATATTTGGATATACCTGAATATTCGGGTATACTCAAAAAATTTGCATTTTCCTGGCAGGATACTAATTTAAAGTTCAACTTGCTGCGATGATTGGTTTTTTTTTTTAAATCCAAGATTCTAGCCTATAAGGCAATAATAATATTCTTGAAAGTGGGTAACACCTGCTAAGCATCTCATAAATCAGGGGTGTGGCAAAGCATCAGCAAGCTAGCAAAACATGACAAATTACACAAAATGAGAGAATGTATGCACAGGTGTTACTAACATAATTTATTCAGGCTACCAAATTCAGGTTTCCTTGGTCAGCATTTGAATTATCTGCCTTGATCACGGGAGGTAGAATACACCTATTTTTTATTTTTTAAAAAATGTTCATGAAACGTTACCAAATGCGACCGGTTTAGGTATAAATCCTGCTATGGTTCCTGCCCTATTAACACAGCTGTAGTTTTCTGCCTGTCCTCATTTTGCATTGCTAAGTGCCATCCAGCAGAGATTTGTAAGCTTATCCCAAGCAGATGGTACTGATTTCTAGTTCCCTCTGTTTTTGCCAGCTCCTCCATGGTTCGTGCCATTAACAAATTCAGACTTATTGGAAACCATCCTTTTTTAACTTCTATACAAGGCAATCCAAAGCTCTCTCATTTAGAGCATGTGCTTTCTAGCTTAAATGGTAATGTCATTTCCACTAAGCTACAACTGCTGCATTCTTTTAAATCTCAGACTACTGAATAAATACTTGTACATGAAAAGATGCTGCTATAAGCACTCATAGATCATGTTTCTGTGCTGTTCTTTTGCTGGTTGCGAGCCAAAGGCCCACAGATCTCCATCTTGCCTTGAATGAAATGGATTTCTGGGACTGAAGGGCATCAGCCACGGATCCTTGTTTAAAAAGAGTACTAGAGAGCATGGCTGAGCAGGCAAATATCCAGACAATGCTGTTTTATAAAGAAGTGAACTGTCCCAATAAACATAAGGGATCCTCAACACACAATTGACTGCTTCTTCCAGAGTATCTGCAAGACCGAGACTTCTGTTCCCTTTGCTATCTTTGCTGAAAATGCAAAACCTTCATGTAAGAGGTGGTATCAACTAGTAGCTATTGACCATCCAGAGCCCTAAGAAACAAATCTAGATCTATGGGAAATCAAAAGCCTAGAGACAACTTTATTGGTTCACTTAACACAATGCAATCACATCCCTGTTACGCCTGGCTTTGCAGCATCTTGTTCATTTTGATGAGACAGCATTGGAGAGTTACATTATCTCTGCTAAGACAAATAATGCTGATTGTACCAATTACTACATGGCTCCAGCCACACACCCCGGGATGGTTTGAATTTCTTACATTCTACCATTTCCATCTAGCTTCTTTCCAACCCAATCAGTTCTGTTATAGCCGCACTAAACATGATAATGGCAGATACCTTGTAAAACCCAGCAAAACCCACTAAACAGGAAATGGTGTTGAAGAAACTCACTGCTCTGAAGTCAGCTTGGCTGTCTTTCAGACTGTTTGGAGATTGCAAAATGCAAGGAAAAGGGCAATGCTACCCCTCCTTTCCCCCCTTTGTGTTTTTTTAAATTTATTCCACCCTTCTAGTCCCAAGCGGATGATTGGTGCTATCAAGTGGAGACTTCAGTACTGGGAACCATGTAAGCAGCTAGAGATAAGGGCATGGCAATCTGCATTCATGAAGAGAGAGGGGAGAGGATTTTCCACACTCCAATCCTTTGTTGTTCTGTGGGTCCACTCTGGCTTGCATTCCACTTTTCCAAAATGCCAATTGAATGAGGAGAATTTCTAAAATTCACCCTGAAATTGGAGCAGTTATAATTTTCCACAATATTTAGTCCTTTCTGATTGTTTTTGAACATTTCCACATCTTCAAACATCCCCAGTCATGGAGTCAGAGACAATGTGTGTACAGTTTGTGTATGGGGAAGTATTCTTCCAGTGTGCTGTAGTGAGCCAGTGAGGTGTAGCAGTTAAGAGTGGTGGATTCTAATCTGAAGAACCGAGTTTGATTCCCTACTTCTCCACATGAGCAGTGCACTCTTTATCTGGTAAACTGGATTTGTTTTCCCTTCTTCTTCATGAGAAGCCTGTGGGTGTTCTTGGGCTAGTCACAGTTCTCCCAGAACTCTCTCAGCCCCACCTTCCTCAGAAGATGCTTGTTGAGGGGAGGGAAGAAGCTTGTAAGGTTCTTTGAGAATCCTTACAAGAGAGAACAGTGGGGTATAAAAACAACTTTTTCTTCTTCTCGGGACCCTGAGTGGCTTACATTCTCTACTCCTCCATTCAGTCCTCACAACCACTACCTTGTGAGGTAGGTTAGGCTGAGAATGGTCATCCAGTGATCTCACATGGAAGAGTGTTGATTCAGACCTGGGTCTCCTGGATTCTAGTACAAAACTCTAAAAGTACAAAACCCCAAACTGTCCCCCTGGTTCACACAATATGTTTCACCTAGAGGTGATTCACACAGACCAAACAGCACCAAATGTCCATGCCAACTAGTCTGAAGTCAAGCAAAATGCCACAATGTTATACAAATTAACAGGCTCTGCATAATTTATTAGAAATATAACATCTGTGTTCTTTAGCCTATTGTGCTTCTAATCTGCATTGACCATCACAAACTATTTGAACATTAAATTGTTTTCCAGATTGAAAAAGTTTATGTAATTGTTGTGCAGAAAAAAAATTATGTGTTCAAGATCACATAATGGCTGCACTCCATTATGAGCATATGGTGAGACGGGTGTTACAATGCTGTCATATTGTGAGTGGTTTAACATTACCCATAACACACCATTGCACTTTTTCCGGAACACTGTGGCAGAAAGGAGGAGGTGCTAATGATGTGCTACTCAATGAATGTTGTCATGATATTAATTATAATTTTTTCCTCATACAACTGTTAAAATATGAAATGTAGAGGTTTTCACTGATTTCCCTGGACTACAGCCACATTCGTGACATTTTCTCAACAGCCTTAGCAATTTCATTTTGGCTGAGGAGTAGCCAAAATTACCAATTCATTTGGATCACCCAGGAGGTGCTGAAAGAATTCAGGCTAGGGCTGCTTCACGTACACAGATATTTTATATTTGCCCCCGATTTATTACAGTTTTATCCTATCCTTCCTTAAAAGAATTCTGGGTGGCTTATATAACTTTCCTTCTTCTCTCTTGCATTTTATTCTCACAAAAACCTGGAGACATGTTTGTTTGAGAGAGTTATGTGACAGGCCCAAGGTCACCCAGTGCATAGGGATTTGAACCGAGGTCTCCCCAGTTCTAGAATAGCACTGTACCCAGTGTGGTATAGTGGTTAAGAGTGTAGACTCAAATCTGGAGAATTGAGTTAGTTTTCCCTCTCCTATACATAAAGTCTGTTGGTTGACCTTGGGGTAGTCACAGTTCTCTCAGAACTCTCTCAGCCTCACCTACCTCACAAAGTGTCTGTTGTGGGGAAAGGAAGGGAAGGAGTTCATAAGCTGCTTCGAGACTCCTTACAGGATAATATTTAGAAGTGGCACCATAATTGTTACAGGAGGAAGAGACGCCCGATTGACTAGACTGTGAGATCCCCAGAAACTTTGCAGTCTATCTTTCCTGAGCCCATGGAGAACATCATCTGTGGACTCATGGAAGAGCTCTTTTTTATCAAAAGGGAGATAGCAGCTGGTCTGCCCCATTGCTTGCGAACTTTATGGAAAGTTTCAAGCACACATTGCAGGAGGCTGGAACATGGCTCTTCCTTAAGTTCACTGTTAAGTGAGGTGCTGCAAGTGCAGCATTTCTTCGTGGGCACCATGGTGTCTTGTTCAGAGCATGAGGAGGCACACCAGCCAGAACCAGTTGTTGGAGTTATTTTGGATCAGCCTAGTTTGTGTTGAGTGCAGCAAAGAAAACAATCTTACAAAGAGGTCAATGAAAAGATAAAACTTACATTTAGTTCAAGTAGCTTCTGATCAAATTCTTTGGTCCAGGTGAAAGATCGATGGAAAGTCCTAATCTAAAGAAACATACTACCCTATACAAGTGGGCACTTAATGCACTGTCAAGTTATGAATTGCTTCTGTAGGAAAGACCCACAGTAGCAAGTTGCTATCATGTCATAGGTAGGGGCTCAGTGTTGACTTAGTATTACTTTGAGTTCTAGGGTGCAATCCGAGAATAGGGCTATGGTCAGTTTTGGGTTTCGGGTTTTTGTTACAATTTTGGGAACAATTTATCACTGAATAAATTAAATAAAAAACTAAATTAGGGTTAGGGTAAAGGCAAGGGCAGGGACTCAGGCTTTCCTTAGTGTTACAGTGAGTTCTAGGGCACAGTTCGAGAATAGGGCTATGGTCAGTTTTAGGTTTCGGGTTTTTGTTACAATTTTGGGAACAATTTATGACTGAATGAATTAAATAAAAATAATAAATAAGGGTTAGGGTTAAGGCATGGGCAGGGGCTCAGGGTTGACTTCGTGTTATGTTGAGTTCTAGGGTGCAGTCCGAGAATAGGGCTATGGTCAGTTTTAGGTTTCGGGTTTTTGTTACTGTGTATGTAATGAGCCAGTAGAGTCTGCCCATGAGAGGATGGCTCCCCTTTCTTTCCAAATAAAGCTACTTAGAACACTCTCCTGTTGGCTTGATATTTGGTAACAAAATATTGGGCACCTCATGCATGGAGTGAATATCCACAAACATTCTAAAACAAAGTGAAAATACTCATCAAGAAATGTTAAGTTTTGGACAATATTGTTCTTCCCAATTTGATAGTATTAAGATGGTTTTGTTGGATTCAGTACAGTCTGAAACTTGTACTTGTAAATGTTGTTTTTGTTTTTAACATTGTGTAACCCACCTTGGGAGAAAGGCAGATAAGAAATACTATAAATTTAAGTTCACAACATCTGTTTTGAAAAAAAACATGTCCTGGGATGCTGGAAATGAGTGATCAAAAAATTTCCACTCAACATTAGAATTTTCATTTGGCTTCTCCCATACAGGTCTGATGGACAAGGTTTTTAAGATGAAATGTGTTTGCTTCAATTTCTTTCAGCAATTCAGCATGATGTTTATTATAACTATAAAACTGTAACTGATTTGAGACCTAGTTATGAGTTCCCAGCACACATCCATTATCTGTGATCTCACAGGTCAACTGAAGCAGCCTTGCTCCAAACTTGTTCAACAAATGGGCATAGAACATACCAGATATTTGCTTGACAATCATGCAGTTCTCTCCTTCAAGCATGGGCATCTTTAGGATAGATGTTTCTACCAATATGGCTTTCAGTAGTGAAGACCAAAATGCAAAGTTAGTTGAATTTGGAAATTAAATCCATTTTTAACACATGTGTTTTCATCTAAATATCAACTTTCCTCCATCTCTTGAAATTAAATGGGGAGGGGAACAACTGTGCTTGTGGCATTCTTGGGGGTGGAGTGGCGGCAGCAATATATACAGTCTTGAGTAGATCTCATAAAGATGCAATGAACCAATCTTCCAGCCTTTTTCTCCACATTTTGAACTTCATTCTGATTTTAGTACTTTCTATAAATTACAGTTCCCGTCATGCTCACACAGTAAACTCTTACAAGAACAAGGAAGACTATAATTTACAGTTCAACATAAAGCTACATTTACTATCACATTATAGTCTCCCCCCACCCCCACCACAAATAACAAAGGCTATATCTAATTTGACTTAATGCTGCTTTTCACACATTTAGGCCACACATCTAAGAACAGTTTCCTGGGAGTAAACCCACTGAATAAAATGGAACTTAGTTCTAAGTAAACCTGCTTAGGCTTGCTCCCTTACAATACAGTGCTTAGGCTTGCTCCCTTACAAACAGAATTGGCTTCAATTGACTTAGAAGGGTATAACTGTGTTTAGGATTGCACTGTTAGTTGTCTTAAGGGCCCCACCACAAGGGCTTATAAAATAGGATACAAATTTAGATACTAGATAGAGATAAATAGACATACATACATACTTTATCATGATGCTCTTTCTCATGACACATCAGTATAAATGTCTTACTTTATACAGCAGCAAAGGTGGGTTTGCAAATAAGGGTACATTCAATTCTAAAACCTTGACTGTAGTTTAAGACCAACCAACATTAGCCATCCCCATATACTCTCTTTGACTGGCTGAGATCACACTGGTGGACATATGTGTGAAGACTTTGTCTGCTATGCCCCTTAAGCTCTGGAGCTCTCTATCCTGGTGAGACTTGGTCCAGAGGGTAGTATAAAGAGGTTTCTTTCCCCCAAACTCATGCTTGTACTATTTCTGTTTCATTTTTTGTTCATCTTCTGCTGCAGTTTTGTTGATCTGCTGCAGAAAAATATAGATAATCAGATATCTTTAGAAATAAATATGCATTGCTCCCTCTTCCGCCAAAATAAACCAAACCTAAAACTTCTGGGGTGGGTTATATCTTATCATCATTTCTTTGAATGCTACAACAACCCTCTACCATGTTTTCTTCTGGTTGCCTATTTCTGCAATGCTGATTTGTTCCAGATGCTTCTCATCCTCTGGAAGGAAAGAGGTGAACAGGCAAAGCTGCAGATGTTCCCAAAAATAAACTTCTAAGGAAGCTGACAGATGAGGGTAGCATTGAATGAATTCCATCAGTGAGTATTTTTTCTTTTTCTTTTTCATTTAGCATTCATTGCAGCAGGCTGAGGCTATCATTTAAAGATTAGTACACACATTCTTAGCAGAGAAGCTATTTTTCAAACAGAACGTTAGAACAAGTTAGAAAATACGGGTGATGAAGGAGGCCACAGAACAGATGTATACTGAATAGAAGCTGTCCCACAACTCTCTGAGAGCTCAGAAGAAAGTGCTCAATGAAAATTCAATGAATATTAGGCATGCAGGGGGAGGAAAGGAAGGAAAATTATATATATATATATAATGTGTGTGTGTGTGTGTGTGTGGCATCCACTGTATATATATATAGTGTGTGTGTGTGTGTGTGGCATCCACTGTATTTTCGTGTGTGTGTGTGTGTGTGTGTGTGTGTGTGTGTGTGTGTGTGTGTGTGAGAGAGAGAGAGAGAGAGAGAGAGGTCTATAATAGAAAAAGTATTAGGCTATCAATATAGCACAAAAATATTCATTTTTATCGATTTTTTTAAAAAGATCAATATTTTATTTATTTACAACATTTATACCCCACCATTCTGCCCTCAACAAGTTTAACAAGGTGGTTAACAGATTAAAAAACCTACACAATAAAACCACATCTTAAAAAACTACTAAGACCAAAGACATATCATTAAAACAATTCAACCCAAGCTAAAAAGAAAAGTTTGAATTTATACCCCCTCTCTCTCCTGTAAAGGAACTCAAAGGGACTTACAAACTCCTTTCCCTTCCTCTCCCCACAACAGAACCTTGTGAGGTAGGTGGGGCTGAGAGAGTTCTGGACAAACTGTGACAAACCCAAGGTCACCCATTTGGAATGTCGGAGTGGACAGACAAATCTAGTTCATTAGATAAGAATCCACTGCTCATGTGGAGGAGTGGGGAATCAAACCCAGCTCTCCAGATGAGAGTCCACCTGCTCTTAACCACTGCACCATACTTCCAAAGACATAAAACAACATTTAAGCATTGGGCATGAAGAAAGTATCACTGAGGGAGTGCCAAATGAAGCAAAGACGTCTTCATCTATTGGCCTAAGGCCGTGGTGGCGAACCTTTGGCACTCCAGATGTTATGGACTACAATTCCCATCATCCCTTGCCAGCATGGCCAATTGGCCATGCTGGCAGGAGCTGATGGGAATTGTAGTCCATAACATCTGGAGTGCCAAAGGTTCGCCACCATGGGCCTAAGGTAATAACAGAAGAGGACAGATAGGTCTTTCTGGGAGAGAGTTCCAGAGTTTTGGTCCATAACCAAGAAGGCCCTATATCCCAGGTTGCCACCTGTCAATCTCAAAAGGCAGTGGATGTGAAGAAGGGCCTTCAAAGATTACTTTATGTGTGAAGTAGGAGTTAATCCAATCTATACCCATGGGTGTAGCATTGAACTAAGTGTGTTTAAGCACGTTTGCCCATTTTGCCCCATAAATATATGAATAGGCAAATGTGCTTAAACACATGGGCAACCCCATCCAAGAGCTTACAACCTGGCTGCAGTGCAATTACCACCCCCAGCCGACACCCACAAGGAGGCTTCCTAATGGCACCAGGAGGCTCAAAAAGTGAAAGAGCCCCCCCACACTGCTGAGAAACCTCTACAAGCCTTAATAGACTTATGACACCCAAAAGGGTGGCTGAAGTCTGAGGAATAACTCACCGGGATAATGCTGGCAATAGCTGAAAGGGAGCTCAACTCAACTCAACTCAACTCAACTCAACAACCTTTATTGGCATAATAATACAATTCTATCAACAAAGAATTCAGACACCAAACAGGCAATGAAAATAAAATTATGAATAAATATCAATACATAAATTGAAAGTGAAAACAAGGGGGAGAGGGAGAGAAAGGAATTAGGCAAGTTAACCCTTGGATCTCTGGATTATATATAGGTCAAGGAATTTGGCTACTGGATCTGTTCCCTCACTGCTGGTGTTATCTAATGAAAAGATGATCTTCTGCAATTCGGATGCGTGCTCTTTTTTTGCTAGCAGCGGAGATAGCCATTTTGTTCTAGGTGCCATAAGGAGGGGACAATATAATAAAATATGTACTATAGTGTCTGGACAGTCCCCATTACATGCGCAAAGCCTTTGCTGATAGGGAGTTTTGGCCTTTGCTGATAGGGAGCTCCTTCTCTGGCCATGCCCCTGCACTGCCCCTGCCAAACAGGCAACAGCAGGGGCCGTGGGACACTGGTATGGGATTCAGCACTGTGTTCCAGTACCATGGGGCAGGGAGAGTGGCAGCAGGATCTCCTCTCCACCAGGGTAAGTGCCCCAAGGGTAAGTGCCCCAAGGGTACTCCTCTCCACCAGGGTAAGTGCTCCACCAGGGTAAGTGCCCCAATCTGCCAATGGAGCTGCATGTTGCTCCCACGACAGAATTCTCCCCCACTTTGGATCTCTTAATCATCAATAGTCTATTTTGGCTGCAAGTGAAGAGTCAGTTTGATGATGATGATGATGATGATGATGATGATGAAGAAGAAGAAGAAGAAGAAGAAGAAGAAGAAGAAGAAGAAGAAGAAGAAGAAGAAGAAGAAGAAGAAGAAGAAGAAGAAGAAGAAGAAGAAGAAGAAGATGAGGAGGAGTTTGGATTTATACCCTGCTTTTCTCAACCATAAAAAATTCAAAGTGATTACAAACTCCTTCCCTTCCTCTCCCCAGGACATCTCTTAATTGCTCCAAATGCTAGTACCAATGCTAAAGGACCACTTGTAATAACAAGGTTCTTGTGAAGTCTGTTTATTTGAAATCTCTACAAATTATTTTTTTATCTCAGCGCAAAGGCTTAATTTCTGTCTCCTGATCTTCGCCACCTACACTGACTAAACACTCTGCAAGCCAGAGGCCATAATTACTGTGCTTTGTACCTGATCTTATTTGCTCTTTGTGATGCAAAAGTTAGAATAGTTACAATTACCCTCATTATGTTGTTCAGCTTTTTTGACAAGGGACTTTGGGATTCTTCAAAACCTTGCCCAGTGATTACAAAATGTTTGATTAGTTGGCCGTGGCAAGGAGAATGAATATTTGGACTGAGTAACAGAATAGCCTTGATGCCTGTAAAGAAAAGCAAAAATTGCTGGGTAACTTAAAAACCAACCGTTTATTTTGACATGATGATTACCATCTGGTCTGGAAATGATTATTTTGTATTCTTGTTTTGTTGCTGTTCCAAAGAATCTGACACAGCTTATCTCCCAGAACTTGCTTGCTTGCAACCACTGATTATTGATCAAAGATGTCTAGGCCCCCTTTTTACTAGACAACTAGCTTTAATATAGCAACTCACAGAAAGAAGAAAAAGATGCCATGAACAGAATGGGCTGGATCATCTTGGGGTTCAGTGGATAAAATTAATGAGGGGCAGGGGTTATATTGAAGAGAAGTATGAAGTTGAACTTTTCTGGTAGCTTCAATGTTTTCTTCCTGTGTGGCAATTTAAGCTAGTTGAAAAAGAGTTGGTATTTATACCCACTTTTCGTCATCTTAAGGAGTCTCAAAATGACCTAAAATCACAGACACCTTGTGCGGTAGGTGAGCTGAGAGAGTTATGAGAAAACTGTGACTAGCCCAATGTCACCAAGCAGGTTTAATGTGCAGGCCACCTGCCCCTGTGCAGCAAATATCCTGACTAAATCATTGCCCATACAGAAGCACAATTTTTACTATTTTGATTAGGTTTGGCAGATGTGCAGATACAAACAGAAACTGTGTAAGTAAATGAGTGTAATAGATACTGTACACTGCAAACCTGGGAAACACTGTAAATAAGATTGTAATGTGAAACTGCAAAAGTGAATATATGTCTATGTGTAGCATTGGAATGACATGACATGACGACAGATAATGTGAAGGGGTGTTGGGAAATGCTAGCTGCACAGTTTGACAAATTGTGATCTAGCAATGCACATGTCAGCAAAAAGCACAAAAGGTCAGACTATGTCACTGTGCTGAAAACTGAACAGTAGCACAATGCCAGTGTGAGAGAGTTTGTGGGCGAGTTTGTGTAAGTTACTGATTGTGTAAATACTGTTCTGGAGAAGGGAGAAACTTGTACAGTACTATTGTCTTTGTTCCTGCTTGAGAAGATAAAGCCTTCCTGGCCGAATTCTCACTGAAAATTTAATCTAGATACAACCAAGTTTCAAAAGAATCGGCACCTTTTCATCCAGGTTCCAACATCCTCACTGCAGCATGTTTCTGGTGAAGATGTCTAGGCCTGCCCCTTGGGGGGGGGGGGGTGCCAGCTGTCAGGGGTGCAATTGTTAAGCTAGGAGCACCAAAATTTCAGAGTATGTTTAGGAGACCCTAATGATGATACCACTCAGGTTTGGTGAAGTTTGATTCATGGGGGCCAAAGGTATGGACCCTCAAATGTGTAGCCCCCATCTCCTATTAGATCCCATTGGAAACAATGGAGGATGGGGAACCCCCTTTGGGAGTCCATAGCTTTGGACCCCCTAGTCCAAACTTCACAAAACCTGGGTGGTATCAGTAGGAGACTCCCCTGATGATGCCACCCAGGTTTGGTGAAGTTTGGTTCTTGGGGTCCAAAGTTATGGACCCTCAAATGTGTAGCCCCATCTCCCATTAGCTCCCATTGGAGTGTTTTTTCCCCAAAAAAGGTGCATATGCAAGCAGGTCCAGGAAAATCCCATGATAAGGGGGGCAGGGAGTGCCAGAAACTGGACTGATCTGTGTTCCGTGGTTCAGCAGTGGGGAGATCGTGAGGAAACCTGGATATTTCAGGTGACTATCCCAGGATTAATTGCCAGTGGGAAATTGCCCAATATTTTATTTTGATTGTGCGGGAAGGGCCTCCTCAAGCAGGCAGGAGATCACTCTCTTAAATAAATGCCCGGTTTTAGCAAACCTCAATCAGAGAAATGGACTATCGAGTCAGTTTTTAGCAGGGATCGGAGATAAACCAAAGTCCCATGCATCTGTGCTGAAGGACACACCGTTTTCAGTCCTACGACCAAGAGAGAATTTGTTTTTTTAATTCAGCAACTCCCAGGCATGAATTTGAAGGGGGTCTTAGCACTATCTTCACCATGCCCTTCAATTTTCCCTTCATACTCAACTTTATTGGTACACAGAAATGTCTGTTTTATTGGCTAAATATGAGAGTATGTGCCAGAGCATAAACAGAAAACTTTCTAATGAGCTTGCTTTTGCAGATAAAGCTACTCTAATAAAAACATCCCTTCCCTAGAGCATAGCAATGCACAGCCTTGTGGATGGCAGTGAAAAGTGTTGTTAAATTACAAGGAATGAAATGTCACATAACAAGACTGCTTAGTAGTCAACAAATATTTTGAGCAGCCCACAAGCAGAACTAGACTGACTTGCTATCTTGCAGAGCTTTCTTGAAAATCAAAATATTGTGACAAATATGTACATGCAAACTGGCTCCACAATATGAAAAATACTTTCCAAGATTCATTTTATACAATTTAAAAAATAAATGCATACATCCGTACCTCACTGAAATCCCTCATCAGAATGTCTTAGGTGGTATCTACACTTCATTAGATAGTATGCTATTGCTGTGCAGCAGTGGGGATTCTGCAATCTGCAATTTGAACCTGCAATCACCTTTGGAATTTGGAAAGGTAGTGATGCGCACCACCCCAATATTGCTGAGATGCTGGTAGATGCCTCCCCACTGCAGTAACCCCCCCCCCAAGTATGTTACTTGGCAACCCCACTGTTGTGCAAGCAGGCTCCATGATTCTCAGCATAGTCATTTTGAGTAGTCAAAGAGGAGAACTCCTTCCTTTCTACCAACAGAAAAGCATTTTGGATCTAATCAAATTCCATGTATTCCATCTGCAGAGAGACTATGCACATATTCCTTGATCATCATGTCTTCCATTGGTAAGCAGAGTCCCTTGGCAGGGATGAAGACTTTGGCCTGACCTATAAACCCAAATAGCTTGTACCTTAGAAACATTTGGTCTGACATTTAATTCTGCCTAGATTCATGTTTCATTCTGCAGCCAGAAGCATTGACATGTAAATCCCAGTTCTATTTTCATTTCTGTATTTACCTAATGAAGAGTTCTGGAGAACCTGAAAGTGTGCACTATATGTTATGCTGTTTTGGTTGGTTTGAATAAAAGATATTGTTGAGTTGTTGAGTTGGTTATCTGAGATCTTGTTCCTATTGCTTAATTATCTAGGTCGGTATTGGTGTATCACAGAGAGAAGTCTGGTACACATTACTTCTCTCTGTGATACACCTCTGAAGATGCCAGCCACAGATGCAGGTGAAACGTTAGGAACAAGATCTACCAGACCACGGCCACACAGCCTGTAAAACCCACAACAACCAGTTGAATCCAGCCATGAAAGTCTTCAACAATACAAAAGATATTACATTACTTTTGATTTTGGATCAATGCTTATTAGAATTTAGTTAATTCATAAAATATGTATATACTTTGATTTTGTTAAAAAATAAAAAGAGTGGCATGAATTCTGATTTCACACTGTGTTTTATTTTCCCTGCAAACCTCTGTCCTCCAGCCATTCTCTTAGGAGAAATTTGCCCTTGAATATCTTTAAAGAACCGAGTGAAAATAAATATCCTCAAGGGGACTACTAAAATGCTATAATTTCTTTCTTTCTTTCTTTCTTTCTTTCTTTCTTTCTTTCTTTCTTTCTTTCTTTCTTTCTTTCTTTTTGCATATTACAAATACAAAACCTTTAATGGCATATAAAGAGTGGTAAAATACAGATTATGTTAAAACCACTGACTAAAATTTACACAAAGGTTTCTACTTGATCCAAGTGCCTTTGTTAAAACGCCTGTAAATCCGATTCAGTAGTGTGGGGATGATGGTCACTAAGCAGGAAACTATTTTGTTCCCCATCTCTAATTGAAAAAATTTCTTCTAAGATGGCCTTGCGAAAGCAACCGGGATAGACTGCCAAATCGCCACAAAGGAGACCGTTCAGTTGTTCGTAGTCCGCTGCAATTGCGGAACAAGTCCTACCGTCTGTGGATGCCATGATATTCGTCCCCTTTGTTTGGCAGTCATAACATTACTTAATGAAAGCAAGTACATAAAATATTCATGAGATGTGGATTGCTAAATTCACTCATATATTTAGCCATCGCAATGGTGGTGAATGCCATATGTGGGAGAACAAGTTCTGCAGGTTCCAGCTGTGAGAAGCGGCCTTTCTTTCTTCTTTCTTTCTTTCAAACCAAAGCCCGTCTTGGCCCATCTTTTTTTTCTTTCTTTCTTTCTTTCTTTCTTTCTTTCTTTTTGCATATTATAGGCCTCTGAGCTCTGGCAGTCATGCCATGTTGTGTGGAAAAATAATTACACAGAAACAATGTTTCCCTGACTGAACAAAATCCCTTGTCTCTCCCATTAGTGAGCTTTTAAAAACAGTCCTTTGGAATAATGAGATTTAGTTATATCGTCTCATTCGCCAGTCCTAAAAATCTTCTTCAAAATAATCTTTATTAATGAATAATGTCATATTTAAAACCCTTTTATAAATTTAGTCTTTTTTGAAAGGCCACCAATTGATTCCCCTGCTGCTGACAGGACCAAATCATACAGTATGTGAGATAACGGCCCTTTCTGCACAGCACAAATAAAATGTCTTGAGGATGTTAAAAGAAGCATTTTGGAGAGGAACTCTGCACAGGTTTTTCCCCAAAACATCCTTAGGATGTTTTATTTTAGCTCAACCAATCTTTTAGCAAAAACTCTAAGCAAGCAACTTTCCCCCTTGAAGTTGATTCCCTGGTGGCCTAGGGGGTTGTCTGGTACTCCCTCCATGCTGGGGCGCACCTGGCCCCTCTTGCCCTGGGTTCCATTTTGGTAAAGTATGCCACTGGTTTTCCTTCTGGCAGTTCATCCACGTGTCATTTCAGGGTATGACATTCATTAATAAAGTTAATGAATGACAATTTCTTGCATGTGCCTTTCTCCCTGTTTTTTTAGTGAGATATCTTTAAAGCTACGATGGATGTCACAATATGAGAATCATATTGCAACAAAGGGACTTCAGTGGCAAGGGGGAGTTAGGTAGTGGGGAAGTTGAGTGAGTGTGAGGGCAGGGGGAGTTTAGCCAGACCAGTCAGTTGACAAGCATGCTGTCTTTGAAAAGGATCAACACTAGTCCTATCCTGCAATATGGAGATGTTCCACCAGGCCTTGGGTTGCCACTTATATGCCCCAATGCCATCTGCTGGCCTCCCTGTAGCACCTGTGCCACCTTTAACACTAATGCTATTTAGTTACCCCTTCAAATTATTGCCCATGCTTGTCTGATTAAATGGGGGATCTGTGTTCAAGTTGGGCTGGGTTGTTTGTGAGCTAAAGGTTTTTTCCATCTTGGAATTTAATTTTTTTAAAATGTATGTGATTTTAATAATGTTTGCGTGCCACCCTGAGCCTGGCCTGGGTCAGAGAGAGTGGGATATAAATTTGATAAAATAAAATAAAAATAAATAAATCCTCTATCTTTTCCTCCTGTCCCTCCCAAAACTGCCTGAGTCTTTTGTGCTACTTTTGGCACTGTGATGTTTAAGCCCATGTAGAGTTTTAGTTCGTAGAACATTTATTATTATTATTATTATTATTTATTTAATTTGTATACCGCCCGATCCCCGAAGGGCTCCGGGCGGTGAACAACATTCACTACAACATCAAGAGGAGCGGTCGTACAAATATAAACACATAGGCTCCATCCCATAAAATAGCTTAAAACTCATAAAACAGCAAAAAAACCATAATACATAATAAAAGGCGTCCGACCCCAATTTAAAACCTACCCCCATGGGGGGGGATGGCAGGACCCCTCAATATGAGGGGACCCTGATGTAACTGCCCTAGGGGCAGGGCAGTAAGGGGGCACCATGTCAGCAGCTGGACACTCCAAAGGCCCGTGGAACAAGACAGTCTTACAGGCCCCGCGGAATTTCACCCAGGTCCCAGGGCCCGACAGCTGGAGGAAGGGTGGTACCACCAGGCCGGGCCAGTGCCAGTAAAGGTCCTGGCCTCGCTGGAGGCTACAGCCGCATCATAGAGGGGCTGGGGCCACCAGGTGCTGGCCTCTGCAGATCTCAGAGGCCGAGTTGGGACATCTGGAGTGATGCGGTCCCGGCACGAGGGTCCCAGGTCACGCGAAAAGCCTTAAAGGTCAAAACCCACACCTTGAAGATGATTCGATTCAACCGGAGCCAATGCAGCTGTCGCGCAACACAGGCTGGATGTGTTCTCTGAAGGCACCTCCTGTGAGCAGGCGCATGTCGCGATGTTGGACCAGTTTTAACTTCCGACCAAATGCAAGGGAAGGTCGCAAGCATAAATGAAGTTA
Source organism: Sphaerodactylus townsendi (assembly GCF_021028975.2). Classification (NCBI taxonomy): domain Eukaryota; kingdom Metazoa; phylum Chordata; class Lepidosauria; order Squamata; family Sphaerodactylidae; genus Sphaerodactylus; species Sphaerodactylus townsendi. The sequence goes on from NC_059436.1 coordinate 3,392,184, forward strand.
CAATAGTCCAGCCTGGAGGTGACCGCTGTATGGATCACAGTGGCCAGATCCGCCTGGGAGAGGAAGGGAGCCAACCGCCGGCCTGGCGAAGATGGAAAAATGCAGTCCGGTTGTATGGGCCACCTGGGTCTCCATTGAGAGAGACGAATCCAGGTGGGACCCCCCAGACTGCGAACAGAGGGTCGGCGCCAATGAGACCCTCCCCACACCGCTGCTGGAAAATCCCTAACCTCACCCCGCGGTCTAGCCAGAGGATCTCGCTCTCGATGGATTCAGTTGCAACCTGCTCTGCTGCAACCAACCAGCTACCGCTTCCAAACAATGCTGGAGAGCCGCAGGGCGGCAACCGCTCCCCTCCTCCATCAACAGAATGAGCTGAGTGTCATCAGCATATTGATGACAGATCAGCCCAAAGCTCCGCACCAACTGAGCAAGTGGTCGCATATAGATGTTAAATAATAGCGGGGATAGTAGGCGCCCTGCGGTAATCGCGACTGAAGCTGGGCACCTCCGGAGGCTTCATCCCCGCGACCACACTTGCTGACTCCGTCCCGGAGAAACGAGGCAATCCACTGAAGGACAGTGCCCCATACCTCGAAGCTGCTGTATGGGTCAAAAGGTCGCGGATCGACCATATCAAACGCCATGTAAGATCTAACAAAACCATCAGCGCCCGATCCCCGTCGAAGTTGGTGACACGGAGCGCAGTGTCTGTGATGGCGACAAGAGCGTCTCATCCCATGCCCAGCACGGAAGCCAGACTGGAAGGGTCAAAGTCGATGCGCCATCCAGGAAAACCCTGAAGCTGCTCCAACACCACTTCTCAATTACCTTCCCCAGAAACGAAAGATTCAAGACGGGCGGTAATTGGCCACAGATCACCTGGATCTAACGATGGTCTTTTCAAGAGTGGATGGACCACTGCCTCCTTCAACCCATCCGAAAGACCCTTGCTCAAGGGAGCCATTGATGATGTTCAACAGATGGGGTCGTAGCTCCGCCCGGCAAGCTTTATAAGCCAGGAGGGGCACGGATCCAGAGGACAGGTAGTAGGTCTAACAGCAGCCAAGGCCCTGTCAACAGCGGCCGAGAGCAGGGAGAACTGGGGCCAAACTTGGGTTCAAGACGCAAGGGAGCCTCCAGTTCACTAATTGTAGATAACGTGGATGGAAGGTCCCGTGAAGCATAGCGTGACTTTATCTGCAAAAGCTCATGAATGCCTTCACAGCTAATAGCCAATCGATGATTTGTAGACCCTTCCGATAAGGAGGTCAAAGACCTAATTATAATGAAATAATTGCGCCGGGCGGAGCTAGCAGACGAAGAGAGGAGGAGAAGAGCTCCCTTCGCCTCCTTCGCTATTGCCATCTCATAGGCCTTCATAAACGCCCTATAAGATGTTCACAAGAGCTCAGCGAGATTTCCTCGCCACACCGCTCTAGTGCGCCTAAGCATCCGTTTCATATGGCGCAGCTCCTCGGTATACCAAGCGAGCCTGTCAACACGGCGAAGAGGACTGGGGAGCAACAATCTCGATGGCATCGGAGAGCCGGAGTTCCAGTCCTCCACCTGCTCATCAAGTGTGCCGGGCGGGTTCAGGGTCCCCGCAGAGCATTCAGGAAACCAATCCGGGATCCATAAGTCTCCTCGCTGGTGGGTATAAATCAGCCCTCGCCTAGGAGCGGGTTTGGCGTGGCAGGGCCATCCGAACCTACAAAGTAATGGCTCAGACCATGGCATTCTATCCGTAGAGGATATGACCATATTAACCCCCCAAAACCAAAGACCAAATCCAGCTGCGGTGGTCGGGCCTCATGAGTGGGGCCAGAACTTACCAAGGAGAGGCCTAGTGCCGCCATGGATGACACCAGGTCCGCAGCCACTGTACATGAGGCGGTGTCGGCATGGACATTAAAGTCCCCAGAACAATAAGACTGGGGAACCGCGAATGCCCAGTCCGGCCACCACCTCCAGCAGCCGCAGCAGGCTGTCCCCTGGTGCGCCAGGGCGACCGGTACACCAGGAGGACCGCCATCCTCTCCACGGCCAACCACTCTAGGCCACGACACACTCCATGCCGGCAATCTCTGGGATGGGGTCACTCTGAAGGGAATGGAATCACGGATGAACATCGCCACACCTCCCCCCCGGCCCTGTGTTCGTGGCTGGTGGAGGCACGCGAACCCGGTGGCGCGTGACTTCGCCTAAGGCAACGGTTTCACCTCACGCACCCAGGTTTCAGTGATACAAGCCAGGTCCATCTGTTGGAAGCTTCCTCAGGATAATCTTTCGAGCACAGCGGTTTTATTGATGATGGACCTGGCATTGATCAGCACCAGCGGCGAAGCACAGAGTAACCCTGAACTCTGCCACCGCCGCCTCTTTGGGATAGGTCGGAGGTCAGAAGGCGAACGAGCATGACCATTATCTTGTTCGCTCTTCTATCATATGGCCACAGCCACCGCTATATCTACCCCGTCCCATCAATACCGGGATCCCCTGCCCCAAAGTAGGTGCCCCTCGCATTGTTCAGCCGGGCTCTCCCCAAAACCTATAGCCTCGCTAACTACTACCACACCAAGCAGGCAGACCAACAGGAGGGTCTGTCCCAGGCAGGGCTGAGCAGGCTGGCTGCCTTGGGCTGCTGGTGGAACTCCTGTTGTAGCTGCCAGGCCCCCCCCCCTGCAGGTGTTCCCAATGGGGTGGGTGGGGAAGGACTCACTCCTTCCCAGTGGGCAGCAGGCTGCAGCTCACCCGTGGACTTCTGCTTGGCAGGCAGGCAGGCAGGCAGACCAACAGGAGGGTCTGTCCCAGGCAGGGCTGAGCAGGCTGGCTGCCTTGGGCTGCTGGTGGAACTCATGCTGCTGTGGCCCCACCCCCCCTGCAGGTGTTCCTAATGGGGTGGGGGGGGAAGGCCTCCCACTCCGTCCCAGGGGCAGCAGGCGGCAGCTCACCCGGTGGACTTCTGCTTGGCAGGCAGGCAGGCAGGCAGGCAGACCAACAGGAGGGTCTGTCCCAGGCAGGGGCTGAGCAGGCTGGCTGCCTTGGGCTGCTGGTGGAACTCCTGTTGTAGCTGCCAGGCCCCACCCCTGCAGGTGTTCCCAATGACACATAAACAATAGTTTGCAATTCATGTCCTTCCTATTCCTTGAATATGCATGATAATTTGGTACCATGGAAATCAGTATTCCTATATGCATGAGCCAGCTACATTTGAATGATGGAATGGGCACGCCCTTCATTGACTCATGCATAATAATACATTGACTTCATGCAGAGAGGTGGCTTTTGTGTTTGCTCCAGAGATGACATTTAGTTTTTGCTCATTGGCATCTTCCATCACATTATTTTTTACAGGATGCATCACAGTGTGTGTGCCATCCATGTCTACTTGACTCACAAGTGAAGAGGCATCACTTCCCATGTAAAACTATTCTTTAAGAAGTATGCTTACACACAGTGGTGGGATCCAAAAATTTTAGTAACAGGTTCCCATGGTGGTGGGATTCAAATCTGTATGAAGCGCCAATGGGGCTGGGCGGGCACAACGGAGGCATGGCCGGGTATTCGAGGCGGGGCATTCCTGGATGGGGCTGTGGCAAGCACGCAGCCACTGTGCGATCCTTGGGTGGGAAACAAATGCATGCAGGCGCAGGCTGCCACGCACACCAGTGCACCTCCTGCTAGACTGCTTCAAGTTCTGCGTGCTGAGAGAAGGGGCATAACTAAGGCAAAATCAATGACGTAGCAAAATCACCAATTAGTAACCCCTCTCGGCACACACAAATAATTCAGTAACCTACTCTCGGAACCTTTGAGAACCTGCTAGATCCCACCTCTGCTTACACAGGTATACGCTCATAGGTGCAGTCTTTGGTGGTGGGAGAAAGTTCTGCCAATTCACCCCTGACTTATGGTGACCCCAGAATTTTCAAGGCAAGAGACATTCAGGGAATTGTTAATCTAAAGCTGAGTCCTGACCTGGATAGCGCCCAGGCTAGCCTGATCTTGTAAGATCTCAGAAGCTCAGCAAGGTAAATATTTGAATGGAAGACCTCCAAGAAATACCACAGTCATAATACAGAGGCAGGCAATGGCAAACCAATCATCTCAAACCAATGTCTCTTGCTTTGAAAACCCCACCAGGGGTCACTGTAAGTCAGATGTTACTTGAATAAAAGCAAAACCAACCAACCCCTCCCTGCAAAAGCTAAAGCTAAATCTGAAATTAAGCAATAGATTTGGGACATCAAACTTTAACACCATTTAAGTCCTGATGTAAAATACCATCACTTCAGAAATAAGAAATAGGCAGTGTCAAACTTTCTGGCTAATTTATTGATTCCCAAATGCAATCTCAATGTTTTTCCATTTGCTTTATTAAAAGGGAGACCCTGCGATGTACCATTTCAGGATTTTTTATGCCCTTGTGTTTACTGGGGAAACTGGTTGGACATGTGCTGCTGTACTATCCTTCTATACTGACGTTAGATACGTTATTTATTATGCCTTCCTTTCAAAAAATCCCAGGAAGATCAGAGAAATGGTATTTTTTCCTTTCTTATGGTAGATCTTAAATCTGAAACCTCAAAATAGAGCTATGGTGATTCTGTGCAGTTCCCAGAGTCTATTCAGTGTTGATTCAATGGCATCCATTTCTTTTTTTAATATATATATTAATATATATATTAATGGAAGATTGTATATATGTTCTTGTAGCCATTGTGTTCTCATGTGCTTTACTCTTTTTCTCTTTTACTTCATTCATTCTTCTGGCTTTGCTTTCTAGTCAAGCTGCATGATCCACAACAGCCACTATTGCTATTGTAAATGTTTCTTCCTTATTTCTTAACTGCCTGAGAGGAACAGCAATGATTTAAGGCTTTGACTAAGGATGATTTTAAGGTCAAGATGTATGGTGGTTTGATTAAAATACTCCCATTGACCCACAGGCCATTTATTTTGTCCAGTATTTTGCTACACTTGCTTCTTCGAGACAAGGTTAGAAAAAAGTGACTCAGTCAAAATGAAGGGTATACAAGAACAAGCTATATACACAAACCCACCCCACATGCTAGATTTTAACAAGGATGGAAGGAATAATGTTCTAATGTTCTAGGGCTCAAAATCTTTGCAGAAGGCTTGCAGCTTTCAAAAGCAAATCCAGATGGAAAAGTTCTAAAGTCTCTGACTCCATATTGAGTTATACAGCCACAACAAATTACTTCTTTGTTCTTCCATCTTGAAATCCTTTCTGTCCTCCTGCTTCAGTGTAACCATGGACTCACTTTGCAAGCACAGCAACAGATGATGTAGCTGACTGCATGAAGATGCCTTTTACAACGGAGTCCTGCAATGGGTGCCTGTGGGCATCATGACATCTGCCAAAACTTTTGGTACCCACCAAATATTTTCAGAAAGTGGGCATGGCAAAGTTTACCCAGCAGAATATCCGATAGGCTGTTGGAGATGTGATGGGCTTTGCAGATTTTTTAAAGGTTGCTTTGGCAGCAGCATCAATTTACCTCTCTCATTGAAAAAAATCACTATAAGCGGCAGAAGTTAATGAGCTGGATGGTACATATGGAAGATGACATTCCTACAAATGTAGGAATATTTGTAAAGGACTTGAAAATTAAACTGTACACCTTAAATTTAACCAAGAAGAGCATTAGTAACCAGTGGAACTCATAAAGCAGTGGTGGCGAACCTATGGCACGGGTGCCAGAGGCGGCACTCAGAGCCCTCTCTGTGGGCACGTGCAAACAGAGTTCCCCGCCCCACACATCTAGGCTGGCCTGGGTCGCTGAGCTCGATTATTAGCATTAAGCCTAAGACCTAGTTTTGGGGAAGCAGTGTAGGTAACCCTGTTAAGCGCTGTTAAACCCCACTGATTTTCATGCGAAGAACTAAAGCGCGATCCTTTACCTGGGAGTAAGATCGGTTGCTGGCAATGAGGCTTGCTTCTGAGTAAACCCTCCTAGGGTCGTGATTCACCCGTTGGAAGTGTTGCACGGTTGCTTCAAAGCAAAGCCACCGACTACCATGAAGCTTACTCCTGAGTAACGCACACCTCAGAGCCAACTGTTTTTTCTAAACTAAAACCTCAGTATTCAGGTTAAATTGCCGCGTTGGCACTTTGCGAAAAATAAGTGGGTTTTGGGTTGCAATTTGGGCACTTGGTCTTGAAAAGGTTCGCCATCACTGTCATAAAGTCTTGTGTTGCAACAATCTATTGAACTATTATTCCCAATTTTCCTCCAAAGGGCTCAGGATGATAAACAAGATTCTTCCATCCTCCATTTTGCCACTTGTGAGGTAGTTCAGGCTATGTGAAAGTGACAGATCCCAGATTGTTTAATGAGTTTTATGGCAGAGTGGGAACCTGAATGTATCTTCCAGTTCCTAGTCCAATATCAAACTATACCACACTCTCTTTCATATGTTCCCCACAAATGAGTCCAGAAGTTAATCTGGTTTCCACACTTGGAGGTTTTTAAGCAGAAGCTGGATGAACATATGTCAGGAGTGCTTCGATTATGTGTCCCTGCATTGTAGGGGGTTGGACTTGATGTCCCTTGGTCTCTTCCAACTCTATGATTTTTCACCAATGATACCTTCCAAAAAGCCTTGCAGGGAAACCTCATATAGGATATGTTACCTTACCAGGGGTAGGGAACCTGCGGCTCTCCAGATGTTCAGGAACTACAATTCCCATCAGCCCCTACCAGCATGGCCAATTGGCCATGCTGACAGAGGCTGATGGGAATTGTAGTTCCTGAACATCTGGAGAGCCGCAGGTTCCCTACCCCTGCCTTAGCCCAATTGGCAGATTGTTAGTGAATGCACCACTGTGCAGAGCTGTAGCGAGGGGGAACTGTGCCTGGGGCACATGTGTGCCCTGCGCCCCTGCCCCTGTCTGCCCTCGCACCAGTGTGCACCTGATGGAAGGTGCCCCCCGCTCCCTGGGCGCTATGCCTCTGCCACTGTGGCCTTCTGCTGCAAGAATAGTTCACAGTTCAGTTAAAGTTGATAGAACATACTTTAAATGCCTTGATCTAGCCATTCTGAAGGAGGCCCAGATCCTGTACTATGACTCTGACCACTTGGGAGTGTTGCCTCTATCAAAGTGTGGAACTTCCACCATCTTATCAGTTTTGGTTTTAAATTTCAATTTATTCATTCAAATCCAGTCCATATTGAATTAAGGCATCCATTCAGAGAGGAAACCTCTCTGCTTGATTTGGGTGAAAAACTGAAGCTGGTATCATCTGCCTTCTGATATTTCTTTATTGATCTGATACCCCATGGTTTCAAAGTGGGACAGAGGATTTTCTAAACATTGTTCATCAAGGAACTGACCAGAACTGTACTTCGCTTGAGCAAAGTTGCTGCAGCATGTGTTCTTTAACTATACTATATGTATACTCTATCTACTCGTCTCACTAGTCTTCCACATTTATGTATCATTGGCTCCTCCTTTCTCCTTCATACTCCCCATCCCTTTTAAAGACTGGCTTACCAGTATTACAACCTTTACTTTTATTAACAGAGCTCCTCTGACCTGAGATCTTAAGCTGTACAATAAGATTAAAATTAATTATAGGATTGTTAAACCATACTAGAAAACGTATAAACCATAAACATAAAACATGGTGGATAGTCTCATTGGTAAAACAGCTAGAAAATTGATTAGAGAATGAAATCCCCCCTACTGCACCCATTTGATTTTGCTGTAGACAGAGTACTCAGTCTAACCACCATGAATGTACACTGGCTGATCAGGACAATAAGGTATTTTAGATATAATGGGCGGTGAACAAACGTGCCGCACATTAAGTTCAGGACTAGTTTTATCAGATTGAAATAGCTTCCTCTTCACTTCTCTTTCTTCATGATGATTCTTATCTTAAATTACAGTAAGAGAGAGAGCCAGGATATTCGAACTTACTGTCCACCAGCTTCACCAGGTACTTCTGTAGGTATCTACCTTCAGCTAATGCAAAAGACTTCTTTGGATGTCTGGTGCAGGGAAAAAGAGATTTTAGTTTTCATTTAAAGGCAAACAGCCAGGGCCTGGATGCTAATAAGCACTGGCTGAATTCCATTCTCAGTGCAGTTCCAGTATTGGTGCTGGAGGCAAGATGATGCCCTGAACAGTTATCCCAGTGTGTTGCTCCAGTTTATATTGCTTACCTTGCAGTTTTAAGAATATTGTACTCTGAAAATTGAATTTTGATAAAACACAGCAAATATTGTAATCTAAGATTCAACTTTCCTAAGAATAATTTTACTTGGATGTTGCTGCTAGGAGTCAGTGGAAGTTTGCAGATGCCCTGAGCAAAATACCGTACATTCTTTTCAATAATCATGCTTGCTTCTTGTGTGTGCATGAATTCCCAATCATACTTCAGGAGGAGGGAACAAGGTGTAGCTCCTTCATGCTCCTTGAAGCCCTTTCATCACTGCCCAAGCTAAGAGTTGCATGAGATATGTGTCCTATTGAAATCGGAATTTCCTCTAGCTAGAAGTCAGCCTTATTATTTTCTAATTTCAACTAGAGTGTACCAGGAAAGAAAATATTTCAATTACCATGCCTTGTCCTTCTGTGAATATTATTTAGTCATGCTTTTGATTGCTTCAGCAAAGTGGAGTAGTGCTGGCGGACCCTGTTAAACTCATGATAGGTGACTGAAAATTATGAAATAAAATCACATATAGTGCAGAGGCACAATTCACCCTTCTCTTGCCCCTCCTTAACCAGAGTTGGTGTTCTACGTGGAGTAGAGAACTTCACAGTTCCACCGTTAAAAAAAAGAAGTTGGCTGTTCACACACCATGAAATTATTTTTAGAAAAATTTGTATCCATTACCTGACTAGGAAGAAACATTGCTTTCTTTGTTTATTTTGCAAGCAAAGTGGACTTTTGCAGTACCACTAAGGACAATAAAAATAACAGCTCAGCAACTGCCTTCATTATATGCTCCTCTGGATGACTCTGTATCATCCATACCAAATTTGGCTTGCTGAAAAGTTTGTTGGGCCCAGATTCATTTCACTATCCTAAACTAATTAAGCCACCTAATGGAATTGTCTGCAGCATCTGTTAACAGTATAGATTTTTTTTAAAAAAAATAGCTGACACTTGGTTCTACTTTCTCTTGTAAGGCTAGTATTATCAGCTTTTCTTCTAGCATGACTCTATGGAATGAATCACCAATGTTGATTCAAAGAATCAGTTTCTCAACTCAAAAAGCAATAGTGATCAAGAACAAGGAAAGTTCAATGTTAGAATGTGTGTTTTATGACAATCCAATAAATATATCAATTTTCCAATATGGCCAAATCTATAGAAACTTAAATTCAGAGACTGCGGCCATGAAAAGACAAGGCAGATCTTTCTGCAAACTCCCCAAAAGCTTTGGGTTTGCAGTAAAATCTGAAAATTAAAAAAAATTAAAAAATAATAAAGCACTGCCTATAGCTTTAAAAAATGAAAGGTCTCACACCAGACGTTGTGAGGTTGCTAGGCAATCAAACCAGTATTGCCAGCCTTGATTTCTTTCAGTAAAAGACAGTAGGAGGAGTAGGGCTCTTTTCTGAGCTGTTTTGCCCTGAGGGAGGACTACTCCTTTACCTCTATTATGGTTTAGAGACAGAGCAAAAGTGCTCATTTTAGAGGCAATGTAAAAAAAAAAAGGTCACAGCTTTGCATCGATTTTAGTGAGACACTTAGCAATTCTTCATGTTTGGAGATGTCACCCAAACATTTCTGTGCTGTAGGCTCCAGGGTTTTCCAGTTTGGCAGGTGCTCTGTTCTCATTCTTTTCCCATCCCTGTAACCTCTCCATACATGTTGTTCCAGTCCAGTGTATCCATTACTAAATCTTTCTACTGCATTGCTCTGAAAAAGAAATTGACAAAATGAAACAAATCAGATTTATTCATTTGTTTCTTATTCATTTGTGGGTTTTTATAAACATTGCTTCTATTCTAAAACAAATATAATGAACTACTTTATATTGTTTTTTAAAATTAATGCACACTCCTATTACAGAGTGCAATCCTAAACAAAGTTAATCCTAAGAGAAGTAAATGGACATAAAAGGGCACAACTCCATTTAGGACTGCATTTTAGCATTACTCCATTGAGGATGTCTCACATCACTTGCCATTACTTCCTTAGTCTTTGTCTTTGATATCATGCCCAGTTGGCTACATCTCTGTGAGAGTGGCAGGGGTGGGAGAAACACCATAAGTCATCCATCTGATACCAAGAGGGGCAAACATATTACTGACAACCAGGGCCAGAGTGAGGGGAACTGTGCCCGAGCCATGCATGTGCCCTGTGCCCCTGTCATGCCCCTGTCCGCCCTGGCATGCTCCCGCCGCACCCTGCTCCACCCCTGCCACGCTACACCACACCCCTGCAATGCCCCCGTCTGCCCCGGCATGCTCCCGCCACACCCCATCCCACCCCTGTCAAGCTACACCACACCCCTGCCATGCCCCCGTCTGCCCCGGCATGCTCCCGCCGCACTCCGCCCCACCCCTATCATGCTACACCACACCCCTGCCATGCCTCCACACCAATGTGCACTTGGTGCATCGTGACCCCCCCGCTATGCCACTGCTTACAGCTATATATTAATTACAGCCCAATTCTATTGGTGAGGGGGCTGAATCAAGTTGTGGAATTGGTACAGGGATGTGCAGATGCATTTGCACTCCCACTGGTGGAGGGGGCAAAGGCATCAGAGGCCAGCCACCTTTCAGAGAAACTTGAAAGTCAAGACTGCTGCAGACCTACAATTGGATGCCAATGTGGGGGGCAGCAGGCCAGGGTGTTCCCAGGGATGGAGCCAATGTTAATTGGCTTCCACCCCGGCTTTGTGGGTTATGATGTTACAGCTTGGGCCTGGGGCTTCGACTTATGCCACCCTTTTGGTTGTGTAAGTCCATTTAGCCCTATGGAGAGCTTTCTGGTGGTGTTTTTTTTAATTTCTGCCTCCCCACACCTCTGGAAAGGCCTCTGGAGGCACTGGGGCAGCATAACAGTGGTGCCATTTCTAGCCACTTTGGGCTGTGGATTGGGCTGTTAGCCCAGTATTATTGAGCAGGCTTTTCTTTTGTGTGTGTGTGTGTGTGTGTGTGTGTGTATGTGCGTATTTAATTAAATAAGATTCTCATTTATTTTGCTGCAGTGAATATTGAGACACACCTGTTCCTTTGATTTTCAGAAAGAGGTTTGGTGATGAGCAGAGGGGGATTCACGTCTGCTCCTGAACAAAAAGGCATGGCTGAAGGCGTGCTGCCAGCTGGTACTTGTGAGTATCGATCTCCCTAATATCTTGCAGTGAACAGCTGGCTGCAATAGATTAGATGTGGACAGGGAGGCTGAGATTTTTCTCAACTATCAGACCCTCTGAATATTTTTTTCAGGACAGAGCACACAAAGGGGAACTAAATAATGCATCTGTTGCAATAGGGATTCGAAGCAGATTTTGGATGTATGACTGTCCACTGTTTTCTCAGCACTGTTTTCTCGCTACCCACACGAACCTCCCCACAAGAACCCGCTCCCCTCATGAACTTGCTGTGGTCTCATAATGAAATGCAAAACACCTGACATGTAATGCATGTGATATGGGAGATCCATGCTTGGATCTCCCAGCTTTTTGAAAATGAAATACCATTTGACTGAGCATACAAAGCTGCCTTATACTTAGTTGAACCATTAATATATCAAAAGGGTCTGGAGACAAACTGCCTGTGTACATAAGACACCTTAACATCTGTACTTCAGTGTTTTTGGGTCAGATGAAGAATACTGGTGAACTGAGAAAACAATTCACGTATATACATTTCATGTACGAGCTAGAGCCTGAACAATGATACCATTTTGTGTCCACACACAGATGTGCACAACTGTGCTCTCTCTTCTCTCTCACACATACACATTATCATCCTTGTTCTGATATTGTTCTTGCCAGTGGAAAACAACATGACTAGTTAGATTGTGAAGAAATCTTATGGAATGATTTTTTTTAGACAGCCAGTGTAGTATAGTGGTTAAGAGCAGGTGACCTCTGATCTGGAGAACTGGGTTTGATTCCTCACTCTTCCACATGAGCAGTGGTCTTTTTGTCTGGTAAACTAGATTTGTTTCCCCACTCCTATACATAAAGCCTGCTGGGTGATTTTGGTCTACTCACAGATTTTTGGAACTCTCTCAGCCTCACCTACCTCACAAGGTGTCTGTTGTGGGAAGAGGAAGGGAAAGGAGTTTGTAAGCCGCCTTGAATCTTCTTACAGGTGAGAAAGGCAGGGTAAAAATCTGAACTCTTCTTTTAAAAATCAGTAATAGGCACCTAGTTCTTTTCACTGTTTTTAAGCTTTATTGACATATTGTTGCAAGATATTTCATGATTCCTCTTTTAAGAATTATGATAGCCACAGAAGGAGGACAAGAGTTGAACGTCTTTGAAACTTGGATCATTTATTTACAGAGTTGCTCAAATGAGACTCATCAAAACTTCTCCAGTGGGAAGATGTTGAGTGGAAGAAACTTTCCTCCTCCTTGCCTCCTCCTTTTAAAAAAACATGCAATGGGATATATTAATCTCTTTGTCTGCTCATGTTTATTTTAGAGTAATTGCAAAGCAGTGATAGAAGCTAATCATGGGAGCTATTTTGGCTTTGCTTTCTGCAGGGTTTCACAATCTCCATTGTAACAAAGCCAATGAATATAACTTAAGTTTTCCCTCCCTCCAAATGTCTTGGCTGAATTCCTCACACTGTTATTCCATCTGATTCATTCACACAACTAGTTATGATCCCTATTTCCCACTCCTTGGTAAATGAAAAACACTGTCAGATAATTTACCAAAAAGACCTATGGCCAGAATAGATGGGATAGGGAGAAATCACAGAAGTAAAACTAGTCATGTAGGGAGGCGTTGTTGTTTTTTAGATCAATAGCAAACAGGAAGAGCTTTTAACCCTCCCCTGAGCCATTGCCCTGATACATCTAATCCCTCTTCCCAGGGACTTGCTATTTGCCCTGCCATAGTATTGGGGCCTAAAGATGACAGCCTGCAAATGGACCTGGACCAAAATTAGGTAGGTAGGTAGGTAAGTAGGTAGAAAGAAAGAAAGAAAGAAAGAAAGAAAGAAAGAAAGAAAGAAAGAAAGAAAGAAAGAAAGAAAGAAAGAGAGAGAGAGATTTCACTGAGACAAAAAATAGAATAGCTGCTTCTCTACAGGCTAAGGTGGTAGTAGCCAGCCTGTCTTTATATCAGCAGGTTGAATTCTACAGGCAGTAGGTGGAATTCTACAGGTGGAATTAGGAGCTGCTAATATACACACTAAGGTAGTAGCAACCTCAGTCTTTTTCTGAAAATAAAATGGAGGAGGAGGAAACCATATCATGAGCTTCATGGAGAAAGTAGATTCATAGCAGCAGCAAAAAGTTTGAGTCCAGTGGCACCTTTAAGACCAACACAGTTAAGATAAAATGGTGTGTGAGAGAAAGAAACATTAAGTCCCAATTTATAGAAGCAAGTATGTATTAGGTCCTTGGGCAGCCTGGTGGGCCTTTACAAATTGGGAAAGTAGAGAAGAAGAAGAGGAGTTTGGATTTATACCCCACCTTTCTCTCCTGTAAGGAGACTCAAGGTGGCTTACAACCTGCACCCTCCTTTCTCCAGTGCCATAACTACAATCCACGTCAGATCCCATATGCTTTTTGGATCTGAATTGTACATCTGGATTTCTAGTCTTGAAATTCTAGTGTCATGTTTAATTTGTTCCTGAGAAACAGGGAAATGAAACTCGTGTCAAACAATGTACCATCTCTTAAGTGAGTAGCTCCTTAGAGGTTCAGACTCTGCAACCTGCCGATACCATGGATTACAGTGGATTAGCCCCCAGCCAGCGCACAATTGGCCATGCTGGCAGGGGCTGATGGGAATTGTAGTCCATGAACATCTGGAGAGCCGCAGGTTGCAGATCCCTGCCTTAGATTATAGCAGCTGATAACTGGAGTAATGATCCTAAAGTGGGGCTGTGGCTTAGGAAATGGTTTTGACACCATTCTCTTTTTTTGGGTATTGTAATTGGAAGCCACCAGAGAGATTCTCCATGTACATTATTCAAATCACCATTTTTCAAATTGTGTCAAGCACAGACTAACAGTGATTCACTCTCCAGTTTTGCCATGAACAGGGAAATAAGAACATAAGAACATAAGAACAAGCCAGCTGGATCAGACCAAAGTCCATCTAGTCCAGCTCTCTGCTACTCGCAGTGGCCCACCAGGTGCCTTGGGGAGCTCACATGTAGGATGTGAACACAATGGCCTTCTGCGGCTGTTGCTCCCGATTACCTGGTCTGTTGAGGCATTTGCAATCTCAGATCAAGGAGGATCAAGATTGGTAGCCATAAATCGACTTCTCCTCCATAAATCTGTCCAAGCCCCTTTTAAAGCTATAAATAAAACAATTTGTTGTGTGAGTGGTCTCACATCACAGGGTGGAGGGTTTTGGTGAAAGTCAAGCAATTAGTATCAGTGTAGAGTTAGGATCAAAATGATTGTCTTGCTGAGTTGGTAAAAATTCCACCAAATTATTTGCTGTCTCCTCTCCATGAGCAGCTTAAGAGATCTGTCAACAGGAAGACTGTGTTTTCTGGTGAACTTCCAACATGGCCTACATCAGCAAGAACCTCACTGATGTCAATGGCGTTATGCTGATGAAAGGAAACTGTGAGTCAGAGATAATTTTCTCCAATGTTTACAATGATCACCGCAGTCCCAATTCTCTGGTGGAAAGAAAGAAATTTTAATTTAAACATAGTACTCTACTTTTGAGGTGATTTGAACTTGGTTTTTAATTGTGTCTTTTGGTAATTTTCTTTACAACAACTCTCTGTTGACCATAGAGCATTTTTTTAATTCAAAAGTTAAAAACTGAAGATCTCCTAGATGGCTTGAGAGAAGCTTAGTGGCTTTAAAATGGATTAGGCAAATTCATAGTCAATACCTATTAGCCATGGTGTCTGCAAGGTACTAGGTTCAGTGATAGTGTATCTTTGCATCTCAGTTGCAAGGTCGAGGCAACAGAGGGCTACTACTTCCATCCTCATTCTGTTCTACAAGGAGCACGGGGCAGCATAAATAGTTTTCCTCTTCTCTATTTTAAGCTCACCTCTACCCTAAGAGATAGGGTAGGCACAGAGACAGTGGCTAGGCCATGACTAAGTGGAGACACCTTTCGTTTTCTGCTGATGGGTTTCCTGGAAGCATCTGGCCAGCCACTGTGGGAAACAGGATGCTGGACAAGATAGACCTTTGCTCCAATGCAATTGGTCTCATGCCCTGATTTCCCCTTCTTGTTTTAATGCAAATTCTTATGCAAATTTGACCTTTTCAACATTGCTGGTCCTCCTTTGGTGTCACTCATGTTCTCTATGCTAATTATTTTGGGGGCTGATAAAGTACTAGGGAACTTATGTGAAGATGTACATCTTAAGACTGCTATAGTGCCCTGGGTATGCAAGAAGCTGAACTGTCTCTGAAGGGAAACAAAGGGGCCAAAATGTTTGATGGCAAGGCCTATTTCTGTGCCAGCATCTCAGTGGGGTGAAAATCTGTGTGTGTATAAGTGGTATGTCATTGTTACTTTTGCATCTGATTGTGCCAAGTGAGAAGCATGACACCCAATTTATCCTGTTTAATGAATATACTATAGTGTTTTTAGAGCTGTAATTAAATCAATAAAACTGGAGCTGATAGAATTTATGTAGTGATAGAATTTATGGCTGAAACTCAACTACGTTCCACCCCCACAGCATTTCCTCAATCAAAAATATCTGATTGGGCTGATTTAATCCTTGTTAAGAAAGAGTCTGACACAATCCAGACCCATATGGTGCCCCATAGAACAACTTTCAGGGTAAAATGACATATCTTGGGTTTCAGTCACAGAAATCAAAAGTTGTAGAGCCTAGCTATCAAGCATAGGTGTACCAGAGTTACCTCAGTTCAAGAGAAGGACCTTCTTGCTTATATCAATAGAATCATATACCCCAGGATCATGGCATAGAGAACTATAAGGAACCAGGGAGTTTGAAATCTAAATGAGAGTAGGCCAGTGAGAACCCATCATACACCACAAAGGAAGATTAGAATAGAAATAGAATACATAAATAAACAGAGCCAATGTTTAATAAAGCCTAAAGAAATCTCCCCAGTGAGTTACAATCAGGTCATCTCCATTCAACATCTATTTTTGATGTACACATAAACACTGCAGAAGATTATTATTATTCCAACATGTGATTATTTCCCTTGTTCAACCCATCTGTGAAAAGTCCTTCAGCAGCAAGAACAGGAGGCTGCATTATGGTTATCAATCAATTCCTAACAGTGCTTATCTCTAGGATTATCATAAATGCACTTCAGAAATCTGTTACTTCCTCTAAAGTATTTATCCAAGCAAACAAATTCCGATTTATTTAGAATGAGGCTACGGGCTAAATGGTGTGTGATGGGCAATACCACAAAGCTTCCTTTTGACTTAATGAAAAGTAGCCATGGGAGGCTAAAACTGGGTGTGGGGGACGAGATGGATGGGGGGGGGCGTTCTTATATCCTCCAATGTTTGCTTTCCCCACGATGGCTACCTACCTATAGGGAAAAGATTCAGGGACTTCATATCTTTTTATCCTCAGGGTGAAAAGTAGCTTACAGCCCAATACAGATGGGGAGGGGTGAACTCTTATTTGGAGCCAGAGCACAAGGCTGCCTTGGGTGCCTATCTTGCCAATGCAAGTGGCAAATGCACTGGCAGAGGGGGCACCCGGCTCCCCAGCACCCAACCCCAAAAGTGGCCACCATTTCTCAGCCCCACCAGTAGAACTGCAGCCTTAAGAAGATAAAAAATTAATATTAGTGCTAATTGTACGCTCTCTTTACTTAGTCTTAATGAAATGTGTCTATTAAGCTCTTGGTAGTTGCATATGCTTTCCTTCTGCAATGATGCAGAGATAGTTTCATGTTTTCTGACTCTTCTTAGAGGGAATAGCTAAAGAAATCTGCTGTCAAGCTGGCAAAGAAAACCAAAGCAAAATTACCCAGAGCAAATGTTTTTCAAATGTTTGCATATAATCATGTACTTATTCTGTGTTGACACACTGAGCTGGGATATCAAAAGCAGGCGTGATTATGGCATTTGTCAAGACCAGAGATCTGAGGCACATGTATCTTTTTCTTTGTGTTTGCAAATGAAAACACAAAAGGGCATCGAGCTGTCAGGTTTTCTCATCAATTCTTTATCTGAGGCAAACAAGAACACATGAAATGGGGAACTCTGGTTTTTCTTTTCATTTTTTTTTAAAAATAGATGCAAATTAGGTGCAGGGGTTGTTTTCTCTTTCTTCTAGCCTAAAGGGTGAATCATTAATCTTCTCTATTGCAAGTAATTCACAGGCTAGGAAAATGGGAGCGGGTGGGATCAGCTTTGGGATCATATTGATTGGGTACACAACATATTTAGTAAACCCAGGATATGGACGGATGAGTATGGGGATTTGAGGGGTTAGGTTTACTGTCAGTGTGTTAGAGATTATGTTGAATTTTTCATTCATACAGGTCCAACCTGAGCATCCCTGTTTGGATTTTGCTTCACCCATACACAAATCAAGCCCCATTAAATTGATGTTTTTGCACTGAGTTGCTTCTTCACACTGATATATATTTTTACACATATCATTTTACAGTTTTACATTTTACAGCATTGTCTAATTGTCTGCAGCACGTCCTGCTTAATAATTAAAGCCCCCTTAACATCATAGCCTGAAATATCATTTTTCTTCTTTTCATTCATTCATTCATTCATTCATTCATTCATTCATTCATTCATTCATTCATTCATTCTCTCCAGAAAGATGGCTCAACTCTCAGCATAAAAACAAGTGCAACAATTAAAATCTTAGTCAGCAGAAAAAAGTCACTGTCTAACATCCATAAAATCAGCAGCAAATCAGCAGAGAGAACAATGTAAAACATGTTTAAAGCAAACCAAAACAAGTGTGAAAGCAGGTGTGTGCAGACTGTACAATCCACTAAAGGTACTGAAACAGCTTGCTAATGGATAAAACATAAGTTGGGCAAATAGGAATATGTGGGCTTGGATTGACATAGCTTCACCAGAAATCATCTGCCCATAGACTGTGACTTTCTCATCTTCTTCCTCCCTCTTCCTCCCTCTTCTTCCAGCCTCAAATGTCCCCCATGCTACTCCTGTGGTGGCGAATCATATTGGATTCAGCCCTGGACCCAGTGTCTAAATGCCGATTAAGTAGGCATCATATGAACCTCCAGCAGAAAAAAACATTTTAAGCATACAATGCCCTTCCCTAAGAGTTACCTTTGTTAGCCCCTGGCCTCAAGAAGACTCATATAGGACTCAATAATTTTCATATAACACTGTCATATTTTGGTTAGTGCTAATAGTATCAGTATCACAATATTCTTGTTTTTAGATTTTTCTTTGGACTAGTGTAGGTTTTTTTGCGAACTCTGGCATTTTTCAACATTATTTTTTAACAGCTCAGTATTATAAATTGTATTATATTATAGGAGAGTGTTCATTGAGGATAAAGCATCTCTGCACTTTTTTGTAGTGTTTACTTCACTTGTTGTTAGAGCATGGCAAAGACATTTTCCAACAGGGCAGTGGATCCACTAGTGCACATCGTCTCTCCAGGGAGAGAGACCCTGCGCCTGCCAAGGGAAATAATCTACCTGCTTTGTCTGCTTTTGTCTCTGTCTCTTCCAGAATATAAACTGTTTATATACAGCAAGATTAGAGATGTACCTTGGGGGAGGCATTCTCTTCAGGTGCCACTCACCTGGATCATATGGGGGCACATTTGGCCACCCACCCCCTCTCCCCCCAGCCAGGAAGGCAGAAAGATTCTCCTGAGGAGAGTTGGTGAATCCAACATGGTCAGTCTGCCCAGCAAACTGGCTACAGTTCTGTATTCCTTGCAGCCCTGTTCAGAGGACTACCTCCTGCTTCCGTAGCTGTTCTCACCTCATCCGCCCACTGGTGACTCACAAAATGTTGGATGGCCCGGTCATCGTGACTTGGCTGGCCCTGCAAAACTTTGCCCAGCTGCAGAAGCTGCTTCTGAACTACAGGTGAAGTGGTGAGGAGGGAATAAAAAGTGGGTGGAAAACTTTAAAAGGTTTATTAGCTTAGGTGGGAGAGAATAAGAAAGCCACAGAAATTGGGAGGGGATGATCTCAGGTGGCATGCATGTTCCACCCACTTGGCAGCCCACCTCTTCCCTGGGCTCAGAGGCACCCCGTGTTCCCAACAGCTGCTAAGGTCAGTGGCAAGGCAGCAGCCTTGCAAACAGATTTTCTCCAATCTCTGTGGTAAAGACCACAGAGACTAGGAAATTCCCAGAGTGTCATTATAGAGGTCTTTGTTCTCCTGCTCATCAGTTTCTAAAGGGCAGACAATTGTGACTGGGGACGAGGGACACCCTCCCAGACTTCAGCCCCTAGGAAGCCTAATTTGGCTGTGGACAAGGTGTGCAAGGCAAGCCAAAGTTTTATAATCAGGCAAAATGTATAAATTGTCCTTTTTTTGCCAGTAAAGGTCTCTCTTTTTCTCACCCACAATTTTGCTTAAGTGACATTCGCACAGTTGAACTAAATATTAATCAGCAACCCAAACCCTACAATGCAAATATTTGATCCAATCTCAATTTGTAACAAAATTTGTAACTATCTCAACATTGTAACAAAAAATAAATTAAATAAAAATAATAAATTAAGATTAGGTTAAGGCAAAGGCAGAGGTTCAGACTTGCCTTTGTGTTACGTTGAGTTCTAGCGTGTAGTCTGAGAATTGGGCTATGGTCAGTTTTAGGTTTTGGGTTTTTGTTACAATTTATGGGAACAATTTATGACTGAATAAATTAAATAAAAATAATAAATTAGGGTTAGGGTTAAGGCAATGGCACGGACTCAGGCTTGCCTTAGTGTTATGTGGAATTCTAGGGCGAAGTCCGAGTATAGGGCTATGGTTAGCTCCCATTGGAAACAATGGGGGATGGAGCACCCCTTTTGGGGGTTCATAACTTTGGACCCCCTGAACCAAACTTCACCAAACTTGGCTGGTATCATCATGAGTGTCATCTGACAATAACCTGAACTTTTGGTGCCACTAGCCTAAGAACTGTGCCCCCTGCTGGCCGATAAATTAAAAACACTAAAATACCCAAAAAATTAGAAATGAGCCCAAATTTTTCTGCGCTTCCAATGGTGGGTGCCCAGGACATTTGTCCCCGGATGTCCTCATTGTAGCTATGTCTCTGGAACACCCTCATCCTTTGGATTGAGCTATCAGCCTCATTGATTCTGATAGGATGTCAGTCTGTCTCATGGAAATGCCAAATGAACCAAAAATCAATACTCAAAATAACAATTTTAAAGACTATGCCATTTCAATCAATCAGTGTGTTTGTGTGTGTGAGTGAGTGAGAGAGAGAGAGAGAGAGAGAGAGAGCACTAGGCATGTTACATTGCTGCACCTATGCAAATTGAAATCACTTCAGTCATTTGCATTACAATGGTTCCTGTCGACTTAATTTCACACTAAGTGCCACCACTTTGTAAAGTCAAAGCATTCATTATTTATGCAGTGAGGGAAGTAGTTAGGTTGTGAACATTCCTTAGATGCATTATTCATTAACACTGATGCTGCTAGGAATAGCAGGAGGTTAAAAACACTTCGATTTGTGTTCAGGTTCCCTTGGTTTTTCAATTAACTGGTGAATCTAAAGTTGGGACACCATTTTTTTTTGTTATTGTTTCATTTAATTTTTGTACATGCTTTGAAAAACTATCCTTAGGAAAATTTTGCATTTCATTCATTTCTTTGGCACTATTTTTACACCATTTTTACATTATGTGCCATTTAGATGCAACTGATATCTAAAGTAAGCATCAGTTTTAATGGTAATATTTTCATCAAATATATTGACATAACTGAGGGAACGGTTGACTATCATGTTATCTCACATATTAAGGAAGTAGTTGAAAAGCACAAACTTGCAAACTTAGCCAGAATTGTCAATAGAGATTCTGTTAAATTTCTCATGATAGCAATGGATCTTTGAATTGGCCGTGTTGTCCTACTGTGATTATGTACAGGATGGGATAAAGTTTTATTTTTGAAGTCAACAAGCAAAACAAATATTTGGAATGAGTTTAATCTATAGAATGAAATGCATTATCACCAGTATTTTTTACACAGGGCTATACATTTATTATTTTCTCATGCTTACGAGGTTTTGTGTAAATATATGAATTTATATTTTCTTGCATTTGATTCTGAAGGATATGCTGCAGTCATATTGACACTCCACCCACCCAATTATTTTTCTCAGGGTCAACACAAAGCATGTTCAGGCATTTGTGTTAAATCCTATATCATATATTTTTCCCCTTAAAGTGGCAAACAAATAACAGAATAGTAAGAAATAAATGACCAGTGCTTAGAACACCAGTCCACTGTGATGTTTTTTTTAATGCAGATCAGGAATAGATTAATTACTTTTAAGTTCACACAGAAAATGCCCGTATGTTCAAAACAATATCCATTTATTAACAAGAAGATACAGGAGTGGAAGCAACTCATTTCAGGATAGGGAGCTCATGCAGTCTACAATTCTAACTAACAAACAAAAGGAGCAGAGACTCTGCCCCATGAAACTTAACCAACACACACGAATTACAGAAGGAACAGCCTGTTCCACCACAGTGTATACAATAAATACAGATAATGGAATAGACTGTCCTACTGTACTGTATGTAATAAATACACCTTTTTTTACTTTGGGGTGTTCACTCAGCACAATTTGAACATCAACAAAGATATGGAGATAGAGCCAGGGACTACTGTCACCTGACTTACTGTTGAGAGTTGTTTTTACTGCTAACCCATCACATAGTCTTTGAACTGAGCAAGCAGCTTGACTAGTCACTCGCTCTTGGTGTGTATACCTTCTGCTGGTATACCAGTGGTTTGGAAGGATAGCTGCAGTGTAACCACTTTCATGTTCTTGCTGGTCTGTAACTCATCAGAGATTCGTCCTGGGATTGGTCTTATCAGGTGTTACAAAAAGTTCTTTGGGGACTGGAGATTAATCTTTTCTCAGATGCCTGCTATTCATGTAATACACATTTCTGCTTGGTGTTTCCACTGTGTAAGAATATCTTTCAGCCATTGCTCCCATGGTTGATGCTGGTACCCATCTTGCATATGTCTGCATTCTCACAGTATACCCCTCACTGCCACTGTGTAAGAATATGGTTCAGCCACTGTTTTCATGGTTGATGCTGGTACCCATCTTGCATATGTCTGCATCCTCACATTATACCCCTCTCATAGGGGTGGAAGAGGCACATCCTGTTTATCACAGTAGCTCATTTGTTAACACTGGAGATTCTTTAACTTCTAACAAGCATTGGTTGGTAATCTGGGTTCAGTGCCGTCAATGTGACTTGCAGAGAACTGTGAAAAGCTGTCCTATTAGGAACTGAGCTGGGGTATATTCAGTACCTGAAATAACAGTGTTTCTCAAAGTGAGAACAGTCAAATTGGGATCTGAACCTTTGATTAAAGTTTTTGAACATATATTTGAAGGGTAGGACCAAAGTTCAACTTTACCATTGAACTGGGGGTAGCCAGGGCTGCCGTGTGTAATGGAAATGCCCCAGTGGGATGCAACTTTTTTTCATCACTAAACTAGCAAGAGGAACTTGATCACAAATGAGTCCACTAGGAATACCCTGATGCACATACCATGGTTTCAGCTTGGCTACAACCATGCTTGCTGTCTTATCCGGGAATAGCAGAACTTCAAGATTTTTTGAATAATAACTAGCAATATTGAGCTCAAAAACATCCTATTTTAGTTTGAACTAAGGCAAGTCTGGAATCTCATGTGAGATCACTGGATCATTGCAGTTGCTAGGATGAAGTTCCTGACATGATGGTGCACATGATTTCAGAAGCTCATGCTTTCAAAGGCAAAGAAGTCTGCTGTGTGTGTGTGTGTGTGTGTGAGAGAGAGAGAGAGATGAGGAAATGGAGAGAAGTAACAAAATTTCCATTCTTTAGCATAACTGGACTCACCCTGCTTAATATCTAAGATAACATTGCTTTTTTTTCATTGAATCAGCAAAAACTCTGAAAAGTTGTGCACAAGAGGGCTTGACACATACCCTGCTTAAAATTTAGACTCTGCTATTTGTGACATGACAGTTATGGTGAAGAACACAAATGTCCCTGAGCACATATCTTTCTCCAAATAGATTTTAGACCAACGTCCCTCTTGTTCCTCCCTGAGAAAACTAATCAGCATCCACTGAAACATTTGTTGTTGGGTGAACTATTGTTCAATTCCAAGTTAACCCCCCCCCCCCCAGCTTCTCTCTTTGCAGTAAACATCAGTGTGCCATAACTTCATGATTCATTGCAGCCAGTACAGGAGATATAAATCATCTTTGGCAGTTACTTGACTGAGACAAAAAAAAAATAAAGAACTCATTCTCCATTTACTGTAATGAACATGCATGCTTGGAAGAAATTAAAAAGAATGTTAGAAGCAGCTGCCACAGTTAGATTTTCAGGGATAAATTAATTAAAATGCTGGTTAGGAATGACTTTCTCATTATTTGGGCTAATCAAGAGTCCTGGTTTCTTTCAGGCCATCAAACAGGGTAACTTTGATTATTCAATCAAACCCACAAGCAGGTTTTATGAGCTGAAAGTTAATACATACAAGTTGGTTTAAGCAAAAGAATGAGAAAGGAGCTGTACAAGTCCCATGCATTACGTTTTCCTAAATGGAAATTAATGTGTTCATATTATGAAAAGGAAAAAAAAAAGTATAGTAACATATGAATGATTCTCCTGCAGTGAGCAAACACTACATAGTTTATAGATGCAGCAACTGACAAATCCATGTGCCTAATCCATAAATCACTGCTAGAAAGATTTTTGCATTGTATTTAATGTGGAAGAATGTAAGTGGTATTCATATAGTTCACATGTGACACAGTTTCAGCTGTCCCCCAAAAATCTTTCAAGCATATGCCTAAATCTAAAACATGATCCTACAAATGTAGTTAAGTGGTGTTTAGGTATGGCTAAGATGACTGTGAGAGCCGGTGTAATGTAGCAGTTAAGGTGCTGGACAAGGAACTGAGAAACCCAGGCCATTTCTGCACAGCCCAAAAACAGCGCCCTGAAGATGGTAAAAACACTGTCCCTGGGGCACCCCCCCCAATGGCAGGAAAACACTGCTTTCAAAACTTGCTCACTGAGCGAGTTTTTGGGAAAGCGGCATCTTTCTGCTGGTGCCGTGTGAAGTGTGCCCGCATGAGGGTGCCGCTTTTAGGTGCCTCCAGTTTGTTGTGTGCTGTGCACCTACCGTTTCTCCTGCAAAGCTCTGGAGGGAGGGAGGAACACGCCCACACTGCCCTCCAACCCCCAGGGGTCGGATGGAAGTTTGAGCATGTCCCTTCCTCTGTCCAGAGCTTTGCAGGGAGAAAAAGTAGATACACACAACAAAACGGAGGCGGTTCCATGTGGAGCTGCCCCTGTGGGCCATGGTGGCTTTGGGACTGCCTGCACAGGACCGTGTGATCAGTCATGAGGCTCCACCAGCATAAATTATACCAATGGCCATCTGATTCTGCTGCTGTGCAGAAACATCCCCAGATTCAAATTCCCACACTGCCAAGGACACTAGTTGGATGATCTCGGGGCCAGTCACCCACTCTCAATCTCAACCCAAGAACTTACCAGTCTCAACCCAAGAATTTACCAGGGTTATGATATGGTGGCACGTAATGGCAAACTGCCTCTGAATATCTCTTGCCTTAAAAACCCTATGGGGTTACCATATGTCAGCTGTGATTTGATGGCAATATTTTTTAAAGGTAGCTGTAGCTCCAGGCAGTTTAGTGATGACTCTATGGTATGAAATCAGAAGATCTGAGGTTCAACTCCTGGGATCTTCTGCTAAAGAACTGTAAGTAGTAGGGGATACAAAAGACCTCCATTTGAGACCCTGGTGAGGAACTCAGAGTAGATGGTACTTACACTGATAGAACAGTTGTCTGAGGCACAAAAATTTAGTTTCATGTGTTCAACTAACTGTGTGTGTATAATGCAGAATGTAAGCTTCCAATGCCAAAGTTCAATCCTAGCATGAAAATGATTTCAGTAGCACATGTGACTCCTACCCCTATCCTACCACTTCACCAAGTAAAGATTACTTACTTAAATATTTATAGCCTACTTTTCCTTTGGGCTCAAATTTGAAGATGTCTGTGACAGACTGCAAGGAAAATGTAATTTTAAAATTCAATTCTGACAAAGCAAACTTAATGTTTACCTTCAGAGTGGAGCAGGAAAGACTTAGAAACAAAGGAGTCACCTGATTGGCCTCCTGCACTCTGACTGAGCAAGTAACAGTGTGATGCAAAGGGAGAAAAAGATATCTCCCTGATATAGACCTTCTAGAAGGCTTTCGGTTGGAATTGTCCCTACTGTTAACAGCTGCTAAGTACTGTCTGTCTTAACTGAGAGAAAACTAAACTCTGAGGGGAGTAGATCAGTCCAGGGAGATTGAATGTTTCTACTAGTACTAGCCTGAGTGCTGAATTTAAGCAGTCATACACAGAGACTGTATGAGGACATATCCTAGAGAGAGGAGAGTTCTAGTACATCAGTTTGTTTGTGGTGCAGGGATTTGCTTTAAGTTTACCTCAGTAAAGTGTTTCTGTTTTGTTTTAAGGGTTTTACCTAACTGAGAGGGCTGTGAGTGTGAGAACTAGCCTATTTTAGGACCCTGTATGTTAACAGCCATAAGCCAGAACATCTAAACAAAGGAACCATATATTCTGTAAAACATCTTATGAAACAATATCTAAGCTAATATGAACTAAGGCCGTTTCCGCACGGGCAAAATATGACGTCGTCGCAACGGAAAAAGAAGCGTCAGAAGCGGGGAAGCGTTATACGTATAGCGTGAGTCGCGCAATCGCCCGTCGCTGGCAGCTAAACGAAGCGCTGGCGGTGTATGCAAAAGCGCTTAAAAAACCCTCTTTCCCCATGTGGCGCGCTCGGCCTTTCGCGTGCGAACAGCATACGGGCTGTCGTCACAAATGGCGTCAGACACCACGCGGCCATGAAGATGCTTGCGCATGGCATAGCGTCGCGAGACGCAGCCTTCACTTGGCGCTTCCGTGCGAACCGTGCGGGCTGCGGACGCCCGCAGCTCCGCCTGTCTAATAATGAGCGCTTTTTTTTGGGATCTTTGTCGCCAATTTCGGCGTCGTAATGCGTCGCTGGCGTCGCGAGAGCGGCTAAATGTCCACAAATGCTGTGCTAAAGAAACCAAAACTAAGTCTCTGTGCCAGGCTCTCTTGTGAATAGTGTAAATATTTTCCTCTTGCTTTATTTGCCTCATCCAAATCCATCTCCAAGTTTGATATTCTAACCTTTATCATCTCCTCTGCCTGTTAAATCAATCTCTGTACTTGTTTATATTTACTTCTGCCTCAGTATATTCATTTTAGTGTGCCTAGTGTGAGGAGTGACTGGGAAAGAAAGAAAAGTTTTTCCTGCCTCTGGGAGCACCCCCTTCAGCTTTTGTGCAGGCTGTTACACTGGAGGAACATTGGTGCCATGACTACGTTGGCCCCCTGGTGTCATGCTGCTGTGTGGCTCTCCAACTCCAGCATAAGGGGCATTTATGATGGCACTGGGGTCACACCACATCCTCAGGGGCTTTGCCCCTTCTGTAAGTGTTCTACCACAGACCAACATGGCTACCTTATTAAAATTGAGATGTTTGAGCATTTCTATCTCCAACATTCTCTAAATAAAATGCACTGTTATGTAAATGACTGAGCAGCATGCACTATCATAAAACTGCTTCATGAAGCTAGAATGTGGTAAGAGGCCACAGGAGATCTCTAAGGAGTTCAGCATTAATGGGATCAAGGAGAGATGAAGTTTTAAAAGCTTTTAGTTTGGATTAGAGATAGAAAAAGATGCTTTGCTGGTCTTCTTTTGGGGGATTCAGAACTTGAGAAGGAATTATTACACCTTGCGCCAATCTTGCAAAATGTGAGCCTGTCTTTCACATCATAATCCTAAACTGAATTTACAGCCTTCTAAATCAAATGAAGACAATAAGCTTAGAAAGGTGCCATTCTATCTATAATTGCTTTGCCAAGCTTTTTCAGCTAGGTGTGGAGCAATTTCATTTAGATTCTTTTGAATAAAAAAGAACACCCGTTACACATATTGGAATTAATTATTATTATTTATTTTGTTTCCATTGATTACAATAGGAAGCATATTTTCTGCTGTAGCTTTCCAAACAAGGGATTGTGATCTTTGGTCATGGCATCCTCCCTCCCAAATTCCAGACAAATAGGAGAAATCAGGCTTATTTTAGTACATACCTGTTTAATCACTCCTCTTTCTGTCCCTCCTGTTGCTGGGAGACTGAAAGCTACAATAACAGATTCAAATGTTAAAATTAAATAACAGATTAGTCATTTAACTATATTAAAGTATGATTCCCAATCCCTTTGTTATTCTGTGCAGGCACTGCTGCCCTATCTAGGTCGCCAGTGGGTCTGCGTAGATTGATAGGCATTTCAGAATTATTGCACTAGAAAGGACTTGGTAATGAACTGTAAAAATCTAATGTTATGGTCTTTTCAAGATCTGCTTGACTCAAGCAGTTCTGTTGGGAACTGAGTCATCAGCCAGTTCAGAAAATGTTCCAGTTTTGTCAACAGGTTATTCTTTTTCAAGCTTCTCTGACTTGGAAAGCTCACGAAGATTGTGCCCAGTTTTCAGTGGCCAGTTGTTTTGGTGATTGTTTGGGCCTTTCCCCACTTACCTTAAGCCCTGCGCTACTTGAGGAGAGTAGCGCGGGGTCCCCTGGCACTCCTCATGACAGGGGCGGCGACAGTGCAGCCACCCCGATGATAAAGTCAGCTGTCAGCCCCCTCAGCGTCGCGGCATTCCAGGTAGCTCTCTTCTATAAAGAGCGCCTTTTGATGACTTTCCAGCATGGCGTGGGGAATGAATCGTGGGGACACCCAGGCACGCGTCTGGGATGCCGCATTCTGAGAGCAGCGCGCGGCATAGGGGAGATGGAAAAGAGTGGGGAAAGGCCCTTTGTCACTCTTTTCTCTCTTAGGGGTTCTTATGTCCTTGCAGCAGTTCCAGTCTTCAGGGCTAAAGTTCTGCCTAGCTTTCATACGGTGGAGCAGTTTAGATTACTGGAGTTGATAGTACTGTGAACTGACCTTTTAGAGTTTTTCTTTGGAATATCAATGGAGTTCCTCATTGTATTGCCTCTGTGGTTTTCTGATTGGAACTCGTCTTTCAATCAGTGGAATTCCAAGCATGGAAGCTGACATGCTAATTTTATTAGACTATCTTGTTTTCTGAGGATAGCAGTAGTTTTCTCCCTCTTTTACAGTCAGATCCTTATGTTTCACATTGGTAGTCCAATATTGAACACAAAATTCCTTTTTTAGGGTTGTCTCTTTTGTTAATCTTGTCTATTGGCCCATGGGCTGCTGGACTACTGTTGGGCAGAATATTGGAGCCATTGTTGGACAGAGCATTGTTGGAGACCATCAACAATATTGGACAGAGCATTGGAGACCATCAGTCATCTCTTGGCAGGGCTTGTGCTATTGTTTTTGGTATTGTGCCCTCTCTCACCATTCTATTACACTTTCATCAACTGATTGTCCCCAGACAGTGAAGATTTTTGTTTTGTTTTCTGACCAGGCTACATGTTTTCCCTCCTGCTGTTTTGCAGGGTAGATTCTAAGGAGTACCTACTGGGATAGATTACATGTGTATGGGGGTGGGGAAATTGAAATTTTACTCATATTAAGTTTGATTGTGTGTTGGCTGCCCCTTTGAGAAATCTGTAGATACAGCAGATGATAGTTCCAAGGTTTTCTTTGTTTCTATGTCTTTCCTGTTGGATGTTACCACTACTGGGATTACTTTGCCTGTAGCTAAATTTCTGGCAGCAGTGGTTTCCACATGAGGATGGAACTGGATGGTATTTGGAGTTAAAACATGAGTATATTTGGTTCTTATCTAACGTAACCCCCAATTTATTATATGTGCATAAGATTGAGGGATGTGTATTGAGGTGTTTCTGGTCCAAATGTGGACTTATACTGGAAGTCTATTTCAGTGCTACAAGCTTTCTAGAAAGGGAATAATGCTTTGTGCTGAAATGTGTGAACTCTATGAACTGTACAGGCTCATCCCATGAATAAAGCCTAGCTATAGCAATTAGATGGACTCAGCCATGACAAACCAAGAAGTAACAAGAATAGTTAAGAACATAAGAAAGAGCCTGCTGGATCAGACCAGTTGAAGATGGGTTTGCATAACTCATCCACATCTAATTGTGTTTCTGGAATGTAAGTTCTCATTAGTTGTGGAACCTGCTGGTTGTACACATTAGGAAGCTAAAGAGGCATTGCAATGACCTTCCTCAGGCTACAGAAGGCTGAACTGAACGAAGTTTATTTTTTGCTCTTTGTTTTAAAGATACTCTAGGGGATGCCATAAATAGCAGGATCACGTGCATTTTTTGCCTCTTGATGAGCCCATTCACAAATGCTTGGCCATCTGGGAACAGCAGTGCAGAGGAGACAACACAAACCATACTTGGTGTTATTACAGATTTGGAATTTTACTTCGTCAGCATTTTTGTTTTGTTATGCATTATAACAATTGTGAAATGTGGTGTTCTGTAATTACAATAATATGAAAATGGAACAAATTCCCATCTAAGCAGGCTGCGACTTTCGCCACCCCATGTTTCGCTTTTGCTTTGTTCCGGTTCCTTTTGTTATTGCAGTCTCTGCCTCTGTTTTTTTCTTTCACAAGGCATCTAGCATTTTCCTAGTAAAAAGTACAGAGAAAACACAGTGTGGAGAGAAACTCTGGGCTTTCTTTATTGGCTGCAAGCTGCAGTCACTAAGATTACAGAGGTGTGAGATACTCCAACCCTGAAGGATATGAGATGGCCTTCCTCTATCCTCCCAGTTCCTGGGAAAGTTTCTCCTGGGCAGTATGGATGTCCCTGCTTGTTTGGTGCTCTCTAAACCCTACCTATTGTCTAAGAAAACCCTAGCAGTACGGCTTACAAGTAGATTTGTTGGCCCCAAACAAAATACAAGAGCAAAAACCATGTAATGCATTTTATAAGGACTAACCAAAATGTTGAATTCTCCATAAACCTTAATCAGGCTGAATGTTTAAAAGGATGGAGGTGCTGTTACCCAAATGACCTACATTTGTATACTGTTTTATGGCTATACTTGCATGGCCTTAGGACATATGTCTATACTTGCATGGTCTTAGGACATATATTATTGGAACCAGTCTACCTAGTGTAGACCAAGATCAAAGGTTTAATATAATATTTCATTATGGTATGCAGATTCTTAGAAAAAGACATGGGTTTGAAGTTAAGAATTTATTAAGAAAAATGAGTAAGAGATAAGGGAATTAGCAAATTAAATGCGAAGTTGAAAGCATGCACTCATATACACACATACATTAATGAATGCTCTTCAAATATTAATTTCTACTAAATCTTATCCTAAGCAAATATTACTTATCTAAATAATATATCATGTTAATATGTTAATACCTGTCTAATCAGACTGCCATCAGTCCTCTAGTCTGAGTGCTCCAGAACTTTCATATCACCTACTACTGAAATTGTTTAAGGTGGAGATCCTGTGGGTTGAATCTGGGACTATGGATGAGCAAGAAAAAAATCAGTATTTCTTGGATTATTAAACCCAACCCCCTAAAATACACCTGTCTCTGGACTCCATGTGGGTCTGGGAGGCAACAGGTGGCACAGAACTGAACCCATTTTTCTTGCTGCCTTCAAGATCCATGAGGACTTTAGAGAAAGGACCATAGTTGAATGCGGGCCCAACCAGGCCAAGTCAGGTGTTCAACTGTCTTGCCTGGCTTAGCCCAACTTTAACTAATTGGCTTTGCCTCTGAAGTACATGTGACTTTTGGAGGCAGAGCCAGCAGTATAAATCTGGTCCCAGGCAGACCAAATTTCCAAAATTCTTGGAAATTTGGGAACAGTGCTGAAGGGAAGTAGAGTTCCTAGATCTGGGTAGGGACATTCCTGGAGATTTTGAGGATGGAGATTTTCGGGAAGGGAAGAACCTCAGCAGGATCTAATGCCATAGAGTTCACCCTCCAAAGCATTTGTTTTCTCCAGGGGGATTGACCTCTATAGTCTGGAGATCAGTTGGAATTCCCAGAGGCCCTTCTTGGAGCTTGGCAACTTTGGGAGAGCAGAGTTTGGAAATATACTCAGCAAAGATATGATGCCATAAATGCTGGAGCTTCCATTTTTTTTTAAAGAAACTGGTCTCATATTTGGAGATTGGTTGTAACTTTGGGCCCTACCTGGAGGTTGGTAACTGTAAAAATTATGACCTAGTGAAGTCAGTATTGTCATTTACAAAGATTTCGTGGGAGAAATCCCATTGCCAGTTGAAATGGATTTTAATTTGAAAGGAGGAAGAGGTCTGATTATTAATAAGGCATGCAATTATCCTCCCTAAATTCTGGCTTGGAGGGAGGGGAGGAGGGGTTGATGACAACTAAAGCAAAAGCACACATGATTAATCATAACCGGTGAGTGGACTAAAAATAAACCCCTTGATGGCTTTGATTCATTAGGCAGTGATGACTGGAGCAACTGTAAATAAGCCGAGTTCATGCAGATGGAATGTCAAGAAGTTACCAAGACTCATCTGCCCTGTCCAGCTGAAAGACTCAGTGACAGACAGTTTATCAGGTGGACATGGAGTAGTATGAGATGTGTGGCTTTATCTTGCAGGCTTTTTATCCCTCGTTGTACGTCAAGTACAGTGGGTGACACACTCCCTCCTTGGAACAGCTAGCTCAACACTTGTGCACTCCTCTTTTTCTATTGAAGCGGTTTTCCAAACTGTGCTCAGACATTGTTTTGTGCTGTCACTGAGGGCTGAAAACGTCAAAGGTTAATTCAGGCACTTTTCTTCTTGTTTTTCAAAAGGATGGGATATCTGACAGCATTTTCAGCTGTCCTCATGCAAAAAACACAAATGACACATCTTAGTTGGCAAGCTCTTCTGTTACGAAACCTCTGCTGGGTAGGGGTGAGTGACCATTCCCACTATGATGAAATTCTCTAGATGCTGATAGTTTTGTCAGCAGGTTCAATTATCTGCGATTGCTTTTTATTATCATCACTACCACCATAATCATCTTCTTCATTTTCATTCTGCCTTTCTCACTGGGACCCATGGCAAAATACAAGCATGATTTTTTTTAAAAAAAAACCCTT
Source organism: Sphaerodactylus townsendi (assembly GCF_021028975.2). NCBI lineage: Eukaryota > Metazoa > Chordata > Lepidosauria > Squamata > Sphaerodactylidae > Sphaerodactylus > Sphaerodactylus townsendi. The sequence continues at coordinate 3,424,708 of NC_059436.1, forward strand.
TCTGTCATTTAGTGAGGATTACAAAGTATTATATTTTTTTCTGTATTATGTACCCATGCTGGATGGTTTTGATATGCAATTTATACTAGTTTAATATTCAATGTATGCCTTTTATATATTTCATATATGTTTACGTACAATTATGATTTTATCAGTGCAGATAAATTCCATGTGAAAGAATCAATACAAGAAAAAGGAAAACTGTGTGAAAATATTGATTTGCTTTCAGCAAAAGTGAAGCATGATTAAAATGCACATCTGTTGCCATACTGCCCTGGCATAGCAGGGGGAGTGCACAGGTATCCTGAAGGTGAAGCTGGCATCATGATTTTATGTATATAATGATATATATAATGATATATATAATGATATATATATAAAATGAGAAATATATATGAGATATATATGAATATACATATATGCTTGTGCTTGTGAACCTCTTATCCCTACAATAAAGATTGTCACATACAATCTGTTGCATACAATTGGAACTGGAAAGTATCCATTATGTGTAATGCTATAAAGATCTAATAATATACTTCTGTTGACAGGACATCCATTTAATCTGGATTAGGGTTATATTTCCAATAAATACCACCTACACACATATATTTATACCCCCCCCCCCCCGAGGTTACTTATGGGCATAGTCCAAGGACTAAAAGTTAGAAGGGTACTGGCTGTAAAATATTATAAAATATGTTCTATTATAAGGCAAGTTTAAAGATCAAGAATTGATGGATAATCTCCAGTGATGGAGAGAAAGAAAATAAATGAAACAGATGAAACAATGTCATTGTTCTTTTTAATTTCTTTTTTATACTCCTCATGCACAGTTTTTTACAATTCGAAGTTCCTTCAAAAATGTGCCTATTTAAACAAAAGTGCAAAACAGTACAGAAACGCACATATGCTTCAGTAAAATACCATGAGGTAATCAATACATAAGATTGCTTTTTTCTGCAGTGATTCATCAGGATACATTTCTACAGTAATGGGAAGGGTGTGTGTGTGGGCAAATGGATAAAAGAAAATCAAGACTGCAGCATCTTCAACGTGGATATTCCTAGTCCAGAAGTCAAGCCAAAAGTTAAGGAACAATTAAACACAAAAGAGAGAATGAATTAAGAAATATTGTGAGGGGAAACTGCTTATCCCTAACTGGGTCCTACTGAAAGCTCGAATACAATTTCTCATTCAATTAAGTCAGCTAATGCTTTTAGCACTAATTAAAATGAGTTCATCTAATTCATCATCTAAAACTGAAGTAACTCTTCGGGGCAATTTAGCTAGAGGAGAACAAATTCTAAATTTCAGGCTTCACATACACTATTCTACTTTGTTGTTATTATTTCTATATAGGTAGAATGAGACTAGCTCTGTTTATTCATTAGGGCTTATTAGGAGTTTTTACTAAAATAGCCCACCAAATCTTTCTAGGACACCTAAGGTGTATGAGGCAGGGACTGCCAGAAGGTGTTTAGGCTTACGTGATGGCCCAGAGGCAGAAAATACTACTTGAGAATGCTGATATATCATGTGGGATTTGTGTTGCACCGCACAGATCCATTTTGCCCCAGAGTTTTTAATATACCTCTGTACAACCGCAACTCAGACTCATTGAGAGCAAGTGCTGTAATTACAGTGTCAAATTTGTAATGGAGAGATCTTCTGAAGATGCCAGCCACAGATGCAGGCAAAACGTCAGGAGAAAATGCTACCGGAACATGACCTTACAGCCCAGAAACACCGCAACGCCCCAATGGAGAGAATTGTGTCCATTCCCCTGCTACAAAGCTGTGAGTTTGCTATGCTGTCTCATCCTAACCCACATACCAGGGATGTTGTGAGGATAAAAATGGAAGAGGGAACCAAGACCCTTCCAGGGTGACCAGTATAAATGAAGGATTAAAATCCATGTGCATAGTGAGAGACAAACATGATGGTTCACACATTAACTATATGTGATTTCTAGCTGATGAGTAGAATTGCCAATTGCCTGTGGGGGCGGGGGAGAGGGGGAAGACCCGTCCAATTAATAGAAAGTTAAAAGGATGTGCTGAGAAGCTTCAGATACCCATGTCTGCCTATTAAGGATATCCCACCCACCCCCCGCCCACCCCTAGGCCTATCAGCAAGTCTGCTTGACAGCATGGAATACACATATCTAAAAAGGAGAAGTAAAAGCCCCACTTTCCCCATATCACAGGCCTGATCAGAATCAGAACCTTTAAAAGCACCTGTGTGACTGTAGGGTATGTAAGTTCCCCAGACCCAGCTGGTTAAAAATTGAAACATTTATTTTGAGCCAGAGGTAAAAAAGATGGTGGCAGGCAGCATCAGCCAGTTAATTCTACTTTCTCAGGATGGTGTTGCACTGTTCCTGAAGGAAAAGGAATAATTCATTCTTTTTGCCCCAGCAATAATGCTTCTAAAAATCCCCATCATGATAGAATTGGGTGTGAAAAAAAAATCTCTTATAGTATTTCAGGGAAATGCCACCGCTATTTACTGTACTTCATGTAACAGCGAGGTCTGTGGGGATTGACTGTTACATCTGAGATTGCTTTTCTTCCCATGGTTGAATAGTAACTTGGTCCATCTTGTTACTTCTACTTCAAATTGCTATACAAGCTGTACATTTGCTATACAAGCACTTCTTAGTTTTTACATCCGGATTTTTTAAAAAAATCAGGCGTATTTGTTGTTTGAACAAACATGTCTTAGAACTGAGATTGCTGGTCCTTACAAAGCCCTGGATGCCTGGCAGTACTTGGCAACTGTTAAGAGGGTTATGGGCAAGGATATGCTGGTGGGGCATGTCTGAGGCATCATGTCATTTCTGGTGAAAAACCAGAAGTGACACAGGTAGCTCTAGGGATCGTTGGAAACTCAATGGTGTCTTTTCCATAAGTGATGTAACACTGCAGCCAGCATCACAGGGTTTTTTAAAAATTATCTTACTGACTCTGGGAGCAGTGGTGGGCAACAGGAGTAGGGTGTGGGAGATTCCTTGACTTAAGGGGGGTGCCTGGCAGCTCTACCTGAAAGGTCTAGGATCAGAATATTTAAAATGCTTCTTTTCTCCATACAGACCAGCCCTTTGACAACGATCCCCAAATGTTTTTCTTTTAAAGGCATATTTATAATCTTTCTGCATAAATATACCCAAAACAAATCTCAGCAAGTTCGGTCAAAACGTTAGCAAAGAGTAAATAGTAGTGAAGATTGAGAGAGCAATCCAAAGCAGGTTTACTCAGACTCCTACAAAAGTTTATTTTAATGGAGCTTATTCCCAGAGGAATGTTCTTAGAAAAGCAGCAGGGTTGCTAAAAACCTGTAGGGAAAAATGTCTCCAGCATATTTTCTCCAGATGGTTGGCAACCCTTAAATGGTATTGGAAAATCAGTAGATTAATATAATAAAAGAGAGGGAAGAGGGCACAATCGAACCCAATCTTGACAGATCTTGGAAGCTAAGCAGTATCAGTAGTTGGACTTGAGACCACCAAGGAAGACTCTGCAGAGGAAGGCAATGGCAAACCACCTCTGCTTCTCTACTCGTTTTGAAAGCCCCTTGTTGGGTTGCCATAAGTGGGCTGCAACTCGATGGCATTTTACATACAGTGTAATAAAAATAAGCAGCAGACTTAGAAAGTATCAACACTTAAAAGCAACACTTAAAAGCAGCAAAGACCAGATCACAGCTGATAAAATTGCTCAAAATTAAAAACAAAAACAAAGTTCAGATCAGATCAGCATAAAATTGTTTTTATATTTGTATTTATCTGATGTTGATGTACACCGCCCTGAGCCCTCCGGGCTCCCATTAATGTATGGGAAACACTCATTGAAATTCTCCAAAGCAGCTGTTCTAAAAAATAAAATCATCTTGGCCTATTGGTTGGAAATTTAGTGCCTACCAAGCCACTGTGGGTGGAGAGTTACATAATCTTGGTGCTGCAATGAAGTTGGCACGGCTGTCTGGGGGGAGGTTCACAGTACAGTCCTTAAAATCAGCAAGTAGACAAGCCAAATAGGCCCTTTTGCTGATATTCCTATCTGCTGATGTGTGGTGGTCCTGAAACTTAGGAGGAAACTTTCCCCCCATTTCTTAAGTTGCAAAGTATGTTTAAGCTCCAAATGTTTGTTGAATGACATGCTCCTTGGAAAACCTCATAATCTGATTCCCAATTCACTGGCGTTCTTATTGAACCCTAGACAATTGGAGTGGATAAAGCCAAATTTTGTGAACAAGGAAAAACAATGTGCTCTGCAAAACATTCTTCCAGTAGAAACTGAAATAGAGTATTCCACATGGGTTCATGTGAATAACCCTTGCTCTACAATTTGGATCTCCTTCTGCAAACTGAAAAAAAGAGAGCTCATCGGTTTTCAATATTCTTTTATATCTTTTTTTAAAGCAAGCCAGACAGTTTTGAAAGTTAAAAGCCTTGTTTCTGTTCAAAAAACACACACTTTCCCTTTGTGATACTGATGTTTGGAAATGAGAAATAATATTTTAGTATTTTTGCCCACAGATTTGGTTTTCTGGTTTTTACTATTAATTTGTAAACTGTCTTGGATTGGGTATGCATATTGTATGGGCTTTCTACGCTATTCACATAGCACCATGTTTACACACATACTCACACACCCACAACATATATCACATTTAATGCCGATTAATTGATGCCTTGATAACGTTATAAAATGTGTTCCTTTTCTAGGGAAAATTGGAAGTAACAGTGCAATTTAAAGGGGGGAGGGCGAAACCACTGAGGACATAGTGTGACCCTGGCACCAGAGTAAATGCCACTTAGGCTGGCGTAATAGGCATCTATGTCAGTGCCGGGGAGATGTGACAGTGCAGCACTTGGGCGCCAGTGCAGATGTGGCATCAGTACTCCAACATGGGAGAAGTGAAACTGTTTAGGGGTGTGTTTTCAGCTGAACTGAAAAGAATCTTGAAAAATACCTTATTGCTTGGGATATAAACCTAAATGTAAACAAACAAACAAACAAACAAAGGATGACTCAGCTTTGAAAGTTTCCAACCAGCTCAGGTTCTCCTGGGCCAAGGATAGGTTCAGGTGCTTTCTTCTTCCCCTATTGGAGCAGTGATGCCTGGCTCTGAGAGTTTTGTGCCTTGAAGATCATGTTGTATGATTTATAGTGCAATTGTTGGCATTATTATTTCTCTATCAACTCCCCATGTACTCATGACCCCTCTTCTTCTAACTTTCCAGACAACGTTATGGACTGAGATCTTTTAAGACAAAATAGCTTCAGTCATGAATCAGAATGTTGCAGTATTTGCAACAGAGAGTGTAAACACACACACACACACGCACACCTCAATTTTCTAGTTTTGTCCCTCGGGTTTTTTTTTCTGCCTGCTAATTTCAATTAGAAAAGGCCAAAGAAGAAATAAATTGCATGAAAGAAAACAGCAATTAAACCTTGCTCAGAAAATTGAAAAGAGCGGGGAAAGTCTAATATGTGTCAACTTGTTCCTTGGATATACAACTACTTAACTGGAGAACATTTTGGTTGGAGAATGATGCTTCTGTTCTAAGACCAGAGGAAAATCAAAGGGTGATTAATAGATTTTGAAACTAACAAGAAGCTAATCTGGTGGTGCTGAAATTACTTCTTTAATTGTTATTATGGTCACTCTGTTTCCTTAGAGCATCTCTGCACAATCAGTGACAACACCCTTCAACTCTATTTTAACCTTTTAAAGAGTTTTGTGTGGGGTTCAATACATAAGCCATTTCTATAGATTTCTCCTTTCTGCTGCCAACCCCCGTGATGTCGTTTCTCAGGGTCTGCTATCACTAAGGAACAGCATTTTGCAGAAATTAGTGGGCTGCTGTGGGAGGAGGAACATTTAGAATGGATTCAACCCAAGGCATATTGATTCTTAGGTAGCTTCTGTTTATGCTATTATTAGCATTATTATGCCATCTGCTCTTTTATCATGGCAAAAAAAAATCACTGATCATTCTTCCTTTCCAAACTGTGAATCTCTACCCACTTCTCAATTGCAATCAATAGGGATGAATGGAAGTCCCTGGTTTCACTTCTTTTTTATATCATTATATCTAATAGTGAAGAGTTGGGAACAATGTAGACTATCAGCATGGGCAGCAGTAAGAACCATATTGACCATATTTAGACATTTTATTTATTTATTTGTTTGTTTGTTTATTTATTTATTTAGAAGCACTATATGCTGCTTGCTACAAAATAAAATGCAATAAAATCATAACAGTTAACAAACCACTAATAATTCAGCCTATAACAACTCAGAGAGCAAAAGCACATAAAGCCTGTATCAACCAATGTGCCATAGTTGATGGGAACTGCATTTTTTGCAGCCTCTCAAAAGTGTCAGCTGAAAAACCCAGCAATTCAGTAAATTCTGAGCATGCTCCAACAGCAACAACTGGCTGGCTGCCTATTTGGTGATGAATGCCGACAACAGAGCAGATGCAAATATGTTCAAAACAGATTGCAAATGAATGATTTTAGATTGCAAACAAGCAACTCATGCAAGGATTGCAAGCAAAGTGTCAGTTTTCAAGCATGTTATTTGCAAAGAATGCAGGCAGCTTCACCAGTCAACTCCCATTTGCAGCCAGCTACTTTGCGTGCACAGGCCCACCCCATGGTCAGCATTAAGTGTTTGGCACATTGCTGCAAATTTTAATTTTGGAGCATTGATGATACATGTATTGAAAACTGAGTCCTGCATAGGATGGAGTTTTATACAGAGTAGGAGTGAAATTGTGCCAGATTTTCATAATTTTCTGAGGTTACCATGCTCTGAATAGTGGTGTGGATTATTTTCAGATATTTTAGCTCCCGCTCCTCCGTGCTATTCTGTGCTCTTGTGCTGATAATCACTAGGAGATGTTTCTTTGGTAAAACATTGCTTCTCAGATACTTTATACCTTTGGAGCCCCTGAAAATTTCATCTCACTTTTATTCTTCTATGATGGATGAGGTGACTTCTTAACATCTTTATTTTGGGCAGCACAAAAGTGTTTTTGTGAGGGAGTCGACCAGCGTTGTGTTCATGCTTTTATGGGAGTTCTCCGTAGGAGGACTTTATAGGATAACAGCAAAGAGAGAAATGGCCAAAGGAGCTTACTTGCAAAACTCACTGACGTGATTGATGACTGTAATGCTTGTGTAATAACAGTCCGGAAAGTACATACAGGGTAAGAAATTTCTTTAAATTAATCTGTAGTATGGGCTGATGGGATCTTTTAGAACTGATGTATTGACTATGGTAGCCTTGGAAACTCCCATCCATGAGCACTAGCCATGAGCACCAATAAAAATTATCAGTATATTTTGGGTTTTGGTTTTTTTAGCCTGGACATTTTCAGTAAAGTTGAATAAAGTCAATATACATTAGTTTCTATTGACTTTATTTGGCTATTACTGAAAATATTCAGGTTAAAAAACATGAACAGTGTGGGAAAACAGTGTGGGGGGAGAACTGCCCCACCAGTACTTTCCAAGTCAAGATCTGTCTGTCTCTTAGCCCCACGAATGTTTTCCAAGTCTCAGAAAGCTTGGAAAGCATCAGTGGGGGGCACATCTCCATGCCACACTGAGTTTGTTCAGTGTGGCATGGAGCTCTTTCTCTTCCTCCCCCCCCCCCCGTGGCTCCCAAGTCCATGTGAATTGGGAAATGGTGGGGAGGGGGGAAGAGACTTTTTGGACTTTTGACTGAACCAGTACTCAGACAAATGCACTCTGTCAACTTTTCCAACCACTCCTTTTTTCAGGATTATATTTTTCTTCCCATTTTGAGCAAGTATTAACCTTGCTGATGTTACTACATTAATTTATGAACTTCTTTCAGAAGGAAATCCATTCAATTCAACAAGAAAAGCTCAGTGGATGATTGTAACTCTTCCCTTGTAAATCTTCCCTTGAGAGATTATCATAGCAATCATATTCCAGTATTCCATAGCAATCATATTACCATAACAGTCATATTCCACTGCTACATTGGGAGCAGCAGTGGCATAGTGGTTAAGAGCAAGTGTACTCTAATCTGGAGGAACCGGGTTTGATTCCCCGCTCTGCCACTTGAGCATTGGAGGCTTATCTGGTGAATGAGATTAGCTTGTGCACTCCCACACATGCCAGCTGGGTGACCTTGGACTAGCCACAGTTCTTCTGAGCTCTCTCAGCTTCATCTACCTCACAGGGTGTTTGTTGTGAGGGGGGAAGGGAAAGGAGTTTGCAAGCCCCTTTGAATATCCTATAGGAGAGGAAGGGGGAATATTAATCCAACTCTTCTTCCAACTCTTCTATTACCATGATAAATGTATAAAATTTGGATTTGCTGTTCCATGTATCCAACAATTTCCTTTAGCCCCTTGATAATTTTTTTGCCAATTTTGAGGGCAATTGGTGCCACTGGTTTTTTTAATTATTTTTTTTGGGTGCAAAGATGTTTACAGAAAATGTTAAACAGTAGAAATAGAGTTGAAAGAGACCACAAGAGCCATCCAGTCCAATCCACTACCATGTAGGAAAATACAATCAAAGCACTTTTGACAGATGGCCATCTAGCCTCTGTTTAAAGATCTTTAAAGGAGACTCCAACACTCTCCGAGGAAGTGTATTCCACTGTCAAATAGCCCTTACAGTCAAGAATGTTCTTCCTAATGTTTAGGTGGAATCTCTTTTCTCATAGTTTGAATCCATTGCTCCATGTCTTAGGCCGTTTCCGCATGGGTGGAATATGGCGGCTAGGGGACGGCAAAAACGGCATCCCCAGGCCACCGTTCGCACAGGTGCGAAGCTGGCGTTTCCCGAGTGCGCTGGGAAGCACACTTTTGTGGAAACGCCGGCTTGAAGCCGCTGCCGTGCGAATGGCGCCCCCCTCCCTGCACTTACCTTCTCCCCAGGCCTCCGGCGCGTCACCGAGGCCTGGGGACACACCCCCCTGCCCTGAAGCGCGGAAGCAGTAGCGCAAGGCCGAGGGGCATAATCCTCGGAAGCCTCGGCGAAAGATGCAGGATATGCCGGGTTGGCCAGGCGACGGCGCTCTGCGGCGCCGTCATCCCAGCTCTTTCTGGGACCGTTCATGCCAACAGTCCCAGCGTCGTAGGGTCGGCGTCGAGTACGCCGACCCAGCCGCTTCCGCCTCTGTGCGGAAACGGCCTTAGTCTCTGGCGCAGAAGAAAACAAGCTTGCTCCCTCTTCAACATGGCATCCCCTTCAAATATTGAAACATGGTTATCATGCCACCCCTTATTCTGTTTTTCTCCATCTGGTCAACATCCTTCTTGAATTGTGGTGCCCACTGGACACATTATTGCAGGTGAGGTCTGACCAATGAATAATAAAATGGTACTGTTACTTCCCTTGATCTAGATACTATACTCCTAATTATGCAGCCCAGAACCACATTGACTTTCTTAGCTGCCACAACACACTCTTGATTCATATTCAGTTTATAGTCTACTAAGATCCCCAGATCCCTTTCACCAGGTGTCTCCCATCTTATATCTGTGCATTTCATTTTTTCTGCCAAGTGTAGTACCTTACATTTCTTACAGTTTGCAGGCTTCAGATAAAGTATAAAAGATGCTTCTTAGTCCTAAGTAGCGCTGCCAATACCAAATCTATTCTTCAATCCACAGAAAAACCTGGATTTTGGTCCAAGATCTAAGACAGACATCTATGTCATTTTAATTCCTCCATTTGGTCTATCAGTTTTCTGTGCACCAGGATTATTTAGGACAAATCAAGAGCACTTTGGTTGGTAAATGATGAATCATAGCAGAGAAGGGTCCTATGAAGTTGTTAATCAATACATTCAATACATTCTTTTAAACTACTTGAAACCAGTAGCCTAAGAATTTCTGTAATGCTACTGAAGGCATATTAGAGTTTAAGCCATCATCCAAGTCATCTCATCATTTGAACCTCTTAAATCAGAGGTTGAAGAATCAATTATTACACTCCAAGAGATATGGATAGGAAGCCAGCATATGACAATAGAGATTTTTGAGGAGGTTAACTCATATATCTAAGCTCTGCACAGAGATAAGAAGGAATACTGAGACAGGAGGACTGGTAAAAATCCAGTCATAATTTCAGTCTCCAGCTAGGAATATGTGTATGTATTTTGGCAGGAGCTTTCTAAGGCTTTACTGGGTTTAGTTTTGACGGAACAATTTATGTGCGCTTGGGCTGATTAGACCTGCCATGATCTCAGGGTTGAAAACTTTTCAAGAACACAAACACTCTGGCTTTCCAGCACTTAGGGGAGAGTGCCCAATAAAGACATTGAAGATTTATTTTAAAAACAGGAAACATGTAAGTAATTCCCTTTATTTTTGTACAAGTGCATTTGACCCTATTTTTGACTGAAGTGACTTAGTTGGATTTTAATTATTGGTTTGGTTTTGCCATCCTTCTCATATAATTATTTCTTGTGTAAGTAATTCACAGACATGCTAAACAGATGTAGACTAGGAGGGATATGAGGAAAACTAGTTAAACCAAGAGGAATTGAAGAGTTAAATGCCTTCCCCATTTCCTACAAATTGAGGATGTGTGTGCCATTTATTTTTAACAGATAGATGGACATCTTCATTATGTCTGTTTTGGCCTAACATTACATGACAGGAGAACCAACCATGGTTCTGAGTAACACATACAACTAGGGCCGTTTCCGCACGGGCAATTAATGGCGGCCTGGAGACGGTAAAAATGCCGTCTCCAGGCTGCCATTCGCACAGGGGGCACAGGCCCGGGGACATGCCGGGTTGGACGGTCCCAGCGTCGTCGGGTTGGCGTCATAAACGCTGACCCGGCCCCTTCCGCCTTCGTGTGGTAACGGCCTAAGTGCTGAAAATAGAGACTCATTAGGTTGTATTTAAAGCAAAACTTTGTCTAATTTGCCCTTTTAGCACCTGCCTGTTTTCTGCTTTTGAAACATTCACCTCGTTTCTGGAAAAATGTGGAGATAGTGCTATGGAATGGCCAGACAGGGAACCCAGAAAGATTGCTCCACTTAAAACCCAGGCAGAGAGGACGAATAATTCATGGCATGAAAACCTCATGGTCTCCCAGAGAATAATTATAGTCACATTGCCTAGGCCTCTAAATGAGGCACAGGTGTTCATATCAGATCACGGAGAGAGACGTGACATTTATGCCACTGTGAAGAGAGCCCCTGATGAAATTCTGACATTATAGAAGCAGAAATTGATAATGCTTAGGACCTCTGGGGCAGGCAGACAAAAATAAGCCCCTATTTCTTAATGTTATAAGGACATCAGTAGTCTCAGATAAACTGAAAAGCAATTAGGATACGAAGAATCTTTAGCACGAAGACTGTATTGTCCCCAATCACACACAAAAAAGTGCCATGAAATGACAGCTTTAAAAAAATAGAGGAGGGCTATTTACTCTTATTCAATGGATCCAGTTTTAATTTGAATCAGAGGCCGTTTCCGCACGGCCAGGATGCGCCCCCACGCCGCCAAGAGTTCTGGCGGCGTGGGGGCGGAAGCCCGTTCGCATGCAAGCATGCGAATGGGCGAAGCGGAGGCCGGCAGGCGGCAGAAGCTGACTCCGCGCGGGAAGCCGCCTCTTACCGCTAAGCCCCACTCACGGTGTCCCTGCGTCATTAATACCTGCTGGGCGTTGCAGCCCATACGCTGCCCTCCGAGGTCGGAGGACGGTGTGGGCGGGGCTGCGACGGCCACCAACGAACAACAACGACACCGTGAGTGGGGGCGCAGAACAGACAGCATCAACACTTCCCGGCGGCGCGGTTACGCGCAGCATACGGGGAAGACGCAGCACTCCCCAACAACAACCCTTTAAAGGGTTGTTGTTTAGGGCGGCCTGAGGCCGCCCTGGGGGGAGGGAAGCGGAGTCAGGTCGCCGCTGCTGCGCCTGTGCGAATGGCAGCCTGGGGGCGGCGTTTTTAGCGCCCCCAGGCCGTCGTTAATGGGCCGTGCGGAAACGGCTAGACTGTTTTGTCTGTATCTTTGGAGGCATAATCCAGTCACCCTATCTGTTTCCTTCACTCCATCCCTCATGTTCTTTTCTAAATTTGGATGCTTCCTTTGTCAACCACACTTCTCATTTTTGCATCCTTTCACTGTAAATAGATCTATACGAATCAGTAGACCTTTACTTATGAGCAGGGTGGAAAAGGGGTTTGTCTCAGAATCGGGGTAACCTTATTTTGCAGCTCCCATCTACTCTGGAGGTGTCAATAACTTTGTGAGATCCCTGAATCTTAAGTTTGCTTGTTTATTTAATATCACTTCAGTTTGGAGATTAATTCAATGAAATTCAATAAAATGAATCGCTATTTGCTCTGAACCAATAGGTATTCAGAGGTACGCTCCTTTTGAACACAGAAGCTCCACTCAGCTATCATTATTAGTCACTGATAGACTTATTCTTCATGGATTTCTCTAAACCCCTTTTAAAGGCACTATCTTTGAGTAGTGGCAAGTCCTACAACATGATGTGCTTTCTTTTCTCAGTCCTGAATCTTCTGTCAATCCATTTACTTGAATAAACCCCGGATAGATCCAAGTTCTAGCACTATGACTGAAAGACTAAACAAGTAATCTTTGGAAATGAAGCATTGTATCCCTTCTAACACCATTATTTTCTGACTTTCTCTCCAAGAAGCAATGGAAGAAGAGCCTCTAGTCTTGGCTTCTTATCACCTCCATGAATAGCAGTACTAAGCAAAGGGTTATTGTAATTTAAGTTATTATCCAGTGCCAACTTGAAACACATTTCATTAACTGATGACATAGAGCAGCTGAGTGCCCTAGTACCTGAAAGACGTGTGTGTTTCCACAAAGCCAGGTACATGATTGAATTAAGACAAATTAGAAGAGATCAGCTGCTTAACAAGAACAGATTCAAGAGCCGTGCTTACGCAAAGTGTTCATGAGGTATTGACATTTTTCCTGCAAAGAGATATATGTCTGCATGGATAATCTACCTTTCAAGATCATCATTAGTGTTCAGTATTCAAGCACAGTAGTGTCTGAATATCTGCCTTGCATCTGGAGTTTTATAACAAGGGCCAAAAGAAGGGGATTTTGTACTATGGCTCGATGGTATTCTTTATTTTAGGAATGCATCCTAAGGCCAGCCTGTGAACTGCTTCAAATCACAGCCAAGCTCAATATTTCCAAAGTTTGTAGATTTGCCCATGTATAGAGAGATATGCTAGCCTAACCCACAAATGCTAAGCTGAAATCCAGTACCAGCCCACCTGGGTGGGTATAGGGGCTAGAAATGAGCAGGAAGGGAGAAGCAGGTTTAAAGCAGTATCCTAAAGCCCTGTTAATCTTCATTCCATTTCTACCACTAGCATAACGCTGGTGCAAGAATCAACTCCCTGTGATGGGAGAGAAAAGTTAAGCCCCCTGTCGTTCTTACAAAGCTGCAGTACAGCTTAGGATACCAACTAAGGCCAGTATTAGATTTGTAGCTCACAACATGTTCAGAATTCTTGAGCCCACTTGCTATCTGTGACTAGAGATGAACACTCTTCATTACTGATCTTGAGTTTCCTTTTTACACCTTTGAAAAAGAAGACGAGTTAACTGTTAAAAAGAGACAAAATATGAACATTTTCTCATCCCTACAGACAAGTCAACAAATAATTCGGCTAAAAGTAGTGTGGTTATCTCTAAAAATATCTTCTCAGTGCTGCCCTGATATTTTACAAAGTGTTACTACAAATGTGCAATCAAAGCTTCAGCAAAGTCTCACTCAATTTAATACAGCATCTTGAAAAAAGAAATGCCAGCTGAAACCATTGTATTCCTTGTGCCTTTGTGTGATTCTGCTCTTTTCATTTTGATGGTGTGGCTTCCCAGACATTCTGGCTGATTTAATTATTAAAAACAATACAAAGCAGCACAGAAATGAAATTAGTTGCTATTGTGAGAAAATCGAGCAACTGAAAGAAAAATTGGGAGGGGGAATCTTATTTTCCTTCTCTGTAACTAGTTTTCAGGAAATTCTGATTATTAGCATTATAGCATTTTTTTCAAGCAGATGAACAAGCAGATGAAATAATTTGCCTCTTGTTTAAACCCCCACCCCCCTTGCACAATTCTTGCTTGGCATTATATCAAGAAGAAGAAGAAGAAGAAGAAGAAGAAGAAGAAGAAGAAGAAGAAGAAGAAGAAGAAGAAATTTCAAAATGGTTTACCATTGCCTCCCCCCCTTGTGAGGTAGGTGGGACTGAAAGAGTTCTGAGAGAACTGTGACTGGCTCAAGATTTCCCCCACAGGCTTCATATGAAGGAGATGGGGAATCAAGTTCTCCAGATTACAGCCCACTATTCTTAAGGACTATATCACACTGACTCTCAAAGGGGGGGTGCTGTAGCAGCCGAAGGCAGCACAGTAAAGGCAGCACTGCCGCCAAAGGGACTTTGGGTGGTGCAGAAGGGTGGGAAACTCAAAATCTCTCCCACCCATCTCAAATAGCCCCATTGCCAGCAAAGTTCAGTATAAGTCCAAAGATATCGGGTCAGCGTTCCTGGGAAGGTATGCAGGTGGAAGCAGACAAATGTCGGCTCCATCCCATGGAATGTCCTGGTCTGCCCCCCCCCCCCCCCGCTGGCATCCAAGAAGATACCAGTGTTGTCCACATGGCCTGAACTTCTGGGTTTCGCCACTATGGAAGTCCTTCATGATGGTTCTGTGCATTTGTACAGTGGGGATTTTTTTTTTTTGCTTTTGGTCTAGTAGAGATACAGAAAATATATTGTGCTATTCTGACCTAATTGGCACAGCATGTCCTGTATGCTATGAAGATCCCCCCTTTTAAAAAAAGAATCTGTAAAATCATGCTTAGTTCTGATATGATAAATGATGAGGGAGACCCGAAAGAGTTATGCTGCAACTGCAATTCACTTGTCAAAATCCAGCAAATGATATTATAACCAGATCACATTCTTATGGTGGAGTACAAGTAGCTAATTTAATTTTCAGACACACTGAGAAGAAGCAGAAAGCACATCAGGAAATTACTGGAGCTTTCTTTAAGCATGGGAAGCCAATCCAAATGTCCCACTGATCTATTTTGGTGGCCATTTACCTGCCTTGGCTCTTGGGATGCAGCATCTCAAAGGTTTGTTCAGGATTGAATCATGAGCTTGTTTGTTCTCCATTTACAGCCAAGTAGCTTAAACGAGTTTCTATTTCTGCCTCAAAAAGTAATATCAAGGATCAGTGATTGAATAAATCAAGACATTTTGTGCTGTGGGGGTTCATTCCCAGATTCTTTGTCTATAGCTAGAAATTGAAGTTGCTGGAGCAAGAACACCCCAAAGACTTTTTCATAGTCAAGAAGAGCATGGGATTCAGCTCAGCTACTAGATAATCTGTTTTTTTATTTGTGCTTCCAGAAGACCTCTTCCTTTCTAGCAGGTAGGGAGGAATGAATGTGTATTGATCTGGTTCATTTCTCTAGTTGCGTTTGGCCCTGCCACTCTTTCTGTTTCTTCCCACTCACTTTCCAATATTAAATTCCATTTTAAGATCACATCCTGCACAGAAAGTGTACAGCTCTGACAGATAAGCTGGTATTCCCAGATGGTTAATTTTTTCAAAGCTCTGCAGAGAAGGCAGGCAAATCCACATGTACTCTGGAGCCCTGAGAAAAAGATATGCAGTCCAACAGCTGGGGCCAAGAAAATGTGACGTCCAGCCTCAAAAGTGTTTTCTCTCCCTTTCCTGCATTCATATTTTCCTTAGATAGTTTGAAGGCAGGGTTCCATAAGTGTTAAACACATATGCATAAGTTATTCTTATGTTTTTAGTAGTTTTGCCATCTCAGGCGAGAAACTGAATGTTTACCAAGAAGATTAGCTTCCCCCACCCTTTACTAAACTTTGAGTAAGGTATGCTGAAAACTTCATAAGGAACATCACCACCAGGTTTACATACTGTGTTGTTCCATTCTAGCTATTTACTATTCAAATGAAGCTCTTTGCTGGGCATCTTTGGTAGATAAGTTCTGCCCTATAATTTCTGCAGCTGTGTGACTCTTTGATATGATGTTTGTGGGAAGCATTGAAGGTACAACAGCACCCGTTTATTATTTTTTTAACATAAAAAGGGTGAAAAGTGGAGAATAAAGGAAATCTCCCATAACACCATGCAAGAATGTGTAAAGATCTACCCTAGATTCAAACAGTTCAGTGGACAGTATCATCTGTTATGGTGCAATTCTAAGAATATATCCCCAAGATAAAACTCCATTCAGTAGACTTGAGTTGGATTCTTAGTCGATATTCTTAGGGTTGCACTGCCAGACCCCTAACCGGTAAGCTTTTTTCTCCCTATGAAATTCTTTATTTCCTTTCTGATCTAATATGCTTTAAATGAATGGCATGACTTTTCCGAATTTAAATTTTAAAACCTAAATGGATTTGCCAGGTGCTAAGCAGGAATTCCTTTCCTTGGACACGAAGCATAACTCATTTTGCAAATAGTCAATAATGCTTTACATAAATGTTATGGCATATGGGATTCATAACTATATTGCCCCAAAATAGCAGCCTCTGCAATCTAATAACTAGCTGACTGCTTTCCCAAGTGACACACAATCTTCCCCTTCCTCTCTGTTCTTTTTTCTCCCCCCTTCCATTACTCCTTCTTATTAACTTGCATAGAATCTGAATTATGACTAAAACGATCAATGGACAGGTCCACATCTTGCTACATTATCCCAGATGGTACAGGTTTTACACGTGCAATTAAAATTCTATATTAGATTTAGTATTTAACCGTATACACAATTTTTTTAACTGCATGCACCGACTCTAGTTCAATAGCCAAGGATGTATAATAATTTTGTTTCCTTCAGTGGGGAACATAAACAGTTCTGAACATCTATTGGGAAGAAGGATGAATGCTGAGCAATGGATTTGCCCTATTTGAGAAGCCAGCATTTAGCTAGTATATATGGGCATTTCCCAATTAATGAGTGGCAAAAATTCTGAAAGTATTAAAACAAACACAAAGATGTATTGTTGAAGGCTTTCACGGCCGGATTCAATTGGTTGTTGTGGGTTTTCCAGACTGTGTGGCCGTGGTCTGGTAGATCTTGTTCAAAACATTTTGCCTGCATCTGTGGCCGCCAACTTTAGAGGTGTATCACAGAGAGAACACTTATGCATAACATAAGGTTAAATGATTGACTACTAAATGATTTTAGACTAACTGTTCTGTTTCTTCCCCCATAAGTTTAAAACAGTTATATGTACATGTGCCCTAAGAGAAGACGGGAGGCCAGTTTCTGCTGTCATCAGGATAGTCAGGGTCACCTTGGGGAGGGCTAGAATATGCTTATTTGGTTTTGAGTAATTTCTAGACTAGCTAATGTGTCTTCTTTCTATCCCCACACTTCCAGTCTACATAGGAGGTGAGGGATGATCATATTTTTAAATAATTTTAAGGAAGGGTCTACAAGGAAGCCTTCATGTATATAGAAAAAAAACTCAGAATCGCCTCACTATCCATAATGTAGAAGACCTAACTGATGCCAGATG
Organism: Sphaerodactylus townsendi; assembly: GCF_021028975.2. NCBI lineage: Eukaryota > Metazoa > Chordata > Lepidosauria > Squamata > Sphaerodactylidae > Sphaerodactylus > Sphaerodactylus townsendi. The sequence goes on from NC_059436.1 coordinate 3,442,303, forward strand.
CACATTACAGTTCAAGGAAAAGGTGAAAACCCAGCATGAGATGGGTTGGCTCAATCAAGGAAGCTACAGCTCTCAGTTTGCAAGACCTGAGCAAGGCTGTTAACAATAGCATGGTTTAAAAGTCAATGGGCCCCTCCGCACTTTAGGATTCGACTTTAGTTAGACGTAGGTCTGACCCGGGTACTCTGCACAGCCGTAGCGTTGGACTCGTGTCTGTCTTGGCTCACCCCCCTCTCATTGTTAATTTTTTGAGCTCAACTGGGAGGTGCAACTTCCTGGTGAACTCGGGTTGCACTCAAGCCGAAGCCGGCGGATGTGAAATCTCCCTGGCCTTGCCTCTGCCAGCCAGCCAGCCAATCACAGTGCAGTATTTTTGGCCATGCGCAGAACGGGAGACTTGTGGTGGCAGCGAGAAGCACGCCTTTAAAAAATCCTCCTATGTAGCTCCTACGTCGGTAAACGAAAAAAGGACGTGCACTCACGTTTCCCGCCATAGAACGGCAGCCAATCGGGAATGAGGAGCGGAAGACACTAGGAGATAATCCTGCCCTCTGAGCTCGGCTCCAGAGACACAAGTCAGCTGCTGTGTGGAGAAACGGAGGAGTCGATCTCAGGTAACGATTTCCATGGACACGAGTCAAACCTGAGTCGACTTGTGTGTGTGGAGAGGGCCAATAATTCACAGGATCACCAGAAGCCTTTTGATGCTGCTCATCACCAGAGACAGGCCTCACAGTTGGGCCCTCTGTCTTCAGCCAGAGGTACAGTTATACCATTTGGTCACTCTATCAGGCAGAATGACCCTTTAAACTGAGGCAGACCCCAAATGACTTGCTGTTGCACATCCAGATTTATTATTCTTTAAAGAAAAGTTAATATTACATGAAAAGGGGGAGAGAGGGCACATGCGGAATGTTCAGTGTTGTTGGTATGAAAATGCAGATGAGGAAAATTAGGGAATGGAGAAAAGGGGGAGCTTAGCGAATGAGAAAAATTAATCAAATTCCAGTTTAAACTCTCTTGTGACTGAACTCTTCCAAAATCTGTGTTTTGCCTGAATGGCTTTATAAGTCATTGAGATGTGCAGAGGGGCCTGTTTGTTGAGATATGAATAAGAGAGCAATGGCTGAGGGGGCTGCTCCACATTTAGAAAGCAAATTAAATATATGTTGGTTGACAAGGCACTTGATAAGGTTGTCAGGGTGTACATATGCAGAATGTATAAGCGGTGCTAATTAAGTTTTAGCAGAGACAATTTAGGCTGTCAGTCTGGCTCTTGTTGACATTCCCTCGTTTCATCTGCCTCTGCAGTCTTCACTTGAGTCAGCCAATTTAATTCCATTAGGGCCTGCAATGATATTGTGTTGGATCAGCCATTTTTTTTGCTTGTGAAGAGAGAAAGAACTACCTTCTTTAGCCACTAAAAAGGCTGTACTGAGAATTGTGAGAAGTGTGGGTACAAAAGCCATGTGAGATGACAGCTGTAATATGAAGAGAAATTTGGTGAAAATGCTGGCTGGAAGGCTCCCATCCTTCTGTCATTCTGAAATATACACAAAATAGTAATAATCAAAAAGGCATTTTTAAAAGATGATTGGAACTGCACAAGAAAGAAACAGCTCAGGATGGCACTTTTGCAATGGGATAGGATTGCAGTCCATGGCAAGGATAGTTGTAGGTGGCCCCTTCCGCACATGCAAAATAATGCGTTTTCAAACCACTTTCACAACTGTTTGCAAGTGGATTTTGCTATTCCACACAGCTTTAAAGAGCACTGAAAGCAGTTTGAAAGTGCATTATTCTGCGTGTGCGGAATGAGCCGGTGTCACCTACTTTTACTGCATTGTCTTGTATCCTGTAATCCATTTTCTCTGTTATTTATAGTATACGTTGCCTTAAATATGTATTGTTAAAGGCTTCTGGAATCAATTGTCTGTCATGGGCTGTTTCCGCACGGGCGGAATATGGCGGCCTGGGGACGGCAAAAACGTTGTCCCCAGGCCGCCATTTGCACAGGGGGCACGGCTGCGATGCCGCCCAACTGCCACGAAGCTGGCGTTTTCCCAGTGCGCTTAGAAGCGTACTTGTTGGGGAAACACTGCCTTGAAGCCGCTGCCGAGCGAACGGCAGTGGCTTCAAGACGCCTCCCCCCCACTCCCTCCCGTCACTTACCTTGTCCCCAGGCCTCCGGCGCGTCGCCGAGTCCTGGGGACACGGTCCCCTGCCCTGCTCCGCTGGAGCAGGCGTGCAGGGCCGGGGGCGTGTCCCCAGGCCTTGGCAATATGCCGGAGGCCCGGGGACACACTGGGTCGGCCGGGCGCCAGCGCTCCGCGGTGCCGGCGTTCCGGCTCTTTCCAGGACCGTCCATGCGGATGGTCTCAGCGTCGTTGCCTCTGTGTGGAAACGGCCATGTTTTTTTTCTGGGCTGTGTGGTCTGGTAGTTTTTGCTCCTAATATTTCACCCACACCTATCAAACCACAGTCACACAGCCCGGAAAATACACAACAGCCAGTTGCCTTAGATAGTTATTCACATTGAGCTCTGATTTTGTAATTCTAGTCCTCTTGTGTTGTTCAGTGGCTGTTCTGTGCTGTCTTGGGTCTCAGTAAGAAAGTACTAACAGTGCAATCCTAAGAAAAATTACTCCAGTCAAAGCATATTGATGTCGATGCGCTTAGACTGGAGTAACTCTATTTAGGATTACTGTGTCAATAAATTAATGAACAAATTCTTTTTTAATGACCAAGATGATCATAATATTTTCTAAAATGGGGAAAGAATGTCATCTTTAGGGAGAAATGTCTTATTACATAAAAAGCTGTGACATGTGGATAGCGAAACTGCCTGTAAAAATCTATGTGAGCACTAATGAAATGTTCTGATGTAGTCAAATACATTTTGGCCCATATTGAGGGAGTGGGGGCACAGCTAGGAACTAACAAGAATTACATGTGGGTTTTTTGTGTGCATGAAATGTGCTCTATCTCTGGGCCACAATGTTTCATGTGAACTCCTTGCATTTCTGTTAATTAGCATCTGTTGGATATGTGCATTCAAGAAAAAATAATTGCTTATTTCTGCCTGATGTTGAAAGCAGAGCAGAGATCAAACCAGTGGAAATCCTGTATTTTTTTAAAGGAGGAGATCAGTAGAATACATGAATGTTAACTTGCAATTCCTACCTGAAGGGTAACAACAGTATTATTATGGTTTACATGAGCTGAAATATTGTGAGGATTACAGCATATTGATTGATTTGACTTATTGTTCTTTATATTGCTTTGTTTTAAATTCTTTGCTGTGACTTAATGGCCAGCACAAATAAACTGAATTGAGATGACTAGAGTGGTGGTTCAGCTTGAATGAGACAACATAGATAATAAGCAATGCAGAAAGCAAGCAGGAGATGTACATATATTCTCTGGCATCCTGTGAGACTATTGCCAGGGGCAAACATAAAATATCACAGTATACATTTTACAGTCTATACCTTTTACTAATCTTGCAGTATTTTCCTTTGAGATTACCAAATGCATGGATGCAGAGAAATAACTCCCTGTTCAGACTGTGTACTACTTACACCTAATTTATTCCACGTTAAGAATCAAGAAGCACAACCAGTTGTATCATCTACTGTATAAATCCTTTCCTAAAAATGGAAGTGATCTCAAGACATGGTAAGCTGAAATCTCAGCCTTTCCCTCGAAGCCTTATTTTTTCCTTTATATCTCTTTCTACGGCTCATTCCGCACATGCAGAATAATGCACTTTCAAACTGCTTTCAGTGCTCTTTGAAGCTGTGCAGAATGGCAAAATCCACTTGCAAACAGTTGTGAAAGTGGTTTGAAAATGCATTATTTTGCGTGTGCGGAAGGGGCCTATACCTATACATCCCACAGGTCTACAGCAGAATACTTCGTATTTGGAAGTGGTCCCAATTTTTTTTACTGATTTTTTTTACTGATCTGGGGCCTATGTTCAGAATTCAATATGTGATAATTTTCATATAATAGATGCCGCAATGACATTGTTTATCAAAATACCATATCATTGGAATATAAAAACCATAAAACACGTGGACGCGTTAAAAAAACCCTTTACAACACTGAAAAATGGAAATCTAAAATGACTGGCAAAAAGGGAAGTGAATATAAAAAGAGATATACTAGGGAACAGTCACTCATTCTTAGCCTATTTGTACATATATGTATAGTCATTTATCTTCTTATGTCACAATAAATACATCATTTTCTTCTGAATGAGAATCCTTTCCCAAGCAGTATGTTGCAATCAGTTCTTGGCACGCTGTTGTCAAAACACAAAACATTTCTCCATAAACAGCTCAGTCTCTCGGCAGGATGATCACACTTTTGTATAAAAATTAAGGTGACTTTGAAAATTCACCAGGTTCAAGTGGCCTTTGCAAATAATAAAAAAGGCCCTGCTGAGAAGGCAATTACAAGGTTCCTCACTGGAAAGAGCATTTTAACTGAAGATAAGTGATTTGAAAGCTATTGGGTCAGAGAATCTGCTCTAGGAAGAGGGGAGGGTTAATGCGTCTCTTTTCAAGGAAAAAAAATCTGTATCCAGTAGCTATGAGCTTCTCTCTTTTTTAACTTTCATATTAGTTTTGCATACAGAAATTAGTGAAAGTTGGAGTTTCCATTAAATAAGATCTGTAGCTTTATCCCAGGCAACCATTCACTGCCTCTTGTGAAAGATTTCTAACTGGACCAAAAGACCTCTACTGTTTGTTTAAAATAGTTATAAATATTTTTAGAATAATTATTTTTGCCATCAAGTTACAGTAGACTTATGCTGACCTGTAGGGTTTTTAAGGCAAGAAACAATCAGAGTTGGTATGCTATTTCCTGCTTCCATGTCTTCTTATTGTGATTGTCTTGCACACACGCACACACGTGTGTGTAGTTTGAAGACTGATGTATGTTTTGCAGAGATTAGGATCAGGAAGACATAATTTAGAGGTGGGAGACAAGGAACTTGTGGGATAACATATTGAGAACCATGTCAAGCAATTCTGTGCCTATGCAGTTGCCCACTAATACCACAGAGTCAGGTTTTGCCTTGATCATTACTATCAAATTATTGCTGCAGCTTGTGGTTGCTCTTGCACAGTTCACAAGCTAAATCTTCTCATTGTGGGAGAAGAGACATATGCCTCCCAGAATCATGGTGGGTCATTATAATGACATATTTGACCAACGGGGAATTACTTTCAGTTTTTCCTTCTTTGCACATGTGTAGTCAGAAGCATAGGCCCTTCCGCACACGCACAGAAAATAACCTCCACCGGCATGAATTATGCCGGTGGAGGCTCGGAGGCCATTTGCATGCTAGCGTCCAATTGGCCCCGACTTCCCGCCCCAGGAGCTGCCTCTCGGTCAGCCCTCTCCACTGACCTCATCTTCCAGCATCACTCTGGAAGGCTGCAGGGACCAGCCCATGCTGCCCTCTGACCTCCAGAGGTTGGAGGGCAGCATAGGCAGGACGCTGGAAGACAAGGTCAGTGGAGGCGATGGGAAAAGTGGCATTTTCCCAGCAGTGCAGTTCGCACTGCACCGACAGGAAGATGCCGCTTTGCAAAAACCTCGCTCAACAAGCGAGGTTTACAGTGGCAGCTTCACGCCGCTCCTGGGCGGCCAGGACAGTGCTGCTGCAACAGCAGTCCAGGAATGCGCGTTTTTGCTGTCCCTGGGTTGCTGTATTTTGCCCATGCGGAAAGGGTTATACTTTAAATGACCAACATGGAATACATTGCCTGCTTTTTTGATGCCTGCTCAATCAAGCAGCATCTATTCGTGAAGTGTGTGGAAGAAGTGATCACAAGATTAGCTCGGTTCATGTGCAGACGGTGAAAGCACAAAGAGACGTTTAAATTGTTGGTCCCATCTTAAAAAAAATCAGTCAGAATGTCCCCCCCCCTTTTTTAAAAAAGAATGTTTCCTTTTTAATGATCAGAGACAGTAGCAGCCAACAAGGAAGGGGATAGGTGCAAAAAGCAGTTTACTTGTGCAAGAAAACAGTGCAAAGAACACCTTTGAATTTGTTTGGAAATGTCTAAGAAACTTGGTGAACAGTTGGCTGGATGAACAATTGACTGAACTGCAAACAGGACGCAAGTCAAACTAATGGTTGATTGAGCATCCCTGGTTTTAAACAAGGGTATCTGAACTTTTAGGTCACTTCACACATTTCATTGGTCTCATGTTTGCTGGGGAGTGGCACAAGGACTTCGCAGCTGATGCACAACAGGAGTTTTGTGCTTCTTAAATGCACATTGTCCCTTCAGCCTTCCCTCTACCAACTTGCATCTCTAAACTGCTGCTATTGACTGCATTAGTGTAGCTACATATGTGATTTTCTCAAAAGAGCCAAACAGTGGCTTCTTTGGAGCAATATGAGGGTGTAAAAATGGCACAGAAGGGAAAGCCTGATGCTGCTTCTCTCTGTGCGCTAAAGTTGTAAGCAAATAAATCATGAACATGTGCTTGGGAGGCACAAACCTCCCATTGCATGGTTGATATGAAGTTGCTGCATTGTCCCCCAACAACCACAAAGATTTTCAATGTGGCCCTTAGACTAATTGTATGAATTATTGTTGTGTGTGTGTGTGTGTGTGTGTGTGTGTGTGTTTGATAACTTTTAGAACTTTTTAAAAGACGACCAAAAACAACAACGACACTATACAAGGGATCGGGGGAGGGTTCCCAATTTCCTCTGTGCTGAATACAAACCCAGTTGAAGAATTTTTGCTCCTCAGTTACAATTATGATATTATAATTCAATTAATTCTTGATTATTATTACTAATTAAATAGGTTTTACATTTGTTCTGATGTGTTTTAGCTGTTTTGCCATTATTCTGTTGGTTACCATTAATGTACGAACTGCCTTAAGCAGCTGAAAACAAATAAGCAAAATATGTAAATAAATAAAGCTATGTGGATTATTTTACAGCAGTCAAGACTGCAATACCTCAATTGCTATTGTAAGGCCCTAGATACTTTTTAAAAAAATGCCAATATCTTGTAGTTATATTCTCATACAAAAGAATAATGTGGCGTCTTTGTTCACTTAAAAAATACTTGCTCTATGAGAACAGAGAGAACAATTTGTCTTGTTCACGAGACTCAGGGAGGTTTTGAATTGGAATTTCTATTTCAGTATGTATTGCTTAATCATTACCTTAAAAAGGAAATGTACAAACCCCAGCAAGCCCACTTGGATAATTAAAAGCAGTAATCATAGTTGTAGACAATTAATTAGATATGTTTGGAAGTTTTAGCATTTTTCCCACAGACTTTTTTTTAAAGTCAAGCATAATATTGTATAAAAATATTCCGCCAAACAAGGTCCAAATGAGAGGCTAGCTACTTTTGGTTTGCATTGCTCCCATAGATTCTCAGTATCCACAAGAAGAGATTGGAATCTGTGCATTCAGCAAAGGATAATGAGCAGAACCCTTGGAAAAAAGAGAAAAACAGCACATTCTGTACTAACAGGAACTTGATTATTTGTTCCAAGTTAGTTGATTTTTGCACAATAATTGTACTATGAAAGTGAAGGTCAACTCCATGAACAGAAAGGCCTCACAAGGGGAGTATACTTTACATTTGTGAAATATAGGGAAATAAGCTAACTATGCTAGAATCTCTAAACAATGTCCCATTGTTTAAAAGAATGACATAGTGACAAGATATTGGTGATGATGGTGGGCGTTTCCCCACTCACTACGACCCCCCCTATGCCAGCTGCGACTGCTCTATCAAGCGCACGCCATGTTTCTGAGTGCGCGCCCAGACATCCTACGACCGTGATGGGATCGATCAAAAGGCGCCGATTTACATAAGAGTTGCCAGGAATGACTTACGTTGCTGAGGGGAGCACGCGATAGCTGACAGCGTTGGGGCGGACTGGGCGCTTTTGTCACCGCCCCTGTAGTGGGGAATGCCGGGGGACCCCGTGCTACTTGAGGAGAGTAGCGCGGGGCTTAAGGTAAGTGGGGAAAGGCCCGGTGTTGATGATGGTGGTAGAAGAAGCATCTATTACCATAGTTTGAATGCAAGGTTGGTATAAGGTGGAGAAGCAAAAATCATAGCCTCACAAATGTTATTTTGATCTGATTACAAATCAATTTGTGATAGATACCTTCTTAGAAGAAACACAGCTTCTTCTTAGAATCATAGCATTGTAGAATCATAGAATCAAAGAATTGAAAGAGAACACAAGGGTGGGCAAGTTCAACCCTTTGCTGTGCAGAAATATACAATCAAAGCACTCCTGACAGATGGCCATCCAGCCTCTGTTCAAAAACCTCCAAGGAAGGAGACTGCCACATTCCAAGGCAGTGTATTCCACTGTCAAACAGCCCTTACTGTCAGGAAGTTGTTCCTAATGTTTAGGTAGAATTACCTTTCTTGTTCCTTGAATCCATTACTCCTTGTCCTAGTATCTGGAGCAGAAGAAAACAAGGTTACTCTCTCTTCAACATGACATCGGTTCAAATATTTAAACATGGCTATCATGTCACTTCTTAATCTTCTCTTCTCCAGACTAAACAAACCCAGCTCTCTAAGACCCCTTTCGCACATGCAGAATAGTGCATTTTCAATCCACTTTTCCTATTGTTTGCAAGTGAATGTTGCTATTCTGCACAGTAAAATCCAAAGTACATTGAAAGTGGTTTGAAAGTGTATTATTCTGCATGTGCAGAAGGGGCCTAATTCTCTCCTCACAGAGCATGGATTCCAGACCTTTTACCATTTTGGTCACCCTCCTCTGGAGTCTTTCCAGCTTGTCAGTTTATTTCTGTCAAGAGATTTGAAATGTCTGGGAGCCCGTGTTCTATGTCTTCTCTTTAAAGTATACCTTTTGGTAGAATAAAATCACAAAGTGGCAAGAAGCCATAAAATCAAGCCAAAAGATTAAAAGAGAATAGGGGGAAAATAACACATTACCCCTGTATACTTTATATATTATATTTACTGTCTGTAAATTGCAACTCATTGTGACCAACAAAGCAAAGAGCAAATTACTTTGTATCTTAAATCAAACTGGGTGAAGATGAAGGACTTGAAGCACTTAAATACTTGGTAAACAATCTACAATTAAGTTTTTAAAAATGTCTTGGAATTAAGCTAATTTATAATATATCACTGTTGCCACTATAATGGCAAATATATTTTTGGAACAGAAACTGTTATGTCACCACATGTCACAGTGAGAGCATGACACTGTCACAAAATTGTTTGGATGTCACACCAGTGAAGCAGAAGGACTGGGTCCTTCCTCGCTAACCTGCCAAAAACAACTATTATTGTCTGTTGCATATATAATATTGGACCAAGAAGCTGGTGAGAGATAAGGTTATATCCAGCATAATTAGAGACCCACTGAGGATTCATGGAGCTCTAATTAAAGATAAAATTCATTAAAGATAAAATATCATTAAAGATAAAATTATTAAACATGTAGAAAAGCAAGACCCGCTGAGGAAGAGTCAGCATGGCTTTTGCAGAGGCAAATCCTGTCTTACGAACTTTCTATTGTATTGTCGAAGGCTTTCACGGCCGGAATCACTTGGGTGCTGTGTGGTTTCCGGGCTGTATCCTCTGAAGATGCCAGCCACAGATGCAGGCGAAACGTCAGGAGAGAATGCTGCTAGAACACGGCCTTACAGCCCGGAAACCACACAGCACCCAAACAGAACTTTCTATTCTTTGAGGGTGTAAACAGGCATGTGGATAAGGGGGAACCAGTGGACATTGTCTACTTGGATTTCCAAAAAGCTTTTGACAAAGTTCCTCACCAGAGACTGTTGAGAAAACTCAGCAATGAAGGAATAAGAGGGGAAGTCCTCCTATGGATTAAACACTGGTTGAAGAACAGGAAACAAAGGGTGGGTATAAATGGGAAGTTCTCACAATGGAGAGATGTAGGGAGTGGTGTCCCCCAAGGATCCGTTTTGGGACCAGTGCTCTTTAACCTATTCATAAATGACCTGAAAGTAGGGGTGGGTAGCGTGGTGGCCAAGTTTGCAGATGATACCAAAATTATGTAGGGTGAGGTGGAGAACCACAAAGGATTGCAAAGAGCTCAAAGCGGACCTTGATAAATTAGGTGAGTGGGCTAAGAAATGGCAAAATGCAGTTCAATGTAGCAAAATGTAAAGAGTGGATGATGCACATAGGGGCAAAAAAAATCCAAACTTCACCATTAACATGCTACCAAGAGTCAGTGCTATCAGTCACAGACCAGGAAAGGGATTTGGGCGTCTTAGTGGATAGTTCCATGGGAATGTCAACTCAATGCATGGCAGCTGTGAAAAAGGGAAACTCTATGCTGGGGATAATTAGGAAAGGAGTTGATCATGAAACTGCAAGGATTGTCATGCCCTTATATAAAGCCGTGGTGTGACCACACTTGGAGTACAGTTCTGGTCGCCACATCTCAAAAAGGATATTGAAGAGATAGAAAAAGTGCAGAGAAGGGCAATGAGGATGATTGAAGGATTGGAGCACCTTCCTTATGAGGAGAGGCTGCAGCGTTTGGGGGTCTTTAGTTTGGAGAGGAGACATCTGAGGGGGGATATGATTGAAGTCTATAAAATTATGCATGGGGTAGAAAATGTTGACAAAGAGATAATTTTTCTCTCTTTCTCACAATACTAGAACCAGGGGGCATTCATTGAAAATGCTGGGGGGAAGAATTAGGACTAATAAAAGGAAACATTTTTTCACACAACATGTGATTGGTGTTTGGAATATGCTGCCACAGGAGGTGGTGATGGCCACTAACCTGGATAGCTTTAAAAAGGGCTTGGACAGATTTATGGAGGAGAAGTCGATCTATGGCTACCAATCTTGATCCTTCTTGATCTCAGATTGCAAATGCCTTAGCAGACCAGGTTCTCATGAGCAGCAGCAGCAGCAGAAGGCCATTGCTTTCACATCATGCATGTGAGCTCCCAATGGCACTTGGTGTGCCACTGCAAGTAGCAGAATGCTGGACTAGATGGACTCTGGTCTGATCCAGCAGGCTAGTTCTTATGTTCTTATGTTCTTATTTCAATCATGCTTATATTCATGTTTTTCTTGGGATGAAGGATCATGATATAGCCCAATCTCATCAGATCTCAAAAGCTAACCAGGATTGGCGCTTGGATGGGAGACTGCAAAAGAAGACTCTGAAAGGAAAGGTAACTACCACCTTTGCTTGTCATTCACCTTGAAGCCCCCTAGCTGGGGTTGCCATAAGTTGGTTGTAACTAAATGGCTAGGCCTTGGCAGCAGCTGAAAGCAAAGAAATAATGATGAGTCTATGGAGGGAGTCACAAAAGGGTTGCTGAGCAGTGATGGGAGGTTTGGTGAACAAGACATCAGAACAACAATTAAGGCATCAGCTACCTTAATTGAACACTGTTATTATAGAGATTGCCCTGACCTGGATAACACAGGCTCTCCTGATCTCACCAGGTCTCAATTGCTAAGCAGGGTCAGATTTGGAGGTACTTGGATGGAAAGCCACCAAGGAAATCTAGAGTTGCTATGCAGGGATAGGCAGTGGTAAATCACTTTGGTTCATTTCTCATCTTGAAACCCATATGGAGTTGCCATTAATCAGCTGTGACATGACAGCACTTTCTACCACCAATATGGAGATTATAAATGCTTCCTGTTGTTCTCAGCTTACAAGGGAATTGTATTTCTCACTGAGACACTTGAGACAATTTCTCGATGAACTGGCGTAGGTTCTGCATTTTAATTAGAGAGAGAAAAGGAAGGAATGACATGCACTGAATACTCACTGCAGCTTCTCAGACACCGGGCTATAACTCATCGCCTCTGCAATAAGGTGATGCTACTTGCCTGCTTCCCTAACTTGGATAGCCCAAGCTAGCCCAACCTTGTCACATCTCAGAAACTGTGCAGCGTTGGTTTAGTATTTGGATGGGAGACCACCAAGAAATACCAGGGTTGCTATGTAGAGGAAGGCAATGACAAACCACCTCTGCTTCTCCCTTGTCTTGAAAGCGCCTTGGTAGGGTTGGGTTGCCATAAGTCATTTGTGACCTGAAGACATGGACATATGTACATACACTGTGATGTTTTTTATTGTGATCTTTAAGCTTTCTTGAGCTATAAGGAATGGTGAGATACAAATATTTTAATAAATAAATAAGTCTAAGTATGTATGCAATACCTTCATGTCTAGCATCCTAGAACCATCTGGCTGCTTACTTTTGCAGCAAACAAAAAAGAAAACAAAAACCATTCTAAGAGGTTTTGGAGGGTAGACTCTGAATAAATCATCTTTGTAATAAAAAAATATTATATCCAACTGCTCTAAAGAATACTTTTAATTCTATCAGATCAGTCATTTGCCGTGCAGTCATAAACAGTCACAGCATTTTAAGTCAATGGACTTAATCACACTGTTAATGGTTTGTATTTTGCCGATTGCAGCCAAGCACCAACTTGAGAACTAGATTCAAATCCAGTAGCGACTTAGAATCCTGGTCTCTAAGGTGCTAATGGACTTGAATCTAGCTCTTCTACTGAAAAATCTGAAACGAACTTGGGATCTGCTTCTTTACTTTTGGTGATCATTGTTGAAAACACACAAACAAAAAAAGGGGAACAAACTTAACCCTACAAAACTAGAATTAAGTACCCAAAAGGCCAAAAAATATAAATTGTTAAAGGGGCCACTAAATATAAAATTACTATCACAAATACATATGTATTTAATACAAATTAAAATAGTCTATATTTGTAAAAGGCCCATAATAGCCTGCTTTATGCGCACAATATTACCATTACAGTACGGAGAAGGGTCCTTTGCGACATTTTTTTGACTCTTAAAAACAGACATGTTTGGGCTAACTAGCTTTCCTCACAGGTCAAAAGTAATACAATAATACAGTGTTTAGCTACCAGACTACAAATAGCAATTATAACATTTTTATGACTGAGACTGGTAGCTGATCACTGCATTATTGTATTACATTTGACAATATGTGCTTTTGATATTTAAAAGTACTATATTTAGTGGACCCTTTAATAATTTCTTGACTTTTTAGATACTTAATTCATTGTGAAAACAGACTGCTAGACTACATGGACCTTGAGTTTTTCATCTTATGTTCTTCTGAATTTGTGGTTTGTCTCTTTTATTTTGGTGGCCATTGCTGGGAACAAACTACTAAACTAAGTGGATCTTCATGTTCTTATGAGTGTGCTGATGAACACACTTGATAACCCATAAATGCTCTTTTCTGCTGAAATAACCGCAGTGAATATTTCCGATTAGTTCAGGTCTTTTACGTCAATGACAAAAGCCCATGCATGCCAAATGAAGACTGGAGTTTCCAGTACCTTAATTACTCACTGAGAAGCATCCATGTTAGGATGCATCAACGGAGAGGTCAGGCTTGTAGAAGTTTCTATTTAGAGATTCATTTATCTGATCTTCATTTGAGAGGATGCAAATATAGCCCAGTGATAAAGCCAGTTTGCCAGAAGATGATGTATGGCTTGCAAAAAAAGAAACATCTTTGCAAGATGTAACCTTCAAAGTACTTTCCCTGCCAAGACATTTCGCTTAAATCTCATCATCCAAATTGGTCATGCCATTTGGATTTTAAGTCATATATAAAGGTCTTTGACATTTCATTTTACCATATGAACAATTAATGTCATTGTTTTTATGAAGGTGGTTGATTGCATTAAGCTCATGGTAGTCAACAAAATGCCTTTCTGATCAAAGGAAGTGACTCACAGCATTCAGAGGAGGAGGAACCAGAAATAGTATCATAGGCATTTTCTGTGTATAATTTTTTTCACACAACTTTTAAAACAATCATTCTGTTTCAGCTCTTTTAATCCTCTCCTTAATGGTTCACAAGGGAAGTCACAAATATCCTTGACCTAGGCTATTTTCAAATGGTCAGACGTGTTTACTTTACTCCTCATACCTCAGCAATAATGTAGGTATAATGTATGGAATTGTGGTGTGGGATCATTCAACTGTTCAGAAAAAAAGTGGGGTACAAGACAATTAATAGGCAATAGATTCAGGATGCATAAAAGGAAATACTTCTCTCAATGAGTAATTAATGGCATTCACTGCCAGAGGAAGTCAATAACTGAACTGAGGACTTTAAAAAGGAATTAAATATGTTCATGGGAATTCATCAATGGGTATTGTCATAAACCATGGATTCATCAATGGGTATTGTCCACAATGACTAAAGAGAACCTCCATGTATAAAGGCAGCAAGTCTCTGAACATTAGACTCAGGCCCATTCCGCACGGGCCATATAGACCGGTATGGGGCCAGTAAAAACGCCGTTTTGGGGGAGGACTTCACACAGCAGCCACAACTGGAGCAAAGCCACAACAGCCCACCTCTCCTACAATGGCATTTTTCTGACTCTTTCAGCTAGCGAGTATTTTGAAAAATGGCAGCGTCCACCCGGTGCTGAGTAAACAACACCGGGTGCATGCTGCCATTTCTCCTGAGCTGCTTTAGTTCCCCTCTTACCTTCTCTTGGCTGCCGCCACCCTGCAGAGCCTAAGGGACAGACCTCCAACCCTGGAGGCATTGCCTGGCCACTGGGGCATGTCCCCTAACCTCTGCAGGGCAATGGCAGCTGAGCGGAGGTAAGAGGGGATCTGTGCTGGTGGGCCCTGTGTGAAGGCAGTCCTGTGGGCCACAGGGGCATTGGGGCCATTTGCAGGGCACCATGCGATTGGCCCTGGGGGGTGCACCAGCATCAAGTTTGCGAGGCCCATGCGGAACGGGCATAGGAGGCAACATCAGAGGAAGGCCTTGACCACTTTGTATCTGTGCCCTGTCTGTTGGCCTTGTGCTGTAAAACCAGGTACTGGATTGTAAAGTTTACAGGTCTGATCTAGCAGGACAGCTTTTATGTTCTTTTGCTATACACTTCAATAACAAATTGCAGGCAGCACCCTAAGATAATGCGAACTGTTCACTTTTTATTGCCCAGTCTGAATTGTTCTGAATTTGATTTTGCAAAACTTACTGGTTAAATTATTCTACTCTTGAACAACCTTTTCCTACCAAGGAGGATAATACTAGCAGGCAGTTGCACTACTTGTTCCTTGATTACTAGTGGGGTGCCTGATTTTACTCTTCCTCTACACGTAAGCTGACAATTCTCTTTGGGCTATTTCTTGTCCTCCCTCTCAGTTTACTGTCTCCAGCTTGGGAATATTTTTTGGGATCTGGGGACAGTATCATGGGAGGGTAGAATGGGGGAGCAGGGCTCAGTGGGGAAGTGATGGCATACAGTCTACTCTCCAAAGCTGTCGTCTGGAGATCAGTTGCCATTCAGGAGAATTTAGGCTCCACCTTGACAGTCCTACCAAAGGGAGTGGAGAATCTGCTTGTCGGAGTGTTGTGTGGCCACTTCAGCTGATTTGTCCTCCCAGGGCACTTGTCCTGGTGGAGGGGCAATTCTGTTGGTGTGCAGCTGCTGCAGCCCTCCTGTAAAGAGACTCCTGTAAAGAGACTCAAGGTGGCTTACAAATTCCTTTCCCTTCCTCTCTCCACAACAGACACCTTGGCTGTTTCCACATGGGCGGAATACAGCGTCCCAGGGACACTAAAAACAGCGTCCCCGGGGAGGGGTTCACATGGCCACTGCCGCTGCATCACAGCAGCAGCGGCCTCGCAATCCCAGAGCGGTGTGAAGTTACTGTTTCCGAACCTCGCTCCCTGAGTGAGGTTTTTTAAAAACAGCGGCTTCCAAATGCTGCCATGAGAATGGCAGCGGCTGGAAGGCGCCATTCCCCCCTTTCCTGAACGTTTCACCATCCCTCTGACCTTCCAGCACGTCGCCCACACCAGGGGACACGGCCCCCCTGCCCTGTGACTCCAGAGCTGTTGCTCAGGGCAGGGGGCGTGTCCCCTGGCCGCACCGGAAGGTCAGAGGGATGGTAAGGCATTCGGGCAACGGTGCAGCCTCTGTGGAGGCTGCACCGTCTTCCCCGCCCCTACTGGGACCGTTTGTGCGAACAGTCCTGGGGGGTGCGTTGGCGTCATATATGCTGATGCACCCCCCAAGCGTGGCCATGTGGAAATAGCCCTTGTGACGTAGGTGAGGCTGAGAGAGTTCCGAAGAAATGTGACTAGCTCAAGGTAGGAATGTAGGAGTGCAGAATGTAGGAGTGCGGAAACACATCTGGTTCACCAGATAAGGCTCTGCCACTTAGGTGGAGAAGAGGGGAATCAAACCCAGTTCTCCAGATTAGAAACCACCTGCTCTAAGCTACTTTAGAAGCTTATTGTATTTATGGAAGATGTTCATTATAAATATGTAAAACTTCTGAACATAAAATAACTGTTCTTATTCAATGGTTGGATATTAAAATCTTTAAAAAAACAAAAAAACACAGACACTTGGGCTTGGAGAGAGTGTGATGGACACTTCTCTTTTAGGAATAAGGAAATTACTGATGTTTCTTTCCTTTCCCTTCTCCACCTAACAAACTATGCTCCTGTCTGGACAAGATGATCTTACTGTGCTGGGTACACTAGAAGACTGTGTTATGACTGTGGGATTCATAATGAGAAAGGCTGAACAAGTCTGCTGAAGCTGCATCAAGGTTTGTCTTCCCGTAACATCTACTGAAATAATTTCCACCCTATATGATTTGTGGCTAATGGAAAACATAAATCATTTTAATGGGGTTTCCTCTGATGGATCACACTACAGTCCTTCAGTGCAAAATGTTATCTCTTGGAGTAGCCAGCCATGACTGGTTAAAACAAGATGTTCAAGCCTTTCATATAGCAATAATGAAAAAAAAACACCTTTCAGCTTTTCAGAGTTAACATAAAGGCTTTTTATTGTTTGCATAAAAACTGCCAGGTTTCTACCTGTTAACTGGGAATGAGAACATAATAAAGTTCTGTCCCTGTATTTTGTAAATTTGATCTGCTTTTTGTTCCATTTCTCATAAATTCTGGTTTAACTAACAGTTCTAAAATTAATTCTGGAATTCAACAACAGTTTGCAACTCTCTTCATCTCCTTCAGCTCAAGTGACTCCCCTTCCCCATGTTAGATGGCATTGATGAAACTCTGCAAAAATCAATTAACTTGCAGGATTGTGTCTGGATTTTTTATGTGTAGTGCTTTACCAATGTACACCTGCTTTGGGTCATATTGGTAGAATACCATACAAAAAAGTGTGGTATTATGATTCAGTAGTTCTCCAATGTGTCAAGTTGGGAATATCTTTTCTCAGACCTACTACTTGAGATCCTTCCAACTGGAAATGCCATGGATTAATCCTGTGACCTTCTGTATACAAAACAGATGCTCTACCACTGAGCCACAAACCCTCAAACAAGATGTGGTTAGCTTGGACCATCCAAGTCAGGATCTTTCCTATCTAGGGATGCATGAACACATGCTGGTTCAGCTAATGTTCTGTTTACCGCACAAGCAGAGAGTTGGTGTAGTATCAGAAAATGGCCAAGTTAGCTATGGCAGATTCCACATGGGCCAAAAACAGTGGTGTGAAAATGGTGTAAAAGGGTTTAAAACGGTGTAAAAGGATTTACACCATTTTCACACCGTTTTCACACTGTTGTTTTTGGCCCATGCGGAATCAGCCTATGCTACATAAAGAAAAGAACTCAATTAAGTTTATGGACAGTTGGAAACCCTTGATAAAGTATTTAGACAAAACAGGAAAAAATAAATTGATGAGTAGTTTTGAAGGTTCAGAACTGTTAAAATAAGAACCCATAGAGAAAAGAGAGAACTTTTATCAGTAATGACACTAAAGATTTAATTTTGTCTAGATGCTTAATGGCCAAGTGCTTAATAAAATGTTTTAGGGTTAATTTTCAGACTCGAAGAAACTGAGAGTCCTTATATACTTAAGTAGTGAAGGACAACAGCATCCAAATGGTGGAGTGCCTGGCCACGATGCTACAGCTGCACTGCCCCATTGGTGCCAGGAGCGCTTTCCAGTGGCACAGGGAGCCTAAAAGGCAAAACAACCCCACCCCCAGCCACTGGAAAGCCTTCCATAGGGCTCTAATTGACTTACCCCACGCAAAATGTGGGGCAAGTGCCCCAGGGAGGGCAAATCCATCATCATGGCCCTGTGTCACTCCCACTGACAGATTTGTGTCCTCCCCTTTGGATGGGGATGTAAGTACTTTGTATTTTGGTGAATTTTATCTTGGTGAGTGTTTTTGGTGTTGGAATGTTTTTGAAAGACAAATTAAAAGTTTAATTCCCCTCCCCCACTGCAAAGAAAACAGAATAAAACATTAGCATTAGATTTGTCTTATGGAACCATTTTCTGTTATTTGGGGTGGCAAAAATAATCACATAGTCAAAAATTGCCAATCAAGATCATCCTGCACCTGTCCCCTGGGTTACTTTTTATGTACTCAAGCAGTATAGTGAAGTAGTGTACAATGCAATCAACAATATTTCACACACACACACACGGTCCTCAAATAGCGTGATGGAAGTCCTTGTTCTGCCCCTCCTCACCTCTGACCTATCATTCTCTGGATCTCCAACAAATTCCATTTCATACCAAAATGTTAATCATAGGCCCTTTCCGCAGTGCGGAAAGGGTGCCCCTGCACCGGCAGGAATCCTGTCGGTGGAGGGGGGAGGGCCGTTCGCACGGGAGCGTGCGAGCGGCCCCTGCAGAGGCTGACGCCGCTCTGGGGAAGGTGGAGGGAAGCCAGGTCGGCGCTGCTGCGTTTCAGCAGTGCCGCCTGTGCGAACTGCGCCTTAGGGATGGCATTTTTGCCGCCCCTAAGGCGTCGTATTTGGGCTGTGTGGAAATGGCCATAGATCTTTTCAGATAGCAGACTCACAACACAAGCGATCTGTAACTTCTGTAAGGTATACCTTTAGCAAATTCTGGGAATGTTGGTGTTTCTTAGCCCTGGGAATGTTGGTGTTTCTAAGCCATTTTAGAGAGGAGGAGTGATGCTATCCTTTTCCCTACCTACCATCATGAGTACAGATAATTTTCAGTTACTGGATGATATTTATTTATTTACACGATTTTTATCCCACCTTTCTCCTCTCACAAATGCCACTAAGGAAGCTAACAATTTAACAATTTAACACATACATGATAAAATCACATTTTAAAACCTTTAAAACTACCTCCCCAGTATGTATCATTAAAACAATTTAAAATTATGCCAAATAAAGGCTTATAAAAACAATTTAAAACAAAGTTAATTTACATACAATACATAAAAAATAGCAACTGGAACACTAGTTAGCAAGGAGGGATTTCTGAGGGAATACCAACAAAACAAAAATCACTTGCTGGCAGAAGATAGCAGCAGAAAGGGACAGACTAATATGGATATGGAAAACTTCACTAACCTGAAAACAACTCGTTTTTTTCACTTCTATTCTGCCTGAGGTGAAATTCTAAGACAACTCTAGTGGCTTGTCAGAGGAACTGGAAACTGTGACAGGAATCAAAGGTGTCACGCTTTGCTGAAGCAGCACCAAGTATGTTTGTTGATGCTTTTATTTTTGCAAAGGCTGGGGTACTGCACTGACAATGTGTTCATAGTTCCGAAACTGGTCACATTTGACTACCTTCTTGCCTGCACAATTTAAGGTATTCAGTATGTCAGCTGGCTGGCTCACCACTGCTGGCACATGAACACAGCTGATTTTACTGGGGTTATGGATGATGCAGAAATACCATGGACAGGTCATACAAAAAGTCAGCTACTTTTCAGTATGTGTTCTGGCTTTGCATCTATGTGGCGTTCCTTGTTTGTAATAAACGTTCATGGCTCAGAATGTGCTAAACTGAACTATATCTCAGCCGGCAGTGTGAGAACGCATGAGTGAACTAATTTGTGATGAGTACTCTCAAGTTTGGAAGGAAGGCAAGAAAAATGCCCAAGGCCACAATGCCAGATAGACAAACAAGACAGCCACTCTTTTTAACATGCATAACGTCCCCTGTTGTGTAAGTCGGCCAGGTGGCAGACAGCAACCAGAAGTCAGTATGAGAATGCTCATGCAAGTTTGAAACCATTTAGGATGCTCGATGAAAAGCAAACTTTTTTTAAGTATTCAAGGCTGCTGCACACAATTTGGAATCGAACTGTGATTCAAGCAAAGAAGTAAGCACACATCACTGTTTATATTTTATACCATGGACAAGAACCATGGATTAATCTAGCTATGTAGCGCCAGAGCACAGAGTTAGATTCACACTGTGGAAAATTCCAAACACCCTCAGACATTTCTGTCATTTCAGTTCGCAATGCACGCATCCAGTTAATTCCAGGAAATGGTAATAGGGCTCCCTCTAGTGAAAGACAAAAAGCTAGCAATCTTTATATTTCTCTATTCAAACTTTCCCAGTGTCTTTTTTAAAATTCTGTTTTATAACTATCTTGCATATTTATTCTTCCATCATTTATCTAATGATTTGTTTGTGCCTTGTTTGCAATGATAATTTGTGTTAAGTTTTCCCCTTTTACTGTATAATTACTCAAACTATTAATCATTATTAATAGCCATTTCCAGAGAACCAGTGTGGTGTAGTAATTAAAGTCAGTGGGCTCTAGTCTGGTTCGATCCCCCCCCCCCCCTGTATAAAATCTGCTAGGTGACCTTGGGTCATTTACACTTCTCTCAGAACTCTCCAGCTCACCTGGAGGAAGGCAATGGCAACCCACCTCTGAATTTCCCCTTGCCTTGAAAACCTTACAGGGTCACCATACGTTGGCTGTGATTTGGCAACACTTTCAAGCATCAATAACATTTCCAGAGCATCCTCATTCATGAAGCCATACATAGAAATCAAAATAAAGACAGGGCTTTACCTTTACTCTTGAACTCTGAAACGTGCATGAAGGAAGAGGTGGGGGTTGAAGTGGAGCTGTAGTTATTTTTATTAACCATTTTTGCTGCTGGCCTGGTATTTATTCATTTGCTTCACTTATACCACACCTTTCTTCCCAATTTGGGCCAAAAACAGCTTATATTTTTATCTCCTCAATTTTATTCCCACAGCAATCCTCTGAGGATATGTTGGGCTGAGAGTGTGTGATTGGTCCAAATTTTCATGGCAGTGAGTGAATTTAAATCTGGTTATCTCAAATCCTAATCTGACATGGTAAACACTATATCATACCGGCTTTCTATTTCTTTCCATGTATGCACAGTATAGGGGTTTTTCCCCTTGTTCATTTATTTAATACATCATGCACACAAATATACATGCAGATGCACAGACACACAATTTATAATGTTATCACTGTTGCAGAACTAACATTGAAAACACATACATTATATGGGAAAACTGAGGGTGGGAGACCAGAAAACTATGCAAAAATCAAGATCGCAGGCTTGATTCACAAAAACAAATGAAGATGGCAGTTTTTATGATCAAATGGCATAGAAGAAAAATCCAGATGATTCACAGGCACTAAAAACTCATAGGCAGTCTTATTCATTAAAAAGGGTTGTTCTTTATAAAGAAATATCTTCCCCTCCCCAATTTCTTTGAAGACCCTCTTGGAAATAACATTGCCCCACCCCCCACCAAGTGGCTGGCTACAGTCTTGAGGTAGTAGAAGTGTATATTGACAATGTGATAGGAGAAAGGCAATAGGATTTCACAGTCATTTGAATGAGATAAGCAAACAAGAAGGAAAAGGCATGACTATATTAATATCTTGTGACATGTGAGTCTCCATGTACACTTTCTGTAGCATCTTTTCTGACAGCTGAGATTGTAGAAAACACTTAGAGTTAAATTGACAGGAAAGAAACACCATCTTTTAGTGGTTGAGCCAAAATTGATAGAGGATTTTACAGCCCAGTTCCAGATGGGGGTGGTGGCAAAGCAGTTCTTGGAACTGAAACAGGACCACACTGGCATGTTTGCCCACCTCACTGGCATAAGTGCCACAGAAAGGAAGGTAAACAGGGAGGTGGGCAGATGCCACGTAGCTGTGTGACACCCAATCTTGAAGTGACTTCCAGTTCCAGAGCTGGGCCTAAATATAGATGCTGGCACAGCTGGAGTGCAGACTAGAGGTGTTTTCAGGTGCAGAGCCAACCTTATTTGGCTTCCACCAGGCTTCCAGCCCAGGAATGCCCCCAGAGCAGGAGTCCAACTTATGCTACCCAAAAGAGTGGCTCAAGTCAATTTTGGACTATGAGGGATTCTCTGGTGGCTGGTTGTTGTTGTTGTTGTTGTTTTTTGCTGCCTTCCCATGTCACCTTGATTTTCTCTGCCCACTGCAGCTCTCTGGATTAGGCTGTTAGTAGCTTCGGGTATAGAACAGAGATACCTCAATTAATTTCTTTCCTCATTATGGATGCTAGTTTGGTTCTCTCAGGGACTAATATAATTGGACACAGGCAATGCAATCCCATTGGGGGGGTGGGTAGTTGTGACATGGTCAAGGACAGCACAGCCATGATGCAGCCATGCCAACTCCAAAGAAGCTTGCTATGCTGTGGCCAGAAAGCTGACTGGGACACTCCTTCAACTCCTGTGGAAGTGCTCTATGCAGCTCCATGGACTATGCCTACCTTTTTGCCAGTGTAAGTCTATGCCAGCAAATGAGGGCATTCCTGAGTTGAAAGGGCTTAGGAAGATGACTAAAGATGGTCCTGCCTCCAGAAACACCCCTTTGGCACAGGCAAAGTCTCCTGCACTGGATGAGAACTGGTGCCACTGCTGCCTGAGGGTTGTGCTGCTGCTGTGCGGTGCCCCAATACCAGCATAAATGCCTCTGCACCAGTGTAAACGCCCCTTACACCAGCCCAAGTGGCATTACATTATTGCTGGGATAACATCGCCTCCTGAGGTGGAGTTTTGCACCACCTCAGAATGGCACTATACATGTAATTTTGTGGGTTATTCAGTGAAATCACTTTCTGTCCTTGAGAGATATTTGTGAAAGTCACATATTAAAGAGTCATGAACCTCATTTTTGACATTTTTACTGGGCCCATGGCAAATAAAATCTGTTTCCAGGAAAAAAAAAAGAATGGTCATTTGCCACGAAGTCAGCTGGCCTCCAGGTTTGCAAACTAAGTTCAGAGGTTTGTCTCACCACCCTCCTAAATGCATTAAAAACAATATAAAAAACAGTAATCAGATTTCTGATATAAACTATAACTATTCTGATGTGTTTTAAATTCTTCACAGTGCAGAAGTGTGCTTTGTAACGAGAATTGATCCTACATAATCCCATGTTTTCAAATGACAAATATCTCATTAGATCACACAAACCAAACAAAAAATAAAGCTTGCTCATATTTGAAAACTCTGAGAGAGAGAGAGAGAGAGAGAGAGAGAGAGAGAGAGCGAGCGTTGAGGGAGAAAACTGAAGTGACATATGTTTGATTGTCCTGGTGGTTTATTAATGAGCAACATTTCATTATAAGCTAATTGAAACCTCTAGGTGGCTATTATTACTTGGGAATGGAGATGCCAGATATGAAAACGGCAAGCAGGTGAGCAAAAAGCATAATAACAGTAATTATTTAATTGGGAAATGGAAAGAAAAAACCTGAAGGGAAGCACACATTGTGATCTTTTCTGGGCATATAAATAGGAAGTGCTTAACTCAAGAATGCTGCTGAGTGTTTTGGCTTGCCTGAGTCAGAAATATCTGCTCTGCTCTATCTTTCCTTGGGAAGTGTCTGCAAGGGGTGACACATTCTAAAGTATTATTTCTATTATTATTCTTGTTCATCCAAGAATGCCAAGCAAGATTCTATACCTCACTGGCAAAACATCATTCAGGGAAAGCATCCCATAGAACAGACAACGTTACAAGGTGGAGTAAGAGCTTCAGGAAAAGGCAAACCATTTCTGAGAATGGTTTGAGAAAGTTTTGTAATGCGAAGCTGATTACAAATCAACATACAGAGAGGCTGGCCACCAGTATGGCTGACTTTCGGTAACTCTGTAGGGCCCACTCCACAAGGGCCAACAACACCGGTGTGCACCTGGTAAAAACACCGGTTGGGGGGAGAACTTTGCACGGCCGCCACCTCCGAAATGATGCAGCACTGTCCTTTCCCCACTCAACCAGTGTTTTTGAAACTTTTGAAAGTTACCGTGATCCAGTAGCACAAGAGATGTTTGGAGGTGATTTGCCATTGTCCTCTGAATGGACTAAGATAGTTCTGAGAGAACTGTGACTGTTATCCAGCAGCTTCATGTGGAGGAGTGGGAAACTGAATCTGAGGCTCATTCCGCACATGCAGAATAATGCACTTTCAAACTGCTTTCAGTGCTCTTTGGAGCTGTGCGGAATGGCAAAATTCACTTGCAAACAGTTGTGAAAGTGGTTTGAAAACGCATTATTTTGCGTGTGCAGAAGGGGCCTGACTCTCTATATTATAGTCGATTGCTCTTAACCACTGTACCACAATGGCTCTCTGAACTCTTTTTCACTAATAGTTATTATTTGTATATGGATTGCAAAATCTTGAATATCTTAGTGTTATTTTAATTTGTTTTCTCTTTTTTCACTCACCCCAAGCATTTGTGGGGTTTAAACAAGTACAATAATTCCTGTCACTCTCCACCAGGATTAAGGGACACTGCCACTCTATTTTGCACTCCAGGACAACAGAAAAGAAAAATCAATTCTTTGTATCAAAGCTCTGATCAATTGAAAAGCAAAGCAAATTCACATCCAAGAAAGCACTAGGGATCCATTTCAAAGATAAAACAAGGGGAAAGATTTTTTTTTAAAAGAAAAAAAGGTTGTAAAACTGGTGATGCATGAAATCTAAAACCCTGCAAAGCCAATTGGGCAAGAAAAATGTTTCTGGTGTGTTGAAATTTGATTTCTTCAGACGCATTCTTGCACTGAATGTAGATGAAAGATGAGAGCAACCTCTGTGCAGGGGAAATGAAAATTTGATTTGAAGACCTGAGCAAGGGTTTGCTCCATTCATTATTATCATCTTCTATTAACAGCTGCAATTAGTCAATGCCAGCCTATCCAGTGTTACTGAGCTGTCTGAGACTAATTAAGCACAAAGATTCCTTGTGTTCTTTTTTTAAAAAAAATGAGAACAAGCCAGTTAGCACGAAAATTTATGCTAATAGTTCTTCCAAAATACTGTCAGCAAGGCTCGGTTATGCCTTGAGGGATGATTTTTTTAAACTTTAAACCCTTTCTACCCTAACCCTTACCATATTTGTTTGCCAAGTAGAGATGTTACCAAACTGTGGAAATATACTTTTTATTTAAAAATGCCAGTTTTTAATATAGTTCAGGGTGAAACTCACAGGATACGGGACACTCCCAAGTGGGTTTACTTCTAATTCTACTCAGGTCTACTCAATGGGGCAACATCCCAGAAAAGTGTTCTTAGTATCTAACGGTCACCTTTTACCCAAACGTATTAATGATGTTTGACAGAATTAATTACTCTTAAAATTGGCACCTGTTATGGCATGAAAAAGGTGTAACAAAGAGAAGCTCTCAGTCTGGGAATACCTACAACAAAAACAGAGCAAAATAAAAAGGGCTCCAACATGAAAGTAAAAAAAAAATCTGAAAAAGGAAATCTTTGTGCATTCCTCCTGCCCTGCCAAGAGGTCTGGATCTATCAAGGATAATCTGAGAACATTAAATCTCTCTCTCATCTCACCCAACAAACTACACCAGAATCCTCTTTAACAGTTTAAAGATTCCTTTATTACCTGAAGTAACAGCAGATTTTTCCTTGGGTTCTTCATCCTCCTTTCCTGTGTTTTCCCCTTTTTAGAATTGTTCTCTGCAGAGGATTCTGACACACATTATGGTAGGCTCATTTCAGGCCCTTGGAAAAATTCTAACTCTCCACACTCTCCTAGTCTACGTGGCCAAAAACTGTGAACAGTCATGAAAATGTTAAATGTTCTTAGAAATTAGCTGCCTTGTCATACATTCTAGCTCTCTAAAAAGCATTACTTTTTCCCCTAAAATCAAAGTGGGCTGAGCCCTAAATAAAAGTGACATTTGTTCTGGACACACCTTGGCCACTCTCAGTCCCTTTCTCCGTTCAGATTCTTTATTATCCAAGAATTCTATATCTAATGCTGTATCTGGCCCCCATGAGGACTGATAGATCAAGTGCATGCAACCTGGTTTAGATGGGCGTATCCCTCTGCTGCCCGAGGAGAACCCCCAGGTATGAAGAAAAATATCCAAACTGAATGGTTCCCAAACAGAGAAACACTGTCTGCACTTGCAATGGACACTTTCCAGTTGAGCCTTGCATACTCCGAAGCAGCTGAGGGGCTGGCTCAGACACCACTGACTGTCCTCTGCACATTGGCAGGCAGGCAGGAAGTAGGAGATGGATCTACTGGAGCCCTTACTACCCTGCCATGTGAGATGAGCAGGTGGGTGAGCAGGAGTTACCATGCACACCTTCTGCCACTGAGGTCGTGGTGCTATTGTTGGATGAAGGAGAAGGTAAAAGAGCTTGGGGGAGGCAGAGGTGGAGCTTAGGGGT
Organism: Sphaerodactylus townsendi; assembly: GCF_021028975.2. Lineage (NCBI taxonomy): Eukaryota > Metazoa > Chordata > Lepidosauria > Squamata > Sphaerodactylidae > Sphaerodactylus > Sphaerodactylus townsendi. The sequence continues at coordinate 3,468,860 of NC_059436.1, forward strand.
GGAGCCGACAAGGATAAAACCGGAATCAGTGAGCTCACAGGCTCAGTTTGATCCTGGTATCAGAGAGGCTAGGGTCGAGCTTTAAACTGCAGGTTTGAAGCATGCAGTTTGAAGCTGGACCCAGGCTACCTGAAGCCAGATTCGAATGGGCTCTCATTTGGCAGCCAGGTGAGGCTGGCTGGCTCCCAACTCCATGTAGAACTTGGGGGCATGGCCAGCCCTACTAGCCTCATTCAACTGTGCCCCTTCCCCAGACTGGAGGGGGGAGTTCATAGAAGGGGTGCAGCTGTGGAGGGGGTGCAATGTGCCCCCACAAGACCATTTGGAATGGTGCATATAGCCCCACACTACCCATGCCACTACCCATGCCACTGAAGGCAAGAGACATTCAGAGGTGGTTTGCATTGCCTGCCTCTGCATAACAATCCTGATATTCCTTTGAGGTCTCCCATCCAAATACAAATCACAACTGACGCTGAGAGTATGTGACTGACCCAAAGTCACTCAGCAAGTTTCCATGGTAGAGTGGGGATTCAAACCTAGGTTTCCCAGATTCTAGACCAACATCATAACCACTACACCATGCTGGCTCTCTATCCAACCCCATACAGTCTTTTAATTGGTTGTTTTTATTATTTTGTCTTGCCTTGAGCAATAGTTATTGTCACTGTTTTTAAACATTGTCCCAAAACACTCAACAATGACTTTATTTTCTATTACAGGTCTGCGATTTTTCTGTTAAGGAGTGATTTGTACTGCTTTAAAATGTGCATATGCTTTTGCCAACAGAAGATGATCCACTTTGTATCCTAAAGTCCTGGAATCTGCCCTCTGCCATGTAACTGATCAATCTTCCTCACCCAACACGTCCTTTTTTGCTTCCCAGGATGCACTGTCACGTATAAACCGAAATCAGCCATCATTCTAGTCACTGGGGTGTCACGGTTCTCAGCTCACTTGAGTGTAATGAATTTGCAGTCACATCTCTCTTCAATGGGTTCATCTCTTAGAAATTCATCTTTCTAATTTCCTCCATTCTGAAGCACCACTGAGTTATGAAGAGTTTAAGTGTCCATCAATTAATGTCAAAACACAATGAAATACCTACCAAAGCACATTTGACATCCACTAGAATACCAAATGAATTTACTAATGGTCTGCCCCTGTATTACAGAATCTCAGAAATTCATAGAGATGGGGACAGAGGCTCATTTCATAAAATATGGATGGGCCATTTATTAGGATTTTTTCAGTCTTTGCAAGAAAGAACATAATGATTTGTATGACTATTAGCATCTGAAACCAGGTACTCACATTCAGTGATCACCATGTGGGTTACGTGGGAACTGCATGCACCATCTTGTTACATGCAATTGTTTGCAAGGCATATTGATTTAAATATCGATTCTTTCAGCATGGATGTGAGTATTTTCCCTCTCTGTCCCAGTATCAGTCATGTGTAGAGTACAGCAGTGACCAAGATCACATGAATTGAAGTGCAGTATCTGGAAAACAGTATGTTTACGTCACATTTTCCTTTGACCTTTATAGGATTCTGAAGAGGTCTCCTGCCTAGGCACTACCCAGGCCCAGAAAGGCTTAACTTCCTCAAGGTTATTGTATCATGTGCTCTCTATGTCTGAGAAACCACTGTGTAACACTACTAGGCTGGTGGGCAGACAATGCATCATGTCACGACTTGGCCATGGCTTTACACAAAGAACCTTAAAATAGATACCAGTAACTGCTCAGTTGCCCATACGCAGCAGTAGGCAGACTGTTCAAAGGAAATTTCCTACTATGCAGGCATAAAGAGGGGTCAAAATGAGAGTTCTATTTACTATAATGACCTGATTTAATCGTGTCCTTTTTTAAGGGGCGGGAGTAGATTTCTCTTATTGCACAGGGGCAAAAATAGTGACAAATAATTGAAGAAGAAGAGTTGGATTTTATATCCCCCCTTTCTCTCCTGCAGGAGACTCAAAGGGGCTTACAAACTTCTTTCCCTTCCCCCCTCACAACAAACACCCTGTGAGGTATGTGGGGCAGAGAGAGCTCAGAAGAACTGTGACTAGCCCAAGGTCACCCAGCTGGTGTGTGTTGGGAGTGTACAGGCTAATCTGAATTCCCCAGTTAAGCCTCCACAGCTCAAGTGGCAGAGTGGGGAATCAAACCCGGTTCCACAGAGCAGCAGTCAGGCAATGAATACGGAAGATGAAATAAAACGATCCAATGGTTAAATTGCAGATAAGCTACTGAAGAACCATGCTCACCATATAAACATGTTTGATGCGAAGTTCTCAGCACGCTTGATTCACACACAACCCTACTGGAAATGAGCAAACCAATGGCCAAATAAGTCTGTGTTTTTCAGTATATTGTTTTTAGCTAATCTTGCTTCCACCTATGCAATTGGTTACCTACCCATAGTAGATAACGTTAATACAAGCTAGGCATATAAATGTATTTGTTGCTCTGGGTGCCCTAAACAATGAGGCAGCTGGAGCTGAGATTGTTCAGATCTTCCTGCAAAATTGCTCTAACCTTTATCAAAACTTTATGGGATTCCCTTGAAGCTATTAAGATGGCTTACCTAACAAGGACTCTCCATATTAGCTTTGGATTTCAGCCTAGGCAAGAAGTCTTTCAAAGAAACTTTCTTGGAGTGCTGTGTGGTTTCCAGTCTGTATGGCCGTGTTCTAGCAATAATACAAACTTTCTTGGCTTTGTTAAAACTTTTTCATGGCTCTTGGATTTTCTTAAATGTTTAGCTAGAGCAGGAACTCTCCAATTTGCTTTGGATTTTGCCTTATGTTTCAGTGGCAACTGCCATCGTCTCTGATTCTCAGGATCATTTTAGAGACATCAAGGATAAAGGATTCTGTCCTTCAATTCTGTCTTAATTTTGGGGAATGTGTCAAATTAATTGCACATGGAAAACATATAACAAAAATCACTATGTATTACAAATTTAAAAAAAGAACACAACTTTCTTTTAGAAATAAAGATTATGGGCTTTTTTCTCCAAAATAAGAATCCTCTTGTCATAAAATTATACAATTGCAAACACACACGGTAAAACACTAACAAAACTGATATTATTATCAATGTACATATGATTCATCAACATTCATTTTCATTGGCATCATTATGACTATGATATTTTGTGAATATTGGGGAGCAGCAGTGGCGTAGTGGTTAAGAGCAGATGTACTCTAATCTGGAGAAACCAGGTTTGATTCCCCGCTCTGCCACTTGAGCTGTGGAGGCTTATCCGATTAGCCTGTGCACTCCAACACACGCCAGCTGGGTGACCTTGGGCTAGTCACAGTTCTTCTGAGCTCTCTCAGCCCCACCTACATCACAGGGTGTTTGTTGTGGGGGGGAGAGAAAGGAGATTGTCAGCCCCTTTGAATCTCCTTACAGGAGAGACAGGGGGAATATAAATCCAACTCTTCTTCTTCTTCTTCTTTTAAGTTTTTCTGCAACCAGGATTAAACATAATAGCTTTTCTTTCATGCATTGCAGAGGGTTGGACTTGATGGCCCTTGGGGTCTCTTCTATGATATATACTGGGTCAATGTACCAACTTTTAATTGAAGTTCAAAGTTTATGAGAAAGTCCTGATTCAATGGGAAAATAATTCATTGGTCTTGTTATTTATGATTAATCCTGCAAAATAATTCACCAGAGTCATAATGATCCTAAAAGGTAATATTTATAGTCTGGAACTTACACATGCTTATTTTTTGACTACCTAGGAAGGCCATTTGGTCAAAATGCATTTGGTCAGGGGTGAAAACTGGATTTTTAAGTTCATTTGTGTTGTGTGGAAATATATTTTAATGTAGGCTATTAAGGGTCCCACTTGCATTGTTGTTTTTAACTGGCAATATATATTATCATATTGTGAACTTCTTTAATAAATTTCAAATATATGGTAAATCCTGTATCACAGTTCCCAGTGTATATCTCCTTACATTTAGACAACTTGTCTAGCACATGGAAACAAACAGTCTTGTCACATCAAAAATAATTATGAAAACTAGGTCCTACAACATGTCAAAAATATCAGTGTTGCTAAAGCAGCAATATTGGATTTTTATAACTTTAAACTGATTAGTGTTTTACCTCGTGGGAAAATGTAACATAAACATTAGTGGGAAGAGACATGGAGAAAAAAAAACAATGTATATCTGAAATGCGATATTTTATTCTATTCCATTTAATACTCCACCCTCTCCCAACCTAAGCCAGGCTCAGGGCTGCTAACATACATAATTTCAGTCACAACCATAAAACCAATAAACAATTAATTTAACTATTGAGACATTCTAACATCTAAACTTTCCCAGATGGTGATTTAAAGTCAGAAACTCACTGCTCATATAACAGATCCCACTCTCATCCAATTTTATAATGTCCTATTTGCGTGGGAGAGGAGGGGGTACAATCTCAGGGGCCAGCATAACACAACATAAGCAGCCTCAGTTGTAAGCACGGTGAAACGCTTTGGCTTGACAGGCTCTGTGGAATTGGTTAACATCCTGCAGAGCCCTAATGTCCCATCAGCAGTGAATTCCACCAAGTAGGAGCCAGCGGAGGCTCTAGTGGAAGCCAACCAAACATGAGGGCTACCAACCTCACAGTTATACCTGGAATTCTCCTGGAGTTATAACTGACTTCCAAATTACAGGGATCACTTCCTCTGGAGGAAATGGCAGGTTCAGAGGGTTGATTGTATGGTATACTTAAAGAAATAGATGCCCTAGAATGGTTACAGTGGGTAGATGATGGATTGTCACCTGTAAAGATACTTAAGACTGGAAGCTGGTGGGAATTAGATAGATAGATAGATAGATAGATAGATAGATAGATAGATAGATAGATAGATAGATAGATAGATAGATAGATAGATAGATAGATAGATAGATAGATAGATAGATAGATAGAGAGAGAGAGAGAGAGAGAGAGAGAGAGAGAGAGAGAGAGAGGGGATGTCTGTTGTCTGGCATCTTCGTATGGAAATAATTTTGAGGGAAAAGGCAGTGGGGAAAAGGCAGAGGCCCCACTTTGACCCATACCCTGTAGAATGTCAGGTCTTACCCCTGACAGCCTTCTAAAGACAGAAAATATTTATAGTGGATGTCCTTAGAAATACGAAGTGTTATATCTTCCTGAGCACTGCAGTATTAGGGTGAATAAATGTTATCCATCAGTTGTTTTGTATGGGAGCTTATCTTGTCAGTGCTATTGATTAATGCTTCTTGCTATTGGTTCTGTAGATTCTTCTATGCTGCGTATCTGTAGAATGGTACTTACATGCAATGGATAGAACTCAGCCCCCCTTTGCTCAGTCTCACTCCATTCCTTTCTTTAAGCAGGGCCCATGTGACCTTTGAAAATCCAGATCCTACGACAACCAGCACAGTCTTCCTAGCGATCAAAGAAGATACTCCTCCCCCTTTATTCATCAGCAGAAAACCTGGATGGATCCAAACCTATGTCATGGGTAAGGATGAATTTTAACATACTAATAATATTGAAAAATGCAAGCAGGAAAATGCAGCTTAAATAAATAGCAAATCTCACGGAACCCAGAGGTTACGCTATAAATTTGGTCTAGGAAGAAATGGGGGAGGGAAGGTGGTGTGGTTCAGCCTGATCTCCTCAGATCGCAAAAGCTAAGCAGGGTCAGTGCTTCGATGGGATACCACCAAGGAAAGCTCTGCATAGGAAGGCACTGGCAGACCAACTTCGGCTTCTCTCTTTCCTTGAAAGACCCTTGCAGGAGTCACATAAATCACTTGTGACTTGACAGCCCATACATACATATATATATATAGGGAGAAGTGAAATTGCAATGGGAATCTGGGATTGAAACAGCAAAGATGAGAAAATTGAAATAAAAGGATCAGGCAGTGGGTGTTGTGAAATCATTTCCACTGCAGTATAGGTTGTCATCTCAATACGCATTTTGGAAAAAAAGGGAAAAAAAATCTCTTTCCAGGCAGTCACAATATTCATCTGGGGACTGCCAGCATTCATAAATGAATGACAGCAATCACCCAATTTTGGACCTTTGCTGCAATAACATATTCTTGAAGTTGGAATGCTACATGTGAAAACGAGCACTTAAATAGCCTAAATAATTGTTGAAGCATCAAAAAGCTAAAAAAGAGCCCCCATGCATGAAATAGTGTTTGTTTTTTTTCCAGCAAGCTTAATCTCCTTTCCTGTTAGTTGTCACTAGGTGGCACTTACATACCACAACAGCCAAACCGGGCAATGAGAGCGGTCAGCAGGGGACAGCAGAGCATAAATCTAACCCAAATGCCAGGGAAAATGTTCTGACTAACTTTATGAAGGGAAGAAAATGGAAGCTTGCCATTATTACACTGCCTCTGGAACAGAAAGATCGTTTTCAGAAAAGATTCTTATATATGTCACAAAATGAGCATTCTTCTCTTTGACTCAATCATTGTGCTTTAATATCGCTCAGAACCTACCTAGGACAATTTGGGACAAAACGCACCTAGAAATAAGGGCCCCAAAGTGGGACATAACCCTTTCCATAGCCAAGGAAACGAAGGCACGGCATTCTTTATGAGAACTGTGAGTCCAGAAGGTTCTTTTTGAAGTCTGCGGTTTTTATAGGAGATGTCCTTTCCTACTGGCTTTGTTAACTTTGGATTGATCACTCTGTTGGGCCAGACATGGCTTGAAATCTGCAAAAGAAAATTTGAAATTGGGAAATTTAAGTGAGCCAGATGCTGTAGGAGGCTGCATATACTCATCCCTCCACAGAGCTTCCGGTTTCATTGAAGACAGTGGAAAATGTTACTGGCAATAACTTTGCTCTAGTTCTTGGAGCCAGACCATAAGATCCACTGCTGAACCTTGAAAGAGCTGTTTGTACAATAAATAAGAGCCAAAGAGACTATTCAGATTGGTTTTGCAGCACATGGGGTGGGGGATGTTCAAATCCTGTGCAGTCTTATCGATCATAACTGATTCTCCCTCTCCTGGGGTGCTAGTATTCCTTTATTTAAAGAAAATATTTATTTATTTATTTGCAAAACTTATATCTTGCCTTTCTGCCCTCACTAGGGCCACCACGGTGGCTAAAACATAATTATAAACATACATAATAAAACACACATTAAAAACCATTACAGCAAACATAAATACCAAAACCATCATTAAAACCAATAAAACAAAAAAGAAAAGAAAATTAAAAGAAAACTAAACTACATGTTCAACAACATAACATTAAAAACATAGGGCAGGAGAACACTCAGGCTAATTCCGCATGGGCCAAAAACAGCAGCGTGAAAACGGTGTGAAAATGGTGTTAAAGGGTTTTAAATGGTGTAAAAGGATTTATACTGTTTTCACACTGCTGTTTTTGGCCCATGCGGAATTAGCCTCAGAGAACACAAGTCAAAACACAGGCAACCTTTACCCACTGATGAATGGCAGCAACAGAAGGGAACAGGCTAGTCTAAAGTGGAATGTTGCCACTGGTGACAAGCAAGGCAACTTTCTCCCTAAGCCTGCCATATTCAGGGGTGGGGGGTGTCAACATGCCATTAGTCCATGACTCCATGATAGCCTAGAGCAGGGGTAGGGAACCTGCGGCTCTCCAGATGTTCAGGAACTACAATTCCCATCAGTCCCTTTCAGCATGGCCAATTGGCCATGCTGAAAGGGGCTGTTAAAGGAATGAATTCAACTGAAACCTAGATTTCAACCTAGGGACCATTTTTGAAGTTATGCATGGTGGGAAAGATCTCATCATCTCTTATCCACCTTTACCAGTCTCAGACTGAGTTTCTTCCCCCCAGCAGCAATTTCCAGTTGGGAAACTCTCGCTGTGAATTGTCCACTTTCCTTTCTAGTACAGTCCTCATGGAGTGGTTAAAATCTGTGAAACCAGGGCTTCACTCAAAAGCTCACAGGATCAAATGTTGCTCCCCTAGTCAACACTGCATGTAGAAAATTAGCAAGCCAGAGACAAAAATAGGTGACATCTTTCTTCCTAACATTTAGATTTCTATTTTCACGGGACATAATTTTTTTGTGAGAAAAGAAGTCCCATCCTAAGCTAACCCTTCTGTCTACTGAAGTCTGGCAAGCTATTGAAGTCAACAAAGGCCATTGCACTGTGGACATGGAGCAGTTTAAGAGTTTCCTTCTTTTGACCCTCAGGGCTCACATACCCTGCCCCACCCACGAGACCTATGGGGGAATAAAAAATTCACCTGGCTTCATGTTGGTCTGGGTTGCCAGGCAGCCCACATGCCACATTTTACTAAAGATGAGTGCAATTCTAATTGGTCCAGCATTATCTCCAGCAACAACTAGAATCCTTTCACAATGGATACTTTACCACTGAGCCAGTGTGATACTCTACTTACTTACTTACTTACTTGTTGCATTTATACCCTGCCAATTCTCCCAGAAGACTCAGGGCGGCTTAGAGTGTCAGACTAGGAATGAACATGAAGCTCCTTGGCTAATGTGTCAGTGTCTTTTTCTATCACTGATGGACCTCACTGGGTTCTTTGGGAGGATAAATGGTAAGAGGATTCACATATACTATTGTGCATTGTGGAAATATGTTATTAAAAATGTGGTATGGCCATTCCAGCAGCACAAAGAGGAGAAATAGGAGGTGATTTACTAGTGTAGGTTGAAGTACAAGAAACCACTTTCAGCACACAGCTTTCCATGAGAAAAGGTGCCCAGCATCTGTGGTTCCTTTTTGTGGTTGTCCGTTTGCTAATGTAATGTGAAGTGAGTCTAAAAAGGCTATCATAATACATCTATTAATGTATTGATTCATTGCTAAAATCCTGATATTTTAAGCTGTTGTTTTACTCCCCACCCCCACCCCCAGTTATTGGATTTAATAGTGGGGGAACAACCTCATGTGCAAAGCTCAGTTTTCGTTGTGACTGGCAATGATTTATGACCCTCTCAAAGCCACTCAGTTTCCATGGTGCTATTGCATTGTAAGACTTTTTATGCCTTTTCATAAGCCACCTCTTATCATACTGCTGATTGTTAGATAACTCCTACCATCCCATTCTTCAAAATCCTACTGAAAATCAACATTATCAATAATGTTAGGAGGAGGTATCCTATCAATTCTCTTCACAAATTTTGGATATGATTGGCTTAGCATGAACTGAGCATCATGACAACTCAAATGCTGAACCATAGTGGTAAAGGATGCTTTGACTCAGTGCTAGAGGATCTGATTGGTATGCAGAAGGCCCAAGGTTCAATTCTTAGCATTTCCAGTTGAAAGGGTCAGGTAGTAGGGAATACCCTGACCTGAAGGCCCCAGGCTAGCCTGATCTTATCAGGTCTCAGAAGGTAAGCAAGACTGGCCCTTGCTGGTATTTGGATGGGAGACCTCCAAGGAATACCAGGGTTATGACTCAGAGGTAGGCAATGGCAAACCACCTTCTAAAGTCTCTTGCCATGAAAACCCTACAGAGTCACCATAAATCAGTCATGACCTGACAGCAAAAAAGAAAGAAAGAAAGAAAGAAAGAAAGAAAGAAAGAAAGAAAGAAAGAAAGAAAGAAAGAAAGAAAGAAAGAAAGAAAGAAAGAAAGAAAGAAAGAAAGAAAGAAAGAAAGAAAGAAAGAAAGAAAGAAAAGAGGTGATATGAAAGACCTCTGTTTGAAACCTCAGAACACTGGTGCTGGTTACAGTTGACAATACTGACCTTTATAAAGCAATGTGCATTCTGAAATTTTACTAGTCACTGAAATATCACTAGTCACATGGTATCATCCTAATCCTTTACTTTTCAGATTTTCCCATATGAAAGGGAAAATCCAGGAGTAATTATGATGCCCCATCCTGTAGATTGTGTTGACTTCCTACATGACCCACTTTGAGTCCCATTCAGAAAGAGAGACAATAACATATTTTTTTTTAAAAAAAGATAGCACAGCATCCAATAACATATGCATCCATTCCATATTTCTAAAAGTCAGAATTGTCAGACTTTGCAATTTGGACTCAGATGTCAAAATCTGACACTAAAATTCAATACTGGAAGTTCAAGATTGAAATGTGACATCACTGAATCTTCCACCAGTTTAGAAGAATATTTCCTGATTGATTGAATAAGTGGTCATGGGGAATATAACATCTATTGTAAAATGTATCTACCAACTGTTGACATCCCTTGTATGTTCTCTGACAGATAATGTCTGAAGTGGAGTGCCAGATGTCAAATACTGTCAGATGCTGACTGCACAATCTTGGGATGTTGAATGTTAGCAGTGAATGCCAAGTAAGACATCCACTGTATACTGGGAGAATATTTGCTATCTAAATTGGCAGAACCCTGACCAAGATTGTGCCCAGGCAAGTCTGATCTCATCAGATCTCAGGCGTTAAGCAGGGTTAGCCTTGGTCAAGGTGACCAGACTTCCCGCTTTTGGCGGGACAGTCCCGCTTTTGAGCAATTTGTCCCACGTCCCACGGGGTTGCTTAATTCTCTCACTTTTTGGAAGGCTGCCTGTAACCAGTGTCCTTCAGTGGAGAAAGAAAAACAGTCAGGGAGAATAACAGCTATTGTGGTCCCAGAAACTTTTGTGAGTATAGAAGAGCATAAGTGCAGGGAAACTGCTCTGATATTAGAGAGCCCTCAACAGGAACATAGCTATGTGACAGCAGGGGGCTTAAGTGCTCTTTGAATGGGGGTGCAAGCAGAGTTCCCTATCTGGCACTCCAACACAACCTCCACAGCCCTTCCTCAGTGAGGAATCCTCAGGTGGCAGAGTCTGGGCAGGGTAATTCTCAGCTTTGGGGGAGGGATGGGTTGCTTAGTTCAGGGTAACCCCCCAGCCTCTGTCTGTCTGTCTTGTCTGTCTTCTTTTTTGTCTTTCAGTTTATTTTTCTGTCTTTGCCTTTCTTCCTCTTCTTCGCTTTCCTTTCTTTCTTTCTTTCTTTCTTTCTTTCTTTCTTTCTTTCTTTCTTTCTTTTAGTTAACCCAACTAGGGTGGCTCAGCATCTCCCTTTCACCCAGATTCTGCTGTCCATTATGGAAGCTACACTGGGGCAGAGGAATTCAAAGGGGGTCAGAGGCATAGCTAGGTAAAATGGAGCCCGGGGGAAAATCTGAGATTTGCGCCCCTTCCATATGGGCATCGTCCCTCCCCCACCATGACCAAACAACGTTTTTTGCACCAGGTCATCTCAAAGTCACCATCACATAGAACATGCCCCAACACACAAATCTGAACACACCCAGGGCTCCCTGGTTTAAACAACATTGAAAGTGATGCTGTTTCAGGGTAGATTCCCCACCCACCCCCCAAACAGCATCATTTTCAATGTTGGTTATTGTTGGTTTTCTGGGCTGTGTGGCTGTGGTCTGGTAGATCTTGTTTCTAATGTTTCACCTGCATCTGTGGCTGGTATCTTCAGGATACTCTTCTGATGAAACCACCCAGGTTTAGTGAAGTTTGGTTCAGGGGATCCAAAGTTATGGACCCTCAAAAGGGTAGCCCCATCTACCATTAGCTCCCATTGGAAACAATGGGGGATGGGGCACCCCTTTTGGGGGTCCATAACTTTGGACCCCCTGAACCAAAAACTTCACCAAACATGGCTGGTATCATCAGGAGAGACACCTAATGATAGCCTGAAATTTTAGGGCCTCTAGCCTAAAAACCGCGCCCCTTGCAGGTGAAAAATGGAAAAAATAGAAAAAGCCACAAACAAACCTGCAATTTTTGCGCCCACTACAAGGTGGCGCCTGGGGCACTGTCCCCATGGTAGCTACACCTCTGAAAGGGGTGCAATTTCAGTTCTTGTCCCATGCATTATTTTCTGTGTCTAAGCCCCTGGCCCTCAGTAATATAAGAATTCTGAACAAGAACAGAACATTTTGAGGCTCAGAAACCAATCATCCATCCATACTGATCAATCAGCTAAGATTAGAGTTATCAGACTTATACATTTGGGGGAAGGGGGAAAGATGTCTGTAAAACTAGTTATTTAACCAGGTTTAATTTTAGTTTAGTTCTAGTTTAGTTTGGTGACTATTAAACCAATTATTTAATTTGTAGTGTTGCTACAGCTTGACTACTGCTATGTGTTTTACCAATGTAGTGTAGTGGTTAGAGTGTTGAACTGCCTGTTCATTCAGAATCTGAGAGACCCAGGTTCAACATCTTCACACTGCCATGAAACTGATGTGACCTTGGACTAGTCACACATGCAATTCCTAGGGCTATTGTGAGGTTAAACTGGGGAAGGAACTATATGGTTGCTTTGTGTTCATTTGCTGGATGGATGCTAAACAGATGTACTGTGAAATAAGTCCTCATGCTACAAAGAACCATGATTAATAGTCATGATGACTAGATCAGACCTACATTGTCAGATACAATATACTGTAGAATCCTTGAATTGCCCAGGATAGTTTGATCTCATAAGATCTCAGACGCTAAGCAGGCTTGACCCTGGTTAGTATTTGGACGAGAAGACCAAGGAAGTCCAGAATCACTACTCAGAGGCAGACAACAACAAACCATTGCTCGAATGTCTCTTGCCCTGAAAATTCTATGGGGTAACCACAAATTTGGCTGGATCTTGATGGCCCTTTCTACCATTATACTTTAAATTGAAAGTTGTTTGAGCAAAATAACAGGGAAAGGCCTGGCCTCTATGTCCCTGTTATGGACTTTTGGAGGCATCTGGCTGGATCCTGTGGGAACAGGATGCTGAATTAGATGAGTTATTTTTCAAATCCATCAAGGCTCTTCATATGGTAAAGCTCCTTTGCAGAGCAAACTACCCTTGTAGAAGAAGTAGAAGAAGAGTTGGTTCCATACCACATTTTTTCTACCTTTGAAGGAGTCTCAAAATGGCTCACAAAGTCCTTCCATTCCTCTCTACACAGCAGACACCTGGTGAGGAAAGTGAAGCCGAGAGTTTTAACTTGCCCGAAGTCACTCAGCAGGCTTCATGCATAGGAGTCGGGAAACAAACCCAGTTCACCAGATCAGAGTTCACCACTCATGTGGAGGAGAAGGGAATTCAACATGGTCCTTCAGATTAGAGGCCACTGCTCTTAACCATTATGCAGAAACAGCAATAAAGCTGAGAAAACTCCTCCCATCACTAACTGACTTCTGATTTTTTGGCCATGCTGCCATACTGCTCAACTTTGTGCTGCTCTGGGTCATCCTGAATGATCATAAAAATGCCTTTGAGAATACAAAATGTCTTCCACCTTAAGCAAACACCCTTGATGACTGTCTGAGCCAGGCCCCATGCAGAATAGTGCACTTTCAATCCACTTTCAATGCACTTTGCAGCTGGATTTTACTGTGCAAAATAGCAAAATCCACTTTCAAACAATTGTGGATGTGGATTAAAAGTGCATTATTCTGCATGTGGGGAAGGAGTTTTAGAGTGGCTAGAAGAACTAGGGAAAGCCAGGCCCAAAGCCTTACTTGGTCATGAAGCTTACTGAGTGATCTTGAGCCAGTCACACAGATATATTTTCTCTTACCTCACAGAGATTTTGTGAAGTGAAAATGGAGGAGGGGAAATCTATAAACAATTATGTCTTCTGAATTCCTTGGAGAAAGGGCAAGACGAAACAAAATATATAGACTGCTTGCATTCCCGAATGGGGAATTCTCAGCACTGCATTAAACTCTAGTTCCAGAGATTTGCTATGGGACATTGCGAGAGTAAGAATGCAATCCTGTGTAGAGTTACTCCAGTCTAAACCCATTGATTTCAAACAAATCACATTCGAACAGGGGGTTTAATTCTTGAGTAACTCTGATATAAAACTAACTCTGCATAGAATTGTGCTATTATGTAATATAAAACTAATATAAGTTTGTAGCGTACTTTGCACCTCAGACTACATGTATATCTGGCTTTTCACTGAAGTTTCTTCATCATCTGAATTACAACTTGACCTGACCCAGTCTCTCTGGTGAGAAAGAACAAGACTGTATGATGAAGTCAGATGTTAAACGGCTATCTTAATGTAATTTGTATCAGTTGCCCCATTCCCCACTCTCCAAAACACAAGTTAGCTTTTATGTTGAAAGGGAAATGTTGTGCCTTTCAAGAACAGCACATGAATAAAAATCAAGCCATCACTCTGTCTTGCTCCCTGCAAAGGGAAATTGCTTAAAACAGCAAGGGAAAAAAGTTTAATCTTTGCTAAGTCACAAGTCAATGTTTGTGAACATCTAGTTTGGAAGAGGGAGGCGTTATGATAGCATGTGTTCTTGAATAATGAATCTGACAATAGAGATCCAAAAAATAATCTTGCAAGGTTGAAGCTACAACCTCTGTTGTATTTATTCTTCCTGGATATTCTTGGTCTAACACCTGGATATTCTTGGGCTAACACCCATCCAAATTTTGGACTTAACAAATGGTCAAGTATAAATAACATTCAAAGGCTACATGGATTTCATGAACTGGAAATACAGCAAACGCAATAGTAGGTTTCGTTCACTTTTGTGAGTCCCAAGCTATGCAGGACTATCTTCAATTTTTTTTATCCTCTTTTTCATATTTTCATATGAGAAGGTGAATTCTTGGTCATCTCTGACTGTTGGTGTGAATGTCTGATTTCACACCAAGTGCTGGAATGGTACAGCATCTTTCAGAAGCTGTCAGCTCAAATGCAAAGAGCTGAGAAAATAATGCCCAGAAGGTAGCAGCTATATCTAACTTACTGGCTTAATTTTCTTTTTAAAAAGTGACTAGGTTTCGAAAGGCAGTAAAGCTCTAAAAAAGAGAAAAAGAGACAGGGAGAGCAATGTGGGAAAGGGGTCTCCACTTTTGAAAAAAACAAGAGTTAAGATGAAAGTCAATGAAGTAAGGACACTTGTACATCTTAAGGTGGGAAGGATCCTGGGAGCAGGGGAGTCACTTCTCAGGGAGACTGTCAATTCTGAATGGCTGGCTGTCCTCCTATTCAGAAATAGAATTTGTTTTAAGACATTCTGAAGTGTCGGAAAAATATTGAATTGTCCTTGGACACAGGGAGGGGAAGATCACATAACACACACTCCCAGCAAGCTGGAGTTGTGAGTTAACAACCTTTTTGCCATGTGTCCAACGTCCAGTACTGACACACATACAATATTATGGGTGACCTTGAGAGGTTTTTTTAATTGGCTGGTTTGTTATTTCTCCCACAGTGCTCCCTGCTCAAGTTGCAGCACTGCTGGCTAATACACGCCAAGATGCTAGGTTTATGTCAGCATGGCATTGGCAAGAAAATCAGTTTTGCAGGGCAGCTCTAAGCCAAGTTATACCCTTCAAAATCCGTTGAAGCTAAATGGCTTAGAAAGGTCTGACTGCACTTAGGATTGCATGCCTAGAATCCTTTGTTAACTATCACGGCACATTTAAACCAAAAAAGAATATACATTCCAGACCTTCTAAACATTAATGGTAAAAACTTGGACATGTTTACTACCCCATCCTGGGCATTCTCCAGAAAAGGATTGAAACGAAAATGGTAAATTGTTGCAGGGACAGGCCCAAGAGGAAACCTGGGGCCAGAAGGTGCACCTCATGAGGAAAGCCCTGAGATGTGGCTGGAAGCAAAAGTGAACAGAAACAAGTCTGAGAAGCCAGCTCAGGAAAGGGAAGCCCCAGGTGGAGACAAAGGGACGAAGAGACAAAGGAGACAAATCTAAAGAAAAGATTTATAAAAGTTCATTTTAAGTACATTTGAGCAATGTGTGGAAATATCCTTTCCTGCAGTACTGAATACCTGGAAATAGTCGCATGCTGGGTCATGCGAGCGATAAAGGTTGGGACGCGGTTCTCTGTGTTACAATAAATAAAATATATTGCGCTATAAACTCACCTGGTTTTAGAATGTCCCCCCTTTAAGAGTGGCCATTTCCCCTATGCCTTTAATGATAGCCTGTAACATAGAGGCAAAGTATGGCCTCTTTGGATCAGAGCAAGAGTTCATTTAATCCATCTCTTCAATTTCAAGAGCAGTTAATCAGATGCTGCTAGCCGAGCACCATGGAGCAGACAACCATCACCTGAAGTTTGTTTCTCAGTCTCTGGGGGAAAAAAATATGGAGACTGCATATAAGTGTCATGGATGAAACTTTGATGAAAGTTTAGTGTCTTTCATGAAAATCTACATTCTTTTTTTTAAATCAATAAATCAATCAAGGGAAGCTTTTCCTAGTGAGATTAACAGGGAAGTCATAAGAAGAGTAACTCTATTTTAAATCCACTGAAGTCGAAGGGCTTAGAAGGGTTGAGACTGTTTAAGACCACCCTCTGCAACAAAGCATCACCTGCTAAATTTTCTCCACAGCAGGCAACTGTTGAAACCACAGGATTAAAGCAACAAAAACGGTGGTTTCAGAATAAATCTTCCCTGTGGCAGAATGGAACTTTCCTGCTGCCTTGCCTCCCACTGCAGCCCACTGATCTGACTGAAATGTTACCTTTGGGGAACAGGACACCCTCAGAAATATCAGGAGGGACTCTGCAGCAGACAGAAATCAGAGGCAAATGACCATTTAATCAGGATCCAACCAACTATATGGTTTGCTTTAAAACCATTATAAGAAGACCTGGAAAAATTATCCACACAACAATTATCCACAATTATCCCTATCAATTCATTAAAAAATACTTTCAGGGTTTGTTGATGACATCATTTGCATTTTCAAATTTGGATAAAGATTCCAGTTGGTACTTTGTACCTACTGCTTTCCATCTCCATTCTAACTGACCTTATTGAATCAATTTTGTTTCATTTTCCTTGATTAAATTCTCAGCAAATTGTGGCATGCCACCCAGTGACCTTATCAGCTAACCCAAATTTGCATCTGTGTGTATCTTGTTTTATATTTCTTTCTTGAGCATTCAGCTTGACTGCTGAACTCTTGGACTTTGGGTGAATTCAACAAAAAGTTTTCTTTAGAAACACATGAGGCTGCCTCATACTGAAACAGGATTTTGGTTCATCAAGGTCTGTGTTGTCTATGCAAACTGACAGCAGCTCTGCAGGGTCCCAGGCAGAGGTCTTTCCTCACCTTCTACCTTGACCTTTTACCTGGAAGTTGAACCTGGGACCTTCTGCATACCAAGCAGATGTTGAGTCATGACCCATATGTAACTGCTGAGGCCTTGATCATCTGTGATAGATGTACATTGAATTAATTTATTTACATTATTTATAGTTTGACTTAATGGAAATCAGACAGTAGCCAGGCAATTGTGTATAACATGGACACAAATGTCTTAGAATATCATATGTTCCAGCTTTTGCATTATTAATTGCCTGGAGTAAATTTGTAGGAGTAAATTTGCCTGGAGTAAATTTGTAGGTATTGGACAAGGATTCCTGATGGCTGAAACACTCAGATAAAATACTGGAATTTAAAACCTTAATCTTGATGTCAACAACCATATCAAGATCCCTTTTGTGTAGCCTTTTACTGATGCACATAGTTATTGCTATATATAGGTAACACTCTAGGGAAAAAAAGAATCTTTAATGCAACTGTGCACACAGCTACATTAGGATTTTTTTTCTTGGCAGTCATTTGTCAATGTGTACATGAACATCAGTGAGGCAGATGAGGAAATACTCAAATGAATTATCTTAGTATCATCTCAAAATTGGTAAACCTCATATTTGCAACATAGTTTACTTAGGTCGATTCCCCACGGTCAATTAATCACGTGATACTCAAGCAAAATAACCTGATTTCAGGAAGAACTCCCCACTGCTTGAGCAGGGATTCATCCCGTTTCTGGCGCTTGTTCTCCCCTTTATCCTGCGTCCTGGAAGAACCTGCTTGCCTGTACAACTTTTATCCTTAGCATGCTTTCGATCTAGTTTCATGGGGAGGAACGGGGGTCCAATCCGTGTTTAAAATTCCCACCGTGGAGCGTGATGCAAGTCTAGCAACCAATCAGCTCTTGGCAGGCGCTGAGTGATGCATTCACAGCCTCTTCCAGGTTTTGGTTAGCATAATGAAAAACCACTTACACAATTAATCATTCACCCTTCCAAACGAGCGAAAACCCGCTTAAATGCCTAAACGCTTAAACATTTATCCTTGCAAATGAGCAAACCTCAGGTTCCCGCCCCCAAAAGGTCCTGCCCCAACATGGCACACCAATCAGGAGAGACCTGCAAAGGAGATTGCGTGGTGGTAAAGACTGCTACGTTTCTGGAATCCGAGACAGGCCTACATGTCTTTGCTGAATACATGCTGCGATGGGGAGGTTGAAACCCTGATTAAAAGGTGCGGTTTCTTTACAAACTTGATTTGATCTAGATAGAATTTCCCTGTGGAGAATTGACCTTAATCAGGGATGGGGAAAGAATGAGGAAAACTGAAGGATTAGCAAAGCATTTATTCCAATTTGGAAATAAGACCAGGTGTGATGGACCACACAGTATAAGTGAGTCTAAAAAGTGCATATCTGTCTAAAGGCCAGGTTGTTTACATTTTGGAGTGGGAAATATGTCCCCTAGAAATAGGGAAACAACCTGACTGGATATTCTAATTTGCTGTGTAGCAACTGGAAAACTCAGAGAGGGAGGAGGATCTCTCTCTGACAAGAAAAAAAATTGAGGAGCTTTTGGATTCTGATTCCTTTGTGTGAATCACATCCAATTTCCTTAACCATGTTAAACATCTCTACTCTTAGGGTGTGTTTCAATCAGTGTAAGGAACCTGACTGGTTACACTGAGACAGCCTGAGCTGTGAGAGCACATTATACCCAGAACAGAGAACTGGTAGTTTATTGAGGAGGCAAAGGTGAGGTGGGAAACCAGACTCTTTCACAGGGGGCCATATAATTATACCTGTGGCCGGACTGGATAGGCTAGGCAGGCTGAAGCCTAGGGCCTCAAAATCTAGGGGGCCTCCAGCCAAGGTGTATAATATTTTTGAAACTGTCATAGACCATTCTTACACATGCTGTAATAATGCTCTGTAGTTAAAAAAATCTGTAATTTTCTTTCTGTAACCCTGAGTCTACTAGGGGAGCTAAAGAGTTAGGATATTCCACATGAGGAAGAAAAGGCGCAATCTTCTCAAATTGACTGGAAGACCCTCAGAAGGTAGTTTCCCTCATAAGGATTCCAACCTTGTTATAGATTACATATTAATATTCTAGGTGTGAAAATTTCTTATACTGATTGCTGGAAGGAGGGATTGTGTTTATATTAATTGGCTATTAGCTTGTATCTTTTATTCCATTTGTTCCATGCTTTATTCCATGTGCTGGTCACTCTTTAAATTTGGAAGGCCATTCAGTATTGACAACTTCCTTGATCCAATTTTGGCATTATTAGTGAAATCTATACCTCTGTTTCCTTCTCTAAAAAAAGATGGGCAGGTCTAAAATGATTTTTTGCAACCTCAGTCCAAAGTGCCTAAATAGTTGTCAGACACTAAGTGGGGGGCACAGAAGTTGTTTTGGAAAGTTATCACTGATGCCCTCAGTCATTTGTACTCTGATGTTAATGGGCAGGGTGGTACCAGGCTTCAAGATGACAATCTTTTGCAGAAAATGGTAGAAGTTGAATTTGTGTTTATGCTGCATGTTTGGACTGTGAAAATGTGCTAGGTCATTTTCTCAGGGTTAGCAAAGCCATTCAGAAATCAGAACTGTTGTTGAATACTTGTGCAAGTGTGTACAGTTCACTTCACTTCAGTAAGTTAGGATGATGAGTAGGTCCATCTCACCAAGTAATGCAAAACTAGAAAATCTGGAGAGAAATGTGGAAGAATGGAATTTTGGAAGCATCCCTCATATCTCAGAAGGATGTTAGAGAACAAAGCTTGCTATTTTTCAGGATGTCTTATATCTTGGTCCTATGTACCAGCTATCCTACATAAGTCCATAGCAAAACTGGTGAAAGGAAAGAGAGATTATCTTGTTTGGAGCTAGGATTAGTGTTCCTTTTACTACACACTTCACATCCTTATTATTAGCAATGAGGGTTTTATGCTCATAGCTAGACCAGCCAGGTCATAATGGGTTATAAATTGTTGGCGAGTCAAGTGCTCCTTCTGCAGTCTATGGTACATGCTCAGTCCCATTAAGAATAATGACGCGAATAACCATAAGCTATTAATTTTGATGCTCTCTCTTTCTGTCTCACATACACTTTTTATCACATCACCTTAAGAGCAGCATATGCACCTACCACATTATAGACGCTGGGAAGTTTCTACTCATCACTCCCTTCATGAATTAATTAAAATAGGAGTGTGTCATTAGAATCTAACAGCCCAATATTCCACAGCCCTCAAACAAGCCTATTTGGTTAACAAATGTTGGAGGAAAGCAAGTAGGAATTCTACATAATTCAGAAACATTTTAAAACTTTGTCTGGAGGTGCTAGAAAGGCTTTATTTCCATTAAAAGAACACAAAACCCATCACAGTGTGAGTCATTCTAAATATTACCATTGATAGAGGGCCCATCAAGGAGGTACCTTTTGGGGTAATAGAGCCATCAAAATGCATATTCTGGCTTTCCCATGTAAAATGCAAGATGGTATCTATTAAATCACCGTATACCTACTCAGATGACATATATGAAGTTGTTTTATACCAAATCAGACCGCTACGCCACACTGTACTCATTTGATTCCTTTTGCAGTCTTAAAGGAACCAAGAAGAGCCTTTTTTGTTTCTCCACTTCACTACCAGTTCATTTCCACAGGGCTGGGCAGTGGAATTTGGAAGGTGGGAGGAAACCAAAGCAAATGAACGTCGTCTAAAACACCACCCAATTTCACATGTAGAAAACGTTGTGCATCTTGCTGTATAAAGCTGATGGTGTGGCACAGATTCTACGAAAATGATTAGTGAATCTGGGTTAATAACAGCTGAAATCTCACAGTTCATTAGGTAACCCTGTGGAAGACATACTGCGTCAGTCTCCATCTCTGATTTGCCATATAGGGATAATAGTAGTAGTTGATCTAGCAAAGGTGGTATAAGAATTATTGTGATAACAATGAAGTGATTGGATCAAATGTTTCAAAAATATCAAGAAATAAGTTGTGTGAAAGATGCATTGAAGATCCTGGGACCATGCAGAGCTACTGCCAGTCAGAATAGACTGTACTCTGTCTACTCTACTCAGAGTAGATCATTAACCAATGGTCTGATTCAGTAGGAGCAAGCTTTGTGCATGTGGGGTTTTGCATATGTGTGCATATGTAATCCCTGTTCTCCCTCCAAAGAGCTCATGCTTCTCCTTCCTTCATTTTATCCTCATAGCAACTCTGTAAGCCCCTTTCAGCTTGCCTTTCAATTACAGGTCTGGTGATAAGGAAGAAAAATCCAACAACAGTTAACAAAATGGTCTTTGTGTATATGCACTCAAATGATTCATTTTTTAAAACAACAACACTCTTTTCAACACTTCATTATTAAGCATTGTCAGCATTGCTAGAAATAAAGAGAAGTGAAAAGGATAGTTTCAAATGCATCTCATACCTTTATAGCTACCGAGGAGCTTGTGGTTGTCAAGAGGGTATACATCTTGAATGAATTTTCCATCCTGAACCAATTTCTGTTTCTCACAGGTGAGAAGTGCACTGCCCATAGCAGTCTCTCTCAAGGACATGTTCCCAGGCAGGCTTAATTGGAATATGCTTTTCAGTTGAGGGGGTGGTTTGCTCATTCTCTGGAAGCTTCCAAACTGGTCAGCAGGTTAGGGGCAGTGTTTTCCATTAGCATAGTCTCTGAGAAGAATAGTCTCTAATCTCTCCCCCCTCCCCCTTCTTGCTGCTAGAATAATACCTGTATTAAGCTCTGGAAACCTTATGCCTCAAGGACTGACTAAGCTGTGTTAGGACTTCAGTCGGTAGTCAGCAGGTTATCTTTATTTTCCTGTGTTTCCTGCCATTACTGAATTGTATGGCTTGTTTTAATATCTTTTTCCAAATTTTCTCTAATAAAGCTCTTTTTAAACTTTTTATTGTGTGAGTTTACTCGTGCCAAACCAGGTAAGCTTGGTTAAGTATGGTATAGTGGCAGCTCAAGAGGATTTTGCCCAGTTTACTCAGGAGTAATTGTAAGTGGATTTTTGGAGCAGGTTTGTTGTTTTCAGTAGTGAGGCCAAAAGAGCAACCTGTCAAGCTGCAGTGCACCTGGGGCAGCAGAACCAAAAGTTACAGTTGAACCTCTTGGGTTCAGAAGATGAAGTTTGGGGCATAAGAGGGAAAATGGAAGAGAAGATGCAATAGCAGAAATTCAGCACAGAATAGATGAAGAAATAGTACATTCTGGTCACTTTAAATGAATTCCAGGGCCTGATGAACTACATCCCAGGGTATTAAAAGAACTGGCAGAAGTAATCTCAGAACCACTCCTTATAACCCTTGAGAATTCCTGGAGAGCAAGAGAAGCCCCAGCAGACTGGAGAAAGGCTAATGATGTCCCCATCTTCAAAAAGGGGGGAAAAGAGGACCAAACAATTACCATCCTGTCAGCCTGATATCCATAGCAGAAAAGATTCTAGAGCAGATCATTAAACAGACAATCTGTAAGCACTTAAAAGGGAATGCCATGATCACTAAAAGTCAACATGGGTTTCTCAAAAACAAGTCATGCCAGACTAATCTTATCTCTCTCTTTTTTTGATAGTGACAAGTTTGATAGATGAAGGGAATGCTGTGGCATATACCTTGACATCCGTAAGACCTTTAACAAGGTCCCCCATGACAAGCAAGCTAGTAAAATGTGAGCTAGATGGTGCTACTATAAGATGGATTTGTAATTGGTTGACTGACCAAACCCAAAGGGTGCTCACCAATGGCTCATGTTCATCCTGAAGAGAAGTAACTAGTGGGGTGCCACAGGGTTAAGACAAGGAGTAATGGATTCAGGGTGCAGGAAAAAAGATTCTATCTAAACATTAGGAAAAACTTCCTGACAGTCAGAACTGTACAACAGTGGAATATACTGCCTCGGAGGGTGGTGGAGTCTCCTTCTTTGGAGGTTTTTAAACAGAGGCTAGATGGCCATCTGATTGTGTATTCCTGAATGGCAGGGGGTTGGACTTGATGGTCCTTGTGGTCTCTTCCATCTCTATGTTGGGAAGCTCTGTGAGCTTGCTTACAGTAGAAACATCACACAAACCAAATGTCCCGGTTTGAACATCCCCAGTCAAGAACTCTGGCTCTACACTCATACACACCCATCATTCCCCAAGCAGCCTCCCTGTCTCTGTTTAGCAAACAGGAAGCACATTGCCAAGACATTTTGAAAGCACAGGCATCTTGGACAAGCACATCTAAGGAATGGAGTTTTGTTTTTCTCCCCTAGGATTCACCTGCAATTCTCATTTCTTTGAGTACACATGACATTTACCAGTATCAGATTTTTAATTGGGGGACTGTTTGTATAAATGTGAGATGAAGAGTGAAAGAGGGCAGGAGGGAGAACTGGAGTAGAAGCATGCTATCAGTCCCACCAGGAAATGAGACTTCCGTTTTCATATCTCCGAAGGAAAAGGCAACAGCTATAATTTTATTCCTTCCTATTATTGACTTTCTAATGCAGTGGAAGAAAAGGAAGAAAGAGTTATCATTCCACATCCCATATGCAGACAATCTTCTTCCCTGGGCTCATTTGTCGTTTTTTGCGGCAGCGAAGACTGTGACTTTCAGGGGTTTTCCCCCCTCCTTTCCTGAAACCAGACACAGCCTGCCTCCTCATTATTTCAAACCAAATGGAAAGCCTCTTGATTAAGAAAGTAGCTTGCATTCTCCGTACACTTCAGAGGGATGATCAAAGCCAGGAGAAGGAATAAGCAAACATAGGACCCAAATGCAGTGACATAATTGCGAGGGGTGGGGTGGGGGAAATATACCATGATCTGTGTTCTCTGTGGAATTTGGTGATGATTCATGGATTGCTTATGGAGACTGATAGCTATCAGAAACACTGCTATATTCTTCAGCAATGTGCCTGACAAAATGTCTGGGGAATAGAAGACTGGGAATTATTATTTTCTATGGATAAAAGCTTTTAGGGCTTGTAAATAAATTGAATTTAAAAAGAAATGCCTCATCTTTCGATCGTGTCTTGAATAGGGTCTTCCTTAATTATGTATTAATTCATTAAGCCCTGAACAGAACTTTATGATATTTATATTTATAACATATTCAGTTTAGACATATATTCAAGTGGGAGACTTGCCAGGAACTTTCAGAGGAAGGGGAAATCTCAGCTCCTTGCTTGTTCTCACTTTGTTATGCATTCATTAGGGTTGCTTCCATGATACAAAAATGAACCCCTGTTCCATCAACAAGCAATGTGAATACAGGAAGGAATGACTTACATGTGATCTGTCCTTGCACTGCTTGTTGCCCCCATCTCCATAAATCCCTCCCCTCTCTCTGCCCCAAAATGGCACAAAAATGGCAATGCAGTGAGAACTGAGACACCCCCTCCAAAAGAATGCTGCAAATTTCACGTCGAACACATTCAACTATCTAATTTTATGTTTGGAGATGGTGATCATATGGGAGTCAATCATTTGGTCTGTTCAGTCCACGCTGAGCAGCTGTGAATGTCTGCTGAACCAGTTTGCATTGGGATTTTTCAAATCTATGTGCATGCACAAAGAAATTGCCAATTCAAACTGATCTCCATCCATAAGTATCAGTAAGGACTATTCAGACAAACACTAAAGGTAGAATTGTATTGGAATGGAGCATTTCTTTAAGAGTGAGTTATGTTATTTGTTATGAGTGATGTAATTGACTTTTTAAACAATTGCTGGAGGAGTGGAGCAGTTGCACAGCAAGGCTAGAAGAAGAAGAATAGAACTCTATCAGGCTGTGTGAAACCATGCATGTGCAAAAAGCAAATTGTGCTATACTACATGGTTAGTTAGGAATACAGTGCAACACTCCACTAAACACCAACAAACAGATCAACGAACTTTCAAACCAATCATTGAACTATCAGGACGTGAGTCAAACCAGTGGGGTGCTGGAGCATCTCTACCACTACATCCCAACAATATCCTTTCCACTCCAATTCCTCTTCCCAGTTGACCTGCAGTATGAAGATACACTATGGCTTAGCTAGGAAATGGGGGGAAAGCCCTTTAGTGGGCTGGAAAGAGGGAAGGTGTACATTCTCTTCACATGAATGCTCATCTGCAGCAGTCTGCAGTTCCTCTTTGAACCAAAATCAAAGGAGGTTTTCCTTTGATGTGACACAAAGGGAAGGTCCCAAGAGATGCACACAATGAACATCACATCATATGGAAGATCCCTTTAAATGCAGGAACATGCTATCTCTATTAGCAGAAAAAAACACTTGGAAGTATCCTGGGTGGCCTTGGGTTACTGGTTAATAGTGCCGTATTATTTTTGTGTGTTTGTTATATTTTGGCCACCATTTTGGTTCGCAGATTGTGAGTATTGGTCATGTCAACTTGTGTGCACAGTATGTCAAGCTTTGATAACAGCATTTAAACATACAGTGTGCATCCTTGACACACATATGCAGAATGGTTTTTAATGACACCAAAATAACACTGAAAAAATGTACATGCCTCATGGGGAAAATTTGTTGGAAGGAAGTGGGAAATGATGTGAAAAGAAAGAGTCAAAGGTCTGAGGCATATGAGAGACAAGCAACAATTGAAACAGGGATAGATAAGTAAAAACAACAAATATGAACAATTAGATAAATCAGCACTTGAAATGAGGGGATAATATTAATGGCCTTTCTTACAGGAATGTTGCTAGAATTCCCCCCAAAAAAGACACTAGGTCTATCCTTTAAACACTTGAAAGCACTATGCAAATAGCAAATGAACTCCCATATGTGCTATTTTTTGCTTTAAATATTATTTTGAAACGAAATGTGCAGATTAATTAAAGGTGTGTGCATGTGTTCAAGCCTAGCACATGTTTTTTCAGAAAAAAACGTTTGCTCTCAGAGGGGAATTTGGCTCCATGCACAGCACCTCATGGGGTAGAGTTGGCATTCATATATAGAATGCAAGGGTGTTAATTAGTCTGACTTGGCTTTTCAGTGCGAATTTTTGAAAAAAAAATCATTCCATATGCTAATTAAAAGTGTTTCTTAGCCTATTAAGCCCTAGAGAAGACATTTGTTTTTTTCTCCTCCTTTTAAAATTATTTCAATAGAAAGAGAAGTCTTTCAACTTCATGCACATATCTGAATCCAAAGGAAATCTGCGAGAAAACATTTTCCCTTTATGCAACTCTAAAAGAAAAGTACTGATTTGTTGTTATTGTTTTTAAGAAATTTAATTCATTATTATCTTTAAAAGTATAATTGCAGTTAATTCGCTGATTTATAAAAGGAACCATGGCTGATTTCGCACAGTAAAAATACCCTGTGCTATATCCAGGAGTGCAGCTGCCACTGCAATCTTTACCTTGCTGTTGACTTTGCACTGCTCCCCGGCTCTCCTCCACTTGCTCCGTGAGGTCTTTGGCAATGTCTTCTAGGCAATGCACAGGCAACCTCCGTTTCCTGCATTCTGATTGGCTGAATCTCCCCCCTCACTTTCACCCTCACTGAATCTCCCCCCATCACTTTCACCAATTTAGTTGACTCTGCACAAAACAGGCACTGGGAATCGGCGCCCCCATCTAAAATCCCTGCATATGTGAGAGAATCACGGTACTCCAACCCCCTCGTCTAAACTCCTTGCGTGTGCAAAAGAATCACCGCCCTCCCTTTTCATAGTGCCTTCTCACGCTGTTTTTCTGCAAGTTTTCTCAAGGTTTTGCAGGGTTTTTCCCCCTGTGTTTTTTATTCCACTGCAAGGGGGGGAGGTGCCCATTCATTGGAGGGGCAGGCCAGAGCAGTGAGGCAGGAAAAATGGCCTTGTTCTGCTGCTGAGGAGTTTTCATGGCAGCGGAAGCCACTGGAGCAACAGAGTGGCATTCCAAAAGGTCCTCAAACTTTGAGGTTTTGGAAAGTCCTGTAGCAAAGCCACTGCTGTGGGACGGCACTGGGACAACAGTGTGGCAGACATGCTGCAGCGCCAGGTGCTGTGAAGAACTCCCCATTGTGCCCCGGCATTCTCCGTGCCAACAACGAGCATTTTTAACATGCAAAAAATCTCCATATGTATATATGAAATGTAGGCAAAATAATGCATTTTCAAATCACTTTCACAACAGTTTGCAAGTGGATTTTGCCATTCCATACAGCTTCAAAGAGCACTGAAAGCAGTTTGAAAGTGCATTATTCTGCATGTGCGGAATGATCCATACTTACCTGCTTCTCTATTCTCTATTTCTTTATTCTATGTATGTATGTATGTATGTATGTATGTATGTATGTATGTATGTATGCCTCTAAAAATAGAGAAGCAGGCAAGTATGCTTCAGCTTCTAAATGAAAAGTGTGGGGATCCTCTCTTGTTTTTGATGGTGGTGAAACATTTGGTGCTTCAGTTCATTTGGATGCAACTGTCTTGCAGTAGGAAATCGAAAGAACAACAAAAGCTATATGAAAAGGTTTGCCGAGCAATATTCAAGCAAATAATCTAGTAAAATGTAGTTCGGATATAATCTTCCAATTAAAAGTTATTCAGAGGTTTAATATATGCTGATTTAGTGATGGGAGTATGAGGGTACTAGAGCTCCAGGCACCACTTGAGTAGGTCATATGGGGGGGGGGTGTTAAGCAGGTCACCCCTTCCTCACAAATCACTGTGCACCACCCCAAAACTCCACATGGAGTTTCAGGCAGGTACTCAGTTGATTGGTGAATCCAGCCAGAATGCGACTGGATTCACCCCATTTGGGAGTCAGGTGAGCATGTCTGGTGTGAGTTCAGCTTGGTCAGGCAGGCTTGGAGCCTGCAGCGTAAAGCTACACCAAGCCAGGTGAGTATAGTTTCGAACTGAGCACTGTGCCACTGAGTCTGACTGGCACCAATTTTATACTGCTGGCTCCATTCCAAGTTCCACTTCCAAAGATAATCTGGAGCTTGGGGGCAAAGCCAACAATACAAAGCTGGAGCTGGTCAGACCGACTGTTCAGTTCAATGCTGGGGTCAGCCTGGCTGGGTTGAGCTTTAAACTGCAGGCTTTAAGGGTCAGGAGAAGCTTGGGTGAAAGGAAAGCTGGTAATATAAAGCTCAGACTCAGCACTCAATTCAGTGCTGGGTGCAATGGAGTCAGACTCAGCACTCAATTCAGTGCTGGGTGCAATGGAGTCCAGCATGAAACAGGCATGCCCTATCACTGAACTCCACATGGAGTTTGGGCAGTGTCTTATCTACAGAAAATGGAGCCTGGGCCCCTCAACCAATGAACATCCGGCCAGTGAGGGGGTCTATGTTGCCGCCAGCCCTTCTCCCATTTCCTTTTTCCAGGCCTAGGTTGCTCTCAAAACTCTCTAGAACAGCTCTGACTTACAGCCCCACTGAAAAGCAAGGAGGATAGCACTCCAAAGGCATGAGAATGTTCTTAAAAGTAGGGCCGTTTCCGCATGGGCAGAAAATGACGGCCTGGAGATGGTAAAAACACCGTCTCCAGGCCGCCATTCACACGAGGGGCGCAGCTGCAGCGCAGCCGCGCTGCCCTCGCGCCGCCCGTCCGGCCTGGAGCCGGCGTTTCCCCAGAGCACTTCCTAGCACTCTTTTTGGGGAAACGCCGCAGTGAAGCCGCTGCCGAGTGAACGGCAGCGGCTTCACTCCGACTCCCCCACCCGGCACTCACCTTGTCCCTGGGCCTCCGGCGCATCGCCGAGGCCTGGGGACACGCTCCCCTGCCCTGCGCCACTCGAGCAGGTGCGCAGGGCCATGGGGGCATGTCCCCAGGCCTCCGCGACGCGCCGGAGGCCCAGGGACAAGCCGGGTCGTGCGCCGACCCAGCCGTTTCCGCTGCCATGCGGAAACGGCCTAGAATTGCCAACTCCATGAAGGAAAATTCCAAGAAATTTGGGGCACAGTCTGGAAATGGTAGAGTGAGGGGACAAACAGTCTCTTAAGATTTTGGGAATCTAGAAGGAGGGAGAGAAAAAGATAGGGAGATAAAGAGGGAGAAAAAGAGAGCCAAATTCAAGATAAGTGATCATTCTGAATTTGCACAAAATAAACATTAACTCTCCCTTGCATCAAATGGTGGGAGGACTCAAATACATGAAAATATTCACATGGCACCGTGAGGCAGTAGTGTTCTACCCTACCCCATCAGGGTGACATTATTATGTAGTCAGATCTCATTGGCTGTGTGGTAACACTCATCCCAGGAAGTTAAGACTTTTTAAAAAGAAGAAAATTAGAAGCATACAGCACTTGATTGTACTGAAAATATTCTCTGTTGAAGATTCTACATACTGAAATATTTCTACATACTAAAAGTTGCTTCAGGGTCAGTGCTGTATTGGGTAAAGAGACAGGCTGGGGTATGGGACATCCCGGTTCAAAACCCAAGAGACCTTGCTAGGTGACACTGGATCACCCACAGTCTCTCTGTGTCATTTAATCCACAGGTGGTTGTAAAGATAAAATGCGTGAAGAAACAACTGTGCATTGAGCTCACTGGAAGGAGGGCAGGAAGAATTAAAATATGCTAAATAGATAACTTCTACAAGGAAGGAAAAGGAAATTAAGCACAATGAGTCTGGAAAGGCTTTCAAACTATACATGTGAATGATAATTGAGTTCTTGAGTGTAGGACCCTCATTGGTTGCAGTGCTTATACTGTCATTTTGAGAGCTTTGCAATCGTCCCACAATGTGGATTTGTTCTCTGAGATTAATGCTTTCAACAAAATGCTTTAAAGTTCGAAGGATATCAAGGACTGTGTCCTAAATAAACCCATCTGCCTTCATTCATAGTCTCTATCTCTTATTTTAATGGAAGAAAACCAGTCAGTCTGAGTAAACACTGGTTTGCAGACATCACAAAGTCCCCTGTGGCCATTTTTCTGGAGATGGCCAATCTGACTTGTCAGTTCCTATTACAATGGAAGGACCTTGACTCTGACTCAACATGAGAGTGCCATCCAACTTTTATAGATACAGACTTTGTTTTGATTAGACTGTCCATATGTTCAATTGGATCACTAAATAGAACACTAACACATTTGGCTACTTGTGGAGATCATGGACAAGAAGGGGCTATGTTATATTTTCGACAGCCTCTTTCTCATTCCTCAGCAGCAAGACAGATTCTGTTCCATACTCAATTTTCATGTGACATGGAAGAAAAACCACATGAATGTGACCTGTGGATATGTGACACTCACCAATGCCTCATTTCTTTAATAAACAAGGCCATTTTCAAGAGGAGGAAAGATGAATTCCAGCCAAGGTAGCATCTCTTTTCTATCTGCTTCAGTAAAAGCCAGCTCTTCCCGAGGGACAACAAACAAAACACAGGCCAAGATTGGAAACTGGGCACATACAAGCTCATATTATAGTTTAATGTGAAAAAGAAGCCTTCCAATTTCTCCTCCTTTTCTATAGAGCCATGGATATGAGACTATTCCAGAAAAATAAAGATAATTTCTGTTAGGCAGTGTAAGCAGCCATTTCACTCTTGGAAAATGCATCTTCACTCTAGTGTTGATCTGACAATTTTTTTTAAAAAAATGTAACTACACCTGAAGTGATTTGATCTTTAGATAGTTTGGAGTACATTAGCTTGATGGTTTGGAGTACATTTTAATACAAACCCATGTGACACCGCGTGTCATGAGACACTCTCTGATTACCGCAATGTGCGAATTCATATTAATAATTTGATTGACTCTGTATGTTACAGCCATGGTTTACTTGCAAGACTTCATCTGTTGCCATTTGGAATTTTTCCTTAGTAGAATATGAGTGGAGTGTGCAAATGACAAAGGAGGTCCATCTGCCTCTTTCTATTCGATGCATTGCAATGATTTCTATTGGAGTTTTTGTACGTGATGCCTTCATTATCATGCATTATGGAATGGGAGGCATTCCTGTTCTGCCATCAACTACATCTTTGGACTGCTGAGTATATGCACTGTGGATCTGAATGGGCATGTTCTACGAGTTATGGGACACAATTATGGGATATGGGACACTGGTCTTTTTTCTTCTTGAGGGGGCATTTCCTTTTTCTTACAAAAGATTGTGTGGGACCATTGTACCAAGGTCAGACCAAGCTGACTATTGCCCAAGTTATGTTCTTTGAATCCTCTTGAACACTCCACAGTGTTTCCTAAGTGCAGTAGATGCAATAATCTATTTAGAAATAAAAGTGCAGAGAAAATTAGATTGTCCCGCTGATTACATTCATGGTCTCCATTAATTCTAGTGTCTCTTGTGTAGGCTTCTGTAAGCCTCCATGCCTTGGAGTAATTGACAGTATGGACATGTTGATGTGGGCTGTGGTGGGTCAAATACAGTCTGTTCATGCTGCTGCCCTATTGTTGTTGATTCTGAGAACTGATAAAAAGAATTCCTGGAATGTATAAGAAGTTATTCTAGCACTGGACCCTGGGTGAGATTAACATGCAGTCTGGGGCGGGGGTGTGTGTGTGTGGAAGAATCCCCCTCTGGATGTGGCACAGGCTTCCATCAGCATAAGTGCCCTCTCTGGGGCACTTACACTGGTTGAGGGGCAAATCTGCTGGCACCCAGCTACTGCCCCATGACGCCCACCCATGATGCCTGGCTTGCACTCCACCCCCAGCTACACCAGGGGTCTGGGGTCATTCCGAGGGCATTCGGGGGAGCAGGGCTGACCTCATTCAGACTCCAGACCCCTCTCGGACTCTGTACGCCGGTGAAGGTGCCAGCATAGATACACCACGGTTTTCACAGCACATCTCTATTTTCCCCTACGAGGGAGTTGGTCAATTTTTTAAAATAACTTTTTCAGGTTTCCCATGCTGTGGGAAAGCCTTGTAGAGTGGGTGGAGCAGCGCTCAAGTGGCGTGGCGCCACCCCTGTTTGCCTTAGCTCTGGATTGCGCTGCCAGTTTTTAAGCAAACAATTTCAGTTAAGAGACCAGTGTGGCTTAGTTGTTAATGTAATGGACTAGGATAGTGTTTCCCAACCTTTTCGAGGTCAGGGTACCCTTGACCTCACTCTTCATATCTCATGGTACCCCTGCCATCCCCCACCTTCCCCCCCCCAGGGTGAAGGGAAGCACTGGGGTGGGGGGGGGAATGGCTGCTGACT
Organism: Sphaerodactylus townsendi; assembly: GCF_021028975.2. Lineage (NCBI taxonomy): Eukaryota > Metazoa > Chordata > Lepidosauria > Squamata > Sphaerodactylidae > Sphaerodactylus > Sphaerodactylus townsendi. The sequence continues at coordinate 3,501,070 of NC_059436.1, forward strand.
TTGCAGCAGGCCCTGCCCCCTGGCCCAGCTCCATAACCTTGCTGGCGCCAGTGGGACACCACAAAAATGAGGGCGGCTGGTAGTGTTTCTGCGGTACCCCTGGGACATGCTCGTGGCACCCCAGGGTACCACGGAACCCTGGTTGAGAATGGCTGGACTAGGACCTAGAAAATTCAGGTTCAAATCCTCACATTGGCATGAAGTACTAAGTGACCTGGGGGCACTCATTCTCTTTCAATCTGACTGAACCTTGCTGAAGGCTTAAATTGGGGAAAAAACCACAGTTACTGTTCCTGACTTCATGGGAGGGAAAGCACAGAATAAACAGACAATACAACCCAACGTTTTTTTTTGTCTTGTTCTGAATAAAAAACATATAATACTGAAAATCTTTAATATCTCCAAAGGGTTATTAGACTGGAATCAAAGTTTGAGCCATATAAAACCTTCCTATTCTTTAGATCAAGGTGCAAATGTTGCCTTTGTTCTCATTTTCTTGCCCTCTTTTGATTTACATCTGAACAAGGGGAAAAAAAATAAAAGACCCTCATAGTTCATAACAATAAAACCAGCAAGTAAAGCTTCTCTTTCAATCCTCACATTTTCCACCAGGGGAAAAAAGTTACTTCTGCTCCTGCCAGATATATCAAAGAAGAAACTGTTTCTGAAAAGGAGAACTGTGGAAACGTTCCTTGACTGAGATCCAGCTTTGAGAAGAGTGATTTGATTAATTTCTTCTTGTCACCAGTCAAAAGCACAGGTTTAATTGGAAGCTCAGAAGCACCAGTTGTACGAGTGATCAGATCGTCATTAGAGGTAAAAGAGAGAAAACAAGGTATTGAAATATGTGGCCTAACTGTCTGCTGGTGTGAAGTACTGGAAAATTGGCTGCAAAGTCATAAAAGAAAATTAAAATGCGTAAAAACTTTGTTCAAATTATATGTGCGGCCTGTGTTAAATACACACATGCAAACAGATGGAGGCTAAAGAGGGAAAAATAATCACACATAGACTCAACGCCAATACAGACTTGCAATTAGGATGAAAAATACACACAGCTCTTTTCATGAATCTTACAGCTTAGTTGTCATGCCAAGACCACCACGATGGCAGCAAAAAGTGCTGTCAAATCACAGCCAACTTATGGCTAACCCATAGGGTTTCCAAGGCAAGAAATGAACAGAGGGAGTTTGCCATTGCCTTCCTCTGCTTAGTAACCCTGGACTTTCTTCATGGTCTCCTGTCCAAATACTAGCCCATGGGGACCCTGCTAAACTTCTGAGGTCTTACAACATTGGGCTAACCTAGACCATCCAGATCAGGGCAAGCCTGCTAGAAACACATGCTAATGCCCATCAATTCTAACTCCCATTCACAGACTCACGGGACTGGAATGCTAGTAGGTTAGATGCAGCCAACTTTTTCACTCAATCTCACCTAAGAGAGCCAGCATGGTGTAGTGGCTAAGAGCAGGTGGATACTAATCTGGAGAACCGGGTATGATTTCCCACTCCTCCACCTGAGTGGCAGAGGCTTATCTGGTGAATCAGATATGTTTTTGCACACCTACATTCCTGCTGGGTGATCCTGGGCTACTCACAGTTCTTCAGAACTCTCTTAGCCCCACCTACCTCACAAGGTGTTTGTTGTGGGGAGAGTAAGGGAAAGGAGCTTGTAAGTCACTTTGAGTCTTCTTACAGGAGAGAAAGGTGGAATATAAATCCAAAACACTTCTTCTTTTTCTCTTCTAACTCCCCTTCTTACTTCAACTGCTTTATCACATGGCTTTTGTCCAGACTAGTCCTATGATTTCCAGCACAGCTCATGTGGTGCTCAAAGAGGATCCCTCCTCTTTTTTTTTCACTAGGGGGTTGGATCCAACCCAGTATGGTGTAGTGACCTGAAATGTTTTACTAGGAAATTGAGTTTCAGCTCTCTCCTCTGCTTTGAAATACAAAGGATGATCTGGGGGCAGTCAGCTGAACCAAACTTCTAAGAGTTGTTGTGAGAATAAAGCAGATGAAGGGATCACCATGAACTCTGTCCACAGCTTTGAAGAGGAAGGGCTAGACTGTATAAGACTGTAAGTCAGTGGTTCCCACCTGTTTTTCACTCATATACCTCTTGGCAACCCATTTCCCTAAAATTGTACATATTAGCAAACCCGTAATGTATTTTTACATACCCCCAAATGCACTTGTGCATACCACTGGGGGTACATGTACTCCAGGTTGTGAACCACTGTTGTAAGGTATAGATTTTGTTTATGAAAAGTGAGCTTAGGGGGTTCTCTACTGCTGCCACCTCCAGTTTCAGCTTCAGCTTCATCTAGGCCATTTTTCTGGATCCAGGGAGAACATTCCTTCTGACACATTACAGTTGGAAATAAGAACATCTTTCTAAGACCAAAGATCACTCTCCCATGATCACCCTCTCTATTACACATTATTATACAGCCTTTGTAGCTTAACTCTCTCTCTATTTCCTTATTCTGCACTGACCAGTCTTACATTGATTTAAAAGGCAAAGAGATGTCTATGCTTTGGTGTTAAATGCCATAGAAAAATGTTATTGCTCTACAGCGTTGAGGACTAACGAAGACAATTTATTAATGCGTCTTAAACTGCTCATCCTAAACCATCAGAGATCATATAGTTAATGTGATGATGTCATGATGCTACATAGCCAATAAGATCAGCCACACATTGCTATCTATCACAACTAGTTGTGATATTTATCACAACTAGAGCCCTGAGTGAGTAGAGAGATTACTGGATAGACACAGACATTCTCCCCTTTCACAGTGATCTCCCCAAAATCCAAAAGTGATCTAACCTTTTGAGTTTGATTAAAATGTTTGCAAAAAAAGTCACACAAAACACACTTCCCAGCTTAAACTATTCAGTATTACTGATGGATTGAAAGATAAGCAGTGACGTATGCATGCAAACCACATGTTGCCTGAACCAGCTCATAATGAATGACAGGTTGCTGAATGTGTGACTTGAGGCCATAGAAAGGGCTTGCATTTGAGGTGATACAGGATGACATGTAAGTTCTATCTATGATGTGAGATCTGCATTGACTACTTCACACAGGCAAGTCATCGCGATGTTGCAGCTATCATCTGATCCTGCAGTCATCAAGTGATGGGCCGATATGTGTGAGGTGGTTCATCTTTTTTCCCCTCCTAAGTTGTTTAATCACCATGGAGGCAACAGGGAAATAATGAGGAGCTATGGATTTTTTGCAAAAAAATAAAATGTTTTCTCCTCCCAAGTGAGCAGAACTAAGAAAGGATAATCAATAAATGATGTGAACACAGAGAAAAATCTGATTTTAATGAGGTACTTTGTTTTCTGAAAGTACCTTGTTTTCTTCTCATTTCTTTGATTACAGTCACTTCTCTGTTCTCAGCCCCTGCCTGCTTCAAGGACCACTTGAAACGGGTCGCCGTGTACAGCAATTGATTTCTGTTTTCAGTTCAGCCTAATTTTGCAGCAACCCACTGAAGTTAAAGTCGGAGCATAATGAAGTTAACGGTGATGACTGCAATAAAGAATGATCCCTTCAGAATGGGAATATAAATTAGCTACCCATCAAAACAACAGTGTCTTATAAAAGTTAAAAATACAGTAATGAGTTGTGGGGGGAAATGAGAACAGAAAGGAAAGATTGGCCCTTGTTCGAAATATCACTCTGCTGAGTTCTTGGCTCAGGAAGTAGATCCGGTGACGGGACTGCCTCCCTTGGCTGAGTCTGGGTGCCATTAAGGATGACAGAATGACAGGGCAGGGAAGACAGAACTGATCTCCTGGACAAAATCCACCAGGGTTTATTTTATTTTATTTATTTGGAACATTTGTATCCTGCCATTCCAAACAAAACTGAGAATGCTAATAACATGAATGAATAACAGTAATTGCGCTTCAACATATCAATGGTAATATAAATGAAAAACGGATGCACCCCCTAATAAAACAAACTAAAATATCATTTTCACAAGCCTCAGCAATTAACAGATTTTGCCACTCAAGCAAACAGCACAGGCACATGAAGTTGTCTTATACTGAGTCAGATCACTGGTTGATCAATTGCCTACACTGACCAGAAATGACTCTCCCAGATCGCGGACAAAGGTCTTACTGCCAGATTATTTTAACTGACTGGGGAATCCAGAGACTGAACCTGAGACCTTCTGCATGCAAAGCAGATGCTCTATCGCTGAGTCATGGCTTCACATCATCATGTCAATGTCTGTGCATCATCCAAATACTGTCATCAGAAGCCTGCGTGACACAGCCAGGATTTCAAGGCTTTTGTCTGATTGCTACATCAGGGAAAATGTTCTGTAATTGGGTGGATCTATGTATGGTCAGGAGAGGTTGTTGTGAGTTTCCTGTGACAAAACCATCTGCCCACTTAATCTCACTCATCATAGTCACCCCACACTACTGCATTTATGGCAATTAGCTCCATGAAAGAATTTTTTTGGGTCATCCAGCTCAGATAGTATAGAAAATATATGATTACATCCACAAACCAAGAAGGAGCTAGCAACATGGAAGAGAGGATGTGGAGGAATGGCTCCGTTCCCTCCTTTTCCCCCCTCCCCTTCTCCAATTAGGTATCATAGATTTGGAGAACTTGACAATGTTAGAGGGACATCAGGAAGAGCTACCTGATCCAGGGGGAAAAGATATCTTGACCCAGCCTGACCAGGTCAAAAGAGGATGGGGCCTGGGAACTGATAAAATCCTGGGAACAGAGGGGCAAGGTCTCTTTCTGCTGGGTAACTGAAGGGAGCAGACCTCTTGCCTGGGATCTGGAGAGAGCAGCCATTTTTGGACCATGTGCTCACCCAATGGCAAGATTTCTTGTACGGATGTATTTCCTTCAACCTCACTTTCACTTTCCATTCCATTCCAAGCTCACTCAGCCTTCCAGATAATGGGAACTCTGTGAGAATTGTAACCTTCAAAGCTTGAAGGGCCTACCATATTATAACAACTGTTAGGGTATGTTTAGATTAAAGGATAAAGGGTTTGCATTTATATCTCATTTGTTTTGTAAACCCTTGCTCAATCTGGTGTAGTACTAAAATATACTTGTAACCATTTTATTTTTAATAAATTATTTTAAACCTGAGATGTGGGGAACAGTTCTCTGTACCACAAATACCTCCACTGTCTTAGGTGTGTTATCTAAATAGGAGGAGGGAGGAAGGCTGACAGCTGGCAAGCAGCTTTTCCTCCAGGACTTCCAATCTGCCCTGTGGAACCTGGGACAGTGCTAAAAAGGGAGCTGGGGGGTCCTGACCCTCCACAGTGGAATGTTCCTCAAAAGGTCAGGTGAGAAGAAAGCAAACCCTTCCCAGGAAAAGATGGCAACCCCTGGTAGAGGCTTGGGAGTGGAATAGGGTCTGCCAGGCAAAGCAAGTCTGTTCTGTCACAGAGGACCTGAGGTGAAAGGCATGGATGGCAATGCAAGGGAGTGGGAAGAGTGGAGCTAAATAGGCTGACTGTGGCCAGAGGGAAGATATCTGGGGCAAACCTGTGCTTGCTGGCAAATCTGCTTGCTCTGACCACAAAGCAAATTAAAAGTCATGCTAAAAATAGTACCACTTGCTGCGGAGAGAATGGAAAGTGAAAGTGAGGTTGAAGGAAATACATCTGTACAAGAAATCTTGCCATGACAGACATTGCCCTCACCATGCAGCAGATACCTTGTGCATAATTGGCCAATACATCTGATCTCTCTCAGAATGAGACTTAAACTTAAATCTATCTGGTTTCTACAAGACTTGGCCCCTAACTTGGATTTGTCTGCTCCCTTTCACATTGAACCAGTTGTTTGGCAGTTAGACAGCAAACTGTCTTTGTGCATTTGCCTGAGGCACTTATAATGCTAATGACGATCGTTATACACCTTGGCAGTGATTTTCACAAATTAAATATACATCATCTGAAGAAATACCACTCATAGTGGTTTGAATTAGGGTCAAAAACCCATTTATCCACTTTCTGTACCCCATGAAAAATTCTACAAACCTTTGCTATGCCTCCACTTAATTGTTTGTTTTCCTAAACTAAGAAGCCCCAAACTCTGTGCCTTTTCCATCATTTCCATATCCTTTCTGAGATGAAATAACAATTTTTGATGCCAGTGTTATGATTTTAAACCTCTCATGCTGAACAGCAGGCCAGAAATATTTTAACAAATCAATGTTTTAAAAAACACACTTCCACAATCTATGTAAACACTACTATAAAATACTTGTACTACTATGTAAACACTACTATAAAATACTTGTATACTCATAAAACACTCATTATAAAGCACTCATGAAGCTCAAACACAGACTCCAAGTGATCAAAGCAATGAAATAGCAAAGCCTGAATTACTGGGCAGATTTAAGCAGCTTAAGAATGGCTATCACCATGAAAAAAGAATAACGACAAAATGTGATCCTGTTTCACTTTAAGAACACGAATAATATTACAAGCAGCAGATTGATAGCCAAATGTAGCACTTCTCATCAAAGCAGGCAGCATGACTTAAAATAAGATTTTCATTATCTCAACAGAGCTAAAGTCTTCTGTGTTGTAATTCTGAATACTTGTTCTTTGGTTCCTTATTACACACTACACACAAAAACATTCAAATAGTGTGTCTATTTAAATCTATTTAATGTATGGGAGCTCTAGGCTAGGGAACTCTTATTATTTCTTCTCATGGAGTAGTTTTGCAACTCACATTAAAAGATTCAGTTGCAATCATGTCACATTTGGGGGTTGCAAGATATATGGGGATATGCAGGAATGACTCCTGAACAAGAGCTGGCAGGCATCCCAGCTTTTCTGGAAAAAAAATGTTCACATGGATGATAATTTCACATTTGTTTTTCCCTGAAAATTATTCCAAGAATATTTGCTTAATATTAAGATGTGCAAATTTTTATTTATTTTAACTCTTCATCATTCCAGAATATTACTCTGTGCTGTGTTTCATTTTCTTTAATTTTTGCTTTGGTAGGAGAATTTTTTGAATTAATTCTAGAATTGGAGCATATGTAGCTTGTTGCAGGCTTCATTTAGGTAGCAATGTAAGAAGCCTTTCCTGCATGTAACTCCCATTGATTAAAACTGAACTTACAGTCTGAGTATACAATATTGGCCTTGATGTCCCAAAGGCCTTATTCAACATGAGGCGGCTTCATGTGTTCTTGAGTCTTTAGATGGTCTTTAGATAAAAGTGTTTCACTGATATCACACGTAAGAGATCAATCACCTTATTGTCATGGACCTTAACAAAAAGGTCATCAATCATTTATAGGCCCCTTCCGCACACGCAAAATAATGCGTTTTCAAACCACTTTCACAACTGTTTGCAAGTGGATTTTGCTATTCCGCACAGCTTCAAAGAGCACTGAAAGCAGTTTGAAAGTGCATTATTCTGCATGTGCGGAATGAGCCATATAAAGTTAGCTGGTAAGTAAACTTAAAATAGCTCCCTGAAACAGGATACACACAACAAACCTCAGGGGATCCCAAGGTCATAAAGGAATCTTGATTTTATCATTTATCATTTATTTTGATCGAGTATTTTTTTATCGAGGTTTTTTCCCCCAAAACTGTTTAGGTTTTCAAATCAAACCTGAAAAATATGCCTGCCTCTGAACCCCATGTAAGTCTCAGAAGCAGCAGGTGGTGCAGGTGGAGTTCAGAGACAAGCACAGAGTTGAATCACTGGGTTGGGAGTTGATGCAGATTTTCTTCAATGTGCCTGCATAACAATGCATAGCCAGAAACATTAAGACACCATGCAAGGTGTGGTCAGCTGTTCCGTACACTGCATTACTCCAGAGGGATATAGTGAGCAGTTAATAACATGGGATACTTTATGGTTTCCTACAGTATGTTTAATTGAAAGAATAAAAACCCTTTTGGCTTTTAAAATCAGAGGAGGGCACTGCAGGATAAACAAATGCACTGCATAGCAAGCTGAAGAAAGTAATGGTGTGTGTGGAGGGCAGGTCTTGGGCTGTGATCACTGGTATGTGACGAGAGATGTTCCTCATAGGGCTTGTATACACCAGGCATTGAGAAGTTCAGGCTTCCCTAATCATGCCATAATGATTTCAGAAAAATATGGGAATGATCATTAATAGTGAAATTAAAGTGCTCATTTGAGGAATAATGCAAAACATAAGCAGCTGGTCAAATGTTGAGCTTGTGGTGTTTTTTAAAAAAAGCTTTTCTAGTATCTTTTGAACCATGCGTATAATTTATCTGTAACTTCTTATTTCGTTGCATTAAATTCAGCACAAGAAAACATTTCTAAGGAGCAGTAAACGTGTTAAAAATGGTCAATATAGTGAAGATGAGAGTAAAATTAATGGTGCAATCCCAAACCATGGTCCAAGAATCTGCTTTGCATGTAGAAGGTCCCGGGTTCAATGTTCTCGCATCTCCAATTAAAATAGTTAAGTAGGGGTATACATCAGAGGCATTTGTTCAGCAAAAGCTGAACTGGGAAAAAACCCATAAACATACCTTATCAGTATTTTTGTTGGGAAGGGTGGGAGTTGCCCAAAACAAAATGGCAGCAGTTAAAACCAAACCAAAAAGGAGATACCCAAATCCTGTGAAATTTTTCAGCAAGATTCAAGGGCTGCTTCAGCCTGCTGCCATTGGAAGGGGATCTTTTCTCCCCTCTCCCATTTCCCTTTGCTAGCTGTCTTCAGGCTCACATGAGATTTGCAAGTGATTGGTAACACAGCTGAATTCTGGCCTTGGCTTACAGCTCTGGTTAGACTGCCCACTACCTCCTGGTTCCACATAGAGCGTACAGGCGGCTTTACAGTCAAGTTGAGTGGGGGAGATGGGAAAGGGAAATTGAAGGGGAGTTACAATTCAGGTTCAATAGTCCTGAATTCAGATCCAGTAGTCCCAAATTTTTCAGGAATCCAGGTATTTCTAATATGGAGATTCAGAAATCCAGATTTACTGGAAAAAAATCAGGTCCATTAGATCTGAATCTAAATTTTACTGATATTTTTTTGCATACCTCTAGTGTGGATAACAAAATATCCAAGCCACAAATATACTTAGAAACAACCAGTTTGGATCATTAGTATGATTTTCCAGAATGGTATAACAAATCTGAGATTCTTAGATACAACAAAAAATGCCTTCCAGAACAATCCATGTTGCTTTTCATCTTTGGGTGCTGATAGCCATCTACAGTGTGGGCTCATGTTTTTCTTTGATTCTTCTGACTTCCAAAGAAAATATATTTTTCCCTTCCAATCAGATATTTGCAACTGAGTACCATGGATTGTTTCCTGTCAATCACCTTTGGAGATAGAGACACAAAGAGAGCCACAGTCATCTTCCATTCCCTCTTTTGTGTGTGGGGTGTGTGTGTGTGTGTGTGCCCTTTTTGTTTTTTGCTAATCCTATGGCTGAGAAAATATGAAAGTTAGGGACACCTTGTTCAGGGACCCAACAAAATTGTTCTCTTAATCCTGAAAGACATGATTAGCCCACTTTTTGTTATGGCAATATTATGCATCCAGAGAACATTTAATCATTTCAGTTTCAATTTCAAAAGTATGGTTTGAGAAAAAAAACAGGTATTTTGGAAGTAGCAAATAATATGGTAATGTGGAGATGCTGTGCATAAGTTAGACTAGAAAATAGCAAGTGACCCATGTCTTCCAAAGATCTTTTAAAGCAGTTCACAAGGTATTTAAACATCGTATAAAATATTCTGCTGCAAGAAAATAATAAGGCTGAATTTTTGTTCTTTTGTAGAAATATGATACACAGTGATGACACTTTTGTGAGAACTTCTGGTTGTCTATAGTTTAGACATCTACAGGAAGAAAAGTCTTTTCAAGTGAATCATTTTTATACATTTTTTTAAAAAAAATCTTCCATGTCAAAAGCAAGTCTTCGCTGGAGAACAAGGCCATTGTGTTAAACAGATATATAGCATCTCCTGTAAGGTTCAAAACTCAGGCAGACTCAGGATTTTTTTTTCTTTTTTGAACTGTAACATCTCAAAGAGTTTTTTTCCTTTTCAGTTTTATTTTAATCTAAACAGGCAGGTGCTGTTTTTTAAAGACACTTGCATTAGGATTCCTGCAGGTTATGAAGGTCACAAAATCGACTAGTCAGAGAGGGTTTGAATGTCAGCTTCTTCTAAAGCCAAAATTGCAGTCTTAACTTGTAGAATGTAAATAAACAGCAGTAGTTTGGTTCAGTCATAACATAAAACCATGACTTCCTTTACCCTGCTTAGTTTGTGAAACCAGAATTCAGTTTGCAGATGATAATCCAGTTCCTGGTTTGCTTTCTGCTTAAATAGGGTCCTCATGGTGGTGTACCTCAAAACATTTAGAACATTTCAACATTAAAACAGCATTGAAATGTAAGTATATATAAAATAATTCAATAAAAATCATATAAATATACAACCATGCATTAAAGCACAACTAAGGAGCAGGGCCAATTGCAGTTACGGAGTATATAAAAAGTAAGGCCAAGGCCAAAGGTGCAAAGTAAGGTAAAATAAATTTGTTAGTTTACAAAGTATTTAGCCACTGATGAAAGACAATAATAAAGGGAAATGGATCTCTGGGGAGGGAATCACAAAATTTTGGTGCCATTGCCCTAGAGTTCAAGCACAGTAAACACTCTGTACATCAATTATTACATTGATCCAATTGCTCAGATGCTGTTGTTTATCACTACAAATCACAAATTCAGATTCTGACTTGATGGACCGCAACCAACCACACTTCATGGAGCATCCTGCATTTGAACAATTACTCCAATCATTCTTAGTTTAATTACACTGTGGTTGCAATTATTTGCCACAGAGATGACCATTTTTTCCCCGGATTGGGCAGTGCCACTGTATAGTAATGTCCATTCTTGGGTCTCCTTAAGTGTTCATTGATCAGGTTGCACAAGCATAAAGAAGTCGCACTGGAAACAGTAGAATCAATAGCTTCTTCCTTTGATCACATTGTCTCAGCAATAGAAAAATACCAAGCCTTCTTTTGGAGTTGGGGCTATAAATGTCAGCAAACATTCCCCTGCTGCACTGGAGTGGGAACATTTTCTGCATTTCCTGATTAGTATTTTCACTGATTAGGTAGTAGATAATCCTCTGATTAAAGTGCTCTTGGCTATTTCAGAGCATCACATAAATATACATGAATGCATTAAGAGGGAAAACAGTAAACAGACAACAGAACCTAGATCTGGTAACATGTTCTGTTTTATCATGTGTTAGGGGATGCCAGAGTTCAAAATCCTAAATAGCTGAGCCTTCGGCTCATCCCACACACGCAGAATAATGCACTTTCAAACTGCTTTCAGTGCTCTTTGAAGCTGTGCGGAATAGCAAAATCCACTTGCAAACAGTTGTGAAAGTAATTTGAAAACACATTATTTTGCGTGTGCGGAAGGGGCCTTCATGTTGGTTTCAAATGAGCTTTGGTTTACATCTGCTTTGGTTTACATCTTCTGTTATAGACAGGACTTCCTTAATAGGGTAAGCACAGTTGTTGGCTGAACCAAGTAGCTCCCCAAATAAGCCACTTACTGACTCCTGAGCATCTTGCTAGAACCTAGAAGCCCACAGTACAATGTGTCAAATACTGTGCCATATTTAAAGAGTGCTGGGATTTGCTCTACTGCTCATCAGGAGGAGAATGATTAAGGTTCCCCTTCTTGCAGGTTTTAAAGTTTTAGGGTGCAACCCTAGTAGGAAAACAGAGGTGGGAAAGTGTTTCTTCTCATCCTGTAAACAGCATAAGCCTTGCTCTCAAAATCATGTGCAACATTATATGGGTCTGAGGACTATTATGCATGCAAGGCTCACCCCGTGGTTCTAGTTTTCACAGTGGGGGTTGCCCGCAGTTTTCAGTTCAGACTAGAGGTTCTCCACATTCACCACTCTTCACCGCTATACCACACTGGTGACCGGAGATGGGATTGCTTTTGGCTGAAGACTCTTGCCTCTCCCCCATGCCTTGTGAGCCTCATGCTGAAGGGTTCAATAGGGAACTATCTTAACCAGTCATCAGATTTTGCATTATGCTCATCTTGGATGACCATGGCAAATTCAGCTACTATTTCAAAGGGAGAGGGGATTTTTGATGTAACCATGTGCTGACAAAAGTGAGCCTTTATAATATTTGGACTGAAATTTGGTGTCAAGGTTCAATTTTTTTTACCATTTCCAGTTTTGGCCTGTTCCCAGGGTTGGTTTCCATTCCATTAAATGAGCATATTAATACACTTAACTTCATAAAGGATATATAAAAGACACTGGATCTATTTCAAGTTACCTGTCAGACTCTGACAAATACTTTTCAGCATCAAACATGCAACAGTCCATGCTCATAAAACGTGATGCAACAAGAAATGTATTTATTTTTAAGCTCTCTTACAACAGTCCAGAGGCTACCCTTCTGGAATTTCATGAAGTGGATAATCTTTGGAACTAAACTCCTATGTACAAACAAAAATTATTAATTTTTTCAAAAAGTTTGGGGCATGCAAAAAGCAGAACTTTTGAAGGGTTTTCTCTTTTTCTTGTTTCTAAGTTTATTTTGGTTTCCAGGTTGAAAAAGAGTAAAAGTGTGCTCTTCCTTTTTGTTTTAACATATTTTGACATTTCTGTTAGTTAAGAACATAAGAACATAAGAACAAGCCAGCTGGATCAGACCAGAGTCCATCTAGTCCAGCTCTCTGCTACTCGCAGTGGCCCACCAGGTGCCTTTGGGAGTTCACATGTAGGATGTGAAAGCAATGGCCTTCTGCGGCTGTTGCTCCCGAGCACCTGGACTGTTAAGGCATTTGCAATCTCAAAGTTTTGAAGGCATTTGTATTATTTTTGTTCATTTTTTGAATGCATTCCATGAATGCAACTCCAGAGAAAACCCTGATTCCAACACTATACATTCCACTATTTTAAATGTCCCTGATAATACAGTCACCTGGGGAAAAAAATTACAAAAATATTTTGTCAGTACCTTTAGTGGTTACATAACAAAGTCACTAAAGCTTGCATAGGCTGAGGAAAGTCACTTATACAGGCCAAGTTATACAGTAAGATTTCTAACGTGTTGGTTTTGAGTTCCCTAAACCCAGTCTGGTTTTCCCACAGCTACACAGAGGTTGTGGAAATAGCATTTAAAAAGACTTCAAGAGCCGGATTAATCTTAGAACAGTGGCCTGGAAAAAAGAGGGGATCCTGCCCCCGTTTTCCCAAGATTAAAAAATGGCCCCAGGGGAGTCATTTGCCCCATATTTGAGCTGTATATACATAAAATGTTGCATGGGCAGCCCTAAAATGGAACTATTAACGTATGCAGCTTTGGGTGACTTTGGGATGATCAACCAACCTACTTTACAGGGTTGATGTGATGACACAGTGGGGAGGAAGGATGCTGGTTGATCTGAGCCCCTTGAAAGAAGAGTGGGGATAAGTATTAGTGAAAAATGTATGCAGACTGTATCTTTGCCTTCCTTTGTCTCCATGAACAGGCACTGGGATTGGGTTGTTCACAGGAGATTTCCCAACAGAACCACTACTATCTAGGCAGACAGGGGACCAGAAATCCTAACCCAAATCCCACCCCCCTTTTTGTGAACCTGTTGGCTTCACCTTGAGAAACAGATTCAAAAATCAAATCAATATCTTTATGATGACATTTGATCCCCTTTGCTATATCCCCAATTATTTTTAAACTAGTATCAATATGAACTCATGTCCTCCAAACACCTCTACGGCTGACACACTTCTGGGGAGAAAATAGGCTGTTTTCTTGCTGCTTGCTGGTCGTTTGATGTCAAAGCAAAGAAAGAAAATTGCTTGTGGTGATGGTGGGGCTGTGCCAGTTGATGGGTCATGCCTTTGCTTCTGTGGCTCAACACTCAGAGAGTCACTTCCAATTGTTATCTGCTGAAATGTTTCAGACCATGTTCCTGTTTCATCCTGTGATCCTCTGTATGTTTCACAAAGATTTATTTTTATCTGGTCTTTCTCCTCAAGGCACAGTGCATCTCTGCAGTGATGAAGAAAGCATATGCTGTCCTGGGTTTCATCTGAGACCAAACTGATGAAAATAAGTTGACTCTTTTGGAACGGCTGGGAAGAAATACACTGACAGAGTGTCTATGGGTCCCTTAGGTGGCAGCCCAATGTTGGCAATGGACAGACCTTTATCCTCAATCATAACATTTAAAACCAACATTGAAAGACTTATTTGAGTACATTGCTAAAAATACTTCAGCATTCATAAATAGAATTTGATTTTTATGTTATAAAGCAGATCATGGGAAGTAGATAAATGTCCCTCCTGCACCAGATTGTGGTGCAGATAGATGTTTTTGTGATGCAGATAAACAGTGTTATCAACATGTGTGGATGTTTGCGGAACATAAACAATAAGGAGCCTAAAATCTGAGAGGAGTAATACAATCAAGTTAGTGGAGGAAGATGGGGCAAAAATAAATAGGAAGAAAAGGTGTATAATTCAATTACCATATATAATCCGTATAAGTTGATTTTTTCAGCACATTTTTGTGCTGAAAAAGCCCTCCTCGACTTATTTGCGAGCCACCCACAGCCGCCACCGCCCGTCCTCCCCCTCACTCAGTCATCTTTTTCTTTCCCTGCAGGCTCTGCAGGCTCAGTTTCAGGGAAGCTGCTGCTCCGGGCAGACTGTCTCTATGCAATCTTTGGAGCATTGCCCTTTTAAGAAAGATAGAGACGGGCTGCCCGGAGCAGCAGCTTCCCTGAAACCAAGCCTGCAGAGCCTGTGGGGAAAGAAAAAAAGATGACTGAGGCCATTTCCGCACAGCCCCCCAGGCGCCCCCATGCCGGCAAGAATTCTGCCGGCGTGGGGGCAGAGGCCGTTCGCACACAAGCGTGCGGGCTGCCTCAGGAGAGGCCGGCGGACGACAGGCAAGGAAACACTGGAGCAGCCAAGGGCTGGGGCTGCTGTGGGGATCCAGGAGGCGGTGGGGGGGGGGAGTGATCTGGTGGGGAGTGGGCACCCACGCTCTTCCCTGCCCCTGCCTGCTTTGGAGTTTTCTTGCTTGCCAGCAAGGAAACGCCAGACAGAGCAGGAAAAAATACAAGCAAGGAAACCCCAAAAGCAGGCGAATGATTTGTCTGGCGTTTCCTTGCTAGCAAGCAAAGAAACGCTGGAGCAGCCAAGGGCTGGGGCTGCTTTAGGGATCCAGAAGGTGGCAGGGGGAGCGATCCAGAGGGGAACGGGCACCCTGGCTCTTCCCTGCCCCCACCTGCTTTGGGGTTTCCTTGTTTGCAAGCAAGGAAACCACAAAAGCAGGTGAATACTCTGTCTTGCAAGCAAGAAAACGCCAGAGCAGCCAAGGACTGGGGCTGCTGTGGGGATCCAGGAGGTGGTGGAGGGGAACGATCTGGTAGGGAGTGGGCGCCTGGCTCTTCCCTGCCCCCACCTGCTTTGGAGTTACCACCCTAGACTTATACATGAGTCAATAAGTTTTTCCAGTTTTTGGTGGTAAAATTAGGTGCCTCGATTTATACACGGGTTGACTTATACATGAGTATATACGAGTAATCGATTTAAGATACGTTTCTTTGCTCATCCCTGTGGCACAGAGAGGTAAGCTGCAGTCCTGCAGTTAAAGCTCTGCTCATGATCTGAGTTTGATCCCGAGGGAAGTTGGTGTCAGGTAGCTGGTCAAGGTTGTCTCAACCTTCCATCCTTCCAAGATCAGTAAAATGAGTACCCAGTTCACAGGGGTAACGTGTACGCTACTGGGGATGGCAATGCCAAACCACCTCATAAATATTGTCTGCCCAGTAAACGTTGTGATGTGACATTACCCCCTGGGTCAGTAATGACCTGGCACTTGCCCAGGGAGCTACCTTGACCTTTATTTTTACTAAGGAAGGAGGGATTAGAGGTTTTGTACATGGCAATCTGGTTTCCCATAGCAAATAATCAGATGCATGTTTAGGGCCTTTTCTTTTTATTATCTTCAGCATATGTTATTCCGAAATATACTGCCTCTCTAAATGGAAATTCTGTTTAGATTTCAGGGATGTTCATAGATCCATTCACCCATGAATTTACCTTGATTTTTTTTAAGCAGTCATCATTAGAACAGTATTTGCAGTGAAGTCACAAACAGAACAATGTGGGTCAGTGGCACTGATAGGTTCTGCAGAAAAATCTCACATTTTATGTTTCAGAGCACCATGATGAACAAAATCAAGAATTATTCAGTTGTAAATTACTCTAGACAATTACTATGGTTCTGTATATACAGTTGGCTTTTTTGGCCCTAATACCATGCTGGTCCAAAGCAGACAACTGGGACAAATTTCTCTTGTCTAATGTGAATCCACCTGGACCTTTATGTCTCCTTTAAAGGCTATTTGGTGTGTATTTTTACCATTTGAACTCTGATGGAACAGTAACAAGTGTTTCCAGTTTGTTCCTGTGACACAGGATTTGAATAGCTTACATTTATATCCAAAATAGAAATTAAAATGGGCATATTCAGTCAGCATACTCAA
Source organism: Sphaerodactylus townsendi (assembly GCF_021028975.2). Taxonomy (NCBI): domain Eukaryota; kingdom Metazoa; phylum Chordata; class Lepidosauria; order Squamata; family Sphaerodactylidae; genus Sphaerodactylus; species Sphaerodactylus townsendi. The sequence continues at coordinate 3,517,666 of NC_059436.1, forward strand.
GTGTTCCTGAAATAAATATTTTGTCCAGAGGCCATGTTTTAGTGGTAGACCAGTGTAATTCTCTGGTTGCTGGTAGGTACTTCTGCGACTCCCAGGACAACAGCAGTTGCCCAGCAACGTCAATGATTGATGCCAGCTTTGATGATTCCTTGTTATATCTTGTAGCTGTATGGAGAACATATTCACAAACGAAACATTATGTATGCTTTTAGACACTTCAGTTATACAAATCATGATATGAGATGTGGCTCCTAGTTCAATGAGCCAACAATTTATTTCAGAACTCTAGATATGGCACTTAACCTTTTCTGTCGAAATGTGCACATCTACTGCACAATCCTGTGCCTCTGATAAGGTTCCATTTATTAAAGATCATGAAATGCTTCAAGATCTATGGCCGAAAGGCACTTGAGAAATGGAAAGCAACAACATTAGTATTGCTCCTCCTGTATTCTTAGCATAAAATGACAAGGAAAAATGGTAACATCAAGGATGTAAAAAATGTGAGATGACTGAAAGGCATGAGTCATACTGCAGTTAGATCAAGCTTTGTGTCTGATCAACCTCTCTGTTCTGAAGCAAAAGGGCATCACTTGCAGCCATTTGAGCTGTATAAACATCAGCACAACAGTGAACTTCTACACATTTTATGCAAAAAATTGAACTGATAGGCAATTAAGGTTAAACTCATCTGTCTTCAGTACCAAAGAGTAACCCAAAGTTAACGTGTTAACACTCTCCAGTTCAGCTCATGTTCTGTTCACCAACTACAAATGTGGTGCCACTTTTTAAAAATGAACCATTCATGTATTTATTGCCCTTCTTTGGTTGTTTGGCAAGTAGCTTCAGTTTATTCCTTCCTAACAGGGCAGTACAGCACAAGTTGCATCCCTGGACTTACATAGGACATGTTTGCAGTTTGGGGTGGGGTGAGAAGAGAGGAGTTGTCTGGCTGCCTTCAGTCAGCAGTGTGGGGACTTGGGGGCAAGATTGCAGTGGTAGACATGGGATGCTTGGCATTGGCCAGAAGGGGTGAGAGGCAGCACAAACTGCAGTCCAATTTTTCAATAACATGGAATTTGAAATCAGTAGACTTGTGCTTCAAAGATAAGTGACTGACTAAAATAGCATCAATGTTTTGTTTTCAAATGATACTCTCATACTCTGATAATTAATGTTTTAAAGGATGAGTAGTCATACCTACATAGAAAAAATTGCAAGGATTTTGCTACACATAAATAACATAAGCCGAGTTGCAATTAGTAAAAGGATTATCCAATGCGCAGGGTAGCCCTAAAGGACCGAGGACCCAATGCTAGCATCCTTGCCAGTCTAGACAATATAAGTGATACCTATGCCATCAAGATTGCTGCAGGAGCTTATGCCAGTGCCAATGGGGGCATTCTGGGGGCATTCCCAAGGGCGGAGTTGACTTCAGTTGGCTTCTCAAGGAATTTCAGCCTGGGAATGCCCCTTTCAGTTGCTCGTGACTTACGCCACCAAAAGACCATGCACAGCCCATTGGAACCAAACAGTGGCCCCTTCCGCACACGCAAAATAACGCGTTTTCAAACCACTTTCACAACTGTTTGCAAGTGGATTTTGCTATTCCACACAGCTTCAAAGAGCACTGAAAGCAGCATTATTCTGCATGTGCGGAATGAGCCAGTGAGTTTTGAAGTTTTGCACAGCTTTTGTATTTTGTTCCTTTCCCACACCTCCCTGTTCCTCTTTAGAGGCAGTATGGCTATGCTGTCCCTGGCCACCATGAAACTCTCCTGCCCCTGCCCCATTGGATTGGACTGCCTGTGTAAAAGTATGTTGACTAAGCGGATGACTAAAAAATTGAATTTGAGCTGCCTGCTTGTAGGTAACACAGTTCCACTTCTGTAATGTCATGCTAAGTTCAACTGGAAAGGCTGTGATCTCAAATCAGCATGTACCAACTGATCTCTAAGGGATTAAGCTCTCCTGAAGACAAGAGTTGGTTTGGAAGTACAACCTGGTACAGAGTTTAACAGATGCTAATGTTTAAATATTATATTTCTGACATGAAAAGACAAAGAAGGAAAAGAAAGTGAAAAAAACCCCCCATGCTTCTTTTCCTGGCCTGGAATATATATCAAACAATTGTTTCCTAGGTATGTCTTTAGCATCTGTTAAACCAAAGTCAAAAGCAACAACTCTATGAGGATATCCACATGAAAGAGATTTTCTTCCTAAAGTCTCAGATTCATATAGAAGCTTAGTATGTGTTACATTTAATCCCCAAAACAGAACTGAAGTGAAATGTGCTGCTACAGCATAGTCAGACAGTCCAGGGGTCTCAATAGGCAGAGGCATGGCCAGGCTGTCCAAGATCAAGGCAGGCACAGGTGGTGCCAGGCAGTCCAAGGTCAAAGCATTCTGGGTGTTTAAGCAGGCAGGCAGGAAGACTAAGAACAGAAGTTCAGAGAAGCCAAGCAGGGAACTAGGTATGGAGAGCTCCCCAGTGAAGCACACTCCTTGCATCCAGACAGAGCCAGCCTCAGGGTGAGGCTTATATATGACACCCATGCCAACAAGAATCCTGTAAATACTTCTTGCTGTTCTCCTCTGATGCCAGTGTTTCCAGTTCACAAAGACTACTGCCATATCAAGCTGCAATATGGGTACTTCTCCTTTCACTACTTAGCTTCTGTCTTTGTTTTTTTCCCTCCTTCATGCAGCTAGCTAGCTCATCAATCAGCTCAGTTGGGGCTGCCGATGGCTCTTCCAGCTGCAATGCATCCAACTCTGTTGTTAACTCTGCCCCAGCTAGAAGGGAAGGGCTTGGAGCTGGCTCTGCCACTAGCATTTCTTCTTGAGGAGCCAGCTCCTGATTTATGGTGTCTTCAGGTTCTGTGTCTGGTTCCTTGTCTCCTGGGGGCTGGCTCATGACAGAAAATTGTTATGTAAATAATAAAGGGCATTGAAATGAAGAAAGACATCACTATCAATAGCTTTTCTAAATGGTCTTACCCATAGGCTTCCATCATAAACATGTACATGTGTCTAAAAAGTAAATTTGTCCACAGTCAGAAGTATAGGAAAATTTAATAAGGATGAAGGTTGTTAAACCATATCATGAATTCATCAAATCTGTCTCTTCCATCAAACATAGCAAAAATATTGTCAATGTATCATAGGAAAAAAATTAAAAGATTGTCCAAACTGAAGAAATTACTCATAAGCAGATTGGTAATGGTAGGGGCAACGGAACTACCCATTGTTACTTAGTGAGTTTGGAAATAAAATTAGCCCTGAAAGCAAAAACAATTATTTTCTAGAACTATCTCTAATAATGGAATAAGAAAAGAAGTAGAGAGAGAAATGCTAATTCCTCTTTTGCAAATATACTCTGGCAACCACAATGCCATCTGCATATGGTATATTACTGTATAATGATGTCACATTCACTTTGGCAAAAAGATACTGATAATTCAACAGAAAATTTCACCTTAAGAATAGCCAGCTGTTTCCTTAACATATGATCTCATAGTACAGACAGGTGGATGAAGAAAATATTCCAAATATTTTGCTAATGGCTACAAAATAAAATTGGAATCTGATGCAGTGGACTTATCTGGAAGTAGTATTTGTGGTTTGTGAATTTTAGGGAGCACATAAATAATAAGAGTCTTAGAAAACTCAATAACCAGGAAGGAAGAACAACCTATACATATCTATCCCAATGATAAAGGTAGTCCTAAAAAAAGGAGCTGGCATTCCCTAATTTTCAGAGTGACTTGAAAATTCCTGATAGGCCACACCATCAGTGTCCTATAGACAGGGTAAGGTTAGCCAAGCTCAGAAGCTACTGCAAATACTAGGGCAGAATTTAGTGGTAAATCTTTCCTCTATGAATCTTTTCCTCGAGGAATATATTGTTCTTAATAAAGTTTAAACTTTGTACCTACACATAAGTACAATGGGTACTTACAAGTCTCCACCTGTTGGTCTTAAAAGAGCTGCAGTTTCAATCAGGGAAGTGAAGCAGAGTGGGATTTAGTTTCCCCTTTCCCCAGCACTACTGTAGCTAGGATTGCTATCCTCCAGATGTGGCCTGAAGATCTCCTGGGGTTATAACTAATCTCCAGACTACAAAGATTAGTTCGCCTGGAGAAAATGGCTGCTTTACAAGGTGGACTTATACCCTGATGAGGTCTTTCACTCCCCAAAGTCTGTCCTCCCAGGCTCCACCCCCAAATCTCTAGGCATTTCCCAATTTGAAAGTGGCAACCCTAACTGTAGCTCTGTAGTCACATGTTCACATGTGAATTTCTTTTTCAAAAGAAATCAGAGACTAATATGATAGATGTGTTACAGAAATTCAGCTGTACTTGTGTTCACTGTAACATGAGAATTATTTAAGAGGCATAAAAAGAGGGATGTGAAGCTGAGGCGGGGTGACCATCCCGAGGTCACCCAGCTTTTAAAGCACAATGGGGATTTCATCCAGGATCTCTCAGATCCTAATACAACACCCCAAAAATGATACAAGACTCTCTCTCTCTCTCTCTCTCTCTCTCTCTCTCTCTCTGTGCGTGCGTGCGTGAGTGCGTGCATGCGTGTGTATAAATCACTTGTCAAAGAGCAACAGCTAGTTAGCTTACTTTTGATGGGCCATGGAGCATCAAAAGTGCTTTGAACAAAGTGAAACAAACATTTGTAAATCAAAGGTCAGCTCATCTTGCTGTAAAAATAAAAAGAAAATAAAGAGGCTCTCAGAAGCATGTCCTACTGAAAGATACTGATCTAGTAAAAATTGTGACACACATCACTGGAGAAGGCCTGAGGCCATGGAGAGGGGTTGCAAGATCGTTTGTTGGATGCAAACACTATATCCCAGCCCATATATGAGCTACCTGGATTGAGTTAAGCTGGTTCTTAATAGGGTCCTCACAGTTCCTGGGAGTGGTCTATAATTTTTTTTGGGGGGGGATGGGACATTTGGAATTTTATACAGCCCCTTCCCCCATCTGACAGCAAGTAAAGAACTGTTTTACACTTCTCCCCCCCCCCCCCCCCACAATCCCAATCATCTAGATTTCCCCCTCCAAGTCTTCAAAAACTTAACATAAAGGAATTTTCCCATGCTCTCCAGGCATGCAAGTCTCATTGAATGGGTGCCTGAAATATATATATCATGGGTACATATCAAATATGTACATATAAAAACAGTTAACCTTGTCTGCAGTGCTGTTTTCATGTCTTTTTTTTTCTTTTAGCTTGAGAGCACTTCAAGATAATGCTGCATACTTGGAGGGTGGTAGAAAATGAAAGGTTAAGAAACACTGAATTAAGATGAGGATGGAAAGCACTCCATGTGGCATGAGGGTGAGACAAAGAGCCCTGATACTGCCACTCTGTTTTGAATCCGTTATTGAATTCCCAGTGAGGTCAAACTGGATGAGACCCTGGAAGTGCCATGGTTTGATCTCCAACACATTTTATTGCAAAAGAAAGGCTGGGGATAAACAGGGGAAACGTGGAAGGTTCTTCCGGCTTGCTGCAGCAGAATAAGGGTATCTGAGATTTATCTGTCCTCTTTCTTTAGTTATTGAACCTGGATGGGATCACAGGTTACAATTCTGTAGAGCCTGTAATGTAGCTGTTCCACTAGGCTTATGGTTCCACCTGATTCCCCGCCTTTTTGGCATTTACATCTAAGGGATAGTTTATCATATGGAATGTTGGTATGTGTTAGCCACCATCTTCTGGTTAAATTGGTTGAAATTGGTTAATTTTAATATATGGTTTTATTGTATTTATTCTATATTTTCTATCGGAAATCACCCTGAGCCCATAAGGGGAAGAGTGGAATACAAATCAAATTATTATTTAATTTTGTTTAATATCACAGTTGTCGTTGGCCTTTCATTACAATTAGAGTCTCACTCAGAGGCCTAGGACATTGTAATGTATCAGCATAGTATTCATGCAGATCCCAGCAGGGCTGCCTCCTGAATCAGATACAAGTTGATTTTATCAATTTGAAAATATGTCACATTTCAAGTTTCTCCCTAGCATTTCAGAATAACGCCCAGCATGCCAATTACCACTGGGATGACCGAGACAACCTCAGTTCTTGTTGTGATGGAGGTTGTTATTATTACTAACAAAAGCAACCACAAAGGGTTTTAGGGTCTTAGCTTGGGGCTCACATTCTAGGACCTGTGGCAGTAAAGCGGACTTGGACCAGACCAGATTCAGTTATTTTTGTATACATCTTTATACACTTAAACCTTTTCCTTTTTATAAGTGCTTTTGGTCTCTCTGGGGAGCACAGCAGCCTGTGCCTGGGGAGCTGAAATAAATAAATAAATTTAAATTAAGATCACAACATTGGGGAAGAAAAGTAATCCTGCCATGACTTTTTTCTAGATCCCAACAGGTATGTATCCCATTTAAATGCATATTTCCTGTAAATTTCTTCCATCTGGGCCAAAGAAGCACAAAACTCCAAGAGAAGCCGTGCTGAATCAGGCGCTATGGTCCATTTAAACTTCAGCAGCCTATTTCGCATAGTGGTCAATCAGAGCCCCATCCCCAAAAGGCTTCCAGGGTTGTTTGAAATAAGGAAAACCACCCTTTCCCTGTGTAATACCTCCTCAGCAGCAGCTAGAGATTCTATAGTACATCTTCTAGCATTTTGTCTAATTTGCTTTTGAATATCAGGACATTTTCACTGGTTTGCGATGTGCCTCACACACTAGAATAGGATGCTGGGAGTTCTAGGTGCAGAGTTCTTATGCCAAAGGAGAGGGGGCACTACTAGGGAATTCATACAAGGACTTTCCAATATCTCATTTGATTTGACTCTTCGTTGCAACTACTTTTTTTGCTGGAGCAAGGCCTGAGTTCAGTTTAATTTACTGACATTTAATCCTGAGTAAACATGCATGAACTCTATTCCATAAAGAGATGGGTTAATTTCAAACATCTGGCAGACATCTGCTGAATTAATTGGCTTTTAAACAGATGATTTCTGAGAATCAGAAGTGTCCACCTGTACCTGCTCAGGATATTCAAAACAAAACTCACCCAGTAAAATTAACTGAAACGTAGCATTGTTTGTTTGGCCTATCTCAAAGGACATGAAGAAATCAGAAAATTGCCATTTTAGCACCCGGGGTGGGGGGCTTGAAATGATAAATATGTAATTGTTTTCCATTTTCTTTCTTTCTCTCCCTCAGTGAAAAAAAATCATTCCCATTCCTTTTCAATATTGCACATATTTGTTCATTCATTATTCCTCCTTCCCATTTTTTTTACTGTACAAATGACCTACATGAAATGGGCATTTATTTCTGTTTGTTTCCTTTCTTTTGTGACAAGTTCACATCCCTGTTTCAGCCCTGTCAATCTTTATACTGATGTGAAGTCAAAGCCGTCCAGATCAGATTTGCTGCCAGTGTTTTGTCATATGTGAAAAGTTTCAAGCACCATGGGATTATTTGTAGCTTTACAATTATGGCTTCCTTAGTATAATAAAAACAAACCTTCTGAAACAGTGTCCATTAATAATGAAGGTTGCACAGTATCACAAAAAAGTTAATTTTCAATCATAACACCTCCCTACCCCCCAGCAATGTAGTTCACAGGAAAGCACCTTCAGATGATTGTGGGAGCTGTTGATGAAAAAGAGAGAAATAAGAGGTTTGAAATGATTAGGCTACATATAGATCCCATTTGTTTGCAATTTGATTTTTTTGTTACTGACAAGGTGGCTAAAAACAAGAGTGGTGCTGTCTGCAGTATAATATTAATAGAGACTAATTAGGAAGAGATTAGCATCAGAGAAAGGGAAGCATCTTAATTCACTATCCATGTGCCTGCCAATGCATCTCTTGATGCTGATTATTATTTTCAAGGGGCTGATGTTTACAGAGGTTTGATTAAAATGTGGAAAGCATATTAAAGTCGGAGTGCACAGGTGCCAATTCTCAAAGAACTGGGCTAGAACAACCACCGGGAACGCTAATATATTTGCAAAGGATAAGCAAAAAAACAGAGCAATCTGAGGATCTCTTCTATATATGTGGCTTTGTGCAAGATTGTTCTTAACCATCAGAATGACAAAGTCAGAGAAATGCCATTTGTTACATAAAGTGCAGAGGCCAGTTTGTAAGCACAACAGTTGCTTCAGGGTTCCCTGTTAATCCATTGGTAATGCATGTGGAAAGAAAACCCAGGGAAAATATGGATACTCTGTGGGATTCCTGCAGTACCCATATATAGCTTTCGATTTCCTCTTTGGCGTTGAGGAGCAGCAGTGGCGTAGTGGTTAAGAGCAGGTGTACTCTGATCTGGAGGAACTGGGTTTGATTCCCCACTCTGCTGCCTGAGCTGTGGAGGCTTATCAGGGGAATTCAGATTAGCCTGTACACTAATCCAGCCTCCATGATGAAGAAGTTGGCCATCCTGACTATGTTACTAGTTCCCTCTTTAAGTACCTTACTATGCACATCATTGGAACAACTAAAGTGTCATTGCTTTTTACTAAAAATGTCTTATTGCAAGAACATCTTCTCATTTAAAAAAAAAAAGTGACATGGCATAAATGAAAAGACTTTTAAAAAATGTTTTAGATAATGCAAAACAGTGCTCCAGGAAGAAAGGTACACCTACTGGCCCCATCCTGCCTTCAACTCTGCTGGGTCCAGGGGTGTACCGCCCAGGGGGACATATGGGGTCAAAATATCCCCAAGCTGCAGCCATTTAGTCACATGGGGGAAAAATAATCCCACACACCTCTCCTCCTACCCTGATGACCTGGTGCAAAACAATATTGTTTGGTCATGGTAGTGGAGGGTGGCTGCCCATACGGGGGTGGGGTGGGGACTGAGATTTTGCACCAGGCTACATTTTCCCTAGATACACCTCTGGCTGGGTCAAAACATTAACTGATAGCATATCAATAAACAAATGATTGACCCAAATCTAAACAAAACACTAACAAAATAGGAGCCATTAAAGTAAGGAAAGCAATTCTGCAAATTTCCAGGTAGGATACTTTGCAAATTAACAAAAGGCAGCTGAAATTGAAACATCTTGAAGTATCTTTATTAATCTCATGCTAAAAATATCTTCCTTGGTAATCCCAAATCTCACATGTCTCTGCTGTTAAGGAAGAAACAAACACCTGCTGGTTTAGAGATATATTAAGAACCAACACAAGCACAAACGAAGTAGCTGAAATAGAAGCGAAGCAGCTGGTTGAATCATTACATCCAGAAAGGCACAACTGACAATTCCCCATTCTCAAGTGTAGAATCTTTTTCTGCAGAGTAAAGAGAATGCAACAGCAGAGAACCAGTCAGGATTGCTTCTAACGATTATATTTCTCATATTTTTTTATTTAAAAATGAAACTATCCAAAATGGCTGGAAGCGTGCCTTTTCGAACTTATAGAATACAAGAAATATGACAGTATTCTGGGAACATCGTGAGATGTGAATGCCCAGGCAATGCCTTTGAAGATCATGAAATAAATTTAATGGGTTCAAAATGCATCAGCAAGGTTGCTGACTGGCACCAGAGGTACTGAAATAAATACTCTGGCTCCATTTCATTTTCATGACAAGTGCAAAGAGAAGCTATAGAGCTGTTGGGCTGGATGGTCTAGAGCAGGAGTCCCCAACAATGTTGAAAGAGGTGAGATCCCACCCCTTGAAATAGGTGGCCATGAGACTACTTCTGACAAAGAAATCCCTTGGCTATAATGACTTAAAAAAAACTATCAGCGTGTGGCTAGAATTCTAATTTGGAACGAGGTGTTTGACCAGGCAGTGGCTATACGTCTCAGGGGGTCTTGAAGGAGCCAGATTATCTACACCCATTTCAATCTGGTTTCAATCCTGAATTTGCAGCACAAATGTCCTTGGTCACCTTGACTAATCTTTATTGGGAGTGTAACAAGAAGAGTATGATAAAGGACCTGGGGATCCCTCAGAATGAAAGCTTGTCTCAATGCTACAATGATCAGTCCCCCTGGAGAAAATGGGTGCTTTGGAGAGTAGACTGTGTGGCATTGTCCCCCACTGAGGTCCCTTTGCTCCCCAGACTCCATCTCTAAAACTTCAAGAGTTTTCAAAACTGAATCTGGCAACTCTGTCCCCCATCCCTTGCTGGTGCCTGGGGTGGACCTGGCAATCATAAGTATGACCTCACTGATTTTTCTGGCCCTCTCAACAGCATTTGATACAATCAGTAAGGGTTACCAGGCTCCAGGAGCATCATCTCAGTGGCTCATTCCGCACCTGCAGAATAATGCACTTTGAAACTGCTTTCAGTGCTCTTTGAAGCTGTGCGGAATGGCAAAATCCACTTGCAAACAGTTGTGAAAGTGGTTTGAAAACGCATTATTTTGCGTGTGCGGAAGGGTCCAGTATATTGTTTCATGTAGCCTTGGAATGATACAGTGCACTCCACCATTGTAGGATTTAAATGCCTTGTTGTACCAAAGACAGTTGAATAGACTTCTAATTGGAGATGACAATTTTTTCGGTGACCCCATCCCGCCCTTTAAAAATGTTCTTCGAGAAGCAAGGCAAAAAGTCTCATTCAGCCGCTCCCTGTTCTTCTATTTTTCCTATCTGCTGAATGTTTTGATACCAGGGTATATTCAAAATATTATCCCTGCACCTTTATATTAAGAGTCATTTTCTACCTCAGAATTCTCCCTTCATTCTATGTAGATCCATCCCAATCGAATGTATTGAAGACACTCCTTTGCATTAAACATGGCGTGCCCTTTTAAACAAACAAAAAAAAAACTTTGCCCTCAAATTAGTTTAAAATTATAATATACATTTTGCCCATGGTAGCCTTTTTTTCCTGTCTGAAAACGATTGTAGAACAAAAATAGAAACTACCTTCATGTCCATTTCTTCTGGGAGAAATTTGGAATAATCCAGACAGCCAAGTCAGTGAGAAATGCAAACTGCCTTTATTCTATAGAATCTCACATGACAAGCAGGGACAGAGGTGTTTTGGACTTCAGCACAATAGCCCAAGTTGAAAGATGCCTCCCAGACATGGTGCTGTATAAGGGATTTTCTGGAAGGCTGGTTGGTCTCTTTTATACTTTTCTGTCTTCGCACTTCTCTCCCCCTTCCCCTGTTTGACACCCAATTCTTTATCCTCTGATGGATTCCACAAAAACCTTCAAGGGCACAAAAGCAAGACAAAAAAAGGACATTTTGCTTCAGAGGCGATCCTTCTTCTTTTGTTAGATCATAAAAGCACATTATCTGTAAAAATCATTTACTCTCTATCCAACTGAGCCTATGTGTTCAGCACCAGCACACTGATACTTCAGTGAGAAGAGATGCTTTTGACATTTTATTCACACTGTAGATTTTTGGGGTGTTTTTCTTTTAATTTCAGAAAGCCCATTTGAGTCTCTCTGTTTCATATAATCAGAATCTGCCAAGTCCAAAAGCAGGAGCTTTCCAAAAAGCAGCCAGCAGGAGAAAAAAAAAAAACAATAGGAAGAAAATATTTGCTCTCCTTTTTAACTTGATTGCTTTTTAAAAAGACCCTTTGTTGTGAAAACTCAAAACATTTAAAGTATATTTACATTTTTTTCAGAGGTGTAAATCAAAATAGTTTATGCCAACATTTTAAAATGAAATTCAAAGCCTAACAAAATTCTGTCATCAAGGGCCCCCTTCACAAGTGGATGTCATCTGTTTTTGGACCAAATCCATATACAGTGATAAAAGGACAGGTGCTTCATACAGCCCATTTCAATCTGTTAAGCCATTTCTTTCAGTCCTTCTCTTGAGAGCCAGTGTGGTGTAATGGTTAAGAGCAGGTGGATTCTAATCTGGAGAACTGGGTTTGATTCCCCACTCCTCCACCTGAGTGGCAGAGGCTTATCTGGTGAACCAGATGTGTTTCCGCACTCCTACATTCTTGTTGGGTGACCTTGGGCTAGTCACAGTTCTTTGGAACTCTCTCAGCCCCACCTGCCTCACAAGGTGTCTGTTGTGGGCAGTGGCGTAGGGGAGGTGGGGAATGGCGCCCGGGGCAAAGTGGCAGTTTGAAAAGGGCCCAAATGTGGCATATTGGCCCCTTCCACACATGCAGAATAATGCACGTTCAATCTACTTTCACAATTGTTTGCAAGTGGATTTTGCTATTCCGCACAGTAAAATCCAGTTGCAAAATGCATTGAAAATGGATTGAAAGTGCATTTTTCTGCATGTGCAGAATGGGTCATTGACTTGCTAGTCTTGTACACAATGATCTTTCTTCTTTCCACAAAAACAAAATCAACAAGCAGCTGTTGTATCTTAAACCAAGCCCATTTGACACTCATAACAGCGGACAGATGTCTTTGTCCCTATCTCATTTTTGAATGTTGTATGAGATTCCTATTGGGTCATGACTTCTTATGTGGACAAATAGGTGAGAAAATACACTTGACCAGTGTTTTAAGCCAGATACACCTACCCTCTTCATGATTGTTTTGGGAGCCTAGAAGGAATTCAGGGGAAGAGTTTTATAGTTTCGTCAGAAGGAGTACCTTTTCATCTGCTCTAATGAACAAGAAGAGATATATTTTTGAGTAGACCTACCTGACATCATAGTATCACTAGGTATTACAGCAGACTAACATAATTATTATTGGTATCACAACAGGTCTCAAATCACAATCTCTTCCACTTTTGTAAGTATGGCCCATTTTCATTCTGAGCTCTGCTTGTACCTCTTCACATTTGAAAGAGAATTAAGAATTAAATAGCTGGACTTTAACCCTTGTTAACAAGACTTTTGACTGGCCCAAAAAAGGTCACGTGCTTTGCAAAACAAATGGAAAATCCAGGTTGATGGCTCTGTTCTTTATTGTGTTTGCTTTTATGCAGCAAACCCAATGAGTCAGATGCATTCATTCAAGACTGAAGATGAAGCACCACCAAAAACAACATTAGGATTCCTCAGCACTACCCAGCAAAAACTGTTTGATTTTACCTAGAGCCCTGGAGGTAATAAAACACAGCATCTGTGTCATCTATAAGACTTGATAAATGAGCTCACCTTTGCAAAAGCTGCTTCCAGTTGCTCTGTTTAATGAGAAATATGCCTCACTACACTTGACTCATTTGCTTCCACTTCCAGTTCTGACATCATGGATGTAAGACACTGGGGGCTCACTAACTTGTACATTTTGGGTGCTTACTCAACATCTACACATAAGAGAAGAGGGGGAAAATTCTCACAACATGCTGTTAACCTAAGTAGGCAGTCTCCACTTTAGTTAGGGGAATTATCTGGAGACAGAGAGCGGAAAGGGAATAACTGGGATCGATAACCTATGTATTCCAGGATATTCCGCGGTGAAAACTCTCAAATGAGTAGGCAGCTGTATTATTACAATATGGTTTTATTAAAGAATAAAAATAGTAGAACAAGAAATGTATCATAAGCAATGAACAGGCACGCACAAAGCATCCAAGAGCTAAGGGGAAAGGGAGGAAGTTGGACAGGGTTTCAGGAATGGGAGATAGTTTACCAGTCTTGAATGGACATCTCGGGAAAGCAGCACTGAAGAGGAAAACAACCACAATTTCCAGGACCAAAAGAAAGAGCCCACGTGTGTGTGTGTGTGTGTGTGTGTGTGTGTGTGTGTGAGAGAGAGAGAGAGAGAGAGAGAGAGAGAGAGAGAGAGACAGAGAGAGAGGGGGGGGGCCCTTTCCGCACGGCGGTGGAAACGAACCTCCACCGGCTTGGGGACTGTTCGCACCATAGCGTGCGAGCAGCCCCAAGTTCCTCCCCAGCTGGAGAGGCGGCTCTGTTCCCTCCACTCACCTCTTCTTCCAGCATCGCTCTAGAGGGCTGGAGGGACATGCCTATGCTACCTTCTGACCTCCAGGGGTTGGAGGGCAGTGTGGGTGTATCCCTCCAGCCCTCCAGAGTAATGCTGGAAGAAGAGGAGAGGGTGAAGTGGAAAGCTTGATGGGAAAAGCCGGGCAAGGCGTCCCATTGGTGTGTGTGTGGTTCAGACCAAGCACTGGTGGGAAGCCGGGCTTCTTCAAAGCAAAACCTTTGCCTCTCGACAAGTGAGGTTTAAAGCAGCGGCTTCACGCTGTTCTGGGGCGGCCAGAATGCTTCCCCAGGGATGCGTTTTTGCCCTGTGCGAATACTTCCCCAGGGACGGAGTTTTTGTCGTCCCTGGGGCGCTCTATTCCGCCTGTGCAGAAAGGGCCAGAGAGAGAGGAGTATTGTGGGGAAATGGTGCCTGGGGACAATACCTGCTCTGGATGCCTCTGCCCTGCCCCCATGTGCTCAGGGGCAGGGCGTGTGGGCAGGGGTGGCTGGGACAGGCACTGCAGCTGTAGGCTGGCTCTGGGCGGTGCCCATCCAAGCTGCCCCTCACCTCCCTCCAGGCCTGGGGAGGGCAGAAACTGACCTGGAGGGTGCTGTGGCAAGTGGCCCATGAGGCAGCCTGCTGGTGCGGTGTCCATTGGAGCTGCCCCCAAGCCCCACCCCCAAGGGGCCAGGGAGGGAAGGAGGCAGCTTGGACAGGGCCGGCTCTATCTTTAGGTGCTTCCCCCACACCGACCCAGCACAAGGGAGGAGGGGTGTGGGTGGCATTTTGCACCCTTCCCACCATTGCTCCCAGAGTCCTGAGTGTGTACTCACAGATCCAGAACACACAGACTATGAATGGCCAAAGGACCAATATCATCCTCAAAATGGGTCCTAGGGCAATATGTGGTGAGCTGGCAGGAAAGCCAGAGATGATGGATTGATTGCTTTTCTGGGATTCAAATAAAAAGACAGAAGAGGTTTGAAGAGTTGTTAGGACCCAAGAGAATGGCTGAGTTACGCTCTTGAATTCTGATTAATTGCTGAGAGGGGGGAAGATGGAGTAAACAATGGTCTGCCCAGGTAAACTGATTGGATCACTGTAGGGTGACCCACTGGAGATCAGTTAACCCCATCATCCAGCCAGGTACACTTGAGGGCCAGGGGAAAAGTTGGATTGTACAATTCCAAAACACAACAAATGAACAACAGTTACAATAAACAGCATGATGGTAACAATATAACAACTGCACCTCCCCCTGTGAAAACTCATGTGTCCCCTTTGTAACTACTCCTCACTTTCCTCCCCAAGTGGGGGGAGGGGAAGAAAAGCAAGCTACTAATAATATCTCTTATTTGGATAGCCCAGGCTAGCCTGCTCTTTTCTGATATTGAAAGCTAAGCAGGGTCACCCTTTGTCAGTATTCCACTAAGGAATACCAGGGTCACTATGCAGAGGTAGGCAAATCATCACTGAAGGTCTCTTGCACTTGAAACTCCACCAGGGGTCACTATAAGTCAGCTGTGTCCACTACAAAAAACCTCCAAATAATAATCAAACCTGTCTATGGCCCAGGTGAAGGTCCAGCACAGGACTGCAAAGATAAGGTCAGAGTTTGCGTACTCTGAGGAAGGGCCAAGAAAGATTTCCAAAATAGTCCAAAGCATTATGTCAGCCAGCAGCACACTAGGAGCAGTGAGAAGGCAATAGTCTGTCTGGTCTAGGGTGGCTCTCCAGATCCTTTCTTGGGATCAGATTGGCTGGAATACCTCCCCCACCCCCATTTTTTTTCAGAGAACAAAAGTAAACTGTAGGTGGAGAACTGAGAAAAAGCCATCTGACCCAATTCTGGATTTTTGTGATCATTATTAGATGAAAATGATCACAGGAAATTGTTAATGGATATGGCCAACACAATTCGGTAATGGAAAACTCTGACATTTTATCAGGTTGGTAATATCTAACTATGTACCCAACTATGTACCCATATTCTACAACTTGAACATTTATAAAATAGCATCATTTTAAGAGAATTCCTATCAGTAGCATTAATAGCATGGCTTCTGCCCCTATTGCCTAGTTCGATAGAAGATGCCTTTTCAAACAATTGAAGTATACTTTTCAGAGGCCCCTTCCGCACAGGCAAAATAATGCGTTTTCAAACCACTTTCACAACTGTTTGCAAGTGGATTTTGCCATTCCGCACAGCTTCAAAGAGCACTGAAAGCAGTTTGAAAGTGCATTATTCTGCATGTGCGGAATGAGCCAGAGTCTCAGTGGGGCTTCGTTGGTAAATTGTTGACATTAGGTAAAGGAGTCATTGTTTGGAATTTGATTGGGCCTGCTCATGTCATCAGCGTTGGTAATTGACACTTGTCCAGTTCACAGTTCTCAACTGTATGGCAAACAAGGCTTTCTTTCCTCTAAGAAGTTCTTCTACAACTTAAAATGTAAAATAAAATGCTGCACATGCACAGTCAGAATTCAGGAAGTTTATTAGGCACATGAACAAAAGTTCTTTGCTCTTGGCAAGAGTCTTATTGATCATTCTGAAATTCTGTGGTTTCATTTTCAGGTGGCTAGCCATGTTAGTCTGCATAGAAGAGCAAGACTTGAAAACATTTTAAAAATAGAAACTTGAGTATGATGATCTGCTCATCATTCTTTATAGTTCTGCCTTTGACTCTTTCCTTTTTAAAAACTCTATTGTGTTTTTGAAAACCTTGATCTGCTGCCAGCCCCCTTTTGATCGCCTCCCATGCCCACCTCTGAGTCTTCAGCTGGCTGACAGCAACACCTAGAACTGCCTCCCTTTATTCATGAAGTCGCTCCCTTCACCCTCACCAAGGCCAAGATCTTCTGTACAAACAAAAAAGAACCCTGTGGCACCTTGAAGTTCTTTCTTTCTTTCTTTCTTTCTTTCTTTCTTTCTTTCTTTCTTTCTTTCTTTCTTTCTTTCTTTCTTTCTTTCTTTCTTTCTTTCTTTCTTTCTTTCTTTCTTTCTTTCTTTCTTTCTTTCTTTCTTTCTTCCTTCCTTCCTTCCTTCCTTCCTTCCTTCCTTCCTTCCTTCCTTCCTTCCTTCCTTCCTTCCTTCCTTCCTTCCCCACACATGTGCACACACCCCAGTATGCACTCCCTTCTCCTTCCTCCTCTCTGGCTTCCCTCCCCACTTTTATGCCTCCATGGTCTGTCTTCTTCCAATCCCAGTCCTGCCCTGGATGCCTCCCAGCTGCCAGATGTATTTCTATTCCTTCAGTCTACCCCTCCCTTGATGACCATTGGCTGGCTCCCCTATTGGCCTCCCCCTCCTGCCCAGCTCCATGGCCTATGCAGGCAATTGACCACTAGTGTCTGGACCAGGCTACACCTCCTGCACTGCTCTGTGTGGAGGACTCTTTGCCAGCCAGAAAAGCCAGCCAGGGAGCTGCTCCTCCTTGGACAAAAGAGTAGAGGGACAAAAGAGTCACTTGTGAGTCAAGAGCCACAGGTTACTGACTCCAGACACAGGGAGAGATGTTCATCATTGGTTTTGGTGTCAGTTACAGGACTTTGCCTCTTGATGGATGGTTTCTTTTCTCTATCTTTGGTAGCAGCACAGCCATGCTGCAGGGAGAGAATGGTGGCCACTTTCTGTGTATTTCTCATAGATAGCAAGGAGTTGGGAGTGATGGCCAGATGTCTTAGTTTGAGACTTCAAGCATCTTCCATGCCAATTATTTAAGAAACCAATGGGAAGAAAAATGGACCACAACCAATGAGGGAAGAAGTCAGCCATTAAAAGACAGGCCTCAAGGCAAAAGATCTGCTTGGTCTCTTTTCGCTGCATCACCTTCCAAGGGCATCTCCAAAGATCTGCTAAATGGCTGCCAATCAAGATTCCATGGCAGTCTTCCATTTTTTTCATATTTCTTTAATTTCTTACTCTCACAAGCAATTTATGAGAAGGATTGCTTGTCAAAATGCCTACGTTCATACAGTGCAATCCACTTCTTATTCCTACTACAATGCAATTTTAATAATAAAAACCTAGTCACTGTACTTTTCCAGTGAGGACATTAGCTACTTTTTTTTTTCACTAAAAGAAATCCCACTGAGTATTGGTGTGAGCCCTCATTTATCTTGGCAGGTCTGCATTTCTGAAATATTAATAATCTTAATACACAAAAAACACAGCTCTCCTAAAGTTTGACTTCTGTTCTGTCACACATTTGGCAGCAGGGAACCTTCATTCAGGTATCAAGATGAAGGAGCTATTGGACACACCAAGGTGTTTGTATGGTGGGGAGGGGGAGTCTATTATAAAGTCCAAATTAATCTCAACAATCTTGAGTATTGATTTTTCCTTTGCTTTTTATCAATTTGAATTGCTTGTTCGAGAATAACTTATTGCAGGTAATGGACTGAAATAACGAAGTCCTACAAGGTTATAATTGACATTATTTCCTAAAACACGTCCATCCGAAGTTACTGGCCAAATAATGATTTCCGAGATACCATAGATAATCTGGCAATGTTCAGCAAAGGTTGATTCCCCGCTGTAAAAATGAATGTAGATACTAACTGGTTTAGGAAAAACCGGGACCTTTTGAGCATGGTTTCAGTGTCCCCACTGCAGCTTCTGCCCCACAAACGATCCTTGTTCCCAGAAAAGCAGCAGCAATTTAGGATTCCTCACTGAGGCGGATTGAACACGCGATCTACTCAGGAGCTATCCTGCTTGGCTGCTACATTGTGTTGGGGCGAGATTTTTTTATTTTTAACCTTGCAGATCCACGTCTGCGCGAGCATAAGCAGAACTACTCTACGCGGAGACAAAGAAACAGGCGATTAAAGCAAAACCCTGTTTCTGTGCACCTCCATGTAGTCGTAAATCTCCGGTCTGCAAAATAAAAAAAGGCTGTGCGTGCATCGCACACAGACCACTGTGTTCTCATTGGATGGGAGGCTCCATGTCACTACCAGCGGTGGGAAAAATGAATTTGGATTCACCCCCACAACTTCCCCACCACTCCAGATTGCCCACACATTTTTGAAAAGGTCTACTTTCTTCCAGGTTCTAAAATAACATGTGCTGGGGGGGGGGGGGGCAGCGTAAGAAACGGGATAAAAGCCTGTTCGGCGCTGGTGCAGTGGGGAGTTCTGCTGGAAACCAGGATATTTTGTGTGATGAGCACACATCTAATCCTCAGTGGGGAATCGACCAAAGTCTGTAAGAGCGCAGCAGAAGGAATCAAATTTCAGGGTTTCCTTGCACCACCCTGAGCTCTACCAAAAACGTGGCAGCTCAGAAAACAAACCACAAAGCTGAGGAAAACCTTATTCTTAATTCACAATTCAAAGACCAGGAGTGGAGTTTAAGGTAAAATAGGAACGTGTTCAGGGACACCAAGCATACAAAACTGGGAAATAAACATGAAGTGGGGGAAAAAGGTCGCAAAGTCCTTTGCCAATTGTGCAACAACTGTGCTGAAGATTTTGTACTACATGTTGTGTCTTGACCATAGGCTGACATGAGAGGATGGTGTGGTCAGGCATCTGTTGAGCCTGAACATGGTGGGTCAACACAGCAATAGAGGAAGCAGAGCCCTAGACAGCTAGGTAATCTGATGCCTTTTCTGGTGGTCTCTCCCATCCCATCAGGTAATGGGATGTCATCCCATAGTCCTATGTAACTTTGCAGGGTATTCTTCATAATCTCACATTTGTGAGAAGTACTTGAAGGAGGGAATCTCTGACTCTTGTGCATTTCTTTAGACTCACAGGCACCCCTGTCCTATCTCTTCCCCTTTCAGTCTTATAACTTCAAATAAGGGCCACCACAGAGACCATACTCTCTCTTCAACAAAAATCAAAGAATAAAGCAGACTCAGAAACTGTGATCACCTGCTCAGTAATGACAGTAGGGGAACCAGCATCTTCAATTCCTCAGAGACCATGTTTATACCTAACCTACATGATGCTGTAAATGTATACAGAGAATTGTGGCAGTTTTGCCTTGACACAAAGTGGGTGTATTTTTCTGTGTGCACAGATCACAACTGGACATTCTTTTATTGAAGGCTAGAATTGTGTTCCAATGCTCTTTCTTTCCCATGACTTATTTCTCCTTCACAAAGTGATTGCATCTCATCAAGGATCACATAGTAAATGTAATGACCTCACAGTGTTTAATAATCTATCAGATTTGGACGCGTGCTGACACCACTGGAAGCAACTGAAGCTTATTTAGAGTGAAGGCTAACCTTTCCGGAACGGTGATTTGTGTGATATTAGCCAGTCAGGAAACTGAAGGTGAATAAATTCAATACCTTTTTAATAAGTTAATACTTCCATTCTCTCTCTCTTCTGTCCACCCACCCCACCCCCCACCCGCAGTGAACCATGAAAGTTTTCAGAGAGAGGATATCTTCTGGAACTGAAAAAGTTATTTGCAAACATTCCTGCTTCTCAGTCTGGGCCTACTAATGACATATTTCAAAGCACCTTCAAAAGTGCTTGACAATTAACTCCCAGTTGCTCCCAAAGCACACAAAGCTGATTGTCTGCACATACCAACTTGTACTGAATTAAGATTTTGGAGCATCAAGAATGAAGTCAGACTTACTGAAATGTATCAGATGCCACTGTAGGTGCAGAAGAGTTCTCTGATATTACAGGTTAAAGTTGTGTGTTTATTTCATTATTAATTACAATAATGACAAAATAGAATGTTTTGTAATTATCATAATTAATACGACAATGAGAAAAATTTCCCATCTAACCAGCCTATAACGGTGGGGAAAATATTTTTAACTGTTTTGTGCTGGTTTCCTCCCTTATTTATGTTTCAGCGTTGACTGGTTTCATTTTCACAGGACTGATAACATTTTCCTAGTAAGGGTATAGAGTGGACATCATATTTGGTAGTAAAAGGGAGAAGAGAGGCTCTGGGCTTTCTTGATTGCCTGCACACTGTAGCTCCTAGAATTACATACATATATGAATTATTCCACTCCTGAAGGATATGGGGGGGGGGGGACTTCCTTTCTTCTCCCAATGCTTGCTGTGCTAAATTTTCCCTCCCAGCGGCATTCCCTTGCATGCCTGCTGCTCTTCAAACCTAATCCCTATCCAAGCAAATCCACTCCTAAGTCCTTCTGCTGCTGTCTGCCTGCCCAGGTACCCTCTTGGTGCTGCCAAATGCCCTTGCCTTGTCATTCTGCCTCTTCCTTGCACTACTGCTCTTCAGGCTAAGTGTCTGTAGTATTGTCTGTATTACTGTTTACAATCATTTTTCCTATTGACTTTAATATTTTAGTGAAAGCCTGAAAGCAGAGAAATGAGAAGAGTGAGCGCCACACTGAAAGCTTCTTAAGGAACTGGGAAATTAACTTGGACTCCTCTAGTCCCAGACCAGTAACTGCAATATGACCGACCCCCCCCCCCCCAAAAAAAAACCCAACTTGCACACAATAGTTAATGCTCTCAAAATGTGTACTTTTTTGCTGCTGAAATCTTTATGTCTTGGCCTTTAACATCTCCTCCATAAAATACTATTGCCCAACGGAAAGGGACTGTTTAGTGTGCATGAATGGCATTTAATCACTTTCCCCCTTTCCATTCCAGAGACGTACATATATTTAATGAATAAAATCTCATTTTCAGCTTCCAATCTATTTTGCAGAATATTGAACAGAGCATTTGGAATTTATTACATTGGTTTAAAACAGTGTTCTACAAGTCCACTCCCATTTCCATATTCACAGGAATTGAGCCTGCCAATTTCAAATTAGCTACAAATTCAGAGCTTTTGCGTTTTGTGAAGCAGGTGGTCAGCTCTATAATTAATCCATATACTTTTCTACTGCTGGACATGGGCCAGTGGTTTTGACTGAAACTTATAAGTGAGCCACACTGGAAACTGTCAAGCAGCAGAAATAATTAAACCAGATGGATTTAGAGCTGGGTTCCCTGGGTATTCATGTCATCTGACTGATGGTAAAAACAGGGAAGACTTGATTGGTACCGAATGCCAACAAAACAAAGAGTCCTAGAAAAGCAGCTCATCCACATTTACCCCTGGGAGCAGGGATGAGCTCCTTCTCATCGTGGTCTGGCACAGATTGGTTTACTCCTGTAGCTGTATCTGACCAGCTTTTCATTCATTCTCAACCTATTCCTCTCCATAATGGGTTTTGATCCCACCAGTATTCTGCCAGTACAAGAGGGGGAAAGGATTAAGTGATCTAATGTGGCCCCATACCAGATGACTTTTTCTCCATGTGGGACGCATGATATCCAACATAGCAATTTTTGAAGTTTCAAATCAATTTCATTCACACTCTTGCATGTATGTGCAAAGTGCCATCAAGTCACAGCCAAGAGCCAGCTTGGTGTCGTGGTTAAGACTGATGGACTCTAATCCCGAGAAGCAGGTTTGATTTTCTTCTCCACGTGAGTGGCGGACTCCTATCTGGCAAACTGGATTTGTTTCCCTGCTCCTGCGCATGAAGCCAGCTGGGTGACCTTGGACTAGTCACAGTTCTTCAGATCTCTCTCAGCCCCACCTGCCTCACAAGATGTCTGTTGTAAGAGAGGAAAGGAAATGAATTTGTAAGCTGTTTTGAGTCTCCTTACAGGAGAGAAAGGTGGGGTATAAAAGCAAGTGCCTCCTCCCTCTACACCTCTTTTTCTTAAGGCAACCCAGTAAGGTTTTCAAGGCAACAAAGGCACCTTGCCATTGCCTTCTTCTTCATAAAGACCCTGGTATTCCTTGGTGATCTCCCATTCAAGTACTAACCAGGACCAACATTGCTTAGCTTCTGAGACCTGATGAGATCAGGCTAGCCTGGATCTTCCAGATCAGGACCTTTTCTCTCTTACACCCACATACACATGCAAAAAAAGGTAGGATCCATCTTCTGAAGTGACTGGGAATTTGTAGGTACAAATCTAATGAGCAAGTTAGTCCAATGTCCTGCAGTTGGAAAGTCCTCAGTCAATTTCCTCTGCAGGATGTCTTTATTGACCTCCAGAGATTTAACTTTCATGCTTACCAACTTGAGAAAATGTACAACATTACAGGTCTCTGCCCCAAGAAGCCTGCAATGTAACATTTCATGTAAAGGAGATGAGTGGAGAGAAAAGTGGTGTTGAATACAAATGAGAGAAGAATATATTTCACTCAAGTCATAGTTACTCAGAATTATTGTCTGAAGGTGAATGGAATAGTATAAAAGGTGTTACTTTTCATCTGCTGTTAAACTCTCCAACTGTCCCTCTCTCAGTCTGGAGCTTTTGTACCCCTCCCCAAAAGTCACAAGACTGCCATGCTTGTGTTCAAATAAATGTCTGCATTATGATAAATGCCTACTCTTTAGGGGCTGGGTCCAACTGGGGCAACTAACAGCTGCCTAGATTTGGTCAAGTCAACCCTGACTCCAAACCTAACCAGTGCCTTTATTGGCTTTGCTTATCCTCACCTGCCCATTAATTATGCTGACAGGTGATGAGCTCCCCCCCACCCCCACCCAGCATGGTGCACTGACAACAAGTTCAATTTTAAATGGTGAAATCCAAATCAGAGTTGAACTGCGTGCAAATATTCTTCTCAGTGCCAATGTGAGTATTCATTCATCACACATTGGGGGGAAAAAAACTCACTAAAATGCAAATTTGAGAATCCCAGTTCATTTTTGCTTCAAACTGAAGCAACTATCATTAAGTCCCTCTCTGAAAAACCTGCATAGAGAAAGTCTTTCTTGTTAGCATGAACATAAGCGCAGAGATAATTAGCGAGAGAAAGAGAACCTCATATGGATTCATTGCAAATTTAGATTCTTCCTTTTTCATCTATTATTCTTTTGGGATGTTTGCTGTTGTAGCTAATTTAGGTATTTAGCAGAATATTGTCATTGTTTTCCCACTTCCCCAAGTAGTTCAATCAGAAGGCACAAAAGTAAAGGTGATGAATTAATGATGGATGGAAATTCACTATTGATTACTGGGGTGATATGAAATGCTATTGTTAAATTGCTATACACCATCAATCGAAGGGTAATGAGGTATGTATTGACAGACCAAACACTGACTGGAAGGCTGTTGGTGAATGACAAAGCATTGAAGCATAATTGCATATTGCATCTTATACTGGTAGATCACATCATGCTGAGCAATATACAAAACGTTGTTTTAAAAGACTGAATTTTTGGTCAAGTGTGTGATATCTCTATACCAGGGCTCAAGACGGTGTTTCTCTTGGGGTTAAATTGATCATCACCACAGTATTAGATCCAAAGTCCTCCTTGTGCTAACAGGTCCTTTTTTATGTGCTACTTACTGCCTAGTTGAGAAGCTGTTGGTTTGCAGTCTTTGCTTTGCAGTGTAGTTTTTCTTTTTGCACCTTCCCTTTTTCCCTGTGTTTTTTTTTTGTTTCCTGTACTGAGGGGTTTTATTTTGCATGTCTGCAAAAGCTGACTTTTGCATGATCAGGTGTGGGGTGTCACTTTTGACATAGAGAAAGGGGATATTCTTTTGTGTGTGTGTGTGTGTGTGTGTGAGTGAAGGGTCTCTTGCAGTTATGCAATATGAATTTTGGTGGTTTGGTGTAGGCCTGTGCACATTTTCACACCCCATTCATTGCCTTCCAGCCTCCATGGTCATGGTTCCCTTCCCCTGAAATGTCCCTATCTGGTCCAATCGGATCCATCACTTTGCCCACTCATCTTCTTTGTTGCCATGCAGCCTTCATTTGGAGAGGTTGCCTGATGTTTGTTCCACCTTTGGGGCTGTCTCTGGGTTATTGATAGTTGTAGACTATAGCTATAAAAAAATTCAAGCTTTTTATTTTCTGTGGCACATATTCATACTATTCTGAAGAGGGCCATTGGTTGACTCTTTATCAGGGGAGTGGTCAGTAACTCCTGGATCCAGCTTATCTATGACAATTTCAAAACATTAGGACTTACTTTTAAAGCCTGAATTCTCTGAGACCAGGAGGCTTCAAGGATCACTTCCTCTCTTTATCTATTAAAATCTTCCAGGCAGGACCTTCTTCATGTATCCCTGTCCACAGAAGTAAGGGGCTGGGCACAAGGGAAACCCAGAGAACACTATTTACGGAGTTCTCTCCCATTAGAGGTTTGTCTGCTTTTTAGCCTTGATATTATTTTAACTAGGCCTAAAGCATTTTATCTCAACTGGCCTTTCAATGGAGGATTGTTATTGTACTTATGCTATTTTATTAATGTAAATCCCTTGCAAATCCAGAATGGCTGAGAATATATTTTTAAACAAATATAATCCATTGACTAAATATAGGATCAGTTTTTCATTTTTTAAATACCATGGGCAATTTCAGATAATGTAGCTGTGGACAAGTCTACATAGGAACCACCAAAAGTAGCACTCAGACATGAATAAAAGAACATGAAAGGCACTGCAGACTATTTCAGCCAGAAAAAAACAGCAATAGTAGAACACATAATAAACCAACCTGGACACAGAATATTATTTGAAAACACAGAAATTCTGGACCACTCTGACAACCACTATGTCAGACTACACAGAGAAGCCATTGAAATCCACAAGCACATGGACAATTTCAACAGAAAGGAAGAAACCATGAAAATGAACAGAATTTGGCTGCCAGTTTTGAAAAACACTAGAGTCAAGACAGTGACTAATCAGCTCCACACAAACACAGGATGACTACACAAATTCAAAAGGGAACAAAGGCCAGACTACTTCTATTCAGATGCCTCACCTATTGACCCTGCTATCTCTTTTGTTACTCACATGCTTCACTTCATTGTTACTCACTTGCCAGGCCACTCCTATTCAGATGCCTCACCTATTGACCTTTACTCATAGGTATATATACTCCACTTGCTTTCCTTTCCAACTATCAGATCCTCTGAAGATGTCAGCCACAGATGCAGGCGAAACGTCAGGAGAGAATGCTGCTAGAACACGGCCATACAGCCCGGAAACCACACAGCACCCCAGTGATTTCAGCCGTAAAAGCCTTTGACAATACAAGGAATATGTTGCTAAAATAAATAAAATTCAGCAGGGATTGAACACAAATCTACAAAGTTATTCTGAAAATTAATGGATCACACATTCCTTTCTGAATGGCAGCATGTGGATTACAGCATGAGGATGATCAGGATGAGTGTATGAAACATTTGAATCAGCCTCTATGGTTGAGATCTTAGATGCTACTTATAAGCTAAACACTTCAGGAGAGCACAGTTCCCATCACTCATAGGTGGGTGGGAAATGGTGAGTGTCTGAAAGAGAAAGCACTGTGCCAGAATTTGTCCAGTAATTTATGTCCATATCCCATGACCAGAGACAGAAGGGCTTGGGAAGTCAATTTAGCAGGGCACTGCTGAAATAGTAATTATCCTGTGATTCGGAAGGCCTTGGCACTTTAAGGGCATAGGTTGAGAGGAGACAGTTTCCTGCTAAGTACAGAGCATCATTTTAAAATCATATATCTACAGAGAATGGGAAAGATGAAGGGAGGGGAAGTGTTAGAGAAAGAGGGGAACTGTCTACTAGTATTTTAAATTTCAGATGTTAACAGGTTACACAATCAGAAATCCTGGTTGAGTCTTCCTTCCTTGTTTTCAATAAATAATGAAAACAACGATGGCACAACATGAAACTCACACACTGCAGATTTTTTCCATGGAATCGAAGACACCAATCAGCAAATGATATTGAAATTTGCCCATTTAATCCCAGTTAGAGAACTGCACCACTACAATTGTAACTGAATACTGGCCATTTCCACACAGACCCCCCCCCCCCCAATGTTTGGAAAACATTTGCAAAATGTTTGGAAAACATTTGCAAAATGTTTGGAAAACATTATCATCCCCATTTGTCTGCACTCACCCCCTTGAAACAATTCCTGGACGCCATTTTGTGGTTGTTCTGTTTTTTTTTTTTTTTACAGCTATGTAAATCCAATGCTACGAAGCTTTGAAGTCTTGTGCTACAATTCTTTAGGTGTCTTATCTTCAAAGCTACAGGGACCAGGGCTGGTTTGTGCAAAATGCTGGTAGCCATGGTGTTCTTCATCATAGTTGTAACATGTGCTATCATGGGCATGTTTTCTGTTGATGTTTCACCATTAATAAATTAGCTAATTTCACATTTGTCTCATGTGTCCAT
Organism: Sphaerodactylus townsendi; assembly: GCF_021028975.2. Lineage (NCBI taxonomy): Eukaryota > Metazoa > Chordata > Lepidosauria > Squamata > Sphaerodactylidae > Sphaerodactylus > Sphaerodactylus townsendi. The sequence goes on from NC_059436.1 coordinate 3,544,670, forward strand.
ATGTATGAGGGGGGTGAGGTTCTGGAACAATGCCAAGCAACTGTTTCTAGTTTTTATCCTTATTTCATGCCTCATAGGTATACATGTACAATTCTTACAAGCTTAAATTTCACGGAAATTGAAAGATATAAGCTTGGCTCCATCTGATCTTGCATATGGAGAAAATAGTTGCTATTATTGTATTGGAAACAGCCCAGTCACTTAATGATATAAAGAAATTAAATTGTTCAGAAAAGAAAATAAATTACAAGTTTTGTTTCATTTTTCAAAACTGACAGTGCCTAATGAAGTGGCGAAGCGATTAATTAGGAAGCAATATTTTTATGGAAACTAATCATTGGAACGAAAACTAATAAATCCCTTGTTATCATAATTCTATGGACTGGAAAAAAAATCTCTCTTTTGTATATGCAGAAGCAACAGAAAAACTTTATGGATATACAGAAATGCTCTGCCGTATCCTTAAAATAGTAACTTTATAATTGGGGTGCTGTGTGGTTTCCAGGCTGTATGGCCATGTTCTAGCAGCATTCTCTCCTGACGTTTCGCCTGCATCTGTGGCTGACATCTTCAGAGGACCTGACAGTAGGAAAGGAAAGCAAGTGGAGTATATATACCTGTGAGTAAAGGTCAATAGGTGAGGCATCTGAATAGGAGTGGCCTGGCAAGTGAGTAACAATGGAGATAGCAAAGTCAATAGGTGAGGCATCTGAATAGAAGTAGTCTTGCCTTTGTTCCCTTTGATTGTTATTGTCTATAGTCATCCTGTGCCTGTGTGGAGCTGATTAGTCACTGTCTTGACTCTAGTGTTTTTCAAAACTGGCAGCCAAATTCTGTTCATTTTCATGGTTTCTTCCTTTCTGTTGAAATTGTCCATGTGCTTGTGGATTTCAATGGCTTCTCTGTGTAGTCTGACATAGTGGTTGTCAGAGTGGTCCAGAATTTCTGTGTTTTCAAATAATATTCTGTGTCCAGGTTGGTTTATTATGTGTTCTGCTACTGCTGATTTTTCTGGCTGAAATAGTCTGCAGTGCCCTTCGTGTTCTTTATAACTTTATAATTTTATAATTTTCATGGAATCTGAACTGATGCTTATTGTTTCCACTCTGTATTCTATTTCCTTTATAGATAAAGGAACAAGGGGTTCTTTTTCAGAAAGACAACATTCTTTAATGTGATATATTTCACATTAAATTATGATTTGTTTTCATAAACAAAATAAAAAATGGTTGAAACTAATGTTTTGTCAAATCTGTCAATCTTCTGAACAGGAGTCGATTTGCAGACAGTGCCTTAGAGAGAGATGCTAATTTGCTCAGATTCAAATTCATGATTCAAGATTCCTTTTGTCAAGGCTTAGGGCCACAGTGAATGTTAATCTGTTTCTATAGATAAAATATAGCACTTCCTATAGTTACAAGTATGTTCAAAAATGTCCTTGAAAGATGAGAATATTCCATTTTTGGCCATTCATTAACCTCTTTCCCTGACCACTGCTGGTTCTATACCATCTCCCCACCTTTCGCTAGTGATTCTTTTTTCTTTCCTCACATGATTCCAGTCCAACAGGGATCACACACACACCATAATATATATCCAGTCAGATTTGGCAACATAATGGTGGCACTGAGGACAAACATCACTGATTAAGAATGTGCAAACAATTATCTCCAAAATTTTCCATATCTTATCCTGGTTGTAGGAATCATATGTAGAAATATTCATGATAGTTGAACAGTACACCCTCATCTGACTAAGGGAGCTTTAACATTCCAAAGCTAATATTCCCCAAATCTTGTTGGTCTGTAAGGAGTTACTGGACTCTAATCTATGAGTATACTGTTAGTTTAGGTTAGTAAAAATAATAATAGAAGAAATGGTGGCCTCAACTCAGAGTTCTGATTAATCTTATTCCCAAATTCCTTTCTCATTGGGTAGCTCTACCCACTGGAAATATGATCTCCTACCATGTGTATACAAGTGTACAGTGTCCTATTTGTGTAGAGGGGAATAGAAAACAACTGATGACCGTGAGGCAAGTCTTGAGCTCCCACCTAGGGCTGCTGTTCTCCAGCCTATGGCCCTAACCTGTTGGCCAAGAATGGGACATCCAGAGACCTAGGTCAGCTGGAGAAGACCAGAAAATATTCTCTTTAGTCTTCTCTTTTTTTGTCTAATTTCTACAAGAGGGTTAGTTGTATGTGGGCTTGCCACTCAGCAACTTGTTCCAGTTAATCACCCTCCTCCTATTTAGGTAAGCATAAAATTGATAACCGCTGTTTGTTTATTTATTTATTATACAGAGAGAACAAAAATAGGAATTGGCCATCATGGCCCATTTTCATTTATTTTTTATTCCATTTGTTGTTTCTGTCTGCCTCATGTTTAATGTTGTCACTGGTGCTCTTCAGTTTATTCTAAGGCATTTTAATGGCACTTATGCCATTATATGATACACAAATGTTGATTGATTGATTGATACACAAATGATGCTAAAATGTGCTAATTGTTAAGGGGAAACTTAACATGGTACAAAAATAAAGCATCATAATGGAGATACTTTTTCAAAAGAGAGATATTCCAACTGAATTTTGCAAGTTCAATGCCAACCGTACTCAAAAGCTGGCATTATGGAGAATGTGAAGAATTGAACTTTAGGTGGCTGAAAGCCCCACCCAAAGGGCAGATTTGCCCTCCTTGGGGCACTTGCCCCAGCAGAGGGGTGACTCCACCAGCAGGTAGCCACTGTGGCCCTCCCTGATGGTAAAATGTGGTGCTAGACACTGCACCAACATCCCTGCAACCTCACTGCTGCCAGCATCATGGGGGCGGTCTGGGCACATGACTGGGGGAAGAGTTGATGCTAGTCAGCTTCCACCCCTGCTTTGCTGTCGGATATGCCAGTGCCCAGGTCCTGGACTTACACCTTCTTTTTGGTGGTGTAAATTCATGGGAGCCCCAAGGAGAGCTTTGTAGTGGGGCGGGGGGGGGGGTGGCTCTCTGCGCCACTAGAAAGTTCTCCTGGGAATGGCAGGGCAACGCAGTTGGATGGGGCTGCCCAATGTGATTTCTGTGGAAAATGTAGCATCAAATGTGTTGTGATGAATATTAGTTCTCTACCTCATACAGCCATATATGACTCAGCAAAATAAGAGGCACATTGAAGGATGGGAGAATACTATCAAGGTGCCATATGTTTTGGGTGGGCTATGGATAAAATCAAGAGAAGCTTCAACTTCATGTTGCCCAGGAAAACCCACCATTTCCATATTCCAGTTCCTTTTATCCTTTACTAACTACAATTAATAAAATCTCTGTGTTTTGTGATTCATTCATCAACTCAACAGATATAACTTAATTTTTATCCCACACTTCTTCCTCAACTGGACTCAAATTGGCATACATGGGAATTCCAGGCATCTCCCATCCAAGCACTGACCAGTCTCAGACCTGATAAACTTCACTATGGATATATTACATCTACTGTCATTCCATCACCACCTTCGTTCAGGTGCCATTTTATTTGTTCCTTCTTTGGTGGGGAGGATGTTTCATGTACTTTACATTATAATCTTCAGAGGTATAGGACAAAGAGGCAGGCAACTGCTTGAGTTCTGTCACTGCTTGAACTCAGCAGCCTTTGTTCTGCCTCTTGTTGATATACAAGTGGACAAATGCCAATGACATCTTCTTCCACAACCATTTAATTATCTTTGAGTTTCCTGAAGCTTGAGTGCACACCATAGTTCACAATAAAGACTCCTTAGATGCTTGAAACATGCCTCAAAATTTGCTAAGATAAAGAAGCAGAAGAAGGACAGGTTTTGATACCCTAATTTTTAAAAACCTTTAAGGAGTCTCAAAGTGGCTTATAATTGCCTTCCCTTCCCCTTCCCACAGAAGGCACCTTGGGAGGTAGGTGGGGCTGAGAAAGTTCTGAGAAACTTGTGACTTGCCTAAGGTCACTTAACAGGAATCATGTGGAAGAATGGGGAAACAAACCCAGTTCATCAGATTGGACCATACCCTACTCTCTGAAAGCAGTATTTTTGTTTGTAGCTCACAAGTCTTTCATTGAAAATTATCCTAGCTAAAAGAAAAAAATCACTAAGGATTCTAATGATCCGGAACTTCCAATTCTTTTTTGAGTCATCTTTGATTCATTCCCTAGGTGAAGAATAGCCTGAAACTTTGTCAAACTTCATAAAATCCAATATGGTTTTACTTCCTTGCTCTTACATACTTCCTCAGTTACTGAATGATTAATAATCAAATGTGAAGCAAAAAACAAATCATTCATGTACAAAAAGCATCCATTATTGATTCTTAAAAGTCAATCACCATTCTGCAAATGATCTGTGAATCTAAAGTAATGTCAACATCCCATAACTATGTTTGTTGTCAGCATTTATTATTTGGACATTTGGGGTGCATTCTAACAAATAACTAAAATGTTGGAGCTGTGAAGGAAGAGGGTTTGGATTAAATAACTCAGACCAAGAGTCCCTAGATATGTGAAAACAATGGTCAATGTCTACTGCAGGGGAAGGATGAATGAAATCTTCTATATAATCAATAAATGTGGACAGGAGGGAATTCTTGCATTTCTCTTTGTGGGAATGAGTCAGTACCCAGACAATTGATATCCTGCCACACAATCTATAAGGCAATTTACCTCTTATTATTCCAGTAACTTTAAATTAAGAAATTTGGCTGATTTGTTCCTTGTTTAAAGGAAGTCTGAGAATTGCATTAACCTGCTCACAGGAGAGAAATGGAAGGCAAACTTTTCAATACCCTGACATAATCATCTGAACATAAAGTAGCAGACAAGAGCTGTCAGGTAATTAGTGTTAGGTAACGTTTAGCTTTTCACTTCCACCCTCATTCTGGGGCCTCTTGGGTAAATGTTTGAAACAAACTCCCACCATAGCAAAATATGCAGCACACATTAGTGAATACCTGCACAGGCCCAACTGTACGCAGCATCCATATAATGTAGCCCAGCCATGTTATTTTCCCTTATTAGTTTTTCCCAACAGAGAGACATGTATATGCCATTAGAAGTGAAGGAGTTTGCACAATGCCTTAGCCTCAAACTCCAAAGGGGGGCTACATAGAGTCAGAGCGATAAGTAGGTTGGGACCTGTATATCCCTTCCTTCCTACTCCTCTGATACTATCCTAATGTTACCGACAGGAAAATAAACAAAATATTTTCCTGAAGTCAGGTTGCCTAGCTACACTGGCTCCATGCCTGGACACGGAGACTTGTGTGGTTCAGAAGCCTCCATAAGGTTCACAGAGAACGCATATGTATGTTTGTGCCAATGCTATATGGTTTCCCTCTTGTTTATGCCTTTCTAGGATGTATTAAAAGCCCCTTTTAAGTTGAATTTGTGATGTGCCTGCAGTTCAGGATGTTAGTTTAGTTAGGTTCTTCAGTTAGTTTAAGGTTTTGTTATTGTTAGATTTAAGAAAGCCATGCCAATAAGTATTTGTAAAGTCTTGCCCATAAGTATAAGTACATGTGTTTATCCTTTAAGGTTTCCCTAACGTTTAAGTTTAGAAATGTTATTTTTGAAATTTGTGTCTGATGGCCAAAGCAGTGGCCAGAAAGGTTGATATTAAGGGACAAGGAAACTAGTCCTGAAATTCAGTTTGGACCAACACCCAGGTAATCCCATCTTCACCAACAAAAGGACCTTTTGACTAACAAAGGATGTCACCCTGTTTTGCTATTGGACTGTTTGAAGTTTTACTCTCAGGATCCAGAAGCTCATTGGACTATTGAAGTTTCCAATTCTAGGATCTCAAGACCCATTGGACTATTGAAGTTTCCACTTCTAGGATCTCAAGATTCATTGGCAGCCTTTTCTTTTGGGACTTAATCCCATCAGCAAAAACAAAAGACTGTCTTCCTCCTCTTTGTTTTAAATTGTCTGTATTATGTGGCAGGGGACTGCCCCCTTCCTCCTCTGATCAAGGTGAAAAACTGTATAAAAAGGGCTGTGTTTCGTTCTGTACTGGGGAGTCTGGCCTGGAAAGAGCTTGAAATCACAATAAAGAACCTCTGCTCTGAAGGCAGCCTGCCTCTGCATTCGCTCACTGCTCCCAAAGCTGATATCACTCTGAAATCACTATTGCTCATTGCTGACAAAGCTGAAATCACTCTGAAATCACTTTCTAGTTACCCCTGGCTGTGGGTAACACTAAGACGTACTCTTAAAGTACAATCCTAAAGAAAGTTACTCCAGTCTAAACCTCTTCTTTGCAATGGGCTTAGACTGGAGTAACTTGCCTCAGGATTGCACTTAGGGAAACTTCCTTCCTTCCTTCCTTCCTTCCCTTCCTTCCTTCCTTCCTTCCTTCCTTCCTAGCAAAGGTTGGCAGACCACTCACAGAAAAAAAATCAAGCCTATTTAAAACCTCCCGTAAGCTCTGCAACATTCCCTAAGTGGATTTATTAAGTGTTGTGCAATCAGCTCAAAGGAAATCCCAGAAACAAAATGCTGTTCTCAATTCCTTTAATTAACAATCATGCATTTTTCTACCTGCTGTTTCTCTCAATTGAGATATCAGTCACTTCTTTTCATAAGGGAAAAAAACCCTACCACAGAATAAAAGGACAATTTGCTGGAGTGAAAACAGGCTGGGAAGAATGTTCCATATCCAAATGAACAAATGACAACTGCTGCTAAACAGACCACTTCAAAACATGATTGGCTCTGGACGGTGGTGGCTTTGGACCTAATACTGGAAATTCTTGCATCATCCAAGACAGCATCGCCATCCTGTTACAAAAATCTTATTGATTATTTTGAATTTTAGTTAATTAGTTAAATCTGAATATATCTACATAAGGGAGAAATAATATAAAATAGATTTTTTCCCAGTTAAGTGTGCATTGGCTGAAGCAAAAAGCAGCTTGGAATGACATTCCAGCTTTCTTTTTTAATTAAAGGAATGCATTTTTTTCAGATGGTCATTGCTGTCCTGTTCCCAATCTAGCAATTAACAGTTGTCCATTATGCACAAGGTGTCTGCTGACTGGCAGTGGCACATGTCCATCACACCAAGATTTTTTGTTCAGATGTATTTCCCCAAGGCCTGCTTTCAATTTCCTTCTCCCTGTGCCAAGTGACACCACTTTAAGCTCAACCTTAATTTTATTTGCCCCAGATCGAGAGAGATTTGCCAGTGAGCACAGCTTTGCCCCAAGTTTCTTTCCTCTGCCCACCACCAGCCATGCCTACTCCATTGCACTCCTGTGCACACCTCCTCCCTCCCCCCTTTTCAGATTTGTTATTACTTCAATTAGCAGCAGCAGCAGGAACTATATGTGCGACTGTGATAGATTAATCCCAGCTTTCAGAGGCCCCAGGATTATGGTACCCCCATATACTGCATATGTAATTCAAAATAAAAACAATAGTAAACTGTTATATAACTTACATGAATCAACGATGCAAAATAATTGGTTCTGGTGGGTTTTCTGGGCTGTGTGGCCGTGGTCTGGTGGATCTTGTTCCTAACGTTTCACTTGCATCTGTGGCTGGCATCTTCAGAGGTGTATCACGGAGGGAAGCCTGTTACACACTGTGTCCAGAGAGAAGGAAATGTTTGGGTATATATTGTTCATGTCCCAGGGTGGGGAACCAATCAGTAAGTGTTTAGGCGGAACTTGTTATGCAAAGATGTGGTTGATAGTATTGTATTGCAGCTGGAGCTTATAAATCGAGGGAGTGATTCACATTTTCATGCCCTGCAGCAGCAGCAGCAGTATTGGTGAATGCAAATCCTGTGTTTGGGTGGAGTCTATTGTTCATGAATTTAGCATGCCCTTGGGGTTTGCTTTTGGTGTTTTTAAGTACTGGTAGCCAAATTTTGCTAATTTTCAAAGTCTCTTCTTTTCTGTTGATATTGTCTTGGTGTTTGTGCATTTCAATGGCCTGCCTGTGCAGTCTGACAAAGTAACCTTCTGAATTGTCCAGAATTTCAGGGTTTTCAAATAAAATGTTATGTCCAGTTTTGTTTAAGACATGCTCTGCAACTGCAGATTTTTCAGGATGGTTAAGCCAACAGTGTCTTTCATGCTCCTTAATCTGCAATACAATACTATCACCGGAACCAGTTGAATCCGGCTGTGGAAGCCTTCAACAATACATTGATGTAAAATTATGTTTACTGTTGTTTATTTATAACTTTATACTACAAAAAGTTTTCTCCTTCATTTTTAATTGCAAAGCCTTTGATCATATCCTCAAAATTAATCTGATATAACAAATCTGCTTCAATACTTAGCAGAGGTAAGGAGAAAAAAAAACCTCAATGGGGCCATCTTTACTTGAGGACCTAAGCACATGCACATTTTGTTTAATGGTTAATTCAGGGCTGCTGCTGGGAGAAGGGAAGCAAATAGTGTCTCCAGCTTCTCTCTAATTGACTGCTCTACCTGAGGCAATCAATCAACAGTTGCCTGACCCAATTGTCTTCTCCTGACTCATTTAAACTGGGTAGGCCTGATCTCCTCGATCTCAGAAGCTAAGCAGAGCCAGCCCTGGGTAGTATTTGGATGGGAGACCTCCAAGGAATACCAGCACCATGACAGGCAATGGCAAACCACATTTGAAGGTCTCTTGCCTTGAAATCCCCATCAGAGGTAATCATGTCAGCTATGACATGATGGGGAAAAAAATCAACATTCAGCTTTATTAGAAGGGAACTAAATAAATATCACACTGTGGCAGAAAATAAGGAGACCAGCTTGGAATTACTGTGTTAGAATATTCATTTCTATCCCACAGTTCATCAAGTTGCTCAGGCAGAACACATGGTTCTTTGCTCTTCTCCATTTTACCCTCATAAAATAGGTTGGGCTGAGAAAGAACAACTGTGGCAAAGGGGAGATTTGACCCTGAGTCTCTGAGGTCCTAGTGCAGCCCATATTGACTTTGGTGCTACAAGTGGATTACATCCATTTCTGAATGTTCATCTTGTGTGTGTGTGTGTGTGTGTGTGTGTGTGTGTGTGTGTGTGTGTGTGAGAGAGAGAGAGAGAGAGAGAGAGAGAGAGAGAGAGAGAGAGAGAGATGGTTTACAACTTCTGTCTCTGGTGTGCTCATTAAGAATGAACAAATCTACCTAATTTGGTTTCTTTTTGTATATTTTGACAAAAGTTTGGTTCTCCACTTTTTGTCATTGGTTTTGGAGATTCTATTATAGTGTATGTGCAAGATATGGGAATCTGCAAGTCAAAACAACAGGAAGGAAAATGTTAAAGCATCCCTAGTGTCAAGTTCTACTTGCAGAGTATGTTTGTTTTTACTTTATTAATTCACGGAAGCAATAAAAAATGCAGCCTGTACATTTCTCTCTACTGCCTCCTCCTGTTTTGTGAGTAGATCAGGCCTGATTCACCTTCCAGAGATGATGTTGCACTGAGGGTTGAATGACAGACGTATGTGCTAGATATTGCCAGTACATTCCTGAGGGATTCTTTTGTTTTCCTTTTCATAAGAAAGATGTTGGGGGGGGGGGGGGGGGATGATTTGCAGCTGATGATCGTTCTGATGTCTCTGTTATGAAAAAAATATTTCCTTGGAAGGAGAAGTCAATTAAATTGATACCTCCCCTGGTAGACTGTGGAAGTACACAGATTTATTCAGATGGAGACAACTTTGACAGATGAGGCACTGGCAGGACGTGTCAAGGCTTGGAGATGTGATTTAAGTCAGGATTAAATGTGGTTATTTATGACAAAAACTGGAGGATGCACATCAGTACAAATGTTATGCTGATGTCAAGGGAGACGTCTATAGAGACACAAGAAATGAAGGCCCTGGACTAGGAGAGAAAGAGGATCAATATCCATTCTTGACAGCAGAGGACCCATGTAATCCTCCAAAGACTGAGACAGGCAAATAACATTAAGCACAGCTAGATCCTCTCCACACATACTTTGAAGGTCCATCGAGTTCTGTCAGTCTTACTCTCATGTAAATGTGCACAGGTGGGCACCCTCACTTCATTTACATTTCTGACACACACACACCCCCACCAAACCTTAAAGCTCAGGGCAAATTAATCATAAAATTAATTATAAAAAAACAAACAGAAAAAGATTTCCAAATAAAACCTAAGTAAAAAGAGAAGGAGAGAGTTCATGTAACTAAGAATGTACAAAAATACCACCTTTTAAGCATCATGTATTGTCACTATTATTTCAAACGTTTTGTTGGTAGTGTTCCCAATTAATTAATTTCTTTCCAGGCATTGATAGACCATTTACACCTCAGTGGCTGTTTTTATATCCCAAACAGCCTAGCTATCCCAGCTGGTCAGGTTTGGAGGATAACCTGGGACAGCCATGGTTGGTACTTGACTAGGAGACCACCAAGGAAGACATGGGTTGCTATGCAGAGGAAGGCAACAGCAAACCATCTCTGCTCATCTCTTGAAAACTCTATGTGTTTGTTGCAATTTGATGGCATTTAATTATTACTTATTATCGTTAATGTGATTGAAATGCAATCAACACAAAAACAGTTAATATTTGCAGTAATATTTGCTGGAGAGATGTCAGAATATCAGACTAGGATTTAACAGCATGATCCTATGCAGAAGTACTCCAGTTTAAGCCCATTGGCTCAACACTTGAGTGAATGGAAAAAGACCCAGTTCCATTTTTCCATGAAGCTTGGTGGGTGATCTTGGCTCAATCATTCTCTTTCAGTCTAAGGTAGTTTACATGTCTCGTTAAAATGGAAGAAGGAGGAATTCCTTGGATGAAGGCTGGGATACAAATATACTAACGATTCCGGTTCCGGCAGGCGTGAGGGAAGCACGCTTTTACCTTCTCCGCAAGTCTTTTATCAAATATTTATTAACTTTTACCAAATATTTATTAACTTTTACCAAAAATTTATTAACTTTTATCATATTTTTAACCTTCTGCCGTCTTATAATAATTCCATCAAGCTTGAATAAGTTGCTCTAAATGTTTTGAATTCCTCCAAGTTGGAATGAGCTTGCATCTCGACGCTGCTGAGCAGTTTTTAGTTAGTAAATTACTCCAGCTGTAGTTAAGTACGAGGAGTTTTTGCTGTTTATGTGATTTTTTACTTCTCCTTGTGTAAATATTGTTCTGTTTGAGAAATATGGGAAACAGGAAACGTCGGCGGTCCTCCCCCAATTTATCTGGGCAGAAAAAACAAAAACAAAGTAAAATAGCTAACTACTTTCAAGATAGATCCACAGTTGAGGAACTGCTAACAGATGTTGACCTGGAAAATAGGTTTGCTATTTTAGAGGAACTTCAACAACATAGCGAAGATGCTGCCTTGAATGAATCATGCACTCCCCTGTCTCCTCGAGCTGGTCACAACGTAATTAAGCAAAACGCCCCATTGACTGATTTTGCTTCTTGCCAAGTCATGCTTATTTCCAAAACCTTGGAACTTCTTTTGGACAATTTTAACAATATTGGAACTAAACTAGAGTCACTGAATAGGCTCAGTCAAACAATGGAGCAATTTAGCAATCAACTTCTGCTAGTAGGAGAACAATTCAGTTCTCATTTTAAATCTCAGAAACCAAATCTCTGCACTAAACTGAATTTCCAATCCCTCGTTTTGCAAAGGGAGCAAATAACTTTGTATATTAGAGAGTCCAGTCTGAATGCATATCGTTGGGACTCCTACCGGATTAGACAATCACTTTGCTCCTTATTGCACTGCAAACCAGCAGATTTATATCTTTAAGATTTGAGACGCTTCCCAAAATGGGTTACTACAGAAGACTTGCCCTTATTTTCACGCAAACTATGACTCCTAACAGACTTTTAAAATTAAGGACTATCTGCAAGAAAAATATGATATACATGTGGTGAGAATGTTTAAAAATACAACTGTCATCAATCTTATTTGGAACTGAGCCCAGAATCGCTGTGCAAAGCTCAGTCTTCCAACCCAAGATTTAATTAATGATTGGAGACAATTGGTAGCACAATTGTCTCTGATTCTCAGTTCCTCACCTCTAAAAGAAACAGAAGAACATATGTACAATGATCTACCCACTAATACAGGAAAAGCAAACACCCAACATAAAGAAGAAAAATCCAAGCAGAACTCCTCGAATTATGGGAGTTGCGACTTTGGACAAGTGCATAGAGCCCACTGCTGCTTCAACTTCCAATATACCTTACTTAATGGGAAGTCGATCCAAAACCAGTTGAAACCCTACATCCTGAGATGGTCAACGTAAACAGAGGCAAATCGTGGGCACAAGAACTAATAGAAATCAATTGGCATGATCCATCACAATCCAAGCACCAGAGGCAAATATCAACTACAAGCACAAACAAGGACTTACAGGAAGTTTTGGTTATAACTGAAACAACTATTGGGCAAGAAGCACCTGAGGCAGTTGTAGAATTACCTCAGGTAGGAGAAGTAGCAATAACACCATGCCCTAATAAAATAAGTCATTTATTACAACCTTCTTTGACCAATATGGATAAGGATTTGATAATGCACCAACAAGAAGATTCTAGTAATGTATTAGCCAATGGTCCTCTATCTGCCAAACAGAGTGCTCTTGCTGCTAAGGCCGACTCTACTGACTCTAGACTGCTAGTTCCCACAATACTATCATCGTATACATTGACTGAAATGGACTCTATGACACAAGCGGAAACAGAGCCTGTGAAAGCAGGAGGCCAAGGGAACTCTGAGCAACCAACGGCTGGAAGTCCTCACCTTGACAGTGTCCAGAATACTTGGTCCCTCCTCCAAGAGTCTGCTGGTGGCATTCCTCCAGCTGTGCATGCAGCCTCTCATAAGAGAACATCCTTCAATGGCTGCATACAGCATTCTCTACCAGCAATTTCATCCCTGGATTCTTCCACCTGACGCCAAAAACAATTTGATCTTTCGGTTCTGTCTTGGAATATCTCGGGGTGGAGGATTAAATGCGGGAACCCAAACTTTCTCAAATATCTGAGAAAAGCAGATCTAATTCTCTTACAGGAAACTTGGCTATATCATCCCATAGATTTTGAGGGCTACAGGGCCTTCTGCTCCCCAGCAATTAAATGCAATGGGCCCCGGCCGTCCTTCTGGTGGTCTCTGCATTTTAATTTCTGTTTCTCTGCCAGCAAAATTTTATCAACCCTCCCACTTAATTCAAGCATTGCTGATTAATTGGGGCAAATCATCACTGATATTCATTAATACGTATATCCACTCTGGTGCGAATAATAACGCTCTGTGGATGACCCGTGGCAAAATTTATCCCTCGTTTGTTGAGGAGCTAGGAACTAAAATATCCTTCAACTGAAATTACTATATTGGGGATTTCTAAATGCTAGAGTGGGTAATAATCTAACCTCATATTTGGAACGGAAGGTTATGATGATAACGATTATGTCTATTCACTCTTACTTCCATCAGAGCGTCATTCTGAGGATACCCAGACCAATTACACTGCTAGGAATCTGATCGAATTCGCTATCAAACATAACATGTTATGGCTCAATGGTCTAAAATGCTATGACTGTTCTAATAATTTCACATTTGTTAGTACGCTGGGGAACAGTGTTATAGATTATTGTTTTATGTCACCAAAATTAAGAACTTCAGTCCAGTCTTTAAGATAGGAGACCTTCTACTAGGAGATCACCTCTCACTTAACCTTGTTCTCCATCAGGAAGAGGGGTGGACGTTCCTATGGATACATCTAAAGTGTATTTACCCACGCTTTTCTGGACATCCCATTTGGCCCTTACCGCCAATGAGCTAATTAATTCTCAGCATCTAGGTAATCTCTTAAGTGCTTTTATAAGGCAGGTTCGCCTTGTGTGGCAATTGGCAATTTTGAAACATTAATCAAGTATATCACAGACTATCTTGTAAAGTCCGTTAAGCAGAAACCTCCATACAGCACTAGAGGTGCCCCCTGGTTTGACAAAGAGTGCCATGAATTAAACAAACTAATTCGTGCATCTTACCAACAATTCAAGAGATTTAGAAATCCTGTGTCAGCAATCAGCTAGTTCAATATAAACTACTCTTCATTCTTTAATGAAAGAGAAACAGGTTCAGTATGCGCAGAATCAGTGGGATCGCTTATATCAAGCTGTAATCTCCAATGACTCAAGACAGTTTTGGGCCTTGACAAACAGACTTGACTCCAATAAAATGAGGGCGTTTTCTTCCATTCTCCTGAGGTTTGATAGATCATTTTATGAAGTTGTTCCAAAAGGAAGAGACCAGTAACATTTATCATCCATCTCCATCATTAGATGATTCCAAATGGCCTCCTGTTACAACTCAGGAAATCATGGATCTAATAACTGAATTGAAACCCCAGAAAGCCTCTGGCCCAGATATAATTTCCCCAGAGATACTGAAGTCGCATATAGAGTGGTGGGCACCCCTTTTGGCCAATCTATTCACCCAAATCAATGACTCAGGCCTCATTCCTAAGCTCCTCCTTGGCTATCTGCAGTCATTGTACCTATTTATAAAAAAGGTGACCCATCTGGATCCTGCCAACTTCCCACAATTAGTTTGACATCAGTCATTGGGAAAATATATGCTAAGACACTTCTACTCCAAACTACAGGCCTGGACGATTCATCAGAACATCATTGGCCCAGAGCAAATAGGCTTCACGAGGGGGAAATCCACGTTAGACCATGCTATGCTTCTTACGCATTTGGTTAATAAATACTCCAAAAGTCCAAGAAGCAAACTTTATGCTGCCTTCATTGATTTGAAGGCAGCTTTTGACACAGTCTCTAGAGAACGTCTTTGGAATAAATTGGCTATACAAGGAATAGACAATAAACTTCTTTTTCTAATCAGGCAACTTTATACCAACACAAACTGCAGAGTTAAGTGCTCACGTGAAGGTCTCATGACTGATTCTATTTCTACCTTTAAAGGTGTGAGGCAAGGCTGTGTGTTAGCACCAACCCTTTTCAATTTATTTTTGATGAACCGTCCATGAGCCTTATTGGAAATTAATAACCATTCCTGTAAATTAGGCTCAAGGCATATTCCAATACTTCTATATGCTGATGATACCATCCCTTCTATCTCAGCCAAAAGTTGGACTTAGTCGACTGCTGAATAGATGTGGGCAGTACTGTACAGATAACGGACTAGTCATCAATTATCAAAAGACCAAGATTTTGATCTTTGCCAAACAATACAAAACATAACTTGGCGATTAATAAAGTGCCAGTGGAGCAGGTTAACCAATACAAATATCTTGGAATTACATTTTCTTATAACCTCTCCTGGTTACCCCACAAAAAAGCTGCTATTGCAGGTGCTACCATCAGTTATTCTGCCATTGCACGCTTCTTTTATGGAAAGGGCCACTCCCTTGTCCCAGCAGCACTAAAAATCTTTAACTCTAAGATAGAAGCGCAGTTACTTTATGGAGTACCTATCTGGCTCCAAGTAGTTGACGACTCCTTAAATACTGTCCAATCCAAATTTTTTCCGTAAAATTATGGGCCCAAGCAATTGTGTACCGTATGCGGCCCGCTGTTTAGAACGGGGCCAGAATTCATTAGTGGATAGGGCTTGGGTGAGAGCTTTTAAATTTTGGCTTCACTTGCATTTCTCGATGATGAGCACTCGCTGATTCACCTACTTTTGTCTGATACTCCAGGCTAATCCATGGTTCTCTCTGATCGAAAGAAGAGATTGAATCACTTGGTATATCTCTCGACTCGCTTTTCCCGCTATCTAGTTCAGAATCCTACAACTTGTTAAAACAAAAATTGTTGGAAAGCGAATGGATTAATTTATTTAGGGCTGCTATGAAAACTTGTTCACCCTTACATCTTTCAATACCCCTATATCAAAACAGGATGGCTCCCTATTTGTATTTTTTTTGACTAATCCAATGCAGAGAAGAGCCCTCACACTTGCTCGCTTCAATGTTTTCCCCTCCGCTTTATTGCGTGGTAGATTTAACAACTTGGAAATGAGCGAAAGGGTATGCTCTTGTGGTGAACAACAAATTGAAACATTGGCACATCAACTGCTTTGCTGCCCTAAATCTGCTAATATCAGATCAAAATATTCCAACATTCTTTCTAGGATACCTAGTGAAATGGAAGAATCAAGTAGACTTCCTTTTCTTCTGGACAATTCTGACAATGAAACTTGTGAATTGGTTGCACAATTTTTACTGGAGGTGATGCACAATCAATAATTTATATTTTATCTTAAACCTTTGTATTTGTATACCTTTTATCTTAAACCTTTGTATTTGTATACCTTTTATCTCAGGTTTTTTATTGTGTTATGATTATTGTTATGCCAAATAAAGGCTTATTATTATTATTAAATATACTAACCATTGAACAGCTTCAAATTTTCCTGCAGGAAATCATTGGTTCTGGAATCATAGCAGTCAGACTTCCAGACCAGCCATGGGCAGAGATGACACTGGTGGCCTTCATGGAAGATCTCCATAGACAGCACAACTTGGAGGGCTGCATGGAAAGTTGAAACCCAGGTGCCTCCCAGCTGCTCCCATAGAACAAAAGTGCCATCCGGCCTGCTGCATTGAGACAAGTCTCCAGTGCATGGGGGAGGGTCACCCCAAGGCCACCCCAACAGTTCTTGGCAGGCCCTCGGCTCAGAGCCAGCTATTCGCACCCCACCCCCAATCCCTCCACCTAGAAGAGGAGGCTGCAGGCATACCTGGCTGCAGGCACCACTGGATCTCCTCCTCCCACCCTCTACTGCTGCAAAGTTGACCCTCCTCCACAAGTCTTGCCCTCTCCATCCATCACCTACATTCCTCAGGTGGCTCAGGCTCCAATTTGTTCGAACCAGAGCAAGTGTGCTTACATCCATGATGCGTCTTCCTCTTCTCCTTCTGCCTTCAACCTTCCCTAGCATAATAGTCTTTTCCATTAATTTTTGTTTTCTAACTATGTGGCCAAAGTACGACAGCCTCAGTTCGGTAATTTTAGCTTTTAGGGACAGTTTGGACTTCATTTGATCTAGAACCCATTCATTTGTTGTGCTTTGTTTTTTTTCATACATATTGCTGCGATCAAAAGCTTGTATGATATTTTATGTCAGTTTGGTTGTTCCTAATGAAAGTCATTATGCAGGTTTCATACTTACCTCCTAAACAGCCACTAAAAGTCAAGTCTGCCAACTGTAGAACATCCTTCTGTTCTTCATTTGACCTGTGATGGCCACTATGTGTCAAAAAACACCTTCTCCATGCAGAAATCTATCTCAGCAACAGTGCTTGGAACCTGAAGGGGGGGGGGGTCCTCAAATGACCCTGGATTATGCATTTGGAGTCATCTGGCTACTGTCTTCTTTCCTTTGATAATCAGCATTGGCACTCATAACTGGAAAACAAGACTACAGGGTGGAATTTCAATTCAAGAAGATGGAAAGGCCTGACAGATATGAAACCAACACTATGAATTTGTCATAATCTAGGTTAGTACAATGTGAAACACTGTGCTCAGCCAATGACTCTGTAGTTTGCAGGTAGGGTTGATAAGACAAATTATCTGAACTTCTTGAAATTCAACAATCCATTTCTTTTCCGCTTTTTAGGAATGTGGAGTCTGTTTCTAATTAAACTGTGTTTTGATCAAATTGAAATTCAAATAAAGGAGGGGCAGGAAGGAAGGTTATGCAAAATTTAAGAATTTCACTGTATGGATGCTCAGACACAAACCTTTCTATTCTCCTGCTAGAACACCATCTGTGGAGTGTAACATAAAGCAGCTGCAAGGGCTCAAGTCACTAAAGGTTTTGTTGATCTTTCTTCAAAGAGAAATGAAAGAGAAATCCCTTATTCAACAGAAAAAAATAAAAAGAATCCATTTCTTGATCAAAAAAAAAGAATTTCGAAAGAGTAATTCCCAGTTACAATGCTATCTGCATGCATGCATACATAATCTGTTGTATAATTAATCTTTTGATTAAAATTACATTTGAAAAAATGGAATTAAATTATATTTTGAAATGTTTTATCATTATTTTTAATGTAACTAGAAGGTTAAATGAGACCCTAACATGATAATAGCCAGATAGGCTGGATCCACCTTTAAAATAACTACTTAAGGCCAGACCCTCCACCCATTTCCGAGACACTGAACACATATATATTGATGTCAATAACAAATCCTACTTACCAGCTACTTTAACATGTTCCAGCCATTTCACCTTGAATGCCTTCTTTTCCCATTTGTGACCATTTTAAGGAAATGAGGCATGAATGAGGAGGGTCTGAGATTTGTTACTGAATAATCCTGCCAGGAGAGAGATCTGAATGCACTATGAAAGCTTTTTCTCAAAGTTGAGTTTGGCAAGTTGAAAATTCCCTGCATATTTATGAGTGCAGGAAATAATGGATAGGAGATAATGGGCATGTGTATGAAACATGCATATTGTTCACGGAACATAAAGAGATATATTTAGACACAAGACAGATGTCTTTTCAGTTCCATGATCTCGTATTTTAATGTTTTACCAAGGTGCTCATATTGAGTTGGAGATCCCTGCGTATGAAAATTGTTTCATCACTTCAGCGGATGACAAAGGACATTAATTTTTATTTCAGAAATCAAGGGGTTTTGTGTTTGGAACAGACATCAAATTGCAAGCTGCAATTAGCTACCCTGAACCTGACTAACGAGATGGTGTGAAAGAGAGTTTTTGGCACATGTAACAAGAGACTGGACTCTTCCCTTTCAACCACCATATAACTGACTTTAGGTGTGAAGGCACACAAAGGTCGATTAAACGCTGTAGTACTGCCCCACACTGAAGGAAGATTCTCCTCAGGGCAGAGCTTCTGTTATAGAAGCCTTTCCCCTGCCTCTCTCACTCACTGTGTGACAGATCCCATAACCCCTGCTGTTTGTGAGAGTGGGCAAAGAGTGATGTTTCCCTCTGCTTTGCAGGGAATGTAAAAAAATGGCCCTGTGTTATTCTTTGCTTTGGGCTTTTTTTGCTCCACCCCCCCCCCCCCACCAGTCTACTTCTGCCCTTCTTGGTTATCAGGAGGGCTTTTAAAAACTTTATTTCAACTTCAAGCATTTGTACCATATCAGATCTATTCAAATAATGGTAGATCTAATACAGGAATATTGAAATATCCCCAACACCTTCTCTCCCTACGGATCTCTGCAGGGACAGGGAGGCACGCCCATGCTGCCCTCTGACCTCTGGAGCCGACAGGGAAACAGCATTTCTGCCAGTGGTAGGATTCACTTATAGATAGTACTTATAGATAGTATGGAGATGACTGTATCAGTTCTATATAATGCCTGGAGGAAAGGTGCCAGTTTGGTTTCAAATTATGATGGGACTGGTAGCAGTATGCATGGACCTAGGTCCATCTGTCAGGCTATTGGCTTCCAGCTTCTAACATGACCTGGATGACATTCTGGGCACAGGTCCCCTCCCCCTCCCCATCAAGACACACAACCTGCTCTGTTCCCATTTCACTGCACCCAAAGCTTGATTCTCTGCCAGTCATATAATTTCACTTTCTCATCTCCAAAGAAGAGTTTCATGTCCTCATTTGCTCTTTTCTTCTTGCTCCTGCCTGTCACTGTCACAGACCTGGACTGAATTATTAAAACGACCCATTTGATTTCCCTTTGTGTCTCATTCAAGACCGTTTGTTCTCTATTCAATATCATTATGAGCCAATTCACATTCCTGGGTGAACCTTTTTTCATTTTTTCCCCCTCGATACTCTGGAATTATACAGGGCTTTAGAGAGAGTTCAGTATTAAACATTCAAGACATTATTTACAGCTGAAGATTTAATGAGGATGGAGTAATGGGTTTTTGTTTGCTCTGATCAAGGAGAAAAAAAATTAAAAGTCTTCAGCTCACCTCTTTCTTTTTGTTTATTCATATATTACATTCAATTAAATATAACTAAGATTATGACTTTCACACGTTTATTTGTTTTTCCCCCCCTAGAGAGGCTCAAATTACTTTTGATCACTTGGACAGCAATTCTAAACACACTGAATGGAATTCATGCAGAGTTATGGGTGTACCCAATATGGCGGCTTAGTTTTTCAAGGTCTGCTCCAGCCCTTCAAACAAGAGAGTTTGACTAGATTAGATCAATGATCCATCCACTGTTTCTCACAGTGGCCAATCAGGTGCCCTGGAAGGCTCACATTAACATCACAGAGTCAAAAGTATTCTTGTGTTGCTCTCCCTGATGACTCAGACCCTAGTCCAATGAATAATCTAGTCACTCAGAGTGTTCAAGAGAAAAGCAGAGGTGTATTGCGGGAAAATGGCACCTGGGGACAACCCCTGCTCTGGGCACCCACCTGTGCTTGGGTGCCTGGCTCAGGGTCGGGGCTCAGGGGTGGCTTGGATGGACATTGCAGTGACAGGCTGGTGCTGCGGCACCCATCCAAACCACCCCCCATCTCCCTGCAGGCCACCTCCTGCAGAAGCTGGCCTGCAGGGAGGGGGCAGGGCACCACGGAAGGTGGCTCAGGAGGCGGCCTGTCGCTATGGTGCCCGTCTGAGCTGCCTCCACCTCTGACCCCCACCCCTGAGGGTCTGAGGAGGAAAAGAGGCAGCTCAGACAGATGCCACGTACTGCCCATGGGGATGGCACAGGGGAGGAGGGAGTGGGGGAGATTTTGCGCCTCCACCAGTGTGCCTGGGGTCATTTGACCCCCCCATCCCTGTGGGTGGTGCGCCCCTGGAGAAGAGTGTAGAGCCCAGGCCTGTGGCTGTGGAAGACCAGAGGCACCAGAGGAGAATTGGTCTGGCACTGCAGAGGTGCCTGCAAAAAAATGTTCCAGCAGTGCCAGAGGCTAACCTGCCAGAACCTGCAAAATTGACTTCATTAGCAGCCCCTGAAATAGCCACCATTCCTCTGCCAGATAGGATGGAAACCGAGACTCATAACCACCCAGGATATGCTTCACAGTGACAGAAGAAGAACCAGAACAAGGTATTATGAAAGAGGTGATAATCTCTAATGCTAAGGACAGTGAGGTCTGCCTTGATGGACCAACTGATCCAATAGGTGCAAACCTTGCATTCCAGCTGCAGGGTTGAGATCCTGGTAACATTTTGATGTCCCAGATTGCAGAATCACCACCAGGTAGTATCAGGAGGCTTATATAATTTATATAGGCTCTCCCATTTAAAAATCCTATCTTGCATGAACCTGTGAACTGCTCCTTTAAAACTGTGTGAGCTAGCGGACATCATTTCATCATAGGGTAGTGTGAGTCCAAAGAATAAATGTTCCATTCTGTGACACAATGTTTATGTTTAATCTATTGCCTATCAGCATCAATGGGCATTGTGTTTTATTGCATTGTATTCAGTTTTCTTGTTATCGTGTTATGTATGTTATTGTATTTTGTAAGCCACCTTGAATATGTCAATAGAAAGGTGGGGTATAAATACTTTTAATAAAATAAAATATTACTTTAGACAAGGAAGCAAAAGTTTTCATTGGCCACTTTCTCCATACCTTGCATAAATTAATAAAACCTCTGTCAGAAAAGGGTGAACAAACTTCTCTCATTCCATTATTATTATTATGCAGCTTCTTTCTTCCTTGTGTCCCATTTCTCCATAATTCTAGTTTGGCAGCAAGAATGCCTAAAATGAATTCCACAATTGGAATTTTGTCTCAAAGTTCAATTCATTTGAAACTTTCACTCTTTCTACATTGCCAATGAATACATGCAAAAAGATACACCACAAAAAAGCAATTCTAATGTGACTCCACTGGCATAACGAGAGGGCATGAGAGGGCTAGAGCCCCAAGCACCACTTCTTGGGGGGTGCACTTATGCAATCCCCCTCCAACTGCACCATGGATCATTTGGGGCAGGGTGTGGTTAAATACCAGCCACCAGGGTGGCCCCACCTCCAAACTGCATTTAGAGTTGGAGTGCAAGGCCAGCTACCCCACCCTGATTTCCACATGGAGTTTGGAGTGGCTCATTTGCTGCTGGCAGAGTTCAGTTTTAAACTGCAGGCTGGCTCCAAGCCTCACTGATGCCTGTAGCAAACTGAGCATGGAAGGCTGACTGGCTCTAGGTGTTCCTTTAATAAGCTACACCCCTTATTAAAAATATCTTGATTCTTATTACAAAGTTTGGGATCCTTTACTAAAATACTTGTACAACTCTGATCCCCAGTACAGATCTCTTATACTAGCTACATAGCCTATATTTATTAGTGTGTAGTTATATTTGGAATTCTTTTATTTATTTTGTAACCCATATCGTTGAATTGAATCATATGGCACAAATATTATCCCACCCATACACAAATTTGTATGTGTGTGTGTGTGTGTGTATTTATTGAACACATTAACGTGTTTAAAATAGATATCTCCAAAGTAACAAATAGCCATGCATATAATTTATACAGCTTATTACAAATTAGATAGTTTTTCCTAATGTCATAATCAATCTTCTCAAAAAAGATATGGCTTTCTTCTGTATATCAATGTTTATATGTTATTTATATGTTTTTATTATTGAATAGTAGTATCTTGAACTCTTCCAATAGTATTATTGTATATACTTATTGTATATATTGTTTATAATTACATTGCTTATATTCGAGGGTTATGATCAGTTACAAGGGGGGGGGAAGATATAGAATTTCATTATATGTTCATAATTATATGTCATTTACAAAATATGTTAAAATATGCTAAAATAAAAATGTGTTAAAAATAAGCTACACCCCTGTGTTTAATAAGCTACAACCATACAATTAATGTTAATTTTCAATTTCTGTGGTGTACTACCAATGTACACGTGTGATCCTTTTCGTAGGCAATGTACCACACTACAATAAGCTTGATATCATTAGGTATGTACAATTTACCAAGGGTGTTGTCGTGAAATATTTTATTGATATACATGTGTGTAATGCTATGGGGGTAAAATATAACAAATAAAAACACTGTAGAAAACTGTGCATGGAACTAGAAAGAAATTGTAATGAATAAGTTGCACTCTGGACATAAGGCAAGGGAAGATCCTATGGGGTTGCCATAAATTGGTTGTGATATGATGGCACTTTCCACTTAGAACTCCAAATCTGGGGGATAAATTTGAAATTAGGAAAATGTCAGCAGTCTCCCAATTCATGAATCACTTTGGAAGCCACTGTATTAATGTATAGGTGCCCTGACCTCTTTTTGCAGGCTCTCATTCCATTGACGATCCCTCTTTAAAAAAAACAGCACTCTTTTGTCATAGGACAAGAGCTTAAAATAGACCTTCCTTTTAGTTTTCTGAGGCCTAAACATTCGAGCAAGTTGGGGAGTAGAACTGCCATCATTCAAGGTTGTGAAACTCTTCTGATGTTGGGAAGAACTGAGCTTTCACTGATGTGCTACATAGCTCATGTCAGGCAAACCTTACACAAGTCAAAGTTACTAACTCCCATCAGGCAGGAGGAAAAAAAAATCAAAATCACAGCAGCTGTGGGGAAGGAAATGAATTTTAATGGCAGGTGCCATCAAAGAGGCTCAAAAGGTGATATGCAACGCGTGCATTGAGAAATGGTCTATTACTACCATCACACACAGCGGCATCAGGAGAATTATCTGACTTTGTTCCAGCCCAGTACAGCTGGCCTGGCTTTGAATTCTTGTTTGCTTTGTTTCTGACCTGCCTCATGACTGTAGCTCTGCCTGTCCTCCCAATGGAGAGAGATTGAAATGACACATGTAGCAGATATACTTTCATAACACTTAGGACTAAATGGCACATGATGATGGAGGTCTGTGGGTGGAACTCCAGATAAGTAATTGGGCTGCAAACAGCAACTGTGGAATGGGGCCTTTTTGCTGGGGTAGGAAATGAAAAGAGGAGGAGGAGGAAGAGGAAGAAGAGGAGGAGTTGTTTGGATTTAAGGAGACTCAAGGTGGCTTACAAGCTCCTTTCCCTTCCTCTCCCAACAACAGACACCTTGTGAGATAGGCAGAGCTGACACAGTTTGCAGTCAAATGCTTTACCACTGAGCTATACTCCCATGACACAGTTTGGAGAGAACTGTAACTAGACCAAAATCACCCAGCAGGCTTCATGTGGATGAGTGAGAAACCATCCAGTTCACCAGATTAGAGTTTCCTGCTCATGTGGAGTAGTGGGGATATCCAGATATCCAGATTAGAGTCTGCTGCTCTTAACCACTACACCATGCTGGCTCCCAAGGCCTTAATTGTTTAATCCATGCCGTTTTTCCAACCAGAAAACCTCAATCTGGCTACTTGCTTGTTTACTCCCTTTTTCTTTCTTTATCATTTTCTTTCAGGTCAGCATGCATGCTCTCCTTTCTTTCGCTTAAGTCCCGAGTGGAAAAGTGACCCAAACTCAGACTGTGCTTATATTTTTGTTATACCCCCCCCCCTTCAGGATTTATAGCATCGGAGGGGGGGCATTTTCAATCAGAAAAAGATTTTCCTCCCTCATAACTTTGTGAACGACCTCAAACAAGCCTGTGGTGTGACGGCATATAATTTGTATTAAATGACCAAAGTGACAATCATATGAGATGAATATTATGAGACTCTGTTTTTCATCAGACTGACAAAGTACACAAATAAGCTGACCAGGATCCCTGCTTTAAAATGACCAGCAGTTGCCTGCTGCTGATTAACAGGTTTGCAGGGGAAAATGAGAGGGGGGATTTAGATGTTAAACCACAGAGTTTTTGGTGAATCCTTGAGAGCTGCACTGACACCACTTTTCGTTTCTGTCAGAAGTGATGTTGTGGTGTCGGTGTGATGCCTATCAGGTAGGACCCTGGTCCCCTGCAATCTTCTGCCAGGCATCAATACTGGCAACCCTGTGCACAAATGTGCAACCATAAACAGGATCAGGGGCACGGAGGAAGGGAAGAGGGTTTTTAACCCTTTAATCCCTGTCCAGGTTTACTGGTTGAAACTGTGTGTTCCCTGCTATTAACATTTTAGGGTTGGGGAGAGACATGAGCAGCTGGGGATTGTTTATGAGGATACTTTTCACATATCCAAACAATATAGCACAGTATAATCATGTAATTGGCAGTATTTCGTGTCTATGTGCTCTCACACAGCTTGACAAGAGTCACAATTTCCCCCTTTGGGCACAAACCTGCCATTATTGCTTGCCACTTGACAGCCAGTCACACAAATAATCTGTGAGCAAATTAATCAGCCCACCAGTGATTATAAATATTTTTAATCTTACCATTTGGCCCTTATTTCAGTTTCTAAGTGCTGTTGAGATTATTTTCAGAATGCACATTTTTTACGCAACCTTAACCACCTCAGTGTCGTTAAATTACTTGACTGGCAATCCATGGCCCTGGGGTAGAATGGATTTCATCTACTGCACTGAGACAAAATCAGTTTGCAAGGCAGAAGTAAATGAAACAGCAACAGTAGCTGGTCAGGATAGATGGCAGTGAAGAGCACAGATCCAAGGCTCAGCTCACAGGTGATCACAGCTACTCTTGTAGTCTGATAAGTTCACAGCACTCTTATTTTTTATGAGCGAGATCCCCCCCCCTCTCCCAGTCACCTTGTGAATCTCTCTCTCTCTCTCTCTCACTCTCTCACTCATAGCCAGATGCTGGCATTTTACCCCAAACTATCAACATTCTGTCACTATTTGGGGTGATCAGTAAATGAAGTGCAGAAAAATGGACAAGGCTATATAAACAGGAATAGGCTAGATTCTGGTTACAGCAGAAGTTTAGCCTCCAGCTGTGTGCACCTCTTTATTTTGTTCCATTTCAGAGCCAAACTAGATATGACACTGTGTGCTGTCAGGATTTCTCTTTTAATATCTTTAGATCCAAGCAGTTAGGTTCTAGGGACTGGAATGCACCACTGGAGGAATGTGTCATCCCCCCACCCCCAGCCTGCAGAGCAAATGACAACATTGGGGTAGCAATTTAAATTGGGAAAACAGCATAAAGGAAGGATTAAAAACCGTCTTCCCTAAGGCATGCCTGTGGCATGATTGCTTAGATGTAGGAGATCCAGAGTGACTGAAGGGAGGCATGTCCTGAGAATAGGTGGAGGGACATGCCCTAGCTGCCCAAATTGGATTAAATTAGTTGCACGGGTGAGGTCTAAAGGGTATCCGTTGGGACACAGGTGAGTAATTGGGTCTGAGGCTGCCCTACTGGAAGTTGGCAGCCTATTGGGTAGAGAGAATGCCATGGGTGGATAAGGTCTGAGCCCCTCTCCTAGTACCAGGACCAACACAACTCTTGAGTCAGGACTTAAGGGCAATCATGGAGAGGAGCTAGAAGAATACACAAGAAGTGAGTCTTTGGTGGTGCATGTGAGTATAAGGAACCAGGCAGCAGGAGCAGGGAGTGATGCAACTGTTCTACTTAGGAGAGACTCATGGGAACCATGGGTAAGATCAACCCCTTTCCAGCCTTTTGCATAATTTTGTCCTTCCCCCTCCATGGGCAGGGCTTCAGAAGGATCCAGTGGCTACACCTAGTATCACAAATCTTCCACAAATCTTGCATTGATTTGTCCCTTAAATTTGTAGTTGCCAGGGGGAAAGGAATTAAAATACTGTTGCTGTGGTGGTGGAAAATGATGTCAAGTCACAGCCAACTTAAGGCAACCATATAGGCTTTTCAAGGGCATTTCCTGCCTCTGGATAGTAATCCTGGATATCCTTGGCGGCCACCTATCCAAGTACTAACTAGGGCCAACCCTGCTTAGCTTTTGACATCTCATGATGTGCATGTTGTGCAAAGTTGACATCTCATGACATCCATGTTGTGCAAAGTTGTGGGGAGGGCAAAAACCCGCCTCCTACCCCTGACACTGGCCAGCACCCTGCAGGATGAACAAAGCAATGACATATCATGAAAGCCTTTCCAAGACAGGCGCATTGACCACAATGACAAGCATTTTGCCTAAAAAGAATAATGCCTTTCTTTTGTCGTCCCCCCCCCCCAGGTAATTTCTTAATATGCTGTGCTTTACCCAAGAGGATATAAAATCTGGAAGAACCTGTTCCACTACATATTCAAGTAAATGAGTATGCAGTGTAAGAATGAGGTCCAGCACATGCTCCTTTCCCCCCTGCTTCCTATCCAAATGACATCTGTTCCAAGGAAACTTGAATTCCCTTGCGAATCATCTGGAGTGTACCTAAATAAAACTTAAGCCATGTTTTTTTTTTTAAAAAAAAACACCCATAGTGTTCTGTCTTAAATCTCACTCTTTGACAGACAGTGGATTAAACAGAAAATGAGTTACATCTCCCAGAACCACATAAATGTATGCCCCACACTGCAAAGCAGCATGACAAATAGCTTCTGATATAGGAGAATAAAAAATAAACCAGGTCTGAGATCAGCGCTTGTATCTGCCATGAAAATAATCTCTCACCCTACTGGAAAAAAGAATTGAAATGCACACGCTTTCAATGACATGCACACAATTCTTGTGAAAGCCTGAAACAGCCACAATTCACTGGATTTCTTCCAACTATGTGATACCTGGACTCTCAAGTACTGATCAGGTATCATTCTGTATTTCTCATTCCTCTTGTTCAGCTAGAAAATGCCCACTGTGTTTACCAGAAATACTGTTTTTGTAAGTGGGATAGGGTGGCTCATCTTACATTCAGAGTCCCCTTCATTGTGGGTAAATTTGGCTTCTCCCTTGCGGAAATTAAAATTGTTGTCCTTTATTTTTGTGCCATATTATGCTTCCTTGCATCAAACATTTTCCATAAATTGTATTCTTCTCCCTATTTATCACCCTCCAATAGTTTGGTCCATGTGCTACTTTCCTTTCTGTCTACTAGGAGACAAGTTCTCTTTTTGTGAGAAGAATTGCCCAGCACTGAACTAGGGTTTTGTTCCTCTCTGAAACCAGCCTTTCCCTGTCTCTGCCCCACAGGACCCACAAGCTGAGGTTACACACCTGCTGACCAGATCTTAACAGCTCCATGGATTCATGCTTTGGACCTTTTCACAACCTATCAGGAATGTAGTTCTGGTTACCAAGAGCTATTTTATGTCCTCTCAAGGCAAACTATGATGAATTTCCCATCTAGTTTCAAAGCACTTGTAATCTTTATTTCTGTATACTCTGTCACCGTGCTCTGCCTAATCTTATGTGACAGGTGCTAGAAAAACCAACTAGCAAGTAGGGACTAGAGGGTGAGAAAGTTTTCACTTTGAGAGAGATCCCATCACAAACAATATATTCTCAGTTTCTCAACGGAGTGATGTTTCACACTCTCATTTCCTATTCACAAACATAAACTGCAAGTTTCTCCTCTGCCTTTCAGATCCAGGCGCACATTCTGACAAACACACCTAATTCATGCTAACTGATGCTTTGGTCTCAAGTACAATGACAACATTTTTGCCAGAAATGCCCGACTAAATTGCTAAGGGAGAGCTCAGCCTAGTAACCCAATAAGAAAGGACATTCTTGAGTCTAACACCTCTCAGTTTGGATTTTGGGGGTTTTATCAGTAGTTGGCAGAAACTGAGTTTAAAATATCTGTATCTATATCTTATCTATATGGTGTAGTGGTTAGGAACAGTGGATTGTAATCTGGAGAACCGGGTTTGTTTCTCTGCTCCTCCACATGAAGCCTGCTGGGTGATCTTGGACAGAGTTCTAGCAGAATTCTCTTAGCCCCACCTGCCTCACAAAGTGTCTGTTGTGGGGAGAGGAAGGCAAGGAGTTTATAAGCTACTTTGAGAATCCTTAAAGTGGAGAAAAAGTAGGGTATAAATCCACACTTTTATCTATCTATCCACACACACTCAGAGGTAAAGCTGGCTCCAGGTTTTGGAAAACCCTGGACAAGATGACCTCTGGGAGATGCTTCCACTACATACACAGTTACTGTCATTGCCTCTTTCTCCCTATCCCATTTGTGCTCTTCTGGTTCACCTACATAGGGGTAACAGGCAGTGGTGATGGTTGCTTCCATTGCTGCACATTCATCCATCAGCAAGCAATGATGGCTGTTACGAGAGAGGCAATTGTTAACCTTGGCCCATGGGAAGGGGGTACATGTATGTGGCCATTTATGCATGCATCCCCAACTCTAAACCTCTTGGTACCTCAGCCTTTGTATACACAGATTGCAGATTGGTGTGCTATTTTTTCATAAAATAATGAGACCACTGTTCTAAGGAGACTAATGTCTATAAACTACAAATGGACAGGTTGAAGTCCAGACAGAAATTTAGAAGGCAGTTGGCAGTCAAAACACTGGACAAGTAAACAATAAAATATATCAAATATCTACTTTGGTATATCAACAATTGCTAAAATCTGTGATGACAATGCCCAATTATGTATTTTCCTTGGCTAGTCCACAAGAGATGGTGCATGTCCTTGAAGAACTTGAGAAAAGGACAGAGAGATGAGAGAAGGACAGGACATGAAAGAAAAGGCAAGGAGCAGGCAGCAGGATCTGGGAGGGAAAGTTTTGCTAAAGACTTGGGAAGAGGCCAGAACACCAAGGGATCTGGAGAGGGGCTTTTGGAGAGATGGAAGAAAGGAAGCTCTATGGCTAGGGCCAGAAGCCACGTCAGAACAATGAGGTGAAAGCATTTGGGGACCGTGCCCCTCAATGCGAAAAGCAGCAGAGATTAAGGACAAGGGACATATTGGATCATAGCTACCAATCTTGTAGCACATGCTATCTCCTTAGTAACGGAAGTAGATTAGACAGAATAGCCTGCCTTGATGCATATGGCTAAATTCCAGACTTTATATACCTAACTCCTTATCTTTGAGGGCCAAGAGTGTCCTGTGATAGCAC
Source organism: Sphaerodactylus townsendi (assembly GCF_021028975.2). Taxonomy (NCBI): domain Eukaryota; kingdom Metazoa; phylum Chordata; class Lepidosauria; order Squamata; family Sphaerodactylidae; genus Sphaerodactylus; species Sphaerodactylus townsendi. The sequence goes on from NC_059436.1 coordinate 3,574,513, forward strand.
AATCAAATGAAATCTTCTTTCATCTCTCCACTTTTCAGCTGTATTTATCACTTTCTCCGTAACTTACATTTATGTAAAGTCAGTTTTAAACATTGATATTTTATTTTGGTACACCTCTATCCCAAATTTCTACCTATGAAGCCATCTTATGAAGAGTCACATCATTGGTCTACAATTAAGTAAAGCTAAAAGTCGTTCCTTGTGCAAGCATTGGGTCGTTACTGACCCATGGGGTGATGTCACATCATGAAATTTACTAGGCACTGTAGACAGACTATGTTTACAGGGTGGTTTGCCATTGATTTCCCCAGTCAACTTCCCCAGCAAGCTGAGTACTCACTTTACTGACCTCAGAAGGATGGAAGGTTGAGTCAACCTTGAGCCAGCTACCTGCAGCCAACTTCTGTTGGGATCAAGATCAGGTCATGAACAGAGCTTGGACTGCAGTGTATCTCTCTGCTCCATGGGGGTTACAATTAAGTAGCTTCTCATTCATCAGACTATGAATTTCATTTCTAACATACACTGTTCAAGTCAAGCTCAGCTTAAATGCTAAAAACAGGTTAAATGCTAAAAACAATTCACAATGACAACAGTGAGCACCTCTCTGCACGAAAGCATTTTTTTTTCTAAAGGCTCAACTCTGGGGATTGGTTGCCCTAGGCAAAATTCACAAATCAAATCCACAATGATAAACGTCTCAAGTTTTGGCTGTTCCTAATATGGAGTTGCCCTGGGCTACTCCCTCCATTACTTTGATGCTTCAGATGGCTGTGAATTTCCACATCAATCCAACCAGTCTAAGAAACAAATAAGTTGAAGCAACTCTTCCATTCTCTTTAATCCTAGTGCCTCTCTTGCTTTCTTCCTTTGCTATAGAACAAGACTGTAGGAGGGGTATGAGCCCTTTCAGTTCTTAAATCACAAATTAAGACACATCATTAAAAATAAAGCACAACTGTGTCAGATTCCTTTTGAAAAGTACCAGTCTCATGCATAGATGCACTACAGGGACAGTTCTAAACAAGGTCCTGGGGTTGAATCCTAATGGGATGAAAGCACAAGGTTTTGCCATTTGAGCTGAGACAAATGAGAGAGACAGTGGGTAGTTAGCTCTATTAGAATCATAGAATCAGAGTTGGAAGAGACCACAAGGGCCATCAAGTCCAACCCCCTGCCATGCAGGAATATACAATCAATACACTACAATTAGATTCCTGGAAGAGAGCCCCATCCCCATCAGGTTTTCAGGCTTTCCCCTTCTGAAAATACGACAGAGAAATAAACAAGTCCTCCAAAAGGCTTTTCCTTCACATCAATGTAGCTATCAGTAAAGTCCCTCATCAAAGGAGGATCTACCAACAGCTGCAACTGGTTGGCTGCTTACAGAATGATAAACGGTGTCAATTTCTTTTGTGCCGACAAGTCACAGCTGACTTACGCCGACCCATGGGGTTTTCAAGGCAAGAGACATTCAGAGGTAGTTGGCCATTGTCTTCTCCTGAGTCATGACTCTGTTATTCCTTGGAGGCCTCTCATCCAAATACTAGCTGGGGCCAACCCTGCTTAGCTTCTGAGATCTGACGAGGTCAGGCAAGCTTGGTGCCAACTGCACAGATGTAAATGCACTTGAAGCAATACTCTTTTTAAACTGTGAACAAATCAGCAAAGTGAGCATATGGGATGCCCAACTTGAATGCAAACAGGCATAGTGAGTAGTGTAAGTTTGTCTTCCAAATACATAAATTGCCTGAATTAGCTGCATCACGATATGATTCTTGAAGTTTTATTATTATTTTTAAAGGGGTAGAAGGAGAGAAGAGACACCTTCTGGGAAACAACCTTTCTATTAATAGCTGTTCATGGGGATGTTGCCTAGGCCTTGCCTAGTAATTTGAGGCTTACAGTTTTAGAAAAAATCTCAAATTTCAACTGAAAGGGAACGAAAAAATACAAGCTGAGTGAAGTGGGAGCAAAAATGAATGCAAAGCGAACAAGAGCTCTGCCTATTTTTCAAAAGTGCTGTCGCTTCACATCATTCACTTGTGTCATGATTACCCGAACACTTGTGTTGTTCCTCCTGCATAAAACACTTACTAAAGAGATGCTGAAAGACCCCCTACATGGTGCAAAGAACTGCAAATGCCAAGCACTTAATATGGCTTTAAAAAAAAAAAAGGTGTCCCTCCTGGCCAAAGTCTGGGAAAAGATCCAGTTCTGCTCTCAGACCAAACAACCACCTGCCTACTTTCCTTTGCAAAAAACAAGGACTTGTCATATCTTAGACAGTGGAGGCTTTTTTGTACACATTAAGTGCCAATCCAGCAATCCAAAAGCAACCACTTGTCCCACACAGGGATGTCATCTGTGGGTTATGAAATGCTTGAAGATTTGGAGATCAGCGTTTGGGGAGGGGAGAGACCTTATCATGGTGTAATGCCAAAGTCCCTCCAATTTTCTCAAAATAAACTGATCTCTGTAGTGTGATCGGTTATAATTCCGAGAGATTGTCATGCCTCACCTGAACTAAGCGGCCCTAGGGCCTTTCCGCAAGGGCCAATAAACACAGGTGAAAGGTGGGTTACACAAATCCATCCTCGCCTCGGCCTGTTTGCATGGCTGGCTGTCCTGTGGACAGGGCATACACCAAAGCGCAACTTTGGAGGCAGGCATGACTGACACACACACACACACCCCAGGCGATGAAATGGCCCTTTGTCCCTGCATGACTCTGCAGATGGGAGCCAGAGACTGTGATTCTCTTATTGGATCACCCAACACACCTCACAGTCATGGCCATGCATTTGGCTGCGGCTGCAAGGCACATTAAAACAAAAGCATTGCATGTAACACAATTCTTGAAAAACCCTGGGTGGGGAGGGAAATGTGGAGCTGACTCACTTTAGGAGCAGGATCTGTGCAAAGTTCTCCCCCAACCCGGGTTTATTGGCCTGTGCAGAAATGGCCCTTGTTTGACTGAGCTCTTTTTTTTATTTTTATGGGTTGAGGTTCTGAACCAGAACAAGAATGCAAAAAGAGTTTGCTAGGCTTGTTCCTTGCATCTCCCTATAGATGACAGTCAAATAACACAGCGACTCCTCCACCTTTGTGACATGTAATACCTTTTATTAAGATAAGTCAAATTAACAAAACGCAGCTGGCAACCTTTACTTCAGTAATTCTAGCTTGAAAAAGTAAATTACGTTCTAAAGATGTTTATGGTTTTACTCCAGTTGTGGAACCAGGATTGTCCTTTTTTAAAGCTTAATTTACTTCATTAAGTCTCCCTGCTTAAATATAGGAAATTAGTTTAAATAAACACTGTCTGGCCCTTCTTAATGCCTTATCACTTTTCTTCAACTATGAAGACAACCTTTCTTTGGTATTTCAGTCTTGGTTTTTAAATAGTGCTATTAAATTTGCCATAATAGCAAGAACATTAGCGGAAGCAAAGTTTATGTACTGATTATTGTCTATTGCTATTTTTTTTAAGACAAGGGAAAAGAAAACCCAAACTAGAATGAGCTTCTTAAAAATCTTGATTTTAATTGTAGACTTAATTCCTTTAATGGTTTCACTTAGCTTTTTAAATTTCCACCTCATTGGCAGTTGAGAAGGTCCTCAACTTGTGGGTAATATATTTGAAGAGGGCCACAGGGAAAAGAAGCCTGAGGTTACTTGATTTTTTAATGTCTCACTACGGCTGTGTGTTGCATACACAGACCCATTCAGTGATTACAGCAGAAGAGATGGCAAAAATAGAAGCTGTTACAAGTGAGACACATCAGTATTATTTAAGAGGCAGTGTGGTATAGTGGACAGAGTTCCAGATGTGGCCCAGGGAGTTTGGGTGGCATATCCCACACTCTGCCTTGAAGCTCAGTGAGGTGGGGATGGGTGATGGTCCCAAGCCACTTCAGTCTCTCTGAACATTAGCTGCAATTCTCCTATTGAGTCTTCATAGCTTTGAAGGCACCAGTGAAAACAAGACCAAAAAATGGGGAAAAAATTACATATTAGCAGAATTGCCAGAAGAAATTTGAATTGCTGAATTTCTTTCTTTTCTTATTTTTGGCATGATTCTGGCTGCTTTGGCCCTGCTGATAGTTTTAAAAAATAAGACTGGGGGATCTCCTTTTACCTCCCATCCTCCTCTCCTATCTCACTTATTTACCGGATGGCCGACCAGACTGGTAAATAACTGCAGCCCCCATCGCCAGGTTCCATGTGGGGCTCTAAGTTGAAGGGCAGTTCTGTGCAGGCTGCCTGCCACCTCTGAGCTCTGTGTGGGGCTTGGAGATGGCTGTTGCCTGTTGCTGCAGAACAGCAAGCTGGACTCAGCCAGGTGAACTCAGTATGCAGCTCTGTGCAGGCCACTGCTGCCTCCAGGCTCCATGTAGTGCTCAGAGGCAGCTCTGCACCTGCAACCGCCACCATGGCTTCCAAGCTCCACACAGGGCTCAGTGGCAGACACTGCAGTGTCAAGGTAAATATGGAATGATGGTGAGGGAAAATGGTATATGTGTGTGGGGGGAAGCAACATTTGCATTTGTGTTCAATCCTTTTTTTGGGGGAGGGAATCCGGATATTCCTAATATGGGGGTTTAGGAACATCAGGGTTTACCAAAACTATTCATCTCCATTTGATCCAAATCCAAATTTTACTACTTCTTTTTTTGCACACTTCTGCTTATTAGCTCAATTTGATGCAAAGTAGCCCACACCAGGGTAGCTTAGGCTAGCCCAATCTCATCAGATCTCAGAAGCTAAGCAATGTTGACCATGGTTAATATTTGGATGGGAGACCACCAATGTAGTCCAGGGTTACTAAATAGTAGGCTTTTCAAAGCAAATAGCATTCAGAGGTGGTTTACCTTTTTCTGCCGCTGCACCAAAGGTGGGATCCAGCAGGTTCTCACAGGTTCCCGAGAGTAGGTTACTAATTATTTGTGTGTGCCAAGAGGGGGTTACTAATTGGTGATTTTGCCACGTGATTTTTGCCTTAGTTACGCCCCTCCTCTCACCAGTAGCGCATAGAACTTGAAGCAGTCTAGCAGGAGGTGCACCGGCGTGCGTGGCAGCCTGCGCCTGCGTGCATTCATTTCTCGCCCAAGGACCGGCGCAGTGGCTACGTCCTTGCCACAGCCCCGCCCAGGAATGCCCCGCCCCCAGAATGCCTGGCCACGCCCCCATCGTGCCCCGCCCAGCCCCATTGGCACTATGCCACAGTTTGAATCCCACCACCATGGGAACCTGTTACTAAAATTTTTGGATCCCACCACTGCTCTGCACCATGACCTTGGTAGTCTTCACAGAGTGCAAAAATAATTTTATCCCCTGCATTCTACTCCTAGATTCCAGGATAAAGAGAATTTTGGGGATTAGGACATGTTCAGTTTTCTATACCTTTCCATGTATTTGTATTTCTCCGTCACATTTACCAATGCATTTATGTATTGATAAAATCTCAAATGAAAAATAATTTTGATGTAATCACATGTACAAATGCATCAAGAATAAACTGTGGGCACACTGTCATATTTTGCTGGTGCAAACATGTGCTTTTGTGGATACAATGGCACAAAAAAACCCCTTGATCATATATACAATCACCCAAGGTTTCTTTTCTGCACTGTTTTTGATCAATGCACAAGTAGCAAATACACATAAGGGTGGGAATGAACAGAAAGAGGTAATAACTGATAAACACACAATGCTCTGCCTAAAAGTCCCATGGTGAGAGTGGAATAATTATAGTTTCCTAAAGTTCCATTTCAGTAACAAGCCCAAATAAATAATTAGCAACTCCAAAATCCAGGGGAACATTTGGATGAAGAATGGTTTAGAAGCATTCTTAATGAAATTCATTGTGGATCACCTGCAACAGTCAAGCCAATAGATTGCTCAAATGCCAAAGTATTCTTGTGGCTCAGTAAAAATATTTTCATGAGTGTCTGAGTTTTGACTCATGTTTATTCCCTCCAGGCAGTGGGTGCAAATTATTTCTTTCCAACTGTGACTTCAAGCTGAGCAATAACTCTGCAGGTCAGAAGGGCCACACATACAATCCTGAACTTTACCAACTTGCCAACTGGCTCAGATACTTAGCATCAAGGAGAGGTTGACAAAGGGTTAGAAAGCCTATTGCCAAAAATACTCTGGGAGATTTTTCCCCCATTCACTCTGTCTTTTATGGAATCTCATTTCAATGCTGTTAACACACATCACAGTCGCTCCTGACACTGAATTATTTAGTGCATGCACATCTTTTGTGCTTAGAGGGAAATCTTGCAGATCAAAGGATGTGTTGACTTTGGAAGGCTGCAGTTGCAATTTGCACAATGCAAAGGGATGAAAGGAGCATGGGGAAATATTAGGAGACTCGCCTAATAGGAAATTAGTTGAAAATTTCTTTTCAGTGTTTGCAGTCACCTCCACTCCATATTCATTCATAACACATTCATAACACCTGGGTGATTTCCAGACTCATACTATGCTCTAGCCACAGCATTTTCACAATGGTTCTCAGAATGGCAATTCATTCATTGTCATCCTTTCAATAGTGGCTTGCACATCTATTGCTTTTAAACTATCATTGGCCTTCACCACTGTACTTACAGCAGAGCCGGAGGAGGCAACTGGTGAGTTGATATCAATCATTATTCCCAAGGGTCCTAACCTAGCATCCTTTGAAGTGCTGGCAAAGTTGCTGGGGTTTGGCTTGCTTCAAGTCACCTGTGGCCCCCTAATGTAGTGGCCTATCGGCAAATTTCCCTGTTAGTTAAATGGCCAGGCTGTCCTGGGTGTGAGGAATCAGAAACATTACAAGGAAAAACATATTCTCCAGGTGGAGAATTCAGCACTTTTTGTTTGTAAACATCAATGAAAAGGACTATAGATTCCACACATTTATCTCAATGCAAGATACGGGCTGTGGGCAGGGATATGTTGGCAGTGGTGTCATGTCACTTTCTGAAAAAATTGGAACTCCACTTGGGTGTTTGGCAGCCTTAACCAGCTCCTATATGACTCTATCTGACTTATTTAAACTCTGTAGGTTAGAGCTGCCAATCTTCAGGTGGTGAGTGGGGATTTCATGCTATTACAACTGATCTCCAAGCAATAGATGTCAGTTCACCTGGAGCAAATGGCTGCTTTGGAAGGCGAACTCTGGTATTATACTCCACTGAAGTCCCTCTACTTCCCAAACTGCACCCTTCTTAGGCTCCATGCCCAAAATCCCAACCCAGAGCTGGCAACCCTACTGCAGATGTCAACATGTTGATTCATGTTATCGTAACTGCCATACTGAACAACTGTTATGTGATCTACATGGAAGACATCTTGGAAGCTTCACTTGGTGCAAAATGCAGCAGCAAGATTCTTGTCCGGGATCTGCCACCCGGAAACTATAACTCCAGTATACTCCTATGTGCCAGCTATACACCATAGACAGCTTTCTCCTTAACATGTCCTCTTTTAGGATTGTCCATACAGCAACAGCCAGATCATGAGAAGGCCCAGTCAACTGAAATGGCTTACTCGGAGTATTTACAGCTGAGAATGGTGAGGTGGAGCAATGATGGGCCTAGAGGACAATGTTGCTCCTTCTCAACCTACTTGATGACCTCACCACAAGAATTACTCATAGGAATTGTGGAGGGAAAGGACTTTAGCCATAGAATTCATCCTCCAAAGCAGCCATTTTCTATAGGTTGAGCGATCTTTGATGTACAGAGATCAGTTGTAATTCCAGGAAAAAATTAGGTTCCGCCTGGAGCTTGACAACAGTACCTCCAACAGCCTCCCTGCTTAAGAAGTGCTAAGTCCTTGCAAGAGAGCTCCTGCCACTCAAGATTGCTTCTCCGTGAATAAACAAGACCAAATAAGGAGTACTGTCGGACAGCATCTACAGAGTGGCGTAAGGATGCTGCTGGCATTAGGAAGGCTTATTTGTCAAAGGGTGTGACTAACATAATAATTTGTGAGGCCTATGCACAGCTTGCTAGATATTACTTGAAGTCACAAATCAGAATAACTGTTCAGTTGAAGAAACCCGAAATGCTTCTAAAACCAATGAGCCATTAAATAGTTGACAGTAATCTGCTCGGGAGCCTAGAATTGTTAATTAGGCCAAAAAAATACAAATGGTGAATGCTCACTGCCATAGGCTTTCATGACCCTGTTTCTGTGCTAATACAAATCAGGGCATTCTAGTTTATTTCCACAAATTTGGTAGGAATGTCCACTGCCAGCCCTACCCACCCTGAAGAATTCCTGACTTTTACTGTGAGGCAACTCAAAGTGTACTCCGGGGTCTGGAATTTTCTGTTGATCTGCTTCCTTATCAGTAAAACAAATGTAACAACATGTATCTGTCTACCTTGTGGAGATTATAAAAAGCTTCACTAATTAATGTTTGCAAAGTACTTTAATATGCTTGGATGGGAGAAAAAGCTGCAGAGGAAAAGCATTGTTATTAATAGCACCCTAGAGGAGGTTCTGTCAAGGAAACACCAATTAGAATATAACCTGATGCTCAGGTTAATATCCTGTTCCTGTCATGTCTGGAAGTATTAGGGGATATTACTTCCAGACTGGATGGGAGCAGCAAAGAAAGTTCCAATATGGTTGCAAAGGGAACAGTTTTTAAACATGATTCTTGGTTGTTATGTTTTAATGGTATATTTTGTATATTTTGGCCAATGCTGCTCATTCTAATTTATCATGTGCTAGGGATAGTACTTATAGACCCTTAGTGGTGATGTATATGTTTGTAGCTCATCACTAGATACTTTGGTAGTTTCATGGATGGTAACTGATAAAAAAAATTAAGAATTCATGCAGGCTTTCTGTTCAATGGTATATATTTAAGGAAAATGAAGACTCATTCATAATAGCAAAGCTAATGGCTCTGTGGGAGTTGCCTACAGAGAGGGGTGCAAGCTCCACATTTCCGTGTGATTTTCCAGGGGGCAATGTACCCCACTGAGGCTGCCAGATAGCATCATAAAGCTACTCAGGATGTTGTGCTCTTACATCCAGTCGATCCTGTTTGTCTTTGTAGCGCTTTAACAAGTTCCTTGGATTCACAGGCCTGGTTCTGCTTGTTTGATTTTGTAATTTTAAGCGATGGAGGGAACCTTCAGTGGATTGTACTGTCTATGAAGAAACAATATACAGAAAGAAAAAGCATGGAGGGGGAAAGGAAAGATCAATCCATCTAGCAATCAGTAAGCCTCAGTGGGGGAATTGAAGAATCTATCTCCTCCAGCCTGCAACACAAACTCTGATGTCAGTTATGGATCAAGAGAATTATGGTTTGCCTTCACAGATGGGATACTAATAATTGCATTGTTACTATGTCCTAGTGCTCCCTACCTTAGAGAAAGAAATAGTCCCATCTCCATTTCATTATTAGCTATGAATGTGTCTGTGTGTGGGGGGGGGGGGGAAGGATGTTATCAAGGACTTCCTTCTTATCTAGATGTTCGTGGTCTGCTCTGATTCTATCCTGGCTAAATTCACCTTGGCATCCATGTTATGAGCTATTAATGCCTTGCTGTGGAGAAGGTGAGGTCATACTCCTTGGACTATGCTAATGAGTGGCCAAACCCTTTGGAAGGAGACTGATTTACAAATGGGTCATACGCATGCCTTCCACATGCCTGTACAGGGATTTGCGAAGCCAGGCACCCATCTTGCTCTATCAAGCTTCTTTCATCCGCAAATGCAAGTGTTTTTGAGCACAAAAAAACTAACAACTGTCAAGCAGCCAAATGAGCTGATGTCCTTTTGCTGACCTGAATGTTTCTTAGCCTGCCAGCTTGCCCTAGGCATGGGGGAAACCTCCACCCTGACAATATTTTTTGTTCACCCTGCCAGAATGCAATCTACTCCTCCACTCCCTCCACTCAGTCAAAGCCAGGGAATCCATAGATTCTTATTCTGGATCCATCCTGAATTCCTGGACCTTTATCTTTGAAACTATATTGCACGAAGTCCTATAATGACTGCTGCTGTGCCAGCCAAAACTGTGCAGTCTCAGCCTCTCCACTTGCACAGAGGCTGCCAATTCTGCTTTTCTGACTTTGGAACATTTAAATGCCACACAGAAGCACCACTCTGGCCATTTCTGCATGGCACAATTATACTGGGTTACAATCGGTATCTTACAATCCGGGTCTATTTTATCCCAGTTTCTCCCTTCACATGGCTGTCTGTTTCTGTGAAGGAATCGAGTGAAGACTGGGAGGAAATACTCCAGTTTGTTTCGCACGAGCCTGGGTCTTTTGAATTGACACCACAAGTGTATCCGTGCTTGTGCAAATATCCCTGGTGTCTCGTGTTCTGATTGGCAATTGTTTTTGGGTGGCAGATTGAATAAATATCTTTCCCCTGCCTTTTGAATTGCTGGTGCCCGCCTTTACGCCTGCTCTGTGGTTTTCAGGTAGGATCATATTTTGTGATCCGGAAGGTTCTCTGTTGAACCTATTGAACATGGATCTGGATTCAGAGGTGCTGGTTGTGCACCTCCTCAAACTCATGCATGGTGCCCTTGTTGTGTGCCCACTATCAGGAAGAGATGGCCCGGGAACCTCTTCAGTCTGCTGTGTTGAGAAGACATTGCAGGTGGGCATGGTTTGCTCTGGTGACTGCCCCCCCCCCCCAGTGTCCTAGTTACTGGGATAATTCACACAGGAGCAGGGACTGGTGGCAGCTACCTCCCTCTGGGGGGATGTCAGGTGCTTAGCCTTATCTGAGTCTTCAGCCTTTTCACTTGGTGAGGAAGAGTCAGTACTCTGGTCCATGACAGCCCCTTTCAAGAATGTATTACAATGGTTTAACCTGGATATTATCCAGGCATGTGCAACTGTGGTCTGATCTGATCTTCAGGAATGTTTTACAAGTGGTGACCAATCTTAATTTAGTTAAAAGCATCTCCCTTCCCAACTTTCCTAGAGTAGAACAACAACAAAATAGGCATAGGAGACAGGAAATTTTAAATAAAAGGGACACTGGGAAGAGATCTGTTGCTTCTGAAATACTTGAGAAAAGGCAGCCCATAGTCCATGGCTTATCTTTTCATTTTAAAAGATGAGTTCTTTTACATTCAACTCGCCTTTAATTAAGTGTGGAGGTTAGGCAAATCTTGTTCATTTCTCCTATCTCTGCTGATTAGGTAAGACTCGTGCTGTGAAGCTGCCTCAGGTACATCTTGCTAGCATTTTAGCATAGCAGATTCCTATGCAGGCTCAGCTCTAATTATAACATTGGGTTGAAGACTGGTCTCTCCCTTCTTCAAGGTAAAGAAAGGTGACTCTGAGACAGAATCATTACCTACTTTACTGAATCAGCCACTCTGTCCTTTTTCTCAACTTTTGTAGTTTTGGTTCCTCTAAATAGAAGGCACAACATAAGAACATAAGGAAGAGCCTGCTGGATCAGACCAGAGTCCATCTAGTCCAGCACTCTGCTACTCGCAGTGGCCCACCAGATGCCTTTGTTTTTGTGTTTACACGCCTCCATGCAGGCAGCAACCGGAGGCCGTGGAAACAATGCAAGTTGCTGTTGTGCCTTCACACAGAGGCACATCTTTTTAAAAAATAATAATAACTTACCTCTCTCTGCTGTGTAGGAAGGCAGGCATGGACCCTTGCAGCCATGCTGATGTCTCGCGATGGCACAAGATGTCCCTGTGACCCTGCGTGGCTACGCAACTGCAAGGCAGGGACTTTTTTAAAAAAGGAAAGCACAGGCAATTAAATCACCTCCTGGCCAGCCATTTGCTCACAAGCAGCTGCAACCCGGGTTTAAACTAAAGAATCACAGATAGTGTGATTTTCAAAAAACCCAGTTAGGGGGACTTAACACGGGGCAACCTTGCTTTAGGGGCTGGATCCTTGTAAAGTTCCCCCCAAAATTGGTTTTTTATCGTCCGTATCCCGGGTTTATTGGCCCATGTGGAATGGGCCTAGGAACACTTTTCTGGGAGTAAGCACTATTGACCAGACTTAGTAGAATTCTAAATAGACTTGCTTAGGATTGCATTGTAAGATTCATTCATTGCTATCAGCTGGACTGAAGGGCACCCATTCATTGTTTGTAAGTCAGCTTGGGGTGTCTAAATGCATTCCAGGAATACATCCAGCCTTCTTAACCAAAAGATCTCTCACCCCTTTAATGGAACACAGCTATTGCAAACTCTTCTAGTCCCCCATAACAGGCTTTTTTTTGTTATTATGACTGATGCTTGCTGTAGAAACATTTTCTTTCTCACACTAGACAACCCAAATATCTGATCATTTAACTGCCAGGCACCAGGAATAGGAGAAAGGTTTTCAGAAGACAAATCAGGGGGAAAAAGAGGGAGGACATCAGTACTGGGAAGAGGGGAAACAGGATATCTTAGCACTTCTGTGATGTTTGCCAAGCCACAGAAATAGTCTATTACTTGGATGTCTGGTCATGTTATCCATCCAGCAGTGAATGCACTTGAAGTCGACAAGACAGACTAAAGGGCGGGAGAGAACCCAACATCAGCAATCATCCAGCACCGACTGTTACTAAACTGATAGTCAATGATAACAAAACCTGCAGAGGAGAAAGAGATACCACAGGGAAGCACTGAAGGAAATGAACTATGAAGTAAACTATAGGTCCCTTGGTGTGGAGAAGCAAACAAGTCTTGACTGAAGGAAGGGATTATAGAAGAGTGAAATAAAATACAGTTACATGGAAGCAATACCTAAGGTATTATACCTGGTATTAACCTTATCATTCTTCATGTTTGTAAGAGCTGATGATGGAAGACACCAGAAGGATACAAGAAAGGTATTGAGAAAACATGGGCGATGCTGTGATTACCCTTTTGACACTATAAACAATTAAATGTTTAATTCTATTCTAGTTTAGGGCCAAACTGCATTACATCTCTCTCTCTCTCTCTCTCTCTCTCTCTCTCTCTCTCTCTCTCACACACACACACACACACACACACAGAGAGAGAGAGAGAGAGAGAGAGAGAGAGAGAGAGAGAGAGAGAGAGAGAGAGAGAGAGAGAGAGAGAGAGAGAGTTCCACATACATCACAAACAGCTATTTAACAGAGTTGTGTCTTTGTAGTAGCTGTGTTGGGAGATTTTCATTTCCTTGCCTTGTGGGGGCGTTTGCATCTATGCAAAGGTGATTCTATCCATTGTCTAGATAGCCAGGACAGGAAAAGAAAAGAGTTTGTAAGCTGTTTTGAGAATCCTTATTGTTGAGAAAAGTGAGGAATAAATCCAAACTCCCTTCTTTAAAAAAACACACTTCAGCACATTGTGAGTTAAACAGAAGAGTGAGAAGAATGATTATATATCACTAATCTTTGTAAACCAAATGGGAAGAAAGTCAGTGTATCTGGAGATTGTACTAGTCTTCTCACCCCAATTACTTAGTTATATACCATATATACTCATGTATAAGTCGACCCGCATATAAGTCAAGGCACCTAATTTTACCACAAAAAAACTGGGAAAACTTATTGACTCACATATAAGTCGAGGGTGGGAAATGTAGCACCTACTGGTAAATTTCAATAATAAAAATAGATACCAATAAAATTACACTAATTGATACATCAGTAGGTTAAATGTTTTTGAATATTTATTTCAAAGAAAAACAGTAAACTAGCTCTGTAAGTGGAAAAGAGCGTCAACAATATGGTCTCAACAATAACTTTAAAAGTACAAAAACCTTAGCCCAACAAGAACCAAGCTAAAACACAAGAGTAAAAATCGTTTAAAACTGGATTTTTGGTCAGGGGAGGAATGTTTATGTTAGCAGTACCAACATTTCAGAGTATCTTTAAGAGACTTCTCCCATGATACCACTCCAGGCCGGCAGTTTGGTTCAGGGGCCCCAAAAAGCGGACCCTCAAAATGAAGCCCCATCTACTATTAGCTCCCTTTGGAAACAATGGGGGATGGGGCACCCCCTTTGGGGGTCCATAACTTTGGACCCCCTGAACCAAACTTTACGAAACTTGGGTGGTATCATCAGGAGAGTCTCTTGAACAATCCCTGAAATTTTGGTGCTGCTAGCCTAACAACTGTACCCCCTGGTGGCTGGTAAATTAAAAACCCTAAAATATTTTTTAAAATACACCTGACTCGCATATAAGTCGAGGGGGGCTTTTTCAACACAAAAAATGTGCTGAAAAATCCGACTTCTAAAATAGGTGAATGCATGTGCAAATTTTCCTTAATTTGTCCTATCTCAGTTAGCATCTTTGCTCACTGTGGCCACACATGACTGCAGGAAACAAGGCACTAACATTGCACTCCTAGAGCAGAGCTTCTCTTTATTAAACCATTGAAATCAGTGAGTGGGCTTTGATGGGGGTCACTCTGTCCAAATCATGCTTTCTCCCTTCTTTGCAGCATCTGACATTCAGACGGAAGCATTCCTGCTGCTGCTGCATATTAGCAAAGCTAGTTCAAAATAGGAATAAGAAGCACATAAAATTAACCAGCAGCATTCTAATGCTTCTAACACTGGTTGACTTACAGCTCAGTCAAGATGAGGTGGTGCTGGGGCAAATGGGCATAGAGAGGTGCAGAGGGCTGCAATGATGTGTTTGCTTGAAGGGGATAAAGGTGTTGATGGCTGGCCACCCCTCAGCTCCAGGGCAGCAAAACCTGGAAGTCAGGGCTGCCGTGGAACAGCTCTGGTGTCTACTTGGATGCTGGCATTGGTGAGGGGGAGGGGGAGCAGCACATTTCCAGGGGTAGAGTTGGCATTAGACAGCTTCAACTGGCATTTCAGTGTGGGGATGCCAGCCTCTGGACCTGCAGACTTATGCCATATGAAAGTGCCTATGGGGCAATTTGGCAAAACTTCTGCATTGCCTGAAGCTCCCTTGAAGGTGGTGTGGTGCCTGCCTTCACTGCACTGCCTCTGGCTGCCTCAGTGCTCCCCCCCACCCCACAACTGGACTGCACTGCTAATCTTATCAGTTCTCTAATTTTGATGGGAAATCTGTGCCAATTTCATGGTGTCTGTTTGGAAAAAAAGTTACCACATTTCATGGGTTTGATGGAAGAATGTGGCAAACAAGGATTTTATTAGGATTCTGTATGTTGTGTTCCTTCCCTTTCCCCCTTCAAAGGAGAATGGGTTTTTTTAAGTACAAAATGGGCCCAATTACTGTAATTTCCTTTACATCTGCGTAGTGAATGCACAAATGGTAGGAAAGTGACAGAACAGTTGTTAGGTGCATAAATGAGAAGACCAGAACTTTGCTATATATTATACTTCTTTCCTGCACTTTCCATAAGCTACATTACTTTAATTCTTCACGAGTTCTAAGATGCCTATACAATAGAGCTAACCTGGAGCCACTTCTGCACAGATTCTGTCTTGAATCATTACAGATAAAGCCAGGGCTTTTCATGTATAATGTGTGTGTATGTTAAATGTCATCAAGTCGCTACCGACTCATGGCAACTCTATGAATCAATGTTTTCCAAAAGGAAGGTAAAATTTTGTCCTAGATGCAGAGGTCAACATCCAACATTTCACTCAGCTAAAAACCTCAGGTTTTAAAATTGCAAACCTCTAGACCTTTGCTGCTGCAAAAGATTTTTTGAGTGTATGCCCAATACTTCTAAAAATCTCAGAAGCCAGGAAGAAGTCACTTGGGGATTCCCAGTGGTTGAGGTTTCAGTATTCAGCCTAATTCATTGTCCCTCCTCATAATGAGAAGCGTGTTCTCATAATTTGCATGCTTTATACAGATCTGTGACTGGAATCTCCCAGAGCCCTTTTAGAGCTCAGTTAGAGCTTTGCAAAGCTCTGATTCAGATCAAGGCTACATGGGGAGGGGAGAAGTAGTTTAACCCTATCATCACCTACTTAAAGCAAAATTCCTCTATTCTTTTGAAGAAAGAAAGACAAGGCTGAAGACAAGTTATCAGTCCCCCCCTCCCAAGAGTTAACAGCACTGTGCAGTCTCTGGATTTTATTAGCAAAACTATATGTGGGTGGAAAGGTTAAGTCTCCTCTGCAATCTCAATACAACCCCAATTTGAACTATGGCTGCCCCTAGCTGTAATTCGCCTTTAAAAAACCCAACTGAGATCAATAATGTGTCACATCTAGTTTAAGCCTTTATCAACATCCCTATTCAGATTTTTTTTCCTGATTTGCTGCAAAATCACAACCTCAATAGTTCCATCTGCTACAATCCAAATTTCAATGTAAATTGAACTAAAAAGTCATTCCTGGAAATATAAGTGTCTCTCTTGATTTCCATTCTCCCTCTTTTGTCTTCTAAGTACTTTTAAAAATGCCAGGGTGAGTTTTCCAAGTGGTACTAGCATACATGCATCAAAAGAAAACTAAAAATGAGCTAAAAGCAAACTTTTGAAGAGCTTCTCCCTTTTAAATATGCGTGCGCACACACACACACACACACACGTTAACTGTATGAAAAGCAGAACAGATGAACAAGCACTCTAATGTTGCAGATCTTTTGGCACTGGCAGCCAGCAGCACTGTAAAAGAGGAGTCAGCTCAGCTCACAACTTCACCAGCAGCTTCTAGTAGGACCTATGGCTCAGAGGCCACTCTGCACCCAGTCTTCCTGGGAAAAAGTAACAGTCACATGAAATAAATAAATGCAATTGCACAAATGTAAAAGCAGTACAAAAATTTGAAATACTGCCTACTTCTAATTGCAAACACATTCATATCAGAGTAAGCATCCTTGACTCAAGAGAAAATGGACAGTACAAGAAAAATGCCTTGGATTTTTTTAACATGTGTTGTATAGTGGCTGGAATACCAGACTATGGGCCTTTCCCCACTCCCATCGTTCCCCTCTATGCTGCGTGCTGCTCTCAGCGCGCAGCATCCCAGGTGCGCGCCCGGCCGTCCCCACGACCCCGCGCTCTGCGCGGGGCCATCAAAAGGCGCCATTAAGAAGAGCGCCTGGGATGCTGCGCGCTGAGGGGCATGACAGCAGCAGCTTCGGGGCGGCTGCGCTGTCACCGCCCCTCTCAGTGGGGAGTGCCGAGGGACCCCGCGCTACTCTCCTCGAGTAGCGCGGGGCTTAAGGTAAGTGGGGAAAGGCTGGGGAGACTGAGGATACACATGATTTGCTTATCAAGGACTGAACAACTTACCATATACTCATATGTGCATATATGAATTTCAGCACCACAATGTGCAAGGTCCCCCATCAGTGCAGAACAAGAATAAAACATTTGTGCTACATAGTTGAGTGTCTCAAAAAACATTGTTGAGTGTCTCAAAAAAACCCCTACATTATATGGTTCTGTTGGAGAGACACCATGCAGGAAAAATTCAAAGGTGTTAAAAGACATCACCGGCAATTGACTATTTGACCACCCTTCCCCATCACAAAGCATAGTTCTGACAATGTGGTGCCCTTCAACATTTTGGAGGTCACAAAAAAGAATCTTTTGTCCAGATGTCTTAAAAAGTGGGGCTTGTTTAAAGCAACCACTTGGCAAAGGTGAGGCAAGACTATTAAGCCTTTTCACACAGAACAGCACATGATCACAGCACTCAGCCAAGAGTTCCCTGTTCATCGAACGGTTTATTAAAGATACCACCACAAATCTGAACATCAGATTCCAGAAAGTACAGGTTGTGACCCCTCAAGAGCACAAAGTGCCACAAGCAATATTTTCGCCAGTCAGAATGAGGGCACAGGATGTTCCCTCATGGTATAGGCCATAGAGTGCACAGAGACCAATAAATTACCACTGAAATACTAAGGGCAGGTAAAGGTTGGAAACAAATTGCTATTCCTTGACCATTAAATGTCTATCCAACACTGAAAGGACCTTCATGTAAGTCTGGAAAATAACTGAAGTGGGATTGCATTAGGATCCTAAAGGAAAGCCCAGAGATGAGGAACACCATTCAGACCTACCTCATATGTTAGTCTTGTGCTGAAGGCCCTAACAGTGTAATTGGGTGGGTTTGATGGGTGGAGTTTGGAGTACTGCCATTTTTTTAGGAGAGTCAGATGGCATTAATACTTACGCTAGGTCCTTACATTTGTTATCAGGACTGACATTCTGTGCCCAACAGATGTCAATTTAAGGCAATTCCACAGTTGATAAGCATTTATTTGAGCATTTCATTTTGCAGGGTTTATGAAATCTACTGCCTCTTGCATGCAGCTTGGCTAACAGATTGGAGATGCTGTGAATCTTGCCACAAATGTGTTCAACAAGCAGACTTACAGTGTTCGAAGGTGCTGATCAGATGTCAGCTGATCACCCGGCCTTTTAGGTTTCTGCCAAACAACCAACAATGCCCAAGAAACAGGTTTGCTTCAGGCTTTTTGCAAAGATGGTGCCAATTCAAACTGATTGGCAGCCATTAGAACCACTAGGGACCCCAGAGAGGAATGTGGAAGATCAGGATTTTATTGAAACACGGCATTTATTAATGACTGATTTATATGATTTGTGACTGATTTAATTATCTATCTAAACTGTTGCCTGCTGTGCAGAGAAGTTATGCTGCAAGGACAGGGGTAGTAAAACTTAATTGGGCTGATTGCAATGTACTGCATGGTTAGAAAGCAATACAGTGAAAAACCTGCCAAACAGCTAGGAACAGGTTGATGAACAGTTAAACTGATAATCAAATATCTGTTCCCTGTTTACAATTTACAGATAGGACATGAGCCAGATTGGCAGGCATTCGAGCATGCCTATAACTGGCTCATATTTACCTCTTTCCTTTCTGGCATTAATGACTCCTGAGATTTTATACTACTAAAATCACTTGTTAATATGCATGCTGTCACTGTTTCAGGTGCTGGAGTTTTCCTTTTTTTCCCCCCTTGTTCTCTTGTGCAACCTTTTCCCCGTTCTGGTTCATACTCTTACAGGTACATGTATACCCAAAGCTATTTTATAGACATTTTTTCAGTATGTGTTGTGCAGCATTGCCATTCAACTACCCTGTTTCCCCTAATATAAGACATCCCCGAAAAATAAGACATAGTAGAGGTTTTGCTGAAGTGCGAAATATAAGGCATCCCCCGAAAGTAAGACATAGCAAAGTTTTTGTTTGGAAGCATGCCCGACGAACAGAACACAGGAAAAATAAGACATCCCCTGAAAATAAGACATGGCACATCTTTGGGAGCAAAAATTAATATAAGACACTGTCTTATATTCGGGGAAACACGGTATTAGCAGTTTGTATTTGCATGAATCAAAGACTGTTGGATTGA
Source organism: Sphaerodactylus townsendi (assembly GCF_021028975.2). Classification (NCBI taxonomy): domain Eukaryota; kingdom Metazoa; phylum Chordata; class Lepidosauria; order Squamata; family Sphaerodactylidae; genus Sphaerodactylus; species Sphaerodactylus townsendi. The sequence continues at coordinate 3,593,776 of NC_059436.1, forward strand.
TGTGTCTTCCCATTTAAAGATTTTGAAGTTCCCCCAGCCACCTGGACTTGCATGCTTCTTGGGCACAAATATACAATTAACTGTTGCTGTGGTTTTATCAGTAAGTTCACTTCCTCTGTTACAGTGATTTAATAAGTACTTGTAACTATTTCAACTGCTCTTTTGAGATTTTTATTTTATTTTACATGAACAATGATTGCCTACAAAGGTAAAGAGAAATGGCTTGGGAGCCACAGGAGCATACAAAAACATGATGCTAGAGTTGATGTAAATTGCCACAGAGAAGTCCAGTTGTTGATATCAATTGCCCCAGTTGCCATGCCATTTATTGTGTTCTCTGCTCGGTCTAAAGGAAATAAAAAAGTTGAGGGAACTAGCTTGATTATTCAGTGAGAAATTGATTATAAGCAATACACACAAAGCTAGAGAGATTCTCCTGCTCAAGTTACCGAAAAAAAATCAGTGTTTGGAGAGGTTCAGAGAAGATGCACACCTTAGGAATGTGCAGTGGGAGGGAAAGCAGTTTATCAGGACTGACTATGAGCAACAACCACTTGCAAACATAGTACATTTCTGGATCCCAGCAGGGTTATATTCAGCATTCAGGAAATTCTTCAGTATGAAGGCCAAATTAGACATGACTGCGTCCATGGATTCAGGGGAAGGTGGAGTTTGGAGAATATATAAACTTGTGTAGACTGAGCAGGGAAAGTGAAGAGCAGCTGTGAAAATTGTCCCCTTGACTCTGACACCTTTTCATGACTTGCATGACCTTTCCTAAACACCCAAAGAAAGAAGCTGAGAGTGCCACTATAAGTGGCGTAGGAGGTGAAGAGCTTGTGTATCTAATCTGGAGGAACCGGGTTTGATTACCAGCTCTGCCGCCTGAGCTGTGGAGGCTTATCTGGGGAATTCAGATTAGCCTGTACACTCCCACACACGCCAGCTGGGTGACCTTGGGCTAGTCACAGCTTCTCGGAGCTCTCTCAGCCCCACCTACCTCACAGGGTGTTTGTTGTGAGGGGGGAAGGGCAAGGAGATTGTCAGCCCCTTTGAATCTCCTGCAGGAGAGAAAGGGGGGATATAAATCCAAACTCCTCCTCCTCCTCCTCCTCCTCCTCCATCTAAGACTATAGTTGTTCATGGACTTAAAAGGATGTAACTCTGTTCACAATGACACAATGAAATTCTGAATCTTTTGATCCAACAGATCAATTTGAACAGCACTTGTCTTGGCATTAGCCCTATTAAAATTCAGCAGCATTCTGAGTAGACCTGGGGGCCCCATCCGCTGCTGGTGGCCAGGCTGGACCTGGCACTCTTACCTGCTTAAAGTTGCTCTCTGCAACAAGCTACCAGCTAGAAAAAATAGATACTTTAACATTACAAATAATTAGTGCCCCCTGTCATCTCAGCATGCTGCACTGCTGATGTATCTATGCCCCCTGCCCCCAACTGCTCTGCACACCTGCCATGATCCCTTTCTCTCTCCAGCTCCATTATGAACTCTGATGAAAGTACAGCCTGGGGTGCCATTTCAACTTCTGAGTCCTCCGCTTTGCACCAATTAAAACCATTCAAGTTTCATTAAGATCAACAGATTTCACAATCTCTCCCCCTCACTTCTTTTTTGCCTTTTCTGCATCCATTATTAACAACCAAAAGCCCACCAACAATGCAGGCAGCAAACATATTCTCTTGATAAAAGCCAAAATCAAAAGGGAATTGTCTTTGCTTTTCATTCATTTTTGTTTAAAGACAACAATACTGTTCCAATCGCACACAATTAAAACAAATAACATGGCTAAAGGGAAAGGGGGGGCAGTGTTAAAAGCTCATTAAGACAGTACTCCACAAAGCCATTATAATGTATTTGTCAAGGTTAATTCTGTGGAGGGGGAAAAAGTGCCATTAGCATTGTCACGGTAATCAATATGATCCACATTTCTGCTCTGAACACACAAAGGCAGAAAGGAAGGAGAGAAGATGGCCATACCATCTTAAATGCTTAGACTCATATATTTACACAACATCCCTCCTGGAGTCATTAAGGGGATTGCTTGCATTTCCTTCAGCCATGATGACTTGCCTGGAAGCCATGGCTAATGACTCTGACTTCTATTGACTCCAACGCAACAGCGATGAAGCCATTATCAGACCTCAAAAATGTTGCAGAGGATGTGCAAAGCACAGCACTTGCAGGATGGGGGCAAGGGGACAAAAATGGGAAGCATTTACTTGTTTGTCCCAAATAATACACAAGACAACAGAGTTGGGTTTAACTAGCTTATTTAAATGGATGATCAATGTTGGAATCGATCTCTATTTTAAAGGCAGACTATGTTTGGCAGCCAATCATGGCTACCTTTGTTTGAGTAACACTACCTGGGCTTCAAACACAGCCAGCTAATAGTTTGAGGAATTAGATGGGCCATTGTAATTAATTAAAGAATAAACCTAAGTTAGCTCAAACTGTGGTTTCGTGCCTTGAGATGGATAGATGTGCGCTGGGCAATTATAAGAATAATATGGTTAAGATATGAAATAAAATATTTCAACCTTGTACAAGAGATATCAATCTTTGCCCAGGAATTAGAAGAGTGGATTTTTATGGAAACCTTGACTTCTTCCATAGGAATAATTACCCAACAGAAAGGTCCAAGTTAATCTAGAACTTTTCTGCAAGTGTGCTTATAATAATGGGTACTGCAGCTCTGATGTTGAACAATGCACAGCTCTTCTAACTGCTGATAAGGTCTTAGGAGTGGCAGAATTATATTCTGATCTCATTAAAATGCATTAAATGACGTGAGGAGAGAATCAAACTTTGTCAGTTTCTTAAGCCTCTGGCATTATCTCACACTTGAGGACCCTCAGGCTGAAATCACTGGAGTCGAATTTGGCTGTTCCTGCCACTTTTTATAACAGCAGTGACAATTACAAACGTTATATCTGCACGCTGACCAGAACTATTTTCTCTCTGTATGCATGAAGGTAAATAATACATCATATCCTCTAGCTATAACTATTTAACAGGAATAGTGATTTTTTAAAAAAAAATCTCATTATGCATCCGGGCTGCTGGAATATATGCATTTCTACTTGCTGCTGACATTTATATACCTATTTCTACCTAATTTGGGTGAAATAAAAACTGAGAGCATAAGAAGGAGGCTAGTAGATCAGACCAAAAGTAATCAGGCTCAGCATGTAACACCCCCTGCCCTCCTGCAGTTACTGCTTCAGGGATGTGCTCAGCAAAACACAGTCAGCACTGCAGAGACCAGCATTTTCCCCCCTTGTAAAACAACGATTCCTTCACAGAATGCTTGGAGATGTCCCCCTGTTGCTCACCTCCCATTTCCACACACCTGTGCGCCTTGCAAATGGTTCCATATGCTTAATCAAAATGAAACCAAATTACCTTAATTCACTTCATCAGAAAAGAAGATAGTAAACTATATGTTTAATTACAAACCCTCCACCTTAGACAGCTATAATTAATGAGTCAAGAAATTGCAAAAATATGCCTTGAGCAACCCTATATTCCTCTTGAGGTTCTTCGATGCCATCAGTGGTTTGGAACTAGTCACTTCTTATTAGTATTAGAAGAAGAGATGCCTACCTAAAACATTAATCAGGGAACATTTCAACACAGAGGGTTGGTTTAAAATTACCAATAGTGTAGTGTGTGTGTATATATATATATATGGGCTACACACATGGCATGAAGCTAATAATTTTAATAAATGGTCTTGATTATAACACAAAGTTTTGCTGTCAAGGTTTCCGATTTACAAAGATTGCTTTGTGATTCTTCTCACTGGACAGAAATGAGGTTCTGATAATTAGTATGCTACGCTGGCTAAGCAAAGACTGAATTGTGTGCCTTCAAATTGGAAATGCTACTGAGAACAGGGGTTATGCTATTTCATATCAAATCCTCTAGCTTCTGATATGGCTTCTTCCCATTTAGGACAAAACTGCAGCTTTTTTTGCCCCGACAGTACTTAGGCTCTTTTCGCACGGGCCAATAAACACGGGTTAAGGGCAGGATAAAACCTGGGTTGGGAGGAACGTCGCACGGATACTGCTCCTAAAGCAAGTCCACTCCATGCCCCCCCACCCCGATTTTTCAAGAATCACATTATGTGTAATTCTTTTGTTTTAACGTGTCTCACAGTAATGGCTGAGCAAATAGCCGAGGCTGTGAGGCATGTTAGGTGGCTGCAATCCAACAAAAGTATCGCAGTCCCCAGCTCCCATCTGCAGAGCCATTTCATGGGCCTGGGGGTCAGTCATGCCTGCCTCTGAAGCTGTGTTTCAGAGGGAGGCAGGGACACCCCCCCCCCCCAAGAAAAAATGGACAGCCAGCCATGCAAATGGGCCAGGGCAAGTACAGATTTGTGTAACCCGCCTTTTACCCATGTTTATTACTTCGTGCAGAAAGGACCTTAGAGTAGCCAGTTACAGCTTGGGAAATCGTTGGAGACTTGGGGATGGTGCCTGCAGTTGTAGAGTTTATTTGGGGGGCAGGGAAGAGCTCAGCAGAAACATGACCTGAATCCTGCTCTTCAAATCTCCTCCAGGGCAACTGATCTTTGGAGTCTGGAGGTCAGTTGTAATCTTAGGAGAACTCCTGACCTTACTTTGGGGTTAGTAGCCCTAATCATACTAATGAAATTTAATTTAAAAAAATGATGCCTCTTTTTGTGCTAATTATATACAAAGGAGATAACAACACTTTAATAAATCAAGAATGGTTACAATGAAAAGGCCCAGCAGAAAACATACACAACCAAAAACAAATGGAAAAAGAATATTGATAAACTGCTAGTACTCCTTGTGTTGCTTCCAAAAGTATCCGTACCTGAATTTTATCAGAATTTTGGACAAAGATGCATACAAGCTGAAAGAACTGATAACTTCAGAAATCTGTACATGCTCCAGTGTCAGAACTACTTTTTTTTTTTTAAAAAAGGCTGAAATTCCAAATTGGTCCAGTGTCCAATTTGAATGTTAGAAACTGCTCCACTGACAAATCAAGATTGAGAGATTCCCATTGTGACTGCAGAAGAACTTGATAGCAAAGGAGAAACCATTCCCAATTATTTTTATTGTTTGCATCAATCAACAGGAGAAAAGTTGTTTCTACCACCATCCTTCTCCTCCCAATGCTTCTTGTACCACAGAATTAGAAAGGTTGCCCTCTAGGGAATCTTTCAAAGCTGGTAGAGCAATTTAGATAAAAAAGAAAGGGGGGAATTTTTTTTGGGGGGAGAGGCATGTCAGGATACAAACAGAATGGATAAAAAGGAGATTGGAGAGGAAGATAAAGGGGTTGGTTAAGAAGCCTAAGGGAAGATAAAAGCTGGATTGATCAACAAGAGGGTCATCTTCTGCCCAGTACAGAAATGTCACTTTTCTGGAAGCTGTTTGTAAGGTTCCAGTGAGTCAAAGCAAATACCTTTGAAGAAAGAAGCCTTTAAGATCATAAGGGACTCAAAAATAAATCCAGCATTTTTCTACCCTGAATTCAAGGTGGGGGAGCTTTTACCTTCTCAAATTCCTTGGTTTCTGTCTTTCTTTCCCCATTGCTGCTGCCTTTAAAAAACAGAAACCATGGCCTTTTCTATTAAGAAGGACTTTGAGTGGTTCATCCCTACTGTTTTGACCCCCAAAGTCCCATTTTGTTTTTGCTCCTTCCTTGTGTGAATTGAGCCCATGATGTGTTATTTTTCTGCTATGTTCCCACACCTTGCACTCAAATATCTTATAAAAGGTACACATTTTCTCAATGTTATAGTGCATGGATACATCAGTATTATATACTACATGTATTTTGTATGTGGAGAGAAGATGTGGCATTGTATAAATCTCACATGCTAAGCAGGGTCAGTACTTGGATGGGAGACCATCAATGAATGCTCTCCAGAGGAAAGCAATGGCAAACCACTTCTGTTATTCACTTACCTTGAAAGCCCCTTGCTAAGGTTGCCATAAGTCACTTGCAACTTCATCAAACCTAAACACGTATGTTGTATATTTGAATAATACACATGGTATACAGAAACATCTTACAATCAAAATGCCAAGTTTGTCTGGATCTAATCCAACACATTTTGTTTCAGATGAGGCAACCTCCAGTCCATGAAAGTTTGTGCCATAATGGATTATAAAACATGGATTATGAACATGGATTATGAACACATGTAAACATTTAGGTCATCTGAGGTGCCATTCTGTGTTCCCCCACCATTAAAAGTGGATGGTCCTATAGGCAAGGCCTTTTCTTTAGTGGTACCGAGACTGTGGAACTCACTCTCTAGAGAGAGCCATCTCTGTCCCTCCCTGCATTAGGGTAAAATGATGTTATTTCAGAGGACATTCAGGATCAGTGTTATCTTATTGGTTAAGTCTTATCTCTTGAGATACTTTTCTTTCTGCTGGCTGTCGTCCACTCTTTTAAAAGTTTGTTTAATTTTTCATGGTTGTTCTATTCATGACATTGACTTTATGATGTTTTTAAGTTACAGCGTAAGCTACTTGGTGGGCCTTTGTGGGTCAAAAAGCAGAGAACCGATAAATAAATCTGTTAAGACTTTATGAAGCTCCAAGACCTTTTGTATCTTCTGCTGCAACAAACTGAGAAGGTGAATCATCTAGAATCTCGTCTGTGTTTCATCAGGGCAGCATGCTGGATATATGGTCTCACAAAGTTTGCCTGTATAATATTTATGCCCTTTCCTTCTTCACCTTGCCCCTCACTGCTGAATTTTTTCATTCAAAGATCATGCAATGAAAGTGAACAGTTTTGTCAACTTGGTGGTCTCTTCACAAAGAAAAGGAAGTGAAGAAGAGAGACAAATCCTCTGGCAACTCTTGGTTCTTACCAATGTCTCATCAGCATGTTTATTTCCCCCTCTCTATTTTTCTTTCTTTCTTTCTCCATGGGTTCTTAAACAAGAAAACCCCTGGGAGCCAAGTCAGCCAGCCATTCCGCCAGACACTGTAATCTGCTTATGGAGCCCTACAAGCATCCAAAGTTGTAAAAAATCTCTCCTTTGAATGCCTGTGAGATAACTCACTCTGTTCCTCAAGTGCATCATGCATTATTCCTAAGTTCATGACAAACGCCTCTCTGAAGCCTGACATGAGCTGCATTGTTCACTGCTTGCTGTCACACTGGGGATTCTCTGTAGAGTTCTTAAAGTATTCATCTGGTGCTGAGAGGTATTTCCCGTCCAGCCATTCCATGACTATGGCTTGGAGCCACCACGTTAGTTTCCAGCGTGTTAGAAGGCATTTTTAAACATTTCAGCAAAGGTCATTTGGGGTCTCTTGGCCTTCTCGTCTTTGTTTTTAGAGATGAATGGATTTGCACCATTCTTTGTTCTTTGCTCTTCTGGAAGTTCAAAGAACTCTGTATTCCACGCTTCCTTAATTCTATTTTAACTAGAAGGATTTCTAAATGTAAGCCTTTTTCAAACTGCCTTATAAGCCGTTTGAACAGCCACCTGCTGACAGATTTTGGGTGGCATTTCAGACACAACCGTTTAGGCTCCTTGCTGCTAACATATATTTTTTAACTGTTTCAGACAAAACACTTGTATCATGTTTGCATCTCAGAAAATAGCTTTCTCCCATTTTCATGGCCTTCTTTTGCTTTGCCAATTTGCCATGCTGGCAGGGGCTGATGGCAATTGTAGTCCATGAACATCTGGAGTGCCATAGGTTCGCCACCATGGCTATAGTGTGCTGTTTAAAACATCTGGAACTCTTCTGAAAGGACCTTCTCCCCTGCCTTTTTAATAATGCACCATCACTAATATAGGTGTTTTAGTTTTATGTACTTTGCAATAATTGTTTTGGTTACATTGTATCACACATATACTTGGTAGAGTTCTTGCAGCATAATTTTGTGCTATTTTGATTCAGTTTGTAAGTGCTTTTTGTGCTGAGGTCTTCCCTAGGTGTTCATATTGGGTGTGTGTTTCTTTAAATTTGGGAGTTTGATCTGTGTATGTTATTTTGAGAAGTGGACATGTTACTTTGAAGTGTTGTATACTGGCACTTTGTTGTAGCAAGTTTTATTTTCTTATTGACCTTAGTGTTGTTGATTTTTTAAAATTTTAATTACATTTATGGGCCAACTGGGGTGGGGGGCAAAGGGAATTGTGGAGATGGTGGTGCCCTGCACCAGAAGATTTGCACTTCCTGGGTCACTTACCCCAACGGAGGGGCAAATCCCTCGCTTAAACAACAGCTGTTTGCTACTCAGAAAAGGGAAAGACCTCATCTTCCATTCTTTGACCATGACCCAATTCACGAAGTCATAGATGTGGTCTTTGCTAACTGAATCAGAGATGCTAGTTTCCCAATCTTTAGCACATGTGATAAACTTCCTGTGCTCCGGAGACAGTGCACAAATGAAGCCTCACTTCCCACATTCATTATGAAAGTTAGATTGACACAATAACAAAAAAAAATGTTTTGTCTGAGCCAACCTGATTTTAAATTAAATAATTGGGGCGATTTATCCTTCTCTAAAGAGATTCAAGAAAGGCTTCTCACTAACAGCATTATTCAAATACTATGTGCTTCGTTATTGCGTTCTGTCATGCTTTTAAAGACATGATTATATCTTTGTTCCTCTGAACGAGAGAAACATGAAGATGGCTTTTGTCTGCCTTATGCCATTCACAATTGCTTAAATTACTGTATGCATCAGATAAAATGGGACGGCAGGGAATGAATTCTGCTATATGGTGTCTGATTATTTATTTATTGTAATTGGGGTAAAAGAGGTTTCTACCACACAAGCCAAGGAAAAATAAGAAGAAAGGTGGAGAGGAATGAAAAGAAGCAAAGGAAGGAAAGGAAGTGTGCAGTTTCTATACCCATACAAAATAGTGCTTTCTGCTCTTAACCATGCAATGCCAAACACACCCTTCCAAATCCACTGAAATTGGCTTTGTTTCGGATAGCCCCCCCCCTCACATTATGCAGACCTGTTTCGGCAATCTACTGGAGCATGGGTGTTACAAGAGGCGGATATGACATAAATGTGATTTGGTTGGGTCAAGTACCAAGGCAGGGGTGGCTGCCTCAGCTGAATAGCCTGAACTGGCAAGCCTGCAGTGCGGTGGGAAGGCTGCCTGGACTGGTGAGTCCTCAATGGGCTCACCAGGCCAGACTGGTGGGAAAGTGGTTGCTTCAGCTGGCTTACGAGTCTGACAAACTCTCTCATGGGGCACATAACATCCCTGCACTAGAGTATACAACATTTTTGTTTGTTTTTTATCTTGGTTCTCCTTAAAATATTATTTTTTCTTTGTATTTTAGTTTTCTAAAGCAAGGGTTTTTTTCACTATTTAGTATATTTTTAAAATCTGTTGCTGTCTCTACTTTCTTAGCTTCTTCACTGGGCTAGGGTAAGGAAAATAGCCACCAATTCTGTCAACCTGGCATGGTCAGGTATTGGTTCAAGCCAAGAATAATGTTTTTCTTTCCTGGTATTTGAGCCAGGAAGTTGGCAGACAGCATGAGCAAGCCATATTAAGGATCTTGGCTCAATTCAGATGTTCTGTGGGACCAGGTGGAAACCCATTGGCTTCTTGTCACGCCCTGATCCCAAGGCTGGTGCAGCTGCAATGCTGGCCCATGGTCTCCACATGGCATGTCCGGATGCAGATGAATATCCAGTTCTGTTGCCCTTCCCAGGTAACCTTACACTGAGGCTGGTTCACATATTACAGAGTTCATGTGGCTGCTACAATGACTTTCAGTCAGGCCGTAATGGGACTGAACCTTTGGAGGACATGATTTGGGGAGGAGAGATATCTCAGAGGGGTATAATTGAACAAAGTCCGGCCATTTTCTCCAGAGGAACTGATAACATTGAATTCTGGGAGAACTCCAGACCCCACCTGAAGATTGGCAACCCTACCTAATAGAGAACGTTGTAGTTACTGACATCTCCCCAGCACTGCAAACAGCAAATGGAGTCCTCTCCTTATGCACAGTGGTCTGATCCAAGTAGAGAGTTCACAGCCCACATGCGCCAATTGGCCCAGTAGATTTTAAGGCATGAATTGGCTCTGGGTACTGCCTGGGTCCTCCTACCAGAGTCCCTGGTGCGAACCCTCTGATGCCTTATTACTTAGGGCACAAACTGCATGTTATTTAGTAAAATAGCCAGATTTTCAGTGAAAATCCCCCCTCCTTTTGTCGCCCTTCCTGTGTGTCTGAATCCATTTAACCAGCCCCATGAGATTAATTTCCTTTTCATTATCATTGAAGTAGTGACCTGCAATAAATGCTGAGTTATAGACCAATTTATCAGGGGCTGTCATTGCTATTTACCGTATCTAGCAATAATCCTCATTTTTCCTCCGTTTGACTGAACAAAACGGAGTTACCATGAGCTTTTTGCAGTAATTTTCAATAGATAATGTCTGTTTACATTAACTGAATGTTGCTGACAACAATAAATAATACTTGCAGGAATCTGGTTCAACTTAATCCATATTATTACTTTCTCCCCACTGGAGGAGGTAAAATCCACAGTCAAGGTGTCCTATTCCAGTCTGTCAAAAAAAACCTTGCTGATTATGTTAGAGCTATATTTCTTTGTTCTTAAGTAGGTCAACCAGCAATGAACTTAAAATACTCATAGCTCTACTGAAATACAACATCCCTAGGGGTAAATTAGGTTAAATGGACAGGACATCCAGTGATATGGTTGTTATTAAATTAGAACATGGGCTTTATTGGTTAATAACCTTTTGAGGAGGCGCAGAAGATCAGGAGTGGTGGAGAAGCTTCCCTCAAAGACAGCTGTCCCACCTCTACCACTATTTTTCTGTAACATGCAGTAATGGATGTTGCAACCCCTGTGAATACCATGATAAAAAATTGAGCACACCTGACTTACACTGTCAACTCAAGTTGAGCATACTTGTGTTCACATTGCTACAGCTGAGAGAGAAATTAATAGGAGTGTTTTTGGCTGTGTTAGTTTGTCTCCTTTCCTCTACCCCCGTGGTGGTGAACCTTTGGCACTCCAGATGTTGTGGACTACAATTCCCATCAGCCCCTGCCAGCATGGCCAATTGGCCATGTTGGCATGGAGCTGATGGGAATTGTAGTCCATAACATCTGGAGTGCCAAAGGTTTGCCACCACTGCTCTACCCTGCCTGTGACAGTGGTGAGAGTTCATCCCAATCAAGGATTGGTAGGTTGGGAAAGACAGATGCTGAGTGATGTTAGAGAAGGCAGGCTTTTCTGTTGCCTCCCAATAAAGAAGAGCTTCACTGCTGGTCCTCAAACTATGTGCAAAAAGAGCACGTTGTCAGTCTCCTCCCAGCGCATGATAAAAGACTCAACGTTCAAACAAAATGCGATAACTCCACAAATTACAAATCAGGATGTATCATGTCTCTGATAAGCAATATTTTGGCGGTTCTTGCATTGCCTGGGATGAATAAGAGCGATATGGAAAACGGCACATTTCGGCGTTCTGGACTTAAGACTTTCCTCTTGCATATACTACAATATCCAGAGGTCATGGGAATATGCATGGACAATATAACACAAATTCAGAACAACTTCAAATGCTTAATTATTTATTTATTTATTTATTTATTATTTAAACTTTTAAACCGCCCCATCCCCGAAGGGCTCTGGGCGGTGTACAACACAAAAATGTAAATACAGTTAAATAAATAAATTACTAAAACCATTTTAAAACAGCGATAGCAGTAAAAGAGGCGTCCGCCAACCCCAATTTTAAAATTCTCCCCAGGAAAAAGAGGGGAGGTGGCGACATGTTAGATGGAAGGCCCAGGTGTAGAATCAGCTAGGGGCCAAACTGGAGGGGCACCATTTCAGCCGCTGGACCCTCCAAAGGCTGCCCGCCAAGGAACGCGTCTCGCTTTTACAGGCCCTGCGGGAATTCGCTAAGGTCCCGCAGGGCCCTAACAGCCGGAGAAGGTTGTTCATTGCGCCCGCCAGAGCCGCGGAAGGCCCTGGGTTCGTGGAGGCCGTGACACGAGGCCAGGGGACCACCACACAAATTGGCCTCCACAGAACGGTAAGAGGCCGTAAGCCGACATACGGGTGATGCGTCCCCGGGTAACAGGGTCCCAGGCCGCCGTAAGGCCTTTGGAAGGTCGTCACCAATACCTTGAAGATGATCCTCGAACTCCACCGAGCCAATGCAGCTGGCGAATACAGGCTGAATATGACGAAATGGCGCTGCTCGTGAGTAAAGCTGCTGCATGTTGAACCAGCTTTGAAGTCTCCGAGCAAACGCAGAAGGGAAGGCCCGCTGTGAGCGAAGTTACAATAGTCTAACCTAGAGGTGACCGTTGCATGGATCACAGTGGCTAGGTCCGCTTGGGAGAGAAAAGGAGCCAGCCGCCGGGCTCTGGCGGAGGTGGAAAAGTGCTAAACCTTTGAGCGAGAGGCCACCTGGGTCTCCATTGAAAGAGACGAATCTGGACCCCCAGGTTAAAGACGGAGGGGCTATCGGCGCCAATATGACCTCTTCCCACAACCGCCGCTGAAAGACTACCTTCCCTCGCTGCCGCTTCAGAGGATTCGCCTTCTATGGGTTCAGTCGTTCCGTTTCGTCGCTAAATCAACCAGCAACCGCCTCTCCAAACAGTGCTGGAGAGCCGCGAGGCGGTAACCGCCCTCCATCAACAGAATGAGCTGGGCGTGGTCATCAGCGCATTCGGTGACAAGTCAGCCCAAAACTCCTCGCACTCAGCGAGCGCGTCGCGATGTAGATAGAAGGTTAAATAGCAGCGGGGAGCAGGCCCCCCCTGGGGTACCCCGCAATCGCCGGCACTGGGATCCCCGCACCACTTGCTGACTTCGACCCTCGAGAAACGGTAGGCATCCACTGGCGACGCCCGGCCTTGAGCGCCAGCGGGTCAGCACGTGGATCGACCACCATCAAACGCCATGTAAGATCTAACAGTACCAGCAGCTACCGATCCGGCCGGTCAAGCTGGAATATCGAGTGTATCTGTGGACGGGCGACGAGAACAGTCTCCTCGCCCCATGCCCAGCACCGGAAGCCGGACTGGAAGGGGTCAAAGCCGATGTGTCATCCAGAAAGCCTTGAAGCTGTCTAACACTACTCTCAATTACCTTCCCCAGAAACGAAAGATTCGAAACGGGCGTAATTGGCCAGATCCCTAGGATCTAACGATGGTCTTTTTAAGAGTGGGTGGACCACTGCCTCCTTCAACCCATCCGGGAAGACTCCTTGCTCGAGGGAGCCATTGATGATACTCAACAGGCAATTAAAGGCAAGATTTTTAATTGTTCCAGGAGGCTTCTAGCAACTTGCAATTTAATTACCATTTGAACAGTGGAATGATCACACAACATTAATGTGAAGTTGCAGAAGTGTGGTCCATATGTTCTAAGTTACACTTTCCATCCATTGAGAAAAAATATATTTGCTATCAGGATGGGCTGGGACTCTGTGTGAATACAAAAACATGTCCCTATACATTTTGATAACACTCTGTTGGCCTTGTCTGGGCTGAACTTCAGCTTCTTGGCATTCATGAAATACAACACTAGGTCTTTATATAAAAAACACAGGGTCTGTTTGAGTTGACCCTCTGAAACCAGCCAAACGTTTTTATTTATTTACTTCATTTATATCTGCCTTTCTCTCTGTTGCTGATCCAAAGTGGCTTAGCACATTCTCCTCTTCTCTATTTTATTCTCACATCATGGGGTAGATATGAGAGTGTATGACAGGACCTAGGTCACCAAGAAGGCTTCCATGGCATGAGGGTGAGATGGATTTGTTTGGAAGCGAGTGGCTTTACCCTGTCTCTTATCTCAAACTTCAGAGGGGAGAGTTGACTTCAGAGTCAGAGTTTAGTCCCCCTCTGAAGTTTGAGGTAAGAGAGAGTGCAAAAATTCTTCACTTTTTGAATACACTCTTTTTTTTGCAGGTATGCTTCTTAACATCTTTGTGAAGCCACCAGGTGAGATCCCCTGGGGCTGGGTGCCATCAGCTAGCTAATAAGACATGGCTCTGTTTCATCTTTTCATACCAGATCCAGCTCTGAATGGCTGACTCCTATAATGGACCAGAAGAAGGTGAAAAGACTGAAACACAGTCTACACAGGGGCATTAAAAGGTGACTGAAAAAGTCCCCATTTCCAAACCCCCTCTTGATGTCTCTTGATTCAGTCTATCAAATTCATCTTCTTTTCTCAGATCATTTGAAAATCAGAGAAAGAAGAGACTGAGTCAGGAGTCATCAAGAGGGGAATGTTGGAAGTGAAAGGACTTTCAGCGGGAAAAATTGAAAGTCCCTTCACTTCTAACATCTCCTCTTCAGTGTGTCTTGACTGAGTCAATAATGTCAACCTGGTTTCCTTCATCCTAATCCAGCATTTTGATCACTATATCACCAGCCATGCAAAGAGACTGCCAGGTTTTGACAACATGCTTGATTTTGAGATCCCAGGCAGGAAAAACAAGGAACTTCTGCCAAACCCTTAATGCATAGGTGTCAAACTTGCGGCCCTCCAGATGTTATGGACTACAGTTCCCATCATCCCCTGCCAGGATGATTCTGGCAGGGGGTGATGGGAACTGTAATCCATAACATCTGGAGGGCCGCGAGTTTGACACCTGTGCCTTAATGAACTGCCAGTGACGAGGTGCATTTGGGTTGGTAGTTCACAAATTTGCAACCTGTACTAGTTTATGAAAGAACTGGAGAACATGTTGATTTCACCTGTGTGTAAAAAAAACACACACATCTGCTTTGAAATACCTGCCTTTTGCCTGTGCAGAAGATAACACTTGCATTTAGTAGGCTTTCTGCCATACACCTCTAGCCACAATATTGCACACGTTTAATCAGCTTTTTTAATTGTCCCCATATCCTGCATGCCGGAGGTATTTGCCTCATGCAGTCATCTTCAGGGTATAATACTGTATACTATAATGAAACTTTTTATAACCACTTGGAAACATCCATAATTTTTAATGAGTTTACCAAACATAACAGTGCAACATGTACTGGAGATATGCCCCAAGGAAACAGGTTCTTCTCATTCACAACACGAACCACTTTAAAACAGGAAGAACTCATTTCCCTCTTTGATGTGTTTAGCTGGTAGATTCTGTAGGACTGCCCAAACATAAGAAAGAAGAAAGCTACCATTCAGACCATGAAATTGCTGCATTACCTGATAAGGTTTGAAAGTAGCAAAAGATGAAAGCACCTTAGATATATTCAATGCAAACATAAATTTTGTATCCTGGAGCAAGTTCTGGATAAAATGTCCTGTAGGTTTTCCCACATTTAATTCAATTGTAACCAAGAAAAACTCAGTTGTGATGGATGTTTATTGGTTAATATCAGTGACATCCTGTCCATTTTTAAAAACGGCAAATTAGATGAATTTATTCTTGTGATAGATAAAAATAAATTGTATAATCAGGTGAAATGCTTCAATCTTCCTTTGAAATAACATTTAGTAATCAAGTTGCAATCTGAATCAAATCTGATTCATACATATATTGACAATTTAACCCTAAGCAAAGTTACATCCTAGATTTAATAATGTTAAGCTTTAAAGAGTGTTTCTCTGCTTATGATTGTACTGTTAATTGTCCACACTTTATAAGAATTACTTTCAGTGTTCCAAAGCAATTAGAAATCTTACAATCTGACTCTGATTGCACACATGATCAGGCAGAGAAGACTGGTGAAAAGGTTGCTACGGCAGAATCATTCCTAGCATTTAAGAATTGTCAGAAACCTTCTGATCTGACTTTGCCTGCACACAATGGCAAAGCGTATAACTTTCCCCCTTCACTGTGATTCACAGCCAGTCAACATGGCCCACAAGAAAGGGGCAAAAGTTTTGCTTGAACATGCTGGCTGGCTGGCAGGAGAAATAGAAGTAGAGGTCTTCCCTAGCAATATTTGTCCTTCAGATTATAAACAAGGCGGGAACCATGCATACTATCTCTTTCTGTACAACAAAACCTTGGCTCATTCCGCACATGCAGAATAATGCCCTTTCAAACTGCTTTCAGTGCTCTTTGAAGTTGTGCGGAATGGCAAAATCCACTTGCAAACAGTAGTGAAAGTGGTTTGAAAATGCATTATTTTGCGTGTGCGGAAGGGGCCCTTGAGTGAATGCTACGATCCCTGGGAATTTCACCACAATTGGTTTTGGAACCGGGGCAAGGGGGAGGTGGAGCTATATCCAGAAATCAGTTTCCTGTTAAAACCAATGGAAATAACAGTGGCCGTTTCCGCACGGCCCCCCAGGCGCCCCCACACCGGCAAGAATTCTGCCGGGCGAGGCGAGAGGTCGCTTTGCACGCAAGCGTCGCGAGCGGCCTCAGGAGAGGCCGGCGGAGAGGCCGGCGGACGACAGGCGGCTCCGCATGGAGCCGCCTCTGCCCCCTTCCCTTTCCCACTCACCTTGTCCCCGTCGTCGGCCTGCTGGCCTCCGAAGCCCCGCCCACGCTGCCCTCTGACCTTCAGCAGGCCGACGACGGGGACAAGGTGAGTGGGAAAGGGAAGGGAAACAGGGTGTTCCCTGGCCGGTTGCCCGTTCACACCCGTGCGGCCGAGGAACACGCTGTTGAAGGGCAAAACAACCCTTTAAAGGAGTTGTTTTTTTTTTTTAAGAGGCGACTGCCCAAAGGGGTTGTTTTTCCTGGCCTGGCCCTGGGGGAGGGGGAGCGAAGCCAGGTCGGCGCCGCCTGTACGAATGGCTCCCTGGGAACGGCGTTTTTGCCGTCCCCAGGGCGCCATAAAAGGGCCGTGCGGAAACGGCCAGTCAGATTTATTTCCTGGTACAATTTGCTTTCATTGTGATATTTAACAAATTTGACTAAAGTTCTTAAGGTTACAGAGAACCTTACCCCAAGCTCTGACATCTGTTTTTGTATACCCATATTTCTTGCTATAAAAATGAAATCCCCATACATGCATTAAGACAAAAGTGAGCTGTTCTGACTGGAACTGGTTCTTATCTGCAGAAGCATCTGCCAAGAAATGTTCTCATCTAACCCCTTAGGGTGCAAAATTCTCTAGGGTGCAAAGACCTCTAAAATCAAGACTCTGGACATAACAGCAACATAACACTCAAAAGAGTTGGTGCTCCTCTGGTGGAACATTTCTTAGATTATGTAAGCATAAACCCACAGAGTACTTGTTTTGGGTTTTATAGAAATCAAATAAAACAGGATGACAGAATTCTGTTGAGGAAAGAAGCTGAGTGGATTCTGAAGTTAAAAGCTTTGCATCCTGAGGGGTTAAATGAAAACATTTTCAGGCAGAAATTTCTGTAGATAAGAGCTGGTACCCACTGAAACAGCTCACTTTTGCCTTGATGCATGCATGGGGCCATTACTAAAAAGTATCTGAAAAGTGGGTACTAATTAACGTTAATTTTTTTTTAAAAGTCTGTAAATTTACAATACATAGCATACGTTGTTATTTATATAATTTTCTCAATATTAAAATGTAATAAAATATTGCATGCCATTGAATAAATGATTTGTAAATTGTCCAATATATAATTTTCTACATAATTAAAAAAGTGTTTTGAATCAGGTATCACAAATGTTTATATTATTATGTTGTGTTCTTTTCTCATTTATTAGATTTCTCTGATGAGGTTGTACGTGAAACTCACTGGGGTTATAAAAAATTATTAAAGAATTCATTTCCCTCATTTAATTCAAACTACAAACAGGCAGATATTATCAAGGGCAGATAAGGTCTTTCAAACGACACAAGACAGAATCCCTAAATGTTGAAGAGATCATTGGGGTGAACTTTCACAAATAATGGCCCCAGAATGAACTGGGCTGTAATTGCGACAGGGGGCAGGGCACATGGTGAGCTCCAGAGCAATGAGCACGCGTGCTCTGGGTCAGCTGTGCAGCTGAGCCACACCCAGCCCAATCGTGTGAGTGTTAGGGGTGGAGCACGCTCCCTATATATTAGGCAGCATGTGGTTGCTCCGGCCTTTTTTGACACCTGGAGCAAACTGACCCACCTATTTGGGCAAGGTTTTTTGTGCTGCTCATTTTGTTGCAGCCTTGGCAATTTGGGCAGAGGAGCGCATGTTTAAGGGGATGTTGAGTTTGTGCACCGGTCCTCCCCATGGTTGGAGGCCTCCATAAGAGGCTTGGGGTGAGGCGGTCTCATGGTGCATGCCGTGGAGGCCTCTGCAATTCAAGCCTGACACCCCAGCAGGAAGGGGGCCACAGCAGACAGGCGTCCAGGTGGCCCAGTATCTCCTGTCCTCCCCAATGTAGATTGGGGTGTGGTGCTGGGGTCAGCCAGGGGTGCTGACTGGCCACAAAATGGATGCACTCCTCTTGCTTGCCCAGCTTCTGCCTCAATAAAGGGCTGCGGCCCAATTTAATTCCAAGACGTGTCCTGTGGTTATTCACCAGAAGGAACCTCTGCACATCTGGGCGCAAAACGTTCTAAGGATTATGCATAGGCTGGGCATGACTAGTTTCAGGTAAGGCACAACTGAATAACAGCATTTGCCGGCAATAGAGGGCCGCCTTTGTATAAATTCAAAACAAAAGGAAATAACAACAGTGAAGAAACCATTCTCCTGAGTCTTTTTCTCTAACCATACTATTTTCTCCATGGCTACACTAGAGAAAATAATAAGCTAAGTACCCCTCTTTTCCATTTTGCATGAAAGGATGAAGTTTTTTTCCCCCCTAAGCTTTCATTGTTGTCTTCCATTAAAGTCAACTTGGGCAGCAGTTCTGTGGATGAATCTAACTACCTGTTAAGAAAGCTTTTATGGAACGTTTTATTGAAGAAAGGAGCAACTTTCGGAAGAGGCATGTGTCATTTGGATCCCTGTGCAAAGAAAGCAGACTCTAAAGCCTGCATCACCAGAAATTGATGTTACATGGAAATGCTTTTGCTGGTGATGTGATACAGGGCATGAGGTCCTCTCCTTGCGATGGATAGATTAACTAGGTCATGAAAGCCTGAAGTTCTGGCAGCACAGAAAAGAAAGATGTGGGACCATCAGAGACTGTGCTTTTTTGCCATAGTTGGCAGGTTGCTCCAGTTGACTGGCTTCTTGACACTGGGGCCAGGGAAACATTCTTAAGCCTTTCCACTGCTCTATTCAATCAAATATTGTACCCCCATGAAACTATTCAAAGGGATGACCAAGAGGGTACCCAGCCAAATGTGCCTAGAGACCATTTCCCCACTGAGATGCCAAAAGACTCACAAAAGAGGGAACATAACATCTCTTTGGCTCATTCCGCACATGCAGAATAATGTACTTTCAAACTGCTTTCAGTGCTCTTTGAAGCTGTGTGGAATAGCAAAATCCACTTGCAAACAGTTGTGAAAGTGGTTTGAAAACGCATTATTTTGCGTGTGCGGAAGGGGCCTTTGAAATGAGAACATTTCAGATAGATTTGTCAGAAGCTCTTTCTTTATTTAAAGTATTTTTATGCTTTCCACCAGAGTCTACAGTAAGAATACTTTCCCATTTGCATCTACCTAGCCATTAATCTCTCTGTCTAATCTATGTCAGATGTTGACCACAATGGACTCCATTGGATCACAAATCTTCACTTGCCTTTTGCTCTCGACTACATTTTAAAGGCTTTCCAAAAAGGTACTTTATTTTTAAAGGTACTCTCTTGTGCCATTTTCCTTTCACTTTACTCGATGAATGCCAAACAGGATTATGGCAAACTGCTAAAGTTGGTATAGACTATCTCCAATCCCTTATGAGAGATACATGTCTACCTTTATGTTTCCATCTATGGGATACCAATGCATTTCAACATGTGTTCCTCTATTAGTGTGCAGTCCATCAACAATGAAGCTCTCCAGCATAGCTCTCATTCATTTCAATGGGATTTGCAACAGTGAGTCCTCCAATGGATTGTGTCCCCAAAGTTCTGTAGTGAAATTCCAATGAAAAGATTTGCTGCAGTTTGTTTGCATATATATATATAGTGCTGTGGCTTTAAATTTACGAGGGAAGGGGATAACAGCCAGCTGTTCTACAATCCATAAATTGTACAACTCGGTATCCTAATATTGTTCTGTTTTATTATTATGGTTTAGGTCCCCCCCCCATATTTATTTATTTTCTGTGTCATATCTATTTATGGTTCAATGCAACAACGTGTAGTAAAACAAAACCACTTTCAGTTTATGAAGTGGAAAGACTGTTTCTGATAAACAACAGCAATCAAAGATCAATTGTGGCAGATGAGACCATTCAGGGGTCTGTCTGTCTGTCTGTCTCTCTCTCTCTCTCTCCCTCTTCCTCTCAGCTTTAAAAATTCTCTGAAGATTTCACTTACGTTGTCTTATAATCAAAGGGACTTGGGAATTTTCAAGTGGGCTTCCAGCTCTTTTGAAACACAACCTGCACATGATTTATTTATTTGCACCCCACTGATCTCCCCAATAGAGACCCAAAGAATCTTACAACGTCATTCTAATGTTCTGTCTTTATCCTCATGACAACCACCCTGAGAGATCAGTTAACCTGAAAGGGAGTAATTGGCCTGTAGATATCCAGCAAGCTTCCATGGCAGAGATGAAAACTGACTTATGCAGATCCTAGTCCAGTAATATTCTAACCACACTGGCTCTCATGAAAGGTTTTCTTTGCACTATAGGGAATACTCAAGTTGGCAGAGCAAACTTTAGGAGATACTCAAAAAAGCTTCCTTCACATGAGTCACATGTGAAAACAGAGGCCTTTACATCACAACTCACTTGGGACACAAAGGATATAATCCTAAACCCATTTACAAGGGAGTAAGTCCCATGGAATTCAGTGGGATTGGCCTCTGAATGTTTTGGGACTACACTAGAAACTGCTCACTATCTCCAAGCAAGAAACTTCTTTTCAGCTCCCCTGGATGTGGTAGCAGAGCAATAATACCGACTCACCTTATAGGGAGGCTGGATGGTGGCAATAAGGATGTGAAGTGATTTGAACACTCAAAAGAGCCATATAAATGCTAAGTATAATATCCCCCTTCCTTGAGCTATCTTTTCTCATTCTTATCCATGGAAAAACAGCATCTTGGGCCTACATAGGAACGTACATGATACATTTTGCAGCCAAGGAGGTTATTTGGCGACAACTGTCAGCAAACACTTTCTTAGCCCTCTGCTTGAAAGTCATTGATGCCAAGCACATAATGGCCAAGTACAGCTCTATTTGCTTTTGCATATATTTTTCAGCGCTTTCTGAAGCCTCTGATATTATTCTCTGGTGATCATAGAAATATCTGTGGCACATCAGCTTGGAAAATGCTTTTGGGAGGAAATTGGGTTTCTCGCTCTATTAGGAGCAGTCCATTTTTATGATTAAAATCAGAAAAACAATGTTCTTCCCAGTTAAAGTGAAATGTGCAAAATAAAAACTCTCCCATAACCGAGTCTCTAAATACTTATCTAAGACTCTCAGAGGGGGAAAGTATTCAAGAATGCAGAGGGGGAATTAAAAATGAAGACTGCTTGGAAAATGTCTGGTTGCCTCAATTTAGCACTGACGTGTTTTGCAGAAATTATGGGAGTGATGTTTCATATGCTCAGGATTTTAAAAATATATTAACCCCTGTGGAGAATTTAAGAGCCAATTTATCCTTTCTATATACAGGTAAAATAAGTTTCTACTTCATGTATCAATATTTCAGGTGACCATTAGCTACTCCAGTATCTCACTACATGACATGTATCCTAATACATACTTGCTGTGCATTCATCCTTTCTATCCACAGAATAGCAATAAATTCTCATAAGACAGAGACTAAAGCCCTGGACTTTTCAGGCATTCAATTTTGGCACACCTGCCATGTATAAAGGGAGTATGCACTGCCCGTGGATGTCCTGAAACCTACAGTTGCCATTTTGGGTGAAAAGCCAACATTGGATTGGTCACTATACCAAGTAAAATTTTCCTTGTGGGTTACCATACTGAAAAGTTTGGGAACCGCTGCTCTAAGGGACTTATTCCTTGCAAGATTCCATAACTATTAGGCTTGGTTCAGTAGCCAGCCACAAGTTGTGCACGGCATCACCTTTTCTTGATCTTCTTTGCATCCTAGATAACTTTGGGGAGAGGTTGAAAGTCTCTCCCGTCATGCTGAGCTGAGAACAGGCAGAAGCAGCGTGAGTCTTCCACATTGCTTCTCTCTTGTGTAAAGCTGAGTGTGTCATAAAAGATTTTGATCCTCTCCCCTGAATTCCTACTGTATTCAAAACTGAGGAAAGGGAGCTCTCTCATATCATGCTAAGTAAGCATCAGAACCACCAAAAGCTTCTATCTCTTCCAAAGCTTGAAGAAGTTTGCTTATCCACTAACTGAGTTCTACAGGCAATCAATAGGGGTGTCCACCAATAAATATATAAATATATATTTGGGGGGGGTTGGATTTGAGTTTAATAGGCCCATTTTTTTCCAGAAAATCTGAAAAAAGCTGAATTCCCATACCAATATGTTTTTTCCAAGTTCTTTTCAAACATCTGAAAATTTTCATAAAATCATAGGCCCTTTCCGCACGGGCGGTAAAGAGCGCCCCAGGGACGCTAAAAACAGCGTCCCTGGGGAGGGGTTCGCATGGCCGCCGCCGCTACATCGCAGCAGTGCCAGCCTCGCAACCCCCGAGCGGCGCGAAGGCGCTGCTTCTGAACCTTGGTCCCCCAGCAAGGTTTTTTGGAAGCAGTGGCTTCCAACTGCCGCCATGCGAATGGGAGCGTCTGGAAGGTGCCATTTTCCCCACACCATCCCTGAATGCTTGCCTCGTCTCCTGGCTTCCGGCTCGTTGCAGAGGCCAGAGGACACGCCCCCCCGGGCCTGCGACTCCAGAGCCGTTGCTCCAGCCTGGGGGGGCATGTCCCCTGGCCTCTGTGATGGGCTGGAAGTCAGGAGACGAGGTAAGCTTTCAGGGACGGCGCAACCTGTGCGAAGGCTGCGCCATTGCCTACCACCCTCCTGGGACCATCCATGCGAACGGTCCCGGGTGTGTGTGTCGGCATTGTATATGCCGACGCACCCCCGCACCGTTGCGGTGTGGAAAGGGCCATAGAGTTGGAAGAGACATGGTCATCTAGCCTCTGTTTTAAGACCTCCAAAGAAGAAGACTCCACCCTGAGTGGCAGTACATTCCATTGTCTGAAAAAAAGAGAAGTGCTGACAGAGAAGTAGTTTTTAGTGTTTGCTGACCTTTTTTTCTTCCCCAAGGAACACTGCAATTCCCACCACATGTTCCATGCCCTCCTGTCACTGGTTAATTAGGCAGATGGGAGTCTTGGCTGTGCCACTCTCCTGTTTCCAGCTTTTTCAGCAGTCCAGGACATGTTCAAGGAGGCAATTCATTTGAGCTCACGTAATTTGAGTTTGCAATAGCCAAGGCGAGGACTCACTTTAATATACTGCTAATAAGAAAGCTTTAATTACAAAGCTCTACAGAACAGTTTGCAGATAATTTAGGGAGCTTCAAAATGGAGGTGTTCAGCAGGTAATGGGTAATTTATCGGCTGACCTTCGATTACTTCCGTAAATCACCTGTTCTTGTGGCTTGTCATACTTGCACCAGCCAATCTGCTAAAATGCCAGCTTAACAGCAGGAAAGAATTGGACTGCAAGATGGAAGGCAGGTGGTTGCTTCTCTGCTTTGATATAGCTTCAGATTCTTGCAACCCACTGTCAGAGATTCTGTGAAAATTTGCCAAGATTTTCACTTTCAGAAGAACCCCATTGGGTTTTTTTTTACAGGAACCATTTTAGGAATCTGACAGAGAACAATGTGACCCAGAAAAAAAGTTTTAAGTGTTATGCCTTTCTCTCTTTTTTGAACGTGGGCCTCAAGTAGGGATGCCTTCCTGCTTTTGCTATTTGCTGGCCCGATACAAATGTCCCCATTTCATTTTTGCATTGTACATTGAACCCAGGATTCTTTATGTTTATGGATTTTTGGTTTCCTCATGCTGAACTGAGCCTGGCTGTTAGAAGGCCTTAAATACACCCCTTGATCAAAACCACAACCAAGCTAAAAGCAACCTGGTGGGTATTTTGACAAGGAAAATTATGTTGGGGGACTAAAAATCCTAGTGCTTGGTCCAGTTCTATATTGCCCTTTGTCCTTTGGAGACTTACACATACAAATGATTTACAGAACAATCCAAAGCAGAGTTATTCCCAGTCTAAGCCCACTGAGTAACTTTTCTTAGGTTGTACTGTAACAGCACCATCCAAAGCGGGGGGCAGGGGGGGGAATCACTTTGTGGAAGTGGCACACGCCTGCACCAGAGAATTTGCCCTCCCTGAGATACCTACCCCAATGAAGAGCCAGAAATGCTGGTGGGAAACTGTCGCCACCATCCCTGCAGCATCCAGACACAGCTCTGGGTGCTGCACCAGCACTCTCATGCCACCAATATGGTGCCATGAGGGCATGGTATGGGCAGTCCAGGAGGTGGAGCCAATGTTAGTCAGCTTTTACACCAGGTTTGCGGCAGTTACACCAGGACCCCAACCCTCAGACTTTGCCACCCTTTGGGAGGGCTCTCTGGTGGCAGGGGTGGGGTTTCTTTGCTTTTTGCCTCCCCACACCATCAGAAAGCCCTCTTGGAGGCAGGAAGCGGTGTTGTTGCAGTGCTGCATCCTGCTGCGGGGGCTTTGGATGTAAATCACACTAAACTCAACCTGCTTATGATTGCCCTTTCTCCGCTCCCCCTACTTTCCTCTTCCTTAACCCTATTCCCAGGGTGGGTGGGCCTTGACCAGATGACAGGCCCCCTCCCCTCCCTTCCCCTCAGGGTGGGTGGGCCTTGACCAGATGACTGGCCTATTCCCCATTCCTTCCCCCCCCAGGGCGGGTGGGTCTTGACCAGTAAATTACTTTTCAGAGGATCCTATCCCAGATCCCTAACATGAATTGCTATTTAGTCCTTAGAACAGAGAACAGCATAATCCTGTTGTCATCCCTTCTCCAGTTTGCTTCTACTACTGCCTAAAGCAACTCGATGACTATCACTCTGCCCTTTTCAATATGTGTGTGTGGTAAGGGAATCCGCAATAAATAAGATGCACTCTTCCCTACAGCTTGATTTACAAAGTGGAATTATAAACACACACCCTCAGCTCTTGAAGTTTTATATCTCAACTCCTGAGTTATCAAAAAAAGTAGCACAACAAAGGGACGGGTGCTGATTTATCAAAGCCGTCAAGGAAGTTTAAACACTCGGTTTTGATTTAGAAATCATTACTACAAATGTCGTATTTATCTGGAATATCCAGTCCTGTCACATATTGCTGCAAGTGTGATTTACAGAAGGCAGAGTGTGTTTACATGGTGCACACTGTATTTACAAATCATTTAAATATACTTGGTAGAATGTAGCTGTTCATCCACATTCCTAACTTTCTATGCACTGTGTGGATATGAATCCACACAGATAGTGGCCCTCTGTGATTCAGACACATCCTTCTCTTTGTTCACAGGCTGTACTCTAGTTCCCTGTTTTATACTCTACTATCAACTGTTCTCATTGCCTCCCCTTACAGTGCTGTTGCTACTGAAGGTACAGAAGCTTAAAAAACCAGCAGAACTATCTACAGTCACTGTGAACTAACAATGACACCTGATCGCTTGGTATCTTCCCCGCCAGTCTGCATGAGACCTGAAATTACATGATTTCATACCACAGTTTCAATCCCCTAAAACCTGGAAAAATCTTTTAAAAAGTGAAAATGTTACAAGGTTAGAGTTATTGGCCTTACCTCTGACTTCCTGTAAAAACCTAATGTCACTACCACAAATAAGATGCACCTGAATAACCAGGGGCAGCCATTGCTGTCAGTGCAGTGAGCTGCTTACGCGCTAGCAAAGATAAAGGGGCATGCATGGCCTGGTGGCAAAGCTGCAGAACCGGAAAGCAATAGATTGGCTCCCCTGAAAAGGGCGGGGAGGAGCTCTGGGTATATCTAGACGCTTCTTCCTCGGTCGAGGGCGCCTCTTCCCCGGGCGGCGAGAACCAGCAAGGCGTGTGAGGTGCGGCGTTGGCGTCTCGCTGTAAGGCCTGGAAGCGAGACTGGCCTTTTTCTTTTCTTTCCTTTTTAGCTGATTTTCCTTCTTCCTCTGGCTATCCTTGTTTCTCTCGTTTCAACCTTTTCTTTCCCTTTTTCACTTTTCTGGGCCGGTCTCGCAGCCGCCATGGGGCCGAAAAGGGACAAGAGCAGGCAGCCTGCTGCAGAGAAGCGGCGGCGCGCATCGGGCAGGGCGCTGTGGCTCTGCTGAACAGGGTCCGGGCTCCAGACTGGCCCGGGACGCCGGACGATCAGTGCCCGGCTCGTTAGGCGTATCGAGCACTTGCGGCGAGCGCCGAGCTCGGGCTTATTCTCCCACTCGGCAGGGGGGGGCGGCCGTCAGGCATGGCCGGGACAGTCTCCATTGGGAGGGCCCTCCCCGCGGTCTCCGGGGGGTGCCGGCCCGGCATCTTCCTCGCCCGGGAACATCGTCAGCCATATGGGCACCGATCCTGCGCTTTGAAGTCCGCAACTCTGGCTGGACACCCTGTTGCATCTTTCTCAAGTCCTCGGCGGAGCGTGCCGGCGAAGTCGGCCCTAACACCTCGAGGGTCGGAGGACCCTGAGATTTCTCCACCGCGGCCGGAGGAAGGTCGCGGTCGCGGCGCCGGAGGGGAGCCTCGAGCGGAGCAACGGATGTGCTGCAACTTTCAGCCTTCTCCGGTTAAGCGTGTCCACATCGGGTGGATGCGTCCGTCGATGCCGCCTTTGGGGCGCGAGGGCAGGAGGTGAGGAAGCGGTCGCCGGGCCAGTTCCCGCTCTTCCGTAGGCGATCGTCCCCAGCTCTTCAGTCGTGCGAGGTGAGTCTACTGAGTGGATGATGACGCTGCAGAGTTACTGGGGAATTTTGGGTGCGCGGGGAGAGGGTGCCTGCTCTCCCACCGTGGGCTTTGCGCAAAGCGCGAAGCGTTTCGGGGGCGGCATGCCATCCCCCGGCACCAGCTCAGGATTCGACCAGCTGACAACCCGCCTGGGTCCCACCTTCCCCAGGAAGCTCCGGGAGCGGGCGCTGGATGGGTATTATGTGGATATCTTGTTCCCATCGCGGCGGTAGAGTTGGGTTTGTCGAGGCTGGAAGGCCGACAAAAGCGGAAGGACCGTAGGCAGCGCCGAAGCCGAATTTCAACAACTGGCTGCAGGGCTTCACCGAATTCCTGGCTCCTCATCGGAGGCAGCTGTATCCCCTATGCCGAAGCCTGGCATCTCGCGAGCTCACATGGCCCCATGTGCTGCCGTGGGCTCGGCGCGCTGGCTGGGCTAGAGACTGGCGGACCATCGCCATTTACTTAATGCGTGCCACATCCCAGCTAGCGAAAGCGCTTAGCACAAGTGCCTTTTTTCGATTGTGGGGGGGGACCTCATCCACGACCAAACCTGGATGGTCGTGGGTCCAACCCGGGCCATGGAGAGGGGCGGCGGATCCTCCGTTCCCACAAAACCCGGCAGAGCCTACCCGGGGCGGGTGGGGGCCAAGGGGTTGTGTTGGGAATTCAACAAAGGTGCTTGCCAGCGGCAAAATGTAGATATGAGCACTCTTGCTCCCTTTGTTCCGGCAGCCACAGCAGGACCAGCTGTCCCAAGCCGGTGGGACGCCCTCCCTTTCGGCAGGCCCGGTCGCCCGGCGCCGGGCCCTCCCACAAAGATGCCGGTGGCCAGGGCGGTGCTCCCGCCCCCACAAAACACTGAGGTGCTCGCTCAGCTGCAGTCTCTGGCCCCTTCCCCGTTCAAGTGGGGGTGCTGTTGGAGTGGTTGCAGCTCTACCCAGACAGCGGGCTGCTTGGCGTCTGCTGGGGAGGGTTTCTCTTCTGGCTTCGCATTCCATACCAAGGCCCACGGAGGGCTTACCATGCCAGCAATCTAAAATCTGTCCGCGATCTCCCTGGAGCGGTGGCTGATAAGCTCAACAAGGAAATCCAGGCCGGCCGCATTGCTGGCCCTTTCTGTCACCCTCCCCTCCCCAACCTCAGGGTCTCCCCTATTGGCGTCGTGCCTAAGAAAGCCCCGGGGGAGTTTCGCTTAATTCAACACCTCTCCTACCCTCGGGGCGACTCCGTGAATTTTTTCATTGACCCAGAGGTTTGTTCGGTCCGTTACGCCACCTTGGAACTGGCCATCCTCTGCATCAGGCAGAAGCGGGTCCGGGGGCATCCCTAGCAAAGTGTGACATCCAGTCCGCCTTCCGGCTCCTGCCCATTTCCCCCTGGACTTCGAGCTGCTGGGCATCCACTTCCAAGGAAATTGGTATGTGGACAAGGCCATGCCCATGGGCTGCTCCTTTGCCTGCGCCGCCTTTGAGACTTTCAGCACCTTCCTCGAATGGGCTTTCAGGCAGCGGGTGCCCTCCGGTTTGGTGACTCATTACCTTGATGATTTCTTGTTTATCGGCAGGCAGGGCACCCGGGAGTGTGAGCTGGCCCTTCAGGCTTTCCAGGTCCTGGCCACCGAGCTGGGGGTTCCCTTGGCTCCCAACAAGACGGAGGGGCCCGCCACTGCCCTCAGCTACCTGGGCATTCACCTGGACACGGTTCTAGGCACGTCCTCACTCCCGGCTGACAAGCTTACAGCCCTTTCAGCCCTGCTTCAGTCCGTTCTTCTCCTCCAAAAATGCAGGGAGTGCGCCTGGTCCAGTCCTTACCGGCCACCTTAATTTTGCTTGCAGGGGGGTGGCCCCGGGCAGGGCTTTCTGCTCCCGGCTGGCGAGGTCCTTGTCGGGCTGCAAGTCCCCTGACCATCACATCAGGGTCTCCCGGGGCATGAAAGAAGACCTACAGGTCTGGTTGTCCTTCACCGAAACTTCTACGGCATCTCCCTGTGGCAATCTGCTTTGGGAACCTGGCCTGGAGCTGCAGGTGCACTCTGATGCCTCTGGGGCTTTGGTTTGGCGTGTTCTTCAGGGGTCAGTGGGCACAGGGCCTTTGGCCCCAGAGTGGCACGCCGCAGGGCATCACCAGGGATCTTACTTTTCTGGAGCTGTTCCCCATCCTGGTGGCGGTGCACATTTGGCAGCGCGACCTCTGGCAAAACAAACAGGTGCTTTTCTGGTGCGACACCCAGGCGGGGGTGCGCGGGGTAAACAGACAGTCGAGCAAATCGCCTCGGGTCCTGCGCCGGGTTCGCGGTTGGGTTCTTACCTGCCTCACTCATAACATCTCTTTCAAAGCTGCCTTTGTTCCAGGTTTGCAGAATGAGATTGCTGATGCTTTATCTCGCCAGCAGGTGGATCGTTTCCCGCGCCTGGCCCCGGGCGGAGCCGTTCAGCGACAGTGCCGGCGTTCCTCTGGAGCCTTGGCAACGAGACGTCATCACAGGTGTTTTGAACTTCGTTGGCACCGGCCACGTGCAGGCAATACGACGGACGTCTTGCTGCGATTTCCTGAGCTTCGCTCGTCCTCCGGGCGCCCGGTTTGCGGTGGGGTGGACACTGGCCTCCTCCTCGAGTATTTGGTCCGGCTCCATGGGCAGGGGATGCACCAAGACTATGGGGGTGCACCTGGCGGCATCGGTTTCTGCTGCAAGTTCTCCAGTTTTCCTGACGTCACCAAGGCGTTTGTAGTTCGCCGCCTAGTGGCTGGATGGCGGCGGGTGGGCACCAGACAGGGGACCTCAGGAGCCCGGTCACCAAGGAAGATGTTGAGGGCGGTCACTGGGGCTCTAGGGCAGGTGTGCGCCAGCGCTATGAGCGCTTGCTTTTCGCCGCCGCCTTCCACCTGGCTCACCACGGGGCTTTCAGGCCTGGGGAACTGGTCGCCCCTACCAGGGTTCGACCTTCCAGCACCGCAGCTGCAATGGGAACACCTGCGTCCTGTCGGGGGACATGGTCCACGCAGCAGCTGGCTCATTCAAAAACCGACCAAGAGGGCCGTGGGGCCTGGGTCTCCATGCCGGCCCTACCGGGCGATGCCACCTGCCCCCTCCCTCCCCTTATTGAGTGGCTACGGCACAGGCCTCGGGTGGGTGGCATGCTCTTGGTGCACGAGGATGGGTCCCCCCTCACCAGGTTCCAAATGCTGGCGGTGTTCAGGGCATGCTTGGCTCATGCCGGGCTACCGGCCGCGGAGTTCGGCCTGCACTCGTTCAGAATAGAGGCCGCCACGGCCGCGGCAGCAGAAGGCAGGGCCCCGGAGGATATCCGCTGTTTGGGCAGGTGGCGGTCGGGGGCCTTTCGGGCGTACATTCGCCCACACCTGACTTGTTGATTTCCCTCCTCAGTGCCTCCAGGGATGCCGCAGACTGTCTATCGGCAGGTGTGGGTCGTGGGGCACAGCCTCGTCAACAGAGTTGGGGACTACGCCTGCAAGTCCGAATGGGGCCGGCATCTCGGACTCGGGCAACGTAAGAATTTCCTGGTTGGGGCAGGGGCACATGCTTTGGCATGAGCTAGAGCCCAAGGTCATTGAATACATTTTTCAGTTGGCTACACCGGACCTCCTGGTCACCCACCTTGGGGAGGAAGATCTCCCTGCCAGGTCGGGCCTTGACCTGCGTTTTGCGGTGGCCGCCACGCTCAGGAGCTTTGCCAGGCACTGGCCTAATATGACCTTGGTTTGGTCCGAGATGGTGCAGCGGGCTCATTGGAGCGGAGCGGTGGATCCCTCGGCCGTGGATAGGGCCTGCAGAAAAGTTAATAAGGCGGCCGCCAAGGTGGTGCTTTCCCTCGGGGGAGCGGTGGCAGAACACTCCAAAATCACCCGGGACGTCATGGACCTTTTCCAGCCGGATGGCGTCCGCCTGTCCCAATGGGGCATGGACTTGTGGCTTCAGTCAGTTCAGTTTACCCTTCGCCGGTGGTTAGATTTGTGACAGGCTCAGGCGTGAGGAGCTTGGGCGGTGAGCTGCAAGGGGGGGCAGCTCGTGGCGGGTTTGCAACGGTGTCGCACATCTGGGGAGAGAACAAGCCTTCCGGCTGGGGCTCCCAGGCTTGCGCCCTATGAGGGCCGGGGGGTGGGGCGGGCAGGCTGGCGGGCCGGCAGGCCGGGCCGCTGCCCGACACCCCAGGGAGTGGGGTTGGGTTGGGCCGTTAGGCGGCCATGGGCTTAGCCGGTGCCCGACACCCCAGCGAGCACGGGAGGAAGACGGGCTGGGGGCGGCCTTGGGGCTCAGCCGGTGCCTGTCTCCTCAGCAGGGGCGGGAAGGGTGGAAGCATTCAGGAGTATGATCTCTGGGCTTCCCTTCCTGCCAGTTTCCCATTCATTGGGATGTGATGTGCGACCCGTTTGCCGCCCAGCTCTGATGTATATAGTTCTTGTTTATATGTTTGTTGTTTAATAAACGGGCTGCGGCCCATTCCTTTCCAGCCTGTCGTTGTGGTGTACTTATTGAGCGAGGGAGTCTCACCATCTACAGCAATGACCCTAGCCCTCCACTTCATGCTATGTCCTTGGATAAATTCAAGTTTAGGTTGCAATGAAACAAAAAATTAAAAGCACATGTTTGGCCACTGTTATCAAGTATAGTCTAACAGTCATTTTGAGCTGGCCAACCTAATTATATTCAGTTGGTAGAGTGATTTATATCCTGGACTACAAGTGGAAATGAGACTTATTATTGAGAAAGTCCAGAGAACCCTGTTTGTCAGGACAAGTTGTGTTGCATTGGACTGCAGAGCACAGGTGAAAATGAGGTTCAGTAAAAAAAAAAAACTAGATGATTTAACCAGTGTAGGTGTGAACCACTCTCAAATGTCAATTACTTGACCCAGTCGCATGAATCTGACCAACTTCAAGGAGGAACTTTTTAAAAAGAGCTGTATTCAGAATGTTTGGTCAGCAGATCTGCTTCTTACAATATTCCAAGTCACTAGGTCACCCAACACTGTCTATAGGTAAATTTTCAGTGATTGGGGAGGGGAGGGCTGGGAAAAGTAAAGTTTATGGGGACTGATGTCACTTCCAGGTGACAGTCTATGAGAATACTTCCTATCTCTAGGTTAAAGCCAAAGAGATTAGGGGATTAGGGGAAATTTCTAGAGCGCAACTATGGAGGCCATTTTTTCTCCAATCTCTTAGGCCGTTTCCACACGGCCTTTTTATGGCGCCCTGGGGACGGGATAAACGCCGTCCCCAGGGAGCCATTTGCACAGGCGGCGCTGCTGCAACACAGCAGCGCCGACCTGACTGCGCTCCCCCTCCCCCAGGGCGGCGTCAGGCCGCCCTAAACAACAACCCTTTAAAGGGTAGTTTTTGCCCCAACAGCGTGTTCCCGGCGGCGCGGTGCGAACCGCACCGCCGGGGACACGCTGTTTCCCTTCCCCGTCCCACTCACCTTGTCCCCGTCGTCGGCCTGCTGGCCTCTGAAGCCCCTCCCTCACTGTCCTCCGAGCCGCCTGTCCTCCGCCGGCCTCCCCTGAGGCCGCACGCACGCTTGCGTGCGAACGGCCTCTGCCCCCACGCCAGCAGAATTCTTGCCGGCGTGGGGGCGCCTCGGGGGCTGTGCGGAAACGGCCTTAGTTTCTCAAGGGTGAGAAATTAGGGCTGGGGTGTAGATTTCTCCACCAGGGTCAGATAATTGGAAAGCTTACCAATCTCCTTGCAATTGTATGTGCATGGGCCATTCTTGTCAATAAGTATGTGGGATTGGGATAAAGTGTCATGAGTGGCCATCTTATGGAGCTTGAGGAAACTGCCTCAGAAGAGAAGGAATAAATTGCAAATCCTAATATGTCCAATGTTCAGAGTATATCCTGGAGGAAATTTTGAAATTGTAGACTTAAAGGACACTCTGCTCTCACATCCTGATGAATCCAAGGACCTCATAATTCACCATTGCTCCTAACTGGGTTTTTCCCATACTTTCAGACCTCCTCCCAGACATCAAATGTCAGGAACAAGTATGATGGCAAACTCAACTGGAAGCTATCCCTACATGGAAAAATGCTTGCTTCACAACATGATGCCACCCTTTCCCAGCTCAGTACCAGAAGTTGAGATGCTGCTATAGGAGTTTACAGGATCAAGGCCACAAATGAGGCATTAGGAAGGGTAAAGCTGCCAGATTTTTTGTTGCCTGAAAGTTGTTGATGTAACATCTATACCACTTCACACTTCTACCCTGCGTTCTGTATGGGCAGTTCCCCTTGTGTTCAACAGCATAATTCTTTTACTAGCCAGGTCTTAGGATGCCTTTTGTTGTGAGGCAGGTTTCTGGTCTTGATTGCTTGGGGAACAAATGGCCATGATCCTATTCCTCATACACTTGTTGAATGCCACACATTTATGTGTAGCCCTACAGAGTATGCAACATGTGAATTAGTTGAAATATACACATTATTGAGGAAAAAATGATCCAGTTATTCCAGTCCAACTTAAGTATCTGAACTGGCCTTTCTTTTTCTCTCCATGCAACACCATGCTCTCCACCTTTCCTTTCTTCCTGCTGTTCATTTGAGTGAATGACACACAATCAGGATGAAAACTGTGGGTAAAAACTCCTCCATCTGCTGCTGCTTATAGGAGACGATTCCATGAATAAGCAATGCAGTAAGCAATGCAGTATGCTACTTGCATGCTCTGGGAAGTTGGGAGGCAGGAAAAGTGAAATCCAGGTGAAAGTTCTCAGACCATCAGCTTCTGAAGAGACTATTAACTACCTGGGAAAGTTCAACAGATACAGTATAGCCTTCCCTAGGGGGCTGTGAGTCAGAGAGTCAGAGACGATAATCCATAGCTATGGAATTAATTCTACTGGCTACAGAAAAGACCACCAATACCATGAGGGACTTTTTAAAAAAACTGTAGAACTTTTCAAACGTTTTAGCAGGTAGTACTTGAAGAATTTGTTTGAAACCATACCTAAACTGCCCTAATGCCCTACTGTTTCTTCATCAGAAGATGCATGAAGATGGTGATTAGCAGATATGAGGCCTCCTCATTTATGGTACCACAACTGTAGAATTCTCTCTTTTCACAGTTTCTCTCAATGCCAAAATTGTTTTGTTTGAGGCATCCCATCCTTTCTCATTTGAATACAGCTTTCATTGGTGTCTAGGGATGGGGCTGCCTCCAGCTCACAGACTTCCCCATCCCCTCCCTTACCCAGATGGTTGCCCAAGGACCTCAGGATGCCCAACAACTGGCAACCCCACCCTTGGATTTAACAGCAAGCACCAGAACTTCTGAGAAGCCAGGAGAAGCTACAGGAAACTGGTTGAATTACCTGGGCAGCAGGAGCAGTCCTCCGCTGTTCCACTGAGAAGGGTAGGGTTGGCACAACCTCAACCCAGCTCCAATCAACTGGCCTCAGCATTTCCACAGAGTGGGGCAGGGCCAGCGCAACCCAAAACAGGCCACAGTCAGGGAGGCAGGCCTAGAGGCCTGACGGTCCAATCCCTAGCGGGCTGGGCTTGACAGCTCCAAGGGGCAGAGGAACCCTATTGGGAGGAATAAAAGAAACACAGGAGGAGGTCAGCAAGGAAGGAGAGAGTTGAGAAGACTGTAAAAGTGCCGTGAAGTGCTTGCCATTAAAGTCCAACTGCTAGAAATGGCTGACCTATTTAGATTGTTTTATTGTTGCTTTCTGGGTCTTATCAGTGATGATTCTATACTTTTTTCAAAATTTTAATTGCTTCTTTCTGACTGTTGTAAACTACCTTGGGAGAAGAAACTGAAAATGCAGGGTATAAATATTTTAGACAAACAAATAAAATGCAGTAAATAATTATAATAATGGGGTCAGTACTACTGAGAGAACTCACAACAGTAAAACTGACATTTTGAGGCCTTCAGAGGAGTTTCTGCCTTGCCCTCAAGTTCCGATCAAGCATGAGAGCTACAGACAAAATGTAAATGGTATATATATGTGTGTGTGTATTTGTATCTATGTGGCTGATAAGTCATTTATGGTTATTTTTAGATAATAGAGATAATGTGCATTTTGCTCCAAGCACTTTTCAGGCTGATTAAGATTTTATTAGTACCTCATGTGTAGTATGATTGCTGACAACCATGTGTTGGAGAAATTGTTATGATTAACCTGAATCAAATCACAACTAGAATAGAATTAGCCTTTGCTGCCTCTTTCTCCAATAGCTCATTTGGAGCAAAGGGAAATCAAACTTGTATAGGAGGAAAAAAAATCAGGGAGAAGAATTGTGCTGATTATGTAAGGGAGAAGCTCAGCAAGCTTCTCTGATATCAGAAATAGGCCTATATTATCACTTCTGAATTTTCTCCCCTTTCCCCCTAATCAAAATGCAAACATTAAGCATATCCTAGCAAAACTTGGAGACGCGGTGCGGTGTAGTGATTTATTTATTGCTTTGTTTGTCTACTGTTACAAATATTTGCATCCTGCCTTTCCTCAGTGCCCAAGGTAGCTTCCAAAATATAAAACACACAATTAAAAACATAATTAAATGTGTGAATTAACATACATCTAGTTATAACTTGATTATAATGTTAGACAACGTGTGATTGGTGTTTGAAATATGCTGCCACAGGAGGTGGTGATGGCCACTAACCTGGATAGCTTTAAAAAGGGCTTGGACAGATTTATGGAGGAGAAGTCGATCTATGGCTACCAATCTTGATCCTCCTTGATCTGAGATTGCAAATGCCTTAGCAGACCAGGTGCTCAGGAGCAGCAGCAGCAGAAGGCCATTGCTTTCACCTCCTGCATGTGAGCTCCCAAAGGCACCTGGTGGGCCACTGCGAGTAGCAGACTGCTGGACTAGATGGACTCTGGTCTGATCCAGCAGGCTAGTTCTTATGTTCCTTTGTTCTTATGACAAGGATCTAGGAGAACTGACTGAATCCCTACTCTGCCAAGGTAGCTTGTTCGATGACCTTGGACCCGAAACACATTCTCAGCTAGGGTTACCGGGGAGTGGGGGATACATTTTATATGTATTATCCTTGCAGAAGCATATACTACTACTGAATACATTTCAAATGTATATAAAATAGGTACATTATGCACTCACACATACAGAGTTTATTGAAATATGCACTAGAGCATTGCTGACAGAACAGAACCGCTGACTCAGTGAAACTATGGAGTAAGTTTGGAACATGTAGCATTCAACTACCCCTAGCTTCATGGTATTATTGGGTACCCAACACTGGTTCTGTGGCATCCTGAGACTATCACACTGATTACTCAACACCTCATTGACTGGATGACACAGCTAAGACGCCAAAATGAAGGCACCCAAGCAGCTGTCAATGGGCCATGGCTGCTTTTGGATGTAAGCCAACAGGGAGCAAGTTGTACACTTGAACTCCAGAATTTCAACTCCAGTATTTCACACTTAAAGTTTGAAGAAAGAATATTTGTAAAATGTGTGTGTGTATAGAATTATTGGGTATCTATCTGTCTGTCTGTCTGTCTATCAATCTATTGTCTGTCTGTCTGTCTGTCTGTCTGCCTGCCTGCCTGCCTGCCTGCCTGCCTGCCTGCCTGCCTGCCTGCCTGCCTGCCTGCCTGCCTGTCAACACAGTTATGATCTGTCAGAGATAAAGACTGGAAAATAAGGATAATAGGAATAGTTGGCACATCTGTAGTTAGTATGATGGTCACTGCTATTGGAAAGGTTTGGATATAGTCCTTGGTTCTTAGCTTACAGCACTTTCACACATGCAGAGTAATGCACTTTCAATCCACTTTCACAATTGTTTACAAGTGGACTGTGCTATTTTGCACAGTAAAATCCAGCTGCAAAGTACATTGAAAGTGGATTGGAAGTGCATGATTCTGCATGTGTGGAATGGGCCTTATTGGCGAGCTTGCTGGTGGCCTTAATCACAGATAAGGCTTTCTTCCCAAGCTATTACAAGCAGCTTTTTAATGCTTTCCCCTGGATTTTGAAGACTTTAGTTGAAAAAAAAAAGGATGAAATTAATTAACCATTTTATAATGAGTTTTAATTAGCCATCTTTTAATCGCTGCCTCCATGGTTATGCCTTTGGGCCTGATTCTGGGAACAATTATCAACTGCAAAATGGGAAAAGCTTGCGAGTCATGAGCTTTCTCTCATACATCATGAACGTGACTACTCTTTAGTGTTCAGTTTGCTAAAGCAGAATTGTAGCTTAGGCTTATCCATATGCATTCCAAATGGCACTCAGCAGCCTTCTGGAGGTACTCAAGCAGCTACAGAGAGGAGATTTCAGTGTTTTCACAGGCATTACGCACAGCCAACTTCCAAGGGTTGTGTCACAAATCCCCAGCCATCTACAGGGACAAAAAAAGCAGACTTCGCCAATTTGCTTCCACAGACACATGACGTTGTAAGCATAAAACCAGCCAACTCCCTCATTCTTTTATCCAATGAAATGGATTCCCAACTGTGCCGTTTATAAAAAAAGGGAAATTCTAGTGTAATTGTGTCCTGTATGGACAGAATTGGATGGACAATTGTATGAGTAATTCTAAAGACCTCCTGAGGGTCTGGAGGTGTAATATAGCCAAAAGAACACAATGAAGATTGCACAACATTTGACTTCCCAGGGAAATTCAGCCTATCCATTATATGTGATAGTTCAACCAGCATTTGATAAGTTTTCACTGAATATCTGAGCCTATCAAAACAGAGCCAGCATGGTGAAGTGATTAAGGGTCATGGACTCTAATCTGGAGAATTGGTTTTGATTTCCCACTCCTTCACATGAGCAGCAGACTCTAATCTGGTGAACCAGGTTTCTTTCCCCATTCCTACATATGAAACCTGCTGGATGACTGGGCTAGTCACAGTTCTCAGAACTCTCTCAGCCCCACCTCACAGAGGGTCATTCTGCACATGCAGAATAATGCACTTTCAAACCGCTTTCAGTGCTCTTTGAAGCTGTGCGGAATGGCAAAATCCACTTGCAAACAGTTGTGAAAGTGGTTTGAAAATGCATTATTTTGCGTGTGTGGAAGGGGCCCCAGTGTCTGGTGGTGAAAGGAGGGTGAGGAGTTTGTAAGCTGCTTTGAGGCTTTTTATGGTTGAGAAAAGCGGGGTATAAACCCAAACTCTCCTCTTTCTCTTCTTCTGATCAATTTGTATTGGAAGGGGTTTTGCACATTTGCATAGGGAGCTCCATCAGCATTGTGATTCCATCTCTTTTTTTAAAAAAGAAAAAAAAAGAAAATGACATAAAATAAATGGTGTATCACATTGAGCAACACCCAGTGAAGTAAAGCACACCATTACTATGCTGGACCAAAAAAAAAAAAAAATCTGTTGAGCAATCCCTGTAATGGAAGATGGACTGTTTCAGAAAGAAACAGTGTTTGAACTTTCTACTAGGCATCCAACTGCATCATGAGCAAGATATACTGTGGTTGCCTTCAAGTGCTCAGACAACTAAATACTAGCAAGCAGTATGCAGCTGCAAGGCCAACCAAATCCAGGGACTGGCTCACTCTTATTGCAGCCATTAAACCAAGTAAATATTCCTGTTGAATGTCTGTACTGCAACATTTGCCACATCTTTACAAGCCGCTGCCTCCAGATTTTAAATCTGAGTGGCCACATCTAGTCCATGTGTACAGAAATTCACATGCACGAACCCCAAAGATACCAGGCAGTGCATAGCCTCCCTTTTCAATCACTGAACTGCTGAACTCCCTTTTCAAACACTGAAACTGCTAAAGTAACTTTGGATACCCTCTTGGAGGACAACTGCATTTTTTCTAGTACATGTTTAACAGATGAAACCAGCACATTCATGTTGTACAGGACAGACTCTTGCAGAATAAATGAGAGCAGCATAGTGTAATAATCCAATATGATCCCAGCTAGATCAGACTGGAGATCCATTTCACCCAACATCCTATTTCACATAGCAGCCAGGCAGTTGTCCTGGAAGGCCAACACATACAGCACAGAGGAAAACCCTTCCCTGATATTGGCCTCTAGTACTGGGTTTCAGAAGTATACTGCCTCTTAATATTGATGTTCCCTTTACTAACTAGCTAGGAGTTACTAAGAGGCTAGGAGCCACTGATGGACCTCTCCTCCATGAATTTGGGAACACAGTCATTAGCAAAATTTAATTGCGGGGGGGGGGGAGATTTCAGGTGCTGATAACTGTGCAAACAGAGGCTATTTTCATCTATGACTAGAAATGCCAGCCTCCAGATGCGACCTGTGGATCCTCTGAAATTACAGCTCATCTTCAGACATCATACCCCACTGAGGTCCCTGTCCTCTCCAGGTTCCATTTCCAAATTTCCAGGAATTTTGAAGCCAGTGCGGTGTAGTGGTTAAGAGCAGGTGCACGCTAATCTGGAGAACTGCATTTGATTCCCCACACTGCCACTTGAGGTGTGGAGGCTTATCTGGTGAACCAAATTAGCTTGTGCACTCCAACACATGCCAGCTAGGTGATCTTCGGCTTGTTCTTTGGAGCTCTCTCAGCCCCATCTACCTCACAGGATGTTTGTTGTGTGGGGGGGGGGAAGGGAAAGGAGATTGTAAGTCCCTTTGAGTCTCCCTACAGGAGAGGAAGGGGGGATATAAATTCTAACTCCTCCTCCTCCTCCTTCAGGAAAGGTGAAAACATGTCAAGAACCTATGAGCAGAGTTATAAATGCCATATACGGAAAAAAAATCTCAGAACCAAATGGGATTAAAGCCAGTTAGTCTTAGTGCAGTCAAAAAGCTGGAGAAGAACTGACATTTTGTGAATCAGCATCTGTTTCTTCAGCCCCATCAAAAGGTGCCAGATGTTGTTTCTGCAGCAATAGCTCTTCTAGCTTGGCATTTGTGTCCTGGAATTTACAGCTCTGCTCCAGGAGCAGCATGATCTAACATTTGCAAAACAGAAAGTCAAACTTGAGCAGATAATTGCTGCATTTTTTTTTTTTTGCTTTGACACTGGCAAAATGCCCAGGAAGGCAAGCAGAATCAACTTTATCATGAGATGATCTTAGAGGCAACCTAGGCAGCACTTTGAGTCATAAGAACATAAGAACTAGCCTGCTGGATCAGACCAGAGTCCATCTAGTCTAGCAGTCTGCTACTCGCAGTGGCCCACCAGGTGCCTTTGGGAGCTCACATGCAGGAGGTGAAAGCAATGGTCTTCTGCTGCTGCTGCTCCTGAGCACCTGGTCTGCTAAGGCATTTGCAATCTCAGATCAAGGAGGATCAAGATTGGTAGCCATAGATCGACTTCTCCTCCATAAATCTGTCCAAGCCCTTTTTAAAGCTATCCAGGTTAGTGGCCATCACCACCTCCTGTGGCAGCATATTTCAAACACCAATCACACGTTGTCCAACATTATAATCAAGTTATAACTAGATGTATGTTAATTCACACATTTAATTATGTTTTTAATTGAGTATTTTATATTTATAGTCCTGCACTCTGCTACTCGCAGTGGCCCACCAGGTGCCTTTGGGAGCTCACATGCAGGAGGTGAAAGCAATGGCCTTCTGCTGCTGCTGCTCCTGAGCACCTGGTCTGCTAAGGCATTTGCAATCTCAGATCAAGGAGGATCAAGATTGGTAGCCATACCATGGTAGTCAGCAGCAGTTCTCACAGACAGACTTTGCTTGGAGATGGAGGAGGGTTAGGAACAGCATACGGAGAAATGTGGCAGGTAAAGAAGCCAGCCCTTTCTAAGAGGGGATGTCATACTCCTAGGCTGAGGACAAATGACTGGAAATGTCATGCTCACCAATGGTGAGGACATCAGGTGGCACTTTGTTCTGGTACATAGTCTTGTGTCTTGATACTTATTTTATTTTCATTTTTTATAGCCTTCCTTTCTAGGACTCAATGCAGATTACACAGAATAGCTCAATGCAATCAATGGATGATGAGCAACAGTGCAACAGGATTCAGCTTGTAGAAATCTGGAACCAATCAGAAATCTGAAATAGATATGGAGAAAAGCTTATACATGACACGTTAAGTGATGCAAACAAAATGCATAGTAGGGAACTACTAGTACTTAAGGGATTGTTCAAACTATACACAGTGATATAGTCCACTAAAAATCACTTGAAGAGGTCGGTTAGAATTCAAGAATTGTGTCATCGATAAGCAAACTTCTGAAAGCTCTCTCTCTCTCTCCTGTCCATCTAGTTCAGGTGAGGCAGTAAATGTTATGATTCTACATCTGAGCACTGTAATGGGCTGGATGAGGGCAATCTGAAACATAGTCCAGATACAAGTGTAATGTTGATTGATGCTGATTGTGGAACTGAGAAATAATGTTGTTTTGGTTAGGGCTGTAGTCTCCCAAAAGAACAGGTTTGCTGCTGCACAGTGCTGTTGGATACCTCTCAACTAGGTTAGCTCTGCAATTATCCTTCGACTTTTCTCCAGGCACTGAAGGCTGGGTCCTGCCTTGGACAGCAGTGGGGCATGGGGGTAGAGGGTTGCCAGATTCATGCTGGGAAACTCTTGGAGAGTTGGGGGTGGTGCCTAGGGAGGACAGGATCCTCAGTAGGATACAATGTCATAGACACCACCCTCCAAAGCAGGGGTGTCAAACTCGCGGCCCTCCAGATGTTCATGAACTACAATTCCCATCAGTCCCTCCCAACATGAGCATTGGCTATGCTGACAAGGGCTGATGGGAATTGTAGTTTATGAACATCTGGAGGGCCGCGAGTTTGACACCTGTGCTCCAAAGCATCCATTTTCTTCAGAGGAACCGATCTCTGTAGTTTAGAGATGAGGCACAATTCCAGGGGATCCCCAAGTTCCACCTGGAGTCTGGCATCCCCAAAAAGCTTACATATTCTGTGAGAAACCTATGATCAGGCATCCTGATGCTTTGCCTTTGATCTAAAATGAGTCATACAAGAAGAAGAGTTGGATTTTTACCCTACTTTACTGCAAGGAAGACTCCTTATGGCTTACAAACTCCTTCCCTTGCTCTCCCCACAACAAACACCCAGATGAGGCTGAGAGAGTTCAGAGAGAACTGTGTCTAGCCCAGGGTCACCCAGCAATCTTCATGTGTAGGAACGGGGAAACAAATCCAGTTCTTCAGATTAGAGTCCACCACTCTTAACCACTACACCACACTGGCTCTCCTATTTTGATATGAACACTGGGATGGTAGGAGGGTTTTAATCCAGATATTTGTAATTTTTGTTTTCACAAATGTGACTAATAGCTCCAGGAGGGCCAATTTACAATAGGGTTGCCAATTTTGTTTTAGGAAATTCCTGGAGGATTTGGGAAGCAAGCAGCCTCAGTGGGGCAGTATAATGCCATAGAATCTAGTTTCCAGAAAAGCTATTCTGTGTCATCTGGAGAGCAGCTGCAATTCTGGGAGATCCCTAGGTCCCTCCTCCAGATTGGCAACCCTTTCTGCTCTTTTGACCCACCATGTAGTCCCTGCAGCTACTTTTAAATGAAATCAAAACATCTGGAGAGCCAATCATATATAATCTGTAATTTGGCCCTGAAAGGTAGCTTGAATAAACTAGAGTGATTGCAGACCTTACGCAATGCAGAAGACTCCAGTTTTGTTTCGCTTTTAATAATGGCTAC
This sequence comes from Sphaerodactylus townsendi, assembly GCF_021028975.2. NCBI lineage: Eukaryota > Metazoa > Chordata > Lepidosauria > Squamata > Sphaerodactylidae > Sphaerodactylus > Sphaerodactylus townsendi. Next base: position 3,636,337 of record NC_059436.1, read on the forward strand.
CAGATCAGGACTTACAGAGACAATAGTGTCATGTTCTGTTTTCCTTTCTATCCAGGCTGATAAAGCAGTGTTTATTTCCATCCTAAGTAAATCAGTGGATCAATGCTACAATAATGGGAGAGGTCCTATTGTGAAAAGACTTGGTCTTGCACTCATAATCCAAGCTGTAGATTTGCTCTCTGCAGGGTGCTGAGTTTGCACTTTGCCCAAAACTGGGAATGAAGCTCGGCTACAAAACAACACCCGGCTGCAGAAGAAAAATCTAAGAAGATCTGTTAATTAACTAGGAGTGCCAGTAGCTCTCAGTGGGGGGATGGAGCCACATGGCATGCCACAGCATAGAAAGCATCCTGGCGCTTGAAACATCGCCGTCATCTTTTGTACAACATTTTCCTGTGTAATAGTGCTAGAGTTGAAATGAATCTAAAGGGGAAAATGAGTCCCCTCTGAAAATGCAATTCAGATCTCACAATCTAAAATAGTATCAAACATATACACAAGATAATGGCCTACACTGAAATTGTCCCTGGTAAATCACTGCCCTGTTTTGGACTTTTTCAAAAACAGTTTTGAAACAATATTTCTTTATTGAAAATATCTATCTATCTATCTATCTATCTATCTATCTATCTATCTATCTATCTATCTATCTATCTATCTATCTATCTATCTATCTATCTATCTATCTATCTATCTATCTATCTATCTATCTATCTATCTATCTATCTATCTATCTATCTATACATTTTTGTCCCACACTTCCTTCAAGGAAGTCAGGGAAATATTCATAGTTCTCCCTTCTGTTTTATCCTCACAAAAAAACCTATAAGGTAGGCTTGAATGAAACTGTTACCTGAAATGGTAGAATCTGTCCCTTTTAGGATGGGGAATTAGTGGGAACAGCTCTCGTGTTGCAGGGCGGGGTTACTGGGTCTTTGCCACCTGAGTTTACAGAGGATTTTCACTCTCAGGAAACTGCAGGAGTCCAGAAAGTACAGTTTAACAGTTTTACTGAGAAAATAAAAATAATAAACTTACACATGCTCAAAAGGTAAAATGCATAAACACGCAAAATTTGGTGATTCCTAGGATTTATAAAGAGAGGATAGATCTGGAATACAATAGATTGTTGTGGGAAGGGTGATAATTACCTATCTTGTAGAGGAATAGGTCCAGAGGAGCAGAGTTCAGTGCCTGTGCTGAATTTCAAGAAGAGGGGTAGATCAGCTGACACACAATGCAACTAAACCAAAATGCAGTCCAGATACACTAGGCAAAGACTGCAGTTTGGGCAGCCTCATTGCAGGAAAATCTAGCGCTCCAGTGATGTTAGCTAAGCTTCCTAGACAAAGAAAAACCTTATCCTCCAGGAGAGGACAATGCAATGGACGATGGCTTGATGACTGAAAGCTTCCAAACGGTCTTCAAAGGCAGCCCCATGTAGAGTGTGTTTCAGTAATCTACATTGGAGGTTACCAGATCATGGATTGCTGAAACCACGCCATCTCTGTCTAGGTGGGCGTGCAACTGGCCCGCTGGCTGAAGCGAGAAGAAGGCATTCTAAGCCAGACTACAGAGGGCAGAGGCATACCTAGGGTGGGGTAGCCAAGGAGCATGCCCTGGGTACCACTAAAAGGTGGACACCCTCAACTGCATGGCCCCCTCCCTGCCAAGAGCTCCACTCTGCCCTGGGTGGGTGAAGATTGGAGGTGACCTCTACCTCCAAAATCCATTAAAATGCAGCCTTAGCCTGGCTGTGTCCAGCTTTACACTGCTGGGTTGCCTCTGGAGCTCTGTCATATGAACTTCAGAGGAGGAGCCAGCAGTTCAACACTAAAAGTGGCCAGGCCCAGGCTAGGTCCAGCTTAAAATTGTGGGCTCAGCCTATCTAGGTTCACTGTCGAACTGGGAGCACTGCCTCCAAATTGTTTTTTTTTCTTTAAAATATTGATAGTTTATGATGGAGCTGCTGCTCACTTTGAATTTTGATTTATATAATGTTAAGGATTTTATTGCATGTTCATGTTTACTGATTGTGTAATGTTTCCTGTATTGAAATTTTTAAAGGCTTTTTCATAGCCTACTTAGGGAATTATGTAGTGAGGAGCCGTAGAAACACTTCAAACCAGTAAACATCTGCACTTTATGCAGTCCATGTGGTAAATAGTTACTAACTATGCATCTCAAGAAGTTATGCATGAGTTGTCCCTGAAGGCTGAACACTGATGGCTTCCTTAGATAGCCAAAAAAAAATCAAAAGGAACCACGGACTTTTTTCTGTCTTTTTCTATCCACTATGGATGAATTAAAATCCAATCTCTTCTCAATACATATTTGTTCTTGCTTCTCTTCTCTTGAAACACAGAGGATAATAACTCTTTAAAGAGGTGGTCTCTACTTTGAAATGGGACTAGCTTTTATTTATTTAATGTATTTATTTATTACTTAAATTTGTAGACCGCCCCATCCCCAAAGGGCTCTGGGCGGTGCACAACAATATTCACATGTGCACAGTTTACCGTCACAATCAATACAGTTATTTAAACCAGTAAAACCTATTAAAAGCAGCAGTCAATACAAAAATATCAGGCGTCCCAGAAACCCGATTTAATTAGAGGCCCCCCTAAGAGAGGGAACGGCCGGACTCCCCTCTAGGAGGGTAGCATATGATGGTAATCAGATATAGAGAGGGGGGGTGCACTTCAGCGACTGGGCACTCCAAATGTGTTAATATGTGTTAATATCAGCAGGCCAAGTAAGCACATTTCTGGCCACTATCACATTAGATGATGATGAAATAGTATTGTATCTAAGGGCCTAACTGATCATTGTGCTTGCCCCCGGAATGTCCCTATAAACATGTTCTGAAGTTCTGTGCTTCCCAGATATATGTGTGTGGTTCAGATAGTGAGCTGGGAATTAGGCCTCCATTAAAACTTTTTCCCAACCTGAAACAGCACTGGGGAGCTGCTATTTTTTCTGTTTGGGAAATGTAATGTAGAACACCCAACAAGGAAAATAATGGCTCTCCAGGGACTTTTTCTGCTCAGGAAAAAGCATGGAGTAAAATCCTAAACTGGGAGATCCAATCTTTTGGCCTGACCCAGGGACATCACTGCGGAAGACTAAAGTGTAGCTAGCTCTCACCAACAAAAGAAAAAGCTATTCCAGAGAGGTTAATCTCTGCCATATCCCTGTCTATCTGACCACCCATAGAGACCTCTTAAGTGATTAAGCAATGTTTTTAGCCATAAAATGATTTACTGATTAGATTTTACCAAAAAAGAACTACACATACATAATTATTTCCCACAAACAGGACAGACTGATCCAATAAAATAATTTGGTCTGTGGAATTGTTTGCCAAAACTCTGCTTGAATAAAGTAACCAAGAGTACCTCCAGACGTACCATTGTCCTGGCTGAATTTTGCCTTCTCTGGAAATATCTGCAGGATGTTAACAACTCCTCCTCCTCTTCAGCCAATCAGCTGGCATTACTTGAATATCCACCTTGACCCCTCCTGTTTGTCCAAACCTGGAAAGAAAAGGATATTTTGTTTTTACTGAATCCTCTTGCCTAATAACTGGAGACAGGCCCTTTCCTCAAATTGGACGGAATTTCAGTTAGTGAAACTTTCCTCATCAGTACAGTTGACTTAATTGTGAAATGGTGCTCCCCATGTCACAACTTTAATTTTGGAGTGATTTCCCAGTGTGAGCACCATTAATTTCAAGTAGCACAAAGAACACCCTGAACTTCTCAGTCATAGAAGCTGGAGATTCTCAAAATGCCAGGTAATTGTGCATTCTTCCCCATTTCATATACTTGTCTTTAATGTGATTTTTTTTCATGCTTTCATTTTTATTTTTTTATAAACAGTCAGGACTGTAGCAATAAATGATACAGAATGATGATACAGAACAATGATATAGAAAATGATACAGAACAATGGTTAGCAATAGCACAACACTGTCTGCAATATCAATAAGACCGACAATAAACAATGAGAAATACTAGAACCATTCATTACTCCTTATGACACCATTAAATACACTGCAACTCAGTAGGTTTGTCTTGTTTAGCCTGTGGGAGAGAGTTTCCAGAGGGATCTGCACCTGCCTTTTTCAAGGTTATTTCCTGATGACTGTGTGCTACTGGGAGCTCTCATCCTCTGAGCCAAGAAAACAGAATGGTTGAATTACTATGAAGTGCAACAAATAGTTGGATGAAAAATACCTTGCTCTTATACAGAAATCTCCTCACGGCCTCCCCAGCACAGAAACACATTTTTCACATCAAAGTTCTGATTAACGTTCTTTATGTACAGCTTATCATGAATTTTGTGCAGGGTTAAATATATTTTCCAGTGACTAACACTGCAAGGCGGGGGATTAAAAGGGATAATACACAATGTGATTTGTGAAATTTTAATGGAAAATCCCCATGGGTTGAGTATAAATCTTATTTATAGCTTTAAAAGTATGTAATGTGCTTATTGTGTGTGTGTGTGTGTGTGTGTGTGTGTGTGTGTGTTATATGTATATACACACATATAAAAACAGTGGGAGTAAGTCCCTGTCAAACTTAATCCATTTAGAAAAAGAAATAAATGCCTAGAGCTGCTATAGACAAACCATTTGATATTTTGGAGTGTGTGGATGCTTTAATGTGAAATGTTTGATATCATTTATTTAGTAGATGAGGAGGTAAGAGATCAAATTATGCTTTAAAGGATGTGCCAGAAGAAGAGGAACAATTGTCCAAGGGTAGAACGAGAGGGAACAGTTTTGAGCTATAGAAGTTAAGGAGATAGAGCTATAGAAACATTGTACAAAATTCTTGACTATGAAAGTAATTCATCTTTGGAACAAGCTTTTTAGGGAAGTAGTAGAACCTTTAAAAAAAAGAGAGAGATTGATCATCCAGCTTATGCCAGAGATGCATTAAATCAGGAGTTTAGAATCCACTGATTTCCTTTCATTCCTAAAATGGAGTGCCTCATTTTAGGAGACCAAAAATGAGGTTCAATGTAGTATGAAGGCTCGATAAGACTATAGCAGCTGGTGATAACATTTACCAATTGCTACAGCCATCTATGGAGACCATTCTTCCCACTCATGATGGACACAACTTCTAATGCTTCTCCCCAAACCACTCACATTTTGTGAATATCACTGCAGAAAGTTTGAAAACACTTGTGTATCTCTTAGCTTTTAAAAAGATGGGCATTTCTTAGCTTTTAAAAAGATGCTTTCAAAATGCAGGTGTGCATATTCACATACCAAACCCACCAAACCCACAAATTATACCTCCTCCTGGGTGGAGCGACCGAGTATCTTGCCCCAGAGGATGACTCTGACAGGAAATATTTATACGAGTATGGACGCCAATCATGGCTAATACTTTCCATAAATTACTCTTTCTGGCTTTCCTCAGCATAATAATCTTCTAAGATTAATGGGAACTGAAGTTTTAGGGTGTCTTTTGAGCTGAACAGGATGAATAAGAAAACTCCAATTCCTATCAAGCCCAGCAGTCCGGTATAATCAGAGCCAGCAGTGGCTATAAGTCAGGTGTCTATGTTGTGATGAATGCAGCCAACTGTAAAGAGGCAAATACACTCAAAAGACTGCCTATTTTGAATTGTGAATTTGTGAACAGAGCAATGATTTGATAGTTTTACTAAAATTAAGAACTCAATCAGTGCAAGCAGGATATTTATGAAGTGCAAGCAGAATATTTATGAAGATCACAACATGCTAGGCTTTCTTAACATTTGCTGCCTGCTTGTTCATCTACTCACTTGAATCTTCTCATCTCAGATAAATACAGATGAACGATACCTTGGTAAGCTGGCATATTGAGCATGAGCAATGAGGCAGTGATGATGTTTTTTCAATATGTCAAAATGTGGCCATCCACAGGTGGCTATATCAGCTACAAAAATTGATTCAGTCACCTGATGATTTCCTACCATATAGAGCAGCAACCGACTCAACGGGGGCAGCCATTGCAGCTGTGGGGAACAGAATAGGCAAAGGGTGGTTGCATGCAAGGTGCAATGCTTGGCAAGAGGCTTGCAAAGAACTGCATTGATTGGCTCCAAGCTGTAAAGGCGGGAGGAGCAAGAGTATTTAAGGCGCCACACACTGAGCTCGGCCTTCTTGGCTTCCGAGACTCAGAAGCGGCGTGACCCGCCCACCCTCCCTATTTATCGTTGCAATTGTTTTGTTATGCATGTTATGCTTTGCTATATATATTTTCGTCACAGCTCGGTGGGATGACAATGGGAGTCGCAACATCTGGGGGAGAAGCCGAGCCAGGCGGCCAGTCTTCTCCATGCTTGTGCCCTGCAAAGGGCTGGGGGGTGTGGCAGACCGGTAGGCAAGCCGGTAGGCTTAGCCAGTGCCTGACACCCCAGCAGGTGGGGTTGGGTCGGGCCGGTAGGCATTTGATAGGCTTAGCCAGTGCCCGACACCCCAGCAAAAGAGGGGAGTACGGTGGGCCGGTAGGCAAGCCGGTAGGCTTAGCCGGTGCCCGCTTCCCCCAGCAGCAGGAAGGGTTGAAGCCGGGGGTTCACCCCTGGAGCTCCCAGCTTCCTGCAGGTGGCCCCAATAGGGATTGGGGGATTCTTGATGTTGTGACCCATTTGTTGCCCAGCTTCTGTGTACATAGTTATTGTTAATCATTAATAAATTGGGCTGCGGCCCAATCCATTTCCAAGCCTGTCGTTGTTGTGTGATGTTTGCTGGAGAAGGGTCTCACCATCTGCATGCAATGAGACACATCCATGGACACATATTTCCTAGGATTACAACTGTTTTCCTGGGTGCTCAGAGGTCACCTGAGCCCCCAGCCCCTCTCCTTTTCATTGTTTGGTGAAGCTGAATTCTGGAGGATTGTATCTTCCCCTTAGACTAGAGTCATAGGTCATTCCCTGCATGTCTGGAGGCCAAAAAATGGTTCATAAATGCAGCCTGCTCCTTGCTAGTCCGTAGGTTGGACTTGGGAGAGGATTCCTTTTCAGTGCTTGCCTGGGCGCTTTTTTTTTTTTTTTGTAGATATGCCCCTAACTATGCAATTTAGAAATTGACTCATAACTCATTTGTAAAAGTAGCCTGGTTTTGGAAGATGTTACCTTTTCTCCTGGTGAGCTATGACTTTCAATAGAGGTCTAAATGTTTGCATCCTGCCTCAGTCCGATCCCCAATGAAGGAAGAATTTCCATTATGGCATTATACATGGATCAAATCTGGGTTTTAGAAGAGCTTGGGTTTTTTTCCTCTGAGCTGGAGAAACCGGACCACAAAGAAAAGGCAGAACTGATCACTGTCAACAACCTAATGCTAGCTCCTCTGAGTGATGCTGTTACTGGGGGAGTTGACAAGATAGGACAGGGGTCCTATATCTCCTTGACGAATGCTTTCTCTATTTTCACGTTAGGCAGGATGGTGCACATGAAAGAATAGAAGCAGGTATTAAAAAAAAAATGGCAAAGCCACTACCCAACCAATCTCCCATCTTCACATAGACATAAAAGTCACTAACCCCCCTTTTCTCATTTGTTTTCTGCCAGCTTCCATACCTTTTTGAAAGATTAATACATATTTCATGTTTTTTTAATCCAGCCACAGACATCGTCACACAAATATCAGATGAAACTTCTTCTAGCAAGAATGATTTGGGACGCAGATGAAAAGATAATGAAGCAAACTTTACTTTCACATTTGGAATATATTATCAAACTAAATAGTACCACTTCATCAGGAGCAAATAAATTAAAGATGTGCCAAGGAATAGTTTATATTGGCTGTGTTTTTATTATTATGATTTTTTTACCCTGTCAGATGGGTTGTTTCAGATCTCTTGGTGTTATTTATACAGGTGAGGAACAGCAGGTTTTTTCCTTTGAAAACTTTGGCACATATTCTTTATGTCAGGGTGCAGAATAATTAAATCTCAATTTTTTGGGAAGATCCAGTACTACTTTCTGATCTTGAAAATACCCTGAATAGCCCATTAGTCCATAGATAACAGTCTGTGCTTTGACTGGGGATAATTTTGAAATTTTTTCTCATCTGAATTTTGCCTTGGATTTTTTTTTGGAGTTCCAGTTTAGCTGGCCTTTGTTTCTGAAATGGAATTAATTAGGCTTTTTTTCCTCCAGTATTCCATTTATTAAATTTCAGAATTGTGTAGAAATGTGGACTTCTATGCAGCTGTAGCAATGGGGAATCACGCCCCTGCCATGCTCCTGCCTGCCCCTGCTACACCCCAGAACGCCCCTGCCATGCCCCCTCCATGTCCCCTTGGTGCTACACCACTGTTTGTGTTGATTTCAGTTTATTTCCATCCAAATGTGTTTTTATGAACTGTGGTGACTAGTCTTCTAATCAGTTTTTGTGACAATCCAACATAAGAAAGGGAGTTCCGTCAAGGAAATGTCACCTGATAAAGATCTCAACATATCTGTTCAAACTGGAGAAAGACAAGTCCAACTGAAGTCTTGATGACAACAAAAGTTGTTTTTGCAGTGTTTTATGAATGCACATGTGCACCTTGGTAACAAAGGGGAAAGAGAAAATATCTGAAACAAGTGATAGCTTCAGTCCTGACCTGAATAGGCAAGGCTAGACTGATCTCGTTAGATCTCAAAAAATTAAGCAGGGTTGGTTTTAGTCATTGGCTCTTTCCCCAACTGAATAAAATGTTTTGAGGCAGGAAATAAAATGTTTCCTCTTTGAAGTTTTGCATGGTTTTTAGTCCCAAACATTTCATTTCCTGCCTGAAAATGTTTTAGTTGCATGCTGTTCCCTAGTGATTCTTTAAAAAAAAACATTTTGAAAAAGTTGTCAGGGTCCCCCTCCAGAGTCCAGCCAGGGGACCCTGATGCCGTCCCTCCAATCCCTTCCCGGGGGTTAGTATTCCCGGCCTCACCCCTGGTCGAAGAAGGGGTGGTCAATATGGGGGGGGGAGTTGTCTACACTCCCTCAGGGCTGGCTTGGCCCTGGCCCTCCTTCCCACCAGGGAGCCTGTTTACTTCACAGGGCTCCCAGTCACTTCCCTCGTCCCCTGCCCTCCTGCCCGGGTGCCTGTTCTCTTCACAGGACTCCCAACCGTCTCTGGGCCCTTCTCCCCTCCTTGCCTTCCCCTCTCTTTCCCTGTTCCCCCCCCCTCTTGGACTCTCCTCTCTCCTTCTGTTTCCCAGTCTCCTGCACCACACCCTTCCTCCTGCCTTCCACCCCAGCAGACCTCCAGGTGCCTCTCTTCTTCCTCCTTTATAGCCTGGTTGCCGCCCACCTGACCTGAAAACCCCTCCTCCTTCCAGCCCCGCCTGGCCCGACCCGGCAGCCAGGGAGAGACTGGGCGCGCGGCGCCGCCATCGCCGCCAGCTGGTCGGGCTGCTGAAGCTGGAAGCCAGAGGACGTCTGGGCAGGCGGCGCTGCCTCCGCCCGCCCACCAAGCCGCTGAAGCCGTCCTGGGCTCCCGCCTGGGGAGCGGCCGGTGGGCGGGTTCCGCGGCAGTGACCCCGATGGTCTGGGGTGCGTGACTCCCTCGTCGCCGGGGAGGGCGTTCCATGGCGGGCAGGAAGGAGCCCGCCGCAGCGTTGGCGAAGTTCTCGGCCCTTCCTGCCGGCGGCCAGGGAGGAGGAGAGCGTGGCGCTGGTGGTGGCGGCGGCGGTAAGTCCGGGGAGGGGGTGCTCCCTGATTCCGGACAAAAGTTTTCACTTGCTGTGAGATCTCTTTGAAATGTTTCCCAAGACCTCCTTGCTGGTGCCGCTATATGAGCATGTGCCAGCTGTATCATGCTGTATTTCCATCAGGTTTTTTTTTTTATTTCAGGGGCCGTGTCTAAGTAGTTATGTAGACACAACCCCTAGAGAATCACAATATGAGGCTTTGAAACTTCATAGCTACTAATCTAAGAAGAAGTTTTTAAAAGGGGAATGACCACAAAATGGTAGCCAGGAAGCGTTTTCAAGGGGGTGAGTGCAGACAAATGGTTTTTTTTTAAAAAAATGTGCAAAACGTTTCCAAAACATTTTCAGGGGCTTGTGCGGAAAAGGCCATTGTTTGGATGGGAGACAGCCAAGGTAGACCACAATCTTGACAATGAGGTAGGAAATGGCAAATCATCTCTGAATAGCTAATGTCTTGAAAACCCACCAGGGTAGTCATAAGTCAGCTATCACTTGTTGACAAAAAATGACAGCGATCGAAAATTGTGCATACTCCACTTTCAGAATGAATTTTGATAATATTGTTAATATATCAGTTTGTCATTGGAAGGATGGCTGAATAATTTGGAAATCCAAAATTTAGAGAGAAATCTAGATGAGATTTTTTTGAAGCATACTGAGAAATGCAGCATATTACCCATCCTCTGATGAGAAGGGCCATTACTTCCTTGCAGTTTTTTGAGCAGAGACTCCTCATATATATGGAAAGTCCCTTGGCCTTTATTGAAAATTTTGATTTAAAAAAATTCACAGCCATGACCACTAGCAATATGTATTTAAGGCTGAAAAAGAGGCAAAATGTCATTGTTAGAAAGTACAGTTTAATGGCAGTCTAGATTCTAAATCCTGTTATATGCCTTGAAGGACTGGACACGTGGAAAACATGGCAAGGAATGAAGTTTATTGGGATGATCGCACCCCCTGCCTGAGTGATAAGAAAGAAGTCTAGTGATCAAGATTCCAGAGTTTTCCCCATGAATGTTAACTAAAATTTCAGACTTGGTAAATTCTACACAATGTGCCAGATGGCAAAAACTTCAGTAGACGGCTGGTTTAGAACTCCAAGCCAACTTGAATTCATCTAAAAGAGTCCCCTTTCATCTCTTTGGCCAGGTTGATGAAACTGTCATGAAAGCAACATTGCACAGCTCTCAGTGGGCTGAAGATCCTCCAAGGGTTGTAAATGTTCTGGTCATTGTTCAAGAGACACCATGATACAAGCTCCATCTGGCTCATTAAATTAATGTTGTTGTGGCTTGGCAATAAAGCTTCATGAAAATCATAACTGGAGTCTTGCTGACATAGCTTCTGCAACACTAACATTTCTTTACACATTCAGAAATGCTACATAAAGCACTGACTTTAATAGACCCTTTCCAAAGGCTTAGCAGACATCTGCCTCTTGTTTTCCCTGTCCGTGTACATGAACAAGGATGGATGGGTGAGTGAGAAGACCTGATTTCGTTCTCCATTCTTCAGGTTTACTTTCCAATTTCATCTAATATTTCAGTCTCAACACAGAAACAGAATAAAACAATTAGATTTGTGTGGTGCCGAGACTTAATTATCAGAGAGAATTGAAAGGTAAAACTGAAGAGTGGAGGACTAGGTCAGGTCTGCTCCCCCACCCCCATTCATGATTTGAATAGAGAAGAAAACAATTAGATTTGTGCTAAATCATCTAAAGGCAAAGAGGACAAGAAAATGTGACATCTCTGGATGCAATCTTCTGAGTATTTTTAAATTGGTAAATAGCAGCCCCAGGGAATCCGGATTTGGATGACAAACCTCTGTGTGGTAGGAAAGTGAGCCTAACCATTTCCTGTTTAAAATGTTCAGTGGCTTCCCCAACTGTGGCCAATTCCACACAGGTCAAAAACAGTGCCCCTGGAATGGTAAAAACTCTGTTCCAGGGGTGCTGTTCACACGGCTGCCACCTCTGCATTGAGGCAGTGCCGTGCTTTTCCTCTGAAACTGACAGAGAAGCACTGTTTTCCTGCCTCGCTCAATGAGCATTTCCCAGCTGGCGCTGTGCTAACCACACTGGGTCAGAGTATACTAACTTGTATTCTTCTTGTATGTTAGAGCCTCTGGACTCCACATTTTTCACTACTCTTATATGTCGTGCAGCTGATAAAGAGAGCTTCAATCCACAAAAGTGTATGGAATAATAAATCTGTTACACTACAAGGCACTGCAAGACTCTCTTTTTGTTTTTGTTCTTCTTTTCTCCAACACAACCGTATCTCTGGACTGGGTTACAAAAATACAGTTTCAACTCTCACCCACAAAATCAATTTGTAACTAAACTGAAGATATTTGTATGGGTGTTTAGTTTTTGGTGATGAGAAAAAGGGAGAGAACATTTTATATATTCAGGTGTTTTCAATGCAGACAATTCATAAAAGAAGTGTGAGAAATGCTTTGTATATGTGCAATTCTTTTTTTTTCTTTTTAAAAAATTTATCCAGTCTGCATGAGCACAGTGAAATAGCTGAACCTAATGAAGGAATCTGATCTCACTACGGGTGTGTTCATGCTGTGGTTTTATAGTGCAAGTTTTATGATTCCATAAAGTCCTTTATTGTACCATAAAGCATGGCATTGTAAGGCAACATTCACACTATGGAATTACATCCCATCTCAGTTCAGGAGACCAAAAAAAAACCAAAACACCTTGCAAGCTATGGTCAAACTGAAGTTACCTTATAACAACCACACTGTCAGTACATCAGAGTTGGATCTAAAAGGGGACAATGAATATAGTGTTGATGACTCTGGGTCAAATAATCCTGTCTGACCATGGTAGGAAACTACACGGAAGTTCCCTATGACTGAGCAGCACAGAGCCACCTGTGAGAGTTCTCCCGGCTGGCAGCTGCCTGATCTCCACAACACCAATATAGTGTCTACGAGGCCATAGCGGCACAGGGCACACAGGGAATCTTGTTCTGCATTGAAAATTCCTGGAGATTTGGGAGAGGAACCCAAGGAGAGTGGAGTTTAAGGAGCGGATGGAGCTCAGCAGGGATGTGATGCAATGGAATCCACGTTCCAAAAATGCCATGGGGGAAGCTCAAGAGGATTGTGATATCATCATAGGACTTTAGTTTCTGCCCTCCAAAGGTGTTGTTTCCTCCAGGGGAAATAATCTCTGTAGCTTGAAGATCAATTGTAATTCAGGGTGAAATCCAGATCCCACTTTAAGGTTGGTATCCCTATTCTGGGTCTAAAAACACACTGGTGTAAAAGGAACCCAGGCCTTTTGAGTGGTCAGTAGCTGCTGGGGGGGATTATTTGAATCAAGGCATCAGGGAGAAGGAAGTATTAATCTTTTCCACCCATGTTGTTAAGAAACACACTAGTTTGGCTTACTGTTCACTTGTCATGAGTGGGGAGCTGATTATTTGGCAGGCAGTTCAGGTTGCTACAAGCAGCTTGAACTTGTTTGCTGAATTACTTCGCCACAGCTGTGCTGCACTGCTACCAATTACTTAAAGACAACACAAAAACAGTCAGTCATACAGAATTAGATGCTGTGTCCTTTTTAAATGCCCTGATCTGGAAGGCTCAGGTTAGCCTGATCTCTTCACTGTCTCAGAAGTTAAGCAAGATCAGTACCTTGCTGGTACTTGAATGGCAGACCACCCAGGAATACCAGAGTAGCTATGCAGAGGAAGACAATGGAAAACCACCTTGGTTAGTGTCTTGCTTTGAAAATCCTACTTGGTTGGCATAAGTCACTGCAATTTGATGGCACTTCACACACAGAGAGGTAAAGTTTTTGAAAAGTAGACAGTCCATTGTTCTCATTAACAATAATGACTGCTGATGTGTGTGTATCTGCAGCAGTGTGCGCGTGTGCCTTTTCCTCACATGTCCATAGAAGTCATCCCCTGACATGGATGGCACAGGCTAGCCCAGTCTTGTCATATCTCAGGCCGTTTTTGCACGGCCACGGTGGGGGTTGGGTCGGTGTACATGATGCTGACCCAACCCCCCCTGGGACCGTTCGCATGAACTGTCCCGGAAACTACCGGGAAGATGGCGCCACACTGCGCCATTGCCCAATCGACTTACCTTCCCTGCAACCCTCCAGTGCGTCGCCGAGGCCAGGGGACACCCCCCCCCCTGCCCTGCGCGACCGCTCCAGAGTCGCAGGGCAGGGGGGGCGTGTCCTCCGGCCTCAGCTACGTGCCGGACGGTCGCAGGGAAAGGGGGGAGGGATGGTGCCTTCCAGCTGCTGCCGTTCGCACGGCAGCGGTTGGAAACCGCTGTTTTGCAAAAACCTCGCTCGGGGAGCGAGGTTGGGAAACAGCGGCTTCGCGCCGCTGGGGAGGTGCAAGGGCGGCGCGGCTGCAAAGCATCTGCGCCCTCCATGTGAACAGCTCCCTGGGGACGGCATTTTTGCCATCCCCAGGGCGCTGTATTCGGCCCGTGCGGGATGGGCCCCAGAAGCTGGGTCAGGCATGGTTAATATCTGAATGGAAGACCACCAAGGAAATCCGTGGTCACTATACAGAGGAAGGCAAAGCCAAAGCCATCTCTGAACATCTGTTGCCTTGAAAATCTCACAAAATGACCATAAGTCAGTAGCAATTGGTGGCCCTTTCCAGCACCATCATAGTTTTCTATCTCCCCTCCCGCTCCAAACGATCAAAAGATTTTAAACAGTTAAAAGAGCTCAGAAGAACATTTAATGTACATGCAAATGTGTCTAGAAGCCTGAGTATCCATGCACAAAGTTGCTTAGTGTAGACATATCTTGCTACACAATGGAGGGAGTGTAGTTGTCCAGTAGAGCATGAGCTTGGCAAGTCCAGCCCCTGGGAACTCCAGTTAAAAGGAGCACATAGTCAGAGATGTGAATACTTCTTCCTGAAAACCTGTGAGAGCTTTTGCTGGCCAGAGTAGATAATACTGATCATGAGAGACCAACGGTCTGAGTCAATATAAAGTAGTTTCATAATATCATGTGCATAAAATTTACACAGCTGCAATGGTACGCAATATTGCCCACTGACTCAGCTGCTGCAGCAGTGTCTCTAGAAAATTACTAGTGCATGTCTGTCTGGCTATAATGTATGAAAGAGGTGGCTATAGGATTACAGGCCCTTACTATCAAATATTGAGAGCCAGAGATTTCTGTGGCTTAGATTTCTTTCTGAAACTGGAAAAAAAATTGTCACCTTTGGAAGTAGTATGATAGAGGCATTATAGCCCACTATTACTCATTCCACTATTGCCTCTGTTCACCAGAGATGGCATTTGGATTATGGATGCTATTGAATTTTTCGTCTCTGTTGGTTTGATTCAAAAATGCCCCTTTTTATTCTGCTTCTCATTTATGAGTCTTGGGTTTTGTATTATCTTCTGTTTCCTTCCACTATTAAGAGCACATAATTTAACTATTATGTTTGTGTTGGCTGCATGTAAATCAGTGGTGTATAATGCATATCTGCCATATAGAGTAACAGTCATAGAAATGTTTTAAAATTTAAAAAGGGGGAAAAAAACACCAGCGATGAAAATGGGGGAAATGGATGTTGGGTTACAAAAACAAAAGGAAATGAAAAAGAACATATTCTTACATTTGCAAGTGGGGCAAAAAGAGAGAGAACATATGTCACTTAAAAATTCCTTTTGTACAGGACAGGGGAAATTTTCTCTAATTCCCCTCCCACCTCCAGTTCCTCCCAAGCTATTCCTGGGTGTATCCCATCCTCTAGGATCAATATTTCAGTGGGCATTTCAGGTTGCCCCAGGATGCCCCAGGATGCTAGTGGTGGAGAAGTCACATTTCCATGGACCAAAAGCGGTCTCTGCCAAAACTGTAGGCCTGATCCTCACCAAGTGCGTACATCAAGGAAAGTGACAGCCCTAACACAGTCTTCAACTCTTTTAGGATCTATCATCTGTCTCCCACCCACATTATCTACTTCTGGGGTACACCTCATCTGTTTGTTGTATTCTGTGGTCTTGATTGCATAGGTTGATAAGGAGGGCTGATAGATATATGATCCTACTGTTGGTCAGGGGGTTAAATTAAATGGTCTGTGGTTCCTTATCATACTGTTCTGGCTGTTCTCTGTGTGCATACTGTTGCCAATCCTTCCAGATTTGATAACTGGGTGACTTGAAGCTGTTTGCATATGGCAGATTGTCCAGTGACATCAATGCAGTGACCTTTGATCCCACCACAGGCTGGCATATGCAATCACCGGCATCAAAGTCTGAATAATTTGAAATATTTTATTGCATCTGACTGGAATTGTCAGACGCTTCCCATGGCTTAGACACCGAAGTTGGAAAAGGTATCTGAAAGTTAATTTTCTTCCCAGCATTTTTTTAACAAGTTCTCTAAGAGAAAATGGTGATTTATTTGAGCTCCTATACTAGACAATCAGAAGAAGTGATTCATTTCCAATGTGCCAGAATGAGCTAGGGTGATACTTTGGAAAAGAATCTCATATGAAATAGGATTTTTATGGTATTTCTGAGAAATAATGAGTCTTCTCCTTAACATGTTCTATTCAGATTCCTTCTAATTATGCTGCATTGCTCAAGATTATTGCTGGGTGCTGCAATAAAAGTGCCATATGCACAGACATACTACCACCTGCCAAGGAACAAGAGATAAAGGATGTGTGAAGAGGCAGTGGTAGAACTGGCCATATATTGTATGTGTGAAAGGAGCAAGACACCATATTTCAGGAAATGGATTCCTACATCATGTACTTTGGTGGAATATTTTCCCTCTCCCTCCCCTTTTTCTACATCTATATCCACACTAGAGATTTAAACTGAGTCACACTGAGTTACAAACTTCCCTGGCTCAATATGGCTGAACTACCCAACAGGAGTTTGTTTTCTGAGCCTGTTCCTCTGAACCACTCTACAGCTTTTCACTAGTCCCCTCCAGAAGGGGCAGCAGGAGGGTGGCTGCCTCTGCTCTTGAACTGGTGCAGCAGGAAATGAGCCAAGTTTCTTGTGCTTTTCTGGTAGGGCAATCTTACAGGTGGCTGGGTGGTGCACTGTAGACAAACACCTCAATAGGGTGTTCAGTGGCTCAGTCTGGGAGCAGGGGCAACACTGTTGAATGGGGGCTGGGGGTGTGAGGAAGGGAGGCTCCAGGTTTCCTCCATATGGGAGTAGGGGAAGGGCTGGGTGCTCCTGTCTCTCTCTTTCTATCCCTATTTTCTCTCCCTTTCCCTCTCTTTCTGTCTCTCTTTTCCTTTCTTTCTGTCTCTGTCTCTTTCTCTCTCCCTCCCCCCTCTCTTTTTCTCTTTTTCTCTCTTTCTGTCCCTCTCTCTTTTTCTCTCTCCTGGGCAGGAGCAGCACTGGTGAGTGGGGGCTGGAGAAGTGGGGAGGGGAAGCTCCAGTTCTTCTCTGTGCAGACGTAGGGGAAGGACTGGGCAGCTGCATAGACTCAGTCACCGGCCAAATGCTTACATTGGGGGGGGGGGTGCGGACAAAATCAGTTCTTGCCCTGGGCTCCATTTTCTGTAGATATGCCACTGCCCTGAACACTCTTCCAACAGTATCTCAAGCTCTTTACACACAATTCATTTGCGTGCTCGTTCAACACCTGTAGAATAAGAGCAGGAATGAATATGTTGCTCCCCCCATGTGTACAGAGTGGCTTGTGAGCATGATACCCATGCATGAAGAGAATGTACAAATCTATGTGTCATTCTCATGGTAAGGAATGCTATTTTCCAGTGTTCCCAGTCATAGGGAGGGGATCCCGTGTATGTAGACACTGTGCTAACAAGCCAGTGATCGCATGGAGGTGAGGAGGGGGCAGGGTGAGCACATTCACATCTGTGCATTGACTGAATGTGCAACAGTTTCCCATGCTGATGAAGTGAGAAGAAACAGGACAGCACCTCCTTACTCCATTTACTTGTACTGTGACTGCTGCAGATAAGTGACTAAGTAGGAGTGGAAGGGACAGAAGGAGGGAGGAGTTCTGCTCAGATTACAGTTCAAGATGGAGAAGAACCTTGGAGGCTGCAAGGCTTCTCTCAGAGACAGCAAGCATTATCAGTTGCTGATGGCACACTATGCATGGAACACTTACCTTGGGGCTCTTAACTGCGAAGTGGGCTGTAGTGTGGCCTCCTCAGGTTTCTCTGTTGACACACAAAGACCATTCACTGCCTGTTTTTTTAAAACTATTATGGAAATGGAAACTAAATGACACTTGGCCCTAGCTGAGCAGAAGGAAAAAGTGTCATCACCTCAAAATTCTCTTTGATGGAGGGGAAGGGAAATAGGAAAGAGAATTTGCATCTAACAGAACACATGGAAGTTTAGTTTTGCCACTTGCCTATCAAGCTAGTGTATTACAGCAACAGACCCATGACCGAAGCTGGCCAGTTGGAAGCTTTATTTTTTTATAAATAAATCTTCATGAAATGGAATTTTCAAAAACGAGAGATTAATGAACATAGAAAGTTGCTCCATTTGAGACACATTGATCGTAAAACAAAAGAAGTATGGTGTCATTCAACTCAAAGCGTGGTGTCATTCAGCCTCCCAAGAAATCCTGGGACTAGCATTAGTGAGTTATGGATAAGACTTGCTGCATTTTCATCTGTGCTTCAGTATACATTGATTGTAGATTGCAATAAGATGGAGCTGGTGCACCAAGTTCATGATTCAAACAGCAATGGCAAAAACCAATGACTTCCATCAATCTTGCCACTCTCCATTTTTCTTCCCCTTTTCCCCTACTCTGTTGTACTGAATTTTAATCACCAACTGTTTTTAAAATTTGGAATTATTGGTTTTAAGTTGGAAGGATTGTACTTATTGATTTATATGTTGGAAGCCGCCCTGAGCCTGTAAGGGGAAGGGTGGCATACAAATATAAGTAAACTTTTTAAAAAAGTGTTTGTGTATCTATGTTGTACAGTAATGTGAGGAATTTATATACTATATAGACCTGCAATGTACATAATTTATACACATAATATATACAAAATGCATAATGGTTATTTATTGATGCACAAATATAAAATAACATTGACGCATACATTTTAGCGTACAATTCAGTGTAAGGAAACAGAAAATTATACAAAAATAACAAATTAGAGTTTGATTTACCCAAGGGAGAGTGCAATTGAAACTTCAGTGACAAGAAAAGGCTTTCCTCCCCAGGATCTTCAGTCATCTCTGTTTTTCTCTCTTAAAATGAATATGACTCATGAACCTTGCGTCAGAGAAATGCATAGCCTGTGGGATCCAATCTTGTGTATAGCTCCACCCATATTTCTATGATCATCAGGAGGAAAAAAGTCAGTGGACAAAATAGATGTTTAAAGGAGCTGTAACATAGTGGTTGAAGATCTCAGAAACCCAGGTTCAGATCTCCATTCTGCTATGGACACATGCTAGGTGACCTTGGGCCAGTCACAAACTCCCAGCCTTGACCCTGGCAAGTATTTGGATGGGAGACCTTCAATGAACAACAAGGGCATGATGTAAGGAATTCCATAGAGCAGAAATAAAAGGCTTTGTTGGTTGAAAGACCGTTTATTCAGACATCTTAGAAAGCTCACGTACACGGCGTGGCAGGAATGAAATCTTCCCGCCAGACCCACAGGTTATAACCTTCTCCGTTCCATCCCCCACCCGGTTTTCTCCATCCCATTCTCATGGGAACGGCACGCTCATCTCTCTCCGTGAGATAAGGCCTCTGCCAGAGAAATCGCAGCCGATTCTGGCCCATCGCCCGAGCCCAGGAATCTACTCAAGGCCAAGCGGCTGTGCTGAGAATCAACACCATTGAAACCTTTACACTCTGCTTCCCCTAAGAAACACTTCTCCCCCCCTGGTTTGTGTGGGAAGGTACGATGGAAAGCAGAAATAAGGGAGGGGGCGTTAATATTTTCTGAATACACCCATTGATTATAGCCAGCGGAATACCCCACCCAGGAAACCAAATATTGCAAGCGTTTGCGGTTAAAACGAGAGTCCAGGATGGCGTCAATTTCATAATGCTTGTGGCCATCAATTATAGTCGGCGGGGGAATCTCCGGTCATTCTCAGGCATCGAGGCGGGAGCCTCCTTGAGTAAACTGGAATGAAAGACAGGATGGATATTACTTAAAGAATTAGAGCAGATCTAACCGGGCAGTAACATCATTAATCACTTTTCGTAATTCTAAAAGGTCCCACGAATTTTTTGCCCAGCTTTGAAAATTTATGCGATCTCTGAGGTTTTTAGTAGACAAGTAAACCCAAGCCCCAACAGTAACGGGAAGTCAGTCCGATGTTTATCCGCCTGGAACTTTTGGGAGTCTTTAGCTTGCTGCAAAGCAGTCTGAACCGTTTCCCACCCCTCCGCCCGAGATGCAATCCACTGCTGGAACTCTGGAGGATGCAGTGCCTCCGCGAGTAGTTGGGGCAACGGTGGGAAGGATGACCAGACACAATCTCAAAGGGGTTTTAGTACTGCTATGAACGGCATTGTTATAGGCATATTCCGCAAACGGAATTAAATCGCACCAGTTGTCTTGGTGATAGTTGGTGTAACAACGTAAATACTGTTCAAGAGTTCTGTTCGTCCTTTCTGACTCACCGTCACTTTGAACGTGGTAGGGGGCGGCAACCGCCGGGGTAGCCCCCAACAGACCCAGGAAAGCTTTCCAAAATTTTGAAATGAATTGGGGCCCGCGGTCAGACACCACCTTGAGGGGGGAGGAGTTTAAACGGTATATATGTTGAATGAACAACCGCGCCAATTTGGGAGCGGAAGGAATGGAGGTGCAGGGGATGAAATGGGCTTGTTTGGAAAACAGGTCCACCACCACCCACAAGACTGTGTTTCCCTGGCTCTCCAGTAAATCCGTAATAAAATCCATTGAGATGACTTCCCAGGGGCGGGAGGCGACTGGGAGAGGTTTTAACAGTCCATGGGGTTTTCCCGGGATGGATTTGGCCTCCGCACAAACAGAGCACCCCTTGATATAAGCCTCAATGTCTTTGCGCATGGCGCGCCACCAGAATTGGCCGGAGCTAAGTGCAGTGTCTTGAGAAAGCCAAAATGTCCAGCTGGCGGGCATCATGGCGAGCCGAGAACCTGCTTGCGAAGGGGGGGGCACGTACCAACAATTTCCCCGCTTCCAAACACCATTCACTAATTGCAGCTGGGAGTCACCTTCCTCCGCCGGCAATTCATGAAGACCCGCCTCCTCGAGTTCCCGCAGAAAGGGGGAGACAATGCTGGGAGCAGGCGTTGGAGGAGGAGCGGATGTCTGGGATCGGTGACGGCCAACCCCAGTTGGGAGGGGAGAGGACAGTGCGCGGGATGTCTCGTAAGGCAGCTCCACTAGGAAGGCGCGACAGCGCATCAGCCAGTTTGTTGGTTTTTCCGGGGAAAAAATGGACGGTGAAGGAAAAACGGGAAAAGAAATCGGCCCAACGTAGTTGTTTAGCAGACATTTTGAGGGGGGTGGAGAGAGCAGCTAAGTTCTTATGATCCGACCAAACCTGGAAGGGGTGTTTAGCCCCCTCAAGCCAGTGACGCCAAGTGGAAAGCGCTGCTTTGATGGCAGCAGTCTCTTTATCCCCTACGGTCCAGTTGAGCTCTGCGCCGGAGAATTTTTTGGATAAATAAGCACCGCGGAACAAGCCTACCATTTTATTTCTCTGCAATAGGGCTGCGCCAAGCACCTTGTCCGAAGCATCCACGTAAACCACGAAGGGAAGGTCTGGAGTGGGGGTGCTTTAAGACAGGCTTCGGTAGTGAAAGCCGATTTCAAAAGCTGGAAGGCAGTTTGACATTCTTGAGACCAAGGGAGGGGAGCCCCGGGCTTGGCAGCTTGTGAGTCTTTACCTTTAGTGCGTAATAGGTCTGTGAGTGGAAGGGTCAATTCAGCAAAACGGGGTATAAAGTCACGATAAAATTAGCAAACCCTAGGAAAGATTGTAGCTCTTTCCGGTTGGTGGGGAAGCTGGCCATTGCTGGACTGCTTCCATCTTTGCAGGATCCATTTTTAAACCTTCGGATGAGATCCTGTAGCCCCAAATAGTCCTATGGAGGGTTGAGTGAAAGCAGCACTTAGACAGTTTCTTGCGAAGAGGGAGTTGTCGAAAGCAAGCGTTGTAATACCTCCCAAGGAACCAAAGCCTCATGCGTCCTCCACGGTTTGTGAGTAAAATTAAAAGCATCATCTAAGTACACAACTACTCCTTTATATAATAAATCATGCAAAACTTCATTTATGAGAAGCCATGAAAGCGGAGCCCCAGCTAACCGATAATGGCATTATTAAAGTATTCATATTGTCCGAATTTAGTGTTAAATGCTGTCAAATGCTCGTAGCCTTCTGCAATTCTGACTCTGTAGTAATGCTTCTTCTCTCAAATCCAACTTAGTAAAAATCCGTCCCTTGCCCAACGCATCCTAAAAGGTCCTTGATTAAGGGCAAAGGGTATTTATTGGACATGGAGACAGCATTTAACTCCTCAGTAATCAGTACAAAGTCTTTAAAGACCCGTCCCTTCTTCTTTTACAAACAGGACAGGAGCTGAAGCGTCGCGTATGTGTTTGGTAGCCCAGTCTGGCCGTGATGAATCCATGAGCAAGGTTTTATCTAGGAAGGCACGGAGGTTCTTCTCCTCCTCGCTTGGGACTCATGCGATAAATTCACCCTGCTTTGGTAGTTTGAGGCCCCGGGCATGTAGTATGATTTTGCAGTCAGTGTCTCTATGGGGGGGTAATTGATCCCACATTCCTGTTCTTGAAAACACTCTGGCCAAGTCCTGGTAAGCTGGAGGAATGTCTGTGGAATTGAGAGCCATTGGAGGTGTGCAATCCGTAGCTGAAGAAACCAAGGGATTTATCTCATTGGATGGGGTTTTCCCTCCAATTCATATGCTTTCTTTCTCCACCAGGGGGGGATCAATTGAGATTCTAGAATCCGTTCTTTCCAAATAATATTTTGGTTCATGTAGCTTAATAACCATGGCATGCCCAGGACAATGGAATGTTTGGCCACCGGAGCAAGTATGAAACTAATCTTCTTCCCGAATGGTCAGCGCAACGAAGGAGGAGTTAAGGTTCGTTATGCGTTTGAATCCCGAGCCCGGCCCTCGGCTTCGAAAAGTGAGCTACCCCATCCATTTGTGTGAGCGGTATGGGTTTTGCTAGAGGAACTTCGGGTCTAAACCGAGCTCTTCAGCCACAATTTGGGGTCGCATTAAGCAATGGGAGCAACCAGAATCTACTAGGGCTTTGAGGCTAAGTAAATACGTGGTATGCTTTAGCAGGGTTGGCCAGGAATACGGCAGACGGAGACAGTAATGGGGGCGCTGCAGCTTCACTCACCGCGATCTGGAGTAGGATCCATATATCCATGAGGCGCCGCATGAGAGGCAAACTGCCACCTTCCCTCACCGGTGTCACCCTCGGTAACCGCTTTTAGAGCCGAAGACCCGTTGGAGGAGGGCCGGATCTCCGTCGCGGGTGGCTTGGCAGGAAATTGTGGTGCGTGGGGTCGGAATGCGGTGGAGCTTCTGTTTTTTCGAGCAGTTGGCAGCCAGATGGCCTGGTCCCCCGCCGCTAATAAAGGGCACAATCCTAGCGTCGGCCGGCGTGCTCCAGAGGTGGTTTCGGGTAGAGACGGGCTGGAAGCTTGGCTTGCGAGTTGTAGGAATTGAGGTGGTGCGGTAGTGGCGATGGGTTTTGAGCGCGGTGGCCCCCCCAAGCGGTAGCCGTAGTCCAAGCGAGCCGCCACTTGCGATCCCAAGTTCGATCCACTCCAGCTGATGAGTCGCGGGATAATGCGGATGAGAAACACCATCTCTCGAGAAGTTTTTCACGTTGATGGCATCAGGAGAAGTATTCACACTTCATGCGTTCAGGCCACTCCGGAGGGAAGTCGAGCAGCCGCTGCCACGGAACTCTCGAAAGCAAAATTCGGCAAAAGAACGGTTGCCCTGTTGAATAGATTTTATGGTAACGGATGGCTTCATTTTTCAGTACGTCCGGATCTTGGAAGCTGAGCTCTTAGGGCTTGAAGAAATGCAGCCACTGTGCTTGAGTATCATCCGCCTGCAGCTCCGTAAAAGGGTCACAAAACCAGTCAGCCGCCACCCGTCCAGCCCAGACAGACCACGATGTCCCGTGATTATTTTTCACGTTCCAGATCGATATAAGTCATCACATATTATTCTTCCATACATGTGCATCGAGGTTGCCAAAAGATGAAGTAGGGGAGTTTAGAAGCCGGGTTCCATCGAAGCTTGGGCAGGGATCGGGGGGCCTCGTAGTATCCCTCTCTCCACAGCCCTTGGAACCCGCTGGGAGCTGCGCGGGTTGCACAGGGATTGGGGCGGTGGAGCAGGAGGAGCAGGAGTCGGGGGAGGCACGGGGCCTGGTGTCAGCTGGTTCCCCGTTGGAGTAGCAGGACCTTGGAAGGCGGCAGGAGCGCCGCAGTAGCAGGACCCTAGAAGCGTCGCCCGATAGGGCCATCGAGGGCAATGGTGTCGAAGCTCGGGTAGCGGTGTAGGCGCCAACTTCGAGTCATCCTGTCCCGCTGCTTCTTCAGCTCCTGTTCTAAGGCAGCCAACTCCCTCTCTTTGCTTGAAGTCAAAGGCATCTTGATGCGTGTTACCAAAGCTGCCTTCTCCGGCATCCAGTTTGGTCATCAAGTTCGATCCCGTTGAATAGCTGCAGTCAGTTCACCTTGCGTCCGGATGGCTTTAATACCTTCGCGTTGACATTCCAGGTCCATCCTAGAGAGTGCTCCTAGGACCTTATTGTGGATCGATAAATCTTGCATATATTGCCGTTACAACGCCAGTCTTTGGCTTTCGGTCCAATTCAAGTTGGATCGTCTTTGCGCTTGTTGTTCACGATCTCTTTTGCAGAGTTCTCATGCTCCTTTTGCAGCTGTTCTCGTTCCTCCTCCCATAGCTGGCGCGCTCACGGGCCCACGCTTTCTTTGGGCATCTTCGCGAAGTCGGGCCACTTCCTCGTCCCAATTTTCTTTTGGGCCGGAGGAGGAAACAAATCCGGATGGGGAGGCAGACTTTCCTTCGGATTCCTCCTCATCGGAAAGTAGCACCTCCAGTCCACCGACGCTGACTATGGGCGCCCTGCTAGCGCATCAGCTACCCTACGTCCGGGGATCTGATGGGCCAGATTGAGAGTGTGCGACGCGGAGCCCCTACCAATCATCGAACCCGATCCTCGACAAGGACCCGGGTGTTAACTGCAGTTTTAGGACGGGCTCCAGTGCTATGTTCCACTGAGGACTTTTCTTGGGAGCATCATCGAAATCACGCAGTCCAGGGAATCGATTCTACATTGATTCCTGGGTTGTCGCGATGAAAAGTGGTCAGGCCCCATCTCCTCTCGAGTTATCAGGGTGCATCTGAGGGTTTGTAATCCACACCTAAAAACGTGGTAGAGATCCGGCTCCACGAGCGCAATGCGATCCATAGACAAGCCCCAAGCGTCTTCATGCACCACTCCGCGATGATAAGCCTTCCGCGTCCCTCATCCCAAAACGTAAGTAAGGGAAGACTTCGTGTCGAGGCGAGGACGGGAGGAGAGTTACCAAGCGAAGACCCGTTCCCCGGCTGGTTTCTCCAAGTCAGGAAGGGAAGCGCCCGGAGCCCTCTATGGGGCTGCTACCGAACCTTCCTCAGTTTGCAGAACACTTCCAACCTCTGCATGCGGTAAACACCAGAGGGTCCACTGATTTGTAGAAGTTAAATGAGGATTAGGATATCGACTCGCCACAATGTAAGGAATTCCATAGAGCAGAAATAAAATGTGGCGCGGCTTTGTTGGTTGAAAGACCATTTATTCCAGACATGACTTTGTGGAAAAGCTCACGCATTACCTGCAGTACGTGATGGCAGGAATGAAATCTTCTCCCCGCCAGACCCACAGGTTATAACAACCTTCTCCGTTCCATCCCCACCGGTTTTCTCCTATCCCATTCTCATGGGAGACGGCAGCTCATCTCTCTCCGTGAGATAAAGCTGCCTCTGCCAGAGAAATGCGCCAGCCGATTCTGGCCCCATCGCCCGGAGCCCAGGAATCTACTCAAAGGCCAAAGCTGTGGGCTGTGCTGAGAAGTCAACACCATTGAAACCTTTACACATGACACAGAGTGTAGGCAATGGCAAACCACCTCCTGATTGTCTCCTACCTTGGAAACACTACAGAATTAAAAGCCTGGACTTAGCGGGTTTACCCTGACAAAAAAAAAATAAAAATAATAAAGAAGAGGTGAAAGGGGTGAAATCTTAGCAGGCACACCATCTTCCATGTGAAGTTTGTTTCCCCATGAAAATCACCACAGGGATGCTTTTGCCCAAACCCTATCTGATGGGCAGCCCCATCCAAAGGAGGCTCTGATGATGGCCAGAGATGTGCCTCCCTCTGGTGATGCTCACTTGAATTTTGGACTGAATGGTGTGAGGCGATGCTGCTAATGGGAAGCTCTCCACAAAGGTCTCCACAAAGGCTTTGTGCAGGCAAAATTGCCCTGAAAAAGACAAAAGTTTTATGTCCTGTATTAGTGCTGTGTGTTGTGAGATAGAGGAGGAGTGCTCAAATGCTGGCAAACCCAATAGGGCAACTTTTTAAGAAACCCAAACCCAATCAGACAGCCATTTGGCAAAGAGGAAGTGAGTTTAATAAAGTGAATAGTTCAGAGTTTAATCAATAAAATCTGCTTTTAAAGTTAAAAATGATGTCTGATATCTCCTCTGGAGAGTTAAGAAGTGAAGCGGTGAAGAGTGAATTATTCTAATCTGGAGAACAGGGTTTGATTCCCCTGCTTCTCCATTACGCCATGGAAGTAGATGGGCC
Organism: Sphaerodactylus townsendi; assembly: GCF_021028975.2. NCBI lineage: Eukaryota > Metazoa > Chordata > Lepidosauria > Squamata > Sphaerodactylidae > Sphaerodactylus > Sphaerodactylus townsendi. The sequence continues at coordinate 3,662,918 of NC_059436.1, forward strand.
TCTGGAGGGGCCCTTCTAGTGCCCCTCCCGTTCATCAGAGAAGCGGACCTTACTGGTAATCCCTGGCCCCAAGAAGCTGATCCGGCTGGCCTCCTACAAGGGAGCCAGGGCTTTTACGGCTCTGGCCCCTACCTGCAGTGGAACAGGCTTCCCAGGTGAGATCAGGGCCCTGCTTGGGAGTTTACAAAGTTTCCGCGAGGGCCTGTAAACGGACAGACCTGTTCCGCCAGGCGTTTGGCCAGCCGGGATATCAACCGCGATAAAAAGCAAACATCTGGCCTCCCGTGGGTTCATAAAAGGGGGAATAGAATAGCTGATGCCATCTCTAGTTTAATATTTTATGTATTTTATGTATTTTAATTAACTTATATATATGATGTTTTAAATTTTTATTTTGTTGGAAACCGCCCTGAGCCTTCGGGGAGGGCGGTATACAAATACAATAAATAAATAAATAAATAAATAAATAAATCCGGTGAACTGGGTTTGATTCTCCACTTCTCCTGTTATGGAGAGGGGAAAGGAAGATGATTATAAGCTGCTTTGAGATTGGCTGTTGAGGGTTTTCCAGGCTATGAAACAAATGGTCTAGTAGTGTTTGTTCCTAAGTTTCACCCACATCTATGGCTGGCATCTTCAGAGACATGTCACAGATATGAAGATGCCAGCCATAGGTGCAGGTAAAACATTAGGAGCAAAAGCTACCAGACCATGGACACACAGCCCAGAAAACCCACAATAATCAGTTGATTCTAGCCATGAAAACCTTCGACAATAGATTGCTTTGAGATTTCGTACAGTAGAGAAAAGTGGGGTATAAAAACAAACTCTTCTACCCTTTTGGGTGAAATTCCTGTAATCAAATTGCCCTGAAGCCTCCTTTGGAGGATATCTCATATGTCTATATATTCAAAGTGTTCCTATAAAATCAGTGCCCTTAACATTGTCTTTGTTACAGCCTTTGAAACCTCAACAAATCAGTCCACATCCTTGGGCAGCAACACGTTTTCTCCTGTATAGTAAATTACCTGCTTCAGTGATGGGTACCACTCAGCAGATGCTATCAACATATGGCTTGTTGAGGGCTGCCAGATTCACCCGTTATGTCCTGATAGTTTGCTCATTTCAAGGGACATTGCTTCGCACAGTGGATTGTGCACTGGGTATCACAGTGCTGGATCACAAAAATGTTGTAAAACCCACTGCTGAAAAATGTAGTAAGATGCAACATGGGGAAACAGAAACAGTATCTTTACTGCAGATATATTGGTGAAATTTAGGTTTCCATTGCTTTTAGTGCCTCTACCGTTAAAAGCCTGGGTGTGATCCTGGGGCCCTCCTTGTCCATGGAGGCCAGGTCACACACATGGCCAAGCTGGTCTTTTTCCATCTCTGCCAGGCCAGACAGCTGACCTCCTATTTCTCCCTTTCAGACCTGGCCATAGTGGCCCATGCTATGGTCACCTCCGGGCTGGATTACTATAACTTGTTCTATGCCGGCCTGTCCTTGAGATTGCTCCGGAAATTACAACTGGCATAGAACACAGCAATGAGAGTACTCACCTGTCATGGACCAGCTTCCAGAAGGTATTGAGGACTCCTCTGATGAAATGTCAGCAGGAAGCCCTGGCTTCAGTCCACAGCCAATAGTAGAAGTGGCAAGGGGAGAAGCAGCCCATGTGTGGCCAGACATGAACACACAGCCAGTGTAGTGACTCTGCAGCCCTCCAGCTCTGAGTGAGCTGTGGAAAGCCATATGCCAGCTTGCTCACCTCCCTCCTCCCCAGAACCTCAGGAGCAGAGGAGGAGAACATGCATGACAGAAGATGAAGTATGTAGCCCAGCACAGATCCTGCATGGACCATGAGGAGGAGTATTTGAAGGAGCAGGTGTGAGGCAATTGGTAGGTGCACAATGTTACAGACCCACTGAGTAGCCTTGCCTTTATAAGCAGCAGGAAAGGGCATAGCTGTGTGGAAGCAACACATTGAATTGCTGCTGACTTGGCTCCTACTTTGAACTATCTTCTCTGTCTTGACCTTGACTGGAATCTCTGGACCTGTGTTTTCAGTTAACCCTTGGACTTGTCACTGTGAGTATTGGAACTTTTGTGCTTGACTTCTGGAATACAACTTTGACTGTGGACTCTTTCAAAGCCTTGAGTGGTCTGGGACCGTCATATCTGCTGGGCCTCATCTCCCCATACTGTCCATGGAGGACTCTTCAGTCCTTTGATAGCAACCTCCTTGTGGTCCCCAATCCCATGGTCATCTGGCTAACTGGCTAACTTCTGGCTAACCTAGTTGCTGGAACTGGCTACTGAAGGACAGAAGGGTTCTGCAGAATATCCCCTGCTGGTTGCCAGGTCTAACAAGGTAGACTGTGTAGGAAAATTTCCTCCCTTGGTTCTCGACTTGGAAACCTCTTGGCCCAGTGACTTCACTAACACCTGTGTTGACTCCCTTCTTTCTTTATCTTGCTCTCTGAAACTGCAGTCAGCATAACCTTGACTTCTCAGACAGAGAAGCTGGCATGGTTTTTGTAGGCCTCAAGCCTGAACTCATGTTTCTGAAAAGATAAGAGACTGCTAGGCAAGCTAGTCTCTTGACAGAGCCTTCAATAATATGTAACAGCAGAATGAAGGGGTTTACAAAGTGTTCCTTGGTAAGAAAACAGAGGTATTATTGCAAGTTGAGCTGAAGGCAAATTCAGCTAACCAGTCCTTGCCAGAGCACACATTGGTATGGGACAGTTAGGCTAATGCCTTTTCCTCCTCAGTGGTCTCATTTGTCTTCCTTGGTTGTTTCTAGTTGCATTACCTGTTAAAGTGGCTGCCTTATAAATCCCAGTGCTGATGCCTGCCTCTTCAGTCTACACAGAGCTACAATGCACAATTACACACCTGCAGCAAACTGTGAACTTCAGGTTATCAGGGTTAGGTATGGCTAGTTAACAAAAGCACAAAGTAATGGAATCTAAAGTCAGAGGCAGCCAGAATGGTCAGACTTGAGGCTGACCTGATCAAGGAAGATTGGCCAGTCTAAACAAAAGGTCAATCAAATAGACACAAAGGTTGAACGGCAACTTAAATGGTCCAAAGACCTGTGCCTTTCTTGACCTATCCAAAAAGCTGTGAAATGAAAGTGTCTTGCTATACACATAAAGAATCCTGACTCCTGAATAAAGCCTAATGTGAATTAACTGGATAAACTGCTTCCATGTGGAGGAGAAGCAGCAACAAGCAAGGTTGATGCATAACTTTCTGAAGTTTCTACAATGCAAAAGAGGAGTGTCATTCCTCACTGGTAGAACACAATGACCCTCCTCTTTTGCATAGTAGAAATTTGCCAGGTCTAACAAGGTGGACTCTAATCAGTACCCCAGATTTGTTTCCCCACTCTGGTCTGATCCAGCAGGCTCTTTCTTATATTCTTAAGTGCCCCAAGGAGGGCAAATCCCCTGGTGTAAGCCTGCGCTGCCTCTAGAGAGGGATTGCCCTCCCCCACTCTGGATTGGGCTGCCCATCTTTCATATATTAGAGCATACTCTCAAAGCTTACCAGGCCTTGTTATTTTATCTGTGAGAAAGAGTGGACTGAATCAAGGATAAGGAGCTGCTTATCCTTGTTGCATTGCTATTGAAGCTTTAAATGAAGAAGAAATTGGTGCAAGCCATTCAATCACAGATCAGATAATATTTTCTTTTAATAGCCATCCCTTCTCAAGTTGCTTCCAGTGCATATGATTAAAAATTTGCAAATTAGGTTAAAGGATTAAGGGGAAGCAAACCATTCAAGGAGTACAGTAGGTTTCATTTTCCCTTGCCTTGTACCTTGCAAAAAAAAACATCTATTGCTCTCAAATGGAAGCTGCCGTCAGCACCCACCCTCACCTTGTTAATCCAGGAGAATCCAACAACACCAGCTTGCTAAATGAATCAATGTGCTGGGATAACGAAAGCCTGGGGGCTTGCAGTATAGGTTTACTAAACCTAAACATCCGATCATTGGTTAGCAATGGAGGCTACAACAGCACTGTGATTTTTTTCAGTCACCAGTATCATATGAAAATTGTCTAGCTCACATGGGAGGAGCATGTAAGATGGCTCTTCTTCATGGCAGCATTATTCCAGTTTTCATAGGGGAAGTAACCACAGTATGGACCCTTCTGTTCTGCCTATGACTTTACATATTACCACTACTGAAAAGAAGGAGTTGTGCAACAGTTCTTGAGTTGGATGCTATCAGTTTTTCTGCTCAGTCTTTCTCTGTTCTCTTCACTGTAACTTCCATGTTCTCCGTTCTCTGTTCTCTTCACTGTAACTTCCATCCTACGTGGCTTTTGTCTACCCAAGTGCCATCATTTGTCCCATGTAGCCTCTTTGGGGATCGAAATACATCCTTTTGTCTATTTTATTGGAGGTAGGATCCAAACCCTTGCCTCCATAGGGATATCTAGCTAGACTATCCCCTATAAAGTGTGATTTACAGAAGCAAGACCAAATACGTTTCAAGGTTATGAGTTGATGTTCATTGTATCGCTCGTATAGTTTTAGAAAAACTGGTAGTCAAAGTGGTTATCCACAAAACTTACAACTTCTGAAAGAACGAGGAATGGGATATAATATTTACTGTCTTTTCTCCATCCTTGAAACTGGGCCATCGCAGATGTTGTGAATTCATAACCCTCACTTTCTGCTCAGTTCTCTTTAGTGCTTGGATTATCATTTATTCTTTGAGCAAACTCGCCTGGAGTGCCACCACTTCTGCTTGGACTTTGCTCCTTACTTGAATGATCTCTTTATTTGCCTGGCATAGCTCTTCTTCTGTGGGTGCCTTTAATGCTCAATATCTCTGCTCTTCCCTCTTAATTCCTGCAATACAGTCCTCAACACATTTCTTTAGGACCTCTCCATTTCCTTTAAAATCCTTCAATTGCCTCTTGCCAGTTTTCAGACTGTTTGATGAGTTAAGTGAACTATTTTTTTTCCCCGCGGAGCAGAGACCAGAGAAAAGTTGGATTACATTTCTCATCTAGTACTTCCTTTTTGGGGGAAGGGGCAAATCCCTCTTGATTTTGGGGGATCTTCCATTACATATATTATGGTTCTTTCAAACCCCATAAATATTTTTCTCTTTTCCTTGGTTTTCAATATAAGTTTTGTAAATTTTCTTCTAAGTTATTTTCTTCATTATTCTCCACTAAGCTGAACCGTTATGCAGCTCCAGTTCTTTTTAGTGAAGCATTCTACCAATTAGTACTGCCAACATATTTTTTTTAGGAGGGGAGGTGGTGTGATATAGCCTGAGCTTGTCAGATCTCAGTAGCTAAGCTGCATTGGTACTTGGAGGTCTATATCAAGAAAGGCTCTGCAGAGGAAGGCAACCACAACTCCCTTCTGCTTCTCACTTACCTTGATGGCCCTTGCAGGGGTTGCCTAAGTTAGTTATGACTTGATGACATATACACAGAGGTGGGATGCAGCCTATTCGCACCTATTCGGTAGAACCGGTTATTACAATTTTCCTCAGTTTGGAGAGCCGGTTGTTAATGATTAACTCCACTAGGGACAAGGGGGTAATCTCTGTCCCTGGGTACAACAAATCTCGTCAAGTGGGGGATGCAAAATTGCCCCCCCAGCGAGGGGGAACTGCACCCCCATGCTGACCCTGAACCCCTGCCGCAACACTGCCCACTCAGCTCTGGAATGCCCAGGCCATGCCCCCACCGCATCACGCCTCACCCGACCCCATTGACCCCACTACCATCGGAACCTGTTGTTAAAATTTTTGAATCCCACCACTGCATATACATGTGTGTGTACATGCAGGTGCACATATGCATGCACCTCTGCGTGAGCTGAGAGAGTCCTGAGAGAACCGTGACTGGCCCAAGGTCACCCAGCAGGGTTTGTGCGGAGGAGTGGAGGATCGAACTTGGTTCTCCAGATGAGAGTCTGTCACTCTGAACCAGTATACCATGCTGGCTCTCATCATATCACACAGCCTCATGTGGGGAATTCATCAGAGTGCTAAACTAAACTACCTCTTCTGCTTCATTAAATAAGAGCACAGTTCAACTCCTGTCCAAATCAAGAGAAAACTCTGCACCTTCCTTAAAGATAGAATTATATTGCTCTAGAAATGTTTTTACTCTTTTTTTGAAAACTCCTTATTACCCACCTGTATAGTTCAGGTTCATTCCAGACCTCGGGTGTAATAGAATCCCAACAGCTGCATGTATTTTGCTTTGGCTAAGACCTTTTCCCAAATGGCAACAAAGATGCACTGAACCACTCTGAAAAGATCCCTCAATTGACTGACTGTACCAGCTGTCTGGCTGTGCCGGCAGCTATCAATCCACTGTCATTGCTCATTTCATGTAGCCAAATGCTGGCAGTGTCTGAATTGTTATTAATGGCAGTGTAGAAGCAGCATACTTGAGTCAAGAACAAACATTTGTTATCATGAGCCAGTTTTTGAACCAGTGAGAAACAAAAGGGACCTATCCACTTAGAAAGAAGTAGGTGACAAATGTAAGAGGGGTGAGGTACCATCTCCTATCTTTCCTTGACAATCCACTTTCATTGATGTTGATCCTGGCTGCAAATGTAGGATGCTGTAGTGAGTGATGTGGCCACGTGGGTGGCTGTGGGAATCTTCCCAAAACACCGAGAAATATGTTCCACCACACTGATGTCCCCAGCTGTCCTCCAATCTGTGCACACAGTCCTTTCTGACACCGCTTTTGAATGGATCTCTAAACACTTGTGGTCATTAAGAGATCTGATGGTATATAACCATCTTCAAGTGCTGGCCAAATTCCTGCTTGCTTAATCATCTCCTTCTTGTCAAGACATTCCTCCCTATAGATGAATAAGTGCACTGCAATGGTATATGATCTAGTACCCCCCTGGCATATTCTTCTAGTTTGATTTTCAATATGATGGTAGAGCTTTTGAGGGATAGAAGCTTCTGAAAAACCCTCCTCTCAGTGACTATAGGCAATGCTATGTTTGCTTATATAAAATGGCTAGTTTTTTTTTAACATTTCTGTGTGCAGATGGGTTCATTTGCGCTAATATAATTAGGAAGCATGACTCCCATACAGACATTTAATTTGTGTGCTGATAATGAAATTGTGAAATAGGGATGCTTTTGAAATGCTCCCAATCTGAATATTCCCCAGTTTTTAGAAATCCAAATGATTTTATTCTGTTTCCAAAGTAGAACTTGTACAATGGAAACCAGCTCACATTCTATTCTTTAGTTCCAAATGATATCCATCTCACAGACCTGACATTGCAAACCCTGAATGTTTGGACCACAGCAGGGCTTCCTGGCATCTTGCTTGGATGCCAGAATGGGACGGGCGAGCTAGGGCGTTCTCTGGGGTGGAGTATGAGGGGTGCACCAGCCCTCAGATGTATGCCTGCCTTTTGGTAGAGTATGTCCATTCAGCACTATGGGGCTTTTCAGTGGTGGGGAGGCCCAGAACCCTCCCCTGCTCCCCACACTGCAAAAAATGCCCATTTGGAGGCAGTGGGGTGGGGTGGCATGCATTGGTGTTGTAGCCCCCCACCTCCAGGCTGGATCACACAACCTGATTTGTTTTTACTTGATCACAGTAAACTTAACAAGTGGCAGCAGAGCAGGTAAACTGACCTCCCTGGAAATACATTGTATTTCCCCAAAAAGCAAATCTAAAGCAGATCACAACATTGTTTTCCCCTCTTCAACTTACCCCTCACCCTGTGACATAGATTAGACAGACAGAGAGAGAGAAACTAGCCCATGGCTATCCAATGAGTTTCCATGGCTCAGTAAGGATCTGAATTGGGGTCCTTAGATCTTAGTCTGATACTCTACCTACTGCACCACACTAGCTCTCTCAATTCAAGGGTCGATTACCTAGAGAGAAAATGTGCAGGCTATTTTGGTAGCAAGCATCACAGCATCATTATTTACAAAGGCTGAGCATCATAAACTGGATTCTTTTAAACACAGAATTCTCTGCTGAGATTTTAGGAAAATAGAAATGATAATGGGACATAGGGAAACCATTGAAAGGAAAGCTAAAGGATACATGCAGACAGCTGCATGTTTCCTGGCAGGTTCTGGAACATTAAGCAATGCTCAGTTAAAATGGCATGCTGTTGTGGATACTTCCCTCTCACATCTTTAATTTCCAGCTGTTGCTCTACCAACTGTCCTATTATCAAAATTACAGCTTGAGAAACCGGGTACTACCTTGTGGCCTCCAATTTCATGCGACCAGGAAAAACAACCAGAGAGATAAAATCCACAGTCCCTCTAAACAGTAGGCTTTAAATGAGGATGCAAGTTGCTGTGGCCTGTGGAATTACAACTGAGTCACCTGATGATCAGTAAAGTCAAACTGTGTGAATTTATTCACACAGCAAAAACACACCCAGGGCACGAAATAGCAGCTGTTGTCTGAACACAGTGACATTTCACTTGGGGTCACAGGAAGAAAATCAGATATTTCCAGAACTTTACGTTTTCAATACTGTCACAAACTGAATTAAGTTAAGCAGATACACTCATTGTTCATCTTTCCTATGTGCGAAATTGCCTTCAGTTTGTCCCTAATCCTTCCACCTTTGGGACTGTAACTCTATTATTTCCCATTAAAGCAAGTCAACAACAAAACCTGATCAGTGGTTAGGATCTGGGAGACAAACGCACAAATCCTTACCATGTCAGGGAAACTCACTGGGGTGACCATGGGCCAGTCACTCTGTCTCAGCCTAACCTACTCCACTGAGTGATGGTGTGTATGAAATGGAAAAGAGGATGTTGTAAGCTGCTTTGGATCTTCACTGAAGAAAAAGTAGGGAATAAATCGCTAAAATAAATAGAAAGGAAATTGAAAGGAGGAGGCAGGATGACTTATGCCAAACATCTGGTACCTAAAGGAAAGGGGTCATACTCAATATGTTGTGAATCAAGCAAGCTGGGAATAAATAGGCAGCCATGAAAACTCTCACCCAGAAACAAAATTCAGTTCATTAATCAAAGTCTTCCAGATCTCATCAGTAGGCTTTTTGTCACAACAGATTCTGCCATTATTATCTTATGTAATTTCCTTCCTTCCTCTTCCCATATTGGACCACCGCCACCACTCTACTTCCTGTCTTCACACAGTTCTGAATTTAAGGCTTCCAGGTTGCCCACTATGGCAGGAAACCTCCCACCCTGAAGGTCCCTGCCCCCATTTCTGTTCCCCTTCAATGTAGCAATGGGAGCAAAATGAGGGATGGGGGAATTAGAAGCAAGGATGCCATGATATCACTTCCAGTTTTGAAACTGCAAGCAACACTTTAGGAATCCCCCAAATTTCAATTGTAAAAACTTGGCAAATTTCTAGAACATTGCATCACATTGCAAGGTCATGTCAAGTTCCAAAACTGGAAGTAATGTCACAGCATCATGGATTCTGATTTTTAACTTCTTCACCTCCATTTTACTCCAAGGAGCAATTTGAACCTTATTCCAATCTTACAATGCCACTTGCATTCTATAGTATTCCCAGTTTTCTCTTATTTGAACTCATAAACCATGCATTCCTGTATAGATATCCAACCCTTATCCATGCCCATTTCAGTTCTCAAATCACCACCTTTTATTTTTGTCCAGAAAGTGGAAATAAAATCTCTCCCTAAAGTGTGATCGTTGCTTTCTCCAAGACCACCTGTATTTTGTACGCTTCCAAATTCCATTTTGGCATATAGCATGTTGCCTTGCCTTTTCCCCCGTTGGATTCTTTACTACCTTTAGCCATGAGGAAAAGTATGATATAAACATTTTAACAAATAAATAAAATAATCCAGCCCAGGACCCATTCAAAATCAGTAGGTATAACTGCAGTTTCTCTCTCTGGCTCCTCGTATTCTTCTCTCCTCCCTTGGCCCTGCTTGAGTCAGGGTAATTTGCTGTCTATTAGGTATTAGATAACAGGCCCTTTTTGTTGCTTTGCCTTGATCTTTTACTGTTCCCCTGAATACATCTCATTTTTGCTTTCATCCTATCTAGTGATGCTTGAACAGCTCATTTTTGGCTCATTTCTGCTTGCCCATCATGAGCAGAGTCAATTGTTTAGTGGGTAGTTCAGGTTGCTTGAAAGCAGCTTGAAGCTGTTCAACAGGCTAATTTCTGTTCATGCAGACAGACATACAAAGCACACATTAACCCCCTACTCCAACCCATTGACACCACCTCACTGTGTTCTGTCAATCTGAGTGAGAAATGAACAAAAATAGTCGTATAGATACACACTACACTATGCACAAACACATCCTAGCCATGCAGTAGGAGAAATAAAACTACCATAGGTACTGAGTGCTTGCAAAACTGGGTGCTGAACAGCAAAGAGCGAATCAAAGGCTAAATTGCGAATGATTACAGTTGATGCAAAACCTGTCATATCTAGTTGTTCCCCTGCACTCCAGTTGTACAGCCAGACACAAATTTACAATCTCGGTGAGAACTAGACCCAAAGTGCTGGAAGAAGGTGCTTTTGGACTGTCTACAGTTTTAGAGTTTTCGCACATGTTAGTTTCAGAGTTCACACTATTTATTTATTTTTATTTGATTCCTGCTAATAATCTAATTAATACGACAGTAGGGCATTCATTTGCCTATGTCTCCATTATGATTTTGTTGTTATGGTCAGTGACCAGCAAATGTGGATAATGAAAAATTAAAAAAATTACATGATACAAGGTTACAAGATTAAAAATTAAGGAATACATAGACATCTTATAAATTTAATATAACCCATTAACATTCTAAAATGCTAAAATATTTGACAAATCTTAACCTAGCAAGGTGCAGCGCATTTTAAGTGCTACAAAACAAAACAAAACCGAGCAGTCAGAAATGTGGCCTGTGACTTTTTGTCTATTAAAAGCATTTTGCCTTAGAAGGAATCTAGTTGGTCATGGAGGTTATTGATCAAAGAAGTAATAAACTTGTATGGGCCTCCTGATAAAGGGGATAACAAATCAAGACACTTTTTTCAGTTTTGATGTTCCCTGACTTACAGGGGGAGAGCCTTTTTGTATTTTCCTTCCAATTCTTGTGATGGCAGTGCCTGAATCTGGCAAAAATGAAAGCTTTTCTATAGCGGATAAATTCTAAATGGGAAAGCTAAGTGGCAGGTAAGACAATGTATCTGGATTTTTGGGGTGACAAGAAGAATGGTGATCTCTCAAGGTCTGCCTGTTGCTCAGCATCCTTTGCTTCAAAAAATGTGTGGCCTTCTCTTTGCCTTGCTGTAATGGGTGGAGTGGAGAAAAAACCAAACTCCCCAAATTTATTATAGACTATCTTAAGCCATGAAGATTTAAAACTGTCCTGCAAAATCAAGGGCAACAGGTCTTGAGAATTAATTAATACAGCAAAAATGTGATTAAAATGAGGACCGAAAGCTGGCACAACAATGCACTGCACGACCAATTTCTGGAGAGGATCAAGGACAAGGTAGACAATGAAACGACAATGAAATGACTGGAACTCTGAAAAAAGAAACTGAATCCCTGATTTTAGCCTCTCCAGAGCAAGTCATTAGAATAAATTTGATCAAGGCCAGAATAAAAAAAAAATCCTCGGATGATGCAAAGTGCAGATTGTGCAAAGAAGCTATAGATCATGTCCTCAGCTACTGCAAAAAGATCACCCAGACTGAGTACAGAGGCACAACTCAGTGTCCAGGATGATCCACTAGAATTTATTCAAGAATTGCAACATAAGAACAGCAAAAAACTGGTGGGAATATTGTCCAGAGAAAGTCACAGAAAATGAGAAGGTCAAGTTCCTGTGGGAGTTTCAAATCCAAATGGACAAAGTGTTGGCACATAATACACCGGACATCATAGTGATTGAGGACAAGAAAGTGACCATCGTTGACACAGCAATACCCGGTGATGGCAGGGTCATTGAAAAAGAACATGAGACAGTCACTAAATACCACGTTTTGAAAATCGAGCTTCAGCACCTATGGCACAAACCAGCTGTGGTCATCCCAGTAGTAATTGGCACCCTGGTGCCATTCCGAAAACACTAGGGCAGCACTTGAAATATCTTCAAATCGACAAAATTAACACCTGTCAGATTCAGAGGGCAGCCCTGCTGGGATCTGCATGAATACTACACTGATACATTACAACTTCCTAGGCCTCTGGGTGAGGCTCAAATTGTAATGAAAGGCCAACAACTAGCTAAAGAACTGGCAGCTGTGCAATCAACCATAATAATGACCACCAGGATGCATCTGGCCCTCTAGCATATTTGTCTAAGGGGGAAAAAAACACTATTCAAATGCAAGCATTTTAAATGTGACTACCTATCCGGAATTAAAAGAGGAATGGTAATTCTATCCATGTCTGCTCTCAGCTGGCCTTAAGGTATCAGCTTTGGACAAGAAAACATCCTGAAACATCTTCTTTTTGACATTTCAGAGTCTCCCTTTTCCTTTTCCTTTCCTTCCCTAAAGCTTTAATACTTTAATCTTTTTGGCTGTCTCATCAAGGCTCCCAGGGTTTTGAGGGGTAGAGTTTGATGTAATTTAGTAGTGAAAATGACTTTGTTGATTGATTTAAGCAAAGCAGTTCTCCTGAAATATCTGCATGTAAACAGAGTAACGTAAGAATCTAAGAAACTCTAAAGGGAGAGAAGATAAAGGTAAATATATCATAGACAGCTGCTTTTGTGAAAATAAATGGGGATAACATCAGGTAAAGAACAGAGAAAAACAGGGAAAATATGTTGACACTCTATAAGCCAAGGGATCCTTATTTTGGCATTAAAACAATAAAGTCTACAACTAAGGGGAAAAAAGGGATTCAGAAGCATTGTGATGCCATTACTTACACTGTTTTTCCAGTATACTAGCAGAGGCTTGAAGATTTCCATGAGTGGAAAGGGGGACATTTTCTACTGATTCCCCACGCCCATTGCAGACCTGCCCCCCCCCTTCATGTTCTTAAGGGTCTCCTGTCCCCTTGCATTTTGAGTTGCAGTAAGAGGAAAAGTCATGCTGCACTTTATCCATCCATGGAAATCCTCTGTGGTAGTAGGAAATAAGCTATATGGACCTTTGGTCTGTACCCATTTGAAGTGGTCTTATACAAAATCAAACTATTGGTCTATCTAGCTCAGTATTGTTTACTTTGGCAGAGAGTTTTCAGATCACCTACTACTTAACCCATTTAAATGGAACCTGGGGATATAATCTGGGACTTTTTGTATACTTAGCAGATGTTCTGCCACTAAGCAATGCCACTACCAAATCTGATTTACTATTATGAATGCTTCCACGGTTTTCCCCATATGGATTTCACTCCAGATGCTGAAGGACCTGACCTGGATGGTCGAGGCTAGCCTGATCTCATCAGATCTCAGAAGCTAAGCAAGGTCAGCCCTGGAAAGTATTTGGATGGGAGAGTTCCAAGGAATACCAGAACTGTGACACAGGGGCCAAGAATGACAAACCACCTCTGAATGTAATTTGCCTTGAACACCCCACCAGAGGTCACAGTATGTCAGATGTAACTTGATGAGAAATATTTTTTTTAAGAAAAGAAAAGAAAAAAAGAAAAAATGAGGTGATGCAGACATATGAATCTGGCAGGATGCCTTTATAGCTTCCTGTCCTGATAAATTGTTGAAAGGTCATGATTAATAATTTGACAGTTAGGTCCTAGGCAAGGCTCATGTCTCTCTGGGCTGCTATTGTCCTCAGTAAATGTGACAAGATTACCAGGATTCTCTTCCATCTACTAGTATTCACTCTCAGCACTAATGGTCAGAAACTCTGACAGCTGTGACAAGCAGAAAGAAGCCAATCCCATGACAAAATGGAGGGTGAGAGGAAGACAAGCCAAAAGGCAGGTTTGGTGTTAACCCTATCTGCACCTGCACATGTGTTATATTCTGTACTGAATATTTTACATGAGATAGTGTAACTGTCCTATTAGTTTTTTTATTCAAAAGAATTAAAATTGCATTTGACAGAAATTCACTCTATTCTGAGGGAACTATACAGGTTTTGATTCATCCATTTGTCTAGATAAACAGAAATCAGTAAACCATCGGATGCCAAATTGTTCTTCTGATAGATTATTTATTTGCCCACTTATTAGTCATGGTGGGTTCACATTCAAAACTGGGTCAGGGGATAATGATATATCCCACTCAATACAGCAGGAAATAGACTCAAAACAGTTCAGGAACGGAACTAGGAAAAATCTATTACTTTCCAACTTAACCATTACATCCTCAAAATAAATATCCCAACACGAGCATTTGGAGAAGCAAAAAATCATATTTAACCAAGCGCATATGTCCCTTTATAAATTTTCTGGGGCTTCCCTAGTGTAACAGTTGATGTTTTCATTCATTTTTCCAGCACCACTTGCTGACTGCATATTGCTGTGCTCAGAAACAAGGTGTCCATACAGCAACCTTGCTACAGGTCACCAGTTCAGATTTTTATTGCCGGCACAGCAATCAACACAAATTAATGGTGGAGCAGAAACAAAAAGAAGATGAATCCCAGTGGGGAAACCTATGAGAACAATGATGCTGTTCATAATTCAGCAGTACTTTCCGCATAACAGCTTCTCCCAATTGTAATGGCGTTCTTGCGGTAAACAGGGCTCTCTGATTTATGGAGGAGCAGCTTGCCACAGGAATGGGCCTGCGACTCATAGATGAGCTGGCTGAGTGCTGGGAAGCATTCTACTGGGATGACCTGTGCAGCATTTCCAGTTCAGTGGCCATTTACTGACTTTAATCAGTGAGCCTGTGATTCCCACTGGCAACAATAGGAGTTGTTAAAACAGAATGCTGCAGTCCTGGTCCCCAACCACGAGTGTGCCAGCAGTGCAGATGGTATGGTGGTGGCTGACTGTGAATCATTAATATTAAATCAGGCACATAGAAGCAAACTGGGAGGAAAGTAAAAATGCATCACAGGAATTACCATTACAATCTCTGCAGCTGCTTTTTGCGTTAATAGTTAAGCAGCAAGTGGAGAGGCAATTCTATTTTCCTTGCTATTAAACCCATTCATTTTTTGAAAGTTGCATGGTCATCTGGATTGTGTCTGGAAGCTGGTTTCCAGTGGTCTTGATTCAGAGTTTGTACACTAAGGACTAGATCACAAAGAGATAAGAATATAACATAATCACTTGTATGAGTTAACATATGCTTCTTAGAAATTTCCCAATATGGAGATAGCAATCTATTCCCAAAACTTGTTACGTTAGGATATTCCTATTCACAACAGTGTCTCATGCTGACTAGCCAAATCCAGGAGATTGAGAACCTGCCACCACTGGCTATCACTAGGTGTGTTTAAGGGAAGAGGAGAGAAAGAAAAGTGTACATAAAGAATGGTACAGGATAGCTGGATGATCAATCACTTTTTCCCCCTTTATAATGAGTACCCTAGTGAACAGTCAGGCCTCAATTTGTTCCACTTTCAGTGTGCCCTTTCTCCAAAGAGCTCTAGTCAATATACAGTGTTTCTCCTCCTCCTCACCCCAGGAGTAGCTTCAACTGAGAGAGATCAGCTGACTCAATGTTCACACAGTGAACATCATAGCAGAGCAGGGAATGAAACCTGGGTCTTCCTAGTCTTTATTTGATTCAAAAGAGCCTGGACTTGCGTTGAAACGAGTTGGGTTTTTTAAGCTGGGGCATGGACATCTTGGTCATCAGCATTGCCAGAGACAACCATTAATAGGGTAGAGGTGCAAGCGACAGGTGGGGAACTTTTGCCATATTCCGTGCACATAAAACTGGTTGTGTTCAACATGCCATTCCAGAGTGTTTGTGAAGTCCTAATGAGGGTGCTTGAAGTTCTTGCCTTGTATCCCCAGGAGCCTCATTATGCTAAACAGATGAGCCTTAAGCCACCTGCCTTTGGGCACCTTCAACAGAAGTGAAATCAGGTTCATTACCTATCCTGACAAATTGTCATTAAATACTAGTTTATCTGGAATTGGGCTTTATAATTATATCTTTGATTGCATAGAGAAAACAGCTTGAATTTGTTAGAATACATTTTAAATGTAGGTTTTTCACAGTTTCAGGGAGGCAGGAGAAAAGCAGAGTGCCTGAAACACCCACACAAGCACAGTTCCTGCTAAAACACACTTGTCTTTCTGGAAGCCCGCCTAGTGTCAAAAATGTGATTCAGGTACATACATACCTCTCCAGAGAAGAGTGGGATAAAAGGCAGGCAGTTCTCCATCTTGCCACAGCTTCTGCATTTGACCTTGAACAACCACATAGTGACGCCAGCAAGTATTTAGATGGGAGATCTATAAGGAATACCAGAGTTATGGTGGGGAGGCAAGCAGTTGCAAACCACCTCTGAATGTCTCTTGCCCTGAAAAGAAACCTCACCACGGGAATACCTTAAGTCAGACGTGACTTCATGGCAAAAAAAAGTTGTTTACAATAGCAAATAAGTATTTGGAGGCATTTTTATTGGGAAAAAAACACCTGGGAGTAAAGGAGACAGGTTAGCAGTGTGGGGTGCTTTAGGGAGCTAAAAAGAAGAAAGGAAACATATGAGCTGGTTTCTGAATAGAAAAGACAAAACAAGAGTCCAATCTGGGTGTGGATGATGAAAAGCAGGTCCAGGAAATTTTGGAATTCAAAGGAGGGGATAGTTCAGTGACCCAACCATAAGGCTGGAGAAGCAGACCTGGATCCAAAAACATGCTACAAAGGTAGCAAATCTAAAAGGTGAGTTTTTACACCTTTAATTGTATCACCAGCGAGGAAGTGGTTTTGCTAGGATAAGATTGGATTTAGGGTTGCAGCTTGAAATCCTATTGGAGAGTTTGGAAATATTTGCTAAAGTTGTTCCATGAAGGAGGGATTGGATGATGCAGTTAGTGGTTGAATTATAAAATTAAATTGGGATGCTCTCAACATATAATCAGGCTGGGGCACAGTTGGAAGTTCTGTCCAGGCATTCGGCTGAATCAAGTTGGGGAGGGGAGGCATTTTGGCAGAGTCAGGAACCTCAGTTGTTGAGGCTTGAGTCAATAATTCATAGCCAAAGGTAGGGAGCCTGAGAGATTTGAGAATTTTACCAATTTCTTCCATAAAGCATTTAATCAAGTGGGTTACTCCCTTTTTCAAGTATCCAGGGGAATTCTTGCCAGTTTCAGAGCCCCTCAATTTAATTTCAAACTGAATATACGGTAAGACTTTGACTGTTTATCCAGAGAATATTTAGAAGTTAACATTTACGAGGGTCCCTGAATGTGTATACAAGGAGAGTCTTTGAGGTATCACTAAGCACTGGTCATGACATAGGAATCACATTAATGCTTTACATTCACACTTGTGATTTTCCTGCTCTTCCTTTTGTGAAAAATCAATATGTTCTCTGAAATCCTGTTTCTTGGAGTCCCTTCCCTCAGGATAAAAATGGGGGTGGGGGTGAGACACATCAGGTTGCCATGGGACAACACAGTTACAAAGGTCACACTCCACAGGTATAAGGACTTGCACCCACAGAAATGCCAACGAAGAGCAAAGAAAAAATGTTTAAATGTTTATTAGTGTCGCTTTCTCCTTCCACTGCTTAGAACTTTAGCATTTTGTATTTTTTATAAAATCTCAATAACATTTATACATATTCAACATCATCAGAGCTCCCTGCAGAATAAAGGAAGAATGAATAAGAGGGTATTCTTGCCAGAAGAACATGCGGGGGGGCTCTCCGGACATGCAAGGGGGCTGTCCGGACACACAGGGGGATGTCTGGACACGCAGGGGGGCTGTCCAGACATGTGGGGGGATGTCCGGACACCCAGGGGGGCCATCCGGACATGCAAGGGGGGCAGTCCAGACACGCAGGGGGGCCATCCAGACATGCAGGGGGCTGTCCGGACACGCAAGGGGGCAGTCTGGACACGCAGGGGGGCTGTCCAGACATGCAGGGGGCGTCCGGACAGCAGGGGGCATCCAGACATGCAGGGGGCTGTCTGGATACGCAGGGGGATGTCCGGACACGCGGGGGGGGGGCTGTCCGGACATGCAGCAGGGCCGGAAACTCAGGGGGGCTGTATGGACACGCAGGGGGGCTGTACGGACACGTGGAGGGATGTCCGGACCTGCAGGGGGCCGTCCGGACAGCAGGGGGCATCCAGACACACAGGGGGGCGTCCAGACAGCAGGGGGGATGTCCAGACACACAGAGGGGCTGTCCGGACACGCGGGGGGATGTCCGGACACGCAGGGGGCCGTCTGGACAGCAGGGGGCAGTCCGGACACGCAGGGGGGCTGTCCGGACAGCAGGGGGCGTCCAGACACCCAGGGGGGCTGTCCGGATATCCAAAGGAGGTGTCCAGACACGCAGGGGGGGGATGTCTTGTCTAATTTCCACAAAAAGCCAAATCAGTTAACAGCAGAACAATACCTTCTTCTCCACTGCCACTAAGTAAGACTCGATGCACACTGGCAACAATAGTAATAATACACATACTCATACTAATAATTGCAATAATTAATTTTTAGATATGAGTACAGATAAGAGATACCTGCTGCAGCTTCTTGGTGCAAATCTAATTTCAGCCACAACCTCATTGGGTAGCCATAGGCAAGACGACATGAGAGGAACTGACTTGATAAAAGAAGCCACTGCCCAGCTTGCAGGACTGGAGCAAAGTTGTTAATGATAGAGCATTTCAGAACTCATTAATTCGTATGGTTGACATAAATCAGAAACAACTTAATGGCACTTGACAGACAAGCCACTATCTTTCAGCTTCAGCCTCTTATTCATAAGAACAGAGATTGTAAGACTTGCTCATTTTACATGGATGCTTTAAAAGACTAAAGAAATATGCTATATGAAGTTCTCTAGAAAACAACTGTTTATTATGTATAGACTTAAATAGCCATGATATCTTGGAGGCTCTGAATAAGGATAGCAGCACCTGATACCTCCCCTGGTATCATATGTCACTTTTAGCATAGATGGACTGTTCCCTGTTCTTCTGGCAAGTAATATCAAGTGGAATGGCAACTTAAGAACATAAGAACTAGCCTGCTGGATCAGACCAGAGTCCATCTAGTCCAGCATTCTGCTACTCGCAGTGGCCCACCAGGTGCCTTTGGGAGCTCACATGCAGGAGGTGAAAGCAATGGCCTTCTGCTGCTGCTGCTCCTGAGCACCTGGTCTGCTAAGGCATTTGCAATCTCAGATCAAGGAGGATCAAGATTGGTAGCCATAGATCGACTTCTGTCATAAATCTGTCCAAGCCCTTTTTAAAGCTGTCCAAGCCCTTTTTAAAACTTCATAAAGCACCCTGTTGTTAAGGATGAGGTTGAGGTTGCACTAAGTTCTCTAGGTCTCTTTTTGTTCAGAAGCAAACCAGGATCCTAAAAGCTTTGCTCATTCAGAATTGATCCATTTAAAAACACTTTCAGTGGCTGGACATCCTCTACAATTAGAATCCTCTTAATTAATCAATTTAAAGTAGATAAATTCTACATCAGATGTGGGAGAGTGTTTGACCTTAATGTTGTTTGTCAATGAGAACAGCTACGTTGCAATGTTCGGGTTTTTTTGTACCACAAAACTGGCAGCAAAACCAAAACAGAAAGGGAAAGAAAAACCTCAACCAAGAAAAACCAGGTACCCAAAGAAGGTTGGCAAATTGCCTAATAATGGCAGGAATACCAGTGAATTACATAAGATAAACTAGCAGAACTTTAATACAATACACATGGCTATTAAAAATCATAAAAACCAAATGCATTCTGGCTACAAGACCTTCCTCAGTGGTTCAAATTCATAAAATACACACCATAAAGTAAATTATTTCAAATACTAAGTACAATGTCATTGGACAAGCTTTAAAACACTTCTAAGTACAGCAAGTACATCACACCATATATTTCCATCTTCAATACTGGAATAAATTAGGACCATCTACAATCATTTTTCAGATTTCTGTTGTTAATGGTCTAAATATTTTTGTCACCATGGTTAGAGCCAATCATGGGTCTATGGTGTATACATCCACAATCAGGAAACAAACTATGACAAGTTAAGACAGATACTTTATCTATCCTTTTCCTATCACAATCTTACTAGTTAACAGTCCTAAGAACAGTTCCCAAGGGAACAAGCCTCATTGAATTATTACTTCTGAGTGAACCTTCTTAGGATTCCTTGCCAGAATGTGGGAGTCATAGCAAAATGGTAGATCAGTTACTTTGCCGTGAGTTCAGTTCCTCCAGTCAAGTATCTCAGGTGGAAGCATTCTGAGAGACCTTGCCTGAGCCCCTGAAGAGCTGCTTCTACTCAGAATAATTAGGACTGACCTAGGCTCTTTTCACACAAACCAAATAAAACATTTTCAGGCAGGAAATAAAAAGTTTCCTCCATGGAGTTCCACGTGGTTTTTATCCCAAAATGTTTTACTTCCTGCCTCTAAAATGCTGCTCCCAGTTATTATTTTTTTTAAAAAAACCAAACAGTTTTCTGGAAGTATTTCTTTTGTGGAACCATTTTCACTTGTTGTACAAATCTCTTTAAAATGTTTCCCATATTGCTCTGCAGTCCCTGGACTTCCTCATTCGCACCATTTTGGAAGCACATGCAGGTAGTGTCACACATTTCCACCATGATTTTTTTTAAACCAGGGAGTTGTGTCTATGTAGCTATACAGACACAGCCCTTAGAGAATTGCAGCATGAGGCTTTGAAGCCTCGTAGCATCAGATATACATATCTGTAAAAAAACCAGAACGACCACAAAATGTTGGCCGGGAAACATTTTCAAAGGGGTGAGTGCAGACAAATGAGAGGTTTTCAAAATGTTTTGAAAACATTTTCAGGGGCTTGTGCAAAAAGGGTACCCTAGACCAGGGGTAGGGAACCTTTAACACTCAAAGAGCCATTTGGACCCGTTTTCCATGGGAACAGAAAACACTTGGAGCTGCAAATAATTTTTGACATTTAAAATAAAGACTTACTATATATAGTAGGGTTTTACCTTTACTCCGCTCATTCTGAGGCATGGATCTCGCTCGCCCTGCTGCCTGCGGGCCGGGCAGAAGGATGAAGCTGGCGGCACCGGCCTTGCGGCCGTAAGATGCCCACCCATCTCTCCAACTGGTGAGAAGCCCGCGGTGTAGCCGACGGCAGTTATGCGCCATACCTGCTGCCTGCAGAGGCGGAGCAGGATGGGGCGGCAGCTCGGCTGCGTCGGGAGAACCTGGTACGGGCAGAGCGCATGTGCAGCTTCGAGCCACAGGTTCCCCTACCCTGCCACCCTAGACCAGGGGTAGGAACCTTCTTTACCTCAAGGGATCATTTGGACCCGTTTTCCGGGAACAGAAACACTTGGAGTACCAAAATGAATTTTTTGACATTTAAAATAAAGATAACACTATATATATTGGGGTTTTTACCTTTTACTCCGCTCATTCTGAGAAGCATGGATGTTTCAGCCCTGCCTGCCTGCAGAGGCGGGCAGGATGAAGCTGGCGGTAAACCTTGCGGCTGCGGAAGATGCCACCCTCAACTGTAGGTTCTGAGGCACGTGCGATGGAGTAGCGTTGCCCAGCCCGACGTTGGCAGTTGCGCGCCAGCCCTGCTGCCTGCAAGGCATGGGCAGGATGGGGACGGCAGCTCGGCTCGTGGAACCACGATTACGGGAACGGGGCAGCATGCAGCTCTCGAGCCACAGGTTCCCTGCCCCTGCCCTAGACAGACAAGGGTGCTTGGTTGCACCATGTGGTTTGGGCCCTAATATTAGGGTTATCATGTCCCTTCTGATCACTAGCACGTGCTATGGAGTAGAGTTGCCAGATCCCGGGGATTGAAAAGTCAGTCAGTCAGTATGTCGGTACATTTCATGCTGAATTGCAAAATTTTTGAGAGGAGAAATCTGCGGGCGAATTGCCGCTTTTTCTTTTGAAGCGGAAGAAAAAAATTGAGGTGAAGTGGCCAAAATTCACCGGGTTAACAGGTTTCCCGAGAATTAACATGAGTATCATTTTGTTAGATGCTTGCACACTATTACGCTTGCACAAACTCTCTCTCTCTCTTTCTTTCCTCCCTCCTCATTAAAATTCCTTAAGGATGTCTATAGAAGGTCAAATAATGTACCATGACAACGCAATTATGTGGCCCACTAAAAAGGTCATTTGAAGGTATTATATTATTTATCTTGATAAGACTGGATTTTTTTTCTTTACGCTTTCAGCACCCAAACATCTCCCTAAACTTGATTTTTTAAAATAATGATCCATCTCACTGCCACTGGCCCGGGGGTGGGGGGACACCTGGCAACCCTGGTGCTCATCTGTATTTGAACCAGGGTGGCTAACTCTGCTATCCCCCCATTCAAATGCAACACATTGGCCCCTTCCGCACACGCAAAATAATGCGTTTTCAAACCACTTTCACAACTGTTTGCAAGTGGATTTTGCTATTTGGCACAGCTTCAAAGAGTACTGAAAGCAGTTTGAAAGTGCATTATTCTGCATGTGCAGAATGAGCCATTCAGTCACCAGCTCTTAAACAACTTGTGTATAATGACCAGTAGAAAACAGTAGTGGGAGGCCATGGAGTCCAATAGCAGTTGGTTCCTGGTAAACTAATTGAACAAGCCTCAGTTTATCTCCTCACCTTGTGATGCCAAAAAAATGGTTGCTGATGGAAGCAGCTTGAAGCCAAGCAGCCCTTGGTCCCAGGATGTTGGCTTTGTAAATTTGTCTGTATAGTGTATGCTTTTAGTACTGTTGTGTATGCAGTTGATATGGCATTTATAAACATAGTAGTGTTGCCAACTCTGGGTTCAGAACTATGTGGAGATTTCAGGGAGAAACTTGGGAGAGTAGGATTTGTACTGGTGAGAGAAGTTGGAAGGGTATAATTCCATACAGTCCCCTTTCCAAAGCAACCGTTTTCTCCAGAATAAGTGGAATAAATATTTTAGATTAATGAATATTAAACAAGTGACCTATGTGGTCTGGAGGTCAGGTGTAATTCAGGGAGATCTCCAGCCTTCACTTGGAAGCTGGTAACCATAACACTTAGATGCATCTCTATTTTCCATCAGAGCTTTGGCTCTTTTGAACAGCCTTTGTTGCTGAGAAATTTGGACCTGATCTCTGGATGGGTGGGTAAGAGAGTTCCCTCTTTCCTTCTTAAGATAAGTGGCAATTTTTGCTCTAAATCTATAATGATAGCCTTCAAACCAATTGACATGAGAGAAGGCTTCCTTCCACCCTCCCCCTCCTTTAGTTTTGAGTGGGATTGCTCCTTTTGATAAACCCTTTTCTTGATATATTTTATAAAGTTGGCAGAGTTTATTTAGCCCAGATGATTTATGTAAAATTTTGCATACAAGCAATTTCTTTTCCTAATGTTTGACTTAAAGCCAGGAGAGCTGTAAACAAATCATTGACCTTTCTCTTGAGCAGATACCCACTCAACCCGAGGGCTAGTCAACTTGATGGATCTTATATTTCCCAGCAGTATACAGGCTGCAATGAAAACAAAAGGGCATTTTTGTACCCACATCTTTCCTGAATGTATAAGTCACTTATCTTTTTAGACACTCCCTTCAGGATCCCTTCAGGTTCTTCATTTCTACCTACATGCACCTTTCTTTATCCCTGTTGAGACATTTATATCTGTCTTGGATTCAGAACACAACACAGTACAGTCAAAGTCCACACAAGAGCAAATTCACAGGTAGAACAAAAATACATGGGCCACTTCAGTGGTGGGATTCAGCCGGTTCTAATTTTTTGTTGAGTTCCACAAATCAGTTGTTAAAAATAGCTTTCAGAGCCCTGAAGCAGCCAGCGCTAAAAGCCCCATTGCCTCCTCTCCCAGGGGAGGGGGAACGAGGGGGGGGGTTTCAGATCCCCAGAGCAGTTGGCGCTAAAAGCTCCATCACCTCCTCTCCCAGGGGAGGGGAAGCATGGGGGTTTTCAGACCTCCCGAGCAGCCAGCGCTATAATTCCCATCACCTCCTCTCCCAGGGGAGGGAGAGCGAAGGAGATTTCAGAGCCCTGGAGTAGCCGGTGCTAAAATCCCCGTCGCCTCCTCTCCCAAGGGAGCAAGGGGGATTTCAGAGCAGCGGTGGGAAGGCCCCATTGCCCCCTGCTCCCCCACAAGAAGTTTTTCAGCAGCAAGTAAAGGGGGGTGAAGCAGGAAGGGCGTGGCGGGGGTGCGGGGGGTTACTCTACTGTGTTTCTCATTTACTACAAAAACACCAGATTGACCACTGTTATGAAGGGCAAATTCCACTCCAGCTGCACTGGGGTTTTTTTTTGGCAAACTTCATGGAAAAGGGAGGAGGAAAGGTGGCATGGTGCAGCTCGATCTTGGTTGGTACTTGGAAGAGAGACCACCACCCTGGGGAGGAAGGCAATGCTTCTCACTTGCCTCAACTTGACAGCACTCTAAACATAAATAGGGAATAATTTTACCCTTTTGGGACATGCCTATTTGGGTAAACTATGATCCCTAAGTACAGCCACTAAACAGCATTTTCAGTGAACAAAAAAAAGGGCATAAAACCCCCCAGAAAATGCAACTTATTTTGTAATTGGAATGTTTTTGCACAGGACAACATAATAATAATATTGGGATTAAGGAAACCCTCATTAGTGGGGTTTGCCACTCGGGTAACAGTAAAGCATTATTGTGCTTTAAAGAGATTCAGACACAGCCTTCTGAGAATGGTAACCTGATGAAATTTCACAGAGTTTGTGTGAAATATTTAATTGAGGAGAGGCGTTAAACCAAATATGTTGTGTCATGTGAAAAGGAATAACTCAGTTTAGAGACTTTGAAAAAGTGTCAGGGAACTGTAAAACAACAACCAACCACCAAAAGCAGATTTCTGTCTTTAAAATTTTAAGGGAAATTTTATTACCCTAAAGGTAATAACCCTGGAATTACTCTGGAATTTGGCTTAGGGTAGTAGTGAATACACTTTTTAAAGTTTTTTTCCCCTTTCAAAAAACTGTCATAAGGTTGAAAGCCAAAGAAGTGTGTTCTTTAGGTTACAGTTATGCTAAAAAACCAGAACTGTTCTACACCAGGTCACTGGCAGTTCAAAATTTACCTCAGCACCTGTGGGACATGAAGTGGCAGACTGTGCTCTGCACGATGCCTTAATGTGCATCCAAACTATAGATGATGAATTGGTTCCCGAATCCAAGATTCCTAGGGGAGGGAGCAGAAACCTAAAAAATGGCAAGTCTAACAGGCAACTCTAAAAAAAAGTAATAACAAGGCCATCTCTGTGGGTCAAAATAAGGATTTCCCAGGGAAAAAGGACCAGAAAATAGTAAATCTCCCGAGTAAATAAATACAGTTGGAGCATATGATCTTTTCAGAAGTGCTTCCTGGAAAGGCTTGCTGTGGAACATGGAGTCTGGGCCTCCATGTCAGCAGAGGCAGTGCTTCCAAATGTAATTTTGTTGAAGCAAAAATTTCTTTAGAAACCTACGGTGGCCAATGAAAAAAAAAGTCACAGCTTTATTATTTCTCAGCTTTTCTTATTTCTAAATTACTTCCCATAATTTATTGAATGCCTTTGTACCATACATTCTGTACATAATTAAAGCATGTAACATGAGTAATCTACTTTCTCCAATTAATTATCTCTCTTATTCACAGCATCCATAGAAAGGGGGGGGGGATCCTCCTTCTTAGACAAGCTTCTCCTTCAGACTAAAAGGTCAACTGCAATTATAAATGTGATTCCAGCCCTCTGCGTCAGGAAATTAATTGACAACATAAAATGATGTGGGGAGAAAAATGAACATTTCTTTCATTTTAATAGACCTCCATACCTATCATTTGCTAGCAGCTCTGCAATTCCAGGTTTGAGGAGTAGAAGATATACCCTTCCCACTTACATTCTAGTCCTGATCACAAGTTACAGAGAATGCATCTGCAATCCATGTATAGCCTACACTATTTTTACGTTCTGTTATGTTCCATACGCGTATACCCAAACAAGTGAATGAAACCCCACATTAATCCAGGTACTGATTCCTGACTTTATTTGTGAAGTGAACACACACTGACACTTTTTTACAAACAGATGTACACACTTACATGTGGGATGTATGTGCATTCACTTTAAACCTGTGAACAGATTTTCTGAAAGGCTGAGCGAAGTCTCATCTGCACATTCAGCAGAATGAAGTGGTGGGATGCTGAGATGACAGAATGGACTGTACCACTTCAGACTCCAGGTTAGGTGAGGGCTTTCATTGGACAAAGTGTCTCCTGAATTATTCATTTCCTGTAAAGGGAAAATTAGCACAAGCTGTAAATGGTTAAGCTGGAACCTTTCTTCTGAAACTGCTTTCTTCTCCATGGGCAGCATTAAAATGTGGACCCCCCCCAACTAGCAGTCTGAAGTAATACAGTCCATTTTGCTCTCTGAAAAGTCTATTGCCTCATTCTTTTTTCATGCATGGACCAGACCTCAGTGTTCCTTTTAAACAGGGGAACTTATTAAAGGACATCACTCAGATTTCAGAAATCAGAGGCAAAATATAGGCCCCTAAATCCAGGTTTTGAATCTTTCATATGTTGCTGTCATGCGTGTTTGATTGTTACTATTACTACTGCCTCCCACTTCAGGGATTGTTTTCCCTCCTCCAAACTAACAACCCAGCATGTGATATAGGATGGGTCCCACCTAAGGTTGCCAACTCTAGGTTGGGAAAGCCTGGAGATGTGGGGGTAGGGCCTGGAAAGGGCCAACTGTTGGGGAGGAAGGGAGCTCAGTAAGGGCATGATGCCATACAGTTCACCCTCCAAAGCTTTCATAGCCTCCAGCAGAACTAATCCCTGTAGCCTGGAAATCTACTATAATTCTGTGAGATCGCCAGGCCCCATGTGGATGTTGCCAATGCTAATCCCCCACCAGAGAACCATCTTGCCTGCAGCTGGAGCCTGCATAAATACAGTAGCAGGAAACTACAGTGTGCGGTTACCAGATTTCTTTGCTGGTCTACAGTTGCTTTATGAAATCTGGGATTTAGTTAATCAAAGGGTATTATGCTTGACAGAGCATTCCATCATTTTTATTTATCAGGAGATGACTTGAGAATATTTGATAACCTTTGAAGAGATGGAGGAGTGGAATGAATTCTGCTAAACCCCATATATAATCCTAAAGTCAAGTTAACATACTTATTTAATTGGTTAGGCACTTTTAAGAACTTGATGGATTTATGCCTGTACTTTTGAGCTGCTGTTCCCCTGTACCTGGGAGAAATAAATTCTGTGAACGGACAACCTGGAAACAATTCAAAAGAGCACAGGACAGACATGACGTCGACTTGTTTGTTCCTATATCATTTCAAGTTGATTGCTGTGCAGAGCTAGTGTTTCATCCAAGTCCTTGCTGAGGTGGGGAGGTTATAATTATACAGGAAGTAGTTTGATCTTAGCACTAAAAATATTTACTGCAAGTATCTCTGTGACCTTTTTATTCTATATATCAATAAAAGTGTTCAGCCATTTGCCTGGTGAGAGCTTGGAAGAATTAAGAATTCTTTATGCAGCTGAAATTTCACCTATATCACAACTGGGACATCATGGGTATAACCTTGGGCCTGTTCCTCTCAACAAACTATAATTTTACCTCTCAAGTTTGATGTTATTGATTGCAGCATTCTAAGTGTGTCCCAAAAGTTATACATTATTACTTATTTATACAGGGAGTATTGTTCTCATATTCCTCCTTAACTATCTGTTGTGACCCAGAATTCTGATGTCTCACCAGGGATTCTGATCCTGAACTTGGTGAAGGTCAGAAAGGGGCAACTCTAGAAAAACACTGTCTTAGGAAGAAAGAGATGGCAAAGATTAAGGAGCAAGAATTTTGTTAGGCACATTAAATACATACATCTTACAATGCCTTTAGACAAATTGTTTGCTCAACATATATATATTTTATCTCTCATTTACATGCTAGAATCTTCTTAGTATACCTTCGATTAGGGTTCCAACGGGGCTGGCAAGAGGGGAAGCCCGCGGCCCAACTGGCCACGGGCAATTGGTGTGCCCGCCCTGCTGCCTGCAGAGCGGGCAAGGATGAAGCCGGCGGTTCAGCCTCACCGGCCGCCGGAAAAGCGCCCACTCCGCTCCAACGAGGCGGGCGAGAGGGGAAGCTCGCGGCGCGGCTGGCTGCAGGCAATTGGCGCTCCTGCCCTACTGCCTGCAGGGCAGGCAAGGATGAAGCTGGCGGCTCGGCTCGTGGAGCCGCAGTGCAAGGGCAGAAGAGCCGCATACGGCTCTCAAGCCGCAGGTTCCCTACCCCTGGTCTAGGTCTCCTTGGTTAATCTCCTCCACCTTTTGAACACCCTGTAATAGAAAAAGTCAATGTAAGCTCAGAATTTCAGAGAAGAACCTTCCCCTTTCTTTCAAGAGGACAGATTCAGCTTGCTTTGCTGCAGAGAGGGAACGAGAGAGCTGTCTTAATTTGGGTGAAGAATGGGGACCAGTGAGTAAAGCTTCCTCAACTATCTGTAGGCTTTCTAAATATTCAGTTCATTTTATGAGACCCTTATACACTGTAACTGGCTGCTGGGGCATCAGAAATGGCAGTAGAATGTATCCAGGGAGAGAAGCAAATTCCCCTTAGTGCCTAAACCTTGGTGCCTAAACCATAACCAAAGTTATGGACCCTCAAAAATGTAGCCCCCATCTCCTATTAGCTCTCATTGGAAACAATGAGGGATGGGGCACCCTTTTTAGGGGTCCATAACTTTGGACTCCCTGAACCAAACCTCACCTAACTTGGATGGTATCATCAGGAGGGTCTCCTGAAAAATCCCTGAAATTTCGGTGCTGCTAGCCTAAAAATTGCGCCCCCTGCTGGCCAAAAACTGAAAAACACTAAAAACACTAAAAACACACAAACGAACCTAAAATTTTTGTGCCCTCCACTGCGGGGGGCACCCGGCGACATAGGGTACCCCATGTCCTCTAGGTAAATATGCCACTGCATACATATTGTTGATATGATCATGTTTTGATCAAACAAGTGTACTATCAAGGACAGCAGGGAGTACGTGACATGTTCTTTATGCTGACTCTGCTATTCTGCCCTGCTACAATCTCTGCTGAGTCACACCTGGGTCTTGGCTTGGTCATTATCCTAGAAATTTGGTAAAATTCTGATTTGGATTTATTTGGGCATAAAATTATCTGTATACCTGAATAAGACAAATAACATATTCAGAATTTACCCAAATATTCAGATATAGCCAAAAAAATTGGGTCTGTCTGATTTTTTTTTGTATTTTTGTTGTTTTTGCGTTTGTGACCGCAGGGATGCAGTTTTAAAGCTAGTGGCACCAAAATTTCAGTGTATCATCCAGAGACTGTCCTAATGATACCAACCGAGGCTGGTGAAGTTTGGTTCAGGGGATCCAAAGTTATGGACCCCAAAAGGGGGTGCCCCTATCCCATCCTGTCGCTAGCCCAGGCAATGGTCAATTCTGATACCAGACCAATCACTTTCAGACAATTGTGTTAAATTCAGTTAAATTGCCTGCTTGAAAGACTGTATAAAAAGTGTTTTTGAATTGTGTTCTTTGGACATTGTTTTTTGACTGACTCCAGCTATCTTCTCCGTTGAACCAATCTACATGTCTCTGTGTAACTGGGAGACGGTTGGAATTTTCCAACAATAGGTTGAGGATTGGCATCAAAAATGCCATGAGTGGAGAAGGAGAGCATTCTTACTGATTTTAAATTATTTATTTAATTTATATCTGATACCCACTCCCCAGTGCAGACCTGGGATGACTTACAACATTTGAAAATATAATCCAAATAAAAGTGCTAAATGGAACAATAAAATCAATTAAACCTTGACTTCATAACATAACATAAATTGCTCAGAGAATTGAAACCGCTGGCCAGCTCCCCAGTTTGTAACATTAGCCAATGTCCACATGAAACCAAGCAGCCTAACATGCCCCACAGAACTTCCCCAGGGAGCTGATTCCAGAGAAAAGGGACAACCACTAAAAATGTCCTTGCCCTGGTGATTGACAAGCAGGCAATTATTTAAACTCATCCATTGTGTGAACTCATTTGCCACTGTCTGCACCAGGCCCTGAATACCCTTTTGCTAATTCAGCAGGTACAATGAATTAGCAGAAAGTGTGTGTGGGGGAAAGGGGGGGTTCTGCTGAGTCAGAAGAAAAAAATGCTTGGTACGACTTCTTTTAATGCCTACTCAGTATCTTGCATCTTCTACTCCTTTTGTAAGCTTTCCAAATAGTTCTCTTTAAATTAATGAGGTAATATACATCTCCTAATCTGTTCTAGCCTTGCCGTAGGGATGTGGGTCACAGGACTTTTTAACATATTAAGTGGATGGGCAGTCACCCAGCTAATAAAGCACTTGCCCTGGTATCCCACGCCTGGTATTTGTTGTGTAATGATCAGATCTGCCAGAAGAGAAAGCTCGGCAAAGCCCGCACACACACATACACGCAGATACACACTGAGAAAATGATTTGCTCCCTTAACTCCCTCTTGATAATAGCATTTGGAACATCGTTGCACAGTACCAGGCCAAATATAACAAGGTTAGAAAACTAATAGAAAAAAGGTGCTACAAGGAATGAGAGCTGGTGGATGGGAGGGGTTCTTTTCAACCCCAGTAAGCTTTGACAATCTTATTCTTCTAGGAGGAAGAAAGTTGTGGTAAATGTTGGATAGTTTCCAGGACTAGCTGCAGACTTTCTTGCCTGGTCAGCCTTTGGGAAGGGATGCAAGATTATTCTTTTTAAGTTAGCTAGGTTGCTGATGAACTGTTGGTAGTGCATTTTGGATTGTTTCTGTTGTTGATAACAATGTCTAATTTTTGTGCAATTCCATTGTAAATAGAGTTTGTTTTGATCGTTTTATGTTCTGTGGACCTTGTGAGCCCACATTTTGCAGGAAAAAGGCAACTGAGTGGGCACTCCCATTCTTTTCTAGGCCTTTGAGTCACGCTGTAATGTTCCTGCTTTCATCTCAACTGCAAAAAGGGCCTTTTGAGGTGTTCATTTTATTTGTAAGGCATCTTAATTATTCTTTATTTTAATTTTATTATATTATATTTATACCCTACCCACCCCTGACCACAGCCAGACTCGGGGCAGCTTACAAACATTTTAAAAAGTACATAAAATACAGCCATATGATAAAACTAAAATGGCAAAATCTAAAATACAACCACAGATGGCAATAAATATAACCTCTCATTCAGCCTGTAACAACCCCAGTCTCACTTTTCTCCATTTCCTAATATCATCATAGAGACGGACTTAGGTTTTTTTCTATGCAGCATGAAAAAACTAAGGCTGATTCCGCATGGGCCAAAAACAGCAGTGTGAAAATGGTGTGAAAACAGTATAAACCCTTATACACCGTTTTAAACCCTTTTACACCATTTTCACATCGTTTTCACACTGCTGTTTTGGGCCCATGCGGAATCAGCCTAAGACAATGTGCAGAGGGCAGGTTTACCCAATGCTTCTCAATGAGAGGTAGATGGCTGAGTTTCTCATATTTGTGTCTGCATAGCTACAGAGATAACTGATCAAAAAGTTTAAAAGGAAAAACTATATATTGCTGGAATTGGCAGGATGAGCTGAACACAACTATGTACTTTGTTTTGGGGCTGAAAAGGCACCCAGGATTGGCGCCTGGAGAGCAAATGTCCTGGGGCCCCCTTCAGCAAATGTTAGCTGGAAGAATTCCTTCAGCTGCGCACAAAATGTCAGGCGCAAGCTGAGGGTGAAACTAACCAGAGAGCAAAACAGTTGGGTGGGAAAAAGAAGACACCTCCTGAGCTCTGCATTCCAGACATCCCGGCAGACGTCTTGCAAGCGGCTTATGAAAAAAAAAGGTGCACTTTAAAATGTTCTCAAAAAAAGATGCCTTGGGCAGAAATCAGGTGCCCGGAGGACACCTTGGGGGAAAAGCTGTGTGCAGTTCCTTCCTTTCCCCCACACTTTTTTTTTTGCTTTTGGGCAATGTCTTGCAAAACAAACAGCTGTGTGGGTTGCAAGTGCTGTCATACTTTATTTTATTTATTACATCATACTTGTAACCCACCCTTCCCCGAAGAGCTCAGGCAATAAGCTTCTTCTTCTTCTTCAGGGTCAAAAAATGAAATCTCTGAGATGTGGGTGCAATTGAGTGTCTCCCCCCGCCCCGCAAATGCATTTTTATGCCCATGAATGCTAAGGCATTCCATTTTCACACGCTACTAGTGTTGAAGAATACTTTGAACGTTTGATGACACATTGTCTGACAAGATGCTTTGCTAGTATATCTTTAAACAAAAGTAAGATGACATTCTTTTTATAGTATAGGACAAGCTGCAGCAGAATAAAGGAATACAGCATAATGTAGACAGAAGAGGCACTTTGATGATGTCTAATGGAAAGAGGTTGGAACAGTAATCTTTGGTGACCATAGAGGCAATATAAATGGGTCCACATTTTCATCTG
The DNA here is from genome assembly GCF_021028975.2 of Sphaerodactylus townsendi. NCBI lineage: Eukaryota > Metazoa > Chordata > Lepidosauria > Squamata > Sphaerodactylidae > Sphaerodactylus > Sphaerodactylus townsendi. The sequence continues at coordinate 3,695,486 of NC_059436.1, forward strand.
TGTAATACTGGGAGAGTATCAAAGTCAAATAAACAAACTGGTCAGAAAGAGATGGCATAGAATGCAGGTATATTGTTTCAAGTATAAATAATATACTCCAGCTGATGTAACTGTAGACCCATTAATCTGGTTAAGGTTTTCAAAATAGCTGAAAAGCAATTGTTTCTTGCTCAGAACCTTTTCCCAGAAACTAATTCTAAACATGATTTGATATAAACCCCCCCTTTAAAAAAAAAAAAGCACTAGACTGGAGAAAGTATCTCTACTAGAAATTGTTTTTCCAGTCTATTTTGAGAGTTTCTGCTGGAGCATCACCAACACTGTCAAGAAAGGATGGCTTCCTAGTGAGATAATGGGAAAACCTAAGGTTCTATCTGTGCTGTGGAAAAGATTAATAGCAGAAAACTGTTCACCGGTAGGGGGATGAAAAATTGGAATACCCATCATCTCTGCATGTTTGTCTGTTTTCAAACCAAGCCAGGAGATAATTTATACCTACTCAAAGGCCTCTTAACATTGTCACAAGTGTAAGCGAGGATGAGATCCCATTGTGTTTACTACTATCCTTTAAAACCTCAGCTATAAATGCTGCAACACAGCTCTTGAATAGCTATGCAGAATTGACTGGATAGGTTTATTTGGACAATTTACAGTGCAATCCTAATCTAAGTCCCTATCCTCACAGGCCAGTGAAGCAGCTGCACACCGGTATACATGATACCGGTGGAACCCCAGGGTCATTCGCATGCTTCTGTGCAGGTGGCCTCGGAGCTGCCGTGGCCCGTGGAGGCACCTCCACATGGAGCTGCGTCCCGTTTTTTAAAAAACTTACCTTCTCGCCCTGTGCAACTCCGCAGGGACGAGAAAACACACTCCCGCAGCCAAGGTGACACCTCAGGGGTCGGAGGGCAGTGTGGGCATGTCTCCTCATCCCTGTGGAGCTGTGAAGGGTGAGAAGGTAAGTTTTTTTAAAAAAAAACAGGACATGCCTAAAAGCGGCGCCTCTCACCTAGTTCTGTTTGCATGGCACCGGGTTCAAAAACGGAGATTTTGAAAAAAAAACTCACTCATTGAGCGAGTTTCGAAAACACCATTTCCCCACTGGTTGGGTGGGGGGAGAAGCACGGTGCTGCCTTGTTTCGGAGGCGGCATCTGTGCAAAGTGCTCCCCCTGAACAGTGTTTTTACCATGCCTGGTGTGCTGAATTTGGTCCGTGTGGAGTGGGCCTAAGTTACAGCCTGTAATCTAGAGTAATCAGTGGGCTTAGAAGGGTGGAACAACCTGATAAGATGACCCATTAAAATCTATTTGGGTTGGAGAAACCCTCTCAGTCAGAAGTCTTATCTTATGAGTTGGGACCCTCAGACGGGCCACAGCACACCTTCGTCTTGGTATGAAGCCCTTCGCAGCTGCCATTTTTAAAACTCCCTTTTAGAAGGATTTTCTACATAGAAAGTAAAGGAGACATGCCTCCTGCTTTTCTTTGCATAGATGCTGAGAAGAGCAGCAAGACAGTGAAGTGAAGTCACTAAATGGCAGATAATTTTTCCATAGCTCTGACCTCTAGCTTGGCCTTCACTATGGTATTCCTCCTGATGCTGGGCTTTTGTATCCTGTTCCAATCTTGTTTGGTCAGCTGCCCACCTCCTGGCCTTGGCATCAGTGAGAATATAATTCTGGCTCCCCCCTCTTCCTAGTACACCCCTCTGTCATGTGATTTCCTGTCATGTGCTTCCAACTTAGTGGGTTCTATTTCTAGAATGGCTGAAGATCCCAGCTCTTTCAACAAAGCATTTAGGACTTTACATGAGATATATCCAGCATTTCATAGTGTACTCAGAAAGAAAAGGGTTGCCAGTGTACTAATTCTTTTAAGGTTGGAAACATGATCCCAGCAACATATAGCTATTAACAGTCTAGCTGCTGCATTCATTCACCAGATTGTGAAGTCAAAATATTCCTGGCAAGTTCCTCTGAGACCCATTTTTTCTTGACTTTTTTTAATCTTTAAGAGTCTATTGCATTCTCTATTACTATTCCATCTGGATTGAAAGTTTTAAAGAAGAACTTCCATTCATTCCAGACACCAATGTGGAAACACCCCCCCCCCCCCATTTTGTAATGTGTCTTTTAAATACTGAATATTAACTGATATTGGAATTCTTCAAAAGGTTATATAAAAATTCAGTTCTGGCTGTCATGTGTATGTATGTCAGGGGCCTGTTTTTTCATACAAATTCCCTATTAAATAGCAATGTGGCATTTAAAAGGCCCATTACAGATTCAGCTGAGGCAGTTTTTCTTTCTCCATCCTGTTTTAACTTTTCTTCTAGTCCTTCCACCCTAGCATGCTACATATCTTTTACTTAGAGTAGCATATACAATTGCAGAAACATATCATTATATGAGATGAATCCATCAGACAATTTTCTTTTCAGTAAGTGCTACATAAATGGACTTAATGGACAAAGCCGTAATGGTAGCCGAAAGGGAATGAGGAAATCCTCCAAAGCTCAGCACCGCCCTAGTTATTTATCTGTTTAAGAGTGTATGTAATAGGCTGTTATTGCTAAAGTGCTTTTCAGAGTAGATTTCTTTCATCTTGAACAAAAAGAATGCCAAATCACACACACAAAAAAGCCCAGCCCTCCAAACATCCTGTTATTAATATTCTTTCTTTGGGGTTCTTGGCCTTCCGTAGCCCCCCCCACCCCACCCCCGACTCTCATAACTATGTTACATTCGTGCAGATTTAAAGAGATGGATATAAAAGTGATGGATAGTGCAATCCTAAGGCTGGGGGTGGTCATTGCGCCACGGCCAGAGACAACGCAGCAGCACCGTGTCCAAAGAGGCTTGTGCCAGGAAATTGAAAAGATAATCTTTTGCTTTTGAATCAGGCATTTTGTCTTCTATTTAGGACTGAACCTGTGACCAAATCATGCTCTGCCAGCTCAACATTGCCATGTGCCCATGGTGCATTTTCATGAGCTAGTTCCAGGATTAAGCCAAGAAATCATCATCCATACACCAAGTAAACCATAGTTAAGACTAACTATGATCAGTAGTGATCCCAGAATCCCCTTGAGCTTGGTTCATAGCTTGACTAACACCCATGAATCTGCCACCAATCTTGCCGAACTGCTGACTGAAGTTTGCTGGGTGGCTTCTTACCAAGTATACCATGCATTCATGCCAGCAGAATAGGTTTTTGTGCATGCAAGTTATCTCCTACAGCTTGATGGTGCTGCTGCATAGATATGTCTTGTTGCTCTTTAAATGTATCACAATAGTGCTAGACAGTGAAATATATTTAGAGTCGAACCCAACTTGCTGTCCTCAATTAAAGATTTTTGATTGCTTGCATCTACCAATGTGAGTGATGCCCCGGGGTTTTTTGTGCATGCATGGTTTTACAAAAGAGTAGCAGTTTCCCATTATGTTCACTGTTTAGACTGTGTCTCAGCTCCCAACCCTTGGTTGGTGATTGCTATGCCAAAAATTGCAAAAAACTTTTAAAATATGCCTTTGGAATGATTGGTTGGTGAAATGCATGTAAACTATTGATAACTGTGCAAGGTCAAAAGCAGGCAAAATCTTGATGTTTGTGGGTAGCGTAACATTACATGCACACAACAAGGCACCAGGACATGCTATAGGTAGCAAACTACAGCGCAGCTGCAAACTCACAAATAGATTGAGATGTGAGTTGACCAAATGAGTAAACAATCAGAGGCCGTTTCCACACGAATGCGGAAGCGGCTGGGTCGGCGTACTTGACGGTGACCCGACGACGCTAGGACCGTCCGCACGGACGGTCCTAGAAAGAGCCGGGCAGCCGGTAAAAGCCATGGGAAGCGCCAGCGCCAGCCTGGCCCGAGCCAGCGTGTCCCAGACGCTTCAATGGCGTCGCCCGAGGCCTGGGGACAACCATGGCTTCTGGCGCCTACGCTGCTCAACTGGCGCAGGGCGGAAGCGTGTCCCCAGGCGGGCGGCAGCGCCCGGAGGCCTAGGGGACAAAGGTAAAGGCTACAGGGAGAGGGGGGGGGACGCCGGGAAGCCGGCTGCAGTTCACTGCGGCAGGGGCTTCCAGCTATGCTTCCCCAACAAATCTTGCAGCTTCGGTGCCACTGGGAAACGCCGGGCGTGGGGACAGGCGCATCGCAACGCAGCTGGCATAAGCTCTATGTGCAAACAGCGGCATCCCAAACGGGCCCGCCGTTAATGGCCGATGCGGAAAGGGCCAAAGTTTCTAGAGATTGATTCATTGAATTTCACAATGATTGACTGCAGTAAGTTTGACAGAAGAACTTTCTTAGCAATTGTCACAGCACACCTAGTGGTTAATAAACCGACTTAACCTGCTGGCTTCAGATATTGGTTTGATGTATCCTAACTATAATTACTTGAGTTGATTGAAATCATGGTTTGGTGTGAAGTCTCACTGAATAGGTTTCCAGCTCTGGGTAGGGAAAAATGTAGAGATTTTGGAATGGAGGCTGAGGAGGGTGGGGTTTGGGGAAGGGAATTATGTCATAGAGCCAATCTTCTAGGTGAACTCATCTCTGCTGCCAGCAGTTCAGTTGCACCCCCATTGGAAGTGGGCAATTCTTTTATTAAAGCATACAGAGTGATTTTAGGCAGCTCTACTAAGCCCCATTTAGTCAATAGGACTTATTTCTAAGAAAGTGTTCTTAGCATTGCAGCCATAATGTGGAAAAATGTATGCCTTTGACATGAGATGTTCTAAGTGAGTACCCAGACACAATCATGAAGATTCATAAGTTCAGTCTGCACAATGGAGAATAAAATGAATCTGGGGAGGGGGATTCAATTAAAACTAATGGGAATGAGAACATGCAAGTAACCTATCATGTCCAGTCTTATACTGGGCCTGACCACAATTCTCCTCCTCAAGGGAAGTGGGTTCAGTCATCTGTCTCTATCCACCACCACCCCCTTTGCAAGATGTCCTGGGAATTGTTGCTGTTAAGACACCTGAGGTAGAGATAAGGAGGCAGTTAGTCATTGCTTTCTGTATTTGGAGAGGGATTTTGGTGGTTTTTTCCCAGTTCTGTCAAATTGTCAGGACCCCCTGGACTGCTCAGACTTTTGCTAAAACAGAAGTGCTTTCCCTAAACAGTCCAAAGGGTCCTGACACAACCCTAGTGTTGCTTGCAATTTGTGAATAAATGGTGATTCCTCCATTTCCCTTTTCCTATCCTCCTTTCTTCTCTTCCCTTTATCTCTCCTTTTCTTCATTCATTTCCCTTAGTTTAGTGAGAGATTAATTTTTGGTACCTTTGTAATGTATTGTTAATTTTAATCTGGCACTTTTATCATTAGAAGCCTTCCTGAACCCAAGGGGAAGAGCAACTTCAATAAAATAAAATAAATAGGAGGAATTCCATTCCTTGCTAGCAAATACACTATAAGATAGGAGCAGGGTTTTTTCTCCCTATATGATTAGACAGATTGGGCCTGAAGGTTTCGCCTCATGTTTTTGGATCAGAAAGGGCAAGAGACTTAATTTTTTTTAATGAAAGTTGGGAATCTGGATCATATTTGATGGTATTCCCAGAATCGAAACAATATTTGGACCACTGGACCATAAGGAAAATTGGCACAAGTGAATGGGTAAAAAAAAATTGGCCAAAAAGGACTTCATTCAGTCAATTTTTTTGAAAGTTGCATTCCTCCCCAAAAGGTGAACACAACTTGTTGTGGAACTGCAGCCCAACATCTTCATTCAAATTTGTCTCATTTGTTCCCCTTAAGGCATTTAGGAAAGAGTTGCTTCCCTGATGAGTTTTTCAGTACTATTGCTATGTGCTGGTTAAAAAAAAAATTGGTCTCTTGCAGTGGTTCATTTGCTTTTCATCTTGATGGGAACAAAAAGCATCCATTATTTGTATGGCTCAGCAGTCTGCATAAGCCCTGCACAAACACCATCAGAGGCAATGCGCTACTTGATTGTCCTACTTATTAACATCACAGCCCAAAGTCACTTTCCCCTTTTTCATTGGTCTTTCTACTCAGCAGAATAGCCTGCCCCACTGAGTAATCCTTTCTTCAGATGCTGTGCAGATGAGCACAATTTAAAGGCTAGGGTGTAATTTCAAAGGGCAGGCAGAGCTTCTGTGGCTGCACTTCTATGCCTTTCTGTTCAATGGGATCACTGTTAAAAAAAACCCCCAAGTGTACTAAACCATCATAGCAGCCCAAATTGCCTTAATCTAAGACCAAGCAAGCACATGATTACAGTTTCAGCTGTATCGTTGAATCATATGAACTCAAACATTCAGAGCAGTTTGGGTTCTATTGTGGCATTTTTGGCTCAGCGTGCCACGCTTTGTTTTACCTTGTCAAGAGTCACCTTTCATATTACTCATGTTTCAAAAGCCACAAACCAAATTAATAAATATTTTATGCCATCTAATTTTTTTATCATGCTCCCTACCTCCATTTTATCTTCACAACAATCCTGTGAGATAGGTTAGACTAAGAATGTGTTGACTCAAGGTTTCCCAGTATGAGTCAGACATGGGCAGAAATGCGTCCTGATTCCAAAATGGAGAAATTGGTGGGAATGAAAGTTTTCATGAAACTATCCTTCCCAGCTAATCATTTTAACTCCTGTCATTTCAGTTCATATGGTCCTGGCAACAGGAATGATTGGAGGTTGCCATTGTTGCTAGCCATCAATTCTTTCCCTTTTTAAACAGTATTTTATTATATCATTCATATTATATTACTGCAAAATGAGCTGCGACACATTACACAGTTATCTTTGATGAGTCCATTCCAAACAGCTCACCTTTCTGGGCTCATCTGAAGGAGCATTCATTGGCTTCTAGTCAGATGAGATTTCCCATGTGGTTTCCTTCAAGCTGTTTTTCCTCATGTTGTTATTTTCCTTCCCTGTTTCAAACAGTCTAAAATTCTTGGATGTACACTTAGATCATTCTATTTCGTTAAATTTGGTGTCTTTGCCTCTGATTTACCTCTAATGCCTATGAAATGTGCCTAACAGTACCATAGAACTTAATAAACTTTGCAGAACATATTCTAGTGATAGGTTGGCACTACAAACCCAGAATGATGCATTTGAAATAACACTTAGACATCATCCCTTCTCATACCTGATGCAAAGCTTTCCAGGTGTCTGGGAGACAACAACAACAACCTTTATTAGGCATTTAAAATAGGCTATGTCTGGGAGACTTTGAGAGCCAGTATGGTATAGTGGTTAAGATTGATGGACTCTAAGGCCCTTTCATATCGGGCCAAACCCAGCGGCTGACCTGGGAATGACAGGCGGCTGTCCCCAGGCGCCAAGCTTCATATAGGATAAGCTGGCGCTGGAAGCAGCGAAACACCAGCAGCGTAACTGGCTCCCTTCCCTCCCTCAGGAAGCTGACAGGTCAGGCCGTCCTCAAAAGCTTCCGTTTAAAAGGGTAGTTTCTGGAGGTGAACAGTGTGTTCTCGGCAGCCTTGGTCGCGAACAGCACCGCCGGGGAATACGCTGTTTCCACCATCCCTCTCTTACTTTCACGCAAGTGGCCGTCGTTAAGCTGCTGTCCTCCTACTTCGCAGCCGTTGCCACTTGCGCTGTCCTCCAGGCCTGGAGGTCGGAGGGCAAAGCGGGCGGGGCTTAGGAGGTTTAGCATTGCGACCTAAAGGCGACCAGGTGGCAGAGAGGGACGGGAAGAGAAAGCAACTCGTCGCGGAGCTGCCTCTCCCTCTTGCCGGCCTTCTGCTGGGGCGGCGCGTCGCTGGCGTGCAAAGCGGCCTCCACCACACCGGCAGAATTCTTGCCGGTGTGAGGGCGCCCGGAGGCCCGTGAGGAAAGGGCCTCATATGGAGAACTGGGGTTGTTTCCCCCTCCTCTTGTCTGGTGAACTGGATTCGTTTCCCTGAACATACAGTTTGATGGGTGACTTTGGGCTAGTCATAATTCTTCAAGAGCTCTCTCAGCCCCACCTACCTCACAAGGTGTCTGCTGTTGGGAGAGCAAGGGAAGGAGTTTATAAGCTACTTTGAGGTTCCTTACAGGAGAGAAAAGCAGGGTATAAATCCAAACTCTTCAGTTTCACTAAAATGCTATAAAAAGAACAAATGGCATTAAATGTGTAAAAAAATGGCATAGAACATAAAAATGTCATAAAATAAGCCATTTAATCTGGAACATAAGCAACAAATAATTATCAAAATAATATGCCCCTCAATGTGCAAAAAACACATGAAAAAAAGGTAGATTTCTTCTGGTAAATATTCAGGGGGAGAATAATCCAGATGCAAGAGGGGTTTAATTCTTTCCTGATCACTGTTGTCTCTCCTGCAAAAGTGCTAGGTATTTCAGAGAACAACATACCAGCAAACACAAGGCACCTCTATTACCCCCAATGGGCAAATAGCTTTTGCAAAGAGCTATTGCAGGGCTGATGTAAATGAGGGGTCCCATGGAACTGCCAAATACCAATTTTTGAAAGAACCAGGAGATTCATTCAGAGATCTGCCAACATTCCATCCTGTTTGAAACTGGTTGATAAGATATAATCGCAAGCCTGCATGATATTAGATTCTGAGGTAGTTAGGCTTGATACGGATGGTTGAACATTGTGCCTTTTTGTTTTCGCTGTGGCAGTTTTTGGACTACAGATTTTTGTCTCTACAGTAATTCAACCTGCCATACAATGCCAATTTGGAACAGATACATATTTACATAGTATGATATCATCTTCAGCAGTTCCATGGGATTGCAATTATCCAGTCACTACATTTTGGGTTAAAAGTGGACAAGAGCAGGCAGAGGATGCAAGATCTCTGTAACCCAATCTGACAATGTGATCTCATTAAGAGATAGACATGAAATGGATGTTTTCAAACTCAATCTAATTAGTCCCCATTACAGGGCTCTTTTGAGTGTATTATTAATTCAAAGCAAACTTCTGAGGCACAGAGAGTGCATTTTAGGAGTCAGTTATGTTGAATACTTACATGGAAATAGCAATATAAATGAAGCACTTTGTGCCAGGCTTTAAATCATCAAAGCATTGTACAAATATATTAAGGAAGCTATTTTTCTCCCTTAAAAGAGAGCGTGATGCTACTTTAAGTTGCATTCTGTTTCATTTGCAAATCTTACCATGTACACCAGTTCAAGTTGCGTCAGAATTAGAAGTGCCTTAAGTAGCAAACAGATGTCCAAAGCAAATAACATGGTGAGTCCTTGAATTCTACACTGCGCAATTTAAAACTGACAAGTACACACCGGGATCAAATGTGCAAATAAGTTCCACGAAAGTATACACTTTCTCATTATAGCAAGTCAAACTGGTAGGTATTGCTCAAAAGCCCCTGCCTTTTTTGAGCACCTTTGAGCCAAGCACAAAATGGCAAGGAATGAGATCACACATAACTTTAATAGTAACTCTTTAACTTTTCAGGCAGAAGCTCTATTAATCATGCTTTTTAAAATGATCATACTGCTCTGAAATATTTCCTTCCATACACACAGCTAATCTTCAGTCATATGTACAGCTGCTCCCAAAACAACATTAAAAAAATCTGTACACAGTCAGATCTCCAGTGGCCAATCAGATGCCCTTCTGAACACTCAATTTGTGTTCTCAATTTGTTCCTTCCCTCCCACTTTCAAAAAAAAAAAAGCATTTGGCAGGTGCTGGGAAAAGTATCAGCAGGAATCGTTGTCCCCATGGGACATCTTATGTACATGGACTTGTGGTCCATTTTTTAGAGCTCCCCCTCCCTCCCTTTCCCTTGCATGCCACCCCTTTTCTTCCCCGCCCCTCCCTCTCCCTCCACTAGGGTGGGTGGGCCATGTCCAGATCCCGGGGACCCTCCCCTTTCCTCCCCTCCCTTGCATGCCACCCCTTCCCTGCCCCTCCCTCTCCCTCCACTAGGGTGGGTGGGCCATGTCCAGATGCCGGGAACCCTCCCCTTTCCTCCCCTCCCTTGCATGCCACCCCTCACTCCCTCCCCTCCCTTGCATGCCACTCTTCCCCCTCCCCTTTCTCCGCTAGGGTGGGTGGATCATGTTCAGATGCCAGGGACCCTCCACTTCCCTCCCCTCCCTTGCATGCCACTCCTCCCTCCTTTCTCTGCTAGGGTGGGTGGACCATGTCCAGATGCCGGGCCCCTTCCCTCCTCTCCCTTGCATGTGTAACCCCCATGCCCAGAATGGATTGGCCCAGAATGGGTTGACCCAGTAAGGGGTGAGTCAGAGCAACAGAGGCTGCAGGAGAGCTCTCTGGAGAAGACAAGGCTTACAGACTGTCGGACCTTGATTTCTATAAGCATGCTACTTTGTTAGGGTTTTCTTTAATGGTTGTAATGGGTAGGGATTCTCTGGAAACCTTCATCATGTTGCATCCTGTTCATCAAGCCCTTGGAATTCTTCGAGGAGCCAACCCGCTTACCAAAAGAAAATTGGACTTGGCAGTAATATTAGACTGTAACTAGAAGGACTTGAAATGCAACCTAGAACAGGACCTTGAATTATGTGTTAAATGTTGATGTTTAATGTTATTTGTAAAGAGAAGTAAACTGTTTTGTTTAAATTTGGTTCTTTGCAACTCCTTCCAAGTACTGCCCCATAGAACCCACAAGCTGAGGTTACACATGCCACCCCTCACTCCCTCCCACTGGCGTAATGCCCATTGGGCAAGGTGGGCAGCTGCCCAGGGCATCACCTTGTGGGGGGCATCAAAATGCTGGGTTCGTTTTTGGGTATTTTAGTGGTTTTCCATTTGTGGCCTGCAGGGGGCGCAGTTTTTAGATATGACAAAATTTCAGCGTATCATCAAGGAGGCTGTCCTTATGCTACTAAGTTTGGTGAGGTTTGGTTCAGGGAGTCCAAAGTTATGGACTCCCAAAGGGGGGTGCCCCTATCCCCCATTGTTTCCAATGGGAGCTAATAGGAGATGGGGGGTACAGTTTTGAGGGCCCATAACTTTGGCCCCCCTGAACCAAACTGCACCAAACCTGGGGGGTATTATTAGGGCAGTCTCCTGATGAGACCCTGAAAGTTTTGAGACTTTGCCTTCAGAAATGTCCCCCCCCCCCGCCTGCAACCCCCATTGTGACAGCAATGCAGAAAACTCAATGCAGAACAAAGATTCTTGGAGGCAAATTTCTGGGATGTTCCTGCAGAGGGTGCATTTTTGGATCATATCCCAGCACCAAAATTTCAGGGGTATCATCTGGAGATGATGGCACCCCCCCCCAAGTTGAATTACCCAGTTTGGTTCAGGGGGGCCAGAGTTATGGACCCTCAAAGGCTTGTAGCCCTGTCTCACATTAGCTCCCATTGGAAACAATGGGGCATGGGGCACCCCTTTTGGGAGTCCATAACTTTAGACTCCTTAGGATGAAACCTCACCAAACTTGGAGAGTAGCATAAGGACAGTCTCCTGATGATATGCTGAAAGTCTGGTGCTGATATGTCTAAAAGTGCACCCCCCTGCAGGCACCAATGTCCTGGTGCAAAAAAAAATTGGTCATGGTGGAGTGGCCGCCCATGGGGGGCGGGGGCATCCAACTCAGGTTTTGCCCAGGGCTACAGTTTGCCCAGGGCTGCCTCGTTACGTCCCTGCTCCCTCCCCTCCCCTTTGTTTTCCAGACAGCTACAGACACTCTGGAAAACAAAGGTATCCCCCAATGTCTGCCATCTGGACTACTTTAAGCAGAGATTTCAGGGACTGAGAGTAGAACCTCTGCATGCAAAGCAGGTGCTGCGCTACTGTGTCATGTGCATAAATGTACCAAAATCATGAAGCTTATTTGGGATGCAAAACTCCTTCTCCCTTTTTTCTATATATTGATTTAATTTAAAATATTTCCACCCTGCTTTCTGGCACAAAAGGGATCCTCAAAGCTGCTTACAGCATCAAAATATTATACTAAACGTCCAGGGGATCAAAAATTGACTAGCACGTAAATTAACAATCAAAAGCAGAACAGAAGAAATACTGGCAGAAGCATCAACCAGCTGCAGATGTAAGTCAAACTATACAACAGTTTAGTACTATGTTAGCACTGATGTTTTATTGAAAAGGACAATTTCTAGTGACTTTCTAAAAGCCACACTGGAAAAGTTCCAGATGTGCTTCAATGGGAAGGGCATTCTGTAACCTTGGTACTAAGACATTAAAGGCACCATCATAAGTGATCATCAGCCAGATTTTTCATTATACTGTCATACAAAACAGCGTCTCACTTTTTCATCTCAGTATCTTGGTAGGTAGGTATCTAAGTGATCCTATGCTGATCCCAGTAGAGTTATTTTGGGGATAGTGGGTAGGAAGACTGAAGCCCTAGTTCCAAACTGTTTAGGTGTAGGTGTTATGAACATTATGGTGAACATGCTCAGCAGGCTTCCATTTTTAACTGCCATAATTAGCCATGAGTTGACCTTCAGATTCTTCACTTCACTGTTGCCCAACTAAAGAAGCTGCACAGCCACTGTGGTGGTGTGGTGCATTTCTTTCAGTCTTATGGCTGTTTACACATCTATGCAACAAGGAAAGGTGAAGACATGTCTGTGGGAAGAAATTGGCAGCACAATCGGGGGGGGGAACTTACCCATGGAGCTGGCACAGCCTTGTATGGGTCCTGGTGTCCACCTTGCTGGCACAAGGGACAAATGCGTTGGTGGAGAGCCCAATACAGCTAGGCACCCTTCATCCCTGTTGTGAAAGCCAGAAGTCCTACCTGTGATGGGGTTGCGCTAACATCCAAAACAGATGCCAGCATGGAAGGGGCAGGGTGGAGCATTCTCAGGGGCTGAGTCAATGTTAGTCAGCTACCACTCAGGGTTTGCAGTCAGTTCCACAACAGCCCTAGCTATGGACTTACACCCACCCATTTGGCCACAATGGAGAACTTCGCAGAAGCAAGGAAGGTTTTTGCTGTTTTCTCCCTACATGCACCCTCTAGATTTGTGCTCAATCAGCCTTCAGGTAGCTCTCACAGGATGGCTTGGCATTCCAATGTATGCGAATGAGCAAGGGCATTCTATTTAATATACATATTACGTATTAAGGACAATAATCCTGCCCTCCTTTCTTGATTATGATATCAGGATCTCTAGCTAGGTCCTGGATGATAAGTTTATCCTTAGGAGAAATATTTTTAGGATAAGAGTAAATTCTATTATTGTTTCCTATTTTTTCCAACATCTTTTAAAACTAATCTTTCAAACATGACATTGCATTGATCATTAATAGGAGGCATGAAGGAAGATTTTGGTTTAAGGGGGCAAGGTTGTGAGTTATTTCCAGTATTAACGTAAGCTCAAAGTTTAACCAGATGTGTTTGAAAAAAATTATAGGAAGGTACAGGTGCAAAGCTCATTTCAAGGTTAAGTAATCTCAACTCATTGTTTTTCAAAGTCCTGTCAGATAAACTGATTACTAAGTTCTGTACCTCCCCTTGCGTAGAAGGTGAAAAAAAATCAGGTTCTTTAGCCTTGCCCCTAATTGCTATTGGTTTCTTGGGATCAATTATTTGGAGAACATGAGAGTGAACCTTAGATTTTCTGCATGTGTTGTGCCTCAATCAAATCACAGTTCTTCACTAGCAACCCCCCCCCCCTTTTCAGGCATGGATATTTGCACCTCGGTCAAGCTGCAGAGTTTGTGAAAATACAAACCATTGTCCTGGACCTATTGGCTCAGGTCCAGTAAGTTCCCTTTTACTACATGAGGTTCCTTCTACTAAAGTCCTCCCTCCAACAGAAAATATTTTCTTCTAGTGGAAGGACTTCTTTCGGCACAATGTTCTTCACTTAGCAGAGGGGAATAGCTGGATCCAGTACTTTGAGTTTACACTGAGACACTGAAGCAGAAATATCAGGCAGGCGATTGAATAGCAGGTCTTGAAAATGCTGTAAAGAGTCCACCCCACCCCAAAAAAGTTGGATGTTACCAAGATAGTTTCAGTTTTATTTTGCAAACCTTGTTTAAGCCACAGAGTTTGTTCAATAATTGAACCCCCATTCCAAGCAGAATATTCTACAATAAAACTCTATAAGAAAGATAAACTTTTTTTTTCAAAATAAAAACTCACATCAGTCAAATATCACAGTGGTATTTTTGATCTGCTAAGAAAATAGAGTCTCTTCATATCAAAGGCCAAGATGAAGCTTAAAGTGTCCTGACAGCAAGCTGTTAGAATTTCTGTATGTAAAATCCCTCTCATTTGCAAAGGAACCATGCATCTATCCTTTGGAACAAGGGAAAAAAGAAAAACAGCTTCGAATCTACCTGCTGGTTTATCCTCTTTTTACTTTGTACTTGAGCAGTTACAAAGTGAAAAGGGAGAAGAAGAAAAATATCTGGCATGGTGATTTTGAGTCAATTTTAATGGCTGGAACTTGCAAAGTTATTTTTCCTGCTTGCATATGCTAGCCAAAGGAAGGGAGAAGGAGTCTTATATCTGCAAAGAAAAAACTTACCTTCTATATGGTTTGCAAAGTGTATGGCTTCTTTCCTCTCCACATATTGCCCATTTTCTTTCTCTTAATAAAGTGCAACCTTAAGAGGTAATGTAGCACACCGGCAAATGAGACAGAACTGTGATTCAGGAGATTGAAAATTCACCTCTGCAATGAATTAATCGTTTATTTGAACACTCACACCCCACCTTTATTTGTTCCCAAGGTAGGCCACATAGAACAAGATTTGAAACGGAACCCACTGTTTCACCAATTTTAGCTGGTGTTCAGTGGAGGTTAGCTATAAGTGGCATCTGAGAAGGCAAAAACCAGGTGGCAGCACTCTTGATCTCATATTTTGTCCCGTTCAACATGAACATGATCTGAGGGTAGAGTAATTGACAATGGCTTCTTTGTCTTAGTCAGGTAACTTCTGCTTGGATTTAGACTTACAGTGGCACCATACTCGGTAGGACAGGAGTCATCAACCTGCGGCTCTCCAGATGCTCATGGACTACAATTCCCATCCCAATTGGCCATGCTGACAGGGGCTGATGGGATTTGTAGTCCATGAACATCTGGAGAGCTGCAGGTTGCAGACGCCTGCTGTAGGATGGAACTGAAAGGCTTTCTGATGTCTCTAGAGGACTTCTTGATTATATGGTTATTGCTCCTGTGGATACCCTGGCCAACCTCTGAAATAAGGAAACCACTCAGGCAGTTGATGTGATCGTTCACAGGCACCCTCTCTCAAGTGTTAGAGGCTGCAAGCAATGTAAAGACAAGGGAGATGGACAGAGCAACAGTGGAGGAAATCTCAGGATGAATACTTTATGGTGGGGAGCACAGTAAAGAAACAAGTTTTCCACCACCATTGCATGTGTACAGTGCAGGACCAGATCTAGGGGGCAGGTGGGCGCAGGTGGTGAGCAGAGAGGGAGTGTCAACAGGAGGTGGGGGAGGCTCGATTGCCCAGAAGAGATGGTACATTCTGCAGCCCATGCTCCCTTTCCCCCTAACTAGGCTGCTATTAGGATCTGAGTGAGGCTATGGAAGGGATGGCTTATTCTGCAGTGCATGTGCCCCATCCCTCTGATTAGGCTGCTGTTAGGAGGTGGGAGAGGCTCAATTGCTCAGCAGAAGGGGCTTGTTCTACAATGTGTGTGCCTGAGCCCCCCTGATTTATGCTACTGCTAAAAGGTGAGGAAGAAGGAAGAGGAAACCCCAAGCCTCAGAGGGAAGTTGCAGCCTTGGTAAGGTAGAGATGTGGCTGATAGTTGGGCAAAACTATGGCGAGCAAAGAAGAGAGGGAGTTAAAGGTTCCTGAAGAGATATTCAAAGATAGTACATTTTAAGCTGTGGGAGAAACAGAACCACAGGTAACTTTCCTTGGCCTTACTAATCCCCCCCCCCCTTTGTCCAGTCGGATCACCCTCCACTCTTCCACCTGCAGGAACTTTTATCTCCTTGTCTTTCCACCCCCCACTTTCAAGGACTGAATGTTGTCAGAGGCTGTGGTAGGCACTGGCCATGTGTAACATCTGTGGGTGGGCCATAGGGTGCATTCTAAACACTCACAGGTGGAGAGGAGTTTAAGAGCTGGTCACTGTTAATGGTTTAGACTAACAGGTGCACCCCTCTTTACTTTATCCCACACATATTTTACTGAGGGGCTGCAAGCCCTGGAACATTCTGGAACTGAATGCTGCAGAGGGGAAGAAGCGGGCTGTTCTCTTGCTCCCCATACCACTTTACAACTGGGGGCTGTGTTATACTTGGCTTTGCCAAAGGCCATGGGTAGATCTGCCCCTTCATTTGATAGGCTGACAAAGGTATAGACATTTAGAAAACCCTCCTTTCCCTTGAGACTCAGGTGGCACCTACCTTACTCTCCTTTTAATACCAGGCCAAAATATTTCTTTCTACCAATATATTTTAGCTGAAGGGTTGCATATTTTATAGCTGATTTTATAGTCCAGTTGTAGACTGAGGATTGTTTTATGGATATCATTTTAGGCTACTGAATCTTGTTTGGTTCTATTTTCATGCCCTTTGCTTGTTTTATGGGCTATTTTAATATGGATAATTCAAATTCTTTTTTGGGGTGGTTGTTTTACTTTGTAAACAACCTCATAAATGCCTCTGGAGAAACAGTGTATAAATTTTCTGAATATTTACATACATGAAAAAAGTTCCATGAAAATCAATAGAGAAGTTTCCCACGGGATCTCTTTTGTGCTAGACATAATATCTTACCTATCTCTTGTCTCATCACAGCATGGTTTTCCTCTTGCGCTCCTCAACTTCAAAATAGTTTGGTTGACACACAGAGATATGCCTGGATCCAACTGCAGCATAGGACCCTTTCCATACAGCTTTCGGCCACCATCAGTGAAACATCAGAGGGAAGGTGGGATGCACCATCATGCCTAGATCTAGCTCCTGGAGTGTCTCCTCTCTCTCCCTTCAATGAAGTCATCAGAAGGAGGTCAGGAAATAACAGGACATCCCTCTACTATGTCTGCTTCCAAGTTAGCAGAGAATCCCTCTCCAAAGAACATTTAAGTATTTCACTTCTGTTATTATTGGTCTCACATTTTGAGTCACATGGGGGCTTTCCCCACTTACCATTTGCTGCACGCTACTCTAGGAAAGTAGCGCGGGGTCCAGCAGCGCTCCCCACTTGCAAGGGGGGCAACCACGCAGCCGCCCTGACGCTGCCGCTCTCTGCCCTTCAGCATTCGTCATTTTTGGCACTGAAGAATCGGCACCTTCTGACTGCCCGCACAGAGCGCGGGGCAGTGGGAAACACAACCCTGCGGCAGAAATCACTCGTGCCGGAAGCGCGCTGGGAGTAGCGCGCCGCAAATGGTAAGTGGGGAAAGCCCCATGAGCTGCTTTGGAAGACAAATGAACATGTGTCTAAATGCAAGCAACTAGAACTTGGAAAGTGGGTGCACAAACCGCTTGCATATTTCTCCATGAAATCCAAAGCTGCTCTTTAACAGGACTGGATCTTTAATATGCTGAAAGATGAAACCATAATGCAGCACAAGCTTTCAGCAGTGCAACATTAGGCTTTCTACTTGGACAATGTTTCAATGTGATAATTTCTTTCCACCATTATTTTGCAGCTTAGGCCAGCAACATTGCACTAGGTTCCTGCACTTCCACAGTGACAATAAAATGAAAGTGTCCCAAAATGGGAGGCACCTTTTAGAGTCATTAATTTATCCCTGCTGATTCACTAAAGTGTCACACATCTAGTTTTCCCTTTTAGAATCTTTCAGCTCTCACATTCCAACTTGTTTTTTTACACTCTTCAATATTTAACACCAATAAAGTCATTTTACCCATATGCTGTTGAACACCGATGTGTACTTTTGTAACTCTATCCAAAACTCTGAAATTGACAGTGAAGTATACATGATCCAATTCCAAAATTTATTTTTGGAATACTGGTTATATTGGAATTCTGGTTATATTGGAATTCAAGAAGAATAGTACTTAGGCAGATTAGTGGCATGGAATGTGAAAAGTATGAAGCATGGAAATAGGTGTTCTAAAGCGCTTTGGATTGGATTAAGACTTTTTTAATCACAAAATTTTAAAAGTGTCATTCAGATTTATGCCCCAACTACAGATACTGAAGAAGAAGAAATTGAAAGTTTCCGGAAAGCACTTGATCTCACACACTTACCCCTGGTCCCTCCTTTGTGTGGCTTGGATTGGCACCCAGGTCTTCCACACAAAATCATTTCCTCTTAGAAGTGTAATACAATGTGCCAATCATGCCCAGTTCTGCTAAGGCAGTAATTCTCATTTTTTTCCACTCATGTACTCCCTAGCAACCAATTTCCCTAAAACTGTACCCCATATTAGCAAAATGTTTGTAATTAATACGGTTGCTATTATTTCAAATTTATATGTTGTAACTGTAAATAAATGGCCTAATAATGGAATGAAAAGCAATGGAATAATAAGATGAACAAAGAGTGCATATTCATTTACACTCAAAACTTAAAAGATAAAATGAGTTCAAGTTAATACTTAGTTAATATAAACACTACATTGCATATACCGTATATTAATTTGTTATATTTAATTTATTAACTCATGTAAGAGAAAGAAAGTGGGTAAAAGAGAGAAAGGGAGAGAAAGGGGGAAAAGAGAGAAAGGGGGTAGAGGGAGCTTTGTTGGTGGGGGCAGGGGGTAAACGTCACCCCTGGTGGTGACCGTGGGGGGGGGAGGAATGTGGGCAAACATCCACATTTTTTTTCACCATTAAAGAATTTTTCCCATGTACCCCTCAATGCTCTGCTGTGTACTGTAGCTTGGAAGCTGATGTGCTAGGGAAAATTCTTATAATGCCTCAGTCATAGGAGATCTTTCTAGTGTGGAGCAAATGGGTTAATCTAGTCTGGAGCAAATAGATTTTCTTGACTTTCTAGGCTTTGAGTAATTTTTTGTTTCTGGCACATAGAGAGATTAAATGGGCTTTGCTGCACAGATAAGAGGTATCTACCAAGGTGAAGTGCCTGGGCACCCACTAACTGCGTAGGATTATTAGGTAACATGTTCCCCATAATGCCTAACAACTCATAGGCCTCATGAAATACAATGGACAAATGAGAAATCTCAATCTAGTCAGCTTCCAGCTTTGCTATGTATTTTTCTGCCCTTCTCCTACAAAGACTGTCAGAATAAATGGGGTTCTGCTGTAATGAAAGATCCTCATGGAAAAGAGCCGTTTCAAAGCCATGGGGACACTACAGGATATCAAAGCATGGATTAGGGAGTGATAATACTCTCAAGAGAAAGAGACTTCCATTCGACACATTCTTTAGGTAAAGCTGGAGATCTTTGATAGCTCTCCATATTTGATCAAATGCAACTATTGATCCTTAGGATGAAAGTTCAATAAAGACTAACAGTCTAGTGAAGGGAGTACAATCAAACCCTCAGTCTTTTTGATCTCTGCCGAATCATTTTCATCTTGACTTTTGTTAAACGTATCAGCAGATTTCTTAAAAAATAAGGTTTCCGTTTTTAAAAGAACTTGCTGGGAAATGAAAGCACACATTAAAAATTCAACTTTTTATATATTTGGTAGCTTTTACATCAGGTAGTTTTCATTAATCACACTGCACAGCCTGCTATTATTATCCAATCCCATTCTGAAAAAGACTGTGAGCCTTAAACGGATATTGAATATATACTCTTGAATGCTTTCTTACAAGATTGTTTCTCTCTCACTAATCTTCTGTGCCTTCCCTTTCATGCAATTTTTTAAAAAGACATCTTTATAGCCCTGATCTGGGATTGCCATTTTTTTTTCATTTGCATATCCATGATTTAAAGAAATGCAAATATAAAATTGCACATTTCCCAGTGCTGAGATTGCAGTTTAAGAGAGAAAAATCTTGTGGTAGCAAAGGAGGCAACAAAAAAAGCAAAGAGAAATAAAACAATGACTGCAAGAAATAGCAACACTTATTCTCGAGAAGCAGAACCATTTTCCAGGCCCCGCCCAGATAGGGATACTTCTGAAGTTCTTCTCGTTGGAAGTTCTCTTTGGCTGATTATCCACTGCCGGCCATTTCCACCTACGCCCTGCTCTGGTGTGAGAAGGGCAACGAGGATGATTGAGGGACTAGAGCGCCTTCCTTATGAGGAGAGGCTGCAGCGTTTGGGACTCTAGTTTGGAGAGGAGACGTCTGAGGGGGGATATGATTGAAGTCTATAAAATTATGCATGGGGTAGAAAATGTTGACTGGGAAATTTTTTTCTCTCTTTCTCACAATACTAGAACCAGGGAGCATACATTGAAAATGCTGGGGGGAAGAATTAGGATTAATAAAAGGAAACACTTATTCACGCAACGTGTGATTGGTGTTTGGAATATGCTGCCACAGGAGGTGGTGATGGCCACTAACCTGGATAACTTTAAAAGGGGCTTGGACAGATTTACAGAGGAGAAGTCGATTTATGGCTACCAATCTTGATCCTCTTTGATCTGAGATTGCAAATGCCTTAACAGTCCAGGTGCTCGGGAGCAACAGCCACAAAAGGCCATTGCTTTCACATCCTGCATGTGAGCTCCCAAAGGCACCTGGTGGGCCACTGTGAGTAGCAGAGAGCTGGACTAGATGGACTCTGGTCTGATCCAGCTGGCTTGTTCTTATGTTCTTATATGTGAAAAGTTGTGCCAGAAGTGCTCTCACTTTCCCCATGGAAAATCAGCAGCATGTTTGGGACAAGAGGAAGCACATTGGGGCAAGAAATCTTGCCCTGACATGTCTCCTCTCTCGGTGTGCCACAAAGAGGAAGCATGTCACTGACGGGCTTCCAGTCTCCAAATTAACTGTTTTTTCCCAAGTAGAACAAAAACATCAGGAAATTTTCCATTATATATATTTTGCATAAATAATTTGCTACAGCCTACAGTTGCTTCCATTTATGGATATCTCCACTCTCCATTTTACTAACGAACATTAGGGCACTGATAATACACTACAGCAAAGCAATTTTGATGTGACTGTGTATCAAAGCAATTCTGCAGTGACTCTGTATATTAAGAGGCATTAGGATGTTGTGCGCAGTACTTGAGAACTCAAGGCAACACATTTGCATTAGTAAAACAGAGCAGAAGGATACTTTTCATGCAATCACAGATATGAATACATTAAGAATGCTTATTTTATCAGCACAAAATTGGAAGTAGATGTAGGGAAGGATGCAGGTGAAGTGGAAAAAACAAACACTGTGGTAAACTAGTGCAATCTATTGAGTTCTGGATTCTTTCTGGCTGGAGTTGCACTGTAGAAATGCCCAGTGGTATGTCCAGGAGTGTACCTGCTGCGGGGCTTCTCACCCCGCTTGTAGCACCCAGAGGCGTAGCTAGGGAAAATGGAGCCCGGGATAAAATCGGAGTTTTTCGCCCCGCGCCCCATATGGGCAGCCACCCTCCCCCACCATGACCAAACAACATTTTTTTGCACCAGGTCATCTCAAAGTCACCATCACATTATAAAACATGCCCCAACACACAATTCTGAACATACCCAGGGCTCCCAAGTTTAAACAACAGTGAAAGTGAAGGGGGGGGGGACATCCACCTGGAAACAGCATCACTATTAATGTTGTTTAAACTAGAGAACCCAGATTCTCCTTTTAAACAACATTGAAAGTGATGCTGTTTCAGGATAGATCCCCCCCCCCCCGAAAAAAAACCCCAGCATCATCATTTTCAATGTTGGTTGTTGTGGGTTTTCTGGGCTGCGTGGCTGTGGTCTGGCAGATCTTGTTCCTGATGTTTCACCTCCATGTGTGGCTGGTACCTTCAGAGGTGTATCACAGAGAGAAGTCTGTTATACACTGTGTCCAGACTTCACGGCCATACAGCCTGGAAACTACACAACATCCTAATGTATGAAGCTTCCTATTTTTTTTAAAAAAAATCATCCCCTTCCTCAAGGTAACGTCTGCAGCTCACCATTCTCTTTTTTATCTTCACCACAACTCTGTAATGTAGATTCAGCTGATAGAAAAAGGGCTGGCCTGAAGTTAGCCAATGAGTGGGATACAATAACAAGGAGGTTTTGAAGCTGGACCGAAGTCAATGTTCTAACCTCTGCAAGGCACTCCCAGCCCATAACAGAGGCAGAAAAGGGTTGATCTGTTTCATTTAATGTTACTTAAAGATTACACTCAGGATGATTTATTACTACACATTCCTCACAATACATTCAATTAATTGACAAATTGTAGCTGTCATATCCATCATATCACATCTCCAAGAAAATTGTCCAAATCTGTCCAATAAAGTAAATCAACTTAACACCATTAAAACTGTCAAAATTGAACTTCATTTTAAATACTGGATATGTTTCAAGCAAGAATTGTATTAAGGCTTCAGGACAAAATTAGATTTGTCCATTAAAGCTGCCATGTGTGTGTGTGTGCCCTTCACTGCAAGCACTCTTATGTGTCATGTGTCCCAAAACTTCCTGGTTTGGAAATTCCTTGGACAAGCCATGATGATGTCTCTGTACACAAGGGCTTCAACCTGCATTCAGACAAACAGTCAATTGAAGTGGTTATTGTGGTTTTCCGGGCTGTGTGGGCATGGTTTGGTAGATCTTGTTCCTTGTTCCTGGACACAGTGTGCAGCAGACTTCCTTCTGTGATACAGCTCTGAAGATGCTAGCCACAGGTGCAGGCGAAACGTTAGGAACAAGATCTACCAAACCATGACCACACAGTCCGGAAAACCCACAACAACCAGTTGAATTCAACTGTGAAAGCCTTCAACAATACAGTCAATTGAAGCCTGATTCAAGATTTCCCATGCTTGGAAACTTTCAGCCTCACATGAGGAATGGGATAGGGAGAAGCAAGAGAAGTCACAAGCTATGTTTGTGTGTGTATCATGGACTAGTTGCTGTCTGTTGCAGCATGTTTAATTAAATGCTGTGTGAGGCCTGTGTGAGGCTAGCCATGCAATTCTAAGAACACTTTCCTGGCAGTAAACACTACTGAATAGACCCAAATAAAATTCTGAGTAGCCCAGCTTAGAAATGTGTTCTAAGAATCCAAAAGTCCCTGATTTGAATCTTGCCTATGTTGTATTATTCATCGGATAACACAAGACAGATCACTTTTATGTTTCAACTTCAAATCCCCCACTACCGATTTTGCAAGTGGAAGGTAATGATGACTGACCACAGCACGATTGCTGTAAAATTGGATCCTCGAGTACACTTCACTTTGGCTCACATTCTGCTCACTGCTAGTGATCACAGAGCCATTTTTTTTAATTCAAGTGGTTTGATTATTCATGAGCAGTGGTGTAGCGCCCAGGGGACGTGGGCACCTTGCCTCGGGCACGCACTGGTGCGGGGAAATGGTGGGGTGTGGCGGAGGCAGGGCAGGGCAGGGGTGTCCTGGGGTGCAGGGGCATGGCAGTGGTGGTGGGGGTGTGGCAGGGGCGCAGGGCACACATGTGCCGACGCGCAGTTCCCCCTTGCTACTGCTCTGATCATGAGCAGCTTGATTTTGCTCAAAGGGTTGTTTTCTATGTTTTCAAACAGTACCATAGACTTCAACAGTAGCATTCCACATATGAATATCCCACAAAGTCCACTGAGAAGGGATGCCAGCTCTGGGTTGGGGGATACATAGAGGTTTTTAGAGAGAAGAAGAATTTGGATTTATATCCCCCCCCCCCTTTCTCTCCTGCAGGAGACTCAAAGGGGCTTACAATCTCCTTGCCCTTCCCCCCTCACAACAAACACCCTGTGAGGTAGGTGGGGCTGAGAGAGCTCCGAGAAGCTGTGACTAGCCCAAGGTCACCCAGCTGGCGTGTGTTGGGAGTGCACAGGCAAATCTGAATTCCCCAGATAAGCCTCCACAGCTCAGGCGGCAGAGCTGGGAATCAAACCCGGTTCCTCCAGATTAGATGCATGAGCTCTTAACCTCCTACGCCACTGCTTTAAGGTGGAACCTGGGAAGAGGAAGGGACCTCATAAGGGTATAATGCCATAGAATTCAACCTCCAAAGCAGTTGTTTTCTCAAGGGGAACTGATTTTGATCATCTGAAGATCAATTGTAATAGTGAGAGATCTCAAGGTGCCACCTGGAGGTTGGCAACCCCTTCCAATGACAGACCTAAGTACTTCCTTCGAACTATTTATTGATTTATTATTAGTTTTACTGTACCACCCACCCCTGAAGGGCTCTGTGCGGTGTATAACCAAAGATAAAAGCATATAAAACCCCAATAAATAATAAATTTCAACAAACCAATCCATAAAATTACAAATCATATTATAGACGGTGAACCATAGAACTTCAGCTCTACTCTCCTGAGGGGAAGATCAGGCATTGTTGGTGTCAGTCAGATATTGTAACATAAAAGACAGCTTTACTTTAATCAGCAGCCTGAGCCTTTTCAGCCTGGGAATGCCCTCTTTTGCTGGCATAGACTTACTCCATCAAGGAGGGTGGCATAGCCCATTTGACTGCATGGGGGCCTTTCACCACCCTTTGAGAATATTCCTTGTTTTCTTGCTGGGTGTAGCCCTACAAACCTCTTTGGAGGGGCAGGGCTGTGCTGTGGCCAGCATGCATCTGCCCTCCCTTCCCCATCTGGATTACACTGCCTGCATCTGTAACCTTGGGGAAAAAAATAATTCATTCTACTATGCACCTCCAAAAGATTTATTAAATGTAAAGAAATTCAATTCCACCACTACTGCTTCAATGCAGCCACAAAGCTGTTTAGCAGCTGTTTGGGTTAAAGCAGGGGTGCCCAACTCTGACCCTCCAGATGTTCATGGACTACAACTCGCATCAGCCCCTGGCTGAATCTCAAGATGTTGATTCCAGATGTTTACCAGAAATGACATCAGTATGCTGGTGTGATGTTGGTACACCCACCCACATCCCCAGGAAGCTGCTGGCTGCAGCCTGACAATTCTAGCTGAAGGACAAAAGCCCTTTGTTTTGTGCCTCTGGGATCACCCAGGCCTTAAGTACCTATAAGCAGAGGAGAACAAATTCAGACAATGGCGTTCAGCTTCCATTTGCAGCAGGCTCTGTCCCAGTTCCTCCCCTTCTTCCACATGCCTTCTTGTAGTTTTGTGCTGTCCTTTAAAAAAGGCACACTATACAACACAGCAGCCCCTATCTTAGCATTTGAAAATGCACCCCTCAAAGCTGTTAGTTCCCATTTGAGAAATGGACTGAAAATCAGACTTTCATGTATCTGTTAAAGCTCTCTGGATTTTAAATGATCTGTTGACCTGCTCTTGGCCCACTGCCATGTCAGTAAGTCTTGCTTTAAATCCACAGTGTTTATTAGAATCAAATTCACTGCCCATTCCTTTCATGTTTATTTTTGACAAAAGAAAAAAGGAAGATGGAACCTGGCCTCATGCTCTTTCTCTCAGTGCTCTCAATTCCCTTTTCTCTCTTGAAAGCAATTTCCTGACTGTTCATTCCAACACAAAACTATAAATTTAGTTTAAAGGAGGAGGGGGAATCTTTCTTCTTTTGTTTCCCAACCTCCTCCCCCTGAGTACTGATCTCTGCATCCTTCAACAAGGTTTTCAGGTCATTGACCATCAGGAAAGATATGGGCTGGGGAACACTTTCTCTGAAATTGCTAATCAACTTTAAAAAAAATCTTTCTGGAACCCAGTTGTTCCTTATAAACATGCTCCCAAAATTCTCATCCCTTCCCTCACCAATTGCTAATTGTTTTTCAAAAATTACAGTTGGCCAACTTTACATATTTGCATGGGTAAAATAATAAGGCGAACTGGGAGAGGACTTCTTAGTCCTCCAGACTTTGGAGCACCCGACTTGAGCAGGCTAATTTAATTTCTTGTTTGGTTTCTGGAAAATGAGATGGATGGCTTGTTCCTCAAGCATTTCAACTGAGGCTAGATGCAAAACTTCATTTCTCAGTCTAACCACCAAATTTTAAATTGTTGTTGTTTAGCTATTGGTACTTTGCTGTAGGGAAGAAACATTCTGAGGAATAAGAAAATGGTCACCAGGAAACCCACAAGAGCCACACTAAGGGATCACTAACTTAAATCAATACATATGGACAAAGTACATAAGTACAGAGGTTATAGCTTCTAGAAACACACACCCTTTCAGAAAGTAGCTCTTGCTTTTAGCTAACCTTGAACCAAACCACCTATGGCTGTAGAAATACCTCATCCTTTTTTGCACAGCTGAGGCAATGGCATCTCTAGAGGGGGCAGATGACCCAGGTGCCACTTTGAACTGTCACACAGTCCCCCCAGGAGGCTCTTGTGCCCCACCCACCAGCCACCACCCGTCTACCACTTCTGTAACTTTCTTGCTGCTTCTGGTGCCCCTTGCTCCTCAGCCTTTGCTTTTGCTGCTTGCCCACTGCTTCTGTCACTCCCTTCACCTGCCACTCCTGCTGCTCACATGTCATGTCCGCCACTTGCCTGCCACTCCCCACACTTCGGCCACCTCATACAAGCTGCATTTGGGGGGCACAATTGTAGTACTTGCCCCGGACACCATTTTTGGCAGGTACACCACTGACATAAGGCAATTAATATGGGAAAGTGCTTGGCCACTCATTAATTGTGTTGGAGGGTTCAATGACACTCATGTTGTAGATAAGCTTAAACATTACTGCAGCTTCACTATATTTGAATAGATGTTTCCTATCTAGGATACCAATGGGCTTGTGATCACTGGTAAATTATTTCAAAAAGAAGTCTTGATACTGTTTTTAATACAGCTGTACTGAGCTGTCCAGGGGTAATCCCAGTGCCCCCCTCTAGCCTTCTTCCCCTAGCAACATTCTGTTGACCTGCAATGTTGCTGAGGAAGGGGGCTATTTAGTCCATTGAGGAAATCCACAAAATACTCATGCAGAAACCGGCATATCATGTTGCTGTCTATGTAAAACAATTTATGAGCCTGGATCAGCATCATCAACTATAATGAGGTGGTAACAAACCCAAAGAAAAGTTTAAATGTAAATCTCTTCTACCTTGCTTAGCTACATTCAAAGAGAGACTTTGACCTGGGCTAGAAAACAAACATCAAAACTTAGGTGCATAGTGGCTCATCAGCAGGATTCTGCACTGGACAAAGACTTCCAAATGTTCTTCAAAATGTAGCCTGAGGGAATGCAATGCTACAGTCTTACCTGAGGCTATTAAAGTCTGCAAAGCTGGAAGGCAATTTCAAAGGAAGGTTAAGTTAAAGAAGAATTTGACTATATGGTTTCAGGTTTAGAGAAACCTTTCCAGACATTTACATGTAGCTTCATTTCAATTTTAAGAATCAAGCCAGATCTTGGAGGTTATTTTTTTAACATTGTTTTTAATGCCATGTTTAATAAAGATATTTACCTGTGTTTCAGATGCAGGAAGGTTGCAGGAAGCACTGAAGGAGCTTGAAAACACTGTGACCAAAATTTGAGATGAGTGTTCTGGTTCCTTTCCATCATGGATTCTCTTGTTGTCTCTTGTCCATTTTTATGCAATTACATTTCTATGCAATTTCTATACCACCCTTTCCCTTTCAGGCTCAGCACGGTTTCCAACATTTCTAAAATATCATAACAAATACAGTACAAATAATTCAAAATCTTTCTCTTTTTTTACATTTCTGTATCTTTTAATGGGAACTGGGGAGAGTTGTTCTAGGTTTCAAAACTTGGAAGAAATGCTGAAAAACTGGAGTCTTCACCCAGTGCTCCTCCCTGCCAAATTTTAAACAGAAGAATGGTTTAACTGTATAGGTAATGAAAGATAACACATATGGCAAGTAAAGGCAACACAGAAGGAAACATATAAATTGCATTGTATGTACTGGTTTGTTCATTTAGAACATCTAGGTGCTGCCTTTGCAATGACTAAGTTGAAGTGTTCCTGACTAAAACGATAAAATAATGCTACCAGGTCAATAAAAAAAGCAAGACCATCCAATTCAATAATAAATACAAACCAATAAAACATTTAAAAGCCCAAGAAAAGTGGCCCATATAAACATGCTTGGACAAAGAAGCAGGGAGGTCTAAAATGATTATTTGGCCTTCATACATTGTTACTCCCCAACAGATGAAACACAGAGCTTTGCTCTTCGTTTTCCTTTTTTTTTGTTTAGAAGTGGAGGCACTGCACAGCCTGCTCCAGCAAAGTTACCTAGGGTGTGGGGGGAAAAGGCAGGGCCACCAGTCACAGAAGTTAGCCTATTCCTTTACCTATCCATTTTTGTGTTTGAATGGCTTAAAAAAATCATTTACTTCATTTATAATCCACCTTTCCCTCTGATGCTCAAGACAGATTACAAAAGGTGTGGAAAAAAACATTTGTTTTCAGGCATGTCAGCCAATAAACAGTGAAGTAGGAACAGGATCACAGAATTAGAAAATAACGCCAAAAAAACAAACAACAACCCCGAAACCTGCCAGAGGTATGAGACTGAGGGAAAAGCAAATAAAAAAGTACTTGAGGGAAATTATTTATTGTATAGACAATAAATAAATAAATAAATTCCCTCAATCACCATAGCTTTTTGTTTTTCTTTCATTTTGCTTGGTGCGGCCCTCAGCTTTTTTTCAAAGGCAAGAGTCACCATAAGGCAGAAAGTGGGTTGCAAAGGTAGAAGACGCTGCAGTAAAACCGAAATGATGAACGCAGTAAATATTGCAAAACACTACAATCCTTCTCTTTTTTTAAAGCCGCCTCCTGAGCTGTAGAACAGCTACAGAAGAAGAGAAGGAAACACACAACCCACACTGTCAGCTGTTTGCACCACATTCCATAAACATCACTGAAGTCAGCAAAGCAATTTGCAGCTGCACTGTCCTGACAAACAAGCCAATTGAATGAGGTCAAACCCTGTAAAGGTGTCTCCATTTATCATGAGTTTCAAAGAGTGTGCCAGGTTGCTACCGTTTGCACCTGTTACCCAGGAGGCTGGTTGTAAGCAAAGGCCTTAGCAAATTTCATAGATCTTGATACTGTGGTTGCCACAGGAAAGTAGTGGCGCCTTCTTCCAATCACTAGGAGATGCTGTCCCCAGAGGTGGGATCCAGCAGGTTCTCACAGGTTCCCGAGAGTAGGTTACTACTTATTTGTGTGTGCCGAGAGTGGGTTACTAATTGGTGATTTTGCCACGTGATTTTTGCCTTAGTTATGCCCCTCCTCTCAGCAGTAGCACGCAGAACTTGAAGCAGTCTAGCAGGAGGTTCACCGGTGTGCGTGGCAGCCTGTGCCTGCGTGCATTCGTTTCCCCCCAAGGACCGGCGCAGCAGCTGTGTCCTTGCCACAGCCCCGCCCAGGAATGCCCCGCCCCTGGAATGCCCAGCCACGCCCCCATCGGGCCCCACCCAGCTCCATTGGCACTACTCCACAGTTTGAATCCCACCACCATGGGAACCTGTTACTAAAATTTTTGGATCCCACTACTGACTGTCCCCCTGCCCCGATGATGTATCTGGCTTTCCCGGGCCAAATATAGTAAAGGGAAGATTTTGATGACTTTCAGCAAGAATGGTCCAACATGTTTATGTTATCACTGCCTGTTCTCATTATAGACTCTGGGCTTCAAGGTTATTTAGCATATTTCATTTTGCTACATGCACTTGCAATCATAACTTTAGACAAAGGGATATGAAACACACCATTTTCTTTGTCAGTTGTATCAGTTCATTTATTCTACAATCAAGTGGCCAGTTGCTCTCCCTCTCTCTTGTTCTGCTTTAGTGTTTCACTTAATGGATACACAGGTCAGTTTGACTCACAGTTAAAATGAATGAGAGAAGTAAAACGCTTCACATTTACAATTTGGTGATCTAAATAGCCCCACCACAGTCACAAATCTAATGTAGTTGCACAGTAGCTACTTTGAAACAGAGTTAGTAGCCATTTAGTTTCTTTTTTCTAATCCATACCTCCAAATTTTTTTGATTGGAAAGAAAAAGGTACATAGGCATTAGCAGTTCATCTAGAAGTACAGCCTGTATTGTTTCACCCCAATATTAAATAGCATTTTTAAACAACCCCTTGGAAGTTGAGTGGAATGTGGCACAAACTGCAATATATCGCACATTATGTTCCATTTTGTCATTTTTAATTAATATGCTTATAAGATTAACTTTCAAAGGCATAAAATGGGATAGTAACAATCTATGAACTTATATATACAGCACATAAAAAATAAATAGCTTCCTATTTTATGAGTTGTTAAGCTCAAAGGCTGGCTTGTGAATTTCAGGGGGAGTTTCATATGTTTCAGAATCTGCAGGATCAAAGCTGAAAACTTCTTGTGATTGTTTTTTGTTCCTTTTTCGGAGCACAGGGTGGAGAGCAGAAGGACTTCTGCTAATGGGGCTGTCAACTGAACAGGAAAAAAAATCTACTGTGCACTTATATATTGAACAGCAGCTTGTTCCACAGAAACCAAAAAGGGAAGCTTTTGGTGGTATAATCACATTTTTCAATGCAGGACAAGATGCCCAGTCAGTTCCAGTCCACAAATGGCTGACTGTAATTATAGGAACACTATAAACTTTCCCTTCCCAATACTTTTCTGATTGGCCTTCAGAAGCACAGCAAACAGAACTGGCCAAAATGTTGGTGTCTCCATTCCAAAACTGCAGTGAGTGTGTGGTGACATCACTTTGGGCATGCAGAAATGGTGCCATTACATCACTGGCAATAGGAAGATGGCCTGGTATTTGGGTAAAAAACTCTATGGTAAAAATGGCTTCCATCATAGTTTTTGCCAAAATACCAGAACATCACCACATTGCCATTTGTGATCCTGTCAATTGTACATTGGTGGGGGGTTTTTTAATTTCCATGGAGTGGTCTTTAATACAAAGGGTTATGCAAAGCTGCAATTCATCATCCACAGTCTAATGTTTTATGGTCTATTCTTCTTTTACCTTGCTGAGAAATAAATCCCTCAAAATCAGGGATGCTTATTTCACTTATCACTCTTTGCATACCCTTTGTTTCTCTTTTTTTCCTTTCTTTTCTTCCATAATGTTATCCTTCTCTAAAAGTTTTTTTTAAAATGGGTGAAACAGACCTTTATCTGGGGGCTGGTGTTGCAGTTGGCACTTACCTAAGATCATGAAAACATAGATCTGATATGGGGGGGAACGTTTAGTAGACACCTGAATTGTATGCACAAGCACGGCTTTCTGTTCATTCTGTTCATTCTGTTCATTTTTCCAAATAATGCTAAACTTGAAGGACCTTGTAGAAAAACATCTGTTCTGGAAATGTAACTTTCTTTCTCAAAAAAAGAGGACAAATGAAAGGGTGAAATAAGTACGGCACTATCAATTCAGTGGGGAAAAAAATCGTTCTTCATCCTCCCACCTTTTCCTTTCCTTTGTAGCCATCGGAGAATACAGCTGTCTCACTAAAGGTCTGACACCTCAGAGTTTATTAAAGAGAATATTCAGCATCTTGAAGAGGCTAGATCCCCCCCCCCTTATTTTGTGATGTGGGTGTAGCTGTACATTTGTAGTGCTATATCTCTTCAGAAGGAATATGGACTCCAAGGGAACAGAAGAAAGAAGGAAAAAATATATCTGCATGCAGCACAGATTCATTTTGAACATTAAAGAAAGGGGGAAAACAGAAGTAGAATCTGTAACACTGGAAAGGGGCAGCCATTTAGTTAGACAGTTGTGATGTCCCTTGGATCATATAGGGCCCAAGCAAGTCCGAAGGTCAAACTTTTGTCATAGATTCATTGGCTGGGATCCAAAGAAATGCATTAGTAAGGCATTCTTAGGGCTAGAAGTGGAAGGGCTGCCAAGCCCCTGGTATGCACAGAAGTGGAGAAGAAAAAAAGATGGAAGAGTTTGGATTTATTCTCTGCTTTTCTCATAAGGAGTCTCAAAGCGGCTTACCAACTCCTTCCATTCCAATCTCTACAACAGACACTCTGAGGTAGGTGGGGCTGAGAGAGTTCTGAGAGAACTGTGACTAGGTCAGTTCACCTAGGAAGGTTACCAACCAGCACTTTCCACCACTCTGTCTACTTGCCCAGCTCTGCAGAGGCAAGTGATAGACTGGGAGGTGGTCCAGGCAGCAGTGGGAGGCTAGGGGGGACATGTACTCTCCCTCCCTCCAGGAGAGGGGCAAGCTCAGCCCATTCCTCTTCCTCCTTTTTTCACTGCATTGGCTCACAACCACTCTGGACAGTGAGGATAGTAGCACCTTCCTGCCCTGCCCTGTGAGGCAAGGAGAGTACCTGCTGCTGTGTACACCATGCTGCTCTCTTTCAGTGCTACAAGTGGGGGAGAAAAGAGGGCAGGCAGTGGTTTCTCAGCAGATCTTGCTGTGGGGAGAGGAGAATGATCGGAGAGAAAAGAACGAGCTAGATGGTGATTGCTACCTAAGACCCTCAAAATCCTTTGGCCAGCCCTGTCTGGGAGTTCCATGTTTCTAAGGTATGCTTGGGGTGATTCAAATCAGAACCATCAGCAATAAGAAAGGGGGTGGGAACTAAGCCTCCTCCATGTTGTTTTCCCAATCTGGAGTGACCCTAGGATGCTGCTATTTGGAAAACTTCAAGGGTAGCTCATTAGTTCCTGTAGAGTCCCAAACATGGTGAAGACCTCCTCCCCAAGACTACTTCAAGTGTTGTCAGGGATGCCTCCAGGTGAAATCACTGGAATTACAACTTATCTTCAGACTAGAGGGATGAGTTCCCTGGAGAAAACTAATGCTTTGGGGGGTGCAATCTATGGTATTCTACCCCACTGAGGTACCTGATCCCCTCAGGCTCCACCTCCAAATCTTTAGGAATTTCCCAACCTGGATCTGGCAACTCTACCTCCTCCCAATCTCCTGCTGGAGGCCAGTGGAGGGAACTAGAAACCTTACAAGAGGTAGGTGAGGCTGAGAATGTGTGACTGGCCAAATGTCACCTAGTGAGCATTTTGGCAGAGTGAAGATTCCCAGGTCCTAGTCTGAAACTGTAACTAATATACCACACTAGTTATAGTCTGGCAGCTGTGGCTAAATAAATAACAAGCGTTCAGGGCTAAGTGAATGTGCAAGTCATGTCGTAGAGTGTTCCTTGGTGGTTGCTGCTTACCCTGCCCACAATGCACCCTCCCCCAATAGTAAAAACAACCTTGGAAAGGACCCCATCTTTTAGTGACAGGATCTTTGCCCTGTCTTTTAGTGACAGAATCCAAGGGTTCAAGGTTGGCAATAATGTTGTGCCTGTATAATAAAGGTATTCATTCATCAAAGCTACAAGTGTTCTTTCTATAATTTTGGAGGTGTTAAACCCGTGTGCATGTGTATGTGTTCAAATATCCACAGATCTGGCCACTTTGAAAATTACATATATATTGATGCCTTATAGAAACATCTTAATCAGTAGCATTTAAATGAAAGTTAAACACCCCAAGTTATGAAGTGATAAAAAACAGACCACCACTTACTTAATTACAACTCAGCCTCTCTCAAAATTTATTCAGTGTATTTAATCGTGCAGAATTTTAAAAAAAAATTCTGAATAGAATGCAAATTATTCACTGGTCTTAAAAAACCTGAGAGCATCTGTGATTTCTATAGTGGGGTGCAAAGAAATCTGTGTGGGGGCAGCGTGCTCTCCACTTCAGTTACAGACCTGTTAGATTTCAGAAATGAGTCCAGATAGAAAGCTCTTTTGTTAAGTACATCCTGTCACAAGTAGATGGCCAAAGGCACAGAATTTCAACCATCTGTAAACAATTGCAGCTTGAGAGCCACTCTATGGCCACTCAGCTAGTAAAATGTGGAATGGCTGCCCAGAGTTCACAGTTAGAGACTGTCCTGTAACTCTCAAGTGACAATTATCTAGGCAGCAGAAGTGGTGCATACACCCATGGCATAGCTAGTGGTTATGTCAACAAGTACAGCCTAATAAACTCAAGCATTTCAAAACACTTGAAAGGTCATAGACCAGGCACAACTCATCGTGATACAGTAGACCTTGACTGGAGCTAAGTTGGCTGCACTGTGTATGAAATTACCTTGCTCCATTCCATGACTTCCCCTGTAGACACCTCTCTACCTAGTTACTGAGCTTACCTCATAAACAGCTGTTGTGTCCCATCTACCATTCAAGCAGCCTCTTGTATTCCCACATATGAGGGCAGGGGTGTAGACAAAAGGGAAACCCTGAATATAAACTTTTCACTTGTATGATTGTTCAGGCAGTCTAGAGAGACAGACTAGGGTCCTTTCCCCACTTACCTTTGACCACCCTTTGCTGCGTGCTGCTCTCAGCGCATGGCATCTCTGGCGCGCACCCGGGCATCCCCACGACCCCGCACTCTCTGCGCGGGGTCATCAAAAAGCGCTGTTTTGAGGAGCGCCAGGGATGCCGCGCATTGAGGGGGCGCGAGAGCGGCAGCGTCAGGGAGGCTGCGTTGTTGCCACCCCTGTAGTGGGGAGTGCCCTGGGACCCCGCGCTACTTGAGGAGAGTAGCGCGGGGCTTAAGGTAAGTGGGGAAAGGGCCTAGGATCTGGAAGATCCAGGTTCAAATCCTCACTTTTCCAGGGAAGTTTGCTGGATGACCTTGGGTCTGTCACATACCTGTGAGGATAAAATGGAGGAGAGGTAAATAATATAAGATACTTTCGATCCTAATGAGAAGAAATGAGGGGTTGTCAGTGAACCAATAAAATTAATATACTTTCTCTGTGGAGAGAGAAAAAAAACATTTAGGAGGAAGATGAAAAGACATAAGGTTTTTAAAAATCTGTACTTCAACAGAAAAATGGGTGGTTGTGGATTTATTTAGGTTTTATTGAGGATTATATTTGATTAATGCAGTCCTAAATTGTGATTTTAAAATTCTGGTTTTATGTATTTTATGTACTCTGTTTTATTTGTTTTATTAATATTGTAAACTGCCTCGGAAGAAAGGTAGCCAACAAATGTTTTAAATAAACTAATAAAAATTGACTGCTGCCATATAGGGTTTCTGGAGAATTCTGGGAAATACAGCCCTACACTGCTTTTCTGTGAGCTTTTTGGCTGTTTGTATGAGTAAAGTTTCTCTGGTTAAGAACTCCATAAAGTCCCTCAGAATAATATTTGCAGCCACACAGTCTATCAAGGCTTCCAATTTGATGGCTGCTGGTTCAAGTCCCAGGAGTTCCTGAAAGCAAGCAAGGCCAACCTGGGTGTTTTGTTCCATGTCACATGCTGGTTTATGAGAACAGGAGTCCACTGCTCAGTAATGATTAACTTTCTGATATTAGCTAAGACTAGGACAACAGGCTTTCTCCTAAGCTATGTTCCAAGTGGGGTCCAAGGAATGCTTAGGCTCTGTGACAGACCCCTGCCACCCTTTCCAATATCATCCAGGCAAAGAAACCACTCACTGACCAAGTTTGTCAAATTTTCCCACCTTTTTGACCCCAGGGACTCAGCTTCTTCTAATATGATAGTGTGAGGTAATGAAATCACTTTCCCTAGCTCCCAGAAGGTGAAGGAAGCCTGTTATTTAAAACCCTTCTTGGCAAATCCTTTTATATAAGGCACAAATAATAATAATAATAATAATAATAATAATAATAATAATAATAACAACAACAACAACAACAACAACAATAACAACAACAACAACAACAATAACAACAACAACAACAACAACAACAACAACAACAACAACAACTCAGGCAGAGATAATTTAAACAGAATAAAAGATTTATTAACAAATAGAGGAGATGGAAATGGGAGATAAGTAACTTGGATGAAGGACTGGAGGAGGCAGACGAAAAATATATTTACAACAGAAATGCTTTGGCAGATAAGCAGTATTTATTCTCAGGCACAGGCTTAAATAAGTTTGTTCAGTTTCTTAGTTTTCAGTTTACTTAGATGGTACAGTTACTTTTACTTAGATGGCACTCTGGCTAATGGATTATACACACTGCGTTCTATCAGGCTTAGCACATTTACTTCAGTACCCTCATTCAGCCCTCAAAGATAGAAAACCCCCAAATAAACATAGACTAGTAACATCCTACCTGAGACTAAGCAGTCACGGTAATTTTTTGCTTATTGAACCCCAAGTCTCCAACTGTAACTTTTTTTTTCTCAGCGCATATCTCCAGACCTGACTAACAGCTTGTATGTG
Source organism: Sphaerodactylus townsendi (assembly GCF_021028975.2). Classification (NCBI taxonomy): domain Eukaryota; kingdom Metazoa; phylum Chordata; class Lepidosauria; order Squamata; family Sphaerodactylidae; genus Sphaerodactylus; species Sphaerodactylus townsendi. The sequence continues at coordinate 3,731,621 of NC_059436.1, forward strand.
ATGATGGGTGCATTTCCCTCAGCTCAATAGTTACAGCTTTTCTTGGCAAATGCTTAAAAATCTTTTCTGTATTTTGAGAGTTTTCTTCTAGCTCGTACTGTTGGTCCATATTTTGAAGAGCATTGTACCCAAAGGTGATTGGATTTGTCTCTGTGAAAAATAGTTTGGTTTCACCTGAGCTATATGCAATCCACAATTCCAGCCACGCTGGAAATTTCAAAGCCTCTTTGAAATTCAGCTTTTTTCAAATGCAGGTATTTAGGAATTAAGGGAGTTTTAGACTTGGATGCAGAACAACTGCATGTCACATTTCTAAGAGACAAGCTAGAAAATTAACCCACATTGGGACAATAACTACAGAACAAAAAGGATACATGGTTGGATGGTCTATTCATGTAATTCACAGCAATCACTTGAGAATTTTGTTCAGAGTAAAAGTTTAGCAACTGGCTTTGTGGCTCATGTAATTCAAAAGCAATCAATAATAGTATCTTGGATAAGAGGTTAACAGTAAATAACTTCTGTGCAAGCAACTAAAAAACAGTGGGTGTTGAATTCTTGAATACTGATCATGAAATGCTTAGAATCTCAAATAAAACTCTTAGCCAAAGAACTACTTCCGGTCAAACTGATACTTGATTCATAATGCAACCAAACATTAGAAGCTTGATTAATTTATACATTAAACCAGTCAACTGTGAATGCCAACACCATTTTTACTAGTTCATTTTGGTTGCATACCACACAATCCATCATAGTATCCTTTGCAACACATTGATCTTCCATAGCTGGTGCACCTCATTTAATTTATGTTTAAAGTGCTTATTGAGGCCTCAACATATGATGGATCCCAGCTGCATGACTAGACTCATGGTCAGATGTACCTCAGTCAGCTCTTGTTTGCTCCATGCTGTGAGGCAAGAGAAGAATGTTCCAGTTTTCATCCCAGCCCGTTTTCACTAGCAGAAATAGCAGTGGGGATGAGGGTGTCCCTTTTTTCAGGCTCCATGTGTCCTTCAAAGGGCATGTGGAGCCATAGAAAAGTGACAAAAGCCCCAGTGGCATAGCTACCATGGGATAGGGTGGGGACAAATGCCCCGGGCAGGCCCCCATTCGGTCATGTGGGGGTGGAAAATCACCCCCACACCCATCCCCCTTTACCCCTTGACTGGGTCTGGTCCCACCAGGCTGCTCCTTCAGCTGGCGGAGGCTGAAGAAGCAGCTATTGCATCCCTTGGCTCAGCTCCATCCCACCAGGCCTGGTGGAGGCTGCAGCTGAGCACCCCTTCGGCTCCACCCTGCCAGGCTGCTCAGGACCACCGCTGGCTCAGGCAAGTAAGGCACAGGGGTGTAGCTACTACAGGGGGCACCATTTTGTCCCGGGCGCCATACTGCCCACTACACCTCTGAAAAGCCCCCTCCCCCATCGCCATTACTGTTGATAAAAGCAGGGCCAGAGGGAAACTAGAAACCTTTTCTCCACCCTTGCAGGACTCCCCCACAGCACCAAATAAAGAAGCTCCATTTAAGGTAAGTCTGGCTGAGAGTTGAGCTGTCAACCTGTGACCCCAGACATGTTGGGTGTACCATGTGACTGAGCCTTGAATGTAGGAAGTTTCAAAAACAGTGTCCAGTTTTCACAAAACTTAGTGTAGCTTTCCTCATACTCAAATGATTCTGGTGAATTATGGAATAAGCCATAAATGAGAGTGTGTTCTTAGTAGTGGAAATACTGCACAGTTGCATCTGAGGTAAGTTACTGCTGAGGAAAATTCTCTTTGGCAAGGAGAATCAATAGCAGCTCTTCTTCCCTACTAAATCACTGCAGGGCCTTTGATTATATCAGATGAAGTATTTGTTAGGTAGTTATCTGTCTGCCTCGCATTCTGTACTATTTATTTACATCACTGTTCAGAGAGGGAGAAATAATGGGAATACATTTTCTTTCCTGTTTTGTATGAACAGGTCTAGAAATCTCTGTTGTTCAAATCTGTCTGTTTGGGATAGATGGATATATACCAGTTTAGATAGTGTTACAAGACCATAGTTTTGGTATGTATATTTCCAAATAGGACAAGACTTCTAATTTATCTGTTGGAGTCTTTTCTTTTTTCACACCAGATAGTTGACATTAAAAAGGATAAAGCAGTATAATAATCCAATAATCAAAATAATAATAATAATAACCCAATAATTATAGAATAATAGATTTGGAAGGAGCCATTACAGGCCATCTAGTCCAACCCCCTGTTCAATGCAGAATCAGCCTAGAGCATCCCAGACAACTGTTTGTCAAGGCACTGCTTAAAGACTGCCACAGAGGGGGAGCTCACCACGTGTATAGGCTACTGATTCCACTGTTGCACAACTCTTACTGTAATTTTTTTTCCTGATATCCAGTGGCAACCTTTCTCCCTGTAATTTATATCCAGTATTGCGAGTCCTGTTCTTTGCTGCCAACAGAAACAGCTTCTTAATAATATAATATTCAAAAATAAAGTAATCCACAAGAATGAAGCCACCCTCAAATTAAGCTCACCATCCATATATCTAATAGCCAAGCGTTCGCCATCATGAATCTAGGCTAAACTATACAATGCGGCCAGCCACTGTGATAATTGTTAATAGCTGGTGGAATACAAATAGCATACAAACCTTGGCAGAAGGGGCAGCAATGAGGAAAAGGCCCAGGGAGAAGGAGGACAGCCAGAAACAGAAGGATGCTTGGAGGAAAATCAGTAGTGGTGGGGAAAAGGAGGGAAAGAAGAATGAGGAAGAGGGGGAATTGGGAAGGGAGAAATAACTTGTCTATATGTGCATTAAAGCCAGTTGCATAAGATGAGAAAGATTTTTTGAGTGATAGTTGTTAAGAGTGATAGACTCTAATTTGGAGAACTGGGGTTGATTCCTTACTCCCCCACATGAAGCTTGCTGGGTGACCTTGGTCCAGTCATAGTTCTCTCAAAACTCTCTCAACCCAGACAATGGGTAACCACATGCTCAACTTGGGAAGGGGTCTCATTGTCTACACCACCCCTGTCCAGGGCCCCTTCCGCACGGAGGCGGAAGGGGTTGGGTTGGCGTAAACCACGGAGCGCAGTCGCCCGGCCGACCCGGCTTGTCCCTGGCCCTCCGGCACATCGCCGAGGCCTGGAGACACGCCCCCTGGCCCTGCGCGCCTGCTTGAGCATCAAAGGGCAGGGGGCGTGTCCTCACTCCTCGGCGACGCGCCGGAGGGCCGGGGACCAGGTAAGTGAAGGTTGGGAGGGGGAGGGGGAGGGTGCCTTGGAGCGAGGTTGGGAAATGCCAGCTTCGTGCCGGTCGGGCGACGCAAGGGTGGCGGCTGCGCCCCCTGTGCGAATGGCTCCCTGTGGACGACGTTTTTGCCGTCCCCAAGGCACCATAAAACACCCGTGCGGAAAGGGCCCTAGAGAGGTGGACAATCCAGTTTAGAGGTTTCAATGATGGATGAGCACCTAGGAGACTGTGGTTTCGATTTGTACTGTGTCATGCATCTCACTGGGTAACTTTGAGGCAGTCATTCTCTTTAAGCTTGTTGCAAGGATAAAATACAGGGCACTACCTTGAGTTCCTTGGAATGAGAGACCTAAAGAGGTTTATTTCTTTAAAACCATCTGGAAATACAAGAACCCTTCTAACATGGTGCACTATAACTTCTAGCATGGTGCACTACAACCTTTGGCAATTGGTATGGCTGGTGCACTAGATCTCAAGATCTGCTTTGTAGGGTCGCAAACATTCATGTGGGGCCTGGAGTTATCCTAGAAAAGTTTTTCTAGATGACAGAAATCAGATCTCATGAAAAAAAAAATGGCAGCTTCTAAGGGTGTATTTCATAGCATCACAACCCTACTGAGTTCTGTCCCTTTCCCCAACCTCCACCATTCCCAAATTCCCAGGGTTTTCTTCAGATCGAATTGGCAACCCTACCACACAATGAAAATAAACACCTGCAAGGAATGCAAAAATGAAGTACAAGAGTACAAGAAGGTATATTTAAAATACTGGTGTATTGTAAACTGCAAATTGAAAACACCAACCAAACCCACAACATGAGAAGAAATATGTGACAAGCATACAATTATGAACAATGCTTAATATACCAATAACAAATGTACATAAATCACAGGTACAGAGTAGAAAACAATTGACAGTATAAATATATAATGCTTCAGAAAAGCCTGAAAAAACAGTTAAAATGTATGACAAATTTCTAGTCAAACTTGGGCCGTTTCCACACGGACAAAAGGAGCGACGCGAAAAAACGTTCGCACAGACAGGCGGAGCTGCATGCGTCAGGAGCCCCGCAGAAATGTGATGGTTCGCACGGAAGCGCTGCGGAAGCGGCGTCTCGGCACACTCCGTTGCGGCTGCGCACTCGCGAAGCAGCGCGATTGGCTGATGTGACTGCCCTGATGTCCTGCCCTTCCCCCATCTGTCATTGCCTCCCCTCCCAGCTACTGTCAGTCCCAGTTCATGTTACCTGTGAGACCAGAGTGTGTATGGGCAGCCACCATCTGCACAGGCGACATGGATCTGGGAAAGGTGCTTGACCATGCAGGGAAATCACCAGGGACAAACGTGTGGGGGGGGGGGGGACGGTGACCAAGCTTGGCCTTTTGGCAGTCGCCATTGTTGAGAATGGCTCCATGGCAGCGGTTCGCACAACTGCGGTGTCGGTGAGTCACATGTGGAAAAAGAGCGCTTCAAAGCGTTTTTTGAATACGGCGTCTTCGCACCGATTAAGCGTTTTCGCGACGGCGCAACTGCGCACCTCCGCCGCTATGCATGCGAACGCTCTCGCTCTGACGTTTCTTTTCCCGTTTCCACGATGTCATATTTCGCCCGTGTGGAAACGGCCTTGGTTACAGGTGAGCTTTTTTCAAAATATTCCTATATTGTCCTGTTCATTCAGACCATTTGTAACTTTAAAGCCACTGATTTAAAATAAGGAGCCAAAAAAGATATCTCAACCATGCTATGTGGAGGCTAAATAACATTAGCTGTCAACATTCAGCCACAAGTTTTCCTGGGTGGACATGGGTTAGATTTCACCTCTCAACTTGACTGTCCTTCTCTCATGGCCTAACCCATCATGTCAGGTTGCTGTGAATATAAAATGAAAGTGCATGAATGCTTTTCTGAGATTTTTTTAAAATAGAGACTTAACTGAGAGTGGTCAAATCTCACAGACAAACAGTCTTAGGAAAGATTGTATATTCTCCAACACTAAATGCCTGGCATGATGTAGCTATGCTTTCTATTTGCAGCCAAACGATACTTAGGCCGGGTCCAGCTGTTTTGGTAAGCCTCCTCCTGGTTAACAGCCTTGTGTGGGCAACACTAACTTTAACTCTAATCTAAGAGTCCTTACCATACTACTGACCATGTTTCCTTTCCAGATCACCTACTTAAAACTTCGTGTAATGTTATTTTCCAGTTGTAGATGTCTTGATAGATCTGTGGGTATTGATCTTGTTGCTGCAATCCTATTGACCTTCAAGGTAACACAGAGCTGCAAATTATATTTACACTGTCTAATTGGTGCCATTAACAAAACAAACAAACCCCTTTGTTTGGCTGCAAATGGAAAGCATAGCTACTTCATGCCAGGCATTTAGTTACAAAAGAGACCCTCCAGTGACAGGCAGATCAAAGCAGGCTTCGATTTAATCAAAGGACAAACCAGATAAACTGAGAATTGCATCTACGCCAACTGTCCCTATTTGTTAGCCACAATTTTAGTGTTCTGCTTACTTTCTCCCACGAACCACTGCTATTTCCCACCCGCGATGTCTCTTGTGATGAGTGTGTGTGTGTAAAGCATTGTCAAGTCACAACCAATTTATGGCAGCCCCACAGAGTTGTCTTGTGCAAATTTTATTAGTTTAAATTGTTAGAATTGTGTGTTTTCAGGGTTCAGCTCTCTCCCCAAGGTCAATGGTGTGTTTAAGGGGGATATATGCAGTGGTGGGATTCAAATAATTTAACAACCAGTTCCTGGGGTGGGATTCAAATAATTTAACAACTGGTTGTTTACAAGAACCATTTTAACAACCTGTTTAACAACCAAAGTGGTGCGAACCTGCTGAATCCCACCACTGGATATAGGGGCAGACAACCCAGACACCACTTTCAAGTGTCATGTGGGGGGGCACATTTGGCCAATCCCCTTACCCTCCCACCAGAGCAAGCAGGTAATGGCGGGGCAGTGGCAGCAGAAAGGCACCCCCCTTTTGGTCTGGCAGCAGCCCAGCCCTCCCCTTCAGGAGCAAGCAGACCCAGTGAGGGTGTGGCAGCAGGGAGAGCAAGGCACTCTCCCACTCATACCCCCAACTCCACAAGCCAGAAAGGCAGCCAAAAAGGCAGCCAAGGAGTTGCAGGAGGTGGCCAGGGCAGAGAGGGGTCCAGGCATGGGCCATGCAGCTCCCGGAGTGCCAGGCTTCAAGCAGCCACACAGTACTCAGAAGAGAAGTTGCTTCTGGCTGGATTTCACTAAAGATTGGGGTATGAGGGATGGGCACAACTGCCATCTTCCCTGTGGATATCCTCTTTGCTAGAGGCACCCTAGAGCTCGCCCACTTCTGCTCCTCCCTGAGTCTGGACAAGGAGAGCCCCCTGCTGTCTTTCCGCACCCCTGATCCCTCTCCCTTCCACCTCTTCAGCCTGGGACTGCCGGCACTTCCATGTGCTGCTGCCTCAACTAAATTTCTAACACCAACATCTTGGGACGCATTAAGTAAAAAATACAGAAGTTGGGCCATCAGTCACAGATAGCCATGTGTGAATGTTTCCTGCTTAATATTGTTTATGATTCATTTATATTTGCTCGGGGTTTTGGTTCTCTACTTGTTGACTTTTATAGGTTTAATACACAATTTATTCAATATTTATATGTAATCTATGTTATTTGTACTAATAATATGTATATAGGTATGCAGTGTTTGTTTGCTGATGTACACATGTTGAAAGTGCATTTTGGGGAAGAAAGGTGGGTACAAGAAAACAGAAAACGTCGCTTCTTTGGAGGTGGCTTTGCACAATGCAAAGGCGACATTGAAACATGATTTTCAAGCCCAAACAGCTGGTTTTAGAAATTCAAAACCAGCTGTTGTTGTGGATCATACGACACAACATGTAGTTTGGCTCTGGGATCTATACCTAATAGCGTGTTGTTAAGATGAGTTATACTTTCCAAGCTCATTAATTTCAGTGGGCTTAGATGGCTGTAGCTCTTTTTAGGACTGCAATATCAGGTGGCTGAGGAACACTTTCCTTGGGTTAAGCCCCATTGAATAAAACTGGATTTATACAGAAGTGTTCTCTAAGGCCCCTTCCACACATGCAGAATAATGCGCTTTCAATCCTCTTTCAATGCACTTTGCAGCTGAATCGTACTGTGCAAAATAGCAAAATCCACTTGCAAACAATTGTGAAAGTGGATTGAGAGTGCATTATTCTGCATGTGCGGAAGGGGCCTAAGTTACATACTTCTCTTTCCAGGTTCTATTGTTCCCCCCCCCTCCCCCCAATAACTCTGTTGGAGGTGCCCTGTTCTGGGCTGGGACAGAAAGGTCGAGACACAAGCCAGTCTTAACAGTTCTAATAATGGCTTTATTAACAGAGAGAGACAAGACTCTAACTCCTCCCTGGCTCTAACTAATGGGGTTACTTGCTTGTCTTCATGATGATGGGAGCTTCGGACTATGTTCTTTTCTGACTGCTTTCAGATGAATCACTGTCTCTTGCTTCCTCACGGCTCTGATGGTCTTGGTCTTTGTTCTAGCTGCTGCCAAACTTGGCTTGCACTTTTTAGACCACCATATGGACATATGGACCCCTCTTTGGATCACCATATGGACACATGAACGTCACGAATGTTAAGGGACCCAGCTTCCCTTAGCACCTCTTTGAGACTGACTGACCAACTAAAAACAGGGGATGCTGGGTAAGGAGAGGAAATTGCCTACTGGGAAAAATCTTAAAGGGGCAGGGACTAACTAAAATACCCTCCCAAGGAAGACTTAACAATAAGCAAAACCATACTGACTGTGAGGAAACTAAATCTCAAAGGGGAAATAACCAAAGGCTCTGTGGGGGCATGACATCTATGCTTTCCAGCTTTCCAACTCTTGGGCATTTCCTTGTCTCTTAACACTGTGCTGAGGGATCAGCTATGCTACTCTGGAGGAAGTACAGGATAAAAGTGGAATAATACATTTGATATAAATATTTCCAGCTAGTGTAATTGCCGTGACTTCCTCACACCCTAGCCATGGCCAAAACCTTTAGTGGGGCAGAACTGCTATTATTCAAACCTAACGACCAGCCACCATCACCAAAAGGTCCCTTGTAAACTCTAGCCCTAGGAACCCAGTGCTTACTCTCTTTTTACACTGTTTATTCATCTTGCACTCACTGAGAAGTATCACTTCACATATTATTTCATTTTTTTAAAGCTGATATCTCAACTGGATGCCCTGGGTGGTTGTCGGTACATGAGTTCACATGGCACTTCGCAGGGATTACTGTACCAGGTCCACTTGCAAATGCAAGATCCTCCACTCACTATATTGAACCTGACAGACATCAGAGGGGTCTAAATAGTAAACATGAAAAGCAAAGCTCATCCCCCCCCTCCCAAAAAAAGTTTGTTAGCAACAAGGACAAATCTGGTTTAGAGGGTGAAAAAAGAGGGGAAGCTAAAAATACTGGGAACGAGTTTGAATTTCTCAGCCCTGCTGTTGCAACCAAACATCCTGGATTTGATTTTGTCACTGCCTGGTGTGCGCTGAACACACAAGACTTCATTTTCATCTCCTTTGCACCAGTTTTTTTTCCAGTAAAAGTGATCCATTTTTCAGTTATTTGAATGTCAATAAACCAGTGGTACACACATCATGTATTATGCTACATAAATGATGTACATTGTACAACTAAAATACCATACAATTTATGTATAAAGAAAGTCCAATAAGCATACACTGTAAAATGAATTTGCAAAATCAACAGTAGAAAACACAGAACAAACACCGCTGTTAGAAAAGAAAGGAAAAATAAAATAAATAACATTTATTGATGTCTGCCCTCTGAGTCTCCTCTTATTTAAAGCAATATTTATTTGTGTATTATTTAAAATCTGTACATGTCATTCTCTGAGATGGACCGGGGTGACTTTTAGCATGCTTGAAATTATATACCACTTATTCAAGAAAGGTTTTAAAGACCAAGAAAAACTGTAAGCACCTCATTACAAAAAGAAAAGGAAAAAGAAAATAAAAAAAACATTTATTTATGTCTGCCCTCTCCCCTTATTTAAAGCAATATTTATGTGTGGATTATTTAAAATCTGAATTGGACTGGGGTGACTTTTCGCATACTTTCCACTGCCCCAGACATGCAAGAACAGACCCGCTCCACCAAGGGACCTGTTTAAATTTCCCTTCCAATATTGACGAGGGCAGGGCGTAGCACCCGACTAGTATGCAAGCTCTGCTGTGGCCACTTACTTCCAGTGCAAACAAGAGGCTGGAGGAGGAATGAACATGCTGTTAGAAGGAAACGTTTTATCTGTGCTGTGTGGAAATAGCCATCATTAACACCATGGATTAATATTTGCTTACAATTGTGCTGGGGTTCAGGACATGAGGTTTTGTCCTCATGATTAATTCAAGAAAGAGGCTACAACGTTCTCTTGGATGTGTTAGACACTGGCCTTCAGACAAATGTTTATGGCTTCTGCAACATTTATCCTTTCATGTCACAAACACTGACCATTTCTTGTAGCTTCTGGAAACTGAAATTATTTCAGGCAACCAAAGTATTTGCTTTCAAAATTAAAGGAGTGCCTCTTCCCTGTAAGACTCGGTCTGATTCATGCTACTTCCTCCGCTGGTCTTTTTTGCCTCTGTTCTCTGGGTCTAAAAGTGAGATGTGTGCAGATGGGCAAGCTTTTAGTTGCCTTTTTGCTATTTTTGGGGATGACCTGGGCCATAGATAAATATAAGGATGCTGGTGTGGCACCATCCCCCAACACCTTCCTCCAGCCATAATGAGTAAACTGGGACAATCACTAGTTCTATGCCTAGTCTACCACACTTAGTTGTTGTGAAGGTAAATTCGAGAGGGCAAAATACTTATATAATATCCTCAGCTACTTGGAAGTGTGGGATAAAAATGTACATAAGCAAAATGTAGCAATATGGTCCAGTAAGGGAGGAGGAGAGGTCTATCAAACCCAACGTGTATTCTTCTATAGCACCTACAGAAGGATGGCTCAAGCTTTGCTTTAAAAGGAAAGTTCCATGACCTAACTCCTCAGTGTTTCTTCTGAGACTGCCAGCTATTTGAAATCAAATTAATAAAAACTGTGTTAAAAATCCGAAATCCGAAAAATGCTAACATTTTTAATTTCTGCAATAAAGGAATCAGTGCAGTGATTTGCCACTTTTGTGCAAGCTTCAGCAAAGATTTATGTTGCTCGTTATTAATTTATATTCTATAATTAGAGGTTTAGGAACTGTTTGGATGGAGGGGCATTATCTATTGGCATAGAAAATTATGGGCCAGAACTAATTTGTGTGCATGCTCCTTATTAGGAAGAGGAAGACGAAAAACATGAATGTGTGCATCTACGCACGTTCATCAAAGGTTCTGCTTCAGGTTAGTTTGTATTCTTTCAAGCACAGATCTACTTAGATGTCTCTAAGTGGTCTGGAAGAGCTGACTTGCACATTCAGAATATTGAAACCCGAGGATATTCTTAATATGTAAAACAAACACCTGTCAGAACTATTAAAAATGCCAAATTTAATGGAGGGTTGGAGGAAAGAGGCAGGAAAAGAGTCTGCTTCGCTCCTTCTAGGCTAGCCTCCTTGTTCATCCTTTCACCCTTTCATAGTACCTCAAGGATTAGATCAGCAGCAGTCCATGTGTGCCCTGACCTGGGGCCTTTCCCCACTTATCTTAAGCCCTGCGCTACTCGAGGAGAGTAGCGCGGGGTCCCTCGGCACTCCCCACTGAGAGGGGTGGTGACAGCGCAGCCGCCCCGAAATTGCTGCTGTCGTGCCCCTCAGCGCGCAGCATCCCAGGTGCTCTTCTTAACGGCGCCTTTTGATGGCCCCGTGCAGAGCACGGGGCCGTGGGGACGGTCAGGCGCGCCCCTGGATAGCCCAGGCAAGCCTGATTTCATCGATTCTGGAAAGCTAAGCTGGTTAGTATTTGGATGAGAGCCCACCAAGGAAGTGCAGGGTTGCTATGCAAAGACAGGCAATGCAAAATTACCTCTGAACATCTCTTGCCTTGATGTCTGATGTGACTTGACAGAGGTGGGAAAAAGCCAGGTATGGCCAGACCAGTGTACCTTGGAAAATGTATAACTCGAGTTGTAATTCCAGTAAATTTCCCATTTGTGATTATTCTGAATGTAATAATCACCTCTGAAGATCAATAATCATAGTTGTTTCTCCTTTCCTTCTTGACTGCAGACAGTTTTGCATCAGGAATATGGTTTGTTTCCCTGTAAAGGAAAAAAATTGATTAAATCCAGTGCTTCCTGGTCCAGCTTTGGAGAGCCACACGTGCAAGTAAGCTTCCAAAACGTGTCTCACTGGATTACATTCTGGGAGCATAAATCCAAATGTTTACTGCAAGATTTAATTGGGAAAATTTAATATGTGGAAACAAAAAAATGCAAAAAAATAATCATACAGCATGAAAACAAAACAAAAACACAATGGAGAAATAAAATTGAAGCAGGAGTTTGAGGGTTGAAACAGCAGGGATGAGAAATTCCACATGATCCCTAGAAAAGCTTATCTTTGGAAACTCTTCTTTAGAAGTATATCTTTGAGTCCCGTTACTTTCTTTCCTTCTCCTTCCAGATGTGTGGAGCTTTATTTATTTCTGCCATCCACAGTGTGGAAGATAGCTAGTGTTTCTCTCTCAGAACACCCTTGACTGTTATCTGCTTCACAAAAGAATGTTCTCCGTGCCTCCCTTACAGCCATACAATTAATTTCTTTTCCTGTCGGTTTTCAGACTCTATTGAATTTATTCGTTCTCTCGCCTGACTCTTCAACCCTTTCTCGAAAGCGTTACTTAGAAGTTAACAGGCAGAAAGAGAATTAATGAGATGAACACAAATAGCCTCCAAATGGGTTCTTTATATGCACAGCAAACTTCATGATGTACAGGGCAGCCTATTTCCTGTTGTCAAAATCAATTATCACTAAAAACAGCGAGCTTCAGGATTAACAATTTCCTGCTATTTTTCTTAAGAAAAGTCAGTGTGTTTATTTCTCAAGTGTTTTAGACCATTGTCTGCTTTTCCAAAGGACTACAAGTACATGCTGGGTCCCCCCCCCCCCGCCACACACACATTTCCTGTTGCATGGTTTATTGAGGGTACAAAGAAAGTAAGTTTATCTTTAATTAGATAGTACTTTTACCTGCTTCTGGTAGTTAAAATCCGTGGGTGCTTTGAGGGCATGGAAATGTGTGATTTAAGAACTGGCTAAGACTGCCAGTTCTTATCCTGCAGTTTCTACCAAGGCTGATACTGCAACTTGCATTCCAAATGTACATAGTAAAAGTTCAGCGTGGAATCCAATGGCAGCCTTACAGTTCTCATCATGGGACAGGTGGGCTGTCTGCCTTGTCAAAATTCTTCAAAAATAGTCCATGTATTTGAGTCATTTTTTGTGTGTGAAGGAGTGAACATTCATCAGCAGCTTTTCCTCAACACATCGAATGGAGACCATAGCATGGGTTTAATTAGATTATTAAAATTAGCTGGTCTACATCATCAATTAATTATTCTAATATTTAATTGAGGGTGGCCTGCCCTAGGCTGCCTATATGTGGCTGCCTTTATCTGGCAAATCTACCCTGGCTCCCAACTCAGCCGGCAGCTACCGGCAGCCTTCTTGATCCTTGCCTGCACAATTTGTGATGAAAACTGCCCAGCCTCAGCTGCCTTTCCTAATACACTAAGAAGACACTACCAGGTTCAGGAAGAGGTTGCTTAGCACCAAAGGCGCTCCCTCACAAGGCCTCAACCAGGAAGGGCAGGAGATTTTTGTTCTCAATTGTAAATTTTAGAATTTATTGTTTCAGGTCTGTTTTTATCAGGTGGGAGTTCTCTTGGAACCCTCCTCTTTTAAAGCCAGCGCACCAAGAGTTGACCTAGAGACATTCTGGGCCATCTACAAGAGGAAAGGAATGGGCTTGAGGTCAGTAAGCCTTGAAAAGGGAAAGTTAATTTTTAAATGTCAATAAGATCATGGTTTTGTTTTATTAGTAAGTTCAAAAAAGAGAGGAAATTGTTTCAAATTGTTTTGCAAGACTCATGCCAAGTTCGGCCCCACAGAACCCACAAGCTGAGGCTATACATAGCCTTGAATTAAAATGTTAAGCTGTAGGCACTTCCAAACTAGTGAGCTAACAGTACACATAGCCCTCCAATGGCAGAGCAGGCAAAGAAACGTAGAGATGACTGTTGCATGGTTCACTGTAGCTAGGTCCAAATGTGACAGGTAAGGGACCGCTGCCTAGTTCGGCAGAGATGGGAAAAGGTCACCTTGGCCATATGCGTGACCTGGACCTCCATAGAGAGGGAGGACTCCAGGATCACACCCAGGTTTTTGAGGCACGGGGCAGGTGTTAACACTTCTCCGTCTAATTTCAGCATTTGGAAACTTGATTCTGCCCCCCCTCAGCCCAGCCACAGAACATCTGTCTTCAATAAATGATGCCAAATATCAAGAAGAGAAGAGAAAATGCTCATTTTTGTAGGGCACTTAAACTCTCACTTCTGGAGAAGGCAAAGGCAGGAATTTATAACCCCCCAGAGGGCAGACACCATTCCAGAATGGGTATATTTGGCATGGCATGAAACACAGGCAGAGTTAGAAATAATGTAGAGGGAAGCATTTGAAACCTTAAAGTTATCTTTAACTTGAAATGTGGGCTGCTGCTACAGGTGCTGGCAAGACTGTCTCTTTGACAACTAACTGTTTTCCCAGACTTTGGAGCCACCACGCCTACCTTGGTCTTAGACACAATTCTTCATTTCTTTACTCAACATTCAGATGATGATTGTGAAGGCTTGGTGGGGAACCAAATATTGGAATAATGGGATATTCAGAACATCCCTTAAGTGCATGTACATGGCAATCAGTGAGACAGAGGTAGACTCCCTTCCTCTGACCTCCTCATGCTCTGAACATGAAAGCAAGGTGTTGGAATAATGGAGGAAAATAAATATTGATTAATAGTAAAACAAAATTTTATTTTTCATTGTAGCAACAATAGCAAAGAGCTATTGTTTTTAAAAGACCTATTGTTTATTGTTAATAAATGAATAATACTCCACTATTTTCACTTGGCTGTGAGTCTGGTGGGATGAAGTGGCTCCTGGTTTCTTAACCTGCCCTTCATGACACAACTGTAGCAAAGGAGAAGTAGTTATTTTCACAGGTCTTTCAGTCCCCCCTCCCCACTTCTTGTTAATACCATAATATGTAACTGTCCTCTGTTGATGCTCACCAGTTAGTTTATCTACTAGTCCTTTCTGCTTTGCCTAGCAGCAGTCTTCCAGGCTCTTAGGAAAGGTAACATTTCTAGTTCTACTACTTAAAAATTCTACTGAACCAGGATCTTATTCATGGAAAGCATATATTCTACCCTTGAGCTATGTCCCTTCACTGATGTAATGCAGCAGAGAGTCATTTCTGCCTCAGGTTATAGCCCCCAGCAATATGGTTATTTTATATGAATGAAATGATAAATTACACACATTGCAAGGGCATAAAAACATGAGACTTGTCTAGATTGATCTAGAGCAGTTCTTGGACTCCAAGATCACTTAGGCAACATCAGTCAGGAAGCTCACATGTGATATTATCCATCTCTGGTTATATGTTCTCAACAGAGGGGAATAACTGCCTCTAAGCAAGGTGGTTTCAGGTACAGCAATTAGGACTGACAGACATAGGCAGATCTATTACAAATGAATAGTTATAGCCCGCAATAAAAATCCACAAATGAAATAAAAAAAGAAATAAAATAAAAAAGGAAAAAAAGAAAGGGAAGTTCAGTCATTGCTTGTGTTTTCAAGGTGGTATATTCAGCAATGAGCTATCTGTTCTCTCTTTCACTTTTTTTCTGGTTTGCTAAATTTGTCCTCCAAGTTAAGAAATCTATAATTTGGTCTTTATTTGAAGAATGAAGGCGTGCGGGGGTGGGGGGGGGGATAAGAAACATTGCACCAGATGGCAAATGCAAAAATCCCAAGGAGAGGGAAAAAAGCTAATCTTGAAATCAAGCACACATTTCAGCATAATGGACCATATAATTAATCCATGAACGAGATGACAAAGTCCCTAATCATACATACAGTCAGCTGGCTCTTTGCCGATTTGGTTTCTAACTCAACTGTTTCATTTAATACTCTGAGTTAATGAGGGGTCTCCTATCCTAACAAGCTGAGCATTAGTGGATTTCTCTGCACTGAGCAGAAGAACCTCAAAAGGTTTGGTGCCAAATAGAAACAAGAGTGATCAAAATCAGAAACTCATGGGGGATATTTGGGGAAGGAGTCCACTGAGAAGGCGCTGAAAGAGACCACATCCAGCCCTGGTAGCATTTCCTAGATCCCCAAGTAATAACATGTTACTGTAAGGGTGTTCACAACCCCTTTGAGAAATCCATTAGATGTCTTTCAGCAAAACTCACCAATTATCATTCAACATTTGTTTTAGAGGAAACTTTGAAATGCATGAAAATGCCATAAGGAACTACACAATTCTGATAAATGCAAAAGTCTGCTTCAGAAATATATTAAATTTTCAGATAGATACCATGCCACAGGGGAAATGTACAGAATTCCATTCTGAAATCTGTTTCCTCAAAAACAATTGTGTTGCAATATTTTATATATTATCAAAGTGTACTGTTCTTAGTACTCTGACTGCCCACAGTCCCATCTACCAACAAAGGTGGGCAGAAATCTTGGTGGCCATGACTGACTGTACCTACCCCATTTTGGGCTTGAGGAGTCATCTTCTAATGGTAGCAGGAGCTCCTGACACCTGACATTGTGGAAGGAAGGACCATTACTTCTCTGGAATGAGCCTGGCAGCTGGGGTATGTGTTATGGTAGCAGGCCATGATTCTGGGGCCCTCTTCTGGATTTTTGCCCACAACCTCAGAACCACTATAACAATCTCTGCCTTTTTATGAGTTTCCAAGACTACACCAGTCATGGATTGAAAAACATAAAAAGGATTGTGTCAGTGGTGCGTGCTTGCTTGTTTCAAATATGTCTACACCACTTCCCAATAGAAAGTTCTTGAGGCAGTTTACAATAATAAACAATTATACTGGCATCATCTATAATATCACTAAAACCCATTCAACCACAGCATCGGAGAAAGCAGTAATAAATATAGATGCAATGTTGACGGAACAACTTTGCCAGCATTTCCAACACATAATGCATTTCTTTCCCTTTAATCACCAGGGAGGAGAGAAGTTGGAAAAGGAAGTTACTAATGTTTACATGACAAATTGAGATTCAGAGACCATTTACACCAATGATATTCATAACAGAAACCAACAAATACATAGCAGTCTGGAGCACATCCCAGTTACAAGATACTGACAGCTGTCCTGGTGATGTGGTCTCTTTTAGGATGGTAGCAAACACCATTCATGTAATTGGTTGTATGTATCAACTGAGAGCCTTTTTTCCAACTGAATCATTTGTGTACATTATCAAAACAATGAGCTAAAAGTTCTATTTTTTTTAATTGGGGGAGGAAGTTCTAAGGAACATCTTCATGGCATGCCTACACCTCCTCATGAACGTAGGGTGAGTTTTTCAGGAGTTGTGTACCATATAGTTCTCCTGCTTTATTGTGGCTCAAAAATCATCGTAAGTGTAAAAAGCAGTAAGTAGCAGTTCAAAGTGGTCTGAAACTGGGAAACTGGAATTCAAATCTTCATTTTTTTTCTGTGAAGCTCATTGAATGGCCTTGGAGGTCGGTCACTTTCTTTTAGCTCAATGTACCTCATGGAGGAAGAAAATGCCATCAAGTCACAATCAACTTCTGGTAACCCCACAGTGTTTTCAACACAAGAGACTAACAGAGGTTTGCCATTGTCTGCATCTGTGTAGCAACCCTGGAGTTCCTTGGTGATCTCCCATCCAAGTACTGACCATGGTCAATCCTGCTTAATCTTCAAGATCTGATGAGACTGGGCTATCCTATGCCATCTAGACAGTGGTGAAATTCAAATAATTTAACAACCATGGCCAAAGTTCAACACTCTATTATCTGTATCACACAGGCTCTCTTGGGAACCAAGACATTTCTTTGTAATTCGCACCAAGAATATTGACTCACAAAACAGTTCAAAGTGTAGGTTGAAAGGGGTTCTGATTAAACTAGGATCTGTTTCATCCAAGGCTGACTGGCAGCAGCCCTGAAAGGCCATCTTCACAATGTCCTTTAATTACTAAATTACATTTACACCTCGCTTTTCAGCCAGATTAGCTCCTGAAACAACTTCCATTTTTAATCGATGACAATATACCACCCAAACAATGGCTTTCTCTTGACTGGTTCTGGCCTCTCTGTCCCTTAAGAAATGTGAAGTCAATACAACAGTGATCCTGTCAATTGGTTCAGTGTTCTTGCAACAAACTTTTGGAATGGTTTCTTCTTGTTGATGGTCACACAGCTTCCTTCTACCACAGGTTTGTGCTATACATTTCAGAAAGTGATTGATGAGTGCGGTGGTTCCTATATTAGAGTACATCAATGGAGTGATTAAATTTTATTTTGTAGCTTTTACCTCTACTCACCACGTGGCCCTTCCAGCTCCACATTGTATTCACTGTAGTGAGTCAGGGTCTTGTGGGGATGAGTCACTGAAAAATGTCAGGAGGCACACAATTAAAATCGTTTTTTAATAATAAAAACAAGACACTTGAAATTCTGAAGGAAGAGCTTTATTTTTACACGCGGATACGCACCTACGCATTAAGCTCTGCCTCCAGCTGCCGCTTTATGAAGAGAAGAATCTGATATCTCCTACAACATTATACTGATGGCGTGGTGTACTTCTTAGAGTGTTAAAGAAGGATCTGGTAGGCTCAAAGTTCATATCTCCACTGTTCCATGAAGTTCACTGGATCACCTTGTGCTTGTCATAGCTTCTCACCCTGATCTACATCATAGGTTTATTGTGAAGGTTAAATTGAGAACAGAACAACTATGTACACTGCCCTGATCCTGGAGGAGATATATGTGAATAACAGGACTCTATTTTTTTTCCTATCTATGCAACTGATGACTTTGGTACCTGGACCATGTAGTTTCTTGTCACTATGGAGGAGCAGATTTCTCCTTTTCTAGCCCAAACAGTCCAGACTAGGCCTATCTTACTGGAGCACAAAAACTAAGCTGGGTTTTTACTTGAATGGGAGACCACCAACTAAGACTGGGGGAGGGTGTGTGTGTGCTATGCAGAGGAAGGTAATGGCAAATCACCTCTGTTCACCTCTGTTCATCTCTTGCTTTGAAAACCTCATGAAGTAGAGCTTCATGGTGCTGTCTTGAGTTGGCTGCTACTCAACTGCCCACTTAGATATAGAAATATTCCAGTATCAACGGCCCATAAAATATGAAGATTACATGGTCAGACCATTCTGAATATTAGCAATTAGTGCAAACACGAGTTTTGCTAATACCTGTTAACAGCTTGTTGAATTCTTGGGTGGCTTCTTGATGAATTCAAATTCAGCATTCACATTGGAGCCTCTCTTGGAGGTTCTTCTGCTGGAGAATCACTACTTTTAATGTCAGACCCGTTCCTGGTTATTCTTTTGCAAAGAGACAGATCTTTTTGTCCTGCATTGAGAGCAGAAGGCATTGTTGGCATACCATGGCATATATCGGACTAGAGGACTCCTAGTAGTTTTCAATTATTTGGCTGAACTTGTCTCTAGTAATTCTCCATTTATTTTCCATACAGTCTCTGACAGGCTAAGATCTCTGTCCCAGTTATCTTCTTAGGCTTTCTCTTCCTTGGCTTCTCTCTCAGTGTTCTCTGGTTATCATGGCAACCAGACTTAACCAGCTGCCTCTGTCTTTCTGCTTCTCCCACAGGATTCACTTACGGTAGTCAGGACATTGCTCATTAATATCTGAAGCCAAACACTAATGTCACAGTGCTGGCAAGTCTGAGCTTGGGGGATTTCTCCCCCTCTGAATGAGCATTTGCTGCCCCAATCCTATTATTCACAAATCTCAGAGGCCAGAGCTTCATATTAAACTCCATCACAAGTGTCTTCCCCCAGAGGAAGTATATCCATTACCTGATCAGTTACCAGCAGGATGCTAATGCATGTGTGATAAAGTTTGTAGCAGGTAAGAAAAAAACACAGACAAAACCCCATGGCTCCATATTATGAACAATACAATACAGTGAGATAGATTTTCTATTAAATGACTAATCTAGAAATGTTAATGATAGTCTTAGGAATGACTGCATTACTTTAAATGTATTGCAGAAGAGCTACTAAAATAGACTGCTATTGTATCAGACTAACCAACTAATGTGTTATTGTTAACTTGGCATAAAGAAAGTATTTTCATGTAACAGTAGTACCTTTTATGCCATGAATTGCAATGCAATAATGATTCAATGCAGTTATGGTATAAACTAGTAAATTGGTTACTGTTCATTTACTCTGAGTTATTACATTATCATTAACATGGCAGAGAAAGGTACCAATTCCATTAATTCTATTAATAATATTAACAGCCCACTGTTACATTTTTGGTATATTATTCAGTAGCTGTTGATACAGTACAGTGAAACAGGATAACCCTCTGCAAGCTAGCCAACTGATTCACACAGGCTTGTTTCTTGTTGAAAGGCAGTAAGGACGCTATGGGTCAGTAATGACCCAGTGCTTTCAAAGAGGACTTTTTACTTTTACTATGGCCCCTTCCGCACATGCAAAATAATGCGTTTTCAAACCACTTTCACAACTGTTTGCAAGTGGATTTTGCCATTCCGCACAGCTTCAAAGAGCACTGAAAGCAGTTTGAAAGTGCATTATTCTGCATGTGTGGAATGAGCCTATACCTATTGCAATGCAATGCTTATGCCTTCATTTCTGAGATGTGGGCTCAACCATTTCCCTAGTTTCCCCAAATCATACTGACTTTCCATTCAGTATATATTAAGTCCCTGACTTAGAGCTGCCAGCTTTATGCATTGCACTGCATCAAAGACTAGAAAACAACTCATATGCTTCAGAATTAGTAGTGGGGTAGGGAGTAAAGGATGACAGATAACTAGGCATAACTTCCACCCTCACCCCTTTTTTAAAAAAAAGGATGAAGAGAAACCAGCTATGTCTCCTAACTCTTTTGCAACTTCACTTTGTAGCTATTTTGTTGAGGGGGGAATGGATCAGGACCGAATTCCCATCTGCCAGTCATCTGAGAGTTGGTTTCTGATTAACTGGCAGTTGCAAATTTGTTCTGCAGTTGTATGAGTTGCTGAATACAATCTGAACATACTCCTGATCAGATCACAGTCCGATTGGGAGTGTCAAAGGGGGACAGCCAAACAGGTTCCCTAGACTGTACAGTACAACATCCAACGATTGATGTCAATTATATGGCTATAGACTACTAGTTCTCCTTAGGTCTGTTCCTCTATTACTCTGGAATTTCACTCTTGACGGCATTTCAGTCCTCTTTAGTACCAGTTAAACTAAGCAAATTCTTCAGATTAAACCCCAGATTAGAGTACATGTTGTAGAGCATTTTGTAGTTACTTCAATTTATGTTTCTTTCCCTTCCCTGTGTGACCAAAATGCACATGTACTTTGACAAAATATTAACCCCCACCCCACCCCCAATGTAATTATATATTTGATTGCATTATATGGTAGCTAACTCTAGGTTGAGAAATTTCTGCACATTTAAGGGTGGAACTTGACGAAGGCAAAGGCCATTTCCGCATGGCCAAAAAACAGTGCCCCAGGGACAGAAAAAACATTGTCCCTGGGGACATTGTCCTTCCTGATCACACAGGAGGCACTGCTGCATCGCCCCCCCCCCCTCAAGCTGTGCGAAGAAGCTGCTTTCAAACCTCTCTTGGGGAGCAAGACTTTTGGAATATGTCGCCTTCCACTCATTGCCAAGAGAACGGCAGCGGGTGGAAGCCGACATATTCCCTGTGTCACTCCCAAACGGCTTCTTACCTTCTCCTGACTTCTGTTGCTCTGAGAAGGCCAGGGGACATGCCTCCTGGCCTCCGTCGCTGCAGCCGTCGCTCTGACCATGGGGGCATGTCCCCTGGCCTCCTCAGAGCGATGGAAGCCAGGAGAAGGTAAGAAGCCATTTGAGGGGCTGCACACCTGTGCAGAGCCTGCTCTGCCAGCTGCACAGCCCATGGAGCCATTCGTGCGAATGGCCCCAGGGCTTGCATCAGCATGAATCATGCCAATGCAGCCCCACAAATCTGGCTGTGCAGAAACAGCCAAAGTTTGAGAAGGGTCCCTCATCAGGGTAAAATGCCATTGAGTCTATCCTTCAAAGTAACAATTTTCTCCAGGGAAACTGAACTCTGTCCCCTGGAGGGCAGCAGGCAAGCAGAGGAATGCAGACTGCAAAGTAAAATTTGGCACAGCAGGGCAGATATTTGGAGGAGAGAAGAACTCAAACAATGCAGTCCTAAGGATGGGTTTAAACAGAAGTAACTCTGCTTAGGATTGCACTGAAAGTCCAACCCAGTATCCTTCAGAATTGGAATAGCCTTTACATATATGTAACCCAAGTGGTTACAGCTTGCAATCAATCAAGAATGGCCAAAACTGATGCTCCACCCTCATCTTAAGGAACACAAAGTTCTTTTTATGTCCTCATTAGGAAAATGCCATCTGCCTTACAAAAGTGAAACCAATGGAGATGGATAGCACAATAATGAAAAAAGTACCAGAGGAAAAGAGAACAATGCGGTTTCTTTTGTTTTGTTATAGTTTGTTTCATTTTCATATTAAGTGTGTTAATTAAAAATCCCATTTTCATAATTATGGTAATTAATAACCAAAGAAGCACATATGTTAACTCTGAACACAGAGCAGGCAAAAATAAAATAAAAGGAGGATTCCCAATTAATTAGTTTTACTTCCCAAATATTGAGAGGTATTTCAGAAATTCAAAAATCTGGGAGAAATCTGCCTGAGAAGAACCATCAGTGTGTTCAGCACACTATGAAAATACCTTCCCTCACAAAATACTGTATGTGTGACAGGGTCTCTCTAACATTTTACTTGAGGAATATAAACTACTCTACACGTCTGAGAATCCCCAAAGGCTCACTAAGTAAAGATAAACAAAACAAATTAGTGTAGCAATGGGCAAATCTCCAAAGGCATGACTCAGAGAAGCAATACCCACACAAATATCTTATGCATGCAAAAGATTCTGTAGCAAATGAGACAGACAAATACATTAGGCTAGTGGCAACTCATTATATTCCTCTTCACAAAAGACTATGGGGGAAGAAAGTGTCTCACCAGTTATTATGCTAATATGGGAATCAGAGACAGCCAGCAAAAGCTTGGCTCCAGCATTTAGTATCCTGATTGTTAATAAATATGGGCAAGGTTGACCAAAAGCTATGCCCCAGGAACCTCCCTTTCATAGTCCGTAGCTCCACCTGATTGCCTGCAGAAGTAGCTTTGAATGTGCACCTTCAACCTGTTCCTGATTTGGAAAGAGAGATTGGGTTGTTTTGGTGCTGTGGATATAGCTGAACTTCTTATTTGAAATTTCTGCCTGGATTTTGGAGTTTTGCTCTATTTTGTCTTAGGTCACTAAAAACCCTGCAAGATTTCATTTTCATCGACATATTTTATACCAAGTTTTACTTAGTACTTATTGGGCCATTTATTGTGTTTTCTTATTTGTTTACTTATTTGTGTTTACTTATTTGTTTACTTATTGTGTTAATTAAGGTTAGCTCAGAGTGATCAATTTATCTAAGGCTGCAATCCAGAGTGGGCGTGTGTGTGAAGCCTCACTAGATGCAGTGTGACCCTATGCCAGTGTCAGTGCCATCAGGGATACTTTTGTTGTCAAGGTACAGATAACTTATGGTGACCCTGTAGGGTTTTAAAGGCAAGAGACATTCAGAGATTGTTTGCCAGTGCCTACATTTGACCTTGTACTTCCATGGTCTTCTATCCAATATTAACCAGGGCTGACCCTGCTTAGCCTTCAAGATCTGTTGAGACTGGGTTAGTCTGGGCTATCCAGGTCAGAACTCTGTTGACATAATGTTTAATTGCCTGTGTTAAAAAGAAAAGAAAAACCTGAAAAAGGCCTGGTGGAGAGAAGGCCACTGCTCCAGACCAGTGCAGGGAAACCTGCTATGTGGAAGCCCTGTTGCCCTTGCCCGGTATGGGTAACAGTAGCAGCAATGGGGAAAAATTAATGCTTGTCCAATGTGTACCACACCAGTGAGAGCATATGCCCAGGTCGTGCTTCTAACTGCATCATTTCCTGTTGATAACACCAGTGAAAGTAGACCTGAGGTACTATGGTATCACAAATCACCTCATCACCTCTCTGAGAAAGAACAGTAGTGACCCCAACATTCTGAGCATTCATGCAAAAAGTGCCAATTGATTTGAACTGCCTGTTATCAGGAGGCACACAATTCCTTTTCAGTTTTGGGGACATGACAAGCAAAATTCTTCTGAAGTCATGACCAAGTAAATAAAACAAAATGGCTCACTGACCAAACAATTGTTAGGAGGAGGATCAAAATGATGTTCCAGCTGGTCAACGTTCTGACCAGTCAGATTACATCTTGTCACATTTGGAGAGTTCTGGCCTGGCTTTTAACTGTTTGGGATTGGAGGGTTGTTATTTCATTTTGTATCATCAGGGGCTGCCTGCTGCTGAGCCTTTACAGAGTGAAATTCAGAAATGCTGTCAGACATGCCTTCGTACCCTTCTGTCTGCAAATTCCTATTTGGTCAAGTTGTAAATGATTAGTTACAGAAATTGTACAGAAAATAATTGTTCAATTTCAAGGGGAAACTGGTTAAAGAGTAATTATGAAAATTTCTCTTAACAAAACTAATATAAAGCAAAAGTAGGCGATTAATCAAGCTAACAGAGGCTGCAGAATCCAAAGAGGTGTCAGCATGAAGAATTGTATCCCGAATCTGAGAGGGGAAACTTTTAAAGGACTATGATAATTGGTTTAGTTCTAATGTACCAAGAGAATTCTAGGGATTTTGCACTGCAATCTCCTTTGGTGTCTTTCAGTGTTGTTTCCCCACCCCTTCCCAGTCTCCTGTTGTGTGTTTATGTGATATTAATTGGATTTTGCATTTTTAAGTATATTTTAATTGTTTGAATGTTTTACAACCCAATCCAGAGAGGGCTGGAGGGTGAGGACGATGCCACTTTGGTGCTGCCTTGCCTTCTCCAAAGGGCTTTCCTACAACGTGGGAAGGCCAAAAACCCAAGAAAACAAATAAACCCTGCGAAAATTCCCCATAGGGGATAACAGAGTTACATGAAAAACATGGCATATCTCCATGCAGGGACGTAACGAGGCAGCCCTGGGCAAACTGTAGCCCTGGGCAAAACCTGAGTTGGATGCCCCCGCCCCCCATGGGCGGCCACTCCACCATGACCAATTTTTTTTGCACCAGGACATTGGTGCCTGCAGGGGGTGCACTTTTAGACATATCAGCACCAGACTTTCAGCATATCATCAGGAGACTGTCCTTATGCTACTCTCCAAGTTTGGTGAGGTTTGGTTCAAGGAGTCTAAAGTTATGGACTCCCAAAAGGGGTGCCCCATGCCCCATTGTTTCCAATGGGAGCTAATAGGAGATGGGGGCTACAGTTTTGAGGGTCCATAACTTTGGCCCCCCTGAACCAAACTGCACCAAACTTGGGGGGGGTGCCATCATCTCCAGATGATACCCTGAAATTTTGGTGCTGATACATCCAAAAATGCACCCCCTGCAGGAACATCCTAGAAATTTGCCCAAGAATCTTTGTTCTGCATTGAGTTTTCTGCATTGCTGTCAATGGGGGTTGCAGGCGGGGGGGGGGGATATTTCTGAAGGCAAAGTCTCAAAACTTTCAGGGTCTCATCAGGAGACTGCCCTAATAATACCCCCCAGGTTTGGTGCAGTTTGGTTCAGGGGGGCCAAAGTTATGGACCCTCAAAACTGTACCCCCCATCTCCTATTAGCTCCCATTGGAAACAATGGGGGATAGGGGCACCCCCTTTGGGAGTCCATAACTTTGGACTCCCTGAACCAAACCTCACTAAACTTGGGGGGTAGCATAAGGACAGCCTCCTGATGATACGGTGAAATTTTGGTGCCACTAGCCTAAAAACTGCGCCCCCTGCAGGCCACAAATGGAAAACCACTAAAATACCCAAAAACGAACCCAGCATTTTGATGCCCCCCACAAGGTGATGCCCTGGGCAGCTGCCCACCTTGCCCAATGGGCATTACGCCAGTGTCTCCATGCCTGTCAAGCCAGTGCAAGGGGCTGGGCAGGCAGTGAAAACTGACAAAGGTTGGCTCAATCTCCTGGCCCACCCCTGGAATGCCTTTGGCAGTGGCTTTTTGTGCTGGTGGACCTGAGGACAAGCAGTGGCTTCAGGGTTGGGTGTTGTGGAGCTGTGCAGTGCCTGGCTACCCAGGTAATTTGCCCCTCCACCAGCACATTTGTCCCACACTGACACAAGCATGTGCCGGCTCCAGAGGGGGGATTCACCCCATCCCTCAGATTGGGCTTCCCATGTTCTTATGTTCATGTGTGGACCTTGATTGGGTGAAAAGGTATTATAAACAAGCAAAGTTATTTCCACGAGCAGCAATGGCATAGTGGTTAAGAACAGGTGCACTCTAATCTGCAGAACCGAGCTTGGTTACTCGCTCTGCCACTAGAACTGTGGAGGCTTATCTGGGGAACTAGATTAGCCTGTGCACTCCATCACATGCCAGCTGGGTGACCCTGGGCTAGTCACAGCTCTACAGAGCTCTCTCAGCCCCACCCACCTCACAGGGTGTTTGTTGTGGGGAGGGAAGGGAAAGGAGTTTGAAAGCCCCTTACAGGAGAGAAAGGGGGAATCCAAACTCTTCTTCTTCTGAGTCCATTGACTTCAATAGACTAAAAATTATGGAAGTCTATGTAGGACTGCACTATTGTAAAACAATCCTTTGGACAGTTATTCCAGACAGAGCCTGTCAAGTGGGTGGTTCAGTATCCTGGCCAAACTTCCAACAAAAGTAAAAGATGGAAGATATCCAGGTGTGTGGGATGTTTTGGTGCAATCCACGTCTCATCAGAAAAGCATAGATCTGACACGCAGTTCCAAATAGTCTAAATTAGATCAATTTCAGGTGGGAGAACCTTTGTTGAGAAATCATAATACAGCAGGCTTTTTGTGTATCTAAAGGCACACTGATTAATCATCGTGAGTCCTTGATTAATGATTTCATGGTTGGAGACTGGATAAGGGAGGGGTCTCTTTGAGACTGTGTATTGAGCTTCAGCTGAGTTAAACTGAGTTAAACATGGGCCTTTTAATTCTCTGTCTCTTGTCTTAGAAGTTATGAGAAACACTGACCCATTATGCCTGGAGTGCCTCCCACAATACTTCTTACCCCGCAGTGCCTTATGTTGCTTTGTTTACATGTACAGAAGTGACCCTCTGCCTATTGTACAGCTTGCATGGCTTGCCTGCCCCCACTTCCGGGTCACTCCCCTGCCCAACACAATATTGAAGATGGCCAGGTTTTTTTAACCATTTAAATGTAAATCAATATTTCTTATCTCAATATTGTGCAGATTGCCATCATTGGTTTTTTGGGGGTTTTTTTTAAGGAAAATGTTGGCCATTGATTCCTGTGAGGAATGGAGGGAGATGGTCCCCCACATACACACTCCTCACCAGGATTGTCAGCTGACATCCCCTAAAAAAACAATGACAGCAGCCTGCACAATATATTGATATAAGGATTATCAGTATTACATTTTAAGGTTCCCTTCCCCCACACAAAACCCATCAGTCTTCAATCTTGCATTGGATGTGGGAGCAACCCGGAAGGAGCAAATTACCAAAGCAAGAGGGAAGCATTGGGGTTTCCTGCTCTTGCTAATCGTGGGGCTTCCAGGATCATTGGCACCGCAAGTAGAATCACATTAGTGCAGAAATCTTTGCCCAAAGGAAACTTACCCTCACTACAGGACAGAACACCACTAAATAATTAGCCACGGTTTCCTTGGCTTCAATGCCCTAGCTTCAAGATGGAGGGCAGAAAGAACACAAAACCAAAATTATTTTATGTTTTTTATTTTTTTAAACAATTATCCTGTTTTTCTGCCCACATCAGAACCATCAACAAATTTAAAACATATGTAATAAAATCAGTATAACCAACAAAAAGCATGCCATTAAAACAATTAAAACCAGAGCTAAAATACACATTAAAGCAACAATTAAAACATTGGGCAGGAAATAGGGATCACTGAGGGAACACCAAACAAAACTAAAAAGTCTTCACCCACTCGTGAAAGATGGCAGCTGAAGTGGACATATGAGTCTCTCTGAGGAGAGAGTTCCAGAATTTTGGTGCCATGACCAAGAAGGCCCTTTCCCATGTGCTATACAATGGTGAAGTCACCCAAGATAACTGTAGCAGTTGGGTAGGTTTGTAAGGGAGTACATAGTCTTTCAGAAATGCTAATCCCAAGTTGTATAGGGCTTTAAAAGTTAACACCAGCACCTTGACTTGTGCCTGGAAACAGATCAGAAGCCAAAATAGACAGATTAGTGCTGGAGTGATATGTTCCTAAGGGCCCAAACAGAGACTTTAAGTTTCCCCTAGTCCTGGAGCTCAGAAATGCCATGCTATTGTGTTTGAGTGGGAAATTCCTAATTGTTCATTGCCCCTAGGGTTCCTCTTTGGTGCCTAAGCTATGATTAGCTAATACTCATGACAATGAAGAATCAGTACAAAACACTTTATTGCTATTCATCTGGGAAGAGTCAAGCTATGAGTATATTGATTTTTCAAAATCTGCCATTGTACATCAAAATAAAAATAAGGCCTGTTTACTGACTTTCAGCAGCATTTATCTCTAGATCAGCTTCTGCAAATAAATAAATAAAAATAGCTAACCAAGACAGGCTATCAGTCTATTGTATGTGTATGAATTTTACAGCTTTGATAGCCGTTGACAAAAGCAATTGAACCATAGGGGTCTGATGAGAGTTTCTGTCAGGTCTAGCAGAACTGATCATCACTGGTTTCCTTAGACACCTCCCATTTTTCCTTCTTATTGGAACTGCTTGAAATTGTGCCTTCAAGATCTCACTTTTATAAACTCCCATTCATCATATACTTCCTTCTCTTTTAGTATTTTTAACCACAGTATCACCCCCAATAATTTCCTAAGTTTACTGAAATCAGCTTTCTTACTATCCAGCATGTGTGTCTGACGATGCTTGGCATCCCCTTCTACTCCAGGAGAACATGGTCACCCCCATCTAAGGATCCTACCACTTTCACCCTGTTAACCAGGTCATCATATTTAGTTAGGAGAAGATCTAAAATAGCCTATCTCCTTGTTACCTGTTCCACCTTCTGGACCATGAAATTGTCTGCAAGGCAAGTGAGAAATTCATTAGACCTGATAGTGTTGGCAGAGTTTGACTCCCAGCGAATATCAGAATAATTGAAATCTCCCTTGACTTTTCTTCTCTCTGAAAGTTTGGTCATCTGCTCCAGGAAGACATCATTTATTTTATTTATTTATTTATTTATTTATTTATTTATTTATTGAGCTTATATACCGCCCCATCCCCGGGGAGCTCTGGGCGGTGTACAACATAGAGTCATCCAACTCTCCAGTGGTTTGGGGTTCTATAATAGACCACCACAATGAGATCACTGTTGTTTCTCTCCCCCCTAATTTTTACCCAGATGCTCTTAATCTGGCTTCCAGGATTTAAGTCATGAACCAGCTCACAGGTGTATTCATCCCTGACATATAATGCTCCT
Source organism: Sphaerodactylus townsendi (assembly GCF_021028975.2). Classification (NCBI taxonomy): domain Eukaryota; kingdom Metazoa; phylum Chordata; class Lepidosauria; order Squamata; family Sphaerodactylidae; genus Sphaerodactylus; species Sphaerodactylus townsendi. Next base: position 3,760,782 of record NC_059436.1, read on the forward strand.
CCTCCTCCTTTCATAGTTGGTCTATATCTCTGAAATAGGTTTCTGTGATGCCTGTTATATAATATTTGCTTTGTTGTGTTAAGAGTTCAAGTTCATCTTGTTTATTTCCCCTGCTCTGTGCATTAGTATAGAGACATCTAAGGCCATGGTTCATGCAATTTATTAGATGATTTGTTTCTAATTTAAAACAAAGACTTTTCTCAATGTTTTTGTTCATCTGTGCAGTTAGTGGCACTGAGCAAAGGAGTTTATTAGGTAGCTACTGTCAGTGCATGTTCATAATTTGCTGGCTTGCTTTGATTCTGTGTAGCTCATTGTGAGGGGCTAGTTATGCCAGCTCCCCCTTATGAGAGAAGGCATTTGCTGTCAGCAGTTTTGAGTAGTTAGTTCTTCCAGAATCGGTAATCATCTGTGAGTGATGCTGATTTGCATTTCACATTGTTTTCTGCCCCAGTACAACTGGCCTTGTTTTCACTAAGCCACTACCATTTCTGCTGACTCTGCACGGAGCATCTCCTTAGATTGAATTGTACTGATTTATGAGATCAAATAATCCAATCACATTTGCATAATTTGTGCAATCTGCATAAATTATTCTTCTCACATAGCTCTTGCAAAATGTCTCTTTCCTGTTTAGGAAAATCGGGGCAGGGGGAGCAGCTTTGCAATAAAAGTCAGATTCCCAGTTTTACCCTGTGTTTGCATTCTCTGATGAATTTGGGCTATGACAAGGAATAAGCATTAAAGCTCCCAACGAGTGTGCTGCAAGCAGATTGCTGTTGCCAGCTCCCCCTCCTCTCCCAGTTTTCTAATTTCACATCTCCTTGCAAAGAAGCTGCTTCTCCAATTCTGTTGATTACTGTTGTAAAACAGAAACATTTGATCTATTGGAAGCGATGCATGGGAGATGGAGTTGCTTGTGTGCTAAATGACTGATTCAGGGCCATCTCGTAAAGACGCTTGTTTGTCCCATTGGTGTGATTTATTGCTGCCTTACTACAAGATTGAAATCTGGAAATGTTCTCATGACTCAGAGCTTCTCATTAGGGGGGAGAGCTATCAGCTGAGTACATGAAAAGGTGGGCTATATTTTCAGGCTTTGAATCCAAGTGATGGATCTTGGGCAGGCTAACTATCTCCATTTTGCTGGATCGGCAAGGCGAAATAGCTTTCCTTTATCACAGGTTGTATATCTACTTCTATTCATTTGTGATGATGGAAAGAATTAATAGATAATGTCCAAAGGAGACTGTGCCTCATAGCCTTCTTTGCTTTTTTTCTTAAAAAATTGCATTTTAATATTCTCTCACGACAAATAAAGTTATATGATACCCATGAATTTAGGAAAGGGAGGGGAACAAAGATACAGGTTGTGTGGGATTTTTTTCCCCCTCTCCACTTGAAATTTGTTTTGATGTATTGATTTAGCCCATTCAGTCTTTCTAAGCTGAATGGTAACTGCACTTTCTGTGTATGTCACACAGGCAATGAAGTAATTCGAGGGTAGACTTTTCTGCTAGGTGGGGCTGCTTATTTTCAGGAGACTGGAAATACATATGGAAAGATCAGTCATTTCTTCTAAAGTTCAGTGTTTCTACAATGATTTCTTTATAATGCACAGCGTTTCAAATTGCCCCTGTCTACCCCAGTCCTTATCTCGCCTTTTCATCAATATGCTCATTGTTGTGGATATGGTTCTCCCATCCTCAGTTTTATCTTCTCAGAACCCCTGTGAATGATAGTACATTAGGAAAAAGTGACTGGCCCAAGGTCATCCTGTGAGCATGGTTAGATGGGGACTAGAGACCAGGTCTCCTCAGTCCCTGAGTGCAATAAAAACTACACTATGCTGGCTTCCCATCTTTACCAGATCCCTATATGCCCAGCATACCATTCCAAATTTTTCCTTATTGTGGCCCTCCAAGGCTATGTATTGAATATTTATTTGTAATTTGTTTACACTACCTCCAACACTCTAGGGATGCTCTGGGCTGATGCTGCATTGAGCACGGGGGTTGGGGTAAATGGCTTGAATAGCCCTGTCCAGCTTTATGATTCTATGATTCTTTTGTACAAGTGAGAATTTTCCAATGCAGTCCTCCTGACCACTGAAACAAATTGGGCTAGTTGCCAGGGAGTAACTCTGTGTACATTTACGTGGATCGTGGCCTATGAAACAAGGATGCTTTCTCCAACCAGTCTGAAATATGGTATGCAGAATCCCTTAGGAAGAGGGGTACAATTTCTGAAAATTTTGTCCTAATTGAATTGGGGAGAGCTAATTACAGCTAGGAATAAAATTACCAATGTCAGCCAAAGAAATTCCTGGAGATTTGGGGGAAGGAGTTGGGGGGGGCGGGGAGCGAAGGTACCACAGACTGCCTACTGAAGCAGCCATTTTCTTTAGGGTAGCTGATCTCTGTAGTCTGAAAATCAGTTGTAATTCCAGAAGAATGCCAAACCCTAACTGGAGACTGGTAACACTGCCTACAAATGTATTTCCTCTTGAAACCAATGGAAATAATAACCAAAACTGAAGAACAAATAGAATTTGAACAGCATATTTCACCAAATCTGACCCCGATTTATTTGAACAAAAACAAACTGAAACTGAAAACAAAAATGTCCACATTCCTAACAAATTCAAAGCACCAGGGTACAAATTAGTGCCAGTATAGTCAGTCATACGCAGCCTGGAGAATGTATATGAACTGCACATAAAGAATTTAATTACACAAGCAAGTTTAACAAATGCCCCTATTGAAGTAAAGAGCTGCTGATATGCTTTCTTTTCAGTGGTAATGTGCCAAAGAAGCATCATTTTGTAAGAGCAAGAGCCAACTTTGAATCAAGGATGCTGGCGAGAGGTTAGATTTATGTTCGGTAATGATCCCCTTCTGATTTCCAGCATGCTGAAACCATCTGTGAATTTCCAGCTTATTTCGTTGAGGATTCTCCAATGCCCTCCATGGGGAGAAGAAAATTCAAAGACCAGGCAACTTGTAGCAGGAGGCAGGTGTCCAGATCTATATTATACACACAATCAGAAGAAATTTCTTGGTATAGGAACAGGGAGTGGGGAGGTACCCATAAAATCTTTTTTTTTTTTGGTCTCCTCTTCCTGTCACATCTTTCTGGCTAGAAATCCAAAGTGCCCTCTCTTGCTATCTTTTATTTGAAACTGGAGCTCTTATTGTTAAAATAGCAGAGGGGAGGTACATAAGATATGACAGAACTGTTAAATGGAACCTTTAAAAAGAATGTAGGCAATTGAGCATCATTAAATTTCCTCCCTCTGAGAAAGAATCTCTCAGGCCCAGTTGCAGTGTTACCTCAGCAGTATAGTTGTTGCAGAAGTATGAAACTGAGGAGCATTTCTCAGTCTAAAAACTTTGTTTAAATGAACCATGGGGGAAAATTGAAAATATGGAGCCTGAGAGTATGGTTTGCAGAGGAGGAGGAGGAGGAGGAGGAGGAGGAGGAGGAGGAGTTGTTTAGATTTATATCCCACCTTTCTCTCCTGTAAGGAGACTCAAGGCGGTTTACGAATTCCTTTCCCTTCCTCTCCCCACAACAGACACCTTGTGAGATAGTTGGGGCTGAAAGAGGTCAGAGAGAACTGTGACTAGCCCAGGGTCACCCAGCAGGAATGTAGGAGTGTGGAAATACATCTGGTTCACCAGATAAGCCTCTGCCACTCAGGTGGAGGAGTTGGGAATCAAACCCGGTTCTCCAGATTAGAATCCACTACACCACACTGGCTCCAATGATATACTGCCATCCACCTTTCTAAGTGGCCTTTTTCTCCAAGTGAACTGATCTCTGTCATAGGGAGATCAATTGTAATAGTAGATTATCTCTAGACAAAATCTGGAGTTTGGCAATCCCAATTCCATCTCATGGGAAAAATGGGGGCAAGCTAACCATATGAACTGGTTTAACCAGCGAGGCTCTCTGGCTTTTCCTAGTTGTCATCTGAGAACTCTTCTCCTGAATCTGGCCCAGGGGGTTCATGATACTAAATGTGAACAGCAAGGCCCCTAATTCAGATCAGGGTCATGACAGGGGGAAAGAAAAAGCAAACTTCTTCTCCCAGTGAGGAAGTGAGAGGGCAAGGATGGAGAAATAACATACTGGTGGCCTGTGATCTCTACTCAAGTAATAGTGGCTCAGCAATCATTGCAGGGGTTAGTGGTGTGGCAGAAGACAACAGGCATGATCAATGCCTCCCAGCCAAGCTGCTGCTAAATCCCTAAGATGGTGGAATTGCTGTTGGGGTTTGCAGATGGATGCCATTTTCAATATCAGCCATGTGTTTACCACTTGATATGGTCTTCTCTTTGCATGCTTTTTCAGTACTTAACATTTTCTCTGGAGTATACCAAAAAACTAAACAAAACAAAAACACGTAGCTGCACATCTTCAATTAAAATGCTGTGCATAAAGCAATGGTGACCCTTCTCTCTAGAAGGGAAGTGATTAAATGTTACAAATTCTTTCCACTTACTGAGATCAACAGCCAACTGTCTATGCTTGCTTACAATATTTATGATCAAGTCAATCCATCCTTTAGGAAAAGAGAGTAGACAGATCCATTTAGAGCAGGACTGATTGCAAACAGATTACCCCTCCGAAATATGAGCAAATTAACAATTGCATAAAACTACCATTAATCTCAACAGATTTACCGCAGATCTTAACTCTGCAGCTTTGGCAAGGGCTAAGGAGAATATGCTAACTAATCTAATTAATCTAATTAACTTATGCTAATAGACCCGATTAACCTTATCAAAAAAAGGTTAAATGTGTCTTCCAACCAGAGCAAAGCAACTCTTTAAAAAATCCTGAGATAATGCAGCAATAAGGTGAATTATGGGCTGGCTGAAAAAGTATCTCCTATATTAAGAAGGTTATTTCTTATCTTTGTCTTTCTTTCGTTATATTATTTATAGTCTGCCTTTCTCACATGGATTCAAGGTGGATTGCAGATTATAAATCAATGATAAATAAATAGGATGATACATCTAATAAAGAATGTAATAGAACTAGGGCTTGCAGAAATTTTGAAATGGTGCTATGGTTTGAACAAAGCATAGCTGTTAAATATGACACATTGAACAATGCTGAAACATGGTATTCCACCAGTAGAAACTCAGTGCTTTTTTCTGGACCAATCTGTTATCATGTTGCCTGATTTCTATAATAAATATGCCCTCTTGAAGAATTTTGTTTTACATTCCCCGAAAATAAGACAGTGTCTTATATTAATTTTTTCTCCCAAAGATGTACTATGTCTTATTATCAGGGGAGGTCTTATTTTTCCGCTCCACAGCTGCATGCTCTGGTGTTCTGTTTGACGGGCATGCTTCCAAACAAAAACTTTGCTATGTCTTACTTTCGGGGGATGCTTTATATTTAGCACTTCAGCAAAACATCTACTACGTCTTATTTTCAGGGGATGTCTTATTTTCGGGGAAACAGGGTAGTAGGAACCTTTCTAACCTCCTCAGACAGGCTATTCAGCAGGGTGGAGGTCACTACAGAGAAAGAATGCGTATGGACAGAAAGAATGTGTATTTGGCACCTGCCAAAATCTCTGCTCAGATGAGTGACATTGTCATACTGGAACATAGATGGAGAGATAGTTTTGCAGATACATGAGTCAAAAGCCACGAGGGGCTTTGTATGTGGCTGCCAGTACCTACAACGGGATTGGGTTACTGATGGGCAGGCCATGGAGTGATGGAGGAATGGGTGTAATAATCAGGTTGTGCCTAGCTCCTGGTACTGTAATAATAGCAAAAACATCAATAACATACATGGAACATACACTGTTATCTCATTGCAAAAACACTGTAAGGTACAACAGAATTATCATTCCTTGTTGATAACTATTGATGGGCTTCCTCTGAACCAAGTCTGAGCACAGGCATGGACAGAGTTTGCTGTTCCTATATTTAGTGTAACTTTATTATCTAGTAACGTTTTACAAAACAACTCACTTGCACCTCTGCTCTACTTTTTACAGTGCTAATTCATTGCAATACAACACAAATGCTTCTCGTCTCCAAAGCATATCCATTAGGATCACTTTTTAAAGTCTCATCCCTGTTATTTTGACCCTAAAATTCATGTTTTAATTTCATATCTCCTGTGTGCAAATTGAACTAGCAAGTCCTTTGTTTCGTGCCACAATTTGCCCCGTACTGAATTTCCCCTTTACAATGTACACATTTTCAATAAGGTTTCCATGGCAAGAAATGAACATTACGGTTACGGACATAAATTACATACATTATATATATATAATGAACTGCATATTAAAATCACATGACGTGCACAAGATACCAGCGGATTTACAGAGAGAAGAACAAAAAAGGCACCACATCGAAAACCTTGAAAAGAGTATAAACAAATATATAAAAAAGAAATGAAATACAGAACACTGGCTCATCCCTCATATAAATGCGTGCTCACGAGTATGAGCACCTTGAAGCTCAGCCTGCCATTTCACACTCTCCTGATGTACATTTCAAACCGAAATTGAGTATTGTCGGACAAACAAGATTTTGGAATATATCTTTAACTGATAGAATAAATACCATCTTGGTTTTCAATCAATGAAGGGCAAGCTATTGGGAGAGTAAATGAAAACAACATGTATCAGGGTGGAAATACCTAATGACACAATGTGGGTGTGGCAGAAACTGAGCATTGATGCTTGGTATGAAAATAAGCATGTTAAAGCTGTAGTTGCCAACAGATTGCCTGGAGGAAAATGTCCTGTTCCTTTAATAGAGATTTAATGTATGGCAATGGGCAGCTGAAAGGTTTCACAAGGTGGAGGTATATAACATCATTTGGCCAATAACATCCTAGGAAGACTGTTAAAGGGACAGGACTTTTTTCCCCCTTCTAGCTCTCTTGGAAGCCCCAGTTAAAGCATATGCTAATTCCACCTGTTTTGTACTGAAATGTAAGGTACAAGTTATTTGATTCTGTTACAACTCAAAACTAGTTCACATGATTTGATCTAACAGCGGAGCATGTGAAACTTTGGAGTGGGTGTGTCACTCAACAGCAGGGCAATTATAAGCTTTTAGTTTTGTAACAATGTGCCATTTCATTTTAAAAGCTCAAAATAGGTAACAATATTGTATAAGCAATAAAATATATTAATTTCCTCCCATGGGCAGAGTTTTGCATATAGATCCACATATGATCCCTGACTCGGATAATCCAGGCTAGCCCAGTCTCCCAAATTTCAGAAGCTAAGCAGGGTCAGCCCTGGTAAAGGACACACCCCACCTTCTTTTCACTGGCGCTAATGATGGAAGAACTAGGCTTGCAGCTTATAGTACTAGCAAAGACTAGGATTTTAGAATGGGTAACAGCCCAACCCAGATGTGTGTGTGTGTGTGTGTGTGTGTGTGTGTGTGTGTGTGTGTGTGTGTGTGTGTGTGTGTGTGTGTGTGTGTGTGTGTGTGTGTGTGTGTGTGTGTGTGTGTGTGTGTGTGTGTGTGTGTGTGGAACAGCCACCGGAGGTGATGCAGACTCATGCCATCATTAGTGGCATTTACACTGACTGGGAGAGCAAATAGCGAGGTGGGGTTGCTGCAGAGCTATGCAGTGTCCAACTCACTTGTAACGCCACTTCCACAGTCTAACGTGGAGGCTAACACAGCTGAGGACATTCCAGGTTGTGGAGCTGATGCTGTTGACTTCCATCTGGTTTTGGACCTGAGAACACCAGCTGGATGGTATTTTTGGTGGCATAAGTCCATAGAACCCTATGGAGGGCTTTCTGGCAGCTGGGGTTTTTCAGCTTTTTGCTGCCTCCCCACACTTCCTGGAAACCTTCTGGAGGTGGTCCCTGATCTCCTCATGGTCTGGATTGGACTATAAAAGAACAAAAATGGTATAGCTTATGTCTCTGTGTACCCTTCCTCTCATCTGCTCTGCAGCAGTCCCTCTGTTTACCCAGAGTGCTGTTCTCAAGGACTGTCCATCTGATTCTGCTCTTTCCATTTATCTGTTGAACCGCCAAAAGGACAAGATCTCTTCCATCTCTCCATCCCAACCTAGACTGATTGCTAGAATACTGACTCCACACTTTCCTACCCAGTGTGGAGTTTCTTCACAATAAAGGACTCCTTCTCTAAAGCAATAAAACTAGGGCAAACTTTTATTCCTAAAGCCAGGTCCCTGTTGCACTGTGCAAAATTTGCTCTATCTCAGTTAGGTAGGCACAATACTGAGTAAGCTGCAAAGCATCCAGATGTTGACAAGAAAATGGTTCAATAAGAAGTGGTTCACTGCAGTTCCCACCAGTTGCTTCTGTTTCTAGAAAAAAAATGTCTTGCTGCTCCCCATGGCTTGTGCAATCTCGATAAAGTAAACAAAATATATACAAGTCACAGAATACATCTTTTTTTGGTGCAGTACACAAAGAAATAGGGTGGTTCATAAAGTTCAGGCTTGCTTTTCAAGTTAAATTCCATCTCTGTGCAAAACCTGCTGCTGAACTAAACATAGATCCCCCCCTCCCCTATAAAATGGGAAACTAGAAGGGGGGAAAATCCTCCTCTAATTAGCCACACTAGCGGTTAAGAAAGCCAGCCTCTTGATCTATACACAGACCAAAAAAAAATTGTTGCTAGCTGGGAGCCCTGGGGGAGAGAAATTATAGGGCCTGCCATGTCATTTACCCTTCACAGAGTCATTTTTCCTCTTTGACTATAACTACATTTTAAAGGGCAAGAGGGGGCAACCTGGTGAGTCTGTCAAATTAAAATGAAGACTCCTGTGGTTTCCTCTTCTCTTGTTCACAGAGCGCACATACATGAAACTCGGAAGAATCTCTCCAGAAATAACAACTGGCAAAGATTGTTCGTCATGTCCTGTTAATGGTGTCACCAAACAAAGTGGCATCACCATCTGTGCCTCACAATCAGTGCAATAATCAGAATGACTAATAGACATGTTGATCCTCAGGAAAAAACTGGCCACTTATTTAAAACATTGATGTGGCTGCCTTTCTCGTGAATATTTCAGCAACTAAGGCAAGTAACAATATCTATACATCTAGTAGCAAACCTGGCTTCATTTGCAGATGCTTAAACTGCAGACTGGGGCCAGGTGGGAAGGAGGGGGGATTTTTCCATAAATTTGGGGAACTCCCAGAAAAATCTAAAAACTTAAAGTGAAAATTATTAATCTCCTCCCAAGGAATCTCTCTTCACTTGCTTTTGGTTCTGCACTTGCACAGAAACAATGCCAACAGCCCTACCTGTTGCTGTTTTTCCTCAGCAGTATCTGAGGCAGTGATGCTATGTATTATGGAGTGGGTAGCAGAGAACCACTATCCACAATATCATCAGAAGAGGAGCAGTCCGCTGCCATTTCTCTGCTGTTGCAGTTGTGTGGAAGCAGTGGCAGGGTTGGCAGGTATCGTAGCTGAACATGGGACTGGTTCAAATTCTTCCTTTTGGACTGGTCTCAAAGGGTTAGAGTCAGAGACCAGTTACCATCAGGGTGGAACTATCCTGTTGGGCTCAACAGGGTTAATCATATCCCCCACGCTTCTCAATTTTATTTAAAGCCCTTCAAACGAACCATTGGTAGTTTTAGGTTTGGCTGTCAGCACTAGTCTCATCCTGGTCCCCATAATTCCCTGTATTAATTAAGCTTCTAAAATAGGCAATCCCTTTGGGCAGCCTCTCTAGCAACAGTGAGAACAGGGCAACCAGCAACAAGGCCCTATGCAGAGGGGCAGGATTTATCCTCCAAGAGCAATTAACTGATTGGCTTAGTACTTTCAGAGCAGGAAAAGAAGGTCTATCCATGTAAGGGGATATGACTATAGAGTAAATAATAACTTCCTCAGTGAGAAAAGTGGCCTGTAATTAATGTAAATAAATACATGAACAAAGTAATAAATAAATTTAGGATTGCACTGTTAATGTACCTCAGAGAATGTCTGAAAAAAGCTTCAGCAGTTGCAAATAGCCATGAACAAGCCCAGGCAGCTCAAGGTATCATTTTGGACTGGAGGGGACATTTCACTCCAGATTAATTTTCCTGCATAAAAACAATGTTCACATTCACACAAACTTACTTGGAATTAAATTCCATTAAAATCAAACATGACTTATATTGCCAGTACATGTGCAAGTCTGATGAAACTTTATTGCAATGCCAACTTCCAGAAGATTACCATACCACTATTCAGTATTAGAATATGCCAAAATAAACTCAAATGAGCTCATAGCCAAATCAGAGGTCAGTGGCAAACTAGCAGTTTATGCAATTAAAACTTCAAGACAGTATTATATCTTTATTTAAAACTAGAATAGTTGGTATTAATACCCTACTTTTCTCTACTTTAAGGAGTCTCAAAGTGGCTTACAACTGCCTTCTCTTCCCCTCCCCACACCAGACATCTTGTGAGGTAGGTGGGCCTGAGAGACTTCTGAGAGAACTGTGACTAGCCTAAGATCATCCAGCAGGCTTCATAAGTAGCCCATAGTTGTTGCTGTCATTATTTATCGTTTATTATATGCATAATCTTTTCCACTTCTTTTCCTGTTGGTGTGATTGTAACTTGTTATGATATTGTTTCTAATTTTTTTAAACCCACACATGACAGCCAATCTTTACAACTAAGTTGGATTGACAGTTGACTTTCTAGAAAATCAAAAGGGACTCTCAGTGGTAATCAGTAGTAAGAAACTTGAATGAAGGCTTTTATTTAGGGCTGTTGTTTGATAATTGTCCTTATTGGTATGTAGTAGTGATTGTATTCTATACAGCCTGATGCAGTCTTTTGGCTGAAGCAATAAAACAGATTGAGTGCTTGAAACAGGTATAGAATCCAGACATATTTCAGAGACCTTGCAGACGCCCAAAGGTTAAATGCATCCAGTGGAACTAATCCATAGGAGGGAGCTGCCAGCTGTTGCCAATTCTCAAACTGTGAAGTCAAGGAAGAAAGGATAGGGAGCTATCTGAGCTTTCTGTGGATGAAATGAAGCTGTCATCTGTTCTGAGGATGATTGAAGAGCTTCTGTATCCACCTGTTTAAAATGAAACCATTGAGCATTGCTAAGTAAATTAGGAAGAGAGAATGGGAGAGAGAAAAGGTTCCACAAACCAATACCCCGATCTGCACTAACATGCGCAGCCATGCGCAAAATATGCTCACACGGAAAGGTGTCCACAATGCAGTCAGGGGAAATTATAGCTCCATGCTGGAGTTTAAATGAGTTATGGTGTCTAAAATAACTGTTGTTTGTGCTTTCCCTGGAGTGGGGAGCAGAAGGAAATCTCTGGTCAGATTGTATGAGCTAGTTTATCAGCAAGTTTGCACTTATGAGTTTTTGTGATGTGTTTCATTCATTGGACCCAGGCATAAAATAGTGTGGAGACAATAAGGAGTGTTTTGAAACTTAAAAGATTAATTGTCCATTCAATTAATTATACTGAAAACACAGAAGTTCATAAAGTCTAGGGGTGCTGTGGATTTTTCCACAAAAACATTTGACTACTGAAGTTTTTTTAAAAAATAGAGAAAAAGACAAAGGGAAAAGATAACAAGGGAGAGGTGGATTCTTCACAGGGCAAAAATAACAGATATAGGATGCTATATAAACTGTGTGTGTGTTTTTTTTGGGGGGGGGGAGGTCCTACAGGTCTGGTCTCCCAAACGAATTTGCCCTGTTTTTTCCCCCTCAACTCGAGATTTTTATTCCCCTCCCTTCCACTGCACCACCCATAGTCAGGGAGGATTTGCCTAGTGATTCTTATGCAAAATCCCGGGCTGGAGCCACTTCCATTAGAATGGCCAGGCAGGAGACATTTTATTCCCCTCCCTTCCACTGCACCACCCATAGTCAGGGAGGATTTGCCTGCCATTGCAGCAAGGCCCCTTTTTCTTTCTTTTAAAAAATGTTGCATGTTGCACATGTGCAGCTATGCAGGTGCAGCTGATCGTATTGTGGGATGATAGGCATGGCTGCAGGGATTCATTTCTGCATGACTGGGTAGCTATGTATTTGTTGCAGGAAACAATTTAAAAAGAGAAGCATCTCCATGCAAAAGCATGAAAGCAACGTGGATTATTTTCATAGGCTCCAATAGCTGCCTGCACAGCACTCATGTGATCAGGGAAAAGGAAAATAAGTTCCTTTATAACAACTGCAACCCATTATACCCATTATACCCATTGCTGGGTGGAATTGACCAGAAACATAAAGTAACTCATAGCAGTATCATCTCCATTTTACGTTGAATTTTTCTACATTTCCATCTTCTGCTTTAAGGTTCCAGATCTAATAACTCTAATGTCTAAATACTCACAACTGGCTTCATTTTCAGTGCATGCAATTGTAACCCCCATGCTCAGAATGGGTTGATCCAGAAAGGGGTGGAGACTCAAAGCAGCAGGAGGCTGCAGAGCTCCTGTAGTTTGGAGGAGACAAGGCTACCAGACTCGGACCTTGATTTGTATAAGCCCTTAACACCTTGTTAAGGTAACTGCAATGTTGTTGGAAACTAGTGGGAAGGTAGTTGTTTATTTTTGCTATGTTGTAAATGTTGGAGTTTGTTGTTTCAGGGTTTTTTGTGTTTGTAATGGGTGAGAGTTCTCCTGGAAACCTTCATCATGTTGAATCCTGTTCACCAAGCCCTTGGAGTCTTCAGGAGCCTACCCACTTGCAGGAAGAATTGGACTTGGCAATATCAGAAGACTGTAACTAGAAGGACTTGAAGTGAAACCTGAACAGGACCTTGAAGTGTGATGTTAAATGTTGATGTTTGATGTTATATGTTAAGAAAGTAAACCATTTTGTTTTTAATATTTGTTGTTGCAAACTCATTCCAAGTTCTGCCCCACAGAACCCACAGATAGAGGTTACACAGTGTCTGCCTTTTAGTAGCCATTCTGGTTATTCTAATCCAAGCCGCTTGTTCCTTTTCTGTATTTCCAGTGGCTGTGGCAACCAGTTATGGGCAAACATTGTTCTAGTTAAATGATAATTTGATTCTGTGTGCAAGCACAATTGTGGATGCTTTTTTTTAAAAAAAATGCTTACTTATTTGGAGTCAGCCCCATTGAGTAAAATGGAACTTTCTTCTGAGTAAATGTGCATAAGATTGCACTGTAAGTGTTCTAAGAGTCATAAGAACATAAGAACATAAGAACAAGCCAGCTGGATCAGACCAAAGTCCATCTAGTCCAGCTCTCTGCTACTCGCAGTGGCCCACCAGGTGCCTTTGGGAGCTCACATGTAGGATGTGAACACAATGGCCTTCTGCGGCTGTTGCTCCCGATCACCTGGTCTGTTAAGGCATTTGCAATCTAAGATCAAAGAGGATCAAGATTGGTAGCCATAAATCGACTTCTCCTCCATAAATCTGTCCAAGCCCCTTTTAAAGCTATAAAGGTTTGTGGCCATCACCACCTCCTGTGGCAGCATATTCCAAACACCAATCACACGTTGCGTGAAGAAGTGTTTCCTTTTATTAGTCCTAATTCTTCCCCCCAGCATTTTCAACGAATGTCCCCTGGTTCTAGTATTGTGAGAAAGAGAGAAAAAATGTCTCTCTGTCAACATTTTCTACCCCATGCATAATTTTGTAGACTTCAATCATATCCCCCCTCAGCCGCCTCCTCTCCAAACTAAAGAGTCCCAAACGCTGCAGCCTCTCCTCATAGGGAAGGTGCTCCAGTCCCTCAATCATCCTTGTTGCCCTTCTCTGCATTTTTTCTATCTCCTCAATATCCTTTTTAGATGCGGCTGACCAGAACTGGACACAGTACTCCAAGTCTTGTCGCACCACTGCTTTATATAAGGGCATGACAATCTTTGCAGTTTTATTATCAATTCCTTTTCTAATGATCCCCAGCATAGAGTTTGCCTTTTTCACAGCTGCCATGCATTGAGTTGACATTCCCATGGAACTATCAACTAAGACGCCTAAATCCCTTTCCTGGTCTGTGACTGATAGCACTGACCCCTGTAGCGTGTATGTGAAGTTTGGATTTTTTGCCCCTATATGCATCACTTTACATTTTGCTACATTGAACTGCATTTGCCATTTCTGAGCCCACTCATCTAATTTATCAAGGTCCGCTTGGAGCTCTTCGCAATCCGTTGTGGTTCTCACCACCCTACCTAATTTGGTATCATCTGCAAACTTGGCCACCACGCTACCCACCCCTACTTCCAGGTCATTTATGAATAGGTTAAAGAGCACTGGTCCCAAAACGGATCCTTGGGGGACACCACTCCCGACATCTCTCCATTGTGAGAACTTCCCATTTACACCCACTCTTTGTTTCCTGTTTCTCAACCAGTTTTTAATCCATAGGAGGACTTCCCCTCTTATTCCTTCATTGCTGAGTTTTCTCAACAGTCTCTGGTGAGGAACTTTGTCAAAAGCCTTTTGGAAATCCAAGTAGACAATGTCCACCGGTTCACCCCTGTCCACATGCCTGTTTACACCCTCAAAGAACTCTAGTAAGTTTAAAGAACTCTAGTAAGTCAGAGTGGTATAGTAGTTAAGAACAGGTGGATTCTAATCTGGAGAACTTGGTTTGATTCCCCACTCCCCCACTTGAGTGGCAGAGGCTTATCTGGTGAACCAGATGTGTTTCCACACTCCTATATTCCTTCTGGGTGACCTTGGGCTAGTCACAGTTCTTTGGAACTCTTTCAGCCCCACCTACCTCACAAAATGGGAGGAAGGGAAATGAGATTGTAAGCCAGCTTGAGTCTCCTTACAGGAGAGAAAGGTGAGGTATAAATCCAAACTCTTCTTCTCTTCGAAGTTGGATCACAAATAGTTTACACATATGCATTCTTGCATTGCATTTTGAGAAAATATGGTTGGCATGATAGGAGAAAGAGACCGTTCCGAAATGAAGCCATGCAGATTTCCCCCTCATTCTCCATCTGCCCAATCCACCCAGAAGAGCTTAGGGGAAAATATTCCTTTGTAGTCTTGTTCATTTTGCTTGCCTGAATGGGGTACCTGATGTTTAATGAGTGTCATTTGAGAATTGTGGTTTGTTATTGTGGGAGGCATTGCATTAACTGAGCCACTGAGCAAAGCTTTGTGCATGTAATATTTCCCGTCACCTTGCCTCATGATTCTGTGCATGCACAAACTACATCTTCTGGCCTGGTATGATTATGAATGTTTCCAGTGGTGCAGATGTCTGCCGACAATTGAAAACTTATCAGCAGCAGCAGGGGTGATTTACTTGGGAGAAAAATCATGACTTTGAAATGTCATTTCCCACACATTCGTAGGACCTGATTAATGTGTTTTCTCACCTCTTTCCAGAATTTAGTAGCTACTAGACATCCCCAATACATAAACCGTGGCATGACTCCTCCACATCTGCAAAACTATTTATGGGTTTTATGTTTTTAATGAGAAAGCAACTATTGTATCATTGTGCTAGTTTGAGGCAACCAGAGATCCTTTTTTTAATATCCAGCAAGGCTTTCTATATTAGGCACACACATATACCACTTCTAATTTGATTGGATACTCCCACCCAAATTGTCTCAGGCTCAGTTTAGATTATACATGTGCAGAGTTAGTATTTCAGTTAAAAGTCCTGTCTGTTTCCAGAACATTATTAGATAAATTTAAAAGACTAGGAAACAAAAAGATCAGATCAGATTTAGTGAGTACAATCTTAGACCAGCAATATAACCATAATACATAAAAATGGAAAAAACAACAACACATGAACGCTATGTGCAGTTAAAATGTATATCAACTAATTAGAAAGTTAACTTGCAAATTATCCATGCCAGGTAAACATTATGGTGAGAATCAAGGATACAAAGTGAACTGTGAGGATTTATTTTCCTGTTGATTATGGTGACCTTTTAGGGTTTTCAAGGCAAGAGATGTTTGCCATTTCTTGCCTCAGCCCTGGGCTTCCTTGATGGTCTCCCATTTCTTGTGACAGCCCTGGGTTTCCTTGGTGGTCTCCCATCCAAATAGTAAGCAGGGCCAACCCTGTTCCATTTCTGAGATCTGGATAGAGGCTTTAGAGGCAAGTGAGGACCAGAGGAGGTTTGCCATTGCCTTCCTCTGCAGACTCATCTTTGGAGGTCTCCCTTCCATGTACTGACCCTGCATAGCTTTCAATATCTGACAAGATTGGACTCTACCATGCTGTCTTCCCTCCCAAGGAATTATACACCATAGAATTCTTTCATCTTTCTCTTTAATCATTTGCTCCACTTTGCAGATTTTTAGGGACTAGAACCCTATTCTTTTATCATGGGACACTGCACATACTTCTGAAAACGATCCCAATATTTGCCCTCACTAGATCACACAGTGTAAAACACTGCAGCGGTTACCGCTCTGGCCTCTGAAACCTCTCCTCTCAGTTCTGCAAACTTAGAGCAAGTAGCTGTTAGAGCAAAATTCTATCTGGTGCATTTGTGGGAAACATGCTTATAGCAGAGTCAAATTCAGAATCGAAATCCACTAAGAAATACAGAGGGGGATCTAAGAACCAGCAAAAAAGCCAAATTGAAGACAGCCATTTTATCTGGGCTAAAAAAACCCAGATGCCCAGCAAATGGTCATAGGGGAGGGGGAATTTCAGAGCTGAGGTACCACAACAAAAGAAGGAGCTGTCTCTAGTAGCTGTCCATTATCTTGGCAGATAGGGCATATGCAAAAGGACTCTTTACCAGCTAGTAATCTGTCACAAGTTCAGGAAGTGCATTCAGTTTCCATGCCTTGGTATGTCTCTGCTGCATGAACTTGCTTATGCTCTTGCAATGCTTTTGCCACTCACCCAATGTCCTCAAACTGAGTTTTATAGCTTTAAAAACAAATGGGAGCAGAAGAAGTGACTCTGTTGCAGGGCTGAGTAGCTCCTGGTTTCATCATGGCAGGAATCATATATTTTACCTAATTAAGATAAGGCTGTTGCTTCTTTGCAGATTTCACTAATAGAGAATTTATTGATGCAGTCTTACTCAGTGCTTTGGAGTGATAAAATACAGCTGACACAGAAGCCAAAGGCACCCTCTGTTGGAAATTGGAAAATTGGCTAATAGAGATGGATCTGCTTGAACTCAACATGGGTGCTGCACAGAAAACCACAAGGGAATCATATATGGCAGCATTAATATACCTCATATATTGCATAGAAAGTTCCTAAAGTTCTAGCATATGTTCCTAAAGTTCTAGCATAGCTGATCCTTGCAATCAATGCAAAAAAAACCCTGAACTTCTGCATAAAATACTTTTCTTAATTTGTTTGTGTCAGTCTCTCATATTCTTAATCTGTTTATTCGCTTGCCTTTTTTTCCACAATGGATTTTCTGCAGGTGAAAAAGAGAGGAGAGAGAATCCTGTTTGACCACCACAGAAGTTATGCTGGGGATCTTTGGAATGCATAGACAAAAGGCAGTAGAAGAAGAAGAGTTGGTTTTGATTCCCAGCCTTCCTCTTATTTTAAGGAGACTCAAAGTGCCTTCCCTTCCCCTCTCCACAAAAGACACCTTGTGAGGTAGGTAGGACTGAGAGACTTCTGAGAGAACTGTATCTGGCCCAAGGTCACCCAGAACTAGGCTTCATGTGAAGGAGCAGGAAATTGAACCCAATTCTCCAGATTAAAGTCTGTGGCTCATGTGGAGGAGTGGGAACTCAAACTTGGTTCTCTAGATTAGAGCCTGCTGCTCATGTGAAGGAGTGGGGAATCTAATCTGGTTCTCCAGATTACAGTCTACCACTCTTAACCACTAAACCAGCAAGATAGAAAAAGTAGGAGAAATGGACCAAGTAGAGTGAAAAAATTGGCAGGATCCAACTCAGTCTGCATTTGACCATATGTAGTGCTTCTACATCTGAATGATTAGGGGCACATTCATCATTTCACTAGTCAACTGGCTGGTTGCTACTGTTAAAGTACACACAGGATCACAGGGCAAGACACTGTGATATATAATATATGAGGAATGTTGCTTGGTTGTCTAGATAATAAAACTCTTCCCTCAAACACAAACTGTAGCTCCCAAGCAGCAGTGCAAAAACCTTGCGTATGCAGAGTAGTTCAAAGTTGGAGACTCACAGCCCAATCCTGACTGAGCCAGAGAACAAGATCGTCACCCCTCTGGTGCTGCCTCACCCCCTCCAAAGGGTGTTTCCATGGTGCAGGAAGTCCAGAAAGTAAAACACAAAAAACCCCTGTCTGGAATCCTCCATAGCAGAAAGCATAAATATGCCATGGTCAACATGGCATATCTCAGAAGCCAACTCCACTAGCGCAAGGGGGCCAGATGGGCAGTGGAAGATGATTAAGTAATGCAAGTAATGTTGTGATACCTTTTGTGCAGTGCTACATTATTGTCTGCTTGTAGAAGCCCTCTTGGATAATTTAATTTTGCACAGTTTGCAGAAACTCAGGGGAGGGGGAGCCTTCCTGATCTCTTCAGGCAGACCCATCCAAAAGGTGTGGGCCATCAGAGAAAGCATGTGTGTGTGGCTGTTGATTTTGCCCACTTGCAGGTTGACATGTGCAGAAGGTCCTGCACAAGGTGTGCACAGACCGTCTCTACCTACACTCTCACCATGACATTTTGTTTGTGTTTATGGCAGATGCAGGCACATGCAGGTGGTATACTAGAAGAAAAATTAACAGGTACCACAATAGCAAACAGATCCTTTTCCATGTGATGCATGACATGGCATCGAATGTCTGTGCCGTGTCACCTTGCATTATAGCTAATTAGAAGCTGATGGGATATGACATCAAAGATGTGGTTTAACAGTCCACTGTTCATTTTTAATCCAATCTGCATTTTCCATGGGTGCTGATAATGGAAATTTAGAAAAGCAGCTGCAGCATATTAGTTGACAAACAAGATTAGAACCAATAAAGGTTTCTGTTCTTTCAACTTTGCTCCGAGGTGCAAAATGGCATGTCATATAAGCTAAAGGTTCTTTATCAATCCTTTCAGGCATGAAGTGCTTACTGAATCACTATTAAAAGTACTAATTTAAAATATGAATGTGACTTTGGCCTCTCTATGAAGAAGAAGCGTTTGGGCTTCTATCCCAGTTTTCTCAATCATAAGGAGTCTCAAAGCGGCTTACAAACTCCTTTCCTTCCTCTCCCCACAACAAACATCTTGTGAGGTAAGTGGGGCTGAGAGAGTTCTGAATGAACTGTGACCTGCCCAAGGTCAGCCAGCAGGAATGTAGGAGTGCAGAAGCAAATCTGGTTCACCAGATTAGAGTCTGCCACTCCTGTGGAGGAATGGATAATCAAATCTGGTTATCCAGATTAGATTCCTCTGCTCTTAACCATTACACCATACTACAGACAACTACTGAACTTACCATCGATTAAAAAAAACTTCAAACTTTCTCAAAGGCAGCTTCTACCTTTAATTCTAGATTTAATGCCAATCTGAAAGGAATGGCATTCAAATGAGCTATTGTCCCAACGGAACAATTCATTTCACTAGAGTTCAATCCTCCCACTGAGAACTCATTCAGTACATGGCAACCTAGGTAATAAGTCATAAGGTTCTTAGGCAAGTAGCCAATAATGAGCTGACCAAAAAATGACACCCCCCTGCCCTTATGGCTACAGATGAAGCAAGAACTGGATGTTAAGGATATCAGAGGAGACAAATGATAGGAAGAGCTATTTTATGGGAAGGGAGAGAGAAAGCTAATGTAGAACAGATAAAGTTGCCAATCTCTAGGTGATACCTGCAGATCTCTTGGAATTGCAATGCATCTCTAGACTAGATAAACAAATTCCCCTAGAGGAAACTGAAACTTTAGAAGATAGACTATATGGCATTATAACCTGCTGAGGCCCCTCCCTTTCCCCAAACCTAGCCTCCTTGGGTTCTGTCCCTGAATCTCCAAAAATTTTCCAACCTGGAATTAATAACCCTATGTATTATGTACTGCAATAAAGACCATAAGACCTGGTCTTCTTTCTGTCATGACCCTGACCCCTGACACCCCAAGGACTTTAAAGAAATGGATGATGTGCAGGAATTGCTGCATGGACCTTGATAACATGCTAACATGGAAGAAGAATAGGAGGCTGTCAAAAATGTGCTAAAGTAGCTCTGTCCTCAACTACATTAGGCTCTGAGGATTCAAGCTTAAACTTGAGGTGATAATATAATGATTACATCAAGATTCTTTGTGTGCAATGTTTTACTGATGTACACATGAACTCTGATGCCTTGCTAAACCACCCCACAAAAATAATCTTTCCGAAGCCTTATTTGTAATATGTGCAGAAGCTCCTGCACCATCGCACAAAAACAATCCTAATACATGGCAATCACACCGTAGGGATTTTATTTTGTTTTGTTTCAGCAACATACATGTTCCCAGCAGTGAGGGAAAGAGATTAAAAGGAATGGAAAGGTTGGATGTGAACAAAACTGTCAATTTTAATGCATTGTAGTTATAGCCACTCCCTACTACCATAATTTCAGCTGCCCCATCTGCTAGGATCAGCCCCTGGAGATCAGTGGCCTGCAGTGTATGGAGGGGAGAGGAGCAAAGTTGTGTCCTCTGTTGGGAACTTTATTCTGGCTTCAACTGAAAGCTGCGGCAAACCAGTCACATGCACAGTTCTATGCAACATCTGGAATGTAAAAAACATAACAACAACAATGACACAATGGAGAAATACTAGCACATCGTTTCCAATTCAGTTACTTTAGAACTCCAAAACCCAAACAGAAATTCAGCTGCAGAGAATTTTGAAAACATCAGTAAGCATACTAGGTAGTTCCTTTGCTTAATGTATGCCAGACAATGGGCTAAAAGGAAAGGAAAGAAAACCCAAGTGATTCCATATCAGACAGAACCATCAATTAAAAGCTAAAGAGGCTTTTGGGAGAGGGGCTCCTCTGTTTGTCTGACTTAGGGCTGCATTTCAGCTCACAGCAGCAACATCAGCATATTAGAACTGATTTCCACGTAGCCCAAAGTGGACTAATCAGAAAGTGAAAATATATGGCGTACTGTTAGAATATAACTCAGGATCTGTCAAAATGTAAATTACTGGGCAAAATTGATCCACAATCAAATGAAGCACGCACGCTGAATAATTAACAGCAGTTTCTAAAATAATGCCAGAGATGAATTACATAAAAGAATTTCAGAGAGAATGTTATTCATGTAATTCTTACTTTATAGTCCAAATGCCCATCTATGGTCCACCTCTGCTCACCACACTGAACAGATACTGAAAGTCAGTGGCTATTTGCTATATCTGGTAAACCACCTCCTCACACTCTGGGTTCAAATCATCTCCTGACGGGCACGAGCTAAGTTCTATGCAACAAATTCCTGAGCAACAAAATTCTCCCACAATGGTTTTGAGTAAAATCCTCCTAAACATAAAGTATGTCAAAAGAAAAGAAAAATGCTTTCATCAAATTAAAAAATAACAAAACAAAGGGAAGGGAATTGGGGGGAAGGCACCTCGCCAGCAGCACATCTCCCATTTGTTCTTCTGACTCTTCCTTGTTTGTGAGACCGTGGGTATATAGGTAGATTATGGCCAAAGGCATGAGACTTTTGCCATGAGCCTGACCCAGCAATATGGATCTTGATAATAGGCAATGTCAAAGGCCTCATCCCTTCCTGGCATGAGCCTCTGGGGCTACACATCAGTTCACAGTGGGAAGAGATGGTCCTTGTAGAGGTTTGGACAAGAAAGTCTGGGGAAGTCCTGCTAGATGGGCTGGTCCTATAGGATCAGAGTGGTAGGACTTATTTGAGCTGGCTTCCAAGCTCAGGGCTAAAGAGAACAGCAGCCAGAGAGAGGAGAGGATGAAAGGAGAAAGAAGTTAGGCATAGTGAACCAACCCTCTTGTCTTCCAAGCAACTTCACGTTGCAGCATTGAGGACACTGGAAACTCTCCCCCCTCCCACACACACACAAAACAAAAACATGAAGAACTGGAGGAGCCAGGAATTGAAATGGGGACTTTTTAACCTACAAAGTACAAGCTTTACCACTGAGCTGTGTATGCCCTTTCTCATAAAAAGCAAGCTCCTTGAAGGCACAGATGGTAGGGTCTGTCCTTGTGGACAAGGATTTGATGAGCATGGTTAAAACTTCATAACATAGTGTGGCCAGGTTCTGTGTAGCAGCACTTGGAGTTTGTTGCAGGATAGTCTGTGCAGTAAAACAGGCTTAATTATTTGATGGCTTTAGCCTTCAATTTACCAATTTCATTGTTTGGCAATGCCTATCGTCCATTTATATATATATATATTTTACAGTTTTAAAGCTTTAATTTCTTTTATTATTTATGTATTTATTCTTTTATCCCATTTTCTTTATGTTCCCCATACCTTTTTGTGTTCCCAGTTTCTTTTTACCAGTAGGTTTTGTTTCTCCTTTTTAGATATATATTTAATGTTTTAATCTATTTTATCCTGTAATAAAGATGGATGGATGGATGGATGGATGGATGGATGGATGGATGGATGGATGGATGGATGGATGGATGGATGGATGGATGGATGGATGGATGGATGGATGGATGGATGGATGGATGGATGGATGGATGGATGGATGGATGGATGGATGGATAGTTAAAGCTGTATTAAAGGGAACAGAGGTAATATTGAAGTTGAGACAAACCCCATCCTTTAATTAAAAAACTATTAAACCAGGACATTTTTGTAACTTTGTGCCAAAAATGAGGATTTCAGGGCATAAAAATGAACAGTCTTACTGGTAGACTTGCCTTCCATGGGCAAAGACAGAACAGGCTGGAGGCATGGCCAGGGAGGAGCCGACATTAGTCAGCTTCCCCCAGCCATTCACTGTGTTACACAGGCGGACAGGATCTCAGACCTATGGCAGCAAAAAGGGTGGCATGAGTCTATTATTGCCAATGGGGCTTCTTGACTGTGGGGAGCCTTTTTCACCTTTCTTTCCTGCACCACTGGGAAGTCTCTTTGAGAGCAGCAGCCTGGCACTGTCATGGAACTGCAGCCAGGTGCACGGCCCTTTGGATGGGGCTGTTAGTCTCTGTGTGCAAAGAACAGTTATGTGACCCTGTATTGAACCTGCCTGGTCTGAAAAGGCTGTCTGCTGCAGCAAAAAACAGACAGGAGGTTTTTGGCAACACGAAGGCCAACACTTTGTTTATTTTAGCATAACCCTTTTGTGGATCAGAGTACACATTACAGTGCTTCAAGAGTCCTCTCGGGCATTCCTGAGCTTTTATTGACATTTACCTCTCCTTTATTTTTTGTATGCACCAGCTCACCTAACAATACGACTTATGTAAAAATCCCACACTGTGCATCCATCCACATAAAGAACGCCAACTTCAGAGTACTCTGCTCTCCCCACCCCACAAATAAATGAAGAGGTGAAAACCCATGGAGATAACCTCAGAGACCAGGCCTCTCACCCACTGCTTCTGCCCATCTGCTAATGCACTTTATTGTATTACTCAGCTGCTTTCCGCTCCCTTTAAATCTTGTCAATTGCTAAATGTGGACTGTTCCTAGCCCACAAATTAGAAAAGTAATTATAGGTCATCTTCCCTCCCCCTCTTCCAAAATTGTCAGAGGCCTGTGCTGTGATACATAATGCTGGACCAAAGCCACAGAGGGGAAAAAAATGTCATAGCCAGTTAATTCAGATCCACAGAAGGAAAAATAACCAATTGCTTTTCAAGGGGGAGAGGAGAACGCAAACACATTTTTGGTCTACATTCAATGGATTGGACTGATTGCAAAAAGTGAGAAGGGTAAGATTCACAGGAGCTAGAGCCTTGCTGTGTTTAATTCAATCCTGGAGAAAATAATGGCATTGAATCATTGGAATCTGCAAATGTACAGAAAAGGTGTCATAAGCAAACAAGCCCCTCCTATTATGATCTAATTAAGTATTGTCATAGGAAGAGGAACTTCTTTTTCCAAAATTCACTTTTTAATAGTCATTGATTCCTAATTCTCTTTTAAAAGAGGAATTTCCCATTGATTACCCTTTGATTTCTTTTTGAAGAAAAGTCGATGCACTCTTTTGTAACTTCAGCCCTTTCAATTATTTTATATTACAGGCCACAGGTGGTGCTCTTGCAAGAGGATACGATCCAAAAATTTTAGTAACAGGTGCCCTCGCCAGCCTCGCCTTAGCAAAGGGGGCAGAGGTGTACCTAGGCAACCCTGAGCCCTGGGCAAAACCTGAGTTGGATGCCCCCCCATGGGCAGCCACCCCACCACGACCCCCCAATTTATTTTTTTCACCAGGTCATTTCTAAATCATCATCACATTATAGAAATTGCCCCAACTCACAAATCTGAACACAGCAATAGTGAAACATACAGGTTCTTTGATAGAGACTGGTGAGCCCTCAGGGGGAGGGCGGTATATAAAACTAATAATAAATAAATAAATAAAAGGTACAAAAGGCTGAGAATCAATGAATTGCAGTACCTGAAAGGGATTAACCCAGTTCAGGGAGTTACATTATTAGTCGCAATTGCTATATGGAACCTTCACGTTCAAAGGCAGTATGCCTCTCGGGGAGGCGAGGGCATGGAGATGGAAAAGCAGACCCCCTCTCGGCACACACAAATAATTAGTAACCCACTCTCGGGAACTGGTGAGAACCTGCTGGATCCCACCTCTGGATACGAAGGTTTGGGAAGACACAGAGGCACATCTAGGGTGAGGCTGGCAGGGCATGTGCCCTGGATGCCATGATGACTCCTTGAGGACATTGGCCCGCTCCTCACAGCCTTGTGCAAATGAAAGATGAAGTGCATGCAGTAGCCCAGAGGCATGTAAGGAGGGGAGTGAGTGAAGGGCCCAATGTTGAATTGTGTGCCCTGCTCCTATTATACTGAATCAAACTAAAGTTCTATCTAGGACTTTATTATCTCTTTGGACTGGCAGAGCTTTCCCCAGGTATCAGGTAGAGGTCTTGCCCACCTTTGCTGCAGAGGGTTTTTAACAGGTGATACTGGAACTTTCTACAGGCAACTTTGCTCAGCTGCTGAACTGTGGATATGGTGAGAATGTTATGAAAAAGATCTTCCTGGGGGAAGGGGAATTATCAGTTCCCTTGTCAGCAGATACCCTTGAAGATAAACGTTCTTTTCAACTGTTCAATTACATTTTGGTTTTCCAAACTGAAAGTATTAAGCATGCACCACAAAACAATCAAGCAATAAACTCATCAAATGAGATCCTCCCCCCCTTTCATACCAAAGCTATCAAAACTCTGAGTTTACAATGGTGGAAGAAGCTGAACAGCACTGTTTGCAGGACATTATAGCAGTTGTGGTTAGCTGTGTTGCATAAGTGTCAATCTGAACCAGAAGAAAAACCAGAGAAGTGTTCTTATAACTGTTAGGAAACAAGCTGAAAAACACTTGCCTCATCAAATGAAAGTTGGAATTACAAAAGTAGCCTTTGTTGTACCCATGGTTATTTTAAAGTAATCTTTACCTTTGACATCATGGGCTCCAACAGTTTTATGAACTATGTAGATAAACAATTTGGCAAGTGTCTATATTTTTTATACACCACAGGAGGAACAAAGCTAACAGAAGTTCTCAGTCTTAACTCTCCCAAGACTCAGTTACTACTGAGATTTTCCCGGATATCTTAACTCCACCCATCAGTTTGAAATCTTTAAAGGCACACATCACCACACCTTCTTTTACGATATGAATGGACATTTACAGAGCACAGCATGAAAACCATCTCAATGAAATTATACTTGTGAATGCACAGAAATTCTTTTTGTGTGGTGTTTTACTGAAGCACACATGCACTTATATGAATAAAACACCACACAAAAGAAATAGAACTGAGCATACAAGCACATCCAAGATTGCTTCTTGTGGTGTTCATCAATGCTCACAAGCGCACACATAAAATTCTGCACAAAAAGTATCATAATAAAAATGTTACATACTATCAAGATTGCTTTTAGCACCTGTTTATCAGTGTACACAGTGCCTTGATAATATAGAGAAGAGCAGAAGGCACACATGAACGAATGAAGCTGAAGGCCAAAATTGGCACCTGCACAGTGCTCTGTGCAACTTTTAAAAATAATTATTTAAAAAACAATTCCTCTTTGGAAATAAGACCTGGCTGCATTCACACAAAATGCTGAACTGTAATTTTAAAAAGTGTTTCCACATCATGACCAAACATACCTTGTTCACTATTTCCTTTGTGCTGACATTGGTCCTGCCACCTCCCTCTTCCAATAACTCATGAACCTTGATTCAGCTCTTACCATTTTGGTCAGTGTTGTGACATCTGCATGTACACACCTCTACAAACGGGACTTAGTTTTCCCCCACAGTCTGGGATTCTCAGCATGGATAAATCTTCTTTAAGATCATGACTTGTAGCAGAAAGTGACTTATCAAGTGCCTGCATTTGGTCCTCGCAAAAAAATCAGAATTTGATCAAACTGGGAAATGTTCTATCAAGATCCAGATGGTAGAGAAAGAAGTGTGAGCACAATGTTTGGACATGACACTGATGTACTTCCATTTAATTAGTGGAGTTTTTTCCCCTAATGTCTGAATGCAGCTCAGCTAATTTCTCCCAAAACCGGGGAGAAATTTAGATGAGAGAATTTTAGATGCATCTACACTACAGAGATTCTTCTGTAGCCCCAGGTTATCATGAGTAATGAACAAAAGGCATGTTCAAGGCAATGATAATACTGTTAGGCAGATGAGTTCCTTTCTCATAATGGAATAAGGCAGGCTAATGCATATTCATTCTCTGATAAGGAAATGATAGTCCTTTGCACAGAAATGCAGAATGCCAGATCCAGATGCTGAAAGTCAAATGCCAATCAGGGATTATAAAACAGACCAAAAAAATCCCCAATGCAGTAATGTTTGTTATATGTTTGCAGCTCATATATAGAAGATTTCGCCTGGTTACCTTGTGTCTAGAGGACAGAGGACAAGTAGTGGAACAGATAGTTGATGCATTTGTTCTTACAAGCTGCTGGCTCATAAAAGAAATATATCATCATAAAATTCCACGAGTCTCTTAAGAGAATTCAAATTCAGCCAACATGCTGTTCATATCAGTACGCAGCATCAGATCTTCAACTGTGTTGCAAGTATAAAAATATTTTTATACATGTGTTGATACCTGTTTGTAGAAGCAAATCCCCACAGTCAACAAGTCTCCCTGCCTTCTTTAGTAGAGGTGATTACAATTATTTATTTAGATCTCTGCACTTCATAATGTGTAAATATTATAAAGCCAGTCCCTTTGCTTTTGTGTCCAGGAGTGAAAATACAGCCCATCATCCACTGTGTATTTTAGGTACCTACCTGGAAGATTCACATTTTATTCACCTCCCTTTGAGTAATTTTATAAAAGTCACATCAGAAAGGGGAAATAACATGGAATGATCCAGATGGGCAATAGCTGTAAAAACATTTTAAATATCATTTTTTTAAAAAAAAGACAGCTCTAATAAACAGAGTTTGGTTGATGTACCCACTGTGGGAAAATAACTCAAAGACTCCTGTATAGCTCACATTTCTGCTATTTACCATAAGATCGGTGTCTCATCATAGCAAAAAAGAAATATATTTTGGAAAAAAGCATAACAATATTATCACCTTGAAGAAAAGCAGCTCCAATGTTGATTCAGGCAAAATTCAGATTCAAGAAGTTCCTTCCTTCCAAGACAATTTTGTACAATGGCCTGCCATTTTCTTTCCTGTTAGAAATTCAGCCTAAAGTAACTCCCCCCCCCCAAAAAAACCCCCACTCTTTGTGTCCCACTTATCTGATTTTTAGAATTGGTTCTTAACAAGAATCCAACCCCCGGGAATCTCTGACCCAAGAACACACACACACACCCGAATCTCATCTGAGAATTCCCCCATCTACCTCCATGGCATGGTAGCCACCTATTAGAGCAGCGATTCCCAACCAGGGTTCCGTGGTACCCTGGGGTGCTGTGAGCATGTCCCAGGGGTACCGTGGCAATGCTACCGCCCCCCTCACTTTTGCGGTGTCTCCCACCAGCACCAGCAAGGATATGGAGCTGGCCCAGGGGGAAGGGCCTGACACAAGGTCAGCAGCCACTTCCCACCCACCCCCACCCCCTGTGCTTCCCTTCACCCTGGGAGGTGAAGGGGAACTGGGAGGGGAAGGGGGGGATGGCAGGGGTACCGTGAGATATGAAGAGTGAGGTCAAGGGTGCTGTGACATTGAAAAGGTTGGAAAACACTGTATTAGATTATCCCCAATGGCAGCTGCTGCATAATGGTGGAGGGAAGGGGGTGGAGGATTGTATGGTGGAGGGAAGGGGGTGGGGATTGAATGCTCCTGCTTGCTGTACTTTGCGTAGGCAAGCAGGGAATGTTTGCAACCCGGGTTTAGGGGGGGAAAACTCAAAGAATTAGCTGTTTTCATTAAACCTGGGTTCTGGCCACTAAAACAGGTTATCAGCATTTGGGGGGCAAGTTCTGTCGGAACGTCTCCCCCAACACTTTTAAAAGGGGCCTCAACCTATTTTAATTGACCATCGCAAAATGGCCTATAGGGTGGTTGGGAGGACAAATTGTAAGTAAGGAGAACTTTGCATGCTACTCTAACCTCTTAGAAGGAAGAGAAGCAGATGCAGTATATATGTCTGCCAACTGATGAGGTGGTTAAATACATTGTTATAGAATAGAAAATGTAAGCAGTAGGATCAAAAGTATAGGGAAAGCAAAAATTACAGTCTGTACCATTAAATGTATCCCATTCAAGCATAGTAACCCATCATATCAACAGCAGTACATGATAACACAACCTTTAAGAAAATAGTAGGAAAAACTAATTGGAATAGAATGAGTTTTCCTGAGAAATTTCAAAAGTTTCATTTAAAACAACCCTGAGAACAACAAAGTACAGCTAATAAGACCAAGTATCCAAAAATGTTTCAGAATGTATCTTTCCCACTCAAGAGACTAACTACTTAAGCTTCTGCAAATATAAGGCTAACAGATGGAGCATGTTGGCTCCACCCAAGTTGAATCAGTGGGCCTACTCAAAAGAAGCTCTTGTCTCGCAGAGCTAGAGTATGAATTATGACAGTTAAGCTCTGCTTGCCAAAACAAATGATTAAAGTCTATTTAACAATGCAATGGTTTTGATTTGAGATTTTCATCATGTTTATTCATTTACTGGCTAATTTGGAACATTCAGTAGACTGTAAATGGGTCTTCAAGTATAATTGCGAAGGATATTTATCTACATTAGAAGACAACGTTTGGCATATGCTACTTCTTCCTGCAACTCCTCCCACAAATCCATCTAAGGAAAGTTTCCTTTCAGGATCTAAACATGGAATTTCAATCAGATCAGATGCAATATGCATCAGAAATGTGCCTAAAACATTAATGATGTTTGTACATCCTAGGAAAACACAGATTCTTCTTGATAGTTATTAATCATATATAGATTGCATGTGTTCTTGGATTCAGATTGTTTCTCCTTCCATAGTAGTGCTCTGTAGTAGTCTCTAGGGATGAGTCCATCTGGCTACTTTCAAGTAAGAGCAGTGTTGCAGTGATAATCTGCTTTTTCTATAACAGGGGCCACAAATATGTCCCTGCTGCCCTTAAGGCCTTTAATCCCAAGGTAGGTCAGGAGTTGCTCTATGGTACTCCTGTATGGATTGGTGCTTGAAACTGCTCAGCTGAACGTATATAATCCTGCTTTCTATATTTGCCACATTGTATGCCCTATGCTGTCCTCTGTCCTGAAACTGGTCAACCCTTTTCGAGACCACAGCCTGGTTTGCCACATTTAGGTTCTGGCTACATCTGTTTTAATTTTGAGGACTCAAGCCTAACATACAAGTCTCTTGTAGATCTTTAAAACTCTGGCTGGTGGACCTTACTAGAACAAAAAATATTAACACTGGGATTTACACTAGAGTCTCTAGCTATGCTGTCTACATGGAAGCAAAGATTAATTGATCAGGAATTCCAGTATCTCAGCAGTGCAGCAAATAATATATCATCATTGCTGCTGGATTTTGTCCTTTTAGTTTCAGGTGTTGTCATTGATAAACTGTTTGTTTCTTTCCTATGACATTTAATATCATTATTACCATTTATAAAAACATATTGTTGTTGTTGTTGTTGTTGTTGTTATTAATTAAATTTAATAAACCTCCCCCCACCCCCCACCGGAGGGCTCTGTGGCTGGTATATAAGTTACATGCAGTTAGGGCATCCATATCACATGCATTTTAGGCAGGTAAAATAGTGCCAGGAGAACGAAAGTGTTGTGAAAATGAAGATTTATTGATTTGTTTCACATAATTTCCTCATACTGTTTTTCACATAATTTCACATAATTTTCATATAATAAGTTTCATATGATTTTTGCAGGTAAAATGGAGTACAGGGAGACAGAAACTGTTGTGAACATGAAAATTTGTTGTGTTTTTCCACCTAATAGTAGGAATTTAGATAGAAACAGCTAAGATGCAGGTTGTATTAATAGTTCAATAAATGGTGAACTCCGTGAATAGTCAGTCAGTCAGTGTTTGGCCCTTTCCACGCAAATCATCTATACCATTTCTAAAGGGTTTAACCCCCTCCCCCCCATTTTTCATTGACAATTATGTATGGCAACACTCACCCCCTTAAAACGATTCATGGCCACCATTACATAATATTCCCCCTTTTAAAATTCTGAGTTGAATCAATGCCTCAATGCTTCAAAGCCTTGTACTGCAATTCTCTACTCATCAAATACTCAATGCTTCAAAGATTCCCCCCCCCCCAAAAAAAAACAAACAGAAATGCTGCAAATAAGCAGGTGAGGGGGAATGGAGTGAGCTCAGAAAATAGCACCAAGGAGGAAGTTCAGGGAAGCAGAGAAGCATGGGAAACATAATCAATAGATCACACAGCCATTGAAGATGTTTTCAGAACGTTTCAACTGGAGAATTGCTTTAAAAGGATCTTGCAATCCTTGCAAGCCAGACCATGAAGGAAGAATCTGCAGAAGAAGGCATTGGTACATCTTCTCTGCTGAGAGTGTGGCCATCATGGCTGATTACGTACAAAGTTTTTGCTACATAGTGGAGGCCAGTATTCACTACAGCAAGATTTCTTGTGTGGATGTATTTTCTGGAGCCCCACTTTCACTTTCCACTCTCTTAGCAGCAAGCAAACCCACTTATAGCATTATACATAGCATGCATAATATGGATCCTCTGCCACTGAACCACAACCCCTCCCCCAAACAAACTCCCATCCCTATTAAAGAACATTTGACACTGCCTTCAACTGAGTCAGACCATTGGTCTATCAAAGTCAGTACCATTTACTCTGGTTGGTAGTGGCTCCCCAGTACATTTGTTTAGATCTTTCACCTTATATACTGCTGGAGCCTTTAAGTGGAGAAGGAAGGGATTGAGTCTGGGACTGTCTACATGCAAAACTGATGCTTGGCCCCTGAGCAATACCTCCCCAATGATGTTGTGTTTGAGCCTGATTTTGATCAGGGGTCTTTTAGACACAATTCCTTGGCCATCACTACTACTTATCAAAAAACCCCACTCTGGATAAAGAAATAGCATTTTTTACAGGAGGCCTTAACTTGGGATCATTAGAACAAGATTGTTATCCTTGTTCATCTTCCCATTCATTATGGGTAGCCACAAGTTGGATATAGCATGAATTTCTGAAGCCACACCAGAGTGTGGATACTCCTGGAGAGTGAGATCTTCTACACATGAGTCAGTCAGAACAACAGCAAAACAGATTATTTGGTCATAGTTGCCATCTAATGGAAATGAGGTCCCCTGAAGACCCTTTTAACAGCCCTACAAAGTAGAAATAATTGACACTTTCCAGTAAGTGTACAGATATTGAAATGATTCACTTTATTAACTCTCACTTCTCTCTCTTTAACTTGATAATATGTGCATTAAAGATGATGGTATCATATGCAAGGGCATAGGAGAGACTAATGTACCAGAACGTTAGAAACCGTCTATTACTTCCTCTAAGGAAAACATTTATTTTCTTTAATGACACTAAAGTTCAAAATTATGTGTTAATCTCTGGATTCATTCCACACTAGAATATTATCATCCAAAGGGCATTTGCATGTGATTTTTCTTCAGCGATAGCACTCTTGTCACTTGCCATATTTGGGGCAGGCATCAAGTTTCAGAATGGTTGTGCATCTACTGAAGCACTGGGTCTAGCATTTACCCTATGAAACCACCACCATGTGTCTGCCACTGCCCTACCCCAGCACTGGGATGTGGCACAGCATACCGGCGTAGATGCAGTGGGGGTGATCCAGGGGAATGGCCAGGGGAGGATCCAATAGTAATCAGCTTCCTGCCAACCAGTCACCAATTTACACTGGTGGTGGGAGATCCAAACTTATGCAACCCTTTTGGGTCACATACGTTTATTCAGTCCCATGGAGGCATCTCAATGGTGAAGAGGTTGTTTTGTTTTGCAGGCCTCCCTGCACTGTCATGAAACCTCTCTGGGAGCAGTGGGATGCTGAATCTGTGATTCATGCCTTCATTCTGAGCAAGATGGCAAGGGCAAAAGTAGGGGAGGTGCAATGGAGAAGTATGGAGGAGTATTCTGACATAGAAATGTTCAATTACAATCCCACTGATAACACGGTTCCTTGTGTAAGTACATAATGGCACTAAACTACAGTTCCTGTTGCACTGAGCCTGTGAGTCAGATTCTTGCCACAATATTAGTGGCTTCTATCCTACTACTCTGCTCAGCCAAGTTTGAAGCCTTCCTCTAGCCCAGGGGTAGGGAACCTGCGGCTCTCCAGATGTTCAGGAACTACAACTCCCATCAGCCCCTACCAGCATGGCCAATTGGCCATGCTGACAGAGGCTGATGGGAATTGTAGTTCCTGAACATCTGGAGAGCCGCAGGTTCCCTACCCCTGCTCTAGCCTGTGAAGCCTTTCTCCAACATATAATTTATTTATTTATTTTTATTTATTAGTTAGATTTTTATACTGCCCCATCCCCAAGGGGCTCCGGGCGGTGTACAGCATAAAATTTCCAGTACAGCATAAAATCCTAAATTCCGAAACCTTTAAAACAGCAATAAAATTAATAATAATCAGAGGCGTCCCACAAAACCCCATGTTTAGTTAAATCCTCCCTAAGAGGGAGGGACAGCGAGTCCCATCAGATGAAGGGCTTAGATGTGAAAAGCCAAAAAGAAGCCTCCTCCTCCAGCAGAAGAATCACTTAAATTGGAAGAAGTTTCCAGAGGCTTCAGATTGAACACTTCTGTATTAAAAAGATGACACAGGCATTATTTTGTTGTAAATCTCACCATAACATTCTGAAGGAAGGGTGTATTGTTTGTGATGAGTTTATGGCAGAAGTTAGATTTGAACCAGGGCCCCTTTGACATTTTGCAACTACACAGTACAACAAGAGCACCATTTTCATGGACCAGGAATTCATCATGTTCTGCACAGGCTCTACAAGGGACACAGTAAGCTCCCTTCTTTATTTCCCAAGCAAACTGAGGCTTGTTCCGCACATGCAGAATAATGCACTTTCAAACTGCTTTCAATGCTCTTTGAAGCTATGCAGAATTGTAAAAACCACTTGCAAACAGTTGTGAAAGTGGTTTGAAAAAGCATTATTTTGCGTTTGCAGAAGGGGCCTGAGTTTCCAACTCCAAAAATGCCAGGCTATATGATGAAGTACATCAGGAGCACAAGTATCAGCTCCAGATGGAAAGTCCACTTCTTTTTAGAGCAACACAGCAGCGCTGCAAAAATACTACCATGTTGCAAAGAACTATCTGTAGACTGTGCCATTTGCATTAATATTCCTTTCTTCCATCATGTGGACAACACTAATCTCAGAGGAGCTAAATTGGGTGATGTCTCAGTGTTATTGCATGAAATCCACCTAAAATGTTTTGTACAAATATGCCCTGATACATCCTTTCCCTATCCTCAACACAATGGTTATCCAGGCTCAAATGCACTGACCATGGGTGACCTTAGTGTGCTGGATGTGTCTTTGATATACATGTCCACATTTTCACATTTGATGTGCAAGTCCATTTGCTCTCAATAGACTAGGCCAGGGGTAGGGAACCTGCAGCTCTCCAGATGTTCAGGAACTACAATTCCCATCCTACAATTCCCATCCTACAATTCCCATCCTACAATTCCCAGCCTACAGAGGCTGATGGGAATTGTAGTTCCTGAACATCTGGAGAGCCGCAGGTTCCCTACCCCTGGACTAGGCTTTGTTCTTTTTCTGTCCCCTCCCCTGCTCTTGAGTCTGTATGATGTGAAGTATGAGCAATCTTTTAGCAGCCTACCTAATCTTAACCACTGCCTACCACTGGGGGCATGGCCCTAAATTAAGTCTATACTCCATCGCCTGACAGATACAAACTCAACAACTGATATCCCTCTTGTATGGTTTATTCCATTAGGGGAGCCTTAACAGGAAATAAATTAGAATTGGAACAAATTCTCCAGCTTGTTCTGAAAAAGATTCTGAGCTCTTGACTTACTTACATACATATCAATTGAGTCCTCTTAGCTGGATTTAAATTGAGTTGAGACCAACCTGCTTAAAGCAAAATTGCATCTTTCCCTCTACAGAATGTTCTGCGTGAGATTAAAACAAGAACAAAGGGATACTGGGAGGAAGGGGGAGGAATCAAGTTATCGCCACCAGAGAAGCCTTCATAAAATTATGTTCTAATAGCTGACTAACCTGCCTAGCCTGCCAATTCTCAACATAACCCTCTCTCTTTGATTGTTTAAACCTCAAAGAGCTATTTCTGGTCATGTAAGTAAAGATACAAAAACAGAAAACCACTCAGTAAATATGTTCTTGAAGACCAACAGAGAGGAGGGAGGAAGAACAATGGGACTGTTCAAATTGTTCCTTCGTAATTCATGTGGGGATGATTTCAAATTTTTCATCTCTCAGCCCCCAAATCCCATTTTGATTTTGTTTCTCCCATACCTGTAGAGCCTGATGCTCTATTTTTCCACCATGTTATGTTTCCTTGCATCAAACTTTTCCTATAAAATAGGTGTCTTTTCAACAGCATGGTAATAAATCAGCATGGTGTGTATCATAGGTAGAAATGACATCATCGTTATTTATAGCACTGTTATAGAAGAAGAAGAGTTTGGATTTATATCCCCCCTTTCTCTCCTGCAGGAGACTCAATCTCCTTTCCCTTCCCCCCTCACAACAAACACCCTGTGAGGTAGGTGGGGCTGAGAGAGCTCCGAGAAGCTGTGACTAGCCCAAGGTCACCCAGCTGGTGTGTGCGGGAGTGTACAGGCTAATCTGAATTCCCCAGATAAGCCTCCACAGCTCAGGCAACAGAGCTGGGAATCAAACCCGGTTCCTCCAGATTAGATACACGAAAAATTCCAGGTTTTAGCAAACTACAACCCAAAATATACTGATTTCTTTTGCACACCCCTATTTAGGACAGACAAAAGGTAATACCTATTCACTCAGTGAATTACTAGCTATGGTAACTAAATAGAACTAAATAGAATCATAGGCAGCAAATACCAGTACTAGGAGTCAGGGCCTCTGTGACTGGGCTTCCACGGCAACTGGTTTGGTTCCTGCATGAAGCAAGATGTTGAACTAAATGGACCGCCAGTCTGATCTAATGGAATTCTTTTTGTGTTCTTACATTATTTGGGTTGGATTTAATTAGATTTTATTATTGTGAACTAATTCTGGTACTTGCATTGGAGAGCTGGCACAAAGAATTTCAAATAAATCAAGAACCATCCAATCCAAAGTAGAGTTATTCCAGTTTAAATCCATTGATTTCCAATATGTTTACACTAGAGTAAATATGCCATATGAATTATATATTAAAGCTGTACAAAATGTGCAGTCAATGCAAACATTTCTAAAGCCAAGATAGAAAAGCAGAGAACTGGGAACCATTTACAAACAAACTAATATGCCAATCCATTTTAAAAATGAACAGTTGTTCATCCCTAAGTTAAATAAATTCTGGAGTATATATCAATTCCAGCAGTCTTATAGTACATTCCAGTGCTTTGTTCCTCCAGTGAAATTAGTGACCTTGGACAGTAGTAATGCTGCATAGAATTCCACTGTTGGATATGTTCTTAGGGGAATTTGACAAATGTACCTTCAGAATCTACATGACTTCAATATCAGAAGCAAGCAGTATGCATGGGTTTCAAGCTTTGGGTCAGGGTTACTAGAGTGCATGAATTCTAAAGATTCTAGCTTATAAGGATAGAGAGGGAA
The DNA here is from genome assembly GCF_021028975.2 of Sphaerodactylus townsendi. NCBI lineage: Eukaryota > Metazoa > Chordata > Lepidosauria > Squamata > Sphaerodactylidae > Sphaerodactylus > Sphaerodactylus townsendi. Next base: position 3,797,138 of record NC_059436.1, read on the forward strand.
GACTTATATAATGCAAAGTGTCTTGAGAAAAAGAATTCAAGGATATTTATAGACTCTGTACAACTTGTTACAGGGTTTTATGCTGGGCCTACAAGACATACTGCAAAATTAGATTATTGCACTATTCAAGAAACTACACAAATGAGCAGCAGAATTTCCAAGTGGGACAGCAGTCTAAAATGCAACCTGGAAGAGATATCACATTCTCCCTACACTCCATCCTTTGCAGATATTACTAGTGGTGGGCAAAAAACAACAGTATTTTTATGAAGTACACATGACCTTCAGAGATAGAGCCAGCAGTATAAAGCTGGACCTGGCCAGGCCAAGCCCAACATTGTACTGTGGGCTCGGCCTGGCAGGGTTCAGTGTTTAACTGTGAACACTACCTCCAAAGTCCATGTGGACTTCACAGGCTGTGTGTACAGTACAGTGCTGGATCTGGCCAAGCCGCAAGTAAGTGAGGGAGGTATGGAAAGGGAAGAGGGGGTTTCTTCTTTTTCTTTTAAGGCAGTGACCCAAATGGGACCCAAAAATGCAAAAAAAAACCTTTTTGGGAAATCAATTTTTCAGCTTCTTTTTATTGCCACCCTTTTCGGTGGGGGGGGGGGGGCTTGATTGGTAGAAAAGGTTCCCAGTTCTACTGCCTGCCCACCCAAAGTGTTATGTCTAAGACAGCTGCAGGAGTGGAATTTGGTTCAGTCAACTGCCCCTGCCCTACCATTGTCCCTGCCTGTCTGGTAATGCCCCTTTCGGCTGCTCTTGTCACTCAGTCACATCCATGCCCTGCCTGCAGCATTGTTTGGAGGCAAAGGAAGGAAGGAAGGAAGGAAGGAAGGAAGGAAGGAAGGAAGGAAGGAAGGAAGGAAGGAAGGAAGGAAGGAAGGAAGGAAGGAAGGAAGGAAGGAAGGAAGGAAGGAAGGAAGGAAGGAAGGAAGGAAGGAAGGAAGGAAGGAAGGAAGGAAGGAAGGAAGGAAGGAAGGAAGGAAGGATGGATGGATGGATGGATGGATGGATGGATGGATGGATGGATGGATGGATGGATGGATGGATGGATGGATGGATGGATGGATGGATGGATGGATGGATGGATGGATGGATGGATGGATGGATGGATGGATGGATGGATGGAATAAAACTGTGCTAGCTGGCTAGCAGCAATGGAATATGAATGGATGTGCTTGTTTCTCCTCTGCTATAGGCACTTAAAGCCTGGGCATTCCTAAAGGTACCAGAGGTTGGGTGTGAGCATTTTAGCTTATAGCCTGAGGGTCATAGGTCCGGAAAAATCAAGAGTACAAAGACAATTTGTTAGCATATCACACCTGAGAGAGAGAGAGAGAGAGAGAGAGAGAGAGAGAGAGAGAGAGGAAAACGTCCTGTACATTTTGAAATCTTCCTCTTGTTTTGTAATTGTTATTTCTATTGTATTTCTGTTTTTTTGGGGGGTGGGGTTGTGTGCATGTGTGTGTGTGTGTGTGTTATTTTGTTTGTACTGCATGTCACTTCGGATTCTCATGGGGAAGAAAAGAGAGATATAAATAATGTAAGAAGAAAAAGAAGAAAACATTTGCTGTCCCTCCCCACCATCTGCCCTGGATTCTTTAATCTTTGCATACATTCAAGCAGCCATCGCAAATGAGACAATTTTATCACATGGGCTAAGAAGGACTTCATTAACTAGAACACTCTGAGAATGAAGCTAACAGGTTTCTTAAAGTCAAATATCCTGTGTAAAATAGTGCACTGTTCCATTAAAACTATTACCTCTAAAATAAGCTTTCAGCACTAATGCAGAGTAAAAGGTAACAGTGAAATGCTCTTCAACACACACACACACACGCACACACACACACACACACACACACAAGGATTTTTCTGAAAACCTGAAAAAGGCCTCAGGTTTACAGAAAAATCTGAAATCTTTTCTTAAAAAATACATTGGATTTTAAAATATATATATAAAATGCTAAAATAAGTGTCTGCAGCTTTAAGAAACAGAAGTCTACAGCAACTGTGATAGACAACAACAAATTTCAGTCTTGTTAATAAAAGGCAGGAAAAGAGGCAGAGTGCTTTCCTGCCCTGGGGAATCACTGGAGTGAGGTTTGACTAGGGTTTTCAGTTCCAGGGTGGGAAATTCCTGGGGGTTTTGTGGTGCAGTTTGAGGAGGGAAGGGTTTAGATGTGGTGGTGGGAAGGAGGCTTCAGCTGGATATAAGGCCACAGAGCCCACCTTCCAAAGCAGCCACTTCCTCCAGGGAGACAGATCTTTGTCATTAGGAGTTCATCTGTCATCTGGGAAGATCTCCAGCTTCCTCCTGTTCCTCTCTTATGCCCTCTTCATAAAAAGTTCCTTCTTTAAAAAATGTTTCACTCCTAGTCTTCCCCTGCTCACAGGGCTTTTCTGAGGATAACATGGAGCAGAGAGGAAGGAAGGTGCTTTGAGTCCCCATTGTGGAGAATTGTGGGCTATATATGAGGGAGATGAAGATGGAAGTGGATGGTGGGAAAGAGAGAAGGAATCAGAGAAGGTTGAAGATATGTGAGCTGTCAGATGGAGAGAAAAAGGAAATAGTGTGGGGAAGTTGAGACATGTGAAGTCTTTGAAAGTTCCCCACTGTGCAATTGGACCTCTTCTGGCAACCAGCACCATGCAACCAGGCCATAGTTTCCCTGAAAATGGGAAGAAAAAATTTGGTTAACTAGTGGATGGGAAGGAGAGGGGTTGGGGAATAGGCTATGGGGGCCTTCAATGAAGGGGGGAAGCAATTCATTGGGGAGAGGGAAATTCACCCCACAAGTGCTTGAAGGTTCTTACTTGTCTTTAATAAGAGCAGAGGATCATCTCAATAGCAACTGGTCTGAGACCTGCAACACTGGGCATTTTGAAGCATCCCTGCATGCCCTTACACAAATCATGTCCCTAATTAGGTATATCAAGAGCTGCATCTGTACTATTCCACTCATTTCCAGAGCGCATAAGAAGTTACATTGCTAAGTCATTAGGTTGAACTAAAGCCTTTGCGGAGTTTAATTAATTTCAATATTCATGGAAGAAGGATATGTAGGGAAGTGTTGTTCTTAATCAGAACAGACAGTGATGTTCTGTAATGCAAATTGCTCCTTCTGACATGGACAATAACAGCAGCCTGTTATGAAACTGAAATGAATGTTAATACAAGGGCAGGAGGAAAAGTCAGCTGATCCCAGCACCTGCCTAATAAGTGCTCAGAACCTCATGAGTATCAAGTGAGGACCACCAACCTCTTCCTGCAGATAATCTACTTCAGATAATCTCCATTTCTGGGTTGCCATAGGGCAGCTTGGGATACTACAGACTAGCAGAACACATAGTAGAAAGTCACTCCAGACTCTAGGACTTCTCTGAAACTGTCATAACTGAGGAGGGGCCAGTGGGTGGCAACAAATACTCTGAATCCTGAAGGCAAGAAGAAATTAATGCACCCTTTCATAACTTCAAACCTTGCAAGTTTTTTTATGTTACTAACCACCAGGCAGGGTGGAGCAAGGGGGAACTGCGCCTTTGTGCCCCCACTACGCTCCCACACTGGTGCACACTGGTGCACCTTCTTCCACTGGTGCATTGCAGGGGCGTGGCAGGGACACAGGGTACACAGGTGCCCCAGGCGCAGTTCCCCCTTGTTCCGCCCTTGCAAAACAAAAAAGGAATAATGACCCTTTTACAGGATTGCTAGGCAAAACAAACGTTATTCATTTTCTTTTAGCGCAGACATTGGCATGGATGAGCATAAACAAGCAGAGGAAACCTCCATTGGAAACCTTCAGAGAATCTCTTCTACAACACACAAAATGGTAGGCAGGAGCTGCAGAAATGAATGTAAGAGGTTTGAGCAGGAGAAATAAGATATTTCCTGCCTGCTTTTGTTTGCTCTGCAGGCAGGAAATATCTTCAACTCAGGTTGGGAGTGGGGAGATCACAAGTTTAGTTCTTTTGAAAATCCGAGGTTGAGAGAAATAAAACACTTTGAAGACATTTCAGGGAAGAGAGCTGTGGGGACTATCCCCATGCAAACACTTTTTAAAACGTCCCCAAGATGTTTTATTCCTGCTGTGCAGAAATTACCATTGTCTGCATCTGAGCATCTGGAGAGCGTAATTTTGAAATTCAGCAGAACTTCCCTTCCATCCCCTTCCCTCTTCACATTTCTGATCAAAAATAAACTCCATAAGAAACGTGTGGTTGGATTTCAGAGGGAAAAGGTGTGAAGAGGAATTAAGAGGACTTCTCTTACCAATGCCCTCAGCTGTACTATTATCAGTCTGTTGACATCAATAGGTTTAAAATGGTGCAACTCCACTTAGGTGTGCCCAGTAAGAATCTTTGTGGAGAGGAAACAAACTCCTATTCACTTTCATTCAGACATAATGGAACAGTGCATTCAAGCTGGATCTAGACTCCCCAAACCAGAAAGCATTTGATTGCATTCTACACATAGAGAGAGAAAGAATTAGGAAGCATATAAGGACAATGAGCAGCATTAATGCCCATCACAAACAGAAGTTTTGTAGGGATGTTTTAATGTTACTATCAGGCAAATATCCATTACAAGAAAAGAAATGGAGAGTCAAAGAAGGGACTCAAGACTAGGCCTAAAGTCTAGATCCCAACTGAAGAATTCTGCAAATGATTGCGGCTTGTGCAAATGCAATATTGTTTCATAGAAAATTCTAAGGGGAAATGAGAGCCAAGGAGGAGTGGATGGTGTATCTGAATTTTACTCCTTGATCTGAACTCATCAGCCAATTTGGGGGACAACAGGCTTTTAGTACAAAGCTAGTGCTGATCTTCAGAACCTTTAAATTGTTGTCTTTTAAAAAACGCAATTAGTGTCAGCTGGAATAAAATACTTACCTTCACTGAAATATTACCATGTTTATTGGTAATGAAATGTTTATGAAGCAATTTGGCATGCTAGTAAAGAAGTGAATGAATTTAGTTCAGGATGAGGAGACAGGAAGTGTGAAGGACTCCTAAATCACTTTGAAGTAGATATGCCCGGCAAAGCACCGTACACACATTCATACAAATAACATTGTCAAAACCCGCCCACTCACTTTATCCACTCTTCTGGATAAAGTGAGCATTGCCATCCCTAAATACTTCCGATGACATGTTGATGATAACTTAGAATATTGTACCAAGGAGTACTGGTTGTGCTCTTAAAGTCTTCTTGATCATTCAGACCTGATTCATATACAGAGTGGAAGGAGAGGAGAGAGAGCCAATGTGGGGAAGAATGATTAGCTTGGCCTGCTTAACTGAAAGACAGAGTGGGGTTACTGGTTAGAGTGTCAAATTAGGCCCAGGGAGACCCAAACTCAAATCCTGAGTCAGCCTCAAAGCACCTATGTTTCATTGGGCCAATTACACTATCCCTGTAGCCTACCTCAAAGGACATGTGAGGATAAAACAGAGGGAGAAATATGTCTGCAGCCCTGAGTTCCTTGAAACAACCACAGAATTTATTTTTTGGAAAAAATAGATCATTGGAATCACAGATGAGGCAGGCAGCTTGCTCCAGCAGCCAATGGAGTTGATCTGAGCTTTTAAATACTTACTTATTGACATTTTTATTTTGAATCCAAGGAAAGCAAGATTGCAGGTGCATTTGGTGGTTGATTTTTAAAGCTATTTGTCACTTAAAAGTGTTATCTGTACCTAAATTCCATGTGTAGGACAAGCAATGAAGGAGCAAACACGACATGGAGATTAGATTGGCATTCTGATTCTGAGATCAAAGTCTCCACCACTGAAGTCAGGGAGCTTATTGTACAAACACTGAATCTCAAATGGTGATGTTTTGACTGCGATGTAAACCTAGAGCCACAGGTTTGTGATAAGAGAATATTAAGATATGCTTTCCCTTTTTTAACTACATAGCACAACAACCTACTGGAATTTCATACCATTCAGACAAGTGGCTGGGAGCCAGTGTGATGTTGGATCAAACCTTGGAGATTCAGGTTCAAAACTCTTCTATACCATGAAGTGTGCTGAGCAACATCAGGCCAGTCACTAGCATGAATACTGCCATCTCAAAGACCCTTTACGTACTGTGGAAAGGGCGCTCCTCCACCGGCAGGAATTCTGCCGGTGGAGGGGTGGGAGCCGTTCGCACGGGAGCGGGCAAGCGGCCCCCGCAGAGGCCAACGCGGGAGAGTGTTTTCCCCGTCCCCCCCACTCACCTCATCACCTTTGTCGCCCTGCTGGACTCCTAAGACCCGCCCACGCTGCCCTCCGACCTCCAGGGGTCGGAGGACAGTGAAGGAGGGTCTCAGAAGTCCAGTAGAGTGACTAAGGCGACGAGGTGAGTGGGAGAGGGACAGGGAAAACAGCGTGTTCCCGACGGTGCCGTTCGCACCGCGCCAGCGGGAACACGCTGCTTTCCAAAAACCTCCGAGGGAGGTTTTTGGAGGCAGCCTGATGCTGCCCTGGGGGTGGAGGAGGGGAGCCAGGTCGGCGCTGCTGTGTTTTAGCAGCGCCGCCTGTGCGAATGGCTCCCTGGGTACAGCGTTTTTGCCATCCCCAGGGCGCCGTAAATGGCCCGTGCAGAAAGGGCCAAAGAGCAATCATTTTCTCCCTAGAAACTGTTGTCTGTAGTCTGAAGGTGAGCTGTAATTTCAGGAGATCCCCAGGATCCACATGAAGGTTGGCATCCCTAACCTGCGTCAAGGAGTCTGACCCAACTCATTGTGATGATAAATTGGAGAGGAGTGCTCTTTGCTTCCATGAGCTCCAGAGAGAAAGGGTCAGATAAATGCGTTCTATTAAAAACAGACCTATGTATATCTTGTTAAGATGTTCTGATCCAAGAATATCTTTATTTTGGGGAGGATCCAAACAAAAACCCACAGAAGGGCCACTGAGAGGACATATGTCACATTGGCTGCAGTCCAAACATCCCCAACTTTCCAGGGAGTAAATCCCAGTCAACAAAATTGTATTTCCTTCTGAGAAGACCTATTTAGGATTGCTTTTAATTTATAGGAAAAAAAATAGGTTCAGGAGTAATGCCTTGCCCCCAAACACTCAACAAGTCTATGTCTGAGTTTTTCTGTTCCCTTGGTCTAAATTGCCATAAATTCCATTTCAAGCCCAAGTTGTTTGTCTTTGCTGTGTTATAGCTATAATATGACAATCTCCAATAAATTGCACAGAAAATGTCATCTAAAGGTCAGGGTCGAACATGCTTGAAACGAATCAAATGCACAAAAACAAGTCTTCAGAGCATGCTGTTCTTGCCTGTCAAATAAATAGAGCAGATTGCCTATGAATGCATGACAATTAGAAACAGGATGGATTCATATGTGGTCCTTTAAACGGAAACTCTGTGACCTGGCTAGACATAACACTACCCATTATTATTGCAAAATAGAATTCCCCATGAAGAGCTAAAGTTATATCTCATTTTGCTAGGGATTTCAGACAGGAGTCTTTGTGGTATTAGACTCATTCCTTTAAAAATAAAGTTTGGATCTTATGCAGCATGAGCACATAACCAGTGACCACTCCTTCCCATTCACTGTCTTCTATTCTCCCCATGATAGCAACCCTGTTAGCCCAGATTAACCTGATCTTGTTGGAGCTCAACAGGGTTAGTACTTAGATGGAATACCATCAGAGAAGATGGGGGCTGGTACACAAAGGAAGGCAGTGGCAACCCGCCTTTGCTCATCTCTTGCCTTGAAAACTCCATGAGGTGGGGAGCAGCAGTGGCGTAGGAGGTTAAGAGCTCGTGTATCTAATCTGGAGGAACCGGGTTTGATTCCCAGCTCTGCCATCTGAGCTGTGGAGGCTTATCTGGGGAATTCAGATTAGCCTGTACACTCCCACACATGCCAGCTGGGTGGCCTTGGGCTAGTCACAGCTTCTCGGAGCTCTCTCAGCCCCACATACCTCACAGGGTGTTCGTTGTGAGGGGGGAAGGGCAAGGAGATTGTAAGCCCCTTTGAGTCTCCTGCAGGAGAGAAAGGGGGGATATAAATCCAAACTCTTCTTCTTCTTCTTCACGAGGTTTCTGTGAGTCCATTGTGATTCAGTGGCAAAGTATGTGCCCCATAGATCAATAGACCACCCCAGAATCATCAGGGAGGTCCAAGGGGAAGAAATCAGTGAGAAGAGAGATTGGTTTAAATCACCTTACCCTTCTGTGAGTATGTATGTATATATATATTTACTGTGGGCACAAATGCCAAGCCTACAATTGTTACCTCAAATTTAACACCTCCTCCTCATCTTCTAGAAGGATCTAAAGATTTTCTTTTTCATCCCAGAAGGCCTTTGAATGATATTTTATGACATTGTTTGTTGTTTCTCTGTCCTATATTGATGGCTGTTTTACTGCTGTTACATTTCCCCCCCCTTCTATGTTAGAATTCTTATGTATTTTATTCACTTTTATTCACTTTTTCCAGTTGTAAGTACCTTGGGTGCCATTAGTGAGCATGAAGGTGGTTATATAAGTAAACTAAACTACACGGCATCTTTGACCGTGCCTGCTAAAGAGCTGTGAAATCCCAATTCAGCAGCAGGACCGTCCTCCAGTGCCTAATTTGTTTCTTGTAGCTCATTATTAGAATCTCAAGTGTTTCAGTCCTTGCAGCCCAAGGATTTACAGCCATCATCTCTCAGCAAGGCAGAAAAGTCCTTGACTATCTTGAGTGCCATTCAAAGACAAGCTTCATGCTCTCGTAATGTAATGGGCCCCCGGGGGATTGGGTTTTCCTCCCTGGGCACATCACACTACAATAATGGAGATAGCTCTAATCCATAATGTACGTTTCTATCCATGGAGTCTTAAATGGACCATTCCTCAAATTTGCATGCAGTGAAAGGGAATTACAAATGTGAAATGCCATGTCTATGTTAAGTTGAGGTATAAACATCTGAGCATGGCCAGAGGTATGAGCCCTTGGCTATAGGACAGAGGGCAAAAGCTTGAGGGTTTCTGAACCATGGCTCTGAGCCTGCAACTTGCTGTTTGATCTATGCCTGCCAATCGATCTGATGTAGCTGAGGTCCTGCCTGGGATGTGTTTGTTATCTACTTGTTTAAATAATACTGCTAATTTGGTTTGTTTAAAAAACTTCTGTAAACTACTTTGTGTAGAGAACTGATGCAGAAGTTATTAAATATACAAACAGGAGAATTTCTAAAAAAAATAATTCTGGCATTGGAACATGCTTGACCGCTATACATTCAATTCTGTCTGTTCATTTCCATCACTGCCCCTCCTTAAGTAACTCAGGAGCATACAACATTGCTACAACATTGTCAAATAACAAAGCTGATATGACTCTACATGTGATTGTATCAAGATTCTTTGTGCTGTTTTATTGATTCATATGCAGCTTATATCTTGATACAACCATACATTTGCAGCACTATTTTATCAGTGCACACAAACATACACTTTGTAGAGAGGGAGAAAGACAAGCAAGAGTTAACTGAAGGACTCAAAATATGCAGCAAAGTACACACATACTGTGTTTGGAATTAAAACTGGAATAACCAAGAATATTTCATGCATTATTCTCAGTTTGGAAACAAGACTAGACAATCCAAGTCCAAAATTTGGGAGGAAATGTGTGTGGGAAGAATTTTTAAACACCCTTAGTTTCTCTGTTAGTTCCAGCTGAGAAAACCAAATGAGATAATAATGTTTCAAAATACATCAGCAAATCTTTAGAATTCTCCAGTACTGCTGTGCCACTGAGTCACAGTTCTTCCCCAGACCTGTAACTCTCATACAGGCCCTTTCCGCACAACCAAAATAAAACATTTTGAGGTAGGAAATAAAATGTTTTCTCTGAAAAGTTCTGCAATGTTTTTAGCCCAAAATGTATTATTTCTAGGCTGAAAACATTTTAAATGCATCCTTGATTTTAGTGATTCTGTTGTTGAAATGTTTTTAAAACGTTTCCACCTGCTGTGCATATCTTTTTAAAATGTTTCCCTTGCCTCTCTGTAGTCCTCAAACATCCTCCTCAGTGCAATTTTCTGAGCTCACACCATCAGCTCACCTGTTTATTTTCATCAGTGTTTTTTTTTTCATTTGGGGGGTTTATGTCTTCATTGCTATGAAAACACAATTTCTGAAGAAGCGCAGCATGAGGCTTTGAAGCACTGAAGCATCAGATCCATGGAGAAGTGGAAAAGAACCCTCCAGACTGTTTAAAAAATGGCAGCCAGGAATCGTTTTGAGGGGATGAGTGTGAACAAATGCGGGGAGGGATTGAAAATGTTTTACAAATGTTTTGCAAAGTTTTCAATGGCTTTTGTGGAAATGATCATAGTAAGGATACATGTCATCAGGGAGAAGCCGAATCCTCTGACCTTTCTAAGTGGGGATGTTTCAGCTAACTTATGTCATAGAGATGCACTCAAAACTGCAGAGGTGGCAAGGAAGCTCATTTGTGAAACAAAGCTGTATCTTCCCCATGCTATTCCTTGAGGGTGGAGCTGATTTCCAGCAAAGGAGCTTTACCTGACAAGCGCAGGAGTGGGAAAGGAGGGGAAAGCAAGTCTTAAATCTCCAACATTGCTAGGAAGTGATACCATCTGCATGGTGAGCTTTGCCATTGTTTTATTTTTAACTTCACCTTGCACTGCAAGAGCTCAGTGTGAAGGTCATCTGTAGAGGCAGGTTGCAGTATGATAGAATAACTACCTTCTGTTGTACTTCATAAACATAATTTGGCACATCTGCTACAACTTAAACACACATGACGCATGAGCTACCTACTTCCACAGTGTGCACAAGACTGCTTTAACACAGATCAGGAGCAAAACTTTGCAACTGAAAGTGCTCAGTTTATGGTCAAAGCTAGCTTGAATATATGATGCAAATCCCCACTCCAAAAAATACAGAAGGTATACAATTAGCTAACCAAACTAAGGCCCTTTCTGCACGGGGCCAAAAACAGTGGCCCAGGGACAGAAAAACACTGGTCCCTGGGCAGCTGTTCACACAGCCATTTGCACAGCTGTTCGCCATCCTGTGAGGCCCCGAGTGGCATGAAGACGCCGCTTTCCACCTCCCTTCCCAAGGGAGGTTTTTGGAAAGCAGCGCCTTCCCATCGGCACGGTGCGAACCGCGCCGCAGGCACCGCTTTCCCGTTCCCCCCACTCACCTCGTCCTCCAGCGTCGGTCTGGAGGGCTGCTGAGACCCGCCCACGCTGCCCTCCGACCCCTGGAGGTCGGAGGGCAGCATGGGTGGGTCCCTGCAGCCCTCCAGACCGACGCTGGAGGATGAGGTGAGTGGGGGGGGAGACGCGGTAAAGGCGGCTCTGTGCAGAGCCACCTCTTTTGCGCTGGCCTCTGCGGGGGCTGCTCGCACGCTCCCGTGCGAATGGCCCCCTCCCCTCCCCCGGCATAATTTCTGCCGGTGGAGGAGCGCCTTTTCTGCTGTGCAGAAAGGGCCCAAGAGCACGAATGTTGCACTCATTGGATAGTATTGATACGTTGCATAGCAGTCCCGAGAAATTTAGTAGAGTTTGAAGAGAGGAAGGCAGATGAACTTTATATAAATTAATTAATGTAAATAAATGTGTAGATAATATGTACTCTTCTACTATAGATAGAGTCCATTTGTATACATCCATTAGGTATCAGATCAGCTACTTTCTGTTGAAACTGAAGGAATATATTATAAATTAATTGCTAGTCCTTCCCTTTTTTGCTCATCCCATCTCATGTAGTCATTCATCTAGAAAAAGAAATCAGTCTAAATGATGCCTACTTGAGATTCTGTAGATATTTATGACCCTGAGATGTATGCAGATATAATGCTTTGAGTACCACGTGGGTGTCTAGCTATGTATGAGACTCCCAAGAATGAATTAATATGTATGTTGTATAGCTGTATGAATAAAACACCTATTTATTATATTTTGCATTGGATGTCACAACAAACTTCAATTTTTTGCATTGGGCGTGATGATCTGTTATGGTCAAGATCTCCCTTCCTCCTCCTTGTGTACAGAGCACAATTGAAAGCCTCTTGATTTGGATAATGTTCAGACTCCAGTTTACCATGATGCCCACATGCAAGCATTGAGGCAGATTTGAATTTGCTTCCTCCCACAAACCAGGATTCTTAGTTTCAGAGACAGGCAACAAATTCCAGTTTGCTCAGGTGTCTATATTTGCTTGAGAAATTCCTAAGCTAGGAAGATTTCAGTTATATTTCTCATTGGTCAGTGGAGAAAGTGAGGTGAACCTACCCCATGCTTTGAGACCCAGAGAAGGTATGAAAACCTCTAGAACATAATGCACATTGATAGCATTTTTTGTAAGTGTCTGGCAGTGAAAACCTAGAGGGGTGACATGACCTGCCTGCCATGATGGAGAACTGAAACTATATCTACAAAGGAATCCCCATGCATTTCATTTCCTTCTTATTCCTTGGCAGGTTTTTTTTCTTACTCTATACTCTACTAACTAATTTCAAAGTTGTAAAATCAGTACCCTGGACAGAGACCACAATTGCTTCCACCTGCATGCCTGAAATAAGCATGCTGTATGATACGCCCACTGCCCTTTCTCCCTACACTATGTATCACAACTTGCTCTTTATTTAATGACACCCAGAAATTGGAGAAAGGAAGATGACATCCCATTAGATTGCACCTCTCAAGAATAGTGTCTGATTTGCAGAAACAAATTGTCAGAAGCCTTTCGTTGGCAGAGGGGTGGGGACCCTATAGGCATTAAAAAATGGCAAAACTAAAAAAATATTTAAAATGTAAATCTCTTTAAAGACCTTGTGTGGAGCAAGTAAATAAACTAATTTAATTTTAAGTGGCTTTTTAAAAAAAAATCACTGCTCTGCCAGGGCAGCAGTTAGAGTCCCAGGCATATTTTTACCAACAGATTTGTAGACATCTCAAAAACTTCAAAAAAAAAAAAGGTTGGAAAACAGCTTTTTTAAATGTACATGTACAGTGTTAGTACATCTCAAGGAAAGGTCAGTGGTCTCTCTTTTTCTCGCATACCTCTCTTTCTCTTATACAATCTTTTTGTTGCCAGGATGTGAAGAGGCTGCAGCAAACGTGGAGTGGTGGGGAAGCAGGTTTGTCAGCTGGTAGGAGTGAAAATGAACAGGGCTTGCGGCTTATATGACAGGTGCACAAAAGCAGGGGGAAAATCACATCATACAGAAGAGCTGCAGGTTGGAAATGAGTGGTGGGGGGAGGAAGAAGAGAGCCTGTGATCCAAAAATGTATATGATAAGAGCAGAAGGTGCAAGGTGAGTCACATTCTAGGCCAGCTTCCAGTTGTCACTGTGAAGGAACTGTGTCTTGGCCGCCTCATCCTTTGAGTGTACAGATGCTCTTGTTAGAGTACATGATGTTTTCATATTTTCCTACCTCTGAAGTAAGTTGGCAGGAGGGTGTAAAAGCTACAGGAATGTCAGCTCAACGTGTTTCTATTCTTAAAAAAAACTGACACAGGAAAAAATGGCTGTTTTTGATCTGTGATGTTCCACAGAACTGATGTTCTCAAATATCAGGTATAAGCTTATCAAGTTTTACAGTTAGGGAATTGAAGTGGTGGAGCATCCCAGCCCTTCGACCGCAATGCTCAGCATTGACTTCTTCTCAGTCCCACTTCCAAGGTCAACACCTGGATTTTATGAGAGGAGAAGTTTTGGAGGAGAAATTTATTGTTGTCTTCTACATAACTCTGGAGCTGCTTTGAAAAGGAACCCCCCCCCACCCCCCATGTCTGTAAACAAGTACTGTCAAGTTGCATCCAAATTAGGGAGACCCCACAGTAAAGAGCCCTTTCTTGAATATGTTTCTTGGTCAGCCTAAAGTGTGACAGAATCAAAGGCAAATTGGGAGGTAAAAAGAGCCATGGAACCCACATCACACTACCAGTCCATGTCATGGAGTATGCCACTTTCTGCACCACTTTGTCACCCTAGAAGGCTATAGTGGCTCAGGTGAGCAGGTATTCTGAGATAGTGGCTTTGGTAAGGGACAGTATTTGCCTCTGCATTTTCTCTGCTTTATCTGCTGTTGCTTTATCCTCCTCCAAAGAGACACAGTACAGGTACTGCCAAACCCTTGCAAGCCCCTTATAAAGATGACAAAGATGAGGCAACAGCTGAATTCAGGGTTCTTCATGAGGAAAAAAGTGGCCCTCCTCCTCACTGTGAAGATGGCAGCCCAGGCACCAGAAGTGTGTCCACATTTTGCCCAATGCCATTTGTTTTTCTGCCTCCTCTTACACTGGTGCTATACTCTGTACAACAGAAAGAACTCAGTGTGATCATGCATGCTCTGGTGAAAATCAGAGCAGCGTGTGCCCTCATTGAGAAGAAGTGTGGATTTTCTGGCAGCATTTTAAAATGTTACTTCAGTGCCACTTCCACTAGAACCATTATTATCTTCTCTGGGAAACATAGCACTTTGATAAAATAGCATTTATAGTGCTCCAGATGCCTTTCAGTGAGACTTGCCTTTTTTGGAAAGTTGTGCCCACCATTTTCTTTCCTGTTCCTTCTGTGGGAAAGAAAATGGCGGGCGCAACTTTACAAAAAGGCAAGTCTCACTGATAGGTGAGCAATATAAGCAATATAAATGCTATTTTATCAAATAGCATTTGATAAAATATATATAAATGCTATTTTATCACAGTGCTATGTTTTCCAGAGAAGGTAATAATGGTTTCGGTGGAAGTGGTGCTGAAGTAACATTTTAAAATGCTGCTAGAGAATTGTGGGGGGGGGGGGAGGCTGGCATTAGGATCCCGCAAGACATTCCAACATAAAGAAGGTCCAGGAAGATGTGGTGAATTACTTCACACATTTCCTGAGTTCTTTATGTTGAAAAGGGTATAGCTGAGGCAGCCCTAGTAAGCATGGACCAGCCCTCCAGAATGGCAGCCCATCAGGAACCTTCCCAGTGAGTTAAATGTCCAGTCCATACCAGTACAAAATAATGGGAAAGTGGGTGTGCTGCTGGCAGTGTGGTCAGAAAGTCCAAGGATGAGGTAGGAAGTATGCAAAGGAGTGTATCAGACAGTCCATGGTTGAGGCAGGCATCTGGCAAGGCATGGTCAGGCAATCCAGAAGTCAAAGCAGTCATGGAGTTCAGACATGCAGGCTGAAAACTGAAGTTCAGAAAAGTCAACCATGGGACCAAATGTGTGGAGCTTTGCAGTGAAGCTTTGCACCCAGACCAACCAGAGCCCCTTTCTAAGTCTAAATAAGTTGTCAGCTGGGAAGGGAGTGAATCACTGCAAGGATGAGGCTATCCTGGCAATTTTCCTTCTTGATGCCCACTCAAGCCTCTGTTTCTGCCTCCTCCATGCAGCTGGCTCATTAATCAGCTCATCCAGAGCTGCTGATGGCTCTCCCGGCTGTGAGGCATCTGCCTTGGCCAGGGGGGAAGGGCTTGTAGCTGGCTCTGCTGCTTGCATTTCTGCTCAAGGAGCCAACTGCTGATGTATGGTATCTTCAGGCTGTGCGTCTGGTTCCTTGTTTCTCAGGAGCTGGCTCGTGACAATGGGCCATAATGAGATAGATGGATAGGTGTATACTTTATGAAATAAATGATGCTGTTTTGTTCATCTGCTAATTATATATGCATCAGCCCCATGCCAAGGCCATGGGTTAGTTGCCAATGGCCACAATTATATCAGTGAAGAAGTTATATGTCCTATTGATTTCAGTGCAATAATGAAACACATAGGTACATTTTTTCACCCAGGAATCACTGGGATGAAAAGTGCATCACTCCCACTGGAATACACTCATTGTTCTTAAAAGAAATCAAGTTTTCACTGGAAAATAGATGCCAATTGACATCAAAACATTATACGTCAGAATTGTTCTTTGTCCTGCTTAGTCTGGTCAACTGTGTGGTTTTCACAGAGGAGAACATCTCATAGCTATGTGGACCAACATTCCTGTTGCCATATTGAATTTAGTACATGGATGGTGCAATCAAGGGCAGGGATTTCTGTGGCAATCTGTGGTTTTTGTTTCCCACTCTGAAAATAGCATCTTTGCAACTGCAAATCTGCTTCCAGTTTTTTGAGCAGTTCTCTAAGGCCACCAAAAGAAAACTGAGACGTGTCAACTGATAACACAAAATGCTTAACAATTAAGCTGCTTGCACAGGAAGGGAAAGGATCACAAATTAGCCTTGACAGATGCAGAATAGTTTCCTAATCCTTTGTTTTGAGTAGGTATACTATAATCTGGAGGAACCGGGTTTGATTCCCCACTCTGCTGTGTACTAGATCATGTTACTAGACAGAGAGGATAAATAGGTATAGATATGAATTTCGCAGCAAACATGTTTGATTGCTCAATATGCTTTGATCAACAGCTGCGATCATCTGCTCATTGAATGACTGGTCTATTCACCTGTCCACTGAGCACCTCAAAAAATGTCAGATAATTTTGCATCTGCATAGTAACTGTGATGGTGGAGATTTACTTCCTTATGGTAGTGGAGTTTCATGACCCTGTCTTGCAAGGACCTCTATGTCTGCACGAGAACAATTCTACCCAGGGTTATCTCAGGTCAATAAAGGATGCCAGAGAGAATTTACACCTCTCATAATGCTACGTGAAAAGTCATGAGTGTGTGAGAATGCCAGTAATGTGGACAAACACCATATTTAGTGTTTATAATATCTGGATGTCTGATTGATAGCCTGATTGTTTTCTATTGGTTTTTAAATATTTTGCAGCAACAACAGGGGAAAGGAAGGCAGTAGGATTGCCACTGGGCTTTGTGAGAAAATGCATGCATGAAACACCACAGACTGTGACTACACTCTATACTGTTTGAATACTTGAAAAGTATCTAACCTGATGAACAGGTTTGAACTGTTCGCCAACAGTGAATTATCACTGCACAATCGACTCCCTATTCATGATCTGGGAACAGTTTATGTGCCAAACTAGTGGATATTTGAGAATCCCTAGCAATAGGTAATCAACCTTTGTTTTGCATAAGCAATGATATGTTCATGGGACTGAGTGGAATGCAACAGTCAGGTATTTAGTTTGGTGAACAGCAAACATACTGATAAATGGGCTATTTTCAGAAGGCTGTTGGGATATGTTTCATTAAGGAGGACCCCTTCCCTTCCATCATTTGGGTGTGGGATATTTGCCCAGTTCAGCCCTAGCTTGACTGGGCTTGTATGTTAAGCAGGATTGGCCATAGGTAGTACTTGGATGGGAGACCGCCAAGCAAACCTGCGGGTGCTATGCAGAGAAAGACAATAGTACACAACCTCTGTCTATCTTTTGCCTCGGACCATCCATGGCTGTGACTGCTGTGAATCACTTCGTGGCACATTCACAGGGGCATGTTTCATTAAAGGCTTCTTATGTTTCCTCTCATGATTCAAGTGCTGGGTGTGGGACACTTTTTTAAAAAAGGTTTGTAGCTGCAGAAATCTTTTCATATCCAGAACCATAATAAGAGCTTCTAGCTGGGGGACTCTTTTGCAAGGATGTTTTTAGGCTGCTTCATCTTTTATGTACTTTTTAAATGTTGCAGCTGTTTTTAAATGGCTAGGTGGTTTATGAATTGTTAATTTTAATTATGACTGCCCTTTTTAGGATTTTACCATGTTTTTTACCATGATTTTACTTTATGAGCAGCCATGAGCAAGTCTTTTGGGAGACAGCTCATATATTTTGTAAATAAATTAATAACACTATTTCAAACAATGGAAAGACAGATCTGAAAGGAGAAGGTAACTGAAAAATAAATAAACAAGAAGTTCAGTATGGAATATTTTTCTTAGGACTGGAATATGTCAACAGAAAATTGTACAGAAATACAGACGTATTAGTCCAATGCACATGTATAAGAAATAAATTGGGGAGTCAGTTGAAGTAGCCAAGATGAGAAAGTCAGAATCATCCCTAATAAAGAATGTTATAATCTTTTTGGCTTCCCTCAAAATTGCTCAGGTATTTTATTTGTAGAAGAAGATTTGGATTTATATCCCCCCTTTCTCTAAGGAGACTTAAAGGGGCTTACAAACTCCTTTCCTTTCCCCCCTCACAACAAACACCCTGTGAGGTAGGTGGGGCTGACAGAGCTCAGAAGAACTGTGACTAGCCCAAGGTCACCCAGCTGGCATGAGTTGGAGTGTACATGCTAATCTGAATTCCACAGATAAGCCTGTGCAGAGCGGGGAATCAAACCCGGTTCCTCCAGATTATAGTACACCTTCAACTTCAACCTCCTCACTTTCCCATCCTGATGCACCCCCAGATATCCCCCTAGGTCTCCTCCCAGGAGAACTTTGCAGTGAGAGGGGGGAAACACCAATCATTGCCCTAAGTCACAATTTCCAAATGCATGGGTTACCGTTGGGATGATCCCAACAATTCTGGCAACCATACCACAAAGATATGTAGGAGCCAAATGATGTAGGTGAAATTTTACCTTGGAACTGAATGCCCCTGTCTCTTATTTAAATCCATCCATAAGAATTATAAAAACAAAGGCAGATGCTTGCCGAGTTACGTAGAAAAGAAAAGAGGAAGTTAGCAGTGAAGTTATATTTAGAGGAGATAATGTCTACCTATTTTCCTTGCTATGTATTAATGGTACGTTTCTGTGTTCTCAGTGAAGCACGTCTGTGGGTGGAGACAGCTCACTGACAGACGTGAACCTGGTGAAGTAACTGATCTTGCTCCAGTGAGCACCATATAATCCGTAGGCTCATATTAGTTCTCCAAAGGGCACAGCTGGAAACAGCCATAAGGGCCTCAGTTGTGAGATAAAGATAGATTCTCAGACAATGTGTGATAATATGAAAAGAAAATCTTATATAAGAAAATCTGGAAGCAAGGTGGGTGGGGAATACATATTGCCATCTGAGCCGATCTGAGATTCAGCATTGCAGAACAATTTCATTCCTTGGTTGAAGTGAAATAAAGATCTCCAACTGCCACGCATTGAAGAGCCACTGGAAAAAAAAACTTCCAGAACAACCTCTGGAGTCTGACGGAAACCCACCTATCAGAAATGTAATGAAAAGTGTGCTTTTCCATATTCATAAGCCAGCAGGGCCAGTTCCAGTATTTGGGGGACTCTTGACAAGCTGTCATCCATTGGATCCCTTCTTGGTCTGGAGGCAATGGGCAGGGGTGATATGCCCATGTCCTGAACAAGTGAGTTCAAAGGCAACTGAGTGAAGAGCTATCACAACTCCAGCCCTTCTCCCTCCATGCTGGCTCTCCTCTGCTGCCCTGCTTTTTTCCTGTGCCATCCTGGGGCTGAAAGCAGATTATTTTAGGGATGAGACAAAAGCAGATAACTTATTTTTCCAGCTAAATGACTCAAGAAAGGCCAACATTACATGTAGGTTGGTCCTCAGAATGTAAAGTACCCTTTTCAAATCCCTGTTCAACCATTATGTTTACTAGATATACTAACAGTGCAATCTTAATCTATATATCTATTTCTCATGTGACCAGATCTTCTGATACCTAAATCCATTAATTGGGACCACACTGAGAAAGGAGATTGTATTTTTAAACTTGGAAGACCCTCCCCCAGGTTTGCAGAACCCCCAAACAATAATTTTATGTGTGCATGCACAAATTACTTACCTGTGCAGCTGATGGAATGGTACCCAGAGGCACCGCCATTGATGCAGTGGCTCCTCAGAGATCTTCTGGCTGCTGGGGACCTTGCTGGGAACACTGCAGTTGAAGGTCTAAGTGAGGAGGGGAAAGGGAGGAAGAGAGATGGCAGAATATTGATGGAGAAGCAGGGAAGCAGAAATATAGGGAGAAGGATTGATGGAGAAGGGGAAGATAAAGAGGGGGAGGGGAGGGGAGAAAGAGGGGGTGGAAGAGTGGTGGAGTCTCCTCCTTTGGAGGTTTTAAAACAGAGGCTGAATGAGCATATGTCGGGAGTGCTTTGATTGTGTGTTCCTGCATGTCAGGGGGTTGGACTTAATGGCTCTTGGGGTCTCTTCTAACTCTATGATTCTAAGATTTTTTGAGAAGAAATGAAAGAAAAGGGAGCAACGTTGGTGTGATGGGATGTACCCTCCCTGCAAGGTTGGGGGTTTTCGTCAATTTCTTGAAGATAACTGGGGCCCTTTCTGCACCGCAACAGTGCAGGGGTGCGTCGGCATAAACAATGCCTCTGCGACAAGCCAGAAACCAGGAGACAAGTTAGGCGTTCGGGAAAGGGGGGGAATGGCGCCTTCCAGCTGCTGCCATTCACCGTTGGAAGCCGCTGTTTCTGAAGCCGCTACTTCGCGCCACTTGGGGGTTGCGAGGCTGCCGCTGCTGCGATGCAGCAGTGGCAGCTGTGCGAACCCCTCCCCAGGGACGCTGTTTTTAGCGTCCCTGGGACGCTGTATTCTGTCCATGCGGAAACAGCCTGGGTTAGAATTTGTATGACTGTGTTTAGGATTACATTGTAGATGACCTGGGCCACTTACTATCTTTCATCCTAAGCTACTTCATGGGGCTGTTGTTAAAATGAAAGTATTAGGAGTGTTGCTTATCACCCTTCATGGGAGGGGCGGGCGCAACAGTCAATACAAAGAGCCCTTAGCCTTAGCCAAAGCTCAGTTAGCTGAATATACCACTTAGAGCATGCCAGTCAAAAGGAGAGACACTCTAAGGCCCCTTCCGCACACGCAAAATAATGCGTTTTCAAACCACTTTCACAACTGTCTGCAAGTGGATTTTGCCATTCCGCACAGCTTCAAAGAGCACTGAAAGCAGTTTGAAAGTGCATTATTCTGCATGTGCGGAGCGAGCCTTAGATTAGTATATTCTCTGACTAGAGCTCCTTTGATAAAAGATAGAATAAAAAGGAGAAGTTACAGCATTTCTCAGGAGAGCTAAGCTCATATTTACCTGCAGAACTTAATTTTTATTATGGTATCTCTTTTATTAATTGGCTTAAATCTATTTTTTTTGTAATCTAAAACTATTCCTTTCCCCATCTTCCATTCCTTCTTCACAAGGACATGGAGACACATAAATATCTTCAAATAGTTCCTTAGAGGGTTTTTTTAAAATAAAATAAAATAAAACTGGACTTGGTACTAATATTGTGAACCTTATTGTGGAAACCACTGACAGTTTTCTTTAGTTCCACTTAGAAAGAAAAAAATGGCTTATAACTGGGGCTGCCTCTGAGAGCCAGCTCTGGGTAAGTCCTGTCTTTTCCTATTAGTAAAGGTAGAGCTTGTGATAGGTTCAAGATTGACAGGTAGATAAAGGGAGACTGAAGAGGGAGACAGACATTACAGCAGGCTGATAACCTAAAGCAATCTGCCTCCACCCCATGCTTCAATTGTACCTGGAAAGGTTTGCTTCTGGCTCAGACTTTCATGCCTGTCTATGATGGAAAACTCCAAATTAAGAAGTGCAAAGGTAATCCTATCAATTTCGGATCAGCAGGACGTCCCCACTGTGTGCAATGGGACTTACTCACAAGTATGCATGCACAGAACTGAAAGCTGACCCCAGAACAACTGTGTGGTACCACTACATCAAAATTCATTTTTTATGAAGGCCTTGCCACAATTAAAGTCAAAATCCCCTACCAAAATTGACCATTAGTACGGGCCCTGCTTTGTTCACCATTCTTTATGATTTCTTTTCTCCATTTTAAGATGGTAAGCTTCTTAGAGCAGGGAAATATCATTCTGTACTTTGTAAAACTCTATATTCTATGTATGTTGATTGTACTATATAAATATCATCATTATCCTCAGTTTAGAAACACCTCTATTCCTATCTCACTCCTTGCAGTTAACCTCTTTTAAAACTTATCTTTTCAGTTTTTTCTTCAAATCTGATCTGACTTTTTAGAAGAAGACTTGCTTGTTTAAGGCTTTCTCTATGTGTTTTCCTTTCCTCTGCACTAGAACCTATGAAATAACTAAGCCCACCGGGAAACCTCGGTCTCTTCATGTGTACAAATTAACCCACTCCAGAGATTCTAGCACTCTCCAGTACAATCCATAGACATGAATACTTTTCATTTTACCCTCTGTTATCCACCTAAGAAAGAAAAGATAATCAGCAGATTGAACGCTGCAAGGCTTCATTTATTTTGCAAAGCACTTTGAGACTTTAAGGCAAAACTCAGTTCTGCATGAGTGCAAATTCTTAGTGATTTTTAAAAATGGTTAAGGATAAAACATTGGGAGGCATGAGGGAAAGTGAATCATTCACATTTGAAGAACAATCATTACAATGCTTCAGGAATCAATTCTGAGTGTGATTTTGTTCACTTTGCATATTTCATTAATCACCCTGGAGGTGGCTGTGAATGTGATCAATGGCTCCGTTATGAGTACATCTGCTAATGATTCAAAAAAGGGTCAGAGATACATTATATACATCTATATACATCTGGAACAGTGAAGAAGGTGAATTGGAGTTATTTCAATAAGTGAGAGTGGCTGCAGATAAAGAATTATTTGTGTGATTATTATCATTGAACAAGATAGGGTACTAAGTTTTCTAAACAGGGATGAGCTTAAGAGCAACCTTCTCTGATGGGATATTAAAAATAATATCACAATGGAGAATATTTAAATTCCATACTGTAATATTATGTTTAGTATCACACAAGAGAACCATTTAAATCCTGGTGGAGACCCTTACGCATGCTTGGGTGCACTTTGCTGGAGAATTCTGAATTGGGGACATGTGCTCCTGTGGCAGGGCTTCAACATTTCCCCCTTCATATATTCTGGACACTCACCAGAAAACTTTCAAAATCTTGGAACACTTTTCCCAAAATTCCTGAATCTCAGTATTACAGAACTGCATGACAGTAGTACTCCCAAACATATATATATATTTTCCCAATGGCCACTGTACTTCTAGACACTAGGAGGGGAGAAAGACAATGGGGAAGATTAATGGAAGAATGGGAAGACCTAAGTTTAGCCCTAGGTTTCTCCTTGAATTTCTTCCAAAAATGATGGAAGATTCACGGGATATAAATAAATTAAATTCTAAATGAGATGGATCTGGGAGATTCTATCATTCCTAGGTCAAAAGTAAGCTATTTCTCATTAGATTAATTATACTCAAGAGAAGAAGTGAGGCTGCCTTGCTTAAGATGACTCTAGTTGCAACCTAAGGGATTATACAAAGAATCCATCAGTCAAACTCTGCAGCAGAGTGGGTTTCTCAACCCATACCTCTAGTGTTCCATGGATTCACTCCATAATGGTTTCTGCTCTTTTTGAATTCTGGTTTTATGAAAGGGGTTTCTAACATCAATTCTGGAACAGCATGCACATTACGTGGCAGTTTTTGGTTCCTTTGGTTTATTTGCAGTTTCCCTCCATGTTACTAAGTGATCTTGCATGTTAATAAAACACTGTACAACAATGCTGATGTGGCTGTATACAAGATTCAGTTGTGTACATCTCTTTCTCTTTCTGTTGTTCTACTGAGAAAAAACATATTCTGTTTATTGGTGAAATAAACCCATTTTGAATCCTTGCTACAACTTTATACAAATGCATCAAGATTTTTCTTTTTCTTTCTTTCTTCCTTTTTTTTTTGCAGTATATCATCATATACATTGGAACATTGGTAGGAAAAGACAGAAATCAGTGGAAGGAACTTAAAATGGAGCAAACTGTGCAAGTTCTATTATTTGTGCAAAATTCCTATTATAATTGAATAGAATTCTAAAGGCTTAGTTTCATCTTCAAAAGCACAATAAGGGGCTTTCCCCACTGACAGAGTTAAACTGGTTTCTACCTAGGTTCACCTCAGTGAATCCCCACTACCACTGAGCTCAACATTGTTTTGTCTCAGCCCCCCCCCCCCTCAGAACTGTGACATCCTTGTCGCAGTTATGAACTACACTTTTCTGCCGGAACAAGGTCGATACCACTTCGAAGCTTTGAAGTGGGGAAGCATCGAAACGACACCTCATCTGTTCAGCCAATCACTAGCCGCTTTTGTGGCATGCGCAGAACAGGAGAGTCATGGCAAGCAGAAAGCGCATGTAACTGTAAACTGTAAACTGTAAAAACTGAAAAAAAACCCTCCCGTTTCCTGCTGTAACACAAGCGCCAATCACGATCGAGGAATGAAACAGGCACCAAGATGATCCTGCCCACTTAGCTCGGTTCCAGGGGGCCAACTCAGTTGCTGTGGGGACAGCCTGGAATCACCCTCCACTGAAGGGAACCGAGTCGACCTTAGCTCCCTTCTGTAGTGGGGAAAGCCCCTAAGTGAATTTAGAACTCCAGAATCCAGGGAGAACTTCAGATTATGAGAACATTACCAGTTTGAAAGGCTACCACTAAGTTTACCTAGAGTGACATTTTCAATTCTATTGACTGTTCCTATTTGAGAAAATTGTGCTTTGAATTTTGAGGGAAGTTTGTTTTGGTAACATTGACAATATTTCTAAGGGCATTTCCATGCAGGCTCAAAAGTGAGTTCCTTAAACCTGTAAATGCAAGAGCAAGATACAACAGAAAGAAAAAGAAGACGGGAACCCCAAAGGACTGGCATGGATAAAAAATGGCTGGGCATTATTCCAAGGAAGACTAGGGTTGGCATGAACTCAAAAACCACAGAGAAATAGTGGAGTCAAACTGTAGGTAACTATGATTGGTTCAAACAAAGATTTGGGATGCATTATTGCTCTCAGTATCCTATCAGATTGGCATTTTTTCTTCCTTCAGGGTTTCAAGGGACATTTGTTGTTGTGACCTTAACTTCACGGCAATCCTATGAAGTAGGTTGGACCAAGAGACTGCAGTCCTGGTCTTCCAATGAAATTAATAGCTGAAGGAGCATTTGAACACAATTCTCCCCAGACTTAGTAAAACACTTTCATCAAGTTGCATCCCAGACACTTCAACTGAAGCCCTTAATGGCCTGGAACCCTCATGCCTGCAGGGAAAAATACACCTGGGGCGTGCGCACCCTGCACCCCTGCTGCAGCGTCGCCCATCCCCTCCCCATCCCCTTGACGGCCTGGCCATGCCTCTGCCACTGCTCTGCACCCCTCCCCCCTGTCCCGAGGGTGCTATGCCACTGCTCTCCTGTTCAGTACTCCCAAGGATGTCTCCTTCTAGATCTCAAAATTACTGGAAATCCCTGGTTTTAGAGCAGCCCAATTGTCCTTTACCAGGGCCATTGGTCCTGCCTGGTGGAGTTCTCTGTTGACACCAGGGACCTTCAAGATCTGGCCCAGTTCCACAGGGTCTGCAAAACAGAGATGTT
This sequence comes from Sphaerodactylus townsendi, assembly GCF_021028975.2. Classification (NCBI taxonomy): domain Eukaryota; kingdom Metazoa; phylum Chordata; class Lepidosauria; order Squamata; family Sphaerodactylidae; genus Sphaerodactylus; species Sphaerodactylus townsendi. Next base: position 3,822,418 of record NC_059436.1, read on the forward strand.
TCTCCAGACACATAGCTGAGGACCTTCAGCTGCTTTGCACTTTGAGAGCTTTTGCAGTCAGTGTACATTCCCAGATCTGAGAGCACGGTAAGTTCCAGAGTGAGGAAAACGTTTGCATAACCAAGAATCCAATTCGAAAGGAATGCATGCACATAAAGGGCCATGAAGGTATTATACAGGCTAATTTAGTTTATTTTGATTAGTCCAGTAAAGAAATGCTTGATTTTGTTAACACAATTTCAAACATTCCTTGAAATGAGCAGCTGTTTTAATCCCCACCCCCTCCCCCACCCCCACTTGGGCATATCCTACTTGTTAGTTGATCTTCAGGGACTGGTCTGTTAAAAATGTACCATACCCCGAACTACCTCTGAACCAGGATGGAAACTTCAGGGCAAAAAAGTCATTATCTGAGTCCAAAAAACATACGCTGCTGAAAAGAAATGGCTTTGCTTTAGGGGGTGGGGAAAAGCCTCTCCCAATTGGCATGCTCTGTATTTAGTTCTTGGAAATACCAGCTGAGTGGCTGAATTCCCAGCATGCTAAGGTTAGCCTGCATTAGTACGGATGCCTGGCAGTGCAAACATATGCATTGGATTTCTGGCAAGACAAATCTACAGAGTTTCTGGCAAAAACAAACTTATGCTTTATCCCTCTTTTTTCCCCCCTAAAAGAACACCCCTATCATTTTGGATAGCTCTGACATATGGCTGTAATTTCTGGCCAGTAGATACATAATGATTGTTTTCAGGAGAGATACTACATGATCCTGCTAGCAACTCAGATGTATAGAAGGTTACACTTCCTGGCAGGATCAACTTGATGTGTCTTGTGAGGGTACAAATTTTGTTGATTTTCTGCCAACAGAAATTACTGTTGGTCGTGCTGAGGCAAACACACCAGATGGAGTCCTGCAGGGAAAATAAACCAAACTGATTTCTGTGTGTTCACCAGACCTCAATGGTTTGCTCAGTTTCTTTGTCACCACACAAATGGGAAGCTCAGAGTGTACACAATGTGCAAATCCACACTGTCCAGAGCATCCCTTTTGTTGCCTTCTTTACCTATCATCCACTTCCTCATGGGTAGTTACAATTTGTTTAAAGGACGCAAGTGTACTCCAACAGCTACGATGGAAGAAGTACATGTTGCTAGAAACATTTAGCTACCTGTGGCCAAACTAGACCCAGAGAAGGGTTCCAGAAAGGAATAACACAAGGCCTTGTAGCTTCTGTATACCAGGACTCATCTTGGTAGATGTGCCCTAAAATAAAATTATGAAGCAAGGAAGTGAGTAAAACTGATTGTAAAGACAAATAACTTTATTGCCCACAAAGTAAAGCAAATAAAAATTTAAACAACCTAGACTAAGTACTTGAGAAATGTTTCCATAATTAACACATGCACATGCGCCCACCAAGAACAGGATGCACTTTATAAAAGTGACAAGGGGGGAAATTGGGAATGTTTAGGGAAGGGACATGCAGTCTTAAATCCAGGGCCTGATGTGAGAGGCTGACACAGCTGAGGTCCAAGAAGCAGGGAAAAAAGCTGGCAAAGCAAGGAGAAAATGCCTCTGAAGTGCAGAAAGGATTGTCAGATGGAAACTAATGTTCTAACCAACAGAGATCTGGACCAGGGGTTAGAAGAAGAAGAAGAAGAAGAAGAAGAAGAAGAAGAAGAAGAAGAAGAAGAAGAAGAAGAAGAAGAAGAAGAAGAAGAAGAAGAAGAAGAAGAAGAAGAAGAAGAAGAAGAAGAAGAAGAATTGTTTTTATACCCCTGCCCTTTCACTACCACAAGGAGCCTCAAAGTAGTTTACAGTTGTTTTCCTCCCCCCCTCCCCCACCAACAGGCAGGTAGACAACCTAACACCTAAGCAAACCACACAATGTGTGTGTTAAGTGCTGTCAAGTTGTTTCTGACTCACGGTGACCCTATAAATTCATGACCTCCCAAATGTCCTATGGCTAATAGTCTTCCTCAGGACTTGCAAACTGAGAGCCATGGATTCCTTTACAGAGTCATGTTGGATCTTCCTCTTTTCATCTCATGTTGAATCTTCCTCTTTTCCTGCTGCCTTCAATTTTTCCTTGCCCTCATGCAAAGTTTGAACACCAAAGCCATAATGACTGGACAGGTCAAAGGTGAAGTGGGCGTCTTCATGTTATTGGGTAGGAGGCTTCAATTTTGGAATTCTCTTTCTGGTTACCTGTTCCAGACAACAGGCAAAACTATTTTTAACTTGTAATATTTTGCACGGGATTTTAAGGTGAGTTTGTTGCATTACCCTGAGCTTATCTTGATATTTCACTTTGACTGTTGAATTTTATTGTTTCTGTTGTCTAATATATTAATTGCATTTCAGAAGACTGTTGGTAAGCCACATTGAGAATCCCCCAAAAGGAAGGGTATATATATGTATGTGTATGTGTGTGTGTGTGTGTCTCTGTGTATCCTGTGTGTGTATATGTGTGTGTGTGTATAATATATATGTACATTATATTACATAAGTGTACATACATCATATATACATTATATATAAAAAGCAAAAAAAGAATATATATTATAGTTTTAACCTTATTTTATTTTCAACTTGCTATATATTCAGTGCACGCCTTTAGAGGGTAATTCCACTGCAACCATTTTCCTTAACACAATGAAATGTACTCACCTTGTGGAACAAGCTAATTGACATCTTTAACAATGGCACATTACACAATTGGAAAACAGTCACACCATCAACCACAGATTCCATGTCCTCCGCAGGGCATACTTGGGGCTCAAGTAACTCAATTAGCCCAGTACTTCTGCAGGGCATGCTATTTTATTTACCATAAAGGACTCCACTAAGGATTATTGCAAGCATTCAGAGTCTCCATTTGGATTAAATGAAAGACTATTTTTGGTCAAATGGGATCCGAAATGTATCTGCATGGGAAAGAAGGACACAACCCAGTTAAGCACAAATCCTATTGATTTTGATAGGAGAGATAGCACACATATGCTTGAACCTGACTCACACGTGCAGTGGTTCCCAGGGCATGTGCAGTAGTGTATTTAAAGTATGGCATGTGCCCTGGGAACCACTTGAAGGGGGTGCCATCCCATTCTGTCTTCCTGCCACAGCCATGACATCCATGTGCCTCACCTTGCTCCAACCACCACCCGGACCCTCAGTGCTGCTCAGCCATTGGCAAGTCTGTGAGGGAGACAACCTAGGGGTGAGTACCATTCGTGGTTGCAAAGCTGCAAAATGGCTGCATAAGAAGGTCATGTGGTGGAAGAAGACAGCTAAGTGATTGTGCAGAATGACTGCCAAACTGCCAAATGGCCACAGCCTTTCTCAAGGGTTCTTGTGCCTCCTAAGTACAATTCCTCCCAACAGATGTTTCCCACTTTCTTTGCTTTTTTCCCTTTTCATGAGCAAGTTCTATTTGCTCCAATCTGCCTTCAGCTCTATCAATGCCCTTTATCAATGCCCTATCAATTTTCCTTCAGTTCTATCAATGCCCACCTCAGTCTTTGGAGCCATGTAGGAGAAATGTTGACTCTATTCCCCTCCTTCATAAGAATGTTTCCTCCTCACTGTGTACAGAACCTTTGGTTCCTCCAATAATTCTCTCAGTCAGCTTTAGTCCTTCTCCTCGAAGCACACCAGCCTTGCCTTTCATTCACACAAGCACCATTTCACTGCTTCCCATGCAAAAACCAATTTCTCCACTCCACCTACAGCTACTTAAAAGGAAGGGGGGAGGGCTCACCTTCTCTCGTTGGCTGTATAAAATCTACTGCGTCCTTCTCCAACTCACTAAGACTTGCTATAGACATTATTGAATCTCTACTCTGTCATGAAAGCTTACTGCGTGTCCTTGGGACATTCAAACACTCATGGTCCAACCTACCTCATAGGATTGTAATGACAAAATGGAGGAAGAGGAAATGTTAGAAATTGCTTTGGGTCCACATTTGGGGAGAAATACAGAGTATAAATATCTAAATACATAATTATTATATACAGTGACAGAGATATAGGCAGTGGTCATCCATGTTTTGTGCAGAGCTGTATTGGAACATGTTCAATCAAGTGTTTCTTCAGTTTAGAAAAGATTCATTTGAGGGGTAAAGGCATTGCAAAAGGAATTTAAAAATAAAAATAAACTCCAAAATAAATGTATTTTTGAAACATATGGCACACCTTGGTAGTGTTCTGTTTCTTAAACCTACTTGGAACATTGAAATTGTTATAGAGGATAGGAAGGGGAGAAAAGTCTACTAGGTATCAGTGCTCCATTTTCCTGTGTGATATATAATACTATTTTAAAAATGTTACTAGATCAGGTCTAAGCCAAAATGGAAGGGGCACACACACAGATATTCTCCTCTTGCAAAATTGCTCTCGTCATTTGGGGCCGTGATTCAAGGGTTTGCTAAATGAATTGTCACAGTGAAGGCAGAGAGTATCGCTCTCATTCTATTCTAAATTTGTGGCTAACTCTGATTGATGATATGGTGTCATGATGTCTAGACTCTAGTTACATCATCCCTGACTGAAGGGATCACATCGCTGGTGGCAGCTCTCCAGAGACTCAGGTAGAGAACCACTCCCAGCCTGTCCTTCTCCTCATTCTATGCTGCTACTTTGGATGGATACTGAATGGATGAAATTATCTCTGACTAATGAAATTCATCCAAAATACAATGTATTAGTCATTTGCAGTCCTAGCAACTCAAGACTTCCCATTTGAAGAAGAAGAAAAAACATTGGTTTTTATACCCATTTTTTTCTCAGTCTTTAAGGAGTCTCAAAGTGGCTTACAATCACTTTCCCTTCCCCTCCCCACAATGAACACCTTGTAAGATAGGTGGGAATGAGAAAGTTCTGTGAGAACTGTGACTAGTCCAAGGTCACCCAGCAGGCTTCATGGGCAGGAGTGGGGAAGCAAACCTGGTTCTTCAGATTAGACCCTGCCACTCACGTGAAGCCCCTAATAATCTGTTTCTCCCTGAGGGACATCTTTGCGATTGATCACTATAAAATGTTCCAAGGAACCACAACACATACTCTTAAAATATATTGTTGTTTTTGACACTTGCATCTTGAGTAATCCATGCTGAATCTTCACACATCTTTTCCGTAACATGGTAACCCCATAACAAAATCTTTTATTAATCGATTGCACCATGAAACCTTTAAATAAAGGTGTGAACACACTTCTCTCTGAATAGCCTAGTCCTTGCAAAGCTGTAATTTGCTCTTTGCTGCAGGTTGATTAGTAGCCAATTCCTCTGGGAGCAGATGCCATCTGGGCCCGTAGGCTCAATTAGCACATAGTGACAGCTAGCAAGACACTTTTGAGAAATTTCAACATTTTGGCAAGCAAGAAGCATTCTGGGGGGTATCAACTGTGTTTTTACAAGGCCTTTTGCTGTTCGTAACTTTATGCAGCTATTGCAATAGCAAAAAAAAAGGGAAGGTCTGCAAAAGGAAGGTCTAGATAAAATAGAACAGTTGAGTATGTATGTCATGGGGAGGGGGTGTCACTTGGGATGAAATTTCCCAGAAGTGATGCACAACTCCCCATTTCCCCAGCAGTGCCAGATTTGCCTGCCAAACTTGGACAGAGGCCACGTATGAGGTGTTTTATTGCTTACTTCTGACTATTGAAACTGATCTCATAGTCATTTGACATGTCTCACAGCATCATTATCAATGACTTCCCCTGCGCGTCAATAAGGTAATGACTGTTTTTCAAATTTAATCTAGAACACCTTCATGGTATTTAACTGACAGCAGATTCCTCAAGCCAATTCCTGTGGTCTCCCTCCTGTGCTTTTAGTTCACAAAACAACAAGATTTTCACCCGAGTCTTCCACACAGTGAGAGGACTTCATGATTTCCTTCTTGCTGGTGTGCTGCAGAGTAAATACAGCAGCAACATGGTTTCCACATGGCAGATTTCCTGACAGTTTCCCTGCACAATTCCCTGAAAGTGGCCACAGGGATTTTTTAAAAAAGATCAGTGCTAGGCTATCATTATATTGATGTAATAACAGTAGGTTATTCCCAGGTTTTGTTTTTTTTAACGTTTTTTTGAAAAAAAATTAAGTTTCTATCCACTTTCATTGCAGAGATATAAACAGGCAAATCTTTGCAAGCAATGGGGCTAAAGAGTTACTTCTTTAAATGAATGCTGGGAATTTGGAGAAGCTGCTACATCTTTCAGTGCAATGATTTATTTATTTATTTATTTATTTGTTCCACTTATATACCGCCCTCCCCCAAGGGGCTCAGGGCGGTTTACAACATTAATACAAACAAGTGGAAGGATAAAATACAATATTAAATATTAAATATTAAAATTCAGTGCTTAAGTTCTTAACCATTTAAAATACAGATGGCGTATGACCATTTAAACTCCTCTGAGAGGGGGAACAGCGGGTCCAAGCTGTTAATGGGCATAATCAGCAGCCGGCCTCCCCAAAGGCCCGGCGGAATAGCTCAGTCTTACAGGCCCTGCGGAACTCATTTAGGTCCCGCAGGGCCCGGACAGCTGGAGGGAGAGCATTCCATCAGGCAGGGGCCAGGGCCGAGAAAGCCCTGGCCCTGGTAGAGGCCAGCCGCATCATGGAGGGGGCGGGAATCTCCAGCAAGTTGGCCTCTGCCAAACGCAGAGACCAACGTGGGACATATGGGGCCAGACGGTCCCTTAGGTACGAAGGTCCCAGACCGCGTAAGGCCTTAAAGGTTAACACCAATACCTTGAAGACGATTCGGAACTCAACTGGGAGCCAGTGATACTAGTATTATGAGTATTATGACTGGGTGATTGTTTGAACACTCCAGTTAGCAAAACATTCCATCCAGTAAAGTATACATTTGTTTATTTGCTTCATTTATACACTGGCTTTCTTCTCAGTGTGGTCCCAAAGTAGCTTACATCTTTCTTTCTCCTCTATTTTATCCTTACAGCAACCACAAGATAGTTTGGGCAGAGTGTGTGTGACAGGTCCACAGTCATACAGAAAGCTTCTCTCGCAGAGGAGGGATTTGAACTGGACTCTCTCAGATCCTAATTCGACTCTCTGATTTCTATACCATTCCAGCTCTCAAACTGAATTCATGTACATCATTAAATGTATGAAAGGGCTTGTCACATGTGCCCTCAGACCATAATGCAGATGTGTGGAGGAGACTTCTAGTGGATTGGGTACTTTATCAATGGAGCGTTTCCTCCTTTTCCTAAACAAGTGATAAAACCTTCGACAATACCTATGAGGAGTGTTTATTAGGTGTTCCCCCATTTTTCTGACTACTGAGTTGTTACATGAGTCTTCTGGGATTTTTGCCATATTGGGTTTATTTACAGGTGGAGCACAGGAGGAGGGAAAATGCAGCATACCTGCTCCCCCACATAATATTCCCAGAGAAAGGGAGAGAGAAAGGCTTTGCCTCCTAAAGCTCTTTAGCCAGCTCACAACAGATTTCCCCTGCTTTTCTCTCTTTCCCTTTTAAACCCACCACTGTGAGGTGTTTCTTCGCACAAACCCACACACCCAATCCTCTTCTCAGAGGTCACCTTTCCCAAGCTATCAGGGAAACACCTCCTCACACTTAGCAACCACTGAGGGACATTAACATTCTTTCACCATAGGCCTCACTCCTACAAGACATGTCATTCTAGGCAAAGCCCATACAGCAATAGACCTCTTTACAGTGAACAGACAGAAAATCACTACAGTATCAAGAAAACCATGATAAAATTTAGGTCAAATGATTTCTTGGACTATTCCTAAAGAAACTTTTTCAGTGCATAGTGATTAATGCTATATAGTTCCTTTCCTTCTTTGCCTTTTTACAAGGGTTTTTTTCTCTTTTTTTGCCATCAAATCACATCTGACTTATTTGCTGGTAGGTTTTCAAGGCAAGAGACATTCAGAGGTGGTTTGCCATTGCCTGGCTCTGCATTATATAGTCTGGTAGTCCTTGGTGGTCTCCCATCCACATACTTACCAGACATTATATTTGAGCTGTGCGGAATCCACTTGTACCAACTTTCCTGGACCTTGTGTTAATTTTTTTTCAACTCCCGCCCCCCCAGCAACAACATATTGTGATTTCCATGTGCAACAGCCTGATGAACCTCAGATAGCAACTTTAAGATCATCAGTCAACTAACTTGATGCTTTAAAATGTACTAATCACATGAATGTACAGCCACCTCCATTTAAGAGAGGTTGGATGTTTAACCAGCACCATTGTGATGCAGAATCCAAAACCAGTCAGGTGTTGTCAAAGGGGGGGGGGGATCAATAAACCTAGTTCTTAAAGTAGAAGTGCAGAATCACCATAACAACCGAACAACTAAACAAAGAAAATCCTCTGCTCTCTCCCTCTGTCTTCTACTGTGATGGTTTCCTTTTATAGGCTGATGCTTCTCCCTCCTCCACAATGGCTTTTTCCTGGGAGAAGTAGAGCCTTGCTTCTTTCCTGAATTTCATAAAGCTGTCAGCAGCAGGCAAACCCTTGAGAAGCCTGAGCAGACACAGGATTAGCTGTGTTATGATACAGGAGAGGTGGAAACAATAACAGAGATGCCAGAATAATAAATAGGAGAGGGAACTCGTATTGCTGGTCCTCTAGGGCAATTAGTTGGCCACTAGAGGTAACAGCTGATCACTGGCAATCAAGAGGAGTATTTGGGGGACAGGAAATTAGACAATTGACTACCAGGAAATGAAATCACCACTTCTTAAGCATGAGCTAAAGTCCCACAATGCAGAAAATCACTTCAGGTCAACTGATGGGGCAAGTTGGTGGGAAAATCACCTGTACCACAAGGCCCTCTTTTAGCTGGGTGCGAACGGAAGAAAGCTAGGAGATTATGAGGGGAAGAAAGTAAAGGTAAGGGGGAGGCCACTTTGGGAATGGGGGAAAGGAGAGAAAAGGCTGACAAGAAAAGAATAAAAAGAGGAGTTTGGATTTATACTCCACTTTTCTCAACTGCAAGGAGTCTCAAAGTAGCTTACAAACTCCTTCCCCTTTTCTCCCTATAACAGACACCTTGAGAGGTATATTTCACTTTATGAGAAAGATCTGAGAGAACTGTGAGTAGTCCAAGGTCACTTCTGGCAAAGTAGATGGGTTGGAACTGGGGAGACAGATGAGTGTTTCTGAGGGTTTAGGAAGGAAGAGGAATTTGGGCAATGGGGAACAACAGAGGAAGAACACAGCAGCCAGTGGCCAGGATGAAATTTTCTCTCCCCTGTGAGTCCTCTCCATGAATCCTTTCCTGTTTAAATATAAGAAGAAAATCTTCAGAACTAACAAGGCATAATTTGTTGGTTGGGGTGGGTTTTCCAGGCTGTGTGGCTGTGGTCTGGTAGATTTTCCACACAGTTTCCCACACAGCCCGGAAAACCCACTACAACCAGTTGAATCTGGCCGTGAAAGCCTTCAACAATACAAGGGATAATTTCTTCATAGAGGAAGTCCCCATGAGTTTGCAAAGGAGCTCGCTAAGCAACTGGATGCATTGCTTTCAAAGGAGAAAGGGGGCTAAAAATTCCATGTGTGCAAAGAAAGCTGATCAAATAATCCTTTGGCAGATGGTCACATTTTTCACTTTTGATCATTATTTTTCATCAACAATTTCATGAGAAAATTAATATTGGTTTGTTGTTTACTCCTACCAAAATTAACTGAAGTGTTGTACTTGTCATTTAGGTGTTTTGATAAGTTTATTATATACAACCTCCAATGCAAATTTCCTCCCGCTCTTTCAAACCAACTACTTCCTGATAACCACAGGATATCAATAGCTTCCTTCCAAGTGCCTGCCCTGCTGAAACATTGGATAGTTGTAAGTTCTGCAAGGAACATTTTTTCTCCTTTGTGTTGGTGCTGCATCTTGAACAAAAATAAAACACATAAAATGGGAGAAATGGATTTATACTTCGCAGTCGGCTCAAAAAATTATTAAGGGAGATTTGACAAAACCATGTGAAATACAGAAATCAACCAGACAAGGTTGCCAATATCTCCTCTCCTGTTTATACTAACTCTTAAAGTACTGAATAGAGATTTAAGACTCAATGAGAGGACTGGAGGTATAAAAATTAAGAAAGAGGTCTATAAACTGAGAGCATGTGCTGGTGACTTGATATTGATTTTTTTAAAAAGACCCTTAATGGGAGTTGAATTTTAATACTGAATTTGAGATAGCTTGGTGTATTAGTGGGTTTTCAAATTAATAAACAGAAAATGAAGGTTTTAATAAATAAAATGAAACGATCGCATCAAAAGCAGCTGATGAGTAAAAAACACTTTAAGATTTTAAAAAGATGAAATATCTGAGTGTTACATTGACAAGCATGAATTATATGTTATTTCAAAACAACTACGTCAAAACATGGAATGATGTTTTAAAAAACATTTGCCATGGTGGAATAATCTTCAGTTCATATTATTGGGGAGAATTGTTGTGATTAAGAGGAATGTATTACCCAGAATGCTATTTTTTTTCAAACAATGGCTCCTTTCGCACATGCAGAGTAATGCACTTTCAATGTACTTTGCAGCTAGATTTTACTGAGTGAAATAGCAAAATCCACTTGCAAACAACTGTGAAAGTGTTTGAAAGTGCATTATTCTGCATGTGCGGAAGGGGCCAATATCAGTGTTGGCAATTGATACTCCATTTAAACTATAGCAGAAGGATATATTGAATCTTGTCTGACAAGGGGGAAAGCCTTAAATTAAATACAAAACTTTGTAAGATGCAAAGAATGAGGAGTTCTAGGTTTACCTGATCTGAAATTATATTTTGCTGCCTGCTGTTTGGTTTGGATGAAAGAGTGAGTTACGTTGAAAAATAGAAGACTGCTTGATTTAGAAGGACACAATTTGAGTGTTGGATGATGTGCTTATCTATGGTATAACAAAGTTAAAACTAATAAGGATTTTAATAATCATTATTAGGGGTAAATAAAAAACATCTTGTGCTTGGTAAATTTTGTGTTTGGGTTTTCTGAATCTGGAAATTTTCAGTCCCCCCCCCCCATTTCCGAAGCCCTTGGGGGAACGGGGGAGAGAGAACTGCCCCTGTTGGCATTGGAAAGCATTTGCAGGGGAAAAAATCTCCATGCCACTCTGACAACTCTTCTGCACATGCAGAATAAATAAGGTGACCAGACGTCCCGCTTTTGGTGGGACAGTCCCTCCTTAAACCAATCTGTCCCGTGTCCCGCGGGGTTTTTTAACTGTCCCGATTTTGCCTTCTGGGGTGCTCCCCTTTTCCTGCCCTGTCACAGGGCGGGAAACAGGGGAGTGCCCCAGAAGGCAGTGCGGCAGCCTCCCATCCCGGTTTTAAAAGGTGACAATCTGGTCACCTTAAGAATAAAGCACTTTCAATCCACTTTCAATGCACTTTGCAGCTGGATTTTACTGTGCAGAATAGCAAAATCCACTCGCAAACAATTGTGAAATCCAATTGTGAAATCCACTCGCAAACAATTGTGGATTGATGCATTATTCTGCATGTGCAGAAGGGGCCTGAGCTTACCCAGCATGGTAAGGGCTCACTCTGGCCCCTCCCTTCCACTTGTTCCCAGTTCACAGGGACTTGAGAAATAGCATGGGGGAGGGGGGAGGAAAGATTCAAAAAGCTGAAAAAGCCAAATGTTATATGGGTTCTTGGCACCGGGAGTATTTGGCTCTTCCGGACACACCTGGTTTTTTTAATTGGTAAATTAAAATCTTTTTTTAAAAAGCCAATATGGCTTTTCCCCCAGTTTTTTAAAATTCAGATTTACCCAAATTACAACCTTTAAACATTATATCAGGCATACCATTGTAAGAGTATCGAACAAGTTTAAATCTCAACTGTGTTAAAAATCACCCATGTGGCTCCCACTACAAGAAGGCTAATCATTTAGACAAGAAATTGTATTTGAAAATAGGTGGACAACATATTGTGGGATTTGGGAGAGTAATCTTGACAATACAGTAAAGTGCAATTGGCACTATTTTGTGCCTGCAGTTTCTCACACAGTACAATGGGAGTCTTAGCTCCCCCCACCCCACAACAGACCTGTACAGAGGTCCTCACTAGACTGCAGCAAATTATTGGAACTGAGTGAGCAAACCAGTCAGTCAGTGAATTATAAACATTGTTTATAATTGAACCAGTCAGTCAGTGAATTATAAACACTGAAGTACCATTTGCACTTCATCTAAATCCATGTTGTCAATGTTATTTTATGCATATGTATTTTCATAGTTCCCCCTTATCTTATTTAATTACCTGATCCATCCAGGATCCTGGGGAGAATCAATTTTATCATTTTTTGGCTGTCAAATAACTGCTGGTTCATGGTGACCCCATAGAGTTTTCAAGGCAAGAGATGTTCGGAAGTGGTTTGCCATTTCCTGCTTCCATGTCACCCTGGTATTCTTCAGAGGTCTCCCATCTAAATACTAGCTGTGATCAGGGCTGAGAATGTGTGACTGACCCAAGGTTACCCAGCCGGCTTCCATGTCAGTGAGGATTTGAACTTGAGTTTCCAAGATCCTAGACTGACACAGAGCAGAACAAAATTCCATAATTACAGCTACTGCACAGTCACATTGCATTGCAAGAAAAATACAGTTGAATATATGTATGCATGTTTGTGCACAATAAAGTATTTCAATAGATCTGTCCATTCTATATCACAAACCAAGGCATTATATTAATGCAGTAAGGAATATTCAACTATCATTTATTTATTTATTTTATTCGTTATATTTATATTCTGTCTTTCTGTGTGGAACAGAAGGAGACATACATGAGATTCAAGGACATCTGCTTTCCAAGACCAGATCTGACCTGCTTACTTCGGCAAGGTTGATGCATTTTGTACTTTCAAACCGTGGGCATTCTGAAGGTGCTTTAGTCATCAAAGGTCCAGCTGTATTGATATGAATGATGGAAGTAAAGATGATATGATTGTTAGCGCTGACTCCAAATTTCCCCATCTTTAACACCATCATGCTAGTCATATGTTATACCTGTATGCAGTGGCATATTTGCCTAGGGACAGGGTGTACCCTCTGTCCCCAGGCACCACTGATCTGGTCATGTGGGGGATGCAAAATTGGCCCCCCACTTGACCAGGAAGACAGCAAGGCAGCAGCAAGTCCTGCTGCCTTGTCTTCTGGCACCCTTGGCCCCACCCATGTTGTCATCAACATGGATGGGGCCAAGGAAGCCAGAGGACCCCCCAACCTCACCCCCCTCAAAGCTGCTGACTCCCCCCATGTACCGTCCCCTCCCCTTCCGTCTGCCAGCTTGGAGCCAGGAGGGGGTGGGGGAGGGGTGGGGGAGGGGTGGGCCCCACCCCAGGCATAGTGGGGGGGGCACTCAGAGAATGGATGTCTCCAGATGCCTTTCCCCCAGTATGCCTCTGCCGGTATGCAACCACATCTCATGGGGCAAAGACCAGCTTCTTAGATATGTCTAGTTTTGTCCTTCCATCATAACCAACTTTTGCTGGATTGTACCCTTCAGGTCTGCAGTATCTTGAAGGATATCTTCTGATTGGTATGATGATGCACTGCCACCGCATACATACTGATTTACGGCATTCAGGAACATCCATAAGACAGCATAGGAATGACAGTTTGAAGAGCCAACTAAACACATTAGTCTTCTTTATGAGGCAGTGCTGACAAACCCTGTATGCAACTCCATACTTAATTTAAAACCTAATGCAAAATAAAAGATTGAACAGCAATTGGTCTATTATGTCTGGGAAACAATATCTTTTTTCTTTGATATTGTGAAGGTAAAATTATTTTAGTATTTGTCAAGAGACTACAAAGGAAACTTTCTGAATTGTCACAAATCTATACTCAATATAGTCTGTGACATGCTCTACCCAGGCTGACAGAGTAGAATCCATTATCTTGTTTACTTTATTTATTCTTATTTTACTTACATTTCTGGAGGCACTCACTTTGACTGAAGGTGCTGCACTGAAAACCATATTCAAAAATATAAGACTAGAGTGCACACTTACATTTAACATCCTCTTGCCTTATGCATTCCACAAATTTTGCATTCCCCCGCAGTCATAGAAGAGTGGAGCTCAGACCCTATGAATTTGATTTAAGCTAGAACTTTGGTGGGCCAAAATTTTCTCTCTTTTTTTAAAACTTCCTTTTAATGTTTTTAATAGATAGAAATTACATAGCAAAACAGGAAAAAACTGGAATTAAATAATAGTTACATTGTTATGGCCTAATGCACTATATAGGGGTGGTGGTGAAGCGACATCCAGAGGCGGCATGGGCCTGTGTCGATGGATTTGCCCTCCCCTGGGCACTAACCCCAGCAGATGTGCAGATTCACTGAGAGGCAGTGCCACGGCCCTCCATGACAGCCAGATGTGGCACAGAGTGCTTCGTCAACACTCCTGTGCCTCTGCCAGTATAGTATTCCAGAGACATGGCTAGGGTGAAGCCAACATTAAGCTCTTTCCACACAGCAAATGTAAAGCAGGTTGCAGGCGGGATAAATGAACCCATTGTTGCCCTGGGCCATTCGCATGGCTGGGTGTCCCGTGGTCAGTGAGCGCACAGAGGCGCTTTTTAAAAAGTTCCTCTCAGAAACTGGCTCTAGAACTCCTAGGAGGGGTAGCAGGAGAGAAAAAAAGTGAATATCTCTTGTCCAATATGTATTTATCAACCCCCCGCCTCGCCCCTGCCCCAGGCAAGTGCAAAGAGAAACTGGCCTTATTTGGGTTACTCTAGGCCAGTGGTTCTCAACCTGCGGGTCGGGACCCCTATGGGGGTCGAACGACCCTTTCGCACGGGTCACCTAAGACTCTCTGCATCAGTGTTCTCCATCTATAAAATGGATAAATGCTAGGGTTGGGGGTCACCACAACATGAGGAACTGTATTAACATCAGTGGACCCTGCCGTCCCCCTCCTCTTAGGGGGTTTAGCCGCAAGACGCCATCTGTTGTGTTGTGTAATTGGTACACTGCGTTTTAAAAGGGGACTAGTTTTAATATGTGCAGAGCTGTAATTTAATTTTTTTTGCTTGTTTGTTGATTTTATTTATACTCTGCCTGTATATTCTATGTTCACCGCCCTGAGCCCTTCGGGGGAGGGCGGTATACAAACATCATCATCATCATCATCATCATCATCATCATCATCATCATCATCATCATCATCATCATCATCATCATCATCATCATCATCATCATCAAAAAGGGTCGCAGCATTAGGAAGGTTGAGAACCACTGCTCTAGGCAGATTTATTCAGTAAAGCATAAGAATGTGGATTTGGGGCAACAGGATCCCCCCCCCCCCAAGCACGAATCCTTTCCACTTTGTCTTTTCAGCTTTACCAAAATGGGGAATAAAAAGCTGCTACTGACTCAGAAGATGTCAATGTGTGAGGTAAAGAGAAGTCGAGGCTTTGCTTTTCTCTTTCAGAATTCTTTGAGAGTCAGCTGCCCCTAAAAACACAGGAGCAAAGCCAATAAAACAGCAAGAAAGAGGACAACCTTAGTGCACCCTAACTGAGCTTGAATGAGAATTTTTTCATTTGGAATAAAAACACAAGATCTTTGACATTTCTTTTGGCCTCGTGTAGAGGTACAGTTGCAATTCCCATTGATTTGTTAGTTTCTCCGCGCAAATCTATACATTATTTAAAGTGACTGAACATTCTGAAAACCATCATTCTGGAAGGGTGTTTTTGTTTTTGTTTTGAAATATTGATGCATTTTTAGAAGGTCACTACTTCACCTGTAAAGTCAGTACCATATGTAACAGGGGAAAACTCTCTTATTGCTTAAATCTATACAAGATAGCAAACAATACATTTATTTCAAAGACAGTTTTGACCTTCATAGTGCTTTTCTGAGACGATTTTCTGTCCTTCTCTGAAACCATCACATACCTTTTTTGTTCAGATGCCAAGGAACCTCTTCTACAGACTCTTGCTTTGTTCTACAGCTGTGGAATAATTCATATCAACAGGGAGTATGGAATTGCCATACTGATCACTGGATGAAAGCAGACCTTGCTTTTACCCGGTCTAGTCTCTACTATCCAATATTTTGTAGAACTGGAAGCTTCAGAAAATACATTATGAAATCAGGACTGTACTTTCATCAAAGTCATGGGAGTTAGTGGGTCCAGCCTTAGTCTACATCAGTTGAAACCAGTCGGGCTTTTACCACTCACTTCACTATCAGTCAAGTGCTTTCGGTAGTTGCTGTTTCACATGAAAGCTTGGATCCATATGTTACAAGAAACTGTTCTTCTATGTCCCATCATGAGATCCAAGATCAATGGAGAGCATCCACTTCTCAGTACTATTTGTATACCAAGACAGAAATATTGTGGCATGTAGAGGAATATTTTTAGTGCTTGCATTATTTGTCTCTTTCTTGTGAGATTTTTCAAGGCGTAGGAAACATGCTGCTACCTTTTGCTTTTCATGGTCTTTTGGCCTGACAGTTTACAAACTTCTTTCTTTCTTTCTTTCTTTCTTTCTTTCTTTCTTTCTTTCTTTCTTTCTTTCTTTCTTTCTTTCTTTCTTTCTTTCTCTCTCTCTCTCTCTCTCTCTCTCTCTCTCTCTCTTTCTTTCTTTCTTTCTTTCTTTATCTGTCCATCCATCCATCTGGCTATCTATCTGCATGCATGCACGCACGCACGCATGCACACACACACATACATACATGCCCGCTTAGGATATAGTTCCATATGAGTGGCAATGTGGGTTCTAATCCACAAAAGATGAGACTGTTAGTCTGTATGGTGTTACAAGACTGCTGCTACCTCTCCATATCACTGTGAATTCAGAAATAAGTCCCCCGCAGTGCAATAAGACTATGGGTGTTTCTCCATTCCTCCATGTTTGTTCTGTCCAAAATATGCCATATCAGTCCATGTCAAGGAATAGAAATGCATGTGTATTCTTTTTTTTTAATTGTCCTTGGAGACATCCCAGATTTTTTTGTAAAGAGAGATTGTCATTGGTTATGCAGTGAATATATATTTGCATATGCACCATTTTGAAAATATGGTTGACATATAAACTAGGGTGACCATCCGTCCCGATTTTCGCAGGACACTCACACTTTTGCGTAGAGTGTCCCGCATCCCGCTGGGCTTATGCCATTGTCCCGATTACGAACAATGGCCTGCAGCAGCACACTGCCTTTTGCGGTGGCGCTCCCCAGTCAGAAACAGGGAAGTGCCCCAGAAGACACTGCGGCAGCCGCAGTGCCTTCTGGGGCACTTCCCTACTGACCGGGGAGCGCCGCGCAAAAGGCTGCCTTTTGCTCCTGCGGCCGCGCGCGGGGGCTTCTGCGGCTTGCCGTTTGCCGCCCTGTCACAGGGTTAGCCCGTGCACTTCTGCGGCTGTGTGCGCGCGGCCGCTTCCCCATCCCGAGCTGGAAAGGTGACCATCTGGTCACCTTAATATAAACCGAAAGACACAAAATATGTGCAATCAAGTATACAAGATGTTCTAAGATGCCCATTGGGCATTCATTCACATAAATATGCTGAGGATCACTAGGGCTCATTCCGCACATGCAGAATAATGCACTTTCAAACTGCTTTCAGTGCTCTTTGAAGCTGTGTGGAATAGCAAAATCCACTTGCAAACAGTTGTGAAAGTGGTTTGAAAACACATTATTTTGCATGTGCGGAAGGGGCCTAGGACACAGAAATAGTGCAGTCAAGTGATAGATGAAATACAGGATGGAACAAGTTTCATTCATCCAACTCTTAATGGGAGTTACTTTTATCGACTAGACTAGGCATTATGGCAGTCATGGATCCAATTAATGGCCACTGACTCCATTTTAGAGGATAATTCAGCTATTTAAGAAGCTAAAGGAGGCATATTCATACATCCTTATTTAAAAGCAATGCAGATCTCTTCTTTCAATTTGCACTTTACCTTCTTTTTTTCACTGCTGATCTTTCTTTGCCAGGTTTCTGTTATTTTGCAACTCTTTCTTCATGTGAGCTGCTCATTAACCAAGCTATTCACCTGAAGATGTCTTGACAATGTAAGGAGATTGCTCAGTTAGGAACCCTAAAAGTCAGTTTTTTTAAAAAAGCTTTGTTAATACTGAGATGCTGAAGTGTTTGCTATGAATTGGATGCCAATTCAAAATCTCTTGACCCAATTCTGCCATCATGATTATTCGATTTGTCACTGAATTATTTACCCACAAAAGCTGGAATACACTGCAAATCTGCTATTAGGGATGCATAAACCCTGCTTGCTTTTGCTCTAGCCTAGAAGATTATTTTGCCAATTTCTCTGGATACATAGTAATAATTTGCTAGATTTGCTAGATTTGGGGTAAAATCATGGTGTGCTAACATTAAGAGTACCAATTATGGGGACTTTTTCCAGTTCAGACTTTTGTACTTTTTTCCTAAGTTTCTCTTCCCATAGGGGTCATAGACCTGGATGTAGTCTAAAGGTATGAGACCTCTTGCTATGCTGAAGGGCTGTTGTCCTTTTGCTCATAGCCCAAAGGTTGTAGCCTGGAGCGGGAAAAGAACTACGAGTCTGGGAGAGAGAGGAAGAGCTACTTTGCTCCTTGAAGCCATTCCATGCCTTGTTCCAATTTTTTACTTGTATAAAATTATGAGAGGGAGGGCAGGATGGGATGAGCCAGTGCTGGACTCTTGTGGTCCTTTCTTATATGCCCAATGCCAATCACCATTTTGGGGTCAGGAAGGAATTCTCCTCCATGCCGGATTGGCCTAGGGATCAGGGCTGGCTTTAAGCTAATTGGACCATTTACTTCAAACTAGGGTAATCTACTTTAGTCTTGTCAAATACACACCACAACACATTGCAACATGCACCTAACATCACATGTACTTTTCAAAGGAAGTCTATACATTTTGTTTGTTTCCTTATAGGTTTGTATGTTTGGTCCATTAACTTTTAAGCATATATTTTGATTGCTTTTCATTCTAACATAGAGATATAAAGTCTATAATATTTATATCTCTATGATTCTACAGATCTTGGCTGTGAACCTGAGCCTCCACCAAAAATGTTCCCAACTGGACCACACAGCTTCTAAGGCTGGCCCTGCCAAAATGTTCCCAGTTGGGTACCACAACTCCCAAGGGTGGTCCTGCTAGGGATCTTGAAGGGTTTTTGCCTTTGTCTGGACATAGGACAGGGGTCTCTGGCAGATTAGTGTAGTAACTGTGAATTTCCTATATTGTGCAGGTGGCTGGACTTGTGATCCTTTCAAGCGCTATGTTTCTGTATTTTTGAATTGTATTCTAAGCCAATTCCGATGTCTTGTGAAAAACACAGGACACAAATAAATAAACAAATATATGTTTCTCGTTTCATATGTTCTTGCATTCACTATCTTTGTTTTCGTTTTCATTCTTTTCAATAGTAGACAAAATGGAAACAACATACATTCATGCTGTAACTTTTCTCCTTTTTAAATTTAAAAATGTGGATGAAATTTGGGGAGATTGTACCACTTGCTGAAGGAATACTTCCTGCCGTATATCAGGCAGAAAGGACAAAGTATACCAGTTTCGTAGGCAATTAAATTCACAATACATTTAAAGCAGTAGCATCTTTGTTTTCCATCCAATACAAAAGCAATTCCCCAGGACTGGATCCCATCAGGAAGGAACTGTGTGTACCCCATTTCAGTCAAATGGGGGGGAAAGTGTCAGTTTTGCAGGAAATTAAATACAAAACAAATGCCCAAATTAAAAAAAATCCTTCAGTGATTTATTAAATGAATGGATATTTCTTACACATCAGTTTCCTCTCTACTGGTCTCTCCTATGTCTTTAATGATCCATACTACAAATAAACGATCTGTTTTATTTTGATGACTGATTACAATCTCCCTGTTTATTTTTGATGACTAGTTAATTGCTTTCTGTGTACAAATGAATCCATTTTGGGGCACTTATTTCTTTTTTACGTTTGCTTGCAATTGAATAAGTAGTTTTCCAGATGTTACACATCATTTTTTTTAAAAAAAATCACAATACTTTAAATTCCTGTACAAATTTTTCTTCTCACTAAAATTTGGCAGCCTCTACAATTTGCCAGCGTGTGTTTTTTGGGCAGTGCTACAGCCCCTGAGAATATCATTCCAGTTGGATGGAACACAAAGGTTATAGCCAGAAATGTGTTGTGAATGTCATTGTCTATAAAATTAGGAGCCTGGCTTCTCTTTGCCTGAAGCAAAGTATGCTTCATCCCTCACATGACAATGAAAAAAATCTCTGAAAATTATGTTTGAATTGGATGAAAAAACAAAGCAGTTACATTCAGGTATGAGTTTCCTGTTGAAACGAGTACAAACATACATGAATGGAATTAATGCATTTCTATTCATTTCCTTTTCAATGCATTAAAATGAATAGGGCTTTTCTATGGTTGATGGGTTTTTTTGAACATCATGCCCTTGTTGCAGACAACGAAAGGACTCAGAATTGGGCACAATTTTAAAGGGACTCTGGTTGCACTGGAATCCCTGAAACTGGATGAATCACATTTTGCTGCCACACAGTGTCTGGGCTGGGTAGGAGCAATGTAAATAGAGAGTCTTTGCCAGGGACCTGTGGTGGATCTTGGCAGCCCTGTTTTTTGTTGCCACATGTGAATGATATGATTCTCTCTGAAAGTTGGCAAACTGTGGCCATAGTACTCTGAAGACCAGAATGGAGTGGAGTGTGAATCACCTTAAGTAGTCTGATAAATTTTTAGGAGCATGACTGAGAAAGGAAAATAAACATTTTAGGGCATACAAAAAAATCATGACATTCAGCTCCAGGTATATTAGATCTGAATATTTTTGGGATCCCTGAATTTTTTTCAAATATCCATACTGGTATTTGGGGGAGGGGTGTGAGAAGAGCACTGGAAATCTAAAAATAACGTTAGTTCCATTATACTCTATTGGGAATCTTTCCAGGGCACTGAGGGGCTGCTTTTAAACATAGAGACATCAAATTTGTAGCTAGTGACTGTCAGTACAAGAATCTTCAAGTATGGTACCAATTTGATCAAGGAGTCCAATTTTATGGGATTTCAAATGGAGGAACAATAGGGTAAGAAGAGTCATCAGCAGTTATGGTGAAAATTTGGTGCCTCTTTTTAGAACACTCCCCCACCCAACATTAGAAAGATAGGGAATCTAGTGTAGACTATAATGAAGAAGAAGGAAGGGGGATTTAAACTTTAAACTTCATGTGAATGTGCTGAAGAGCTTATCTTCCTTTTAAAAGGGATTGAGGATCATAATTTGCCAGCTACTGTTTAAAGGGGCCATTTTTTTTGGTTTGACTTTGTCAAATGCACACCCCTAAAGCAGTTTGCCCCAATGTCTGACAAAGCACATAACAAGATTCTTATCAGAACGCTTGGCTACATGTGACACTTACTACAGTGGAAATAATCAAGTTGTTTTCCTAAAAGAGCATTTGGCAGCTAAGGGAGAGTGAAAAATCTGCTTTGTGAGCAACTGCATGAAAGCAGATCACATAAATTAAGGCTGCATTACAACTCCTTGATTTAAAACAGGTTGAGGGGGTCCAAATCTTGCCCTGTGCAATCATATCTTTGTAATCCGATTTATTTTCCCTATTGTGGCTTCATTTGTTTTGTTTTGTTTTTAATTTTAGGAGTTTTTCTTAATTGGTTTTATTATGTTAAGCATAATGTCTCCTTGTATATTTTTATGTATACATCACCTTGAGATTTCTGGTAGATGGGTAAGACATAAATAATGGAAACAGACAGTACACAGCCCAGCCAAGTGTCTTTATAAGGAGGGGAAAGGCTGAATTTGAAAGCTGAATAATTTCAATTATGCTTTGCCAGGTGGCCTTCTGATTTTGACTTGGTTCGAGTCAGTGCCATCATTAAGCAACATTACTGTTAAACACAATAGTGTACCCAATGATTGTATCGTCAAAGGCCTTCATGCCTGGAATCAACTAGCCATTGTGTGTTTTATGGGCTATGTGGCTGTGGGTCTGGTAGTTTTAGCTCTTAGCATTTTGCCTGCATCTATGGCTGGCATTTTCAGAGGCATATTACTATAAGATGAGTTTCTCTCCATGCCCATAGATTCCAGCCATAGATGTGGGCAAAACCTTAGGAGCTGAAACTACCAGACTACAGTCACACAGCCCAGAAAACCCACAATAGCCAGTACCCAATTATTCTGTTGAGTCTGCTGTTTCAAGGCATAAACACCAGTTCAACTCCTGGGTATGGTACCCCAAACTTTTCGTTGACATTTGTGTATCAGTTTGCATTAATTCACCCAATCTGGAAATGCTAGACCTTAGATAAGAGCTTTCTACCTTTTCAAATATAATAATGCAATATTTTAGATTTACATTTATTGGGTTCCCAGCTGGTGCAAAATGCTTTCTTTGTATCAGCTACTTTACTAACTAAAGAGGTGCTAGGATTTCATTACAGAGGATATTAATAATTGAGGATTGTTTTACATGGTTTATTCAAGCTGTGCTGGAAGTTCTACACTAAGAATATTCAGGAGACAGATATATATCCCCTCATTCACAACCCGTAGAAGAAGCAATGGGTGTCTTTTGACTCTGTCTGTATGAAGAAATGGAGTATAAGACACCGAAAGGGAAACAGGTGGGTCGAATGCTTCATGTGGAGGCCAGCTTGAGGAGGCTGAATGGCAAGGTTGTGTTTCATGCATGAGGGCTTCACCACAATAGGTAAGCCACACATCAGCCCAATCTGTACAATGTGGGATTAGCTGGTTCCAATATTTTTGGAGGGGGGATCCTTCACAGAGATGAAAAGGGAGACTTTTTTGCATGCTCCACATTGTTGATAGTCAGGTTGATAATTAGGCCTAGTCCACAGGAACTAGTTCATCTACCAATAAAGGGAGGTTGTTCCATCAGTCACAAATGATTACCCTTACCTGTACACTTTACAAGTAAATTTTGTTATAAGATCATGCAACATGTGCAGTTCTTTGTCTAATAGAACAACTTATGCAGAAGGGGACATCACTCCTGAATTTGAGAGCCAGTTTGGAACTCGCGTGGAAGCTCAAAATACTATGTTAGTGTTCCACCAGTATTTGCAGCAGTAAACATAAAATCCAAGAAGACTTGTATCTTCAGACATGCACAAACACAGGCCAGATGGCCATGTGTATCAATAATCACGTCTCCTCCACTAACCCACAGGTATTTTATGATGTATACCTTCTCGTCACACTTAATATGTTTATTGTAGAAAGCAACAGTGAAACACTGGTGTACTTGGAAAATACTAAAAAAATCCTCAAGGAAGTTTATAAACCTAGGCTGATTCCGCATGGGCCAAAAACAGCAGTGTGAAAACGGTGTAAAAGGGTTTAAAATGGTGTAAAAGGGTTTATACTGTTTTCACACCATTTTCACACCACTGTTTTTGGCCCATGCGGAATCAGCCCTAGTTTATGCAGAAGTTCACATGCCAATCAATAATATATCCAAATGGAAAAAAGCAACAGGTGATCCTAGGGGCGAAACAAAGTTGCATTTAAAAGTAGGAACTATGGTATGAGCGGAGGTGATGGTGGTAATCTTAAGAGCCAGCGTGGTATAGTGGTTAAGAGCTGGTGGACTCTAATCTGGAGAACCAGGTTTGATTCCCCACTCCTTGGCCCCTTCCGCACATGCAAAATAATGCATTTTCAAACCACTTTCACAACTGTTTGCAAGTGGATTTTGCCATTCCGCACAGCTTTAAAGAGCACTGAAAGCAGTTTGAAAGTGCATTATTCTGCATGTGCGGAATGAGCCCTCCACATGAGCTGTTATCTGGTGAACTGGAGCCCTCCACATGAGCTGTTCTCTGGTGAACTGGATCCGCTCCTACACGTGAAGCCTGTGCGGGTGACCTTGGGCCAGTCATAGTTTTCTGAGAGAACTATCTCAGCTCCACCTATCTCACAAGGCACCTGTTGAGGGAAGAGGAGGAGAAGGAGTTTATAAGCTGCTTTGAGACTCATTACAGGAGAGAAATGTGGCATATAAATCCAAACTCTTCTTCTTCTGTTCTTATTTGGTCAGTACTATTGATCTACAAAGTCAAATATTCAGAATAACATGCTGCTTCAGGATTTTGCGGTGGTTTCAACGTGTTCATGATTCCATCAATTGTTGCTATCCAGCTGGAGACTAAATATTTATTAGATATGTGATGGAACAACACAGTTTCAGAGTAACACCTTTGCTTGATGACCAGTCATCTCAGGCTTACCCTTTATCCTGCTCAGAAATATCTGACATTGTAAAACTTCTCTGCCAGAATGACAGATCCATCTATGTGCTAGCACAAGGGTCATCACTCTTTTGCCTGACCACTTGATGGGATGTTAAGGATGTGTCCTCTGTAAAGAAAGTGCCCAAAGGCAATACCTGAAGCCAGTTTTGATGTTTTCGATGTTCTGAGCTTTTGGGATCATTTTTTTTCCCCAGTTGTTATATCTGACACATCTTGCAAATATTGTGCTGGACTTACAGTTACCACATTAGTTGGCAGCTTCTGCAAGCAGGAACCATAAAGTTGAATATTGATCGCAGTGTGTGCCTCACTCATTGCTCTCCCCCACATTACACAATTGCTGCTTGAAAAATGCCAGTTAGTATGTCAAAAATTAACTAAAGGGGGGGGGGGGGGGGGAGAAAAGCAGATTTCTTCTGGTCTGTTCCTTTATTGTAGGTTACCTTCGCCTTGCATTCAACTCTTGAACTGCAGTTCAAATAAGCGAATATGAAAAATTAATTCTGCAGTTGGAGTGTGTGAGTTTGCCCCAGCTTTAAGTTCCTTTAATTCCTTTCTTTATTATCCCCTGCTTACAATTACCGATGCTCATATGCACGTTGAGAAAACTCTGCATAAAATCAATTTGGGTGAGAGTGTACATATCACTGTATGTCAATTTCTTGAATTCATGTTTTTACTAATGTACAGAAGCTCAGGGTGTATGAATATTCCTATTTTCATTTCTTTTTATGTCTGTATGTTACTATTATGAACACTTTGATTTCTGACATTTTTGTTTGTGTTCTTGATTCATTTATTCCTCTGCTGCCCTTTCACACTATCTAGACATCATTTATATTTTATGGGTTGGATTCAATTGCTTTTTCTGGTGGTGGAAAAGGAAAGTGATGTCCACTTCAACCATGTAAAGAGGATTTGCTGAGAGTCATGGGACCTAGGGATACAAATGTCAAGTGGGATAGCTATAGTGTGGAAGGGAATTTGACGAGATTGAGTGGGAAAAATGGCTAGATCCAACCGTGTATATACAATTTTTACATCATTTTCATACAATTCACATACTAATTGTACACAATGTTTTAAAAGAGATTCATTTGAACAGTAATACCCTCGCTGAAAAAGTCTGGTCAGGAAAAAAAAAGACTAGTGTTTCATCTCAAGTAGGAAGGATCCAAGTCCGACAATAGCATTTTTTAATTGAAACGAGTTGTTCACGAAATGCCATAAAAACAGCACATTTGTGTAACAGTAGAACACTGCACACAAAAAAAACCCCTTGATGCAATTGAGGGGGTTTTTTTATGCGGGAGGTAATGTTTTGTCAGTACATTCATGGTCTTTTCTATCATAAAAGAGAGGGAAGATGGAAAGAACTGAAAATCCGCAACAAATGGCACATGTTCTAATTCTGGAGCTCATTAAATCAAAATTAAAGGGCCCAGAAATGTAGCATAAAATGAGCTTCTGCAAGGAATAGAAGTGTGGAATTCCACTTATTTCTAGTGGGATGTACTGCTGCAGAGGGCCAAGTGATTTTCAAAGGAGCATTTGGAAGCTTTTGTTTTAGGTGAAGGTGGCACAGTCAGCTGCGGACTTTCTGCAGGCCATAAACCAGAGTTGAGGGAGGATGAGGAAGAGAAGGATTAGAATGCAGCACTCCTCTCTGACAATGAGTGGTTCCTCATAACCAGAGGTGGGATCCAACCAGTTCTCACCACTTCTCTAGAAGTGGTTACTAATTTTTTCTGAGCGCCGAGAAGGGGTTACTAAAGCAACCTCCCTGCCCAATAGGGACTGGAGGTGCGTGTGTGCAGTGGCACCACTGTTTGAATCCCACCACCATCGGAACCTGTTATTAAAATGTTTGGATCCCACCACTGCTCATAACACTAATAAAATATATCTGGTTTAGCCCTGATATTAGCAAGAGCCCATGCAAATGCTGCAGTTTCCCTCAGGAAATACAGGTTCAGAGTTTGGGGCCTTTCCAGGAGGCCTTATAGACTGCTTATATCAAACCAGCAATAAGAGTCAGACATGTTAATGGGCAACATGCATAATATCTGTCGTATTTCAAGCCCTTAGGATGGGGACCTGTAAATCATCTGGCAAGAACTTGTAGATAAACTGTAAACTAATTAATTAATATCAGCAGTATTGATGCCGAGCAAATATTTACCAAGGGATTTATACATATAACCCTGCCATCACTTTAGACTGTGTGGAACCCAGTTTATAAATCATTTAACATCTATTTGCATGTCTCATAAATACTTTATACATTTTGTTTGCCTGCAATTTATCTCGCATAGAATGGTGTAAACACACCACAAATATCTGTAAGGTTTTTTTAAGCCAGTTGATGCAATAATTAGGAGGGTTAATAAATCTCCAGATTGTTGGATGTTGCTAACAGTTGCATAAGGAATCTTCTTTCACAGGTTGAACTTGTCCATAGAAAAACCATAGAAGAACTGCCCATTGAAATCATCAATCACTGCCATGCCAGCAGGCTGTTGAACCGAGCTGTGAAACTGATCTGTCGCAAGGGAAGAACCAAGCGTTGTTCTTCAGGGAGACGACGACTAGGGATGAACAGATTTCTCCTCTTTTATTCATTCAGAACTTTCATGGTTCTCTAGGCTATTTTTTTACCCCATATGAGCACTTAGGTCAAGTGGCGCGGGGGGGGGGGTGTCTCCCAGTGGTCCCTTCCCAGTGATGGGATCCAAATATTTTTAATAACAGGTTCCGATGGTGGTGGGATTCAAACAGTGGTGCCACTGCACACACACACCTCCAGTCCCTATTGGGCAGGGAGGTTGCTTTAGTAATCCCTTCTTGGCACTCAGAAAAAATTAGTAACCACTTCTAGAGAAGTGGTGAGAACTGGTTGGATCCCACCTCTGTCCCTTCCCCTGCCAAGGTGCAAGGGGAGGGAGTATGTGGGAGGGCTTTCTTCTTGGCTGGCCCCAGACTATGGAACAGCCTCCCTGTGGAAATTTACCATGCACCAATCCTTTATTGGTTTCAGCATTGGGCAAAGACCAAGCCTTTGACCCCCTTTGATGCCAACTCTGAAGGGTGCTGGTCTGGGGTTGGGGAGGGCATGTGAGTGGGTAATACCCTGGAAGTGTTTTATGGTTGTTTTATATGATGTGAGGTTATTTAATGTTGTATTTATGGTAGTCTGCAATTTTGTAAGCCGCCCTGAGACTTCTGTATAGGGCAGGGTATATATGTAGAAAGAAAAATAAACCAACAAACTAACTAACTTAAATAATTTATGAGCTGAATTTCAGAACTGGATCATGTACAGCTTGATACTTGATGGGGCTGAGCTGATCCTCACTCAGCAAAGGTCTGTTCTGCCCAGCACAAAAATGACATTTGTAGGACATCTTAAAAAGAGGTGACTGCTTCTTTTCACTCTGCATACCCTAAATAAGACATCCAGGGGGCATTTTAGAAAGAGGCAACTGCTGGTTTGGTTCCGGATAGCAAAGGCATCAGAGGGGGAAAGAGGCTTTTTCCTCCCCGACCTTTTAACTCTCTGGTCAGTTTTACCCTCAGCTTGCTCCCGACATTTTGTGTGCTGGTGAAGGGATTCTCCCTGCTGCCACTTGCTGAAGGTTACCCCAAAACATTTGCTCTGCAGGCTCCAATCCTGGGCACCTTTTCAGCCTGAAAAGTACATAGTTATACTCAGCTCTTACTTCTGATTCCAGCAATATATCATTTTTTCCATTTTAAAAAATCTTTGTAGCTATACAGACACACATAAGAGAATTGTAGCCACTAGGAGGACTCCCACTGAAAAGCATTGAGGCTGTGGAGGACAGGTCTACCACCCATTGAGAAGCATTGCCCAATTTAAGACGATTTTCTGTCCTTCTCTGAAACCATCTACTGTTCAAATGCTGAGGAACCTCTTCTACAGACTATTGCTTTGTTCTACAGCTGTGGAATAATTCCTGTCAACAGGTTGGGGGGTGGTGGTGGTAAAAAAAGACTCCTCCTAAGCTCTGCATTCCACCCAGCCAGGCAGGAGGTGTCTTGCAGGCACCTTCAAGAAAAAAAGAATCTTCCAAAAAAAAAGGTGCCTTGAGCTGAAACAAAGTGCCTTAGGATGTCTTGAAAAAGCTGTGCAGAATTCCATCCCAATAAGCCTTTTTTAGGTCATTAGGACATTTTATTTGTGCTATGTGGACTTCTGAAGGTATCTCACCACCAGTGGGCAAGAACTGCAGCTTCTTATTTTTTCTTTGGTATCTTTCCTCCTCTGCATTACTGAAATGAATGTGATCAAACACCACAAAAATCTGCTTCAGTGTGGATGCGTATGTATTACATCATGACTCTTTTTGTGTAGTGTTTTACTGATATGTACTGGTGCTCCTAACTGGTGAAATAAAATACTACTATATATATATGGGGGAAGCTTCTGCACTTGAAAATAACTCTTGGGACCACTGTGCCACATCCTGCATCTGGCAGGGTTTTGCAGCATTTTTTTTAAAAATACACTTGCCTTCAAAATGGCAGCTATGGAATGAACACTGCTGTCACATTTAGTTTGGCTCTTAGAAACTCTCCTGTATGTATGTATTTGTTATTATTAATTAAACCAGAATTAAAAAGGCAACACATTCAGTGCAATGCAAAAATCTGGGACAAGAAAATAAGGGAAGAGCGTGCAACCAGGGTTTGCTCCATGCACTGCAATCCTGAACAATTGTGCCCTTCTAAATCCATTGACATCAATGGGTTTGTAAGCGTGTAACTCTGTTTAAGATTGCATTGCTAATCAGCCAATCTTGGCTCCATAATAAGCTCTCCTGCATGGCACATTATTTTACAAATCCTTGTTTTTTTGTTTTTGTACTTTTCATTTTTAGATATATACTTGCTGTACCTTAAGTATACACCCTCAAAAATAGACACTTTCTGGATAGAAGTTCTGGTTTAAAGGCAGAGATTAATTGTCCAGCCTAGTCCTCTGAGATTCTTCCTTGACTATTAGTTTCCTTTACAAGCTGTAATACTTGCCAACATCAATCTTTCTATCTGTCAACCCTTCCCCTACATGTTGTTTACTTCCTCAATCCTTGTAAAAAGGCTTTCCCCCAAAATATGAATCTTGAAAGCAAAATAATTAATGCAAAGCAAACACATATATAGCTAGGCATGTAATTTCAATAATTTGTCAAGACATATAATTTAGACTCCTTGCTGCAGAATAAGGGCATCATTTCGAATTTCAGTCAGGGAGGGAGTAGATTTCTCAACAGGGCTTAAAAGCTCCCTCTTGGATATATTCAAGATTAAATTCCAAAAGAGAAGTGCATTTTAATAGCATTTCTTGTGGTAACTTTTTATAGCTCCTAAGAAGGAGTGTTGCATTACCAACACAAGTCAATCATTCCCACTTCTTTCTTAGACAAAGTGATTTGTTCCTTGATTTCCACACACACTTTGTGCCCAGGCATATTTGGTTGCTTATAACAGTAATCAACTCAGTGTGTAGAAGGAACAAGTAAGCCGGAAGTATCCTCAGAAACAAAGTCAACCTGCCAGTTATGTGGGTGATCTGATATCCAGCCATTTGCATTACAAACAGTTGAGAGGATTCCAATTTGGATTCGGGCCACTTTCATTCAGCAGCAGGGGTTGTTAATCCTCTCCTCACATGCCAGTTTCTGGGGGGGGGGGGGTGACTCTCTGAGGCTGAGCTCCCAACAGATAAAGTCAATTCAAAATTTCTGTCACTCTGAACAAGACGCATTAAATGCCTCCTCCACCAGGTCACAGCCAGTATGATGCAGCTTCTGCTGGCATAGATCCAGCAGTGTTCGTTCTCTCTGACCATGCCACAAATGACTGAGAAGAAAAACTGAGCTGCACTCTTCTTGTGCCTCCCTGAGCAGTTGCAA
The DNA here is from genome assembly GCF_021028975.2 of Sphaerodactylus townsendi. NCBI lineage: Eukaryota > Metazoa > Chordata > Lepidosauria > Squamata > Sphaerodactylidae > Sphaerodactylus > Sphaerodactylus townsendi. The sequence goes on from NC_059436.1 coordinate 3,852,706, forward strand.
GAACAGCTTTCCTGGAGAACTTGCCCCACTATTAGTCCACTGAAAAGAAAAAGGTACAGTCCTGCACCTTCACTCCAATCTTGGTTTGCATATCTTCATCCACTCTAACTCTACTCCCTTCCTAGAAGTGGTTCTGACTCAGAGAAGAAAGAGGCTGCCCAGATCACCTATAACAGCAGTGAGCAGAGAATGAGAACTTCTGTGCTTCTCCCTATGCTTGTCTGCCTTCGTTGGCCTACCAGTTGGCTGAGATGAGCAGTTGGACGTGACAGTGTACCGTCTGCTTTCACTCATTGGGTGAGAAGCAGAGAATTCAGAGCATTTCCAGTTGAGACCAATGGGATAAGAACATAAGAACAAGCCGGCTGGATCAGACCAGAGTCCATCTAGTCCAGCTCTCTGCTACTCGCAGAGGCCCACCAGGTGCCTTTGGGAGCTCACATGCAGGATGTGAAAGCAATGGCCTTCTGTGGTCTGTTAAGGCATTTGCAATCTCAGATCAAAGAGGATCAAGATTGGTAGCCATAAATCAACTTCTCCTGCATAAATCTGTCCAAGCCCCTTTTAAAGCTATCCAGGTTAGTGGCCATCACCACCTCCTGCGGCAGATGGGGAACATTTGAATAGGTTTGTAGGTACCTTTGTAGGTAGTGTTGCCTATTACCACAGTTTAACATAGCCCTCCCCCCAAATGCATCCATCTTTGTGCACACAATTAACTGATTAGTTCCGAGATGTGATTGTTGTCAGGGCTGGCTGGCTCCAGTGCTGAGGCATAAACAGCCATCAGCAAAATAGTTAGTTCATTGACTGCTTGTGCCGGTAGCAACAGCTTCCAAGTCTGCAGGCTTGATGCGGACTCCAACCTCCCTGGAGCTATCCGTAGAGATCAGTTTGATTGAATGGCTCATGTATGCAAAACACACCACAGCATTCAAAAATAGTGATGGGATTACCGGTAGTCTGTCAAATTAAATCTGAAATATAACTTGTGTGACTGCTTTTCCCTGGGATATGGACATTGGACAACCTGCCAGTCTACCTCTAGGATAGCCCTTGTTTAAAACTATGTGTCTGTCTGTGTGCCTGCCTTCCAGAGAGTCTCATGGTTCTCTCCTCTTCTAGTTGGTTCTCACAACAACTCTGCAAGGTAGGTTAAGACTGAGGGACAGTGGCTGGCACAATGTTCTGGCTGAATGGGGATTTGAACATTTGTTTCCTAGGCCCTAATCCAGTCCTGCCACATACTGGATCCTCCCCTGGTTGTATTTGTAACTGTGTCTGATAAATGCAGCAGAAGAACCTAGAATTTGCAAATATTCTCCTTGTCAGGCTGACACTTTCTAAATTGTGCTGAACCATCAAAATGTTGACTTACCTGCTTATATTGCCACATCATTCCCATGTCATCTTCAGAATTCTCCTCAATGAATCAACTTTCTACTTAAACAGGAAATATCCAGAAGACAATTATATTCTTCTTTTACAGATTTTGAAGCTTGAACCAAGATCTCAGTGGCCTGACACTAGGATAGATTTCAACAAGCTATAATAAACTCATATTTAAGTCTGACAGTGATCCTCAGCTACACAGTGGATTTTGGCCTCTGACTGGACAGGTTTGATAGAACTACTATCTCGGTGCTTTTATCGGCTATGGTTGGAACCCTCTAGAAGTCTGGATTTTGCCACAAATCTAATGTGTTCAATTAAAAAACCCTGCATCTTGACTCTGCTAAGTCATCGAGCCAACCAGAGCTGGGTCCAGGTTTTAGAAGGTTCTTAGCAAGATGTTCCCCATTGTGTTCCACCAACCTTTTGGCATAGCTGTGACACAAATGAAGAAGGCAAGTAAGCAAATGGTGGCTACTTCTCCTACTCCTCATTGCTTCTGGTTCAGAACCTCTTTCAGCTAGGTGCAGCATCCACTCTTGGTTTACCTGTCTTTTCCATTTTGGTAATGGCTGCCGATGCTTGCTTGGACAAGTGTGTGAACAGAGGCCAGAGGCATGAACACATGAAGCTGCCTTCTACCCAGCCAGACCTTTGGTCTATCAAAGTGAGTCTCATCTATTCAGGCTGCCAGTGCATCTCCGGGGTCTCAGGTGGATGTTTATCACTTTAATTCCTACCAGATTATTTTAATTGGAAATGCTGGGGCTTGACACTGGGACTGTCTACATGCAATGCAGATTTTCTGCTACTAAGCCACAGTTGTCCCACCTGCTGGCCAGACCTGCTTAAGCTCTAACTATCTGAAAGAGAAGGAGGGAGGAAAACAAGAGGGGTGTATATAAGCCTAATATTTCCAGAAAGTTCCAGTTCCACCACTAAGAGAACAGGCTGCAGTGACTGTTGATATAGAGGAATGGGTTCTCCTGGGGTTTCAGAGAAGGAAGGACAAAGGAAGAAAACTGCCATGGAGGCTCAGATGGCTGAGGGACCCCAATATACTGGTTCATATCACCTATGCTTTGTGGGTAAACATGGTGGAACCCATCCAATCTTTCAACTTTGTCCTCCAGGGCAGTGGATTACAGCCTCAAACAAGAGGCCTATTTGCTTGTCTAATGGATTTGGTAGTAATGGCTATTAATGAATTTATCCTCATTAATTTTGACCTACTAAACTATTTATTTATTATGTTCATATTTTATGTACTTTATGTTTTCAATGGATAGCATTTGGAGAAGGGTAGAAGATGGTACTAGGACTATGTTTGGCCCCAAATCTCACTTTAGATCTCTGTGCCCCTGGATCATCTCCATCCCATTATTTTCCACAGTAGACTGACACATCTAAGTCAAGCTTCTACGTCCATGGAGGTCCAGGGGCTTAGACTGAAGTAACCTTGCCTTGGATTGCACAGTTAGGCAGGTATTTAACTTTGTTTTTTACTCATGATAAAGGACCTTTCCAATAGACACTTTGGCTGATTCCGCGTGGGCCAAAAAGAGTGGGGTGAAACTGGTGTGAAAACAGTATAAACCCTTTTACACTGTTTTAAACCCTTTTACACCATTTTCACACCGTTTTCACACTGCTGTTTTTGGCCCATGAGGAATCAGCCTTTGAAACATTTTGGAGTGAGAAATAAAGTGGTTTCTCCAAGGAGCTCTGCATTGTCCCCCCCCCCCTAAAAATGCAGCCTAAATGCAGCCTAAAAATGTTTTTAATGCATCCTTTTTTCTAGCAATTCTTTGGGCTGAATTTTTTTTAAAATAGCTTCATTTGTGTGCTGTCCCTTTAAGATGCCATTTTGTCAGTTTATTCCTTGTCTGTAGAAGCCCTTCGACCTCTTTTTGGAGCATTTCAAAGCATTTTTGAGATATTGGGGGCTTAATCTTCACAGCATCAACTACAGAAAACTCAGGGAACTGCCACATGAGTCTGTGAAGCATGATACACTGATTTTAAAGCATCACTACATTTTTTTAATGCAGACAAAAATCCCTTCTGGCCCAAGAGTCCATTGATTGCAAAGGCCATAGTACAAACCAGCTAGAGAAAATATTCAGTCATTAGTTTAGTTGTGTTGCAGCATCCCAGCCACAAAATAATAGATTTATTTTTCCCCACCACTTTTTTTGTCCTTTTATTGATAAAAACTACACAAAAGCTAACTGATCAGAATAATTAATTAAAAATAAATCAAACAATGTTACACATCCTCCTTTGTTTGTTTGTTTCTTCAAATCATACTAGCCATCAAATTTTCCAAGATGTACTTTCAACCCATCCTAACAATTTTCACCTTACTGAGTACATTATGGATATTACCATACCCAAAATCCTCCTCCCCACCTTCAGTTAGCATTGCTGCACGTTTCAGTGGTGATCTCTTAATTCATCAATACTCTTTTTTGTTGTTTTTAGAACCCCAAACATAATTGTAGTGTCAACAATGAAGCACAATGAAGATAGGAAAAAACCAAAGGATCCCCCACCCCATAAATGTACAGCATGGGTCTCAAATGTACATGCACCCAAGGTTTGTCTGTTTCACCTCTTTGTTGTTTCACCTGAATTGCCCATGTCCATTTGGTTTAACTTAAGCCTTTAACACCATGTTTGGAGTCTGAAATTATAATACTGTTCGCCCACCCTCATAAGAAAAAAATAAAATAAAGGAGATCTTGGCTTGTTTTGTTCTCAAAACAAAAGTAAAAAGGAGGGGAAACTGTTAAAGAAATGCTCTAAGAGTGTTAAGCACTTAATAAAGAAATAATACCTCGTACTCCATTTTATATCTGCCCCCCACCCCTTATTTGTACCTGTGGTTCTTCTTCCAAGGAACCGTGCAGAGTAGAAAAATCAAATATACAAACAGAACTTTTAATCCATCCCTTTATGTTGCTAGAGTGAAATCTAATGTTTGTAATAAGAACTTGACAATCTTTCTTTGATATTTACACCAAGAAGTTTGTTCAACAGTTTAAAGCCAAAGGACATCCTGAAGTTCTCCAATTCGCACTGGGAGGTGACTCGACTGAATTTTTGCAGTCCTCCTCAAGGAACTGGTGTTTTGTTTGCCTTTCTGTTGTTTGCATGGAAATGTTTGTAAACTGGAAATGGCAAACGTCTGTGTTCCCCTCTCATCTTGAATCAGAGGTCCCCCCCTTCCCCACAATAAAAGAACCCTTTTGAACTCAGGAAAATTCCATCAGTTTGGTATTCTTTCAATGTAAATAGTTGGAGCAGCAGAACGTGCAATTGTGGCAATGAAGCTATGATCTCGACTGAGCTCCATGTTGGTGGTTTCGGCCTGGTCCCGGGAAATGGTGTCATATCCCTTATTTACATGGAGGGGTTTGTGGGCCTGGCAGTATCCAATCACCGGTTGGTCGTAGCTATAATAGGGCAAAGTTTTCATATGATGAGGGACCTAGAAAAAAGACAAAGAGAAGACCCATGTCAACATAATAACAGAAGAACAGGGACAACTTTCAACATTAAGAAGACAAAGCAAACTGTGTTTAGAGTTTAGAGAATCATAGAAAAAGCAGAAGGCTGAAGCATGTGAATACAGATAGGACCTGTTGAGCATGTTTGCACATCCATTTACACATAAAAAGGAACATGAGGATCATACAGGCATGTTTATCAGTGGATGACAATGCACATCTAGTGGGAAGTAGGATGTATGAACAATCCATCTCAATTGATTAGCACAGCCTGGATATCTGGCATCTGAGACTCAAATGATATATTATATGGGGGTTTGGGTTCATTCTTTGGCATGTGGGGATACAGGAATATAAGGTTGGATATAGGGAGTACAGGTGATGTGGGGGGTACAGGAATATAAGGTTGTTGTCAAAGACTTTGTCAGCAAGAAAGGAAAATTCAGGAAACATGTCTTTGTAACGTCTTGGCTGAACTTCTGTTACCTTGCCAATACAGATACACAAACTTGGATGTAGTAAGAAAAGAAAACCAAAAGGTTCTTGGCTCTGAACTTGGTGCTCAATGAGCCCAGTGGAGTCAGGATTAGCCCACTGGTTATCACTGGTTGGTTCAGTTTATTTAAACTGTATAGGGTCAAGTCACACAGGCAGGCAATGGCATATCACCTCTGAATGTCTCTTGCCTTGAAAAACCTATGGGATCGTGGCCATAAACTATGTCAACTGTGATTTAATAGCACACACATACACACACAATTGCCTGTTTCAATAGTATGTTTATTTAAACTGCATTTTGGGATTGTCACAAACTTCTTCAAGTTCCCCTTAGAATAAAAGCAAAGTTAAAAACTGCCTAAGTAAACAAATTTTACTCAGGGCCAGGGTAGCCTATGAGAGTCGGAAACGGTGATGTCTAACATGCAAAGGAACGGGTGGGGGGGAGGCAAGTGGTCAACTAGACAGGGCTGTGAGTTTAAAAACCTTTCTGTTCTGTTGTGTCACCACTTTTCTGTCCATAGACTGATATTCTTAGGTCTTATTTCATCTTACTTCTTGGAAGCTAAGTCACCTTTTCTTCCCTAGCTACCAGGATAGCAGCAGGTTATCTCTGTCCCTCCTCATCCTATCTGAAATGTAGTTCCTCTACTAAACATTTACTCTTTAATCCTTTAATCAGTATGTCTGACACCTCTCTGAGTGGTAATCTGCCAACAACAAATTGGGCCATAAGGCAGGAAGGTAAGCAGGGAGAGGCGGCTCGATTCTTTTTAGATGCTTTTAGATTCCAGATCATGTAAACAAAAACACACATTCCAATGGTCTTCTTTTAATCTTCAAAGGAAGAATATGTGGAACATCAGTGGGGGGCAATGAATCCAGTATCTTTACTCCAAAAATATATATGTCTTGAGGAAGGTGGTTCTGAGTATGAAAAGTGAAAAGGTTAAGATATTTCTCTCCACATGCCTTCCATTCACCCAATTCACAGCCTACCCAGACTGTTTTTAGATTAAAAGGAAAACTCACTGCCAAGGAAACCATCATAGGTCTCTGTGTCTAGGGCCATTTCTGCATGGCCACACTGCAGGAGTGCGTCGGCATAAATGACGTAAATGACGCCGACGCACCCCCCTGGGACTGTTCGCATGGACGGTCCTGGTAGGAGCAGGGAAGATGGCACAGCCTGCACAGAGGCTGCGCCGTCCCCTGAACGCCCTACTGTCCCTCCAACCTTCTGGCAGGTCGCCCAGGCCAGGGGACATGCCCCCCTGCCCTGCACGACAGCTCTGGAGTCGCAGGGCAGGGGGCGGCGTGTCCCCTTGCCTGGGCGATGCACCGGAAGGTCGGAGGGACGGTAAGGCGTTCAGGAAAGGGGGGGAAATGGCGCCTTCCAGCCGCGAACCGCAGCGTTTGGAAGCCGCTGTTTCCAAAAAACCTCGCTCAAGGAGCGAGGTTCGGAAACGGCGACTTCACGCTGCTCAGGGGTTGTGAGGCTGCCGCTGCTGCAATTCAGCGGCGGTGGCCATGCGAACCCCTCCCCAGGGACGCTCTTTTTAGCATCCCTGGGATGGTGAATTCCGCCCATGTGGAAACAGCCTAGGCCTCAGCTAACGATCATAGAAACGATTCATCTGCATGTAACAGTGTACTATAGACAGTGCCATCCTAAATAGAGCCATACCCTTCTAAGTCCAGTGAAGTTGATGGGATTCATACAGTATAATCAGTTTAGGATTGCCTCAGGAATATCCCCTTATATAGTCACTGCAGGCTATTGCACAAATGATATATCAGTTCCACACATGGGTCCCCTGCATTTGCACGTGACTGGCTGCTCTGCACTGGGATATGTCTATAATTGTATCACAAGCTTCATCAGCTGCACAAAAGAGGACTGAGAGAATGGTAGGTGCTACTACAGGGGTTAAATGAGACAAAGTGGGGGGGAGAAAGGAGAAATTCACACACATATCCACCCCTCTCCCCGAACCAACAAGTACACCATCCTGGAAGATGCAGGTACTCAACACAAAAACAGTATTTAAAACATTTGTTCTTGTCAAGAATGAACACTAACAATCACTATGGCACTAAATATAAATTCAGCATGTAAACTTATAGAAGTCAATTACATTTTACAGCAGAGAGCCATTCATAATCCTTGTTCAAATGCTGCCTGTCAAACCGAATATTAATGAAATCCAATTCTGTAGCTCTTTCCTCTCCCTCTCCTTTGAATTTCCATTTTGTTTTGTTGCACTATAGAGATCCTAAGATCAAAGACAATCTAAAGTGCTCAATTTATTTTTTCATACTCATTTGCTCCAATTTATTTTATGATATTCAGACTTCTCATCCCTGCTGTTTCTCCAGAAAAATCCCAGTTTTGATTTAACTTCTCTATGGGGCTGACCAAATCTGCGATTCTTCATGTTCATGCCATAGTCTTACAATTCTTTAAGTTCTGTTTCTTGCACCCCAGTTATCAGCTTTGAATTTGTCTAATACATGCAAACAAAGAGACAGACCTACAAGAACTTGCAGAGGGTGCCTCATTTCCCCCTCTCTCACTCCATCCTCTTTCCTTTTCCTAAGACTCCCATAGCCTCTTTCCCTTTTCTGCTTTCTTCTCTTCATTCTTCCTACCAGGCAACTTACCTTTATTGCTCTCCTGTCTTCAGCTTTCTTTCCTTCCCTCTCCCTGGCCATCCTCTCCCCAGAAAAACTATGGCCCAATTGCACAGTGCCAAGTGACCTGGGTTCAAATACAGAGATGTAGCACGGGGGGAAAGCACCTGGTGCGTCCTCCACCCCTGCCATGCCCCGGTACACCCCCACCACACCAGACCCCCGGAATGCCCCCGGAACGCCCTCACCACAGTTCCACAGGGGCATGCGCCCGGTGTGTTTCCCCGTCCCCCTTGGAACTACGCCTCTACTCATATACCCTGGGATAAACTTGCAAGGACTTGTGGGGCGCATCTCTCTTTGTTCTACATCCCATCTCCACACTATTTCTTCTTTCCTTCTCCTTAGTAACTGTTGTATCCTCATCTTTCCCTGCTTCCTTCTCTCCTTCACACCCACTCACCAATTAGGGGTGCCAGGTCCCCCTGGCCACAGGCAGGGAATTTGGATTTCCAGATCCAAGTTGGGAAACTCCTAGATATTTGGGGGTGGAGTCCAGGGAGGTCAGTGGGGGACCTCAGTGTGGTACAGTGCCATAGAGGTCACCCTCTGTAATCTGGAGATGAGTTGTAATTTCAGAAGATCCTCATGTTCCACCTGGAGGCTTGCATTTACATCAACAATCTACCTTGTATATGCTCCCCCCAATTTATTTATTTCATTTATATTCTGTCTTTCTTCACGATGGAGACCCAGTGCAGCTTCCATAATTTTCCTTTATTTCATTTTATGCTCAGGTTCCGAAGAGAATGTGAGGCCACCCAGTGATTTTTCAAAGCAGAAAGGCAATTTGAGGTCCCTCCTGCATGGAAGTGAAGGCATTACAGATAAACAGAAGGTTATATATCTTTTAAACAGCCACAACTACGAGCTGTTGGAAGCGGTGGCTAAATTTTTAATTTAACTCGTCAGAAGTTGTAAAGGCTGTTATTATCTTGCAATGTTAATGTTAAACTATTTATATGCCATTAAAGATATTCGAAATCAAAATCGATTTGAGGTCTCGGTTGAAAACCCTAACCACTACGCTGCGCTGGGTTTTCATGGGATGGCTGCTGTTGAACAGTAGAAAGCACCAGGTCTGGGGAGTCATGCAAATCAGGTGGCATCAAGTCCTCTTGGGGGGGGGGTGCTGTTAGGCTTGCCCCCAATGACTCCTCCCTCAATATCTGAAACAGCTCTAAAATGAGCTCCCCAGCATTTATGGACAGAAACTAAACAGAAATAAATCCTGGCCAAACTGTTGTTGTGTCGTAGCAACAGCCAAGGAGGGTCTCTCATTATCAAAGCTACCAACACTCTTTTTTTCCTTCTTCAAATTTTCCTCTTGCCTTCCCCTTGCAGCTGCCTCTACTTAGGAAAACTGTGGACCCATTCTAGACTGCTGCCCACTGGGCGAGCCCCACTTGCATGGTAGGGAACCCTCAAAGACTCGTGGTGGACTTTTCATTTCCCCCTCAGTCTCCCTCCCTGCTCTATTTCCTCTTCCCCTATTTCTGTCAACACCCATATCCTCCCACCTTGTCTTGTTTCATATTGGCTTTCTTAGCCATTCACCAATGTGCCATTTATCTGCCTCCTACCTTTAGCTATATTTATTATTTATTTGCCTCATTGGCACCCCACCTTTCTCCATAGCGGGAACCAAAGCAGCTTAAATTATTCTCTTAGCCTCCTTTTTTGTTCACAACAATCTTGGAGGTAGGTTAGGCTGAAAGTTTGTGACTGGTCCCAAACCACCAAGATGGGGATTCAAACCAGGGTCTGCCAGACCTTACTCTGAAGCTCTAACTGCTATACTGCACTGGTTGAATAAAGTGACTACTAAAGTAGCAAGCAGTCAGACCTAGGTGAGTCATGAAAGGCAGGTGGCATTCAGTCAGCTAGTCATTGCTGTCAGCCCAATGAGTCTTCCCTCAAAAGTCAACACAGGCTGGAAAGGTCCCTGCCCTTCCCCTGCATTTTACTCACAGAAACAAACACTTGGAATGATGGGGTAACCTAACAATAGCCACTGTGGGAATCCATTGTTAAAGTTGCAGGTGCTCCTTTTATCATTTGGCCTTTTTTTAAAAAAAATAAAGATTTCAGATTTTCCTGCAAACCTGGGTTGTTGTTCAGGTTTATAGAAAGACATGTCTTGTTCAGGTTTATAGAAAGACATATCCAGTCACTGGATTTAAGTATCCTTCGATTCTGCCAACTTTGCTATTAGAATATATTAGACAGACAGACAGATAATATGAAAGGATGGCTAAATCAAACCTATCTGTCTCCCCCCCACCCTCGCCCCTGCTGCCCTGCACCATTGGAAAAAAATCAGTCTTTTATAGTGGCCAGCATTTAGCTTGAACCTTTTCCATTTTATGTGACAGCTGAATGGCACGAATATGAAAGTTAGTACATTCCACAGACACTGATAGGACAACCAAGATCACTTGGGTACTCTAAAGTAAAAAAATTTCCTTTGAAGCAGGAGAACCTACACCACATTACACCAAGCCTTGATCTCAAGGTGTTAAAATACCACTTTATGATACCATAAAAGCCAGCAATGGTTTGTGTTCTGTTTAGTTTGGAGATTGAGGTCTTGAGTTTTACAGTAATAATGTACAGGACATTAACCAGATGGGGCCCAGTGAACATCATGGCTTTGTTTCTTGCCTCCAAACAGGAGTTAAAATCTTCTGAATCACAACATTATCTCTAAATGGCCTTGAAATGCCATTGCCTTGTCAACTATATTTTCTGTAGTTGCTCAAACTGTCCCCTCAGCTCCATTTTGATTTTTTTTGTTTTTTGTTTCTCTTCTCAAGATTGTTCTTTTGTAACAAAAGAGAAAAAAGTAGATCAGAACAGAGATTATAAGTTTCAAGGGCTTTTCCATTCTGGGAAACAAACAGTGATAACCACTGAAACATTAGGTTTGGAACAACAGGCCTTAAGGGGATGTATACCTGGACCACCAAAATTTTACAAAAGTGTGTCATGGCACAGCCTAAGGGGCAGCTGAGCTACTTTTTGTTGAAATCTTATTGTCATCTTGCTTTTATTTACTGATACTTAACACTCAGTCTGGCAAAAGAGAATTAGTTTCCCTGGTTGCATGGTTGGTAAGACTGGGAAAAATTCTAGAACATCAACATCAGTTATATCCCTCCCCCCATTTCTCTTCCTCTCCTCAAAGCAGGGGGGACTGGGGCTGAGGGTGGGTTTTTTTCTGCCATGAGACACCAAATATCAAGCCTTATCCATGGTCTGATTCTGTAGCATTCTTGTTATGTTCTCAGCAACTGCCAAAATGGCTGTCCTCTCCCACCCACCCACCCAGCTTTTAATCCTCTAACCTTGGCAACCCAGCTCACTGAGAATCAGATAGACAAGCCAAGGATATTTGATTAGAATAAATATGCTGTTACTGACCTCCAGCAGCATTTTGCCCAGTTCCCTGAGCTCTCAGAATGAACCAAATGTTAGTAATGTGATACCATGTGAGCAGTTTAACCAAAGAAAATATTAATATATAGCGTGTGCTGTATCTATCATATCCATCTGAACTTGGGGGGGGGGTGAGGGGGGGGGTAAATGATACATACTTTTTGATATTTAGAGCTTTCTGAATGCTACCACTGTTTCTTTTCCCCACCTCTCTGTTACCAGAGGACCTGCAGTTTGCCAATTATTCTTGCAATCCTGTTGAGGTAAATTTTACAGAATGCAACTCTACATATGCAGAATTGGTTTATTCCCCCTGTGCCGCTAACTTCATGCACCCAAAATGTTCTAACCCTTTGGTGACCCTTGAGTAAGAGGATAACATTCCATGTGGAAATTCTTTCTTCCGCTTTTGCTATTATTTCAGGATGTGAAAGAACTCTGCCTGTGACCATGGAGGGCTACTATCAGTCAAAGTACCCAGCACTGACCTTGACAGACTTATGGTTTGCCTTAATATAAGGCAGCTTCATGTGTACACTTTAGACATGACATTTGATGTTAATTTATCTTACTGAAAACTACAGGGCCTTTTCTTGTCAGAGTGCAAGGTTCTTTTTTAGCCTTCCAAAGATGTTTCCCCACCAAATGCAATGTCAATTTGTTTTGCAGGAACAGGTTTTTTGGGGCTGTGGTCTTTGTGCTGTTTTCCCAGATGTATATTAAGTCTAATTTCAGGAAATGGTCTTGGTGTTATAGACTATAAGTTACAGAAGTAACAATCAATAGACCTATTACAGCGGAGTGAGAGCTGGAGTTCTAAGTACTGCAGGTTTCAAGAAACACTGTGTGAACAGTTTTGCAAGATGGAAGCGTCTAAAGGATGCACTTCCACCATAAATATATCATCACAATTTTCCAGTCATTAGTTCTCACAAAAGTATGGAATAATTGTTTAAATGGCTGAATCACTGAATCACTAGGAAACTGTGGGCAGAACTCTTGGTCCGCTGGACTTTGCACCTCTTAAAAGCTTCCTGTAAATCATGCCCAAATTATTTTATCCCTCTCCAACTTCCTTGGTTTAAAGACCCTTTCGTGCAGTTCTTGCAAGCCTGCCAGAATTGCCTTGGCAAATTATAGTAGATTTTGAGAGTGCAGCCTGGGGAAATTTGTCATTTTCAAGCAACACTCTAGGAATTTCCCCTAATCTCTATGGGGAAGGCCATGGAGACCATTTTCCAGGTTTTTCCCTCTTGTTCTCCCATGAAACTCTCCCAGTTACCTATTGAGTGACTGACAAATCTATTTGTCAGATTGACCTAACTCACAGGGTTGATTAGGGGTAAAATGAAATGGACTATGTACACCATCATCAGTTCTTTGATGGAAGAATAGGATATATATATATCCTACATCTCTGACGAGTGTTTGCACAACCACTATTTGAAGACTGCCAGTGAGGGGGAGCTCACTATCTCCCTTGATAGCTGATTTCACTGTTGAATTACTCTCACTGTTATTTTTTCCTAATATCCAGATGGCACCTTTCTGCTGTCATATGCCATATGCATTTTTTCTGTCACTTCTAAGCAATGGATGAAAAAAACAACAACCAGAATCAGCATTTAGACAACATAAATTTCAGTAACATGCCTGAAAATAAAAGACAAACACAGTTTCATCCTAAGGATGAGAAATCCTAAAAGGTAGTGCAAAGGTGGCAGCATGTGAGCCATCTGAACTGCAGGGGGATCTGTAATTTATGCTCTCTGTAGGGTTCAGAGCTTATTGACTGTTTTTCCCTCCTCTCTTGTTTGCCTTAAGTAACATATGCTCAATATGTCAATAAAGGTATGATGAAATGAAATTAAAGTAACATATGCTGAAGGTTCCTCTACTGTTGGGATGGCCTGCAGTTAGGTAATGCTTCTTGCAATGCTGCTGTTGCAGTAAATTTTATTGAATGTAATCTGCATGTGTAGGACTGGTTTATTTCCACAGCTAGGGTTGACAGTCTCCATGTACGGACTGAAGTTCCACTGGGATCCAAACTAAAAAGATCAGTTTCCACCTAGGAAATAACAGCATGGAGGGCGGATTGAATGGCATCACATCTTCACTGTGATGTGAAAATCTTCACTGCTCTGTAAAATCTCTTCACTGCTCTGCAAGTCTCCTTATGCTCTCCCTAAAAATCATCCTCAATTCTCCAGGGATTTCTCAACCACTGTTGGCAGCTCTACCAGCTTAGAAGTGACAGAAAAGGAGGGGTGGGGACATCATGTCACTACTGGGGAAAACCCAGAAAAACTCTAGGACCAAAAAAAATCAATGGTCTTACCATAGAATTTCGGGTAATTCCTAGGATTTCCCCCCAAAGTGATGTCACACCATTGTCTTGACAGATACTTTCTGAATTTTCTTCCCACTGCTGCTCCAAGAAGCAGGGTCAGGAGATTCTCTGCCCTATCAGGGGACTGGCAAACATAAGCCCTACATACAGCATTCCGAATAATTAATAGACATGCCAACGCACATAGACAAGCACTTGGAATCCGGATTATACATGGTTAGGAGGAAACCTCTGATTTTTCCATTCATCTTCTTCAAAATAGGGCCAACCCACTGAATGTACAGTGCAGCTACAACACTACTTTTAACAGGCATGCACTTAGACCTGGCATTGATGTGGGTGAATAAAATAATCATGCTTTCTTCATTTATGGGGTGGTGGTAGTGAGACTGTGGATATGTGGCACAAATCCAGAGGGCATCTTCCTAAATCCAAATTTCCACGGTGTCCTTCTGTGTGCACTGATTTTGCACACACAAAGTCCCAGGTTCAATCTTGAACATCTCCACTGAAAAAACTGTAGGATCACAACTGGTATTGAAAATATGTAGTTGAATGTGGTTTGTTTATTTGATGTGGTGGTATGGATGTGTTGTAACTTGAAGCTAACAATAAAGCCACTTTTTTTAAAAAAAGGAGAAATTAAGCAAATTATGAAGTTGATCCTAAATATTTGTGGTTGATTGTCATATGCTGTCAATGAACTGTTGCAGATAGTTGATTAAACCAATGAATGTGGCACTATCATTTCCTTGAAGCAAACCATTGTTTTTATTAACTAAGGAGTTTATTGCATTAGTAGCACTTCACATACTCAGTGAGGGTTTGGGGGCTAATGGGCTGGATTAATTAGATAGTATTAACTTCTGAAGTCTTCACCTCTGTAGATCTTGCTACTAAATGGTGTCAGTGTTGCAGTCTTAATGGCTGCATACTGGAAACAAACATTCAGTTACAAGAGATATTTTCATAAACCCGAGTCAGAAGGATTGACATCGAAAGATTAGGTAAGAGAAAGGAAAGGCATGCAAATATTCTGTTTCAGAGTAAAATTCAGGCTCCGAAGCCTAAACCTTTGACACCCATGCTACAAAATAACAACTGCCTTAAAAATATGTAAAATAAAAGTTTGGATTTGTCTGTAGCTAATTGATATTCTGGATCCACCTTTCACACCTGTTCTCAAAGTTCTATTTACATGTTCTCACTCCAGTGAGAATCTAAGACTTGCCCTGCTGACTTAGATGATCTGGCCTGCTTGTAGCAGATGAAGATGTTTCAGGAAGTGTCAATCTTCAGCAAGCTATTCAGAGATCCATATCTCTTGCAGCTCACATATACCAAAATAAAATGAACTTTCAAGCCAAGCAATCGCCCAGTGGGTTCCAATCAATATATGATACTTGGCCTCTCTTTTGCTCATGGGTTTGGTCTTCATTGTCCTCTTAGGATCATTAGATCACAATGCTAAAGTTACAGAAGAAGCCCTTATACTCCCCTCCCCTCCCCTCCCTTGCATGCCACCCCTCCCTCCCTTCCCTCCCTTGCATGCCACCCCTCCCCCCACTAGGGTGGGTAGGCCATGTCCAGATGCCAGGTCCCCTTCCCTCCCCTCCCTTGCATGCCACCCCCTCCCATCCCTCCCTTGCATGCCACCCCTACCTCCCCCTCCACTGCCTCCCCCTCCCCCTCCTATAGAGAGTCTCAAAGCCCCTGTTGCCCTTCCCTCTGAGGAGGCAGAAAAGACTGCCGTCTACAGGCCTGGCCGTAATTCTCAGTGGCTTCAAAGAGTGACCTGTACAACTCTCACGAGTTCAGCCTAGGCTGAACCATGGGAGGCACTCAACTTTCAAAGTATCTTGAGTTTACCCAGTCTCTTATTAAACAAGATCTGCCCTTCGCTAATTCCTCACTCTAAAGAGGACAGACTACAGTATTTTGGGTAACAAGACTGGTAACATTCCATTGTTATGTAACTCTTTTAGTGCTGTCTTAAGTAAAGTTACACCCTTCTAAGTCCACTAGTACTGCAAGTCAGTGGCCTTAAAATAGTGTGATTGCCTAGGATGTCACTGTTGGAAGTGCAGAAGACCCAGCTACATCTATATCTATGCCCTATTGACTTTCTGGTCCTGGAAAAAAATGGCTGCTTTGGAGGGAGGTCTCCATGGCAGTATACACTTCTGAGGTCCCTCCCTTTCTTCCCCAAATCCCACACTCCCCAGGCTTCACCTCAAATCTCCAGGAATTTCACAACATGGAATTGAAACCTGAGGGGTAACTCTACCTGAGGCAAATGTAGCATAAGGAATGTCCACTACTCCTACATAACTTTACTAAACAACTTTAAACATAGACCTATTTTCCTTTAGTTTTCTTTATCTGACCTACTAATGAACAGTGATGGCACCTTAGAGCCACAGCCACTCATCTTTGGATAATACTTTTGCAACTGGATTTTCCTGTGTAGACAAGGCATTCTAGAGATGAACAACCACTGTAGTGAAATAATCATGCAACATCCAATGATTCAACACTCAGTGACCCAACTGCAGAATTCTATTATGCCTGGAGCATTGTGTTTTCTCCCAATGAAAACCAAGGTGAAGTGTGCATCATCTGACCACATCCTATGCACCCATCCTGATCCCTATGCTTACCAAGTTGAGTTCACAGCCTCTGTCACCCACCTGCACCTGTGCCTCACCTGTCTGTTCAAATAATCTACAGCACTGATTATGCATTCAGTGAGAATAAATTGCAATGGTACCACCCTGATGATTGTCTTATTTAAACAAATGCTATGCTGAAAATCAAAAGGAAGCCATTTTCAAGGCCGATGCCTGTTGCCCTATCTGTATTCTTCAAACAGTTCACTGGCTATTTTGAATGCAGGAACCTGTGCTCTGCTTGCTGACTCAGATCACTTTTCCCTCATTGCCAATGACAGCAATGGGAAACAAGCTGGAAAAAGAATGATGCTTAATCCCCCCTCCTTCCACATACACCTGTACAGAAAACTGTATCCCTATGGTACCTTTACCTCCCTACCTACTGCATAATAGAATTCCTTTTTGTAATGCTGTAGCCCCCTGTTCCACCACAAATGCATCCCTCAATGCTTTTTTCTCTTTAAGCTTGTTTCAAAGAGAACTGAGCTTCATTAAAAAAAAAAACTGGTGAGGAACAAAAGAGCATCAAAATGATGTGAGCACCACAGTGTACACACCAAGGCATTTTAACTGAAAGCAAACAGAGTAAAATATGAACACTTCCCAGCAGCAAGGTTGTGTATCATCATAAACCAATTGTAATACCTGTGAGATTTCCTGTCACAGGAATGCAGTTTCCATCACTGGAGGAATTTCTTGACTTGGTAACTTAGACCCCAGCTGCTCGCATGAATTGGACCTGCACAGTTATGACAACCTTCACTTTGCTGACAGTTGCCAAGTGACAGCTCCATCCAGAAAAATAAGACCATTGGAAACTGGGGGTGGGGGTGGTATTTGACGTTCTAAGAGGGAGCAAATCAGCAGGCTAATCAGACAATGGATTTACTTTTCTGAAATCATTATTCCTCTGGCACATAAGAACTTACAGAAGAAAATTAGATTCAATAGAGCTACACAATTTTGTAGATGAACACTCTGCAGAATAGGTCAGTTCCCTTTTCAAATTCAATGGAGATTTCTCTTCTTACAAGTAATTGGCTTTCCAAGCAACCGTGACATCATCATGACATTAGATGTACAATTGTAAGCATAAGCAAAATTATATAGGTGACCACAATCATGGGCATGTGGACAACTCATTTTCCACATTTTCCACAAAGGTGCACAGGATGATGTACAAGGGTCGCCCCTCCATTCATTTTCAGAACATCCTTGTGAGCTATAGATCAGGCTGACAGAGTGACTGAAGAAGGAGAGTTGGGATTTATACCCTCCTTTTTCTTCTGTAAGGAGACTAAAAGGGGCATACAAACTCCTTTTTCCTTCCTCTCCCCACAACAGACACTTTGTGAGGTAGGTGGGGCTGAGAGAGTTCTGAACAAACTGTGACTAGCCCAAGGTCATCCAGTTGGAAAGTAGGAGTGGGGAAACAAATCTGGTTCACTTGATAAGATTTGGCCACTCGGGTGGAGGAGAGGGGAATCAAACCCAGTTCTCCAGTGTAGAGTCCACCTGCTCTATACCACGCTGGCTCTCAGTGTGGCCTAAAGTCTCCCAATGAGCTTCACTGCTGATTGGTGATTTGGATCCAGATTTTTCTACTGTGACAATCTAACTACTGCACTATGCCAGTTCTCAATGAGATTGATGACAGTTAGAGCCAAAAAAGAAGAAAGAGAATGGCAAAGAGAACTTCATAATTGTGTTCACTGTGAGTGTGGAAAATGACCAAAAACCCCTCATAAAAACAAACACAGAATGAGATATATAGGTTTGGTTCCACCCTATTGATAAACATGGGTTGAACCTATCACACAACTCTGTACATGGAACTCCACTGACAGCCAAGACATTTCTTTGAATCACTAGGACCATATGTCATGCCAGATACCATGGTGGTGCACCTCTATATTTAAGATATAAGAAAAGGCAGCACCTAAAGCATATTAAGAAGCTTCAACTAGTCCCTTGAGAGCTGTACGTGCTCCCCCAATGGAGAACTCGCCACACGAGAATATAATAATATCTTTTCCTATGAAAAAGAACATGGCATACTAACCAGTTCCTTAGGGATGGCTTCCCAAAGGTAGGTTTTATGTAGCATTTGAAAACCCAATCACATAGTTCCTGTCAGGCAGGAATTATGAAAACGAGGGAGAAGGTAGAATTGTTTTTTTGGGGGGCAGTGATCATAAAGATGGCAACCTGTTCCAGCCATTACTCACAATAAATACATACAGTATTTAATATGAACATTTGATAATGTTGCTGCCAGAGTGACAAATGAAGGCATCGGAGAATGAGTGAAATAGGTCTTTGTCTTGTGTTAAATATTGGCTTTTCATTAGATCGGCTCCAAATTTATGGCATGCAAGAGGGCCACCCAGAAATGAATGGCTTCCTTAAAGAGTTTTAAATGCTCTTTTAAAAGTCATACAGCAGTTCTGTACATGGAGAGCAAAAATAAAAATGATTTCTTTAAGCCACAAGCCTCGGCTGCCAAGACATAATTCTTTTTTTCCCTACAATCCTTGGAGTTGTAACTCAGGGAGAACAACTGCCCAGGGTTTCCACAAGTTTTACAAACACAGGATTGATTCAAGGGGGAAGTGTTGTTCTTTATGGGGTGCGGTTGATGTCCTTGCAAGATTGCAGGCCTTTGTTCATGCATCTTAATGGGAGCCACTGAACACGAAGCCAGCCCCTGGACAGGGTCCAACCAGCTTAGCTTTTAGCAAAAAATTAAAGGTCTCCTCTTTGACCAATCAAAAAGGATATGCTGAGAATCGGAAGACTTGCATACATTTGTAAGTTAAGTGGGATAATATGGAGGAGAATTGGGTGTGTTTTTGTTAAAAAGAAGGCCAAGTTTGCAAACACTGTCACTAGTTATGTTTCTTGCAGCAAGATCCTAATCAGCGCATCATGCACATGGACACAATGAGCACAAGATGATGACAGACAAGTTAAGTTTTCAAAAACATTTATTTACTTATTTATTTATACCCCACTTTTTCACAACAGTCCTGTGAACAGTGGCAGGGTGGGGACAAACACCCCAGGCGAGTCCCCTGTTTGGTCATGCGGGGATGGAAAATTGCCACACAGTTTCCATACAGTACATTCCATAGAGTTTGGAATGTAATACCCTTGCCTGGAATAATTCAAACGTGATGGAAGTCATGAGCTAGCTTTCGATTTCATCAGAAGTCTACTTCAAGAAAAGTACTAGAAAAAAATAACAAGAGAGGGACACACTACAGTAGTGTCCTGAGGGCTGTGCCGTGGTGCACCCTGGGAAACATAATCCTTAGAATGCCTGACATTACTGCTTGGCACCACAAGGACTGCATTCCCTGGGGTGCATTCAGGTACCATTAAAGGGGGGGAAGAGTGAGAGGAGAAAGGAATTTTCTGTTTGCCATCCCACCAGTCTGGTTCTGTAACTGCAGGAACTGTAAGCCCTGATCACAAATTACAGCGAAGACATGCTGTATAAGGCACACTCGATTATTCTTTATGCATGCATTATGTAGGTCTCACGTTACATTCCAAAGGTGAACTTTTGAAATGTCATATTAATGCAAGTTTCAAATGTAAAATGAACATGCACTGGCTTTTTTCCCCCTTCCAACAGAAGTATGCATGTACATCTAAGCTGTATATACATTCACTGCAATATGATAACAGGGCTACTGCAGTTGTGATAAATGAAGTAGGCAGGTCCTCTGGATCAGATATACAATCTGAGACAAATCAGTAGTTCTAATGGTCATCTCGATATTTAAAGTGAGCACGGTAAGTATCTGGCTCACATTTTTGAGCACAGGAAGTATAAGCTGGGCTGGCATACTTTGAGATAAGACAGACCTTAAGAGATTTGACTCCATACATACCAGAGCAGGACTCACAATATCTTTTCTAACAAATCAAGATCCTGAAAATATATTATTTCCTCCCCCATTCTTTCCTAGGACAATTTTCTCCACAGAGTTTCTTCTCTATCAAATAATAACAGTCAGCGCAGTGGCACTCTGAATGGCTGCATACCCAGAGGGGTGTTATTCTTGTCCTGAATGACTTAGTAGGGCACTGTTCAGAAGGAATTACAAGAACACAATTGCCCAGATAGCTCCTAGCAGTGAACAACCACTGCACATTGGAGTGCAAGGGCACTAAAAATCACATTAATCAAGACTCGAAAAGCAGCATGTCTTCTTCACGTGCATATGTCTCACTCATTAGCGCTCAGGAGTGGTGTGCCCACACAGAGAATGCAAGCCTACTGTTTCTGAAGATATAGAAATGAACCATAGACTGTCGAAGGTTTTCACGGCTGGATTCAACTGGTTGTGGTGAGTTTTCCAGGCTATGTGGCTGTGATCTGGTGGATCTTGTTCCTAACGTTTCGCCTGCACCTGTGGCTGGCATCTTCAGAGTGTAACAAAGTTCCCTCTGACACAGTGTGTAACAGACTTCCCTCTGTGATACACCTCTGAAGATGCCAGCCACAGATGCAGGCGAAATATTAGGAACAAGATCCATCAGACAGCCCGGAAAACCCACCACAACCAGAACCATAAACTGTTGCTCAAGGAAATATAGAGCTACCAACATGATTGACAAGGCTAAGAAATCTGGGGCCTAAAAGACTGAAACAATGATGGTGCGGGCATCTGATCTACTGGGTTGAGACAACGGTAGAGACAAGACTAAGCTTGTCAGAATCATAATTCTGTAATTGGACAATAGCCCATGAGAAAGAGCATCGGATTTCTTAATATCTGTTCTCTACCTGCTCCCGTCATTCCTGTTTAATAGTGCCCGTTCCTATGATCTAGTTTTTTTCAATGTGGTGATAAACCTGTGTTTGGCCATTTTAGACTGCAGGTGAGTTATGATACAAAAAAGGGCACTCCTCACAGAAAATTAGAACCTAGAGAGAAGGGTTTTAATTTAGCCTTCTCTCTATACTAGTTGTCTATGCCCAGGGAATTTTTCAGTCATATGAATCTCTAGCTGTCATCTGAAGTGGTTCAGTTCAAAGAAAGTCTTGCCAGCACAATAAGATATAGTCCTAAGTAGAGCAACAGTGGCGTAGTGGTTAAGAGCACATTAGCCTGTGCACTCTAACACATGCCAGCTGGGTGACCTTGGACTAATCACAGTTCTTTTGAGCTCTCTCAGCTCTACCTACCTCACAGGGTGTTTGTTGTGAGGGGGGAAGGGTAAGGAGTTTGTAAGCCCCTTTGAGTCTCCTATAGGAGAGAAAGGGGGATATAAATCCAACTCTTCTTCTGTTGGGGCCACTGAGTTTCAGGATAGTGGAAAGTGCTGCCAAGTCAGAGTTGACTTCTGGCGACCATGTAGAGTTTCCAAGGAAATAGCTATTTGGAGGTGGTTTACCATTGCCTGCTTCAGTGTGGGGTGAGAGAGTTCTCAGAGAACAGCAATGGGCCCAAGCTCACCCAGCAGGCTTCATGTGAAGGGGTGGGGAAACAAATCCAATTCTTCCCATTAGAATCCACTGCTTTTAACCACTATACCACGCTGCCTCTCAAATGTATAATTCTGTTTAGGATTACACCACGACTTTCTTGAAAGCAGGATTTGTTTCAGCTCTATTCTCAGCCTTTAATGAATGCATCACCTTAGAGAGGAAACACCACATCATGAACTGTTCTTAGTCTCCGTAAAGTTTCCGGAGCTCTTGACACAAAATACACAATAATGTCAGATTGAATCCACTTCATACCCCTTAAGGATGGTTAACAATGTTAGCAGCCTCTTGTTTGTAACTGCGATTTCTCTGCTTCCTTTAACTAGATGCCTAAAAATGGGCAGTGTGACAAAAATGACATTGCACTCAATATTAAAATACAAAAGACAAACTTTTGTGCTTGCTACAGCTGTCTTCTGTAGATACTTTGTACATCAGAGATCAAGCAAGCAGAAAATTAATGCAAGATCGCTCAGCATTGCAGGCAAAGGATATTTCACAACTAGGGTGTTGTGGTTGTTTTTTAAATTCTCTTTAGAAAACAAATGATTTTTTCATTCCTTTGGGCATGTCTTTACAGTACATAGAGAACTCATCAAGAAAGGCACACGCAGGATCCTGAAGGAAATTGGAAAAAAGAATTGGTAAGGGAGGGGAAAAAATTGTTGTGAGGCTGTCTTTAAAGCAAAAGTATTCCAAGCATGTCTGTTAACATTATTGTATGAAAGAAAAGGAAAGAAAGGCAATAATTATTGGGCAACTTGGCATTTTACAAACAAAAGCAAAAACTGGAATTCTTTCTCCACAGAGAGCTTATTTGTCTGTTAGAATGAAGGTCTCTAAATGCCTTTTTCATACAATTTTGTTTTAATATGCCATTTGCAGATATTTCAATCTACTTGGCTCTAATTCTGTTCTAGTTACTCAAAAATTGCCTTTTCAGATGTCAGTGTAGATGGAACAAAGATGTTTGAGAAGAAGCAAGAAGGTTTGGAAAATGAGCTTTTGATAGATCCAAGATAAAATAGTGCAGAGGCCTTGGTGGATCAGACCAGGGTTCACCTTGTGTGGCTTGCTCTTTGCCTCAATGGCCAACCAAAAACTCTCAGAAGATCAGCAAACACAACATGGAAGACAACTGGCCTACCATTGCTATTGCCTTCCGTCAAAGGCTTCTGCTGCATTAGAACATGAAGACTTCATAAAAAGGAGTGAGAAATTCAGGAGAAGTAACTATTAGTCCAATCCAGACTCTGGGATGGCTGGAGATGGCACTGCTGCTGTTCTACTGTACTACCTCCAGTGGGTTTCCAGGGGGTATGTGGAGGCAGTGAAAAATTGAAAAGCCCCAGCCACCTGAAAGCCTTCCATAGGGCTCAATGGAGTTATTCCACCCGAAAGGGTGGCATAAGTCCATTGACTGTCCCGCTGTCATTCCCATGGCCCAATCTGATGGAAACCAACTAGTGTCAGCTCTGCCTCTGGAAATGCCTCCAGAACATGCCCAACTGCATCAGTCTCCATGACAAGCCAGCAAAGTTATGGAAACGGTGATCATACATGGGTCGAGTGCCATGGAACTCGATAGCACCTGCCAGCCTTCCTATTTGCCCTCCCACCCAGCCAGCGTAAGTGCCACTTATGCCAACCAGAAGGGCAAGCACTTCAGCAAGAGCTGAGACCGCCTCCTGTGGCAATTCCACCCTGCACCCCAGTCTGGTTTGGGCTGCCGATTAGTCTGCTGTGTTAATACTAAAAAGGAGCCCTGTGTTGCCACATTATGCTAATAAAACATCTGTGGATGTTGTGCCTGAAGTGTGTTCTTAGATGCCGACAGAGACAGGCAGAGACAGAGCACCCAGTTCACAGTTACAGGGGCCCTGCATACAATCCATGTACAGTGTACCCTTGATTTTTTAAATACATACATTGAGTAATTCAATGAATTTTCAGCTGAATCTATGGCCATTACCACACGGCCAAATAACAGCACCCTGGGGATGGAAAAAATGCTGTCCCTAGGGTGCTGTTCGCACAGGATGTGCTGCTGCAATGCATCCTTGCCCCCCCCCCCCCCCAAGTGGCATGAAGATGCTGCTTTTAAACCTCAAAAAGTGGCATCTTCCCGCTGGGACAGTGTGAACAGCACTGCCGCGAGGGTGCTGCTTTTGGCCCCTCCAGTGTCTGCGAGGGACTTACTTTGCGTTCCTCTGCAGCTCCGTGTGGCTGGAACGACACGCCCACGCTGCTCTGTGACCCCCAAGGGTCAGAGGGAAGCATGGGTGTGTCTTTCCAGCCACCCGGAGCTGCAGAGGAATGCAAAGTAAGTCCTGGGTGGCTCCATATGGAGCTGCCCCTGCCCAGGACCATGCGAACGGTCGTGATGCTCCACCAGCTTCATCAAAGCCGGTAGGAAGCCACTGCCTCTGGCCGTGTGGAAACAGCCTCTGACACAAACTTAACATTTATTTGAGTATCAATCTCTGATTCCAATTGAAAACTGAACACATGTTGGCTCTTTCTTACAAAATTATGCACATGTATAAGAGCCAGATATGCCTGCATTCACTATAACATGTGAACAGACCTACTTGAGTTTCAAACAAAACATTATGCCCAGACTCACTTTTCTCTCCCTGCAGTCACACAGCAACTGCAAAGACTGTCAGTTTAGTCTGATTGAGCTGGAAACTGAGACGTGGGGGAGGGGGGTTGTTGCCTCCACTTCTGTGCTGTTTTCCCAACTCAAGATGGCAGTGGAGAGTTACCTCCCCCTTGACAGTTCTCATGCAAATAATACTGTATGTAAGAATCCTGCACTTCACTCTTTTTTAAAAAATGTAACATGCAGTTTGGTTCTGAGAGAAAGACGGAGAGAGGAATAAACAGGCAAGACATTCAATGAAATGCAAAATGGCACAAAATGGGCCTCTTGCATTACATTAGTTTCTCACTCTTCTATTTCCCTCTACACCCTCTGCCAATCAATTAGGTGTCTGTTCAATGAAAGGTGTCTGTTCAATCACAATACAGCTGTTAGCCTTTCAAGTGTTATAAGACTCTTTTTTGTTTAAAAATAGTGTACTTTGAGAGCTGTGATGACTTTTTATGGAGAATAATAACTAGATCAATGTGGGTCAAAACTTCACTTTAAAAAAAAGCAATGAGATCTTGTATCTACGGCTTACATACCTGGTATGCTTTGCGCCATAAAACTGGCCAGACATACTTCTGACTTCAAGGAACAATTGCACAAAGTCTGAAGCCAGGAGGACAGAGGGAGTCATGCCCTTCTATAATTATATACATTCTATGGAGTCACACAATGGGTTCATCTTGATCAATTTCCAGGCTACTCCAGCAGAGGACATCTTTCCAGTGGCCCATTCGCTGGAGTTGCCAGGGACTGAACCAGCAATCCTATGTGCACAAAGTATTTGTTCATGCATTCATCCACTGCCCCTCCCCACTGGTTTATGAGACAATGTTATGAGCTAACACGCTATAGCTTGAGACCCCTAGTCAGTGGTTGAACTTGGGGCCTTTTGCATGTGCTGAGCTACAGCTCTTCTGTCAAATGTTGAGCTACAGCCCTTCCTTAAGCAATATTCCCCTGTTCTCTCTAAATGGTACTCCTGACAGAACCTGGTGCCTCATGGTCATAGGCAGCAATTTCCCTCCAGTGTATCGAAATGCTGGCAAAGGTTATCTCAGCAAATAATTTACGCATCTCCCTCCTGACCTCTATGCAGTTCCTCTGCCAATAACTTATTTTTTAAAAAAATAAGATTTCTAAAAAATCTGTTGTTCACAGATCTGTTTGTTTAAACAACGTTCCAAATTAAGAGAGATCACCTTCTCATTCCAACATCTTCAGCAGTCTATCACTAAGGTTTTCTCCCTCCTCCACTTGCTTCTTTTAATCTAAAAAGAGATTTCTTCTAGAGTATTTTGGGTCTGCACATTTGTTGCACATGTGTCTGTGATAGATCTGAATGGTGCTGTGGCATGAGAAGTGAAATGTTGAAGAACAAGGAAAAGTTGAATTGCTCTTGTATGTGAGGTTTTAATCAAGCTGATAGCATGAGTTTGGAATGGAATCATTACTGTACCGGGGTGTTCATTTTCTTGCTTGAATGATGTCTCACTGTATCCCAAACTCGAAGCAGTTTATACAGATATTTGGAGGGTTTTTCAATGTATGTATAAAATGAATTTCCCCTATAATTTTATGAAATGTCTTACTGGAAAGAAATAGTACAGCTTTGTTCCCAGGCTAGTGACTGCATCGCTGTATCTCTGTATTTAGAAAAGAATAAGAGTTTGGATTTATACCCTGCTTTTCTCAACCGTAAGCAACTTATAAACTCCTTCCCTTTCTCTTCCCACAACAGACACCTTCTGAGGTAGGTGGGGCTGAGAGGCCCTTTCTGCACAGGGGTGGAAACGCACCTCCACTGGCATGAATCATGCCAGTGGAGGCTTGGGGGCCATTCGCACGCAAGCATGAGAGCGGCCCCAACTTTCCCCTCAGCCAGAGAGGCAGCTCTGTACGGTCCCCCTCTCCACTCACCGTCCCATCCAGCGTCGCTCTAAAATTTAGCAGGGACCCACCCATACTTCCCTCCGATCTCCATTTCCCTCCTTGCTTGTTTAGCAAGGTTAACAGGGGCAGCTGTTCCTGGGCAGCTAGGATAGCGCTGCTGTGATGCAGCAGCACCTCCTGTGCGAACAGCAGCCAAGGGATGGTGTTTTTGCCATCCCTGGATCGCTGTATTACACCCATGCAAAAAGGGACAGAGAGTTCTGACAGAACTGTGACTAGCCCAAGGTCACCCAGTAGGCTTCATGTGAAGGAGTGGGGAAACAATCTATGCTATCTACCTCTGGTCAGTTTCATGGTTGCTTAACTTTCTGGTCAGTTTCATAGCAGTGAAGCTGACCGGAGGAGCTTGCGGTGTGCAGATTTCTCATAATTTGATTGCTAATTTTGCATGTTTAATTTAAAAAAAGGAACACAGAAGCCCTGGTGGATGGGAGGGGGATGACAGGAGGGGGTTATGGAATCAATTGGGGAGGTTGAATGTGGGCGTGCATCCATGGGTAAGATTAAAAAACCAGAATGGAGCATTTCCTCACATGGAGTGATGCTCACTCAGAATCAGTTTGAGAAGAAAAAAATGAGGTAAAAGTGTTTAGTAAAAAGCCGGAGGAAAGCTGAGGAAAAATTGAAACTGCTTTTTTAGGTGGCAAAACATGTGCATAAAAGAAAAAAAAACTGAACGTAGTTTGGGACCAAAGCTGACAAAACCCACATGCGTGGAATATTCCTATGTAACCTTTTGAGATATGCAAAGAGAAGAGAACTAAACAATAACCAACTACATTTTTATCCTATGTTTTGACTTAATGTCCGTTACAAAATGTACATGCACCATTCGTGCTAGATACTGCTGTTCTTGCTTACTGTGATGGAATTTAAGTATGAATAGGACTAGGCAGAAAGGGCCCTACAGGGGAAAGTAAACCAGCTCTGTGAATTACATGTGGAAAGCACAAGGAACTCTTGTGGGAAAATGTCTGCAGCTCACGTCAACCAGAGACAGCATGCTTGACTGATTTCTAAACCAGTCAGCCATGATCTGAGCAGTCTCAAACTACTCTAATATTCTTCAAACTTGCTCAGTTTGAGAGAGAGAGAGAGAGAGAGAGAGAGAGAGAGAGAGAGAGAGAGAGAGAGAGAGAGAGAGAAACTCTTCTGTGTCAAACAGGATTCATTTTCCTGTCTTCCTGCTTTCATTGTTCTCCTCCAGAAATTGACATTTGTAATCTGTTTGTTTATTGTTAACGCTGGGTTTTCTCCAAAAGGGAGAAAATTTTTTATCTTGTCATAAGGATCTGATTTCAAATCTCTCATTCACACTATTGTGGTCCCCCAAAATCTCCGTTTCAGTTTTATCTGTTATTATGTACTGAAACGATGTGGAATTGTCTAGTACAGTCCAAACTCATCAAATCTTGGAAGCGAAGAGGAGTTGGTAGTTGGATGGAACTCTCCTTGTAAAGCAGTAAGCAACCAGTGCAAGTACCAGTATTACAAAAAAGGCTGCTGGATTTTGCACTGATGGCAAAATGAATTGTCTTCTTTTTAACGGTCAGCTTCTCTCTTGCGTACACCAAGCCTGTGATTCTTTATTTTTGCACCATTTTTTTTTAAAAAATGGGTGCATTTACAATGCAATCCAGAATAGTTTTGTGTCTAGGCCCATTGACTTCAATGCACTTAGAAGAGTGTTACTCTTTTCCTACACACGCTTTATGGCAGATTGCATAGAAGAGACCTCCCTCTCACGCCCCGCCATTACAGCAATGAACAAGCCATTTTGTGCTTAACAACATTATGTATCCCAACCCGTTGCTGATCAAATATCTGTCAAGTAATACATAATGTTGCCCTAGGCGTGCTTTCTTTGTTTACTGCTTCCTCCGAAAGGAAAACTTAAGGGAAATTCTGAGCAAGCCCTTCGACATCCTGCATTGGATCTGCTGCGGCTTTCATTCATTTCCAGGTCCTAAATATTGGGAATGTAATTACAGCTTTAAGAGAATGTTTCTTTTGCATCACCTCTGTCCAAACCACTGGAGAGCACAGGAATAAGAAGCGCTGCTGAATTTTCTTCCATGTATCAGAGGGAGGAGGCATTTGAACACCAAAGCAAGTAAATAGGTGTAGCAATGAGTTCATGAAGACTAATAGCAAATCCAAGGGAGCCAATTTATCTTAATGATTTGAGCTCCGTATGAAGTGGAGTGTGCAGGGCCCAGGCTATTTCTGCATCTCCTTCTACATTAAATATAATGGGCTGTTCCAATTAGTGGTCAAATTGTTTCACAGGATTACCATGCATTTCAATACCCAAATAATCAAGCAAGCTTAGCATGGGGGTGGATGGATGAATATTTTGCATATTTTGACAAGAGGGAGTAATTCAGACTGACTTTGTTAGCCACTTCACTGAGCACCACACTGAATCCATCTCCCCAGCGCTCACTCTAATGGATGGGTACACATCAGGTATGATGAACGTTTAGCATGTGCAGCACAAAACCAGGTTAATTGTTCTTTCCCTCCAAAATAGAGATGGACAATGCATTCATCTTGAGTTCTCATTTATATGGAGATGAGGCAAATTGCAGCCAACTCCTCTTGATACACCATAGGAAAAAAGTTTGGATTTGGAGCAGCAGTGGTGTAGTGGCTAAGAGCAGTGGCTAAGAGCAGGTGCATTCTGATCTGGAGGAACCGGGTTTGATTCCCAGCTCTGCCGCTTGAGTTGTGGAGGCTTATCTGGTGGGTGACCTTGGGTTAATCATAGTTCTTCTGAGCTCTCTCAGCCCCACCCACCACCACCACCTCCACCACCTCCACCACCTCCTCCTCCTCCTCCTCCTCCTCCTGCTGAAGCAGGCTTGAAAGGGGGAAGTTATGAATGAAAGAGAGAGCAGTACAGTACATGGCAGTAAGGCAGTGGAAAATGAATTCCTACTTGTCCAAGGTAGGGGAATATCTCCTGAGCAAGACATGATGAAGACAGAAAAGCTGACTGTCATGAACTGCACTGCACATAACAAATGATGAACATAATGAGTAGCCCCATCCAACAAGCCCGGTTCCTGGCTGCGGCGCCACAACTGTACTGGCCCACCACTCCCAAAAAGGCCTCCCAATTGCATTCCCCAAACACTCCCAAAACACAGAAAAGCCTCCCCACCTCTCAGAAGCCCCCACTAGGCTTAGTGTACTTGTGAAGTCCTAAGCCCCAGCTGCCAGCACAACTGGGTCAACAGCCAGGTGGGAGCTAATGTTGACTTCTCCCCGGCCATGCCCTTGGACTGCCTCTCCTATGCCAGCAGGAGTGGCAGGGGAGCAGGGATGCTGGCAAGACATAGGAACACGCACACGTGAAGCAATGTTTGCTATGGTTCACCACATTTTGAGTTAACAACTATACTCAACTGAAAACATTCACAAGATAATTAATCACACATACCCTTCCCCTCATTACATTATACTCTATGTATTTCATTTCATGTACCTTCATCCAATGAATGCCCTGTAGTGTGGTGTAGTGATTAAGGGTGTCGGTATAGTTTCTGGAAGATTCAGGTTTGAATCCCCACTTGAGCCCTCAGTCTAACTAGCTTCACAATGTAAGGATAACATGGAGGGGAGGAGAATGATTCCAGCTATTTGGGTCCCCATTTGGGGAGGAGGAGGAGGAAGAAGATAAACATATACCCCCTCCCCTTTCTCTCCTGTAAGAAGACTCAACGAGGTTTACAATCTCCTTTCCCTTCCCACCCCCAAAACAAACACCCTGCGAGGTGGGTGGGGCAGAGAGAGCTCTGAAGAACTGTGACTAGCCCAAGGTCACCCAACTTGTGTGTGTTGGAGTGCACAGGCTAATCTACTTCCCTAGATAAACCTTCACAGCTCAAGTGGCAGAGCAGGGAATCAAACCCACTTCTCCAGATTAGAGTGGACCTGCTCTTAATCACTACACCAGTGTAGTCTAGTGGTGGTTAACAGTGGTGGTCTCTAATCTGGTGGTCTCTAATCTGAAAATCAGGTTTGGTTCCATACTGTTTCACATGAGCAGCAGACTCTAATTTGGAGAGCCAGGTTTGTTTGCTCACTCCTACATATGAAGCCTGTTCGGGCCAGTCACAGTTCTCTCAGAGCTCTCTCAGCCCCACCTACTTCACAAGGTGTCTGTTGTGGGGAGAGGAAGGGAAGGAGTTTGTGAGCCACTTTGAGACTTCTTACAGTTGAGAAAAGCAGGGTATAAATTAAAACTCTTCTTTATTTCTAATTAAAAAATAAAATAAATAAATGCCTGCCACAGACATTTCATTCACTGTCTGCTTCCTGGGCAGACATATCAAAGGGCAGACACACACATTTGAAAAATTTCAGCCAGCCATGTATTTCAATACCCATGTGAACAGCATGACCAACACTGGAACTCTGGCCTCCATGTTTTCTGTTAGATGAACGCAGCTACACCAGCAAGTATGAAAGCATTACAGTTTACCCCACTAGATGGCAGTGTTGAACATACTTTTTGAAGAAATTGTAGACTGGATACAATCTTGAGGATCTCTAAAGATGCTTTCTTCTTGCTTATCGAGAATGGAAACTGCATTCTTAAAAATCTTTTCTCTTTATACAAGTTTTATACAAATCTACCACCCCTTCTCTTTGTCACATTCACACACGTTTATTAAAATTAGTTATTTCTCTGAATAATTTGATTAATCTTATTTATTGAACATGGTCTAGTACATTTTTTATGAGAGCCAGCATGGTGCAGTCAGTCTGGGAGAGTGGGGTTCCATACGTCATTCTGCCCACCTGAACTTTGTTAAATGACTTCAGGACAACCTTTCAGCCTAACCTACCTTGCATGGAGGTTGTGAGGACCAACGGGGAAGACAGAAGTATGTACACTACCCAAAGGTGGGGTAGAAATACACTTCACAGATTATACATCATTATCTTACTGAAAAAAATGAACAATATTAGAATGTAATTTTGCTAGGCTAGAATATACTATTTAGAGACATTTCATTGTATGTCCAGTCTGATTAGATCCTGGAAGCTAAGAAGGGTTGCCCATGATTAAGAACAGAAGAACATAAGAAAGAGCCTGCTGGATCAGACCACAGTCCATCTAGTCCAGCACTCTGCTACTCGCAGTGGCCCCACAGGTGCCTTTGGAAGCTCACATGCAGGATGTGAAACCAATGGTCTTCTGCTGCTGCTGCTCCAAAGCACCAGATTAGAATCTGGATGTGAGACTACTAAGGAAGCCCAGGGTCATAACATGAGGAAGGCAATGCAGTACATCTCTTACTTTGAAAGCCCCCTCTGCCATGAAGTTGTCCTTGGGCCAGTATAATTTCTCAGCCTAACATACTTCACAGTGTTGTGAGGATGCAAAAAAACCTGCTCTGACTACTGTAAAGCCAACAGTGTGTGTGGACAGACAAGATAGATATGGATGGTGGACAGATGAATAGATGGATATTCTATAATGGCTTATAGTTGAAGTATGCAAGGAGACAAAGTGTTGAGCTAATTCCATACATTTTCCAAATAGTCATCTAAATTCAACTGTTACGTTTTGAAATTATTTTTCAGCATTTCTATGAACTTGGGTGCCTTGGAGTTCTGTTTGGTATGCACACTCCTGTAGCAAGCTGCCGAGCCATCACATATTGTTAACTGAGAATTATTGAAGTTGCAAGTTACTCTTGGCTACTTGCGAACTCAGCTTTGGCTATTTAATGCACTCAAACGCTTGCAGGTTTTTTGTAGAGTTTCATGTGACTTCTTTGTGCAATGGCTGCTTGCTTGACCATGTGCCACCGGCTTCTGCTTCAATTTTAGCTGGGGAAGGGGATTAAATAAAATGGAAATTACTGAAGCGAAGTTCAGAAGCTGAAGTTTTCAAAGGCATCAAACATGTGTGTTCATCAGAGGAAACAAGCCTTTGAATATGATACAGGAAGCAATACTATTCGTTTCACCTTCTATTTATCTTCATAAAAACCTCAAGAGAACAAGCAGAAAACAAGCCCTGTTGGAACCCTTGATATAGTTATCATGTGCGTAGTAGAGCATCTGAGGCTTGTTCAAATATTGTTAGGGACTCTGATACTTTAATACCACTCAAGGTACAAAACTTGGCCTAGTGAGCATTAGTGTATGTTCTGTTCTTCAGGCATAGAAGGAAAAATAGGTATGGAACACCGGCCTCTGAATCGGCAATTAGGCCTCTGTACTGGCCAAGCCTCTTGAAGGTATTAGGAGACTGACCTTCTATCTTTGATAATCAAAACCATGGTTGGTCCCAGCTTCTGGAGGCACTTTGTGGCCATGCCTCCAACAGAGAAGGGTAAGTCAGTAAATGACAATGTTTACTTCTAGTCACTATGGCCCTTTCCGCACGGGCGTTGTATGGCGCCCTGGGGACGGCAAAAACGCTGTCCCCAGGGAGCCATTCGCACAGGGGGCGCAGCTGCTGCACAGCCGTGCTGCCCTCGCGCCGCCCAACCGGCGCCAAGCCGGCGTTTCCAGAGTGCGCTTGGAAGTGCACTTTCCTGGAAACGCCGGCTGGGAGCCGCTGCCGTGCGAACAGCAGCTGCTTCCAGGCACTCCCCCCCCCCCGCACTCCCTCCCGTCGCTTACCTGGTCTCCGGCCCTCCGGTGCGTTGCCGGGGCCTGGGGACACGCCCCCCTGCTCTGCGACGCTGAAGCAGGCGCGCAGGGCAGGGGAGGCGTGTCCCCAGGCCCCGGCGACGCGCCGGAGGGCCGGAGAGCAGGTAAGTCGACCGGGCGCCGTCGCCCAGCGGCGCCGTCTTCCCGGTTCTTTCTGGGACCGTCCATGCGGACGGTCCCAGCGGTGTCGGGTCGGCGTCGACTATGCCGACCCAGCCGCTTCTGCCTCTGTGCGGAAGCGGCCTATTATTTCTTTCTAAGCAGAGTCACACTGTTCAAAAACATTGATTCTGATTGATTTAGAAGAATGTAACTGCTTAGGGTCTCAGTGTATGATGTGCAGCCCTGTTCTGAATTCCCGGGCAGCTCCATCCAAACCCAGATGCGGTGGGATGTGGTGCCAGCGGGGCTTCCCAGTGGCAAGGGGAGCTCAGAAAAGCCCTGAAATTCCCCACTGCTGGAAAGCCCCATAGGGTTAAGAGGACATACACCACCAAAAGTCTGAGGCCTGGTACACCGCACAACTGGTGCTAAACCCTGGGAGGGAGCCAGCTAATGTTGACTCTGCCACTGGGAATGCCCCAGCCCCGCCCCCCATGCTGGCATCCGAGCAGGGCACCAGCACAGCCTGCCACAGCCTGAACTTCCAGGTTTTGTGACAGTGTGGCTGTGGAATGTGGCTGTGGAACGTTCAGCCACCAGAATGTCCACTCCCTCTGTCGGGGTAAATGCCCAAGGGAGGGCAAATGTGCTGGCGTAAGGTCATGCTGTGTCCATGAGCCCTTTCATTCTCCCCCCCCCCTTTGATAGGGCTGTTAATCCAATTGATAATTTGCATTCTCCTGTCCCTCATCTGAGGTAGCTTATGTTGTGGAGCATGCCTCAGGAAACAGACAAATTTATGATGTCAGGATACTGGCAAGTTGGTCTGGAAAGACACTGGATTCCAAGAGCGAGCGAGCGAGCGAGAGAGCGAGAGAGCGAGAGAGAGCGAGAGAGAGCGAGAGAGAGAGAGAGAGAGAGGGCAAGTTCCAGCCAACTTATGGTGACCCCTAGGGTTTTCAAGGCAAGAGAGCTTCACAGATAGTTGGCCACTGCCTGCCTCCGTTTCACAATCCTTTTATCCCTTGAAGTTTAACCATCCAAACACTAGCCAGGGCTGGCCCTGCTAAGCTTCTGAGATCTGATGAAAGTGGGCTAGCCTGGACCATCCAAGTCAGGGAAGAAGTAGGGGCATGTTACCCCTTTCTCCACAAACAAATGACAGATGATTGTTAGGCTGAGTTTTACAGTGGAGGAAAGGTGGGATGCAAATAACCTAAAGAAACAGAAAGTGAGCCCAATGCTATGCTGATGTGTTTTTCCCCCTTAGAACTCTTGCATATATTGTAATGTTTAGATGAGCTCTCAACCCCCATCCCTGGGCTTTCGGGAGAATAGCATCCGGAAGGGAGAAGCCCGTATGATGCTCTGAGCTCCTTGAAAGAAAGATGGGCAAACAATGTACTGTGTAGACTGACTGTTGGAAAAGTGGTACATAAAATGTAGCAGATAAACAACATGGCTCATGTCATTATAAAATGAATCGTGCTAACACATAAATGCCCTTCTATTACCATTGCAGCTGCAGGACATTTACTGGAGGACATTTACTGCAATTGCTCAAAAACATGTCATTAGTTCCCAGTGCTGGAAATATTAGTGGTAAAGCACTTGCTTTTAATACAGAATTCTGTGGTTAAACCCTTGGCATCTCCAATTAAAGTATCGCAGGTAGCAAATGTTAGGAAAGACACATTTTTATGTGAGATGCTGGAGAGCTGCCTGTATTCAACCCTGAGTCAGACGATCCTGTGAACTCATTGATTTAGCAGGTAATCTCATATGCACCATGCTATAATGTGCTGTATAGCTCCACTGCATAGCTGCACTGTTCTTTTACAGGACTTTGCAGACAGGATGTAAACCTTACCACGACCTAAAGGCCTACAGCTCCTGCACAGAGGTGTTGTGGTCATGTTGTGCTGTAGACAAAAGGATGAATTCAACATGGTGCAAGTAGGGAACTTGGCTAGTGGGAAAAATCCTACGTTGTCCTGAAAAACTGCTTCTGTGAATTAGCATGGGATGTAGCACAGGAGGGATTGTCATGGGAATCAGCAGAAATTGCTTTATGCTCAAAATAACTACCTTATAAATATCTTATATATGCCTCTTGATGCCATTGTTCTTTCTATTCAAGTCTATTATTAGTCAGATGGAACCAAAAGGGGGAGGGAGAACCTTCAAAACATCTTGTGTTTGGGCCAACCCTCTAATATCAACCTGGCATTCGTTGACTCTTTGCTAATGATTTTCAATTTTCTCCATGCCCATATGTTTCCCTAAATGCCTTTTGTTTAAAAATAAGTAACAACAATAAAAGAAACCTCAGCACCACAGCCACAGCCGGTTTTCTCAGTCACAATAAAATAGCAATAATTTATGTTCCCTTTGTGATAAATGTAGTTGCTCGAGCTTCATAAAGTGCCAGACAGAAAATTTACAATACAACGGAATAATAAACACTAGAGGTGGACTCAAAGTTTGCCACACAAGGGGATTGAGGAACCAGATCACGTACTGCACAGACCATCTATTCAAACCAATTTTCCATTCTAGCATTTGTTAGAGTAGTCTAAATGCCACATAAACTTCTTTGACATTCAATTATATAATGTATATCGTATTTGCTATGGAAGGATGGACAGATGGAAAATTTCACTGAGTGCTCTACTGGCCATATGCCATAGTGAGCCTGTGAAGACCAAAGGTGAAGCCACATCTCTGTGGGCATGCTCATAATGTACTTCTTCCTATTCAGGCCAGCTATATGGAGAACTCTGGTGGTGAAAGATAAGGGTCATTTCCCACTTGAACTGTACATCAACATAAAGTTGGAAATGGTTTAGTGGTAGACCACCTGTTTGGCATGCAAAAGGTCTCAGGTTCAATTTGTGGCCTCACCAGCTAAAAGAATAAGGTGGTAGGTGATGTGAAAGACCTTGCTCTGAATCCGTGGGAAGCAATGGCCATTCTGGGTAGACAATACTGATATTGATGGACCACAAATGTTCAAAGGCCTTTGTAGAGGATGCCCCATTTGGATGGAGAAGAGTGGAATGTCTTACAGCACAATTCTGATCTGATCCCACCAATTCAATTAGAAGACTGCACAGCTAGAGAATTATTCTAACAGTTACATGATGATTGCCAGTTAAGTCAACAAGGGGCAAATCAAAACCGTTAGAACTGGCTTTTAATAACTGAAGAAGAGTGCTTACAAACCCAAGAGGTGCCTCCTATTTTGCTCACTGTTGCATACAGTCTATCAAATTGCAAGAAAGTTCTGAGGTGTGCATTTATAGTCACGTGGGGTATTTCCATCTCCACATCTGAACTATTTCTAGCATTTTGGTGTTCTAAATGGAAAACAATGCATCATGGATTGTGCCATTTGTGCCATATCTCTTCCCTTCAGCCATTTATGCCATTTCTCCTCCCTTCAGCCTCCTGTACAGAGTATTGAACACAACTGTTTGCAATAGATTTTTTCCTTCCCCATTAATTATGTATATATGTGCCCAAAAAGGAATCCAGGGTTGATTATAGATAAGGCTATGCAGTGTTTTTGTGGGCCATTTCCCCAATTCACAAAAGTTCAGCAACATACCACAAAAAAAAGTTACTATCGTGTCACTGATTTTCATGTCCGGGTTGCTTTTTTGCAGTGTTTTATCAATGTGTATATATGCAGTGTGAACATGTATCTCTAGGAAAACCTGCTTTTTTACTCCTCAGGTTGTTCAGTTTGCAGGACAATATACTCAATCAAGTAAAGAGTAGTGTGAATTCCTAATGCGGCTTCTAGCTATTGCTGAAGCCCTGAGAATTAAGTTCCTGTCTAGAAAAAACTGTTCTGGCTGTTCTTTTGCTCTAGAATGAAAGTAAAATAGGGCAAGAGGAACAGCCTGGCTTCTTGGACCAGATTTCTTCCATCAGAGTTCCTGGCTGTGTCTTCCAAAGGAATGGAAGTAAGCCACTATCATTCAACAACATTGATCAAGCTCCATAGTCAACAGTTTGCTCGATGCCACTGGAAATAAAACAAGAGGAAGGAAGAGAAACCTAATAGTGTAACCCTAAACACAGCTACATCCTTCTACATTACATGAAATTTTAAAAAGGGTGTTACTTCATTTAGGACCACCCTATTAAGTACCTGTTATAAAACTTCCCATCAGCCAAATAATGACTCTTTAGAAACAAGAAAAAGTCATCTCATTTGCATTTGGTTCATGTTCCATGTTCAATAAGTGGAACAGAATCCTGATGTCTTGCAGTTTTTCTTGCTTTTAGCCCTCACAAATGGTCTGAAATCATGCAGGTAATTTATGCGCTCATCCCTGATATTTAGGGGTCAACATTTCTGTTTCTGCGCTTGTGACCACCAACCATCTTTGCTTTTCCCCCTGTTGCCTATCACTATCCCATAATTTTCCTTTCTACCAGCGCACAACTTCTTGCTAAAATGAAAACACAATTCTGCAAAAGCTCAAATGTTAGGTTAAGAGTAAAAATGCAAATTGAGACAATTGATGTAAGGCAAGAATACATAAGTGCTTGTTTGCATAATTCAGTCTGAGCGGTGTGTGGAGGTTTATTTGTTGTTCAATTTTTTTGTCACGCAGAGGAATTAAGGGTATCTTTTTTCTGAGCACTGCAGTAGGGAAGGTGGTGAATGTAGCAAATATCAATTCTGACTTCCTTTAAGTTCGACCTTTTCCACATGCTTAAGTTGCTCCTGATTTTCTTGGGAATCGATCCACAAGCACTGGAATCAGTTTGGACATGATTCTGCCTTCCCTGAGCATTTTTACTATTATGAAGTTTTATCAATAGGCAAGAGTGTGAAATGAAACTTCTGCCAAATGGCATGCCAGATTTGCATTTTGGAGTGCATTTCTGTCAAAGTGTTGTTTATAAATTTGTTATGTCCACTTACACGTTGGTTGATACAAACACACACAACTGACTCTTGAAATCTGCTGGTTTGATGGTTTAACATGCTTATTTAAAATAAATAGAACATAACTTTGGCACTCACAAACTAAGAGCCCAATCCTGGGAGGAGGGTAAATGGATTGTGGGAGAAGCAGGGGCCTGCACTGGCATATTTGACCACCCCAGGAATGTAAGGAGCAAATTCACAGGCAGAAAGAGCAAAAACACTAGTGGGCGGGCACCACGCAGCTCTGTGGCACCCAAACACAAAAGAGCCCATCGCTCAAAGCTACACTGGCATAGGAGAGCACACCAGAATAGCTGGGATGGGTTGGAGCTAGAGCTGACTTTACTTGGCTTCCATCAGTGTTTCAGCTCAGGAATGCCTCCCTCTCTGGCTGCAAACTTACACCACCAGAAAGTGTGGAGTAATTCATTTGGCACAATGTTTTTTTTCCCAGGCAGCTGGGGGGTGGGGGTTGTTTGTTTGTTTGTTTATTGGACTTCCCATGCTGCCTGGAACCTCTTTGTAGGTGGTCAAGTGATGCAGCAGCAGTGCCATTCCTGGCCACTGAACACTCTGGATTGGGCTGTAAATAAAAGATTGAGAAATAGAATGGTCATACCAGCCACAGAATATTTTTAAAAAGAAGGCTAAGGCTGATTGTGTGAAATAGGTGAAGAAAATATTACCCAGATAAAAATTCCCTCAGTGTTTCTCGCCCAAGAGGCGCCTTTAGTAGCTACTGAACTTAAT
Organism: Sphaerodactylus townsendi; assembly: GCF_021028975.2. NCBI lineage: Eukaryota > Metazoa > Chordata > Lepidosauria > Squamata > Sphaerodactylidae > Sphaerodactylus > Sphaerodactylus townsendi. The sequence continues at coordinate 3,891,852 of NC_059436.1, forward strand.
AGCTCCATGCCTTGGGCCTACCTCCTGATGCTCCCTCCTAATGAGATGTTCGTCATTATAAAATCTAGACTTTTTGAATTAGAACATCAGGAATTAATGGCTCATGCAAAAAAGTTCTGCTCTCCCCTCTCCCCTGGCATTCCTTATGGCCACCTAGGTTTGGTCAGATATTTGTTCACTCTTTCTGATCTGGAGCACCGACGTGCCATCATTTTGGCCAGATGCAATATGCTTCCTTCTGCTTTGAGGGATGGAAGAGGCTCTAAAACACCTCGTAGTGAATGTTTTTGCATCTGCACGTTGAAAACTGCAGAAACTGTACATCATGTTCTGTATTATTGCCCCCTGTATTACAGACCAGCAGAAGACTTTGTATTTGTTAAACAATGAACCCAGGGATGCTCTAGAGCAAACGGCTAGACTTTTATGCATGGTCATAGCTATCTTAATTCCGCTTTGGACTTTATCTTTTATTTTTTGTATTTTATTTTAAATCTTTGTAACTTATGCCATTAAAGGTTATCTGCACTGAACTTAATACCCTTCTTCGAAAAACTACTGCAAGACTAGTGGATTGCTCTGAAGAAACCTCTTGGGCGAAACGCATAGGGAATTTTCATCTGAGCAATAAAAAAATATTTCACCTGTTTTGTACCACCGGCCTCAGACTTAGGCTTTAACAACCATAAGCTAAACTCACACCATTTAATGCAGTCTATGCTGATGAATGTACTCAGAAGATGTTACATCAAATTTAAAGCTTGGTCAAATGAAGAGACTTTTCAGATTGAATTGCTGAAGCAGAAAAGCCACATTACTTAGTGCAATGTATTTGTCAGATTTGTTTGCTGGAAAGAAAGAGTGCTCCATCCAAAATCCACTAAGCGAAGGTGGGTGGGGAGAACCTGATGTCATTGACCTGTGGGGGAATCAATGCTAAAAAGGTTTCCAGTGGGCTACAAATCACTTAAGATCTTAGACAAATCACTTAAGCTCACAGACTATAAACCACCTTTCCCATTTAAATAAGTGGGCTATCAGAACTCCACATGTTGGTATTGTTTTTGTAGATCAGTTCAAATGGTATTTATATGGTCCTTACACAAACAATGTACATCATATATAAAATCTGTATATTTCACAGTGCTGATTTATTGATCAAACTGGATCCAATCAGGAAAGGACACATTGTTTTTGACCATGCCAAAAACCTACACTGAGACTCATGGGCATGTATGTACAAAAAACACATGGAAGGGGGGCTTTAGTACAGACATAAATTGGGTGAGATGGTGAAAAGGCTGGCTGGATTCAACCTAATGAAAAAAAAAAGCCAGTTCAGGGGAACCCAGACACTCCATGTCAAAAATTATATAGTGGAATCTGATCTTTATCCAATAGATAAAAAATGGGGAAGTTCAAGGTAGGAGACGTAAAGCCAAATATGTACACACGCCTAATAGATTGGACGATATATTCTCCTGGAATTTCTCCCCATAAGTTTCCACCTCAGTGACTAGGCACACATTAATACAAACATAAGATGTTTGAATACGACATCCAAATAATCACCATCATGCACAGACTTGAAAAGTAAAATCAATTTCCTCTGAATACTCCAGAAATTGACTGTGTAACATAAAAACAAACAGACTGAATTTTTCAGTATATGTCCTAGTAAAATGTGAAATGTATGGTGGCTGTCTTCCCCAAGTACAGCAAAGGAATAGGGCAATAAATTGTGATCTGGCTGTTACATTTGTCACCCCAGTGATTGCAAGGGGTTGGTTTGGCTGATCTATCTGACTAAGCAGGTGTTCCCTTCCTCCTTCACTGCTCCACATGCGCCCCTTCCCCCCCCCCAAAAAAAATCCTCTGTGCATTCAGAAGAAGAGGTCAACCATCCTACACAGGAGTTAACTTCTTTCATCAGATGAAAGAAAACATTTGACTTCTCTGGGTCAATATCCCGTAAAGCATTCCACATCCCTTTCCTTCCTTCCTAAGGATATCAGGATGCACATTTTCATATTCATGAAGACCTTTATATTGCAGAAGTCTAGCTTAACTGTAATGATTTCCCCCAAATAACCACCTCTGTAATCCTGTTAAGAGTTCTGTGATCTCTGTCAGTGAATTCCCAGCATCCTTGCAAAAATATAAATTCCAGAATTCTTTGGAGGAAACCATTGCAGTGATGTATAGGTGAGCTTTCAAAGACGCCAGGGATAAATACTGCAATCACACCATTATTCTTTGAACAAGTTTGCTTTCTTTTTGGGAGGCTACAACTGTTAACAGCATATTTGACAAGATGGCCCACAGATAAAAGACACGGTGCGGTTGTATGGGGAATGAATTATAGACAAATTTGGGATAAGACCAGCATCTTTTTGGGGATGCACTGATTTGCACCATACACAATCCTTTCTTTTAACAGTTAAACTCTATGAACTTTGCTGTTCATATTGACTCCTTTTTGGGATGATTTAGCCATGGTCTGAATGGCCCAATCTGATCACATCTTGGAATCTAAGCAGGATCCACCTTGGTTAGAATGTGGATGGAACATCACCAATGAATACTAGAGTAGCAACACAGCAGCAGTCTATAGCAAACCACATATGAACTTTGCTTGCCTTGAAAACCCTTCAGGGTTGCCGTAACTTCAGGGTTGCCATTTTTACCAATTTGTTGGTAAAACAAAACAAACACCCCCACACAAATAGTTCATAAAGTTTGATGCTTGTTATGGGAAGACAAATAGCATTCAAGCCCTGGTTTGTGAATTAGTTAGCTTAGATAAGCTAAAAATTTCCAATGGCTGATCTCCAAAATACTGCTCCATTTTGTCTCAAGTTAAATTCAAACTAAATGTAGAGGTACGAAATCACACAACCCCCCCATCATTTACAACAAAAAAGAGAGAGACCAATCATTATCCCAATGAGGGTTAACATTTCAGAATCCAGGTGGGAAGATTTGATCTCTCTCTATGGTTCATTCTGCACATGCAGAATAATGCACTTTCAAACTGCTTTCAGTGCTCTTTGAAGCTGTGCGGAATAGCAAAATCCACTTGCAAACAGTTGTGAAAGTGGTTTGAAAACACATTATTTTGCATGTGTGGAAGGGGCCTAAGAAAGCAGAGGCTTAGCAAGTCCTTATACCCTGCTTTCCCCTACCTTTAGGGATCCTGTGATGCCTCCAAAGAGCTCAGCCTAGCATTTCTTGTTCCTTCTTCCTCCACTGTATTCTCATAACAATTCTGTGGAAAAAAATGTGACTGGAATGACGATTCCTGATTCATTCCTGATTGTTTTGTTTTGCTTATTAGTTTACTTGGAGAGGAAATGCGTGGTTCATACATATGAGCCTTTATAAATGGGCACTAAATGTATCTTTTGTATTTGAGTATCCATACAAAAGGATAACTAGTCAAGAAAGAAACATCCCTCAGGCTGATTCCGCATGGGCCAAAAACAGTGGTGTGAAAATGGTGTGAAACCCTTTTACACAATTTTAAGCCCTTTTACACCATTTTCACACCGTTTTCACAGTGCTGTTTTTGGCCCATGTGGAATCAGCCTCAGACTCTGGTCCTATAGAGATCTAACAAAGAGTATTTCTCATTGCTAGGTTGCCCTCAAGAATTTTCCATGAGATGTCCTTGTTTTAATTTTCATGTACAAAAATAGGATAAAGGAGGAACTCTTCATTTTAAAAATCATAGTAGTAAAAGCAGGAACATAAAGCCTCTGAAGTTACATGGCATCTGAAAGCCCTCAAGGTCTCTCAGACAAAACCTCAATTGTGGGTGCATACACACACATACCATACATACGCAAATGAGATGTAGAAATACATGCTGATACTGGGTTCCAAATGGCAACTTTGAGTGACATTTTTACACTCTGCCCCCCCACAACTCTTGTAAGCCTTGAAACCATGCATTATGGACTACTTGCATTTTGAATATTCAAGATCAACCCTGATTTGGCTCACTGTACTTTAAATCTCTCTGGTTTTCCCTTCTATTTTCATTTTTGTTAGATTTGCTTTGAACATATTGCAAGGGTAATGTCCCACTTCTTTCCACAAATGAATATGGGAAGAGAAAATCCTATTAAAATGAAAGGAGATGCCACACAGCTACTGTTTATCATTATTAGATATTGGAGGATAGACTGGAAGAGCTTGGAAAGGAAAATATTGCTAAAAATTGCCAAAAATAGCTCACATGCTTTAAAAACAAAACTAATGGATTGGTTAGCCATATAGCAGAAGAATTTCCTCTCCTTCCATTTTAATTCACCAGATGGGCCCACATTGCTTTCATGCTCTGTCAACAGTGTATGTTCCCCAATACATGGAAGTGAGAACAAGCAATCAGCCAAAAAATGTAGGCGACTTGTGTGAATCATAAATACTAGAAGAATACATCAGGAGCTTTTACAACACAAGAGTAGCCATGCTGGATCAGACCAATCGTCCATTCAGGCCAATGTCCTGGCCCATTATTTATGGAACACTTATCTTGGAACTTTTAGCTATACAATGGGGCTGAAGTGTTGTCTCCTTGTGTTTCTCTGCTTATGCACCAGGAGGCAGCCCATTCCTCCCCAGGGCTGGTCTCAACAAGCCTCAGTTTCCTGGTTTCTTGCCCTTTTTACAGACACAGATCTGCAAACACTCAGTAGTCCCAATACTATGGAGCTGATATTCTCTCTTCCTGCCTCTCTTCCCCTCCACAGACTCTCTCTCTCACACACACACACTCTGTTGCTTGTTTTCAATAACACCTTGTCTAAAAAAAGTTTTTAAAAGCCCTCTCAATCATCAGGGAGGGCAGAAGCAGAGTGGGGTAGGTGAGCTGGAGTCAGAAACAGACCATGCTTTTGCTGTTCCTTGCAAAAATCATCTCACTAAATGGAAGGCATGATCCCTTATGGATTTGAACTACAATAATCCTGCAATGTTTCAGATAAGACAAAATGGATGAAAGAAAGTTAGTAGAAAGCAAGAGAGGGAAAGGAAGAGAGGCATTCTTTGTAAACGACCCTATACCAAAGCTGCTTGACTTGCTTTATAGATAGAACTGAACAAGGCGGCACCTTGCTAATCCAATTTAACCTCTCCAACTTTCCTTGAAAATCCAATTGGAATTAATTGCAACACTTGGCTCTTCCCTACCCCCACCCCAACAAAAAGATTGCTAAACAGGAAGTTCCTTTGATAAAGATGTATTTTAATGACTGCACTAAATACATGCTAACAGCTCTATTGTCATTTGGATCCCAGTTCTTGGTGTACTTTTGTTTATGGTAGGAAAACAGAAGATTAAATATCTCATGCTGGGAGAGAGCTGGCTATGTTCAATCACATGAATCATAGCATCACTTCTCAAGATCGTGGTCATGTCTGTACTAGTGTCATTTGTAACATTTCATGTCCCTCTTTTTTGTTTATCTTTTATGGCTTTGCCCTTCATTGTCTCTCTTTTTGGTTGCTTCCAGATGTCATCTTTCTCCAGCAATTGCAGTACGCTTTGCTAGGTATCCAACATCCTGACATGGCAGTGTGACATCTGCAAAATGTCAGCAGTTGTCAGTTCCAATGGAGACCCCTGCTTCCTCAAATGTGCCAGAAGAATCAGCATGGGGGAACAGCGGTCGCTGTATCAAAACCAGTGAAAGCAGCTCAAAACCCCCGATGACAGCAGATAGACTTTCCCCCTATGATGTTTTTTTTTCCTTCAGAGGTTGCACTGGTGACACTGACATGAAAAACAAACTTTGCTTGCTCTTTGATCCTTGTGGTACTCTTTTTGCATTTCATACTAGCCATAACGGGGCAATACAAAAAGCAGGGCAATATATGAGGAAGCTGAGGGATGCTATTCATCAGTAAATATACTCCACTGTTTCACTAGCAGTCGGCATGCTCACAGTCCTACCAGCAACCCCTATACTGATAAAATACCATTATGTCATACAAATGTATGTTAGAAGCTGAGCCCAAATGGAAGGAGGGCATTTTGCAAAACAAAATTAATTCTTGAAAAATGACCTCATTCTGGTCATAATTTAGGAGCTTGCAAAGCAGGGCCCAAATGTTCTCCCATTCGCTGATCAGGATTCATTGATCTCATTTTGGTTTGGATTTGTAAAGTTATGAATCCAATTTTAATTGGCTTTGCTGTACCATTAAGTCACAACACTAGCAACATAATTCCTGTTTGGCTGAGTAATACAACCAGTAAGGAGACCGCCCTCCTTTTTTTTAGAGAAGGGCACCAAAGGAGATGTTTGGGGTAGAAAAGGAGAAAAAACAATAAAATGGTGCACAAAAAAGGAATCCCAAGTCTTAGGATTCCACTTGCTCAAAAGCTAGTAGTGATGATTTTGCAACTAGCTCTGCCTCCTACAGTAGCCATTTGGGGCATACATTTTGTTGCTACATCAGAATTACAAAGGTGCTTGCAGGCTCAAAAAGGTTGGGCCCCCTAGCATAGTAGTTAGAGTTGTGGACTAAGGGGTTACTAGACAGATCTGTGGCAGGTCGGGGGGGGGGGTGTTTCTAGGAGTGTTCTACCTGTAACCTCTGAAAGTGCCATAGATAGTATAGGCTAAGATGGATGCCATATCCTGGGTCTGGACTTTGGTGCCAATAGAAAGAATGATCCAGGCAAGGCCCTCAATTCTCACATTAGTATGCATACCAGCCAGCTACACTTTTCCTGCAGTGTCAAGGAGTACTATTTGGATTGCAAAAGCCATGGCCATGGGAAATGGCCACAGCCCTCCAAACAGCACACCTGCTGTCTTGCTCACAAAAGATATGCTTGACAGATATGACAGCTTAATGCAGTCAGATTTCTTGTCAGCTATTCTTACCTTGCTTAATCCTATCACACCCTTCCTGCCACAGCTATCAGGATCCACTCAACCTCACTTTGAATTGAAATACTTGGAGTTGTGATTTCATCAACTCTAATCTAAATCTAATCAAACACTGGACTCTCCCTGGCTTTGACTCACCAAGCCATCATCCACTGCACTGTTCTCCTTAGAGAACAGGAACTCTTCTTTGTTTAGGAAGATGTGCTCTCTTAGTATCATTGGAGGCTATATCTAGGCTGCCCAAACAACAGTCTTTTGCCCAGTGTTTCCTGGAGTAAACTCTGGTTCAGTTGCACTGTGTCCACTGAACTGTTTCCCCCTTCTCTTGGCCTTCAATGTGAGCGTTGGACTCTGCCTCTTTGAACTTTATTCTTTTCTGGACAGGTAGTTATCACCCTCTCCACAACAATATGCTCTATTCCAACTCTATCATTCCTCACTCTCTAAATCCAAGGCTTCTTAAATCTCCCTGTACACATGTGTACAACCATTTGCAAATGTAGGTTTATTATTTTGTTTTTCCAGTAAAATTATTAAATTTTAATTTTGGTTTCCTGTGGTTTTTCTAATGAAAAAGACCCCCATAAACTTTGGTGGGAGATCTCACAAATCTGACTTTTCGCACTGCTCAGTCTGTTCCTCACTAATTTCCCAGACTACAATGGGACAGACCCTGCCATTTCAGGTAACATAAGACCTGGGAGACCTGGTTCAGAATCCATATTCTGCCACAGAAGCTGGGTGATCTTGGGCCAAATACACATTCTCAGTCACCTCACAACATGGTTTGTCGAGAAAACAGGGAAGAAATGAGAATGATTCAAGCTGCTTTGGATCCTCATTGGGGAAGAAGGGGTGGTATAAATGAAGTCAATACACAAATAACACATTCCTTAAGGCCTTCTCAGAAGCATGCAGTTGATTAGATGGATCCTTCTTCTTGTCCAGCAAGTTTCTTCTGATGTTCACCTAAAGGTTAAGGTTGAAACAGGCTGGACAAAGTGCATACACATGCATGACATTTTCACCTATAGAGGAGAAACTAGGCTTTGTTTTTCTTACAGTAAAACACCTCTGAAACATGAATCAGAATTGTAAATAATCTGGAACTGCTTTTGCAACTTATAACTTTATCACTAAACCTCACTAAAAACCACAGTCCTACAGTACCAAAGAACCAATTTATCTGAAAATACAAAATTTGTATTGAATAATTTGAATGCATTATGACTAACCACCTATTTCATAGCATTTTCTAATCTAAAAGAAAGGAGTTGGAGCCAGACTTGGTTATTTTATCATTATTTGATCATTATTACTCCTAGTCAGACTTGATTCTGTCTTTTTTAACCTTCAGGTTTGTTTTCACTTGGAAAACAGCTTTTGGGGTGTGAGCCCCCCCCCCTCCCGCATTGTGATTGAATTATCTGGACTTGCACCCTCCATCCATTACTCCTTCTTGCTTCCCACACAAGTCTCTGTGCCCTGTCCCACAGGATGGAGTTCACAGGGGATATACCCCTCACTGTGGGACTTTTGCCTACTAAATTCTACACACACATGACTAAACATCTATGCATCACAGGTCATTAACATTCTTTTGCTTGGCATAAAAGCATGGAGTTTTGAATTGCAAATGTGTGTTTTGCGACATATCATTTGGCTTTAAATCAGAAGCCTTGGTTACATGGATGGTCTCTGAAAAGTTTACTGACTATACTGATTACCGATTAATTAAATGCCCAAGAAAAATCACTTACGGCTATCCCAATTACATACAAGTGCCTGTTTCAGATGCTAATGTCAAAGGGGCATCCCTTGTCCCCACAGAAACTGGGACACTGGGGCAATTATTTGTAGCCCAAAGCACATCTAGTATACATAGATTCTGGACCTTTTTTAAACCTCACCCTTTCTCTAAGGAACTCAGGGAAGCATTTTTGACACAACCTACAGGGTTGTTTAGACATGCTTGATTATTTAGACATGTGATTCCTGCATAACTAGAAGTTTGAATCCAATCCTTTCTCACTCAAGACTGAAGTAGTATCCATTATACTAAAATGATTTTGATATGCTGCTCTTCAAACCCTATGTAGCCAAATAAAGCCATTTGCTTTTGATGAATGTGCTTTCTTCCATTTGAACAATTTAACAGATTCAATTACAAGTTCATGTTTTGCCTTTCTTTTATGTCCATGGCAGCTTCCTCCATTTTTCCTTTCCATGTCTGCCTGCATACTCTCTAATCTTATTGTCTGTAGTTCTGAACAACATTGATTCTCCAAACTCTACTTGACAAGATGCCCTTGTTCTAAGTATATGACATGAAATGAACCCAGCGAACGAATTCATGAACAGACCCAGACATACATCTCGCTTATGCAAGTAGAAGAGAATTATTCTGAAGGCTCTGGCAAGCTTGATGCTAATGCACTGTGCACTCTTCAATATGATGCATCTGTTGAAATGATGAACACATGAATGGCAAGCATTGTTCTGACAGGGCAAGAAATGTGTGCTGAGTTTGTGCACTGAACAAGCCTGCATTTCCCTTAGCACTTCTTTATGGAGCTAATTCAGATTGCCCCAAGTCAGGAATGAGCTTTCCTGCAGGGCCACTTTTAGAAGAAACAAATGGAAGACCTGCAAGAACTTTCGGAGGGCATCTGAACCATCTGCCACAATCTGAACCATCTGCCACAATTGTTATATATGTGAGTGTATGTGTGTGTGTGAATGTTTGGATGTTCAAGAACATCCTGAGCCTGTTAGGCAAATTACTTTCTCAGCACATTCAAGTAGAACAGTGCAGCACAATTGGCAACATTTTGCACAGGAACATTGCTGCAAAGCTGGATAGGAGTTGTATTTTCCTCCTAAGACCTGGCATTGCTGCAGCTGCACCAGGGTTTTGTTTTGTTTTTTTAAAAATAAAGAGTCAGTAAAGCAATATATTCCAATAATAAGCCAGCCAGAAAAAAAACTGTGGTTTTTAAAAATTGTTTCCATTTTGGTATTTGTACAAATGTGTACATTAGCAGTGCTAATGGCTGCCAATCTGCTTGGATTGGCAGCATTTTGTGCACGCATGTTTTCACAAAGTCCAATGGGAGTTACAGGTTTCACATACTCCTGTTATAACTCCCTGTTATTACTTCATGCTGCTGTTCAGTTAGCAGCCACAGCTGCTGCAAACCAGTTCGGCAGAAGCTTATATCAGATGGTGGGAAGGTGAGAAGGTCTGAGGTTTGGTCCATATCTGATCACATCTGTCAAAATCGGTATGTTCACCCGCCAAATGTGTTTGGCACAAAGTTCTCAGCATCTGTAGTCAACAGTAGGGATGCTGTGATTTTTGCCATGAATGTGTTCAACAATCAAACTCACTGTGTTCAAAGGGGGTGGTCAGATGCAACCATTTTGCCCACAGATTGGCAGCCAGTAGGGTCACTGAAGGCTATGTAGACAAATATCAAAGGGCAGGATTTTATTACAACACTTCTGTTAGTGGCTGATTTCTATGATTAGCATCTGATTTCTTCTATTTAAACAATTGCCTGCTGATCAGACCAATTATGTAGCAGGGACAGAGGGGGTAGTAGAACTCAACTAGGCTGTGTGTGCGCGGACATATAGAAAAAAGCCAGTTGCACGATACTGCATTGTTACCAAGGAATACAGGGAAAGAACATGCCAAACAACTTCAAAGTGGTCAACGTACAGTTGCACCAATAATTGAAAAATCCACTGCTTCTATCAACTGGCAAAGAGGATGCGAGCTGAGCTGGCAGGTGTTCAAGGATATCTCATCAATAATACTCTGTCAGTAATGGTCCCCCTGCATGGAAAGTCTGCTCTTTTGCCAGCTCAGTTCTGTCCCTTCCACCTCACAAGCAATGCGAACAAAAACAATCAATTCCAAGGAAAATGCTCACGGAACACTGGGATGTAATTCTCTCTTTTGTGGCTCCAATATCAACTGGTCCTACCACTGGATTAATCATACAGTGGGCTACTAGTACAGCAGTACACAGAACGGGCATGACATTACTTTTTTTGCCCTGCATACATTCAGGTGCGTGCACAGACACCAAGACAGCTACTTCGCTCTACAGCATCAGCTTAGAGGTAGTTGTTATACAAATTAATATTGATTTCCTCTGCTGAGAACCACTGCAAGATTTAGTAAAGGAAACAGCTCTTTTATCCAATGAGAGCAAAAATGTTGCATTGTGAAGACTCCAGACCCTACCCCACCACCCCCACCAATGTATGTTCTGTCATCAAAGCCAGAATTGAAACCAATTGCTGCATTAAGGGCCTGGAGAGTGAAGACAAAGGAAGGTTATTTCAGGCAGCTGGTAACAAAGAATAACATATTTGCTGCTGCTTCATGAACAATACTCCAATCCATGCATAACTTTGAACCAGACTAATGGAGAGGAAAACATAGGATGCAGAGCACTCTAAAAGTGCAAGAGAAACTGGGAGAAACAATGTTAGGTTCAATTTTCTTGTTCTGCATGAAACCAAATGGTGATGGATCATTTTTTTTATTTTCCATTTTTTACTGATTTAATGTCTTAAAAAATACTTTTCTTCTCTATATATGGCTAGCAGCTTCCTGATGGAGCCTGGAGTTTGCTTGGAATTACCACTGATCTCATAAATCCGCTACCTTGAAGAAATTACAGTTTGCAGGGGAGACACTATCGAATCACATCCCTGATGATCTCCCACTCCTCCCTCTGTTCCACCCGTCTCAGACATCACTCCTAAATCTCCAAGTAGTTCCCAAGCTGGATTTGGCAACCCTAAACCACATGTAGACCCTAAGAGGATGATGATGATGATGATTTATTAGACTGTATAGATCACCCAATCTTCAAAGGGGATTCTGTACACTAACAAACAGAATAACAAAATACAATAAATATCAAGTAAAACAAAATACAACATTTAAAACCCTTAAAGCATTTCTATAGCAGCATCAAAAAAGAAGGAAGATGGCATCCAAATCTATAGGCCGGGAGGGGGCCGGCACTGCCAAGATGGAATAGAATGTAAACAAAGGCAGTGTCGGAGATGATGTAAAATACAATACGGGGGGGGGGGCATCAAGAGGGGGCAGGCAATCCGCGGCCAGCCTCCCCAAAGGCCCGGTGGAACAACTCAGTTTTACAGGCCCTGCGGAACTCACCAAGGTCCCGCAGGGCCCTAACAATTGGTGGAAGAGTGTTCCACCAGCAGGGTCCAGGGCCGTAAAAGCCCTGGCCCGGGTAGAGGCTAGCTGCATCATTGAGAGGAGAGGGACTACCAGCAGATTCATCTCCAGATTGCAGAGGCCTACTCGGGACATATGCGGTAAGATGGTCACGAAGGTATGAGGGCCCCAGGCCGGAAAGGGCCTTAAAGGTCAATACCAACACCTTGAAGATGATCTGGAAGTCCACCGGGAGCCAGTGTAGGTGGTGCAAGATGGGGGTTATATGGTCTCTATAGGAGCCACCCATAAGAAGACGGGCCGCCGCGTGCTGGACCAGCTTCAGTTTCCAGATCAAATGCAAGGGAAGGCCCGCGTAGAGCGAGTTACAATAGTCTAACCTGGAGGTGACCATTGCATTGATCACTGTGGCCAGGTTGACCTGGGAGAGGTAGGGGGCCAGCCGCCGGGCCTGGCAAAGATGGAAAAAAGCAACCTGGGTAACATGGGCCACCTGGGTCTTCATAGAAAGAAATGAGTCCAGGCGAATCCCCAGGCTGTGAGCCAAAGCGGTCGGGGCTAAAGAAACCCCTTTCAACACTGGTGGCTGAAAACCCCCCAACCCCCCATCGTGACCTATCCAGAGGACCTCCATGTTCGATGGGTTGAGTTTTCACCTGCTCTGCTTCAACCAACCAGTTTACAAACATACAATTTAAATGAGCAAGAGGAAGAATAAAAAAGAGTTTGGATTTATACCCCTGCTTTTCTCAACTGTAAGGTGCCTCAAAGCTTCTTCCCTTCTTCTCCCCACAACAGACACCTTGTGAGACAGATGGAGCTGAAAGAGTTCTGAGAGAACTGTGACTAGCTCAAGGTTACCCAGCTGGACTCATGGGCAGGAGCAGGGAAACAAATCCAATTAACCAGATTAAAATCAGCTGCTCATATGCAGGACTGGAGAATCAAACCTGGTTCTCTAGATTAAAGGCCAGCTTATCTTAACCACTACACCACACTGGGGGAAATATAATAAACTACATCCTGGGCAGGTGCAGCTTATTCAGGGTCATTAACTAAAAGTTATGGGCTAAGGGCCAAGGGCTGAGCAACCGAGCTTACTTCCAGGTAAAGGATCATGCCCAGGCCAGCCTATATGTGTGTGTGTGTGTGTGGGTGATTTTCCACCCCCTCCCACATGATGAACTCTGTGCGTGAGTGCCCACAGAGAGGGCTCTGAGTGCCACCTCTGGCACCCGTTGCCATAGGTTCGCCACCACTGCTCTAACCATTCCTTACCTCTGTGAATGTGTTCCCTATAACCAGGGGTGGAGCAAGGGAGAACTGCGCCCGGGGCATGGGTGTGCCCTGTGCCCCTGCCACACCCCCGTCCGCCCCTGGAATGCCCTCACCACGCACCTGCAGGGGCGCATGCCTGGTGCGTCACACACCTCTCCGCCCCCTTGGCGCTACACTATTGCCTATAACTGAATGGAACATTGCCACCAGCAAGAGTTCCTTCTGCTGGGTGGCCACCCAATCTACATGACACCAATGCAGTGTTTGTGGGGCCACGTAGTTTACAGGGAATGTTGACTAAGCCCCATTTGTCTCTTTATCTTTGGCTTAAGCCTCTGACCATACTTAGGCTTAGTATTTGGAATAAGAAGGGAAATTGACACTCAACCTAGATCCTGTGCAGCTAGCTGATGTCTTCCTAAGAATTCCCTCCCCTGCTAGAAGAGCCTCTGGCCATGCTCAAGCATAAATACATGTACCAGGAAGGGAAAGCAAAGCTCATCTTGGATGTTCTGCAGCTGGCAGAGATTTTATCACCTTTATTTCTACGCCCTGGTGATTCTACATGTGTTTGTTTAATGTGCTTCTGTACTGCTTCTTAAAAACCATAGTTCTGTTCCAAGCAGTTTTAGAATATTTAAAATAACAATAAAACCAAATGAAACCCAACATATTAAAAGTTTATAAAAAACATAAAACTTGCTTAGACAATTTTATATGCAATTTTTATATGGCAATTTTATATGCAATTAATACAAAAAATTACATTTGAAAACACATTAATTTTAACCGGATGATCTGGTGTGAAAAAGGAGAAAATCAAGACTTGGAGGTCCATTTATCTGGAGAGGGGAAATTAAAACAGGGTATTCAAATCACAACAGGCAGCTTTTGAAATTCCAGCTGATCCCCAGATCTAAGGATCTGCCTAAGGATCTGGTTCATCTAGTGTATGTATGTTATGAGTTTTCTACATCAGGCCTGAAACATCTTGCAGCTTGATCACAGTTTTGCTATTTTATCCTAACAAGAGTTTGTTGCTTTTAATTTACTATGTTAAGAACCCAATAGATAAGATTTAATAGAAAAGCTTAGGATGGAAGCAGACACTATCTTGTAGTATTCATTTATGTACTACAGCCAAAACGATTTCATAGCATTGCTGAGGTGTACCACTGGCTTGGAATTAAGTGATCTAGTATTGCAAAGCCAATTAGATGCCAAAGATGTCTTAGGTGTGAGCCTATATCTGCGTCAGGCCTGACCAAAATCATTCAGAATAGAACATTTGGTATGTCAACCATAATTCTTTGTATCATATTTTAATAAGGAGTTGACTATATGCTTAATTAGTTGTTCAAAGTTGGTGATCATCTCAATTGGGGAGTCAGCATTAGTAACAAGGGAAACAAGTCTGTATTGGTTGAGGGAGCCAAGCAGGTCCTCAAGAGAAGACACCAGCTTAGGGGACCAAGTCAGCCGAGGTAGATACTTATTTGATGGCATTTCCTCTCCACAAACCTCCTGATTTGGTGATAAAATAAGAGGCAGTGGGAGATGTCAACGATAATTCATGAACATAGCACAAAATGAGCCAGGAGGTGATTCAGAATCCTTCGTCTTTAACAGGGTTTGAATGAATCTACTTCTATACAATTTGTGTCATTTTCTTTCTTGTGTGAGTACATTTGTGTGAACTTGGATGATACCTTAAGACTTTGCTTGGACTGAATACTATTTTTGATTAGTGTTTTTTTCCTATTATTTCACCATCTTTTCTTTATCAGGGAAGGGATGAAGAGGTGTGAGCTCAAACTTAGGTTCATTCTCATTACAAGCAAATGAGGTTTGTTAATGACATCTGAATTCTGGATGCTTCCGGATTTTTCATCCCTTTTGGTCCAACTTGAAAACCTCCACTCTGATTATGCTGCTTTCTTTCATCTTCCACACAAGTCTCTGTTAATGCTCATCTTACCATTTGCCATAAACCAACCATTTTCCAAAGTTCTCTGCACATCAGCAAATCAACATTAGATATAAATTGTGGATGAATGACGTGCATTAAAAACAAAGGAATCTTCAGTGCTAGCAATGCAACTGGACAGATGAAAACTATTCAAAATGGCAATATACAGGGGGGAAAGGACATGTTCCTTCATCCCCAATTGATTGCAGCTATTTTGTAGGTGTTTCTGTATGTCCCCCCCTCCTACGAAAAAGTATTTAGGAAATAGATCTCACTAACACCTTGATTCACATGGTATCTCCTGGAGTTATCAAAACTTACATTCTCTTCCCACTCAACCTACCCTTTCCCTCACCTGCTACATTCTTTCCTCTTCAGAGTATTCACTGGCCTCCTCTGATATAGCTCATTTCCTCAGAAACCTCAGACTATGTATAACTGCTACTCAGGGTTAGCAGGGGAGGGATACTAAAAGGACAATATTCTGGGGTCTCAGGTTGCCCAGTGTCTCTTGGGCACCAAGTGATGTGTCCCTGGAGTATCTTTCATGTGTTCATCTAATCTAAGGGGCCCATATGTGCTATGAGGATGGCCTCATCGAGAATATTTCTGGGGGAGCCTGATGACTGTTGAAAACCTTGATGGCATCCAATGTTGTCCCCAATTTTAAGATCATTCAGAAAAAAACCTGCATTGTTTAAATATCTTGATTCCCACTCCTCCAATAACTAAGGAGCCCTTTATCTTTTCATAGAGAGAACCTTTGCTTCCTTTGCCTAAATTCCTTTTGAGTGACCAGTGCATCTGAACATGGCATACCCCTTTTATTGCCATAGGGAATGATGTTAATTCCTCTTTTTTTCCCCTAAGCAAATGGAACACATCCTGGCTAGTAGCTCAAAGCTATCAAGCAGGCACTTTC
The DNA here is from genome assembly GCF_021028975.2 of Sphaerodactylus townsendi. NCBI lineage: Eukaryota > Metazoa > Chordata > Lepidosauria > Squamata > Sphaerodactylidae > Sphaerodactylus > Sphaerodactylus townsendi. Next base: position 3,908,150 of record NC_059436.1, read on the forward strand.
CAATGTCTGCCAGTGATAAACAGCTGCTCCATCTGAAGAGCTGTCCAATTGAGCTGATGGCTTTGTTTCAGACAGGATTAGGAGAAAATTCTTCATAGGTGAGGAAGCCACAGTGAAAGATGGAATGCATGTTTTCCTTCTTCTCATCTAATTAACACAGTATCTCATGGATTATCTGGCTGTGCAAAGGGGAAAAAAAGCTGTGATACTGAGTTCCTATTCTATTCTGGACAGGTATGTGCAAACATCCCTTCCTTCTGTTTGCCCTTGATGCCAGCCAAAGCAGATTCTGTCTGAAATTTGCAGTATGATGCAGTTTGGCTCTCCAAGAGCCTCTGGGATCCCGACACATGCACAGATCACACACAACAATTTTTAACTGTAATTCTAACCATCTGTCAAAATAGAACTTCAAATTAATGTTGCTTCTGTTGATGACATGGCTGGATTCCTTGGTGTTAACCAGCAAGTTTTCTAAAAATATTTTTTTCTCAATTTGCACATCATTGTTTTGGCCTGTTAGACTTAGGAACACAAGGCTGGTCTCTGAAGAAAGACAATTAGTTTCACAGTAGGATCAAGCCGTTTGTGTAAAATGATGAGAAATGACCATTGCTCTCCCAACAAGTGAGGAGTGGCACACTGGAAATAACATAAGTTTAAAGAATGAAAAATATTATTGGTTTAAACAATTACTAGCAATTACTAGCAATTACTAGCAGAAAAAGTGCAGAGAAGGGCAACAAGGATGATTGAGGGACTGGAGCACCTTCCCTATGAGGAGAGGCTGCAGCGTTTGGGACTCTTTCGTTTGGAGAGGAGGCGGCTGAGGGGGGATATGATTGAAGTCTACAAAATTATGCATGGGGTAGAAAATGTTGACAGAGAGAAATTTTTCTCTCTTTCTCACAATACTAGAACCAGGGGGCATACATTGAAAATGCTGGGGGGAAGAATTAGAGCTAATAAAAGGAAACACTTCTTCACGCAACGTGTGATTGGTGTTTGGAATATGCTGCCACAGGAGGTGGTGATGGCCACTAACCTGGATAGCTTTAAAAGGGGCTTGGACAGATTTATGGAGGAGAAGTCGATTTATGGCTACCAATCTTGATCCTCCTTGATCTGAGATTGCAAATGCCTTAACAGACCAGGTGATCGGGAGCAACAGCCGCAGAAGGCCATTGCGTTCACATCCTACATGTGAGCTCCCAAAGGCACCTGGTGGGCCACTGCGAGTAGCAGAGAGCTGGACTAGATGGACTTTGGTCTGATCCAGCTGGCTTGTTCTTATGTTCTTATGTTCTTAAAGCCCACTGTATGAACCAATACAATGGGTTCTGGAAAACTGTTAAAGGGTTAATGGTGTCTATCAAGGGGGCCAACCCCTCCTGTCTTTCCGCCCCATTTGGCTCTACAATTTACCATGGATAATGAAAACCTAGCCTAATTATTCAATGACAAAACCTACTTAGAGATTCAACACCCCACACTAGCAGGCTCCCCAAACTTTACAAATAAGGGGGCACAAAATCTTGAGTCTATTCTTTACTTTCCATTGTGGTTGAGCTGAAATATTTTCAGTTTCCATTCTTTGTCTTATACCGAATCACCCACATTTAAGGTAATTTAATGTAACCAACATTGTTCATTATCTTTAGTGAAACATATGCTAAATATGCATTTTCCAATAACAAATATTTATAGTTGAGTATAGTATTTGTTTATTGACAGCAAGTCACAACATATATAGATTAGCATGAAGCCCCTATGCTCACAGGGCCCCTGGGGAACTGCCCAGTGTGCCAGTGTGTTAAGGTGGCTCTGCTTTTGTGATCTGTCACCATTTTGGTTTGCTTAGAGCAGCAGTGGCGTAGTGGCTAAGAGCAGGTGCACTCTGATCTGGAGGAACCGGGTTTGATTCCCAGCTCTGCCACTTGAGTTCTGGAGGCTTATCTGGGGAATTTGGATTAGCCTGTGCACTCCCACACACACCAGCTGGGTGACCTTGGGCTAGTCACAGCTTCTCGGAGCTCTGTCAGCCCCACCTACCTCACAGGGTGTTTGTTGTGAGGGGGGAAGGGCAAGGAGATTGTAAGCCCCTTTGAGTCTCCTACAGGAGAGAAGGGGGGGATATAAATCCAAACTCTTCTTCTTCTTCTTCTTCTTCGGAAATGTTGTGCTAAGGTCGTCTCGCAAGGGCTTGATGCTTTATTTGTTCCTCTCCCCCTTCATGAAGTGAAGATTTTCCTGCAAGTCTAGGGTTTGTGTCAGGTTCACAGAAATGACTACCTTCGAGCAGATGCATAAATTACACTCAGTATAATATAAATATTGCATAAATGGTGTACCATATGTGTACACAATGAAGCAAATCTAGGAAACAAACAGCAAATAATGAGTCTAAAATTCAAATGACTTCCAAAAAGAATTGGCATATGAAACATTTTTTGCTCTACTCTGGCCATCCTGGGAGGAAGTTATAAACAGGCACACACACACTGGAAAGAAAATAGTAGAGTTGTTAGGTGGCAACAGAGCTCAAATTGGGGGAGGTAGTGTGTAATTTTTAAGTAAACCAAGGATTTTTTTTCAAGGGAAGTTATTTCTAAAATAATCATTCTCAGGATTACAGTTAACAGGCCTGACAGGAACTAAAGGTGACTTATATAAGGCTCATTCCGCACATAAAGAACAATGCACTTTCAAACTGCTTTCAGTGCTCTTTGAAGCTGTGCGGACTAGCAAAATCCACTTGCAAACAGTTGTGAAAGTGGTTTGCAAACGCATTATTTTGCATGTGCGGAAGGGGCCTTAGTCTCCTCTCCTCCATTTCATCTTCAAATGGGGCTATCTGGTGCAACCTGGCAACTGTTAGAAGACTGCGGAGGGAGATACATGAAGATAGCATGATGTCACTTCTGGGGGAAAAACTGTACGTGATATCATACCCCTCTAAGACTTGCTGGAAACTCTATGGTAACTCCCAGAAATCCAAATGTTGTTTAGATAGAAGCTACAATTGTATGATATCATATGAAATGTCTCACAGATGGATGACTGGAATTTATAATATTAAAGCCCTGTCAGAATCACTGATTGTGGATCATATGTACCACTCTGGAAGAGTCCTGAAATGGGATTCCCAAACTTCTGCTACAAAGTGTTAAAAGGATTTCACTGGACTATAGCATAGCAATGGAAATGGGTGCTTTCATTTCCCTGATATCCTCAGCCCATGACTAGTACCTTGCCCTAAAGGAAGAAAATATCACAAGGCATAGCTGCTAAGTCAATAAATAATTCAACCGCAGTGACTTTAACTGTTCTACACCAATGCAAGGGGATAATTTCCCCAATGCTTTGGCAATAGGAGCAACCAATTCACATTTTCAGCTAAATATATCATGCTTTTGTCAGTGGCATCTCGGGGTGGGGGGTGGGTGGAGAGGTGGGAAACCCTTCCGTTTCCTTGAAACACTTTCTAGACTCCCAAATGTGTCCTCCTGGACCAAGTGTGGTACATAGTAATACTTCTTTTATTGCTAATCAAACATATGTATTCCTCCAAGAGGTCAGAGCAGAGTACATGATTTCCTTCCCATCCCACTCTATTATCACCCAGAGAACCTTACTGTAGAGTCTAAATTACAGCCCATGTTTTAATTTGAAATGCTAACCATTACACATGCTGGGTCTGGGTAACACCCATGGTGCTATCCAGGTAAGATTCTCCATTCTGATTGTGAATATTCTTCATTATGGAGAACATGTGAAATGCATATGCATAGCCCACTCAGCTGTCTATTGAAGGTGTTAGGATGAATGAAACCCAGCATTACAATAGGGCACAAAGCCTTGAGTCTATTCTTTACTTTCCATTGCGGTTGAGCTGAAATATTTTTAGTTTCCGTTCCTTGTCTTATGCCTAATCACCCACATTTAGGGTAATTTAATGTAACCAATATGAAAAGGAATTTTAAAATGCTGCTTTTGTACCTGGGAAGTCAATGCCAATTTTCATTCAAACGCCACTCAACAAAAAAGAGGGAAGGGTTTAATAAAAAGTTAATTATCTAGAGGAAGAAGTATTTTTTGCAATAATAAAAGGTAGACTTTTTGAATAAATGTATGTTAAGCTACATAATTGCATAAATATATGTATTTAAATTCTGAATATCCTTGCCAATAGCTAATGAGCATGAAAACTAAGGTAGGAGGTTAATTCAGTTGTAAATAGTCAAATCAACATGCTTTCATGGTTACCTCAATTAGAACGCATTTCCTCTTTAGGAGAACTTTTTTTTTTTAAAAAAAAAGCACAAACCAAAAACATTATTAAAATATGTGATTTAAATTAGAAAGACTCCATGCTATGATTAAAAGTGGCAATGTGAATCAGAATGATTAAAATTGCACATGCCTGATATTCTAATAAAGGGATGCTGATAAGAGCATTTTCTCCAGACCTTAGACCATTGTTGGGAAAGTATTCATATTAGACCAAATCAGGCCACTTGTTTCTCTGTTGTTGTTTTTGCTTATACCCCATCTTCCTTCTCAATTAAGACCAAAAAACGACTTATGTTAGGGAGACTGACATTAAGTAGATTAAGCTAAGAGTGTGTGACTGGCCCATGACTACCCAGCAAGTTTCCATGGAAGAGTGGGGATTCAAACTCAAAGTCTCCTTGATCATAGCCCAATATTCAAAACCACATTGATGCATATAATTTTGAATGGTGGTCCCTGTCCAGGATGACGAGCAAAGGAAGCTCTTTCCTAACACCTGTTTTTTGAGACTCTAATCAGCAGATAGGAGGAATCAAATCTGGGATCTTCTGCATATAAACTTTGTCTCTTACAACTAAGTGATAGTCACTCCCTGAACAACATATCCACTCTCTCCTGCCTGACAGAGGTCCAATCAGTGTTCTGTATATTCATATGTGGGTGCACAAATTAACAAATTCAAAAGGTTCTCTATAGAGAAGAACAGACACATCCAAGGCTATTCTGTTCCAAAACTGTGCCCAAGTTGTAGAACTCCAAATGATTTATTTTTGCCTCCTAAGTGCAACAGCATATCACCACATGTCTATCTATAATTCACTGTAAAACAAACAAAAAGAATCTTTCATGTGATCACACGCACAATCATATAAAAATTGTATGTTTGTATTGTTTTATTGATATGTACATGAGCTTTGGAAAAGGGGAGGAGAGATACAAATGGCTGCAAGAACTGAAAGATGTGGCAAACTGCACAGTCTCTAATTCCAGAACGGATTTAGCAATTCTTTTAGTTAACCTGGATTTCAAGAAGGCTGAGCAAATGTATTGGGCAACAGAAGAAGAGGAGGAGGAAAGGTGTTCATATCTATAATAGGAGGATTGCTGTTTGTTCACCAGGTGCAATCAGCACAACTGAGTATTCAATAAACTGTGGGGTACAGGTGTGTGTGTGTGTGTGTGTGTGTGTGTGTGTGTGTGTGTGTGTGTGTGTGTGTGTGTGTGTGTGTGTGTGTGTGTGTGTGTGTGTGTGTGTGTGTGAATTCATGCATGCATATTCTTGCATTGCCCAAAGGGATCTGTAGAGACTGCCTACAGCCAAGGCTATGCCTACCAGGCACTTTCAATCATGCTGAATAATGCACTTTCAATCCATTTTTCAATGCACTTTGCTGCTGGATTTTCCTTTGTGAAATGGCATAATCCACTTGCAAACAATCATTAAAGTTCATTGAAAGTGGACTGAAAGTACATTATTCAGCATTTGTGAAAGTGCAGCTGATCACATCTGCAGAACCCAGTGCTAAGAACTGACCTGGCACCTTCTGCATCCAAAGCAGATGCTGTACCACTGAACCCCACCAATATACTGCTTCGTTTCCACATTAGTTCCCTTTTAAAAGTGATCTGACAACTGTAGTTACTGTGCATCCCTTCAAGCAGTATTTTGGTGGTAGACAGTGGTGTTTTCAGATGAACCACAGTTGTTCCTCTGTGAAACTGACATGCACAGTGACTATGATCATCTCCCTGGCTCACACAAGTCTCAAGCAGATCAGTTCTGCAGTTCTGATTACAGGCAAACAAATCCTCATAGTCATTAATATGCATTAGACTCCAGCATACAGGCCAGGTGGGGTGGGGCCAGGACATCCCATGAAAGGGTAGACACAACATCTTGTGGGAGAGAAAAGGAAGGACTGAGCTGCAGCTGAAAGCGAGGAAGCCAAGAGGAATCAAGTCCGGGGAAGGAAGAGAGCTTGGGTGGTGTAACCCTATCTCCTTTCCATTCTGAGGTCTCAGGGAAGGTAGTTTGACCTCAAACAAAATGGCAGAGTGACAAACCCATGGCATGGTGGGAGGAGGCTGACAAGAGAAATAATACAAATTTCAGGATGAATGTGTTAAGGGAATGTGTGACACAGGGCACTTTTGCACATGCAGAATAAGGCATTTTCAATCCACTTTCACAAGTGGATTTTGCTATTTCACACAGTAAAAACCAGCTGCAGCATGCAGTGAAAATGGGTTGAAAGTGCATTATTCTGCATGTGCAAAAGTGACCTCAGTGTGTAATGAGTGAGGAAATGGCATTTCACTGGCAGTGTTAGAACATTCCTAGTATAATATATAAAATTGATTTATTGATTCACAAAGTATGTTGAAAAATATTTATCTTTTAAAATTGTTGTAACACAAAATTAAAAGCAGAAAATATTTATATTATTTTTGAAGACCTCAAGATAATATCCACATCTTATTTCATCATTTCAAAACACAATAAAAATAATCCTGTGTTGAATGAATTTGTCTATACAAGAAGAATTATACCTCTGTGCTCTTTGTCAATATGTCAGTGGTGCTAATAAAGCAATCTTCCAAACAATATTAAACCAATCATGCCTTGATAGAGACTCAAAAGTCCCTTCCCCCAGTATATGGTAACAGATCTTTTAGCAGCCGTGAACGATGAGTACTAGTTCCACAACTGATCCATTAACAGCTTCTAAATAACCTAGGCCCTTTCCGCATGGGCCAAAAATGATGGCCTGGGGCGAAAACGCTCCCAGGCCATTGCAGTACGACCTGACTCGATCCCCTCCTCAGCGGCGTCAGGTCATTTAAACAACAACCCTTTAAAGGGTTGTTGTTGGGGAAAGCGTCTTCCTCGCGGTCGCGAACCGCGACCTCTGGGAATTATCAGCTGTCTCCTGCCCGTTCCACTCACCTTGTCCCGTCATTGTTGGTGCCGCTGGCCAGAAATTACTATCGCTGCCCTCCGACCCTGGAGGTCGGAGGGCAGCGCATGGGCTTCCCAACGGCCAGCAGGCTAATACTCTATCGACAAGGTGAGTGGATCAGGGCAGGAAGAAGCGCCTGCGTTCGCCGGTCGTTTCCTGCTGAGGCCGCCCGCATGCGTGCATGCGAACGGCCTTCGCCTCCACACCGGCGGAGTTCTTGCCGGCGTGGAGGCGACAGGGAGGCCGTGCGGAAACGGCCCTAGTGAAACCACATCTACTTCACAAAGGAATATTTTAATGTGGGAAAATCATCATGACAAAACAGAAAATGGGTCACAATTTTCATTTTTTTTTAAAAAAACCACAGGTTTAGGTTTCAAAAAAATGGAGAATTTCAAACCAAACATGTGCCACATCCGTCCGTCCGTCCGTCCGTCCGTCCGTCCGTCTGTGTATACTTGATATATCATACACTTGATACTCAGATAAATGTGTACTGTGTTTGAAGTTATGAGATAATTATTTAGCCTAGAATGTGTGCCCTTATCAAGTGGGGCAGCTAGCAATTGTTAGGAGGTGATTTAAAGACCTATAAATATGGGAAGCTGATTTGATTGGGAGCTTCTTTTTAGAAAGGGATTCTTGCTTGTGACCTGCTTATCTTTGGGCAAGATATTTTTATGGATTCCTGTAATTGCTTTCCTTTAATCATCTGTGTAGCAGTAATGGATGGTATTTTTTTGAGAGTGTCCAAGATACCAATAGCTTTTTTGTAATAAAATGATAAAATGGAAGCAAAGATTCTGTAATAGTATTACTTGTGTGCTATACCCATAATGAGCTAAAAACATTGTTGAGATGCAGTTCTTGCCAGGAATTAAATGATCTGATATGGGAAAACTAACTATAGGAAAGATAACTAGGGCTTCTTAAGTGCATGCCTATAGCTGTATTAGGCCTGACCAGAGTCATCCAGAACAGTTTGCTAGATTGCCATGAGGAAGAGACTTTGTTTATTGCTTTGTAAAAGATATTAAGAGTTCAATCCAGAAAGGGAGGGCGGGGGATGAAGTGAGATCGGGAAGTAGTATGGACTTGACCAACACATTTGCTTACCCTGCCAACATAAGTGACACCTATGCCAGTGGGGAGGGCAATCAAGGAGGCAGGTGAATGCTGTGGAGCTATTTGGCACACAACCCGGAAAAGGCTGCCTGCCCCAGAGTCATGCCGGCATAACTGAGATCACCAGTGTGGCTGGGGGTGGGCTAAGAACATTCTTGGGGGTGAAGTCAACCTTATTTGATTTTCACCAGACTTTCAGTCCATTTCCCTCAATGGGAATGGGGGCATCAGTCTGTTTTCCCCAATGGGACTGTTCAGGCAGCCAGTGATTCTCTGGGTTTTGTTGCCTTCATATGCTGCCTGGAAGCCCTCTGGAGTAAGGTACAGCAACATGGCAGCAATGCCATCCCCAGCCATTACAGCCTCTGGATTGGGCTGCAAACATAGCAGCAGAGAGGAGGAACACTTGGGATACAGTCATAGGAGCTTTCTGCTTGGGCAAAGTACAGAGGGTTGCAGTTGGGGTTAAGCAACCCACGTTGCCATCAGGATGTCTGCATAACTCTATGCAGGCTGCGAACAGACCCTGTGGAGGCAGTGTGGGTTGCCGTCGTGCCTTCACACAGAGCTGCACTTTTTTTTCACTCACCTTCCTCCACTGCATAGCTACAATGCCAGGCAGGCATGGACCTCCACAGTCATGCTGCTGTCCCTGTGCCCCTCCGTAACTATGCAGCAGAAAGGCAGGGACTGAAAAAGAAAGGGGAAGCACAGCCAAGTAGCACAGCCACCATAGTGTGATTCTTGAAAAACCTGGGTTGGGGGGAAAATGCGGAGCAAACTCATGTTAGGAGCAGGATCCGTGTGGAGTTCTCCCCAATACGTGTTTTATACCATGGTTAGCCTGCATTTATTGGCCTGTGCGGAAGGGACCACAGTTTGTAAGTGAATCTGAATTGTGCCAGATAGGAAAACCTATGCTACTTCATCTCCTGCTGCCTACATCTACCTTCTTCGAGAAGAACTAGATTTCCCCTGGCACATGTGCTGTTTCAAAGGCCAAAAGAGGAAACCCACTAGAAATGGGACGTATAGAAGCTCTGGACAATCTGTGAGCTTGCTAATTATATTCTGTTAAGAGGCAGCAGGAATGATACTGAGATCATGACGCTTGTGCCCTGAGAGGCCTGCTTGGCTTTCTCAAGGGACAGATAACTCCATTTCACTCCCATTCACTGCAGGAACTAATGATGCAAAATAGAGAATGTCAAGGAAAGCTCACTTTTTGCTGTGACAGATTGTTGCCACTCTCTCCAGTGCGGTCAGTTCAGTCCATGCGGTCGGCATATTGTATTTCTTTAGTAATAATAGAGTGCATTAAAGCTCTCCACCAGATAGATGAGCCTTTGGCTTTGGAAGGGCACACAGCATCCAGCTGCTGACTGACCTTCCTGTCATCTATGTCTTCCACTTTCCCTCAGCCTCAGATATTCACTCGCAGAAGGAATAATCAAATTTGCTTCAAATTTTGCTTTGGGTGAAATCCGGTGACAATGTAGGTCAGCTGTATAGAATCCCCTGAGCCATTTTGCTAATCAAACCTTTTGTGACTTCCCTCAATATTCCTGCCATTTTGCCTGAAAAGGGAAACCCACAAATTCATTTCTAATTGGGGATGATTTTGAATTTCTGCTGCCATCTGTTTTGACCCCAGAATCCCTGTTTTGAGTTCAATCCACCCTTTGTTCATCTCTGCTTCAAATTAGTTTATGCAAAGAGTCTAGATGAATCACTAAAGGACATTGAGTTTATTATTAGGACACATGATCCATCCACTGTGACCCCAACTTATAGATTTAATTTCTGCTTAGAAAATAGACCTGCATTTCAAGAAAATAGTTCAAGTTCAAGAAAATAGACCTGAATCTGTACAGAAGAACCTCAAAGGGGGGGATAGAATTTCTTTGGTTTTAGAAGCCCATTCCAAACACATCTTCAGCAATTAATTCAGTTGTTAGTGAGGAAAGTTAAGCAGAAAATAAATTCTCAGTTGTGTGCAGCTAAATCATGTTCCACTTTTGCTCTGCATCACATTAAAAAAAAACATTGTTCAGTTGCTGTGGCTTCTTTAAAAAAGTTATTACAGTTTTTTTATCTTTCCCCCACTGGAGAAAGAAAAGGGTTTTTTTCCAGTCCAACCTACACTGTCTTTTCCCCACACATCAGAGACTGATAATTGGGTTAAATAAGACCAACAGAAATAGAAAACAAGCCAGTCTTGAGGTAAAAATGAGGTCATTGTAATGTCCCTTGGTCATTTTTGTCCCTGTGATCCCAGTTTGTGTCAGACTATTACAAAAACAAGCCTGAATCAGGTACGTATTTAGAAGTTGCCTTTTTCTTAGGTTAATTCACATGACATTCCTGCAGATTGTCCCTGGCTCTTGTCAATGGATTGCCATGGTGAAAGAAGTGATGTACAAGGCTACCTAAGGGACTAGGGAGACAAAATTCCCAGGACTTCTGTCAGCTGGAGGGCCCCTGAAGCTAGTGTCATGTTGCATTTGGCCAAATAGATTTCCATTTATTTTACCTTTAATGCTGTTCTGCCTACTGCCACCAAGGCACATGAAAGCCTGAGCCCAGTAAAAATCACTCTGACTAGCAGCCAGACTCCCCTTTCTACAAGATGAAAGCAAACCCTTGCCTAACTGGTCAAGCTATGCCCATCAGTAAGGTAGCATTGGAAACAGGCAAAACAAGCCAGCACAGCTGATGGTGGCCACAGCAATTGCCAGGTTGCAGCTTGCTAACAAGGTCATTGTCTCCAATCGTTTATCCTTTCCATCTTCCCTTATTTGCACCCAGATCCATAGTTTTGTCTGCCCAGTTAGATCCTGCCTTGGAAGTGTGTTTGAGCAAGATATTTAATTTATATTATTTATATTCAGCCTTCCATCCCAATGAGAACCCAATGCTTACTTAATTTTCTTCTCCTCTGTTTCTTTTTTTCTTTATTTTTTCCTCCCACTTTTCCACACTCTGCTTTCATATTGCTTTTTGTTTTTTCATGATCAGTCTTCATTTTTCCAACCCTCCACCTAATTTTGCCAAGTCCTTCCCATTTTTATTTTCAAGTCTTAGGTCCTTTCCGCATGGGCCAACAAACACGGGTTAAGGGTGGGATAAAACCTGGACTGGGGAGACTTCACATGGATCCCGCTCCTAAAGCGAGTCTGCTCCGTGTTTTCCAACCTGGGTTTTTCACGAATCGCGTTTTCTGCAATTCTTTCGTTTTAACGCTTCTTGCAGCTGTGGCCAAGTGAACGGCTGCAGCTGTGTGGCACGTTAAGCAGCTGTGATGCAACAAGAGATTTGCAGTCCCCGGTTCCCATCTGTGAAGCCACGCAGGGACAAAGGGCCATTTCATGGCCCTAGGGGTCAGTCGTGCCTGCCTGTTTTTTGGGCAGGGACCCCAAAACAAAAAAAACCCTCATGCCTACTTGTGAACGGGCTGGGGTGAGGACGGGTTCGTGTAACTCACCTTTCACCCATGTTTATTTATTGGCCCATGCAGAAAGGGCCTTAGTCTCAACTCTTCTCATCCCTATCCTGCTTGATGACTTACAATGTATTTAATAGTAGTACAGTAGCAAAATTTTGTTAATATTGTGAATATAAGTGGGGAGGGTTATATAATAAAATAGTAAAATGTCAAAGTCATTTATTTACAGTCAGCGACCAGTAGTAAAATAGTAAAATATACTTCTCCCCTCCACCCTTTACATGCATGGAATTGAATGTTAATCTGTTTTAGTAGCTATGCCTGTGGAATGAAGGTAGAACTCCCAGTTCAGGAACTGGGTTGATATTATTACTGTATTGGTGGGACAACTACTAGCCATGCCCCCTGTCCAACTAGATTTATATCAAATGTCATACCCAGTCATTCTGCCCAATGAAGACCCAAAGCAGGTTCCATTATTCTCTTGTGCTCACTTTATACTGACAACAACCCTGTGAAGAAAGTCTCACTTCACCTTTTTTTTGGCTTTCTTTTATATTGTTTTAAACTCTGTAATGTCCTTTGTCAGCTACGGTGACCAGAACTGCACACAGTATTTCAGATGAGGGAGCACCACAGTGTTATACAGAGTCATTACAAAATTGGACATTTATTTTTAATAATTCCCATCATAGAGTTTGCTTATATTACTATTGCTACACACCACATTGAAAATTTCGCTGAGCTTTCCACAATCTCAGCCTCAACTAGTTCTGATCCAATCAGCATATGTTTCAAATTAGGATTTTGCATCACCTTATTCTTGCCTGCACTGAACTTCATTTGCCACATGGTTGCCCATTCACCCACTTTACAGAGATCCTCCTGTAGCTCATCAAAATTTGCCTTGGCTTTCACCACTCCTGAATAATTTGGTATCATCTGCAAATGTAGCTACTACATTGCTCACTACCATTTTTAAATCATTGATGATCCAATTACATAGCATGTTTCCTTACATGGTCCTCCTTTACTGCCCTAGTCTCAGTCTAGCCTTCTCTCATTAATTGTTTTCCAAGAAACTACCCTTTGGATGCACCGTCCCAAACCAGATGCTGTTTAGCCCCTGAGGGCTTTCCCCCAGAAATTGTATGTTGTCTGAATGGCTTATATGTTGTCTAAATGTTTCTCACAGTAAGGCAAATGAGTGGAGGGGACAATATCTTTTGCCTGTAGGGCTCCAATCTGAAATAGGTTTCCTTGAGACTCCAAAAAACATGTTGGAGATATGATTACGGATCCTCTGGTATTGCATTTTGTTTACGCTAAGGTGTTTCTGAAATGGCTTATGCATATTAGCAGTTTTGTCCAACCACTTTGTTATTTATACCCTCATTTTTTCCTCCGCAATGGGGACCCAACGCAGCTTATAATGACAAAAGGCTAGGGCAGGACAAAGCCAAGGATATCCAAGGAGTAATGGCTAGTGGCAGATTCAAATCCCCAATTTGCCATGAAATCTCACTGGGTGATGTTAGGCCAATTTATTATATGTATCTGCACACATTACTAAAATCTTTTGCTTAGCAGCCTTTGCCTATAATATAACAGATATTTGCCCTGTGGTCATTTACTATATTAGACAATTAGTTTTCATCGAACAATATACTACCCGCCGCCACTTTCAGAATGATTAATTAATTAATTATATTTTCTAATCTATTAAGCCTTGATTGCTTATCAGAGCATTCAAATGCAGCATTTTCTTCTTGTCACTTCCAATTACTTTAGCACTTAAAAAAAGATGGAAAAACAATAAGCCAGCTTTGCAGGAAATCATGCATTTTTTATCAGTCTGGTAAATTCTCCTATATAACAGAGGGTCTTGCTGTGGGTGCAGGACAATGTTATAGAAAGACAGACCTGGAAATAACAGCAACATGATATCATAGAAGTCTGCTGCACAACTCTATTTTTATGGAAAGGGCTAGGACTGAAAAACCTTCCAATTTGGAAACATCCTCAGAGTCACAGCTCTGAAGAATCCGCAAATTAATTTCTGAAGCTGGCAGATTTGTTAACATTATTATTTTAATTAAAGAGAAATCTGGGATGCAATTAAGGATGTGCTGGAATTGCACAGGTCTAGCCATGTATCCTGTCAAAATTTACCTTGAACTTGTGAAAAAGGAATGCCAGGAGTAACTAAAATAAAACATCACAAATCTCATTAATGGCAAATGCATGAGGGTATGAGAAAAATGTGACTCTGTATTTGAAAGACAGCATAAGGAGAGAGAAAACTAATATTATACCTTATGCAAAATTGCTCATTATAAAGCTTCTTTAAAAAAAAACCAACCAAATTTTTATGAGAGTCTTGTTACTAAGATAATAACTGACTATGCTGGATAATTCATTGTGCATTGGTTTCCTTTTCTCCCACTTTATCAATACTTGACTACTTATGATCAGAGTGATCAAACAGTACCAAAGAAGCAAGGAATGGACTTTTCCCCATTACCCCACACCTATTTGTAAAGAAGGATGAAAAACAATCCCCAGTCTTCTGGGAGTACTGAGACATCCAATTTTGTAACATGCTTTTCAATGCTATGGTAACCAGGACGGGAAAGGGAGGGCAGTATCTCAGGAAGATAACTCCTCTTGCAGTTGCTGTAGGATATTTAAAAATCTAGCTTGAGCCTACAAGATTTTAGGATTTTATGGTCCCCTCCAAAAGACCTTAATCAGTAAATTGCAAGCAGCTAAGCCTGGTTTATCTAACCTCCTCAGAAGAAAGGGCTGTATCATCCCTAATAGGTTTCCAGAGTCTGTGCATTGTGAGCAAGATACAGAAGTTTGGGCTGCCATTTCTTCTGGCTCTACCTGTCATTTCTTTGATTGACAGCCCAGCTATTCAGTGGCTAACAATGAGCCGCCACTACATCCTGATAGAATTATAGCTCTGATGTAGTGAGATTAGTTTTCTGCTTAGGCTGCTTCTGTTTGCTTCCCACCTCTCTCTATAAAGTCATCCCTTTGTAAAATAAGATGTTCAAAGATAGCAAACTGAATGTGGGCCTCGCACAATGCCACAGGGCCAGATTCTCGTTGCCCTGGAGCCAGCATAAACCATAATTTACATTGCTGATTTTTACCAATTTACACCAAGTAAATAGAATGTTACTGCTCAAAATTTCAGGCAGAACTGGCAGAGATGATGAATCCCCTCTGCCCAAACTCTTTCATGAAAAAAGTTTTCCGAGCCCCACAGCACAATCAGTCTTGTAACTTTTTAAAAAATCTTCTCCTTTTTATAGCAGCATTAGAAGAATTAGACATTGGCAGTCTGGCGATGGATTTTTCTTCGGGCTATTGTCATCTTCTGCTCTTACATTTAGTTAAGTGCAAATTGCTTCAATGGATATAATGCGAGCCATTGGTAGAAATTAAGGCAAGCCCAGAAAAGTTAAAAATTGCTCCAGTGTAAGAGAATGGAATTGGAAAATCTCCAAACCGAATGAATGTTCATAAATCATATCTAAAGCGCAGCTGAGAGAGACAAACAGTGCAAAATTAACTCTAGTTGCTTTGGAGAAAGAATATTCACAAAAGTGCCTTATGGAAGGAATGCTATGTTAATTGAGCTTTTATTGAATGCACTTCAGTGACTATCTCCCCACAGGGGACTGTATGCTCCTTAGAATGCCAAATCACTGGACCTTTCTGAAGACAAAAAAGAGAGTTATCATTAATGAGACATCAACTCCAAGAGTCACTTAATTTTTTTAGTAGTTTGATTCTCTCTTTTTTTGCTATTGTTATTTTTACATATTTACTAATTTATTCATAATCTTCTTTTCTCCTCAGTGGTGACCTCAAGAGGCTTACTTACACTCATCCTAACTTATCACACATGTTTGCTGGGAAGATAAAATGGAGAAGAGAAGGCTGATGTAATCTGCGTGGAATCCCCATTGTGGAGAAAAGTGGGGTATGAATGAATCAAATAAATTATTATAGATGAAGATGGAGATAGATAAAATGTAGGTGGATAGGTGGGTGGAAAGGAGAGAAGGAAACAGAAAGAGGTAAGGATATGGGGGTTGCCAGCAGAAGGAAATGAGGAAATAGTATGGTGAAGAGGTACAGGAGAAAATACCCCCTCTCACACACACCTTCTTGTATTGACCCTTTCCACACAGGCCAATAAAAGTGGGGGACAGGTAGGTTACATGAACCCACTCTTGCCCTGCCTCCTTTGCACAGCTGGCTGTCCTGTGGACAGCCAGTGCGTTGGCCATGATGTGAACCTTTGCATGAAGGCGCATCTTTTTTGTTCTTCCCTACCGGCTTTTTTTTTGCCTGTGTTGAATAGTACTTTCTCTGCACTTCGCAGGCAGGCAGGACCAACCTGAGCCTGTTTCCCTTGTGTGGCTCCACAGATGGGAGCCAGGGAAGGGTTTTTTGAGAACTGTGTTATTTGCGAGCCGCATTAAAACAAAACCATCGCACATAATGTGATTCTTGAATAACCTGGGGTGGGGTGGGGTGGGGATGCAGAGTAGATCCACATTAGAATCGGGATCCGTGTGAAGTTCCCCCCCTCCAACCCGGGTTTTTTACTGGTGTAATCCTGGTGTAGTTGGCCCGGGCAGAAAGGGATAGATACTTTTTACATGTTGAGTTTGGAGCTAATGCATAGAAACAGTGTAAAGCTATAGAAAACATAATACACTACAGATTTGAGAATCTACCGGAAACTTATCTTTTAGGCATATGGGACCATAATGATGTTAATCAACAAAAACACAAAAAAATTACTCTATGGCTCATTCCGCACATGCAGAATAATGCACTTTCAAACTGCTTTCAGTGCTCTTTGAAGCTGTGCGGAATAGCAAAATCCACTTGCAAACAGTTGTGAAAGTGGTTTGAAAATGCATTATTTTGCGTGTGCGGAAGGGGCCTATTACCTGGCAATAGCAACGAGAACTGTCGTTGCCAGGCACTGGAAAAGACAAGCCTTACCAACTATTGACGAATGGTTACAGAAAATTCACAGAACAGCAGACAGACTGACGACCCTCCTCAACAAGAAATGTCTTGACTCCTATTTCAAAGTATAGGACCCTATGCTGAGATACCTATGTAGCAATGACCCTCAAAACAGATCAATAATAATAGCAATGTAGAAGTTACTCAATAGCACATAGTTGTATAGTGTTTTTGGTTTTTGTATTTCTGTTTCTATCACATACCGAATAATGTTAACAACAATGTAAAATCTAAACAATAATTTTCTTTTTAAGACGCATGGTATATATCATTTAAAAAAGAAGCAGCTGTTTGTGGTGTTTATGTTTGTGATGAAGATATAATTCAATAGTCTTTTTCCCGGGGTATCTGCTTGTGTCTTAACAACTGAGTTTATGCTGTGCAAAGTCCAATTATTTCAAGGTGAAATTAACTCATTCAAATATTGATGGATGTAGTTGATCCTGTTGACACTAATGAGAAACCTGTCAGGAAAAAGAGTAAACCTGCCCAAATAATATATTTGACCCTTCTTATTGTACCTATATAAAGACCTGTAATAGTTTCTGTAAATTGTAAATTACTCTCTTTATTTTGTACCATTATGCCTTTTTTTTACCCAAAATAGAAAAAAAATACTACAGACTGGTTAAAGAGAATAATAACAACAGTTCACTGAATACCATAAACTCTGGGACACCCAGTTGCTTGAAGCAAGACTAGAAGGCCACTGTGTTCAAGTGGACTAATTTTATTCCTTTTAATGGATCTGAACTTTTCAAGCCCTGCTGTGGGCTGACTGAATGATGACTGAGCAGGAGCAGGACACAATGTTTCTAAGCCTTGCAGAAGGTAGTTTTCCTTTCAGATGAATATTTCACTTCTCGTATGAAAATGCACCATTTATCAGTCTTCTAATTTTGCCCCAGAGTATTCAGGAAAAATGTTGTGACATCAAATAGGTGAGCTAAAGCTGGGTGCTTGGGCTTGAAGATAGCAAGTAGCCTAGGCCATAGTCAAGAAAAAGAAGAAGCATTTAGATTTATACCTTGCTTTTCTCAACCATAAGGAGTCTCACAGCAGTTTACAACCACATCCCCTTCCTCTCCCCACAACAGACACCTTGAGATCACTTGCCAGGCTAGCCAAAACAGCTTGCAACTTCATACCCTTTCCCTCCCCACAGCAGACACCTTGTGTGGTCACCCACCCAACTAGGCCAATGTCACCAAGCAGGCTTCATGTGGAAGAGTGGAGAAACAAACCTGGTTCACCAGATTAGAGTCCACTGCTCATGTGGAGGAGTGGGGAATCAAACCCAGTTCGAGTTTAGAGTCCAGATTAGAGCCCACCGCTTAACCACTACACCATGCTGGTTCTCAAAATGTTACCCTTGCATAACTGTCAGACTGGGATATGAGTTTTATTGTAATCACATTATTTAACTTCTACATTTCGTGAAGAACATCCATTTCCCAAAGTACAAGAATATTAGCCACTTGATGAATTTCTCAACAATAGGAAAGATGGCTTCCTGGAGTACTGGTCTTCTCTGCCTTTCCTGGTTTTCTAAGCTTTCACTACAATAAGCTACACCACTGATCTTCAACTGCTGAAGGACTGGATCTCCTGTCTTCTTGTCTCCTGAATGCTATGGACATATTGTCCTCTTCAGGCATTCTGCCAGTGGAGAAAGGCAAGTTTATAATAAGTAATCTCTGTGCAATGCTCTGAAGGACAAATAATGCAATCCCAAGAGTGTACCAAAACAGTGTATATCCTCTGTTCTCAATGGAGTTGGCAAATTGGCCTGAAGTAATTCTCAGTTATGAGTGGGCCACAAGTGAGAAGATCAGAGGGGCTTGATAAATGCACTCAGAGACTGTTTCGTACAGGGCTTTTATACCACCAGCTACTTAGTCATTTGAATCAGAGATGCCAGAGACTGAAACTGGAACCTTCTGCATACACAAAAGATGCTCTGATCTACAGCCTTATCCTTAAAATCTGAATCAATAGTATAGCTGTAGCATACATGTGATAAATACTGTCAATGGTGTTAGTTTATATTTATTTTATTTATACAGCCATTGACCAGGATACAATAAAATATAAAAAAAATACAATAATCATACACAGTAAACACTAAAAATGACACACTTTAAACAGCGAATGGAAATTTCTCATCAGTGTGTATTGGAGATGGTAAGAATATCGACAGCATGTTGCCTCAGTACCATCCATCAAACAGACAAGCTCTTGGGGGTTACATCACACAGGTCAGAGTGTGGTGTGCTTTATGGATGCCATCTTGGAAGCTGGCATAACTTCAAGCAACATTAGATGCTGAAAGGTCTTCCAACCTCTTGCTAAACTGAGTAAATGAGCAAAAAGATAAACAAAGTATAAGATCAACTGCTGAGATTGAGCCAAAAGAGGAGCTAATTAACGTGTAGTCTGTGACACCACCTGGGTCCCTCTGGTTACAGCCAAACAATTTTCCATCCAGATGTGAAGAACATTAGAGAATAGTATCAGAGAGGAGAACAAGAGAGAACACGGAGAGCTCTGCAAATAGTATCTGGTGGATAGAAGCTAGGTTCCATGTAGTTTACTATCTCCCCAAGTGAGTAGCCTTCTGTTCCTTATGCCTGAAAAGTCATTCAGCTTGAGGCAAATATCAGACTATTGGTAAACAGCAGGGCTAAGAGTAAAGGAAAATGAGTCATGGTACAGATTTTCCTCTTAATCTGCTGCATGCTAAGCTCTAGCAGGACACTAGTTACAGGCTTCCATCTATGTATAGCATGCATGTTGCAGATATCCCGAGAAGGCTGCTATGAGACTGCCATGAGGTTGAGACAGAACATGTATACTCTGTAGCATGTTGTTGCTGACACTTTCTTTGTACTTGGTTACAATATAGTTCAGGTCTCTAGCTTAGTTCCTCTACGATTGTACATTCAGGCAGATATATACAGATATTTACACTTAAACAGTGGTGAAACAATATTCAGTATTCAGTTCTCCTTTCTCTTAAGCTGTTCCTGCTTGGCCAGAGCAGTGGGGCTGCATCGGCATGGTTCATGCTGATGCAAGCACCACTGGCAGAGTAGCTGGCAGAGCAGGCTCCGCATGTCTGAGAAGCCCCCCAAACGCCTCCTTCAGGGACATAGGTATAGATTTTTTTATGGGGGGGTTCAGGGGTGGGGCCACACCCACACCGACCCCTAGGGCATGGCCATGCCTCCCCAAGCCCCGCCCACGGCCTAGTACTTATAAAGCCGCTCTTCAAGGCCAGGTACAGCAAACTCCCCCACCCTGCTCTCCCCTGCCCCCCACCAGCTGGGCTCTCAGCGGGCAGCTGGCAGTTCCTTCTGCCCTCCCCTCTGGGCAGAGGCATAGAGGAAAAATGGAGCCTGGTGCAAAATCTGAATTTTGTGCGCACGCACGATGACGCATACGACGACGCACTTGCGACGCCTTGCGCCTTGACGACGCGACGCGACGCGACGACGCGCGACGACGCCTTGCACGCCACGCGCTAACAATACATGGGCAGCCACTGTGATGCTGGAACCCACCCCAAACAGCATCACTTTCAATGGTGTTTAAACTAGAGAGCCAACATTCTCCTTTTAAATCCACCTTGAAGGGAGAATCTGGGGTCCCCAGTTAAAAAAACATTGAAAGTGATGCTGTTTTGGTGTGGATTATCCCCCACCCTGAAACAGCATCACTTTCAATGTGGCGTAGTGGTTAAGAGCAGGTGAATTCTAATCTGGAGGAACCGGGTTTGATTCCCTGCTCTGCCACTTGAGCTGTGGAGGCTTATCTGGGGAATTCAGCGCCAGCTGTGCAAACAGTGCCCAGGGACTGTGTTTTTACCATCCCTAGGGTGCTGTTTTCTGCCCATGTGGAAACAGCCTTAGTTAGAAAGTCTTTCAGATTGTCCTCAGGTAAGTATTTCAAAACAGTTTTTCTTCCTATAGACTTTAAAGACAATCCCTTAATTAGATATGTCTTCCCACATGTTGCTTTACAAAGCAGGACTTACTTCTAGCTCTCAGAAAGTCTTAGGCCGCTTCCACACGGCCCATTTATGACGGCCTGGGGGCGCCAAAAAAGGCGCCCCCAGGCCGCCGTTCGCACAGGCGCCGCTGCTGCAACGCAGCAGCGGGCGCATCTGACTCCGCCCCAGGGCGTCAAGTTGCCTAAACAACAACCTTTAAAGGGTTGTTGTTGAGGGAGCGTCTTCCCGTGGCGCGGCCAACCGCTGAGCCGAAGACGCTGTCTCCCGCATCTCCGCCCACTCACGGTGTCCTCCCGTTAAGCCTGCGGCGCCAGAGTCACTTCACACTGTCCTCCAACCTCCAGGCTTAATGAGGGAGGACACTGCGGAGGGCGGGAGGGTGCAGAGGCGCCCGCGGCGAGCCACCTGCCGCCGTCTTTCCGCCTGCTCGCGACGCTTTAGCGTCGAGCGAAACTTCCACGCCCGGCAGAACTCCTGCCGGCGTGGGGGCGCCTCCTGGCCGTGCAGAAACGGCCTTAGAAAGTATCTTTAAAACCACCATAGAATGGAGCTCAATCCACACATCCGTTCACATGCACACTCTGAACCAAACTCCCTTCAAAATCTCTTCACACTGACTAAAGAACTCTGCTTCTAGCATTTGGCCAATCCTAAGCAGTCCTCCCTTAACTCCATCTGCAGTAAATATGGCTAAGTCATGGAATACGTTACACAGGAATCTCAATTATTCATGCCACAGTACATCAAAATTAAAGTAATGGAGCACATTCTTTGTGGGCCTGCCTTTGAAGAGTGCTTGAAATAGAGTTGCCATGTCCCCCAGGTCCCTGGCTGGGGGTTGGGGGCAGGGTTGCCAGATCCAAGTTGGGAAATTCCTGGAGATTTGGCATGGAGTATGGGGAGGATAGAAACCTCAGTGGGGTCCACCCTCCAAAGCATCCATTTTCTTCAGGGAAATAGATCTTTGCAGTTTGGAGATGAGCTGAAATTCCAAGGTATCACCACATCCCATCTGGAAGTTGGCATCCCTATCGTATCAACTACATCTGGTCCAGAATGTGGCTGCCAGGAAGATAATAGAGGTGAATCAAGTGGGATACATAGTGGGATACATAGCCCTACCAGCCTGGGGTCTAATTCAAAGTGATGGACTTGAATATGAAAGACTTAAATCCTCTGAAGATGCCAGCCACAGAGCAAGCAAAACGACAGGAGAAAATGCTACTGGAACACGGAACATGGGGAAAAACCATAACACCCTAGTAATTCTGGCCGTGAAAGTCTTTGACAATACAAAGACTTAAATGTTCTGGGACCAGGTTGTCTTGAGGATTGCCTTCTTTCAGATCAATCTACCAGATATTCATATCATTTTCAGAAGTCTTTTATCTGCATGCTTCCATCAGATGTGAGAGAGTCTTTATAGCAGCGCCAGGACCATAAAAACTTCTTCAAGAAGAACTTTCTCTTTTTCCCTTGTTGCTGCTTTTCTAATGCAAAGCTGTTCCAGAGGGTTTTTGACTTCCTTAATTTATTTACTTACTGGTTAGAAGTGTCTATAGAACAATAGCTTTTAGACAAATAACAGCCCAGCTTCTGAAAGGTTAAGAGGGCTAAAAGCCCTTCTTAATTTGTTTTGTTTGCTGGTTATTTGGTAGGATTTATTGTGTCATGTTATGCCTTTTAGGATGACTTAAACAGCTTTCTAAGCATCCTCGTGGATCCATTTTTGGATGAAAGTGTGGGAGAGCTACCTTTCTTCACTTAACAAAACAGCAGAAACAGCAATGACTGCATTAAAGCTTCACTTATTTATTCGTGACACTTCTGGTAACTTATCTTTCTTCAGTGAGGAACATGAATGGCTTGCTGTGATATTTAAATACCAAACAACAACAGTTTTCCACAACGTATCAACCAATAAAATGCTACAGCAATGTCAACATGCAAAATTCTCTGAAGCTAAATCATTCAATTAAACACAATCTCTAGATTGTTCAGTCCTACACAGGAAATAATGGTCAGACATTTGATCAAATATTAATGAAAACCAAAACTTTCCCCGACAGGATTTTGTGATGCAGTAAATATACTCCCAACTTTTAATGAAAACAATAATCCTGCCCTTTCTTTTAATTATGATACAGAATCAAAATGATGTTTTTCAAGTGCACGATCTGAATGCAGCCACTACCAAAAGCTCCTAAGACCAGCTAATGGCAATTCTAACTCAATGGCAAAAGGAAACATGGCAGACATTGGACATTTCTGCGCAAACCCCCCAAAATGTTTGCAAAACATTTGCAAACATTTTTATTCCCCCTGTTTCTCCCTGCTCACCACCTCAAAACGATTCCTGGCGACCATTTTACAATCATTCTGTTTTTTTAAAAAAATCTCTGTGGATTCAATGCTATGTTGTTTCAAAGCCTTGTGCTGTGATTCTCTTGGACCCCTTCCGCACGGAGGCGGAAGGGGTTGGGTCGGCCCGACGACCCGACGCCGCCGCGGAGCGCTGGCACCCGGCCAACCCGGCTTGTCCCTGGCCCTCCGGCACATCGCCGAGGCCTGGAGACACACCCCCCGGCCCTGCACGCCTGCTTGAGCATCGCAGGGCAGGGGGGCATGTCCCCAGGCCTCGGCAATGCGCCAGAGGGCCAGGGACCAGGTAAGTGACGGGTGGGAGTGGGGGGGAGGGCGCCTCCAAGCCGGCATTTCCAAACAACCTCGCTCCCCGAGCGAGGTTGGGAAATGCCGACTTCGCGCTGGTCCGGCGACGCGAGGGTGGCGCGGCTGCAAAGCAGCTGCGCCCCCTGTGTGAATGGCTCCCTGGGGACAGCGTTTTTGCCGTCCCCAGGGCGCCATTAAACACCCATGCGGAAAGGGCCATAGTTTGTGTACAAAAGGCTCAAACATGTGACCCCCCGCAAAAAAATAACCATTAGTCTATCAAAACCAGTACTGTCTACTTTGACTGGCAACAGCCCTCCAGTATCTCAATTAGTGCTCTTTCACATCAGCTACTACCAGGTCCATTTAACTGGAGACAATAATTGAACTTAAAATGTTCTGCCGGCCAACCAAATGTTCTACCACTGATCTATGGTCCTACTATAATCCTTGGGACTGCGGTGTTCATTCAGTCAAACAAACATGAAGTGTCATACAGAATAACAGAACAAAACAGTGTATAAATATGTATTCAAATAAGTATTTCCAAACAAAATACTCTCCCCCAAAGAGACAAATTCTGAGGAGACAAGGGCCAGAGGAACAAAAGCACTAGTGTGCAGATAATCAAAGGAACTATAACAAAACAGAGTCAAGGGAATTTGCTCGTCCCTAAATGTAATTCCCTCGCTGAGAGAGAGGAGTGAGAGATCCTAGAGATTAAACTTGTCTGCAGTTGATTTTCACAACAGTTCTCAAAATATATATCTCCCTCTCTTTGTACAGTGATTTTCAAGTCAATTTGGATTCCTCCAGGGAATTAATCTTCCTTGCAAATACTACTTGGAAAACAGGGCAGGAAAAAATGTTACCATGCTGAAAGATATATGAGAATGGCACACGGAAAAGTAACTGCAGACAGAAGCAGTGGAAGTCACCACAGAGCCTCTCAGCCCTCCCTCAAACCACTATCCCACACATTGTACGAAAACAGATCACATGGTTTGCCCAGCTCCACAAACCCCCAAAGTTAATAGGACGTCTAGAATTTTGTCCACACAATCCCTGCTCTTGGGAGTTATGAATGATTGGGCCTCAATTTTTTTTAAAGAAGCAGCAACACAAAAATACATAATTTATTTATTTATTTTATTTATTTATTTATTGTTACAGCTTCTATACCGCCCCATCCCCGGAGGGCTCTGGGCGGTGTACAACAAAAAATATAAATAGACAAATTATAAAATCTTTAAAATCTTTAAATTTTTATTTAATAATTGCATTTTACACATATGCTTCATGTTCAGTACATAGCCAAGTAAGTGTGTGTGTGTGTGTGTGTGTGTGTGTGTGTGTGTGTGTGTAAAGTGCTATCAAGCCACATCTGACTTATGACAACCTCTTATGGGGTTTTCAAGGAAAGACACTAATAGAGATGGTTCACCATTGCCTTCCTCTGCCTAGCAGCCCTATTATTCCTTTGTAATCCACCTAGAAATGCTGGTATAAAGTGGGATTTAAATATTTATAAATAAATTCCTCAGTGGTCTCTCATTCAAATACTAACCAGGGCTGATCCTGTTTAGTTTCTGACTTCTGATGGCCAACCAGGTTAAGATATATTAGCTGACTATAAAAGTAAAATGAAACATTCTGTTAGGCACATTTTCAGCACATCAACAGTGCTGAAATACACAAATTATATTCAGTAGATATACATGAGTTTTTTTGTTCATATCAGGAGTAGTGAGGCTGTTAAATAGTAAATGTGGGGAAGGAACATAACTCTTAAGAAAAAAGAATAGTTCAGCAAAAATATATCTGGGATCTTTTCAAATTTCTAATTCTTTTTTTGAAAACCACGCCCCCCCCCCCCAAAAAATATCCACTTCAATGTTTCTTTTTCTTCCAGTAAATCAAACTCACAAATCTTTATTTTTGGCACAATATATGGACCCCTCCCGATAGTTGGGATGTTACACTGGATTTTTGCATCGAATACTGTTTTGGAATATGAGCTTTCAAGCATCAAAGCGAAAACTCCTCTCTTTAGAAAGTATCCCTGTTAAGCACTATAATACACCTTGCCACAAAATTCTTTGCACATGGCCTTACAGTATGTGAACATATCCATACCTGACTTAGAGAATATTTCCTCAGCTCTTAAGTAATACTTTACCTCTAGTTAGGATTTATTAGTGACTTATTCTTCAGTTAGACACATGGGAAAGAAGTTCTCAAAAAATCCATCAGGACCATAACAGCCTTCATCTCACCATCAACCTGAACTTGGACCAATCCATGCAACATGTCCATCTTCTGGATACCACCACAAAACTGCAGTGTGGACACAGAGAACCCCATCCAAGGTGAAAGGGAATTTGCCCATGGAGGTGTTAGCTACCTTTGGAGACTAGTGTCTTGAGGAGGTGGCACAAAAATTCCTTAAGCTGATAAACAAATGTATGAACCAATAAATGAAACACATGCCAGAAGAACAATGTGGAAGGACAATTTTAAAAAGTCCACTCAGCTGCATGAGGAAATAAAACTGGCAGGTGTTTGCTGTGTAATTGGAGGATGTTAGAAAGAAATTCAGCCATAGGTAAGACTTCTTGCTATTCACCTGGGTCAATATAAGAGGAAACTTATTTGGTAACCAAAGAGACTAAGTACCCTCTAGAGTATTGTTTTATCAGCGAGATGAGGCTTTAAGTCTATATATCTATTTGCAAATAAACAACGTTTGATAGGAGGAAAAAGGACAATGCCGGGTTATTGACAAAGAAATGAATCAGGCAGAATGGGGTTAGAGCCCTTCTGTTGCTGTACATTTGATTACCACTTTTTCTTCTGTGAGCATGAACAACTCCAGCGTTCATCTCTGAAGAAGTAATCTGAAAGAATTATATGTTCTATATTCTTTTCTTTAGCATTAAAAAGGTGCCAGGCCAAACCTCTGTATTTAATAGGCACAAATATAACTGCCACTTAAAGAGAAAAGATACCGTAGTGCCCTTACGAGAGATTTAAAGTTCCTAAGGGGAACACCATTTTATTAAGAAGGCTGGGGACTGGTGGAATTAGAAAGTTTCCAAACGGAACAATCTTGCTTGCTAGGGGAAGCATTGTACAGAACATTTTTTTGCTTCCTGTAAAAACAACTCTCTCTTTCAGTAGTATTTCTTAACAAGGTGGCATCTTACCAGCAAAAGCAAGGAATTTCTACCATGACCATCTTATTGTATGAAAAACATTGCGGTGATATGTTTAAATGACAATGAACTCTCACCGCCCTTCCTTCTATTATGGAACTCAAGGTCAAGTACATAAGAGTCTCAAATCACCCATCCATGCACTTATCAAATCATTCAACCATAACCTGGGAAACACACCAAAAGTGGAATCTGAACTGGAGAGAACTTATGTTGAAATCCCCACTCATCCATGAAGCTCTCAGCATAATTTTGCTTCTGCCATTGTTAACAGATGAGACTGCATTTTCAAGAGCTGCCTGGTTTCACCCAAATGTCCAGATTCCAGTGTTTGTTTTCCCTTGTGAGAAATGAACATGCAAATTGTTAACTGAACACTGATTCCTCTTTCCTCGTGCTCAATATTTTATGTTAATTTCATGTAAAATGGCATAAAATGACATTTAAGGGGATATCAATGAAACCAAACATTTATGAGCAGCAAAGAAATTCAGGCAAACCAAAACTGATGGGGGTGATGACTTACTAAACAAAGGGAAGCAAAAGTGCCCTACCAGCTCTTCCCTAGTCTCGATCTAACATACGTTACAGAGTTATTGTAAGGATGAAATGGGAACAACCCCCATAGATACCATTAAGAAGTATTTGGAGGAAGACATAGGCTCATTCCGCACAAGCAGAATAATGCACTTTCAAACTGCTTTCAGTGCTCTTTGAAGCTGTGCGGAATGGCAAAATCCACTTGCAAACAGTTGTGAAAGTGGTTTGAAAACGCATTATTTTGCGTGTGCGGAAGGGGCCATAGATTGGATTATGCAGCTTGCATGCCCGCTTTTAAAAACATTTTATTTTATCTGCATAGCTCTGTCTAGGTGCTTTATAGAGTAATGTAATAAGGACAGGTATCTGCCCCCCCAAATTATTCTTGCTATTTATTGAGGATACTTCTCTGCTGTCTGTTCAGAGCCCTGCTTGAGGTGTCTTACAGTTAAAACCATGTCGCAATAATAAAGAAAAGCCATTAAAAGCAAGCCGTTGGGCATAAGCAGCATAAAAATGATACACAAAACAGAATCAGACCATTAAAAAGACAATTAAACCCCTAGATGGATGATGATCATCAACTACTACTACACATGGTAGGAGGATCCAAGATGGCATCTTTGGCTGTGTGCTTGAAGTCTGCTCCTGCTTCATATTTTTCCTTCTGCAATTTAGGTCTTCAGTCCTCTCCTTAAGAATTATAGCAGCAAATTACTGCAGTACTCCTTATCGACATTTGCTTTTGCTCCTTGCCAACATTTTGAACAGATCTACCTATAGATTTATTTCTGGGCTCTCACATTTCACTCAGAAGGCCTGGTGTTTTGAGTGAGGGAGTAATTAAAACAAAAAGTAATTAAAATTAATTAAAAACCTGGGTATTTTGACCAGGGGCCTAAAAGAAAGTACAAGAAACACTTGGTAAACCTCAAGTGGCAGGGTGTTCCAAAGGGGAGGTGCCACCACATGCCCTGTCTCTAGTAGCCACCCATCTCACCCAGGAAGGTGGGAGCACAGAGGATAGAGTTGGAGAGGCAGATCTTAACTGGTGGGCTGAATAGTATGGGAGGAGACAGTCCTGCAAATACCCTGGCCCTCAGGTAAGAACTGATAAGTAAGAACTTTGAATTGCTCCTGGGAACACATGGCTAATCAGGGCAGGATTTTTGGAGCCCCTTGTAGAGCACATAAAACCTGGGTGTGCTCAGAGTGTGGATCACTATGCCAGATTGTATCTTTCAAGGAATAGACATGCTGGTGAACCAACCAGAGCTGATAAAAGTGGTATGTGTCACAGATGATACCTGAGCCTCTGTCTATCGACCAGGCCCCATCAAGATTTTTCCTGGTGATCTTCATGGCCAATGGGTTCCTTAAAATCTATCAACCCAAATAATACCTTGGAGAGAAACTCAGCTTTTGATGGGCCATAGGAATGTGAGGATGCTCCCAAGCTACCTGGTTTCTAATTTGCCATCTCTAGAAATAAATGGAAATCTCCTGCACAGGAACAATGAGATTTTCTTTCTTTCTTTCTTTCTTTCTTTCTTTCTTTCTTTCTTTCTTTCTTTCTTTCTTTCTTTCTTTCTTTCTTTCTTTCTTTCTTTCTTTCTTTCTTTCTTTCTTTCTTTCTTTCTTTCTTTCTTTCTTTCTTTCTTTTCTCCCCTATACTAATTTGGAGGCCTTGGAGCATGCTATTCTACAAATGCTGTTATGCTGGCCCTGGGTTGCACTGGATCCATCTGCCTCCAAGACACTGTGATGTAGTGAATGGACAACATGTGCCCATCAGCCCTCATTAAATTGGTGTTCTGGAGTCTGGATGATTCCACTCTACCCCATTAAAGACGATCTCCAAATCTTCTGATCCTGAGAAGGATGGTGTTTTTTTCACTATATTCTTCTTGGGATGGAGGTTTTGCCTCAAAGATGGATATGCATAAACTGCTTTGCAACTCTCAGGGTTCCTTCAGATGTTAAATCTGATAGAAAGGCAGACTAGGAGTGTGCAGTTCCCCCTAAGCACTCAATGTGTATTTACTGTTTTGTATGAATTTAGCAAAGTGTGGACTTTCCAGGCATAATAGCTTGTATGAACAAAAATTGTATATGCATAGAAAATCCATGCATTGTTCAATTCCCTGTAGGTGGCAGCAGTACATATCAGGTACAGTATGGGGACTGCATATTCTTGTTATGAGCAGCTGTCAGGCTCCAAGTTCACATGGATGTAACATCTGAAGAAGACTAAATTCCCAAAGCCAATTCCTTCAGTCCAGAGAGGCATGCTGGTAAAAACTCTGACCACTTGCTGGACCAGAATGCCTTTGAAACTGGATGTATAAAGGACTTGGCCTTAGTTTGCAATTATTATTCAATAAGTGCAAAAGTTATATGCCCAAACGTAGAAAAGACAGACAGGTCCACACAAGACAAGTGCTCTTGGAAAACAAGGCTCAATTAACATTAAAAAGGATGTTGATGATGGTTTTAATTTGACTCTGCAATCTAAGGAGATTGCAGAGGGAACAGCCGTCGAATTTCATCTCAAAGAGGAGCCAAATGATAGATCGGTGAAGCACGTCTGGACATCTAAATTTCAAAGGAAGACACTTTACAGAAATAGCAACCAATCAACAGATGGCAAACAGATGGCTACAAGATCCAGAGATGTGTACATACCAAACTTAATTGAAATGAAATTCATAATTCATTGCAATAAATTCAACTTGGGCAGATGAAAGGCAACATCCTTAAGTCAATTAATGAGGAAAATGGCTTTAAATAATTAAGACTCTATTTATGAATGACTTTTGCAGTATTCATGAGAGGATTTTCATGAGAGTAGCAACAAATATATTGCTTCTTTCCAAATGAGACACACACAGAGATTCTTCAGTTTGAAGACGCAACTAGCAAATTCCATATAACAACAAAGGTTTAAAAGTTAGTGGAAATCCCCCAGTCTAGGATACTAAATCTCAGATGAAAGTAATGTTAACAATTATGGGTTGTCATGGAAGCTGAGATGATATGCGTTGGCTTTGATCTCCAGAACACAAGTCATTTTCTCTTCCATGCAAAACATACCAAATAGGTTTGTACTCCTGAGTGAAATTTCAGTTGGGGGAGAAGAGGTAAGATAGTTCAATCTTTGGAATGTGTGCATGAGGAAAAAAAAGGTCCCAATCTATTACTTACACCTTCAGAATTCAAACATCAAAAATCTCTGCTTTTAATTATTGTTATTCCTTGTTGCATAAGGTAAGGGAGGCACTGTTGCCTGTATCACCTTTAGAATTAAGTGTAAGGCACCTGATAAGTATAGGCAGGGGTAGGGAACCTGCGGCTCTCCAGATGTTCAGGAACTACAATTCCCATCAGCCTCTGTCAGCATGGTCAATTGGCCATGCTGGTAGGGGCTGATGGGAATTGTAGTTCCTGAACATCTGGAGAGCCGCAGGTTCCCTACCCCTGAGCTAGGAATAAAATGTTGTGAACCCAGCCACTGATAGGAGTGACTATTTAAGTTAGTGCCTTTCTTCTGGCCAGTCTTCTGCAACAGCAGCAGCCCAAAACGTCCACCTTAAAAAAAGTACGTAGGGTTAGCTGTTAGCCTCATAAGGGTGAAGCAAGATTGTTTTTACTTCCTTCAGATTTGCCAGAATTGAAAGGTTTTTACTTCCTTCAGATTGGTCTTTTTCACCTGTTTCATATTGTAACTGGGGGTGAGTCACATTAAAAGGCTGGTTAAGCCAATGATCTCCTACATCAGTGATCCCCAGTGTGATGCCCATGGATGTCATGGTTCTTGCAGAACCTTCCCAGGCGCCTATCAACTATTTTTAGAATGTGAATAAGGGCAGGTGGCTCTTTTACCCGGTTGGGTTTCTGACTGGCCTATGGAGGTGTGCTTGCCCATGCAGATTTTTTTGAAAAAAGTTTGACAGTAGCTGCAATCACAGCACAAAGATATTCACTGAGTGACTGAAGATAAGCTGAGGCAGCCATTTTATGGCTGGCTCCATCTGACGAGGCAGCTATTTTGTGGCTGCAGTCACCATGATGTGTCAAAATTGCAAAGGTGTCCACAGCCTGAAAAAAGTTGGGAACCCCTTTCCTATATGTTGATTTTGGGCACAGTGGTACTCCCTACACTTCCTCCTTTTCTGTTCTTCAAATTAAGTAACAATCCTGGCTTTCCGCCACCTGTGTGAAGCAGGAGGTATTTCAAAAGATTCCAGGAGGCAAAAATAATAATAATCCAGGAATGTATTTCAAAAGAATCCTAGTAGGGAGCACCCATTCAGGAACAGCTGCCTGCATCTTAAAACACCAAGCTTGGAACCTCCTAGTATTTTGAGACTGGTCTCAGCATCCATGGCAGACATTTTATGGTTGGTTACACTCTCCATGATAGCTATTTTGTGGTTCTTGATGAGGTTGGATTCTCCTAGGTTAAACTGAAACTAAGGTGGCAGGAGTAATCTAGTCTACTAGCATAAAAACAGGAATAACTGGTAACAACACCAAAGGTTTTACCAAGTTAGATGATTTTTTGTGAGAATAGGTCTATCACAGGTTACCATCTATGATAGCTGACTGAGACCTTTGGATTTCAGAGACAAATTGCCTCTGGTTGTCACACGCTTGGGATATGTTGTCAGCAGACCTAAGGTGGCATCAAACTGGACCCTGTTGGAAACCTAGGTGACTAGGTGACCCTTTGGTCTGATCCAGTATGACTACTGTTACATTCTTACATTCAAATTGACTGTAACTGAGGGCAGGAGAACCCACAAGAGCAAGGTTTATGCACAGTGGCATAGGGGGAGAAAATAGCGCCTAGGCAAAATGGTGCCTGGGCCCCACCCCCCTGTGGCACCCTGCCCCACCCCATGGGGCCCCACCCCCACTTACCTTAGTTCAGCTGGCTGCTCTTTGCAAAGAGCAGCTGGCTGAACTCCAGGCTGCTCTGGGCTACCACATCCCACGTGACCCCAATGGCATGCGCCTGGGGCACAGTGCACCCCCCCTGGCCCCGTGGCAGCTATGCCACTGTTTTTGCATATTGTGCAGCTTGGTATTATGCCTGAACAAATCCTTAGAAGATTAGATCACAAAGCCCTCTATGTGGCTAAGGTATATTAAGCTTTGTATATTAAGCATGATGAATAATCCAACCTCGGTGATTCTGCAGCAATCAAAGGATGCAAGTGATTCCAGTGTATGATCTCTGTGGGAATGAGGCTCCCTGATCTGAACAGCAACTTCTGCATGTGTGTTCAGTGCAACTCAAAATATTGCTCTCTAACATTTCAATCTGATCCAGCCTTTTCTTGGGCCATCAGCAGCCTTGAATCTTCAGCGTCAATGCAAATACCTTAGCAGGCAATGCCACATCAATCATACACAAGCAAAGGTGGCAGGCAATGATACTATCATATTCAGATGAAATGGTAAAGAGAACTGAGATGGGCAAAAGTAATGTAATTACTTGAGCTGGACCATGGCCAACTCAAGGCTCTCTCCTTGCACAAAGAAAAGAACACCATTTTTTTTTTAAAAAAGCCAGTGCTCACATTGTACAGTATGAAAAGGGGGGAAATAATACAGATGACACAATGTTCTATTCATGCTTCTTTGACATTATACAAAGAACTCGGCTGGCGCAATGCAAGAACAGGCAGATTTCCCCCCCATAGTGGATTTTAAAAAAATCAGTAACATTCCGATCAGTCATGCCGAAGCTGTCTAATTTTAATGATTGCTGGAATATGCTTCATTCAGCAAGTTGGATTTGTCACTGAGATAACTATCACACCTAGACCAGAGCTGCAGATGTCAGTCAATAAGAAAAGATTGCAGCTGCCTGAAAAAGTTACAGGTCTTAAGATAAAGACTACCCAACTATGTCCATTTAGTTTCTGGGAATACTAGTCCTAAGAATGGGTCACAGTTCAGGTCTGCATAGTCCAGCATCCTCTTCCCTTTGGGACCAACTTGAAGTTTTTGAGAACCCCACAGGTAGGAAAAGCAAGCAATATTCTACCCCTCCATCTATATATTTTCACCCCACTTTCCCCCCAGTGGGGATCCAATGAACTTTACTACATTATTATTTCCTCCTCTGGTTTATCCTCACAGTAACCCTGTGAAGTAGGTTAGGAAGACAGAATGACTGATCCAAGGTCACCCAGTGAACTTCTGTAGCAGAGTAGGGATTTGAATGGGGGCTTCCCAGATCCTTGCTCAACTGAAAATATGTTTTCGGATTATAAGGACAAAATTTGCTCCATGTTTTAACATCACATATCTCTATTAAAGAGCCCATGCCTTCTACTAAGTTAGGGCATAGGGATGATCAAACTGCTGCCAGTTTGACTTAAGTCCTGACCCTCATCATTGGTTTCATGAGTCACATTTAGTTTGATGTTTCACCAATGACACCAAAACTGAAACAACACATCCATGTGGTCTATGATTGCTTAATGGTTGTTATCATTACAAGCTAACCAAAATGCACTAAAAAGTATTGCTCTCTTTTTTTCTAGCTTTGCTCCAGGTAGAATTATAAAATCATACAGTTGGAAGGGGCCATATAGGCCATCTTGTTCAATACCCTGCTCAATGCCAGGCAGTCCCATCCAAGTGGCCTGGTGCCCAGCCATGGCCATGCCAGGCTGCCACCCCCAGTAGCGCAAGAAGGCTTAACATGATGAAAAGTCTCCCCACCACCTGGAAGCCCCTATTGAGCTGCATATACTTATGTCACCAATTTGGTGGCATAAGTCAACCATCCTGTCTGTCAGCGCAATGGAGAAGCATATGCCAAGACTGAAGAGTGAGTGATGAAGGACTTACCTCCCAGTAATTTACTGTTTTAAAAAATGTGATAGCTGCTTTGAATTCTCTGTGTATGTTTGAATCAACCACATGATCAGTAATTGTCTGTCTGAATGTATGGTTTTGTCTTCCCATTCTATCCAACTTTGCCAAAGCAAGGTATCAGTTATAACAATTAATTCAAAGGTAAGTGAGCTATAACTGTTAGACCTTGCCAGATGTACTATTAATTAATTAATTACCACATTATAATTATTTCATTTAAATTACTATTCATTAATATTATTTCAAATGAAATAATTATAGAAAAACAAATAACTATCTCAGGATTTACCCAAGATGAGTGTTTAAAACAAATAGTGTTTCCAGCATTTCCCTCCACTTTCTAAATACAACTGTAGCAGTTCCTCGCAAACCTAGAACAACAGACCCTAATGCCTCCCCCATAGTATTCTGGGACAGCTTCACCTAAATCTGGCCCTATTCTAGAAAGAAGGGAGGTAGAAGAAACACAAAACTCATCATGAATTGTTATACTGCCTCTCCACTTCTTAAATGGGTACATCCTCAACTATTAAGAAATGTGCATTTCTGTAGTCACCATGTTTAACTTAAGCCAAGCAGTCCTTGGCTACCATTTGCAGAACCTTTTCTTCTTGTGCATGCATGTATTAAAATCCTTGGAGATTACAACAGAAATGCTTTTTTTAAAAATGTACATCTATGCCATCCACCTTTTACATGAAGGTATAACAATAATTATAAAGGGTACTTTTTTTTTAGATAAAGAGGGGAAGCTAGCATCTTCCAGACACTACAAAGAAATAATTACAATTTGATCAAGTAAGAACAAATATTTCAATTTTGGGGCAATATGACTAGATGTGGGTTGTTTCAGTCACAACATGTCACAGAAAATGTATTCACTTGATAGTTTTCAGGCATACAATTAAACATGACATCTAATCATTAAGAAGGCAGGTTGTACCAATTTACCTCTGAACATGTGATCCTATCAAAAGGCATACCCACTGTCTTCCGTGACAGAGCACACACACCTGGGATGTGAGCAAAATTTTTTGTAACAATGTGATACAAAGTATAATCCAGATAAAACTGAATATGAATTAGGAAATATTAAACAAAATAAGTTCCAAAAGTGGATCCCAGGGCCAAAAAGAACTTTAACAGCTACATTTTTGTGCTGTTGTAGTAGATATTTATGGCATGTGCCCAAAAGCCGTTACAAAGTTGGATGAAATAATATATAGGAAGAATAACAGCAATCAAGATAAGATTATGAAACTACAGATTTTAAGTTCCAGACATCACTTCTACTTGTATTTCTTTGGCAACCAGAACATATAGGGCTAGCAGGTTACCAGCTAGCAGGTAAGACCAAGCCTTGTTTGCTCTATTCCTGGTTGTCAGCCCTCCATGGCAACTGGTTGGAGTCTGTGTGATACAGGATGCTGGATAGATGGACTACTTGTCTGATTCAGCAGGGATCTTATGTTCTTACACCAGGGAACTACTCTCTCAATTACGTACCCATGTTCAAAATTTCAGCAAGCAAACTGACATGCACCCACACACCAAAGGTCTTCTTTTGTTTTGAGCAGTTTTAGAATCACAGACTGTGCAGGCACAACATGAGTGCATAACTGCATAAAACATTTGACTTAAATTATGGGCAGAAGACAATTTTAGGGCCAAGAGGACTTACATCAAAATGAAATGGAATATCATAAGCCAGGCACATTTGTACAGCAGGCCCATCATTTTCAAACTTCAGCACCAACATTAGGCACTGCTGGTGTCTGTTATACCCATACCATGGCACACGAGGAGTTAAAAATTGGCTGTTGAGCCAGACAGGAGCTCAATCTTGCCAGCAGCTTCCAACCTTGAACCATAGGTGAATGCCATAAATATTAAATATTGGATTTATGGTTTCCAAGAGTCTGGATAGAAATACTGCCAATGAAGGGGTACCTTTGAGATTTACACCATACTTTGATTTAATTATTCGGCAAGGAGCGTCATGTCATGTCAAGGCATTTGTCCTTTGCTGTCAAAGCAGCAAGTACTAATTTTGTATGTAGAAAAAAGGGCCCTGTAATGGATTGAGAAGGAATAAGAATGGAAAAACTGTGGCTATGATTATTGTAATTTTCAGTGTCATGATGAAACGATTATCCTTTTAGGCATGCAGACTATACAGAATACTCTTCTATAATCATATACTTTTGGTCTTTCATATGTACTTAAAGCACCATGAGGCCAGTTTTGCTCCTGCAGCAGTTTCAGAAAACAGAAGGAGTCGTCGTGAATGTCACCCTGTTGGTCAGAAAACAAAGGACACCGTTTGCTAAGCTTGTATACTTCCCCCACCCCCAAGGCAACTTTTACAAAATGAAATCTTTGCTATCAGTGCAGCACACAAATGCTTACTGACATCTAACAATCAATTTGGCAAAGAGGAATTTCTGAATTTCTGACAATCCTGGTTGAGGTTTTAGAAGTTTTGATTACTTACACAACCACACGTTGGGAGGGGGTATAGCTCAGCAGTAGAACATTTGCATTGCACTCAGAAGGCTCCAGGTTTGAACCCTGGCATCTGCAGCTAGGTTTAGGTCATAGGTGTTACTTGGCTTCAGACGCTGAGCATGTCCACCTATAGTTAGTCCCTGCCATGAATGCTGCAGTCATGACAATTTGAGAACGCTGAGAGAGGCCTAACCAAAATGAAAACTAAGAAGTTGGTTAGGGAACAACTTTATGACTTCTGACGACATCAGTTCTCTATGCCTTCTATGGCTGAACAAACTGCCAACATTTCAATGTACCCATGAGGGCTAGGAACTTACTTTTTCAGTAAATGGAAACTGACATTGGGCATTTCCTCACTTACCTTTGCTGCCCTTTGCTGCGCGCTACTCTCAGTGCGCGTCATCTCTGGTGCGCGTCCGGGCGTCCCCACAACCCCGCACTCTACGTGGGGTCATCAAAAGGCACCGTTTCGAGGAGCGCCAGGGATGCCACGTGCTGAGGGAACGCGAGAGTGGCAGCATCGCGGTGGCTGTGTTGTTGCCGCCCCCGTAGTGGGGAGTGCCGGGGGACCCCGCGCTACTTGAGGAGAGTAGCGTGCGGCTTAAGGTAAGTGGGGAAAGGGCCATTGTTATCACAAGTCAGGGTCTTGAGCAGCAGTCACAGTACACTCCCCAGCTTCAGTTTTCTTAAAGAATGCAGTTTGTAAAACTGCCATTTGGGTTGTGTATGGTCATGGTGCCTTACATGCTTGTTTGAACTAAGCTCCACAGACCTTAAGGTTTTCGAGCTACAATGGGAAACTGTGTATAACAGCCCTGGGATGAAAGGTTAGGACTTGAAAACAGGAAGGATTGTTTTTCCCTGCTGGCAGCTGTCACTAACAAAAGCATTGCTCTATTAACCTTTCCCACATGGTTTTCCTTAATCTCTGTATGAAGCTTGAAGCCCTTTAAAATGTTTCCTTTGTCCCTCCTGTGGATCTAAAAGCCTTGGCAACTCTATGATCTGCACTTAAGAAAACTTACTGAAGTAATGCGTTCTGAATGTTACAATCCAAACAATCAAGGTTGGTCAAAAATTCAGTTCATTCTGAAATGTCTGCCATTCTAGCACACAATCTCTCTGGTTTATGGAAATATCACTTCCTGGAGGGTTGACTGATAAACCTGCAGCATCTGCCATGACAATAAATAATCTTAACAGGGAACAAAGTGTGCTGATTTTCATCAAACATCTGTAAATGTCATCTTGGAACAAGAAAACCAATTTATCCAAAGAGACTCGTTTTATTTGAGACCCAATTCCCTGACCAGTTAATTTGTGTCCTGCTTGAATGGATGCAAGGGGGTACTTTTGCCGCCACCCCAGTGGAAATCGAGCACAAAGCTCTATTGGGAGTCTCATGCAGCTCAGTCAATTAGAGGGAGACAAACAGATGTTTGAAAAGCAGGATTGTGGAAGATACTCATACTCCTGCCCTGCATTATGCAGTACAGGAAAATGTATTTTGTTGCCTGTAATGCCAAGCAGGAATGGGCAGGGGGAGAGAAGACTAGTTTCAGATGATCATAGTTGCTTCAGCTTATTTATTTATTTATTTATTTATTTATTTATTTATTTATTTATTAAGTAATCAATCAATCAATCAATCAATCAATTAATTAGTTAATTAATTAGTTAATTAGTTAGTTAATTAATTGGATTTATAAATCGCCCAATCCCCTGGGGGCTCTGGGCGGTGCACAACATTATATACACAATATATAACAAGGGTCACAATGGTGGCCAAATACACTAAAATCCATTAAAACCATTTAATCCATTTAAGCAGCGGACAAAACAGTAACAACAATAATGATGATGGCGTCCCGTAACCCAATTCCTTAAACCGCCCCCCAAAAGAGGGAGCGGCCAGACTCTTCTTAAAATAACAATAAATATACAAATAAATTATAAAATAGAGAGCAAAAGCCCAAGGAGCAAAGCAAAGGAGGGGAAGGGGGCGCAGGGGGAGGGGGCGCACCTCAGCGACTGGACATTCCAAAGGCCCGGTGGAACAACTCAGTCTTACAGGCCCTGCGGAATTCACCAAGGTCCCGCAGGGCCCGGACAGCTGGAGGGAGAGTGTTCCACCAGGCCGGGGCCAGGGCTGTAAAGGTCCTGGCCCGTGTGGAGGCCAGCCGCATCATTGAGGGGCCAGGAACCACCAGCAGATTGGCCTCTGCTGAACGCAGAGGCCGAGTAGGGACATATGGGGTATGGTTGTGAGGTACGGTTGTTTAAATAACTGGGCTTGATTCATTGGCGTTATTTAAGCCATAACTAGGAATGACAGGACAAGAGTTACTATGGCACATGTAGAGCTAATCAACAAGCATCCTGAGGTGTCTAAAAAGGGAAGCAGGATTTTCCCAAGCCAGCTGGGAGATCAGGTAAATGACTGTTTTGGTGCTGGGCATTATCACCTGAACCCTTAACTTTGGTATGGCATGGAACAGTGTTGAGACTTGACAAAGCTCGCCATAGGTTTGTGTTTAGGCACAAACAAGATCGGCACTGTGATGTCAGGTGAGTTTCAAACCAGGGCATAGTTAGAATTGCTATTTGCCCATCCATGGGATGTAAACACTTGTTCTCTGCCACCATCCCCTACCTTCAAGATACCAAACAAATGGCCTGAAAATGGCCTCCATAGTGACGCTGTAGTGAATTTAAAAGTGGAAATGCCTTAGTTTTCTACCAGCTAATACACCAAGCACTGAAGTGTGCGAGAGGTGCAAATGATACCTTGGCACATCTCACTTATTCTTATATAAATCAGAGCTCCCCCAAATGTGCTGGGTTTTAATGGTTTTTTTTAAGTTCTCAGACTTTTTATACTATACATTTTGAGTGAAAAAACTTGGTCTTTAAAAAAGCATTTGACTAATTTCAAAATAAACAAAATTATACATTTTTTTCTCCCTTGTGATCTCCAAAATGTCCAAATTTTCCCTCTGGGAAAAATAAATGTTGCATATTTTAAGCAAATATCCAAAAAGAAAAAAATAGGGTTTTTTGTAAAAGTGCTCCTCAAATTTCTCAGTTTTTCAGTTGGACAAAAATGAAAACCAAAGTCCCCAGGAAAAAAAACAACCCTTTCCTCCCCCATTTTTTCCTGTTTCCCCCTACCTTAGGCATTTACATTTTGACCAAAGCAGATTCTTACAAAAAAAAGTTTGGACAGTGTTTCAGAGAATATTTAAAGCCACCGGAAGCTTTATGCTTTTCTCACTCTCAAAATTCTTAAGACAAACTCAAAAGATAAAAGCTTGAACCCTGACAAAAGAATACAGTGGCAGGAGAATGCTGCTTAAATGGTTCTGATTGCAGAGATCAAAGGGCAACAATTGCCTGGTTAATAAATCGCGCCCCAGGCTTCAGCCTGGAGGCGCCGTTGCAAGGGGGGAGGGACGATTGGAGGCTTCTACCTCCTCCCGCCGGCCGGATGAGGCGGTCACGTGGCCGGGTGCCGGCACGTGACAGGGGCCTCTGGCAGCCTTAAAAGGCTGCGTCGGCGGGGGTTGGGCCTCTTTCAAGGCCAGATCGTTTTAAGGGAGACTGTTTTCGGAGCTTCCTTGCGGCCTTGTGAGAGGAGGATCGGCCTCGCCGAGACTCGTGGGGCTTTTCACCCCCTCCCCACTCACCGGGACAGGCGTTTGTAGGGCGCGCGGCTGCTGCGCCGGCCTTTGGCTGGTGCGGCGGTGCGTGCGTGTGACTGGGCGATCTGCCTTCGGCTTCTCAGGCAGGCGGGGGAGATATTGGGCGGCGCAGGGCTTTCATCGGAGGGCTTTCATCGGAGCCCGTCCATCCGCCCGACGATCGTGCGGCCGTTTGGCTGCCCGGCCGTGAGGCTTGCAGGGATATCAAGGGCTTCGGCTGCTAGCCGAGCCCGCGGCATTGCCTTTCTACGCTGCCTCCTCTGAGGTTGCCCGCGCTAGCGGCGCCAGTTTTGCCTTCCTTTGCTGCCTCGTGAGTCTCCCGGCGTTAATTAGGAAAACGCCCTGGAGGGACCTGGGCGCCTGTTTTAAGAACGAGGGTCGGGCGACATTGTCCTTCCCTTGGGACTACTCTGGGGCTGCCTGCTGACCGGGCAGTTTGGTGAGCTCATAGGGACAATCTTTAGGCCAGCATCGCGACGCAGGCAGTGCGGCGGCCATTTTGTCCCCTTCCCGGTGGGAGGGACTGGAAGGAGCAGCCATTTTCTTCGGTATTCTTCAGATAGCTTAAGGCCCCGCAAGGCAGCGGCCATTTTTGGAAAACTTTTGGGCTGCTTTACAGGCTGCTACAAAGTCCAATCGCGGGTGTGATTTCTTTTAGGCACTTTAACGCTGCAAGAACTCTGCACTTGTGTCAAACTGGAATATACATATATATAGTCATAGATATATATATATAAAAAAGGGACAAACAGCAAACAAGGGCAGAGAGCGGTTTGAATTAACAAAAGCAATTTTATTGGTGGAGTTAGTCAGGCCCATGGCATCGGGCCTAAAAAAGGCACAAAGAAGAGAGCAAGGAAGGGTGGCCAAACCATGCCACTCAGGCCTTCCAGAACAGGGCAGGTGGGGCCCACTCCTCCCCTTCCGGAATTTGGAGTCAGCCATGCCACACCCTGACAGGAGTTGGCCGTTTCTTTTACTCCAACAGGTGCAATCCCGTCCTCTTCCAGCGCAGGGGCGCCTGCCATGCCTGGAGCACCTACAGTAATCCGGCCAGAGGCCGTAAGATTGGAGCAGGGGTCCGGCATAGAGGTGCTGGGGCAGCCTGGGCCGGGAACTCCAGGCCCGTCTCGGCCTCCCTCTATTCGGACCGGGATGAATAGTCCCTCTGTGCTCATGCCTCCTCATGGCCAAAGTGGGCTGCCCATATCTGGAAACTCTGTTTTTATGCCATATACTTATCCATATTCTCCGTATATGGGCATGAATGTTAACCCCGGTATGGGATGGCCAGGCCAATTCAACCCCTCCCGGGTGCTGGGCAATGGCCAGGAGGTTTCATCGGGAACCAGCCCCTTATTTTTGGCCTTCTCAAGTTCAAAGTTCTTCTGGTAGTCAGTTTAGGGGAACGCAGGTCCAACAGAGCTTGGGTTCCTCTGCCACCAATTTTGGGGACCAGGTCCATCAGAGCTTGGGTTGCCAGGCACCCCCCGGAGCGTGGGTTCCTTCGGGACCCGCTGTCCCAATAGTTCGTGGTCCAGAGCCGACGACTGGGGATTGTACTCTGCCTGGACCAACGGGCAGTGTTGAAGCTGCAGCAGGCTCTGCCAGCCAGTCTGCCGGGGCCAGAGCCAGAACCAGACGGAGGGGAAAAAAGGCCTCTCGTCGCGCTAGATCTTCTCGGCGGTCTCCTAGCTCATCCTCGTCTGGTGAGTCTACAGATGAGGATTCCGCCCAAGCAGCTGGAGATTACTGGGAAAGAGGGGAGAAGGTGCCAGCTCTTCCCCTCTGGATTACTTCCAGAGGAGAAAAGGGGAGCTGGCAGTGGAGGACGGTGGACGGGAACTTAGGGGCTTCAGCCTTTTGCTCGGCATGGGACCCTGGGGACCCCCCAGGCTCCCATTTGCCGAGGAAGTTAAGAGAACGTGCCCTGGATGGGTACTATGTAGATATCTTCATGGTTCTGCGGCCGGAAGAGGATCCAGAAGAGACAGGTTCCCGGTCAGCTAAGAAGAGAAGAGAACGCCCAGAAAGAGCTGAGCGTTCCTTCGACAACTGGCTGAAAGGGTTCGCTGAATATATGGCTCTGATAGGAGCTGCTTACCCACTAAGGGCTTGGCATCTGTCTGCTCACTGGGCTAAT
The DNA here is from genome assembly GCF_021028975.2 of Sphaerodactylus townsendi. NCBI lineage: Eukaryota > Metazoa > Chordata > Lepidosauria > Squamata > Sphaerodactylidae > Sphaerodactylus > Sphaerodactylus townsendi. The sequence continues at coordinate 3,950,720 of NC_059436.1, forward strand.
GTTTTGAGGGCACGATCCCTATCAGGGGATGCGGCTGCTATCAAGTACGATGAGGCATTCCGCAAGAGTGCCTCACATAGTCCGGGACGCAGGTGGGATCTAATACACGATCAGACGTGGATGACAAATGTAATTAAAACTGCGTCATCTGGTGCTACTGCGTCAACTGGGGCTGATGGGCCGAGGAAAAAAGGGTTTAGTCATTGGGACCCGCCCCGCTTAGCTTGCTGGGCCTTTAACCAAGGCTCCTGTAAGAGGGATAAATGTAGGTTCGAGCACAGCTGTTCCCGTTGCTTTGGGGCCCACACCAGAGTACAATGCCCGCAACTGGCTCGGCCTCCCTTTCGACGTGGCCGGAACCCTGGCTCTGGCAACTCTAAGAAGGACGGTGGCGGCCAGGGAGGATCATTCCCCGTCCAGAAGGCCTGAAGTCCCGGAGGTTCTGCAGAGTCTCGCCCCTTCCCCGGTCAGCCGCTTTCGCTCACTAGCTCCCGAAGCCAGCCACTTTCCGGAGAGGTGTCCCGACCATCTGTGGCGTCTTGGAGGCAGTCAATAGCCGAAGGTGTCTTGCAGTCACTGGCTCCAGCTACCCGTCGCGCGTATGAAGGGGCCCTGAGCACCTTCTTTGCTTTTGCGGCTTCCATCAGCGAGCCTGTTCGACAGGGGTTTGCTAAGGATTTGGTGCTCCGGTATTTGGTTGACTTGAGGAACCGTCAATTGGCTGCCAGGATGATTAAGGTCCATTTAGCGGCCATTTCCTTTTTCAGCCAGGCCCTGGGGATCACTGACCACTCCCGCTGCTTCGAAGCTAGAAGAGCAGTGGCCGGGTGGCAGCGCGCTCCCCCCAGACCGCAAGATAGTAGGCGTCCCATCACCAAGGAGCTCCTGGGAACTTTACTTAACGCCACAGAATCAGTCTGTGACTCTGCCTATGAGTCTACACTGTTCCAGGCCTTGTTTACCTTGGCTTTTTATGGGGCCTTTTGGTGTGGTGAGCTAGTGGCCCCGTCCACCACATCATTGGCTCCTAAGGCTCTGCAAAGGGCTGATGTGTCCATGGCCGATGGGAACTTACTCATATGGTTGGCGGGGTCCAAGACTGACCAGCGGCGTCGAGGAACGAGAGTGACATTGGCCCCCTCCCCACCAGGGGCACCCTGTCCGGTCGCTAGGATAGCTGCGTTTTTAGCTGTCCGCCTTGCAGGGCAGGGTCCCCTGTTTATCCACAACGATGGAGCATCAGTGTCCAGATTTCAATTCACGGCTGTGTTACGGCTGTGTTTACAATTTTTAGGACTCCCAGCAGAGCAGTTCGGTTCCCACTCCTTTCGGATTGGGGCAGCTACCACGGCCTCTCAAGAGGGACAATCTGCGAAATTCAGGCTTTAGGCCGCTGGAGATCTTTAGCTTATCGTGTTTATGTCCGGCCTCACCTTTCCTTGTAACTTTGTTCTCTTTATAGTTCCGTTGACCTGTCGTTACCTTGTTTGGATGGTTGGCCACAGCATTGTTTACTGGGCTGGGCGTTATGCGAAGAAGTCGGGCTGGGGACAACACCTTGGACTGGACACCTCCCTGGACATTCACTGGCTGGCGAGGCGAGGCATGCGGTGGTCTTCTCTGCTCTTCGAGTTGCGGAACTCGGTGCTTCGGTTTGGCTTCCCAGACGCAATAGTTCTTCAGCTGGGAAAATGACATTCGGCTTTCAAGGGAGTAGCGTTGCAGAACGCCATGAGGGAAGACTTACAGTTGCCGTCGGCAAGATGCCAAAGACCAAGCTGTTTTGGTCCTGCTTACTGGAGCGGAGAACTTGGAGGAACGCCGTGGCTCCGGCCAGAGTTAACAAAGTCAGGTCCAAGGTTTGTCGGTCCGCAGCCCGGCTGGTACTGAGCATGGGAGGGGATGTTATTCCCCATGTTGATCTGTCTCACGCTCTGCCAGCATTGTTTTTGCCCGACGGAGTCCACTTATCGGATTGGGGCCAGGACATCTGGTTGCACGATGTCCGCCATGCTCTGCTGGAGTGGCTTCGCGGCCCGCATTGAGCCGGCTGAAATCCGTTCTGCTCTGTTGCAGTGACTTTGCGGCACGCACTGAGCTGTGAGACTCTGGGCTGCTGAAGCTGGGGCGGGAGCTGTTGGTTTGACAGCTCGGTGGCGGTAGGGCATAAGAGCACATCCCTGGCCCATTTGGGGAAGGCAGAAGCTTGCATGCCGGAGCTTCCCACCTCGGGCCCCTCAATATGCGGTCCGTGGTGCCGATAGAGCTCTCAAAATCCAAGCGTGGGGGCGGGGCTGAGAGCCCGCTGCCCGGCAGGGAGGGGTGTCACAAATTGGGTTTGCGTCCATGTGGCATCTAGTAACTTCCTGTTCCGTTCCCTCGGGGGATGTGCCGGACAGGGGTTCTGTCCGAAGGGCCTAAGGGGTCAGCTTGGGCTGCCCTATAACCAGGTTCAGCCGTTTGCTACCTGGGGGCCAGGATGTGCTCTGGTATGCTCGCCCAGCTTCAAAGTTTTCTTGATTATGTGTTAAATAAATTTTGGGCTGCGGCCGATTTCTTTTCCAACAAGTTTTGTTAGTATTCTTTCTGACGAAATGAGTCTCCAAACATCCCCACAAATCGCGCCCCAGGCTTCAGCCTGGAGGCGCTCGCTGCAAGGGGGGAGGGACGATTGGAGGCTTCTACCTCCTCCCGCCGGCCGGATGAGGCGGTCACGTGGCCGGGTGCCAGCACGTGACAGGGGCCTCTGGCAGCCTTAAAAGGCTTCGCGTCGGCGGGGGTTGGGCCTCTTTCAAGGCCAGATCGTTTTAAGGCCCTCCCTCCCCGTCCCAATTGGAAGGCTGGGATTTTTTGAGGGGTTGTTCATATTGTTATGTTTGCCTCGCAGTTCACTGGGCGGTAGGGCATAAGAGCACATCCTATTTGGGGAAGGCAGAAGCTTGCATGCCGTGGACCTTCCTCCTCTCTCACCTCGAGGGGCCTCCCCTTATGAGGTCCCTGTGGGTGGCGAGTAGAGGCTCTCGAAAAGCCAAGCCTGGGGGCTGGCGCTGAGAGCTCGGCTGCCCGGCAGGGAGGGGTGCTCAAGCTAGAATTGGGTTTATGCGTCCCTGTGGGCACCTAGTAACTTCCTGTTCCGTTCCTCTCGGGGGATGTGCTGGACAGGGGTTCTGTCCTGAAGGGACCTAAGGGGTCAGCTTTGGGCTGCCCTATAACCAGGTTCAGCGGTTTGCTACCTGGGGGGGCCAGGATGTGCTCTGGTATGCTCGCCCAAGCTTCAAGGTTTCTTGGTTATGTGTTAAATAAATTTTGGGCTGCGGCCGATTTCTATTCCAACAAGTTGTGTTAGTATTCTTTCTGACGAAATGAGTCTCCAAACATCCCCATGCAATGCAAGTCGGAAAGAACAATCTATTCAAGTCAAGTCAAGCCTTTATTGGCATAAGAGAACAGTTTATTAGTAATGTGGTCATCTGCCCAGTCTTTAAACGGCAACTGAAGGTCTGAACTTGACATCTATTTGTGCATCATAATTTTAATCTTCCTGTTTCTAATCACTGCACTTTCCCAAAGAGGGTTGTTTGCCATGGCAATGCCCTTGACTGAGAGAGGGAAGTTAAAGATCATGTGCTGTTATAGCAAATCATTCTGCTCTGTCCATGTCCCTCAACATCCACATACTGGTCTGCTCTATCTGCTCCACCTGCATGATCTTAATGTCACTCAGCATATCCACAAGACTGTAGGCTTCCAGCTATGTTCTGCTTCTCCCTTCTAACCATAAAGACCCCTGCAACATACCACCTTCTTGATAACCTAAAGGAATCTCTTCTAGAGATGCTTTCAAATTTCTCATATGTACTGGTTTGGTGGTTGCATCTTCCATTTCAATTTTACTTACCCTTTGAAGAAGAAGAAGAGTTTGGATTTATAGCCCCCCTTTCTCTCCTGCAGGAGACTCAAAGGGGCTTACAATCTCCTTGCCCTTCCTCCCTCACAACAAACACCCTGTGAGGTAGGTGGGGCTGAGAGAGCTCCGAGAAGCTGTGACTAGCCCAAGGTCACCCAGCTGGCATGTGTGGGAGTGCATAGGCTAATCTGAATTCCCCAGATAAGCCTCCACAGCTCAGGCAGCAGAGCTGAGAATCAAACCCTGTTCCTCCAGATTAGATACACAAGCTCTTAACCTCCTGTGCCACTGCTGGTCCTCTCATTCCTTATGCCATGTATTGTTACCTTGTATCCACATTTGTGCAAACTGTGTACCTTTTCAATATCATTGATGCACAAAGTATACATTTATAACATTATCTATTTATATATATATAGTTAAATTTAGTATACCGCCCACCCCCGAAGGACTCTGGGCAGTGTACAATATACATAGTAAAAACTTTACAAACCAAAAACCAATAACAGCGACTTAAAACCATAAATAATAAATAATACAAAAATATCAGTTGGCGAAAATCACATTCCATTTCATGTTGCAAGGGTGGTCAAGATGATGTCGTCAGTATCCAACTAGGATACATGTTGGAGCACTGATTAAAATACAGATTAAGATTAAGATACATTGGCACTATTTGAAAATTCTTACAACTTGCATACACAACTGCACACAAATCTATAAAACCGAGAGTGAGCAGTAGAATTTTTTTTTTGGGGGGGGGGGTCTAATCATGAGTTTAAAACTCTACCGGGCCTTTTTTTTAAGGAAACCCCCCAAATAGGGGTATTAGTTTCTGTCTTAAACTGGTCCTCCACCTTTCTCTCTTTAAATAATAATTCTGCCACGTTTTATGATAATTCTGTCTATGTGTAAAAGTTTCAACTATGGATCCAAGAGCTCTCCTATTTAACCTTGCTATCATTCTGGGGAAAAATGAAACTCAACCTGGCTTGCTTCTGTGTTTCTGACAGACTCCAGTCTGTAGAAAGCTGGAGGTGAAAACAGTACGGAGCTAAATGTGGGCCCTATGTCAAGTCCCTGAGCCCTGGCACCATATGGAATGCCCCTTACCAGGGTCTAAGGAGTCCTTCCTCTGGCCTCAGATGGGACATCTGGATGCAACTGTGCCAGATAAAAGCCATAGTGCTTTTAACTAGACTGAGCCACTCATTTGGATCTGCCAGCTGGAAAGAAGTAGTGAGGCCACCGATACAAGGGAATGAGAACTGCAGTGTCATGTTTCATGTGCCCCTGAACAAAGAAAGCTAAATGCTAAGGAGAAAGAATCCATCTTTTCTTTCTACCTTTCAGCATTTCACTTTTTACTGGCATGAAATATATACCTACATACATGAGCAGAGATCCCCAAGATTGATGAAGAAACTCACTACCGTACCGACCCCCAATTTCTTTGACTCCTTTATCAGGTCTTCATTTTCCTTTTCTTGTCCCCTATTGGCCCTTTCTTTCCCTTTCCTGCCATCACCATCACCATTTCCTTTCATTTTTCACTTTCACTTTTCTTTGGCTTTTTTTCTGCCCTAGCTGGCCCCTTCTCTCCCCTTTTCTGCTCTGTGGTCTCTTTGCTCCTTTTTTTGGCCCACCATTTGCCCTATCTGTATTTTATCCTGCAATCCCCTTCTTCTATGCACATGGTCCCATTTTGTGCAGATTTTTTGATCCACATTGTGGGCCAAGTTTAAAATTAGAGAGACTTACAGCACAATCCAGATGCTTTGTCCAGAGATGGTACAGTGAAGGCAGTACCACACCGCCTTCCAAGGGGCTCTGGGTGGTGCAGGTAGGACAGAAAGTCAAAATCCCTCCTGCCACTTGAAGACCCCATAGAAGAAACACACTTATGCCACTATATTAATGGTGTAAGTCTGATGGCCGCACCAGGGATGTTTCTGGTGGAAACTGAATAAAGTTGGTTCAACCCTGGGAATGCCCCTGAAATGCCCCCAGCTACACTGGTCTATATCTTTAGTCCAGAGTGGCTCTGTGGGACCCAGGCTCTTCTGAGTCAGGCACTGAGAGCTCCATGGTGCCTGACTCCCAATTTGCCCTTTCCATTGTTGTCAATGTCACTTACACTAGCAGGTAGGCAAACATGCTGGTGGGCTCTGAGCCAGTTCTGAGAGCTGATCCCCCACACCCCCAACTGGGCTGAAAGAGAGGCAGAGAAAGGCTGATGGATCAGTCCATCACAGGAGCTCTCTCTTGGGTAAGGCAGCACAGATGCAGCGTTGCAGTGAGTCAAGATCTCCCCCATGTCCTTGTGTTGCTCACTGGTGGCAGTCAGTTGAGTAGATAAGCCCTTCACCCCTCCTTGATGCTTCTCAGCAATGGTGGTTGAGAAATGTATCAGGCACTGGCAGTAGCCAATTAGCTGTGACGAACATACATGAAGTGCATACTTAAAACCAAGAATGAATTTTAATGAACTTGGAAGTTCAGACTCTGAACTTCTGATTAATTGATTGTGAACCTTTACTGTAAGGAATCCAACTGAACGTAATGAAGTCATTGTGTGTTCCAATATATGATTACAAATAGTTTGACCCAAGCAGCAGAGGGAGAAACATAAAAATTCTACCAGCCTCTGTGCTAGCATATCACTTCCAGGCACAATCCAGATATGCCAATGGGTACCTCTAGGACCGTGGTGATGAACCTTTGGCACTCCAGATGTTATGGACTACAATTCCCATAATCCCATAAGTGATTCAGTGTGGGACTATGGATCAACACAGATTTTGTGCTGGTAGTTGTGTGCACATGACTCCCAATAACTTTTTTCTCTAATTCAAAAAAATAATGTGGGCCCCCATTCAAATTGGGAGGAGAGTGATTAAGCCCCTCTTCTAGCCAATTCTTCCCCAGACTCAAGGCAGTTTACAACATATCAAAATTTCAGGTTTAAAATCATATATAATTTAAGCATAAAATCCAGGCTAAATCAATAAAACCCTGATAACAATTAATACATTTCCTAATAACTATCACATTTAAGGGCTGACTGTATAAGAAAACTTGTGTTCAAACAAGATGAACATACATCAGGAAAATCACCAAAGGATTATGTTCCTGGGTGTTAGTCTACAGTCTAGTCCAGTGGGAGCATCATATTCCAGCAGGGATCAATAGCCCTGCCAGCATGGCCAATTGACCATGCTGACAGGGGCTGATGGGAATTGTAGTCCATAACATCTGGAGTGCCAAAGGTTCACCACCACTGCTCTAGGATGATGTTGGTGATGTTGTTGACATTGTACCCTTCTCCATGTTCCAGCCCCCAGCCCTACCACTGATTTCAAGGCAAAGGGTTGTCTCCCCCTGCTTTAAAGTTTTCAGGATTTCCGTAAATAATTTTGAGGCAAATTTTAGTTCAATCCAGAAATGAAACTGTCAAAATATTGATTCTTCCCTTACCCTTTGATATGCAAGCAGAATCTGTTTCAATCTCTGTTATCAGTTTAAGACACCTTCTAGTTAGTGAACACACTGACTTCACTTGAACATTTAAGACGAGCTAAAGGCCTCCTTTAAAGAAATCACCCATCCGGGAAGTAATCCCAGGATTAAGACTTTCTGATACTGTGTTCTGATATCAAAGGCTATAATAAGTAGCAAAGCCCAGAGTTCGGTCAGCTCCGATAGGATGGTTAATTACCAAAAGCTGTTAAGCAGATATTAATCCCTGATGCTAACAATAAAAGAAAGCAAATATATAAGAATAAGGTGTGTCTTTGTAACTAACAAAGGAGATTTGGACTGAGGAAGTAAGTAGGCATTCAGTTTCTAGAATACAGTTGCTCCAAATAAGGTGTAGGTCTGTAAGGGCCTAAGACCTCGTGGGAATCCTATACCCTAGGGATGTGCACATTTGCAAACTTTCAGATACAGAATATGAAAAAGTCAGAATGTTTGGAATTCTGTTAAAATCAACAGACAACAGCTTTCTCCACTAACACAAAGCTGACCTTTGCATATGGTATTCACAATCACCTAGGATTGCCAACCTCCAGGAAGTGACTGGAGATCTCCTGGGATTAGAACTGATCTCCAGACAAGAGAGATCAGTTCCCCTGGGCTCATTCCGCACACGCAAAATAATGCACTTTCAAGCTGCTTTCACAACTGTTTTTGCCATTCCGCACAGCTTCAAAGAGCCCTGAAAGCAGCTTGAAAGTGCATTATTCTGCGTGTGCAGAATGAGCCCTGGAGAAAACAGCTGCCTTGGAAGTTGGATTTTATGGCATAATACACTGATGAGGTCCCTCTCCTCTCTTGGCCACTACACTGCTCACCCCTTGTTTCTAGTATGCTATACCTCCCATCCAGTAGTGTGTGCGTGGTGCGTGTGTGCGTGTGTGATCCTGACTTGGCCTGAAACTCATTGAGGACTCAGTCAGCAGAGTGGTCAGCCTAAACCCAGCCCCCAGAGATTTTCTTCCCACTTTCAGGAGATCAACTCTAGTGACTTGCATGACACTTTTCAATTTGCTCCTTGAAGAAAATGACAAATTCAACCTAATGTTTATTTATTGGTGCAGGAGTTTCCCACTTGTTTCTCTCTAGCAGATATTTGTTGAGATAATATGCTACTGCTGAATATTTATCATGCTTAGCCTGCGTAGATCAGAAATGGCCCTGTACGACACAGGTAATATCAGGAGGAGGATGGAAGAAATGGGGAAGAACCTGTGATGTGGGACATGTGGTGTGAATGGGAGGGGGTGACAGTGATTTATAATGCAGTAAAGTGTCATAGTGGAACTGTCACTCTCTGCTTCTCCTGAGCAAAAGCAAGTGAACTGCAGACAAAGCATCGACTGTAGGAAGGTGCATTGCAGACAAGTAATATGCTCTGACACTTTTTGTTCCTCTCCATATTAGTGCAATTCAGAAATGAAATTCCCCGTGACACCCAGGCTGTTATTCAAAAGGAAATGTGTCTGCTGTATATGCAGAGAAGGGCCAGGAAACGAGCACAATAGAGAGGGGAAAACAATCAGCCATGAGATCACTTATAACCCAAAACACAACAGGTTTCCAAATGTGATTGAGAAAAGCAACACCCTGCCATCAGTGCAATAGAAATTTCCATTGCTCAGCCGTGCACTTTCTTCTGTGTTGCATCCTTTCATAGTAACACTATTCTTCCTGGTCAGTCTCCAACTCTGATCCCCCTCCCACTTTTAACATATCTGCGGTGTACTCGTTTGCACTGATTTCAAATATGCTGGAGTAATTCTGCATACTGTTACCATGGCGTTTTTAGGGTTACTGTCCAAAATGTCACCAGTTGCTTCTTCCTTGTACAAAGTGAATCTGTTAATCTTTGTTTTTGTGCCATTTTCTGTTTTCTTGCACTGATTCTTTCCCAACATGCTCATATTTTCCAGATTGATTTGTGTGTCTGTAAATCAACCCTGGGGCATAAAAATACATTGTATGTATAAATTCCATGCATGTTGCACAAGTTGAAGATTAACTGCATAAGAATAAGAATAAAAAAACAACCATCAGTACCAGCAATGACTGACCAATAGGGTTCAGAAGAACACAAAGGAAAAGAAGGAAGAAACAAATAACATATGTGTTCCTTCTTCATGCTTGTGTAAAACCTATCCAAACAGTTCCCTTACTTTTTCTCCACTCCCCTTCCCAAATGTGTTTAACCCAATTTAAGAACTTCTGGTATGCCCCAAGAAATAAACAGCGAAAAGCTCCCACCATGGCTTCAAAGTCCTTGAACACACAGAGGCTGCCCTCATTGTTTGTGCTGGATTCACTGTCCTGGCCTTGCAAGATCAGGAGATTTGGAACCAAAATCCAAGCAGAACTGTTCATATAATGGTAGCATCCTTTGCTGTTTATGCTGGAGCACAACTAGGAATGATTTTGAATTCCTCCTCTTTCCTGTTTCAACTGGAAACTCCTGCTGGGTAATGCAGTCGTGGGGAGAGGGGTAGATGAGTGGCAGCTGGACACAGAGCAGGAATATTTCCCGAGGACAGTGAAAAACCCTTATGTAGCCCAATGGGCTATGCCACCCTTTTGGATGGCATAAGTCCATGCCAGGAAAAGGAAGATTTCCCAGACCGGAAGGGCTCAGGAAGCCAACTAAAGTTGGCTCTGCCTCCATCAGCTCTGGCACAGACTCTTGCGCTGGAGGATCATTGTTGCTGTGGCAGCACTGGCATCCAGTAAGGCCCACATACAAAAATACAACAGGTGTAGACAAACTGAAAACCAGTCACCAAAGAAGAATATGTTATCCCTTGGCTACACTGTAGATGAAATAGCCTACACATAGTGCAAAACGTGACAGTGAATTTAATGTTTACCCCAATGTATAGACAATAACATAAGCCACAGTATTCATACAAGTAGACAATATGTATTAAGAAACAGTACTCAAATGTAAAAGAGGTTCAATACAAGCATATTCAGATGAGCCCCCAGGGTTTCTGCCCATTTCGTGGATTGCATTTATGTTCACTTCCACAGTATGTTTGCTGAAGTCTTGCCCAGATGCCTACCTAGTTCTGTCCTTGAGGCACCTTCAGCAAATGGAGGCAGACATGGGAATCTCTGCAGCACAAAATGGTGGGTGCAACAAAAAATTAAAGTAAAAGCTCAAATTTGGGGGTGGACCAGGAAAAAGAACTGTTTTGGCTGGCAACATTTTATTTCTCCAGTGCTATATAGAAAATGCCAAAGCTTTTTTGCTCGTCCATTTGTTTAGATGTTTTAATTCCTTTGTGCGGAATGGATCTTTGTCTGTTTCCTCTGCTTTTTCTACTTTTTCTCTGCTCCATATTTTAATGTCGCATTTTTTTAAAAAAACACAGCTGTGAAATGGGTTAATATAGTGCATTCATTTATATTTTATGCACAACATTATATTTACATGCTGTTTGTAATTATACATTTGCTGTTTGTAATGTGCATGTGTTTCTTAATTAATTGTTTTACTCCTCTGCTGTGAACCACCTTGGACATTTTACAAGGCAGGATATAAATGTTTTAATGGAGCAAATTAAATAATTTAATAGAGCAAATAAACAAATAAGATTTGTGAACCCTTTTCTTAAAGTGGAAGCTGTTGGAATAATATAAATATGCCTGTATCATTATTTACAACGATCACACTTCTCACATGGGGTGGCCTCTTCAGTTTTGAAAATCACAAACCTGCCTTCTGAACACTGTTCTGAGTAAGTTGTTCATACCTGATCAGTTATTTAATCTTTTCAGTGAGAGTAAAGCTACTCTTGGGCCCATTACTCATGGGACACTTATCTTGGGGATGTTTTCTGCATACTAGGCTTCCAGAGGGCTCTCACTGTGTCTCTCTGTTACACATGAGGAGACAGACTACAGTACAGTGGCTTGCGTGGGCCTCGGGTGCTCTTGTTCTCTTAACTCCACCATCAACATCCTGAAAGGCATAAAGAACTCAGCTGATGTTCTCTCCCCCTCCCTTCCCCTATATATACACAGACAGAGAGTTTTAAAAGCCCTCCTGATCATCGGAGAGAGCTGAAGCAGAGCAGGGGAGGTGGGAAAGGAGCCAAACATGACCTGCCTGTGCTGTCCCCTGCAAAATCCCTCTCTGTTGCTTTGCGTGCTTTCCTCTTTGCACTCCCTCCCCCCACATGCTGCCACATGCTGATTCTCCATCGCTGTATGGAAGGGGAGCAAGGGGGAAAGCATGTGAAGCAACAGAGAGGACTTTTGCAAGGGACAGCTCAAGAAGGGCATCCATCCCACCTCTCCCACTCTGCTTCTGCCCTCCCCGATTATCAGGAGGGCTTTTAAAACTTTATTTCAGACAACGGTACAAGGGAGTGGGAGGGGATGCTGATGGGTGGAGGAAAGATGTTCAGGGCAAAGCTGTGCTCACTAGCAAATCTCCCAATTCTGGCACCAAAGCAAAAATTAAAATCTTTGTGGATTTCTGGTTGGACAAATGTCACCTTGCCTCTTCCATAAATGTTCTGAAGCTATGTTACATCAAATGTCTCATTCTACTGATGATAACACTGTGCATTTGGGTGAAATTTATTTGCGTGAATGCACATGGTACACATTTCAAACATATGTGTCAAAATGTTATGTCTTCAAAAAAATACAGAATGTGTTAATGGAAAGAGATTAAAAGAATGAGTGTGCTATTATATTCAATGACATGGGCAACTTGAATATTGTACTCATGGAGAATTAGTGACCCAAAGTTGGTTGTACCCTCTAAATTCTGGTTGTACCCTCTAAATTCTGGCAGTAATTTTGCCTTTACAAGCCACTGTTGACCCCACTATTAGTAAAGCAGATATGAAGAATTTGGCTGCTAACCATACTCCATTGATTCCATTTGCACCAAGTAGAAAAATATAATCTCAAGATAGCCCTAGTAGATCAAACATTACTGCCCTGAAGTAAGTAGTTTGATGACCCTACCTTTATAAAGATGATGGATTTGGAAGGGAGAAAAGCAGCCAGTAATATTGCTGCATTATTTCTTTTTTTATTCAGCCCACCTTTATCACACTTTTAAAAACGTGCCAGATGTTAATGCAAAGTTAGTGGAGTTCTACAACTATACCACAAATTCTATGAATACCATTCCACTGTTGAAAAGAAAAGTATTCTTATCCTGTTATGCCAAAGGATTAAAACAAAAGTGCACATAGATAAAAATGCTTAGGCAGCTGATATTTGATGCAAATAGAACTATACAGTTTTTAAATATTTATAATATTCAATGTCATTTTAAGTGTTTAATTATTACAAAGTTGGCTGATTTTCACTTGTCATTCAATTGGCTGAAGCAATTTCACTTGGCAGCCATTGTTATCATACACACTTTCATAGGTGCTAAGTAATAATTCTGTAATATATCTCTAACATGTGACACTGTAGAGCTAAGTTGTATTAGGATTCACCTTGAATAAATATATTTCATTCAGACTGAATACTATTATATTAGCCGTGATTAATGTTTTAAAAATTGGATACCAAAGGGAGTAATAAGGATTTGATGCACATTACAGAGTGCTGCTGAATTGTTTTAATAATATTATTATGAATGAAGTTGGAATGAAATAAAAGTTGGCAACATGCTTTATGAGAAGTAGAAAATTATGAATTCATGCAAGAGTGACTAGCGCATTATTCATGGTGATCAATTCCAATGAGAAAAGTGTCAGTGCTATATTTGTCATTCAGATGGACCCATACTTCCAGCTGTTTCCTGTGCCAGAATCCAACGATGAGTGGCCCCTTCTCATTTCACGTAATTGGAAGAGAGTGCCATCTTGGCCAGCTTTGAGTCACATGAAAGTGAGTCATTAGAGCCCTTTTCAGATGTTCTACCTGCATAGAAGGAACTGCACAGATAAGAAAGCAGAATCACAGTTGGAAGCTCCCCCGTTCTATCCACATCCATTATGGCATTTCTCTTTTGTTTCTTTACCAAGAAAAAAAGACTCTCCGGAGACATGCTTGAGGAGGTGTACAGAAGTAAAAAAAAAACACACAATGAGATAATAATTTAAAAGCTCATAAATTATCAGGATTTTTAAAAGCCATTTAAACAGCAGCACTCAGTCTGTGACTCATAGAAGGCTACATTCACCATGGCCCTCAATCAAAAGAGACATATTTATTTCTACCCCATGCACGGAGGCTGCACTTCAGGAAGGCACACAAGTTACCCGTTTTTTCAGTGGCAGATGTCTCAAGTGGAAACCTTCTGCTAGGGTTGCCAGATCCTCTCTGGCTACCAGGATTGCCATACCCATCAAAACTCCTGGCTATTTGAGGATGGAGCCTGGAGAGGACAAGGACCTGAGTAGAGTACATAGAGTCCACCCTCCAAAAAATTCATTTTCTCTGGGCAAATTGATCTCTGTAGTCTGGAGAAGAGTTGTAATTCCTATCCCACCTGGAGGCTGACATCCCTACCATCAGCCAAACACAAGCCCTACTTGTAGGCCTTGCCTACTTTTTTGAAACATGGGGCAGGTGTCACATTGGGAACCAGTGCTCAGACAACCTACAAGTGGTATTTCAAAAAGCCACATCTGGCTCCCAAACTGTTGAGTATCACTGCATTAAAGCATATGTGCAGAGTCTACATATGTATAATAGCATACATACTTATGGTATGGTAGTCCTGAAAAACAAAGGTTCTGGATTGTGTAGAAAGAGCAGTGCATTTGTTGGGTCTATACATATATGCCAATAAATGTATGGAGGCGCATAACTTGACTGCTTGAGTGTGTTCATTTTTCCCAGACGGATCTTTGAAAATGGTTTAGACATTAAACATTTTATTTAATTCTCACTGTGTTCTACAGTCAGCTTTAAACTACAAACCAGACACCCAGTGCTTACTGCAATAGGTAAAAATAAAATGCAAAAATCGCAAAATGTCTGCAAACGAAAACAATTCAGTGAATGAAAAAGAGCAAACAGAAACAGATCCAATAGAAAGAGCCAGCTAAATCACAGCATAAACTGTCTATTCCCTCTAATGTTTCACAGATGGAAGCAGGGATTCTCGTAACTTCTGTTTTTTATACAACTACTGGGATTGGAAGACGGAAGGCTGCATGGTATAGTCTGCTCTTGTCAGAACTAGCTAAGCCAGTCAGTATTTGGAAGAGAGATCACCTAAGAAGACTCTGAGAAGGAAGGCAATGGCAAATCTCTTCTGCTTCTCACTTGCCTTGAAAACCCTTGCTGGGATTACCAAGAATTGACTGCAACTTGACAACACTTTATACGCCCACACCACACCTACCTGCCCCCCCCCACACACACCGAGGATCAGTGGATTCCTGAGTTCCATTCTATTTAGGACTTCAGCGCGTTCTCTCTCTCTCTCTCTCTGGCCGCTTCCACACGGAGGCGGAAGGGCTTGGGTCAGCGTACTCCACGCCGACCCGACGCCGCTGGGACCGTTCGCACGAACGGTCCCAGAAAGAGCCGGGAAGATGGCGCCGCGGAGCGCCATTGCCCGGCCGACTTGGCGTGTCGCTGGCCCTCCGGCGCGTCGCCGAGGCCTGGAGACACGCTCCCCAGGACCTGCGCGACTGCTGTAGCACTGCAGGGCAGGGGGGCATGTCCCCAGGCCTCGGCGACACGCCGGCCGGCCGGAAACAAGGTAAGTGCGGGGGGGGGGGAAGGTGCCTTGGAGCCGCTGCCGTTCACATGGCAGCAGCTCCAAGCCGGCGTTTCCCAAAAACCTCGCTGGGGAAGCGAGTTTGGGAAACGGCAGCTTCACAAGGCCGGGTCGGAAATGGCTAGGGTGTATGTGGGTTGCACAGCAGCTGGGCGCTTCTGTGCTGTAATGGCTCCCTGGGGACGGAATTTTTTCCATCCCCAGGCCGCCATAAAATGTCCATGCGGAAGCGGCCTGTGTGTGTGTGTGTGTGTGTGTGTGTGTGTGTGTGTGTGTGTGTGTGTGATTCCTCCCTTCTTCCCTGCCTTGTCGATTCACAAGTTTTTGATTGATTGATTTAAAACATAATTGGGGTGTCTTTCTACCCAAATATGGTCTTCAAGGTGGTGAACATCCAACATTAAGAAATGTCAATATTAATTATACATACCACAATTCAAAAAAAAAATACATAAACACTACAAACCAGGAAGGAGACCAAGAACTGTTACTGGAGGCATGCAAAACAGAACAAAAAAGTCTTAATTTGTCCAGGGGGAAAATGAAGGTATATTGCTGACTTCTGTAAACACATTGTTCCAATCTTTGTTTTATCATGTTGTAAGTCATCCTGAGCTCCATAAAGAAGAAAGGCCATTGATAAATGTTTTAAATAAATAAAATAAAATAATACAATTGAAAACCCTATTCCACACAGGGTTGTGAAAACGTGCCCTTACTGTGGAAGCAACAGTGAGCAACATGGGAGTTGATGGGACAACTTCTGCACACACTATCTCTGCATCAGTCACATATTACCTCTACTTCTCCTCTGTTGGATCAGCAGGAAGTATTGATGTGCCGGGAATTGCACTCCTCATGGCCTAGAAGCCCTCTACTGGCTGCAGGCAGAGCATCCAGAAGTATTCACCCTTTACAGTCACCCCACAAAGCCAAATTCAAGGAGGTCTTACTTTGATTTGGCCCACAGGAAAAAGCCCCATGATAAGTCATGCTCATAATGAGCACCAGGCCATGCGGATGATCCTTAAAACTGCATAAGAACATAAGAACATAAGAACATAAGAACTAGCCTGCTGGATCAGACCAGAGTCCATCTAGTCCAGCATTCTGCTACTCGCAGTGGCCCACCAGGTGCCTTTGGGAGCTCACATGCAGGATGTGAAAGCAATGGCCTTCTGCTGCTGCTGCTCCTGAGCACCTGGTCTGCTAAGGCATTTGCAATCTGAGATCAAGGAGGATCAAGATTGGTAGCCATAGATTGACTTCTCCTCCATAAATCTGTCCAAGCCCTTTTTAAAGCTATCCAGGTTAGTGGCCATCACCACCTCCTGTGGCAGCATATTCCAAACACCAATCACACGTTGCGTGAAGAAGTGTTTCCTTCTATTAGTCCTAATTCTTCCCCCCAGCATTTTCAATGAATGCCCCCTGGTTCTAGTATTGTGAGAAAGAGAGAAAAATTTCTCTCTGTCAACGTTTTCTACCCCATGCATAATTTTATAGACTTCAATCATATCCCCCCTCAGACGTCTCCTCTCCAAACTAAAGAGTCCCAAACGCTGCAGCCTCTCCTCATAAGGAAGGTGCTCCAATCTTTCAATCATCCTTGTTGCCCTTCTCTGCACTTTTTCTATCTCTTCGATTTCCTTTTTGAGATGTGGCGACCAGAAGTTGAAACTGAAGAAGTTGAAACTGCAGCTATCTTTTCCTCCTTTAACCATATTAACAAAGTTATTACCATTGAAACTGTATGTATTGTCAAAGGTTTTCACAGCTGGATTCAACTGGTTGTGGGGGTTTTTCCAGGCTGTGTGGCCATGGTCTGGTGGATCTTGTTCCTAACGTTTTGCCTGCACCTGTGCCTGGCATCTTCAGAGGGTATCACAAAGGGAAGTCTGTTACAGGACACAGTGTGTAACAGACTTCCCTCTGTGATATACCTCTGAAGATGCCAGCCACAGATGCAGGCGAAATGTTAGCAACGAGATCCACCAGACCACGGCCACACAGCCTGGGAAACCTCCCACAACCAGTTGATTCCTGTATCATTGGCACGTAACCATGTTAGAACGACATGTACAAAATGAAACAGGAACATCACCAACTAAACAAAAAGGACAACATAAGAAAACAAAAAGAAAGGGGGAAAGGGGCATGCCCATCCATCTATGCATAAGGGAGGGAAAAAGAGAGAGGGAGGGAGGGAGGGAGAGAGAGAGAGAGAGAGAGAGAGAGAGAGAGAAACAAAAAACCCATGTATTTGTGAACTTTCTTGCTTTTCAGAACTCACATACACTCTTTTGTGATTTATTACCATTGCTTTTAATTTTTTAAGCATTCGCTCCGTGATTTTCTTTTAGGGTGAATGCACAACATGCAGATCAGTTTTTTGGATGACTGGTTTTGTTGAGATGTAATAAGGATGCTTTTTGTGATTTAAAGGCTCTAAGACTGTATGCAGATGAGCTGTGAAAACCATTACTTACCCACTGCAATATTTAAGGACAAAAAAAATATTATGAAGGAGGTATGAGTAGACATAAACTCTTCTCCACCCAGCCTAAATTTTAAAAAGCAATTTAGCAACTGCCAAGGAATACAGAAATTCACCGAGTGATTAAAGAAGTGAAAGTGTAAATTATATTGTATGGATAGTCAACACACATGCCGTTTGAAAGCTCTTCTTTGCACAGAGATGTTCAGAGGGGCTACTTATCCAACGGGATTTTCAGCACTGCTTAAATGATGGCCGTTTGTGGCACACACAAATCAGCCTTCCTCAGAGAAAGCAGTTCTTTCAGATATTTCTGCTTCCTGCTCTAGGAGGGTTTTAAACTTTGCTGCATTGATCCATTATCTGAAAGAGCAGTGTTCTGCAGTTGGGCTACAGGGACTGCTGGGGTCATGGTTTGCGCCACAGAGGCATTTATTTTAAGGTACAGAAAATTCTTGTTGCTCTTTCTTCCTTTGAAAGATTAAGTCTAATCTAAGCACTGCCCCTATGGAAATCTTGGATTTATTCCCCTTCTAGCTTAAAAGCAATAGCTTGAATTCAGCCAGCATTTATCACTGCTTTAGGCATTACCAAGGAGTACTTCTAAAAGCTATGCCAATGGTAAATGCTATCATAGGTCAACCCTTACCTTGCTTCCTTCCCAAACTGTGCAATGGAGGGGAGAGAAGAAAAACTCAAGACACTGGTATTTTTAGAAACTTGTGAGAATCAGACTCCAAGACCCCACTGCAATTCTTAAGTGCTCTAAATTCAACGTGATCCTTTGCCACAGCTTTCATTTTTTTCAGTTCACTGGTATAATTTTTGCTCCCTGTCATTGATGTTTCATATGAATTGATAAAACACTGCAAAAAAGTAACTTGAACTCATACTTGAGAGGCTTGATTTTCCTGAGGCATTCCTCTGCCATTTTGTGGTACCCTCTCAATGCCACCTCTCTGGCCACCTTTTGGAAAGTCTCCATTTTGTGTTGGCTTCTCGCCAGCAATCTCTGGATAGATGGCTACCCCTAGATATCAACAGATCCCTGGTCTTGACCTCCTTCCAGGCTTGCCCTCTACTCTGGGAATTCTTGCTGCTACCAGAAGACGTTTCTCACCCCTCTCTCTCATTCTCTTGCCAACACCTGAACTCCTCCATAGCAGTCTCCAGAAAATGGCTGACCAACATGAGAACAGTTTCTTAGCTGCCCAATGTTCCCACCCTATTGCTGCCCAATGTTCTCCTATTGGTGTAGACTTTGTCACCCCCCCCCCCCACACACACACTTTTCTCCATCACAGTATAGTAAATAATAAGAATGGAGGAGGAAAAAAAGTGCTTTGGAAAGCACATATCACATTTAGTAAATTTTGCAACAGGGTGAATGGACGGAGAATCCACCTAAAATGGTGTCGAACATGAGAATCAGAACTGAAAGGGGAGAAAGGAGTGAGTGGGCTAGGGTGGGAAAACTAAGACATCTCAAGGGCTGTGTTCCACACAGAACAGCAGGACAACTTGCGCCCCCCCCCCCCCACCGAAGTACACTTCAAAGCATTTTCCTTCAAAGATGTCTTCAGCAGTAATGGAACCAAAGTCCTATGGACATCTTGGGGAAAAGGCAGTGCAGGGCGCCTTCATAAGAAACCTCATTTTGCACCTTTTGCATTCTCACAATGTCTCTTTTTGGCTGTGCAGAGTGGACCTTTGATCTTACAGTAAATTAGCATACAAATTATTTCTTTGCACTCTTTTTGCAAAAGTACACATAGATTCCTGACCATTGCTAAAAAAACCCACTGGGGAAGAAAAAAGAATTTTGACACAACTATATGCACAATTATATTGAGATTGCCTTTTTTGCAATGTTTTATCAACATGCACTTCTAAATTGGTAATGTAAATTTGCAGAAATGCATATGAACTGAGGAAACTGAAAGTAATTCCAACATTGACATGCATAGTTCTATGTATAAAAGGCAGAAGACTAAAACTGGAATGATGGAGAGGTTCTAATAAGTTGGTTCCACTTCAGAAACAAGACAAAGGCCGTTTCCGCACGGCCCATTAACGATGGCCTGTGCTCATGCTTAAAACGCCGCTTCCCAGGTCAAGCCGTTTTCATTATAGCGCTGCTGCTGCAACGCAGCAGCAGCGACCTGACTCCGCTTCCCTCCCCCCCAGGGCGGCCTCAGGCCGCCCTAAACAACAACCCTTTAAAGGGTTGTTGAGGGAAGCTGCCTCTTCCCGCCTACATACAGCGTAACTGCGCTCGGCCGGGAAGACGCTGTCTCCCTTCTGCGCTTCACTCACGATGGCACCCAGCCACAGTCTCGCTGGGCGCCGCAGCCCTCAGCCACACTGTCCCTCCCACCTCCAGGGCTCTGGAGGGCAGCGTGGGCGGGGCTTCGACGCCTGCAGGCTTACCCACGGTGACATCGTGAGTGGGGAGCAGAAGGGAGAAGAGGCGGCTCTGTGCGGAGCCGCCTGCCGTCCTCTGCTTGGCCCGTTCACATGCTTGCATGCGAACGGGCTTCCGCCCCCACGCCGCCAGAACTCTTGGCGGCGTGGGGGCGAATGGAGGCTGTGCGGAAACGGCCTAAGACTTGGATCCAGACTAGCTTTTTTGCAGGTGCAAGGATTTCCACCATGAACCTCAACGTTCCCACCAACGATTTCCAGATCTCCCAAAGTGGCAAGATCTCTGACCAGTAGCTGCTGCAACCTGGTAAGCTTCCGGGGGGGGGGGGGGGGGGGGGGGAATTAAAATTGCATTTGTGATGTCATTTCCAGGGCAAAATTTGAAAGTGGCATCATGTGGTCTAGGATTCAGTGGAAACTTTATGGCAAAACCAGACAGTGCCTGCATCCTGATACTCCCAGTCCCATCCTCCCTCTGATGGCAACCTCAAATGCCACACAATTTTTTTTCTTGTGGATGGGGTTGCCATCTGGCTGGAGATCTGCTGGTATTACAGTTGATCTTCAGGCAACAGAGATAGGTCCTCCAGGAGAAAATGGCCACTTCGGAGGGTGGACTATAGCATTATAAAATTGAAGTCTCCCTTCCCCCAAATACCACCATTCTCAGGTTCCACCCCCACCCCCAAAAAATCTCCAGGTATTTCCCAACACAGAGCTGGCAACCCTGCTTGTGGGTGAGAAGTTCCTCATAAATAGAACGGTGAGGGCATTTCAGGAAGAAAGGCTGGTCTGGATTCAAGCCAGTGTAATTTAAACTTCAAACTCTTAGGAATAATTTAACAGAAGTACAGATGTTACCCTGCTGCAACAAAAAATAAACAGGAGCCTTGAGCCCCATGAAGGCTAGTAAGAGAACTCTGGGAGCATTCTTATAATATTTACCCCTGTTTCTCCCCATTATAATAACAGCATTTCTCAAGAGTATTTAAAAATAATGATTAAGGGCAAAAACAATCAGACAGTTTTTAATTGCTGTTTTCTAAAAGTTAGAGATAAGTCTAAAAATTTAATCAGGTCTAATTTAACAACATTGCTATCCCCATTATTATACAATTATTGTAAGAGGCATCTGATTAGATATTATATCTTGCTTTCATCATGGAATTCAAAACTATATACGTTGGATTCCCAGCTGGTTTCCCCTACAGGTATTTCCTAGACCAAGATGATGAATTTGCACAAAGCTGCTATATCATGTACCCTTCAACTATATCCTATTAAGCATGGAGACATATTTTTCACTTAGTGGGTTGGCAAATCAAAGGGAAAAAAATGAATTGAAATTTTTATTTAGCGAGTTAGTCAGAGGCCATCTATAGTCAGAAAGCTGGTCCCATGTATTTTTAAATTCTGTTCTTCCCGCTACAGAAGAGACAGTACTATAAAGACCTCTGTTCTACCAAGGTCACTTTGGCAGTAGAGTCATCCATGCATTTTGCCTTTTGAAGTTAATTGGATTCTGTTCATCTCCAAGTGGACCAGAGTGATACCATTGCAGCCTTCGATCTTGTGAAAGAAATGCTGGAACTAGACAGGCAACGTTTTCTAACCACGAATCCTTTATTTATCTCTGCTTTACACAGACATTTCTGGGTGGTACCTTCAGCACTGAGTCAGTCACCTGAAGGCTCAAGAGCCTTCGGCACTCTTTTGTGCATTTGTGATTTTTAACATGCATAGAAAAGCATGAGTTAAGAGATATGGAGTATGGGGTTTTTAAATAATGGATGCATATAAACTAAATCTTTTTATGTATCCTTTGATGCAAGTCATATGATTTTATATATGTGCATCCATTGGAAGGTGAGAAGTTCTGGACAATGACCTTCCAGAAGAGGATGAATGAAATATCGGTGGGGTCAATAAGTCTGAACAATGAAAAAAATAATTACAAGATCCCCTCGTCTGACCAGAGTATTAAACAGATTTTGTGCACCAAAACAGAAATCACACCACAGATATTTAGTCATGCTTTGTTCCCACTGAAGTCAGTGGAATAAGTTCACATAGGGCTGCCAACTATTAAGTGGTAGCTGGAGATCTTCTGGGATTGCAACAGTTCACCAGGAGAAAATGGACACTTTGGAAAGTGAACTATATGGCATTAATACCCCACCAAAGTCACTCCCTCTCCAAACTCCACCTTCCAAAGGCTCTACCCACAAAATCTACAGGTATTTCTCAACCCAAAACTTGCAATCCTCATTCATATAGATCTGTTAGGCATTGGTAACAAAAGAAAGGAAATATTTCTTTTAAAAAATAGAGCTTCCCTCCTTGGTTATTTGAAGGTTCTTCTTCTTATAGCTGACTCATGAGCCCTTTCCGCACGGGCCATAAACAGCGCCCTGGGGACGGCAAAAACGCTGTCCCCAGGGAGCTGTTCGCACAGGGGGCGCAGCTGCTGCACAGCCGCGCCGCTCTCGCGCCTCCCGAGTGGCGCGAAGCCGGCATTTTCCGACCTCGCTTCCCTAGCAAGGTTTACGGAAAACGGCGGCTTCAAACCGCTGCTGTGCGAACGGCAGCGGCTCAAAGGCACCATCCCTCCCCCCTCTGACTGGTCGACCTACCGTCTTTGCGGCCGTCTGGCGTGTTGCTGAGGCCTGGGGACATGCCCCCCCTGCCCTGCAATGCCAGAGCGGTTGCGCAGGGCAGGAGGGGCATGTCCCCAGGCCTTGGCGACGCGCCTGACGGCCGCAGAGATGGTAGGTCGACCGTTCGTGTGAACGGTTCCAGGGGGGTTGGGTCGGCGTCGTGTACGTCGACCCAACCCCCATCGTGGCCATGCGGAAATGGCCATGGATTAACCTGCCCATTGATTTAAATAGGCTTCATTGCAACTCATGGTATCTGGGCCAGGGCTGAAAAAGTTTCAGTTTGGCCTCACTGGCTTGGATCTGGAGATGGAACAGCTTGTGCATTTGTAGTGAGTTCATCACGTCCCCCCTCCAAGTGGATCCCAAAATGCTACCTAGGGGCATTTTAGGTTCAATGGGCGTAACAGGTGAGAAGGTTGAACTCCATGGGCAGAAACCATTCCTTTTGCAAAATCACTCCACTAGATCCAAGCCACTCGTTGCAACCAGGTGACTTCCAGAAAACTGCTGATTGCTTGTACCTTTTTTAAAAAGCAGTTCTGCCCATATATACATCATATTCTAGATCCTTGCCTTATCTATTATTCAGCTCCTTCACTTTTCACTGGCTCACAACTAGGTCCAACAGAGAATTGTGCTAGCAAAAAAAAATTGAAAAGTTACATGGTCCTCTGAACATTTTATCAGGTTTGTGCTGCTTTGGAGATAACACAGAAGGCAATTTTTTGATATGTTCAAGTTGGTCTACTAGAATATTTGTACAATAAGAAAAATAATCTAAAGGCAAAGTGCATGCAGCCAGTTCTCTAAAACACATTAATACGGTGTTGTTAAAGCATTATGTGGGGCAAACAACAGATGCCCATTTGAGTTTGTCTGGCCTTTGATAACAATTGATCAAAACCTTTGTGGCTCATTTATCTGATATGACTTTTATGTATTGCACTATGTAAACACCTCCATAGGCAAGTTAACATTTTTTAAAAGGATATAACCAACTACTTTATATTGATTGATTTCTCCTAGTGCTATCTGTTCTGACTGCAGCTGGATGTGGGATAGATTTGTTCCCCAGCTAGATTTAGATATATATTTAAACTTCAAATGAAGAGTCTTGATTTCATTGAAGGTGTTATGGGTTCAACCTTCTCCTAATCTTCAAAAGCTCTGTGAGACTTTATAGCCCAATACTAAGACTGGCTCTATGAGGGAAAGTGCTTAGGATCCAGTACTGTAAGTATAGTTCCTGTTCGTTCCATGTTATTATATTTCATCAGCTTGAGATATTATTAGCATTTAAAGTTACACTATTCCAAGTCACACAACTGGTCTATCTAATTCTATCAAGACTGCTTCATCCAGCAGTGGTTCTCCAAGGTAAAGTTCCTTTCCAGATGTTATCTGAAAGTTTTTTTCTAAATATACAAATAAAAACTATATATAAAACATATAAACATATAAAATAAAATTTAAAATAAGTAAAAAACTAAAGGTAAGAGGGAGTGACCTCGGATTATTTGGATATAAAACATGGGCTCATCCACTCAACTATGGTCATGGCAAATAAGCCAGTTTAGAGGAATGGTGACCAAAAGTCAAAATCACTGAGATAGTGGGCTAAGGGAACCAAATTCTGAGCAACATGATCCCCCAGGGAAAGTCATACAATTTGCTTGCATGTGGTGTTTGGGTTCGGTCCATGTGGTTTGATGGAAGGGATCTACAGGAAAGCTCTTGATTAAATTCTAAGTAGCATGAGTGGATTTGTGCTTGTCCCTCTAACTGCAGCCTACTTCATTCTCTGAAAGTATACTTCTTTAGGTCAGAGGACCTGAAGGAAAAGTGTGTGTGTAAGGGGGGGGGGGGATAAGTTGTGAGTCTGAAACAGGAAACAATAAAAATCATCCTTCCCTCCTCCACAATTGGAGATGCAGTTGCTGTGTCATGAACAGTACCATAGGATCCAGCCCCTGGGGACCATCAGCTGCCCCATCAAAGACCAAATGTAATTTAAATCATTGGAGTGACTGAAAAATTGCCAGGCAATTTTCTTGCCCTTCACTCACATACACGAACACCAACACACAATATTTGGCTCCATCAGAAAATCCTGCATCCTAACAACTCTCACAAACAGACTGAAGAATAGATATGGTTCATCATTCTTTTTTATCATGATAGTAAGGAGTGTGGAAGGAGCTTTGCATCTTCTTAACTGTCCACATTGTGAATGAATCAGATACCTGCATCGTAATAAAAGCAATGCACATTATAATGGACATGTAAGCAAACTGAACTATTTATTTGTCTCAGTAGAGACTTCTGATTGTGTAGTACTGTTTGCATTCACCTTTTTTTTCCTTCAGAAGAAAATGCTTTCCATCCTTCCAGTATTTATTACTTCCATTTTAGTCTGCCTGATAACTCTGAGATCTTCTTTTATCTCATCGCTTCATTCAATTACCTCCAAAGAATGCACATAACTTTAGCAGGCAGTTTCCGTACACTTTGCTTAGCAATCTTCCTAATCATGATCTGAAGCAAAATCCAATTGCAGGCAGGCTGTGGTGTCCATTAGATTCCTATTAGCAAAAGGACAAGCTATTCTTGCCCACCTCTTTTTTGCTGTCTTGCAACCTCCCACTCTGAACACTCAAGAAAGAATAGGAAGACCCAGCAATGCTGAAAGGTCATAAATAGGGACAAGTAAACTTTTAGGTTCTCTGAAATGAAGGAACAGAATCTCTTTGAAGACAGCAGCAGAAAAGGCTAATATCCATTAAAGGCTGGTTTCAAAAGGGACTCTGAGCCCCAACATACTCCCAAGTGACATTGATGGCTCACAGATTATACAGCATGTCTCTGAAACAAGATTGAAGCAGCAGTATGAAGCATGATTCTCAAGAGCCACATTCTCAGTTCTTTTCATACGGAACAGCCATGTGACTGCTATATGCCCTGGAGGCCATACCGCCAAACACACGCATACATATATGAATATTAAACTATTTCTTTATTTACATATTTAATTACTAATTTATTTATTCATTCATTCATTCATTCATTCATTCATTCATTCAGTCAGTCAGTCAGTCAGTCAGTCAGTCAGTCATTCAGTCATTCATTCAGTCATTCATTCAATTTCTATACCGCCCGATCCCCGAAGGGCTCCAGGCAGTGAACAACACAATTCAAACAAAATTAAGCAGGAGCAAATCATACACAATAGACAAGTATATACGCTCCATCCCATTAATAATCAATAAAACATCCTAAAAACTCATATAAAACAGCGGATATAAATGTAAATATAAAACATATTTGATTGACTGATTGATCGATTTCTACCTTTCCCTTTCCCAACCAAAACTGAGTCCAGGGCAACTAACCACCAATAAAATACATACAGTTTAAAATCAATGTGCTGTGTCATGTATAGATCAATCTTTAAAATAATTTCCAGCATTAATATTAAGATTCAGAATTCCAAGTGGCACACCTAAAAATAAAGAGAGGAACAAACAATGAGGAGAACAAGGGGGGGGGGGGAGGGAAGAAAGGGTAAAGGGAAACATGGAAAGGGAAAGGTAGGGTAAGGAGGCCTGATAGAGTACAGCCGTCACTGTCTTCAACCATTGACCTTAACATGTAACTATAACTATTTTAATTACCAGAATACCTCTATGTAGATTTGTCCCTCCCAGTTACTGTTGAACTTTAGCTAGCCTTGTAATGCTGGACTAGGAGGCAGGGTCAGTTTGCAAGTCAGGGTTACAGTACAAAACAGTGTTCAAGTTTTCAGGTGCTCTGGAACTTTTTATTAGGCTGGGTGTTGACATACTAAATGCTGGTACCTATTGTGGGAAAGAGCCATTTTAACCATCACACAATGATGTGGCATCACACCAGAACAAAGCTCCAGCACTCTACAGACTTTTGGGGTAAGTGCTAGAGCATCATCCCAGTGTGATGCTGGTACTTCTGGGTTGCGTCAGAAGTGACATCATTGCAGTGACAAAGATTGTCACCATCATCCCCATTTGGCCAGCCTGCTTCTACCCACTGGCCAGATGAGTGTCAGTGGGCACTGGCAACGATTACCAGGAGTTTGCCCCCCATTAGAGGGGAACCTGCCCCCCCATTAAAGGGGAACATTATACCCTGTCAATGACCCTCCAATTCCAAGATGCTGTCCCTCTAGGCTTCACCACCAAATCTCCAGGAATCTCCCACTTTAGAGCTGACAATCATACTCAGCTAAATCCAATTGTAGATGATTACTGTTCTTTTCAGCAACAATAGCTGATGTAATAAGCATACCATTTTGTGAGTTTTATAAGAAAGCAAAAACCCCAAAGAAATGGCTTCTGCTGAAGTTTTGCTAAAAGCATTTATACACTTTACATGTCATGCGCAATTGTTGAGTATACATTAGAATTGCATGCTAAATTATTATTCAACAGTGAACAGGAATCGGTACCCCTAAAAATGCAATCTACAGTTCTTGTGTTGATATTGAATGAATCTCAGAAAGCATTACAGGGCCTGTGGGGATTATTGGATTTCAGATGTCACTTTAGTTGCCAGGTCTCCTACTATAACAGAGGACCTCCCAGAGCATTCATTGAAAATGCTGGGGGGAAGAATTAGGGGGGAAGAATGCTGGGGGGAAGAATTAGGACTAATAAAAGGAAACACTTCTTCACGCAACGTGTGATTGGTAAGAATATGCTGCCACAGGAGGTGGTGATACCACTAACCTGGATAGCTTTAAAAAGGGCTTGGACAGATTTATGGAGGAGAAGTCAATCTATGGCTACCAATCTTGATCCTCCTTGATCTCAGATTGCAAATGCCTTAGCAGACCAGGTGCTCAGGAGCAGCAGCAGCAGCAGCAGAAGGCCATTGCTTTCACATCCTGCATGTGAGCTCCCAAAGGCACCTGGTGGGCCACTGCAAGTAGCAGAATGCTGGACTAGATGGACTCTGGTCTGATCCAGCAGGCTAGTTCTTATGTTCTTATGTTCTTAGAGCTCCTTTGCTTTCAAGTGAAAAGCCAGTAGGAAGAGAAAAAGGGGTACATATTGGAGCAATGACACTTCTGGTAAATACTGGTAATAGGTTGTGGTGGGTTTTCTGGGCTGTGTGGTCGTGGTCTGGTGGATCTTGTTCCTAACTTTTCGCCTGCATCTGTGACTGGCATCTTCAGAGGTGTATCGCAGACGGAAGTCTATTACACACTGTCTCCAGAGAGAAAGGAACGTTTGGGGCAGAGGTGGAATCCAGCAGGTTCTCACCAGTTCCCGAGAGTGGATTACTAATTATTTGTGAGTGCCGAGAGGGGGTTACTAATTGGGTCTGCTTTTCCGTTAGAAATTCCATTAGGTCCAAAAATCATAGAGTCCTGTTGTTTCCTATGTGGCTGGTTAGCGAAGGTAGAAAACGGGATAATTCTCCCTGTTGGGCTGTTTTAAAAACATGTTTTAGAAACAGGGTAAAGTTCCTTGTTTAAGGAAAGTATCCTTCTTTTGATTTCTAGAAACAAAATTAAGTATTTGAAAGTATTAAGTATTTGACAGGCAGTCAATTAGAGGAGAAGTAATTGTTTCTGTTGGCAGTAGACGATAGGACTTGCTATAATGAGTTTAAATTATGGACAGAAAGATACCAGCTGGAAATTAGGAACTTTTTTTTTACAGTAAGAGATTTTTACAGTAACAGAGAAATTATTAATGCCCCACCCCCGGAATGCCCGGTCACGCCCCCGTCGTGCCTCGCCCAGCCCCATTGGCGCTATGCCACTGTTTGAATCCCATCACCATGGGAACCTGTTACTAAATTTTTTGGATCCCACCACTGGCTTGGGGTATATATTGTCCATGTACCAGGGTGGGGAACCAATTAGTAAGTGTTTGGGTGGAACTTGTTATGTAAAGATGTGGTTGATTGTATTGTATAGTGGGGGGGGGGGGGCTTATCAGTCCAGGGAGTGATTCACATTTTCATGTCCTGCAGCAGCAGCAATACCTGCAATACAATACTATCAAGCACATCTTTGCATAACAAGTTCCACCCAAACACTTACTGATAGGTTCCCCACCCTGGGACATGGACAATATATACCCCAAACATTCCCTTCTCTCTGGACACAGTGTGATACACCTGTGAAGATGCCAGCCACAGATGCAGGTGAAACATTAGGAACAAGATCCACCAGACCACAGCCACACAGCCCAGAAAACCCACCAGAACCAGTTGAATCCGGCCGTGAAAGCCTTCAACAATACACTGGTAATAGGGTTGCCAGTTCCAGGCTGGGAAACACCTGGAGATTTGGAGGGTTGAGCTAGAAGAGGGTGGGGTTTGGTGAGGGGAAGGACTTCAATGGAGTATAATGCTATACAATCCACCTTCAAAAGTCACCATTTTATCCAGATGAAGTGATCTCTGTCATCTGGAGATCAGTGGTAAAGTGGGAGGTCTCCAGCCACCACCTAGAGGATGGCAATTCCAACTGGTAGTGATGTCACAGGTGCTCTGGGATTTACAAAAACTCTATTGTTTTAGTGTGGTCCCCTCTCCACTCTCCTCCTCCTTGTTTTTAATGGGAGTGAGCTACTGAGCCAGTGTCTGTTTGATTGCTCTTGATTGCTATGGTTTGGCACCCTTATCTGTCATTCAAAATAAATTCTGACCTTTTTGAAATATCAGTCACGAATACTTCACCCATCCACGTTTGTAATCTCAGCTCTTCCTTGCCCTGAACTTTTTTCATTCTGCACTGAGAACCTGAGTCTTACGTAATTCATGGCTGTTGTACTGGCACCAGTGGAGCAAAACTGATTTATTGCAGCTTGGTATCTGGCTTTGAATCTTTATGTATCTAGCAAGTACATTTTAATACATCTTCACTATCATATCTATGGACCAAGGAAGTGTATGTTTATAAGGCAACTGAACTGTTACAAAAGAACAAGTGATTTAAGCTATGGGCCTGCCACAATTTGGACTGTATATAAAGGAATGTGACAATCTGAGCATGCGTGGACATGCGTGGGCATCAAAGACCCCAAATCAACATACATCTGATCGCCCATCTATCCTTAATTACTAACCATAACCATCACTGTACTTACCCTTCTACAAAATTGGATAGAGATGGATGAAGAATGTCATTTTACCATTCATTGTACCACACATCTCAACCCAATATATTATAAAATCTTCTTTATTTCCCCAAACCAGTAGAATATAGATAATCTAGCTGCCCTTGGGGACAGAGATCGTATGGCACTCACTACCTGTGGCGCTTCTTTTCAGCTTCCTCCTTCCTGTTTTAAGAGAGAGAAGTTATAATAACCTATGCCTCTTCACAAGAGGTAACAATATGGGCTAAAACCCAAAATGTTAAAGTTGGAACTGACATAAATCACCCCAAGCCCTATAATCTGGGAACTAAATTACAACTCTTTCTGAACATCATTCATTTGTTTCTCTTTTTATTCTCTTTTTGTTTTATTGTCAGTTGGGCATTGTATTTATTTGCGAACCCAATGTGGGCATTGTGTTTTACTGTTGCGTATTGCATTTATTTGTAAAGCCAATGTGAAGACATTTATGGTATGAAAACAGGATAGACATCTTGATACGAACATAGAGATAAGTAAATAAAACGCAGCACCATTGGTGAGCCCCGTTCCTGTTCAACAGCAGAGTGATCATTGCCACAGAGTTTCTCACTCAGTGAACTGAGACAGGGCCATCTTTCCTCCATCCCTGGATTAGAGATAATCAAACAAAAGCAAGGGACACCGATGAAAAGATACACACTGAGCAAAGGAAAAAGAGTAAGCAAGAACTCTTCAGTGTTCTTTTTAGCAAATAACTGAGATGTTTTCATTTGGGGGGAAAACCTCCCATCTAAATGCATTCCAAACAGTAGGGTAGCTTTTATGCTAACTGTATCTTGGAGTGAATGGAAATGCTTGCTGAGACAGAAGCATAAAAATTACTTTGATGCCGAAGACAATGAAAAGCTTTATTTACATTCACTTCATGCGAGCGACTGATTCCATATGGTCAGGAGCACAGATTACAGCTCTACGGGAGCAAGGTGAAGAGGTTATTGAGCTCTCTGTGTACAAATTGTATGCTTCCAAAACACAATACAGCTCTCACTTTTCTTGCTTTTAACACTCCACTTCCCCTCTAAAACCCATGGTGATCTAAATCAAAATAGTTTTGCAGCTGAAGCTGTCTTAGCATCCATCAATAACACTGAAATAAGAGATCTCTGAGTTATTCTATCATTTGGGAATGTTGTTGAGATGAGTGGGCATCTGCTGTGAGATGGGAGAAGGGGTGGGAGATGAATTCATAGCAGAATAAATTAAATATATAGCTTCATAGGACTTCTCTCTTGTACTTAATATAGTGCACGGGGGATGACATTCCTAGTGCATGATATCCAAGCACTAAGTCCTTGGGGAAAACATGTAGCCCAGTGGTAGAGCATCTGCCTTGGATACAAAAAGTTCCAGGTTCCATTTTTAATGTGTAGTGGAACTGTAAGTATGCTTTTCCACCACTCAACTGGGATGGACTTTCACAGACTCCAGAGTGTGAGGCAACTGCCCCACCATATCCAATGGACAGTATATAAACATTAGGGTTTGTTTTCATAAGAACATTTTTATTTAGAATAAAAGTTTCTTCTATCCAAGAGACTGAAGTTCAATCCATACTTTGCATTGTTTGTAGTAGTAGTGGTAGTAGTTGTGTGTGTGGGGTGGGGGTGGGGGGATCAGAGGGAATTTTTCCTGTCTATTTTTTTCCCAATGAGCCCCATGTTGCAGAGTGGTAACCTGTGGTACTGCAGTCAAAGCTCTGCTCACAATTTGAGATAATTCCAACAGAAGTTGGTTTTAGGTAGCAGACTCAAGATTGACTCAACCTTCCATCCTTCTGGTCAATTAAATTACTACCCAACTTGCTGGGGATAAAGTATAGATAACTGGGAGAAGCAATGGTAACCCCCTTCTCCCAACATACTCTGCCTAATAAATGTCATAACATGATGTCACCCCATGGATCAGTAATGACCCAGTGTTTGCAAGTGGAGTGGAATATTCTGAGAGTTGCAGCCAGGCTGAACCTCTTTCATTTTATTTATGGAAACTGTTATGGTCCATTTGCGAAACCATCTGTTTCTGAAGTCAGTGCATAATAGGCAGAGAAGTGCTTTCAAGCCACTTGTAATTGCCCTGAGTAGAAACAGAAAAGCTGGATCATGGGCTTTTTGTTTGTTTGTTTCAAAAATAAGTGGGGAAAAATAGGCCGTGACAATTTAAGTTTTGTAAATAATCTGTTTAAAACCCTTCTTGCTATGGCCATTTCCATGACATTTGAGAATCCCAGGTACTTTCATTAATGCTTTGTTCACCATTTAGAACAGTGGTGGAGAACCTATGGCATGGGTGCCAGAGGTGGCACTCAGAGCCCTCTCTGTGGGCATGCGTGCACAGAATTCATCATGTGATAATAGTGTAATTATTTCAGGGAGATTATTAGCATTAAACCTAAGACCTAGTTTTGGGGAAGCAGTGTAGGTAACCCAGTTAAGCGTTGTTAAACCCTACTGACTTTCATGGGGAGAACTAAAGCGTGATCCTTTACTGGGAATAAGCTTAGTTGCTGGCTATGGGGCTTGCTTCTGAGTAAACCCTCCAAGGGTCGTGATTCACCCATTCGAAGCGTTGCACAGTTGCATCAAAGCAAAGCCACCAACTACCACCAAGCTTACTCCCGAGTAACGTGCACCTTGGAGCCACCCGCTTTTTCTATACTAAAACCTCAGTATTCAGGTTAAATTGCCATGTTGGCACTTCGCGATAAATAAGTGAGTTTTGGGTTGCAGTTTGGGCACTCGGTCTCAAAAAGGTTCGCCATCACTGATTTAGAATAAGGAAGATGTGCCTGTTTTCATTTGATGATATTTAGCCCAGTAGTCTGGGAAGTCATTGTTGGCATATCCTCACAATGTACTGACTTGTTTGGATTATAATGACCACCCATGGTCATCATGGGTGGTATTCATGAAAGAAGCACTCACCACGGATAGCACATACATTCCATTATGGTTGGCTTTTTAGGATGTGTGACCTTCCCAAAGATGACCCTGGTGCATGCATAATCTAATCAACCCAATAAACAGGGAGCATGAGTCAACAGCAGCTAAGCCTGAATCCTACACTGTGGAGACAAGAATCTATGTGAAATGCTGTTCATTTTCATTTGGGAGCAAATAGTAATCAAGAGAATCATATGAAGTGCTGAATTTGGCAGCAGATTTTTTTTAAAAAAATACTTCTCTTGCAAACATCAAATAGATCCATTCTGCACAGCACAAAAAAAAATGTCTGTGGGACATCTTAAAAGGAGAAGACTGCTTCTTTTCACTCCGCACACCCAAAATAAGATGCCTGGGAGATGTCTGAAAGAGAGGCAGCTTTTGGTGTGTCCTGGGCCGTTATGCAGAGAGAAGTCAATGGCAAACCATCTCTGTTAATCTCTCACTGGAAAATCCTACTGGGGTTGCCTTAAGTCAGAAGTGACTTAATGGCACTTTATATACACTTGGACGGTTTCTGCACAAGCTGAAAACAACGGCTTCAGTCCGGTAAAACACCATTTTGGCGGGGACCCTTCACACAGGCGCTGCTGCCAAATCGATGCAGCAGCGCTCTGTGCCAGCCAAAACGGTGTTTTCAATACTCGCTTGGGGAGCGAGTTTTCCTGCAAACACCAACTTCCATCCACTGCCATGCGAACAGCAGCAGGTGGAAGCCGGCGTTTGCCCCTCCCCAGCCCCAAACGCCTCCTTACCTTCTGCTGGCAGCCGTCGCTCTGGCGTCGCTCTGAGGAGGAAAGGGGACAAGCCCCCGGCCTCCGGTGCTTCAGCCATCGCTCTGGCCATGGGGGTGTGTCCCCTTCCCTCCTCAGAGCGACAACAGAGCGATGGCTGCCAGCAGAAGGTAAGGAGGCGTTTGGGGCCAGGGAGGGGAATACGCGCAGAGGTGGGATTCAGGGAGTTTCGAAGGTTCTGTGGAACCTGTTGTTAAAATTTTCTTTTTCACATTTTTAATACTTACAATATTTTTATTAAGCATTAATATTTTTAATACTTAAAATAAAAAAGTGATATTAAAATATTTTAATACTTTTTAACAGTCATTATTTGAATCCCACCACCATCGGAACCTGTTGTTAAAATATTTGAATCCCGCTACTGAATACGCGGCTGTGCGGAGCCTGCTCCAACAACTGCACATCCCATGGGGCCGTTTGCGCGAACGGCCCCAGAGCCTGCATTGGCATGATTAATGCCGATGCAGGTTCTCTCCCTTGGCTGTGCAGAAACAGCTAGAGTGTTGGTGGATAGGGTCAGGGGACACAGACTACATAAGAAAGCAGTGCAAAAATGCACACACGAAACATTTACAACACAAATAACAACATTCTTGAGAGTGCGCAGTAAAATGGAACAGTGTTTCAATTGTCTAAAGGTGATGATTGCAATTTGTGATCAAGTTCTAATGCTTGCAGAGAAGTGTTTGCCTTTTACCAGTAATTGGCGATATAAGATGCTTCAGGTGAAATATAATGACAATGTTGCAGGGAAAGATCATGCTACTATAACATCGACATTGGCATGTTGAACTGGACAAAGAAATGTCACCAAACTGATTCGTTCAACTATTCCAACAAGTGAATTGTGCTGTTTATTTCTACAGCTAAACACTAATGCTGTCACTAGAGGAAAATGTCACTAAAATGGCAGATTCCAAAGCAACCCACATAAATTAATGCAGAAAAGAGCTTCAAACAATGAAATAAAACAAACATTTTTAAACAATACCCCCCCTCCCCCCGGTTCTTCCCCCACAGTCTTTTAATGCCTTCAATAGCATTGGGTGCTAGAACTGCCTTTTAAATAGACTCAAATTACTTGAGGCAATCGCTAATCAAAACAATCATTTTAATTGCATGAAAATGCATGTATCACCTTTCTAATTCTCCCCTCACACAGACTGCACAGACAAATGATAACCTTTCTTGCTCTTCTCCCCATAGTAAACAACAGTATTATTATCAGAGCTAAAAAAAAAAGTTTAAAAGATTGATTTGCTTTGATTGCTGTATTTCTGAACCTCTGGGCTGCTCAGGCATGAATTAAGAACAATTATTATACTGTGTAAGAGTTTGCATCCGAAGATTTGCAAAAAATCATGAAACCCATTCTGCACAAATGCTTCGGCTTTGACAAAACAATTAGATCTTACTCCCCTCCCCTCTCTTTTTGAAAAATAAATGCCAGCATCTGTCAAAGCGAACTTTATTAATGCCTTGTTTGCTACTGATTATTCATTTAGCTCAGGCCCCTTCCACAGAGGTAGAATAATGCACTTTCAATGCACTTTCAATGCACTTTGCAGCTGGAAATGTACTGTTCAAAAGGGTAGCTTGAGTCTGAGGCCCAAGCTGTTGGTGTAACACTGGCAAAGGCTGGGAGGAAGCCAACTAAAGTCAGATTCTCTCCTGGCCACGCTCCCAGCCTGCTCTCACTATGCCAGCAGTGGCAGCAGGGGCCCTGGGATGCTGGCACGGCATCCACTGCCACTTTCCAGGACTGGGGGGCGGGGCCAGCAACTGCACACCAGTGGAATTACCCCTCCAGTGGAGTAAGTGCCCTGGGGAGGGCAAATCTACCGGCATGGCTATGTGCCACTCAACCAGTGGATTCACACACACACATACCAGTTTGGAAGGGGCCCTAAGTCATATGCCCTTGTTCTAAATTGCACGGCAAAGTCGTATGCCCTTGTTCTAAATTGTATGGTTCTGTGTGTGTTGTCTCTCTTCACCTCTTCCACCGAAACAGTGTGACAAGAAAAAAAACAACTTACAAGTGAGGTGCTTTCTGTGGCTGTTGTCATGATCCTTCTAATGAGATGAGACAGGGTGCACCTCTGCATTCTAGCTTTGGTTTTTATGCCAGTCTGACTCTCAAAACCAAACACATGAATCAAGTGTTCTAAATTGCATCACAAACACTTTGTGCATTCTTGCAATGGTACCTGTAAAGTGTCGCTTAATCTAGGTCTGCTATGCGCATACGCCAACATGATGCATACTGCTTACCATACAGATACAAAAGCAGTATGTAAACAAACACTTCAACTGATTTTGTATTTCATATAGTGGTGGTAGCTCTGGGGCATATGTAATCCTAGCAGTCCTATAAATTGTCAGCATGCAGCAAACACAGCTACTTGGCCAGATGCCGCACATAATCTGAAACACTGCTCATTTTAAATTACGAACAGATTGGCAACATGAGTGTACAGGGTGCTCAAACTGAGATGAAATGTGAATTTTGAGTTGGGTGAATTTGATTTTCAAACATATTCTTTGCAAAGAACATAGCATCCCTAATCAAAAGTAACAAGACACTGAAAAACAATCCCTGCTTGGAAGGATGCAAAATCACAACCTTCAGGATCTGATTTTTTCAGCTCCCTTTTACTTCCCCCCTTTTTTCTAGTGAAAAACCTGAAAAATACGACAAGGTAAGAACATAAGAACAAGCCTGCTGGATCAGACCGGAGTCCATCTAGTCCAGCACTCTGCTACTCGCAGTGGCCCACCAGGTGCCTTTGGGAGCTCACATACAGGATTTGAAAGCAATGGCTTTCTGCTGCTGTTGCTCCTGAGCAGCTGGTCTACTAAGGCATTTGCAATCTCAGATCAAGGAGGATCAAGATTGGTAGCCATAGATCGAC
Organism: Sphaerodactylus townsendi; assembly: GCF_021028975.2. NCBI lineage: Eukaryota > Metazoa > Chordata > Lepidosauria > Squamata > Sphaerodactylidae > Sphaerodactylus > Sphaerodactylus townsendi. Next base: position 3,987,291 of record NC_059436.1, read on the forward strand.
TTCTCCTCCATAAATCTGTTCAAGCCCTTTTTAAAGTTATCCAGGTGGCCATCACCACGTCCTGTGGCAACATATTCCAAACACCAATCACATGTTGTGTGAAAAAATGTTTCCTTTTATTAGTCCTAATTCTTCCCCCAGCATTTTCAATGTATGCCCCCTGGTTCTAGTATTGTGAGAAAGAGAGAAAAATGTCTCTATGTCAACATTTTCTACCCCATTCATAATTTTATAGACTTCAATCATATCCCCCCTCAGATGTCTCCTCTCCAAACTAAAGAGTCCCAAATGCTGCAGCCTCTCCTCATAAGGAAGGTACTCCAATCCCTCAATCCTCCTCATTGCTCTTCTCTGCACTTTTTCTATCTCTTCAATATCCTTTTTGAGATGTGGTGACCAGAACTGAACACAGTACTCCAGGTGCGGTCGCACCACTGCTTTATATAAGGGCATGACAATCTTTGCAGTTTCATTATCAACTCCTTTCCTAATTATCCCCAGCATAGAGTTTGCCTTTTTCACAGCTGCCATGCATTGAGTTGACATTCCTGTGGAACTATCAACTAAGACTCCCAAATCCCTTTCCTGGTTTGTGACTGATAGCACTGACCAGGAAAGGGATTTAGGTGTCTTAGTTGATTCTCATGAGCAGGTGGTTTCTGGTTCATGTTTACCATTCCTAGTGGTTTGCTATTGCCTCCCTCTGCGTAGTGACCCTGGTATTCCTTGGTGGTCTCCCATCCAAGAACGAACTGGGGCTGACTGCTTTGCTTCTGAAATCTGATGAGATCAGGCTTACCTTTACCATCCATGTCATGGACACATAAGGGCAGCATATTGCTTCATATTCTATTCTTGGCCACCTAACTGCCTTGCCAGACAGTAAATGCTGAAAAAAGTGAATTGCAACTGAACGTTTTTATTAAACATTTTAAGTTTTTCTTTATAAGTAGACTATATCAGTTATATAGAATGGGGGGAAATGCCTTCAGTAAAGTAAGATTGGTATGAGAGTATTTCAGTATTGATACCTGCAGTAGTGATATGACTCTTGTAAATGTGTACAAAAGCATGCTCCTATTTTAACTTGAGACACGTTGGAGGTATTTTGAAAAGCTTTGGATCATGGCCTGGCAGATAAACATCCTCAACAGGCTAAAGACCAGAACAAGCCCAGTCTGAGAAGCTAAAAGCAACATGGCCATATATAAGTGGCTAAATAATTTCAAAAAGGCACAAGCAGCATTAAATTTTCCAAGCATCCTGGAGGAATCGACTTTCCTCACACAATCCTCCAGGCAAAACAGCTTATCAATTCTTAAATCAATGATTCCAAATGAAAAGCCACAGACACACGGGTGTTCCCTGAGTTGAAAAACTCCACAGGCCGCGTAATGGATTTGTTGAGAAAGGCAGTAAATTCCACAGGAAAACACTGGGCTCCTTCATATTTTCACACTGAGATTCCTGGCTGCATGCCTCAATAACTGGAGCATGACAACAAAATGCCCAGTTCCATGGTTACAAATCTGGGTGCAAGAAGAAGAAGAAGATGAGAAGGAGGAGGAGTTTGGATTTATATCCCACTTTTCTCTCCTGTAAGGAGACTCAAGGTGGCTAACAAGCTCCTTTCCCTTACTCGCCCCACAACAGACACCTTGTGAGGTTGGTGGGGCTAAGATAGTTCCAAGGTCACCCAGCAGGAATGTAGAAGCACAGAAACACATCTGGTTCACCAGATAAGCCTCTGCCGTTCAGGTGAATGAGTGGGGAATCAAACCTGGTTCTCCAGGTTAGAATCCACCTGCTCTTAACCACTACATCACGCTAGCAGCACGCTAGCTCAGAACTGTATTCTGCTGAGATTCCTCTCCTCTCCAAACCACATCCTACCCAGGCTCCATCCCAAAATCTCCAGATATTTTCAAAACCAGGGCTTGCAAAGCTGACTTACACTTACAGCACAGTGTGATGGGGGTAGGGGGAGGTTGTTGGTGGTGGTGGTTAGGGATAGCATTACCACGGTGCACCAGCACAGCCTCCAAAGCAGTTTCAGATGGTGGATAAGCAGAAAGAACAATAGAAATCCCTGACCGCTTGAAAAACCCCATGCAGCTGAACAGGCTGTGCCTCACTTTCTGTTGTGCCAGGTGCTCAGGGAATTCCTGGGCTGAAATCCCTTTGGAAGCCAACTGATGTTGACCCTGGCCCTGACATGAATCCCACCCCCACCCCCACCCCCCCGCTGACATATGGTGCATTTGCTTCGGTGTGCCCTTGCAGAACCTCCACAGCAGTGTTAGATAGCTCCTCGTTCCTTTATGCACATGGCTGATCAACATCTGTTGTGTCTCTAAGATCTATTTAAATGAACACTGAATGGTAGGATTTTAAAAAAATTAAATAAACATTTATTTACCTGGTTTAGGTGACTGATTTAAATGTCTGTTTAAACTATTGTCTGCTGAGCATAGCAGCTGTGCAGCATGGGAGGGATGGACTCAAAGTCAATCAGACTGAGAAGAGATGATTGCATCACCCCCTGTTGGTGATTAGCAAATGGGATGTAAGATGAACTGGCAGGAGTTTGACCATCTTTACAAGTAACCAAAGCATGAAAGAATATAAGCAACATAGCTCATTAAGGGTAGGCCAACAAAGCAACAAGAACTAAAACACAGTCAGATGGGTGAAACTACTAAACACAATCAATAAAGCATTTATTAAAATTAATACTTTTCTTTGGAAGGTCAACAATGGGAGGTAAGATAACCCAGGAAACTCAACCAAAGGGAAATACTATTTTATTCACGCTAGCAATAAAGCTTATTGTACGAACAAATACAAGGGGTTCTAGAAAATTGTTGGTGGCTTAACCAAGGGGGCAAACCCATCCTGCTTTTCCTCCCCAGTTGGCTCCACAATTTACCACAGTTAACAAAAACCTAGCCTTACTATTCAATGAGGAAAAAAAGCTTTCTTGCAGATTCCCCACTCCCACCCAGCCACACACACGAATGGACAGACGGACGCACGCACGCACACATGCACATATACATAGATAGGCTTTCTAATTTTGAAAACAGGTTTTCTTTTTCCAGATTCTACCCCCCATGTACACAAAGATAGGCTTCCTTAACTTTGAAAATGGGCTCTCCTTTCTCAGATTCCACACACAGAGAGACAGGTTCCCCCTAAATTTGCAAACTTCCAGCTCAGCTGTGGATTGACAGAATTCTTCAAAGTTCACCACAGGGATCTAGTCCTGGTAGGGGAAAGTATGGCTTCCTCCAGCGCTTTACCCCATTTCAAGGCTTGCTGCTGCCAGGGAGATGCATACTGTGGAGGAAGAAGGGGAGTATGGCTTCCTACAGCAAGGGCTGCTGGGAAGTGCAGTCATTGCCCCTCCAAGAGGAGCTGCAATCTGGGCCATTCTGGATGGCCAAGGTCTACACTTCTCAGCAGACCTTGTTTTTTTCTGGTTCAGAGTCGGGAACATGTTGCTCCATTATATAGTAAGTTGTCTTCAAAAAGCAAATCAGCTAGGCACTGGGCACGCTTCTGGGAGACAGCACAGAGCCACCACTGTCTTGGTTACTACTCACAACACCTCCCTTGGTGGGGAGCACCAAAGCCAGATCTGAGAATCTGATCTCAATGGACTTTTGTTCAAAAGCTCCATTGTATCGTACACCAATTATCACTGCAAACCAGAGACAGAGATTCACAATAGATAATGAAAGAAGTGCGTCCCAAACCCAAAGACCTCTCTCAGCATGTATACAAAACACATCGAATGAGCAATAAAACACAGTCACAACACTGGGTAAATATAACTGATAGTACAGGGAATTCAAATACTAAAGGAATCCATCTACCATGCACTAGTCAAAACGTTGATGTTCCGGGGTCAGACAATATCAGCAATATCCACCAAGTGACTTGAAAACCTGGCTTGAAAAGAAGGAAATTATGACAAGCCAACTGCCCTTTTTAAAATGTCAGGATGGATCATGCAAAATGCTATCTCCCTCCCAACATGACAAGAATGACATCCAACTCCATTCATAACCACGCCATATGGGATGCCAGTCTTTTGTTCAACCCGCTCCCTGCTTGTGTAAACAGCCACTCTTGCTGGAAGCAGCCCTGTTTCCAACACATGCCAAGGCAGGGACAGTCCTTGGCACAAAGGAGAACAGTGCTAAATGATAAATGCAGATCTTGGAACATTTCCCTTCCAACCATTACACACAGGAATTGCATTTGTAATTGTTTAAGCATTTATTTACCACAACTTTACTTTAACGGCAATAGGAAATAAGGTCCAGAATTACTCAAACAAGGAAGCTACTTTGGCAGAAAATAAAAGGGTAGATTTCAAAAAGATAGGGCTATACAAATATGGAAGATATTGGGTAAGGATGAATGGTTGTCCCTTATTCTATTTGTTAAGCTTTTTATGGGCTCATTCTAAGATACCTCCCTGTAACTACTTTCCCACACTCCCCATGGTTTTCCTCTAGCCCTATTTCCTTAATCCATCCCATCTGACTCAGTATTCCTTATGAGCTTTTCTGACTCAAGGAGGCAGCTCCTGACCTGCTGACAACAGCATATTATCATTTTTGGCCCTTGTTTACATCCACTGGGCCCAAAAGAATGCAAGGATGAAACCCAGCACCTGCAAGATCACACTCAACACAATAGTCCATTCACACTGCCATAGAAAATTCTGTGACCTTTAATCTGACATTGGCATGGGACCACTAGAGTGCTAACTGCTAATATGAAGTGAATTTTTGTCCTGGGGTTTTATAGATGAGATTGTTCCAGGTTCACATTTTTATAGTAAAATTAAGCAGGGGTCCAATGTCACCTTAAAGACTAATGAAATTTATCCCAGTGTAAGCATTTGTGAGTCAGAGCTCTGATTCTAGAAGAGCTTTTCTTTTCTTGTTTAGGAGTCTGAATATGGCTTACAATCATCTTCCCTTCTCCTCTCGACAGCAGACACATTGCAAGGTAGGTGGGGCTGAGAGTTCGAAGAGAAGTATGACTAGCTCAAGGTCATCCAGCAAATTTCACAAGTAGGAGTGGAGAATCACCAGATTAGAGTCCACCACTCATGTGTAGGAGGGTGTCAGATGATGGTGATAAGATTTCCTATCACTTGTTAACAACTCGGTTTGTCCCATGCCTAGAGGTTAAAAATTTGGAAAAGCTGAAGACTGGTGTATCTCACTGTTTGAGATATACCACATGAACTGATCTTAGCCTTCACCCTGACTTTAACATAAGGTTAATAGTACTGGCCTGGTTTATTGTTTCATGGCGCTTGAATCTGTGGACTAAAGTTGACACAACCCCCAGGAATGCCCCCAGCCCACCCACCTACACTTGTGCCATCTTCCACTGGAACACCAGTGCAACCCTCCAGAGGTGCCCACTTCTGGGTTGGGCTGCTGTGAGGCTTGGTGCTTGGACACCACTGAGTTTGCTCTTTCCGCTGGTGCATTTGTTCTTTCCATGTTGGTACCCCTTATGCCAATGGAGTGGGTAAACATGCTGGCAGGGCCCTTTGCTGCTCCCAAATGCCATTTCAGCCCCACCCATCTGGATTGTGCCATAAATGTATAAAGAGAGATATTCTAGAATTCAAACCTTCATTTGTGCGAAAGCCCTGCATTGTGATCTCAGACGTCTCTGGGTGTGCTGGGATTACTAAGTAATAATGGAAGTTTCCCCTGCCCATGTTCAGGGCAATGGGGCAGAGTCCGCATTAGACTTGGTTCACATGTATAGCTACAGCGAGAATTTTTAAAATGAGATTACACCATCTGTTGTCTATAAATTGCCACCTGTGTAGATTTTATGGGTATTTGTGAACCGTTCACGCTGTGTAGATTGGATTGATGACTTTTGTTGGTTTCATTACTTTTTTACAGCATGTTGTTCTTAGCTGCCTTGCAGTGACATCCTAAGTAGACTTATACCCTTCTAAGCCTATTGAATCCTATGGACTTAGAGAAATGTAACTCAGTTTAGGATGACTTTGTGGGATTCTTAAAGAGGAAAGGCAGGGATACAAATATATATTTTTAAAAAATTAGCCCATATAGAGGATGGAGCAGAGTCATTTTTTTTGTTACCCCAGAAGGCTGGGTAATGGGTTGAAATTAAATGGAAAGAGTTTTCAGCTAAACGTTAGGAAAACTCAAAAGATACTCAATAAAAATAATTTAAAAAAACATTAGGAAGAGTGGCTCAGTGGACAGGCTTCCTCGGGAGCTGGTGGGCCCTCCTTTGGAGGTTTTAAAGCAGAGACGAGATAGCTATCTGACAGCAACGCTGATTCTATGGCCTTTTCCACATGGTCACACTCGGGGGGTGCGTCAGCATATATGATGCCGACGCACCCCCCGGGACTGTTCGCACCTGCGCAGAGGCTGCGCCATCCCGAGCATGCCCACCCCGTCCCTCCTGACCTTGGCGTGTTGTGCTGGAGCCAGGGGACGTACCCCTCTATACCCTAGCAACAGCTCTGGAGTTGCAGGGCAGAGCGACGTGTCCCAGCCTGAAAGACATTCAGAGAAAGGTCGGAGGAGATAGTAAACATTGTCGAAAGGGGGGGAATGGTGCCTTCCAGCCACTGCCATTTGCACAACAGCGGTTGGAAGCTGCTGTTTCCAAAAAACCTCGCTCAGGGAGCGAGGTTCGGAAACAGCGGCTTCGCACCGCTCGGGGGTTGCAAGGCTGCTGCTGCTGCATCGTGTGAACCCCTCCCCAGGAACGCTGTTTTTAGCGTCCCTGGGACGCTGTATTCCGCCCGTGCGGAAACAGCATCAGACTCACTATGAATTTAAGCAGATGGGGCAGGGGGCAAGAAAAAATGAGACTCACCTCTTTGGGGCCAGGAAGGAATTTGTGAGGTAGATTCGATGCTACATAGTTACGATATTCGGAATGGCAAGACTGTGCAGATTTCAAGTCTCTGTAGCTTCAAAGATACATCTCTGGCAGGTTTTTTAAAGAACTGCTTTCAGCTGAAATGCTTTATTTTTCCAGGCTACATGGACAAAACTCACAAAATCGATTCTTTTCCAAACATCTCAAAAACATTTGGCAAATATTTTAAATGCTTTGTGCAGAAAAACCCAAAGTTTCAACCTTTTAGAGTTGTTCCTTAGATTAAAATGGCTTAAACTGCTTGTTGGGGTTCTTTTGGTCTCTGTTTTGGAACCAAGAAATATATTACTTTTGTGCTGTCTGAACCAGTGCTATATTTCACCCCTGTTTTCAGTCTGATAAGAATTCTGTTAATTTGAGTGACTACAGTTGCCATTTTTTGGAACTGTCAGGCTCTTCCCACAATATTTAGCAGATAAATCTGTGTGTGTGTGTTGGTATATGCTCATGGAGAGTGGGAGGTACATTATACCCCTAGTGAACATGTATACCGTTTCATGCACATAAACTTAGGTTGCAGTTTTCCATTTCACACACTGCAGCTGTAAAGTTATATTTTAAGCCATTGATAAGAAATGGTAAGGATAAGTTTTTCCAGCATATCCTTAAGTTGAAAATAAATCCCTTCTTGGTTTTTAAAATGCCAGGACGTTGCAGTCTGAACAACTAAAGCAAACAGAGGTAAACCATCAGCAATGAGAGACATAAAGATGGAGGGTGATCCTTAGTATAAGAACAGGTATGTTACAAATGTATCCCTATTTTTACTGTAAAATCTTGGCGTGTGTGTGTGTTCATAGTCACTAAATCCAGTTCAGAAAACTACATTACTAATCTTAGGTACTTTGACCAGTCTTCTCTGCTTACTCCATCCCGCACCCATGTCTGCTCACTTTCTCCCTTAGCACTTAATCATCAATAACCTTGGAATTTCTGTCTAATGCCGTATGACTGCCAGACAGTATCAAGATCTTCAATCCTTACCTCTTTCTTTTATCTCCTAAACACTTCCTATCTGTTTGAATGTACCCCTATCATTGTGAATGCAGGTTCTGCTAATGCTGGAAAACATGATCTAACTAAGGGCCTCTGGAGACTGGTGGCAGCCCTGATGGAGCCCATTGGACATTTTAATTTGGGGGCTGCTGCTTTGTAACCATTCATTTTAAAAGAAGTGGAACATGATAGAACCATCTTGCTGCCCGAGCACCAAGGGGGAGGGGCACAACAAAGCCTACAACAAGCATGAAAATGACCAGGACACATTGTTGGAACACACATTTATTGGTTACAGTTGAAGGCTCTTGGTGTAGCATAGGAGCATGCTGCAAAGGATTCTGGGACATGTTTGAAGACACAGACTGTGTTTACATGGAATATTGGTTAAGCCTGCTGGGCCTCAGAATTCACTTTGTGTGAACTAGGTATACTTTAGATACACTCTCAATTTTCACCTGTATCTTCTTGTTGCAGAGGACAGAAGGTGGCACCTTTCAGGCTCCTTCCAAGAGAGCTTGTTTGCTATTGGAGGAATCATTATAAGCTTCCAAGTAACCCTGAGTTTTGGAAATTAGTGTTTGAGTCCTTAACCCTGAGCTGAGCATTTTAAGGCTCAGTACCAAATTTGTTCTTTGCTTCTAGAACGTTCAAATCAATGTTCATGGGGACAGGATAGATCATATAAACTCTGCTCTTTTTTAGAGGAGAAAGAGATAATGTGTTGACATTGTGTGCTTGTGAGAGGGACCTATCCTGGTGACAACTGGTTGGTTTCACTACCCACCATAATGACATTCCAAAGGACACAGATCAGGTAAATCATCTGCATGATTTACACCTGGTGAACTGAACCCTGCAGCCTGAGAGGAATTATGAATCCCTTGTCATATTTTGTGCAAAATCTAATTTGAAAATACATTGGGAAAAACTGCTCTTGACCATAAAGCATAAACTAATTTTCTCCTTGTCTATCTACCTTACATATTTATATATGTATTCAAACTCTTTACCGTGGAGAGTCCCTATATTTTTTTTTTGTTAAGAAATCCCTTACAAATTACTATCCTCATTTCCCCTTTGGAAGTTCATCTTTCTTCTGTAGATTTCTGATTATTATTATTATTATTATTATTATTATTATTATTATTATTATTATTATTATTATTATTATTATTATTATTATGGTAGATTTCACAGCTGCCAGATCTTTAGCTGGTTGTTGGCCTTTATTACAATTCGAGCCTCACCCAGAGGCCTAGGAAATTGTAATGTATGGGCATAGTATTCGTGCAGATCCCAGAAGGACTGCCTTCTGTATTTGACAGATGTTAATTTTGTCAATTCGAAGATGTTTCAAGTGCTGCCCTAGTGTTTTTGGGATGGCGCCCAGCGTGCTGATTACCACGGGGACGACCCCAGCTGGTTTGTGCCATAGACGCTGAAGCTTGATTTTCAAATCATGGTATCTAGTGACCTTCTCGTGTTCTTTTTCAATGACCTTGCTGTCACCGGGGACTGCTATGTTGAAGATGGTCACTTTCTTGTCCTCGATCACGGCGATATCTGGTGTATTGTGTTTCAACACTTTGTCCGTTTAGATTCGAAAGTCCCACAGGATCTTGACCTTCTCATTTCCATTACTTTCTCTGGACAATATTCCCACCAGTTCTTAGCTGTTCTTATGTTGTAATTCTTGCATCATTATTATTATTATTATTATTATTATTGTTGTTGTTGTTGTTGTTGTTGTTGTTGTTGTTGTTGTTGTTGTTGTTGTTGTTGTTGTTGTTGTTAATTCGATTTGATAGACAACTCTATCCCCAAAGGGGATATCTCTCTATGGAGAATGAATACATCTTTTCCCTAGTGCAAATCAGAAGGCATGAACATTAAGGCGCAACAGAATGAGTTGAAGCTATCCCATTTTGCCGCTGGTGAAAAAAGGAAGGGACACTCCTTTTTTGGTCACTCAGAAAGGCCATGTTGAGAATCACAATAGCAGCACATTCAAAAACCACATAGGATGGGAGCGGCAGATTGGAGGAGAATTGGATGAGACTGGGTGGGAAAGCTGACAGTTTCATACACTGCTGCTGAAGAAGTATATTTTCAACTGCTAAAACATATTGTAGTACTGTGACATTTTTTCAATTACATCCATTTAACTGAAGGGGGAGGGAGAGAATCCCATCTCCTTGGCTTTTAAACCAGTGCAAGGCAGTCTAGTGGAATCTCTCTGCCAATATAACATACACAAAGTGGAGTGCAGCTGCCAGTGATGCATGTGTGTAGGAGGATTTTCAAGCAATGATCCTTAGTATGAGCACTGAGCTTTTACAAATACTGAGCTTTTACAATTTCAGCTGCAAACTATTGGAGGGAACGTAAGATGTAAGGAACAGCTTTAGGCAAAGGCCAGGTCTAGGCCAATGATTTTTGCAGAGCGAAGTAAATTCAAAATATGTAACCACCGTTCTTATGCCTGATGGAACGTGACATAACAATAACATGTAACTTGATTAACAGCCCTATCCAAAGGGCTGTAGACAAAAGCACTCTAGGGAGTGGTGTGGCCTTCCGCTGGCATGTTTGTCCTCCCTGGCACACTTACCCTGGCAGAGGGGGCAGACGTGCCAGTGGCCTCCCATCCCACAGCCCAGCCACCACAGAACCTTGAAATCTGGACTGCAACTGGGCTGCACTGGTGCCCCACTTGGTTGCTAGTGCAGTGGGATGTTCCCAATAGTTGGCTCCCTCCTGGGATCGAGGGCTGGGAGAGCGCAGCGCCCTGACACCACCTTTGGGTGGTGTAAGTCCTGTTAGCCTTATGGGGCTTTTGGCAGTGGGGAAGGGCAGGTTTTCAGGCCCTTTCCCAGCTTCCTGCACCACCAGAAAGCTAAGATTCTTGGAAGTGGCAGGATGGTGCTGCACTTCCCTGTGTCCTGCTGCCTCTGGGTTTAGATAGGGCTGCCCAGATTGATCAGAAGCTTACTTAGGGTCTTTGGGTCTCTCTCTCTCTCTCAGCCTTTGGGACTTCATCTTTCTTCTGTAGATTTCTGAGTTACATCTGAGTTAGATGCCATGTGGAGAACAAAGCCATTACCTATTAAGTAGCAGACAGGTGCACCCAAGGATAATATTGAACACCACTCTGCACCAACTTAGTTTTAGGTCAAAATAGACCAATGCTCTCAAACAGTTTTACTCCACATTAATCATTACTGTTGTTGTCCGTTTCCCTCATAGTTAAGATTCTTCAATCAGCTATGTTTCAATACAAAAATAAACTTGTACAGTACATCTCCTAAATGTTGTACAATCTCGACTTTTGAAAATAAAGGTTACATAGAGAAACAAATGGATCATCAGCACCAACAATGACACTGGAAAGGCGAGAAGTCATTTGCCATGACAATATATAGACACAAAAAAAGAAACAAAAAGAGGCATATCCATCCATACCCCTAACTGGGATAGTTGCTTCTTGTATTCATTTTTTAATTTCAGTAATTTAAGCATCATACAATTATGTTCCACATTATTTAATCTGAACTAAATACCATCCTTCCTGGGCACTATAATTAAAATAGACTATTATCCTCAATTCATCTATAAGCATGCATTGAAAATGGTGATACAGCCAACCTTTTGCCCCTTCTTTAATTATGCTGATTGTGAGTACAATTTATTTGACGCAGGCTCCTGAGGATAGCAGTGACAAATGGGGACTACTCTTTGTATTAAACAAATGTGAATCAAGAAGTGCAAAAACATCTGGATTGCTGGAGACACAGTCAATGCATGACTAAGATGTCCCGGTGCTGAATTTTTAGAAGTTCAAGCAGTGGCACTGCTGAAACATATAGCTCTCTTTCGAAGAAGTTTACATAGCTGTGGTAGGTTCCCCTAAAATTTGGCCACTAATGGGGGGAGAACAAGGGGGAGGGCATATGACTCAGTGGCTTAGTAATACACCATCTGCTTCACATGCAAAAGATCTCAGGTTCAGTTTACAGCATCTCCAATTAGAAGGACCCAGCAATAGGTGAACTGGAAGACCTCTACCTGAGATCTTGGACAGCCATTTTCAGCCCGAGTAGGAAATATTGACTTAGATGGACTAATATTCTGATTCCACATAAGGCAACTTTATGTATTTCCATACTAGTTTCTGGTTGGGCCAGCCTGGACTAAGACCCAGTTCAGATATTACAGACACAGCTTTGTAGCTGAAAAAAAGCACTTTGACTATAGTTTTATTTCACAGCCTAGGAAGATCTGATAGCTGACTTTCCACATCAAAGTCAGTAGCCCCGTGAGATACCGCTGTGGTAAGGGAAATCCATCCAAGACCACCATTTCATGTATGAAGAAGAAATTTCACTCTGTTGGGGGAATGGGAGATTTTAAACGAGATGATCTAGAGATTTCAAAGGCTCACATGTTTAGGATTAAACTACAAACATAGCATTGCATTTCATTGCACTCACCTCCTTTTTTATACTTGATAGCAAGGTCATGGCAAAAGGTGGGATTACAGCTCAGTGGTAAACCATGTGATTGGCATAGGCCCCTTCAACTCATGCAGAATAATGCACTTTCAATCCACTTTTGATACATTTTACAGCTGGATTTTACTGTATGGACAGCAAAATCCACTTGCAAACAATTGTGAAAGTGGATTGAAAGTGCATTATTCTGCATGTGCCATAGTGAAGGTTTCCAGTTCAATTCCTGGTATCTCCACTTCAAAGGTTATCAAATAGCTGGAAGTGGAAAAGACCTTTCTTTGTCTGAGGGCCACTGGCAACTGATGTAAACTGTAAACACTGTTGTATTGTTGTGTTCAACAGCAGATGTCAAAAGGATGTCTGAATCACAGGATATGTTCCTTTATCATGAAACACGGACCCAATTAATAACAGTAAAGATGGGGGGATTTCCCATGAAGCCATTAAAACCACTGGAGTAGGACAATCCAGCCCACAAACTAGGGCTGCCAGCCCCATCTCCGGCTCCCATTTCCCACCTCTGCCACTTTGGACACTGAGAAAAGAAATCATTGTCAGGTAATGCTGTGTCCAGGGAGTGGGTGTGGGGCATGGAACACACAAGAAGTTATATCAGCCCTTCCTAGGAATCACTGGAAACTCCAGGATCATGCCCCCTGTCCTCCCCCCTCTCTCACACACACAGGCACTGGTGTCCCCATGTTGCCAGGCCATTCCTGGAAACTTTATCATAAACCCGTGGAAACCACATTTATCAATTTAAAAATGAAATTCAAATGACAGTGCTCAGGCTAGACACATACAATAAAAACAACTCAAAAGGATGGGAGTCCTCAACTGAAAGACAACCATACCAATAGTTAGCAAAAGCAGATTGAAACCTGTTTGTGCCATCCCATCTTGCCTATCCTTCTGTCGTCCTTCCTTCCTCCTCTTAGTTTAAATACCGTTTTTCTGTCCCACTGTTAGCACAAGCTCCGAGTCTCATGGATGTAATCAGTCTCTCAGCAGGGACCACTTGGCTGTGTGAACCAACTTCATTTTTTCCCCCTCCAGCGGAAATGTGAAAGGCTGGGCAGATTTATTAAAAAGGTCAGGGACATAATGTTTCAAGATCTGAAATCACATTAATTTCTTTCTGTCCTAAAAGTTCAGAAGCAGATACTTACCATTCAGGGCTTGTTTGAACTTATCAGGTTTCCCGAGAGAGCAACTCATTAGAAGGGAAGGGGAGAAGACAGCTTGGTTTTATACCACACTTTTCTCTACCTCTAAGGAGTCTCAAACCGGTTTTCAATTACCTTCCCTCCTCCCCCTCCCAATGGACACCTTGTGAGATAGATGGGGCTGAGAGAGTTTTGAGAGAACTGTGACTAGTCCAAGGTCACCCAGCAGGCTTCATGTGGAGGAGTGGGAAATCAAACCCCGTTCAACAGACTAGAGTTGACAGCTCATGTGTATGAGTGGGGAATCAGACCCAGTTCTCCAGATTAGTGTTTGCCATGCTTAACAACTACACCACAGAGTCCCGGTGTTGCTTTTTAACATGATCAAGACATTAATCAAAAGCTGAAGTGGTGAGAGGAACCCCTATTGCTGATGCTGGGCTCCTGACTAGCATCTTTTTCAACTGGTGTAACTATTCAGGTGAACAACAGTACGGCTGTTCTTATCTAAGGTATGTCCAAATGGGTGCACTTCAAAACAGACTGAGACCTTTAAAAAAATCCCAGTTTGCAGTTAAATACATGTGGAAAAGCAGGAAGGAACCTGGATACAATCTGATATGATCCAGAGAAAAATAACAGGACAAGAAAGGAACGGAACAGAAAAATACGCTGCTCCATTCTTCTTGTCACGAAGCCTTCCTTCTTTGCTTTTCCATTACCAGTGTGTTAGTGGTGGTGATTAGTATGATATGAATTGCTTTGTAGGGGGAAAAAACCCTCAACAATGTTCCAAGCTAAAAGAATGAACCAATAGGCAGCCTATTTCTCCAAATCGTTATCAGCACTGAAGTCTGAGTGATTTGTCTGCTTGCTGAAATTTCCTGTACATGAAATCAGACAAGTGACAATCATTCCCAGTAGGAAGTCTGTTTCTTCTCACCCATATGCACAGTCATTTTCTGATGAAAAAATCCACTTGAAAAAAAAATCCTATAGAAAATGAAAACACCCACATCTTTTCACATTAGAGCCATCAAACCCTTTTTGTCTGAAGGAGTTGTCTGGAAAGCCATTCAGCAGTCGAAGAATCTATTTGGGAGGGACTGTGTCTCAGTGCTACAAATACAAGCAGAGGGTCCTACATTCAGTCCTTGGCATCTCAAGTTCAAGGTTCTAAGGTATTTGGGCTGGGGATGACCTCTCTCTATTATATATGCGGTGGATGCTCTACTTACATTTAGATTCCATTCATCCAGCCAGCCTTTATTGACGTAAAAGTACATGACATAATAAATAGTGAAAATTCAAGTTTTACATTAAAAACAGACAAACAAAGCAAGAATGGCCCATTTTTACAGAAACAAATTTTAAAATAGAACAATTTATCTCTTGTTCTTAGCATGCTGCAACTGTTTTGGCTCTTGCTTGATTAAAGATTGGAGTTATTCAAAAGAGCTATACATTTAACAGACTAAAGGAGGACTGCCCTATGTACTCTAATAGGGCTTACATATTTTGCTTGGATCTTGAGATAAAAAGGACAATAAAGTTGAGGCATGCTGAATAGTTTCAATGCAGCCCGCCTTACAGGGGCAATGTTTGAAGTTGGTCCATGGAGGACAGGTCATCCGAATGCTTCTCAGTGGGAGGTAGACAGGTCTTCCAAGCAGCTAAGATTCATGTATTTGTGTCTGCAAAGCTATGGAGATAGCTCATCGGGCTTTTTTAAAAGGAAAATTATATATTACTGAAATTGGCAGGACCAGCTGATCACAACTATGTACTTTGGGGGCTGAAAAGGCACCCAGGATTGGAGCCTGCAGAGCAAACCACCTGGAACAACCTTCAGCAAATGGTGGCAGGGAGAATCCCTTCAGTTACACACAAAATGTCAGATGCAAGCTGGGGGTGAAATTGACCAGACAGCAAAAAGGTCAGGAAGGAAACCACTTATTTTCCACTCTGATGCCTTTGCTCCCTGGAAAGCTCACCAGCCGCCGTCTCTTTTTAAGACAGCCCCCAGACATCTTATTTTGGTGTGCGGAGTGAAAAGAGACAGTCACCTCTTTTAAAGATGTCCAACAGATGTCTTGTACAGAATGGGCCAAAGTTAAGTCTTATTGAGATCAATGCTAGAGAGTTAGGCATGCATTTACTGTTCTAACTGAAACAGTTGTGTCAAGGGAGTGATCATGCCGCTCATATATGTATTTTTTTTCCTGAGGATATTTTCATCCTGCCTCTCTGACTGTTCTGGGAAAAATACAAGGTAAGCAAATTATTTCATAGGATAACACATAAACTCCTCTAAAAACAGCAGCAAAAATGAAATGGAAGGAGCAGCACTCTTTAGCCTTTCTCTCCTCTTTATTAACAAAGAGGTGCACCATGCATGCTACAATATAACAAATATTACCCAGAAAGGCAGGTTGTCCATCTCATGCCCAAGGCTTCAGACCAGAATTTTAATAGAAAGGGAGGGTCTCCTTTGATATTACTGGGGTTCTTCTCAAACATGTGCAGGTGCACTCAGGACTGCTCTTAACCATGATTTTTTTCCCCCTTACAACAAAGAGGAAAAAAGGGTGAGGGAATATTATTTACAATGTGGTCCTAGATTGCAGCTCTAAGGACGCTTTTCTAGGACAAAGCCCTGTTGAAAAACACTCAACTTGCTTATGAGTAGACCTGCTTAGCATTTCTCCCATCATTACTGCAATGTGAGCACATTTCAAAAAAATAGGCTTAGAATGGAATAACTATGCATAGGACTGCATTGTTTAAACCCGAACTAATAAGATGCTGGAGAGCTATGTGTCTAGCTTTTTAAATTAGCCAACGTGTAGGTCACAGTAAGACTTTCCACACACTCTTTTTTCAAGAACTGAAATGACTCTTTGGGGCTTCACTTGACAAACACACAAAACCCTGATATAAATCATAGTGCAGAGACTGTCTGCCTTCCCCAGTGGTATGACAGTTATCAACCTCCACGTGGAGACTGGAGATTCCCAGAATTACAGTTGATCTCCAGACTACAAAGATCAGTTCCCCTAAGAAAAAAATGGCTCTTTTGAAGGGCAGGCTGCATGGTCCTGTGCCCCGCTGATTTGTCCGTCCCCCAAACCCTGCTCTCCACAGGCTCAGCCCTGAAATCTTCAAAAATTTCTCCACCCAGAACTGGAAACCTTAAATGGAATAAGTAGTAGCATATGAGGTTGTTTTCTGTCAGGAAAATGCCATTTGGGAAGGCTTAGCCTCCTTCATGCTCCTTCAAACTAAATTTGGCTCAGGGCATTGTATACTGACTGTTTAAAAGAGAAAGCGTGGAGAGCTGCATACACCAAACTCACATCATCTCATCTGGCTTTGGCCCTTTTACCCTGTCATTTAAGCTCCGGCATTGGGCAGTTTATATTTTCTCCTTCTAGCTGCTGCTTTGCTGCCTCAGCTTTCTGATGTACTAACTGTCAACATACCAGCACAAAGATCACTGTTCAGTTCAGATTCAAAATATTTGACCTTCTGACAGAGGGGGAAAAAATCACTTTTTTTTCCAATTATTTCCCTTGTTTTCTTTTTACTCTTCATTCTAGGCTGGAACATGAATTGATAGCAGAATAGCAGGCCTGCCTTACAAATCACATGTTTAGGACTAATCATATCCCCAAGTGCCCTCATCATGGGGCATAGATTTCTTGTCAGATGAAGGGTCAGGATTAAATTTCAAGTGTACTAAGTCACTCTTTTTATTGCAGTGATATGTTTTTATGAGTGCTTTCAAGTCTCTAGCTTCCAAAATGGAACATATATGACAATCAGAACAAAAAGTTAACATCAAGCTATAACATTCATGTTTTGATACAGAATATGATTACACTGCATACAACTTGAGCTCCTGTTAAAATAGGGTTCCAAATCCCAGCCCTCCTTTGGCAAATGCTAGGAGATTTTTTGTGGGGGGGAGGGGAGGAAGCTGCAGAGTTTTAGGAGGATATGATGTCACTTCTGGGTTGTACTCTAGGAACTTTTCCTAATCTCTTTGTTAAAGAGCACAACCCACAGGGAAATTCCTAGGATGTCACTGATCTCTTTCCCCCCTTTTTTTCTCCTGCACTTCAAATTATCAAAGGCATGGGTTTGGAGGCAGAGGAAGGAACTCTTGGTAGTAAGCAAATGTTTGAATAACCTATTCTATATAAATATATTTCAAAAGTTTTCAAAGTTCTCAGCTCTCAAGCAAACAAGAAATAAAACAACTCCATTTCTAGCCTGAAACATCACAGAGAGCATTTTTGCTTCCATTCTCGTGTCAAGGGACAAATGTGAGAGCAGGAACATTTGAAGCATATTTTGTCCTGCCTGTTCTTTCAAGTGGGATGTTGGCTTCCTTTGCACAAACTCATTTGCTGATAGGTGAGCATGGCAGGTTGAAGCCAGCTGAGTTCTTATAACAACATCAACTCAAAGAACTTGCCTTTTAGAATAATACCTATCCTAGGCCCCTTCCGCACACGCAAAATAATGTGTTTTCAAACCACTTTCACAACTGTTTGCAAGTGGATTTTGCTATTCTGCACAGCTTCAAAGAGCACTGAAAGCAGTTTGAAAGTGCATTATTCTGCATGTGCGGAATGAGCCCTATATTCTAATTCGCTGTTTTAAGTGGCACATTGTACAGGACATCACAAAGACCACTGCTGTGAAATTAGTGGGTGATTTAACATTCTCAAACAAAGCATGTTTTGGAGTCCAATTAGGGCCAGAACTCAAGAAAGGAATATGGAATTTATCACACATATTTAAAACATAAAATACCTCATCTCCAGAAACTGAAATATATTCCTAGAAAAAAATGGTGACTGGTGCTAGTCATCCTAAAATAGTGTTGGATACAATGGAAGAGCTCTTGTTTTGTGTTAGATCCTAGGCAAAGTCACATTTCCCTTCTCCATTTGGCAGAATTATTTTTTTTGCTCTCTCTAAAATGTTCACTACTCTTCAAATGTGCTATGGAGAAAATTGGTTTATTTTAAGGAGGTCGGATGAAGATGTCAGCCAAAGCATAGTGTGGTAAAATTTCTGAAGGACTGAAAAGTGGGTCATTTTATCACTTATTTCTCTTTAAATGCTTGATTACAGTTCAGGTTGAAATTCAGCATTTCACTATCACTGTCACAGCCCTAGATATGCTTTAAAAACCTCCTGGCACATACAGGTTTCAAATTAAAATCACTAAGAGTAGCACAGGCATAAGTTCAAATTCCACACCACTACAGATGCCTCCCAGATACACCTTGGATTTTGGAGAGCTAAATTGCCTGGCCATGTTCCCAAAGTGAATCTGATGTATTAAGAACAGGGGTCCCCAAACTTTTTAAACAGGGGGCCAGTTCACTGTCCCTCAGACTGTTGGAGGGCCGGACTAAAAAAAACGATGAACAAATTCCTATGCACAAATGATTGTAAAATGTTTGATTTCACCTTTCAGCCTTTCTGTCATGGTCTATTTTTAGAACAGTGACCAAAGTATGTCAAGTACAGGGTGGGCTCCAAATATTGTTGGGGAGGCTGTGGAATACCTTCCCCTGTAAAAAAAAAAGCAGAACTTTCCCAATGAAGCATTCCATCTAACCCAGGATCAGGTATCTTCCTCCCTAGCAGCGAGCGATTCGCCAGCCTGGCTGATGCCAATGGGAGTGAGGCGAAACGGAAAGCCTGAGAGCAACACATGGAGTAGCCAAGAGGGAAGGGCGGAGCAGGCGTTGCCACATGTAAGGTTTCCAACTCTGGGTCAGAAAATTCATGGAGATTTGGGGGTGCCATCATGTAACTGCAATCAACAGCCATTGGGGCCGGTTCCTCCTCTCCCTCGAGCCCCCACTGCACATGAATGGAGCCATCGCCGCCATGCCTGGCGGGCCGGATAAATGCCTTCAGGGGGCCACATTTGGCCCTCGGGCCTTAGTTTGGGGACCCCTGATTAAGAACCTTCCATTGTTCCATTTTCTTTGTTTCTGAATTTTGAACAGAGCAAATACTGAAACATTTGATGATGTGGAAAAAGAATGTTGATACAATAGTACAAAAATAGGGATGATAAGAATGCTGGGATCTTCTGCAATTACAGCTCATTTCCAGCCTACAGAGATCAGTTTCTCTGGAGAAAATTGATGGTTTGGAGGGAGGACTCTATGATATTGTACCCCACTGAGATCCCTGTCCTCCCCATGTTCCACTCCCAGCATAGTGTAGTGGCTAAGAGCAGGTGCACTCTAATCTGGAGAACCAGGTTTGATTCCCTGCTCTGTCACTTGAGTTGTGGAGGCTTCTCTGGTGAACCAGATTAGCTTGTTCATTCCAACACATGCCTGCTGGGTAACCTTGGGCTAGTCACAGTTCTTCAGAGCTCTCTCAGCCCCACCCACTTCAAAGGGTGTTTGTTGTGGGGTGGGGGAGAGGGAAAGGAGATTATAAGCCTTTTTGAGCATTCTTACAGAAGAGAAAGGGGGGGATATAAATCCAAACTCCTCCTCCTCCTCCTCCTCAAATCTCCAAGAATTCCACAATCTGAAGCTGGAAATCCTACTGTTGCCAGTGCCCTGGGTGAGACATGGCTACACTAAGCTGTAATTTGCTCGTATGTATTATGACATCAAATTTATTTTTGATTGGTGATTGATTTAGTCTCACACATAAGAGTTGGATTCTGCCAATCTTTTCATTTATACTTTCTTAAATTCCCCTTATAGTTAAGAAAGTCCTTGCTTATGGCCCCTGCTTATAGCCCCTATAGTTATGAAAGCCCCTGTTTATAGCCCCTACTTCACATGACTTTTGTTGATACAGATTCCATAATTGTCAGCATAATTTTCAAAAACAGTGGCCCTGATACAGCCTGATTTAAGTGCATTTAAGCATTGTTATATTAGTATGTGTACTTAAGTCTCTTGCCAATGGAAATCAATTGCTACTAAAATCACCTAACTTTGTCTGAATTGTGTTGAATGCAACTTGAAAGGGAAAAGAGAACATGCCCAAGCACAGTGGACTATAAACATAATGGGCTTTATTGATCCATGTTTTCCACTTCCCCCATTTGGCAAGTACAATAAAGAGTTGAATGAGGTGGGAGTTATCTTAGAAAGTAGCACAACGAAAAACAAAATCTCCATGTGGCTCTGAATAAGGTGTGCGGTGGGGGTGGGAGTGGGATTCATCAGCAGGGGGAAGTACTGACCTGCATCTTCAGCTTGTAGCTAGGGCTGCCAGGTCCAGGTTGGGAAATCCCTGGAGATGTGGGGTGGACCCTGGGGAGGGTATGATTTCAGCAATGGAAAATATAATACCATACAGGATATAATACCATACCGTCCACCTTCCAAAGTAGCCATTTTTCTTCAAGGGTGTTGATTTCTGTTGACTGGAGATCAGTTGTAATTCTAGGAGATCGCCAGATCTCACCTGAAGGTTAGCAAATCTACTCATAGCCCTCCAAATATGTATACTTGGGCAGTGTGGGAAATCAGTTTTGGACTAAGCAGACCACCAATCTAATCCAGAAAAAAAACCTTTTATTTATTCTGAATTACAACCCCTGATTGGATTATTATGATTGTATATAGCCAGTTCTGTTGATGATAACACAACTTTCTGAACGATTTTCTAATGCTGACACATTCTTATGTTCACAGATTACTGGAACCCAGCACTTAAAGGTTTAATGCTCCAGGAAGACAGACTGCATTATAACCATTCTCTATATAAACATTTAATATTCTGCTCAAGCCTTCAAGTTCTTTCGAGACACACTTGTTTTAAAAATGCTGCCCAGGGCAACAACTGGTCACATGTAATTTAACATTTTAAATGAGCCACTGCAAATAAACCTTTAATTTAGATATATGATTTTAATGGCTCTTACAGGACACTAAAATATGCTTAATTTTTTTAAAAAAATCCCTCGTGTTTTTCATCACTGTAGAAGCTACATCCAGTATTGAGTTCCTCATAGAGCAATTAGTTCAAAATTATGTAAGCCATAAAGGTGCAATTAGATTCTTATTCTTAATAGATTAATATTGTATAAGCTGTGTTTCAATGGCCATGGTCTTTTCTTTTTTTAAAAAAAGAAACAATGAGTAGAATTCTCATCCTTCTGGGTGAGTTTCCTACATATTGGCTAACTAGAGTAGCGTGAAATATTACTGTGACATATGCATACACAATAAGCTGCCTTATACTCTGCCAGTCAATTGCTACATCTTGCCCAGTACTGTTTATTCTGACAAGTAGTAGTTTCTCAGAGTCTTAGGCCATTTCTGCACGGCTGTAAGGGCGCCTCCACGCCGGCAAAAATTCCGCCGGCGTGGAGGCGGAGGCCGTTCGCATGCAAGCATGCGGGCGGCCTCCAGAGAGGCCGGCAGGCGGCAGGCGGCTCCGCACGGAGCTGCCTCTTCCCCGTTCCACTCACCGTGTCCCCGTCGTCGGCCTGCTGGCCGTCACCCAGCCCCACTGCCTTTGCCCTCCCACCTCCAGGGTTGGAGGACAGCGTGGGCAAACTCGACGACCAGCAGGCCAGTAGTCACGGGACACGAGAAAAACAACGTGTTCGGCGGTGCACCATTGCGCGCAGCATCAAACAAGAACACGCTGTGGAAAAACAACCCTTTAAGGGTTGTTTTCCAGGAAATGACAGGCTTGACGCCACCCTGGGGAGGGCGAGTCAAGTTAGGCTGCTCGCGTTGCGTAGCAGCCGCCTGTCGCGAATGGCTCCTTGGGACGGGCGTTATCCGATCCCCAGAATTAATGGGCCGTGCGGAAACGGCCTTAGGGAAAGAAAGGTCCTCTTTAGCACTTGCTATTAAAATCTTTTTCCTGGAAATATCCAAGTACTGAATCTGAAATGTTCTGTGTACTAAATTGGTACAGAACTAATAATGCAGTTCGTTTCACATAATTTCAGAGAGTAGCTAGACTGGCTAGGTTCAAGTCTAGAAGCACCTTAGAGTCCAACAAGATTTTTTGGGTATAAACCAGTGGTGGGATTCAAATTATTTAACAACTGGCTGTTTACAAGTACCATTTTAACAACTGGTTCTGCCGAAGTGGTGCGAACCAGCTGAATCTGGTATAAACTTTCAAGAATCAACTAAGGTTTCTGGCTCTGGGCTGGGAAATTCCTGGAGTTTTAACTGTGGAGCTCAGCAGGGTATAATGTCCTACAATTCACCCTCCAAAGCAGCCATTTTCTCAAGAGGAACTGATTTATGTTGCCTGGGGATCAGCTGTAATTCAATCGCAACACTTTCCACAAAGAGAGACAGACCCTTTGAGTTCTAGCATACATTCTTTTATTCCAAAACAAATCTGGCATTTTAATGGGTTATTTCCAGTGGTCATTTAATTGAATATGCAAAGCTCATCCTGGATCATTCTCACTTTTGCAAAATCTGACCCTCGTGCATGGCAATTGTATCTCTAACCCTGTAACATGAAATAGTCAAAGGATCGCTACCAGAGATGCTCCCAATTTTTCCTCATCTGGATTTCTGTCCAGATCTTGTGAGTTCTGAATGGTCTTGTTTCCAAACTGAAATTGAGAGAACCCAATTCTCTTGGCTTCTTTTTAAATTTCCAAATTTTGTAATGCTGATCTTTTCCCATATGTTTTTGGCCATAGATTTCACTTCCCTTTACTTTCTTTGTGCCTTTGCTCCATATGATGTGCATGTGTACACTGAGGTGATACTACAAAAAAGCATATGTGATGCAATCACGCATAGAATGTGCCAGCTGCTTGGATGGGGCTGCCCATCTGACTGATGTCATAATCCCCCACCCGCCCACTGTGACTGTGCTGTGTATGTAAAGTGCCATCAAGTCTCAGCAGACTTGTGGTGGTAACCCAGTGGCATTTTCACAGCAAGAAAGCCTTCCTCTACATAATGACCCTGGTATTTCTAAGTAGTCCCCCGTCCAAGTACTACCCAGGGCCAATCCTGCTTACTTTCTGAGATGTGATGAAAATAGGCCATCCTGAGCCATTTTCTCTCCAACGGCCCCCTCTTTCTTTTGTTTTCCTATTATTTTTTGAAAGCCTACATTCTCTCTCATCTGGCTGCTTCCTCTTTCTCCATAACCCTTCCCATGTTCCTCATTTTGGAAAGGGGGACATTCTCACCTTCTGTAGGACAAAAATTGCACCTTCCATTCCCTTTCTCTCCCTTCCCCTGGAAGTCTTTGCCTCAGGGCATCTATCTGTGCTTTTCTTTGCATCAATGCATTTATATTCTTGTTAAAACCTCACCTTTTCATTCCTGCTTTCTCAACCTGACCACCATCATCTATTTTTATCCCTTCACACCTTACTCTTCAGTGTCTAAACTCTTAGACTGTAAACATGACAACAGAGCCAGGGGTTCTTGAAAGACAGCCCTCTATCATAAAATCTCAAATTCACATTCATCACATTTTGAGAACTGCCACATTTATACTGGGAGGGGGAGGGGGTTGCTGTGCTTGATAACTGAAGTACATTCATTCAGAGAAAAAAAGGATTTTTAAAATTGCCTTCCCATTCATTTTTAAAATTCATTTCATTTGCCTCTTCTCTAACGTTGTGCAAAAACTGAGAATTCAAATAAGGCAGCATTGGCATGGCATAACAATGATAATATCTGGACACAAGCCACATAGGAAGCCATTAGTAAGGCATTTAAACAATAGTTAACAAACACAATCGGTTTTTGGAATAGTGCCGAATTAATAATGCCTCTATTCTTTATTATTTAATTCAACTGATGAGTCAAAGCATTTATATTTAAATACAGTAATAACCTTAGCATTCGTTGATATGGAGTGGGGAAAATTTAGATGGGGTAGGGCAAATTCTATTCATTCATTATAACATTTTATCCCCTACCCCACCATCTACTGACTTGTTAAAAATGGTATCAAACTCTTTCTATTGTGTGTGTGTGCGTGTATTTTAAATAGGTATTTCCAGTAATCTGAAGAGTTATTTAGAAACCCAGTTTCCAACCAAAAAACATTCTTGCTGTTCAATTGATGCCCTTTGTCCTGATCACTCAAGAGGTTCAGAGGTGGAAATGGGGACTAAGTGCAGATTTATTCACTGCATCGCAAAATGGCATTACTGATAGGTAGGTAATGGAACACCTCCAGAACACAGATGTCAAAATTATAATCACCATTATCACCCATAATCACCATTATGGGATACAGGAAAAAGGAAACTGGTTGTCAAACATCACGAGAAAGGCTTTATGTTGGATCCAAAACCCATTATTGCAACTAAATGCTTCTATTCTCACATGGATCTCTGATGCCTCCTGCTGCTGATATAAGTTGAAGACTGCCCTCTGCATGCAATGGATGTTTTGCTCCATGTGGATTTACAGTGATCGATGACAGTGATACAGATGTACAGTGATCTATCTCAGGTTGTTCAATTAACATAGGTCCATTCTGTGCAAGTGGAAACGTTACACCTTTCAGGTTCAATTTGATGATGCTCCGTAAGGCTCACAGGAGACTATGAACTTTGCACATTTTATATCAATCCCCCTTTTCAAATTACCCCAAATTTTCCTATAAGACAAAAAATCATGTTGTCAAGAAAAAAACATTAAAATGAAGATTAATACTGATTTGATTACACAGGAGGTGAGTTCCTAATCCGATTGCCTTAAGGTTGGTTGTCAGTGGTCATCTCAAAGCAGATTTGCACCTGAATAGTAACTGTTTCTTCTGAATTGTGGCTGGGTCATTGACCTCACCTTCTTTAGCATAAAGAAAGGAATAATTTACAGTTCATTCCCTCTTTATGCTTGCATAGTCAGGTGAATTGTTTAAAAGAATAACATAATCTAGACCACATTTCTTGCTTTTTGCAACTACACAGTCAAAGGCCTCTATTTCAGAAGCAATCACAAGCAATAACTGCAAAATTAGCTGGGTTCATGGTCAGACACTGAGGCACATAGAGGCCTCAGTAGCATGTCTTGATTTTTTTTTAATGTAGAACTGATGCGTGGTGGGTATGGAATGATTAAAAAACTAATAATTTGAGCAAGCAGCATAATTACACAAACAGCTACATCCAACTTCATTCAGACACATTCAAACAACCTGTCAAACATTCGACTCTATGCTTACAACTGGCAAGAAGGAAATGAGTCAAACTGGCTTGAGCATTCCTACTTGAAATGGGATCTTCTACCAAAGCCCAAGGATTGGCAGGTGTGGGGTGAAATCTCTCTTTATGGCATCCATACAACAACCCCTGACAACTGCTTTAATGAAATAGCATCTTTCAAACGGTGCGATTTCCAGGGCGAAAGAAGTAGAAGCAGCCTTTAGAGTCTGTGAATCAAGTGATTCTGATAAATGCAACCCTTGCCATAATAAAACCATTATGTTCAATTGGAAAGGTCTACTGCTCAATTGCAATGATAATGATGGCCAGGAAGGAGGCATTGTGCATTCTGCAGGGAGGTTGTTGCCGCCATTGCCTGGCAGGGAAGGAAATCAATGAGTCTGACAAAAGCACCCTGCTGGTCACACTGCCGAGTTATCAATTTTCTTCCCAGCTAGACAGCAGCAGCCTCATTCACTCAGGGGGAAAGAAATAACAGAATAAATATGTGAAGACTCCAGTCTCTCATGGGTGTAGAACTGCAAGTCGCAGAAGATCTTGATGACAAAACCTTTCTTTGCCAATGAAACAAGGAGGTGCCAAAGGAACATCTAGTGATTCACTGTAGCTTATCTAAACAGACGGAGGTTTAAGGCAACCTCTGTATCATCATTTGTTTTGGAGGAAAGTCAAAATTACAAGATTTCTCTAGTTTTACTCTAATACCGTTTCATTGTTCAACTCAATGTTCTACTCGGCAAACAAGACCAGATAATTAGAAACTCTGATATACAAAAGAAACTTGGATAGAGTGCATTTTCAAACTGTTGGCCACTCCAGGGATTGATGGTGGCAATGTGCAGTACTGGATTAAACTTTGTAAGTGGTTATTAGATCAACTTTGAGCCACTGGAAACCATGTCTCCTTGATCTGCCCCTTGGTTAGAAGGCTGGATACAGAGATAACCTTACTATGAAGCAATGTAAAGTGGTTATTTCAGTCAGCTGATTCACTTCCAGAAGTGCAGATGATGGGTTCATGCCTGCACTATCCAGCTGTATGCATCATTAAACAAATGCAAGTGAAATGTGTTCTTTGGACTTTGCTGTATCAGGTGGTCTTAAATCAAGCAAAGTTTGCATCTAATCTTTATCAAGGTATAAGGAGCAGTTATCAGGGCCAGTTGCCAATTGCAAGCCAGTAGTATAGAGCTGATTCTAGCATGGAATAGTTTTTTTTTCCTCACAGCATTATAACTGGTGTGGCCTGCCAATTAATGTCAAAAACTGTTCCATGTTTATATGGGCATGGGGGGACGGGACCTGGTTTTCAAACAACTGGCTTGCCAGGTTGGAAGTGGCATGGATACCTTTTCTTCCATGACCATGAAACACTAAGCAGCTGTGTGAATTGGCTGTGAAAGTGAAGCTTTAAGGTAAGTTGTTTTATCTCAGGAGAAATTCCCCGGCTCTAAAATAGTAATGACTGTATCTTTCCTTACAGATTAATTGTGAGACCAAACACAATACAGGTTGCAATGTATTTTCCCAAAGAATGCCCTTGGATGCCCCTTCCCCCAATTCAGTTGTAGTGGAGGCCTGCCACTGCAAAGACCAGCTTCTCAGTTCAGCTGCTGTGTATCTGCACAGTGGCCCAACTCAAAGTATCCCAATGCTGGTATCCATGCCATTTTGCATGGTGCAATGGCCACAGGCATTGGTGTAGGTTCCCACTGCTTTAATGTGGCTTCCCCCCTTTTTTTTTTGGATTGCACTCTGATTTGTGCATCTTTCATTATTATTGCTAATTATTATTATTTTGTACTTTCCTCCAAAGAGCTTAGATATGTGTACATCATCCCTTCTCTTTTTGACCTTAACAACTACCCCGTAAGGCAGGTTAGACTGAGAAAGAGGGTCTGCCCCACGGTCATCTAAGAAGCGGCATAGTAGAAGGGAAAGTCAAATCTGGATTTCCTTATAAGTTTTACTAATTTCCTCAATTGAAGGAACCACACATATTACAATATATAAAGGAGCATAAAATTGCTTATGCTATATAAATCAATAATACTAACAGTAATTTATTATAGTTTTTGTTTATTGGAAACCCACATATTTTTGGCTAGTCCCTCTCAGTCAAATTCACCCTTAACTGTTCAGTAAATAACAAGAAATCATAGTAAACCATTACTAGTTTATATTGTATCATCAATTGTATCGCTTTTTGTAAGGTAATAAGAGAGGACCCTCCCATGAGGAGATTATAATTTAAAATTTGCTATAAAAAGGCAACATGTTGACACAAACTAATGAAAGGTTATATGTTAACTTAACTGGAAACTTGTGAAGAAAGCTAATTTACAGCCAAGCACATTCCTGTAAGGATAGTATAAATGAGCTGAGACTGCTGAAGTGAAAAGAAGGCAATGTTGTCACACTTAATGACTAGAGATACAATGGCAACTCAGAGTTTGTGCCCCTTTCTCCCAACAAGAAGATGCAGAAGATCTACCAGGTATTCTTAGGTCCACTTGTTTGTGAGAGCCAAAATTGTAGGCCTCCTTCCTGTGTTGCTGGGATCATATGTGGGAACAGCTCACAATGCAAAATTCCATATCAGAATTGCTCCAAATGAAGGGATGACATTCACATGGAAGAAAATGCAAGGAAAAAGGGGAGAAGGCTCCACAAGCTCCCATGATACGCCAGCAATGTGAAATCTTTTGGAGTAGTTAGAAATATTTCATTTGTATTGTCGAAGACTTTTGCAGCCAGAATAAACTAGCTGTTGTGACAGACCTCTGAAGATTCCAGTCATAGATGAGGGCAAAATGTTAGATGCAAAAACTACCAGATCATGGTCACACAGCCCAGAATACCCTCAGCAGCCACTATTTAATTTCTTTGAGATTGCCCAGCAATCCTAAATTGTATAGAGCACTGGATTGAAACTTAGGAGACCAAGGTTCAGTCATGAATATATATATATATATATTCATATATATATTCATATATATATTCATATATATATATTCATGACTGAACCTTGGTCTCCTAAGTTTCAATCCAGTGCTCTATACAATTTAGGATTGCTGGGCGGTGCCTGACATTCAGCAGAGGAGTGTGCTATGCTGGCATTGATGTCTTTCACTTCTAGTAACAAACAAGACATTAGAAGCTCTAGAAATCACCAGAAAACATAGGCCGTTTCCGCACAGCCCATAAACGACAGCCTCATAGAATACATTGCAGCTCATAAAGCGTACCTCGCCCAGGCATTGCGCCCGTATAAGCACAGGCGCCGCTGCTGCAACGCAGCATGTGCTGAATGTGCTTCCCTCCCCAGAGCGTCCAGTTTTCCGCATATAAACAACAACCCTTTAAAGGCATTTCCTAGCATTTCCCTTTAAAGAGATTTGTTGTTCAGGAAGGAAGCGTCTTACCATCGGGCGGGCGTGAGTGCGAACCACGGCCAGAGAAGGCGCCGTCGCCCTCACTCTGTTCTACTCCATGATGTCCTGATGCCGTGCGCCTTCGCTGGCCACTCAGGCCCCGCCCGCACTGTCCCTCCGACCTCCAGGGTGGGAGACGGCAGCGTATGGGCCCACGGGCTCTTCAACAGCGAAGAGGCGCACGGCACGACGGCTATCGTGAAACTAGAACTGGAGGAAGCCCGAAAGAAAGCGGCTCCCGATCTTGAGGCTGACCTCTTCCTGCTTGGCGGCCTCCGGGCTAATTGGCAGCCTGCTCATCAGCTTTAGCGTCGCGGCGAACTGCGCTTCCCATAGAGTCTCTGGCAATTCCTAAAGTTACCCCAAGGTAACAAATGGTAGTGCTAGGAAATGCCAGAGACCATAGAGTTTCAGGAGATTCCTAAACTCCCCTTTGTTTTTTTTAAAAAACCTAAACTATCCTTTTTAAAAACAGAAGTGGCATGATACCACATAAAGTGTCACTTAAAAATCTCCCACTGTCCCTCAAATGGGAGACAAGCAATGAGAGTGGAGGGGACTGAGAATCCTCTGCCTCAGTTCATGGCTTGTCCTCCCTCAAATAATCCACCATAATTTTGGATTAATCATGTCTTGACTCTGTGATTATTTCTGATTTTTTCCCCCTCTCTGTGTTTAGAAATAGTTTGTCCCTACTCCGAAATCTCATTTGGAAGCTGTTTACAGTTGGGAACTAGCTACCAAGCTGACAATTTAAATAATTATCACTATTCAATGGACATATTGATTAGGAACTGCAAGTAGATTCCAAGATTTCCCCATTTTGCTCAAAAACAAAGAATTGAATTAATGGCTTTCTTTCTCAAATCTAGAAGGAATAAGAATGCATAATTAAACCACAATCTACAGTCTTAACTAAGAAAATCTAATTGAAGGATGCAGCCAGCACCAAATGTTGATTTTTTAAACTGATTAATAGTACATTTCCCAGTAAGCAGAGTAAAATGTATGTGATTGTGTGTTTAAAGTGGCATATTGCTTTTTGCCCTCTGTTATATCATAAACCAACAGTTAGCGAGATCTGAGAGTTAGTGTGCTTCCGATATGGAATCACCCAATCAGGATGCCCGAGCCTCGCCTCCAGGAGAATGACTAACAAGCCAATCCAGAACAGACTGATGGGCAGGGATGGCATCACTCTGGTGCCACCCTGCCTCCTCCAAAAAGCTAATTAAAAAAGAAACCTCCTGAGAATCCCCCATGGGGAAAGCAGAGATTCGCCATGAGAAACTTATCATATCTCTGAGGCTGGCCCCACTGGCTTATGGTGGCTGGGTGGGCCATGGAAGCCAACTATTTTCATAGATAGGTAAAGCTACCATATAGTCATGCCATTGGCCTATCCAGGTCAGTATGGTCTATTCTGACTTGCAACACCATCGCCAAGGATGAGGTCAACTACATCACCTAGTATCTGATCCTTTAAAAACAGATGCAGCTGACACACCAGCCAAACCTGGACAAAAGCACTCCCATTTTTAAAGATCAACAATGGCATTTTGAGCTGGGCAAACTTCTGGATATTGCCTTGTGGTTCAAGTGGTAGTTCTGAACACTTCAAAAAGGCAACCCATGTACTGCCCACTGCAAAATGGATTCCATCCGTTCTTCCTAATGGTTTTCTATATTCTACACAAGCTGCATTCCTTAAAACATGTTTGAATATGTTCCAGTGAATGTCGAGTGGAATCACTCTCCATAAAATGACATGGTGAGTCTATTAACAGCTGTGATGTATATGAAACACATGGTGTTTAATATTAAGGAAGCCATGACTATCACTAAGCCACACATAATATTGCAAGTGTATAAAATTACATGGAAACATAAAAGAGCAAATTAATACCTTATTAAGGTGCCTTCTAGACATTGCATTAAAAGATCTCGGCTTGATGGTGCAGCTTAGATCTTTTCCCCATTACGAACTGCCTATATTCCATGGCAGCAGCATTAATATCAAGGGATGTGGGCTGGTAAATGAGTCCTGAAAACAAGGCTTCATTTAGCACATTGCACAGTGTTCAGCCCAGTAAGCAGCACAATATCATTGGCCAACTTTTCAAGGAAATGCTTTGGATTACTGGCAGGAGTTTCTAGGGCAAAATGGGCAGCATCGGGTCCTGATGGGGACTGAATCTGAAAATGTTACGTATACTACAGTCCAGCCTTTTTCTGGAGCAGTTACCTTGATAGATATGGACCAGGGTGACACAGTTGGAATAAAATGTTATAACTTGATTACTTTTGGGAGTTAAGCAGAGTGCCCATATTACAGTTATTCTGCAATCATTCAATTAATTACTAATATTAATTAGTTTCTTTGTTCAAGTAAAGATGCTGGTTATTACCTATGCAGTCTTTCATGGCCTGGGACCTATATATACACACACACACATATATACACATATGCTGCACTACAACAGATTTATTCATTTGAGCTCAGCCTTTTGAAGGTACCCAGAAATCTGATACTTTGCTCACTAGTCTGAAGCACCAGCCGGGAAAAATTGGGTTGCATGCTGGCATTTTACCAGAAGTGACATCACTGAACATGCTAGGATTGGCTAAACTCTATGGTTTTACCAAAGTAGTTTTTAAACACATCCTTGAGTGACCTGTGAAATCCTTTCCAATTTTCACCGCTGTAATCCTGTGTGCCTGCCCTTACCCCTGAACTTCTCCTGGAGGTTGCTGGCTGCAGCTTGGCAATCCTGGATTCTACCCTGAAAATGGGTAAGGTCACCAGACCTGGATATTCTCTGTTGTGGCTCCTGCTTTTGTAAAGTAGCCTTTCTGAAGAGTTCAGGCTCCCACACTGCTAGAAATCCCCAGAATGTGCAAACTGAAACTAGTTAGGATCACATTTTTGTACAGAATAGATTTTCCAATATGTCTTAATATCTATGGAAATATTCCAGATACTTTTTTGTTGGATTTTAGTTGTATTTGTGTGTTTTTTAATTGGCATAATTCACTGTGAATCTTTGCAAGAAAGGTGGACTATGAAGGAAATAAATTAATACTGCCCAGCCAGCTCCTTGAGATCCTCCTCTGAAGCCCTGCTCTTGCCCTCCCCTCTTCAGAGATAAAGCAGGTAACAAAAAGGGACAGGGCTCATTTGAGGCATGCCTGGTGTCTTCTCTTTTGCAGGTGCCGGGCCAAAACATTTTTTTAACCTAGGCATAGAACTAAACAGTTCTTTGTATATGCTTTATGGTCTGCTCCACATATGAGGACTGTTTTATTAATCTAAATTTAGATTGCTTTGTTTTATGTACTTTTATGCCATGGGTTGTTTTTAGCACTGGTTTTGATTGATATGTTTTCAATTACTATTGATAGAATTGTTTTATTTCATTTTTAGCTAAAAATAATTAAAATTGTTTTTACTTGAGGCCTAGTTGTTTTATTACTGTGAACAGACTTGAGTGGATATGCAGAGGCAACAGGCATATTTCTAAATAAATAAATAAATAATAACAAAGTTAAAAGAATATTTTCTCAGTTTAAGCACCACCCTCTCTTGCTGCCCTATCAAATGTAAGGCTGGTTTCTCATGCAGCCTCCTTTTACAGGTGTTGGGGGGGGGGGGTGTGCATGGCTCCTCCAACGCTACCTGTTTGGCATCCCTGGAGGCCACTGCTTGGGCATCAAACCATCTCTGGATCTTGGACTACATAGGCTGAATGCTGAAAGAAACTGGATAGATCCGCCAAATGCCACTGAACCAGTGTGCATAGCCAAATTATGTGGCCTATATGACACGAGTGAATTGAAATTGAGTTCAGCAGGTGGTGAAGCTGCAGTCTGATTTCTTCCTCATGAATCCAGTTCACATTTACATTATTGTTGCTTTGCAGTGCTTAGCATGCAGAATTAGATTGGCATTGTAGAGTATTGTTTAGGACTGAAATAAAGAGAGACAAAGTATTCTGAAGACATCATCTGCTCATGGGATTCTTTTACCACATTTGATGCTGTGATGGCCATTAGCTCTGATGGCTTAAAAATTTGGTAGACAGAGTCAGGCTTCTGACAGAAGCTTTCAGTTATGAGAGCTAAAGGGTCTTCCATGCACCATATAGCTGAATACCAGTTGCTAGAAGGCAAAAAAAAATTAACCAGTTCTGGAGGACCTTAATACTTTGCTCATAAGTTGCCTAGAAGCCCCTGGCTAGTCACTGTGAAAACTAGTATGGTGGACTAGCCCTCTTCCATCCATATCATTGAGCCCACACAAATCATAGACTGTCAACCTTTCTCAAAACAGGAGGCCTGTGGGTATTCCCCCATACCTTCCCACCTTCCAGGCTATGAACCTGTGGAGCAATGAGATGAAAACAATGAGATGAGATATATTTACAGTATATGTATCAGTCTTCTGATGACCAACACACTGATGGGTATACATGCACTAAAAGCCAGTGCAAGGAGCCGGGACCCTTGAGTCTGGTGCCAATTCTCTCCACAAGCACTTCTACAACCACCCTGGAATGAATCATGGCTGAAACTGGAATCTTGCTTTTCAGTGAAGGAGCTCAGGGTGACATTTGTTTTAGCTGTTCAATGACCCCACAAAGTTCATTAAGCTAAGAGATAATGATTTGGCCAGATTATCCAGTGAACTTTATAGAGCAGCAGTGCTGAAATCAGCACAAATCCACTCAAAAGAAGTGAATTAACAAAACCAGCTTGTTCATCTGAATTGGCCTTTCTGACTTCTTGAGCTGTCATTGTTTTGAAAGTGGAGAACAATTTCCATATGTGTCTACGGTCGGTCCACAAACTTCTCAGCATAGAATTCCCTTTTTATGTTTCAAGCGGACATCACTAGAAGAAAGGGACATCTTAACATATGTTTGGAATATTACTGCATCAACACTTTAACACTTTGCTTGCCCATGAAATCCAGCAGCTTTTCCCAGTTTTCAAGGGGCAACTTGGAACGCAGTTTATGCAGGCACAAAATCCACATGTAACTCACAACAGTCCTGATTAGAGTACTACATTCCAGGAACATGGCACTGCTCCTGTGATCAATTCCCATGGAAACATCACGTGCAAATATCTTATGCACATAAATGGATTCCCTGACAACCCTTTAACATTCAAGTGCAGCTCTGAAGATATGCCACTGATGTGTAGATGGGGAAATAAGCAAGCCAGCATATTGCTATGGGAACATGGTGATTACCTCAGGAAACAAACCTGGGATCAGGGAAAATAAACACTATGTAACATCCAAGTCAATCCCCACACAATTCCAAAGCAAAAGAAGCCATCCTCTGTATCAAAACCAAATATGTGAACTCACTATGAACCAGAAAAACACTGAAGTGACAGAAGCAGCCAAGAGAGAACATGCTAATTAGAAGAAAATATATACAGAAAACATAAAGATAAACTAATGTTTTTGGTAATAGACTGAGATAAAACTTAGCATCCCCCATGGATGGCCCTTTGACAGGTGAACACTAGTTAATATCTGTTTTCTCCTGTGCCTTTTATTGACAAAACTGTTCAGTATTCAGAGATTATAGCTCCCATTGTTTTTGGACTGGGGAGGGAAGGTTAAATCTTTCTCCAGCCATCTTTCCTCACCTTAAATCTTTGAAGTGTGAGTCGGAATGAGATGTTCTCTTGATTAAACACAGGACTCGATTTTACTCCATCATTTCCAGGATTATCACTGAGAAGAAACCTATAAAAGGCCTGACTGTAAATGAGTATAGTTAATGAAAAAAGACCCACGTGAGGCTTGTAAAGCATTGCTCTGCTTCAAATCTTGCTGTAATCTACAGCTCCTGTAGACACTTTTCCTTATAGAAAATGGATCTCTTCCTTATTTAAATGGATCTCTAAATTTTCAGAAACCAATAAAAGTAATTGGAAACAACTGGAATAGAGAAAGATACCTTTGCAGGAATGAACTTCTACAGGGAGAAAGAACAGTGAGGAGAGAGAAAGTGAATTGTTCTCAGTGGTTAGGTAAGCTTCTGAAATTCTTAGTCAGATTTCTTCCTGGATTATTGAGTTCCAAGTTAACTGGTCTTGTTCTCAAAGGGGGAAGAATGAATTGAGAACCCTTCACTGTTTCATTACTTTATATCTGAATGCTATGCAGTGGTTTGATATAGATGTATTTTTGCCAAATGGAAGGATTAGGGATGCATTATAATTTTTCACTTTTGCACCCAGGGACCAGGGTGATCGCATCAGCCTGCCTATTTTGATCAAGCATTTTTTAGGTATGTATTTGGGACAGAGGGAGACTTTGGGCAGCTCTGGTGGATCTTTGCCACTATGATTTTGGCTCTGTGTTGCTGATATGTGTGCTTGCATGAGTAGAAGAGTATAAAAATGCAATAATTTGGGTCGGTATTATTTTTAGTTGTCATCAGCACACATGCTGAAGTTTTACTTCTGCAGTGGCAAAATATTACCTACAAAAAACCTTCATAGAAGCTTGAATGAAACAACTGACATTGTCCTTCCAGCTTAAAAAATCATTTTGCAATATCCTTATATCCATCAATAATGTAGAGTGTGGTCCCCAGTGTGGTGCTCATGAATACCATGGCACCAACCAACAGCTTCCCTGATGCTTGAGTGTGTTTTTTTTAAGTGGGCAGGGCTAAGTAGGGCTTTGTCCAATATGGCTTCTGATTGGCTGCAGGAGATCTTGGCTACACAAAATAAAACATTGCTTTGGCAGCAGCTGTCACTACAGCACAAGGATCTTTACTGAGTGACTGAAGATAAGCTGTGTGTATACCCCTGAGATCTTAGGCAATTGGGATAAATTGTATAGGAATCACAACTGATCTCCACCCTTCAAATATCATTTATCCTGGAGAAAATGGCAGCTTTGGAGAGTAGACTCTAAAATGTTATATCCTGCCAAGCTTCCTCTCCTTCCCACCTTCCCCAAACTCTACCCTAAAATTTCCAAAGCTTCCAATAAACACCTTTCCCCACAAGCTCCTTGCAGCCTGTATCCCATTAAAAGCCTGCTAAAAGCTCTGGGAGATGGCACTTCCCTCAAAAAATATCCCAAGCAAGAAATATCTTCTTCATCCCCCTTCATTTGTTCATCATGTGAGGAAGGCCCATGCCAGGCACGCTCCAAAACTGAGCCCAGTGGCTGGTTTTCTGGAACTTCCTCCATTAAATTTGGTCCTATGCATCTCCCCTAAGGATGTGGAAGGCATTTTCATTCCATGAGACTAAAAATAAGGTTTAGCAGCTCTGAATTTTTATTACTGTAAATTTTCAAACACAGCAGTAGCAAGAAGATGAATATATTGAATCACAGCCCATGGCTTGCCATCCATCAGTACTGATTCTGGGGATGGTTATGAGGAAGCCAAGCGTAGCCTTCAATGCGGTACACACAAACTATTACTATATATCCATGGACAAATAACTGGTTGGGCTAATTAATTCTGTCTTCAGCTCTCTCACAGCAAACAGATGCACAAGGGACAGAAAATCTCAGATATTTTCCTTTTCTTTCCTTATCAAATAGCTCAAGTTAAATCTGATAGTCAGTTTGCCTTGAATGCCATCTTGCCTCAAATACAGCATCTCCTTTCAAACTGAAAATGAAAATACATTTTTTAAAAATGACAGCCATAGAGAGGTTTTGTGTCCTAATGACAAATATGCCTTGGAGTTAATTTGAGGACTTCACGCATAATACAGCACATCACCAGTCCCTGATTTATGGGAACATTTCTGCATAATAGCAACAACTGAAAACCAGCATTGTATTGCAAGGGACAATTACTTTACTATAAAGGATGTGACTGTAGGCTACATTAATTTAATTCACTGAACAGGTAAGGCTGAGATGCACAAAAGGACTACTGAGCTGATAAGCATTTTACATTTTAAAGCACGAGTCGTGGGAGTGAATAGCTTTTTTTTTCACTTTGCAAACTTCAAAATATATGGACACAAAAAAGCCCTGCTAGACCAGGCCAAAGATCTGCCTTGGCCATCTTCTGTTCTCCTACACTGGCCAGTCAGAAGCATATAGGAAGTCAGCAATCAGGGCAGGAAGGCAATAGCTCAGCCTTATTGGCAACAAGTATTCACATAGCAATCCTAAACTGAATTACACTTTTCAAAATCTGTTGAAGTCAGTGGGCTTACAAGGGTATGTAACTCTGCTTAGGACTCTATTGCTAGTGATCTATTATTGGTGGACCCTGAGTCACCTTTCCTGACAGACTTTAACGGACCCTTCCTCCCTGTCTATGTCTCATCCCCCTTTAAAGTCATATTTTCCACATCTTGCAGCAACTATTTCTACACATTAATGTATGTGCTGTCTGTTCTGAGTATATTTGCTGATCAATTTCACCACTTGATAAAGGAAGAAAAGGTTCTGTTTGTCCATTCTATATAACTCAAATGGCTTTCTCCTACCCATCCTTTTCTTAAACCCAACAACTCTAGATACTTAGCTTCCCCTCAAAGCAGAGCTGCCCCAATTCCTTAATTGCTTTGAACACATTTTTTCTGCTCCTTTTCCAGCTCTTCAAAAAGAAAAAAAAGACTGATTTATTTTTTTAAAAGATGTATACTTCATGTATTGATCTCTAAGAGGGTTTCTGATTACAAAGAAGGTACATTTCTTGTAGGTTTATACAATACAAGAACTTTGACTTCAGGAGGAACATGGCTGCTGGCTCGTGTTTGGTGATGAAGAGAGACACTTGAGACCTGATGGGGGACAGAGGGCTTATTAGCTGTAAATAGAGGCCAGTATCAACAAGTCAACATGACTTCTGGAAGGGACATCATCACGTTGCCCATCACCTATCGGCAGCTTTAAAGGCATAGATCTCATCACACAGGGAGGTCTCAACACTAGAGCTGATATTCTCCCGATCCCTTTCCTCTCTCTCTCTCTCTCTCTTGGGCTGCTGCTACCACAAAAGAAGAGATGAGAGAGTCTTGTCTGAAATAATGTTTTTAACCCCCCTCCCCCGATTGTCAGGAGGGCAGAAGCAGAGCAGGGGAGGTGGGGTGGAGCCCTGCTTGTACTGTGCCTTGCAAAATCCCTCTCTGTTGCTATTTTATACATAGAGTGCTACACAACATCCAGAAATATCTGTTGTTATTTTATATTGAGAAACATATCCAGAGACTTAGAGGAGCAGAAAGGAGCCAGAAGCATAGAGGGGGCAAAGAGAAAGGTGTGCAAAGCAGTACGAGGGGAGTGGGAGGGCTGGTTGTGGGTGGAGGGAAGATGTCCAGGGCAAAGCTGTGCTGACTGGCAAATCTCCCCACTCTGGCAACAAAGCAAAATTAAATTTGCAAAAAGTGGTCTTGCTTGCCATGGGGAGAATGAAAACTGAAAGTGGAGCTTGAAGAAATACACCATACAAGAAATCTTGCTGTGATGGATATTTACCCCCACCAAGCAGCAAAAACATTGTGTGTAATCGGCCATTAAGGATAAACACCGGACAAGATGAATTGACCATAGTAAATGGGAACAATCAGAATAAAAAGGTTGTTGAAAGAAAGGAACAAGGTATATCCATCTATTTTCACATCTTTGCAAGTCGAGTTTATGCCTCTGTCTGCCTAGGTTTCTGTCATTGGCAATGGATCAACATCACTTCTGCTTCTCACCATAAATTATGTTAGCACATTGACAGCAATGTGAAGGCACTTTGGTGTTTGAGAAAAAAACTCTCAGAGTGTTTACACAATGTGATGATGTCACTTCCGGTGAGCAGTGTAAGTGATGTTAATGTTTTGTCAGTGATAGAGGCCTAGACTTTAGTTTGCTGCTGGAAAGTCTCTATGCCTGCCAGCTAAACAGCACTGGGGGCAGGGCTCCCAAAGTGGGGGAAACCTTCACTCCCTGTGGGGTGTGGCAACCTTAACTGCAAAGTGCTACACAACATTACACAGATAACCTGATTATTTAAGATGCTCCCATAGGGTTGCCAGTTCTGGGTTGGAAAATTCCTGGAGATTTAAGGGTAGAGCCTGAGGAGAGCAGGATTTGGATAAAAGGAGAACCTCAGTGGCATAGTGATACAGTAAGATAAGTCCTTTATGTGGGAAACTTATCTCTGCAGTCCAGAAACTGACCTCTGTAGCCAAGAGATCAATTATCATTCCAGGGAATCTCCATGCCCCCAGAGATGCTTGGGCATAATTTAAGAACATTAGATGTGATCTGTTCAATGTGCTACCAAATCAACAATCCTGTTATCAAAATGTTGAAAATAAAAGCAGCAAAAACATTTAACTGGGTTTGAAACAGGAACTATTTAAGAATGGTAAGAAATCAGCCAGTGAAAAACCTCCCGTTAGACAGACTGTAGTGAAACATAAGGTTGTGACTTGAAGCTTCTCCTGAACAAGAGAAGCCAAGATAAAAAAAATTCAAACACTCCATCTTAAATCCATCCCACTCACCTGAAACAAAGCAACAGCTTCAATTGAATGAATTATACAGCTTCTCAATCCAATAAGAATTGCAGTAAGAATGAACAATTAGACATGTATAAGATGGAACACCAGCCTTCTCTTTGGATTCCAACAGATCTGTCACTCTGCTGCCTGTCCCTATTATTACCTGTACACGGTGTGGATAATCCTATGCCAATGGCACGGCAATTAATCTCTCCTTGTTTCCATTACTCATCGTCTGAGTACTTTCAACAAATTATGCTGGGACAGCTTTGTGAGACAGTAAGAACAGTGGTAAGCAAAATATCTAAGTAGCGAATAGTGAAATGGGAGCTGTCTCTGTGCAGCTGCTTCCTATTTCTGTCATACCAACAACTCCCTCGGCAAAACTGATCATGTAATAGGAGTGGAAATGACTGATAAAGGCTTTTCTGTTGTTAACTTTGATCTCGCCTGTCTATAGCAGCAGGCCCAAGACAGAGAACATCCCAGTGTTTGGATCCTATCCAATGAAGAAGAATAAAAAGTTAAGACTGAAATTGAAGTGATTATCAGGGCAATCTTAAGGAGTTACTCCACCCTAAGCCCATTATTTCAATGGGCTTAGATTGAAGATTGCACTGGGAAGTTTCTTGGTTAGTATACATGAACAGGAAAGTACAGTGTCATGAAATGCAAATAATTAGAGACCCTTAATTGGGTGCTATTTATTTACAAAAGCTGTTGGGAAGATCCAGGGCAAAATCATGGCTCCTTTCACACAAACTTTTCAAAACATTTTGAGGCAGGAAGTAAAATTCCATCGAGTTCTGCATGGTTTTTACCCATGAAGGTTTAATTTGTAAAGTCAAAATGATTTAAATGAATCCCCTTTTAAAATGATTCTCCAGTTGAAACGTTTTAAAAATGTCTTCAACTCTGTGTAATTTATTTACTATGTTTCTCACAAGTATAGTGTCCTGCGCCCTGGGCGGGGTCCCCGCCGGGACCCCTGTTGCCAACCCGCCTTCCCCTGCCCGGATGCTGGAATTTCCGGCCTCACTCCTGTTGTCGGGGGAGTGGACTAAGTGGGACTGCCGCTTTAGCCACAGCTTGAGCCGGCTGCCCACAGCTGACCCAGGGCGCGCAGGAAGCGTGAGAGGGGTAGTGGGGAAGTTCCCCTGCCAGACGTTGGACTGCTGGCTGCTTCTCCCCTCTCAGTTCCTGCCCCCTCTAACCAACCACCAACTCTCCCCTTCTCCAAGTCCTTC
Source organism: Sphaerodactylus townsendi (assembly GCF_021028975.2). Taxonomy (NCBI): domain Eukaryota; kingdom Metazoa; phylum Chordata; class Lepidosauria; order Squamata; family Sphaerodactylidae; genus Sphaerodactylus; species Sphaerodactylus townsendi. The sequence continues at coordinate 4,028,304 of NC_059436.1, forward strand.
CTCCCTAACGTCCTGTCGTCTCCTGCCCCAGGACTTTCCCACTGTTGCCTCCCTTGTCCCTTCACGCTTTCTCCTTCTCCTTTCCACACACCCACGCACACCCTCCTTCCCTCCTCCTTCTCTGCTCTTCTCCTGGTCGTTCCTCCTCTTCCCCCTTTTATCCCTTCTGCTGTCTGCCTGCCGGATAAACACCCCGCCCCCGCACTCAGCCCAACAGGGCTCAGCTGGCTCTGCTTGGCCGGCTCGGCCCCATGGGCGTGGTGCTCCCCGGGGCCGAGGCTCCCGCCCGCCTTGCCAGCTGGCGAGAGCCCCGGGGAATGCTCCCGTCCCCCGTCGCCATGGCGACTGGCCCCGGAGCTCTCCCGTGCCTTGCCGGTGCCGTGACGGGGTTCCACCGCCGGCACACCATCCCTGGAGTGCTCCCGTGCCTCGCCGACGCCGCAACACGGTTCCTCCACCGGCACGCCGTCCTGAGGCGTGGGGGAAGCGCCTGCTGGCCGCCGGCGAGGGCGCGAGTCCGGGGAGGGGATGGAGGCTTCCCCCGCTCCCGGACATATAGGTTTAGTTTTCATGCAGCTCTGTATGGGCGTTAAGCTCAGAGCAGTAGCTAAACCTACCCACTTTTCAAAGCTCTGAGAGTTCCTGGTCATCAGCATTGTATCTACAGTTGCCAGCTCTGGGTTGGGAAATACCTGGAGATTTTTGGAAGTGGAGGCTCATGAGGGCAGAATTTGAGGAAGGAAGAGGCTTCACTGTGTTAGGAGGAGGAGGAGGAGGAGGAGTTTGGATCAGTGGCCTTTTGGTCACATGGAGGGAGGTGCCAGGCTGGGTCCACATGGCTGGCTTCCCCCATGGCAAGGCGACTTGGCCAGCGCCCGGCAGCTCCCCCCATGCCAAGGCTGGGCCTAGCTGTGAGGCTGGGAGGCCTCTCCTGCGCCAGGGGATAGTGCTGGCATGCAAGGCTGGGTCCAGCAGCATGGCTAGGAAGCCTCTCCCTTGCATCCGAAGCACAAATAAAACAGAACCCGGCAGCAGCCCTGCCACCTGGCACATGCTCCCCACCGGTAAGTGAGACATGGGGGGGGGCACAGGCACACCAGTAAGAGGGGCATGGAGGGTATGGGGGGCACCAAGAGCAGTTGTTGTCTCCACACACCATTTTACCCCAGAATGCCTCTGGTTTGGATTTATTTATTTATTTATTTATTTTATTGGATTTTTATACCGCCCCATCCCCGGAGGGCTCTGGGCGGTGTACAACATTTAAAAACAGTATAATTAATAACATTTAAAAGCAGCGATCCAACTTTAAATATAAATTAAATTAAAATCCAAGATGTAAGGTGGCGTCCAGCGTTTCAACAGCATAAAATCCCTCCCTCCCCACGATGAAGGGAGGCATGGCGAGTCTCAGTGATGGAATCGCGGCCTGTGTGTTGAGGGCCACAGATAGGGGGGGGGGGGCACTATTAGCGGCTGGGTCCTCCTGAAGGCACCATGGAACAGTTTAGTCTTACACAGGCCCTCATGAACTCCTTGAAGGTCCCGCGCAGGGGCCCGGACAGCTGGAGGGAGAGCGCTCCACCAGGCCGGGGCTAGGAGACTTGTAAAAGTCCTGGCTCCGCCGTGGAGGCTAGCCGCATCACCGGCGGCTAGGGACTACCAATACCATAAGTTGGCCTCCAGCCATCGGAGAGGCCTTTAGGGACATATGGGTGATGATCTTGGGTCTCGAAGATAATGATGGTTCCAGGCCGTGAATGGCCTTTAAAGGTCCAACACCAACACCTTTGAAGATGATCCGAATCCTACTGGAAGCCAATGCAGCTGCCGCAGCACAGGCTGGATGTGTGTCCGAAGGCGTGCTGCCTGTGGGCAGACGTGCTGCTGCATGGTGAACCAGTTTTAAACGCCCGGATCAGACGCAAGGGAAGCTCCGGGCAGAGAGCGAAGTTATACAATAGTCAGAGTCTGGAAATGACCGCTGTATTGATCACTGAGGCTAGGTCCGGCTTCTGGAGAGGAAGGGCAATGGCCACGCCGGCCTGAGCGAGGAGGGGTGGAAGAAGGCAGCCTGGGCGCTGTATAAGGCCACCTGGGTCTCCATTGTGAGAGACAAATCCCAGGTGGACCCCAGGCTGCGAACGGAGGAGCCTTCTGGTGTCAATGTGACCCCTCCCACACCGGGCGGCTGGAAAAGTCCCTCCCCTCACGGTAATTCTCGCTTTCAGAGGATCTCCGCCGAGGGGTTCAGTTTTAACTCTGCTCTGTCAGCAACCAACCAGCAACCGCCTCCAAACAGTGCTGGAGAGCCACAGGGGTGTGACGGCTCTACCCTCCATCAACAGAATGAGCTGTGTGTCATCAAGCATTGATGGCAATCAGCCCAAAACTCCGCACTCAGCCGGAGCAAGAGGTTGCATATAGATGTTACCAACAGCGGGGACAATAATGCCCCTGGGGTACACCGCGATTGAAGCCCGGGCACTTCCGGGAGGCCTGGTCCCCGCACCTTCACTTGCTGGAAACCGCCCCGGAGAAAGCGAGGTTATCCACTGAAGGACAGTGCCCCGCGACTGAGGCTGACCAGGCGGTGGGCCAGGTGCAGTGATGGTCGCATCACATCAAACGCCATGGTGAGATCTAACAACACCAGCAGCGCCGATCTGCCCTGGTCAAGCTGGATACGGAGTGTGTCTGTGACGGCGACGAGAACTGTCTCCGTCCCATGCCCAGCACGGAAGCCGGACTGGAAGGGGTCGATTTATATCCCACCTTTATCTCCTGTAAGGAGACTCAAGGTGGCTCACAAATGCCTTTCCCTTCCTCTGCCCACAACACTTTGTGAGGTAGGTGAGGCTGAAAGCATTCTGAAGAACTGTGACTAGCCGAAGGTCATCCAGCAGGAATGTAGGAGTGCTGAAACATACCTGGTTCACCAGATAAGCCTCTGCCACTCAGGTGGAGGAGTGGGGAATCAAACCCAATTCTCCAGATTAGAATGCACCCGCTCTTAACCACTACACCACGCCTGCTCTTAACTACTACGCCAATGCCAGAGTTACCTTCTAAAGCAGTCATTTTCTCTAGGTGAACTATCTCTGTCACTTGAAGTTCACTTGCAATCCCAGGAGATCACCTGCAACCACCTGTAAATTAGCAACCCTAAGTTTATATTCCAATGCCAGTCAACATGCAGTTTCAGGCCATCATGGCCAGCATCAAAACAATGTTCCCACTTCATGCGGATTTAGTGGTACCTCTTCTGCTTTGTGTATAAAATGCCCAGGGTCAGTCACTGGCAATTCCTGTTAAAGGATAAGGTAGTTTGTGGCAGGAAGGATCTCTGTTTGAGATCCTGAAAAGCCCCTATCAATCAGAGTAGACAATATTGTACTTGATAGGCTGGCAACCCCATATGAAGTACACATACGTCTTGGTGTACTCTGTGTCCTGACACTTACCAGACATTGCCCAAATTTTAAAACTCTTTCTCATGTCCCTAAGGACAAGTGACATGTTTTTAAAAAAACTGAAAATGAAACATGTACATTAATTGGACAAGGCATAGATTATAGGAAAAACTCTTGGATCAAGTAATACAAGAAATCTGACTCAGTCTTGATTCCACACCCCACTTGCTGTTACTTGGAATGGACATGTTGACTCTGACACCTTGTCACAGTGAAGCGGAAACCTTCTTGACCCTTGTTCTGCAGTGTCTCCCAGATATTGCCATGCTTTGCACTTCTGCAAGACCACTCATAAATTATTTGACATCCGCCATATCATAATTGGCAAAGACGGCTGTCTCCTAACTGTGCTGTCTTTTATACAACAATTTCCCCAAACAATAGAAATGAGCCAAGCAAATAAATTGACCAAATGTTCAACCACAGCATCTCATTTTCCTGCATCAGAGAAATGGATCTACAAAGGACTCCAAAAACCACTTGTATGTTAAAGAGTCATTTACCCTTGAATAGGGCTATAGACAGTTAGCTTCATTAGTCTAAATAGGATTAATAGATTGCAAAGTTATACTTCAAAAGGAGTTAAATGCAACCAGCCATAAAAGCATGATCTGTATAATGGTGGTCCCTTCTTAAGTTTGGAAACGTTGGAAATGAGCACCAGAAGATGATGAACTATCCCATCTGCTGATGCTCTCCATATCACTGCACAAAGAGACAAATTAGGAAACATACCATGCTTGCCCAGAAGTCATTTGTTCAGCATGTTCAGAATCAGCGCTTAACAAAATGGAGACCCCATTTTGTGATAAATTTTATTTGCTATCATGACTTGGTAGGATCAGTCCATAATTCACACTGCACATGTAAGATTTGCATCGATATTTGTATGCAGCCTTCCAGGTCTTTGAGGAGTTGGCAAGTGCTGCTTTAAACAAGCTGCTATCAATCTCAAACCTCAATGCTATTACTCTAGCAGATGCACCATCTGCAGACATTTCAATAAAAAAGAGGGAAGGAATCAATCAAGTTTGTAACAAACATAGCAAGTTGCTATACATAGGGAGATGCCTACTTCACATTTAAAACAAAGCAAAAAAAGTTATTTTTAAAGTGAAGGTCAAATCAAACAGGGATGCATGGATAAACCTAATTTAGTTCTTTACTGTTCCAGAAATGATCTCGGGATTGTATTCCATTTCTCCTTCATTGTTTAGAACAATTTATCATATTAATTCCCAAAATGAATCTTGTGCAGTATGCCAAGCCATTCTATTATGTCTATTAATTTTCATAGTTTTCCTCACCCAAATCTTACCAATGCTCAAATTGATAAAACACTGCCAAAAAGCAATCTTGATGTGATCATGTTAATGACGGTATTAAGATTCTCTTTTGGTGTTTGATGGATGCTTACATCTCCTGTACATTGATACAGCATTTTTTAAAAAAAGAATAAGAGTAGGTTTTTATACCCTACTTTCCTCGACCTTTAAGGACTCTCAAAGTAGCTTTCAAACTCCTTCCCTTCCCCTCACCACAACAGACACCTTAGGAGGTGGATTTTGTTCACATAGCCTGGACAAATAAAGCATTCCAGGTGAAAAAAAAAATTTTGGTTTGGGCCTTTTTTTTAAAAAACCCAATACATATCATTATTGCGCCGCTTTCCCGCGATGGCAGCGGAAACGGCTGGAGTCGGCTCTTCTCGCCACCGACCGGAAGATGCTGGGAGCCGGGTCCTTGCCAGACGGACGGTCCTGAAGAAGCGGCAGCCGGCGCCGCGTGAGCTACGGGCGTACCAAGATGATTTCGGCTTAGACCTGGGTATTGCGCTCGGCGACGCTGGAGTAAGCCTGGGGATGCAACCTCTAGCCCCCCGCAGCTACTGCTTTCGAGCGGCGCAGGGTAGGGGGCGGTAGTCCCCAGGCTCCTCCGCTGACGCCGGAGGCCCAGGGACAAGGTGAGTGCCGGTGGAAGTCGAAGTGAGCCGCCGTCGCTCACTCGGCAGCGAAAAGCACTGCATGGCGCGTTCTCAAAAGAAAGAGCCGCTTAGGAAGCGCCTGGGGAAACGCTGACTCCAGGCCGGCTGGCGGCGCTGAGGGCGCAGCTGCTGCGCTGCAGCTGCCAGTCGCTAATGGCGCCTGGAGACGGTGTTTTTACCATCCTCAGGCCGTCATTTTCTGCCCGTGCGGAAACGGCCACACTGATGTGTCTTTGGAGACTCTGTGCACCCTTGTCAATTCTCATTTTGTGTCTACATAACTTCAAAGATACTTCACACAATTTTTTTAAAAAGAGAAAATGGCACATTCAAGAAATCGACAGGCAAGATCGAGAAATATATGGAGTTGGATAGAAAAGTGATATTGAAATGGTATAGAACACCAAAACAACTAGCATATATGATTAAAGGACTCAGTCCTAAATGCTGGCACTGCGGAGACCAGGAGGCATATTATAGTCATATGTGGACGGAATGTATAGAAGTGAAAAAATTTATGATCAAAGCAGCACATGCAACAATAGCTTTAGGCTGGAAAGAAAAGAAAAAATGGACAATTCAGAAATGGTTGGAATATATCTGGGAACAAGTGACACTGGACATTTTCGATATAATAACAAAAAATAAACTGGCGAGATAAACAGAGCGAAATTTTTGAGATATGGACAATATATGCAGACTGGATGAAAGAAGCTGGAGTCAATGAGGAGATATGGGAAAAGAGATTACAAAGAATGAACTTACTGCTGTTTGATAAAATTATGAAGAAAATACAGGGGGGAGGGGAAAATGTATTGTTTGAAAACGAATGAAGAAGAGTATTAATATAAAATGGAATATTCAAATAATACAATTAAAAAAAATTTAAAAGGAAATCGACAGGCAATACTGAGTTTATTAACGTACAGCAATGATGGAAATGGTGAGCAGCCATGATGCCAGAAGACAAAACAACCCTAGGAAGCTTCAGCAAATGGCAGACATCACTGAAATACAAGTACAACTTCAGTCTATGGACATAAATTAAAGAAGAAGAAAAAAGTAAATGGCTACCAATAAGACCAGTATTATCTGACATAATGCTACTTTCAGCAATTTTATGGTAATGTCAATAGTTCATGAGCACTGGAAGAACTACACACCCCTACTAATGAAGTTAGTGCAATTAAGCATAAATGTAATCAAATTAGGATATTGTATTGGATTTTTGACTTAAACTCTATGGTGCCTCTGGGATCTACACTGAGTATGCCAGAGAAATGCTTTTAAGGTTCCCCGGTGGCTAATTTTCCACCAAATTCTTGCATGTAAATGAAAGAGATGTTTTAGCTGCCTGAATGACAATGCCCCAATTATAATGCAAAGAACACCCATGCTCATTCCAGATTTCTGCAATAAATATGGTAACTTCGCTGCTACATCACTTTGCTGAAAGGTAGGCCAGAGAATGACACACAGTCCATAGAGAAAATCCTATTATTGTTGTGCCCTAATAACAAGTTGTTGACTAATGTCGTTAATTTTCCATTGGCTGTTTGCTTAGGGTGGCTTCGGTGGTTATTCATATTTGAAGTTTTTTAACAATACATGCTAATAAAGCCACCGGGAATGTGTAGGTGGGTTTGTTATTATCATTTTAGGGTTAAACTTAGAGGTTTTCTTCTTCTTGTTTGACCTTGTGGGTTTAAAAAAACTAAAGGAAATTTGTTTTTAGTAAAACATGATCGGGAGCTAAATTGGTAGAGCTGTGCAAACAATTCCCTCCCCCCCTCAAGTTAACATAGGGTTTTTTTTGCCATTCTGAGAAGCGAGTTCACAACATTTGGTTCTGTAATTGGAATCCTATTTTAACAGTAATTTTCGTAGTAAATGTCTTGTTCTAATGAATAGCTCTGTAACAGGTTCCGCAGGGCTTGATGAAATCTAATTCCGCTGATGTGTTCTGAGAATCTTCTATATATGGCTTGATTGACAAAGGAGCATATGGATTTTGCTCTTGCAGATGTAATTCCATCTCTTCATATTTTCTTGGGCTCTAAATGGAAAGTTTACAATAGGAAGCTAATAAGAGCAATTTGTTTTGGTTACATTTTAATAAGAAATAGCAGTTCTTCAATGAGCTGCATTTCCTTTATGCATGTCTACTGTAAATTTTCTTAGGGTTTAGTTTCATTCCAGGCCAGTGGTGGGATTCAAATAGTTTAACAACTGGGTTTTTACAAGCACCATTTTAACAACCGGTTCTGACGAAGTGGTGCGAACCTGCTGAATCCCAACACTGTTCCAGGCTAGAACTGTCTCATTGATGATGTCATCCAACAATAATTTGATTTCAATACCAAGAGCTGCTTGGAGGGTACCTAGAGATCCTCACACACTTTGTGGAACTTTTGGTTAGATCCGCAAACTTGATGTAGGCCCATGACCCAAATGACTTGCAAAATTCTCTGAAGTCTCCAAGGGTGCCTTGCAGCAAGATAGGAAGCAGAAGGGATTTTATTTATTGTGCCCATGTTCTGGTTTCATTTGGAAGTCTGTACATGAGCAGCCATGAATGTAGATTGTTTGCCATGCATGATTGTCTGCTCTCCTCTTCCTCCTTTACTCCACACATGAAGAGGAGCTTTTTAAATCTACAAGCTCTTGCTGCCTCTCAGATCCATAAGATAGTTCCCACGTTAATTCATGCACACTCACCAGCCAGTAATTCCAGCTAACTACACTGAGCTCTAATTAAAAAAACAAAACTTCATGTGGTTGAATATAATATAGTAAAGTTCTTTCTGTGTGTGGTTTTACCAATAGACATGTGATTCTTGATGCAACCATGCATTTAGTCACGTGAAGCCTTTTTTTACAGTGTTTTATTAATATGTCTAGATGCTTAGATAACAGAAATATAAATACAAAAATGAAGGAGGGTTGGAGAAATGCAACAAATCACACATGCACAGAATTTGGTGCAAAATCTCAGGGAGACAAAAATGGAACTCTGGAAGATTCCCAGTGCATAGTTCACCTCCAGAAATAAATCTTGAAAGGCAGTCAAATAAGGAGGATTTTGACACATTCTCACTGTAGTCCTAACAGTTGCCTGCTGAGTCTCAATAAGCTGCCTTTAAGAATATTAAAGGTGCATTGCTTTTGAGAGGTTTCCCCCCATTCTTCTCGTAGGGGCAGGTTCATCTTTTAAACATCTCTGCCACTAAAATAGAATCTCTTCATGGCGCTTGGTACAGTACAGTCAGCGCAGGGGTTCACATTCCCCCTTTCTTTTCTCTCATTCCCCAAATGAACAGAATTAGAAGTTAAATTTTCTTTTTTTTGGCACCAGAGGCATCATGTTCAAACCTTTGTGCTTTTGAAAATGGCAGCAATTGTTGCCATTAAAATACGTGTGGGTGATGGGACAAAAATGTAAAAAAAAATGTTAGTGTATGCTGTATTTCTTCTCAGGACGGCATCACCAACGTTTGCTCTAATCAATATTTTATTAACTTGGCAAGTCACAAAGTTCTCGATATGGATGAGCTGCAATGATTCATAGAAGAACAATAGCTTTATTTTATGGCGCTGCTTATCAGAGGAGGCTTCAGCAAAAAACCAGTCATCCATTGCAAATACAGAGGCCATTTACTGAACTTGTATGACAAGTAAAATGTTTTGGAGAGAATGCTCATAAAAGCTTCGTGATAAACTCCCTCTCATTACGTAAAAGCTCCTAATGTATTATCAGTCTTTTTTTTAAAAAAAAAAATTAAGCCAGAGGGGGGATTGTCTCTATTTAACAGCAACATACTCTGTTTACTTCACCATCAAGTACTTCCCCTTTCCTTGGCTGAGTACAAGCTCGGCGTTTTATCACAATGCAACCCACTGATGGTTTATGAAGCTTATAACTATATATGGATAATTACAGGTTATTTATTTCTGTGGATCTGAGAAAGAAAGCAGTAAATTAATACGCCCTTTTCAAAAGAGTGTGGATGCATGGCTCAAGTGAGGGTAGGTGATGGAATGTGGACATCTCATCTCAGTGCATAGTTCAACACCAGTGCATAGTTCAACACCACCAGGGGCTACCAAAATCCATCATTCTAGAAAGGGCTATGTGAACCTTAACAGCTTGCAATGCTTGCCTTTTACATAAAACTGATTTTTTAGGGTTGCCAGCTCTGTGTTTGAACATTCCTGGAGATTTGGGGCTGGAAATTGAGAAGGATGGGTTTGTTGAAAGGGATGTATCTTAGCATGGTATAATGCTATAGCATCCTCCAAAGCTGCAAATTTCTCCAGATGACCCTACAGTCTGGAGATTTGAAGGGATGTCATGTTGGTGAGGGAGCAAGCTTGTTTTCTGCTGCTCCAGAGACTAGGACCAGGAGTAATGGGTTCAAGGTGAAGGAAAACAGATTCCAGCTAAACATCAGGAAAAACATCCTGACAGCAAGGGGTGTTCGACAGTGGAATGAGCTACCTCAGAGTGTGGTGGAGGCCCTTTCCACACAGCGGAAAGGGCGCCTCTCCACCGGCAGAAATTATGCCAGTGGAGGGGTGGGGGCCATTCGCACAGGAGCCTGCGAGCGACCCTGCAGAAGTTGCCGCAGAACAGGTGGCTTCACCCGGAGCCACCTCTTCTGCATCCCCCCCACTCACCTCATCCTCCAGTGTCGCTCTGGAAGAAGAAGAAGAGAAAGAGTTTGGATTTATATCCCCCCTTTCTCTCCTGCAGGAGACTCAAAGGGGCTTACAATCTCCTTGCCCTTCCCGCCTCACAACAAACACCCTGTGAGGTGGGTGGGGCTGAGAGAGCTCCGAGAAGCTGTGACTAGCCCAAGGTCACCCAGCTGGCGTGTGTGGGAGTGCACAGGCTAATCTGAATTCCCCAGATAAGCCTCCACAGCTCAGGCGGCAGAAGCTGGGAATCAAACCTGGTTCCTCCAGATTAGATACACGAGCTCTTAACCTCCTACACCACTGCTGCTCGGAGGGCAGCATGGGCGGGTCCCTGACAGCCTCCAGAGCATGCTGGAGGATGAGGTGAGTGGAGGGGACGGGGAAAGCGCCGTCTTCCCAGTGGTGCGGTTCGCACTGCGCCGATGGGAAGATGGCATTTTAGAATAACCTAGGAGCGGCTTCACGCCGCTCATGGGCGGCCAGGATGGCATTGCTGTGATGCAGCAGCGCCTCCTGTGCGAACAGCTGCCCCGGGACGGCATTTTTGCTGTCCCTGGGCTGCTGTAAATGACCCGTGCAGAAAGGACCAAAGGGAAACCTGAGAAATGTGTTTCTCATAGCATGATCACTGATGGCCTGGATATCAGGCCCAGGGGAGGAAACACTACATGTCCAAGTTTGCTACAATGCTATTGTAGCAATGCACAAGGCACTGAGAGAAGAGGTTAGCAGGTCTGACTTTCATGACACCTCTGAAGCCCCAAGGATTAGGAGAAGTGGAAAGAGAAGGAGGCAAGCTTTTAACCACCACCACAAATATGTAAGCTGTCACAGTCCTCGCCTAGATTCATGTATTCTAACATCCATTTGCATGTTTGCTTGCATGTGAAAGTGTGTTTTGCTCACATCACCACCCCAAAGGGTTAAACCCAGACTATCCTATAATCAGTACCTTTGGGAACCCTTGTAAGCTTACCTCTGAGCAAGTGCAAAGGCCAGAGCTTTCCAATTACTTTAGCCTCACCAATGCATACATGTTCTTAGCATATATATATATGAAGTATGTTCTTAGCATATATATGTGTGTGTGTGTGTATGTGCGTGTGTGTGTGTGTGTGTTCTTAGCATATATATATATATGCAGATAGGATTCAAATCACATCCTGCTGTGGTAAACGGGAAAGTAGCAACTTTAATAAAATTATTACTAAAGATTAAGCTAGAGCACATACATGGAAAATAACTGTCATTCTTAGTGGATACAGATATGAAGAAAAATACAAAACCATAGGATTAGCTAAATTACAGTACAAGATGGTTACCTGGGGTGGAGCAAACCCATCCCAAACTTTCTAGTGTGCCCTTTGAATATGAGTTTCAGGGTCTGCATTCACAACAGAAGCAACCTCTGGTCTGGGCTGAAATAGGTTTGGGTTGAAATAGATTTGGGGGCTCATGAGGGGTAATGTCTGAGGGACACAGTCTCAGTGTGTTAAATGTCATGTTGTTCATTGCATACTGGCTTGGCATTCATAGGAATACACCGACATTAGAGAGAAATCCATCCACTCTCATTCTGAAATTTAAACTCTAGAGACCCTGGGGAGGGTGTCCAACTCTGAAGAATTACAACTCAAGCATGTCACACTAACTTTAAAAAACAAAGGGATTCCCTGAAGGCATTACAGGGACAAAATAAGGACAGATATCTATTAGGCAGCAGAAAATATGGATGAACTTGGTGAAGGGAGACTTCTAGAAATTATTATATTAAGGGTGCATATACATTTGCATTTTCCCTCTAGGCTTGAAGTAGGGATGCTTCTGAATTTTAACTCATCCAAATTTATCTTTGGATTTTAGAGTTTCAATAGGCCATCTTAAGCACAGTTAAAACCTTAAAAGAGCATTTCTTTATGCACAGTGGATCAGGACCAGGCCTTTGAGGCATCTTTAAATTGCTTGTGTTAGGATTTAAAATGTTCGTGGTGGCCCTGGGTCTGACCTGGGGAATTTCATCACATTCAGTTTGGCCTCAAGTTGCAGAGCAGAACATACCTTGAAAATAATGGAATATGAGGAGATTTGTTCATCCCTGGCCTGAAGTGGAGGAATTTTAAAAAGTAGTTTGCAGATTGAGTGGGGAAATAGCTGAAAGCTAAATCATTGCTGATCAACAGAAATGGCAGGAAGATTCCCCCCCCCCCCATACACACAAAAAAGCACATATGATTGTGAACACCACAAGAACACCACCATTAAGAATCAGAAAAAATTGAACTATTATTATTTTACAGCCCACTGCAATCCATTCCATTCAACTGGATCCAGAGTAGGCATCTGTATGGGCACAACAATTTTCATGCATGAAGCATAATTTTGCCCCAAATGCCCTCTGAAATCCTGATCTTGGGGGAGAGCCGGGGACCCTTAGGGACTTTATTTTGCAGGGCACTTAGACTTCAGGAAAAAAGTGGGAGATGAGCAAATTGTACACTGTGGGCAGAAATCTTTGCCCTAGTCTGGACCTAATCTATTTGCACATACCAGCTCACAAGCCTATGCATATGTACAAGAGTCCAGTAAAGGATTATCCATTCATTTCAATGGACACAGCAGTACATGGAATAAATCTTTTTTTCTGAGCAGAAGGAATGAAGCTTCTACACCTAAAGCAGCCTACGAGGGTACAGAAATTTATGATAAAGTTGTTTGGACTGTTGCAACAATCAACTGTGTCAAAATAGATAAGATGATAGCTTTTATGGGGCAACCATCTCTAGATAAGATCATAAACTGACAAGCTTTGCTGAACTCTTGCAAATTGAAAAGTCAAACAATGTCACCAACATAATACCCCCTCAGATTATACTCCATTGCCCAGTATGCAGCATGTGCAAGTTGTATTGTTGGTGCATGACAGCATTACTGCTTGATCATAAAACAATTTATTTAGGAGAAAGTGCCATTGCTGTCAAAATATGGTTAGGCTCCAGGCAGGCTGATCATATAAAGCTGCTTTGCCTGCAAACTGTTGACAGGAACCCCTTACCCAAAATACAGATGAAATCATGTAAGGGAACTTGTCAGAATCTTACCCAGAAAGAGCAACAAATTCAGAGCGTGTTCAGAAAGGGTGAGAAAAATAACATTTTTATTACAATTAAAATTATTTTAGCACACAGATGGCCCCGACTTTCAACTTTCTGTGGAAAGTTAAGATGCCTGAAATATGGGTCATGGTGATTTTGCAGGTTCTAAGTCATATAGTGAGTCCTATGTCATATTTCCAAGATGAAGATAACACCCACAAATCATGGAAGACATGGGGTTGTGTATGTAGAATATGAGGGTTCACTGCAATAATGGTTTTATAAACTGGACTGAATGACTGTATATTTATACCCCCCCCCTTCATCTGCCACCTTTTATCTTCACTACAACCCTGTGAAATAGGTGTGTGATGAGCCCAAGGTCATGCAAGCAAGCCTCCATGGCAGGGTGGGTATTCAAACATGGCTCTCCCAAATCCTAGTCTGACACTCTAACCACTACACAACACTGGCTGTCCTTTACCTGATTAACTCTGGTAAGCTAGAAGTCACAAATAATGTTTTTTTAAAAAAAAAATCTTTACCAGGTTTTGCATATTGTATATATTGACTCCCAAAGGCAGTAGTGCATTTGGGGGGGGGGGGGGGGGGTCAACAGTATAAAGCCAGAGGTGGCATTTGAGGGGGGGTGGAGTCAATGGCCCTTTTCGCACAGCGGAAAGGGAGCCTCTCCACTGGCAGAAATTATGCCAGTGGAGGGGAAGGGGCCGTACGCACAGGAGCATGCAAGCGGCCCCCACAGAAGCCAGCACAGAAGAGGCGGCTCCGCACGCTGAGTTTGAGAAGAAGAGAGGAAGAAGAAGAAGAAGAAGAAGAAGAAGAAGAAGAAGAAGAAGAAGAAGAAGAAGAAGAAGAAGAAGAAGAAGAAAAGAAGAAGAAGAAGAGTTTTCATTTATACCACATCTTTCTCTCCTGTAAGGAGACTCAAGCTCCTTTTCCTTCCTCTCCCCTCAACAGACACCTTGTGAGGTAGGTGAGGCTGAGACAGTTTCAAAGAACTGTCACTAGCCCAAGGTTACCCAGCAGGAATGTAGGAGTGTGGAAACACATCTGGTTCACCAGATAAGCCTCCACCACTCAGGTGGAGGAGTGAGGAATCAAACCTGATTCTCCAGATTAGAATCTACCTGCTCTTAACCACTACACCATGCTGGCTCATGTTGAGCCCAAGCCAGACTCGAACAGGCCCCTGCTGCTTCCCCCTCCATGTGATCCCAAATCTGACCTCCACATGGAGAGTGCAGCCAATCATTGGAGGGCATTAAAATGGCCTTGCTCCACACCTCTGCTTCTGTAGCATTCCAACTCTCAGCATTTGGAACATGCCAGTGTAAGATCAGTCAGGATCACTTTGCTGCAAAACAGGAATGGTCTGGGGGTGCTTTTGTTTGTTTTTTCCATCTGCACTGTACTGCCTAAAAATTGTGTGCACATGTGTGAATGTGAAATAACAACAGGACTGGGAATGTAACTAGCTAATGAGGCCTTAACATGAAACAGAGAACAGGGTCAGTGTGGATCAATGCCAAAAAGTATGGGGTCAATTATCATAAGAACATAAGAACATAAGAACAAGCCAGCTGGATCAGACCAAAGTCCATCTAGTCCAGCTCTCTGCTACTCGCAGTGGCCCACCAGGTGCCTTGGGGAGCTCACATGTAGGATGTGAACGCAATGGCCTTCTGCGGCTGTTGCTCCCGATTACCTGGTCTGTTGAGGCATTTGCAATCTCAGATCAAGGAGGATCAAGACTGGTAGCCATAAATCGACTTCTCCTCCATAAATCTGTCCAAGCCCCTTTTAAAGCTATCCAGGTTAGTGGCCATCACCACGTCCTGTGGCAGCATATTCCAAACACCAATCACACGTTGCGTGAAGAAGTGTTTCCTTTTATTAGTTCTAATTCTTCCCCCCAGCATTTTCAATGTATGCCCCCTGGTTCTAGTATTGTGAGAAAGAGAGAAAAATGTCTCTCTGTCAACATTTTCTACCCCATGCATAATTTTGTAGACTTCAATCATATCCTCCCTCAGCCGCCTCCTCTCCAAACTAAAGAGTCCCAAATGCTGCAGCCTCTCCTCATAGGGAAGGTGCTCCAGTCCCTCAATCATCCTTGGTGCCCTTCTCTGCACTTTTTCTATCTCCTCAATATCCTGTTTGAGATGCGGCAGTGAACATGTGTATCACTTTACATTTTGCTACATTGAAGTGCATTTGCCATTTCTGAGCCCACTCACCTAATTTATCAAAGTCCGCTTGGAGCTCTTCGCAATCCTTTGTGGTTCTCACCACCCTACATAATTTGGTATCATCTGCAAACTTGGCCACCACGCTACCCACCCCTACTTCCAGGTCATTTATGAATAGGTTAAAGAGCACTGGTCCCAAGGTATCAAGCAGCCCTGACCTGCATAGCCCAGGCTAGGCTAATCTCACCAGCTCTCTGAAGCTAAGCAGCATCAGCCCTGGTTAGTAGATTGTTGGGGACCACCAGGGAAGTCCAGGGTCGCTATGCAGAGGCAGGCAATGCCAAACCACCTCTGAATCTCTCTTGCCTTGAAAATCCTACAAGGTTTCCAAAAGTCAGAATGTGACTTAACAGCATTTTATACACACACACACACAAATTATTGAGCATCCTGAAAAACCCACTCTCCCTTCCCCCCACCCCAAGCTAACCTCTCTTTGCTGACTGATTTAAGAATAAATAAGTAGACTCCCTTGCTATTGGGCAGAATCACTAAATCCTGGTTCTTACCAACAAAGGGAAATAAAGGCATTGATAAATCCATCTCAGAACATAAGCCTGCAGGAAATGAAGTGGAGTAGATTTAAGATGGGGTAGATTTAAAAGTACACTGATTCTCCCTAAGGCTTCCAGTAACATAAAATAACCCCTACAGAGAAAATGGGAGCAAAGTTATTAAATAAGTTTATTGGTGCAGATTCATTTTTGATAGTGTCTGCTTCCTCGCTTAACCTGTTAACTTTGGTGTGTGCGGGCAAGCATTTTTTTGTAATAATAGCCCTGATAATTACTCCCATCTCCCTAATACATCCCAAAATAATATCGCTGACAACTATCACATTGAAAAACAAGAACGATCTACTAGGAATAACCATTTTGAATATGCATTACGCCAATGATGTTTTAATCATAAAACTATATAATGCACCCATTTGAGATGACTACAAGACAGCTAATAAAGCATAAGTTCAATATGTGTATATTACTGGAGGGAACTCCACAAAATTTGATATGTGTCTCAGAGAAACATAGGGTTGCTAATTTCTAGATGGGAACTGGAGATCTTCCAAAATTACAACTGATCTCCAGTGGCAACAAAGGTCTGTTCCCCTGAGAAAAAGGCATTATTTGGAAGGTGGACTCTATGACACTATACCTAACTGTGGTCTCTTCCTATCCCCAAACCCTGCCTTCCTCAAGCTCTGCCCCACCAAACTCCAGGAATTTCTCATCCCAGAGCTGGCCAGCCTACATCATGGCGATTCCATGTTTCCTTGATGAACATGAACAAAGTTTGTTCTTATGAGTGCATGCTTCCTCCTGCCTTCCCGCCACCCTCACCCCTATCCCTGGCACATGGTGGAAAACTTCCTGGTTTCAGAAGTCTTCAGTTTGTTGCAATATCTGAAATTAGATGCCCAAGAAAAATAAAATGAGGAATGCCAAGAATTTTGCAGCAAACACATTCAAGTAGGCAAACATATTTTTCCCAACAGCTGTGATCTCCTTGTTGACTCTCTCACAGTAGGTAAGCAGGACATAAACCAAATGAGTGGGTGCTCAAGTATTTTTAACTGGAGTTTATTTCCTATGTACCAGCCGGTATTCTAAACTATTAAATTAAATTAAATTGCTGTTTAGAATGAGACTGGGCTGTGTTCATGCACATCCCTGGGAGAAGGGGAAGTTTAATCTTGCAATACAGCCATGTGGTATGATAAAATAGGGGCACAATGAACTTGCCAATCATATGACCAATCATACAGAGCTTCAGCAACAGCTAAGAACTCCCAAACACCTGCAATGTACACTGCTCTGTGGTTGTCAACCTCCATGTGAGATTGCAGATCCCCTGGAAATACCATTGATCGCCAGATGACAGATATCATTTTCTATGGCATTACAGTCTCTAAGGCATTATGGTCTCTATGATCTCTATGGTCTCTATGGCATTATACTTTGGCCCCTTCTGCACATGCATAATTATGCACTTTCAATCCATTTTCAATGCACTTTGCAGTTGAATTTTACTATGCAGAATAGCAAAATCCACTTGCAAACAATTGTGAAAGTGAATTGAAAGTCCATTATTCTGCATGTGCGGAAGGGGCCTTTGCTGAGGTCCCTTCCTTCTCCAAACCCTGCCCTCCCCAAACGTGACACACGAAGCTGGCAGCTCTATACTGTTCTCAGCATGAAACCTCTGTCCTTTTTTTTCTTTTGGCATGTACCCAGAGCCATAGTATTCCCCTTCAGATGAGCCAAAAGAAACTCTGAAGGACTTAGAGGTAATATCCACTGGAATTAAGATTTAATACAAGCTCCCTTTTATTCTTTCACTCCCCATTTAAAGGCCTGATTGTAATCTCAGATGTCTGGCATTTATAGCTGCCTCTGAAATATCCACTATCTTGAGTTTTGTGATGATGTCCCCAAGATTAAAATCCAGACTGTTATGGCTTTACTTCTAACATTTTACTAGTAGTTCATCATTTTCAGCAGCAAGCTCTCCACTCTGTTATTTTTAGTAGTAGTATTTTGGTGAACCCTCTGATTGATGCTGGAAGGAAACTGAAAACGAACAAACAAACAAAAAGTGTGATTTACTTGGAGACTGAACCTGTCTCAGGCAGTGCTGAAAGGTGTCTCCTTTTGAAAAGAGTCCCTTTACATGCAAAGATGTTTGAGAAAACAAGCCCGTGGTTGTCATTTAAAGTTATCATTTGAACACTACAAGGAAGCAACAGAATAACATGCTTGTTGCTTCCTTGTACTGCGATGGCCAAGCACACTTCTTTTAGGAAAACTGCTAAGCACGTAACTATCATATCTGTTGCAAATAGAATTTTTTTAAATGGTTCAAATTATGTAAGTGTGATGTATCCGTAACTTTCTCATTTAGGAAATAATCTAACCACTTCAATATATGGAAGGACACATTTTCAAAAAGTCGAGTTCGCACAGTCACTTCAAGTTGATGCAAACTGAGAAGAGGGAGGGGGAACCCACACAGATTGTCCTGGTATTGTTATTCAATTGCCTGAAATTATTCCAAACAATGATCTGAAATAAATGGTCCAAAATAACAGCTTGAAGCACCAAGGTATTGATAAACTGTACATATAAATGTGGAAAATATTGATGGGCAAAACTTACCCGTATTCATTTGCAAAGAACTATGTTTTTCAAGTCTTTTAAAGAGAATTCTTGGGGGGCGGGGGGAGGAACTGTTCAAAAACTCTCAAGTGTGCTGCAAATCTCAGAAAGATCCACCTTTTGAACCACTGCCAGTCCTATCATCTGCCAATGCAATCTCCCTTGACTTCCCAGAGACTGTATCACCAAGGAGAGATTTGGGACACTCATATTTATTCCCCTTTGGCCAAGATAGATACTTTATTTACTGTCAATGACCAATAATAACTAATAACTAATTGGGCTAAAAAATACAAGTATCACACCTGTCATTATATGAGCAATAAAATAAATAAAATTGTTTAACATCTTAAAACCTTAAAATCATAAAATGGTCAAATGGTCAGGAGTGGAACAGAAAGTATTAACTCCTGTCCTGTGTGAAGCTGGATAATATCATCATGAAAATACATATTTGTCTGATAGGTAGCTGCAATAGAGCACTTGCAAAACCCAGCCCAGTCCTGATTGCTAACAACAGGCTGTCAGATGTGGGTAAATCACTAACTACCCAACAAACCAGGTTCTAGAAGGAAACAAAACTTGCAGAAGCTGAGGAGATGCCCAGAACAGCATCTGCACACAGACTGAGGGTGGATGGCACAGATAAATATGCACAGACAATGCTGGAACAATGGCCTTGACTGCAAAACCCAATATATTCCATCCATAGACAGATCAGAATCATTCAAAACTACACGACTAGAACAATCTGATTTCTCATTCACAGGAATCATTGGTGGAGCCTTTAGGGTTGCCGTGTCTCCCCTAGCCACCTGTGGGGAACAGAAGGGTAGGGTAGCCAAATCCAGATGTGATCTGGGGATGAAGCTTGGGGAGGACAGGGGCATCAGTAGGGTACAATGGTACAGAGTCCATTCTCCAAAGCATCCATGTTCTCCAGGAAAACTGATTTCTGTAGCCTGGAGATGAGCTGTAATTTTAGAGGATTCCGAGGCTTCATCTGGAGGCTGATATCCCTAATAACCTTATATATGAGCACTGACATTCCTGCCTATGTCAGGAAAGTACTAATTAAAGACACCATCATCTTCTGATTAATTCCAAAAAAGAACATGAAGTTATGAGGATTTCACCGCAGATGGGATACCCAACCTCTTTGCCCTCACTGATTCTGGAGTGACAAAATACATCTGTGCTATTAAACAAATGAACACACCAAAACACTGCACTAGCCTTGACACTGAAAGATATATCTCCAGACTTTGGCAACTGCCTGTCAGGCACAATAATAAGAATAATATTGCATATAGCTCTCCTGACAGTCTCCTTGGAGCTCAGACAGAATCCAACATGGCTGCTCAGGAGTTAATGGCTCCATATACAACCATACCATCAACTGCAAGTGGACTAGACTTCAAAAACAGTAATCATGCAAGATTGTTGTCATGAAGATAAACCAATAAAAAGATAAACCAACAAGGGGAAAAAAATCAATACCAGGCTTACAAGCACATTTTAATGACCATTTCTGTGGATGGTTCTGTGCCAGCCCCTTCTAACTGAAATAGTGCACAAGAATGAAGAGGCTCAGACAGTGGTTGCCTAGCCTATGCTAAGAGCTATCAGGAAAGCCAAGACTTCCCACCTTTTCCACACAGGCATTTGCAATGGGCTTAGCCAGTCCCTTCAGGGCTGAGCAGAAATGGAGGTGGGGGCTTTTATAATTGGGCCATTAGAAAACCCTTTTTGTCTGCTCTTTGTTGTTCTATGATGGATTTGGATGAATAGGCCTGGTCTTATAACCAGTTTGCCCAGCAGCTAGTTTGGTAGCAAGCGACTGGCTCATGTGCCATCTCAGTAGTCTTCATATGTATCCCCCTTGTTGTCACTAAGATACATATTGATAAAGAGCACAAAAAGAAACTACCTTGATGTGATTGTATACAGGTACACACACACACTGGTAAAACAAAAGAATCCTAGCACAATCATATTGAGAATTTTTTTCAGCGACCATGTACATTGATAATGGGAGGCAACAATGCAGGTAAGGTGCTGTGCTCCAATTTTTGAAATACTATGAGAAATTATCTTAGTTACATCAGAATTAATAAGGAGGGGAGCACAGCACAGAGTGAAAATTCAGAACAAAGAGGGAACAGAACGGAGGACATCCACTTGCCATTTGTCAACATATGATGGGTTTTTTCCCCCTGAAAGAATCAACAGTAGCAGTTCCATATTCATTGTTTTCCATCCTCCAAAAAAGATTAACATTTCAAATATGGCAAGATTCATATTGTTAAACAGTTATCCTAAGCTCCTGGGCAGAGGACGCTCGGTCTAATTTCTGTTGATGTGGGAAATCTGTGATAGCAGAACTGGATTGCCTGCATTTCCAATTATACATTACTGCGTTTCATGCATAAAGTTCAGTCTCAAAGATTTAAAATTCCATCTGTTCCACAGGTTTAACCCAATAGAAAACCAACATTTACCCATCAAACAAACATCCATCACAAAGTCTCACTGGGTACAATGAATGAAGCCTGTATTAAGAATTTTACTTCTTATCTCACCTTGCTGGGGGGAATATATGAAAGGCAATTTTTTTTAAAAAAAGTCAGAGACCTACAATATTATTTTTCTTGAGGGAACTTTTGGAATCTTGAGAAAGGACAGTGGGTACCCTCACAAAATGGCTGTCACATAGGGGCTGCAATTGCTATTTTATTTCATTTATTAAAACATTTATATCTCACCTTTCCTCATGATTAAATGCTGCTTGCAATAATAGCAAAAATCTTTTCAGCTAAACCAAAATAAAATAGCAAACTCCAAATCTCTCCCCCCCCCCCAAAAAAAAGATGCCTGCCATTCAAAGCCCTCAGAAGCCCTGGCAAACAAACCTGTTCTTGTGGTGTCTCCTAAAGATCTCCAATGAAGAGGCTACTTCACCTCTTCAGGGAGCCCACTCCACAAAGCAGTAGCCACAGTGGGAAATGCACATCTCTAATCAGTGCCAGACAGGCCACTAAGCAGTGGGATCACTAAAACATGGCTACCTGATGCCCATAGTTGGTGAACTATGGAAGGAGATGGTTCTCCAAATGGTGGTCCAAAGAAGAAGAGTTTGAATAGATTATCCCTTTTCTCAACCATAATGAGTCTAAAAGCAGCTTACAAACCCCTTCCCTTCCTCTCCCCACAACAAAAACCCTTGTGAGGGGGTGAGGCTGAGAGAGTTCTGAGAAAACTGTGACTAGCACAACTCCACCAAGCTGGTTCATGTGTGAGAGTGGGTTCACCAGATTAGAGTGTGCCACTCATGTAGAGGAGTGGGAAATCAAAACTGGTTCTCCAGTTTAGAGTCTACCTGCTCTTAACCACTACACCAACCTGGCTCTGAAGTCATAAAGGACTTTAGAGGTCATAACCACCATCTTGAACTGAACTCCAAAGCAGACTGGCAGCTAATGTAGCAACTAGCTTTCTGGCAATAGTTGGGCTGCTGCATTCTGGCCCAGTTGTAGTTTCCAGGTTTCTTCAAGGACAGCCCACTTAAAGCATGCAGCAGTGACCCAATCATGGGGTTACAGAAACATGATTCAGCCTGGATAGATCAGCCAAGTCCAGGTAATAAAAGAACTGGTGAATCAGAAGCAGCTGATAGGAGACATTCCTGGCTACCATGCTAACCTGCTTTTCATACACCAAGGAAAGGTCCATGGACATCCCAAAGTTCAAAATCTAGGGCAGGTGAATCCTATCCCTCTAGAATATCAGCCTTCATGACCAGCATTATCTGTGTTTTGTCAGGATTCAACTTCAGCTTGTTTTGCCTTAGCCAGCTGACCACAGTCTCAAAACACTGGTTCAGAACCAAAATAGATGCATCGTTTGAGGCAGGTGGTAGTAAAGAGGGGGATCTGAGGGGGTCTGATTGGTCAGATCTGTTAAATATGGCATACTCACCCAGTGAATCTGTTTGCTGCATGTGTGGAATATCTCTAAAACCTGCTAATGTAGTGCTTTCCTCTGATGCACTGAGTCTAACTTTGACACGAGTGGGTCTTCTAACATTGGAAGAGTTTCTTGAATTGCCAAAAAAGGTTCCTTGCACCATAGAAAGGCATAGAAAGGCATCACTGTTTCCTCAGTAAAGTAGTACAATACAACCCAATACCTCCAAGCTGATCATTGAGGCATAGCATAAGTGCAATACCACAAGCAGTTATGTTCCATTTTAAATACTTAACTGACGGTGAAGAAGTCAGTAAATCTCCTTGGATCAGTCAGTAAATCTCCTAAGGAAATTAAGAAGCTTGTAGTAGGGCTGGGATTTAATTCTGAATTTGAGATCATTAATAATAGCACATGTGGAGACAGAACAATTACTTGTCCAAAGCTATACGGCAAGTTAGTATCAGGTCTGGGAATACTCTAAGGCAATCTGTTCCCCGATCTAACTTTCTAGGTGACCTTAGACAAGTAATTGTTTGCTTCCACATATACTGTTATTGACATCAGAAAAAAAATTCAAACCAAATATAAACTGAGTTCCAATATCATCTGAAGTCTAGGAACTGCTCATACTGGGATCATCACTAGCCAGCTCTTCCTGCCATTGCCTTCACTTTCCAAACAAACAGCCCAATCCAGAGGTGTGTGTGTGTGTGAATAGGCTTGTGGAGCTGGCAAGGGGCCGTGACAGCTTGTTTACCCACCCCTCCAGCATAGGTGGCACTTATACCAGAAGGGAGGGCAAACTGGGAAGCAGGTGGGTGCTGTGGAGCTCAATCGCACCCAATCCAGAAGAGTCTGCACCACACAGATTCATCCTGATCTAAAGCTGTAGATCAATGAGGCTTAGGTGAGCTATGGATTGTTCCTGGGGGTGAAGCCAACTTCAGTAGGCTTTCATCAGGCTTTGGAGCTGGAAACAATCCTGGTGCAGTCCTTAAATGAAAAGGGTGGTGTAAGGCCATTTAGCCCTATGAAGGGCTTTCAAGTGGCCGGGAGTTCTGGAGCTCACTGCCTTCCAACGCAGCTTGGAAGCCCTCTGGAGGTGGTGTGGCAACAGCACCATTCTGTGCTGCCAGAAGATGAAATTATGCAGTGAAAGACAGAACAAGATTTTTAGACCTCATCCTTAAAGTCTGGATGTTAACTGAACACACCTAAGAACATCACTACTTGTTGGGGTATGTGGCAACTGTGATCTCCTATTTATCCTAAGGCAGTGATAGCGAACCTTTTCGAGACCGAGTGCCCAAATTGCAACCCAAAACCCGCTTATTTATCTCAAAGTGCCAACACGGCATTTTAACCTGAATATTGAGGTTTTAGTTTAGAAAAACCAGTTGGCTCTGAGACTCAGGTGTGTTACTCAGGAGTAAGCTTGGTGGTAGTTGGTGGCTTTGCTTTGAAGCAACCGTGCAACTCTTCCAATGGGTAAATCACGACTCTAAGAGGGTTTACTCAGAAGCAAGTCCCATTGCCAGCAACCACGCTTACTCCCAAGTAAAGGATTGTGCTTTAGTTCTTCCAGGTTACCTACAGGGTTACCTACACTGCTTCCCCAAAACTAGGTCTTAGGTTTAATGCTGATAATCAAGCCCAGCGGCCCAGGTTAGCCTAGATGTGGGGGGGGGCACTCTGTGTGTGCCCACAGGGAGGGCTCTGAGTGCCACCTCTGGCACCCGTGCCATAGGTTCGCCACCACTGTCCTAAGGCAAATGAAACCATAATTTTTAAGTACTCCAGGAAGAACTGATTGTATTGAGCATACATGCAGAATAAAGCCTACCCAGTCTTTGATTCCAGTCAAACCTCCTAACCACCAATTTTTCTCCCTCACAAAAGTGATTTTGGGGAAAAGGAGGGAAATCAGTACAGGATTAGATCTCCCAGGTTTGGTTTTCTCAAACTTTCTCCCCCTTCCCCACAAATAATTATTTGATGAAGGTTGGAAAATCAAAACTTAATATGTGATAAGCCAAGGAGGAACTTAGCTGCCTCATGAAAAGAGGAAGAATCAAAAGCCAATTGGTAACCACCATAAAAGGTTGGGGTTTTTTGCTGACAGAAGAACACTTCCACTGGAGGAAAGTTCCTAAGGCTAGTGGAGGACTTCATATTTGCAAAGTAGAGTGATGGGAAAAAATTAGGTGGGTTGGATCGCACTGATGGGAAGTTAGCACTTTTCACATCCAGCTGTAGACTTCTTATTCCCTCTTCACAGTCTTTCAGGGATCATCCAGTTCTCAGGAGCAGCATTTAGGGAGGCAGCTAAGAACATATGTAGCACCTGCTGGATCAGACCAGTGGTCCATCTAATCCAGCATCCTGTTTCACACAGTGGATAACCAGTTGTTCTGAAGGGCCACACAGGGCACAGAGGCTGATGCCTTCACTGATGTTGCCTTCTTGTGCTGGTATTCAGAGGTTTTCTGCCTCTATATATGTGATGGACCTCTCTTTCATGAGACTGTCCAACCTGTTTTTAGAGTCATTTGTGCTTGTCCCATCACTATGTCCACTGACAGTAAATGCCATAGCTGAATTACTCAAAGAGTGATTTTTTAAAGAGGAGTGGGGTGAGCATGCTTCACTGATAGAAATTGTTCTATCAGCAGTAATATTTGGTGGGACGCAAGCCAATATATGCTAATTAAAACAATGCAATATTGTATAGCTTAGTCAGCAAACCTCTAAATGGGATTTCGTACAAAGTGTGATTTTAAAAAAATAGGATTTGCAAAATAAAAACCAAAAGCGATATGCAAAGAACACTCAGCAGTCATGAAATATTCTATAAACAACTAGCCTGGCAGGAGGTCATTGCTCTACTGGGTCTAAAATTTCCCAGAAGAGTCAAAACAGCAGTAAACATGTCACTCCAATTTTAAAAAGTGACAAAGACACAAATCCCAAACAAAATATTTATCTTTTTTGAAATGAGATCTTTGAGTTTTGTATGACAGTTGTAAAGTTGCCCAGCACTGCTACTGTTATTAAACTGTCAGTGGTAATGATTTGTAATGGATTGTTATCATTGCTATGTTGGGACACGCAGTGATAGCTACAACAAAAGCCAAGCGTTGACTTAGGCACATTCAGAGCTCTGTGGGTAGTCCAAGTTATATATTAAAGTTTTTAAAAATATATTAGTTCCCCCCAGGGCCTACTATCATAATTATTGTCAACATCACCATATCTAACCTGGTTGGAGAAGATCATACTGAAGCTTAGACAGATTGGGATAGATTCTATGTTGTTGCTTGAATGGGATTTGCCCTCAGCAACTAAGATGGTCTATTGTCCACTGGATGACACTGATTTCTAAACTGACAATGCCTCATTTCCTGCCCTATATAAACTGCTGAAATTTTGGGCTCCTTCCGCACATGCAGAATAATGCACTTTCAAACTGCTTTCAGTGCTCTTTGAAGCTGTGCAAAATAGCAAAATCCACTTGCAAACAGTTGTGAAAGTGGTTTGAAAATGCATTATTTTGCGTGTGCAAAAGGGGCCTTGGATTGGTACGACAATGGCTCCTTATATTCAACACACTACCATAGCTAAATATCAATTGGCCTTTTCCAGAGCACAGTTTGATGCATTTCCGTCACCCATGCTCATTGGCAGATTTAGGGGGGAAAAACCATGACATTTGAGGAAATGTGTTTGTAATTCTGGGGGACGTGGATTCTATGATACATATTTTCTGTACTTCATACTGCATAAGCCAGAAAGAGAGCTTTTTATTTTACCTCTACTAGTTCAGCATGGCTTGAAAATTGCAAAGGATCCTGATCAAGAGATTAGGAAAATTTTGTTAGAAGACAAGATTGTAACCGTCTCTCAGCAGGTACCCAAATTTTGTGCATTCGCCTGTAATAAAAGCAAGCTTCTACATAGTCAGGGAACGAACTGAAAGTTAATCATTTATTTAATTAGCTAATTATTTAATAATCATTGTACTCTACTGTCATGGATGTGTGTTGCCCCCCCCCCCCTTTTACTGGCCTTTGGCTGTATTTGAACTATTAAATTATTATATTAGTTAAAATTGCTGGGATATATTTACTTATTTATCTATCATAATATCTCTACTTGTCTTTAGCACCACTTGCGGCATGACTGTATCTGCATTGACCTTGGTGAGCTATTTTCTTATGGTTTGAATGTATTCTGTCTGCCATATTGAGAGCCAATGTGGTGTAGTGATCAAGTGTTGGACTAGTGTCCGGGGATCGCCGCGCCGGCTCGCCCCGGACTTGGACAGCCGGGAGGCGGGGCCGCCGCCGCCGCCGCCGCCGCCGCAGGCGAGAGCGATGCCCCGACCCGCGGGAGAAGCGCCAGCGGGGGGGCGGAGCCGAGGCGCGACGAGCGGGACGAGGATCAGCTGCGGCGTGGCCGGCAGCTGCAGCTCCTCTCCCGATCGGCGGGGCGCAGCCGGGACGTCGGCACGGCCGGAAACGCCCCTGAAGAGCCGGGAAGCCTTCAAAAGGCGAAGACGGCCGGGAGGGGGAGGCTGGCCGCAACAGGGCGTGGGAGGGTTGTGCGGGAGCCCGAGGAGGGCGTAGAAGGCGTCGTGGGCGAAGGGGGGTGGACCAGGGAAAGAGAGAACGACAAAGTAGAAGGAAGAGGAGTGAGAGAGAGTGGAGGAGGAGAAGGAAGAGGGGTGAGAGAGAGTGGAGGAGTAGAAGGAAGTGGAGTGAGAGAGAGTGGAGAGGGAGAAGGAAGAGGAACGAGTGGGAGCAAAGGGGTGTGTGGAGGCATCGTGGGGGAGGAAAGGCTGGCCGAGAGGGAGACGGCGGGCCCCAGTAGGGGGACGGCCAACCCCCGCCGCCAGTAGGGGGAGACCCACTGAGAGTGAGGGCTGCCCTCACCCCTCGGGGGAGGCACCCTGTGGTTGAGGCGGCTGACCGCATTGAGCGCCCCAAAGACCGGGGCCTCAGACGAGGAGAACATCCCCTCGGAAAGGGACGGTGGGACGGTTTGTCAGCCGCCGCCACAGGAGGGGGAGGGGGAGGGGGATCGCCACAACTAGTATCTGGGAAATGTGGATTCAAATCTCCAGTTATATCATGGAATTTGGGCCAGTCACACTCTCTCAGCCTAACTGATCTTACAGCGTTGTTAAGAAGATAAAATGGAGAAGATGTGAGCCCCTTTGAGTCCCTACTGGGGAGAAAGGTGGAATACAAATGATTTATTTATTTATTTATTCATTCATTCATTCATTCATTCATTCATTCATTCATTTATTTATTATATTTGTAGACCGCCTCACCCCCGAAGGGCTCGATGTTTTGTTTGTCAACTTGAATCTCTGCAAAAAGTCTGGATAGATTTTGGCTCCTTCTGCACATGCAGAATAACACACTTTCAATACACTTTCAAGATAGATTTTACTGTGCAGAATAGAAAAACAACTGTGAAAGTGGATTGAAAGTGCATTATTCTGTTTGTGTGGAAGGGGTCTAAGATTGTGTGTTCCTGCATTGCAGGGGGTTGGACTTGATGACCCTTGGGATCTCTTCCAACTCTATGATTCTGTGACTCTAAGGCCGTTTCCGCACGGCCCATTAACGACGGCCTGGGGGCGCTAAAAACGCCGCCCCCAGGCCACTTTGCAGCAGCGGCGACCTGACTCCTCTTCCCTCCCCCCAGGGCGGCCTCAGGCCGCCCTAAACAACAACCCTTTAAAGGGTTGTTGTTGGGGAGGAAGCGTCTTCCCGGCGGCGCGGTGCGAACCGCACAGCCGGGAAGACGCTGTCTCCCTTCTGCGCCCCACTCACGATGTCCTCGTCTGCTGGGCGTCGCAGCCCCGCCCACACTGTCCTCCGACCTCCAGGGGTCGGAGGGCAGCATGGGCGGGGCTTCGACACCCAGCAGGCGACGACGAGGACATCGTGAGTGGGGCGCAGAAGGGAGAAGAGGCCGTCTGTCGGCCTCTGCTTGGCCCGTTCGCATGCTTGCATGCGAACGGGCTTCCGCCCCCACGCCGCCAGAACTCTTGGCGGAGTGGGGGCGAATGGAGGCCGTGCGGAAACGGCCTAAGTGTTTTAAACAAATCTTCAGTAAATACATCTCAGCAGACTGGACAACACTGCTGGGGACTTCCTGAGAGTTGATGTCAATATAGGAAAACAATACAGAGCTAAGTGATGTGATAATCAAACTTGATATGAAGTTGCTCCTGCTGTCTATAACCTGATTCAGATCTTTACTAGGCTGATTGCAGTCTTTGCTTGGTGGAAGAATTGGGATTTCCTCCTTCTTACCAGTCAGATAAATCATTATAAAATAGATGTTACATTCAGATCATGCAGGTACTGGAATTTGATAGGTCTTAACCCTCAACCTCATACCCTGTAAACCTTATTACATGGTAGAGATAAGATGGCCTCACTCACACCATTATGTTCTTGATAACCCAATAAATATGTGAATGAGGCCTGTAATATACCAGACCATTTGAAGTTTTAGTTCAGTCTGTATTCGTCAACTTCCCAGTAAGTAAACAGAATTGGCTATATAAAGAAATAGATGAACATTCAAAATTAATGTTGCAAATTACAATTAGCCTGATTTTTTTTGAGGGGCGGGGGATAATTCGGATGGAAGCTCCTTAACTCCTTGGACTGGTTTAGAATAAGAAACTGCTGAATATTACTGAAGGCTTGTTTGTCTGAATATAATTCTATGAGACTAAGACACAGACTTTTTCAAATTGAACTATAAACCATGTGCGGATTTATAGAATTTTCCTTATTAGCTTTGAAAAACTACTCTGCATTAAAGAGAGAGAGAGAATACATTTTATAAGCCCAGGAAAGCAACCAATTGACAATGTGCCATTTGTTCACTTTTAGCAAATATTAACATGGAAGACAATTTTCTGCATGACACAATTGCTTTAATTTTTACCAAGACAAATGTTTTGAACAGCAAAGAATAATTAAATCATCTTCTCTTTCAAAAGAACACCTCATATTCTGGATGTGTGTTTTCAGCATTTTGTAAATCATCTAATGATTTTCTGCTCGTTTAAATATTGCTTCCCCATACTGAACTGATTAGCTAATGTGAAATATGCAGGATAGCCTTCCATTTCAGAAATATACCAAGTTCCTAAATCAGCTAAAGATTTCCTGCTATTGCATATATTACTATTCCCATGAAGCTGATTAGGATAATGCAGAAGAAGCAACAACATATATTTCTCATATATATATATACACACACACACAAACATACATTTTCCTCGAGGTTACTTCCAATTTATTCAAAACAAATTCCACTGTTAAAGAAGAAGGCAGCATTTAAATCACACAGAGCACAAAGTGAATATGCCTCACATCCTGGGAAGAATTGCCAAATAGGCAGTCAACAAAGTTTGCCAGGAAACTGGGTCAAATCCTGACTCTGATGATATAGATAAGATATATTTCTCAACCCATAATAAAATGAAAATGTAAGAAGATTCAGGCTGGATCAGACCACCTAGTCCAGTATCCTATATCCCATAGTGACCAAGCAAATTCTTCCTGAAAACCAAAAGCAAGATACTTACACAACCCCATCCAAGACAGGGGCCAAATCTTCCCATGGGTTCAACACACTGCCATTTGGGTGGATTTAACCTCCCCGGAGCACTTACCCTGATTGATAGGAAAAATCACTGGCATGCAGCCAGTGACACCCTCCCTGGAGGTGGCATGTGGCATAGGATGCTGTGGCAGTGACCCTGTGCTTCCACTGCCAGCACAGTGTGGACAGTTCAGGGCATGGCTGGGGGTTAGTTTAGACTTAAGCTGGCAGCAGTTAGTTTAGACTTAAACTACTGAAAAGGCAGGCTAAGTCTATAGAGCCCCTTAGAGGCTTCTTGGTGGCAGGGAGGCTTTTTCTCTTTGAATGCCTCCCCATGCCACTGGAAAGCCTCTCTGGGAGTGGTGGGCAGAGGCATAGCAAGAGAGAAAAGCACCTGGTGCATCCTCTGCCCCTGCCCCACCCCACCCTGGAAAGCCCCTGACATGTTCCAAAATGCCCCACACACCCTTGCCATACACCCCACAGAGGCACGCGCCCAGTGCATCACACACACCCCACCCCTTGGAGCTATGCCTCTGGTGGTGGAGCAGTGCAGCTGCAGGAAGTTTTCTGGCAGCTTGGATGGGGCTGTAAAACACCCTTACTGCCCCCTGCCCAGTGGTGACTCCTTTTTGGAGGTTTGTTGCTTCTGAACAGAGAAGTTCCATTTAGCTATCATTCATGGCTAACAGGTGTTAATGAACATATCCTCTGCCCCTGATTGTCTTTTAAAGCCATCTATATTTAAAGCCAAGGCTAAAGAGATTTCTAGTTTGGAGAGCAGTCGTAATTCTTGGGAAAATTCTGGCCCCACCTGGGAGTTTGCTACTCCTTATACTATTAGGGAGAAATCACTGTTTCGCCCCCGAGTTGTCTTGTGCTTGAAAGCAGATTCACACTTTTTCCATATTTGTTTGTATCACACACTTTGAAGTGTTGTCACCCTATGTGGAAATGTCTGAGGGTAACATGCATCTCTTCTTAGTTGTGCAAGCCCCTGCTTCGAACATGAATAATATATGCTGTTCCAAGATGCACAGCTCCCTCATGCTTCCTGTACTTGAGCATCTAATACAGTTCCTGTATTTATGCATATAATTAATGTTCTAAGCCAGCCACAGTGAATGAGCGAAGAAACTTTATTACCTGCACCCTGAGGCTTAGGGACAGGGCAGGTTAGTCATCCATATAAATAATGCCCCCTTTAAATTAAATCTAACGAAAGTACATTCCTGTTAGGATGGTGTTTGCCAGATGAACTGTTTGTCTGCTGGGCATTTCAGACACACTGCAGACCAGCTGTTAGATGGTAAGTATTTTTGAACAAGTGTCTTTTAAGGGAATCCCCCCTCCCCCGGCTGATCTTCAAAGCACTAGAGGTGAATGAGTGTACCCTATTTCATTCCTTTTTGTTTCAGGGGCAGGGTTCTGCTTTTTGGTGCTGCCTTTCTACCTTCATGTGTATCGCATACACATATTTTACATTTTTATGCACCATTTATTCTGAATTTATAAGTACAACGTACATCCTGTGTCCCTATCTATCTATAAAACCCTTGTTTAATGACACAAATAATAATCAACTGAATATGTTTTATGGGAAAATTTGGTGTCCAGAAATAGAAAATAAGAAATATCAACACTACCATACTGCAGCCACAGGCAGAACAATGCAACTCAGCGCAGTGTGATTTTAATGAATGCGGTGTGCAAATCAAGCACAGTACAGAGAATCACATAAAGTGAATAACAATTGTAAGAGCTTAGAAGCAAAATTATAAATGTAGCTATGCTCCAACAATTTTTGTGACAGATTCCCAGGTGTATCTCCCATTTCATAGTCTCATGTCCATTTCTTCAGCATGCATACATGTTCTTTTTAAATATGGGTGCACAATATTCATGAAGCTTTTTAGAATCTTGTTGTTTAAGAGCTTCTCTGGTTTGATGTGTCCCTTCTCTGGTTTGGTGTGTCTCTATTTTGGTTAAATGGCACAAAATAAATAATTCTAGGTTTGATTTTTTACAATGAAGCCCCTGTAAAGGATTTAATGTTTCAGTTCCATCTTGAGCCAAAAGATTCCACCAGTTTTCAAAATCTAGCTTGATCCTACATAATTCTGTTTTCTTATGGTGCAATGTACATATTACACATAATATCTATCACTGCAAGACTGGATTACAGAAAAGATGAAAGGTATCACCAGAGGTGATATTCCCCCCTTTATTTTCCAAAATGTATTTTTATTACATTCATTATTATATGAGTCCAGCTTCATAAAATTCATTATCATTCTCACTGAGATAAATGGGAATAATTATATCTTCTTCCTCTACTCCCTTTTCTTCCACCTCCTCCCAATGAACTGCACTTACTGTATTGTAGGACCAGTGGGAAGACCACCTGGCCAAGGAGACAGCCAACTGGCTGGTGAACCAGCCAGTGAATAAGTGGACATGAAGTAGTCTCTCCGCTTGCTACCTTCACAGACACCTTATGTGCAGTTTCTACTAG
This sequence comes from Sphaerodactylus townsendi, assembly GCF_021028975.2. Lineage (NCBI taxonomy): Eukaryota > Metazoa > Chordata > Lepidosauria > Squamata > Sphaerodactylidae > Sphaerodactylus > Sphaerodactylus townsendi. The sequence continues at coordinate 4,061,098 of NC_059436.1, forward strand.
GTTCTAGGCATCAAGTCTCTGTGCATCTTGGAAAATGTAGTCCTAGGGTTTGTGCTATAAAGCACTTTAAAACACCTTCCATGCAGCAGATATAAACCAACTCAAAGTGTCTCCTTCCTATTGAGTGAAATGTAGCATATAATTCTGTTAACTGGTTCCAGATGGATGCTAGAGGAGATGTAGAAAGAGCAGGCTGCCTTCTCACACCAATAATGTCAGTCTTATTTTCAGGATCACAGACTATTTGTCCTGCCAGGATTTATACAGGTTATTTCCCAAGAAAATATCAAAAGCATCTGTTTGCCATGGTTCAAGGATCAGGAGCTGGCTTGGCGATGCTGTAATGTTTCACCATGCCAGGGTGTGAAAGAAATTATTTTGAAGGTTGTGTGCCCAAAGCAGTCAAACATTTTGTTGGAAACAGCAGCGCAATGCTGGCCCAGTCTGGGTGGGTACTCAGAGACCTGATGTGTTTTGATGATCACTTTTAAAACACATGATGCTCACCTCTGCTCATTGTCAAAAGAATAGTCTGCATATATCTGCAACAATCCAGCATTTGAGACCTGACCTTTTCAAATTTAATAATTTACCTTTGGGCAAAACAAGTAAAGAGAGAAGGATTTGAGTCTTCTTTTACTCACGTTACTTCCACCGGCTATCTGAACACAAACATTCAGTGCCAGGTTAACCTAGCAGCAAAAGTAGCATATGCTACAGGCTCTGCATTTTTGAGGGCCCCGTACTAAATGTTTGCAAGCTGTCTGGTGAAATTGGCATCTCATCATACTCTCATGATCTGCCAATGCTGTTGTTTATATCCAGTCTCCTAAGCAAATTTTCTCGCGCTAAATCTAGAAAATGCAACTTTTAAATTATAATTTTCTTATGTCTGACATTTGAAATAGATATCTACATGTAAGTAGCAGTATTACTGAAGTGTTAGACATTTGTTGTATTATCTGGCAGTATAGGAAATGGGGGGGGGGAAATGAATGACTTTACTGTGCAAGTAAATAATTTATGTATTGTCGAAGGTTTTGTCGACGGCTGGAGTCAATTGGTTGTTGTGGGTTTTCCGGGATGTGTGGCCGATCTACCAGACCACAGCTACGCAGATCAGAAAACCCACAACAACTAAATAATTTATGTTTTAATATTTGTGTGTATTTTTTTAAAATAGGGCTTCTTTATAACATATGCTACAGCCCCCTTCATCCGGCCTTGCATATATATTTTATATTTTATTTATTTATATATTAGATTTAGGAACCACCCACTCCCGAAGGGCTCCGGGAGGTGTACATCAAACCATAAATCAACAATGATACACAGTAAATAATTTAAAATCATACTAAGAACTCTATGAAAACATAGCAGCATTACATATACAATACAACAATGGTGCAATAATGGTGGCGCCCGGTCCCAAGGCCAGGAGGGGACAGACAGTGCTGAATAGATGTTATATTGGGCATGCCAAAGATGGTATAGCACGCAACACAGGGGCATCCAGGAGGGGGAATCCGTGGCCGGCCTCACATGATGCACATAAAGCTGCCTATTAATAAAACAGACTATTGTCGATTAAGCTCTGTATTGTCCATTCTGACTGGGTGTGGCTCTTCCAATTCTCAGGCTGGGAGGGTACTCACAGACCTGATGTGTTTTGGCTCTTCCAATTTTCAGGTTTTCGCATTACCCACTTTCTGTAGCTGGAGATGCCAGGAATTGAATCTGGGACCTTTTGTATGCAAAGTAAATGCTCTGCTACTGAACCACAGGTCATGAATACACTCTTTGCTTCTTAAATAAATATATTTAGAAAACTGACAAGTTGTATGTCAGTTGCCAGTTAAACATTTTATTGCATTACCCAAAGTCAATCACTCTTATCTCTGAAGACAGAAGTTTACATGATGTATGTATAATTTCAAATTTCTCATCTCTGCTTTTTTTAAACAAAATTCCTCGTTCTATTTCAGCTTCACCATTGTCTGAAAATCCCAATTCCTCATTTTCTTGCTCTTTATTGTTTCCTTGCAACAAATTTGATTTACAGTGTATGTTTTATGCAAAAATGATGCACACACTATATGTATGAAAATCATAAACATACATTCACAACATAAATTAAGCCAATTATTGATAAGCAAATACTAAAAAAGGTACATCTACTTACCCCTAATTTAACAATACATGTAACTGAACTGTGGTAACATCAAAAATACCAGAGCAAGGAATAGAGAGATCCCTTGTCATATTTGTTCTAAACACTGGCAACAGAACTGTGGTATATATGGCATATATATCTATACGTCCAAGATGGTAGCTGATTTGTGGAGCTTTTGTAAAGTTTGATGAATTGGGTATTTATTTTTATAATGGTTCTCTATGTAGTGGGCAGAGAACTAATTCAATGCATTAGATTATCTTTTTTTACACAAAGGAGCATCTATCTAATTCTCAAAAGGAGCTCAGAGTTCAGACCCAAATCCACACAATGGGAGCATGTATAGATAAGGGGGATGTACAGAATGGACACCAAGGATAGGCTGAAAGAGTTTGTTCCAAAGAGCATGATCTCCTGATGGAAGTACATTCCGTGCTTCTTCAAATATCTTTGTAAGTCACTTTAAAAAAAATAGGTGGAAGATATTGGCAAAACATTTTTCATGAAAAAAACATTGCCAGCATTTTAAGTCACAGGGCGCAATTGTGTGATATCCTCTTGGAAACCAGTCCTAACAGATAAAGATAACTGATGAAATAATGAGGTCTCCCACAAAGCCTGCAAGTGAAGAGAAGGAGAGAATTGTACTATATATGTACTAGTGTAGGCACAATTACAATTCTTCTCCCACCTCAAATACAGTTGGATACCTCCATTTTTATTTTTTGGGAACTGAACTGCTAAAATATCTGTGTTGCCTAAGGCACACTGGGGTGCTATATTTCATGATGAGAGTGTTCACACTGTCCATAGCATGTGAACATTTTTTTTCTGCTAGTGTGAATTCTCTCTGCTGTTTTGACATGGAATAACAATTCCCAGATGAAAGCATCAAAACAGAAGAGCACAGGAAAGATTTTAGCATGACTTAGCACTATCTCTCTTTGGTCCCCCCCCCCCAACATTTCTGAGTTTTTCTGCCTAAAGCACAGCTGTGGGTTTTCTTGTGTCAACAGCAGAACAAAAACATTCTTGAGAAGGTCAAGCAGAATTTACTTTGGATCACATATTTGAGGTAAAAAGAAATCATGCTGTTCCCCCACCTCCACCAGAATACAAAACATGTACTACAAAAAGTAAACCTTAGTAAAACTATTAAGGTCTTCATGTGTTTTAAATTCTTCTAAGTTTGAAATAAGAAAAGAAGAGCAGTGGGTGAACAAATTTCCTCTATTCTGTTCCCATCCTCTTCCAAAATATATCTGTAAGACACATTTGGTTTTTCCTTAATTCCACTTTGTCTAGGATAATTTCAAAGGGTATCCACGCACCTGGCTTATCTGGAAAATGACAAAGAGAACAAGGAAGGATACCTATATTTCCACTTTGAAAGCAAGATCACAAGAATCAGTGGGGTAGCAAGTCTGGGTCTTATGGATTAGTCATGGGACTAATATGAGGATTGAACATGTTAGTAGAAACCATCATCCCATCTTTGTGAATGGAAACATTCATTTGTTGACCTGGTAAACACATTTCATATATGACCTACGGATTTTTATTTTATTTTATTGCTTCCTTGGCTGTCATTTAGCTGATGATAAATGAATATCTTGGTAGTGAAACCACTGACTACACCTAAAATGGAAGGATTTGAAATTGAATGAATTTTGTATGGTGGCTTTATCAGCATCCAGGGCATTGTAGGCATATACAGCATATACATAGAATTCACTGTCATTTTATGATCCACAAGAAGTCTCTTTCTACCAGCAAACTATAACTACAGTTTAAATATGCCTCAATCATGTTCACTTCTGGGCAGGGTGGGGGGCATAATTTTTAAAGATATTTGCATCAAATAGTTATTGAAAGCCTACAGCTAACTAAAATATGAGAATGCACTCTCCACACAAAGATAAGGTCTAGTGTTGCAGCACATGTATATCTGGGATTCATATGTCAAATGAAATGAGACATGATGCGTAATGGAAGAGAAGACCTGAATTTTCCCAAGAGCTGAATGTTGTAAGGTTATATCCACTCCTCCAGGGACTCTAGGCACCATGTACTATCCTCCACCAAAAAATCCCACATAAGAAGTCAAGTGACCAGTTAGTGACATGTCAACATTTTTCAGAATAACATCACTGATGTGCAGGGTTTTGTTAGGCAGATCATGTTCAAATTCAAACGTACAAATGTACATTTGTGACGGGTTCAACCCTGCATCCCACAAAACTTGCACCCCACCCATGCTGATCCCAGTTCTTGGAATGAAAAGCAAAGTTCTTCCCTCTCAGCTGTGCCCCTAACTGTAACTTCTCTCCTTCAGCCCAATCCAGACTGGGATGGTGTGTTCCGGTGCTACCCTGCTCCCTCCAAAGGGCTTTCCTACAGTGCGAGAAGCCCCAAAAGTTTTTTTAAACAACTTACCTGAAAATCCCCCATGGGGAAAGGAAAGATATGCCATGGATAATGTGGTACATCTCTGAGGCTAGGCCCACCAGCGCAAGGGGGTTAAATGGGTGGTGGAAGCCAACTAACACCAGCTCCATTCCCGGAAATGCCCTCACCACACACCCCAAGGAATTCCGTCACCATACCCCTGCCACATCAGCATAGCTTGGGGCAGCACAGGATCACTGACAGAGAGTCAGGTGCCATAGTCGGGGGTCCCAGGGCACTGCAATGGCCAAACACTGGCGGATTTACTCTTCCGCTGGGGTAAGTGCTCCAGGGAGGGCAAATCCACCAGTATAAGCCCACACCACTTCCAGAAGGGGATTCACCCCCCCCCCCCAAATTGCACTGTTAGTCACTCAAAACTTAATGGTGAATAGAGAGATTCTCTAAGGCCCCTTCCGCTTGGGTCAATAAACTTTGGCTGGGGATGGGAAAAAACCCTTTTTGGGGGAACTTTGCACAGATCACACTTCTAAGGTGAGTCTGCCCCATGCCCCCCCCCCCAACCTGGGTTTTTGGAGAATCACACTATCTGTGATTCTTCTGTTTTACCTTGCAGCTGCTCACAAGCGAACGGCTGGCAGGAAAGTGCTTTAATCGGCTGCGCCTCCCTGTGTTTGCAGAGGTCCCTATGTTTGCCTTGCAGCAACACAGAGACACAGGGTTACAGAGACAGCAGCATGGTTGTGAGGGTCCAGGCCAGCCTCCCCGTGTGACTGAACAGTGACAGAGGTAAGGGGGAAAAAAACCCGCACCTCCGTGCGAATGGAAAAACAGGAGAGCGGGTCACTTTATCCCACCTGCAACCTGATCTTCCTGTGCTGTGCGGAAGGGGCCTAATAGTTGTTGGGTTGGTCAACTCCTTAGAACCTCATTCACACTCTCTCCTGCTTAACTTGCAAATCATATTGTAACTAATTCTGTATTCTTTCTACAGATGGAAATTTATTTTACCTAATCAAGTAGCGAATCTAAATTGATGACAAAGCAAGATAGCTATAAGAGTGTGATTATTTTACCCTTCCAATGTGGAAAGGCCTACCCTGAAGTCACAGGGTAATATTAATACATGGAACAATTCTGAATCATTTGGTTTCTTTTATTTTACTGTTGTTTTGGTTTTTTTTGCATTGTTCCTGGAACAAACAAATGCAAATGGTTCTGAAAATTGACAATAAAGCCGGAGTTAATTCTCAGGAGTATTAACTGGTGGCACTGAAGAGTAGTTGTGGGTTTCTCTGTTTGTTTTATTTTAATCATGGTTTGATTTATGCTGCTGACACTTACTTGAGTTAACAAAAAAAGAAAATCCTCCAGGTGAAATATAGAAGATCATCCCAGTCATGACCCACAGATACCCTTCACTGACATGAAGCAATAAGAAGAATGCCTTGGCTGTAATTAATTCCTACCTTATTCACTGCACAATCATCCATGACAATTCCTTTTTGAAAGAGGACATCTCCGGAGAGCTGAGAAGATAATGGCAAGGGAAACAATACACAGCTCTATTATTATTTGTTTGGACTCAGCAATCCACTTAGGTAAAATACATTTCCTATACGATATAAATATAAAATACATTTTTTTAAAAAAATTGCAGATTCTTATTAATCAACAGCTGGCAAATTCAGCCGAGCAGTTTTGACTCTGGCAAATAAAATCAGAATTCCCCCCCACCCCAACACCACCCATAAGAATCTGTATCCTCCCTGCTTCTTCCTTCCAGACATCAATTGGTTGAGCTGAGTCCTGCCTGCCTGTTAATGTTTCAGTAGGGAAGCCCTTTTCCATCTCCCACAAAGATATTTAGTGGTTGTGGCTCTTCTCCAACCCAATCCCTTGTTTAAAACATATTACATGCCAATGCAGGAGAGGAATGGACTGTGCTATGACCTTTTTTCACCTGTTGGAAGAGGAAAAGATGACCATGGTTTTGCAGCAAATGCAGAGAAACTATACAAGAAACTTCAATTTCCCAGTCAAGGGTTACACCGCATTTCTAGCCAGACCCTGACTTTGTGTCTGTCAGTGCACAGGAGGAAATGGGCTCTGATGTTATGATCTGATTCAAGTGAAAGCTTAAAAATCCTGCCTTGGTGAAAATTGTGTGTCTAATTTTGGAAATAAATGTCTCAACTATATGACCGCTTTCACTAGGGGCAAAGGGAAGATTTATACATGCCTATTGATTTTTTTAATATATAGAAAGGCCTTAATGCTTTAGTTTAAGCCTAAGGCATTGTGCCTTCACAGTTCACGTTTTATTCATCAGAGGGATGTCCTGTCTCTCCCACAATCTTCTTAGCTAATAATCACTGGAGGATCTATTTAATTGCAGATATATTCTCCCTGAACCAATCTGCTTCAAAAAATACATATATACTTATCTGGCTGATGAAACCCAGATGATGCATTACATGTCAGAGGGAGACAAACCAATGCAAGCAGGCTATCTGCGGCTGATATCAGCAGGCTGCATCTCCTATCTCTAATTAAAACACTCATCCAATTGTAGTCAAAATGCTTCATTCTTAAATTGCAATTGGATTTTAAATGGGGATCGGAGGAAGGTAGTTGCTGCTACAAAAGAAACCTGACTGGCGGTTGAGTCAATAGCTTTTTTTTTCCCTCACTGAAAACAATCAAAGAGAAACTTAAGCCTTACGCATTATACACAAACTCATGTTTGTAAGGACATATTCAGAGCTGGAAGATCCGCTTCTGTTGAGGGTGAAGTTGGAAGCAGTTGGGGAAAAATTGCATCCTTTCATTGCCCACAATTCAGAGGCAGCCCAGCCCTAGTTCAAGTCAATATTAAAAGTCTTTGTGGTGCTACAAGATTGGCTACAGGGCTTGCTCAGCAGTGCCAGCAATGAGCATTGGCTCACTCATTGCCTCCTGGTGGCAGGCAGGATGGGGTAATTAAGCTGATAATAATAGTCAAGGTCACTACAGGTTTGAAGATTGTTGCTGTTCTAGCAGAGCTACTGAAGCTTAGCTCTGCTTGCTCCTAGCTGACAGTTCCCCTTCAAGCCAGCGGCCCACTGGAAATTTCCCTGTAAGTTACATGGCCAGTCCTCTCCTGCCACCATTTCCATGCAGCAAACTGACCCCAGCAGTTTTTCCTCCAATATAATTTCATTAATAACAAGATTATCCTGGCCCTGTTATCCTGGCACATTTTAACTGATCCATTCATGTATATTGGTAAAATGAAAAAAAAAATCAATGAATTGGTTTCATTTTTGAAAATAACTCTAGATAATCATGATGTCCAGAATCTGAAAATAAATTTGGATGAGAAGATTTGGGAGGAATATGTAGACTTCAGTACCCAGATCCTGGCTTCAATAGCCCAGGCTAGCCTGATCTCATCAGATCTCAGGAGCCCTGGTTGGTATTTGGAAGGGTGACCATTGAGGAATACCAGATCATGACTCAAAGGCAGGCAATGGTAAACTACCTCTGAACCTGCCTCTTACTTTGAAAACCCAACGGGCGTCACCGTAAGTCAGTTGTGAGAACACAACCCAGGCCCCCCAAAACAAACCCTAGACTACGTTATGCCTCCATTTGAATGACTTATTTTGTTTTTTATGATTTTAAAAATGATTTTATGATATTATTTTCCTTGTAAGCCACTAAAGAAGTGGCACACAAATTCCCTAAATAAATACATACAAATAAGTAATTGTCTTTTTTGCAACAAACACCAAACTTTTACTGGAGGCAAAAAGTGGAGATACTTTATCAAACGGGAATACATGCAATTGGACTTTATCACAATCCCTACTCAAGTCGAAGAATTTTCTACCTTTCAAGACAGTTTAAACAAAACAATTTTAAGTGTCTGATATTTTTCATCACATAATTTTGTTTTTTCATCCCTTCTAGATGAAGAAATGTCATTTGCTTAATGAATTATGGAATGTTAAAAAGTAGCAATTAATTTTGTGGTGTGATTCTTTAAAAAAATCAAATGACACAGCCTAAATTACTCTCTGCTTGTATTTAAACAGTCCATTGCAGTATATGTAGTATATATTAACAATCTGGAATTAAACTGTCTTTCATATAGTCACCAAGGCACCATGCAGGTATCTTCCTCCTACAAGTGCATTACTTAAAACCTCTAGGCAATACAGAGTGAAGAAATTCGATAACTAGGAGATATTCCCTGATGTTGCCTGTTATAAGTGAGGATAAACTGAAATGGGAACCAGGTTAATAAAAACTGTCTGTATTGAAAGGGGTGTCTTATCAGGGATTTTTCATAAGTCCCTGTAAAAAACTCTGAAAGGATTTCATTAATAGGATGATTTCAGATTGGATAGAATTTTCCATGTGACCATACAGCAAACACTGATTTTTTTTAAAACATACAGGCTTCATGTATCCATAGTGACATCAACACACAGCTAACTCTAAGTGGCAATGTTGCAAAGAGCTATTATTTTCAGTAAGTGGTCCCTGACTGGTTTAGAATGATCGAAGAAAAATGAAAGAGAGAACAACTGAACAGTAACAGCAGAAGATGAGAAATTACTGTTGCAAAGAGTTGTAAGCAGGCCCCATAAGCTAGGATTAAAGATATTGGGGGGTGGGGATCAGCCTCCTCTATTTTAAAAGAAAAAATGACCCGGAGACAAATTAAAGTCAGCCCGAGCTAAAATTAGTTTGGGGAAGAAAAAAAGCACAATCGGGTTGAAAAAAACTGAGACAGAATCTGCCAAGGTCCCATCCCGCTGAGGCTGCTAAAATACATCATTCTCAAAATGAAGCTTTGCATTTTGCAAAATGTTTAGAAGTTTCTGTCCCCCCCTTACAGCAATCCTGTAAGGTAGGCTCTTTTTGTCCTGATTTTACAAATAAAGAACTAAGGCTGAATAACAGAGCTGTGAGTAATGACACAGAGTGAGTTTAAAGTAGATTACAGCAGGTACAAAACATGAACTAACTCTGTAGTAGATCAATGGTTCTGATCAACTTTATTACCTGAGAATCACAGGTTCTTAGCACTCTGACCACACTGGTTATATGGAAGATGTGCTAATGTGGTATGACCAGGTCTGCATAGACAAATTCAGTTATGTCTAGTGGCCCTGGAAATATCAACTCTTCCACGAAAGAAACAACCAAGGCTGTAACCAAGGAAGGGATACAACACCTATGCACAGACAGAGGAATTTATGCAAAACAGTGGAACTGGCACGTTCCTTCTTTTCTGCCTCTTCCTTTAGAAGAGCAAAACAGGCATTAAAAAACCATATCACTTTGGGGGGGGGGGTACAGATGCCAAGTAATAGAGGATGTGTTCTCTTAAGTAATAAACCAGTTTCTTAGAATTCATGAGGCTCTGAACATATTAACAATGCAGCTTAGCAGAGCTTTCAGGGTTTTTTTTTTTAATAAAAACCTCGGGGGGAAGAAAGGGGAGAAAGAAATAACCCAAGCAAATGCAAACTGTCAAGTCATATATATGATGCCTAAAATCTCAATCCAGCTCTTTGAAAGCTTGTCAGGAAAATTAATTACCCTCTTGATTTAAAGAGCACAGTTTTTGTCCCCACTGGAAAAAAAAAAGCAGCATTTAAGTATTGAAAGCATATACCAGTCGACACCAGACATCTCATTCAATACATAATGCCGGCTGGAGTACTAACACACCGGATGCAAAACGGATTTCACAATCCCACAAGAACTTGTTTCTGGGATCAGTCTGCCTCAGAGGTTAACTGATGTGACCTCATTTCAATCTTGTGGCTTGAGAACACCACAAACGTTCAAGAGAGGGTGATAATACACAGAACAGGCATGGCGATGCCTTTCACTTCATCATAATGCCCAGTCAATTCAATTAAGCTTGTGGTGCCTGATCCTTCGTCCCTTGTTTGTCTGTTCAAAAACTTCTAAATGGTGGCAGGAATGAATGGGGAAGGGCATTGATATACGCCAAATAAGGCATGACATGTATTCACCCTGCAAATATCCTGGCATTTTCCTCCAGTCCTAATGAACAGGATAAGCATTGTAGGGTTGGATCCAACCAGCTTTTCAGTCAGTCTCACTTAATTCCCTTCCTTACTATAGACTCCAAGGCTTTTGTGTTTGCCAGTCTCGTGATCCTTAGCCCGGTCATAGAGAACACTACCCTCATTTTTTTCATTGGTGGAAAAGCTCGTTGCAGCTAACCCACATAGCAGGGAAATCACATATGCAAGTGTTCCTGGTGTCCCCAAGAGAACTGGGGGAGGAGAGGGAGGAATCGACAGGAAAAAAGAGGGTGCAAGAGGAGTTGGGCATGTTGCCATTCCCACAGCTAATGAGCTGTTTCTGCAAGTATGAACAGTCTTGAGCATGTACGGAAGAACTTCAGGAGCTGAAAGGAAAAGAGCACAAATCTATGGCTCATTCTGCACACGCAGAATAATGCACTTTCAAACCGCTTTCAGTAAAGAGGGCCCTGTTGGATCAGACAAAGTTCTGCTGAGATCTGGATGTTGTACATCGCAATGGCCAAACAGATTCTTCTGGGAAGTCAATAAATAAGACAACTGCTAGTGAAAAAGGAAGGAAGGAAGGAAGGAAGGAAGGAAGGAAGGAAGGAAGGAAGGAAGGAAGGAAGGAAGGAAGGAAGGAAGGAAGGAAGGAAGGAAGGAAGGAAGGAAGGAAGGAAGGAAGGAAAGTTATCTTTTGACCACCCAGAAAGGCTATGCTTTGTGGGGGCAGATCTGCATATACAAAAGTCATGTGGGATGTGAGCTGCAGCAAGGAGTGGTGTTGAGTGAGACTGAGTAAAAAAAGCTGGCTGATCTAGCCAGTGTTGCCAACTTCCATGTGGGGCCTGGAGATCTCCTGCTTTTAAAACTACTCTCCAGACTATAGAACTCAGTTTCCCCGGCCAAAATGCCTGCATTTGGAGGGTGGACTCAAAGAGATGTACCTTGCTGAGATCACTGTTGTCCTGAAATCCTGCTCTCTCTGGGATCCACCCACAAATAATTTCAAAACCAAGAGCAACCCTATATCTAATCAAGAGTGACTTGTAACCAGTTGTGGAACCTAAGTCCATCACAGTACCTTCAGTGCATCTGGAACTGAAGATCGTTATTCTGGAGAGTTTCCTTTGTACACACACATTGTAAACGATTGTATGACATTATAGATACCATTATTAATTTCCTACTGTAAACAGTCTAGGATTGTGACTTGTGCAAGCTGTTTCCATGGCATCTGCAGTTATTTGCCATGAAAACACACACATATACACACACACTCTGCTTAACTGCTCTCAAACTCTCTGTCCTAATGGTGAACTCTGACAAATAGGCTTATCATGGCTCACTTGCTTCTGAGCTATTCGATTTAGTCCATTAGGCTCCCAGTGATAAAGGAGACTGAAAAATAATATGGCAAAATGCAAGGAAGATACTGTGTGGGTAACACAAAATATTTTGGTAAGGAAAAATCATGAGAACAATATGCATGTGTACAGGTATGCATACACACACATATTACATTTTAGGGTAAGCATTAAGATTTATTTTAAATAAATAAGTAGTTCTCTGAGTTCCAGAAAATCAAAATATCTCTTAAGGCTTGGGGAGGAGCTAAAGCTAGGGTTGTCATCCCTTTGCTGGCAACAGATAGGGCATTGAGACAAGAGACTAACAAAAACAGTGTCATATGCTGCCAACATGTCCCATCTGGGTGAGAAGCTAAAGTGACAAAAGCACATCATACAGAACTCTAGGAATTCTCCCAATCTCTACTGTAAACAAACAAACATACAGATTGGGGGAATTCCAAGAGCATCACACAACATGGTGACATCATTTCAGGGCACTTTTGCATAAGTGACATTATGGTATTGTACAATGCTGTGCCCACTTTGCTTTTTGCTCTCATTGCTCAATGGTAGTAGTAGTAGTAGTAGTAGTAGTAGTAGTAGTAGTAGTAGTAGTAGTAGTAGTAGTAGTAGTAGAAGAAGAAGAAGAAGAAGAGGAGGAGGAGGAGTGCACCTGCTCTTAGCCACTACGCCAAAGCATGTGCTTTGAACACAGAGAGTTACTAGGTTTGCCAAAGGTCAGGTAGAAGGTGGTGCCAAAGATCTCAATAACAAAACAGACAAAAGTGACCTTGATAGGCCAATAGTCTGAGTATACAGCAGGTTGAGGTGAAATCATGTGGCTAATTTAGATATCAATTTAGATATGGATTTTTCAAGTGTTTTAAAGGGCAACAATGGTCATGAAGCCCTAATCTGGATCCGAGTAATGGTACAGGGGAATTTATCTTCTCCCTCCTGCTTTGTTTCACCAATCAAAACTGACCTCTCATACCACTCTTATCCCTGATAAAAGGGGGTAGAGAAATATAATAGAGGTGTTTGTCTCTTCCCCATTTTCAGGATGAAGGGCAGCAGGGGGGTTGATTTTGGTTGGTGAAATCACTTAGTGCAGGAGGACAGTAACAAAGTTGCAATGGGGGGCACTGTGCCCCAGGTGCACGCCATTGGCATCATGTGGGCGTGGAAAATCGCCCCCAGACCTCCCAGAGTAGGGTGGGGTGGGGCCGGGGCATGTGGGCAAGTCGTGCCCTGGGTGCAGTTCTCTCTCCCTCGGTCCCTGGAGGAGGATTATGCTATCATTCCACTACACCATGACCCTGGTATGAATCAGGAACTCATACAGCTATTTCCATTTTAAAATGCTGGGGAGAGCCATTCACCCCAGCATCTTGTCTACCTTGGTACTTACACAAAGAGCCAGTATGATGTAGTTGTTAGTGATGGAATAGGGCCAGAGGGGAGATCCAGCAGGTTCTCACCAGTTCCCGAGAGTGGGTTACTAATTATTTGTGTGTGTCGAGAGGGGGTTACTAATTGGGTCTGCTTTTCCGTTAGAAATTTCATTAGGTCCAAAAATCATAAAGTCCTGTTGTTTCCTATATGGTTGGTTAGCGAAAGTAGAAAACGGGATAATTCTCCCTGTTGGGCTGTTTTAAAAACATGTTTTAGAAATATGGTAAAGTTCCTTGTTTAAGGAAAGTATCCTTCTTTTGATTTCTAGAAACAAAATTAAGTATTTGAAAGTATTAAGTATTTGATAGGCAGTCAATTAGAGGAGAAGTAGCTGTTTCTGTTGGCAGTAGACGATAGGACTTGCTATAATGAGTTTAAATAATGGACAGAAAGATACCAGCTGGAAATTAGGAACTTTTTTTTCACAGTAAGAGTTTTTTACAGTAACAGAGAAATTATTAATGCCCATCCGCCGCCATCTGCCATGCCCCGCCCAGTCCCATTGGTGCTACGCCACTGTTTGAATCCCACCACCATGGGAACCTGTTACTAAAATTTTTGGATCTCACCACTGAATAGGGCTTACATTTCCACTTTCTCTCCAAGCTGGCTGGGTGATTGGCCAGTCTCTCTCTATCTCACCCAACCTACTTCACAGGGATTTGGGGAAAACAAAATAAGGGGGGGATAACATACGCCACTCTAAGCTTCCTGAAAGAAGGGTTGAATAAAAATAGATAGAGCGGTAAACAGATCAGCAATAATTAGCCGTGAATTCCTAATGCGTGTGCATTAATGGAGTTGCATGTGCTCCATCGTAATTCATAACAATCAACATGGAACTGATAAGTTTTCCTCTACGCAGAAGTAAAATCCCTGCAGGGAAAGAAAAAAAATGCCATGGTTGAAATGTTTCTTACTGGTGGTAGTTTCATTTTCTTGTCAGTTCTGCAAGAAGGCAATACATTCACTTGCAATTAGAGTTGGGACATTAAACCAACTGTGCGGAGGTGGGGAGATGGATGGTTTTTCCCCACATACAGGCCCTGGGGGAGACTTATGTTTGTTTCATTTTCAGAGGTAGGAATACAAAGCAGGAACATGTATATACACATGCTTCTGCACTCCACTGTCTTACTATTTTCTCTCTTTTTCAGCACTATTACTGCATCTCACTTAATTCAACTTTGAGTTTCCCTTAATATGCTTCTGTGCCTCTGGGAAAGCTGAGCTGGATCTATACCAACAACACCTACTGGTCATCAGTTTAACAGTTGCTGAAGTTAGCAGGATGCCTTAAAATCTTAGTCACTTTCCTTTTACATTTACAAATTTTTAGCAAAGTACATGGAGACCTCTGATACTTCTGGAGATCCTCTGTCTCCCAAGAGAAGCATTTTAGGAGGTGTTTGGGTCAGCTTTGGGACTGGAGAAATGGCAAAAATTGCACTCACAGAAAATCTAGCCAAGATTCAAGCCTTTAGTTTGGAATCAATTATTCTCAGAAAAAATACAACTAGATGTGATGATTGCAAAGCAGGGATTGCACATTTTCTGTTTGTTTGTGTGCCATTAAGTCACAGCTGATTTATGGCAATCCCATAGGGTTTTCAAGTCAAGAGATGCTAAGAAGTAGTTTGCATTGCTTGCCTCTGCAGAGGGACAAATCTTCAGAAAATAGTGCCTATGGCAAGCACTGACATTGCACCCCTGTCCAAACATCTGGCACCCACACCCAGGGTGGGTGCCCCTCCTATACAAGCCACGAGAAGAGGACTTTCTGGGGTCACCTAATCCTGGTGAACAGGCTAATCAAACCAATCCATCCTTGTGCTTGAGTTAGGGCTGAACCACATGTCCACCAGGGAAGGGAGCCAAGCAAGAGGCCAACAAGATTTTTGAGTCATAAACTGTTGAGAGTAGAAAAAAAGGGTTGACTCTCAAAAGCTTGTGCCTCAAAAATCTTGTTGGTTTCTAAGATGCAACTGGACTTGAATCTAGCTGTTCTACTGCAGACTAACATGGCTACCCTCTGAGCCTGTGGGAGGTTACAGTGCAATTACCATGGCAGCTGTAGTATTCCAATCAGCTGCTCTGGGATATGCAGATGTCTAGGTTTTTCATGTCTGGACTTCACACCTCAGTTGGACAGACCATTGCAAGGGCTATAGTGACCCTAAATGTTTTGATTCCATGGAGAGGTGTCAATTTCAAAGAGAAATTGATACCTCTTTCTGGATCCCCAGCTGCCATCATAAGGACGTTCCCATGGAGGCTGAGAGTGCTGTCTATGTGCTGAGAGACAAGCAATGTTCTGACACCCACCTATCCACACCTGGAAAATGTCATGTTTCTTGCTTGGTCTCTTGCTTGGTGTGTGTTCAGAACATCATCTCTCAACCAAGAGAAAGCATTCTGAATGCTCTTCCACCTATACATGGGGAGCTTCTGTTCTGTCCCTGCTGTGTCCCAGTAGAAGTTAGGCAGGCAAATTCCAGGATGTCAGCTTTCTCGGGAAGGTGAGATTTAGAATGCCTCAGCTCCTGGAGATTTCTGTTGAACTCCTCCTCTGCAAGGCAGCAGAAATGTCAAAATGATATCTATCACAGTGAGGAGGTGGCTCACTTGCTGGGGAAATGCCTGCTCTGTCTCTGCTTGATGACACAGAAGAAATATCCTGGGCTGTTTCATAGCACCATCTATCTCAGAGGGGTGGCTGAAATCTGGCAAGACCAGAAATGAATGTAGTTTATCCCAGGATTTTGTAAAATTTCCCAGGGACATGCAATGAAGAAATCTTCCATGGAAGATTCCCTTGGTACATTTTTTTTCACCTGGAATGATTGAAGGGAGCTGTTATTTGCCCCACTGAGAAAATCTACATGTACTGATGGCAACATGAAAGTTTTGCCAGTGGGGAAAATAGCAGCTATTATGTTTGCTGATAAAAGTACAATACAAAAATGTTGTGAAAATTAATATGACAGTGCACTTTCAGAAAATCAGCACAAAAGAAGAAGAAACCCCCATTTGTGGTGTATGACCAATAGCCTTACAGCTACTTAGCTCTGTTCTGTGTTATGATTCTTCTAACTAAACGACCAAAGAAAGCTTTAGACATTGTTCTCTGATCTCATGGGCAAGTATTACAGCTAAAAGTAATTACTTGTCATTCAGAAACATTTCACAATTCCCAGAATGGTTTAGGGTTGAGCAAATTATTCAAGATTTCAGATGGGGTAAAAATACTTTTTAATTCCCCCCTTCCACGTCCTATACAGGTTCACAATATAAAAAATTAGGCTATAAATTTGTCCAATATCAGATAAGACAACCTTCAGCTGTGAAAAATAATGAGCAAAGGGATCAGGTTAATTTTATTACAAAGAGGAGATTGATTTCTTGTCAGCACATTACTTTGGACATGAAAATTACCTCTACTTTGTTTAACCTGAAATTGCTAACCTGGTTATTTTGAAATTGACCTTTTCCTTAAATAGTCACAAAATCAAGCAGTCTAGTTAAATTTATCATATGAAAATAAGGAAAAGTAGAACCCACAAAGCTGGAAAATATTCCCTATTATAATATAAAGAAGTTATGGTACATCTCTAGGTCTATCTTGATTGAAACAACAGAAAGAACCATTTTAGTTGCTTTGGCCTCTCTCAAGGCTGTGGACTTTGATCCAAGAGCCCATACTTCTCTTTGCAGTGGACCAGTGCACAGTTATAGAGACTAAGGAGATTCTCCATATAATCGGATGCTTCTAGGTGGCTATAGCAATTGTTGACATTGATAAATGGTAATATCAATTGGAGAGTCACATTTCTGCCCGGTCACCTAGTGGCTGCGTTCTCCAGCTCATTCAGGGCTTGCACAAGCATGCTCAACTTACTCCTGCTTTTCTTGGCAATTGATCCACAAGCATCGGAATAGGTTTGAGTGTGGTTCTTCCTAACATCTGTTCTCCCTCTGCATTTCTTCATAGGAAGTCAGTCTGTTTTATTTTGCAGGTGCCTCCTTCCTTCCTTCCTTCCTTCCTTCCTTCCTTCCTTCCTTCCTTCCTTCCTTCCTTCCTTCCTTCCTTCCTTCCTTCCTTCCTTCCTTCCTTCCTTCCTTCCTTCCTTCCTTCCTTCCTTCCTTCCTTCCTTCCTTCCCATTTCTTCATAGAAAGTGAGTCTGTTTTATTTTGCAGGTGCCTCCTTCCTTCCTTCCTTCCTTCCTTCCTTCCTTCCTTCCTTCCTTCCTTCCTTCCTTCCTTCCTTCCTTCCTTCCTTCCTTCCTTCCTTCCTTCCTTCCTTCCTTCCTTCCTTCCTTCCTTCCATATACTTATATCACTAAATTAACATCATGACAACACACACACACACGCACCCACCCACCCCCCCACCCCCAGCTTACCAGCGGTCAAACTTTGTTTCTCAGAAAAAATTTTGCCGAAATCATTCCACAAACCTTTTCCACTCCCCCTCCATTTTGGGATTTTTCTCCCTTGTCTCTTCAATAGCATTTATTCCACATGCTACTGCTGAAAACATATTATTCCTGATGGTGACAGGATGTCCTCCGTGACATAGATGAACAACTCTCCCTCTCCCCCTTTTTTTGTACAAGCCTTCTAAAGTTACTGTGCAATTATACTTTGAAGTGGCAATTCAAAAAAAAAATGTCTCAGCCTCCATTTTTACTATTGAGAACTACCAGCCCAAAAAGTCAAAACAACTTATGGAGCACAGTTACATCCTTCTATGCCCATTTGCTTCAATGGAATTAGAAAGCTATAACTGTTTAGGACTGCCCTATAAATACTTCCATTTTTAATGTCACATTTGATTTAGAGATGCAGGGAATACGAAATGGCTTGTGTGACAAAGAAATGTACTGAGAAATGTAGCTGTTTACTATATGAACTATCTTTTTTCAGGTTATAAAGAAGATGCCTATCCATAATTGCGTATGTAATAATGTGGTTCTAGAAGAAGATCAGGCATATCTCAGGTTAATTTAAAAAATCGTAATGAGCAATGAGCTATAACTACCTTCAGCTTTGCTCTGTTACCAGAGCTGATTCTGAACATTAATTTTAGATAGCGGTGCAGTTGTCACAATGCAACTTTTAGCTGTCATTTTCAGGTAATGAACACTCTTTCCCTGCAGGCATCTCCATATAATTAAATGTGTCTTAGAAAATATGTAGCATTCAGGGGATAACTAGTAAATGGTCATGCTCAGATCTCTTGGCTGCAGCCTCAAATTGTCCCTGAAATTCTGCTCCTGGGGGCCATGGAACCCCCTGGAACAACATGAGAAGAGAGGTGAAGGTCTACTGCAGGAGTGAACAAAAATCTCCCCCTTCTGTTACATTAGCATAAATTTATAATGGGATTCAAGTAATCGAAATAGCCGAAAAGAAACAGCAGAATAATTAGCAGTGAGAAAACACACTAGTGCAGGGTAGGGAACCTGTGGCTCTCCAGATGTTCAGGAACTACAATTCCCATCAGCCCCTACCAGCATGGCCAATTGGCCATGCTGACAGAGGCTGATGGGAATTGTAGTTCCTGAACATCTGGAGAGCCGCAGGTTCCCTACCCCTGCACTAGTGGATGCTGATGAAAAACAGGGGAGACATCCTCTTTGATGGCTCCCCCACCCCAAACTGTTCTGAGAATCATGGAATCAACATGTATAAAAGCTAGGAGCAGCAGTGGCATAGTGGTTAAAGAGTAGGAGTACTCTAATCTGGAGGAACCGGGTTTGATTCCCTGCTCTGCCACTTGAGCTGTGGAGGACCTGGGGAATTCAGATTAGCCTGTGCACTCCAACACATGTCAGCTGGGTGACCTTGGACTAGTCACAGTTCTTTGGAGCTCTCTCAGCCCCACCTACCTCACAGGGTATTTGTTGTGAGTGGGGAAGGGAAAGGAGTTTGTAAGCCCCTTTTAGTTTCCTACAGGAGAGAAAGGGGGACTATAAATCCAACTCTTCTTCTTCTGCATGAGCTGGGGGTGTAGTATGTACAGGAACATGGTAAGATTAATTGAAAAAGCTGAATCACTGAATCAACAAACAAAACTAGCCAAGTAGGCTCATCCTAGTGGAAACAAAGCCTTAAGTTCAAACAACATATTACATGAGCAGTCATATGTGTTTATGGGTCCAGCTGCCCTATAAACAATATGTTCTTACAAGAGCATATCAACATTCATATGAACCATAGAAACAATAACCCCAAAAGAAATCATTTCCAAAATAAACAATTTTATATCAAAACAATTTACCTTTGATTAAATAAAATAAATCTTAAAAAATATTTGGAAAAGCACAGGGTTCCCATGTTCCCCATTCTGGTGGGCAAACTTCCACCATTAGTTCCCCAAACCTCAGATATTATGGAGGCCAGTACAGATCCACGTGAAAGGCTGTTTTACCACACACCTTCAATTACAGTTAATGCTAGAGAAGAGGGTAGGTTCATCTTCTCCAACCACCAGCTCAAGTCTGTTCCTCTAGAGTCCAGCTACTGCCTGCAATGGTGTGTGTGCTGTAAACTACTCCAAACTACCGCAATAAGAAGCTTACAATAATGTAAAATGGGGACAGAACGTAATGTAAGAAGAGGATTAAAATTTGGAAAGTAAGAAATGACCTCACAGGAAATGGGGTGATTTGGTAATGTGCACAAGAATTACATCATGATGTGCCATCAGTTAGCCTTTGACCTAGATGTGATATCACAGGACAAAGAGAAATCATATCCTGTTGACCCCCCCCCTCCAGATATTTCCCAAATCAGATCTGGCATAAGAACATAAGAACAAGCCAGCTGGATCAGACCAAAGTCCATCTAGTCCAGCTCTCTGCTACTCGCAGTGGCCCACCAGGTGCCTTTGGGAGCTCACATGTAGGATGTGAACGCAATGACCTTCTGCGGCTGTTGCTCCTGATCACCTGGTCTGTTAAGGCATTTGCAATCTCAGATCAAGGAGGATCAAGATTGGTAGCCATAAATTGACTTCTCCTCCATAAATCTGTCCAAGCCCCTTTTAAAGCTATCCAGGTTAGTGGCCATCACCACCTCCTGTGGCAGCATATTCCAAACACCAATCACACGTTGCGTGAAGAAGTGTTTCCTTTTATTAGTTCTAATTCTTCCCCCCAGCATTTTCAATGAATGCCCCCTGGTTCTAGTATTGTGAGAAAGAGAGAAAAATTTCTCTCTGTCAACATTTTCTACCCCATGCATAATTTTGTAGACTTCAATCATATCCCCACTCAGCCGCCTCCTCTCCAAACTAAAGAGTCCCAAACGCTGCAGCCTCTCCTCATAGGAAAGGTGCTCCAGTCCCTCAATCATCCTTGTTGCCCTTCTCTGCACTTTTTCTATCTCCTCAATATCCGTTTTGAGATGCGGCGACCAGAACTGGACACAGTACTCCAAGTGCGGTCGCACCACTGCTTTATATAAGGGCATGACAATCTTTGCAGTTTTATTCTCAATTCCTTTTCTAATGATCCCCAGCATAGAGTTTGGAATGCTCTAGAAGCACTCCTGAACACCATAACTGAAAAATATATATTCGAGGGAGGGCAGTATATAAACCCAACAATATAAATAAATAAATAAATAAATAAATAAATAAATAAATAAATAAAATATACACACACACGTAGGTGTATGTGTGTGCATGTGTATCCCTGAAGGAGCATGTGAGTAGTCGCTCATCCCCTCGCTTGGCCAATCCATGCACCTCAGCTGTTCTTTAATTTTTCTCCACCTGCTTTTATTCTTCAAGCAAGGCTTGGATAAGTCTTTCAAATGATGGACCACAGTATGGTAAAGCACAGTGGAAGAGAAGGTTCAGTTCTTTCATGGAAAGATACATGGGAGACACATGAAGAATAATTATGGCTCCTTAATTGCATCCAATTTGGACCTTAACAAAGATTCATTAGGATAAAGTTTTTGGTACCTGGATTGAGAGTGCTACATCCACCAAGTGTGGGCTTTATGAAGGATGAAACCAAAATGTAATGCATAAACTTCCTTGATTATCGAGAAGTTCAGTGCTACTTGCTGGGCTTACAAGCATCCTGGTGTTAAACTTTGACTGCTTTTAGTAGGTTTCGTCCACTTTCAAAAAATAAGGCAACATGATGATCATCCAACTAACCTGAACTGAATACATAAGGCCCAATTTAAATGGTTTTATATGTCTTTATTGATATCAACAAGTAGGTATATGCATTGTGAGGTCACCAATGCCTGTGACGTAATCCCTGATTGGTCAGAAACATTTGAGGAGGAAAGGAAACAAAGACAATTTGCTGCTGAATCTGATATAAAATGGAAGGAGTGTGTGACTGTGAATAGACAAGAAAACCTTGGGGGTTGGGGGGATGATAATCTTCTCTTTTTCTCATGAGTATACCTGAACTTTGTGTAAAATTATACCCTATGTCATCTCTAACTTACATTACTCTACTTGGTTTTTTCCAAGAACTTCATTGTCTTTAATTTTATTAAAATATTTATGTAGAAATTTTATTTGCCAGTACCACACTGGAATACTGTGTGATGAGCATTATGAGTCCAAGCAAAGAAGTACAGATCATGCAAAATGGGGGGGGGGGGGCAATGCCTCTACAGACACAGTTGGTGGTGGTGGAAGTCAGATCAGCCCCCTGAACAGTAGCCAATAGTGGGGCCTTTCCCCCTTCATAAACACCTTTCTGGACATATATACGTGCTGGCAGGTAGGACACGTAGTCTGGGATGCTGTCTGATAGTTACCACCCTTAGTAAGAGGACAAGCACTTGGAGCTAGCATTTTGCATCACCCATCTGACACTTTGCACGTAGGGCTCCCTCCTAGAACAATGGGCTGGCACTTTGCACTTTGGCCTGACACAGGTCACAACAATCCTCCCAGGAAGAAGAATTTGAATTTATATCCCCCCTTTCTATCCTGTAAGGAGACTTAAATGGGCTTTCAATCTACTTTCCCTTCCTCCTCCACAACAAACACCCTGTGAAGTGGGTGGGGCTCAGAGAGCTCCGAAGAACTGTGACTAGTCCAAGGTCACCCAGCTGGCATGTGTTGGAGTGCACAAGCTAATCTGGTTCGCCCCATAAGCCTCCACAGCTCAAGTGACAGAGCGGGAAATCAAACCCAGTTCTCCCGATTCGAGTGCACCTGCTCTTAATCACTACATGGCGCTGGAGCAAAGCCCACACTTCCTTTGTGGCTGAGCCCTCTGAATTTACTTTGTAGGTCATGTGATCAAGCAGCTGTAACTAGCAGCCAAAAAGCTAACAGATAGGTCAGATGCCAGTCCTATGGGTGAGCTCTCTTTCCACCCACATGTTGCTTCCCCCGCGGGGTGCCTGGTAGTCAACCCCAAGAGCATGGATGCAGCAGGAAGTGCAAGTGGTTACCCACCCCCCCATGAACAAGGTCGGGGTGGGGCAAGGAGGGCAGGTGAGGGAAGGCTGATGGGGAGGCCGAAGCTAGGAATGCATGACCACCAGAACATATGACTGCCACATTTGAATCACAGTCATGTTGGAGGCCTACCTGTTGCCCATGTAATCACTTTTTGTAGCTGGCTTTTTGCTGTGGCAAAGCCCTTCGGATGTGGCTCAGCTGAGCCACTGTCCGTGGTGCAACTGCTCCCCCCTCTGGATGGCACTGCCCTCCATTCCAATTAAAACACCTCAATACTTGTTCAGTTCATCTCTTTTCATGCTTTTCAATTAAGGCTCCGAATACGGGCTGAGCTCTCATAACCTGAACGCTGCCTGGATGCCTCTCATTTTAGGAAACAAATGCACGCCTTGGTGAGCACTTTAGAGGAAGAGTGGGATACAAATGTTTAATTAATAAAGGACATGATTAAAAAATGCAGACCACATTTCATATTGATAAGATAGCTCTGAATGAGCGACGGAGCAATTAAATGTTGGCACGTGGTCTGCTTCATGTACGTGTTCATCAGCGCTAAACAGCACAGCTCACCAAATACATCTTCCAGATACCTAGGATCACTGCCAGGGATTCCAGGCTGCCCAGAACCAATCTGTCTCTTTTTAGACATGAATTGCTGTTAGTTGTACTTTTTACAAATGTCCCAACAAGGCTGGAACTCTAAGTTCTTTCTGATGCCTCTCACTCTCAGCCTCTGAGAGCTTAGAGCAGTGGTTCTCAACCTTCCTAATGCTGCGACCCTTTAATACAGCTGCTCATGTTGTGGTGACCCCCAACCGTAACATTTATCCATTTTACAGATGGAGAACAATGATGAAGGGAGTCTTAGGCGACCCCTGTGAAAGGGCCGTTTTGACCCCCAAAGGGGTCGCGACCCCCAGGTTGAGAACCGCTGGCTTAGAGAATCCTGGAACATGAGATTGGAGTTGGTTGGTAGGCTTTTTAAAAGAGAAGGGATTTCCAAATGTGAATTGTGCCCCCCTACAACATCTCATGAACCATCCACACATATAATTATAATACTCAGCATTATTGTGCTGTGGTATTAAAATGTGAACACATGAAGTCGCCTTTTATTGAATCACATCATTGGTTCACCGAGGTCAGTATTGTCTGCTCAGATTGGCAGTGGCTCTCCAGAGTCTTGGACAGAGGTCCTTCACATCATCTACTACCTGGTCCTTTTTAAACTGGAGATTTCAGAGATTGAAACTGGACCCTTCTTCATGCCAATCAATGGCTCTACCATTCAACCTTCACCCCTCCGCATATTTAGTAACTGACATGCTCATTTGCAGTTGGGGATACCCAGATTCCATTCCTCACTCATTTCGAAAAGGCACTGGGTAACTCTGAGCCAATCACTCTCTTTCTTCTCTCTCAGCCTAACCTTACCTCACAGTTTTGGTGTGAGGATGGGAAGAAAGGACCTAATATGCTTTTCTGAAGAAAGGACCTAATATCTATCTATATCTATATCTATATCTATCTCTCTATATCTCTCTATCTCTATCTCTATCTCTATATATACCACTCACTCACTGACTGACTGATCAACAGAACTCAAAAACCACCAAAGCCACACACATGAAATTTGGCACACCTGTTCCTTACGTACTCCAGGTGCTCACTAAGAACGGATTTCCCAAAATATTCACTTTCACTCGATTTATTACCTATTTACTGTTTTAACTGCTCATCTCTGGCCATCTGCGCGAATATTCTTAGGGTAAACCAATTACCCAGTCCACAGACATGCTGCATGAACATTCTAAGGGTGACAGTTAAACACTACCAGCTTCATGTCCTTCACTAACTGCACTCTACCACCACCCTCCACAATGCATGTGAACCTATTTGAAAACAAACCCATCAGTCCATAGACAGGCTGTGAGGAAATATGCTGAATGTCACCCCAAAGTTAACAGACAGGCTGTGAAAAAGTACTCCTCCACCCACCCTCAGATTAACAATAGCGCTACAGCCAAATACTAACAACATACCTTATAAACCACACTATTACCTTGGACTACTAAACATTTGTCGGTTTTTGCATATGGACATCAGATTGCTTACTGTGGAGACAAGTTTATTGCTGTCGTGCTCTGAAGTGGCGGGATGAGTCCCCAGGAATGTGCTGCAGTGGCAGTACAGTCCAGCTCCCTGCCCTTCAGCCCTACCCTGAACCTCTTCACAGCCTTCTCACTCATCAGCATCCAATGGCACAACGCTTCCTTTCTGCATCCCGAAAATACGACTGCTTCCAAATGACGTCTTTTGGAGCCCACCAGGTGAAAGAGAGCAATAACACATTGCATTAGAAAAAGACAACTACAGGAAGCTGCTGTAACATATGCGAAAACAAACCCATCAGTCCACAGACAGGCTGTGAGGAAATATGCTGCATGTCACCCCAAAGTTCACAAACAGGCTGTAAAGAAGTATGCTGAATGTCACCCCAAAATTCATAGAGAGCCTGTGATGAAGTATGCGTAACGAGGCATGGGTGCCCTGCTAATGAGATATAAGGTAATAAATAAATGTGCGTATGAATTCTAACATTTAGCAAGCTTTATGCACATAATCCTTACAGTTGTCCTATAAAATGTATTGTTATCCCCACAGTGTTGGTTGAGGCTAAGAGATAGACAGTGGTGCTTGCCTAAGGTTAACTTTTGGGTTTGTGGCACAGGCAAAATTTATCACATTTATATCAAACTGTTTCTCCATTTGGAAGTTGAGGGAATGTGCATCAGTAACCCTGGAGGTCTCCCAGCCAGGTGTTCCTGAGACACATGCTTACTCAGCTTCAACAAGGATGCTATTTTCTGTGCCCTTCAGGCAATATCTGGATCTCAGCCCATTTCTTTAGCCATTTTGCTGTTCCAGATCTCCTGACATCAATATTTTCCAGGAAAATATTCTATGGGAAGAAATAAAAAATGCCCCTCAAATGCCCATACAAGCTAAAACAGGATCCTAGTGCAGCTTTAGGGACTGACAGAATTTATTCCGGAAGCTTCTTTGGATCAGAACTGACTTTATCAAATAGACGATTGTGCTGGAATAAATTTTGTTAGTCTTTAAAGTTGCACTGGAAGCTATTTCATGTTGCTGTTCCAGACTAGCATGGCTACCCATCTGGAATTCACAACAGGGGAAAATGGAATCTCAATGAAGATTTGGAGGGTTGAAACCACAGTGTAAGTCTCAAAATTATCCCGCCTCAGGTTGGGGTATAGGTTCTTAATTTGGGAATGGAACAAAGGATATCAATTTAGGTTGATAATTGCAAAGATAGGTACTTAAGATTCAATACTTTCCTTTCACAATACCTGGATTTCCCTCCCATTCCTCTCTTTTAATTGCTAAGGCCTTTTTTACAGTTACTGTCAACATTCCCTGCTGAACAGAATAATTTACCCTTTTAAACTGACAGGAGCTGTCATTATAAAAATTGCCAGGCCAAGTTTGACAGGATTCACATAATCAGGGGGAACTTAAAACTTTTAACAGGCTTTGCGACAGCCCAGACTTTTCCGCACAGCCTGTCAGTCTATGCATGATCTCATCTCTGCCTTGTGAAAAATTGGCAGATTAGAAGATTATATCTGACAGATCTGAAGTGGCATTGATGACATCCTCTGACAATAATATCACTAGTAGAGGAGGGAACCGGGAGAAAAAAGTAGATCTCGTAATGAAAAAATCATCTTCAGAAAATTTGGTAAGCAGTTTACAAATTGAATGGTGCTCGCTGCTTGCAGATCGCCACTTGCGATTCATTGCAGTCTCATGGGGTGAAAACTGGTTAATATGTCAAGTGTGTTTCTCCCACCCTGAAAATGAGCATTGCTTGGGGTCAGAAGTCCTGCTTTGAATCACGAACGTTTGTGAACTTGGCACTCTTCATTGGTTGTTCTTTTGGAAGCTAGGATTAATGCTGGCAAATGTTGGAAGCAGATGTAGTAATGTGCTTGGATGCGTCAAAAGCTTTGAGGCGTCTGACACTACGCACAGCAGAACGCAACTTGATGTGATTGCTGCGTGTTTTTATATGTGTGTATGCAGATGTGCAACTACAGTTCTTGTCACCACAGATCAGCCCCCCTGCCCTGATTTTCAAGGCTAGTGCTAGAAATGTTGTCAGTTAGTATGCAGTATTGTATTGATCTGTTATAAACAACATTGTTGAAATTGTTTCTCCCTCTAATGGAGCTGGACGAACAGTTGCAACTAATGTTGCAGAAATGTGTAAAAGTGCATAAGCATCAATATTTCCAGGCACTGGTAACAAACTTTTACTTTCCACAGCATCTGTGTTAGTTAAGGCTTGCTTGAAATAATCATAGATAATAAAAATAAATGGAATGAATCATAGAACCATGCAATCATAGAGTTGGAAGAGACCACAAGGGCTATCAAGTCCAACCCCCTGCCATGCATCAAGGAAGACTTGCCAGATGAAGGCAATTTTAAACAACCTCTCTTTCTCATTTGCTTTGAAGACCCCTTGTTGGGGTTGTCATAAATAGGTTGTAACTTGATTTACATACACATTTTTTTAAATGTGGAGTTATTTTTAATGAACACCTAAACACATGAGATCCCACCATCAGTTTGGTATAGCCTAGACATATGTTTATTATGTCAGGAATAAATACATCTCATGGTCAACTACATGTTGTGTTTCTTCACTGGTTTATACTGGGTTTCCTGTGTTCCCTGCAGTCAAACAGCAGCATGGGTGAGTGCTCTTTTTTTAAAAAAAAAAATGGGCGGTGGCACATGGCTTGGAATGACTCCAAAATCAGTTTTCTCACAAAACTGGGATGGGAGGGGGGTTATGTCACTGATTTTGCTGTTCTGTGTGCAGTATCTGTCCATGTAGAACAGACAAATTGGCAAAATAATTTCCCATAGTGCTGCTTTCACATGAGAAAACTGCCAGAGATGGGGACTTCACAGTATCATTATGAGCTCCTCTCTCTCTCTCTCTCTCTCTCTCTCTCTCTCTCTCTCTCTCTCTCTCTCTCAGTTCCTGTAGCTTCTGTGTGGCTGCAGGGAACATGGTAAAACACGTTTAAGCAAGTGAAGAAAGACAATTTGCAGTTGACCCCTCAGTCTCTTCAAGACCTCAGATACTGACAAAGTGTCCTAAAATATACACGAAAGGGAAATATCAAATACCCAGATTTAAATATATTAATGGACAATCAACAGGTAGTCAAGAAAAAGTAGAACAGTTGGTTTTTATATCTGCGTTTCTCTACTTTGACTCTCAAAGTAGCTGACAATCACAATCCTTTTCTCTCTCCACAACAGGCACCTTTTGATGTAGAGTGTTCTCAGAGAGTTCTGAGAGAACTCAGACTGGCCCAAGGTCACCCAGCAGGCTTTGTACAGAAGAGCAGGGAATCGAACCTGGTTCACCAGATTAAAGTCTGCCACTCTTATACTACTCTATAACTGTACAACTTTTCTACCTTCCAATTCATTTCAATAATTTCTGCATCCCACTGGCTGGTTGCCCAACTCCAGCAGGTTTTGTTTTGTAATAAAGAAAAGAAATGTGTTTATTAATAACCTGAACATTGGAACAAAAACGTAAGTAGTACATACAAACCTATCTCTACTTCAGCCATTTTGGCAACATGGGGTGTGCTTGAATGAATGAATCCTTCTTGACAATCAGTCAACAACCTTTAAGAGAGATTAAGGTTTGCTGCAAAAACGTGGGACTTTATGGTGAAAGACAAGCTCTCAAGCTTGAAAGAATATAGGCAAAATGCCCGAAGTAGCAAGAACAAGAACAGGGCTTACAAATGCTGCCTGCTGGCATAAATGCAAAAGTTCCCTATTTCTTTTCTTTTTACATTTAATGGCTTTTCTCACAGTTTCAGTGGCCCTCAGAATGTCACGTGTTGGAAGAGAACTTGGAATGCATCCTGAATATGTGTTGTGGGGGGGAGGAGGTTTTGCCTGAATTATATATTGAGATTGCTGTAACTGAACAATTTCATCTTAAGTCACCAAAAAGGCCCACGTTTCAGAGTGTGAAAAGAAAATGCATCTTTCCATTTTGGCTCAGCCCCTGTAAACAAATATCCGCTGATCTCCTTCATGGCTAATATTCCACCTTCCTTTCTTCTCAGAGTACAGTATCTCTTTCCTTCAGCTCTACAAAACTGTACTTTTGTTTTGTGAATGAGTCTCTTATATCCCTTTAACGTACAGTCTTCATTCTTAATATAGAATGTGGTTATTTGGGGGGAGGATGGAGAATGTTTGCGTGAGGAAGCATAAGATATGGCTTTCATGACCTTTTATCCCTGCAACAGTGTGCATCATGATATGCCTGTACAGAGGATGGCTCTCATCTTTGCTAGCAAATGGATGAGTGATTTGTGAAAGTGTATATTCTGGGCTCTTCTGAGCTATGATTCTGGAAGCTCTTTGATTTTTTTTTTAAATCCCTGATTGAAATACCTAGAGATCCCTGCTTCTTGTGGGGTGGGATCCACATGTCTTTCTATAAAACTGTGAATCTCTTACATACTCAGGCTGCTGTTGAAGAGTGGAAAAACAGCTTCCCACCACTCTATGGTCTTAAGGCAGCAGAAATCTCCTTAGATCAAGGATGAGAATAAATGACAGCACAGAACTGAGAAAGGGGTTGGACAAGGACACTTGAATAAACCATTAAAGAGGCAAAAAAAAACAAGGAGGAAAAAATAATAAAAACAACATCTAAACAAACAGCTACATCAGAGAAATCCTCAGGGAACTAATAGCATGCAAGACATTAACCACGATTTATGGTGGCAATGTAAAACTACTCTCATTCAGAGCTCACATGGATGGTAAATATCAATTCCCGGGGTTTCAAACAAGGTAAAATGATCTACAAGTCTCCATGAACTTTTTTTTGTAAAAAAAAATCTAATTTCAAAGCTTAAAGTACCTACAATTTCAAAAGAATTCAATTTTCCCTTCTACTCCTCTACCTATCTCTTGACCCAACTACAAGGAAAGAAGCTTGGGATACTGTACTTTCCCGATAGAGATTTTGGAAACCGCATAGCACACATTCAGACATAATTCCTTCCATTTGCTATTTTCCTAATGCTTCCATCAAGTTATCGCCAGTGAAGCTTAGCACTCAGCAAATAGGCTTAGTGTTAATGAACACTCTGAAAACTCGTATTATGATTTTTATAATGCATTCAGGTTAAAGAACCTACAGAGCATAAAAGCGAACTGGAGAGATCTCACACTTGTTAAGTTAGCAGGCTGTCTTTTATCAATAAAGCACAGTTTGTCCAAGTAATCACTATTCCCAAAGCGATTTAAATAAATATTGCATTTAGATGGGAGTCAAGAGGAGAAAAACCTATCCAAAAATGTAAATGTCACGTAAGTACTATGCCTATGTACTAAATTAGGTGCCCCAAAATGCATATAGAGGTAGCTGCTCAGTGGCTGCTCTTTAGCATTGGAGAAATGACAAAGCCAGGGATTAAATATCTTCCAGAAGTAGTGTAAGACTTAATAGAAAAAGTAAATTGGGTTTTGATGATCAAAAAAAGGGTGACAATCAATGAGAATACATAACATACATTTAACTACCCTGACTCTGGGGAAGAGCAATTAATGGAAAGTATTTAAACAAAGGACCATAAAATCTAAATATCATGATTATTTAGTTGGTGGCAGCTACAATAAATTTCCCTCTCCCCGCACCAGAGAAGTTTTAATCTAGGTTATTGTAATCTCATAGCAATTCACCTTGAGTGGCGAATCTATTTATGACACAACTAGAAAAGAAGTTAGTAATTCCAGTATTAATCCTTTTCACAAATTCATAAGTTTTTTACTGTAGATATTTAGATGTTCTTTTTTTGGGGGGGGTGTTCTAATGCTATAGAAATAAAATGTCTTCCCCCCAATGGTTAAATACTATACATACTAGTATTAATTTTTTAGGAATCTTTTATACTGTTTAACTTCCTTTCTTAGATACAGTTGTTGATATTACTTCAGAAAATCAGATACAAGTCTCTTTATATAAAGAGCCAACAGATAGGAGTACTTTACTACGTTTTAGATCCTTTCACCCATATAAATTAAAAACAATCCTCCCCTATGAACAATTTTCTAGGAGGAAACAAAATTGTACCCCTCAGGCCTTTTATAATCAGGCAGCTAATGAACTGGAAGAGCAACTTTTAGAACAAGGATATCCTAATACTATTATTAGAAAAGTTAGAATTAAGCCAAATGCTATTAATAGACTAAATTTATTTCAACCTAAAGAACCTAAAAGTCAGGAACATCTTATTTGTCCATTTGAATATACATAACATGCACTGAATATTAGAAAATTCTAAACGATGGAAAAATTATATATATGAATGTTATATCAGATATTGTTACCTATTATTACCTTTAGAAGGTCTAAGAATAATAGAGATTGGGTGGTTTATAGTGTCATATGAACAATAATAATTGGAGATAATAAACCCAAAGGGAACCCACAAATGTGGGTCACATCAAATTTGCCCATTAGCGATAGAAACTGATACATTAGATAGCCCTCCAAGTAACATCACAATATAGAAAACTTTACAAATTGTAACAGCAGAAACAAAGTATATCTAGTCCATGATGATGTCCTAAATGTATATAGAAGCTACTTCTAGACAAACTAAAATAAGAAAACTGGAATTATGGAACACAAATCAAGAATTAAGAACCAAATTAAAGAAGTACCTATGGTGGAACATTTTTACAGTATCAACACAAAGCAAAAGAACTTAGGGTCTTCATTATTTAAAAAGATAGAGCCACAGGTTTATAATAGAACAGACTTATAACACATCTTACTACAGACAGTGGCTCATTATATACACAAATTGAAGTCAGTTGCCCCAGGAGGGCTAAATGTTCTATTAGATCTGACTAGTTTCATTCAGATTGCCTCCAACTGCAACACACATGCACAAGAATGGAAGCCCTTAGGTACCAAATTTGAGGAACAATAGCATTAAAAAGACCACTGTAGATAGTTGATTCTCAGATAAGGTATGTGGGAATAAGAGAAATATGCTTTATACAAATGTTGTATAGTGTACTAGATTAATTATACAGAGTACTTACGGGTAAATAATGTGTTTTTATTATACCTAGATTATATGTTATCACTATAAGGAAATTCCAGACTATATATCAGATAGTGACTTGTAAGCACTGACTGTTAACAGGGTAAAAAGCATTGGTTTTTTTAATGTCTTTTAATTTTTTTAAACAAAATTGTAAAATTAGATGTTTATAATGGTATTAATCATTGCACGTTGTGCCCAGATCAACGCTGACCTTCATTTGGAAATATAAATTAGAAGAAAATGAGCAGAGATTACAAGTAAGGAAACAAGATTCATTTCTGTAAAATAATAATGTAAAATTGATTTGGTATTAAATCTGCTATGTATGCATTAACTTTGCATTCTAATACATAAGGTCCCTTGAAGATTATAAGCATTGATAGTAAACAAGATCAACTGTGTCCTTCATTTGGAAATATATGTTAAAGGAAAATAAGCAGAGATTATGTAAGTCAGTTTTTTTTTTTTTTTTTTTTTTTTTTTTTTTTTTTTTTTTTTTTTTTTTTTTTTTTTTTTTTTTTTTTTTTTTTTTTTTTTTTTTTTTTTTTTTTTTTTTTTTTTTTTTTTGGGTGGTGGTGGGGGGTTTTGTTTTTGGTTTTTTTTTTTTTTTTTTTTTTTTTTTTTTTTTTTTTTTTTTTTGGGGTTTTTTTTTTTTTTTTTTTTTTTTTTTTTTTTTTTTTTTTTTTTTTTTTTTTTTTTTTCTTGAATCAAGCCATTGAAATCGAAAACAAGGAAAAACCTATCAGGACAGGATGCAAGCAAGAAGAAATAGAATTTAAAGAGACAACATGCAACATATTTAGATTCACGTTTAGATTTGCTTACTCTGACAAAAGTGGGAAGTGTGTTACTTGCTTTGGCAAATTTTATTATATGAATAAAAATTGCTTTGATGAGTAATAATTGATTGTTATAACATGTGCCAAACTTGTTAAACCTCACTAATACAGCAAACACACTTTTTGTTGCACTTCTCCCATTTTTTCCCTTCAGCTGATCAGAGATACAGCTGATCTCCAGACGGATCAGTTCTCTTTGAGAAAATAGCTTCTTTGGAGGCTGGCCTCTATGGTGTCCTATCACCACTGAGGTCCCTCCCCTCTACAAATTTTGCCACCCCTCCTCCCTGGCTCCACCCCAAATCTCCTAGAATCTCCCAAGCAAAGGCTGGCAATCCTGGCAATAAACCAGAACCTTCAAGAGAAGTCTTGCCATCAGTCCCCGAGGAAGCTGCCAAGACTCTGCTGTGCAAGCTGCAAGCTCAGTTCTTTAGTCCCCCATGATTTTCTCCCACAATGCAGGAACAGCAACAGAAGAAGGTTGAGGTGGCGCAGAGAAGGGTAAGGTCCAGGCTGACTGCATGCAATATAGAACCAAAACAGTGCTCTGGTGGAGGCAGTTCCTTGCAGGAGCCAACTCTGGCATATGCCCACAGTACAACCAGGCCCAATTATCTACCAGCTTAATTAGCTTGAGTCCTGGGAAGACAGCCTTGCTGGATCAACCAGTTTACAAGGCCACGACCCTTGCGTGCTAGACCCAGTGCCACACCTTGCCAAAGGACCAATTGCAGGGAAACCCCTGACACCAGAATGTCTTGGGCCATCGTAGCTTTTGATGAATTAGGGAAGGAGAGCTCCTCAAACTTTCTTTCTCATCAATGTTCACGAACTTTGAATGCTGCCTGACTGCCCTGTTCATCTCAAAGGCTGCATAAACCCTCCTTAGAAATTCCAGTCATTGATTTGTTTTTCTTTGGTGCAAGAACAGCAGGATTTTGGGGATAAAATATAATTGACTGTCCTTATAGTATCCACTTATTTTCCCACAAGGTGTTGAAGCTGCTGAATGCAATTTAGTAGTATTAGAACCCTGCCAACTTCTGGTATTGTTTAGCATGAACGTCTTGACCTTGAAATATATGCAGTACTGCAGGGTGTTTACATGGTGTTGATTTTCTGCACAATCTTTGTTTTAGTCATTTGCCCAGCTTGCCTTGTGCATAACTCATCAAAGTTGGGGATCTGATACAATAGTAAGATCCTTATTAAGATCTTTCCTTAACATCTGAACATCTCCTGCAATATCCTTTGGTATGCCAACCACTTATGGAGCTCTGGGAAATATTATGGGAGGATGCCAGGAAGGTTAAAATACTAATCTTGGTCCCAATGAAAACATCCTTTTCTAATCACATTTTTACTTTGGAATATTATGAGACATCTTCTGAACTAAGAATTAGATTCAATATCTTACAAAATGGAAGAATAATAGCCTGAGAACAAGGTGAATGTGTGAAGCTGCTTTATATCTAGAGATCATAGATTCATCGAGCTGAATATCATCTATTGAAGCTGGCAGATGTTCTCAGAAAGATCTTTGCTAACATCTGAAATGCTTCCTCTGAAGACACCAAGGACTATATTAAAAACATGTGCTCGGTTAATGAACCATCTTCCACATTTTAAGGCAAAACTATGCCTCAGCAGTTACATCATCACAAATAACGTGAACTGCAGATATTGTCTCCCTAATGACACATTCAGAATACAGTACAAGAAGAGCCACAAAAGGACATCAATTTTAACTGAGATTTCTCTCTAGCTTTTAACAGGTTGACTGAATGATTAATGATCTCACACAACTGCTTTTAAAAAGTCTAGAAGAGGGTCATACAAATGTCTGTGAAATTTTTGGTAACCCACAGACTTTGTGAAAGTGCTTTTTGAAGAACCTAAAGGAAGTGGACAGAGAAAGAATGGAACAGAAATATAGTGCATAAATAAATAATATTACAATCTGAGCAACTTACTATAATTATCCACCAGGAGTGTGTTACAGAATGCATCCTTAACTTGGAATGCTTTATATGGACTAATCCCTATTGCTGAACAAAATTATGTGAAAATCTAAAAAAAGTTCAAGGGCCATCCGGAGTAATAGAGCAGTCAGATTTAAAATTGGTCATGGCATTACTATCAGCCCAACACTATCTGCTGCTGTTTCCTAGGATACTTTTTCCCATAGAATGAAAGCCACCTGAATTTCACTCCAACAGTACCATCATATAGAGGAAATAATGGGTTTAGACTGGAATAATTCTGCATATGATTGCTCTGCAAATCACTAAATGTGGCATACGAGTACGAAGAAAACCCATCTTTAAGATGTTTTTCAATCAGATCTGGGAGGAGGAGGTAGCTCAGCATGTGCAGTTACCTCATGTGCTTTATTACTTGTTCTCATCCCCATAAAAAATGATTAATAAGTCCAGCAAATTTTCATCTCCAGTTTCAGCATCAGCTGGTTAATTGCACTGCTTAATCAATTAAAACTCACAGTCATAAATGCGTCATATATGTACAGGCATTTTATTGGGTTTCATGTATATCTATGTGTCATGAATTTTTTTTTAAAAAAAATTACTGAAAGTCCAATTTGGTGTAGTTAAAATGGACCTGTAAGATTTGGATTCATTTCTACAGTCTGGCATGAAGCTCATTGGGTGACCTCTGGCCCAGCCACACATTCATACCATGAGCTCCTTCAGAAAGGTGGGATAAAAGTATCTAGATATATTAAGGATACTTTGAGAAATTGATAGTGAAATCTGCTTTCCCGTCCCTGATGGACAAGTTTCTACAATGGATTCTTCTGACCCTTTTAAAGTCCACCCAGCCCCATTTTCACTGCTAAGTGATTTCTCAATTCAATTATTGGCTCTACATTATCCCAACAATTCATTTTGCTTATTGTCACATGGTCGGTATACATTTGATAGGCTTACAACCATACAAAGAGTAAACATCTCTCATGGAGGATAAATGAGAACGCAGCATT
The DNA here is from genome assembly GCF_021028975.2 of Sphaerodactylus townsendi. NCBI lineage: Eukaryota > Metazoa > Chordata > Lepidosauria > Squamata > Sphaerodactylidae > Sphaerodactylus > Sphaerodactylus townsendi. The sequence goes on from NC_059436.1 coordinate 4,097,038, forward strand.
CTCATTACTGCTGCACACACAATGCAGAGACACAAGTGTATATAAAACCACAGTGAAAAACTAGTATACTCTCTTCCAAAATCAGCATGATCTTCAAGTAGAGTTCCCACAGCTACCCTGGAAAATGGCAGATTTGTTAGGGGAGGCAATGCCTGCCGGCAGAGAGTTTAGAAATAAAGTGATGTCACTTGAGTCAGGCTCTAGGCTGCCCCCTAGTCTCTACCATAAAGAGGAGAAGAAATTCCTAGACCATTACTATGGAGAAGTGTTTTTCCGCTCTCGTTCCTCAATTCTTCAGGGATGAGAAACTGAACTTCTGGGCAGGTAATGATGAGAGGACTGTCTCCAAGTCTATGCAGTGCTTTGAAATCCTGACCTGGTCCTGCCTCTGAGGATGTCGCTTCCAATTCTAGTTCCCTCAGCCGCCATCCCTCACCATGGCAAGGTGGGTTCGGAGTGTTGGGTCTCTGGGCGGGCTGGTGGCAAGAGGAGGGCTGGCAGGGCCAACACTCTCATGTTGGGGCTGGCAAGGGGCAGGGGGCAATGCAAATATTTACCACACTCAGATAACCACAGTACACATGAACAGAAACCCTGAAAAGTCCAGCAGTCAGTTTGTGCTGTTTGACAACTCAGACTGATGTGACTTGTGGTTATCACACTACACTGGACAATTTTAAAAAGCATATGTGGCTTGGCCTTTGTTGCCTTCTGAAGTCATCCATGATATACTCTTCTTTTAAGCAGAAAGAATTTCCTTGCTTACTCAATTCACTGTCCATAACAGTTCCGCTGTTAGCAAGATACCAGGAGAAGGTGTGCGTGAGGGCGGGTGGGCTGGGGTACACCAAAGCCCAGAAGAAGACTTCAGCACCGAAAACAAAAGGAAAATATCTTGCAAATACTCAAAAAGGAGAACTTTCTTAAAAATTTGCCAGAAGGCCAGCCATCTTACCTGAAGCCTACTGGCAAGATTAACTCAACCGCTCAACACTCTTTGTAGATAGTGATTGCTTTACCCTGCACAAATCCTGGGTTCTCCAAGGGGAAATGCTTGCTAAAGTGAATTGTCATCTTGCACAAACATACAGAGGGAAGAAAAAGAAAAGAAAATATCTCAAAGCATTCTCCATACACACAGAAAACCTGGCTTCAGGCTAAGGAAAACTTCAATGATACTATTGCAGTTGATGGATCTGCAGGATTACTGGTGAAGAGGGATGGAATTTGCTATCTGAAATGTTGCCTTTTACATCTGTGTTGCACTGCTTACATTCAGAGTACATGGTAAAGTAGATAATGACAGCCTTCATAGATGGGAATTTTTCACAGGCATTTATGAAATTGGAGGCTGATGGGCAAGAAAGGAAAAGGTGCATGATTCAAAATTCCCTGGCTTGTACCTGGCAAGATTACTAGGTACTTGATCTGATGTCTGACAAGCAAAGTGTTAGCACTAGCTGCAATGAAAATAAATCTAGATAGGTGCAAAATGATTCTCAAAATCCTGCTATCTATCATCTTTATTTTTCTATCCTGTTTAGGTCTTAGAGGCTTAGTTATTAATCTAAAATACTCGGGGCTTTTAGGATGTAAAGAGCATTAGAGTGTGGCAAAACATTTATGAAGGTTCCTGAACTCTGAAAATGAGTTCCCATCTTGATCAGACAGGCCTCAAATATCTTCACTTTACATTATGCTGCATGACTAACAGCCTCCATGAAAACCCCAGATGGAAAGCTGCATCTTTCGGGTAAGAAGAAGAATTTGGATTTATACCCCACCTTTCTCTACTTTAAGGAGACTCAAGGAGGCTTACAAACTCCTTTCCATTTCTCTCCCCACAACAGACATCTTGTGAGGTAGGTGGGGCTAAGAGAGTTCTAAAGAACTGTGACTAGCCCAAGGTCACCAAGCTGGAATGTAGGAGTGGGGAAACAAGACATAATACACATGAACATTAATTGGAATAACTTCAGTCTTTCAAATGCATCATCTATATGCCTTATAGACACAGGCCCATGGAAAGTACTGCATCACAGGCTTTGTAGGCCTCAAGCTAGGAAATGAGTTAATAACCCCTACTACACAGCTTGTGATTCCACACAGATCACTAGTTACATATATAAAGAGTTTGGCAAAAAAATCTATTTTGTTTCCTGCCAGGGATTACCAAAACAGGAAGTTTGCCAAACACCTTGCAAGCTAAAATTCCTAGTTAGTGGGTGGTAATCAATTTGGTTCATCATAAGTTGTGCAGACCTGTGGTACTGCAGTTCTGTGTAAAAAGTATCCTAGGGGAGGGTGGAATTTGACTCAGAGTTGCCAACTGCAGATCGGGAAATTTCAGGCGCTTTTGAAGTTGGAGTATGGAAAGGGTGGGGTTTGGAGGGCAGGAACGTCAGCAAGGTATAATGCCATAGAGTCCACCATCCAAAGCAGCCATTTTCTGGAAGTAGCCATCTCTGTTATCTGGAGATTGGCTGTAAATCCATGTTCTGGCAACCCTAGGCTCAGTCTAGTACTGAATCCATGTTAGGAGCCACAACCAGTGGTGGGATTCAGCAGGTTCGCACCACTTCGGCAGAACTGGTTGTTAAAGTGGTGCTTGTAAACAACCAGTTGTTAAATTATTTGAATCCCATCACCGGGACAGGTTGTTAAATTATTTGAAGCCAACCACTGGCTACAACCATAATTACTGTGGAAGTGGGAGACTCAACTCTGATCTGTCTGCACTGCACCCTGTGATTTTGAAATACTGGGGGTGCGGATATAAGACTTGGAGAAGAGCAAGATGCCCTTTATCACTTCTTCCTATTCTGTAGCTTAAAAGTCTTCATAGGAATCTCCATATATTATCTATTTTGTTTGTTGTCAAGACTAATCAAATAAACATAGTGGTGATATACTTGACTGTTTTTCTCATCATGGAAAAACATTTCCTGGAACGCTTTGGTTTTTAATGAAATTCACTGTATCTCTCTAGTATTCATGGGGGAGACAATAAGTAAGAATATGGAAGAGAGAATGAAAATGTTTGTAAAATCTGAATCTCAAATAAGGCCAACACCTCATCTGTTTAATATTCCAGAACCTCTGAAATATTTATGGCATCCAGTGCTAAATGCTTGCTATACAAGGATGTATATTGTTAGCATTTTTCACCAATGACATTTTCACCATTGATATGAGATTACTTTGGTGCTACAGGCAAATCTGCTGGCACAAATATCCAACCAAAGCATCCAGCCAATCTTGTAAGATTTTGATCATTTTGGAAACGTTCATATTTGAATGCCCTGCTCAAGATACTGAGATATACCAACAGAGCAATCTCAAAGCAGACGTCCATCCACTAGTGGTTACTAGTAGCAGACAGACAAACCAACTGATCAATGAAGATCACTGACAGTAAAACGTCATCACTCTCTATTAATACTGGAAGCTTTCACCGCAGTCCTTCACTGCAACTGTGTTTATGGGTATGCTTGGACTAGGCTGGATCTCTCCACCTCCTCCCAAAGTGGGCATCTAGTTCCAGTCCCATAGCAAACATGGGATGCCAGAATACAACCCAAGTCATCAAATCACTTCTTGGTGTGCCACTGCCAGCCAGGCAGCCCCTACATATCTCCTGTGCACCCATTATATTTTTAGCTGCAGCCTCTTTAAGGTGGACATTTGAGACAGGACAGGGAATAGGAGCACCTCACAGGAGGTGAGATTTAAGAATGGGAAAAATATAAAAAGCAATATGAATCAAAAGTAAAAGGAGTGGCAAAAAGGAGATAGATGTTCAAAAATTACCCAAGTGGCAATACTTCCTTTGGGCCTTCTGTGATGGACTGATAGACATTTGACATGCCCCTGCCTCTGGGGACCATCAGCATTTATATATAAACTAGCGTTATTTAATTTTATTAAATTTAACACCCCACTCTTTCCCAGCTAAAGTCAGGCTCAGGGTTGCTTACGCACATCTTAAAACATTCAGCATATGCAATAAAGAAAATCACTTTAAACATTAACTATTAAACAAAATAAAACACAATAAAACAATAAATATGGTGACTGATTGGGTAATGAATATCGACGATATAGCCGGAAATCCATCATCATCATGTCCCAACATATATTCAGTGTTTCACTATTGGGACAGAAAAAAGGGGGTGCAAAAAAGCTGGGGGGAGGAAATGAACTGGACATATACTGCCTCAACTGAAAGCCCAGAGGAACATCTCTAACTTGCAGGCCTTATGGACCTGATTAAGGTCTGTCAGGGCCCTGGTGTCAACAAACCAAGAGCCAGGGTTGAGAAAGCCCTGACTCTGTTGAAGCTAATCAGGAGGTCACTACTGGAGGACCAAAGAGCCATGACCAACATGGGGAGATATCATTGTAAATATAGAGAGGTCCCAGACAATTCAGGTTCAGTAGCATCTTGCAGACCAACAAGATTTTGGGGGTTTGAGCTTGCAGGAGTCAAAGCTCTCTTTGTCAGATATGAAATAATGGAGAGAGATTGGACTTTCAGAAGCTCATACTTCAAAACTCTTCTTGGTCTCAAAGGTTCTACTGTACTTTAATCCAGCTAATTTTAGTGAAATTGACTTTCAGACATATAAGACTGCACTGCAAATCTTCAGTTATGGCATGTGATCTCATTGGAAACAATGAATCACATGGAAAGAGCTGTAAACCACCACATCAGAACATCCTCTAGATTGTCAATCATTTCAGCCCACTGCAGTGTGAAATTGATCATATGGACCCTATAAAATAATGTTACAGCAGCCTCTTCAAGAGGCGTTAAATGCTTTAAGGAACATTTATGTCTTATGACTTCATGAGACAGTTTGATGTTATCAGTAGGCTTTTCTGTCTTCCCATTATTTCTTTTCTGAGAACGTAACTTTTATTTAATTCGAAATATCTACCTTGCTTTTTAACTTAATCACAATCTCCAACTAACTTCTTCTAAATGACCCCTAGAAAGGGACAGTTTTCATCAGATTCTGAAAGACAAAAAGAATGGGACCAAGAGCTTGAGTTTGTTACCAAGTTTTTATGCTGTTGAAAAGCCCCTCTTAAATGTGACTACCTTCTCAACAAGGAACAGACTTTTTCTGGATACCCAAGGGTATGGTAGGTTCATGTTCAACAAGACAGTCTTTGAAGTACTCTAATTTTTTTGTGTGCAAGGGCAAACCTAGAACTTTTAAGTCAAAAACAGTGAAGATGAATTAAAGCCGGAGTAAGCGACTTCCCAAAGTCAACAACTGAGCAATCACTGAAACACTTCTAAAACAGCCACTTGCAACATGCATTGCTACAGTCAAGTCTGGAAGTCACCAAAGTATATAATCAGATCATGATTCTCCTAGAACAGTGGTTCCCAATCTTTTTTCACTTGTGCATCCTATGGCAACCCATTTTCCTAAAATTGCACCCCCATATTAGCACACTCATTATGTATTTTTGTGTACCCCCAGCCCTTCTGGCACATACCCCAGGTTGGGAACCACTGTCATGGTAGATTCTCAGATCTTATAAAATGGCACTGTAACAAATACGCAGGATCCACTGGGAGTATGTATAGTTAAAACACTCTTGAATAAAACTGATGCTCAATAGAACTAGCATCGCCTGAAGAAAAAAAGAGCAACGGCGACATTAATGTGTGACACACATGTGTGGCTCTAGACCAGTCCTAGATCTAAGCTGCTGGAGTAGCTGTCTGTGTATAAGAGTTGGAAAATACCTTGTTTCCCCTTGAAAGCAGCCTAGAGAGTTCTTTGCCTCTGCCAGGCAAAATGAATTAAGCACATGGGAGAAAGCACATGGAAAAAAGTACATGGGAGAAAGTAGTAGAGAAACTGTCAGAGTAAAACTCCAATTTTAAAGGTCTATTCTAAGCACACAAGGTCTGGCAAATGAGGGGGAATTAGGAAAAGGAAACACAGAGTGATGGAAAAGAACAAAAACAAAGGCCGTTTCTGCACAGCCAGGAGGCGCCCCCACGCTGGCAGGAGTTCTGCCGGCGTGGGGGCGGGAGCCTGCTCGCACGCAAGCGTGCGAGCAGGCCGAAGGTATGAGGCCGGTAGACGGCATGGTATGGCTCCAGCATCGAGCCAGCCTCTCTTTGCCTTCGCCTTCATTGACGGTAGTCCTATTCGGCCTGCGGAGCCGGAAGCAGCCCTCGCTTCATCGATCTCGCTCCTCCGACCTCTGGAGGTCGGATGACAGTGTGTGGGCGGGGCTGGCACGCTCCCCGCGAGGCGACATGCTGCTAGCGAGGAAGTGTACCATGAGTGGGGCGGAGATGGGAGACAGCGTCTTCCCGGCGCCTGCTCCGCACCGCGCCGCAGGGAAGACGCTTCCTCTCGCAACAACAAACCCTTCTTTAAAGGGTTAAAGCGTTTAGGGCGGCTTGACCTGCCGCCCTGGGGGGAGGGAAGAGGAGTCAGGTCGCCGCTGCTGCGTTGCAGGCAGCAGCAGCCAGAACGGGGCGCCTGGGGGCGCCTTTTTTTTTTTGGCTTCCCCAGGTCGGGCCATGGGCAAATGGGCCGTGCAGAAACGGCCAAAGTTTCTGGCTAATCCTATGAGGTTTCTGTAATAGCCATATCTCCATTGTGTACTACTGAAATTATAACTCAGAGGGGAAAAAGATATTTGTTATGGTCCTCCCCACATAGGGTTGCCAACTTCCAGTTGAAGCCTGGTGATCTCCCAGAATTACAGTTGATACCCAAATGATAGAAATTCATTCCCCTGAAGGAAATGGCTGCTTTGGAGGGTGGACTCCACGATGTTATATTCTGCTGAGGTCTATCCCCTCCCCAAACTCCACACTCTCCAAACTCTTATCTCCCAAATTTCCAGGAATTTCCCATCCCAGAGGTGGCAACTTTATCCCTACAAGAACCCAACATTCACCAAAACAAATTCATGGATCAATGCTTTTATGGCAAGGCAGCAAAATGTAATCCCTATGTTCAGAAAACAGCACTTCTCTGAGAACCAGAAACTGTAGACAAACAGAGCATGGCTATAAGTTTCCTGGTGCCCACTGCTAGAAATAGAGGATTGAATCTAGCCAGCTTTTTCACCAGATCTCACTCAATTATTTTTCTTACTACAGTCTCAATCTCACATGGCTTTTGTCTATGAAAGTCCCATCTTCACCAGTATAGCCCCCTTTTAATAGTCAAAGTGGGCCCTTCCTCCCTTTCTCACCAGTGGGAAAGCTGGTTGGGTAGGATGTGCTTTTGCTTTCATCCAGCAAAGCTCTTCTTTATTTATTATGTAAAACATTTCTGCCCTGCTTTATCTCTGCAGACTCAATGTGCTGAACAATGTAGCAACCAGATTGTGAGGAGGACACAAATTATAATAGTCCAATTAACAAAACTAATACACATATTAAAATACACAGATTACAAATGTAAAAGCACCCACAAATTAAAAACACACAAGGGTAAAATGAAGCCGCCCAGATCTGAAACAAATTGTTCTCCAACAAATGCTGTCTGGAATAAGGCTGCCTTAGATGGCTTTCTAAATGAAGCCAGTATACTGGTAAGTGCTCTTTACACAAGTTCTGGTAGGCCATTCCAGAGAATTGGGCCCAACACAGAAAAGACCCATGGTCTCCCAGTATGGACAATCCTAAGGGCAATTGCCTTAAGGAAAAGGATGACTGCAGAAATAACATAGGGAAGGATACATGGCAATGTGGTATGATATGTATGAAGAGGCTAGACTATGAAAGAGTTTATAGCAACACAGTACTTTGATCCACAGCTGTGAGTACATACTTGAGCCTCTAGGTGGGGGCTGGAGACCTCCTGGAATGACAACTGATTTCCAGACTACAGAGATCAGTTCCCCTAGATAAAATGGCACTGTTGGAGGGTGGGATCTATGACACCATACCACACCAAGGTCTTGCCCCTCCTTAAATTCCACCCTCCCCAGGATCCAGTCAGTCTGATGTTGGAATTAAAAACAATTGACTCTGGAGTGGAATCTGGAGAACGAGGTTTGATTCCCCACTCCTCTAAATGAGCAGCAGACTCCAGTCTGACAAACTGGATTTGTTTCCAAATTCCTACACATGAAAGCTGGTAGGTGACCTTGGACTAGTCTCAGAACTCTCTCAGTCTCACCTACCTCACAAGATGTATATTGTGGGGAGAGTAAGGGAAGGAGTTTGTAAGCCACTTTGAGACTCCTTATGGTCAAGAAAAACAGGGTGTAAATCCAAACTCTATCCTTTTCCTACCTCCAAATCTCCAGGAATTTCCCAATCCGTAGTTGGCCACCCTAGCATCCCCTTTTCCATTGCTAACTGGTCTCAAATGAGTGTATCTATTTTTTTAAAATATACATGATGGAATTGAATAAAAATGTCTGTTTCTAATCACTTTTCTCCTGAATATATAACCAGAGTTAAAAGCAACGGACAGCAGGGGAAGAGGTGGGATTCAAGTGAACATTGCCTGGCAACGGAAGGGTTAAATCCTTCCATCTCTTGTCCCCTCTTTATAATACTTTATAATACAGAAGTCTTTGCTAGGTCTTCACTGAAGGGCTGTAATATGCTGCTTGCCTCTTTTTTAGGAAAAAATGAATGAATGTTCTCTGGGTATTTTTAAAAATATTATTTTTGAACAACTTTGATTTTCACACAGGTTTGTGTAATGCGTACGCAGTGCAGTTTTGCACACAATTTAAATGCTATGCATATATGTGCATATATACATTTTGGTCTTCCATAAAAGCAGAAAAAATTGCATGTTTTATGGGGAAAGTTTGACATAAGGAAACAGAAAATGCCTTGAGGGAGAAATTAAGGGTCTCAATTATATCAAAACAAGAAATTCTGGTTCCAAGGAGCACAGATGGAAATTCAAAATTATCCCTACCTCTCATGAGCAGGCAACTGAGGATCTGTTCATAGCTGTCTTTTCCCCCCTAGTCAGATGACTGAATCTGGAAGACCCTGTTTGCCATTCACTACCCTCGTTTGCCTCACATCCCACTTACATCTATTTTTAGACAATAGGGGACAACCCTCTGGAGAAGGAAATGCATACACAAGAAACGTTGCCCAGGCTTTCAAAAATCACAGTAATTATTTTACAGATTGTTGCGCTAGATCTCCTCCAACTGCTTCCTCAAGACCGTGGTGGACGTAGCCTGCTATAATATGCATGAATTCAAGTGTGGTTTGTAATGAAAAAGGCCCGAATCCCATCAAAACCTTCAGGAACATTCACAAAATGATTGAAGTGGCAGGGTTAAAAGCCAACGTGTCTCTATTTGATGCCTTTACAAGGGAATTTATGATTAGACAATTAAACAAGGCACCCAGCTTTGCGGAAGAACACGTGTTTCAACGCAACACAATGTTCCCCAAAATTGCTTCTGACTATCCTTTTGACAGCTTGAAAGCATGTGTACAGAGCACCAAGGAGACAAGCTCTGAACACTATGCAGTTTGTTAGCATTTTGCCTTCATTCAGCAAAAATAAAGGCATTTCGTATTGAGCTGCAAATCGGGGCGTGCAGAGGTGGAATGACACCCTTTCCAAAGGCGAAACTGCTAAATGAAAACACACACAAGATTCCAGGGATGCTACCTGTTTGAGTAACAACTATGCAATTTCCCATCTCTCCTTGATTCTACTCAAGAGTCCTGGTTTCAATTTTACTTATCCACTGTGAGAATCAAACCCAGAAGCATTTTCATGGTTTTTTTAAAAAATTGTTTCCTCATACCAAATTGCAGAGTGCCTAGAATGTATATAAAATAGTGTAGTGGGGCTTACTGTTTAACCAATCATCTCAAAAGAAAAGCTTTCATTAAAAATATCAAGTGCCATATGACAAAAAGAGGGCAAAAAACCTTACATTGTTTTACAATAGACTTCAGATAGATCAGCAAACCATTAATAGGTATGTACGTCCTTGTAATTAACTGTGCTTATTTCCATAAGTACTTTCCCTCCTTAAGTCACAGTGGGAATACTTTTGTTGCCGACCCTGCTAGGATATGTAAATACACCAGACATTGGAGGAAGGGTGGAAAGAATATCAACAGCCTTGAGTGCCCGGGAGGGGAAGTGCCCAGGAGGGGAAGTAATTGCAGGCCTCCCTCCCTAAGCTGATTTATGATGACCCTATAGGGTTTTCAAGGCAATAGATGCTCAGGGGTGGTTTGCCATTGCCTGCCTTCACTTTATGACCCTAGTATTCTTTGGAGGTCTCCCATTCAAACACTAGTCAGGATCAGAGATTGTGTAATTGGTCCAAGGTCATCCAGCAAGTTTCCATGTTGCAAGTAGGGTTTCAAACTTGGGCTTCCCAGATTCCAGTTTGACACCTTAACCACTACACCAAGCTAACTCTCCTATCCTTATTTTCTTGTTACAGCTATGTGGGATTATTCAATCATTTCTGAGCTGAGCAGGGACTTTCCGGGTTTCTTTCCAAATGGCCAGTAGAAGGACCTTTGTTGCCTCATTCCCATTGATTGTGATGGGTTACATAAATAGGCTGATCTAGATGGGTTGAATAGGTGAACTAGGCATTTATATCGACTTGGTATTTCTTCTTTAATTAGATTGACAAACTCTCTTAGGCCTGTGAGGATGGAGGATGCACCCAAACTGCTCACTTATTGGTGAATGGTCCCTGGGGCCAGGGGAGGGATTATCCCTTCAGTGCATCAATGTTTTAATCCTAACTCAGAATGGTATGGGGTGATGGGAATGATGGGCACAAGCTTTGGACAAGCAAAGAGATGGAACTTATGGGTAGGAGGCCATGTTTGATTTGAACTCAAGGTTAAATTGCCCGAATAGTGTAAAATTGTTATGAAGGGGGGATTTCTTTTCTTTTTTTAATTTACTTTTTTGGATATACCTATTGATACTTCTTATTCCCTTTTTTCCCTCTCTTAAAAGAGAGATTTCTCCTTGAAGAAAAATCAATTAGCATTTTTCAACTTCAGTCCTTGCAGTTGTTTTATGTTATATTCCAAATGGGTGGTGCTTTTATGGAAGATTAGGAAGATTTGGGAAAACATTGCATGCTTCTGAACATCCACAAAGTGAAATTCTGAAATTTTACAAAACCTCCCTTCCTGCCAATCCTTTTTTAGAATTTCAAAATGGAATGAATTCAAAACAAACCCCAAATTCCTAAAAAGAGGGTGGCAGGGTGGGGGGATGAATTTCAGCAAAAAAATGTATTTAATTCAAATTTATCTTACCAACCCTTCTCAAATACTGGCAAATCCCATTGAACACTACATTTGGAATTTTCAGTTGGGTTTATAGGAGGGGGGAAACTTAGCTCTCAGTATGAAACTAAATTGGATGGTGGGAAATCCTTGAATGAAACATTTCACTTTTTAAAAAAATAATAAGCTGCAGAGTTGGGGGTGCGGTGGATTGGAAGGACAGCATGGAAGATTCAAACTTTTCTTCTTAAATCTAAAGACAACCTATACATTTTCCCCAAAAGGACACATAGTTACAAAGAGCCATTTAAAGTTATGAGCTGATTTCCCCAAGACAGAGTTCACAAGGTGTGAGATGCTGGGGACCTTAGAAACCATCTGCAAGTTCTGTCACAGTAAACTATTACTATATGTTCTCTGTTCCTGTGTGTGCTGTTTCCATTCTGGATCAGAACCATGGAATGGTGCAGATGGAGGACAATTCCCCCTCACACATTATCCCAAATGAAAAAACAGTCCAGAGAAGGAACTTTTTGTCCCATTGTGGAACACCATGTAGTCTTCTACAGTGGATCAAATATCTCTCCCCCAAATTGTAAGGAAAGAGTGCAGGGGGAGAACCTAGGGCTCCTTCTGTACTGCACCACAGCATGCATCTGGAATAGGATTGATGTATGGGATGAGAGAACATGCAAGTATCATATTACTCTTATGGAGTTCACAGAGTGGGTCCTGGGTCTTCACTACTGTAGCCAATCCTGAGGTGCCTACTCCCAGGAGCACTGAGGGGTACAAACTGTAGAAACCAGTGTTGAATGATGCTGTGACATTACTTCCAGATTATAAAGGGAAATGATGTGCAATGCTCTAGCAATTCTCCAAATCTCTGATTTTTACCATAGAGATTTGGGAAATTCCTAAAGCCATGTGTTGCTGGTTACCACTCCATTATGTCCCTGCTGTTCTATCAACTTCTCAGTCATTGCAAATTTTCACACACACACAAACCTTCATAATTCTCTTCAATAGAAAATAGATCAACATTTTAACTGATCATCTAAATTAGTTAAATAAAAAGACCTTCTTCCTAATACACTAGATTGTTTGCCAACAATGGCTAATAAGGTCCAAAACATCCACCTTCCTATTTATAAAACACAGAAAGGATTGTCTCTATGAATGCAAGAGCTAAGTAATAATGCATAAAGAGACTGTAACACAGAAAATGGCAGTAAAAAGTCAGGATGAATCTAATTGAATTTTTTCTCAAGAAATGTCTCTTAGACACTAAGGCAGCATGGGGCCTGTTAGCTGACAAACCTCACTCAGTTCTTTTAAACTCTCTTTAGCTAACAAGGTTGACATTTCATTTCCTTAGGAAGTATTCACAGTGTGAGAAAACATCTTCCTGACCTTCAGAGTAGTTTATTAAGACATTAAGAGTGATTTAAAACTATCTGCTGAACAATTTGAATGATTTCCATTAACAGAGATTTATATCCCATGTTACGTAACTAGGAACCTTCTCTAAATATGCTATTTGTTTCCCAGCTAGTCCGGCATGACTTTCCTAGAGCCCAAGAAACAAACACACAGGCTGTTTATGCATGTGTGGTGGCCGCTTTCGGTGTACCTTCCCTTTGGGTGACATTTTTGGTTTGATGTACAGAGCTAATTTATCAGAATCTATTGAAGTCCCTCGAAACCTTATGCAAAAGCCACTGAGATCACAAAGGCCACTGCATCCATCCAAAGTGGTCAGGTGTGGATGTCTCCCAAACCAGAAATATTCTGTAAGCACTACAGCCAACTTCCACATAGCAGCTCTCTCACTGCCTCTGCCCCCATATAACGCGAAGAGATTGACTGGACAGATGTAAAATGATCCTTAAGCATGCAAATGAACTTGTCTCCAAATGAAAGATGACATGAAGTACACTTAGGTTTGCTGATTGACTCAGCTGCTGAGGAGGAAAAGAAAGGGGTCCACAAAGCCCAAAACTTAATCACCATTTAAAAATTGTGCATTGACACATTTACCTCTCCCTGTAAAACTACTTGTGCAGCCGGTGGTGTTAAAACTGACGTTAATACTTCACATATTTAAATGACTCAGTTGTTATCAATTGTTTTGTGGAGGGGGTCAAGAAAAGAACACTTTTATTGCAAAGGTACCTGCACCTTAGGATTGTCATAAATCTTGTGAGGAAATCAAGGAATGTTTGGGGGAAAAATGGCGACTTTCCCTGAGATTCCTTTTTTCCCACAAAAAAAATGTTCTGGGTCCACTGATAGATTTCCTTTTCACTTCACAACTTACATCTGGGGTATCTCCAACCGTCATGATCCAAAACTGAGAGTGGGAGGACGGATTAACCTCTCCCCTGATGTCAGAGCCCCAATCTGATCTTTCTTGCTGCTATTTTTAGCCTTTTTAAAAGCTGTGTGCTCCTGATCACATATCTTCCCATTCATGTATAGGTGGCCCATAAAATGGTCAGCTTATTATTTTATTTATTTATACTTGCATGCCACGTGTCCAGAAACAGCTGCGGCAGATTACTGTATAAAGCAACAACTCAAATAACCAACCCAAGTAACGCTAACCCAGGTAATAATAAAACCACCTTTGTCCACAAGCCATATCCCTATCAATGTATCACCTTTTAAAAATGCATTAAAACACACCAACTCCACATAAAACAGGAAGAATGCTTACTATATAACCCACAATACATGTTAAGACGGCTAAAGGACTGGATAAGATTCCCTTACAAACCTATGTAAACAAGACTGTTTTGACTTGGCACCAAAAGATCAATCAGTAGGAGCCAGACAAAACTATAGGAAGAGGACGTTTCAAAGATATGGTGCCATGGCTGAAAAAAACCCAGTCTCTAGCTGCCATCCATCTCACCTCTGTGGCCAGGAGGCACTGACAGCTGAATTTGCAAAAAAGATCCTAACTGGTGAGCAGAACAAAGCAAATAACATTACAGGCATCAATAGTCTCACTGTGAATAGTAAGCTGATATTTGCCAGCAATTAGAAGAAGATCAAAAAGAAGCATACAGTGCACAACTTAACATTTTTGTTTGGGAAGCAGGACTATTTTGCCTTCCAATCTGAGTGAGGTGTCAAGGCATGATTACATATAAATCTGTTCAAACCAACCCTAAAATAGAGCCACTTACATAAATATACAATGCAATTAGAAGGAAATGGTCATCGCAATATTGCTGCACTAATGAGAACCGCCTCTATGAAATGACTATATTCATTTAATTAAAAAGCCCATTATGGATCACATTCAAAATGCTATTCATTGAACTCTTCCAAATAAATCTAATCTGTTTTAGTGCAGAGTTTAGGAGTGTCATTTTATTTGTACAAACAGGTTCGGAACAACAAGAGCTTTGGGTAACATAATAAACTGGTCACAAAAGACTGGAGGGGACCAGTACTGCGCACATAGCAGTGAAAATCCCCCCCCCCTCCAAAAAATATGAAGTGCCTAAAGTAGCTGTTAGCCTTTGGTAAGCCTTTAGATACATCTCCCTCTTGCTGTCCCTCCATTCTATTCCAAAGTAGCCTCTTGTGCTCTTGGTGGAATTTATATAGCCGAGATTGTAGTGTTCACAGTCACCATTTTCAGATACCTAATGTGATGTTCTGTCTGGACTGCCCAGAGAGAAAGGCACAAAATTTGGGGGGGGCCTTGCCACCCTGTGCTCCACAGAGCTGAGTTAGATGTGTAATTAAGGCTCATTCCGCACATACAGAATAATGCACTTTCAAACTGCTTTCAGTGCTCTTTGAAGCTGTGCGGAATGGCAAAATCCACTTGCAAACAGTTTTGAAAGTGGTTTGAAAACGCATTATTTTGTGTGTGCGGAAGGGGCCTTAGATTCTTAAGATAATTGGGTTGCACTTTTAAAAAATATTCAAATGATATGTGTATGTGTGCGGTAACAATCAAGTGGGAAGCCTTATAGGGAACCAAATTTCAATGTTGTATCCGAACATTAATTTGGAACTAGGCTCTGGAACAGCTGAATTGTTTATGTGCTTGTTAATGTAAGACTCAGCATTTAAAATGAAACCTTTATGTTCTGTTCACAGAGAAGGTCTTTGGCATGCACATTTACTGCTAATGAAAGAATGTAATGCCAATGACCTTCTTCCCAGGTCCAAGCTGCACTTAAAAATTTAGTGCGTTGAAGGCAGAGGATCAAGTGCCATCCAGACTCTGCAAATCCCTGTTGAAATGAATAGGGCTGTATAGTGAAGTAGAGCATGAGATCAAAAGACCTGGCCATCAATAACTGAAAAGAAAACTCATCCACTTTCTTTACTGTAGTGTACGCATCATTTCATAATGCTTCCAGGCATGTCTCCGAGATGGCAGGAAGAGGCAACAAATAAAATGACTTTATCAAGCCACCCACCAGCGTGGTAAAAGTTCTTTAGTGTTATCTGTGTCTGTGCCATTCAGCAAGATGATTACCTTCCAAAGGCTTTGAAAAATCACAGCACAAAAGGTGTAATTGAATACTCATCTACTTCTCTGTAAATTAAAACACACTCAGCCTACCAGGACAGAGAGCTTAACACTGGATTGTCCGGCAGGGGAATTGCATTACATTCCACTGATATTTGAGGATCCCCACTTTTATTGCATAAAACACACAAAATATGTCCTTGTTTTCATGGTGGTGGGGAAAAAAGCAATTAGAGTTGGACTGGATGACTAGAGAAAATACACCTTATGGATTATAATTCTTTCTTTGGATCCTTATTCCCCCACCTTTCTTCCCACAGGGGATGATGATGATGATGATGATGATGATGAAGAAGAAGAAGAAGAAGAAGAAGAAGAAGAAGAAGAAGAAGAAGAAAATGTGCTGAAAAACTCGACTTATACATGAGTATATACGGTACTTAACAGGGCAAATGTAATGATAAAATGGAGCACAAGAAAATCCTAACCCTTTCCGTAAAACCAATATAAAATGTTTTAAGGCAGGAAATAGAAAGCTTCCTCTGAGGAATTCCACATAGGTTTTTCTTACTCAATACTTACTATATGTTTAGGGTTCACTTCACAAAAAACAAGCTTTTTTAACAGAGTTAAGTTGGAATATTATTTTTTTCCAAAAATTCTTTTATGTGGCTTGCCCAGAACCATTTTTTTTTCCAAAGGAAAAAAATCATTTTGTAAACCAAGGTGTTTTCTCTGTTGCACCCATTCAGAATTAAATGTTATATTTTAAAGTTCAAGATCTAGAGACCAATTTGAATGGGCAAAATTTTAAAAGCATGCCATCTTAATACCCATGCTGGGAATAAATGCAGACTGAGATCAGAAGGAGCACCGTGAGTAGCTATTCACCAGCACAGCAGGATGGAATGCAGGGAATAGATTATTCTTGCAAGTCAGATATTGCCTATTGCAGGCAGGATGTTGGTTGATAATGTCAAATATCTCTATTTGTCAGGCCTCTCCAAAAAGGGTGTGCTTTTTTTTTTTACAGAAAGCAATGGAACATATACCCTGATGGTGCCCACTTTTTCTGATCATAGCAGCTGCGTCATCCAAAAGTCAGCAATGAATCAAGATTTTGCTATCGTTAGGTGTAACATCAAATGTAATGGGCCTGCTTTTAATTTGTGGCATTTGCTTCAGTTAATAACAACATTTAGTTAAAACCCCCATTAACCTCAGCATTTTTCATTTAATGGGCCATTTCTTATTCAAGTTATGACATTTTAAACTGTTAACTTTTTTTCCAGTGGCTGTTGCTGCTCCTCATCTAAATTAATGTGTGACGACAGCAAAGCATTGGGAGACAATGCATGTAAACCCAATTTGCGGTATTTTCCAACATTCAAAAGGGAAAAAAAAGTTTTGAGTATTTGAGGGCACTGGAGTAGTCTGACCAGAGAGTGAGCATATGCAGATGTCCACAGGGATGTTCAAAAAATACAGTGCAAAAATGTGTATAGGGATGTTAGAAAAGCACAATGTTATTTTATTTGTTAATCAAATAATCTAGTCCTCAATTACACCTCTCTTTGTCCTCTAGTGTCAATGGGTTTGGACAGATGTAACTCTGTTTATGATTGCACTGAAAGTAGATTAATCCCTGGTGCTCTCTTATCCAAATAAAACTAAACTATGAGGAATTGCCCTTTGACTCGCTTATTCCAAGGTCAGGACCATGGACAGCGGACCAAGGTTGCTTTGGAAAGCAAATGCAAGTTGAGCTCCAGCATCATAGCCAGGAAGAAATTCTTTACAGAACTGAGTGACCTTGCCTAACTGTCCTGCAAATCATCAAAGGCCCTTTCCGCACGGGCCAAAAACAGCGGCCTGGGGATGGCAAAAACGGCGTCCCCAAAGAGCCATTCACACAGGCGGCACTGCTGAAACGCAGCAGCAGCTAATCTTTGGCTCCTCTTCCCTTCCCCAGCAGGGCGGCGCTTTCAGAGCCGCCTCGGAAAAAAAACAATCTCCCTTAGGAACTGCAGGTTTTGAGTAAACAGTGTGTTCCCGGCGCACGGCGCTTAACGGCACCTCTGTTCTCGTTCAAGCTTTCCTACATTTCATAAAGTCGTTACCCTGCTGGCTCTTCCTCTAAGACCCTCCTTCGCTGTCCTCCTGTAATTCCCTGGAGGTCGGAAAGGGCAGCATGGACAGGGCTTAGGAGGCCAGCAGGGCGCACGTGACGGCAACGCAGGTAAGTGGGAGAGGGACGGGAAGAGGCGGCCTCCGCGGTGGAGCTGCCTCTCCTGCCGCCTCTGTGGCTCTCAAGCGACGCCGCAGATGCAAACAGCCCCCACTCTTCCACCGGCAGAATTCCTGCCGGTGTGAGGGCGCCCGGAGGCCCGTGCGGAAAGGGCCTTAGTGTGTTTGCAAATGGAGGCAGAATGGTGTGCACACGCAGTTCCTTCCAAGGGCAGCCCCCCCCCCAAAAAAAGTCCAGCTCTCTGGGGATTGTGACTGAGCATGTTTGAGTCTATGGTAGGTCATATTCCTATGGCCACCAATCTGTCTCTTTTTATCTACTGATCTTCTACTGGATACTGTAGAATGTCAAAAAGAACCACCCACATATTAAAAAGAGAATGCCCCTTTCTAGAGACCATGGACAAAGAGGAATTAAATTTGACGAGGGCTTCATGGTCGCAAACAGCTGGCTGCTGTGGGTTTTCTGGGCTGTGTGACTGTGGTCTGCTAGTTTTTGCTAATGAATTTTCACCCTCATCTATGGATGGCATCTTCAGAGGTATGTCACGGTAAGATGTGTTTCTCTTTGTGGCACAGAAGATGCCAGCCATAGATGAGGACAAAACTTCAATAGCAAAAAAGATCAGACCACAATAGCAAAAAAGATCAGACCAATAGCAAAAAAGATCAGACCAATAGCAAAAAAGATCAGAATTAAATTATTCCCATAGACAAGAATTTCTATAGGATCCTAGGAAAAACATACTGATATTTTGCAGTGTAAAAAAAATAACATGACATGATGACATTGTTTTTCAAAACATTTTGCAGAAAAATAATGACATAGCTGTAAGATTCTTTGGACATGAAAGAATGATTCTGCTGTGTTTACTTTTTGCAGGTGCAGAAGAACACTACTGTGCCTTTCTATAACACATACATTTTAAAAATACCCTTCAAACTTCCTTTACACTTCAATTTGTTTAAAATTTGACTATTCCCTCCTTTTCATCCAGTTTTGCAACAGATGGGTGCACTTTTCCTTTAGTCCCTGAATCATGTGATCCCAAATCCATGCTCATTTAGAATGTCAAATATCCACCCTGAACTGCCAGCTCAGACTGCTCAGACAAATCTCCAGTGGATCAGACATTGAGCCAAAGAGCAGACCAACAGGGAAGAACCAAGATTAGGGTTGCTAAGCTGGGCCTGTGGGAGGGTATGGAGCAGAGATAGAAGTATAGTGTGACAAATATTTTATTTGCACATATGCTTTCGCCATACAGTTTCTGGCGATTCCTATAGAATCCGTTGTACCTTTAACCTTTAAGGCCATGAGTGGTTTGGGACAGTTGTACCTTTGGGATTGCATCTTTTCATACCACCCATGGAAGTGGTGTACTGGTGTAGAGGCTGGCAATGAGAGAATATCTGCTGGAAGATTATCCTAACCAAGATTCAGTTGTGTAGTCTGATCTAACAGGATTTTGCCATCTTCTCTGCAAATAACAGAGAAAAATAAGCATACTTTAGCATATTTTAGATGTTCTGAAAAAAATCAAACACAGCACGAAAATGAGTATTCAAGAGTTTGAAACACACAATAGAAAAACAAAGCCAAAATAAATATTTTGAGGTCTAAACAGAAGGGATGAGAAATTCAGAAACATTTGTTATAGAAATGTACACAGGGGAGCAAAATGTCTCTGGTTACTTTTTAAACAGATGATACACTACATTTTGTGGGACTCCCTTCTCCTTTCTTTCCCTGTGCAAGGTTCAAAGAGTAGACTATTAAACTGTCTATCTGAGGCTTCTAAATTACCCTAATAAGTGAAAATTAGTACGTGTCAATGGGTTTTGATAAGAAACTATTATCTCTATTATATAAGCACATGATTTTGTAAGACTATTCTTTACCATACTGCTATAATACAATGCATTTAGATTCTAATCAACTTGCCTATTACTGTGAATATCCTTTGAAATAACTAGCAGCACAATCTAAAAACGGTTACACCCTTCTTAATCCATTGAAGTCAGTGGGATTAGAAGGGTGTAACTCTCTTCAGGATTGTACTGTCAAATGTCTTTAAAGGATTATGTGGCAAGAAAATGAAAGTAATTTGCAGTAGCTTGCCCTGTCTTTATCAAGTCATTATTTTTAACAAGTGGGGGCCATCTTTTCATTAACAAATTATTTTTTCTGCATAACCAGATTTGCACACCCCAGCCTATTCTGGGTTGAGTCCTTTTCATTGCTACCCAAAGAGTCACCAGACCATGAATTTTTCATCAGAGGGAACAAGTTTGAGATCTTTGAGAAATCCAGAAGATAAATTATTTGACACCCCTGAATATTATTAACCTCAAATATTGACATTAAAGCAGATTCCGCATGGGCCAAAAACAGCATGTGAAAGTGGTGTGAAAATGGTGTGAACCCTTTTACACAATTTTAACCGCTTTTACACCATCTTCATGCCACTGTTTTTGGCCCATGCGGAATCCACTTATTTTTTTCCCCAACAAACCATTATTTAGAGTAAAGTTACACCCTTTTTAAGCACACAGACTTTGATGAAAATAGAAAGGTGTAAGTCTGTTTAGGGCTGCAGTGCTGAATTATGAGCTCTTTGGGAACACACACATCTGTACATTGTGGCTAGTGTCCTAGAAGGAAGTGGATGGTTCAGCAGACAGGGAGGCTAGGAGGGGTTAGGCTAGGCAAGTCAAGGCTATATAATATAAAATCAATCTGGAACATAACAATGAACTTCAGACTAAAGAACAAAGAAAAGATGGGCAGTTGTCTGGTATTCTATGAACCCCTGCTGGACCAGTGGCTGCAGAAGTGCCCTCTTGCAAACTACAGCAATGGTGCTTCAGTCTAAATCAGACCATCAATTCCATGTGCTTGGAAGGTGCCACAGGGCTGTAGGTCAGTGATGGCGAACCTTTTCAAGACCGAGTGCCCAAACTACTCACTTATTTATCGCAAAGTGCCAACATGGCAATTTAACCTGAATACTGAGGTTTTAGCTTAGAAAAAACGTTTGGCTCTGAGGTGCGCATTACTCGGGAGTAAGCTTGGTGGCAGTCAGTGGCTTTGCTTTGAAGCAACTGTGCAACACTTCGAATGGGTGAATCACGACCCTAGAAGGGTTTACTCAGAAGCAAGCCTCATTGCCAGCAACTGAGCTTACTCACAGGTAAAGGCAGAGGTGGGATCCAGCAGGTTCTCACAGGTTCCCGAGAGTAGGTTACTAATTATTTGTGTGTGCCAAGAGGGGGTTACTAATTGGTGATTTTGCCACGTGATTTTTGCCTTCACATTTGCTCCTCCTTCCTCAGCAGCAATACTGGCATGCAGAGGAACCGTTGAAGCAGTCTAGCAGGAGGTGCACTGGCGTGCCTGGCAGCCTGCGCCTGTGTGCATTCGTTTCCCGCCCAAGGACAGGTGCAGTGGCTGCGTCCTTGCCACAGCCCTGCCCAGGAATGCCCCACCCCCGGAATGCCCACCCCTGCCCCTGTCGTGCCCCGCCCAGCCCCACTGGCGCTACACCACAGTTTGAATCCCACCACCATGGGAACCTGTTACTAAAATTTTTGGATCCCACCACTGGGTAAAGGGTCACACTTTAGTTCCTCGCATGAAAATCAGTGGGGTTTAACAGTGCTTAACAGGGTTACTTACACTGCTTCCCCAAATTAGGTCTTAGGTTTAATGCTAATAATTGAGCCCAGTGGTCCAGACCAGCCTAGATATGTGTGTGTGTGGGGGCACTGTTTGCGTGTGCCCTCAGAGAGGGCTCTGAGTGCCACCTCTGGCATCCGTGCCTTAGGTTCGCCACCGCTGCTGTAGGTCATAAGGCAATCTGGGTCTTAGTGCTGGTACCTGATTTTATCTTCTCCCAAGGCCGTTTGGAAAGCCAGAGGAGAGTGATCAATATTGAATAACATCAGTCCTAACAGTATGACAGCTATCATCTCAGTTAGTTGATTTTTGGATTTCCTAAAAGACACTGATATAAAGAAGAAGGATGGAAGGATCTGCTTTTACCGCTAATAATTTTTAAAGCCATTCTGGGAGGCATATAATGTCATTATTTACAAGCTTCTTTACAATAAATCCTCACCCCATAAGACAGTGGCTACTCCCCATCTTGCCAAGTCAGCCATTTCCTCCCAGTTTAATTAACCTAGTAAGGCCACAGCAATGAGCTTCTTCACATCAATAAAAACTCATGGAGTGAAATTATTGGCAAGCCAGTAACTTTGCTGAATTCCTGGACTCAGAACAGTGCTTACTGAGAGGTTCTGACACCTTATTCCAAATGCAAACTAACATTTGAGTATATATAACAAAACATGCATCTTTTCAGTGAAATTTAGCAACTCTTGGGTTGAGCTCTTGTTATGGTGTAAGATGGCTATGTCTCTTCAGTCAGCAAGTGAAGGCTCACCAAACCCAATGATCTTCTATACCAATAAATCCCCACCCCCCACTGAGAAAACTAGACAGCCTGAAGAAGGGTCCTCACACAACTTTCTCCTAATATGCTTGAGGGAAATGTTTTGTAGCAGAGAAATGTTATATTACATTAATCTCTGTCTGTATCTGAAGTGGTACAGTAGATATACAGGGTGGTATAGTCAGGTATTCAACCTGCCTTGACAACTAGTATGACCAGTCTGTTAGATAGCTCATGATTATCATCCTCATATTACAAATGATGTCCTGGAACTAGTTAGCCTAAGGTAACTTAGTGAGTTTGTGGTAAAGTTTTGAAACACTGAACTCCTAGGACATAGACTGTTCTCTCAGCTATTCTTCTACATAAGCACAAAGACCAACTAAGGCAGTGGTGGGATTCAAATAATTTAACAACCGGTTCTGGTGGTGGGATTCAAATCATTTAACAACTGGTTGTTTACAAGCACAATTTTAACAACCGGTTCTGCCGAAGTGGTGCAAACCTGCTGAATCCCACCACTGAACTAAGGCCATGATGGGGGGTGTTTGGCATGTTGGTTCAAAACCCCTACTCAGCCTGGAAGCTCTCTAAGCAACCAGTTCTCCTTTCTCTCTCCCTCTCTTTTATGGGAATAAAAGAGAAAGAGAGACAAACCAGGCATGCTACACCCAGTTCAGGAAAGGCCTGATAACATTGTAATAAACAGCATCAGCCCAGAGGTCTAGTGGTTCTGGTCCATATCTACTTTTTATCATTTTTGTTATTGTTGTTTCAGAAGAAGTGAAGACTGATGGAATGAAGTCCTTACACCATCTCTCCTACTCACCCACCTCTTATGACCTGCTGGTAATTTTGCTGTAACACCACTCCCCATTTTTTTCTTTGTGTTTGAAGTAAGTGGTACCATTGTGGGGGGAGGGGGGAGCAAAAAATGTCCCAAGAAACATCCAGGACTTGCAAAATGTCGTCATACTCTATTAAAAAAATGGTACTGTTATCAGACAGGTTACTGGAAGGTTCAAGATGGCAAAATCTTGAAAAAGTGCCATTCTGTTCTCTCAGTTTCAAGAACACAGCCTAGCATTCATTGAACTATCCACAGGTATGATGTGAGACTCTGCATATAACTTTAAATGAACCTCCGACCAGTGCCAAAGCCACATGGATTCTGGCTCTAGAAAATAAACAACGGGTCACATTTGAAACCTCAAATCTACAGAGAGTCTTTCTCTGATGATATAATTACCCTGTGTTAGATCCTAGCGACTGTTTTAACTTAGGAAATCAACACCAAGTGATGACCAGTAGCTTTCCAGTTACCAGCCTTGCTGTTTTAAAACAGGCAGTGAAAGATGAAGGATGACTACACTATGAATTTTAAACACCGCTCCTTGAAGATGACTTGTCAGAGTCATAAAGCACAATGGTAACGATGGCTGTATTTCCAAGGGAACCCATCATGCTGTCATATCATGTGCTGACTGTAAACAGTCTATGTCATATCAGTCTCACTTCCATTTCCCAAAAGACAGTTTATTTCTGTGCAGGTGGATGCAGAGATGTCATAGGCATTGCTTCTCCCAATGAGTATGTCAGCACTGTATTCAAAATTGAAAAGGCAGTAACAGTGCATTCCTTTAGGGAAATTTGTATGTGCGTGCACAGACAGTGTTCAGAATCTTGTACTGGTTTAAAACAAAGTAGGTATAAATTTAAAGGGAAGATACGTTGCCAGGTAAAAAAGAACAATATCAGCTTGCTAGTGTGCTCCCCGGGACAATTCAGAATGCCTTTAAATACACATGTGGTCCAGCACTAGAGTATCTGAAAAAACTACTTGATCTCATAAGAACTTGTCTGTAAGTTAAGATTAGAGGCCCTATTTTATGACACCCATGTTCAGACATGAGAAGAAAATCCACTAGATACGAGGCTTTTTTGGAGACAGAATCCTGATTTTTAAATCCCCCCTCTAAAGCTGCTTGTATTGTGCCTACCATGTTTTAGTACCAAGTGGAAACTTCTTTGGTCATCCAGACTTTTGATAGATTTTTCTCGGATGGATTAGAGCTTTGATTCAGATTTGTGTGGTTAATTTATTCTGTTCGTATTGATGAGTGTTGCCCTTTTTTAAAAAAGAAGGGAATGAGGTACAGTGGTACACAATAAACAAAAACCCATCACTCCACATTCCATCAGTTAATGACTTAATAGCCAGATAGTATGCAGATGAAATTGTGAATTGCCTCACTCCAGAGGACAGCTGGTGATTTTAAAGTTCAGGCCGTAGTAGTATATCTGCAGTGGCTATCATGCCCTGATTTGGTGCATGGGTTGTTGAGTGAGGCACACACAAATACAAACCTGCCCTTAAATGTGTGACTTTTGGAAAGACATTTCTGTCAATCGTTGCTTTGTGCACAGAAGTACAAATTGCCACTTGACTGTTCATTTAAGAGGCTTTGTTTTGATTCAGCAGACAAGTAGCAGAGATAGTACCTACCCCTTTCTGTTATTAGAACTTTGGATAAGGCACCAAAGGAGAAACAACTGCAGTGGCAGACACAGGAAATTGTACGGCCAAAATCAAATCTCTAACACCTCACCGCCCAAACCAGACAAACATGTGAATGTGACCAATTAGGTAGGAGACCCAGTTGAGAGCCAGCAAGATGTAGTGGCTAAGGGCAGTGGACTCTAATCTGGAGAACTGAGTTTGATTCCCCACTCATCCACATGAAGCCTGATGGGTGACCTTGGGCTAGTCACAGTCCTCTCAGAACTACCTCAGCCCCACCTACCTCACAAGTGTCTATTTTGAGGAGAGGAAGGGAGCTTGTAAGCCACTTCGAGACTCCTTACAGTTGAGAAAAGTGGGGTATAGATTAAGGTGATTAAGATTGTCACCTTTGTAAACGGACCCGGCCGGCTGGCCGTGCGCGCGCATGCGCGCGCAGCCACAGGAGCACCCCAGAAGGCAGTGCAAAAATCGGGATGGTTCAAAAAACCCGCAGGACAAATTGTTTTAAGGCGGGACTGTCCCACCAAAAGCGGGGCGTCTGGTCACCATAGTATAGATCCAAACTTTTCTTCTTCTTCTCCTACCAAGATTCACTTCCCTTTCAAATACACTATTAAAGTACTTGGGGAGATACATTCTTTCAAACTCATTGAAGTCAATGTGCTTATAAATGTGGGCTCAAAAGTAATATGTTTTATTTTTTTATTGTACCTGTTTTGTCATGGCTTTTGGCCTGTGTTCTACCTAGGCCCTGAGACAACTTCTTTGTCATTTGGATTCAAGAGCAAAAACCATGAATCTCATAAAGAATTTCTGTCAATGGAAAAGATTATCAGTCCTTCTGTTCTTGCCTAAAGCCAACAGAGAACTGCAGATCCAGGAATGACTCTTGATCAATCTGTAGGGAAAACTGTAACTAACCACGAGGAAGGGATTAGGGATCCGGATAAACTTATGAAACATCCTTTTCTAAATCCCCATGAGTACTTCTTGGAGTTTTCCAACACAGTGAATGCTAGGGATGTGGAAGTATGCCTTCAGTCAGGGAACATGTTGTGGGGAGGGCATTGTTTGGTTTGGGGGATTTTTTTTTGCTTGATCTTGGGCCTGGTCTAAGGATAAAGCTAAATGAGTGACAAGTTTCATGTAGTTATATTAAGAAAATTACTTGTTAATTTTTTTTGGGTATCCTTTTATTGTTAGCCTAGGGGAATATTTTCTAGGCCCAAAGCTTATTCCCCCCACATTTCATAGGAAGGTGGCTCAATATGACTTCACAGAACTGGTTTGATGCATCATATATGAAAGGGGGAATGGAGTGGGAATCTAACAAAATAAACATTCCATCATATTTCAAAAGTATTTGCCTAGGTTTGGGGCATTTGGAACAGGTTCTGTGAGTTCGGAGACACACTGAATTCTGCCACCAAAAATATTTTTGCTGTTGTGGGACATTTGAGGGTGATGGGGGCACAGGGATGTGGGGACCAGTTATGGTGTGATGTCACCTGGGGGAAAGTCCAGAATTGGCATCAGCCCTTTCTAGGAACAGAAAACTCTATGGTAAAGCACCACTCAGAACAGCAGGGGAGAAACATGGCATAAAATACGGTTATGCTTTTTTCTTAATTTCCCTCATCACATTTTAAGAAGAAAGGCACAGCGTATGATGAGTCAACTGGACTGTGACATTAAAAGCTTGATGTGCTAATGAAGTGCTCCTTGGGAAAAAGGTTTCATAGAGCCTGGGTTCTATAAAAGAAGGTTTTACAGATGTATCACTGCATTAGGCAGCAGATTACTAACCATACCATTACCTGCAATCCTGCACCTACGATAATAACATCCGCCACACAAATTCAAGCAAGCAGTCCTTGCATAGTAGGCGAAGGAAAAGAAATGACAACTCCTAGCTGTATATTCATATATCATGGCTGGCACACTATTATTCTGTCCTAATGTCCTCTGGGGATTGTTTTAAAGCCTTGCAGATACACTCAAGCTTCTGTCAGGCATAGTACAGAACACACCGCCTGTCTAAAAGGCTCATGCAGGCATCTGTCACGTTGTCCTCAGTAATGGCAGAGAAGCTTCTCTGAAAGACATTTCTCTCTCTCTCTCTCTCTATTTATCCATCTCCCCAGTGCTGGGAGTAGCTATAGAAGAGTTGTGGGTGTACTTTCAATCTAAAATAACATATAAGGATTCCCCACCCAAATCTAACCCAGTCATTAAATGGAAACAAATTATGTGACTCTCCTAGTTCCAAAGACCCCTGGAATTTTGTTCCCCAATATTGCTGTCCATGAAATTCTGACAAGAACATTAGGTTTTTGGGCTGTGCCTGGGAACTGGCAAAAGCTTTCGGGACAAAGAGACAGGGGGTGCTGCAAGGTTTCGAGCCTGTAGGTGGCATTTGCAGCTCTCCCACTATTACAACTGATTTCCAGATGTCCAAGATCAGTTCTCTTGGGCCCTTTCCACATGGGCACCAAGCGGGGGTGCGTCAGCATAAACAATGCTGGCGCACCCCCCCGGGACCGTTTGCACGGACGGTCCCGGCAGGGCGGCAGGCGGCAGCGCAGCCTTCGCACAGGCTGCGCCGTCGTGGAATGCTGTACCTCTCCTCCTGGCTTCTAGCACGTCACAGAGGCCAGGGGACACTCCCCCGCAGGCTGGGGCTGCAACTCTGAAGTTGCAAGACAAGGGGGCATGTCCCCTGGCCTCTGCGATGTGCTGGAAGCCAGTAGGAGAGGTACAGCATTCCATGACAGTGTGTGTGTGGGGGGGAAATGGTGCCTTCCAGCCGCTGCCGTTCGCACGGCAGTGGTTGGAAGACGTTGCTTCCGAAAAACCTTGCTCAGGGAGCGAGGTTTGGAAGCAGTGCCTTCGCGCTGCTCGGGGGTGGCAAGGCCGACGCTGCTGCAATGCAGCAGTGTCGGCCGTGCGAACCCCTCCCCAAGGATGCAGTTTTTAGCGTCCCTGGGTAGCTGTTATCCGTCCGTGCGGAAACAGCCTTGGAGAAATTGGCTTCTTTGAGGGGTAGACTTTATGGTATTAAATGGGGTTGATGTCTCTCCCCTCCCTGTCCAACAATACCCTCCCAAAACTCCACCCCCAAATCATATATTTCCCAACTCACAACTGGCAACTGTAGGGCACTGGCATCACATGCATTGTGACATCACTGTCAGGCTGTACCAAAAGTTAGACCATGTTGCTATAGGAATTGCCAAAAATCCATGGTTTGCCTGGTTTTTTAAAAAATCTACTACCACTCCAAACAGCAGCAGGCAAAAAAGGTTGCTTGTAGGAAGTCTTTTGCCACAGCAGGAGGCTTGGCAGCCCTAGAAGGAAGATATTGGAACAACTACAGCAAAAGCTCTGACACTTACTGGAATGAATGTGAGTAGCAGAAGAGATCTTCTTGTTTGATTGTGCCCTCAGATGCTAACCTGTGATTATTTTCCAGTGTGGCCATCGGTATTGAGCAATCTATGTACATTTGAACTAAATGAACCTCTGAGAGACATGAAAAACCTGTGCTCATTCAATTACACCCCAGCCCTAAATACATTACTTTGATGGAAATGAAACCATACAGATGTCAACCAAATCGATTTCCAGATGTAATTCACTGAGGAACTTCCCCTTAGATGGGCAGAGTACGCCCTCTTGCCAATCCTACATAATAGAAGAAGTTAAAATCACTCTGTTGGATGTATAGGCTTGGATCCACACTAAATTGTACTTTCCTCCTCTTCACTGCAGGCCTCCCCCTCATGTCATTTCTCAGGGTCTCCTGCCTCCCCAGGAACAGCATTTAACAGAGATCAACGGGCTGCAGTGGGAGGATGGAGGCAGGACAGTTACATTGTGCTGTTGGAATATTTCATAAGGATCCAATTTAGAATGTGCAGGGTGGGATCAAGCTAGCTTTTTTCATTCAAGGTCATCTAGTCCCCCACCCCACAACAGCCTTTGTCTTACACAACCTTTGCATATTCAGGCTCCATGACTTTCAGCAGAGCTTTTAAGAGCTTCTTTTTCACCAGCAGAAAAGCTGGCAGGATCCAACCCTAGGTTCTAGTCATCATCTATAAAAAGTGGAGCTTGAGTACAGTTCATACTTATTCTATAGCCACCAAACAGGACAACCTTCCGTGTAAATTTTGCAAACTGCATTTCTGGATATTTTTGGTGCTTTTCTTGATTGCACTATTTATATCCTTTCTTCACCACCAGAGGACTCAGTGATAGAGCTCCCTTAAAATGTAAACAGAAGCTGGTGGTTGTAACAGACAGGGTTCTGGGATAAACAGAACACAGGTCTGGTCAAAGACTGGGGTTTCTTCTTTTAAACCATCTAAAATTGAAATTGCAAAAATAGTGTCACAGCTGTATCTCAATCACTGGCGTAATTCCCATTGGGCAGGGTGGGCAGCTGCCCAGGGCATCACCTTGTAGGGGGCATCAAAATGCTGGGTTCGTTTTTGGGTATTTTTAGTGGTTTTCCATTTGTGGCCTGCAGGGGGCGCAGTTTTTAGACTAGCGGCACCAAAATTTCAGCATATCATCAGGAGACTGTCCTTATGATACCCCCCAAGTTTGGTGAGGTTTGGTTCAGGGAGTCCAAAGTTATAGACTCCCCAAAGGGGTGCTCCCTTATCCCCATTGTTTCCAATGGGAGTTGTAAAGGGAGATGGGGGCTACAGTTTGAGGGTCCATAACTTTGGCCCCTTGAACCAAACTGCACTCAAACTCTGGGGGGGGGAGTAATGGACATTAGGAAGTCTCCTGATGAGACCCTGAAAGTTTTGAGACTGTGCCTTCAGAAATGTGCCCCCCCAGCCTAAAACCCCCATTGACAGCAATGCAGAAAACTCAATGCAGAACAAAGATTCTTGGGCAAATTTCTAGGATGTTCCTGTAAGGGGGTGCATTCTTTGAATTGTATCAGCACCAAAATTTCAGGGTATCATCTGGAGATTGTTTCATAATGGCACCCCCAAGGTTTGGTGCAGTTTGGTTCAGGGGGTCCAAAGTTATGGACGCTCAAAGGGTAGCCCCCATCTCCTTAGCAAAGAATGGGGGATGGGGCACCCCCTTTGAGGGTACATAACTTTGGACCCCCTAAACCAAACTGCACCAAACTTTGGGGGTACCATAAGGACAGTTGCCAGATGATACCCTGAAATTTTGGTGCCAATACATCCAAAAAATGCACCCCCTGCAGGCACCAATGTCCTGGTGCAAAAAAAATTTTGGTCATGGTGGAGTGGCCGCCCATGGGGGCGGGGGCGGGGGCATCCAACTCAGGTTTTGCCCAGGGCTACAGTTTTCCCAGGGCTGCCTCGTTATGCCCCTGATCTCAATGCAATCTACCACTGGAAAATAATGACCTTTGAAATAGGGACATGAGTAATATAGGAGGGGGTTAGAATATCCTTCCATGAAAAAAAATGGAGGTAAGGAACTGGTGCTATTGAGCCTAGCTTCTGATGGATGCAGAGCTGGTCCACAGTCAGCAAAGTCTCACCAATGCTTTGTCAGCTAAGTATATCCTTGCAGCCCCCCTTTGTCCCTTCACCCCCTTAACTAGCCAGTTATATGCAGGCTGGCATCTATACCTGATATCCCTTAATTTGCCAGTTCAAACTGCATTATCAGTTCAGATCTTACCAAAGAGATTTAACAGGATCTCTCCTCTGCCACACAGACTGCTACATTAGGGCTAAGTATGCTTGTTACTTTTACAGCCCAATCCTGATGGCTGGTGCAACAGGGCCGGTGTGCCAGAGCCAGCATCGCACCACCTCCAATGAGCTTCCTCAGCAGAGCAGGAAGGGGAGGAACTCAAAAACTCTCCCTGCCACCAGGACTCCCTCAATGGAGCCCTGTGCACTTATGCACCCGAAAGGTGGATAGCACAGGGAAGGAAACCTTATTATGGAAGAAAGTTTTCTTTGTATACTTCAAGAGGTCAGAGTAAGAAGCAGCAAACAACTTTGCTGAATCAGAAATCTGTTGACTTTAATAACCCAAAATGTTAATTAAAAGACCACGAAAGATGGAGGAAGATGGAGAACAAGATGGAAAAGGAATCAATAAGACCTTATATACATCCGTTCATATGATCACCTAAATTTATAGTTCACGGCTGTATGGAAAATTATTCCTCTGCCTGAACAAAATACTAAAGTGTTGTAGTGGTTTTGTTGTTATTAACAATCTTCTTTAAAAGCTGCTGGTGATGTATTTTAAAAACAAACTCAGATTGTCATGTCGTGCAAAGTGGGGGTAGGGAAAACTGTTGTGGTTTTTACAACCAACCCCAGCTCTCCTTGCAACCGTCTTCTACTACACAGACAACATTTTAGTGTTGACTTCTTTACTGACATGATCAAACTCCAAATATTTGCAAAACTGCAAGAAGTGGATTAAATGCCCTGCTATGGGCCATTTAGGGAGAATATGCTAAAGTTTGTTCAAATTGATGGGGAAATCATTCTCCATGGAAAGCTATTGAATAATAAGGCTGAAGTAAGATTGCTGCAAAATTATTCAGCAAGCATTAGACCATGTCCCTGATTTAAATATACACTAGACTATGGACCCATCTACTTGCTGTCTATTCTAAGGGCTCTCAAGCAGCCCTTAGCCAGTACGGTGTAGTGGTTAAGAGCAGGTGGACTCTAATCTGGAGAACTGGATTTGATTCCCCTCTCCTCCACATGAGTGAGTGACTTTTATCTCATGAACCAGGTTTGTTTCCCCACTCCTACTCATGAAGTCTGCTGGGTGACCTTGAGCTACTCATAGTTATCTCAGACCTCTCTCAGCCCCACCAATCTTACAAGGTGTCTGTTGTGGGAAGAGGAAGGGAAAGGAGTTTGTCAGCTCCTTTGAGACTCCTTATAGTTAAGAAAAGTGGGGTATAAATCCTTCTTCAAGCAGAGATTTTTCCCAGTAAAACTACCTTAATTCAATTAAGATGACATTGCCAGTGATCAAACCTAGAACTTTCTTTAACACAAACACATGCTTTGCCTCTAAGCTTTGCCCTATCCCAAATTCAGTCCTACGCAGACTCTATTTATATATGACATCCTGATATTCATGCTGCGTAGCCCTTGCAGAGACCTCAAATTGACTTATATTCAATCTTCACAATAAGAACAACTGACTTTCAGACATCCAAGTTAAGTGTTAAACAAGTAACTTCTTATGAAGGTGGGAGGGGGAAGCTGTTCTTTCTTGTTATTGTTGCTTTCCCCCCTCCCAACACAATTTTAGTTTCCCAGAAATAAAGTGACAAACAACACCGTATAAATTTGCCGATTCAGAAAACACATAAATCAAGCCTTTGTTAATATGATTTACAGGAGGGAAAAAGGTACAACCCATTAATAAATCTATCCAAGGGGCTACAAAAGACAATCTTTGAAAAGGGATTTTACGATAGTTCACAACAAAAGAGATCCTTTCACACTGGATACTATCCTGCTCTCTCTGCTTCTCTCAGACCAATAACCCACATAGTAAACAACTCATTCTAATGCAAAACGCCTTATGGTTCATTAAATTTGAGGGTAAGGGAGGAAAGAAGAGGAAAATGCTGAGAAACTTAAAGTAATGTGGGAGTATAAATAGCCTTTTTGGCAAACACTGGATTCTACTGTTCAATATTTTCTTCCAAGAGATTTTAAGGGACGCAAGCCCCAAATCCTGGATATGACTATTGTCTCTACAGAGCAAGAGCTTATGTAACCTCAGCTTGTGGGTTCTGTGGGGCAGTACTTGGAAGGAGTTGCAAAGAACCAAATTTAAACAAAACAGTTTACTTCTCTTTACAAATAACATTAAACATCAACATTTAACATCACATTTGAAGGTCCTGTTCAGGTTGCATTTTCAAGTCCTTATATTTACAGTCTACTGATACTGCCAAGTCCAATTCTTCTTTGCAAGTGGGTTGGCTCCTGAAGACTCCAAGGGCTTGATGAACAGGATGCAACATGATGAAAGTTTCCAGGAGAACTCTCACCCATTACAACCACAAAAAGAAACCCTGAAACAATAAACTCCAACATTTACAACATAGCAAAAACAAACAACTACCTTCCCAGTAGTTCCCAATAATATTGCAATTACCTTAACAAGGTGTTAAGGGCTTATAGAAATCAAGGTCTGAGTCTGGTAGCCTTGTCTCCTCCAACTACATGAGGTTTGCTGCCTCCTGCTGCTCTGAGTCTCCACCCCTTACTGGGTCAACCCATTCTGAGCATGGGGGTTACACTAAGGATGCTTCCAACATGTTCCTCGTGTTCCCTGGATTTTGGAGTCCTTTTCAAAGCTGAACTGATATATTAGAAAACCACGGTAGTTGCTTGATTTTTTCTTTTACATTTTCAAGCTGAATGCACAATGCTTGGTCTGTATGTCTGTGTGTATATACACACATGCTGCAAGCATCACACATTCACAGAAGACTGTCACATGTTTCAGTTCATGGCTTTGCCACCCCCATATTAATCAGTGCACTGACAAAGCATTTCAAACACACAGTAATATGGAGAGTTAAGACGATCCAAATAAGAAGCTGCAACTAAATGGGCTGGATGCAGCTAGGTTTTTCACTCAACCTTGCCCAGTGGCAAATCGACAGAAAATGGAGCCCAAGGCAAGAACTGAGTCCCCTCCCCCATGGGCAGCCACTCTCATCCATCTTCTCACATTCCCCCCTTTTACCCTCCCCATCCCCCTGTGTGCATGCCACCCCCTTCAGCCAATTAGTGCCCCACCCCCTTCTTATCTGTATGCCTGGCCCATCTTCATGCCGGCCTGCTTCTGCCCAGCCCCACCCACGGCCTCCCTATCAGGCATGAGGGCTGTCTTCAGGTCTGCCGGCTTGTCCAGAACTGCCAGGCTCTTGTGGCTCATGCCTGAGCCATCCAGCGAGGGGCCACTCACTGCCAAGCTGCCTGCTGTGACCACAGGCCTCCTGCCCTCCCCAGTCTCTCCTGGTTCGGGGTAGATTGCCAGATAGCTGGGGTGGGGCTCCTGGACGAGTCAGAGATGGGAGTGGCCCCTGGACTCCCACAATGGGGGAAGAATGAGGGGTGTGGGGGTGATTTTCCACCCCATATGACTAAATGGCCACCCGGGGACATTTGACCCCATATGTTCCCCTGGGTAGTATACCCCTGACCTTGCCCAGTTTCCCTCCTTTTCTTCAGCCATTGTCCCACATGGATTTTGTCCAGGTAAGTTCCATAAAATCCAGCATAGCTTTTGAAGATAGTTAAGGCGGACCTCTGTTTTCTTTCTCACCACCATCACTTCCCTCCACACACATACTCACCCCTCCCCCCCAAAAAACCGGTTGGGATCCAATCTAAATTGTGATATTAAAAAGCTGTGGACAATTCTGTGCTTCAGATCTGAAATTAATTTTAGAAACTTCCATATGAAATTAGGATTATGGGCCAAAAGAGATGATCCATTGTTAGGATTGGGGAAATATAGACCAATAATGATGCAAGGATATGGGTATGTGGTCCTAGGGATTGTAGAAAGGGAGAATGCTACATTTTTTATTGGCATTCCCAATTCTACTGTTGGCCCACAGGCAATAAATGGTCTCTGGAGAGAAAGATAGGGTATAAATCCAAACTCTTCTCCTTATATACAAAATGAGTGTAATAATACTGACATTACAAGATTGTGGAAAAATTACACTGTGTATTCATTTCCCAGTGCTTTGAGTTCTGCCGAGACCCACCTATTCTGGTGACAGCTACAGTTGTATGAAAAACAGGTGAGTTAAAGGAATAAGATTGCTAGGTCATCATCCATCATCACATCGGCCCAATCCACACAACACAAATAAAACATCTTCAAGATGGAAACAAAATGTTTGAGGGAGAAATTCCACTCAGCTTTTTCCCCAAAAAATGTTTTCAAAACCCCAAATGGTTTTATTTAAAAATGCTAAACTAGCATTCTTTTTTGGCTGATACATTTGAAAACATTTCCTGCTTGCTGTACAGAGAGCAGGACACATTTTATTTCTCCCGCTTGATTTTAAAGCTCTCACTTTCATTTTCTCTGCACTCACTGCCCACCGCCTGCCATTTTCTGCTGCTTCACTGATTTACCATGCTGTCTGCCATTTGCTGTAATTTTCCAGGGACATTTACTCATCTGGCATCATGGCTGCCTGCCATTTCCAACATTAATGTACATTAATAAACTCAGTTTTGCCTGCTGATTAGGCAAATGTGTTGTTTTTCCTTTGTTGTTGTTTTCTGTGAAGTATCTTTGGACACAATATGAGAATCAGCAATATGCACAGATTTTGAGTCTCTGTATCTCCATAGCTTCAAAAATAACTCACAAAAAATTAAAAAAACAGAAAGAAATGTTGTTCCTGGAAACGCTTTATTTTCCCACACTATGTGAAAAAAGGCCAAGGCTCATTCCGCACACGCAAAATAATGCACTTTCAAGCTGCTTTCACAACTGTTTTTGCCATTCCGCACAGCTTCAAAGAGCCCTGAAAGCAGCTTGAAAGTGCATTATTCTGCGTGTGCGGAATGAGCCCAAGATAGTTCTTTTAAAACATTTGCAAAATGTCTTAAACATTCTGGGTGGTAAAAGCCATTGTTACTGATTAATCTGTGCTGTCCTGTGACTCATCTTGCCATGACAGAACTATGTGAACTGGTCTCACTTCTCCAGTGGGGGAAAAATAGAAGACCTATTCTCTGGTGGCACCCAACTAGGGATGGCATGTTGTACCATAGAGGTTCTAGAGTATCAGCTGAAACACCATGTCCAGGCTTTCACTTGGATGTGACATCAGAACATAGCAAAATGTTATTTCCACTCCCCATTGCTCTCCTGCCAGCCTTGAAGATGAGGGCAGGTTAACTGAGGGGAAGGGTGTTCAGTGGAAGGAAGGAAGGAAGGAAGAAGGAAGGAAGGAAGGAAGGAAGGAAGGAAGGAAGGAAGGAAGGAAGGAAGGAAGGAAGGAAGGAAGGAAAGCATAGGCTGCAACCAGAAAAGTTATGCACATTGTGCACAGAAGAAATAGGCTGCTGACTAACACTGCTCCTCTACCTTATGCTACATTTCTGATAAGTAGAGAACAAATTGTTTTATTCAGAGGAAGGGAATAATAAGTGGGCTCTCAGGAGCTAATTTCCAGAAGAATTAAGCACATTGGGTTACTCTTGAGACTCCTTGAGACTGAAGGAACACTCTTAACGTTCATATAAGTATTACAACTGGGAGTTTGCTGCTGATATAGTTCTTGATATTCTTATTTTGTACTGCTCTGTGCTAGATGTGGAGAGCCTATCAGGGTTTTCCATTCTGGCATATTTTTTCTCTGTTTAAGAATGCTTCCAAAAAAAGTATCAGACTTTAATCCATATGGGTTTTGTGAGCAGGCACTAAATGGAATTTTGACTACTTGCAGATCTTCCTCACGAAATGAGAATACATGTGTTCTGATGTTATGTTATTCTTCCACACCAACTTTTTGTGATCAAGACTTCAGCTGCACAAAACCTTCCCTATTATTTCGGCAGAGGCTGCTGTCTTAGCACAAGTTTGGAGCATTTATGGACATGCAATTTTCGCAAGGTTAGGATTTTCAAACTAGATGAAATTGTGAGAGATTCATGGCTGGAACTCCTGCAGTTCTTTATAGCTTAAAAGCAGATGTGGGTGTAGCAAGGGGAGAGAGATTAGAAAAGAAGCAGAGGGAGAGGATGTATTGACATCTGCCTCCCCACAGCTTTCCTGACCTCTTCAAGCAAGAGCCTGCCTGTTTTCCTCATGGAGCAAACAGCAATTGGGTGGAGGGGTGGAAATTAGACTAGGGAAATGTGCAAGTGAAAGCCTAGTCTGGTGAGTAGGCATATTTGCCTTCTAACACATATGGATCAATCTAGCAACGTTGCTGTTCTGATTGCTACTTCAAAATGGTCCACTTTGTTACAGATATGACTGGACAACTTAATACGGTTTACAACTTCCAGGTGGTGGCTGGATATCTCCCACTATTACAACTGATCTCCAAGTGACAGAAATCAGTTCACCTGAAGAAAATGGCCACTTTGGAAGGTGGACTGTGGGCATTAGGCCTCACTGAAGTCCCTCCCCTCTTCAAACTCCCCATCTTCTCAGGCTGCACACCCAAAGTCTCAACCCGGAGTGGGCAATCCTAAGTATTTCAAATCTATCCCCAATTCACATTTTGCCTTCATTATACAAGTCACTCACTGTCCTCCCTTCAGTTGCTTTTACTTCATGCCCCAACATTAATTGTTTGGAAACCTGTTCTCTTACAGAGACTTACATGCCAAGAAAAAAATATATGTTTGACTGAATACATGACAATGGAACTTATTAATTGCATCCCTAGTTGGTCCCAGTTCAGCAATATAGATAAAGAAGAATAGTATAAGGAGGTTTTATTTATTGAAT
Source organism: Sphaerodactylus townsendi (assembly GCF_021028975.2). Taxonomy (NCBI): domain Eukaryota; kingdom Metazoa; phylum Chordata; class Lepidosauria; order Squamata; family Sphaerodactylidae; genus Sphaerodactylus; species Sphaerodactylus townsendi. The sequence goes on from NC_059436.1 coordinate 4,134,516, forward strand.
TTCCCACCTTTGCAGCAATATGTTCCAGGTAGCTACCAAAAATTATTTGTGCATTTTAATTTGTACTCCTTTATTTCTCCCCAATGGGAACCTCAAAGTGGCTGACATCATTCTCCTCTCCTTTTGAGGTAAGTTAAGCTGAGATTGTGTGAGTAGGCCAAGGTGATGACTAGCAGGCTTCCATGGCAGAGTAGGAATTCGAACATGGATGCCTCAGATCTTAATCCACAACTACACCTCACTAAATGGACAGAAAATGGAGTACTAGGCAAAACTGATTAATCAAGTTGTCGTAGCCCAGAAAAAGTGCTGGGGGCCTATGGAGAGAAAGAGAGGAAGAGAGAGGAAGGGCAAGCACATCTCAGCAGACAGCAACTGATCTTCTCTTCTAAATCATTGGATCTCTTTATTATTCCACTTCCATTTTTGGTCTCCTTGTCCTACTTCAAATTCAGTGCCAACTTTTCCTCCTTTATGTCATCTCCTGTCCTGAACCTTTAACAACACTTTGATGTAGAGACATAAGGAGGTGATAATGTTTATGTCCATTACATTAAAAGTTTCACCCAATCTCTGCATGCCAAGGGGCTTTTAGAGGCACAGAAACAAGCCGAGTCATTTTCTTGTCTCTCCAGTTGGCAACCCTAATATGGAACGTCAGCCTATTGAAATTCGGGCTGAGCCAAGATATTAAGGTCTAACATTTGTGTTTTTTTACTTTGAATAGGGCAGGGGTTTTTTTGTGGGGAGCAGGGGAGAGAAAGAAGCTTGCCTTTCCTTATGCCGCTTCAATCAGTTGATCTCTTGTTATTTGTCCTCCTGACATTTATTATCTTGGGCCCAGGTTCTCTCTACTGGCAGGATGACTCGGCTTCACCACAGCCCCAGCTGGTTGAGGTTCAAAAGGAATCTGAAGACATTGCAGGAGGGAGACAAAGCTGACCCACACACAAGCCGAGAGCAGGAGGACAGAGATCAGTTCCCCCTGGAGAATGGCTGCTTTGCAAGATGGACTCTATGGCATTATACACCACCAAAATCCTTCCTAAGACTTTTCTTCCAGAATCTCCAGATGGTTCCCAGCCAAGAGTTGACAGCCCTAGTGGACATGTAGGCATAAGATGAGAGGTTCTAGCCCCAGCAGAAAAAGTGACATTTTCTAATAGTGAATTGTGCTAAACCAATACTAGGGAGGAACTTGTTCAGAGAAGCTCAGAATAGCTGATTGCTCTGCACAAAGATCACTGGATACTTAAAAAACACTCTAAACATTTCTACAGCAAGCCTTTATAATAATAAACTTAACTGATTTGTAGGGGCCATGCTTAGTACTGCTCGAGAATATGCGTTACAATTTTTTCCGAGTTGATCTTTCATAAGTTTTTGCTTTAACATAATTTTTAAAAATGGGTTAAGTAACAGTGATTTGACTTCAACAATTTTGTGAACATTATTATTATTTATTATTATTTATTATTATTTATTATATTTATATAACCGCCCTATCCCACCACCCCATAAACTGTATGGGGAACAATTTAAAATCCTTAGCGAGGTTTGCTTGTTAAGAACTGAATGTAAAAAGCCGAGAGTCTGCTTCCATTGGAAACTACCAATAAAATAAACAATGTAGAACTTGGCATGCATGCTTTCCTTGTTAACTTTCTAACATGGTACAAAGTGAAATGAGGATACTTCCTAACAAAAACAGATCTGTACTGTTTAAATCTGACTTTGCCCAGTTTACCCTGAACATTGTATTTGAAAATGCCAAGAACATCATGACCAATAGTTCAGCAAGTTTAAATTACAAAGAAAACAGAACACAGCTGGCATCTCAGCAACATGAAACATTCCTGATAGAAGCCCTGAAATCAATTACTCCAGATCCCAGGTCCTTATTTGGCCACTTTCAGCATAAACTGTTTTATAATTTCTTCATTAAAATCTGCAATTGACTTTGATTAAATGTTTTGCAATATGCTCTTTTCTTGGGGGGAATAAAGCCCACATAAACCAGCTTTTTCTGAAGGTACCCTCTCCTGCTGCTTTCTTGCACCCTTTTCATTTTTTGAAGGATAGTTTCCAAACATTTGCATGCCCAACTTGTCCTCTCCCAAAGAACCTAGGGCTGGTCTTGCTTAGATTTGCTTTTCTAACGACACAGAACATCTCAGCAGGAATCAGAATTAATAAGAACAAACACTTTGGCAGTTAAAAATGTGATACTGCTACTAAATGCTGAATGCTGGGCATAAATATTCTCATTTTTAATATTAAACTTAATATTCACAGATGAATGAAATGGACCTCAAGGTCCTGCTGAAGATCTGGACCTGGTCAGTGCTTTTTATAAATATTTTCAGATCTCTCCCTGGCAGCAGTTCTCTCCAGAATTAGAGTTGTTATGTGAAAAAAATAGGCAGCTTAAAAAAAATTTTTTAGATATAACCACTAATTCCCCCCTTCCCCCAAAAATAGAGATCTCTCTTTGCAGGGAAATCAGTGCACCCTTTTGTAGCTTCAGCCCTTGCAATTGTTCATTTGATACACCACAGGGTAGTGATCAAGCAAAATGATAGGAATGTTAGCATGACTGCTTCCCTCTGCACAGCAAGGAGAGGAATATAGCTAACATCCACAGACACACATCATATGAACAACATACAAACATGTCCCAGCCAAACCCATTTTACAGTTCAGTGAAAAGGTACAGAAATTCCAATATTGATGGACCTCTAGGAAATTGTGCAGTTATGAAATGTGTCCCTCTTCTTGACCTCACTGCTTTGAACTTGGAATACTGGGGGTCAAAAAAGAAGGTGCTCACTAGTGATGTTAACAGATCTGTTGATACAAAGGCATGCATCAATATGTCCCTCACCAAATATCATTAATGTGTGTGATTTGCACTGAGAAAACTGCATATGAGGAAAGTGTAATTCCCCTTCCTGATACAAATCCCTGCCTTCATAGTTCTAACATTAAAAATGGGTACATTCAATATTAGGCCTTGCTTAAGTCAACTTCCTCTTGCCTCATTCTTTGGTGTTATCATCCCAGTGGCCCCTGTTGAAGGGAACAGGGAGAGACTGCCGCAAGGATGGTTGTTGATTGGGCCTCAACCCAGAGTGAATATATTTAAGCTGCGTATGTTTTCTTGTATCCAAACTCAGGCTCCCTCCGCAAATGCAGAATAATGCACTTTCAATCCACTTTCACAATTGTTTGCAAGTGGATTTTGCTATTCCACACAGTAAAATCCAGCTGCAAAAGTGCATCAAAAGTTGATTGAAAGAGCATTATTCATCATGTGCAGAATTCTGCACACTTTTTTCCACCTGTCTGTTGGCCCTCTGCTTTTACTCCCTATGTCACCCATTTGCTTGTTTGGCTCCTGACAAAGCTGTTACTGGAAACCATATTTCATAGTCAGAGTATCACTTACCATGTTCAGAATTTAGAAATATCACTTCCTGTCCCATGGGCAAATACATTCTGCCCTAAGAAAAAACAGAGTGCCTGGAAGCTTTGCATGTGAAGTTATGACATTACAAACAGCATTCAAGGAAATGTTCTTTTCAGGTCTCTTTTCTCAACCCTAGTACTGGGAAGGAAAAAAAAAACCAACCTTAAATCATTTTCCTAGGGATTATAAATACCAGATCTTAAAATAGCTCTGCTCATCTTCTAAAAATGTTGTGCTATTCTCAGCAGAATCACAGCACAATCACTTTGGTTGCTAATGTGCAGACAACGCATGAGCAATGCATGACAGTTGTGGATATATATACTTTTTATATATATATAAACCCATCCTAGATTACAAGAAATTTTGATTTTCTGGCATGGAGAGGTTTTTTTTAAAAGGGCAGGGAATCTGCCAGAAGGTATGAATCTCTTCATATATGTTAGTGATACACAGAGGCTGTGTGTTTTGGCAATGAAGGTTCATTTTACCTGGGGTGGGGGTGGAGTTCAAACGTCTTTCCCCTAACTAGTATATCATGTATACTGTAGATGAATCACACTCTCAGTAACAAATTAAGACTTGAGTACTGTAATGTGTTATATGTGGGTTTGCCTCTGTAACTGGTTCAAAAGTGCTACAGCAAAGAAGATATCACAGTGGCCTGATTATTTCTGTAATGTCCTGGCTTCAAGTTTGCTTAGAGGCATGAGGGATATCTTGTTAGATTGGATTGGTCTCCGCCCACTTCACTGCTCATCAGATCAAATCCATGAGATACCTGATTAGAAATCAAATTAAGTTCACTCCCTCCCCCTTTTTAAGTGACCTGCAAGGGAAATATTAAAAAGCAAACACAAAGTGGTTGAGATATACTTTGCAGGATCAGGTCAATAAATCATGTATCTGCTTTATTTAGTACACAAGGCAGAGAAAAAAGAAGCTAAAAATGAGTGTAACAATTAAATGGTCCAAAAACCTGTATGTACAGAAGACATTCTCCCATTCTATCTTTCTAAACAAGACATGCATTGTTTAACTGACAATGGGTGTGTGTATGGACACACAGACACAGAGAAATGCAGACACACAGACAGACACAAACAATCTTTTATTTTTCTTCTAGAAGATATCTTGCCAGCACATGCTGGCAAGTAGCAAGTGGGAAGCAAATCTGGTGGAATTAGATTGTTATTAACTAGAAAACTGCAATACCTTAAACCATCTCAAACTAGCCATGTTGACAGGGTGCTGGAATTCTGACAATGCCTTGCCAGTCAGGCTAAAGGATATTCTAGCCAAGCAGATGATTAGTTTTAAAAATTTTAATGGATCCCAGTCCACTGCAATCTGATAGAATGAACAGTATGGTTACCCCAGGGAAATATGAAACTATTTTATATCTCATTTGCCGGAATGAACACCCAGGAGGTACTTCCTATTGTCAGAATACATAAGCTTACTCTGAATACATTGCTTTAGCTTTCTGTGCTGAGCCATACAGCTAGCACTAATACTTTTTTATACTGGACTGGGCTCATTAAGCAGCCTGGTAGAGAGATGGGGGAGGAGTTAAGGGCAAGAAAGTCCTAGTAGGAATAATTAAATTCTACTATGTGCATAATGCATTGGTCAAATGCTAGGGATGTGGGGAAGGGGAACAATTGGGAAATGATATGCAATAGCTTTAGAGATGAGCCTGGAAGGGTGTGAGAGAAAGCAGCTAGACAAGGAGACAAAACATTTAGTTGAACATGGTCCAACCAGCAAAGAGCCAGTATGCTCTAAGGCGGGGGTGTTCAACCTATGGCCATCCAAATGGACTATGATTCCTATCAGACCCTGCCAACATGGCTAATTGGCACAGCTGATGGGAATTCATGAACAACTGGAGGGCCATAGGCTGGGGGGCCCTGCTCAAGGGTTGCTTGAGCAATTGGATATGGCTACAAGTCTATTCTAGAGGGTTTAAACTTGGGTTGCTTACATCCAAAGCAGCGCCATAGACATTTTACCTTAATAATTCGCAGTTTATGATGATTGTAGTTCTCTTTTAATCAGACTTATAGGGTATAATTCTGTTTAGGTCTAAACTGTGTGACAGTTATGTCACTGCTATTTTTAATCAATGGCCTAGCTCTGTGTTCCCCTCCCCTTTCTTTGTGGAGTGAGGGGCTGCCCCAGAAAGGGTCTTGCTTGTTGGAGCACCTCAGCATTTACCTCTCAGCATTTATTCCCTTGGTAGCTGGAATATTATTGTTGATCAAAACTTTTTTGAGAAGTGGGGAACGCACATCTTAAAACATTTCTAAAAGTATGCTGAAGTTTTGTACAATGCTGCTTTTTTTGTTTGTTTTCTCACCAAGAAGCTCCCAAGCGCTTCCGCATGACCACTTAGCACGAACAACTTAATGCAGAGCTGAGTGGCTTCGTAAACTTTCCCTCTGTTGTAAATGAGAGCAAGAAGCCAACTTCAAGAAATGTCCAGATGGCTTATCCAAGACAGAGGGAGGGTTTATGGAGATAGATCTGTATATTTGGAGATAGCCAGTCTGAAGGGATGTTAGATGTATTTTTAGATTTTAGATTTAGATTTTTAGAGTTAAACCCAAAAGTTCACTGATGTGGTAGGCATCTCCTCTCCAATTCAGGCCTTTCACAGCTTCTATTACTATTCTTTTTTAAAAAATAGAAAAAAATGTGAAAATCCAGTGGCTATCTCATTTTGAACTGCAGCCAGTTCCCTGATCTGCCTACAGGGAAGAGGCGTAGCAAGGGGGAAAAGTGCCCAGTGCACTGGTGCATCCTCTGCCTCCCCCCTGCCCCGGAACTCCCCTGGAACACTCCTGCCACACCTCCAGAACGCCCTCACCACACCCCCGCAGGGGCACGCGCCTAGTGTATCACGCACGTGCACACATACATCCTTGCCTCCTTGGAGCTAACTCTCTGCTACAGGGTTCCATGTATTGGCCTTCATTATGATTGACATGTTGGATTTCAAGCTTGTTGCCCCATTTGCAATCACAGATTACAGTAGCTTTGACTATCTTGCCATCTGCTTGTTAGCTGTGAGAGAAGTAAATACTTCAAAACTTGAATGGTTGTTGGGCAGACTGTGATACACCCTTAGCCATGCTAGGGAGAAGGTGGGATGAAAACTGACCCCAATAATGAGATAGCATTAAGCTGCATAAACTCTCAAGAAATAGTTTTCTTTTATCAAAGCCATACCCTCCAGAATACTGAAAGTTTTAACAAACAAAATTAAATTCTGCTACAGGCTTTTACAGCCCAAAGAGAGATCATTCTCCTATCTATATATTTTTAAAGGTGTAAAAGTTTCATTAGTTCACCAAGTGAGCACTGAGTCGTAATTATTGCAAAGAAAAATGTAATATTGCACAAAATTACCGGAGCTATACCTTTTTTATTAACTTTACTTGATAAAAAGAGAGGAGGATCATGTTAAAACTATTACATTAATATTCCGGCGAGAGTTGCACTATAATTTTAGCTTCTTTTTCTCGCTCCCTCTTTGCCCTGTGAGTCACTCTGGGAGGATGCCTGGCAATCAGTTCTTGTAATTATCTTTCTTCCACAGATTTGAATTGGTAACTTGAGCAGTCACTAATAGAGCTGCAAATGAATAGTATCCTTTCCCCCTCTATTCTACTTGTAGTTACTAGATGAATAGGAAGCTGAACTGACTCTGATGCTCAAGGAAGAAGACTAAGGCCTTTTATGCACGCAGTGTTTACCCTGTGGCTGTCAGCTTCGCAGTGGGTTTTCCTGCTTTTTTTGTTTAAACCACATTTTTCTGCTGTGAAGTGTCCCCAGCTGAGCTGTGCCACCATTTTACTCACCAGTTCTTTCAGTTCAAGCTCCAGCTGGGGAAGTTGCTCTCTGCTGCCTCTCTCTCTCTCTCTCTCTCTCTCTCTCTCTCTCTCTCTCTCGCTCATTCCGCACATGCAGAATAATGCACTTTCAAACTGCTTTCAGTGCTCTTTGAAGCTGTGCAGAATGGCAAAATCCACTTGCAAACAGTTGTGAAAGTGGTTTGAAAATGCATTATTTTGTGTGTGCGGAAAGGGCCTTTGTGTGTGTGTGCGTGTGTGTTGGATCTAGCATTATTTTTGCTACACCATGCACATGTCATGTAGATTTCACTGGTCTATTACACCAGCAATAGAATGGCAGTGTGAATTTTTTTTTTTTTAAAAAAAACCCTCTTCTAACCATTCTGAACTGCTGCCCCAAAGGCTGGGAGGAACTGTTGTAAGATGGGTGGGGGAAGGTGGGGAAAAATGGGAAAACCCAATGCTAGTCCAACCCATGCTGTTTCAATTTGCTTTTCCTGCAAAATGAAAGGAAAAGTCACACTTTCAAAGGTGTCCGAAACCACTGAAACCGATTCTCTGATCTGAGATGCAGTGAGTTCAGGATAGGGGAAAATGTATGCATTACAGAGAATCCAATCCAAAGGGAACGTACACTGAAAGTGAAGCAGGCCACAGATGCATAAATGGCCTAAGAGCGGGTTTGTCAGTTTCTTTCTTGGATTTTTTAAAACAACTCTGCATAATGGAAGGAAGAAATATCTATATATCTACAAAGATACAAATATCATCTTAGATTACAGCAACTTGATTAGATGTCCAACCCGAAACACTTTCTGTCAGGGTGCTAAACCAGTGACCTCTGCAAATAAAGTTAACAGTCATTGACTGTTTCATTTCTAAATGAATTTGTTGTACTCTGTGTCTGAAACCAATCAATGAGAGTCATGATCCATGTCTATGGGTAGTTCAAAGTGACACTTTCAGCCAAATTATATGTATGTGAGACTGTGAGCTCCACAACTGGAATTGTGGAAGTGTGTAACAAAGCCTAATACATAGCTGTAGGGGGTGGGAATCTTAGGGAATTGTTTCCTGAAGTTCTCTTTTGCTGTCAAAAGGTAAGCAGGGTGAAAACCAAATCAAAATGACACCGTGGAATGACAGCAGAAAGGAACTGGAGGAAACTGTTTAGCTCTGAAGAAATGTATTTATCCTTATAAATATGATCAAAGTGACATGAATCATAACCTGTATTACTAGAACAAAAGTTTTGTAATGGAACTTCCAAATCCAGAATGCTATGAAGAGTCTAAATATGTAACTCATATGAAAAGATGAACCAAGGTTTGGTTCATTTCAATGCCCCTTTCTTTTGTTCTGTTTTGTATTCTCACTAATTGCTAACTTTGTAAGGATTATTAATTTATACCATTCCATACATAAGTGTAATTCTGTAGTATTGATTTTATTTTAGAGGCAATTGTGTATTCTTTCATACATTCTTGCTTCTAATTTATACCATTTTATCTGTGGTTGTACTATATAATAATTTGGTGGTAGAAAGCCCTGTTAAGTCACCATTGACTTATGGCAACCCAGTAGGGTTTGCAAAACACCTGTTTTGCCAGCACCTGTCTTCAGGTAGCAGCCCTAGACTCCCTGGGTAGTCTCCCATCCAAGTATTATCAAGGTCAACCCGACTTAGGTTCAGAGATCTGACAAGTTTGGGCTAGCCTGGCTCATTCAGATAAAGGCATGATAATACATAGTGCTGATCAATCAGTGTTGGAAATTCAAAGGAAACAGAATATGCTGTCTAAATAAAGAATCAGAGATTCAATTGAGACAAGAGAGAAGCAAAATAGAAAAAAATGTTACTTGGAGGTCAAAATAGCAGGGATGAGAAGTTCAAGATAGCTGCTAATGTAAACCTTTCAGGAGCAACTTCAACAGGGAGGAACAGGGCAAATGAGCCAGAGAGTGCAAGAGCCCTGAGAAAGGAACCAAGACTACTTTAATGCACTCTTCTGTTTCTCACATACCAGGCTCCCTGTTTTTTCAGCAGCAGTAAGATATAGAAGCAGTTGCTATACAGGTTGCTTCCATGCCAAGGAAGAGTATAGTAATTTTACTATCTCCACTTATAAAACACACATTGTACATTAACATGTAAGCAGACATGGACATATGAGGCTGTGAAACAGCATCCTTCCCCCAAATCCATTCAGTGCTTTCTCATCCAGGCTTCTCCTTCAACCAGAATTGCACAATTTCACATTAGCTACCTAGATTACAACCTCTAGTATTTCCCTCTACCACAGAAAGGAAATACAGATATAAGTAGGTGCCCCCCAACTATTTATGCTAATTGAAGAACCATCTCCTCCCTATCAAAATCCACTGAGGCATAATCTTCAACCCACTCTGGAAGAGTTAAGCCAATCAGTGCTAGCTCCTTATTAAGCAAAAAAAAAATCAGAAAAAGCAGGTAACCTCTTCACATAATCCACCTAATAAAGCAACCTTTGCAGCATGAAAACACAGAGAATAAAAGCAGCTGCACCATGATTTTAAAGGAAGTAATAAAGATGGCAGCATAATTACTTTAGTGTTTCGTATTCAGGTGACACTCGCAAAGGGTTATTTTAGGGACAAAATGTCTGCTAAACCCATGCATATAGAAATGCTTGGCTTTTAAATATGAAATTAAAAGCAGCACTGGGAGGCCAAAGTTTTGAGCAAAGGTGAGGTGGAGGTTACTTTCTTCATCAACAACTTTTCTGCTCAGAATAGAATCCCAGATACACTGTGTTCATAGTATGAGTTCAGTAATCCACAAATGGAAATGTAAAAAAGACGTACAGCCCAATCCAGAGCCCTGGGTGGCCAGGGATGGTGCTGTTCTGGTGCTGCCTGCTGTTTCCAGAGGGCTTTTTGGTGCTGCAGGGAGGCAAAAAACAAAAACTTTCCCCACCTCCCCAAAAGAGTGGTGTAAGTTTAAGCCCTGGGAAGCAAAGCCAGGGTGGAATCCAACTAATGGGTGGAATCTGACTAAGAGCTGGTGGGGGTCCAGGGGTGCTGATGCAGTGCTCTACGCCACATCTAGTCAGAATGGGAGGCCACGGTGACCACCTGCTGGCAAATTTGCCTCTCTAATGGGGTAAGTGCTTTGGAGGAGGAGCTAAATCCATTGGACATAGGGTGGCAGTGATGGCTTTGTAACCCCTCAGGTATCGGGCGCCAGAGAGTGGCACTCAGAGCCCTTTCTGTAAGGCAGAAGGTGCAAACATGAGTCCCGCCTCCCCTAATTTACTTCACCCACCAGGGTTAGGGCTGGCCCTGGGCTTGGGCTGGGCTCAATTATTAGAATTAAACCTAAGACCTAGTTTTGGGGAAGCAGTATAGGTAACCCTGTTAGCACTGTTAAACCCCACTGATTTTCATGCAAAGAACTAAAGTGTGATCCTTTACCTGAGAGTAAGCTCGGTTGCTGGCAATAGGGCTTGCTTCTGAGTAAACCCTCCTAGGGTCGTAATTCACCGCATTCGGCGGTTGGAGCCAGAGATGCACAGGTGTAGGTTAATTAACTGGTTCTCTCAGATAAAACATGGACTGACAATTCCCCTGATCATCTACTGCCAGCATCATACTCGTATGTAGGGATGGATGGGAACTGGTAGTCCATAACTTCTGGAGGGGTCAGCTAAGTTTTGACACCTATGGGGTTGGCAGTGATTTGTTAAGCTTCAAAGCAAAGCCCAACTACCACCAAGCTTACTCCCAAGTAATGCATGCCTCAGAGCCAACCATTTTTTTCTAAACTAAATCCTCAGTATTCAGGTTAAATTGCCATGTTGGCACTTTGCGATAAATAAGTGGGTTTTGGGTTGCAGTTTGGGCACTCGGTCTCAAAAAGGTTCACCATCACTGACATAGGGCCTTACCTCCACAATTCTCTTTACCCGCCTCCCCAATAGATTGAGCAGTTAATGTTGTTCCATTTATACAAGATCATGTGCGCTTTCCTCCCTGTACACTATAGAACCCCAAAATTGGTTTCAGAAGATCTTGGAGAAACCCATGAGGGGATACATATGAGTGCCCCTTCTCTGAATTCATTGAGGAGTTTGGAGAAGGGGTGCAGTTGCAGGGGGTATGCAATATGCCCCCCATGTGACCATCAGGAGTGGCACCCAGGCTAGGACTCAGTCCCACCCCAGCTATGCTCTGGAAAATAGGCTTTGATAATGTTCCAAACAGCACCATTTACTGCCGTTTGGCAAAGATTAAAAACAGAAATGTACTGCTAATCTTGCTGTCAACACACTGGTAGGCTGAATAACATACCTGGTTTAATTGGTATGCTCAGGTTTCTGCTGGTTTTGATATGTGCTGGGTATATTGCACCTGTGCACTGTGATGCTATCTATAAAAGAAGAATCATCTTGTTTGAAGTTTATAAATCAACAAGAACAAATTTTCTGTGAGTCCATGTATACACATCAGCTGACTATATATAGCCAAGAGCAGCAGATCAAAGAAAAAAATGTTTTCTGATGGACAGGCAATTGATTTGTAAACCAGTTTTTCTACTGGATTTGGAAAGAAAGAGAATAGATTAAACAGGTCTACCAAATAGTTTTGACTGAGGTGGGGGTGGGAGATGATGTAAGTAACCTGTAGAGGGCCTGTTTCCTGTAAACTCCATGGAAGCTCAGAAACCTGTAAGTTAGAATTGCTCTCTTGGCAGAGCTGTGACTTAAAATACACATAAATGCGTAAGTCTAATAGCTGCATGTTATACTCATACTTCTTTATTGGAATGTGCCGCTGACTGTTTCATCATCCATTTCAGTTTTCTCACTGCAGAAATCTAAGACCATAATCAGCTTTAACTATGATGAGTAGGCAGTAATCCTGTTCTTGCAGAGAGCGATTTGTGGGTGAAGGGGAGGGAGAGAACAAATACATGCCTCCTGCCTAAGGGTCTTGGGAGACTCAGCCCAAGCTGAAAGTTCATTATTGTTATGTGGTCCATTGATGGCATTTGAGACATTAAACAGACCCTCCTCAGATAAACACACACAAATGCCACTCAAGAGATTGTCTGTATGGAATAAGAACAGAGGAGAAGGGTATGTGATATGAGAGCATATCAGGTCCATAGAATTGAAGTCCTGGTGTTGGAAGGAAACCTTGGACCATCTAGTCCAATCCCACTGCTCAATTAAGGTTGCCAGTACTGGATTGGGAAATACCTGGAGCTTTGGTGGTGGAGCCTGTGGAGGAAGGAGAGTTCAGGAGGGGAAGGACCTCAGTAGGATGTTATGCCATAGAGTGCATCCTTCAAAACAGCCATTTTCTTCAGGGGAACTTGGCTAGTGGCACTAGCTAAGAAAAAGGCCAGAGGTCCTTCCTAATACACTATACCTACATAAGTGCTGCCAAGTTGCAGCTGACTTATGGCTATACCAGTATGGGGCTTTCAAGAGAAGCGATAAGCAGAAGTAGTTTGTCACTGCCTTCTTCTGCAGAGTTTTCCTTGGTGGTTTTGCATCTATGTACTGATTCAACTTAGCTTCAGAGATCTAACAAGATTAGGCTACACCATGCCGCCTTCTCTCCCCAGTATCCCACGCCATGTTCTAATTACTACTAGACCAAATCCATAGCCTCAGCATGCCTCAACTTAACCTCCAGTCTCCAGATTCCTTCTTTTTACCTTTCCTGGAGTAAATGTACAGTCGTTGGCTCAGCAGTAATCAACAATCCATTATTATTTCAGCGGAGTTGTCTGCAGATCAAAGGCATATCACTACAAGCCACTGAATCGCCTTGAAGAATCATTCATATTTTAAGTAAGAACATAGAATAGAATTATTATTTTACACTGGGGACACACATCAAAGATCACACATCACTCGGAGCAGGAAAACTGAGAGTTCCTATGCCCTTTCACTCATTACATGAGCAGAAAGTAGGCTCTGTACAGAAAAGGTACACTTGGATGTAGGTTCAGGAACATGCCCAGTGGCTACGGATACCATCAAACAGCTCATCCCTGTTTGCAAATCCCTGTTTCAATTTATATTCCCTTGGTGCAAACTGAACATATGAGCCTTTCTTTGGAGGGGGAAGGGCTTTTTTTCCTTACATGAATATGTCTCCTCCTGGGTAAATGTACACATTTTAAAATAATTTGTGAGTGATTTGCATACACGTGAAATTTAAGAAAAAAACATCCAGCAATATCAAGGACAAAATAGTTCGAGCAAGATACACAATACTAATCATGACAACTTAAGAAAACACAAATAAATGGAAAGGGTATATCCATGTAACCCTATCACTAGTACCATACTCTCTGAGAGCTTGACCTCCACCTAATGGAGGTGAAGCTAGGCACACTGGTGCTCATTATGTGAGGTCTGTAATGTGCATTTTACATTGTGCCACTGAGAGATCACCTTAAACAAGAGAACTCTCCAAACTCTTTTTAACCGTATCCGTGTCTGCAGAGGTTAAAAAAACAGTCTTAAGTGTTGGGGCTCTACCCCTGCAAAAACACTTCACAACAAGAAATGACAGGTTCCCTTGATATCAGAGAGACCACTTGGGTTATCATGTGTTTACTGGTAAGATGAATGTTCATCAAAAGCATCATAGCATATGATTCTCTTCTCTTCCATTCTATTTAATTTATTTTAGCTAGGCATTTATGTCAGCATCTCTAGCCTACAAGGAACTTCTACCAGCCCACTAGATGGACCTGTGTGCCAGAAGGATGGAAGCACTAGGGGCCAGCAAGATACCACCCTGAACTACACCTCCAGCCACAGTGCTGCTGTCTTTCCTTGCTCTCGTGAAGGCTGCTGCCCACTCTGCTACTGCTGGACAACCCCACTAGCTCAATTGACAGGGTGATTGGTAGCTATTTCTACACAAGTCTGGCACATAGCTCAGGCCAGCACAAGGCCAGGGGTACCCCAGCTCAGGACACAGCTGCTTCACCACTGAAGCTATGTTAACAGACAACTTCATACATATCTGTATGACTTAAGTTTTGGTACAAAAGCTTGGAGTATTTCCATGCCATAGCAAGGGGAAGGTGCCTGCCACTAGCAGTGGGAGGCAGGGTGCTGGACTACTAGGTAGCCTAGGAATTAGAAGTCCTTGGGCAACCCTTGTCTGCCAATCTTGGAAGATGTTCAACCATGTTAACACCTGACACTGACCCTAAAGAGCATCCATGTTAACACCTGACACTGGCCCTGAAGAGCACCCCGGTGTAACACAGAATTTCAACAAAGACCAAAAGTAGAATAACATAACATAAGAAGAGTCCTTTTGGACCAGACCAGTGGTCCTAGTCTAGCATCCTGTCTGATACAGTGGCCAACCAGTTACTCTGGAAGGCCACCAATAGGGCCTAGAGGCCAAGACCTTCCCTTGATGTCTTTTCTGATTAGACCAGTCACCTGGTCAAGATAGGGTACCCCCCTCCTTTAAATTCCATTGCCCATCATTGCTCCAAGCTGTGGAGGCAGAGGACTTAGAAAAAGGTGATGTTGTCTGCATCATTATGTCATTTCCACAAAAAAAATGGAAGTGACAGAAGGTAGCCAATTCCGACACATCACTTCTACCTTTTTCCCAGATGTGACATGGAGACACAGAATTGAACCCCCCGTGACCCCACAGTGAATCCTCCTACTGTTTGCCAAGCTCAGTTCAGCTTGGCAACCCTATGACGGATAGACCTATCCTCTATGAATCTGTCTAATCCCCTTTTAAAGCCATCTATGATGTGTTAGAGTTGTTCCATGCATTCCTTGGTTGTCACTGAATTTTGCCTAAAGCAAAAGTTAGAAAGTGAATTCAAGGTTCTTCCTCAGGCAAAACATCTAAGGCTTCTCCAAAGGAGGCCAAAAGAATCGTGATAGGACAAGCAACATTTACTTATGGAGTTTTGCACTTTCCTGAATGCCTATTTGTAAGAGTTTTACAATAGCCAAACACAGGGGGCCAAACTGGTTTTGTTTTACTCCCTTTCTAAAGCTTCTTTCTCTCAATCTTTCTCATTTTTTTTCTTTTTTTCACCTTTTAGTTCCCTTCCCCTCCCCCCCTCACTCTTCATCTATTTTTCTTCAGGCAATGTAGGCAGTCATGTAGCCCCTTGCTAATAAATTATCCTGTGGCCGACAGAAAGCGCTTACCACTGACAGTGACAATGCATACCTGTTTCTCTGCCAAAGGAGAAGTATCTCTGCCACTCTCCTTGACCTTTGCAAGCCCTGGGAAAGGGATTGATGTATTTATCTTTCTAGAACTTCTACCTGGAGTTTTGTTTCTAGTGATGGAAAAGAAAATCAGAAACATGGAAACACGGGCTCATTGCAACTGAAGAAAAACAGATAATTTTGAGACCTGCTGGTTTAATTTATCCCAGAGGATACAACATGGTATTTTTTACTACTTGTCCATGCTGTATAGGTAGGAGGTCCATGGTGTACAGTTTGATATCTGACATGACAAGAAGTTGACAGCCTAGATAGAATACAAGAAGGTCAGCCATTGTGTTTTAGAGCATGTGTGACTGAGGGATGCAAAGTTTCCTCTGCCCCTACATCTGGACCCAACATAAAACTCCAATGAAATTACATACCCAGTTCCTTGTGCCCCCAAAATGACCAGGCCCATGGAATTTTGTCCCTTGTTTTCTCCTTTTCTTGGCAAGCTGGTACATGGTTTGATTGAGAGAATGGACCCTCAGCAAGACTTCTGTTGGCCATGACAATAGATTTTGAATAATGCGTTGGTAGAACCCTAATGTTCTTCTGAAGCTAGTCAGGGCTTTTTTTTTTAACGAGAAGATCAATAGTGGCAAAGGAAACCCTGTGGTGCAGAGTGGTGAGCTGAAGTACTGCAGTCAAAACTTTGCTCATGACCTGTAGGTCTCAGGTAGCTGGCTCAAGGTTGACACAGTCTTTCATCCTTCTGAGGTCAGTAAAATGAGTTCCCAGCTAGCTGGGGTTAAAGTGTGGATGACTAGGGATGGCAATGGCAAACACCCCACAAACATAGTCTGCCTAGTAAATGTCATTATGTGATATCACCCGTGGGTCAGTAATAACCTGGTGCATGCACAAGAGACTACTTTAACTAATAGTGGCAGACAAGCTATGTCTTCCCCAGCTCCAGGACCACAGTTTTTTTTAAGCCTCCAAGTGATTTTGTAAGGCGGAATTGTCAGTGTAGCTAACCAAAAACATCCAGCCAATAACAACCGATAAAATGGTCTTCCCAGTGCAGTGTCAAAACCATTGTTCAACTGAAGCCAATGAAGGTTAATTTGCACAGGTGCGGGCAGCCACTGTGTCCAAGATATACTAGGCAATAAGCTATTCAAGTCTTTAGGAATATCACAAAACTGATATTTTCCCGAAGAACTTTGCACATTAACTTCTGCAATTTGAAACTTTGGCAGAACTCCCTTTTAATCTGATCCCAGCATCACTTTAATCAACATTCAACTCCTTCAGGGATTCTCATGTATATGGCGTGTACAGCAAAACCCTGCTAGGACTGCTGCCACAATTCAACGTAACAGTGCGACTAAAATTGTGGACTGTACCAGCAAGAAAGGTAACTGGCCTGCTGCTCCAATATTACAACTGCTCATGAATAAGGAAATCATTTATAAGCATCTCCCATTTCCAAAAATGCCCTTGGCGTGTCTTATTTGGCATGCTTTATTAAAATATAATAGAGGGGGAAATATTGAAATAGAAAAGAAGTATTGGAAAATAGAGCAAAGGGTCTGTGGATTTCAGGCAACACTTTATATTCCAGGCCATGCTATCCACAGGCATCAACAACTGATGATCTGACCTGTAAGTTAATTAAAAAAGAGCCCTGATCGGCCAGATTGAAGGTTCATCAAGGCCAGTGGCAAATCAGACACCTCCAGGAACTCTACTATGCTCCTTCCCTCATTTGTTGCCATATGTCACACACATTGACATACATACAATACTTATCTCTACATATATACATCATTCTCTTTCTAAGCTAGTCAGTGAGGGAGAGACCAAGATATAAGGGTAGAAAAGCAGTCCATTCATTCCTGGTCAATAGACTAAACACATCTAGCAACAACAGCAGATTTGTTGCATATCAACATGTAGACAACCTCAGCAGAAAAGTATTTTTTTTGGTGGAAATAAAACTAAGTTGGGCTTTTTAACAACCTTTATCAAGACAACAGTCTGACCTGGATGGTCCAGTATAGACCTATCTCAACAGACTTGGAAGGGATGCAGGGTCAGCCTGGTCAATATTTGGATAGAAGATCACCAAGGAATACCAGGATAATTACACAGAGACAGGCAATAGCAAAACACCTCTGAATGTCTCTTGCCTTTGGGTCAACATAAATTGGGAACAACTTGATAGGGGAAAAGAATCAAGAGAAGAAGAAATGAAGTATTGTCGAAGGCTTTCATAGCCAGATTCAACTGGTTGTGGTGGGTTTTCTAAGCAAAATGTGTGGCCAAGTAGGGATCTGTGAGATCTTAGGCCTCTCAATCTGAGTTGTGTTAGGTTAGGCTGTGAAGCCATGGTTCAGGGATCTTTGTTCCCTTTAACGTTTTGCCTGCAAGTATGAAGGGGAAATTTGCCCTTCCTCTCCTGGACACAGTGTGTAACAGACTTCCCTCTGTGATACACCTCTGAAGATACCAGCCACAGATGCAGGCAAAACGTTAGGAACAAAGTCCACCAGACCATGGCCACACAGCCCGGAAAACCTACCACAACCAGGAAATGAAGTATTTGTCATTTCATTTAGACACAGATTGAAGCTATCTGTGTCATTTCAAAGCAAAATCTAGAAACAAAAGCCACATGGTAGCTTTTAGTAGGACCAAGTAAACCACCACAAGGCACAGTGAAAATTACCAAATAAGCCTCTTTTCAACCATTGCCAAAGTTGAATACAAAGCAAAACTAACAACATATTACAACAGTCTAAATGTATTAAAATCCATCAAGACTAAAATCAGTTTTTAAATGTCAAAGGGTTTTTTTTAGGGCAGAATATATCTGTTTTAAGAATGTAGCACTGGGGGAGGGCATTCTGCAGGGTATTACTCCCCTCCAAAAAAATCCCTGCTGAGGAAAAAGGAATCAGGGTGTTGTTGTTGTTTTTGTTGATTTCACTGCAGGTGAAAAACAAACATTCTCTGAAATACTCCAGGCTTCCACTACTAAGGATTTTTATAGGCTAATGCTAGCACTTGCAGCATTGACTAGAAACATATAGCTCATAGTTTATTTGAGTTTAATAGCCCCTAGGCCATAAAACTAATTTTAAAAACTTCGACAGAAAACTGCAAAAGAGAATTTTGCCTTACAGACAATACAGTTTTGATTTAGACCATTAAGAAGCAACCTTAATTTCACAACATCAGGAAAAGGTTGCAAATTTGTTTGCCCATTTAGTCAGAAACTTTTTCCCTTTCTGCTTCATATTTTGGACAGTCAAAAAACACATGCACAGATGAACTGAGTACATTCATTTGACTTTCCTGGAATCTTTGATTTGAAGGAGTTCGTGATTAACGGCCCTTCATCTCGGCTGTTGAAAGGGCATTACAGCATATAATCATATATGCTTGCTCAATCTAGGGTCCATTAACATATAGAAATACAAAGGTAAAACAGCATTAGCAGCAGGTTTAATGCCTAGATTTAATGGGGAACACTTCTGTGGCATTTTTGGGGGGTGTCATTCCAGTCACATGTAACTATTTGCTAGAGATGAGAATCCACATCCTTGTGGCAAACAAAAAAAATCTGGACATGGCAGAAACAGTAGTAGATGTCCTAACTGGATGATCTTAAATAGTGCGATTAAATGCTGTTGTTAAAACAATAATATTTTTGTGACAAGCATAGAATCCAAATTTGTGGCCCAAGCTGGACCCAAGTTGGACTGGAAGAGAGACCAGGATGAATATAGAAAAGGGGCCATCCCACACACACTGGTTTTCCAATAAAGATGACTCCAGAATTCACTGCTTGCTTAGTTGCGGAAAATTATACATAGTCATCAATATATGAACATTTCCCTCACAGTGCAAATATCTCAGGATCACTTCAGGTCAGAAAATATCACCGGGAGGAAGGCAAGATCCAAACACATGTCTGGGAATTGTGTTCCCAGCATGGAATTGTATTCCCAAATTACAGCTCCAGGGGTGCACATACAGGAAATGATGCCCAGGGCAAGCACTGAAATTACTAATCCTAACCCTAAATCTTGACAGTGGTCTGTTCTCACCTTTCTTGGCAAGACAGCTGCCCTTGGAGACCTCAGACCTACCTCCTATTCTTATTTCTAATCCATGGATAAATCCATGGGATTAATAATGGTCTCACCTGCCATTTTAAGATAGCTAATGGGTGGTGATCTCCAGGTCTCCATGGTAGCAAGTATCTCCAAGGAGCAAGCAGCATCCAGGGCTCATACCCTGGCTTGTCCCACCCTAAGGACACCAGAGTTCCAGGTGCATGTCTGGTCAAGAGTTCTTGTGGTAGTAATATGACTGTCACATGAATGTTGAAATAGGGTGGGAATGTACATGAAAGTGATCATCTAAGCTGCCCCCCCCCCCATTTAACTTGTGGTGTGTTCCAAATGGCCCATAGAAATCATCTAGAATCCTGCAGCTTCTTTCAGTGTACGTTGGGTAATTCCCTGCTTAATTATGTTTCACAGCATAATTGCGTTAGAACAGCACTTTGAAATACCTGATCAAAAGGCGGGGAAAAGACTATCATCAAAACCTCTCTATAGCAAAGAGGCAGCATGAGCAAAGACTGCAATTACCATCCTATAAAGATTTATTCATCAAACAAAAAAAAGTTTTTTTTAAAGCCAGTTCAGTAATTAAGGGAAAGAAAACTTTATCCCAACCTAAAGTTTGATATTTGCAAAGTAATCATGGATCTCCCTTGTGTACTTATGTTTCAGACTTGTGCGCAGAAAACAGTGAGTCACCTTCAGAATGCAGTGGAAATATATGAGGGTATAAATTAAAATGACTGATGAGGGGTTGAGGAATCACAAATGTGCCTTACTTTTCAGAAGTGTCCTTCAAATGCCAATCAGCAATCAAGGTAGATTAAATTAACAACAGGGGTTTTTTTTTTATTTCTGATTATCTTTCAGAAAACAAGTTCCTGATATACCCTTGACAGTTAAGATAGACCTTTTCTTTAGGGAGGGGCTATTTGTGTACTCTTTCCCATGGATAGCGGAACAATAATTAGGGTTTGGGGAGGGAAGCCATATTACCAGTTTGATTTACAACAGGCCAGATGGACCAGGGGGTTATTTCGGGGAAATTCCAACATTTAACTGTAATGAAGAGTAAATTTAAGATTTCCCTCAGTGATCTAACTCGGAAACAGTCTGATCGCTCTGCTGAATTCAACGTGATTACGCTATAAGACTTCACAAACCATTGGAACAGCAATTAATTTTCTGCATGAATCACCATATTTACAGTGGGCATTCTTTTCTTAAATTATTTGGCACCAGGGTGATGGGGGAGGGCTGCTCTTTCAGAGGACAGTAGCTTATATGTGAGAAAGAATCAAGATGGTGCAACGGCTGCAACAGCTAGTATATTTTCATCCCACTGTTCTTCCCAGGAGCTCAGGGAACACAGTTGCCAACATGGTGTAGTGGTTAAGAGCGGGTGGATTCTATTCTGGAGAACTGGGTTTGATTCTCCACTCTTCCACCTGAGTGGCAGATGTGTTTCTGCACTCCTACATTTCTGCTGGGTGACCTTGGGCTAACCACAGTTCTTCAGAACACTCTCGTCTGTTGTGGGGAGAGGAAAAAAGGAGCTTGTAGGTCACATTGAATCTCCTTACAGGAGAAAAAGGTGGGGTATAAATCCAAAATCATCCTCCTCCTCTTCCTCTTCCTCTTCCTCTTCCTCTTCCTCTTCCTCTTCCTCTTCCTCTTCCTCCTCCTCCTCCTCCTCCTCCTCCTCTTCTTCTTCTTCTTCTTCTTCTTCTTCTTCTTCTTCTTCTTCTTCTTCTTCTTCTTCTTCTTCTTCTTCTTCTTCTTCTTCTTGTGTGTCCAGGTAGGGCTGGAGACCTCCTTGAATTACAATTGATCTCCAGTCTTTGAAGATCAATTCCCCTGCAGAACATGGGTGCTTGGGAGGGTAGCCTGTATGGCATTATACCCCACTGAGTTCCTGCTGCATCTGTACTCTGCTCAGCAGGCAATTGTTTAAATCAGGTCACAATTAGTATTAATTAATCATTCATAAATGTTGTTTTTAACAAAAAAAATTCTACAGTTCTGGGTGTAAATAGTTCTTAGTGATGTTAATGATGATTCATCTAGCTTCTCTATGCCAGTCATATCAGTCATGACCTCATGGTAGTGATGGCACAGATTCTGAAGTGCAAAGATACAGAAGTGTAAACCCACTGGGCTTCGACTGGAGTAGTCTGCATTGGAGCGCTCTGTCAAGCTCTTTGCAAATAGCTTATAAGAATTATTTAACAGGCATTCTCCCTCCAATTTTACTTAATATGCACACACTATTTAATGTCTTTTGAACTGAAAGATGGCCTTCTAATTTTAGCTTGCAAAGTGTACATTCTGTGCTGTACAACTGACCCAATGACAACAAAATATCCCAAAGCAATAAAAAAATAACCTTTTAATTAAACATTTTAAAGCCATCCATTTATTAGGAAGAAGTGTTCTTGGGAATACTTCCATTTCCCTCCCCCACCCCCTTTACATTTTAGAGCAGCTGTATCAGCAAAACTCAGCCTGCATTTTAGTGACCTCCTGGCAAGACAGCAGATGACATTTTCAACTCTTCCCTGGTGCTATTAATACACCCTGTGATCCCTGTTAAGGGCCACAGCCCTTTTGTGGGAGGGAGGGGGGATTTGGTTATCTGCTGGATTGCAGCGGATAAAGATTGCTAAACATATACACTAAGAAAATGTAAAACCAACACATGTGATCAACCTCTAGGTTCCCCGGGTGTTTTATTTGGACCTGCTTACAATTGGATCCAGACAGCTTTTCTCCTGGGGAGAAATGATGCAGGAATCCTCTTTGACTACTCATAAAAGCTGTGCTGAGAATCATAGGACTTGGAGATACAGAAGCCATGTAAAATGGAGGATTCTTATTTTGCAGGGGGAGGGGGAAGTTGAATGTGATTGAGTGATAAACACTGGCAGGATCTAACCCTTAGATTCTTCATTTCCTGCTCCAGAACAGCTCTTATGCATTTAGCAGGTGCATAGGAGGAAAGCATTTAGTGGGCGACATATTTCCGACCACTCTCTTCACTACTGGGAAAATTTTCAACAGTTGATTTTACATCTGCTCTCCAACTGCTAAAAACTCAAAAGTCCAGCCAGAAAATAAGTTGGTCACACCTTGACCTTGATGGTCACACCTTGATGGATCTTGAGTGGCCTCCAAAGCTTTAGAAAATAGAATCCCAGCAGTTCTTTGATGAGTCATAAAAACTTTTATGGGCTCTGTTGTCCCCACCCCAGTCCATTGACTGTTTACTCACTATCCCCTTTCTTGTGACCAGCATTTGGGAGTCTCATCAATTCTCAGCAACAGCTTCCTGGCTCAGAAATGAAACCTATTCCTGGTTGGATTGCCAGCTCTGGTTTGAGAAATACACAATTATGTGGGGGACTGTAGTATATGATTAGAGTTAAGAGGTATCTAATACTGATAGGTGATTTCCTAGTGCAGGGGCCCCAAAACCAGGGAGCCTCCAGATGCTCTATGGACTTGCACAAATCCCCATCTTCAGCCCTCTAGAAACATCTGGCAGTTTCGCCACAGGTTGCAGACCTCTGCCCTAGTGCAAACCAAAAAAAAATCTTCAAAGGGGTGCCACTCAAGACTAATATAGATATTTATGTAACTCTGTGGTAATCTTTTGAGGTCCAACACTGTATAGTGGTTAAGGTGTTGGAGCAAGACATGTGAAACCCAGGTTCGAATCCCCACTTCCATGCAAACTTGCTGAAGAGACCTTGGGCCAGTCATACATTCTCAGTCTGGCTATTATTTGGATGGGTGACCTCCAAAGAATATCAGGATCATGAACTGGGCGAGGGGGCTACACATTTAGGGAAAGTAATAGGGGAGGGATGGGATTTTGCTTTCCACACTAGTCCCTGCAGCTCCCTTGCTTGCATATGTTTAACACTCATTTATTAATTCACAAATAGTTGGAAATATGCAGCTTTCACAGGAAACCTGCAGGATGACGTGTGATGTGCACAAAGTGGCAGTGAAATTAAAATGGGGAATTTCTGGTTAAGAAATCACCACCTAGCTGAGAAAAGCACCCAGATACTTCTGTGCTTATTTGTAAAGTAACAGTTTTTTTAAAAAAAATTAACGAAGAACTATGCACAAGATGCAAGCAAATTAAAAGAGTATGTTAGAAAAACAAACAAATGAGTATCTCTGATCAGTTGTAGAAAGCCATCTGCGTGGCTTCAGAATCAAAAGTCCTACAATTGCTACTAAACTGCCACAAAGGAACAATGAAATTGCAGCAAGATGCTACTCCATATACTTTAAATGTCAAGAGAGAGCCTGCTGGAAATACCCCTAGGCTCATATCAAGGATTAGTTGCCTACGTTACTCCCGAGAACCTCCATGCGAACGGTTTTCTGCGTGCTGCATGTATTTATCCTACAAGAACCAGTCTTTTACTATTATCTTTTTAAAAATATGTTGGTTCTTTAGGTTAATAATATCTCCGTTATTTTTGAGGGAGGTACCATCAACTTGCAGCTGTGACCATAAGGGACAAGAGATGCTGGGAGGCAGTTTGCCAGTGCCTGCCTCAACAGCACGACTATGGTGTTCCCTGGAGGTCTCCAATCCAAACAGACTAGGGAACTAGGGAAAATGGAGCCCAGGACAAAGGTGGGCACCCAGGATATTTGTCCCTGGATGTCCCCATTGCAGCTACGCCTCTGCATCCACATACTAACCAAGTCTGATCCTGCTTAGCTTCTGAGATCTGACAAGATGCGGCTAGTAATTATAATTTGATGTTATGTTTTTATGTGCCATGTGTGGAAGAAGAGATTGTTTCCTTGAAAGTGCATAAATGTTCATGCACTTAGAACATTAAGAGACAAGATACTGAAGGTGGGGGAGAGAAAAAGCACAAGATTTCATTTTACTTCCACAAACCCTTGAGAGGGAGGTGGATTCAAAATAATGGTAGCTGCAGCTACTCATGTTAATACAATTTTAGTGAGACGAAATCTCTCCAGGCCTAAACACGGACCAAAGAAGGCTAAGATTTACTAGGAACTTGAAATAGGGACTGTCCCTACTGTGGAGAACAGGATACAGAGCTGGAAACAAATGTTTCATAGGAACTGGCCAAGTGGCCAGCATAGTAGTTTGTATTTTGCAGATGGATAGAAGAGAAACCTGGGCAGCGACAAGATTCTGCATGTCGAAGTATACAAGTATACAAGTATATAAAAACTACCTTTTGAATTTCATATTTTTCATTCATAAGAAAATATTCATAACATTTCACTTAAGCTTGGCAACTGTGACTTGGGAAATTCCTGGAGATTTCAGGAGGGTGAAGTTTAAGAAAGGGAGGGCACGCTGTGGGAGTGTGAAACCATAAAGCCTGCCCTTCAACACTGTCATTTTCTCCAGGGGAACTCATCTCTATAGGATAGATTGACTGTAATTCCAGAAATCCAAGCTGCACCTGGAGAATGGCATCCATGCAATATGTTATGAGTAAGACAGAGTTTTCATGACTTTCATGAACCACTTACTCCTGAAGACCTGTGAGCAGTGGTGGAATGCAGTAGGTTCACACCACTTCAGCAGAACCGGTTGTTAAATTGGTGCTTGTAAACAATCAGTTGTTAAATTATTTGAATCCCACCACTGCCTGTGAAGCTGCAGTTTGGATCAGGAAAGAGGGAGGCCCATTTAAGACCAGGACATTTTCCAGACCTGAGATGTCTCTGTGGTGAATCTATTGGCCCTGCTGAGGGCAACATCTGTGTCTGCTTCTCTGTATCATGGGGCCAAAACGCATGGCTCTGGTGGGGTAAAAACGCCGGGCCTCCAGTGCCAGCCGTTTAGACGAGGCGCGTGTGCTGCCAGGGAAATGCAGCAGCGCCGGCCTGGCTGCCCTTCCCCTCCCTCAGGGCGGCATCAGAGTCGCTTCTGTAAAACATGAACCCTTTAACGTGGTTGTTTTTTGAGGGAACAGCGTCTCTTTCCTCGCGGCGCGATGCGCTAACAGTGCACCGCCGGGAACACGCTGAGTTTCCTCTTCCCTTCCCACTCACCTTGTCCCCGCCGCCAGCTTCCTGCTTTGGCTCTCCGAAGCTCCCTCCCTCTCACTGTCCCTCCCACCCTGGAGGTTGGGAGGGCAGTGCAACAGGCCGTACCACGGCACCTTTAATGGGGACACAGGTGAGTGGGAAAGGGAAGGGGGCAGAGGCGGCTCCATGCGGAGCCAGCCTTCGTTTGCCGTCACTGGCCTCTCCTGGAGAGAATTCTTGCCGGGCATGTATTACTGGGGGGCCGTGCGGAAACGGCCTCAGATTCTGATCAGAACCAACAGGGCGAATCAAATATCAGTCCCATGGAGACATTCCTGGTCAGAAAACTGGGTTGAGGAGAGGGTTAATTGCACCTATCCTGAGATCCCAATCTGAATCAGGATGCTGAATATTTTTATAACAGTTAAAGAAAGGAAAAAAATGCCTGGAAATACATTCATGGAACTAGAGACTGTTAGTGAGCTTGCTCATTCATCTATGCTCAATGGCTTCCAGTTCCTGTTTAGCAGCATGAACATTTCCACTTTGGATGGAAGGGATTTCCAATTCCATACATGCATGATTTTCGAACTCCCACCCCTGCTCACTCACATGCAGTAGCTCCTATAAGTGCCTCCCCCAACTGTGTTTATTTACAAGATTTCAGCCCCATCAGGGCCACCAAGGCAGCTAACATTTAAAAACAGAGCAGTTTGAAAATGCATCATGAAACCCATTTAAACCAAAACTAAAGTATGGGTGGGTGGGCAGATGTATTAAAACACAGGGCAGGAATGAGGAAAAAATGAAGGAACGCCAGGTGGAAAAATGACGGGACTCCCTCTTCTATCTCTAAATGCTACTCCTTGGAGATGCTACTCCATCCCTCCTGGAAGCCCAAGATAGGTTAGGGAAAATAAGTGAAAATTCAACCCCCCTTCTATCTGCAGAACTTTTAGACAGGTTCCATGTCATCACTTAGGCCCCTTCAGCACATGCAGAATAATGCTCTTTTTTCCAATGTGTACTTTCTAAATGCAACCCTTTTGCAGGCTGAATTTTACTATGTAAGTGGAATTTAACAGGCAAAAAATCCCACTGGGTAAAACAATCATGAAATTACCTGGGATTGAAAGTGCATTATTCCTAGAGCATGTGCAGAAGGAAACTCATATTTGAAACTCAAACACGCCATGAATAAAATGCTTTGTAATCCTCCTGAAAGAAATGATTCTCCTCTCTCCCCATAAAGAAGGAGATCTGTTGGGACAGCCTGCTCACCTTTGGGAACTTTTACAACTCAAGCTTGGGGCAAAGTTCAGGTTACAATGGTGGGATTCAAATAATTTTAGTCAAATCCGGTTCCAGTGGTAGAGATTCAAACACTTAGATTTAACAACTGAAGGTTTTGTTTACAAGAACCATTTGTACCAAAACAAACTGTTCTCTAAGCCTAAAGTGGTGTAACGTAACTCTGATGGAATCCCCACTTTCACTGGAAACAGGTATCTTCATTCATATCTATGCAATAATAGCATAGATGGATGAGTTCAACAAAGTATGCATGTGAAATTAAAGAGTGCCTATAGCAGATAGGACAGCTTGCATTCAAGCCTTCACAGCATTCATATAAACATTGGTGATCAGATAGAATTCATCATCTTATCACAACATTAGAGCACACTGACTAAATGCCAGCCAAATGTACCCCCAATAATCCCCAAAACAAAGCTTATTATTGAAGCAATTCCATAATTCTGAAAGACTCCTCCCCCCAGGAGGGGGTGGATTTTGTATGCAGGAAATGTTTAAAACTGTAATGTAAATCTGCAATTCAAAGGAAGCAATTAACAAGGAGCCAAGAATGTTCATAATGAGTATCTTGTTAACAAAGTAGCAAATAATGCCGGGATGAGTATAAAAATGTAGAGATCCCCTGAAGTTTTCCTTTGAATGCCTTTGATCAGCTTGTTATCAGAAGCATCTTCCTCTGTGTGCCTGTACAAATATGCATTTTTTAAACCTCAAATGGTTATAGGTTTGTTTTCCTAAGAAAACTAAAATAACATTTGATCGTCTTCCATCCTTTTAAAACCTTTCCAAACAAATACAACAAACAACTCTTAAGGTTGATGGCAAAGAGCTTTAAAAAGCTCGATAAATTGGTTTTACCAAGTTCTTTTCCTTTTTTGTTTACAAAAGAGACATTTACAAAAAATACAAATATTTCTAAACAATTCTACCTATAACAAGTCTGTTATAACAAGTCTGTTCAACTGTTTGGGTCGAAAGGCTAATATAAATAAATGAATGAATGAATGAATGAATGAATGAATGAATGAATGAATGAATGAATGAATGAATGAAATCCCCACCCCAATCACTAGTCTTTCTCGCTCTCTCTCCGGCCCCTTCCACACACGCAAAATAATGTGTTTTCAAACCACTTTTGCAACTGTTTGCAAGTGGATTTTGCCATTCCGCACAGCTTCAAAGAGCACTGAAAGCAGTTTGAAAGTGCATTATTCTGCATGTGCGGAATGAGCCTCTCTCCCCTTTCCCATAGTCATTGTTGGGGGGGGGGGTTAAAATTATTTGGAGGTTCTAGCTCAAGAGAACAGATGCTGTCTATCTTTGATGGGAGAATAGTGCACTCCTATCTGGGATGGTCATCCTCTTCAACAAAGTGTATATCTTTGGAAGGGACGCACATGGAGTGGTGAGGATAGAACCAACTCCGGCGACCTCAGAGCCTACTGTCTTACTTTATCTCCAGTTCTGATCTTACCATTTTCACTAAACTGTAGACATCTTCTAAATTCATTACCCAACCACACCCCAAAGTCAGAAGTTCTTTCAGGAGTTTGAAAGAACTGATTATCAATACCAGTCAATAATGGCAAGAAATTCTAAATACAGCTGCAGATAAAAAAAAATTTCCCTAACTTGCTGAATGCCACAACATTCAATGTAAATTTGGCCAACTCTGATCTTTTAAAGTATCACATTCAAGAACATTATTTGATTATTTTCTACATCCCAAAATAGTCTGTTTTCCTCTATCCTAAACCATTCTGTTATACATTTCAATACAGAGCAAATATAACGATTCTGTATATTTGAGACAGCTAAACCACCTCTCCTTCTTATTACCATAGACTGTATTTGTGGCATTTTCTTAAACATTTTCTAAAACCACTTTCCACCATTCCAAATTCTGTAATTATATGATGGACCATTTACAAAAACAGTTCATTTCATTCAAGTATATCCTTGAGGGGGATATTCTTCCCAAAAAATTCCACTAGGCTCCAAATAAAATAGAAGGTTTGGAAACCCCTGTTTCCATGCAACATGTTCTGAACACCAATTTCAGACTAAAACAATGGTGAGAAGAACCTGGTAACTTAGGTTGTCCAGCAAAATCATCAAAATGGGTTCAGTGCAACTGTAAATATCGATGGAAGATTGATTCACGCTGTCATTGAAGAATAGTGAGGTGTGGCATAAATGTAAGTTTGATGTTTTTGTTCTTCTGGGCACATAAAAAAGTGACCATGCTATTGCCTTGCCATCCTTCCAGATTTTAATTTACCCTACTTCCACACAGTTTCAGCATTGGTTAAAATAGCAACATTCTAAATTTAGGTGTGAGGGAAACAGTTGTGTGTATAAAACACAGCCCAATATGGAGGGCGCTGCAGCCAGGGATGGTGCTGCTGCTGCACTGTTGTGCTACCTCCCAAAGTGCTTCAGGCAGCATGGGAAGGCAAACACGAAAAACCCTGTAGGGCAAAATGGACAAACACCAAACTTTTGTGTGGTGTAAATCTGCAGCTGGAGAAGGTGGTGTTCCCACGTTGGTGGAATCAGCCCGAAGACCACCCCCAGTCACGCCACTGTGCTCAGTTATGCTGGTGTGGCTCTGTGGGAGGCAGCCTCTTCTGAGTCAGATGCTGTGGAGCTGCAAAGTACACACCTACCACCTTGTTTGCTTTCCTCACCAGGGTAGGTGCCACTTACACCAGTGGCCTGGGCAAAAGCATTGGCAGGGGCCCACACCACTTCCAAGAAGCTCTTCGTCCCTTTCCTCCCAGTTTGGGCTGTAATATATATTTTTCTTGAAGTGGCTCAAACACATTGAAAATCATTTTTGATACAGTGTTAATTAAAGAATTATATTTTGAACCAAGGCATGAATCACCTTCAAATGGTGAATATGGGGACTGCAGTAATGTCTGATCAGTTCCTGTTTGCTTGCCAGCAACCTGTGAATGACAAGTCCTCAAAAAATACTTAAATTAGGGATGTACAAATCTCTCTCTCTCTCTTTTTTGTATGTTCCTTGTGGTTTTCGCTAGTTTCCCTCCCCTCCCCCACTACTGTATGTTTTATGATGCCACTTTAACAACATTTTTATTTTAATATTTGTTTAGTTTTGACTGCTGTTTTAGTTTTCTGCTTTTTTGCTATTGGTTTTGAAGAGTGTGTGTTTGTGGTACAGTTTTCTTCGATGATTTATATGCAACGTATACATATAATGGATGTCTTTATAAATATGCTAAATGTTATGCATATATAAGGCTGATTTATTGATGTGTGAGTAGTGCTGAGAAAATATATGAATTTACATGAAAGATTCAGCACAGGGCAACAGAAAACCATGCAGGAAAAGAATCGTGGGTTAATTGCATGCATGTCATGTAAAACTAAAATGAAATTTTTTCCACAGTAGGAAAGAGAAATTCAAAATTGCCCCAGTCGTAAATTTCCCATTTATTTCCAATGTAGCTTGCTCAGGGGACATTCCAGCAGATGAAGCCCACCATGACCATATGACACATTGAGGACTGTGAAAATAATTACACCCTTTTTCACTATGTACCCCCCAGAAACACACTGCAACACCAAGGCATAATGGCATGCTTAATACTCGTCTGGCAAATCCTGTTTAGCCCTGAGCCGTTACAAGAAGGGCAGGTGACTAATGAAGCACTCCCCCGAAACACCATCTCATTAACAGTGTGTCCTCATTTAAGAGGGCAAATTTAGCATAAACAATTGCATCCCTTCTGCACTGTCCTCCACAGCAATTGAGCATGCCGTACAGGAATTTACCCCCTGCCATTCAACAAGGCATTAGGGCTGAATGGTCTAGAATTTTAACTAAACATAATGTGGAATCTTCCGTTGCAAACTAAAACAAAGTCTCAGGAGGGGCTTGTTACATTTGGATCTATGATGTGCAGCTTTTTATTCCCACTTCTTTTTTGTTGCAAGAAAGGGATGAATACTGAGAGCATCGTGAAACAGTTGGATTTGATGCTATAATGAAGATGGTGTCCATCAAAGCAGGCTATATATTTAGTGGCCCAGAGCTGAGCATGAAATCTTGGGGGGCTTCTCTTTATCTTCCTTATCTTATTTCTAATCTATTTCTCCTTTTCAATCTTTTCTATAAACTATACTCATACTTTGGTGTTGCCTCCTTTACACCAGATTGTAAGAAATGCTGAGAGTATAAGCAAATTTATGTTTTAAGACAAGATGTATGTATCTTACAAGGAGCTGGGGGAAGGGGGTATGGCACCTGTATTTTCTTCTTTGAACAATGTTTAATTCTTTTGTGTGTACACAAAACTTAAATAAACAATTAAAAAAAGAAATCTTGGGGGGCTAAGCAGTGTCAGTCTTGGTTAATACTTGGATTGGAGACCCTAAGGAAGTCAAAGGTCACTACCCAGAGGCATGCAGTGGCAAATTTTGAACACCCTATGGCTGTGACTTTTGTTAAGACAATTGTTAAGAAGGGTTTTTTTTAATGCTGAGTGACATGAGATAGAAAATTTAAATTGTGGATTTTTATTAATGATCTTGATGAAGGGGAGGAGTGTGAAGACCTAACCTTTGACCTGGATGTGACATCACAGGATGTAACATCATACACCCATCTAAGCTTCACCCATCCCCAAACTCTACTGTCTTCAGGCAGTGTTCCAAAATTTAGAATTTCCCTAATGTTTTTATTAAAATCTTTTAGGTGGGGATTTTTGCATTAAAACTTCCATCACTTTGAAATTTGAATAAAAAGGACCACACACCAAGTGAAAAACATGATAGTTCATAGCCTAGTTGTGGGGGCAGAAAATGAATCAAATAGGAAAGGTTCGAAGAAATAGTCCAGTGACAGCTGTTCCAACTGCCACGATGGATTTGGGTGCCAGATCCATTTCAATTTACCCTGGAAATTGAATATAGTTGAAAAGATCAGCATGGTGAAAATGAAACTAACAACAGTGGATTGCAGCTTATCGGTGATTTGTAAATTCAAATTTGATCCAGAGGGAATAGTACAATGGCAATTTCATCTGTATTCACTTGCAATTGACAAATGACCTTGATTATTCATATGCAAACCAAGCTATGGTTTGCAGATCTATTCAGGGCCCAGTGGTGAAGTCATATGTGAGTTATTTACAACACTTTATAGAGCAATTTTTTTTAAAAAAAATATATTAAGTATTGCTATTTTAGGTCATACAATACTGCAAACATTGTATATAAACACATAGACTTGATTAAAAAAACCTGTTCCTTAGTTTTCTGAATTCAGTAGAGAATCTTGTGTTGAGGTTCATGTCTTTTGTTAAGGTTCATCACTCCCTTAATTTAAAACTGACATTTTTAACAGATGTAGTTTCATTTCCAGCTCCCTATTTCATTGAAGATGGTTTTTCCTGCAGCTCTCATCAACAGAAAAAAGACAGCTGTGACTCATATGAAATAAAAAATGGTTCTGCATTTTATTTGCCTTCAGTACAAATTAACAAACATGATTCCTGCTCTGTGACAATCTCAGAAAAGCAATGTAAACGGTTTCTTTATTTGGGCACATTCACTGTGCCAAAGAATACCTCTGGCTGTTGTGGATTTTCCAGGTTGTGTGGCCATGGTCTGGTAGTTTTTGCTCCTAAGGTTTCACCCTGTGCCACAGAGAGAAGCACATATCACTGTGACATGCCTCTGAAGAGGTCAGACAAAGATGCGGGTGACACGTTAGGAGCAAAACTGCCACGCAGCCGCGCAGCCTGGCCATGCAACCTGGCCACACAGCCTGGAAAACCCACAACAGCAAGTTGATTCCAGCTGTGAAAGCAATACAGTACCCCTGGCTTCAACTGCAACAGCAAAATGAATTGCTCTCATCAGGGGACAAGTGTTGTCCTAAAGACTCCCACTCTGTTAGAAATCATATTTTGGAATTCCCTTACAACCTCAGTCAGACCTTTATGATTAAACCAATATCTCGGCCTTCCAGGCTACTTTAAAATATCCCTCACAATGGTCCTCTCTGCATGTGCCAATTACACTGGGACAACACCAGTAAATAAACCAGGTTGGGGGAGAACTTCGCACAGATCCCATTCTTAATGCTGACCCGCTCTGCCCCCCCGCCCGCAACCCAGGTTATTCAAGAATAACGATTTTCATGATTCTTTTGTTTTAACGTGCCTCACAGCCACAGCCAAGTGAACAGCTGCGGCTGCGAGGCGTGTTTGAACAAGAGAATCGTGAAAATCGAAAACCCTTCCCTGGCTCCCATCTGTGGAGCCACACGGGGAGAAGGGCCATATCATTGCCCGGGGGTGGTAGTCCTGCCTATGCTTCACAGGCAAGCAGGGGGAAAAGATGCACCTTTGTGTGCAGGTGTGTGCCCCAGCCAGCCATGCAAATGGGCCAGGGTGAGGATGGGTTCATGTAACCTGCCTTTTCCCCACTTTTATTGGCCCATGCGGAAAGGGCCAATGTCAGTTTCTCCAAAGCATAGTCAAAGCTTGGCCACAGCTAACTTTGGGCCCCTGTTAAAGAACAAAATCTTGCTCAAGCAAAATAGTAGAGTATGACCTGACAGAAGCTCCAAGTGGAGTGGGGGAGCGTATAGAATTCCATAATCAAAGCAAACGTTTCCTGTTTATGCTTCAGTTATAAAGTCATAGTAAAAGAATAGGATATATCCTTCCTTCTTTACTTCCCCCCTCTCTCTCACACACACATAACTTATGTATATATATGTATTTGTATGTGTGTGAGAGAAACCATAGTAGGCTCATTTCTAAATTAGACCAAAATTAGACCAAAGAAGGCTCATTTTTAAGATATACAAGATGCACTAAAAGAAAACAAAACAAAATCCACATCTCCTTCCAGATCCTTCACCTTACTCCCAAAGTGCTGCCAAACAACTCCAGCTCTATTTCTGGAGAGCAATTAAACAAAAGAATCTGTCCTCAAATACTGCAGTTTCCAAGCAGCAGAGCTGCATAGGGGAAAAACACATGCACATCTACACGTACAAGCACACTTGTGATAGTCCACTGGCATAGGCTTTGCATTTGGATTCTGAACAGCACATGCTATGTTTAAATGGAAGCATACACTCTGATGTGTTTAATTGCATACTTTTTCTCCTCTGCACACTGCATTTATCCTTTTACCTTTCTCTCCAAGAGGGCCCTGATTTTCTAATCCAAAGCACCTGCTGTTAACTGCTGCCTGCCCCTGCTTTAGTTTGATACAGCAAATTTCTAAAACTTTGCTTTCTTTTTTCCTCCATCCATACATCACCACAAGCCAAGTTACCTGCTCTGTAGTCCCAAGGAGAGTTTCACCCTTCTAAATCCACTGAAGAACCAATGTCAGAAACACAAATTTTCAAATATGAACACACAGTTCATTAAAAAAAAAAAGTAGCATCCCCGTTACTCATTTTAAATCAGAAGGAGAATAAATTATTAGCGGATTAGTGGATTTGGGGAGATCAGTAGTCCGTCATGGACCTGATGGAGCCGCCCTCCCATCCTCATGCCAGCAGTCAGCTGAGATCCAGGTGAGGTGAAAACAAGGCAAGGCCAAAAACTGCATGGTCGACCAAGAGTTGAATTCGTAACAAATGCAACCCACGGGAATTGGAGGGAGAATGAAAAGAATTTCAAAGATGTCTTCTTTTAAAATGGCAGCCTTAATATTGATTGGATCTTCTAGGTACCAAGTGTTAAGACCTGTCAAGTCATTTCCAAGTCACGGCAACGCTATGAATCAATGTCCTCCAAACCATGCTATCATTAGCAGCCTTGCTTGGGTCTTGCAGACTGAGGGCTCTGGCTTCTTTGACAGAGTCAATACATCCCATGTTGGGTCTTCCTCTTTTCTGCTGTCTTTAACTTTTCCTGTCTTTTCCAATGACTCGTGTCTTCTCATAATGTGGTCAAAGTACAATAGCCTCACTTTAGCCATTTTAGCTTCTAGGGACAGTTCAGGCTTGATCATACCTTACTTTGCAACCAGTTTTAAGCACTTGAGTTCCACCCTTCCCCACCCCCCACATCACATAGACACACACATTGAATTTTACAGTATAAAATGAGCCCTAATTGCATATTTGCATCCAAGATTGATTCAAGCATCTAAATGGTTTAATATGGGAGGGGCTTTCATTTAGAAACAAATGAAATCTAGGCTATTAAAATAACACATTTCAATTTTCTTCATGACATTTTGATAAATTGGTTATGTGCATGCCCTTTTAGAGACTCTTCCTATTCAGTTTCCATAGACAATAAATCTTTGTTCTTACTCTTAACATACAAGATACAGTTGGGAGAAAACAAACCATGAGAATCCACACAAAGATTTGCAGTACATTTTGAACCTGGAACTAAAAGGTTAAGCAGAAAGCTGATGCACATTTCTGAATATTTTTTCTACTGAACACTATTCAAAGTTTGAGGGTATATTATGTTCCCACACCCAGGTCAGCTTCTAGAAGCTATTAGCCAGTCACTCATTCGTTAGATGAAATTCGAAGGTGTTTTTTCTCAGTTATCACACATTGAAATTATTACCTTTTCTAAACCACTACTGCACTTTACAAACCCTGACCCTGTTAATTAAAGGGCCCCATCTTCTCATACTGTCTAGTTTATTCTGTCTGGTTCAAAGTTCCTTGGCAGGAGGGCAGGGTGGCTTTCTCTATTAGCTAAGTGCCTATTCGGAGAAAATTCCAGGTGAAAATTGCTACCTGCACTATCTATAATGGAGGAGGAAAAAAATTAACATGCTGCCTGTGCACTGTGCATGAATGTCATACATGGAAGAGAAGAAAGGCACTCATCAACAACATGAGTGCCTTAACAAAGCAAGGCACTCAACCTTCCTTGGGCTAAGTGTAAAATAAGACCATCTCTACAATTCAACTGAGTATATTCTTGTAGACTGCCACCACGTAACCCAATACTCTTATGCACCAGCAGAAGAATCTTGAAAAACTCAGAGTAGAATTTTGCAAAGATGAATGTCCAAATTTTGCTCGGAACCCAATTTGATGCAAAGTTGCTGTACCTCTACTGATCAATCAACCACAATTTTCATACCACTCTTACTTTCAACAAGTTCAGGGTAACTGTTATTCATTTGTGAAGGATCTATGTCTCCTATTGTGTTCATTTTCTAGCCTGTCCCAACTATCTTAAAAAGTCAAGAGGGCCTTTCTGATTTAAGTTAAAGATGCCCTAGGAAAGTATAGTTATCCTAAAAGCACAATTGTCAGCAGTTAAAAAGCAAGAATCTCAAGCATGGGAAATGTCAAATTATTCGACAGTCTCTTAGACCCAGAGAATACATCAGTCATGAGCTATCCCACAAAGAAAAAGGATGGGAGACTAGTTATGAGGAAGAGCTGTGGCTCCAGGGTAAAGCATATTCTTTGCATATTGAAGGTCCCAGCAATCTTCAATGAAAGTGTCAGCTAACAGGTGCTGTGCAAAAATCTGAAGCATTGGAGAATCACTGCCAATCAAAATAGACAATAAAGACAATAAACCAATGGCCAGCTTTAGTAATCTGACTTTGAGCAGATTTTCATAATTTTAAGTTCCAAGAGGAGCCTATCAACCTGAACATCCTTATTCCCTCTGGTCTTCCATCTAGTTTTACTGTACGGAGCTTCAGCGAGAAATGAATTAATTAAACAAATTAATACTGAGGTATATGTATGCTTATATGCACGCTCATTGGAAACAAGATGCACATAAAGGGTGACAGCAGAACCCAAAATTAAATCCCTTTTCTTATCCTGAATGGGCACCAAAATTCATTTTAGTCTCTCAACCAAGAACAGCTAAGCTCAGGAGGGTTTTTGGCTCCTCAACAAAGCATATGTATTGCATGCAGTATATTGTTAGTTCAAGCCCTGCTACTGCTAGTTAAAGGATCTCAAATGAGTGTCTGAGACCCTGCCATTCCAAGTCGATAGTACTGAATTAAATGGAACAGTATAAGGCAGCCTCATATGCCCAAGTATGATTTTCTAATATATCCTTAACCTAAAGGCTATTAAAAACAGTGTGGAACAGGCTATTGGAGTCAGCGGAAACCTTCCAGCAATGTGCAATTACAGGCAAACTAGGGCTCAGAAAATGATTCTCAGAATAAGAACAGAGCTGGATCCAGCCAGCTTTTTCACCCCCAGTCTCACCTACTTCCCTTCCACAGCACCCCTGAGGGCAAACCTATATATTAATGGGTTGAGCAAGCTACAGAGATATCAGGGACTATTATTTTTTGGAAGATGTTTTGATGCAGAAATAGGCCATAAATTCATTGTAAGAAGTCAGTGTTTGAGGCCATGTTACTGTGCAGGGATTGGATCACAAATGCAGCAAGTTCTTCTAAAAATAAATCTATGCAGAAGATATTAAAGGAACACAAAAGACAAAAAAAAGGAGGCATGACTAAAAGATGACTAAGGGGACTAAATTTAAGGAAGCTGCTTATATGGCTGCTGATTGCTGAATTCGTGTAACTATGGCATTGTGAGTAAACCCACAAATCAATGCCAATTATTAGTATTATTAGCTTTAACGTAGTTTAGTGTTACTAATTTTTATTTCTTCTGACACAAATAGAATTTTTGGCAATACAAGTTGACATAACGCCTTCATATTAATGTCAACATTCTGTGAGAAGGAAAATGTTTCCCTTGTCAAGCCCTGGAGATGCCTGCCCATAACAGGAAGAGGGCACACCAAAGATCAGGTCATTTTATTTAGGATTAACAGAACTAAAACAATTATAGCTGGGTATTAACAACCACATGGGTGAGGTCAACCTCCAGTTTTGTGTTTGTCAGTCAGCCAATTGGGCTACAACAGGTTTCCTTGCAAAGTTTGGTTGCCCACTTTCCAGTCCCTCTCACAAACTTATTTCCTGTCAGTCCCATCCCCGCTCCTTCACTTGGTGGCTTCTTCTGAAAGGTTTTCTCGCTGTCCTCCTTTGAAGTTCTTGTGGGATTGAGGTTCTCTAGTGAGGTTCTCTAGCCCTACTGCTTGGTGCATATTCTCACTCTGTGAGTATTACATTGAAGAATTCACTGTTACTTGATGTAATGAAGGAGACTAGCACAGATGGCTTTATAAAAGTGTTAGATTCATGGAAGGTAGCTCCATCAATGGCTATTAACTACAAGGACTAAAAGGGTGCAGCTAACCATTGCATACCAGTGCTAGAAGGCAATTTGTTAGGAATGCCCTGGCCTACGCCATCTTTGATGGCCCTCCAGAGCAACTAGCTAGCAATTGTGTGAAACAGGGTGTTGCATTATATGGACCACAGAGCTGTTCCAGAAGGGTACCTCTTATGTTCTTGGGGGATGGTCTTTAAGCATAAGCATAAGCATTTATTGTCATTGTGCACGCACAACGAAATTTACAGCAGCATTCCTCAATGCACACAATTTCAGACTCATACCCCATCCTCATTTTCCCTTCCTCCACCCATCCCTACACAGCCCCAAACACATCAACACGAAGCCGCGGAGTTTAGCATAGCCACAGCTCTAGAGTAGAAGCTGTCTCTAAGGCCGTTTTCGCACGGGCGGAATATGGCGGCCTGGGGATGGCAAAACCCCCACTCCCTGCCTTTACTCACCTGCTTTCTGGCCCTCCGGCGCATTGCCGGGGCCTGGGGACATGCTCCCCTGCTCTGCGACGTGGAAGCAGGCGGGCAGGGCAGGGGAGGCGTGTCCCCAGACCCCGGCGATGTGCCGGAGGGCCGGAGAGCAGGTGAGTCGACCGGGCGACGGTGCCCAGCGGCGCCGTCTTCCTGGTTCTTTCTGGGACCGTCCATGCGGACAGTCCCAGCGTCGTCGGGTCGGCATCAGAAACGCCGACCCAAGCCCTTCCGCCTCCGTGCGGAAAGGGCCTAAGGCTCTTTATTCAGGCACTGGAACAAATTGTGGTTTGTTTATGGGTTTTCTGCCCATAAGCTAGGATAGTAACTCATGGCTAAGAATCCTAGTTTGTGGGCAAGAAACAAATTTCAGTTTATTGCAGAGCCTGAATGTGGACATGGTAACAAACCACAGTTAGAGTGGAGGCATTCTAAAACAGGATGTCTTTGATTTTCAGTCAGTGTGTTCAGGGAAGTGGGAAGAAAGTCCACGAGTCAACAATAAACTGAGGCCCTTTCCGCACGGGGCCAAAAACAGCAGCCCCAGAGATGGAAAAACACCAGTCCCTGGGGAGCTGTTTGCACAGGCAGCACTGCTGCAATACAGCAGCGCTGTCCTGTGCAGCCCCGAGCGGCGTGAAGGTGCCGCTTTCCACCTCCCTTCCTGAGGGAGGTTTTTGGAAAATGCTGCCTTCCCATCGGCACGGTGCGAACAGCACTGCACCGAAGACACCGCTTTCCCGTCCCCCCCACTCACCTCGTCCTCCAGCGTCGGTCTGGAGGGCTGCTGAGACTTGCCCACACTGCCCTCCAACCCCTGGAGGTTGGAGGGCAGCATGGGCAGGGCCCTGCAGCCCTCCAGACCGACGCTGGAGGACAAGGTGAGTGGGGGGACGCAGAAGAGGTGGCTCCGCATGGGAGTGCGCCGGTTTTCTGTGCCGGTTTCTGCAGGGGGCGCTCGCACACTCCCGTGCAAACGGCCCCCTCCCCTCCACCGGCATAATTTCTGCGGAAAGGGCTTAAGTGTCTTCTTATCATGAAAAAAATCACAATCTGTTAATGTTGTCAGAATATTATTATTATGCCATTATTATGTCTTACGACAAACAGAAGATAGCACTGTATAGCCTGCACTCGTCAGATCTCTAAAGTTAAGCAGGGCTGGTACTTGGAAAAGTCTGACAAGGAAGACCCTGCAGCAGAAGACGATGGCCAACCAGCTCTCACTTGTCTTAAAAAACCTTTGTTGGGGTCACCATAAGTTTAATGTGAATTGATGGTACTTTTCACATACACGTCTTCTAAATGGGAATTTGGTCACTATTGTGGATGAACATTCTCTCTTCATTTCTTTTCGGTTTTCAAGTTGTCTGTAGGAGCCTTTTCATTTGTCTACTTTCATTGATGATGTCGCTAATTAGTGTTTTTGTGCTGCAGTTAACACCATGTACACAGTATGTACTGCACAGTCTTATGTGAAAATAAGGCTCAGAATGTAGAAATATAATTTGAGTGAAAATCAATGTGAGGAAAGAGAAAATGGCACAAAGCGTGCCCTGCTTTTATTACATGAAGGATAAAAGTAAGAAATGGGGAATTCTGATTCATGGTGAAGCATCAAAATTCACTAGCATCCCCAGTCATCATGCAAACAGCCAGGGCAGGCCAAAAGGTTTAAATTTATCTTTCTTTTTTACTGTTTCCTGTATGATGGTGAAATCGAAAAAATGTCTGCTTTCCTTCTATAAGGATGACATTTCTAATTATGGAAAAGGTTATACACCACTTGATTCAGGATCATATATTTCAAGCATATTGTTTCATTTCTTTGACACTTCTCTCCATAGCGCTGGTTGTTTTTCAGAAACGATCATATGTAATTCAGGCTTCAGCCTTCATTTCAAGCATTTTACATCTTGGAATAAACCAAATATTTTGAAATCCTAAATGTTGTTGGAAGAACCTGTCCTTCCACAATACCCAATAGATCACTGCTCATCGGGAGACCCACATTTAAATCCCCACTCTGCCATGGAAGCTCACTGTGTGATGCTTAGCCAATTCTCTCTCTCTCTCTCTCTCTCTCAGCCTAACTTATCTTACTGGGTGGTTGTTATGAGGATAAAATGGAGGAAAGGAAAACAGTCTGTAAGGGCCTGGGTCCCCACTGAAGATATAAAAACAGGATGTAAATACCTAATTCAGGTAAGGTGGCCAGGTTCCCCTCCCTCTCACTCAAACCCTCTACCTCATGTTTATTTATGTGAGGAGAGAGTCCAGAATAAAACAGTTAATTCAAAGAGGAGAGAAAAAACAAGGGAAAACCACCTTCAGACAGTTTCACTTGCAGTTAAATTTATGATTTTGGGGGCAGGGTACATCTGGTGTGCAATTCACGTGTACACTTATACATGAACACAAGCACACCCTGCAGTGTACAGACTCCCATTCTGCATACCACAGTTGCTTAGGGAAATTTTGAACATACTGGCAACATATTGTGGGATAATTAACTTGAAAAAAAATACACCCTCATGGCTTTAAAAAAAAACAAGGGGGGGGGAGACTATTACAGAAGGAATGTATGCAGCCTACAAGCAGATGGCGAGCCTCCAGTGATGTCTTGGGTAATCATCCCGTGTATGAGGATGTTACATGCAAATCCCTATTTTCAGTTGTCAAATGCTGGAAGGTATGACCTCTCTTCACCGCAGTTATTTCTCATTTCCCTGTTCTTGTTAAGGCTGAAACCTTAGGCACACTTCCTCAGGAGAAAATCCCACTCACCAAAGCAGCACTTGATTGTGGAGAAATGTTTATATGCTGTAAACACAGAGACGCGTATACCCTTTAAGAAAGTACAGCACAAAGACATATAAATAAAGATCAAGATTTTGTGCTATTCAATTTTGGATTTTTTTTTAAACAAGGGCTTTCAAGGATAGTCAATATTTTATGGAATACATGGTTTATTTTGCCAAGACATTTATGAATGTTTTGCATGGCTACTTCTACTTTTATAGATGACAGCTTCTTCCATAAACTGGACCCTTTGAGTCTATGATCCAATCTGATATCACATAGCAAATGGGGTAAGAGGAATTGTACACAATATCACAATATTTCTGTTCTTCAGAAACTCACGTTTTAACATAGGTTGTTAGCCACCATGAAACACCCTAAATGATGTTATATAATTCTGCCTAATATCAAGACTGCACTGAGCATCAGGTCATCAAACAGTTCAGTTTGATGAAAATGGACCAATTTGTTCAAAAGTGGCCGAGGTAAAAACGTGACAGCCATTTTGTCTTGTACTCCATCTTTACCTACTGTCTCTCAAGCAGGAGGTACAATAGGTGTTGACTTGTTTTCAGATCCCAAATCAATTTTAATTGGGTCTTGACCCTTCTGAAGCATGCATATGGCTACCTAATCCATGAATACCAAAGATAATAGTCCTGTTGGTGGACAGGAGGGCATGTATTTGTGTCCACTGGACACTCCCAGACCTCTGTATTTAGCCGAATGTCAGAACAAAGTATATGCATTTTACAAAGGTAGGCGCTCTCTCTCTTTCCGTACAACCACAAGCTCACAAAATATCCCAGATCATTTGTATAATTCTACATCTGAATTTTCTGTTTAGAACAGTTAAGAAGTGATACTCCCCCTGCAGAAATCAAGAACAGGGCAAGTTGGTGTAGCTCTGCCCACCCCTTTCATGCATACAAGGATAATGTCCACGAATATCTAATCATACCTGTGATGTTGTAGTAAAAGTCTAATTTTGAGCTGACTTAGGAAGATATATAACAAACCTACAATTCCAATATCACGATAGTATTTCAGCTATATTACTTCAATAGGAAATTAGTGCAGTTTGGAGACTAAAGTACACCCTGGAAAAATTAAGAAATACCTTGAAAAAGGAATATAACACTC
Organism: Sphaerodactylus townsendi; assembly: GCF_021028975.2. Classification (NCBI taxonomy): domain Eukaryota; kingdom Metazoa; phylum Chordata; class Lepidosauria; order Squamata; family Sphaerodactylidae; genus Sphaerodactylus; species Sphaerodactylus townsendi. The sequence continues at coordinate 4,177,183 of NC_059436.1, forward strand.
AAACTTTATTACTACTTCATTAGTAGTAGTAGTAGTAGTAGTAGTAGCAGCGGCGGCGGCGGCGGCGGCGGCGGCGGCGGCGGGGGCAGTGGTGGTGGCGGTAGTGGCGGCAGTAGTGGCGGTGGTGGCGGTGGTGGTGGCGGTAGTGGCATTATTGGCAGTAGTGGTGGTAGTTTCGCAGCAAAATCTTGCAGACCTACCACATTGGTTGGCAACCATGAATGCTCATGGAACACAATCTAGATTTCTACATTTTAAATTCACCACCTGTCTGATACAATAAATTTTGCCATATGGTAAAAATAGGGAGTAATCTTAAGCAGGTTTGCTCAGTAGTAAATTCCATGTTATTTAATGGAACTTATTATCAGGAAAGTATTCTTATTAATGCAGCCATAACTATGTCTGATTTTTTTCTTCAAGGCACTGTCTTCAAGGCACTGTTATCCTTGGCGCACAACAACCCTCTGAAGTAGGTATAACTGAAAGATAATAATGGGACCAAGATCAGAGAATACAAGGTTTGCACCTGGGGTTCAAAGCTGAGCACTTTAGCAGCTCTACCACACAGATTACAGTAGCCTGGAATGGGGAAGGAGCAGGCATTGACAAGGAGGGAGTTCATTTATTCATCACATTTGCAGCCAACCTCCCCTGAAGAAGACCTTCCAGGCGAATCCTATTTCTCCTCATAGGTCTAGAAGGAATAAACCCCACAGTTCTAGAGGCATTAGAGGCAGCTAAGCTGAGACCTCTTTGAGATTTTTAATGACTCCTTTGTACTTTATATTTTCTTTCATATATGATTTTGGTAGTATCACTGGTTCTTGGGCAGCTTCCAAAGCTGGTCTCTGGCCACATTTTCCTTTGACCTTATTTTAAACAGGGAGAATTCTTCTTAAATTAAGCCACAGGTGGATGATTATTTCTACCTCCTTCTTCAGTGATGCAGAGTCTGCTGGCAAGCAGGAAGGAGGGAGACGGGCTGCAGCAGCGTGCACTTAGTTGAAATTTTTGATAGATCAGCTGCCTGCCTGCCTGCGGGAAGCACCCATTAAACAGTGCATGCTACCAGGAGGACTTGCCCAATGTTTATTTTTATTTTAAACTGCCTCATTATTCCAAGGCAAAGCTAATTGTGGGTTTTTGAGGGCTGGAGTGAGGCAAGATGTAATTTGGACACATAATAAATGAACCAGGTTAGAGGAAAGAAGGACTAATAGTCAGCTCAGTGAATTGGAGGGGGGGGGGGTCTGTTTCCAGGAGCCAGGAGAGAAATTTGTGTTGGAGACGGCAGGCAAGGCACAGCTTGGAAAAAGTCAGTTCTGTGCTACTGTGTTATTTTTGACATGTTGATTGGCAATTCTTACTGAAGTTCTATTCCAGCTTTTTGAGAAAGAAATGGGAAAAAAACCCAGGGGTTTGTTCCTGCATTTGGGAAGTACTGTCTAATGATTCCATTGAAAGCAATGAAAACAACCCAAGCAGGCAAGATTCCAGAATCCAGAAAGCTCCCTTTGGTCGGGGTGTGTGTGTGTGTGTGTGTGTGTGTGTGTGTGTGTGTGTGTGTGTGTGTGTGTGTGTGTGTGTGTGTGTGTGTGTGTGTGTGTGTGTGTGTGTGTGTGTGTGTGTGTGTGTGTGTGTGTGTGTGTGTGTTGAAAAATCTCCTTTTAATAAAGACAGAACAAATGACACTCAGGATAAGATCTTCACTTATTGTCTCAGAAACAAACTTGACGTGGATTTCCTACATTCAAACATAACGGCTACCCAATCCACTTGGTAAAAGGTGTGTGTGTTATCCACTGATAACAGGAATGTGGGATATGAGTGAGGAGTGTTAATGATGAGAGTCAGTGTGGTGTAGTGGTTAGAATATTAAACTATGATCTGGGTGACTCAGGTTTGAATCCCCACTCTGCCATGGAAGTTTGCCGGGTGACTTTAGGCTCGTCATGCACTCTGCACTTAACAAATCTCACAGAATGGCTGCTGTGAGGATGAAATGGAGGACAAGAGAATGAGGTAGGCCCCTTTTGTCCCACTGGAGAGAAACGTGGCGTATAAATCAAATAAATAAATAATTACTATTCCTCACCCACTACCTCCATTCACTTGATCCATCCAGGTGATTTTCTCCTCAGTTGAACCCTTACCCCAGAAGAATGTTAATCTAGCTGTGGGAACAGCTTCTGGAATATTGAGAGTTGGTAGTGAATATAACCACAGAATGGCTGCCATGGATCCTGGGGTTAGACACAAAATATTGGGAGGTTTCAAGTCAAGTGGACCTTCAATGATGAAGGCAGCTATTTCTGAATGGGTACTCCATTCAGAATAGGTAATGCCTCCTGTTTCTGAATGGGTACTCCATTCAGGGTAATGCCTCCTGGTATCTTCTGAAATATTTCCTGCTCCAGAGAAGTAGAGGAAACACAGGATTGGAGTTGGGCTAGAAATGCTTTTGAAAACCATCTAAGACATTGGAGGACATTAGGAAACATTGGAGGGCATCATGGTATCCATGGATACTATACTCGATGTCAATGATATATACCATCTAAGACAATGTTACATAAAGGATTCCTGTCTTAAGAAAAGTAGGATGTTAAAGACTGCATGTTGGGCATCATACTCTGATTCTTGGATCCTGTTACACAGAAGATGTATGAGAGTTAATTAATGTTTGATCATCTTATGACAGACACAAACTGTAGTTTCTCACAATTATTATCATTAGACAAAATCCTGCCTTTCAAGTTAACAGTTCTACGTAAAAATATCAACCAACCTTTTTTTTTTTTTGACAGGTTGCTCAGGATGGTACAATTTTTTATAAAAAAATTCTCCTTTTTGAACAGAACTTTTTATTTGGAGAATCATTGCTGGAAAAGGATACAGCTACTGGCAATCAAAGGACCTTCACTGTTCCACTAGTCCCTGGTATATGCCACGTCAATTTTATTCAAGAGATGCCAGTAAATATCAAACATTTTGTAGCTTTTTGTCCTTTGCTTTGAGTGACAGTAAAGCCAGGAAGCCAATCATGGTGGCAGACACAACTTTGATATATTGGTAAGGTCTTCAGAGAAAACTGGTGTGGTAATTAGTGGCTTGAATCTAACTCCATCAGCTGGAGAATGAGGGGTAATCCAAAACATAGTTTTCAGGGAAGAAGCCAATATGATTTATTTCTAAGTAAAAATACATAGGATTGTACAGCACAACTACTACAGGAAGCCTAGTTTAATTATTCAATTTTAAAAAGCTTACTTACAGTTCCCCTCCCCCCCCCCACACACACATATAGGCTCCCCTAACTTTGTACATGGGCTGTCCTTTCTCAGATTCCACCCCACCCTTTATAGGAAGAGATCACACACACACACACACACACCTCAAGGGTTTTTAGGGAGGTTTTTGGGGGGTTGTACTGTTTTGGGGGGGAGGTTGCTATATTTTATCAATGCACTCAAGGACATCCATGCATCAGTGAAGCACCACATGATAAGTCTTGCACAATCATATATAAATGAATATATCACATTTACTTTTGTGCAGAGTTTCACTAATGCTCACATGCACATCTGTGAAAGAAATGTAAATGTTTCATGTTTCATGTTTCAAACTGCACATGGGTGGTGCTCTGATGAAAATCTGGGAATGGGGAGGAGAGCAATGGAGAATTCCTACTGCATCAGTCTGGCTTTGAAAACAATCAATATACCAATCTAGAAAACTCTTTTCATGGTTCAGAATTAGGAGTTTCCTTAGCATAGTGACAGATGACATTTATACAGAAGGTCAATGAAACAGGTTCCAGCATCTCCTGTTTTCAAGAAATCATAGGTTATGATTTCTTGGGACTTTAGAGAACCAGTTGGAGAATAAAGACTGAGCTACATGGACCAAAAATTTGACTCACTGTAAAGCACCTTCATATGTTTGGGTAATGACGGCAAAAGGAAATCAAAACCATATAAAGAAATATGTTGCCTGGTTGCAACTGGCACTTAAAACAAAACAGAACAAAACAAAACAACAGAGAGGGTACTACAAGAAGGTGTTTTTATTAGTTTTTTTATACTCCTTTAGCAGCTAAAGGAGAAGTGTGTTTGTAATGAAGCTTTTGAAATTCATTACCAGAATAATTCAAATCTACATCTGTGATTTTGTGAGCTCCATTCTGCTATTGCTTAATCAGTTTAATTCAGAAACTGCTGTGTCATTATCACCTTAAAAGCAAATTGCAGTCATTTTGCTCAGCCCGCACATTTGCAAATTCATTTCTCAACAAGAATTTGTGGTGTTGAAAACAAAGCCAAGCTGTAATGTAGACCCAATGCAATATAAAGCCTCTCTCACTTCCGATCAGGTTTTGAATTCTTTCTTGTAGAAGCTGCCATTGAGTGAAGATGTGTTGCTTCAATTTTGCACCAAATGATGTGCCTCACCTACCCCAGTCCACTGAGCAACATGATAGATTTCTACCAGTGTGTTGACCAGTGTTAGATAAAGACCAATGTATGACCAATTGTATGACCAGTGTAGACAGAAGCTCAGGCTATACCATGTTGACATCTTGGGATTGCAGCTCCCAAGTTCTAAAAGCCTGGAACAGAGGGATGGATCATGACCATTGCTCATCAGGAAGCAGAGGCGTAATTCCAAGGAGACGGGGGATGTGATGCACTGGGCGCTCCCCCCTGTGGGGGTGTGGCGAGGGCATTCCAGGGGCATGGTGGGGCAGAGGACACACTAGTGCACCAAGCACTTTTCCCCCTTGCTACGCCTCTGTCAGGGAGGGATCATGGCCATTGCTCAGCATCATTCACCCTCTCCCTATGTTCCTCTAAACTCTGGTGGGGTAAAGAAGATAGGTATTCCTACTGTGTCTGCCTACTGACCTCCCCAGTAGGATTCAGGAAAGCTATTTTAAACCAGTGAAATGTTGTGAGGAAATGTTAGGAGCTAAAACCATCAGACCACAGCCACACAGCCTGGAAAGAGTTTTACTTTCACATATGTGGTGTAGTGCACAGTACTTTCTCAAGAGCCCAGGTTCCACCCACTTCAATGTATCTTTTAAGGAGGTTTAAGCATCTAGTCTTAGCTTTGATTGCACAGAAATGTGTTGACTGGTGTTTATGTATGAGCTGACTTATATTCTCCTGTGGCAAAACAGAATAAAGTTACATATTGAATATAATTGTGGCCTCAGTGATGCTCAACTGTTATTATTTCAGCAAGCTGGCCAGTGCCAGAAATACAACAGATGCCTTATGCTTCAGATATTGGAGACCATTCTGCAATCGTTATCGTTATTAAAAGCGATGAACTCATATACTGCTTTTGATTCAGAGAACATATGGCGCTTTGGAGTTGAGTCTGCAAATGTTTATACACGTGCGCCATTTCAAACAACTGTAATAGGTCTAGCCTAGTGAGGTGGAAAAACATTTCCAAAATCAATGGTTTGATGGTACACATTTGTCAGAAAGAACTTCCTCCTCAGTATTTGTCATAGAGAATAGGTAGAAGTGTTTTATATTATGTGATTGTATGCAAGGATGAAAAGCCTTCTAAACTCTGTACCAAGAAAACCTTAACCCTATGACCTGTACAAATTATGCAGAATTTTTAAAAATGCACATGTTTGCTTAATTTGCAATATATCTGCAAAATCTGCAGATAGCCAAGGAGCACTACAAGTCAATACAGCCATGCCTTCTGAAAAGTGGAAATCTCTCTGAACTTGACTAGCAATAGAAAAAGAGAGAAGAGCTGTTGCTCAGTGCTAGGATACATACTTGGCATGCAGAAAGTCCCAGGTTCAATTCCTGACATCTCCAGTTTGAAGGCCTTGGGTAGGTATTATATTAATTTGATAAGGAAGATTAGCAATCTAAAAAATACAGATTATTGTTAACATCACACACTGTGTGCCCGTGAAGTGCCATCAAATCACAGATGACTTATGGTGACTCGATAGGGTTTTCAAGGCAAGAAACCTTCAGAGATGGTTTGCCATTGCTTTCATTTGCACAATGACCTGGACTTCCTTAGTGATCTCCCATCCAATTATTATCCAGGGCTAACCCTGCTTAATTTCTGTGATCTGATAATGCTAGCTCAGGCCATCCAGGTGAGAGCAATATCACACCAAGAATCATTAACATAGTAGAGTCTGTACTTAAACCATTAAAATGGCCTTAGAGTCATAGATCATAGACACAATCTAGGAACCTCAAAGTTTTTCTTTCCTGAGTACACAAGTAGGGCAGATACCACGGAATTTTAAAGACCCCATGCATCCTTATCCAGCAATCCCTGAACTGCATTTTTGAAAAACCCACTCCCATGATATTTAATAGAATGGAAGAAGGAGAACCTGGTGCTTTGTCATTAGCAGAGGCATAGCTCCAAGGGGACAGGGGGGACGCACCGGGCGCGCTCCCCTGTGGGGGTGTGGTGAGGGCATTCTGGGGGCGTTCTGGGGCAGGACGGGGGTGGATGGGGGTGTGGCAGGGGTGGAGGACGCACCAGGGCACCGGGCACTTTTCCCCCTCACTCCATCCCTGGTCATTAGCTGCCACCACAGCACAAGGATCTTCGCTGTATGACTGAAAAGTAAGCTGTGCAAGAAAATTTTAAACAATATGTTCATTTGAAAAGACATCTTGTTAAACAGTTCTTTTGGCTGAAGTGTTGAAGACTTGCTATGACAGCTATGCATAAGTTTACTCCCTGACATTTTGTGGTTGCCTCGACCTAATATGGAAGCCATTCTGCAGTGCCCTCCACCCTGCATCAGAATTCCAAAGGTACCTGCAGGTTCAAAAGTTTGGGGACCCCTGTCATAGCAGGTCTGGGAACATGGGGTGCTGTTTAACAGCTACAAAGAACTGGCTGCATGCAAGGACATGATTACACACACACACACACACACACACACACACACACACACATATACACATATATATATATCTCGCAGCAGGCTGAAAGAGAGCAGGTGTCTTTTCCTTTCCTGTAGCCAGCTCTCTCTTTCTAGCGGCTCAGGAAAGGACTTGCTATGGGAATGCAGCAGATGTACTCCTCCCACACAGTGCTTGCTTAGTAAAAATTACATACACCCCCTCTGCTGATTTGCAGCTATTCAACTGCAATTCTTCTTCTAAAACAAGCAGTGTTTTAATTTCTCTGAAACCTATTCAGCTGCAATTCAATGGCCAGGTCTACTGCAGAACATCTATAGTACAGCCCGAAGTTATACCAAGAGTGGCTGAATCATCATCCAAACAGTCTGAAACAGTAAAATCCTATACTTACTCTGGGCTAAATGCACTAACTTGAAAATGGGCTCAAGTATTCTCATTTTTTTCCTGCAGGCAAACACCACTGCAACAGATCTCTTTGCCACTTAAAATGAAACTACAGGATTAGTTCAGCTACCATGGAACTAAGGTCTTGCCTGTAGCAATAGGTCAGTTGTACATCAACAGTAAATGGTATTGGGGGGAACAATTCCTACAGGATGCAAGTGGGGAAAGTCCATGATTTAACACTGTCCCATGATGAACTCTTAGAGTTGCCCACCTCCAGGTGGTGGTTGGAGATTTGTTATTACAACTGATCTTCAGGCAATAGAAATCAGTTCCCCTGCAGAAAATTACTTTGGAAAGAAGAAGAAGAGTTTGGAGTTATGTCCCACCTTTCTCTCCTGTAAGGAGACTCAAAGGGCCTTACAAACTCCTTTCCCTTCCTCTCCCCACAACAGACCCCTTGTGAGGTAGGTGGGGCTGAGAGGGTTCTGAAGAACTGTGATTGACCCAAGGTCACCCAGCAGGAATTCAGCAGTTCCGAAACACATTTGGTTCACCAGATAAGCCTCTGACATTCAGGTGGAGGAGTGGGGAATCAAACCCAGTTCTCCAGATTAGAATCCACTTGCTCTTAACCACTACACCATGCTGGCTCTCAAATTGAGTCTATGGCTTTATATCCCATTGGAGTCCCTTCCCTCCCCAAACCATACCCTCCTGAAACTCCACCCCAAAATCCACCAGCATGGCAGTGCACCACTCACAGGAGCAGATTCAGGGTCCCCCTTTGGATGGGCTCTTAGGCAATTCAAATGCATATCACTAATTTTGCATACAACTCATTGCTCCCACTTTACAGGTGATAGACAGGCCCACAAAAATTTATTTGAAAGTCGCTCACCAAGAGTGTCTTTTCAACAACAGCGCTGCACAGTTGGCATCATGCAAAGCACCCACCAGGAATCAGTGCTGCAGAGCCTACCCCCACAATGGCAGCCCACACTGGCCAATCCTGGTGATGAATGCCTGTGACATCTACTCGGGGGGGAGGGGAGAACACCATTTGCAAAGCGCAGCCGTGCAAAGCACCAGGGTTCAGTTGGTGTGCTACCTGTCTACAGAGCACCCGCCCATGCAAATGCTCCATTGCTACAGCATTGCTAATAACCCCGGTGGCATAACACAGTAATTGGCTGTGCAGAAACAGCCAGAATGTACAGTGTTGGTATACCTTTCAGATTAACACTGTGGTGCCTTTCAATTTAGAAACCAAGCACTGATCCCACCAGTAAACTTGAACCAGGGACACAGGTAGTCTGCCCAACGGTAACAAGAATCCATTCCACATTTTCCTACTATTTCCAATAACTATACAATCTCTTACTATACTATTTCCAGTATTTCGCAAAACCCTTTTTTTAGTCAACAAAAGAACCCCACTCTTTCCTATTCTCACCTAATCCCATCCTCCAATTTATATTTTGTCATTGACCATAAATAAAGTATTCTATTCTATGCTCCAATTTAAACTCATCAGGACTTTGTTCAGGGAAGCCTGTTTCACACAGCTGAAGAAAGCCTTCCACATGGCAAGAAATGATCACAGACTGCAGCCTCTTCACATTACAGTTCTGGAAGGTGAAATCCAGAATCCTGTCCCACCAGAAATAAGATCAATTCCAGGTACTCCCCCCACACCAACATTCTTCTTTCCAACTATTTTACAAGATAGATGTACTTATCAAAGAAAAAAATACAGAACAGTGGAAGAAGTTACCATTTTTGTTCATATTCCTCTCGATAACTTCACTAATAAATTAAGAATATGTGAATTGAAAAACAGTTCTTCCTTGACAGCTCCTCCATTCCTCATTACTGGAAATGTCTGTTACAGCTCTTACCCAGTTCCCCCAGCCTCAATAGGCTGGATCAGGAAATAAAGGAAATCATGAAGCAAATACTATATCCATCTAATTTACATTTACCAGTTTTGGAGGAAAACTGAGAAGGGGCAAAACAGCAAATCTGTTTAAAATAATATAGTTTGAATGACAGTTTCTTTGGATGTCTCAGTAACTGAAAAGGTTATGCAATCAACCATTACATAGCTGGGTCTCACTATAAAAATGGGGGGGAAATCACACCTAAATTGTTAGGAAGGCTATTTTTCCATAATGTCTGTTCTGTTGTTATGAACCTTCAAAGGGGTAGCCCCAATCTCCTTAGTTCCCATTGGAAACAATGGGGGATAGGGGCACCCCCTTTGAAGGTCCATAACTTTGGCCCCCCCTGATCCAAACTTCACCAAACCTGGGGGGGTAGCATAAGGACAGTCTCCTGATGATACCCTGAAATTGTGGTGCCAATATATCAAAAAATGCACCCCCTGCAGGCCAGAACGTGGAAAAACACCCCCAAAATAAAAAACACCCCAAATTCCCAGATTTTTCCACAGATTCGGCCCAGTCCGAATCTGCAAGGTTCGGAATTCGGCCAATCCGAACCCATTGATCCGAATTTGGGCCGAATCCGAATTGGAACGAATCTGGCTGGTATTGACCAACCAACCACATCTCCAGAAATTTTCCAATCCAGAGTTAGCAACTCTAGGGACTTAGAATGGTTGAACTCTGTTTAGGATTATACTGTTTAGGATCAAACAATCTGATCCTATGCATATTTACTCTGGGTTGATGAGACTTATTCCCAATGGCCTGGAATTTGTCCTCTTAGTATCTCTAAAAACGGTGCTATCGAACCTTTTGATTAGATGTTCTTTCCTTTTGAAGCAGAAGATTGTTGTGGGTTTGTTTCCCTTCCAAACCTATTTTTCCTCCAGTTTGGTTGGAACAGAGCAGAAACACTTGGGGGCAGAAAATAAGCATCTGTAGATGGTATAGTGGTTAAGAGTGGTGAACTCTAACCTGAAGAACTGGATTCGATACCCTGCTCTTCCACATGATGATGATGATGATGATGATGATGATGATGATGATGATGATGATGATGATGATGATGATGATGATGATGATGATGATGATGATGATGATGATGATGATGATGATGATAGGCCACCCCTCCCCTTTTGGGCTCAGAGCAGCTTTTAACACAATTCAAACACAATGAATAAACATCTATACACATTAAAATCAACATTAAAACCTCATCATCAAACATTCCCTAATTTCAGTGATTCCAATAAATTCAAGAGGCAGTGTTTACATCTTTGGGTGTAATACACCAACACCCCAGCAAGTGGGGGCAAAAGATCAAAAAAGGAAAACAATAAGAAGAAAACACAAATGGGAAGTGAGGAGGGGGAGAGGAAAAGAAAGAGAAAAGGGGGAAGAGGGAAGGGGGGTGAAACAACTCCATCTTACAGGCCCTGAGGAATTGCATGAGATCAAGCAGAGCCCTTGTCTCACTAGACAAGTGTTCTACCAGGCTGAGGCCAGGACTGAAAAAGCTGCTAGGTGATCTTGGATCAATCACAGCCCAACAGGGGCAGCCAATGGCAAACCACCTCTGAGTATGTCTTGTCTTGAAAACCCTATGGTGGCATTGTTCTCATCTCAAATTCTGCGATGTTGGTTGTAATTTCTCATGTCAGCAATGGAATGACCCAGAAGATTAAAATGTTCTCCCACTGGTTTTTGAGTATTTTGGTCTTTAATGCTGGATTTCTGTGTGGTCTTGCTAGTATTGTTATTGTTATTTGGAACAATTTCAATGAGCTAGGGGGAGCAACCAGAGGTGTAACTCCAAGGGGGTAGGGGGGCACGTGACACACTGGATGCACACCCCTGTGGGGGTGTGGTGAGGGCGTGGCAGGGGCAGGGGCATTCCAGGGCGGGGGCGTTCTGGGACAGGAACAGGGCAGAGGATGCACCGGTGCACCGGGCACTTCCCCCTCTTGCTATGCCTCTGGGAGCAGCTTTTTTTCCTGTTGTCCATTAGGAACTCTTCAGCAGGGTATGGCAATTCTTCATCTAAATAATGGTCTACCTGAAAATGGACACCCTTTACTTTAATGCTAACTACTACCTGCTGGTACAGAGGAAAGAATAATTACTCAGTGATCCACTCCCTTTTCTCTTCTTGTTCCTCCTTGTTTGGGGGTTATTGAGCCTTTGATTAATGAGGACCAAAGACAAGGTCTGACAGTCTTGGCTAAGAGCCTTGGGAGGGCTTGGTTCAATGGGAATGTGGCTAAATTGTTTTTTGAAGCCTGCTGTACTGCCAGCATTCAGAATGACCTTTGGCGTGAGGCTCCAAACAGAAACAATTTGTTAGTGTTGCTTTGATTTACTATTGGTGCCTGCTCATTTCAACAAGCATCCCACGGTTCTTCCGTTTTGCATGGGCTTGTTGCATACAGATTTCCAATTAAGCCAAGAGTGATTCATCTTCAGGAGCACTTCCTTTCCCCTCCAGACACACCTTTTGCCAGGAAGAAGGTAGCAAAGACCCCTGCTTGTAAATCTCCATCTTCTTTTGACTGTATCTGGTAAAGCTGTATTCTAAGCTTCCTCCAAGGAGCTTGGAGATGCAAATGGAGTCTCCCACCTCCATCTTTCCCATTTCCATCTTTCCCATCTTTCCCATTTCCACATTCAGATCAGAATGGTTGGCTCAACAAACTTACTAATTTCATCAATAGAAGAACAGAACATGGAAGCCATGTTTTAAGGATTATATAATGGAAAGATTTACTTAGACACAGTAATTTATGGTGTTACGGTGAACATGCTGGGAGGGGCTGATGGGAATTGTAGTCCATGAACATCTGGAGTGCCATAGGTTCGCCACCACGGTCCTAGGGTGAAACACTAAGCCCTATATCACAGTGAGGGATGCCAGCCTTCAGGTAGGACATGGGGACCCCTAGAATTTCAGATCATCTCCAGACTACAGAGTTCTGTTCCCTGGAGAAAATGGATGTTTCAGAATGTGGACTCTAAGGAATTGCACCTGTGGAAGTCCCAAGCCTCTCCAGCTCCATCCCCAAATCTCCAGGAGTTCCCCAAAATGGAGCTGGCAATCCTACCTTCCCACCCCCCACCTCTGCTAGCGGCCAAGAAAGACCTGGCAAAGCAACTGATCTCTTTTCAACATCACTCAACACCACAATGTTGGATTTCCAGTGGACAGTTATTTTGTTGTACTAGAATCCCATGCTGTTGTGCAATTCACTCCTTAGTCCCAAAAGAAGATTCTGTACAACTATGATTGAAATCAAAGTAGAATTTGATCTTAAGGCCTGTATTGCTTCAAAATGAAATCTACAACTTCATGGAATTGTTGTACATGCCCTTGAGATATTCAAAATGCTGCTGCCATCAGCTCTGAAGAAGAAAGCAGATTCCACAACACAACCTCATGGAACAAATCAAACTAATGTGTTTTACTGGACTAATTCTGACTTAAAGAAAACATAACCAGTCATGGAATCTGGAGTTATTTTTAAACAGAGACATTGGAGTCAGACAATAGCAGTGATTGGAAGCTAATGGGGAAAGACATTAACTTAGCCAGTTATTAGATATGTGTGGATCTGTAAGGAGGGAGAATTTGTGTAAAAGAGCATCTGTGTAAAAGAGAATAAAAATGGCACTGTGAGAAAATGAGGAATAAAATACATAAGATGTGGAAAACTGTAAGTTGGTCTCCCAAGAGTTTAATATTATAATTCATAAATAGCCCCTGCTTCAAATGAGGGTGGTGGTGTAGGGGAATTCTGGGCTCAAATGTGCAACCCAACCAGAACTACCATTTTTGCTGCTGATATGTAAACAAAAGTCCTTTCAGATGTCAATTTTGGCACCCCAACCACACAAAATGGGAGAACTGTTACCTGAAGTCCTCCTGATGTACATGTTCTAGGGTTGTTGGGCCTTTGTTCTTCCCCAAAACTCTGGAGATGGGAAGAGGGAAGAGTTCCACAGCATCCCTCTGCTCAGTGCTGGAACCTGGAAGTGATGTCATGATGCCAGGCATACAGATGGCCACACCAAACACCACACTTGGAAGCTCCTACCAATTGCCAGGTCCCTATTTCTGGGGAAAACCTGGAAGTGAAGAAGGTCATTTCTGCACTGGCGGCAGAAGTGGCTGGCCACCAGCATAATTCATGCCAGTGAAACCACGGGACTGTTTGCATGGAGCTGCCTCTGGTCTCTGTTGTTTGCATACCTTTTCTTCCTTCCAAGGCGAGGGAGGGAGGGACGTGCCCATGCTGCTCTCTGACCCCTGGGGGTCAGAGGGCAGTGTGGGTGTATTCCTTCTCCCTTCAGAGCTTGGAGGGAAGAAAAGGAAAGCAAGAAAAGGTCCATTCCACACAGCACAAATAAGATGTCTGGGGGACATCTTAAAAAGAAGTGACCTTTTTTCCACTTTCAATTTCATTTCGCACCCCCCCCCCAAAAAAAAAAGATGTTCTGGGGACATTTTTTTAAAAGCTGCCTCTCATTTGTTTTCCAAATGGCACAGGAGTCTGAGGAGATGCTTCTCAGTGGGCAGTACACCTATCCTCCGTGGCCCCAGTGCTTTTCAATTAGAGTTCTCCCAGCAGCTAAGATTCTCATATGCATGTCTGCATATATATATGCTCATCCAAAATTTAAAAAGGAAAACTATATATTGCCAGAATCAGCAGGAAGAACTGAGTATGACTATGTACTTTTAAGGCCCTTGGAATAGGAGCCTGCAGAAAACATCTTCAGCAAATGGAGGCCAGGAGAATCCTTTCACCAGGATACAAAAAGTCAGGAGCAAGTGGAGGGTGAAACTGACCAGAGAGTGAAATGGTTGGGTGATAACAATGCCTTCTGAGCTCTGCGTTCTGCACAGGAAGGGGAGGTCTTGCTGGCATCTTAGGGGAAAAGATGCACTTTAAAGCATCCTCAAAATAGGAGTACCTGAGCAGAAATAAGTTCTGAGGACATCTTGGGGAAAAAACTGTGCAGTTATTCCCCAAGATGTCTTTTTTTTTTGCATCCTCAGAATGTCTTGTTTGTGTGGTGCAGAATGGACCATTGAGTTTCCATTAGTTCTTAGAGCTAAACTGTGTCACTTCTGGAAGTGATGCAGTATGTAGGTGACTTCAGCAGGTTGTTAATTTTTTTTCTCCTGTGGCCACTTGGAGGGGCAGGCAGGTAGGGCTGCTGGCAGGAGGCCTCCTGCCATAGTAGAAGGCCTGCTAGTCCTAAATTAACTTACTGTATATACTCATGTATAAGTCGAATTTTTCAGCACATTTTAATGCTGAAAAAGCTCCCCTTGACTTATATGCGGGCCATTAAAATTTGTTTGTGTTTTTACTTTGCCGGCCAGCAGGGGGTGCAGTTTTTATGCTAGCGACACCAAAATTTCAGGGTCCCCTCAAAAGACACTCCTGATGATACCAGCCAAGTTTGGTAAAGTTTGGTTCAGGGGGCCCAAAGGTATGGACCCCCAAAGGAGGTGCCCCCATTCCCCATTGTTTTCAATGGGAGCTATTAGTAGATGAGGCTACCCTTTTGAGGGTCCATAACTTTGGACCCTCTGAACCAAACTTCACCAAACCTGGCTGGTCTCATCAGGAGAGTCTCTTTATGATACCAGCCAGGTTTGTTGAAGTTTGGGTCAGGGGATCCAAAGTTATTGATCCCCAAAAGGGTGCCCCATCCCCCATTGTCTACAATGGAAGCTAATAGTAGATTTTCCATTTCTGATAATATCCCTCTTAAAATCTAAGTTGGGTTACATTTGGACATACAGATGATGATGAGGAATCCAGTTTTGAAGGATTTTAACTCCTGTGTTTTAGCTTGGTTGCTGATTGAGCTAAGGTTTTTGTACTTTTAAAGTTACTGTTGAGACCATATTGTTCTTGTTGACCCTCTTTTCCGCTTACAGAGCCAGTTTACTGTTTTTCTTTGAAATAAATATTCAGAAACATTTAACCTACTGATGCCTCAATTGATGTAAATTTATTGGTATCTATTTTTATTTTTGAAATTTACCAGCAACTGCTGCATTTCCCACCCTCAACTTATATGCGAGTCAATAAGTTTTCCCAGTTTTTTGTGGTAAAATTACGTGCCTCGACTTATATGAGGGTCGACTTATACACGAGTATATACGGTACGTTGTTTAATTAAGTTACTATAGGAATCTGTTTCCTGTTAGAGCTTCATCCTATCTTGGCTGTTCGCAGTAATACTGGAAATGCTGCCAAATTCCAGAATCATCCAATCTATTGATCATAGACTAACAGCACAGTTCTGAGCGGAGTTATGCCCTTCTAAGTCCATTGAAGGGTATAACTCTGCTTTGGATTCCACAGCTAGAGACAGTGAACAAGCTCTTTTTTTAACAGCCATCTTTTCACAGCACTCATTGACCCTTTGAAGAGTTCTAAAGGGTACAGGAAGGTTAAGAATCAAAAGCTTCACTGGTGAACTATCTTCTCGGGGGCCACCCTCCATGAAGTTGAACATACCACTGAAATCTGCTTGTCCAGACAGCAAGGCAGTTTTCTGTATGTTAACCCGATGAACAGTATTTCATCTTCCTTTACAACTGGGGGGAGGGGAGAGCAAGGCAACTGAGAAAAAAAGTGGATATGAGAAATAAGGACTGAAGAAAAACCACGACTATAAGAATAACCCAAACATCGTTGTTGTATGTTTCAACACTGTGGATTCAAGTTTAGCTTGTGCCCCTGTTCTGTTGCATATAAATTACAATAATTATGTTGGCTCACAAAGGCCTACAGGGCTGCACTATAACAGCTTAAACACAGTTAAGCCCAATTAACTATCTTAAGATCACTGAAGTCAATATGAATAGAAGGGAGTAACTTTGTTGTAAAGGTCTTTTTTTTGTCCAAGAGCTGAATGTATGATCAGACCATTGGTCCTTCTGCATCAGCATTGCCTACTTTGAATGCCAATCATTTCTAGGATCTTGGGCAAAAGGAATCTTTCTCATTTCTTGCTATCTGAGATCCTTTTAACTGAGCTTCTTAAGAATGAATGTGGGGTTTATATGGCTTGAAGGGACTTTTGAAGGCCAGGGTTCAAATCTGCATTCTACTGCGATGGATGAACTGGATCCAGTTACTGCCATTCTTCCTCAACTTAAGTTTCATAGGGTGGTCATGAGGCTGTGAAAAAGGACAAACCATTTATACTGACATGAGCTCCTCCTCAGAAGAAAGGCAACGCAACTACATAGTAGGTACAGATTGTGCAAACAAAGTTTATACTCTATTACTAAGCCAGTGTTCCAGATGGCAAGCAGGCTTTCCAGACACATGTCTGACACCTAATGCTAACATGGGCCATTTACCATGGGGAGAAGGAGGATACTAATCCCTTTGCCAGATGGCAAATCACCTTTTACCTGAACCTTAACCTTTACCTGAGATGCTGGGGGTTCAACCTGGGTCTTTCTGCATGTTCTGTCCCTGTGCCACAGCCCATTCCCCTTCTCTGTGCTCTTCCTGTGGCATATGTGCTTTGCTGGGGCATATGTGGGAAATAAAACTAGAGGCCCCACTGATCTGACCCACAGGGCTCTTCTTGTGTAAAACTATGATTTTTACTAATCCAGGCTACTAAAGAAAATGTATACAAGCTTCCAAATATTTTAAATTATACCATCTGCTCCTCCTGCTAAACAATCACTTTTTTTTATACTTCTTTGCAGCCTGATGACTGGCAAAGCAGAATTCACAAAGTGTCTCATATTAAAACACACATACACACATACACCCCAGAGTGGATACCTGGCATCAATGTACTTCCTATCTCAATATATCTTTGCTCCTAATGTTTCCTGAGATTTTTTTATTACTGAAAATAGGCTTGTTAATAGTATATCAATAGAGTTTTAGTCAAAGCAGTGCCAATCAACACCCTTCCCCTCACTGTTGCTATGATTCTCTTAGTAGGAAAACATATACAACAGCTCAATGAAAGAACATTGTGTGAAGGAGCTGCAGTTGCTATAATTATAGCACCACCAGGCACCTTTACAGAACTGCATCCCATCCCCACCATACTTCCCTTTGAAGATCTTGCTGAAAAGTGTCACCAGAAGACAATTTAAAATAGACCAAATTCAGGTCATGATCCTATGCACACTTACTAGTGCTCAGTGGAAGATCCTCTGCTTTGCATAAACGAGCTTTAATCCCCAGGGGAAAAAGGGCCAGTCAGTAAATGGTGTGGAAATCCTCTACTTGAGACTTTTGAGAGCTGCTGCTGGTCTGAGCAGACAATACTGACTTCGGTGGACCGATGATCTAATTCAGTATAAGGCAGGTTAATGTGTGTTAAAAGTCCACTGAAATCAGATCTTAAGTTAGAAGGCTTGAGATTGTGCTGCAAGCTGAAAAAAAAATGTTTTTCTTCTACATTGCATCCTACTTGAATGAAGTTATTAAAGGTTTATGTCTACTTTACGGGTTAGATCCAATATGATTTTCCACAGGTCCCAAGGGCAGGAGGAGGTCCTCACTGATCACCAAGGAAGTTATGTAGGGTCTCATCTAGATGGACAATAAGTCATGAAAGACAGTGGCTACAATAGAGGGGAGTTAGGTAAAACAGAATGAAAAATCTGGCTGTATCCAACCTAGCATGTATCATAACAATGTTGCTAGATTAGCCACTGACTTGTAATGTGCATTGACATGAATCCTATGACATTAATTCATTGACTGCATTCCTCCAATCCTGTGAACCTTAATCAATGTTGTGGAGTATGAGTGGGAGGATCCAACACAAAATGGGTTAAATATAATTTCAGTGGAAGCACAACTTATTTGAGAGCCAGCATGGTGTAGTGGTTAAGAGCAGGTGCACTCTAATCTAGAAAACTGGATATGATTCCCCGCTCTGCCACTTGAACTCTGGAGGCTTCTCTGGGAAATCAGATTAGCTTGTGCACTCCAAGGCTCATTCCGCACACGCAAAATAATGCACTTTCAAGCTGCTTTCACAACTGTTTTTGCCATTCCGCACAGCTTCAAAGAACCCTGAAAGCAGCTTGAAAGTGCATTATTCTGCGTGTGCGGAATGAGACCAACACATGCCAGCTGGCTGACCAGTTCTTCAGAGCTCTCTCAGCCCCACCCACCTCCCAGGGTGTTTGGGGGGGGGGGAGAAGGGAAAGGCGATTATAAGCCCCTTTGAGTCGCCTTGCAGGAGAGAAAGGGGGGATACAAATCCAAACTCCTCCTCCTCCTCCTCCTCCTCCTTCCCCCCTTTCAAAGCAGCCTCAAATGTCCTAAGAAATGTTGCTCCTAGGCTGGGGTTTATCAACAGAAAATGGTGCCTGGGGAAAGCAGTGAAATTGCACCCCCACACACCTGTCTTTTAGAGGAACAGGCCTAGAATGTGTGTAGGTCAGTGGGTGGGTCAGAAGGAGGAAAGACATTTGGCAGCTTGTTTATTTGCTCATCAGGTAGATTGAGAAAAAGGGAGAGGAAAATAGGGGAAGGGTTGAAGTTGAAGGGAAAGAAAGAATGAAAGAAAGAAAGAAAGAAAGAAAGAAAGAAAGAAAGAAAGAAAGAAAGAAAGAAAGAAAGAAAGAAAGAAAGAAAGAAAGAAAGAAAGAAAGAAAGAAAGAAAGAAAGAAGTGGAAGGAAGGAAAAGTGAGAGAAAGGAAAAGTGAAAGAAAGGAAAAGAAAGAAGAAGCAAAGAATGGGACTATCTGTTGATGGTTATCGCTCCCCCTAACCCAGCCTTGGAGGCCCACCATTCTTGAAGATCATTGGGCCTCGCAGTCCAAGTTGAATTCCTGAGGGTTGCAGTACTTGTGGAGGCTCCAGGTCCCTCTCCCTCTGAACTGGGATCCCTCCTGCTGCATATTGTCTATGGTCCCTTTTACTTTCACACTTGCATACTCCAGGACATGCCCCTTCAGGGAGCCAAGAGCAGGCAGAGCAGGGTGGGTATGCCGAGGAGGAAACAAAACAAGGGACTGATTGCTCTTCAAAAAGCATCAGAACCTAAAGGGTTGCAAACAGATTTTCATCTTCCTCTGGAATCCTGCCCAGCCACTTACCCCATTTGCAGGACTCAAGAGTCAGAAACACTATATTTAATGATTTGATTGTCAAAGCAGTTTTGTGTCCCCTCCCTTCCTTCTTTTTAAAGTGAAATGATCCATTCAATCTTTCCAGTGAAATCAGATCAATGTGAGCCATTGCGTCTCTCCAGTGTTTCTAAAAAGCAGTCAATCATTTCAGGGGCGGGGGGACTTGCTGTTTTCATTCCCAATTTGCTCTTGGTTTTATTTCTCACTTTTGAACTGATGAAATAGTAACAGAAGCCTTTTTTTGTTGCAAACAATGTGATGGGGGTTTAGCTGTGGAAGAAGAGCCGGATGAGAGAGCGCTTCCATCTGCAGAATGGAAAAGGAAATGTGTATGTGTTTGTGTCAGTGTTTCTCTCTCTGTGTGTGATTTATTTTAAATGTCACAAGCAAAGACATTTCTTTTTTTAAAGCTATGGAGCCACATTACCGCTGCCCACTTCTCCCTCAGACGGCTGCTCCCTTGCTAGCCTGACTGCTAACTCTCCTGCTACTCGGTGGCTGGTGGCCATGTGCCTCCACCATTGATGGCCACCTCAGACTTGTTGGGGTGCTTCTTTGGGTGGTGTCTGTACCAAGCTCCCAAAGCATGCTGTGCTGCCAAACAAGCTTAGAGGCAGGGCAGGGGGGAGAAGAATGGGAGAACTCTGCTCCTAGGCTGGAAGAGAAGAGCGGTGGGTGGTCTCAGTAGGTGGTCTCTGGAAGGCAGGCAGTAAGCTGAGCCAGGGTGCCAAGCTCTGCAAGAGGAGGGGAGAGGAGGGATGGGTGAAAAGTCCTGTTTCCAAGCACCTGCATGTGCCTGCCCAGGCAAGGAAAGGTCACCCCCCACCCCCAAGCAGTATGCATACATCTCCTCCTCCATGGCTCCAAGTCATCCTCAACACACACTTGAATCATTACACCCTGAACCACCAGCCACCACAACAAGCAGCAGCAGGCACTGGGCAGCACAATCAGGTGATGCTCAAGTCCTGGGGGGTGGGGGGTGGAATGACACAGGAGAAGAAGAAAAAAAGAGAAGAAGAGTTTGGATTTATATCCCCCCTTTCTCTTCTGTAAGGAGACTTGAGGCGGCTTACAAACTTCTTTCCCTTCCTCTCCCCACAACATATACCTTGTGAGGTAGATGGGGCTGAGAGAGTTCTGAACAAACTGTGACTAGCCCAAGGTCACCCAGCAGGAATGTGGGAGTGTGGAAACACCTCTGGTTCACCTCTGCCACACAGGTGGACAGTGGGGAATCAAACCCGGTTCTCCAGATTAGAATCCATCTGTTCTTAACCACTACACCACACTGGCAAAAGGGAGCTATGCTCCAGTTCCTTGCTGCTGAGAGGGGAGGGAGGGGGTTAGAAGCCAAATGTGCCTCCCATATGATGCACAGAAGTTACATCTCGGGCTCAAGCCTCCTCTATGCCCTAGTCCCATGGGGGGGGGAGCTGAAGGGCTGCTACAGAAGGAAGGAATTGCCTCCTCTTGCCTGTGGAGATATTTTTGGAGGGATCAAGGCCAATGTAAGCATTCATGATATTTATTTGCAAAAGAGGAAAAACACGCCATTTCCCAAGGCTCTGTCCCTAAGCACTGTTAAGATTTTACTATGAATTGTGCAGACATTACTGAGCAAAGTTTCAATGTGAAAGCTTCATCCATCACTTGCAGGTCATAGCCAGGGACACAATAAACATCAACATTATCAAAGAACCAAACATTACAAATGTCATTTCACAGATTACCCACTTACACTACTCTGGGCTCCATTGCTGATTGATTGGAACTCATCTGTGAAATCAAACTGCAAGTCCCTTCTGAACAGTCAAGATGTAAGAGATCAAATATCTGAGAAAGAGCAGATATGACTTCACCTGGCTCTGATCTTGCCAGAGGCTTTCCAAATGTTTTAGCAAAACTGTCCTGATGGCTAAGTCCATAACAAAAGTCAAAACAGACTGGAATTGAAGAGTGGCTGCCAAAGTTTATACTGTTAATTGTACTCCCAGTCTCAGGTTAAATTAAAGAAGCTATGGTTGAATGCTGGCGCACTTCACTTGTATCCCAAGATGAACCCCAGGCATTTCAGATGCTCTTGGCAACCTCTCTGAAATGACATCTAGATTAGATGGGGAGATTTGGTTCTTTGGAGCGCAACTACATGATTAGATCCATTTCCAAAGCTGACTAACATGTATTTGCATTCTGTTGGAAACAGGCTGAAATGATCATCAGAAGGTCGGATAAGCTGGGAGAGTAGTGATAATAATTTCCTTGGTGACTTCCAGCATCCCTGACTTGTGTGCATATGAGATGTTCCTCTGGAGATCTGGCCTATGATAACCAGGGCTGGTGAGGGTCAACATGAATGCACTGACAAAAGACTTTCTCTGCCACATGCACTCTGCACAGACCCAACACTCATTGATTGATTGATTGATTGATTGATTGATTGATTGATTGATTGATTGATTGATTGATTGAACCAATCAATCACCCACCCTTCTTCCAAATATTTCAGGGTAGGTTGCAACAGTATAAAAACACCATGAAACAACTGGACAAACAATAAACCTTAAAATAGTTGTAAAAAACAATAACATTGCATTTTGAAATGCCTTATGTTGGTTCACTTACAGGATACTCCCCATTAGCTCAGACTGTCCAAAAAGCTCTCCAAAATAGCAATTACAACCCTGTGAGAATGCCATGAGATAGGACTCCTTCAGCTTCATCCAGGATGTTGTTCCAAAGTTTGAGGTAACCACATCACATAAAAACACAAGAATACATGAAGCTGCCTTACTGAGTCAGATCCCCATCCAAAAGGGCGGGATCTATTTGTGGGCTAATTTGCCCTCCCTAAGGCACTTGCCCTGGTGGAGAGGTGATTTTGCTGGCGTCTGGCCACCATGGACCTCCCTCCACAGTGCTGGGACATGGCACTGGACGTCATGCCAGTGTCGCAGGGCCCTTACCACTGCCAGCATTTGGGGGCATGGTCAGGGAGGGGGCATGGTCAGGGAGGAGCTGACTTGAGAGGGCTTCCTCCCGGCATTTGCCAACGTTACGCCAGTTGCTCGCACTTCAGACTTAAGCCACCAAAAAGGTCCATAGAGGTTTCTTAGCAGAGGATAGGCTTCTTTGCTTTGTGAGCCTCCCAGCGCTGCCAGGAAGCTTCTGTGGGAGTCGTGTGGTGGTGTCACATTGACACTGTGGCCTGACACCTCCAGTTTGGGTGGGGCTGCTCATCAGCATTGTCTACTATGACTGGCAGCAGAAGTCCAGCCCAAGGCCTTTCACAGCAGCTACTGATTCTTAAAAAAAATACTGGAGATGTCAGAGATTGAACCTAGGACTGAATACCAAGTAGATTCTCTACCATCTCTCACAAAACAACTGATGAGACTTCTCCTAATGCCCCCAGATGACACTATAACAACATAGTGAGGTAGCTCACCCTGAGGGCATAAGCTGATATTATGTACACAGATGTACACAGCCCAACCAGATACAAACAGGCAACTTGGAACTGCCATGTCTGTGTTGTTATAACCACAAATGTGGGGGCAACATAGAAGGGGGGGAAAGAACTTTGGTGAAGAGAAAAAAGAGGCATACATCTGGAAAGGAAGAAGTGGGTAAACTTTGAAAAGAAAACACCTGGTGGCCGAAGGAAGGAAGGAAGGAAGGAAGGAAGGAAGGAAGGAAGGAAGGAAGGAAGGAAGGAAGGAAGGAAGGAAGGAAGGAAGGAAGGAAGGAAGGAAGGAAGGAAGGAAGGAAGGAAGGAAGGAAGGAAGGAAGGAAGATGGATAATATATGAGCTAGTCCCCACAAGTCTTCTTATAGCATAGCCATGGGAAGGTAGGTTGCCAACCTCCATGAGGCAACTACATATTTCCTGCTAATGTCCAGACAGTCAAGATCAGTTTCCCTGGAGGAAATTTGTGCTTTGGAGGATTGATTCTATGACTTTATATCCTGCTGAGGTCCCTCTGCTCCCCAAACCTCACCCTCCCCAGGCTCCACTCCCCATATTTCCCAACCCAGATCTGGCAACCCTAGGGGAAGGGAAGAAGGGAGGAGGATAAGGGAAGCTTGACTTTCACAGCAGAAGATAAGGGCATGGCTCACTGAGAAGGCAAAGCACTGTCATCACCTTCTTCCTCTCCTTCAATAAATGGAATGCTAAATTTATAGCTATCCACCAGCAGTGTCTCTCCATACCACCAAGATCACCAGAGCCCCTGACATCCCCCCCCCCTTCAGCCTCCTCTCCTTGGAAACCCTGATGGTAACAATTATTATCCTTCTGAATCTCCATTTGATTTTTTTAAGGGAAAAATGTGATTTTCACTCTCACAAACCCACTCGCTGTCATCTCTCAAGGAAGAACCTGTGTGACAAATCTGCTGGAATCGGCTGCAAGGTTACGCAACTCTATATTTATAGCATGAAAATGCCTTAATATCACCATCTGTATGGCTTGAAATAGAGGCAATTAGGATGTTCTCATTATGCAGAATTTGGGCCAAATTCCACAGGTGGCAACCTGGCCACAAGAAGCTTTGCTCAATAGGATCTCTCTCCATGATTAGACCAGCATTTATGCCATAGCTGTCTATTCATTTTAATACTTTAGCTGGTTTGATCCTCAGAAAAGAGACCTATATCATTTTCTCCATAACAGCATGGAAAGCAGCCACCATTCCTCAGACAGCAACACCTCGGGCTCCCAACCCTCTCATTTATTTGGGAAGAATAATATTTTCATTGCCTTGCCCACTAAATCATATGGCTTTCAAATCATGACAGCAAAATTAATGATAAACAGTCAGTGCCTAGTAAATATTCCCATCCCGGAGGGACTCACAAATTAGCAAGTCTGATGTCATTAAACATTTAGGCCTTTATTAACTGCTGTATTCTATGGTCATACTCAGATAATTTTCAGGCTAACAAATATATCTTCTTGCATTTAAGAAGTGCTGTTGTATAATGCATGCAGCGAGGTCATAAATATACACCGTCGTTTCATAAAGCTCTCCACTGTTAGGCAATCATAAAAGAAGCTGAACGGATCTAGGCATTTTCAGAGGGGACAATTTAGAGAGAGGCCACTGATACAAATGCTCTCCAAATTCCATGTTCAACATCTCTCTACACAAGTATATCTCAGTAGCCAATACATTTATGGTCAACTCTGGTTCTGCTCTGCTGCTATTTCTCAACTAGGCATTAACAGTGACTGGTTAACCTCTGCTGATTGAAAGACAATTGGAGTACTTCTAAAAACATTAGTCCAAATTACTCCCCATTTTGGAGTTTGAAATTAGCTGTTCTGATCAAAGAAGAACCACTGCATTAGGAATATTCCATTGTTTCAATGTTTTATTTCATTTTCCGCCTACAAAATGACACTAATGTGCACATGAGGAAACTCTGGCAAACACTACAAAAGACCAATCTTGCTGTGATGGGTTAGACCAGTGGTGGCAAACCTATGGCACTCCAGATGTTCATGGACTGCAATTGGCCATGCTGGCAGGAGCTGATGGGAATTGTAGTCCATGAACATCTGGAGTGCCATAGGTTCACCACCAAGGGGTTAGACCAAGAGTCTTTTAATGTGGTGTACAGAAGCACATGTGCACACTGGTTGTAAATATAGATTATATAGTGCCAATTTACCTATAGATTGCAGGCTGGAGACTAGGGCCTCAAAATCTAGGAGGCCTCTGACCAAGGTGTATAATATTTTGATACTGTCATAGGTCTTTCTTACACATGCAGCCATAACACACTGCACTCTCTATACAACCTTTCAGTAATTTTCGTTGCACTTGTTTTCGGAATAATACTGTCTTAAGGCAATAATGTGACACTAGAATTGATTTCTGTATTGATTTTGTCTTTCCAGGACATCACTGAAGTGGACCCAATTTGTGTACCCCATCTTCTTCTAGTCAAGAGGGTGGGGGATTGGGAGTGGCCTCACAATTGGAATAACCTCTCTTCATCTAAATCTGGCACTGGAAACAGCTCAAATGTACTGAGGAGTTTTTTTTTTTAATCTGGATATTGGTATGGAAGAATTCTAATGTGCCTGGGATGCATGTAGCAAGCCACTGGCAACAATGAACACACCACCCAAATCTCCCCCAATGCTATACATAGAGGCAAAACAATGAACATGATTCCCCATGGAAAAATATTAGAAAACTGGGACTGCCACAGTCAGTTACAGGCCACTGATGTATTTCATGCAAGTTTTAATTCTGTTAGTTTTGCTAGCATTGCTATGTTTTTGGTTGTCAAGTCGCATCTCACTTACCGCAGCTCCTGGTGAGGGTTTTGAAAGCAAGAGACTTCAGAGGTGGTTTTTCCATTGCCTGCCTTTATGTCACAACCCTGGTATTATCTCCCATCCAAATACTTGCCAGGGTTGACCCTACTTAACTTCTGAGATCTGTTAGACATCAATTAAATGTAATGGGGGGAAATGGGCTCTGGGCAGTGTACAATAAATGTAGAAAGCATTTACAATGTAAAATCATAAAATAATATACCAATAAAAACACTAAAATACATTATAGCAGCAGTTCATATATCAATCCAAATACTGATGGCGCTCTGACCAAAGACCAGGAAGGTCAGCACTACCCAAAAATAGATGGAATCAGTAATCAGGCAATGCTGAAGATGGCAAGCTATTGCGGGGGCTTCAGAGGGGGGCAGGCAAACTGCGGCTGGCATTCCCAAAGGCCCGGTGGAATAACTCGGTCTTGCAGGCCCTGCGGAACTCATCAAGGTCCCGCAGGGCCCAGACAGCAGATGGTAGAGCATTCCACCAGAACAGGGCCAGGGCTGTAAAGGCCCTGGCCCGGGTAGAGGCCAGCCACATCGATGAGGGGCAGGGGACTACCAGCAAATTGGCCTCCGCTGAGTGCAGAGGCCTATTCGGGACATATGGGGTAAGATGGTCTCGTTGCATCCTAAGAACACTTGCATTCTAAGAACACTTTTCAAGGCATAAGCCACGCTGAATGGACTTCAGTAAGAATCCAGGTAAACCTGCTTAGAATGGCTTTCTGAAACTTGCTACACTTATGATATTAAGATTCTAAATAAGATTCAAGGAGGGCTAAGAAACAGAATGTATAAATTTAAAATAAATAAAAATGGCCCAAATGTGGTTAAAATGCTCATTTCCCAAAACAATAACTACTTTGAATAGAATAAGACAGTAGAGTAAGATATTGTTATTAGAGACAATACAGATATTAACATTGTGGGTCATACCCTAGTTATTAACTTTATGTAATTTCATCCAGCATTACCATCCTTAATGAAATGTCTTGTTTTTCACATTAAATTGGTATCACTGCCAATTGCTGTTCCACTTCTCTTCTCTTTTCCATAACTGTGACTACATAACTGTGACTACTTCAGGATCTATTTGACCCCAATATCTGATTATACAGTTGTTGCTTACAAGTATAGGAAAGTTAAAGCAAAAGAGAAGCAAGTTAGCTGTAAGGGAGGCAAAAAAGGATTATGAGGAACGCATGGCTGCGAACATCAAGACCAGCAACAAACAGTTCCTCAAGTACATCAAAAGCAGGAAGCCAGCAAGGGAAGCGGTAGGCCCGTTAGATGACAAAGGAACAAAGGGTGTGCTAAAAGATGGCAGGGAGATTGCAGAGAAGCTGAATGAATTCTTTGCATCTGTCTTCACCCAAGAGGAGGTGAGGAACATTCCTGCACCTGAACCAAGCTTCTTAGGAGGCGAATCCGAGGAACTAGCGAAGATAGTGGTAGACAAGGAAGAAGTTCTGGCAGCCATTGATAAACTAAATGTTACCAAATCCCCTGGCCCAGATTGCATTCACCCAAGAGTTCTTAAAGAGCTCAAGCATGAAATTGCTGATCTTCTCACTTTAATATGCAACTTATCCCTGAAATCAGGCTCCATCCCTGAAGACTGGAAGATGGCCAATGTCACACCAATCTTTAAGAAAGGATCTAGGGGGGACCCGGGAAATTACAGGCCAGTCAGTTTGACATCTGTTCCTGGTAAATTAGTAGAATCTATCATTAAAGATAAAATTATAAAACATGTAGAAAAGCAAGACCTGCTGAGAAAGAGTCAGCATGGCTTTTGCACAGGCAAATCCTGTCTTACAAACTTACTAGAGTTCTTTGAGGGTGTAAACAGGCATGTGGACAGGGGTGAACCGGTGGACATTGTCTACTTGGATTTCCAAAAGGCTTTTGACAAAGTTTCTCACCAGAGACTGTTGAGAAAACTCAGCAATGAAGGAATAAGAGGGGAAGTCCTCCTATGGATTAAAAACTGGTTGAGAAACAGGAAGCAAAGGGTGGGTATAAATGGGAAGTTCTCACAATGGAGAGATGTCAGGAGTGGTGTCCCCCAAGGATCCGTTTTGGGACCAGTGCTCTTTAACCTATTCATAAATGACCTGGAAGTAGGGGTGGGTAGCGTGATGGCCAAGTTTGCAGATGATACCAAATTATGTAGGGTGGTGAGAACCACAAAGGATTGCGAAGAGCTCCAATCGGACCTTGATAAATTAGGTGAGTGGGCTCAGAAATGGCAAATGCAGTTCAATGTAGCAAAATGTAAAGTGATGCACATAGGGGCAAAAAATCCAAACTTCACATACACGCTACAGGGGTCAGTGCTATCAGTCACAGACCAGGAAAGGGATTTAGGCGTCTTAGTTGATAGTTCCATGGGAATGTCAACTCAATGCATGGCAGCTGTGAAAAAGGCAAACTCTATGCTGGGGATCATTAGAAAAGGAATTGATAATAAAACTGCAAAGATTGTCATGCCCTTATATAAAGCAGTGGTGCGACCGCACTTGGAGTACTGTGTTCAGTTCTGGTCGCCGCATCTCAAAAAGGATATTGAGGAGATAGAAAAAGTGCAGAGAAGGGCAACAAGGATGATTGAGGGACTGGAGCACCTTCCCTATGAGGAGAGGCTGCAGCGTTTGGGACTCTTTAGTTTGGAGAGGAGGCGGCTGAGGGGGGATATGATTGAAGTCTACAAAATTATGCATGGGGTAGAAAATGTTGACAGAGAGAAATTTTTCTCTCTTTCTCACAATACTAGAACCAGGGGGCATTCATTGAAAATGCTGGGGGGGAAGAATTAGGACTAATAAAAGGATACACTTCTTCATGCAACGTGTGATTGGTGTTTGGAATATGCTGCCACAGGAGGTGGTGATGGCCACTAACCTGGATAGCTTTAAAAGGGGCTTGGACAGATTTATGGAGGAGAAGTCGATTTATGGCTACCAATCTTGATCCTCTTTGATCTGAGATTGCAAATGCCTTAACAGACCAGGTGATCGGGAGCAACAGCCGCAGAAGGCCATTGCGTTCACATCCTACATGTGAGCTCCCAAAGGCACCTGGTGGGCCACTGCGAGTAGCAGAGAGCTGGACTAGATGGACTTTGGTCTGATCCAGCTGGCTTGTTCTTATGTTCTTATGTTCTTAATTATTCCATCTGTGCATCAGATTCTGATAATTCCTGTTTTTGGTGTACTGGTCAATTTCTCATCACCTTGGAGTACCACTCCTAATCTCAAGGCATGAGAAGCAAGAGACAGAAGATCCTTTCATTTTAATGATGTAGAAAAGAACAGCATTAACCCATTCTTTTAAGTCAGCACAAACCAGAAAGTTTGGCAACCAGCCTGCAAAAATCAAAATACATTCAGAACAGTCTAGGCTGTTGCCACCACACTGTCAGCTAACAAGGACTGAATATAGTACAGTGTAACCCCAGAACTATTTACTATTTTGTATTTCATCACTGTTACAATATCACAGCAGATATCGCAAGTCAACTAGTCAAGATTTTTGTTTTTAATTAATTAATTATGGTGAAACACAGATTATATGTAAACAGGAAAAATGAGGAAGATATAATTATCACTGACTGCTGATATAATTATCAGCAGCCAGTTTAAATTTTAGTTTATAAAATTATTTATGAGGTAGCAAAAGTGGATACAAGGAACTTTCCTTCCCTTATTATTACAATTCAGGAGCACCCAATGAAGTTAATGAAGGAAACATGTAATTAAACTGTGGAATTCACTGCCAGGTAGATAGTGATGGCCACAAGTATGATAACTTTAAATGGGGGTTGGACAGAACCATGGAGGAATGGTCCATCGGTAGCTGCTAGCCATGGTGACTTAAGAAAGCTTCCATCTATGGGAGACAGCAAATCTCTAAATACCAGTGTTGGGAAACATTACTAAAGGAGGGCCTCAGTCTTCATGCCTTCTTCCATACATGTAGAATAATGCATTTTCAATCCACTTTCAATAGACTTTGCAGCTGTGTGGAATAGCAAAATCCACTTGCAAACAATTGTGAAAGTGGATTCAAAGTGGATTATTCTGCATGTGCGGAAGGGACCTAACAGATAAAGGGGAAGAACTTTAGTCTGCATCCTTCCACAATTTCCCCCTTCCCTCTACAGCTCAAAACATCCTTGAAATGCTGTTTCTAGAGAACAGGAGACCCCCAAGAATATCCTGGAAAAAATGATCTGCCATGTGTGGAGAGAATTAGTGGAAATGCCTCTCACAAGCAGAAATTTTAGGCAAACCTCACATATGGATCACCCATTGAATGCTCAGTTCTGCATATCTATGTGGAAACCTTCAATGAGGGAGCAATCCTAAGCAGTAAGTCCCATGTTATTCAGTGGGGTCACTCCCAGAAAAGTACTCATAGAATCATAACCATAAACATATATCTGTGGTCCTTTTGTCAGTTGGGACACAACTGACAAAAGATAATGGTTTGATAATGGTTTTTTTTTTCCATTTCCCAGGGGAGTTAAGAAAGAACAAAGAAAAAACTCAGCACACATGACTAGGGTTCCTTCCCTTCCCATGGGTTGTTCCAAAATGTTTTAGGGAAACATTATAAAGCTTAAAATGTCAAAGATCCAGAAACATTCAGGAGCCTCTTCACCGTTTTCCAGCTGCATTAAACAACATTATAGAAATTGCTCTTGTAACTGCATTGCCACTTTAGAGTGCTTAGAATCACAGGGGAAGCAACGTGCTAAATATTAATATTAAACCTGAAGGCATTCCATAAGTGATGCCCTCAATTCACTTAGCATTTTTCAGAATGACTGTAGACAACAGTGGGAAGTTGTTGAATATGGGGAAAGATCATCCTGATTCTTCATGATATTTTTTCGGCTATTTTGGATAGTGAATCCGTTCTTCTGAAGGCACTTTCAGATTGCAAGACCTGGTATTTACTATGTGAAAGGAACTGATTGAATGCTACAGTATACTAGTCTAAGAAAAACTAACTATAGGCTCAGCAAAAAAAAATTGTAACTCAATCATTAAGACATGCAAAAAGAGAAGCAGAGAAGCAGGTTCCTAAAAAAACATCATGACAAACAATACATATTCATTTAAATATATATGAAGCAGGAAACCATTCCCAGAAGAAGTTGGGCAAAGGAATAAAGGAATTGCTAAAAGAGAGGGAGATGGCAGAGAAACTAGAATTTTTTGCTTCTGTGTTCACTGTGGAAAGTGTGGGGCATGTGTCCTTGTCACTGTATTCAAGAAGGGAGTCTAGATAACTGAGTTAAATTGAGGTGATAAAAATGAAGTTCTAGACCAATTAGGAAAATTAAAGAGCAGTAAGTCTATAGTTTCTGATGGCATATAACCATGAGTGAGATAATTGGTCTACTAACCGGTATATATAATCTACCACTAAAATCAGCTGCTGTTCCAGAACTTTGGAGAGTAGCAAATGTCACACCAATTTTTAAAAAGGAGTCCAGATGGAAACCAAGAAATTACAAGGCTTTCAGTCTTATCTCTGACCCAGGCAAACTAGCTGAAACTGATTCAAAAAATGGATTATAAAGCACATAGAGGAACAAAGCCTGCTGAAGGAAAACGAGCATGGCTTCTGCAAAGGGAAGTCATGTCTCACCAACCTTCTGGAGTTCTTTGAGAAAGTGAACAAGCATTTGATAATGGTGACCCAGTAAACATTATGCATATGGACTTTCAAAATGTTTTTGACAAGGTACATCATGAAAGACTCCTGAGTAAACTTAGCAGTCACGGGATAAGAGGAGAGATTGTTTTATTGATTAAAAATTGGTTAAATGACAAGAAGCAATGGATAGTTCTCACAATGGAGGGAAGCAAGCAGTGGGATCTCACAAGTAACAGTGCTGGGGGAAACACTCTTTGGTTTGTTCATAAATTATGCAGAACTAGAGATGAGTAGTGTAGTGGTCAGTCTTCAACCCAGGAAATAATGTTCTGTTCCTTTAACAGAGGCTTACTGGGATACTATTTCCCAGGTTGTGTTCCATTTCATTAAAACAAAAACAAAAAACTTCAACTGTTCATTTCTAAACATTAAGCCTATATTAAAAGAACACAACACATTTCTCCAGCCCGTTGGCAACCCTAATTGAAATCCTCACTCCATCATGAGCTGTTTCAAAGAATGACAAGATAAAATTGGATGGTTGGGTAGATGATTTGGAATTCCAGTCTTAGAACTCCAGTACCATGGTGTGCAGTCTGGCTTTTAACTATCACAATCTTGTAAAAATTCTGAGTAAAGCAGGGGAAATGCTTATAGAAAGCCCCTATGTAAACCTGCCAAGTCTGGCTCTGCATCCAAATCTCTTTTGCATTCTAGTGGAACACAACACAATCCTTTTAATAAATCCTCCTCTAACAACCCCCTCCCATTTCAAGAGGCTTGCTCAAGATGGAACATATGGAAGGCCTTTCTCTGCTAATTAAAAGGAGGTATTTAGAATATGGCTCCAAAAATCTATTTAAGGAAAACGTCATCTTCCATTCATTCCCCTCCCTTCATACTCGTTCTACAGTTCTAAAATACATTGGTAATTGTGCAGCTGAGAGCTAGGAGGTACACTCCAGGATATGTACTTTAATATCTCAGCCCAAGGATGCTTGTGATGAGAAACATCTATCACCAACCAATTAAAAACAAAGCTTTTTCTCCCTTTCTTTCATTTGTTCTTCATATTGTTGTTTAAAGAAAAGGTTTTATGTGTTGCTGTTTTACAAAAGACTTCCTTCCAAGCTAGAGTGGGCGGGAGGAATCATGTTAGAAGGTGGTTGATTTCTGGCAGCAAAACCTTTGAGCTTTCTTTTCTAGCTTGACTTTAATTTGTTTTACTGTAATAAATGAGAGGGAAGGCAGCATGGTATAACCCAATCTTATTGTGATCTAAGCATGGTCAGTACTTGGAATAGAGACCTTCAATGCAGACTTAGTAGAGGAAAACAGTGGTAAACCACCTCTGCTTAATCGGTTGCCTTCAAAACCCATCCAGGGGTTGGTAGAAGTTGGCTGCAATTTGAGGGCATTTTATGGAGGTATAATGAATTCACCACAGATTTCTAGCATTTTATGAGTTTCTGAATTGAATGCTGCTAAATGTATAGGCAGGTTTCTATGTCTGTTGTTTTAAGATCTTTCTGAAGCTCTTCTTTAATCAATGTAAGAAAGTTGGGGCATATTTTGTAGACCTAAGTTATCCCTGTAACTGCAGCCAGATGCCTATTTTTCTTTTATTGAATAGGACAGTCAATATCTATGGGACTCTCAACCCTTGTCATTTTAACCACATAGGTACTCAACACAAAGAAAATATTATGTGAAAGCTCCTAGCATGGGACAAAGATGGAGAGTTTAAAAAAAAATAGAAATCACACATTAGCCTATGGATTTAGTCCCTGATGTCTCCAGAGCCAGCATGGTATAGTGGTTAAGAGCAGTGGACTCCAATCTGGTGAACCAGGTTTGTTTCCCCACTCTTACACATGAAGCCTGCTGGGTGATCTTGGGCTAGCCACAGTTCTCTCAGAACTCTTTCAGCTCCACCAACCTCACAAGGTGTCTGTTGCGGGGAAGGGAAGCTGCTTCGAGACTTCTTATGGTTGAGAAAAGAGAGTTATAAGTCTAAACTCTTATTCTTCCTGACTACGAACAGTTAAGACAGTAACTCTATCCATAAGTTACAGTGAAAACAAACACACTTGATTCATTTTTTTTAAATATGTATGTTAACTAATTAAGGACATAAGAAGATCTCTGGAACCAGATCACAGTTAATCTAGAGAACCAAGAACAGGGCACAGAAGCTAAGGCCTTCCCTGATGTTGCCTCTCGGTACTACTATTCAGATGTTTGCTGTCTCTGAATATGGAAGTTCCCTCTAATCACCATGGCTAGTGGCCACTGATACACCTATTCTCCATTAATTTAATTCCCTTTTAAAGTTGAAATTACATCCAACACATGTACATGTGAGTATATGGAGCAAACTTCATATATATCTAGATACTAGTCCTAGGTTTCAAATGCAAAGTGATTGTGTGTTGGCTATTTCTTATAAATAGAGCCATGCATATAAGAAGTGTATGTATTCACTGTAACATGTGAAGAGGGCTCTAATCAGATACTGATACTGTGACGTTCCAGCCATCAAAATATTTCTATGACATCAGAGTAGATCATCCAGGGGCATATGGAGATTAAAGTAGTCAGGGAGATTTTTGAACGATTGAGGAACAAAGTATACCTGACTTTCTTTCCCAAAGCTGCGTCTGGATTTGCCCAAGCTAATTCTCTTTCCCTCAGTCAGATCAGCTGCTGGGAACTGGTTTCCCAAATGATGTTTGGGCTCAAGCAGATGAAGACAATGGTCCAAGGGGCTTCAGATTTCCCTCCAAAATGGCCCCTGAAGCTTGTTTTGCTACTGAGCCATGATGGGAATTCAAATCAGGCCCATGCAGCACTTTAGAAATTAGTTCCCAGCAACTCAGATCTTACTGATGGGAATGAGAGTCAGATCAGGAAAACCGAGACCCAATTCAGGAGACAAATCACTCCAGGTGGGACCTGGGGATCACACAGAATTACAGCTCCTCTCCAATCTACAGAGATCAGTTCCTCAGGAGGAAATAAATGCTTTGGAGGGTGGGCTGTGGCATTGTAGCCCACTGAGATCCCTGTCCTTCCCAGGTTCCACCCCTAAATCTGCCAACCTTACCGCTCCATAGAGAGGTTTTTAGCAGCCCTAGAAAAAAGTTTAGCTCTCTGAAGTGGTCAGAGGAAGAAAAAAAAGGGAGAAAACAAGATTCATTAACTTTCTGTCTTTTGAAATGATGGGCCCTTTGTCTGCATATCACAGGGATGTTGTTTTGATCAGTTAGTATGCCCAAATAACAAATTGAATCTTTGTTCTTCATCTGAAAGAGCTCTACTGGGTAGCCATCTCTGGATCTTCATTCACATCTGAGTCAGGTCTGCAAATAAACTCTCATGAATTAATGCTCTACTGCCTGGCATTGTCAAATAATTGGACACAAGGAAATACAAGTCAGAGCGAGAGAGCTCACTAAAGTCTTCAGCACATCTGCTTTGTTTGGTTTCACTTTTTATCACTGCTTATATGTTAGGACAAGAGATGCCATGCCAGTCATTGTAATCATTGCTCCGAAATTACCTGTGCCACCTCTGAAACACATTCTACTTAATCTGACCCCAGAAATAAGCATTTTTTTTACTCCTACAAGCTTTTATCCACAGGATTACAACAGCACAGGCATCAAGTCATGCTAATTCTTTCCCCTCGGCATTGATTGTTTATATGCTGCAAATGCCAATGTTGAGAAGACTACTCATAGTACATTTGGGGAATATCCTACAGCACAAAGGGAATATCGAAAATCCTAGACAACAATGGAGTTGATTGATCTTTTTCAGTGTGGTCTTTCAAGGAGGCTTTATATATCCAAGAACATCAGATCATAACTTCTTTTGAACTGTGTTTTGAAGGGAACGGGGAAGATGACATTTCTGAAAAAAATCTAGAAGGAACATTGCTTAATGGCAGAAACCAGGCCTTACATACAGAAGGTCGCAGATTCGGTCTACAACATTGTTCACTTAAAGAATCCGGTAAAATGTGTCTTTAGACACCAGAGGGCATTGCCAATCACAGTAGACAATATACAGCTTGATGGGTCAAAGAATTCATTATAATTCCACTAGATGGCTTTCATGCTGCTGTCATTTCCCCACCAGTATCTTTGCTCCTACAGAGCCAGCATGGTGTAGTGATGAAGAACGGTGAACTCTAATTTGGTGAACCAAGTTTGATTCCCCACTTTTCCACATGAAGCCTGCTGGGTGACCTTGGGCCAGTCACAGTTCTCTTAGAACTCTCTCAGACCAAGCAGAGGCAGGGAATGCCAAATCACTTCTGAATGACTATTGTTTCAAAAACCTTATGGCAATGCCATAAGTCAATTGTGGCTTGATGGCACTTTACATGAGCTCCATCTTTGCTCCTGGGATTCTGCTGCCCTGTAAAAGATAATAGTGTGTTCTCCTTTCATGTAGCCAAGGCTTCTGATGCAGAAGAGAGCATGTTCCAACATGTCTAATGTCATCAATGTAATATGAATTGGGGTCTTTGGGTTTGAATCATCACAGTATTCAGCCTGATTGAAAGGAGTAACAAGATGCTGCTAGAATGCAAGAGCAACTTATGCATGGTTGGGATGAGATAAGAGATCCAATTAATATTGGTTGATTACACACTGGTGCGAAAAGTTGCACCAGAAGTGCTCTTCCTTTCCCCAGGGAAAGTGAGAAGCACGTGTAGGGCAGGAGGAAGTGCATTGGGACAAGAAATTTTTCCCCAACATGCCTCCTATCTCAGCGTTCCACAAACAGGAAATGCATCAGGACAATATTTCTTGCCCCAACATACTTCCTGTCCCACTATGTGTTTCTGCGCTGATTGATAATTGGCCTATGCATACATTTAGAAGTAGCTTTACAGAGTTATTAAACTACAACAATACTTGAGAAGTGATGCAATGGCATACTTTAGGTGTCCCAAATGGCACAGAAAATATTGTTTGCAGGTATCTCTTTCTCTCTCAGAAAATCAGACCCCCATAACATTTTAATACACAGAAAGAAATTACAGCAATCACATAGCAACTACTCCAAAGGATAGGAATAAAACTGGCATCAATATAATTCAACAATTATTGATGGTAGATGTTTGGTCCCTGCCAGTATGAGTACGCATGTGCACACACACGCACACATACTGAATGTGTCGCATGAAAGACATGATATAAATAAGGAATGTAAATAAGTAACTAGGAGCAGCAGTGGCATAGTGGTTAAGAGCAGGTGCATTCTAATCTAGAAGAACTGGGTTTGATTCCCCACTCTGCCACTTGAGCTGTGGAGGCTTATCTGGGGAATTCAAAATAGCCTGTGCACACCAACACATGCCAGCTGGGTGACCTTGGGCTAGTCACAGCTTTTCGAAGCTCTCTCAGCCACACCCACCTCACAGAGTGTTTGTTGTGAAGGGGGAAGAGAAAGGAGATTGTAAGCCCCTTTGAGTCTTCTACAGGAGAGAAAGGGGGGATATAAATCCTCCTCCTCCTCCTCCTCCTCTTCCTCCTCTAGAATGCTTTCAAAGCCTAAGGAAGTGAAAATCCACATAAAATCCAAAACACTGTGATTGATTGCAGGCTCTTGAGTGATTACAGAAATTAAAAAATGTGTTCACCCTGTCGAAAACAAACTTTAAAAACTCAATTTTTTAAAGCTATGTTACCTACCTTGCTGATTGTTTATTCTCATTCCTTAAACAGACAACTCTGGATGTGAAAACTGAGACTGATAAGTAGTGATGCACTTCTGCCATCTTACTCTATATTGTGTTTTGTTCACTTTTTATGGATATTGTTCTAATCAAAAGACTATCAAAACAAGAGAGTATCATGAAGATAACAGCGATAGATTTCAAAATGACTTTTGCACTGATTTTTCTAATGATCAATGAAAGATTCTCTTGCTGTACAGACCCTAAACTGTTCATCACTTTCAACAGCAAATGATTTTTCACATTCACTTGTCTCTAAAACTGCATTAACTATTTATATTCCATTTGGAGAGGAACTGGTTTTAGAACACTGCAGAACTACCTTCAAAACAACTGCTAGAGAACATTTCAACAGTCCTAAGATGGAGAGCTATTCATTTCACATGTTACACAGCAATCCTGTTCCATGTAGTTGCTCTGGTGTGAAAGTGGTGTGTTAGAAACACACGACTGCATGTTCCTAAACATGCAATGTACATATATCAAAGACCTGTGGCCAGTCTGGTCAATGATACTTCTTCCAACCACTGTCCAGTCTGTTTGACTGAGTTTGGGGAGGGCGGGGATTTCAGCGGGGTGTAACGCCATGCAGTCCACCTTCCGAAGTGGCCCTTTTTTCCTGTTGAATTAACCTATGTCACCTAGAGATTAGTTTTAATAGTGGGAGATCTTTAGCCATCATCCTAGTGCCCTGGCTGCTAGAGGAGGAGGAGGAGGAGGAGGAGGAGGAGGAGGAGGAGGAGGAGGAGGAGTTTGGATTTATATTCCTCCTTTCTCTCCTGTAAGGAGACCCAAAGGGGTTTACAATCTCCTTCCCCCACACAACAAACACTTTGTGTGGTGGGTGGGGCTGAGAGAGCTCTGAAGAACTGTGACAAGCCCAAGGTTACCCAGGTGGCATGTGTTGGAGTGCACAAGCTAATCTGGTTCACCAGATAAGCCTCCACAACTCAAGTGGCAGAGTGGGGAATCAAACCCTGTTCTCCAGGTTAAAGTGCTGGCATAGGAGCAACAAATGAGATAAGGTGGGTTGCCGGACTTCTAGGTCTTACTTCTGAAGCAGCCCTTATGGCCTCTTCCTTCTGCAATGCTATTGGAAGACTGGGACACACAAAAGGTTGCAAACATCTTCACCCCAGCCCACAGTGGTTCCTAACTGCCACAGCTGCTCTCTCTCTCTCTCTCTCTCTCTCTCTCTCTCTCTCCAATACAAAGTACCTGAGAAAGCTCTTGGAAATGGCCTTTGCTTTAAATAAATCCAGGCTGCAATTCAATACACACTTGGAGGGAACAAATCCCATTGTGTGTGTGTATGTATTACTTCTGAGTAAATAGGCTTCACACACTATAAGCATGCTTCTCACTTGCTGTATTTTCTCTTTCATGTATCACTTTCAGTTCCAAATATTGATCTAGTTCTAAAACCGTGACTACTCTTAACAGCTCTCTAAAAGAAAAGTAACACAGCACAGGTGCAGATGGCATGAATTCACCACCCGCAACTTGTGACAGGCATCGTTTGACAGTTCAACAAGCAACCAGTAATTCTCACAAGAATTCTGAAAAGGAGATGCATGAAAGAGTTTTCACATATTCCATTCATGGTGTTATCCCTGCAGGAGCCCATTAGCTTATTCATTATTGACTTGTTTAGGAGATTTTAGTGAAACTTCACCAGAGTCTTGCTTAAAGTAGATTCTTTGCACCCACTCCACGACCTGATTCACACATGCAAGGGGTGAAAGGGCACCAAAGTAGCAGAGATCTGAAGTCATAGAATGGACTGTGCTATTTGAGATTGAGTATGGAGGATCACATTTTGGAGTGCTCCTCTGAAAGGCAGCACAACAAGCAAGAAAAAGATGCAGATGTTTCCTTCCTGTGATATTAAGTTTATCTTTGCATGGGTTTTTATTTTTAAGGAGGAAATATTTGACACAAGAATTCACCACCTGCCATTTGAAATGGGGCAATTCAGTCACATCAAGGATTTGCCTCCCCATTCTCTTGCCTGTGTAAACTAAACCTTGGCCACCATCTTTAGTACAGTCTATATTATTACAAATGTGTAGCAAGCAACAGCTTCATCTTCCATCTGATAATCCCCCAAGGTCTGGTAGCAGATTTACTCTAGAGATTTGTCTCCCAAACAGGAAATAAATACACCAGAATTTTCCTCAATAAACTTGCAGAGGATGCAGGTATTCTAAGCCTATAGCAGGCATTTTCAACATGGTTTCCATGGGCATCGTGGCATCTGCCAACACCTTTTCTGGTGTTGGCAGAGAATGTTTTTAGGAAGTAAGAGAGCCAAGTGTGTCCAGCGAAGTTTCTGATTGACTATTGGATATTTGATTGGCTGTGCAGATTATTTTTTAAAAAATGTTGCATTGGCAGCAGCTGCGACCACAGCCCAATGATCTATACTGTATTACTGAAGTTAAGCTATAGCAACCATTTTGTTGCTAGCTCCACCTCCTGCAGCAGCCATTTTGTGGCAGATGCTTTGTGGCTGCGCCCGCCATGCCATGTCAAGAATTTCAAATGTGCCCTCCGGCTCAAAAAAGTTTGGGATCCCTGTTGTATTTAGTTGGAAAACAAACTCAGAGTGAGGGACTGAGGAGGGGGAAAGGGAGTGGGGAGAGTGAGAATGTTTTTTCCATACCAAGGTTAATGCTCCTTCAAGACCATTCACTTTCACAAATAATGCAATGGATGGTAGACCTGTCCTCTGCAATCCCAATGCTTTTCAATGGGGGTCCAAGTGGCTAAGATTCTCTTATGTGTGTCTGCATATCTTCAAAAAATAACTACTTACAAAAAGAGGAAAACTCTATATTGCTGGAATCAGCAGGAAGAGCTGAGTACAACTGCAGTGGAACCTCAGTTTTTGTCTATAATCCGTCCGGGAAACGTTGGCAAAATCCGAAACTGACGAAAACCAAGACAAATACTGGCAAGCAATGGAAATCCATGGGTCGCCGTTTGTTGCCGCAAAATTAGCGCGCGCGTGCCAACGAAAACCAAAGCAAATGATGAAAATCGAGACAAAATTTTCAGGGAAAGAATCGACGAAAACCAATGACAATAAAAACTGAGGTTCCACTGTATGTACTTTTCAGCCTGAAAATGAACCCTGGATCAGAGCCTGTAAAGCAAACATCCTGGAACAACCTTCAGCAAACTGCCACAGGGAGAATCCCTTTAGCTGCACACATAATGTTGGCCACAAGCTGAGGGTGAAACTGACCAGAGAGCAAAATGGTCGGGCAAGAAAAAATAAGATGCCTCCTGAGCTATGAATTCCACACAGCCACCCAGGAAATGTCTTGCAGGCAGCTCAGCTATTGAGCTAAAATAGGGCATCTTGAAGACATTGTGGGAAGAACACTGTGCAGAGCGCCTTCCCAGGATGTCTTTTTTAGCATCCCCAGGATGTCTTATTTAGGCTGTGCAGAATGGACTACAGAGAGACTTTCACACTTTGCCCCTGTACTGCCCCTGGGGTTTCCTGTCCCATAGGAGCAACTTTTCAGAAAGTTCAGTGGGAGGAAGGCGCCAAAAACTTCAATCCCATTAGCATAGTTATACTGGCCATACTTCGGAATCCACACATTCCATGTTTATATATCCATGCAGAGAATTAATCCACCAAAAATGACACCAAAGGAACACAAACAACGCCATGACTTTTATGTGTTTTGATATCTTCTCCATTACCATAAAAGAGGCATAAAATACCGGTGCTGAGCTGCTTCCCTTAATTAATGTGACCTTTCAATGCTGTTGTTGACTTTCGTTTCCAGTTCGCTGACACAAAAAGAACTGTATTAGTTTTTGATTATAGAAGATCTTTAGGATGGTTAAGGTATTTTTAAAGAAAATCTAATGGACTTTTAAGCACTGGAAGACAATCCTTCATTAAGTACGCCTTTGGAAGTACAGAGAGAGGGTGCTCCAGTGGTGCTTTGCCCTGCTCTGCCTTCTTCCAAGAGCTTTCTATAATATGCTATCTTCCCTCCGCCCCACTACCCGGTTAATGAAATCTATTTGTTGACTCATGCAGGAAAACTCCGTAATTGTATTCTCTCAACTATGCAGCATTTTAAACTTGTGTTAAAAAATTTTTGACCTGAGAGTTGAAGTAGAGCAAAATCATAAGTAAGTCAACACTTATGTGTGTGCATGAATTCATCTAGCATAAAAGGCTTGTTTCAAAATAGTAGTTTCCAGAGGGAAAGTATATTTATTCAACTAATTCTGCCAGTTCTTTCTCTCCCCCTACCTTTTCTACAAATAAGTGTTCAGTTTATGATAAACACTTGCACAGCAGTATGCAAAGCACTTAATCTAAAGAATCACACCAAGTGCTCCGGTTTCAGGGGATGGCTGTTAATGTTCATTTTCCTGAACCCTGCAGTCCTTAATTATGGGATTTGGAAATATGGGCAAAGCAGTACACACTCCTGGATTCTAGTTATTATGGCAAGGGGGTCTGGAGAGGTAGTGGAGAGTAACCAGCTTTGTGTACAATATTTCTAGTGGTTCTGGTGGGTTTTCTCGGCTGTGTGGCCACTGTCTTGTGGAGCTTATTCCTAACGTTTCATAAGAACATAAGAACATAAGAACAAGCCAGCTGGATCAGACCAAAGTCCATCTAGTCCAGCTCTCTGCTACTCGCAGTGGCCCATCAGGTGCCTTTGGGAGCTCACATGCAGGATGTGAACGCAATGGCCTTCTGCGGCTGTTGCTCCCGATCACCTGGTCTGTTAAGGCATTTGCAATCTCAGATCAAGGAGGATCAAGATTGGTAGCCATAAATCGACTTCTCCTCCATAAATCTGTTCAAGCCCCTTTTAAAGCTATCCAGGTTAGTGGCCATCACCACCTCCTGTGGCAGCATATTCCAAACACCAATCACACGTTGCGTGAAGAAGTGTATCCTTTTATTAGTCCTAATTCTTCCCCCCCAGCATTTTCAATGAATGCCCCCTGGTTCTAGTATTGTGAGAAAGAGAGAAAAATTTCTCTCTGTCAAC
The DNA here is from genome assembly GCF_021028975.2 of Sphaerodactylus townsendi. Lineage (NCBI taxonomy): Eukaryota > Metazoa > Chordata > Lepidosauria > Squamata > Sphaerodactylidae > Sphaerodactylus > Sphaerodactylus townsendi. Next base: position 4,219,410 of record NC_059436.1, read on the forward strand.
ATTTTCTACCCCATGCATAATTTTGTAGGGCTTCAAGTCATATCCCCTCAGCCGCCTCCCTCTCCAAACTAAAGAGTCCCAAACGGCTGCAGCCTCTCCCTCATAGGGAAGGGCTCCAGTCCCTCAATCATCCTTGTTGCTGCCCTTTTTTTTCTGCACTTTTCTATTTCCTCAATATCCTTTTTGAGATGCGGCGACCAGAACTGGACACAGTACTCCAAGTGCGGTCGCACCACTGCTTTATATAAGGGCATGACAATCTTTGCAATTTTATGATCAATTCCTTTTCTAATGATCCCCAGCATAGAGTTTGCCTTTTTTACAGCTGCCATGCATTGAGTTGACATTCCCATGGAACTATCAACTAAGACGCCTAAATCCCTTTCCTGGTCTGTGACTGATAGCACTGACCCCTGTAGCGTGTTTCGCCTGCATCTGTGGCTGGCATCATCAGAGGTGTATCACAGAGGGAAGTCTATTACACACTGTGTCCAGAGAGAAGGGGATGTTTGGGGTATATATTGCCCATGTCCCAGGGTGGGGAACCAATCATTAAATGTTTTGGTGGAACTTGTTATGCAAAGATGTGGCTGATAATATTGTATTGTGGGTGGGGCTTATCAGTCCAGGGAGTGATTTACATTTTCATGCCCTGCAGCAGCAGCAGCAGCAGCAGCAGTATTGGTGAATGCAAATCCTGTGTTTGGGTGGAGTCCATTGTTCATGAATTTAGCATGCCCTTGGGGTTTGCTTTTGGTGTTTTTAAGTACTGGTAGCCAAGCTTTGTTAATTCTCAAAGTCTCTTCTTTCCTGTTAAAAGAAGATGCAGGTGAAACATTAGGAACAAGACCCACCAGACCATGGCCACACAGCCCAGAAAACCCAACAGAACCATTTGGATCCGTCCGTGAAAGCCTTCCACAATATTTCTAGTGTTCTCAGTTGTTTATTTTATTATATTTATAAGACGTTTGCTCTTCTTTATATAGATTCACAGCATCATACAATATCTTTTTTAAACCTATTTTATTGGTTTTTACAACTAAAACTACAATAACTAAAACAAAGGGAAAAGACAAAAGTGTTCCACCCTAATCTACTCACAGAAAGAGGACCTATACCAACATATAGCTATATGACTTCCTACCCAAACTCTGCTGTTAAACTTATATATACCTTTTTTACTTTATTTAAAACATCAAGCCCAACATCACTTCTTTGTTTTTTCTAAACCTTTCTGAATATAAAAACTAAAAGCTTGAAGCAATACAAAAAAGAAAAAAAAATCTATCTTCCTAACTTAATTTCCCAAAGTTTGACTGTTACCCTAAATTTCACCCTCCGTCCCTTATCCTCCCTCTCTTAGGCTCATTCCACACACGCAGAATAATGCACTTTCAAGCTGCTTTCACAACCGTTTTTGCCATTCCGCACAGCTTCAAAGAGCCCTGAAAGCAGCTTGAAAGTGCATTATTCTGCGTGTGCGGAATCAGCCTAAACCTTACATTAAACTTTACCACCCCATCTTTAACCATCATTAATCTTGAATACAGCAGCTAATTGAAAAACCCTAATTAAGCTGACTGCACAATTTTAAGTAAGGTCTTTCTTCATCTTCTTGAAGATCTCTTTGGCACTTGCTCTAGAAGTAATTCTTTGCTGCTGAAGGTAAAAAAGGAGCCCTTCCCATTTAAGCCAAAAGAATCTTATCTGACCTTTTTAAAAAACGTCCACCAAAAATGCACATTATTTCCTTTACTGTGGAACTCTTAAAGGGATCTCTCGCAACACAATGATATTTGTGTTTTCTATCTTGATTGTTGACTTCCTATGTGTTTCCAAGATTTGTTCTATCATTTCTATCAAATGTTCTATCAATAACTGCTTTCAGTGCTCTTTGAAGCTGTGCGGAATAGCAAAATCCACTTACAAACATTTGTGAAAGTGATTTGAAACCGCATTATTTTGCGTGTGCGGAAGGGGCCTTTGTTTTTTTTTTATGACTGTAGATTTTTTTTCAGTCCTTGATGCCTGTTTTTGTAGCATTTCAGAGTGATTTTGAAATGGGGGGGTTTACTCTTCACAGCATTGACTTCATAGCATCGACTACAGGGAATTGCAGCATGAGGCTGTGAAGCACGAAGCACTAATTTGTCCACACACTGGGAAAAAACCCAGGGAAAAACAGAAAATGGCTGCCAGGAATCATTTGACAGGGGTGAGCGTGAACAAAAATGGAGTGGGGGGGGGGAATTGAAAACATTTTACAAACACTTTACAAACATTTCAGACGATTCGTGCAGGATGGCCAGTGTGTGACTGACCCAAGGTCACCCAGTGAGCTCCCAAGGCAGACATGGGGATATAAATTGCCTCTGTTATCTAAAGCTTTTGTGCATCCTCTATATGAGTTTCCTTTAATACATTACCAAAAAAATGTTCAAAGCTGCTCTTAGCTTTCCACATGAAAAATGTCCCTATCCAAATACTTTGACTCATCCTGTCACTACTGAAGAAGTCTTCATTTAAGTATGAAGACATTTGCCAGCTGACCAGCTGAAAGTATCTCATCCAGCCACAAAGCATTTGACCAGTTAGCTGAAGAGCAAATATTACAGATAGGAAGGTGGTTTTATTTAGATGGAATGTAACAGAAATTCAATTTCTTTCTGCATCATAGGTGGAATACAAAATTGCCCCAGACACTGGTTACTAAGCTGTGGTTTCTACTTTCTGTTACTAAAATGCAAGAATGAATTGGATCCAGCCTGCTGTTCTACCCAGACCCCTTATGCACATGCAGAATAATGCACTTTCAATCCACTTTCAATCCACTTTTCAGCTGGATTTGACTGTGTGGAATAGCAAAATCCACTTGCAAACAATTGTGAAAGTGGATTGAAAGTGCTCTGTTCTGCATGTGCATAAGGGGCCTCCATCACACCCAGTTCCTTTTGATACTCCAGCCCCCTTTCTTATGGCACATGTAGGTCTCAAGATCTGCAGAATGCTAGTCAAAAAGGGACCCTTCCCTTCTTTTTCAACAGGATAAAAACTGTTTGGGTCCAACCCTTGTATTCAGTAGAATCTCTCTACAGATAGTTTTTTTTACTGATTAGTAATGTAACTGGGAGATATAATTGGTGGACACTAGAGAAATCTCTTCTGTTTGCATACATTAGCCTCCATTCCACTGGCACAGTTTGAATGGCAATGAAATTAATATGATCCTTCCTGGTTTTTTAAAGTGGGCTTATAATAAAACATCTTGCATTTACTTCTGTCCCACAGTACGAGCTTCCACTTGAACACATGAAGTTGCTTTATACAGAATCAGACCCTTGGTCCATCAGGGTTAGTACTGAGACTGGCAGAGACTCTCCAGGGTCTACAGCTGAGGTCTTCCACATTACCGACTACCTGAGCTTTTCAAATGGATATACCAGGGATTTAACCTGCACCCTCTGGATGCCTAGCAGATGCTCTACAACTAAGCCATGGCTTCTCTCCTCTAATGAAGCAGTATGATCCTATTCTAGCATTGTACAGTAAGGATAAACACACAAGCATTCCAACCATCTCAGTCACATGTTACATAAAAGAAAACACTTCTCTGTCTGTCGCACAATTGACTTTACATCAATCACTGCACTGTTTGAAGTTGCATATCGGAAAATATATGGTAAATAAAATTGGCTCATGCTATATATTCCAATCCAATAGTTAAAAAGAAATATCGCAGACCCTGATTCATATTCCAACCCTACCGAGTTGTTATAAAGATAAAATGGAGGAGGAGATAATGTTGTAAGCTACTTTGGGTCCGCAGTGGGAGAAAAGAGTATATATGAAGTAATTAATTATATGCTCTATTCTGCTCTGCTTACATCAGAATTTAATTTGTTTTACAAGAATCTTAACTTGATATTCGTTGGCTGCTTTATTGCAGGTCTGGTGAGGTTTAACTGTTTTATCTTCTATGATAAAATAAATAAGCTAACTGAACTATGTCTGGCTTCCTTCAAATTTCCATGGGTCCATCCAAATTTGTTTCAATTGAAAATCTGAAATAGATGGAAAATTATGTGCAAAATCTTAGTTTTGCCTCTTGGAAGTCATATGAGAACTTCAGCAAAGTAGCCCTGTCTTCAAGGTATGTGGCTGGGCTGGGCAACAAAAACTGAAACCTGAGTTTAATGCTCCCCCTTCTATATTTTTGGCAAGCCCCTAATTTTGATTTGTGTTTGTTTTTGAAAGCGGCATCATTTAAATCAATCTTTGTCAAACTTACCAGCAGCGAATTTGAAATGCATGTTGTAAGCAGAGATTTATGAATTCATTGCATTTGACAAGAAAGGCAACAAAAATTGAAAGAATTCACCCCAGTCTATAAAAAGGGGACTCTGGTTGCTATGGTTACCCTAATGATCCCAGTGTTGCCTGCTATAATAATCTCCCTGGGTCTTTACAGATGCACACAATAAAGCATTTGGAACACATTTTCTTACTTTCTCTTCAGTGAGGATAGGAGCCAGAGGAAGAGAGAAAAGGGGCTGGTGTTAAATATAAAATAAACTTTCACATAAGTGAAGTGAGAGACCTTAAAATATTTACTCCAGACTGTAATGACAATCCTAATAAGTATGAAAAGAGACAACCTGTGTAATGGCTAGAACACTGAACAAGAGCTTAGGAGATCAGTGTTCACTAGGCTTGGAGATTCAGGTACACTGAATTCTGGATTCTGCCTGAATCGGGTTCATTCAGGCATATTGAGGCCAAAATCAGCCTGAATATATCCTGGCCAAATATGAACGAATCCGAATGCAAGGCATTTGGGCTTTTTTCGTGTTTTGGTCTGCATTTTTAAAGCTAGTGGCACCACAATTTCTGGGTCTCTGGAGACTGTCCTGATGATGTAACTCAAATTTGGTGAAGTTTGGTTCAGGGGGCCCCATGTCAGAGGGGTAGCCTCATCTCCTGTTAGTTCTCATTGGAAACAATGGAGGAAAAGACAACACCAAAGGGGGTCCATAACTTTGGACACCCTGAACCAAACTTCACCAAGCTCAGTTGGTATCATCAGGAGAGTCTCTGGATGATACCCTGATATTTTGGTGCTATTCGCTTTAAACATGCACCCCCTGCAGGCACAAATGTGAAAAACACCAAAAAATCAGACAGACCCGAATTTTTTGGGTATATCCGAATATTCAGGTATATCCGAATATGTTATTTGTCTTACAGATAATTTTATGCATGAATAAATCTGAATTTTTCCAAATTTCTAGGGTATTGACCAAGCCTGGTGGTCACCTTCCCTCTGTTCCACTAACTTCATTTGATGACCTAGGGTGAATCATTTTTCCTATTACTTATCAACCTCGCAGGATTGTTGTGATGATAAAATGAGGGGGAAAGCTAAGTAGGCCATTGTAAGCTCTTTGACATAATGGCAAGATCAAAACTGATGTGAAATTGTAATTTAAAAGAGGGAAAAACAAAACAAACTGTCAAGAAGTCAAAATAAGAAAGATGATGGTAGGAGTCTAACCATCTTACTATATAATTGAGCAGTGTATTCCTGGCAATGAACATGAAAAAATGAGGGCTGATGGGATATGTAGATCTCAGCCATCACAGAGGGCCCATATTCCAGCTTCTTCTAGAGGGCCAAAAAGTACTCTCCCCAGCAGCCCCTCCTCCCCTCATGGTATGTTTCTCCCTGGCAGAAGTGAGCCTTGAAACGAGGAGAAAGTATACAAAGAAGCCATACTCCTCTCCTCCTCTCATGGTGTACTTCTCCCTACCAGGCTAGGTTCTTGTGGCGAACGTTAAAGAATTTTCTGCCTGGGAACATAGGACAAATTCTCTCAAGCTGCAGTTGAGCTGGAAGAGCCCATTTGCAAAGTTAGGGAACATGTCTATGTATGTGTGTGGGGGGGAGGGGGGAATTTGTAAATAAGCTTTTTTTCCATTGAATACTTAGGCCAGGTTTTCATTATCTGTGGTAAATTGCAAGGCCAAGCATGGAGGAAAGGCTGGAGGGATTGGCCCCCTCTGTGGATGTGGATAATCCACCAACAGTTTTCTAGATATTTGTTTGTACAATAGGCTTTACTGCTAGTAAAAGTATAACTAGACTGAAGATGAAGCAGAGGGAACAATTCTGCAGGAGAAGTGCATGTGGTGTGAGAGAGTACATAATTTAATTACCGGTACACATATTATAAGACGACCATAACATGCAGGCATGCCTAAATAACACAGAGAAACATGGGGCCATTTTGTTTGCTTATCATAGTGGCATTAAAGTTTGATTTAACTGGGCATAATTTGTATTTTTTAAAGTGATGTACCAGTTAAAACTAGGGGAAGCAATAGGGTTGCCAACCTGCCAACCTGTCTGGAGATCTCTATGACATCATACCCCACTGAAATCCTTCTCCTCTCCAAACCCCATCCTATCCTGGGAACTATATTTTGATCTGGTTGCTGACATTTTCTTCTAAGGTGGGGTGTCCATATGTCCTTGGCAAACTATTCATGGATCATGCATGTTGCCTCACTTTTATGACTCTTAGGGAAACAGCATGGATTATAAATTTTAAATCATTTTTAGGAACCCAGTTCCTCAAGAAGAGCATCCTTTTGTTACCCATCCCAAAACAAGTTTTTCCTTTAAGTGGGGATTTGGGCTACACAAAGTTGAATCACCTCCCAACACAATTTCAAAACCAAAGATATTCAAATGATATTAAAGTTAGAATTCATATACATTTCTGAAGAAGCCAATTCCGCTAGCTAATTTATTCGTAAGGAATAATTCCACCAGCTCTAATAATGCACATAATTACACACCTCCGTGAAATGTTGGGGGTACTAATTAGTTAATGTTTGCACAGCACGCTGAAGATGGTATATGCTTAAGTATTGCTATTATCAAAACAGAATGTTCACTTTCAATTAATATGCACCATAACTTGGACTGATATCAGCGACATTCATAGAGGTGTAATCGGCAAAATGTGGTACATTCAATACAGGAAAACAAGTGCGGGTTATAATGGGAAGCCAGGTCACAGACTTGGTTCTAGGAACCCATTTGGGTGTCAGTGAATTTGGATAAGGAAGAGCCTTTGCAATGCAAAGTCTGCAAAGTCAAGAGGCATCATTAAGCAAAAGGAGAAAGCAGGGTTTGCAGCCTCTATGTGGTAGCTGGAGATCTCCTGGGATTACAACTGATCTCTACAGAGATCAGTTCACCTGGAGAAAATGGCTGCTTTGGAAGATGCACTCTATGGCATTATACCCCTTTGAAGTCCCTCCCCGCCCCACCCCATCCCCAAAAATATCCAAGTATTTTCTAACCCAAACCTGGCAACCCTAGGAGGAATTGAGAAGATCAAGAACAAGTGGAACGGACCAATGAGAAGCGGCTGTGGTGTTCACTGCAGCCATCCTGTATCAAACGACTACATCTTTCCCTTTTTAAGGTCAAGAGCCCAATGTTGTGCCTGATGTTCAAGGGATGCTCCAGAACTCTGCAGAGACTTCCAAAGGCTCATGAAGTCTTCCCAGGCCTCCTGTGGTTTCCCTGGCACCAAGCCAAGTCTCAAAAGAATACCTGCAGGCATAGAAGCCATTCCCCATTTACTGTAGGGGTACAGGCAGGCTCTGCTATGAAAAGGGCCAGCAGCTGGGCTGTCAATCCAGATAGCAAGGTAAGTCAACTGGCTCTCTCCTCTTTTCATTTTAAAATCTGTAAGGCACCATGAACCAGCCTTGAACGTCTCTTGTTTGAAAACCCCACCAGAGGTCGCTATAAGTCAGACGTGACTTGACTGCAGAAAATAAATAAAAAGACCATGGAGTTAGGGTGGCCTCACTTTGAGTTGAGAGTCAGGCATCCTAATTTTTTAAAAAAGATTGTTGGTGCAGGGGAGGGGATGCATTAAAATTTTGCATTTCAATTTCAGATGAGGGGCTTTTGGGGGGGGAGGGGGTATTTGTTTCTAAGAGAATGCTTTTCAGATGCTTAAATTCCAGAACTTCCCTTCCTGAAATTCTATCATAACGAAAGGCATATAAGTATATGTGTATTTCCCCCTTTACAGGTTGCCAACAAACAACACCACACATTGATTGAATCCAAGCATAACAAGGAATCTTGATGAGATAACATGTTGGTATTAATATCCCTTCCGTGTGATGTTTCAATCAATATGCTCAGGTACTTGTCAATCCCAGTAATGTGTAATGGGGAAAAATATTAAAACTGAGGTGACACTCTGTGCATCCATTGACAGCAACACCAGGATGTGAGCAAAGAATAATATGAGCAAATAATAATGATTTCCCTGGACCAAACCACTGTAGCTGCATTTTGAACTGTACCCCCCATGATAAGAATGTTGAGAAGTAGCATGTCAGGATGACTGGTTCAATCTAGCTTTCTCTGTGGCATGCTAGTATTCTGCGTGCAAAGAGGCTTTGTTCTGGGAAAAACTGAATCTTGCAATTCACCCCAAGGACTAAAATGATACCATCATGCGGGGAGGTGGATGAGAGAAAGACAGACACTTGATCCTGTTTAATGTACAAATCAGGCCTAAATGGCAAAGGCAGAATACACCTTATATTTTAAATGAACGTAGGTGAGGAGAATTGTAAGGAGCAAATCTCAGTGGATTGTCTCACAGATCTTTGTACTTAAGTTCAGACACCAACAAAACATTCACAACTTAGATTCATCCTGCCCCCTTCCTGCACCCCTTAATGGATGCTTTAATCATGCTGGCATGAAGTTGTTAATTTAAAACTCCTCAGACAATGAGTAATGGCTAGAGAGTTCTCATTTGAGGAAACAGATGAGCTGGAACACTTTCAATGCCAAATTAAGAATTTAGAAAATTGTACTTGCATTTGTTTGCCGCTAATGCATTCATTTTCCCTCTCTTTCTCATTAATATGTTATAGCCACTGATGCAGTTCCTATTAATTTAATAGCACCATAGCCATTATATGCTTAACATGGTAGTGTAGTACCTTTTTGGAGTCAAATTTGTCAGGGAGCATAATGGAGCATTTAAAGAATTTAAGTTCAGTCATACTTTCACTCAATGGCACTTCCAAAAGAATGTGTGCATGATCATAAGAAATATACCTTCCCTCCAGCCCATTAATAAAAAGCTGCCACTCCCACTCAGAGACTTGGATCCTTTGCCATTATACCATGTGCACTTCTTTCTGACCACTGTGGAGGCTGTCCTTCACCACAGAGCGTGTTCCTCTCATGCTATGCCCTTCCACTTCTACAAAACCAGCATTTTTTAAGAAGCCCTGAAATGGTTAGTCCAAGAGGAACATGTTCTGCAGGGGAGGGCAACCTCCATGCTGGCACATGGAACAAAGGAACAAGATGCAAGCCATAGGTGTTCATGTTCAGTTACCCAAGTTTGAAAAAAGTAGCAGTTTGACAACTTAAATGTGTGCAGAGATTTAGATGCTCAGTTCTGATGGTAACAAGAAGTCATGACTTATTTTAACCGTGGTTAGTTTGAAAAAACAGAATTTGACTCGCAGATGATTTCTCATACTTGGTTTGCCTCAAACAAATTTTCATTCCAGTGAGTTGCCTTACCCATCTCTTCTGCAAAGACTGACATCCCAGCCTGCACTGTAATACCAGACCGAAGGCAAACCTTTCCCACACCAACAATGTATTTATCATAGCCTTGCAGAAGCAGACTGGGTGGCCAAAACAGCCACATGACCCACAAAGCTGCCTTATACTGAACTGGGCCACTGCACCATCAAGGTCAATATTGTTTACCATTAGCATCTCTCAGGAGTTTCATTATCACCTGCCACCTTTAACAGGAGATGCTAGGGATAGAACCTGGCAGCTTCTGCATGCCAAGCAGATGCTCTACCACTGAGCCACAGCATCTGTCCAAAGAGTAAATGCATGAAGCTGCCAAATACTAACCTAGACCTTTGTTCTATCAAGGTAAGTATTGTCTCCTCCAACTATCAGCAGTTCTTGTGGGTCCCAGGGAGAGATTTTCCACATCCCCTGCTACCTGATCTTTTTAACTGGAGTGCCAGAAGAGCCCTGAAAAAGGACCAGCCCTCTGCCCTGCTAGTGATCCATCACCTGATCACTTGATAGAGAGCCATTCTGCTTCCCTCTTCCACCAGGAAGTGAGCAAGCAGGCAAGGATACCAACCAGCAGGCAGAGACAGACAGTATGGTGCCTAGGGTTGGCAGCTCTGGGTTGGGAAGTATCTGGAGATTTGGGGGCTGGGGCCTGAGAAGAGGTTTTGGTAGGGGAGCAACATCGAGGGGGTATAATGCCATAGAGTCCATATTGCAAAGCAGTCAATTTCTCCAGGGGAACTGATCTCTGTTGCTTGGAGATCAGCTGTAATAGTAAGAGATCTCCAGCCGCCATTTCGAGGCTGGCAACTATAGTGGTACCCAGCAGCAGCAGACACAGGCAGAGAAGAGGAGGGCAGGGTCTGTGCTGCCTGCCTCTGATTGATGATGGCATCCTTGCCAGCCTTCTCCCCTCCCCTCCCCCTGCATTGAGACATGTGAGAATATTGCCAGGATGGTCGAGACAGATAATGGAAGGCTGGCCTCATTACTCCCTGCCTGGGCCAACAGCAAGAGACCAAAGAAGAGCAGCAAACAGACTTCCCTCTGTGTAACAGACTTCCCTCTGTGATACACCTCTGAAGATGCCAGCCACAGATGCAGGCAAAACATTAGGAACAAGATCCACCAGACCACGGCCACACAGCCTGGAAAACCCACCACAACCACTCCAAATGGAGGTTGCATGGAAACAACAAGGAAGCTGGTAAAACAGCGGCTTGGCTGGGAGCACTTTGCAGGAGGAGAATCCCATGTAAACAAACAAACAAAAAGCAGGAAAACCTCACCACAAAATAAACTGCTGCAAAATATATAGTGGATGCATAAACGGCTGTTGCTTAAAGGGGGGGGGGGCATTCCAACTGTAGTCTAAAGTGGTGCAATTCATTCTACCACCAATCCCACAAGGGTCAGTTCCACCATTCAGCAGCCTCTGAGCAAAGAGTACCCGGGTGCCCTCTTCCCTTCTCTGTCCACTAACCTGAACCTCCACTAACAACTAGAGCTGTCAATCTGTGGGGGGTAGGGGAGTAGAGCTGAAGATCTCCCAGAATTACAATTAGTCTCCAGATGCAGAGATCAGTTCCTCATCATCGTCGTCGTCGTTATGGTAGATTTCACAGCTGCCAGATCTTTAGCTGGTTGTTGGCCTTCATTACAATTCAAGCCTTGCATAGTATTTGTGCGGATCCCAGCAGGGCTGCCTTTTCAATATGACCAATGTTAATTTTGTCAATTCAAAGATGTTTCAAGTGCTGCCCTAGTGTTTTCGGGATGGCGTCCAGCGTGCCGATTACCACTGGGATGATGTAAGCTGGTTTGTGCCATAGAGGCTGAAGATCGATTTTCAAATCATCTAGTGACCATCTCATGTTCTTTTTCAATGACTCTGCTGTCACCGGGGACTGCTATGTCGATGATGTTCAGTTTCTTGTCCTCGATCATCATCATCATCATCATCATCATCACTATTATTAATATTAATATTAATATTATTACCTAGAGAAAATGGGTGCTTTGGAAGCTAGACTGTATGATATTAAACCTTGATGGGGTCCCTTCCCTCCCCAAACCCTGCCCTCCTCAGGCTTCAACCCCAAAAATCTCCAGGTATTGTCAACACAGAGCTGGCAACCATCTTCACACCTCCCTATCCATCTGCCTCAGAAGGTAGTTATTGTGGGGAGGGGAAAGGAAGGTGTTGATAAGCTGTTTTGTGACTCCTTAAAGGTAGAGAAAAGTGGGGTATAAAAACCAACTATTCCTCTTCAAGACATCTGCTGAAGAATGGCTGCCCATCACAACAGCTTCAACTGGGGAGGATGAGCCCACAGTCAGCGTTTGCATAAGGCAACTTCATACATCCTAGGTTGCTGCATTACTGCAACATCCCAGAGATTTTACAGTATCAGCAAAAGGCCAGAATATGCTGCTGCACTGGAAGAAGCATCCTGCCACCTGGTAAGATTCAGCTGTTTTGTCAGGCACAACTGCCTAGTGGATTAGGAATCCATCAAAAGCAGGACAGCAAGGCTATACTACTCTCAGTCCCAATACAGAAAGCACAGTCTCTGCTCAGCTGCAGCAAAAACAGAAAGGCCTCCTGAATTACAATGATTCTGCTTGGAGCCGGGAATGAGAAGGAAGAGGGCACGGGAAAAACAAAGGCATGGTTAGATAAATTTAAGCAGTGGTGAACTGGGTGATAAAAGGATCCACATGACTCTATTAGTCTAGGGAAGAAAAAATTGGCTGTGAATATTTGTTAGTTTGCTAGACCCAAGCTTGTCAAAGTCCTCAGATATTAGGGGCTGGGGGAAAAAAGTGGGGGGGGGGGTGATGAGTGGGAAGTGGCAGTCTTACCTTGCAAGTGTTAGGGAGAATGCATTATTTATTCAAATGCAAGACTAGTTTCCCCACCCCCACCATGCATACCATCAAAATAAGGACTGTGTTAGATTCCTGTACAAGTTACAGTTACACCCAATAATAATTTTGTGTATACAAAATTTTTAGGGAGGTCACCTTACATTCAGGGTCATATTCTTTTCAATTAAATACAGTACTAGTTGTGCACAAGAAGGAGGCTTTACTACAAGCAACAGACTAGTATGCATAAAGACCAGACTAGTATGCGTAAAGACCAGACTAGTATGCGTAAAGACCTGTCTTGAAGAGGAAGAGTCGGTTTTTATACCCCATGCGTAAAGGGCATGTTTCAATTAGTGGGGCAGAGGGCAGGGGACTGAGAACAGGAAAACAGTGAGGAGAGAGAGCAGGAAAATGCACAGCACTCTATATAAAATACATATTTTTTTAAAAAAAATGCAACACAGGATTCCAAACATGTTGGTTCCACTTTGGAAAAAAGGCCAAGTTATCTTGGAACCAGGAAATCCAGGTTCAAATAATGTTGGAAGCGACTAGAAAAGACGGTGAGAATGCACTCTCATTGAGAGGTGAATGTGGAGTTGCTGGGGGTGGGGGCCTTTAGTTGAAAAGCCAGCAACGAAGAAAGTGTTTTGACTTGCATTTAGTTAGTCAGGGAGCCAAAATTTATTTTGATACAAAATTAGTTCCAGATATAGATAGCAGCAAAAATAAAACAGGATTAACAATAACAAGGATGATAAAATTAAGTCAAAAGAGTATGTAACCTCAGCTTGTGGGTTCTGTGGGGCAGTACTTGGAAGGAGTTGCAAAGAACCAAATTTAAACAAAACAGTTTACTTCTCTTTACAAATAACATTAAACATCAACATTTAACATTACAACTAAAGGTCCTGTTCAGGTTGCATTTCAAGTCCTTCTAGTTACAGTCTACTGATACTGCCAAGTCCAATTCTTCTTTGCAAGTGGGTTGGCTCCTGAAGAGTCCAAGGGCTTGATGAACAGGATGCAACATGATGAAGGTTTCCAGGAGAACTCTCACCCATTACAACCACAAAAAGAAACCCTGAAACAATAAACTCCAACATTTACAACACAGCAAAAACAAACAACTACCTTCCCAGTAGTTCCCAATAATATTTCAGTTTACCTTAACAAGGTGTTAAGGGCTTATAGAAATCAAGGTCCGAGTCTGGTAGCCTTGTCTTCTCCAAAGAGCTCTGCAGCCTTTCTGCTGCCCTGAGTCTCCACCCCCTTACTGGTTCAACCCATTCTGGGCATGGGGGTTACAAGTACATTGTAGTTTATGTGGTAGAATTATTAGTATCAGTCAGCTGCTTATATAACCCAATTGCATGAAGAAAGAGTAAAACAATTCTTCTCCCTGTATGTGTAGATTGCAGTCCCTTTGTCTGCTTTTTCTAAACAACAAAGGTTGAGTCTGGGTATGGGGTGTAGTTTGATATTTAAAGTATATAACCCAAACCAAATCTTGAAAATCACTTTGTAAAAATCTCACATTAGAATGTCGGATAGGAAACAAAGCACCAAAACCAACCTCCCTAGCATTTGTTCTTTGGTTCCTACATTTTTGAAAAAGATTTTTTTTTCTGTAGAGATTTCTGCTCTTTTCCCCCACTGGAAGAAGCTTATGCAAGAATTTTGTGATACCTTCATCACAAACACCCAACATCAAGTATCCGACTCAGAAGGAAATGGCATCCGGACCAGATGCTATTACAGACAAGCTCACGGGGAATTCTAAAGTAACCAGCAGGCTTTGCAAAGAAAGAAAAAAAGCATTAGCCACAGGCTGGAATATCTATGCTTTCTTTAAAAAATGAAGTAGGCAAGGACAGGAGATAAAATAGGCAGAGATAACAGGACCTAGTGCTGCTTTTTATTTAAACAAGACACTCCTTGAAATCAGAAATATCCAGATAGGCTTGATTGGTATAACAAAGTCTTGCAGCCTGGGTTCATGTGGCTTTATACATCTTCAGCAGAAGTGTACATTTCTCCATCACCGCTTGCTGATGAGGATGATGGGGACTGTACAGAACTGTAAGATCTGATCTGCATCTTGAATCCTATCCAATGTTCTCCTGAGTTGATGTTCTAGGAGAAACTGGTCAGGTCACAGATATTGGAGCAGTGAATACAGAGGTGGAAGATTGTAAGGCTGATTTTCACCTCCTCATTCTTACTGGATTTTGTAATTCCACATTATTTAGTCTTGTTTCTGGGCAGGGGCATAACATTATAAAATAGTGCTCCCCCCTGCCATAGTGAGTAGCAGGCGGGCAACATCTACATATGACTTCATGCTTTTTATAAAAGCAATTTCTCATCTCTTTGTTGCATTCTAGTGATGGCCAAAAAAAATGAACAAGCTGGTGCAGAATGAAGTGTGTTTAGAGAGGAAAATTACACATGATGACATCCTGAATCCAAGCTGGGGATGCCACCACCACCGTTTTAGAGCCTAATGTGGGCAATTTTAAAAATTCTGTGAGAGCCCAATCAGGACTGGGCAGTGTGATGGGAACAAACTGATTTCAAGTGCTCAAACAGCAGCCTGGGAGGTATCTATTTTGGCATTTGAAACAGCACGGGTGGGGTGGCATGGGCAGGGGCGAATCTAGGCAAACTGGAGCCCGGGGACAAAATCTGAGTTTGGTGCCCCCCCACCCCCACCCCAGATATGGACGACCACCAACTCTCTTTCCTAATTGTGTCCTCACACCAACCCTGTGAGGTAGGTTGTTAGCCTCAGAAAGAGCTCCAAGCCAGTGCAAGGGGGATTAACTTTTAAGCATGTAAATCTCTCAGGGGATCATTCCCCATCTGAAGGTTTACTAAGCAAACATCTGCATCATCTCCTCACCGTCACCTCCTGCCCCCCCAGCAAAACATGCGTAGCTCTCTCCCCACCACTTTCCTAATTATTGTCCCTCACACCAACTCCTGTGAGGTAGGCTGCTAGCCTCAGAAAGAGCTCCAAGCCAGTGCAAGGGGGATTAACTTTTAAGCATGTAAATCTCTCACAAGTCATTCCCCATCTGAAGGTTTACCAAGCAAACATCTGCATCATCTCTCACAAATCACCTCCTACCCCCCAGCAAAACATGCATGGCTCTCTCCCCACCACTTTCCTAATTGTGTCCTCACACTTAACTCCTGTGGAGTTAGGCTAGCCTGAGAAACAGCTCAAGCTTTTCAGTGCAAGGGGAAATTAACTTTTAAGCAGGTAAATCTCTCACAAGTCACCCCCCCCCATCCTGAAGCGGCTTCTGCCAAGCAAACATCAGCATCATCTTCTCACAAATCACCTCCTACCCCCCCAGCAAAGGCAGGCGCATGGGCTCTCTCTCCCACCACTTTCTAATGTGTCCTCCTCACACCAACCCTGTGGGAGGTAGGCTGCTAGCCTGAGAAACAGCTCCAAGCCAGTGCAAGGGGGATTAACTTTTAAGCAGGTAAATCTCTCTGGAGTCACGAAGGTTTACCAAACAGCGTCAGCATCATCTTCAGTTCTGCTGCTGCTTCTGGAGCTCCTCTTGCTCAGCTTGCTCTTTTTCCCAGCCTGCCTGCCCTGCGGCCGTGGGAGAAAGGCTTCTGAGAGTCATGCCACACTTCATTTTAAAGGCGAATAAGGCATGCTGTAGCAGGTTAAGAAGGGAGGCTGGAGACTCCCCCAGTCCACTACTCCTGGGAGCCTCAGTGGACTTCTGCCATGCGGACACTCCAGGCAGCCACCGTGCAAGAATTAGGCGAGACTCACGACCAACCACTGGGAAGCAGTAAGGAGGCTGCTTCAGTGCCTGCTTTCTAGGGCTCAATCCCTCCCTGTGTAGGAGGATGTTTTGGCGCCCCCCCACGTGACCTCAATCGATGCGCCCGGGGACAAGGGGTACCCCATGTCCCTAGGCAGGAACGCCAGTGGGCATGGGGAGGGGGTTTAGGGTGAATGCCTGATCTTGCTGGGTTGCAAAATCTGGCCCTCGCAGCAGTTCAAAATTGCCTGTGTTAGGCTCTAAAATGGTGGCTTTCTTTGGTGCTAGGCATTTCTGCTTGAACTAGACCAGGGGTAGGGAACCTGCGGCTCTCCAGATGTTCAGGAACTACAATTCCCATCAGCCCCTACCAGCATGGCCAATTGGCCATGCTGACAGAGGCTGATGGGAATTGCAGTTCCTGAACATCTGGAGAGCCGCAGGTTCCCTACCCCTGAACTAGACCAATGTTTTCCAAGGAGCTCCAAAGTGCCTAGCACAAGAAGAACATGGTCTGCAACTAAGAATCACCTCCAGAATGCCCAGAGAGAAACAGACAGCAAATGTATATGACTCAAGCCAGCTGTTTCAGTTAAAGTTCTACATACTCCATGCCTGTGACAGAGGAATAGGCCAGTGACAAAGGTACTAGTCACAGTGGGTGAAGGCATGGGGGATTGGGGGGGGGGGTGTAGTCACAAGGAAGGAGCCAGTCCAGAACCTATTTTGTATGCAGTTTCCAAGGTTTGGTTCTGAAAACTGTGGAACTGTCTAAGTATTTTTTTAATGAAGTTCTCATATATAGATAAATATGTAGGTCACCAACGTTAACACCACAGAGCAATGGATTTAGGGTTTTTTTAAGTCTCTAAAAAGAGTCCATTGTATTGTATCTGTCTTCCAAGATTGGACTTCTGAACCTGTTATTTCCTTTCAAATTAAAGCACTTCACTTACTGAAGCCTTTGGTGTTTTATTAAGCTATCAGTCTGCAATCCAATATACTTTTAGTGTTCTCAAACAAACATACACAATTGTCTCTAAATGCATTACACTCCCTTTGCCAAGCCATTTTTCATTAAATGTTTCTATGTAAAGTACATGGGTGTTTTTTTTTTACAAAAATCTCTTTGGTTAAACTTGATGCCCTGAAGCCAAGATCCAAGTACAGCATGTTGTTTTTGATGGTATCTATTAGTATTTAGAATATGTTTGTGGTTCTCTAGCTGCAGTTGTTCACACTTGGCTAAATCAATAAGCAATTTCCTCCATATGTAATGTTATATACAGTAGCTGTGACAGAGTCCAGATGGTTTATTCTATTCTGTAATTGAGTTTTACCATTTTACAGAAATATAATAATATTGAGAATAAGCCAATTGAATTTTGTATCTTCACTCACACACACAAAAATTCAATTGGCTTCTTTGTGTATGTGCTTACACACACACACACACACACACACACACACACACACGTCCCTTGTATACTCTTTAAACAAAAAGCTGAAGTCCACAAAGCGCTCATAAAAACTAAAATAAATAAAACTGGAACAAAACCAATCTAGAAATGTCAGACGAACTGCCATGCTGTTCACTGAGGCTGACAAACTCACTGAGGCTGACAAACATGGTGGTTTTGGGACGAGAGGTTGGGAGAACAAATCAACTTATATCTCCAAACATGAAGGTATTTTAGCCGTAAGCATTAAATGTTGAAACTGAACTATGAAACATAAGACGGGCCCATAAGATAGTGACAGATCACACAAATGTTCAATTTCTGGTATCTCCAGTTACAAGGATCTCTGAATGCAGGGCTGACAAATACTTTTGCCTGATTTTATACCTGCCAGAACAGACAATACTCAGAGACCTTCACTCTAACAATATTAAAGTAGTGGGGTGAATCCAACTATCCTCTAAATAGCCTTCCTCCAACTTAAGTCAGAGGAAGCTTCCTTAGACTGGAGGCAGACTTGAAACTTGAGTGAAAAGAAAAGGTGGGGTATAAATATTTTAATAAATGAATAAATAAATGAATAAACTTTGCTCAGATTTTCCCCAGAAGTGACATCTTACCATACGGCCAATGGCTGTTTGGAGTTTTTTGTTTATTCCTTTTGCCACTCTGAGTGGTGGAGGGAAATGAGAGCTGGGGTAGCTCTTTGTTTCCAAAATGTGGTTCTAGAAAGCAGCTAGTTCTAGAGAGCTGGGGTAGCTCTTTGTTTCCAAAATGTGGTTCTAGAAAGCAGCTAGCCAGGGGTCTCTTCTGGAATCTGATTTCTAGGTGAGATAGAAATCCATGTACTTTCCATGGTGAAAGGATTCAGTCTTACCCAATTACTTTGGGCCACACCTCTGTCCCAGTAAGTAGTTCTGGCTAAAAGCTGGATACCTTAGTTGGCTACTCTATCGGATGTATTTACACAGCATCGATTACAAAAGTGTTAATAGATCTTTCACTGATTGTTTGTTGTTTATGTTGAACACTGCTGCTGTTTGTATTATGTAGGAACTGATTAGCAGGTTGTTCACTTTTCTCTCTGTTCACGCACTGGTCAAATGCCCAAATGCACTGTTCATGCTTTATGTGGTGTTGGTAGCCTGGACTGTGGTGACTTTCTCTCTCTTGTTCCATATTAAACATCCAAGCCATTTTACTACTGAAGAAGAGAGCGCTTTGAGAACTTTGAAAAAAAATCCTAATATCCTTATTCTATTTTGCCTCTTTCACGTTTTACTGCATTTATCATCGTGAGCTAACCCTTTTTACTTGTTTTATGAAGGATTTTGGCCTGCTTGTAAGTAATGGCCAATGTATTTTAATTGGCTAGATCTCATTTCCCTTAATGTTTAATAAAATAACTAAAAGGCTATCTAAAAATAAAACTGCTGTTTATGTTGAGCTTAAACAAACAATTAACTGTAGGAGCATGTAATGTCCTTGAGCAGCTTTGAGTTTACAGTGTTCATTTAGTGGATGACTTTCCAGAGACATAATGCTGTCTCTGTCTCCCAGCAGTGAGGATATGGTAGCTGGAAATCACAGGCTTTGGAGGTCCAGACTTACATGCTATATTGGGGTTGATCCTTTGGGATCAGATCTGTCAATTTAGTCTTCAACTTTTTAAAAAGTCCCAACGGGGAGGCCTTCCTTTGGATCAATATACATTATGACAACCTGGCCACCACCCTCCAAAGCATCCATTTTCTCCAGGAGACGTGGATCACAGTAGTCTGAAAATCTCCAGGTCCCACTTAGAGGCTGCATCCCTACAACTTTGTGGCATGGTGTAGGACAGGGGTAGGGAACCTCTCTCGGCTCCGAGAGCCGCAGACTTATCGCGACTCTTCTGCCCTTACTCTTGGCTCCACAAGCTGAGCCACGGCTTCGATCATGCCGCACTCTGCGAGTCAGCAGGGCAGAAGCGCACCAATTGCCATTGCGTGGCCAGCTGGGCAGTGCAGCCCGGAGCTTCCCACCTCTCGCCCACCCGTTCGAGGCAGAGGTGAGGCTTTCCCCGCCGCCAGCAAGCGCTGCCAAGGCCCGCTGGCCCCATCCCTTGCCTGCCCCTGTGGAGGCAGCAGAGTGAATGGCGCATCCATAAGCTCGCAGAAATGAGTGGAGTAAAGGTAAAGAAACCCCAATATATACAGGTGTTATCTTTATTTTAAAATGTCAAAAAATTATTCTAGCAAGGCTCCAAAAGTGTTTTCTTTTCTTTTCCTGTGTAAAGCAATGGGTCCACACTTGTAGCTCTTTTGGAGTTAAAGGCCTCTACCCCTACCCCTGGTGTAGGATAATGAAACCATTGATTCCATAGTATGCTAGAAGCTTTGCAGCACAAAACTCAAGGCCTAGCACAACCTGAACATGTTCCCCATACCATACAAGGTCACATCTCACCTGGACACCTCTGGGTTGCTGGAAGTGCTTATGTTGTCACCCCTTCACCCATCAAAAACTACAGAATATGGAGAGAAAGGCAAATTGATTTCAGGATCCTTTCTGCACAAGGCCAGCTGACTTTGTTGGAGGCATGAAGATTCCTAGTAATGGCCTAGCAATAGCCCATGTTCAACCAGAATGAATAAGCCTGCATGGAAATGGTGTCTCTGGGTTAATAGCATAGGCCTAGAATAGTTAAGAGGTGTTATTGGAAAATGATAAATCTTAATTAAAAGGTTGGGAAAGGGAGGAACAATAACAGAAATCAGGAAGTTAGTAGGGAGAGAGATTGGGAGAGCTGGGGCAGTGGTGGGATCCAAAATTTTTAGTAACAGGTTCCCATGGTGGTGGGATTCAAACAGTGGCGTAGTGCCAATGGGGCTGGTAGAACGCTGACGGCGAAGGTGTGGCCGGGCATTCGAGGTGGGGCATTTAATAATTTCTCTGTTACTGTAAAGAAACTCTTACCTGTAAAAAAAAGTTCCTAATTTCCAGCTGGTATCTTTCTGTCCATAATTTAAACTCATTATAGCAAAGTCCCTGTCGGGTCTACTGCCAGCTTAAGAGCAAACTAACTTACTCCTCTAATTGAAGCTGCCTGTCCAAATGCACGTAATACTTTCTCAAATACTTAATTTTGTTTCACAAATCAAAAGAAGAGTTACTTTCAGCTAAACAGGAACACTTTACCATATTTCTAAAACATGTTTTTTAAAACAACCCAACAGAGGAGAATTATATCCCGTTTTTCTATCTTAGCTTAACCAGCCATGCATATAGGGAAACAACGGGACTTTATGAGCCAACTGTGCGAAAATCATGAGTGGTCACTACAGTTTGAAGGTGAAGATTCATCACCACTGTTTGTTCTACTATATTCCTGATGAAGGGCTAATACATTTCAATACTCAAAATAATTTGCACTTTAGATTAAAGACACAAATTCATTAAAACATGGATCCGATGGACCATTCCTACTGCCAAGGCATATTCAAGGAAGCTAGATATCAAGGCGTTACTGCCAGGATACACAGGTCATGACTTTTTTAAGAAAATTGAGTAAGCATTGGTAGTTAGTGCCTTTAACCTTTCACTTATACAAAATGCTTTGTAATCCGCTTCCCAGCCCCATAAATACCTAAAATCCAGTCATTAACACTCCCTTTTTATTCCTGGGTGACCTTGGGCTGATCACAGCTTTCAGCCCCACCCACCTCTCACAGGGTGTTTGTTGTGAGGGAAGGGCAAGAGGTGTAAAAAACCCCTTTGAGTCTCCTGCAGGAGAGGGGGGGATATAAATCAAACTCTTCTTCTTCTTCTGTTTAAAGTAAAAAATAAACCAGAACATCATCCATTGTGAACTATAATTACGCAATCCATACTGTATATTCTGCAAATATTTCACATTAATTAATCCAGGATTAAAGACACAGATTAGCATAACATTCTCACATACAGGAATACAGAGCTTTTTTTTAGAGTGGCCAAGCATGGTAAAATCACAATTTATCATAAAATGAAGACAGAGTGCCAAAATAAATAGCCTACCAAGCAAGTAAAGAGTCCCCTGGACCCAACAGTAGTTGGGTCCAGCATGTTGAGTTCTGTGGTGGAGGGCTACAAGAAAGTTCTGGGCTACGAGAAGAAAGAGAGGTGAGAGTGGAGATTGGAAAAAAAACGAAGACCAGGTGGTAACCCCCTCTCGGCACACACAAATAATTAGTAACCCACTCTCAGGAACTGGTGAGAACCTGCTGGATCTCACCTCTGAGCTGGGGTAAGGTTGTGCAAGTGGAGCCTGAGAAGAAACTGTTTGTTCTTTCGACAAAACATTGTTTGTTCTTTTCTGTTTGTGTTACAGAAGTTCAATAAATAGCATGTTAAGCCAGTACCTGAAGCCCCTGGCAAGAGGGGGTCAGCAGAGAATCATATAAGACCTCGAGGCAAGTGCTCAAATGGGAGTTTTTCATGCATAGGAAGAAAAACAGCCCCCCTAAAATATCTCACTTCCCAAGGAATTGAAGAACGTGTCTGTTAATATGCAAAGTCATTGGCTGTGTATCTGAGGGGTGTGTGTGTGTGTGTGTGTGTGTGTGTGTGTGTGTGTGTGTGTGTGTGTGTGTAAAAAGATGGCCATATTATTCAAATATTTGGTGCATGTGTTTTAGTTAGGCCCTGCTTCTCCTTGGCACAGTAGTCCTATGATGATTTCAGTTTAGGGATAATCTCTTAATTGGCACATTTTGCTTCCCACCAAGGTATGCTAATTAAGAGGTTTCAACACCAATCCCTGCTGTGCTATACTGAGAAGGAAATCTGTGCAGAGACAGGGACTGCTTCCAAAAGTGGCCAGAAGAACCTGAGGTGAAGACTTGTTGAAGCTAGTTAATTCAGGGAGGCTAGAACTGCCTAGAACCCACACATTAACATCAATAAGAGAAACAAAACTTTGAAGAGAAACAAAACTTTGAAGAGAAACAAAACTTTGGCCAAAATATAAGAAATATTTTAAAAGAAACAAAACAAAGAACATTAAGTTATCCCTAATAACCAGTACATTTCAAGCATCCTTTCACTAATAACCTGTCATAACGGTAAAATAAGATGCCACAAAACGAACAAGCCAATTAAGTAGAATAATAATCCAGACATTATACCTTTATGCAGGTAAAAGCAGCCAACATTATATTTTAAGAAAAAAACACTGAAACTAAGTTGAAGGAAAGAAGATGACAAAGGAAGCTCTTTACAGCTTTTTCCGATACTTGTGATTTTGCCTGATTTACTGAGGATGATCAAATAGTCCCAAACAAACCTTCCTTTAACAGAAAAGCAGGCTTTGCAGTCACTCTAATTACCTATCAAAGGGAGTACAAAATGAAGAGGGATCTTACTATGTGAGAGGGGGAAAAACAGATGATAAATATAACATATTTCTGAAAGGCAGCCACAATTTAGTACCAAGGTGGGGAATTTAAACAATAATTTAGAGGAATGCTTTTTTTCTGCCCATGTTTGTGCTCTGCAATCTTGCCAGGCATTCCACAAAGGATGCAGACAAACAATTTTAGCAACAAGACAGAAATACTGGGTTTTTTTTTTTAAAAAAAAATGTTCTTCCTTCCCCTATATTATTTAGAAATACTTACACACACAGCCTGAAAATTAGCTCTGTGGAACTCGAAAGCTTACACAGGTTAATGTTAATTTGTTTCGTAGGTATTAAACAGCTTTGGTTTCATACAATTAAACCCATACCTGAAAAGAAAAAAAAAACAGCTTGACTCCCATTTACTTATATACATTTTGGGCAGCACACACACCCCCGACTCCTTTTTCAACTTGTTTTTACAAGTGTTTGCCTGTTCATTTACTTTGTCTTCTCTTCCTATCACTTAGTCTTAGTATTGTAATCAGAAAGCCCAATTCAAGTGGTAGGTAGCAGCATGGCAGTGATTCTCATTGGCTGAGATCACCCATAATTTGGGATCAAACATGGAACTAATCCAGGAAAGTGAAGGAAGCCCCATCGAAGTGGTGGGGGGGGGGAAGCATTGATGCAGTAGAGCAACTTTGGAAAATAATATATTTATTTAAAATATGTATTAGCTGCTTTTCTATCTTGCTGAACTCAAGGCAACTTGCAACATAACTAAAACACAGTAATTAAAAATGCATAATTTAAAATCTCAATTAGGACTGCCAACGAATTTTTAAAAACACATACACTAAATTAGCCAAATGTCCAAAATAAACTGCCTCCTAAAGATTAAAAGCGAGGGGCCAAAGTGCACCTCTCTCAGGAGGTTCTTCCATAATTGGTGGACTGCCACCAAAAAGACCCTTTTTCATGTGCCCTCCAGACTAGTTCTCTGGCAGTCAGGAAGGCCTCTCTCTGTGCCCTCCCAAGCAGGAATGTATGAGAGAAGATGATCCTTCAGATACCACAGTATTTGTAGGATTTTAAAGAACAAAACCAACACTTTGAATTGGGCTTGGGAGTAGATCGGTAGCTGTAGTGTCACCTGCTCCTGATAGCTGTAGCATTCTGCACTAGTTGCAGCCTTTGAACATTCCGTGAGAGTAGCTCCAAGCAGAGTGCAATAGACCAGGCTAGATTTAACTAAAGTGTGGATCACTGTGGCTAGATCTCACTGAACCAGGAACAAAGGCAGCTGACACACCAGCTGACACACCAACTGAAGCTGGGCAAAGCACTCCTAGCCACAGCAGCCATCTGGTTTTGTTGTGTCCAGCAGCACTCCCACCAGGGACGTAGGAATAGATTTTTTTTTTTATGGGGTTGGGGGGCCACACCCTGTCCCCGCCCCTTGCCCCTAGCGCATGGCCCATGCCCTCCCCAAGTCCCAGCCTCTGGCCTAGCGCTTATAAAACGCGAAGCTCTCCGAGGTCAGGGGACCTGGCAGACTCCCCTGCTCTGCCCCTCCCCTGCCCCCCCCTCTCCTCTGGGCAGAGACATAGAGGGAAAATGGAGCCTGGTGCAAAATGAGGTTTATGCCCCAACCCCACGACGGGGCTCAGCTGCTGTGATGCTGGGAGATCCACCCCCAAACAGCATCACTTTCAATGGCGACTAAATTTGGGGTCTAGAGAGCCCAAATTCTCCTTTTAAATCCCACCTTAAAGGGAGAATCACAGGGCCCCTAGTTAAACAACATTGAAAAGTGATGCTGTTTTAGGAGATAGTTATCCCCCACCCCTGAAACAGCATCACTTTCAATGTGACCGTAGAGTGGTTAAGAGCAGGTGCATTTTTAATCTCTGGAGGAACGGGGTTTTCCTGCTCTGCCATCTTGCTTAGCTGTCGAGACTTTATCTGGGGGAATTCAGATTAGCCTGTGCACTTGGCCACACATGCCCAGCCTGGGTGACCTTGGGCTAGTCACACAGCTTTTGGGAGTCTCTCTCTCAGCTCCCACCCACCTCACAGGGTGTTTGTTGTGAGGGAGCAAGGGCAAGGAGATTGTGAAGCCCACTCTTGAGTCTCCTACAGGAGAGAAAGGGAGAATATAAATCCAAACTCTTCTTCTTCTTCTAGAAACTGAGGACCTCTGATTCCTCCCTTTAAATCCATGCCGAGGAATAGATTGGATTTAAAAATGAGAATCTGGAAAAATTTTGAGTACAGGGGGTGCCTGCTGTCCAGGGTGCAATTGTTAAGCTAGAAGCACCAAACTTCTCAGGAGCATTATCTTTAGGAGTCTCTCCTAATGAAATTACCACCCAGGTTACTGGTGAGAGTTTGGTTCAAGAGGGTCCAAAGTTATGGACCCTCTCAAAGGTGCTCAAGCCCCCATCTTCTATTAGTCTCCCATTACAGAAAACAATGGAGAGATGGGGCATTCCTTTGGGAGTCCATAGCTTTGGACCCCCTGGACAAACTTCACCAAACCTGGGTGGTATCAATAAGAAGACTTCTCCTGATAATACATCCCAGGTTTGGTGAGAAGTTTGGTTCAGGGGTCCAAAGTTAGCTAGGGCCCTCAAAGGTGCGTAACCCCCCATCTTCTATTAATAGGCTCCCATTGGACCAATGGAGGATGGGGTTCCTTTGTGGAAGTTTAGTCCGGGGGTCCCAAAGCTCATGGGACTCTCCCAAAGGGAATGCCCCACCATCCTCAAGCTGTTTTCAATGGGAGGCTAATATTAGAAGATGGGGGCTACACCTTTGAGTGGTCCATAACTTTCAGACCCCTTGAACTAGATCAAACTTTCACTCAAACCTGGCAGGTATCATGGAAGATTCCCCAAACAATCCCTTCTTTGAAAGTTTAAGGTGCTGCTAGCCCAAACAATCTCACGCGCCCCCTGCAGGCAAAAAAAACCAAAAAAGCACTAAAATGTTTTTAAAACCCACAAACGGGTGGGCGGAGCTTCAGACATGAATGGGGGGGTTCAAACCCGAGAACCACCCCCCCTTACCTACGTGCACGACTCCCACGTTGTGAGCTTGGCTTTTCAAGGGGCTGTACAACCCCAGCCAAAACAAGAGAGATCTCCAGTCCACAGTCTGTCTTTTTACTAACCCAGAAAACCTCTGCCTTGTCAGGATTAAATTTGAACTTCTCTGCCTTCATCCAGCCTGTTAAGGACTCCAAGCACTGGTTCAGAATATCAGTAGCATCCTTGGAATTAGGTGGAAAAGAAAAGTACAGCTAGGGTTTCATCAACATACTGATGATGTCACAGGCCACACCTCCTGATTACCACCTCCAGTAGCTTCATATATATATTAGATTGAACCCTGTGGAATCTCACAGGCCAAAGACCAAGGGGCAGATCAGATCTTCTATGACAAACCCTCGGATAAAACTCAAACCAGCATAGCACAGTACCTCTTTGTCCCAGAAACTGAGACATGGCTCAGTAAGATGGAGACAGGGAAAAATATCCATTTTGCAAACAAAGAATGACTGATAAACATAAAAACACAGGAACTCTAGCCCTAAGTTGCTATGAAACTCTTCTCATGATCGAAAGACCTTTGTTTAGGCAAGACAACAGGATGTTAAGTAAGGGATACATTATGTGTCAACAAAAGAATTAAATCCAGCACAATTCTCAACAGGACTGCAGTCCTAAGGAAAGCTTATCAGACAGCAGCATATGGGGAAGAAGCAAAAGAAAGGTTGAGTGTTGGTGATGGATGCCAGTGAAAATAACCCGGCTTCCTGCAGAGACTCTCTCTCTATTGGGGAAAACACTCTTTAATTAATTCTGGAGTGTTGGGGTCACACTTTCCCCTGTTATCATCAAGCTTCTAAGTATCATAGAAGATATCTGACTCGAAGCTATGCATGCTATTGCCTTGTGAGAAAGACTCAAGGTCTGGTTTTTATTCCCCCCATATTTCACAGATGGTAATAGGAACATATTCTTATTTGGAAACCTGAGTCTATCAAAGGTATCTGAAAGGGGGAAAAGATTCTTCATACATATAGGGTTGTCTTCCTTTGACTTCTCCCTTAGGATTGTCCTTCTGACTGCATAATTTTGAACGCCTGCTCTACTTTGTTTCAGATAACGATACTAGTAGATTGTATATTCCTCCACCTCAGAACTCAACATGCTGGACCTTCTTTGTTGTAGAATGCCCTGCCTGGGTCGTAGTGCCTATCTAACCCTGTTCCCTTCCCCACCAATCCATTTGAAAGTTTGATATAGTCGTTCAATGCTCTTGTATCAAAGTACCATGTTCAATAATACACAATATAATGGTTCTGACAAAGGCAGTGCATAAAAATGAATGATAATTCTCATATTTGTTCTGGACTATATTCTAATGTGAAAGCATACCATTTTCTCAACCACTGCACCTCAACTGACCGAACTAACATCTTTACGTGAAACAGAGTATAGTTTTGAATTTCCATGCTTTTATAAATGCAGAACAACTGCCCCAAAGTTGAATTCCATTCCAGTTTGGACCTTACTGGATACATAAATTTAAACTGGTTCAAAACTGAAAGAGTATGAAAAGCCTCTGGAAAGTTCAAAGACTTTAGACTCACTCATTTTCATTCTGGGTTGATCCTTGAAAGAGAGGTTCACAGTTCTGTAGCACAGTTGATTATGAATGACTCAAAACAGTCAGTAAGATGTTACGGGTAAGGTGTGAATCATACAACATAAAGACAGCTGAGTCAGTTGTGCTTCCGATGCCTCGCTTCTGACACAATAAGCGGGGAGTCAGATGTCATTTGGGGTTAATTTTCAAACCCACATCTCTGATTCCTTTGGTTTCTCTGCTTCTTTTTGCTATTATTTAATGATGCCTGCAAATTTCAAGCCATTTAGAAAGGATTTAGATTATCAGGGACACATTCAAAGAATTGTGGCCTTACACTTTGCTTAATGAGCTCACCATGCTCAAGAGAGGTATGCTGTGTCACAGAATAGAAGTCTATTCAACCAAGCCATCTTTATTATCATGGCTTCACGCATGAAAATTTTAAACTTTGACATGGTATCTTTGCTGTTGCCAAAATAGTGGCAGTGAAATATATTGTTTGCAGGTATAAGTGTTTAGTGCAAAGACTTCAAGGGGGTTCAGGGAAAAAATATTACTAATAGGAGCATGGATAAACATTTTCATTGTCCTGACTGACAATTCATTTTTAACAGGATTACAGAAACCTTATGTTGAACTGAGCAAACAAAAAGCAGATAAATGTTGGCTTTTGTCCACTAACTCATTTGATGAGGACAGACCCACAGGCAAAGGGATCTTCGGCCTCTCCTCCACACAGAACAGCAACAGAGGCTCTGGCACAAATCTCCTTTAATTCAAGCAGCCATTTCAAGACACAGGCAAAGAGCTCTTTATCGCCACCCCATCACTTCTACCAGAAACAGCAACAAGGAGTTCAGCCTTGACTTATGCACATCTTCCGGGTCTGTTCTGAAATCATCAGCTATCTCTCTGTATTGTCGAAGGCTTTCACGGCTGGAATCACTTGGGTGCTGTGTGGTTTCCGGGCTGTATGGCCGTGTTCTAGCAGCATTCTCTCCTGACGTTTCGCCTGCATCTGTGGCTGGCATCTTCAGAGGATCTCCTCTGAAGATGCCAGCCACAGATGCAGGCGAAACGTCAGGAGAGAATGCTGCTAGAACACGGCCATACAACCCGGAAACCACCCAGCACCCAGCTATCTCTCTGTTCAAATTTCTGTTTGTTTAGAAACTACAGGCAGGATTCACTAACCATTATTTTTTTTTAAAAAATGCTTTTCTCACACTGCTTTTCATAATTCAATTTTTATTCATGGTTACTTAAAAAAACAAAGAAAAGGCAATGAAAAAGAAGAGTTTTGATCTTAAGTCAAGGAAGAGGGGAGCTTTAAGTCTTGTTCTTTTATTCTGGCCTCGAATTTGCTTAACTAAATGACCTGGATGGCCTAAATGAACACTATTTTGTGCAAGCTCAGAAGCTAAGCAAGATCATCTCTGGCAACTTATGATTCAATGTGAAGTTTTATCTTACAATTTTAACTGTATTTATAGTTTTATGTTCCATATGCCAATAAAGGCTTGTCGAAATTGATCATCTCTGGTTAGTATTTGGATGGGGGACCACCGAGAAAGTTTTTATTATGCAAGGGCAGGCAATGGTAAGACTTCTGTTAAGCCCATTCTGTACCGGCCAATACACATGGGTTTAGGACAGTAAAAAACCTGTTTTGGGAGGGAACTTTGCACCTAAAATGAGTCTGCCGTGTGTTTTCCTCCAAACTGGGTTTTTTGAGAACCATGCCATTCGCAAGTCTTTTGAAAAATCCTGTGTTGCAGCCACTTGCAAGCAAACAGCCAGGCAGAGGGCGCTTTATTCACCTCCATTTTCCTTTTTTTAAATTTTTTTTGTGGCTTACATCTGCGTAGCCGTACAGGTGCAGATGGCTATATCCTAAGATGTCAGCAATGCTGTGTGTGTGTGCTTGGGGGGTTTCATTTGTGCATTTCTGTGTAGTTACACATCAGTGGGAAGTACATTTTTAAAAAGAGATGCATCTCTGTGCAAAGGCACAACAGCAACCCAGATTGTTTCTGTGGGCTCCAGTCGCAGTCTGCATGGACTGCATGTGGACGCGAAAACAAGAAAACAGGTTATTTTATCCCGACAGCAGTCCACTATACATTTGCTGTGTGGAAAGGGCCCAAGTCTTGTCTTGAAAACAGTATCCACCAGCAACCCTGGACTACAAATTCTACCCTTTCATTTATCCAATGCAGCCAAAAGGGGGGAAAATCAGTTTACAAAATATGTAATTTTGTAACAGACCAGGTGATCGGGAGCAACAGCCGCAGAAGGCCATTGCGTTCACATCCTACATGTGAGCTCCCAAAGGCACCTGGTGGGCCACTGCGAGTAGCAGAGAGCTGGACTAGATAAACTTTGGTCTGATCCAGCTGGCTTGTTCTTATGTTCTTATGGTTTTCTCAGTCTCTACTTGAAAGGATCAAACGATAGATCATGTGAAACTCCTCTACTTGAGAACCTGGATTGCTGCTGCTAGTTTGAGACAGTCCCAACTTTGACAGACCAATGGTCTGATTCATGTGAAAGAATGCAACTAATAGCAGGTGAGGTTGCTCGGATCTATTGCAGGGTCAGATTCAAAGCCTCAGTGGAGGGGGCAGATAAGACTGCCCAGTTTCCTATCCCTATGTTATGACTTGCTCTCTCTTTGCTGCCAATGTTGAACCGTAAAATAAACTCACTTTTTCCCTTCAGCGATCATGGGGGAGAGAAAGAAAGGAGAGAAAAGCACCCCAAACCAAATCCTGGCTGAAATTCAATAACAGAAAACTAATGTAGCTGAAATAATATGCTTGTTGCTAACCATCAAGGCACCGCCATTAAAGAGATGGTACAGAGTGTGGTGGAGTTTTATAAATCACACTGTTGCTATTATACCCACAAAGATGAAGTGAGCAGCCTCCTTATTTCCTTTGAGTCAAGTTCAATTGCAGGCTGCTTGTTCTGATTTGTATAAGCAGCGTTAGGTGGTATTTTGTGGCACGTTCAGTAGAGCTTCTGATCTTTGGAAAAATCTTTTTATAACGTACCTGCAGATAGCTACTTGGCCACAGTGTGGGAAAAAATGCTTCCTGAGAGAATAGTTGTCTGATCCACTGCTAAACCTCCTGTAAAGTAGGTGCCCTTTAAATGCTACTCTATCACAGTGGAAGCAGGGATTATTTCAAATGTCTAATTCCTACAGATTCATAACTTCACCAGTTTGGATTCTGCTTTGAGCAAACCAAACCCACAATTCTGTCTTCTCATGCCAGTTTTTTTTTACCATGCTCTTGTGTCAGTAAATCTGCAAGATACCTATAATGATAACCATTTTTCTTATATACATAAAAGAGGATAAAAACTGTATTAAAACCACAGAACTCAAATCTGCAAAGCCACCAGTGAAATGCAGATAAATAACACTGCTGAGAGAAATTTAAACATATTTTGAAAACCAGAAAAAGTAAATAGCAACCATTATCATTGTTAAGTTAAACCCCCTTTTCTGCTGGCTGATATCATGTTTAAATGCTTTCTGCTGGGGATGAGGCAGGAAAGGTTGCAAACTCTGGGTTCAGAAATTCCTGAAGATTTAGGGGTAGAGCCTGAGGAGTGGAATTTGGGGAGGATACTTCATAGTGACGTGAATCCATACTAGAACTTCAGTTGCTCTTAAATTCTACGCTACCACCTGGAGGTTGGCAAAAAAAACCCAACCCCTAAACCTTTCTCATCACGTTCTCATCTTCAGAAACCCTGACTCATATCTCCCTGCCTCCGGAGGCTAGATGGGTGGCAACCAGAGAAAGGGCCTTCTCAGTCATGACCCCCAAACTCTCAAAATCCTTCCCCAGGGAAGTTCATCAGTCATCCTCTGTCATTGGCTTCCACCACTAGGTGAATCCTATTTGTTCTGTTTTGGGTTGGGGTATTTTTTTACTACTTCCTCACTAAATCTCATTGCTCCCTCTTCCTGTTTGTGTCTCTCTGTGTTTATTTTCTTCTGTGTATTATTTTAAGTGTTTTATATATTCTAAATACATACACACACACAAATATGTGTGCGTGCATGTATTAGCAATGCGTGCATGTGTGTTAACAGTGTCGTTTCTCTTTGCTGCCTCAAGGTACAAAAAAATGGCTGGAAAAACTGCATACAAATGTTTTAAATAAATAACAAAGCAGTGATATACTGTATGCCACCCAGGAGAATATCCCCATGTGGAAACAACCTTTCACGATGAAAAAGGGGGGATAATTAATAAATAAGTTTTTATATGTTATATATTTATCTGCAGAAGAGAGACCACCAAATAAGGCTCTTTGTTTGTGCCTGGAAGTGGAAGGCTTTGGCAAACCACCTCTGCTTCTCACTTGCTGGGGTCGCCATAAATCTGCTGAGATCTGACAGCGCTGTATACACACACACATATTTACCTGCAGATCTAGCCCAAAGCACCCTCCTCTGGCCATATTGTTTCTTGATAGCATCCAAAGAAGATTTGATGGCATTCTTAACTGTTTCTGCAGTGGTGCACAGATTAAAATAGTAAGCTATGTTACTAGATTCTATTGAAGCATAACCACCATATGGATATACAGTGATTACCCTTATCTATTTTAGAGGATTGTTTTCCAGAGAAACCAAAGAGGTCAGATTTAAACTCTTTCAGGCCATTTAATATTTCCAGCCATCATTTTTTTTACTGCGTCAGATCACAGATGCTTAATGAAAATATCAATAAAGATTAAAAAGCTGAGCAAGCTCTCTTAGGCTTTGAAATAAACAAACAAAAACATTCATTCTTGAGGGAAATAACTTAAGAGCAGAAGGTTAATCATTTCAATAGACTTTTGAGGGTAACCCCCCCCCCCCCGCTCACTTATGGGACCATGAATAATTTGGAAAATAAAAACAAGGAAAGTATGTATAGAATTTGTTTCCATAGGCAAATCACTGCTAATTTGCCATTGTCAGCCACTTGTTTCATGGTTTGATTTGAGCAATTTGTGTTCTCACTGTGCGAATACAAGCACTGCCTTCATTCCCTCCATTTTATTTCATGTGAGTCATTGATAAGGCTTTTGAAATCAAAGACTCCCAACATGTGATTTAAAGGCTCTGGAAAGGGGGAAAAATGATAGTGTTGGAGGAACAGGATGGGGGAGATAAGAATTTATATTAAAATCATGCAATTTAACTGCACTGCAGAAAACTACTGGGACAAGTCAGTACCTGAAGAGCTGCAGGCAATTCTCTGTTACATATAGATATTGTGACAAGCCTTTTTTACCTACTGAGGAGACACACACAGCCTCTTAAGATTTTTGGGATCTAAGTTAGTTTTGAGCCCTCAGTTTGCAGGTGTTCTACAGGCTTTGGGTTTGCTGCTGTGAGGCAAGTTTTGTGGTGCACAAGGAGATTATTGAGATCATTGAGGATGGATTAATATGTAAACTAAGAAGATTTATTTCTTAATAGATTGGTTTTAAAGGTACAAATCAGCAGCACAGGTCTCCAGGTAGACAAAGTAGAAACCCAGCTGAGGCACAAAAATTGAAGCTAGTTATGACTTCAGAGAGTAGTTAGACTTCTCTACAATGTGTCCTTCCAGGCACAAACAGACTTTTATTGACTAGCCACGCACAGGATTTCACCTACACCAGTCTGCCCTTTCCCCAGAGTCAGACTAAATTGTACAAAGTCTGCTTATCACCAGGGACAGGCCAAGCAATTGAGCATTCTCCTCTCTCCCTGATATAGAGCTACAGCACTCTGCCACACTACCAGGCAGACCTACCCTTCACTCAGGATGCTGTTTCCTAAACCAGACTTGAGTTGTCATTGCTCTCTCCTGGAAACAGAACTCAACTCCTTCTTCTCTATAACATCTTCTTTCCCTTCTCAAAGGTAATGGATGCACGCCTAAGGGCTCAACTGAGTGGATGATTTTCCCTTCAGGGGCAGGACAGCCTCCTGTCCATCATGGATATAATGTAGGCTTTCTTAAAAGGACTTAATAATCCTTCTTGATATCAGACTACGACAAAAAGAGGCAAAACTGTCTTGTTCTGACAGCTCAAAACAAAGCTCAGATCACTCATAGGAGCTTTATATTTTCAGGCTCCAATTAATATATGCTGCATCTCCAGAGACCTGCTCAAGGTGGCTCACAACATGAAAAGGTACAATAAAAATATGTCACCATAGTCTAAAAATGAACATTGAATGAATCTCCCCAAGAATGTGGGAAATGAGCCATGGCCTATGATTCAGCATAGAGCAACCAGGGCCACCAAGATAGGGAGACTGGGGGGGACGGGACAAAATTGCTGGGTCCCAAGTCAGCCAGAGGTCCCTGACTCCAGTATCATGCAGCATCCACTTGAATGCCTTTCCATTTATTTTACTTTTCATGAAGTTCTGTCTGCAGCCACTAGGGGTGCAGAGAAATCTGAGCACAGTAAAAAGCACTCTATTGGCTAAACTTGTCTTTCTGTAAGACCGAATTAAACGTGCCTAATAGATTATTCTATACCTATCAGCAAAGCCAAGATAAGTCAGAATGGCTGAAGACTACTACAGTAATTGCCAGCATTTAGCCTGTTAACAGGATTGGTGTCTCCAGTAATATGTTCTTTACATATTCCTTTTTTGAACCCAGCTCCACAGTTTTACGTGCCCAACCAGATCTCACAAAGTGGTAATTATTGTGTTGCAGCAAGATAAAACCACATTTCTCTCTGTTTTCCTTAATTTCTCTTTCTCTCTTTTCAGCACTTTTCTCATTGAGATGGTCACGCAAGCTGTATCTTTCATTATTACAGATTCATGGTAACAGCAATTGAAATGATTTTGTCGTTGTTGTTGTTGTGATATTTGGTTTGGATCTGAGTCATATGAGGGATTAGGTAGAATTTTTGTCTGGGGGCGCAACTCTTGACAGCTCTGAGAGCACCTAATTGGTCTAGATTCTGTGTCTCCCCTTCTGGGCAAGAATTACATTCTTCTTTGCTGGACAAACTGCATCTTAGCTGAAATATTTGCATCTTCACTATGTTGGAAATCAAGATGAAAGTCAGCTGCTGTAGCTTTCTGTGTGCAGCCATGAACAACTTATGGTTAAAAGCAACAGAACACATCTCAGGTGACTTTGAGTCACTCTTGACTGTACTACGAGGGATAAAAAGTCTGTGCTTTTTTGTTTCTCAAGAAAATATACATCAGCTCAAATATACCTTCCAACACACTCGTACATATTTTACACAATGCACTGGGGAAAAAATCCAATTCTTATAGACAAAGCAAAACTATAGCTTGGCTTAAGGCATCATTCCGCTTTGGAAAATAAGGATAAAGTAGACCTTGATTAGTTTTAGGATATCCCGCTGAGAGCAGCACAAAACATTGCAAGGGTCACTGGTTTGTCCAGGACACACACACACACACACACACACACACTACAAGAACCATTTCAATCAAAATATCACTGCAATGTTTCACTTGTGAACCAGGAAAATTAGAGACACCTGACCTGGTGGTTCACTTGTCTTTGATCTCAGTGCAAACAGCGGATGTGTTCTATGGTTTGCCCTCTGCAGTTCAAAGTATACTCAATACTGTGGCACAAATGCTGGAGTCAACAGAGAGAAAGCCATTTATAAGTGACTTCCTCTATATCTCTTCTCCTTGGATGATAATTGTTGCTCCCAGCTGTCCTTGTCTAGATGCAAAGAAGCAGAAAACTTTATTCCCCTGTCTGCTGTGAGAAAGACATCTCTGCCTCCTCTGCGCCCCCCCCCCTCGGGCAGCAGCCACCCAGAGCACAGACACCAGGCCCACCAGCTGAGTCCTTCCTGCTCACCGCGGTGTGCTCATGTTGTGTTCAGTGGCCCAGGCCAGCCTAGATGTGTGTGTGGGGGGTGTGTGTGATTTTCCGCCCCCCACATGATGAACTCTGTGTGCGAGTGCCCACAGAGAGGGCTCCGAGTGCCACTTCTGGCACCCGTGCCATAGGTTCGCCATCACTGTGCTAGTGGGTAGTCACCCTCATCCAGCAAAAGACAGCTACATGGAAGTAGGTGTTGATGAGCTCAGTCAAAGAAGACAGGTATGTGGATTAGAATCCATACGACGATTTGCTATTGGAGCCTCTAACTAGCAAGCTGACAGAAAAGCTCCCCAAATCCCCATGGAACTGTTCTATGAAGCTCCATGGGGGATGCCTACCTTTTTGCTGGCACAAGTTTGCATTCTGCTGTCTGGTGTTGATATAAATGCTCCTCATACTGGTGCCAGGGTCATGGTGCCTCCAGAGTGGTTTCACCTTTCCCCTCTATGGACTGCACTGTTAGTTCAAGGTCATTATGTACAATGGGATGCAGATAAGGTTGAGAGAATGAGAATTTATGCCTCCTATAGAGGCAGATAAGAACTTGAAAATATAATGATCGACTCTCAAGAAGAAATTCAGTCTTAGCAAAAGATGAGGGATGGTAAGAAGTACAATGGCTACTATATTTTCAACTAATTTCAAGACAAAAAAAATATTCAAACCACAAGAGGCATGATAAGTGAGCTGACTGAACATGAAACGGTGACAACACAGCAAATAGAACATTTATTGGGACAAATGTATAAGTTACTACTTCAACTTGACACAGAAACAGAATAAGTTAAAACGTGGGGATGCAAAATTTTGAGGAAGAAACATCTCTCCAAAAATGGGACACCTGGACAAAAGATATAAAATGTGCAGCCACACATCCACAGAGAACTGGTATAAGATCTTTTATTGATGGCATATTACTTCAAAGATGGATAAAATGGACAAGAACTATAAAAGAAATGTTGGAAATGTAAAGGAGCAGATGACCCTCTTTATCATAGGTGGTTGTCAGTGCAAAATGCACAGAACATTAGAAGGAAATACATGCCAAAATCCAGATTTTTTTAAAAAAATAATTTATTATGAAAGCTAAGAGTGTGATACTGGGAATTCTGCCAAAAATATTCCAAATATTATGGAAGAATTGTTTAGAAATATGATCACAGCAACCCAAGTTACATTTGCAGAAAAATGGAAAGCAGAAGAATGCTCATGCCGGGAGGACTGAGAAAGTAAAATAGCTGAATATGCAGTAATGGCAAAATTAATGAACTATGTGAATAAGGCACCAACTAAAGAATTTCAAGATAAATGGAAAGCATACTATTCAAATTATTCTTTTAAAAAATGGGGAGCAAAGAAGAAGGTTGCTGAAATGATATATATGAATTAGTAATAATCCTCTTGATATACTGTATTGAAAAGGGGGGAAACATTTAAATATATCTTGAACAGATGACATTAATATGTGGACTCAGTTTTCAATATTCAAGGAATATTTTAGAAATGCATAAATAGAACCATTGCAAGCTTTTTATCTACCGGTAGTCTATTCATCATAATGGTCTTATAAAATTGTCTAATATTGAGTTTATCAAGTATTGTACAGGGTATCTTAGAATGTATAATAAGATTTATTATGATGATAATTACCATTTAATGCACATTATTATATCCACTATTCACTGTTCATAATTGTTGTTATCATTTATTGTTTACACTTACTATCATTGTCTAATATATGTTAACTTCCTCTTCTTTTTTGTTGATGTAATTGTAACTATTGTTGTGATATGATCTGCATTTTTTAATTTTTTTCTGTTCTGTTTATAGTTACATAAAATAAAATCTTTACCCCCCCCCAAAAAAAATTGAGAAAAATTACCTCTTCTGGAGTATTCCCAATGTTGAAATGAGCATATATGCACCTCCAGATATCTTAATTCAGAATAGTCTAGAAAACCAGTGATAACATACTGTCTCCCTTGAGAGGAAAAAGTCTTGAATAGGTAAATATAGTGTCTGAGCTCTATGGAAAGGCACACTGTATTCTATCAAAGATGCTAGGACCAGGGGTAGGGAACCTGCGGCTCTCCAGATGTTCAGGAACTACAATTCCCATCAGCCTCTGTCAGCATGGCCAATTGGCCATGCTGGTAGGGGCTGATGGGAATTGTAGTTCCTGAACATCTGGAGAGCCGCAGGTTCCCTACCCCTGTGCTAGACTTTAGTTTTGTTGCTCAGAGAAGACCTAGAATATCTTGGCAATCATAAGTGAAAAACATTATGACACTGTCTTGAGAGGAAACCTCTATCAATAACATGTGGATGGATTCAGCCAGCTTTTCCACACAATCTTGACCAATTCCCCTCTGCACCCAACTCCCCATCCCTCACAACTTTTGTCCACATAGATCCCTTCTTACCCAGTGTAAAACTTTTTTGGGGAGGGGGTGGTCAAAGGGAGACCCCTTTGTTGCTCTAACACCAGCATAAAAACTGGTTGGATCCAACTCATGGGACTTAGTAGTCCCATTTAGAATCAGCCCCCTTAGTAACTACTACACCTTTATTGTTCAAAGTTCATATTCTAATTCTCAAAATAATGGGATACCTATAAGTTGATCAATCTGTTCTCAGCTTGCAACATAGCCTCCAGCTCACCTGAACACTACATTCACTACATTCTTTAATGACCACAAAAACCGGTTGCAGCAAAGTAGCTTCTGAAAATGATTTTGCATAATTATGCTCAACCATCACGTGAACAACAATCCAGCAAATATTTAAGAGACACAATGTATTTATTTGAATCATTTCATAACATACGGTTCTTGAAAATGGGCACAGGGATAAAATCTATAGATAACCAATAAGAATAACATCAACAAAACCAATTAAAACTATCAGCGAAAATAACTAAAGAATAAAACCAGCAACAGCAAAGGTTTGTTACAAAAAAGCATGAAAGAAGAAAGCATGTGTTTTAGTAATAGAAAAACACAGAAGCTATCAAATCAAAGCCAAGAGACTCACCAAGAAACTGAAGCTCACTTGGGAAACAGACCCATAGAACAAATGCTAAATCCCTAGGTCTTGGTAATAAACATGTTTTATCTGATACCTAAAACTTAACAAACAGTGCCACAGGAACAGTGGTGGGTTTGTGTCCCTTAACTGTGGTGCTACTACAGAATTTATTAATGAAATTTAAGACATTTTTAGCTCATTTTTCTCTTTAAAAAGGGACTGAAAGGGAATTAAAATGATTTTGAAAACTGATCCATTGTCATCTATATGAATCCAAACCTTGCATTAGTTCTGCACAGACCCAACAGATGGAGCAGAAGATGGAAACAGTGAGTGACGGATTCCAAGCACCAGTTTTCCCATTTGGAACTAGTTTTCATGAACAGGTTCTTGTGTTCAATATAAAAAGCATCATGTGAGTGTTACTCTTTACTACTAATTATTACATTGACCACATGTGGCTCCTAGCAGTACATGACAAATATAGGAAGGAGTAAGTTGCAGCCTGTCTTTGAGGACAAACTGCAGCCATTCTGGGATATGACATATGGTACACTCCTATGAATATTCCTTCAAAAGTATATCCCACTGGGCTCAATGGGGCTTACTTCCACATGATCGTCCATGTGATTGCAGCCTAATACATTATTCATTATAAAAATGTATTAGGTGAAAAAATGAAACATTACCCTGTGTTTGTGCAGTATTTGTACATTATAGTTCATATGTCTCAATCTTTTTCCCCCTTTCACTTGGTTGATAATATCTCTTATGTAAAGCTGCACAGGGAATTCCTTTCTTTTATATACACAAAAGAACCACACTTTTGCTAAGGCTATTTAGAGAAAATGGAAGAAGTCACATTAGATATAATCAAATTCAAGATGCAGGGCGGATTTCCCCCCACCCCCTTATCTATCCACAAGAACAAGTGGAAGACCAAGGTTCCTCTGCCATTCAGTTATCTGTTTGGTGCTCTGAAAAACACCAGAGTTCTTTGTCACAAACACAAAGTTCTTCGTCAATGCATACAGTTTACAATCGCTTGTATCATATAAATAGGGTTCCTCTCCACTTATGAAAGTGGCTGCATTACAGTGAAAGAAAATAGGATCAATACTTTTGAAACAATGTTCCTGGAAAGGTGGTATAAAAGACTCAATAAAGAACCTAAGCTGGAGAACAGGCAACAGAAACTAATCCAGGGAAGAGGGTCACTAGTGTGTTGCAGCAAAATTAAACAAAGCTGGTGGTACCTCAAACACTACCAAAATTTATTTCAGTATAAGTATTTCACAAAAAAGTTGTGTTTTGCCCAGTGGGGACCCAGACCAGCTTACTTCATTCACATCACCTCTATTTTATTCTCACAACTATTGTGTGAGGTAGGTTAATCTGAAAGTGGGTAACTGTCCCAATGTCACCCAGTGAGATTCCACGGCAGAATAGGGATCCCAGCCCGACCCTCTAAGAGTCTAGTCTCCTTCCTCCAAGGATACTGAGAATGATTTGGGTGCTGTGTGGTTTCCGGGCTGTATGGCCGTGTTCTAGCAGCATTCTCTCCTGACGTTTTGCCTGCATCTGTGGCTGGCATCTTCAGAGGATCTGAAGA
Source organism: Sphaerodactylus townsendi (assembly GCF_021028975.2). Classification (NCBI taxonomy): domain Eukaryota; kingdom Metazoa; phylum Chordata; class Lepidosauria; order Squamata; family Sphaerodactylidae; genus Sphaerodactylus; species Sphaerodactylus townsendi. Next base: position 4,259,760 of record NC_059436.1, read on the forward strand.
TGCCAGCCACAGATGCAGGCGAAACGTCAGGAAAGAATGCTGCTAGAACACGGCCATACAGCCCGGAAACCACACAGCACCCAAGTGATTCCGGCCGTGAAAGCCTTCGACAATACATTGAGAATGATTTGTTCATTTTTATCCCACCCATAACCCTATAAGATAGGTTAGATTGACAATGACTGGGGAGGTAGGTTAAACTGACAGACAGTTATTGGCCAACATGTGAGTATTTCAGGGCAACTGGAGTTTGAGCATCCCAAGACCTAGTTCAACACTCCAACAGCTACACATCATTGACTTTGTCATGCAAAGCATCTGTGTCTCACTCTGATTTGCCAGTGACTCCACTAAAACTGTGGAACAACAATAATTTTGCCTCCTTCCTCCAGCTCACTGATCCTCAGTCATGAAAAGATTTTCAGCACATTCAAACTACTTCACTGTGGTCATTTAGGCACACAATACTTACCCCACAGCTGTTTGCTTCACAGTGGGGTTTGCTGTTTGTTTTTTTGCACAGAGATTCTCCACCTGCAAAGTGTCCCTAGCCAAGCCAATCTGCCATTTTGCCCACCTGCTACTTTTTTGTTCTTCCTATGCAACTTCATATTTTTTTTTGGCCACCTTTGGTCTAGTAGTGCTTTGCCAGCCCTAATCCATTTCATGTCAGTTTTACTGGGACCTTTTCCACACCAGTCATCTAGAATGTTTCCAGAATGTTTTTGATCTCCCTCTTCACTATCTCCTCCAAATGTTTCATGGCTGCCATGAAAGGGTGGGTGTGTGGTTGCTTATTTGTTGAAACAATGCTCCATTGATTTACTGCTCTGATGCTCTGTAGCTACATTCAATCGATGTTTCATTGATTCAACCAAATGACAACCACAAAACCCACCACATAATAATGAAAATAAAGAGGTGGGGAAAGGAGTGAGATCAGGGCTGTGAAAAATGGCACTGAGAGGGAAGCTGTGTGATGGCACAGAGGCATGGAAAATGGCAGAAGGAAAGATAAAACATTTTAAATATGTTCACACTGTGACGGAAGCTAGCTCTGAAATGTTTTATCAGAATAAATTGTTGTAAAGTGTTTTTGAAAACCACAGAGAAAAAGTTGCTTGGAAACGTTTTCAGAACCAAACAGAGAAAAACTTCTGCAAAACTCCAAAAGGAAATGTTTTATAATCACCCTGAAAATGTTGTTCAGTATGTTGTGTGGAAAAGGCCTTCAATAATGAAAAGAAAAAGAAGAAAATCCTTCTGATTGCTCTGAAATGATGACTCCAAGAGTAGGAGGAATTGCTGTGATGTGGGCAAGGGAAGGCAGAGAGGAGCAAAGAAACCTGGAAAAAAGCCCAACACAGATGGATCTCTTTTGCTTTCCCTGCAAAGGGAACTAAAAAGTTGTACTTTCAGAGCTTTTTAGAAACCATGGGGATTCTTTGATCTGAGGCTGTTTCTGCACGGCCACGCTGGGGGTCGGGTCGGCGTACATGACGCCGACCCAACCCCCCAGGGACCGTTCACACGAATGGTCCCGGAAACTACGGGGAAGACGGCGCCACGGTGTGCCGTCCCCCGATCGACCTACCTTCCCTGCAACCGTCCGGCACGTCACTGAGGCCAGGGGACATGCCCCCTTGCCCTGCGCGGCCGCTCGGGAGTCGTAGTGCAGGGGGCGTGTCCCCAGGCCTCGGCGACCCACCGGATGGTCGCAGGGAAGGTAGGGCAATTGGGAAAGGGGGGAGGGATGGCGCCTTCCAGCTGCTGCCATTCGTATGGCAGCAGTTGGAAGCTGCTGTTTCCCAAAAACCTCGCTTGGGGAGCGAGGTTGGGAAACAGCGGCTTTGCACCGCTGGGGAGGAGCGAAGTAGCTGCGCCCCCCTTGTGAACAGCTCCCTGGGGACGGCGTTTTTGCTGTCCCCAGGGTGCTGTTTTTGGCCCGTGCGGAAAGGGCCTGAGAGTGAGGTGAGCTCTAAAGAGTGGAAAACGCGTATGGAACTGAAATCCAACCCAAAGGAGATGTACGCTCAATGTGAAGGAGACCACAAGTGTATAAATGGCTTCTGTCTCTCTTACAACCCCTTAAAATCTGGAAATTCTTCCTAGAACTCCTATGTGATACCACCTCTCTCATTCTCTTCACATCCTCCTTCAAAATCCATTTTTTCCATATACCAGCACATGAGACCATCTTAATGGAAATGAAATGTAAACACATGTAATGAATGCATATTCTTCCCTTTTTCCTTCCCAACTATTTTCCTCACCCTTGTCTTCATGTAATTTTAAAATGTGAGATCCTAGAGGGCAGAGTCCTGTCTTCCTCTACTCAGAAAAGCTCCATATATATGGATGGTACCATACAAATAAATAGAGTGCTCTGGAGGATCAACAGCCCCTCCTGATAATCTGGAGAACACCTACTCATCAAACAAAAAGCTGTTTTGGGAGTTATGTTTTAGCTCCAAAAACAGCTTTTTATTTGATGAGTAGGTGTTCTCCACAAACCAATTACAAAATGCATAATTTTTAATCCAATTATTTCCTACCAAATGTGAAAGCATGGCACACTCTGCATGGGCCAAAAACACCGGTGCAAGGCTGGTGAAAACACCAGTTGGGAGGAGAACTTCACACAGCTGCCACCTCTGAAACAAGGCAGCACTGTGCTTTCTCCCCCCCAACTGGGTAGGAAAACAGTGTTTCTGGGACTTTTCAGAAACAGCGCTTTGCAACCGGTGCTGAGTGAATGGCACCGGGTCGGAGGCTCTGCTTTTAGGCGCTTTCATTTTGTTTGTAAACTTACCTCCCCTTCCCCTGTAGAGTTCTGCAGCAATGAGGAGACATGCCTCTTGCCCTCCTAACCCCAAGGTGTTGCCATGGCCACAGAGGCATGTCCCCTTATCCCTGCAGAGCTCCGCAGGGGAACGGAAGGTAAGTTTACAAACAAAATGGAGGCACCTCCATGCAAAGGTGCTTCTGCAGGCTGCAGCAGCTCCACGAACCGCTCGCTGCACAGGCCTGCGTGGAACAGGCCTATGCTTTCAGGCTCTAGGTTTTATAAAAGGCAATAGGCTAAATCCAGAATAACTGACTATTTCTTCAAATTTCCCTTCCTCTTGTCATTCCCCAGCTGGGAAACAGGAAATTCCATCCCATTCTAGTGGTGGAAAATGTCGCCTAAACCCAATTTAATATCTTCAGCGTGCAACAAACTTTTTTTTTATTGTGGGAGAGTTTTCTACCCTAAGATACATTAATATTTGGGCAGAAATATACCACAAAGTACACTTAAGTGTAAGCTTTTTCAGAGCACTACCAAAATAATAAGTATTCACTTTGTAGCACCAACTTATCCTTTGAATTCTGCTTTCCATTTTCCGGTCTCTGGATACACCTGCCTATGAGCTAATGATTCCCCCCTCTCCAACCCAGCAGAAAGATTTGTTTTGAATTGCTGCTTTACAGCACTCATGCTTTGAAACCGCATTCAGCTAAAAGAGTGGGTGAGAAAGAAAATATCAAGCTTTCTGTAAGAGAAAGTGATTGGCCTTGGATTGCATAAAACAGCAGATTATCTCAAATGTGGCTATACTGACAGCTGGAGCAGTTGTTATATTTACTGTAGAAATGCTGCTGAAAACAGCTTCTCCAGGCCAAGCAATCCCAGCTCTGGCCATAAAATGCAGAGCGAAAGATCAGCTGAAAGACTCAAGACAAGATCCACTGGAAAACGACAATCTCCATGCTCCCAAGAGGCCATTAAATGCTTCAGAACGTCAGGACTGTTAAGAGTCTTCACAAGACCCCAGAAAATGATCTCTTCGAAACTCCTCTCATATATTTGATAAGAACAGATACATTTCTGCTACCTTTCAGTGGCAAGTTGCTCAACTCTCCAGGGTCTCAAAGTAGGGTTGGCAGCACTCAGCTAGAAATCCCTGGGAGCACAGAGGGGTGGAGGGTGCCGGGCAGTGGTGAAATTTAGCAGGTTCCCACCACTTTGGCAGAACCAGTTGTTAAAATGGTGCTTGTAAACAATCAGTTGTTAAAGTATTTTAATTCCCACCACCGGAATCGGTTGTTAAATTATTTAAATCCCACCACTGCTGCCAGGACATCCCTTCCTATTTTAGAACAGGAAGTGGTGTGATGAGATGACATTTTTAGGCATTTCCAGATCCACGTAGAGTTGATTATTCCAAGAGCATTATCATGTCACTTCCTGCTCTGTTCCAGAACAAGAAATAATGTCCCTGCATTGACTGATTTTGTTTGTCTTCCCCCCATTTTCCCCCTGTTACTCCAGGGAAGAGGGACAGGGAGCATCTAGAGGTCTGTCGCCTGAACCAGGTAAGTGATAACCCAACCCCGGAGCAATACATGCTTGGAATTCCTAGTCCCACACTCTCAATTTCCTGCCAAGCATGCTCAGGAGCATCTATGGCTTTATGAGACAGTAATGGGAAATCTAACTCTTAAAGACATGATATCCAGCATTGTACTATCCCTCCCTGCTCTGCCAGCCGTTTTTGTCAGCATTTCCCCAGAGGGAAGTTTTTTGGAAAAGCAGAAAACTTACTAGAAAAAGCTAGCAAGAAGTGCCCCCGACTCACAGAATAAACTAGCAAAATACACTTCCCAAACTTCTCAGAGAGCTCAGAAACCCCAAGCCAATTATAAAAAAGAACAATGAGAGGGACAGAACTTCCACTTCACCCATGGCAATTTATAATTTGATGGTGGAGTATTGCATATCTGTTCCTTATGAACAAAAGAGCTGAGACAATGTTCACTCCTTTTACATGTCAATGGTAAACATTATGTGCATTCTTACTCTAGTATTACTGGCATAGATACTGGACTGAGAGGAGAAACAGGAATGAAGTTGAGGAAGAAAAGAACATGAACATCGCCATCATAGCCTCTCCGGCAACAACATCCAGCACCAAGTATCTCTCTGGCTGGTATGGAAAGAAAAAAAAGGCAAGGGAGTGAGCAACCATGTAAACCCACTCCAATGATCTCAGTCTCTTCTTTAAGTGGACAGAGGCATATTTAGGGGGATACAGAGGAGGCCAATGCCTCAGGCGCCACTTGCAAGTGTCATGTGGGGGCGCATTTGGCGTTCCCCATGAGACAGGAGCTGCTTTGCACTGTCTACCCCCCTCCTCCTCCTTCTGCACCCCCACCAACCAGCATCTGCCCTTCACTGCCCACCTACAACCTCAGGATGCTGCTGAGCACCTGCTTCTTCCGCCTTCTCACCAGCCTGTTATTTCCCTGGTTATTTCCCTGTGCCCCCATCTGGCTGCTAAGATCTGCAGCAAGGCAGCAGCCCTGCTCACAGCTGCAATTTGTCCTGCCCTCACATTTCCTGTATGCTCATGGCTGCAGGCAAAAGCTCCAGCATCCAGCCTGTTGAAGTCTGTAATCAGCACTCCCCAGCTGGCCTCCCAGATGCTCCCTGGCCGGGGTAAGCTCTGCTCAAGCTGATGCTGCTACAACTGGCCTTTCTCTGGCTGCAGTGCCTGGGAGCACTGTTGCTGATGGTGCCCTGCTGTGCTTGCAGCTGCTGCCCTTCAGGGCACCACGCAGGTACCAAGTGCTGCCTGATGGCAACACCAAGAGGTCAGAGGCACTCAGCATGGCTGGCCCTTTGTCCTTCTACGAGATTGCTTTGGAGAGGCAGGCATGATGCTGAGGGCACCCTTTCCCTCTGCTCCTCCCTGGGGCAATTTTTTGGGGGGGACACACAATTTCAGCACTAGTCCCAGGTACCATTTATTACAAGTAGGTCCCAGTGGAGATAAATTTTGCAGCCTCTTTTGTTTGCATTTTGCCCCCTTCACAAGGGAATATGAGTGGTGGCATAAGTAAAGGAAAATGCAGCTTATAAAGCTTCTTGAAGAGCTATTTCTGACTTTTCCAGCAGAGGGGACTAAGGTATGCAATGTAACACATAACCATTATTTTTGTTCCTTCAACCTTATACCTTCAAACTCAGTTTAAAACTAGTCATTACCTTCTTTTCAGCAGGTGGCAGCGTAAAGTAAAAAACAGGCTCTGGAGTTAAAATGAGCAGGTTGTTCCACCTAGCATTCTTCCCTCTCAGGAAAAGCAGTGAGACATTTACTGCAAAGGTCAGCTTTATGGAAGGTTCTGGACTCATTTCCACAGCACACTTATTCATTTTCTAAATAGTTCAGGGCGTTCAGAGCCAAGTGCATCCCACTGATTTTTTTCCGCTGCATCTGGTGAAGGATTATCTTGCTGATGAAAGCTCAAACTATGGTAAGTGTTTCAGAGGACTCCTTAAAAAGTTCAAGTTTGTGTCAGGGTTCAATCCGGGCATCTGTTTTCCTCGGTAGAAATCCACTCTGAATGAACTAAGAGACCAAAATACCCTCAAGCAGTTGTTGCATTTTTTTCCAGCTCTGGCTACTTACAGAGATTCCCCCCGTGCATCAAGGATTAGGGAGACAAGCTGCTGTATAAGAGGGTTGCATTTCCTCACAGCCTTCAGCCCTGTTATTTCTTGCTCCCCTCACCCCCAATGAATCATTGCCTCTTTGTCTATTCCTCAATCTTATACCACCTTACAGTGGAAGAGCCTGGACAGTGTGTATGTGAGTGTGTATGCTCTCTCTCTCTCTCTCTCTCTCACACACACACACACACACACACACCTTTATGCAATTTACCAACATAGAGTTGGAAAAGGGGACAATATTCTAACATTCTCACATAATCTAACATTCAAGACTGCACTAAAATTTTCAACACATTTTATTACACAGGTAGTTTGGGAAGAAAAGACTTGCTTCTTTGCCAGAATGCATACCTTTCAAAAGTGCCTTTGCCTTCCATGTTGAACATCACCACAATTTCAGTCCTTGCTACAAGCTACAGTTCCTATCAAGCTGCATTAATAAAATCTCATTAGAAAAAAAAAATAGCAGCGTTTTAAGAGCTATATCTTCTGTATTCAAAGGGAAACATAGACTGTATTGGGATATTTCAAACCAACAGAATAGGGGGCATATTATGGGCATTTGGAATATCAGACAAGAGAAGGGGCATGGTTCCGTAGTAGAGAATATTCCTTCCATGAAGGACCCACATTCAGTTTAGGGCTGCCAACTCTCCTAGAATTACAACTGATCTCCAGACTTCAGAGATCAGCTCCCATGGAAAAAAAAATGGCTACTATGGAGGGTAGACTCTATATCTTTATGCTCTGCTGAGGTTCCTCACCACCCCAAACCCCACTCCAGGTTCTACCACCAAATTTCCAGGAATTTTCCTGGGCCCCTTCTGCACGTACAGAATAATGCACTTTCAATCCACTTTCGCAACTGAGAGTAGATTTTGCTAATCGGCACAGTAAAATCCAGCTGCAAAGTGCATTCAAAGTGGATTGAAAGTGCATTATTCTGCATGTGCGGAAGAGGCCCTGGAGTTCACAGACTTAGTTCAGTCCTTAACAATCTCCAGTTCAATCATCTTTTATTGAGACAGTGGAGTCACCAACCTTTAATTTAATGGGAACTACTGAGTAATGGAAGTAATCCAAACTACTCCCCCCCGCCACCCCCTGGCATGTTACCAAGTTTTGTCATCTTAAAAACAAAACACGTAGGAAGACCACCACAAATGAAATTATCAGCTAAATAGCAGAGAGAAAAATCCAATGAAATAGCATTTTTGAAAGAAAAAATCCCATATCTTTTCATAGCTCTTTTCCTGGGTCTTCTAGGGAATATACAAACTTTTCTGTAGCTAAATTGTGAGCTATCAGTAGCTCACAACCTATGCTTATGAACAGGTCTTGATGGACCTATGGCCTGATTTGACACAAGGCTTTATTTATTCACATCAAAAGCTAAGCAACTCTTAGGACATTTCATTGGCTGCTTTGTGAGATATTAATATTGAAGGAGAAAGAAGAAGACATATTTGGATTTATACGCCACTTTTCTCAACCATAAGGAATCCCAAAGCAGCTTACAAATGCCTTCTCTTCCTCTCCACCCAACAGACACCTTGCGAGATAGGTGGGACTGAGAGAATTCTGAGAGAACTGTGACTGACCCAAGGTCACCCTGCAGGCGTCATGTGTAAGATGGGGAAACAAACCTGGTTCACCAGATTAGAATCAGCTGCTCATGTGGAGGAGTGGGGAATCAAACCCGGTTCTCCAGATTAGAGTCCACCGTTCTTAACCATTCTGGCTTTCAGGACTGCTTTTAGTATCAGCAACTTTTGCGCAAACTTTTATGGTACTCCGAAGAAATCTGCTAAATCCCAGATGAAGTTGGACATAGATACGTGCTGGTTTTGTTGTAGTTGTTTTCATTACATATTACATTTTTTTGCTTAGATCATGTGTATTTTTGCTAGTTAATAAATATTCTATAGTTAAGCACAGACATGTACATTAATTGTTGTGCTGTTCCACAACAACATAGAGCCTATGATTTGTTTCTGTGCATCCACACACCTCTCCCTCTGAGGTATGCTGTATGAGCTCATCTCTGGATATTCTGAAGTATTCCCATAGCTCATTTCTTACCTGGAGCCATAAAACACTGCATAAATATTTTTTCCAACTTTTCAAATGGACATGAATCAGTGGTAAAGAAACTCAATATATGATGTCCTCAACTAACGGGATAAGTTCTGCATTGTAGCCAGATTGTGGAAACCATTAATGGAGATGATAATCCCTAATATACAAAATAGCTCATAAATTAGCTTTCCCATAGATACTTAAAAGGTCGCTCGTATGATTTAAATGACTCTAGGAATGTACTTTATTCTTTTGATCTATATGATTGTTTTGGATGTGTTCTCCATAAACCCCCTTAAAACAGGGTAATGAAGGATATCTATGTATGTGTTGCCCCCATCTGCGGATGTCGAAATCCACACATTGGGGTCACGCTGACATCAAACAGATTTTCCTGCAAACTTGGGAGATCCTGACAGCTTTAAAAAAATACAGTGAGGGTTTAAATTCTCTCTCTGAAAAAAAAAGATTGTCCTTTCCAGCTTGGAGCAGCGGAGACCAAGAATTGTGCTCAGCCAGCAGCTGTGCTGGTAGTGAAGCCTGGAAGCTGCAGTGGGCCATGCAAGAAGTGGTGGGATTGAGATCCCCCTGCAAGTCTCCTGGGCCCACATTTGTAAATTTTCTAGTTATGAATGAAGAGTGTAGATTCTGAGATTCTTCACTGAATGCCGATGGATTGAGGAACATCTCTCTACATGGTGGTAAACATTCTTTTAGACTTCTCTTGGGTATTATTTGGGTCAGTGGATGAGAAATTCAGGAACCTTTACTAAGAACATTTAAAAAATCCAAATCAACCCCTCCTGAAGAACATTTTTCCCCTTAAAAAAGAGAAAGACTGCCTGTCATCTTTATATTCTGTTTCAATATGTGCTCCTTGACTAGCAACAGCAGGCAGTCCCTTGGGTTCAGTAACCATGGGAGACTTATTCAGTAGCCATTTTGTTTCTATTATGCTGCATGATTGTGTTTGTTAACCTCTTCAAGCAATATTTTGAAGAGAAATTAGTACATTAAATGAATACTTGGCCCAGTTCAAATATAACGCTGGCAATCCAGAAACCATGATTTCCAAACTGGAACCCAACCATGGGTACACAAGGCATTACTCATCACTCTGGCATTCCTTGCTTCCTCTGTTGGACTTAGGTAACAATTCTAGTCAGGTCTGCTTAGAAATAAATCCTATTTTAGTCAATGAAGCATAACCACAGGAAAGCATTCTTAGCATTGTAGTCAGAAGAAGAGTTGGATTTATATCCCCCCTTTCTCTCCTGTATGGAGACTCAAAGGGACTGACAATCTCCTTTCCTCCCCCCCCCCACCCACAACAAACACCCTGTGAGGTAGGTGGGGCTGAGAGAGCTCAGAAGAACTGTGACTAGCCCAAGGTCACCCAGCTTAACCATAGTTTAGCACCACATCTATACCATTAATAACAATAACAACATTACTTAGCCTCCTTTTAAACCAGAGTTCGCAATCCTACGTTGAAGTTGAGGGCAGCAATGGGATTTGATCCATCTTGACTGGCCTCCCTTTCCCTTCTTTCCCCTCCCCTTCACTTCTGTTTTGGCATGATTGTGTGGCATGGGGGTGGAGGGAATGTTTAGTTTTAAACCGTAGAACATTCTGAACAATCATTTTTTTTACAGGTGATATCCTAGTTAAACTGCAAAGTGATATCCTAGTTACAGTAGTTTTCATAAAGGAAGAAGTTGGAAAGGTAAGGGTGGTGTCATCTTAACTTAGAACGTAATATAGATGTTCAAGCAATTACCCTGCAGGAAAAGTCAAGATGGCTTTTTTCTCTTTTGTGAGAAGCTACACTGGTGTCATCATCCCATTTCTCTCATACAGCTTCAGGCTTCCACAATTGGACCTATAAAGAGCAGTTATTTCCTAAGGAACTTTGGCCCATGCATTTGAGAAATCAGATGAGAGGAGAGTTCAAATGCCACCTGTGTATGAGTCAAGCTTCACTGGAGGCAACAAGAGTAGATGCTCCAATTTATGTGACTGATGTTGCCATTTCAACAAAAAATAGTTGGCATGTGGGGTTCAAAGAAGATCAGAGACCCCGAAAAGGGCCCGTGGCAACTTGGTTCTCACTGTGCTTGGTCTTTAAAATCAGAACACAGGTTCCATGTTACATTATATTGAGGCTTAGTGGTTCATTCCACACTGATATGTGAATGTCAGTCTTGCCCACTTCATCCACTCTTGGACATGCACACCTCTGCTTAGGTCCCTCTTCACACACCCCCCCCCACACTGTAGTCTTCTTTTTCCTCTATGTCACTTCTTCTTCCAACTTGGATTTCCTAGGGTTCCTCCCGATGGTGACATACCACCTTTAGCTAAGAGAGGTAGTGGTAGTGGTAGCAATAGCTACCAGCTTATTACCTCCATTCTGCCTACCTTTCCATTGCCATTTCTGCCTGGAGACAGGAGGACATAATGGTTTTTACTTCTTGCCATCCAAAATACTTTTAAAAATACCTTGGCGAGTTTCCCATGCTCTATAAGGCTTCTAGAATTCTCAAAAAATTAGGTACTCCTACTTGTAAATGTTCAGTCACCATTTCCGGTTGCCCTTAGGTCTAGTCCAGGGGTAGGGAACCTGCGGCTCTCCAGATGTTCAGGAACTACAATTCCCATCAGCCTCTGTCAGTAGGGGCTGATGGGAATTGTAGTTCCTGAACATCTGGAGAGCCGCAGGTTCCCTACCCCTGGTCTAGTCCAAGCATACATACAAATTAGGTAGCTACCTAGGACATTACACTGACAAATGAGACACATACTCAGAAGCAGCTGAATAGGGAATTGGCTGTCTAAGAAACAAGTTCTGTACATACTACATTGTGGATATAAGGCAACATGCATTCTTGGAACAGAATTGAATGCACTTGCTCCACCCCTACTTAGGACAAAATGCCCAGGTTCCACTCTCCACCTATGCACATTCATCCCATTATGGACACAACACCTATGTGAGCATAAACAGGATGCATGTAAGCTCCATTTCAATGACTGAATTCCCAGTCATGAGGACAAAGGCTGTGTACGTTGTATGTGATGTAGTTTAAAGTAGATGTATCGTTTTATCTGTAATGGTTTATCCCAAATACATGTAGGTGTGATAAAGTTAGTACACTTAGTTGTGGGCACAGGAACCGTGTTCAGTGTTACTCCCTATCAATATTTGATGACTCCAAACACCAATATAGTGTGAGTACTATAAAGATTATCATGAAAAAACACTGTTAACTGTCCTTTTAAAAATCAACCATAGGAATACAGCATTAATCAAAGGGGGGGGGGTAACTTGAGAGTAAGGGCTACTGAACAACTGATTACACGTACCTAGTATTGGTCTGCAGGGTATTTATAAAAATAGAACAGCCAGGTAGCAACTGTAAAAAGAAAGATTTCATTTTTTTGCTGCTGTAATGCTTTCAGCAGTATTTTCTTTCTTCAAAATAAAACCAAAAGCGTGGGAGGAAAGGGAACTTCGTAGATTTTTTTTCAATAAAAAGTTGAGCAGCCTTACACTCCTTTAAAAATTCTAGCACTTCATTGGGAGACCTTGAACTTCATTTTCCCCCTTCTAAATCTTTCTGCTTTGTGGAAGCCAAGCTGAGGCGCAGCAAATGGGACAGGCCTTGGGGAGACAGACCTGAGTTATGATTCTTTGCTACAAGATAGGATTCTTTCCAGAGGTAGGTTTCTCTGACAGTATTAATTATTTAATAGGATATATATTCTCCATCCCCACAGTTATGAAACCTTCCTTTACCACTAGGAGATACTAAAGAGAGACCCGTGCAAGCACGCAACTCCCCGCAACTCGAATTTATGAGTACCACACAATGACTATGTGCCCTTTTTATGTGCAGAACCTGGTAGCTATGGAGACAATGAATGATAAATTCAAGCAAAAGTCTATTATTTCAGCACTGTCTTATGAGTGTCATTGTAGGTGCTTTTTCTTAATTCTCTAGCATTAACAGATAATAACTGCGTAGCTTCACATACAGATAATATCCAGTACGCAGCGAGATACATCTCTAGAGGCACTAATATTTTCTGGAAGAACAGTGATTATGCCATTAAATGCTAGGGGCCAAAACAGGCTGCTATCCACACACTCATTATCCCTAATACAGTGTACTCCTGTTTTCATTTCAGTTGTTTCAAGCTACTCTAGGAGGCATTCATGGTTGGAAAGCGGGGCAGACAGATGGAGAGATTTCTACAAGTAGCAATGAAATGGATGGCTGCAATTGGTGTGAGCTATAGACTGACTACCCTTCCCATTCACTGAATATGCAAATCAATATCCCAGCATCTTCCCCTCTTTTCTCCTGTTTTCATCATCATCTATTTTTATTTGCCTTCATTTTTGACTGTTCTTCCTCCCCTGACACTGACCATAGCTATGTTGCTTTGAACGCAGTCATTTTCTCTCGTTATGCCAGGTGATGTACCACACTAGCCAGGCTCAGCAGCTGACTTGTTGGGCCCAGTCCCAGATGGCTAGTGTCTGGAAAGTCTAGCCAAATGTGTTTTTCTTTACTGCACATATGACAAAACACACTCACACATATCCAGCTCTCATGCATGAGAGCTGCTTCGCAAAAGTCATCGTCTGGTTTGTACCATTTGTTTTTTTTTTCAGATTACATCTGGACATTTAAAGAAAACATAAACATCTAATTACGTACATTTACATGAAATGTCCTTGACTCTGCTCATTGTTTGGTGAAAACAACTGTCCTGCTTTTGTTTGCCAGTAGGCTGGTCTGCTCTTAATACTGCCTTCAAGATCCATGATAAGGTTTTAGTACTTGCTGTCAAAGGCCATAATGCTTTTGCCATCTTTTATTACTGCCACCAAAAAGTGCAAATGGTCTTTAGAATCAGCTTAAATTATACTTATGTTCTTCTAGGAAAACAGTCATTTGTAAACAGATGCTAAAACAATGCCTTGGCTATACTTATCTTCCTATTACTTTACAACCCTGTGGGAGTGATCTTCCAGTCATAAAAAGGATTAGGCAAAGGTAGTCCTGTATGCAAGCAGTGGGTCATTACTGACCCATGCAGCAGAGGCATAGCAAGGGGGAAAAGCACCCGGTGCACTAGTGTGTCCTCCGCCCCATCCCACCCTGGAACTCCCCCACCCCCCTGGAATGCCCCCGCCACACCTCTGCCACACCTCTGCCATGCCCCCCAGGGGTGGGTGCAAACCCCCATCCCCTTGGAGCTACGCCTCTGCCATGCAGTGACATCACATCATGACATTTACTAGACATTGTTTACAGCTTACTGGTTGTGGTGGGTTTTCCAGGCTGTTTACAGGTTAGTTTGCCATTAACTTCCCCAGTTGCCCACACTTTACCCCAGCAAGCTAGGTACTCATTTTACCAACCAAGGATGGAAGGCTGAGTCAACCCTGAGCCAGCTACCTGAAACCAACTTTTGTTGGACTTCAGTACTTCAGCTTACAACTCTGTGCCACAGGGCACCTCATAAAAGGATTGATGCTACAGTAAACATTACTTTCCATAGGGATGAAAAACATGTCCTTGCCTCCTTCCTCCTCCTGAAGAAGGACCTTCACTTGAGTCTGAGCAAGTTCCAACTACAGTGATTTTTCAAACATGACTTAGATACACACTATGAGTATTATCTAAGCCCCAGTAAACTCACATATGGTACTTCAATGAGTCTATCGAGCTTCAAAGGGAATTTACAGAGCAAGTTACCAGACTTCTTTGCAGAGCTGAATTAAACAAAACTGACATAAAATCTGATGGAGAAGATGTAAGGTTTCATGCAGTGGAATGCCCCAAGCAGATACAAATCACTATATATTTTAATATTCACTCATCCACTTCACTACTAAATCTTGTTGAAACGGAAGGAGTTCCAATTTAATTGTATGGTATAAGAACCCAAACTACTAAGGAATGCCAACTAAAGGAAATTCAACAGATTACAGTTGGAGTCCAATGGTCATTCTGTTGGAGTGATCATAGAAGCTAAGTGTGCTGGTATGTGAAATCAAAGGGAAGACTCTTGCAACACAGCAGAATAGATCCATCTCAGCATGTATCCATCCTTCTTTCATTTTAAATAAATCTATCTTATGAACAAATGCACACTAATCTGAAGCAAAAAAAAAACACCTTTAGTAGTGATTTCTAGTACCAACTGCAGAAGACTTCCTATCTTGGTAAACTTGGGTATAAGGTTCAGTAGTTCATATTATACTCAAGTACTAGAGTTGGAACAACACAGTAAAATCAAAAGGACCCTAACACCTTCCATCTTTTTTATCTTGGAGGGAAAGAACTCCTGTCTCCATTTTTCAAGTATAAAGGTACAATCTACATACATTGCCGGAATTGGCATTCCTCTTCCTCACCCCCCCCCCCCAAATGGTGGCCAATGAAGCCATGATCCCTCAGCTATTTGCCTGGCTTTCCTGAGTTTCCTAGATTTTTTTTTCAATGTGTACTATGCCAACATCAACCCAAACACCCACCTGATATGCAAAGGCTCTGTTTAAATGCAACTGTTGATGGCTCACTTTAAGTCTCACAATGACTTACCAGCTAAGCAGATGATGCTTACATCTAGTGATAGTTAATAGATGGTTAAATTTGGATTCATTCCCTAATTGTAGCAAAAATATTTCAGCCCTCACTCAAATCCACTGTATTTACTAAGACACTTTAACAAGGATTTGATATCCATCTTTATGTTCCATGGAGTTTGCCATGAATGTTCTTATTTCATAAATGTATTAAGCAACTAGGACAAAAAATGCAAGAAGAAAAGCTTATGATAATTCAGAAACATTCAGCTTGACAATTCATTTGAAATAGGTCAGAAAAGTCGTGGGATTCTGAATAGACCCCCAGGCCAAACCAGAATGGTTAGCATAGACTGTTTCATCCTCTGTAAAGGCTATCAGATAATACAGCCTTATTTGTCTCCCCCTTTACATAAAGGACAGGGTAAAAATAACAGCGGTGAAGGCAGCAATTTCACACCAACCTGAAATGGCTAGAAGGTAAAGACGGGCCCTGAATGCCTTCATTGCTGTTGTTTATTCCAACCTTCTCTCATCTTTGAAGCAGCCTCTTTCCAGCCTGAGCTATTGAAAAGAACCACCATCACTTTCCTGATTGCTGTAATTTAATTAAATAACCTTTCACACTGAGCAAACCCAAAAGCAAAAGGCTCATTAATCTTTCTAGTGATTAGAGACACCTCAAGAGCTTCAAACATTTACCTCTCCTTCCCAGCAGCAGAAATGGATTTAGGAGGATCATGGTTCATACCTCACATTCCCTGGAGCCAGAAATGGTATACGTGCAGGGTCCAGATCCATTAACCGATACATCCATGGTCTCAGAGTTTGTAGGCTTGTAGTCCACATAATACTCCTGTAAAGGGGAGTTCATTTGCCTTTCAGACTCTCGGGCCTTTTTCCGGCGTCTTTTCATAAGAGAGTGTTGCTGGAGCTGTTTCATGCTGGCTGGGTAGCGCTTCCAGGAGACGTAGATGACCAACAAAATCATAGCCACAGAAAGAAAGAGGGCAACACTTCCAGCAATAATCTTGTGAAAGGAAACATGCTCATACTCTGGTTCTGGTCCAGATGTTGGGAAATCTGGAGATGGGCTAGATGTAAAAGAGGTTGGTTGGTAGTCCTCCAGTTTGGGAAGAGTAGGTTTTGGAATAAAGATAGGCCTCTGTGGAGTTTTAGGGGGCTGATAGGGCTTTTCAGTGACCACAACTGGGATTTCAGCACAGATGTTGTAGGTTTCTACAGCATCACTCACCTTCTCTCCCTGGATATGCTTAGGGCCTGCACAAATCATGGTACTCTCTTTGTTTCCCTTGAAGTTTTTAAGCCAATTAAAAAGAGAACAAATAATTCGAGTACATTCCCACATATTTCCTGATAGAGTAATGGATGTTAAGGAAATCCAGGCATTGACAGTCTCCTGAGAGATGTTGGTGAGTTTGTTGGAATCCAGGTTGAGCTTCTGCAGATTGGGCAAGCACTGGAATGTCCCCGGTTCAATCCCTGCAATGTCATTCCCCGATAAATCCAAGTTGTGTAAGGAACTCCAAGTCCATGTCAAACCTTGGCTAATGGACCGGATCCTATTCCATTGCAAGTAAATAGAGCGAAGGTTGAAGAGACGTGGAAAGTGAGCAAAGTTGATCTTGGAAAACTGATTGTGCTCCAAGTGGAGCTCTGTTAGCTTCAAGAGGCCAGCAAAGGCATTACGGGATAAACTCCGTAGGCGGTTGTAGCCCAAATCCAGAAAATCGAGATTGCGGCAATCTTGGAAAACTCGAATCGGGACAGTTTTCAGTGAGTTGGACCGTAAGTGTAAAATCAAGAGCTTGCGAAGACCTTTAAACTGCTCCGACTGCAATGCCTGCAACTTGTTGTATGACAGGTCCAGATTGCGAAGGTTGGGCACTGGATGAAATGTTTTGTTGTGCAGATGAGTGATTTTGTTGGAGCTTAGAATTAATTCCTTCAGCCTACGGATGCCCTGAAAAGCTTCCTCATCTACAGAGCTGATGTAATTATGGTCAAGATAAAGCCATATGAGTTGGTGAAGGCCTGCAAACTGATTTGGCTTGAGCTTTTGGATGCTGTTGTACCGTAAGGATAAGCCTTGAGACCCACCAGAAATGTTCTGAGGGATGTCTCTGAACGCGTGAGATTCACAATACACAATTTTGCCATCACATCTGCAGTTCTTGGGGCAAGCTCGCTGAGCCCCCGTCAGCGTCACAAACAGCACCGTAGGTAGGAGCACAAACAGCGCACTCATGCCTCTCAACTGCTTAATTACATGGAAACCTATGATATTAAGAAGACAAACATGCGTTGTAAAGACATTCAAATAAATCAGAGGCACATTATCCCTCGATGGACTTGTACACAGTACACAGCAAACACAGGCAAGTGAAAGCCAACCTGTTTGTCTCTTCGCTGTTCTGTTTTCCCCCCGTTTGTTTTGTATGCAAATATTTATGCTTTTGTAATTTCTTCCGCAAGCCCACCCACCCACGGCCATTCCCAAACCACATGTATCACCATATTATAGCTATTCTATTATCTTGGTGAGATTTATGACCTTGGGGGAAAGAATTAAGGACCCCCACCTGCTTTTTACTTATTCCCATGTTTAACAGAATGCACATGGGTGGAATACCTTTATCATTAGGATACTAATGCTTTAGCAGTCAACATATTTATCCAGACACAGAGATGTAGCTTTGGAAGGAAAAGGAGCTTTATCTCCAGGGCTGTTAACAGTTCCCGGACAAGTTAAAGGTTTCTTAATAAACCAACTTGCCAACCTCTAACCTCACAACTCTGCAAGAAATTAGGTGAACAAGCCAAAATGAGTCCATCTTTAAAAAAATGTTTTTATAGCACATGATGGAGCAGAAGTTCAGAAATTGTTTGAAAATTATATAGTGATGAACGTTGCTAAGACAGAATGTAATGTGGGATGTCTGTGCGATGACAAACATTCCAGATGGTAAATATGCATACAAGTAAAATACACAGGTCCTCTAAGCCACCTCTTCTTTATTCTGTAGGAAGTCTCAGAGGATCCTCAATAGTTTCTCTGCTAGCATATGCAAATGCAAGAATGTACACATAGGCAACTGTTCACAGAAAAAATATTCATTTGTCTGGAGGAGAATGACATCCAAATAACAGCAAAAGTGCAGACCTTAAGGCTCAGATATGCATCAAGATCTCCCCCCTGACCCTTCCCCACGTCTGTCACTGTGAATATTTTGCATTTCACATGACAGGCAACTTATTGTACTTAATGCTCCAATGTGCATGCAGTCCACATTTTTCCCACATTCTCCGGATAACAGTGGGCAGAGGTTTCGAAAAGCTAGCCTACACATACATGTGTGTATGCCTACGAAAAGGAAAGGATGACTTTTTCAAACCTTGTAATAATCTTTGAGCCAGGGGCTCTTTCCAGAGTTATCATCTTTCTCGCAACTGGACTGCATTCTTTGAGCACAGATTTTTAAAGCTATTTTCTTCTCAATAAATAATAGTTTTCTGATGAAGATAGGGAGAAGGGGAAAGAAAGATGAGAGACAGACAGCTATTTTCTGTACTATTATTATTATTATTATGAAATTGATGTAATCTTGGTGTGTGTGGGGAGAGATTTGCAGGCTAAAGAGCTTTTCTGTTGCTGATCTTTCCACTTTACTGGTGAGGCTTTTAATTTAAATTCTGATCTTTCCCTATTGCCTGCACGCCAGGAGCAGCAGCCAAGCACAAACATGCTCCAGCTTACAGATGGAGAAAGAGAGAGGAAAAAATATATAAACCTGTCGCAATTTAGGGGGGTTGGAGGACTAGTAAATGACTGCTAGAAATCTAACTGATATTTGGCAGCAGTGCGGGGGGGTACCTTTCCAGACATCAACTCAGCCCTTCTGAAAGCTATTTCCCTCCACCTCCCTATATCTCCTTCTGTAAGTCTCAAAGGGTTAAGACTCTGGATGCCCCCCAAAAGCTGAGTGGATGTGAAAACTGGATGAATCCTATATTGGATGCAACATGCCTTTGGCTACTTCGGCGTGGACAGTCAAAAAAGTGATGGAGAAAAAAGGAGGCGGACAGAGCAGCAGGACTATTCTGGGAGGCATGTGCAAATTCGACAATTAACTCCGCACATGCATTTGGAGATTAATTGCCTACAGAAAAACCCTGCAGGGACAAAGGCGAAGTGGGTGGGATGGGGGGAAAGCAAAAAAAAATGGACATGATCTAAAAATATAACAGCAAATGAGTCACCTGGAAAAAGAATGCACAAAAGAATGCATTCCCTCCACTTGCTGGGAGACCAGCCCTATGAAATATATATGTGCATATGTGTATACACACACACACACACACACACACACACACACCATGAACAGCTCCAGCTGTTCTACAAAAAGGAGAAAAGTTCACTTACCCATCCTTTTATCCTCCGCAAAACAGTCGCCCCCCCTTTCCTTCCTCTTCCAGCTGTTTTTGCGTCCTGCTTGCTTCGGTTGGATTCCCCCCCCCTTTTCCCCCCAAGTCAGTCTCTTTCCTTTCAAACCATCCCAGTGTTCATGTCACACGAGCCCAGCCGCTACCTCCTTCGCTGCCATCCGACGTGAATGCAAGTAACCCACACAAAGTTCCCGAGAGGGGCAAGGAAGAATTTGGGGGGGGGGGGGATCTGGGGGGAAGGGGGAGGGAATGGGGATGGCAGAGGTAGGGAAGACAGGACTGGGGGTGGGGGTGCCGATGGACAGGAGGGGGAAGGCGGAAGGTTAACCTCGGAGGGCCATTCTGCCCATCACCAATGGACCATTAGCATCAATTGGCAAGCTGCACCGTGGAGTGACGGCCGGCCATGAAGGTAAAGGCAACTTCTGGAGGTAAGGGGGGAGAGAAAACCCCTTTTCTCCAGCTCCGAGCATCCCTTGTTATTCGGCTTGCTCCTGCCATCCCCAGACACCGCGATCCATCCTGCAGCCTTTCTGAGATGTGATGCCAGCAGGTCTCTTTTGCTGTAGAAGAACCTTTTTCTTTTCAAAAGCCGGACAGGTGAGTTTTCTCCATTGAGCCGGTCTGGTTTGAAAGTGTTTTGCAGCCGAGAGAGGCTGGCTTCCCTCTCATTCAGAAGGCTGCTTTTTTTCCCCAGACAGCGACGATGCTCAGGCGCTTGTTGGTGCTAATGTTCCAGTTTGCGATACACTGAGTGCCCTCCACTGGAGAAAACAGATCACATATTAAAGGCACGAACAAGTGAGGCTGTCATTTGCGATGCAAGCTTCCTTCTTTCACTAAGGAAATTAAAGATACAGGATTGCTTTTTTTTCTCCCCTCTTTCTGCACCAGCCTTCCTCCTCCCCACATTTCCCTGGTCATAGCTCCATGTTGGTGCCTCGGATGTTGTTTGTGTGGACTGAAAACCAGCTTCAGACAACTCTCTGCCCCTACCCATTTTGCAAGGCATGCATAGACAAACCCTGCATTCTAACTTCTGACCTGACCTGAATATTTTTACCCCTTTGTGAAAGCTGCAGACTGTTTCATTATCAGGTGCAAGGGTGGAGGCCTTGACTTTGCAGACTGGAAAGCAGACTTGAGGTTAAAGGGGCAATTCATTTAAAAACAATGTTAAATTGGGTTGAAAACCCAACTGGTTTTGAAAACAGCAGGGTTTAGGGAAAAGCTGGGGCTGGAAAAAATACACTTCAATATAGAGTACACATGAGAGAATATGAATTAGTTCTTGGGGTCCCCCTGAAGACTGTGTAGCACCCTTTGAGACATGGTGGGTAGGGGTGGGTTTACCTATCCTGCTTCTTGTTCACCCTTCAGACTTGGTCTGCAACCAACTTCCAGAAGGCTCTGGTAGCTTCAACGACAGATCTCTTTCAGTAGACTACTAAAAGGATGCTTTTTCTGAGAGTAAGCATCAGAGTAGACCTGCTTAGTTTTGCGTTCTCTCATAAGTTTCAACTGGAAGAGACAGCTAGTGCACAGGGATAGACTACAACCAACAATAAACCTAAGACTCAATTGAGGCCCTCCTGTACAGGCCCTGAGGGAAAACCAAAACTAGTTCTTGAGGGTCATATTATACATCACAAGCTGGAAACATGTGTGACAAATGCCCATATTTGGGAAGTTGTTTCAAGTTTCAAGTGTTTCAAGACGGAACGGAAATGGTTAATCCCTGCCCAGTCCTGATTGGTTGAGGGGATCTGCCTGCAGGTTGAAAGAGAGGCAGTAAGGGTGCTGAAGGGGTTTTTGTTTGTTTGGTGTTCTTTGGGTAGAGTCCCAGGAAGGGAGACTCTGAGAAAGAGGTCTGAGCCTAAAAAAACTGAAAGGGCTAAAAAGAAATAAAATTAGTGTGACCCTAGAGACATGTCATTGGGGTTTGTTTACTCTCCCAAAAGGGGAGGTCTCCCAGATATGGCTACAGGGAAGTGCCTGAGGCAGACTGGTCAATTTTGAAGTGGAAGACAGCTTCCTGAGGGGACAGCTGCGACCCTTCTTGGTATAAGCCAGTGGACAGGGGGATTCTAGGCAGGGACCCAACCAACTCACTTTTGGGCTTTGGACTATTATGAGAGCCTAAATACTAGAATGACCATACATACTTCTGTTTTTTGTTATATGTTTATTTGTTCCTCACCCCTACCAAGGGAAGTTTAGCTTTAACGTTCATTTAATAAAATCTTTTGTTGTTGTGCTATAAAGCGATACAGACTTTGGTACTGATTATTCTGGAGGTACTCAGAGGAAAAGGTGGGAATAATTTCTGAGGAGATAGTACCTCTATTTTGGGACTTGTGAGAAAAAGGGGAATCCTTTTCTTTCTTCCCCCCCAACCCCCCAACTTGTGGGGTGTTCACCTCAACATGTAATTATTGACACTTGTCAACATGGATGCTTCTATCAGATGCACCAGCTACATTTTTTTTACTCTTTTAAGTTTCAAATGGGGAAAATCAATGGAACTGGGCTTTGCAACATGTGATTTCCACTCCCTGAACAAGCTGTGAAAATCTAAATTAGGTTTGTCAACCTCCAACTGGGATTTGGGTTTCTCCCAGAATTACAATTGATCTTCAGAATACATACAGCAGTTTTTCTGGAGAAAATGGCTGCTTGGGACAATGGACTCTATGTCATTAGACCCTCCCCTTCCCAGTCTCTCCTCCCCCCAAAAAAAATCTCCAGGAATTTCTCAGTCCGGATTTGGCAACCCTAATCTAAATAGTTCATTTAGTAAGCGGAGTACCACAATGCCTGTTCACACGATCCTGTATTGGCACCGATATTAATTTTTACATTTCAGATTTCACTGCAAATCATAGGCTTGGCAAGATGACCTAATGACAATGAACAGGCAGTCCCTAGCATAGGACACAAACTTAGTCAAATATTTATTTTCTAAAAATTCTCCCTATCCCTCCCTATCCTTTCTGTCTTGTGCCAGTTCAGGAAGGTGGTGCTGGTTGAGGCCAGTGACCTTAGCCATCCTCCCAACTTTTCACCAACCTGCCTTTTTCTGCCCCACCCCCACCCCCGAGCCACCCCTTTGGAGCCATTTCCCAGGCATTTCAAAGCACAGACATTTGAATGTTCTCTGGAAGTTCCAGAGGTCCTACTGTGCATGTGCTGTTTTTCAGAAACTGATCCATATGCTACATCCAATTTCATTTCCAACTCATTACCATGGAAGAACCAAACATTCTCCTGACTTTTTAAAGTATTAAAATACAGTCATGGGGGTAGTGGAAAGGGCTGTAGTACTGAGGGTAGCAAAAACCGCACTGCCCCTAAAATGTGTTGTTGCTCTGTGAAGAGCTTGCCTGAGTGGGGAGCGCATATACATGTTCAGTGTGCTTTCTTCACATGTGGCATCATCATTGATGTTGCTATCACATGCCGGACAGCATGTTGATAGTTTCTTACGAAGAAGAAGAGTTTGGATTTATGCCCTGCTTTTCTCAGTTGTAAGGAATTTCAAGTGGTTACAAGTTCCTTTATCTTCCTCTTTCTACAACAGACACCTTGTGAGGTAGGTGGGACTGAGAAAATTCTGAAGAACTGGGAATAGCCCAAGGTCACCCACCAGGCTTTGTATGTAGGAGCAGGGAAACAAGTTTAAGTCACCAGATAAGAGTTGGTCGCTCCTGTGAAGGTGAAGGGAATGAAACCCAGTTCTCCAGATCAGAGTTCACTGCTCTTAACCACTAACTACACGGACTTATAAGCATGTGAGTGCCCCCTTTACCAGCTACCCCTGCAGGGCATCTTAGGGGCACAGCTACCCTCTTGGATCAAATAAGACATGGTTCTAGCTTCTATTCACAAGCTCTTTACCTCCATCAGGTAGTTAACAGCACTCCTGCAAGTTTGAGCCCCTGCATCACACTAACCAATCTCCCTCTAGTTTTACTTCCCTTTTATCACTCTCAGAAGGTTCCTTCCCTCCTGGAAGCCTCCTGTTCCAGCCTCCTAGTGACTGGTGAACTGTCTGTCTTGTCCTAATAGCCTGGTACTGAATGCTCAGCCTTCCTGACCTTGATTGCAGCCTGGCTGGAGCTGTGCCAGCCACACCCCATTCTCTAAGGCTGCAGTGACCAGCTGATTGCAACTTGGACAGGGCTGTGCTGTCCCAACCCTTTTTCCTTGTAACAGCTGGGACTAGTTCATTCTGCTGAGGCTCTCCTGCCA
The DNA here is from genome assembly GCF_021028975.2 of Sphaerodactylus townsendi. Lineage (NCBI taxonomy): Eukaryota > Metazoa > Chordata > Lepidosauria > Squamata > Sphaerodactylidae > Sphaerodactylus > Sphaerodactylus townsendi. The sequence continues at coordinate 4,283,660 of NC_059436.1, forward strand.
TTTCTCTGCAGTTTCCCCAGCCCCTGACTTTCTGGAGGCCCCACTTCTACTGATAAGTGGAAGGGCAGGGCTTGGCTTGTGGGATGCTTCAGGGTCCTTGGGTGGGCGTCTGTAACAAGCAGAGTGGTGGGACAGGCTGCCTGGTGCTAGGAAACAGCCCCATCTCTGGACAGAGCAGTACTGTGCCAACAAACAAACAAAACCATTGGCAATGTCCTTTTGCCCTATTGCCAACAGCTAATACATGGAATTGCCTCACTCCTTTTTTCCAATAAGTGATACCTGCTCAATATGAAAAGCACAGCAGCAAATGGACCCCTTGAGTCCGAGTATCTGGATAGGCTTTAGGATAGAAGCAAGGAAGAGCAAAGGACACACACACACCCGAGACTCTACAACATATTGGTTTACATTGCATAATTGTGTGAGCTAACAAGGTTGCATCTGTTCAACTTTTCACCTTTGATCTTCAGGACACTCACATACAGAAGTACTGCAAAGATGATCTGTCTGTGCATTGACTAACCACACAGACGGGGAGAGCGGGTTCAAGCAGGGTGACCTGCCCTCTGCCTCCACACAATTGTCAAGTTATCTGCATGGTATGTACGTATGGCAGAGGTATCCACATATATGTTCCCTCCCTGCAATCAGCAATGCTGCTTTACAAATGTCCAGAATTTTCACAGACTATTTGGCAATCTCACCGTGGTGAAGACAGGGCCAGCACAGCTCATGCCAATTCAATGTATGGATGGACTAGAGTCAAACAGAATGGCTATTTGCCTATCTAGTGAATAATACATTGATTATGTCAGTCTAAGTATCATGTCAGGTTACCTGTTAGTGGCCCCAGCAGGCAGATCCCTCATTCTAGGGAGAAGGTCCACATTTGTCAACATTGTTTTTATGGCCCACCAGATATCCCAGTTATAAGAAGACCAGGCTATTGTGAAGGAACATCACCTTACTGCAGTCAGAGAAGCAGAGGAAGGAGGAGATTGTACAGTCAAAGGTGCTTGTATAAGGAGACAGAAGTGGTGGAACGGCATGGCTCAAAGAGTCTCAGAAGTATAGCAATGAACCAATCACAAAATGCCCTATTTTTAGGTTGACAAATATTGCCTAGGATGAAAGTCAGAACAATTTATACATGGCACGCAGGGAAAATTGCAGGTTGATCGCTGAGACTAGCTTGCAGTGCAACGTTACCCAAAATGGCTGCTTGCTATTATTGGTAACAGAGAAATTATCAATGCTAATAACCAGTGAGTCTATTCCCACAGCTGCTCTGCACTGTATCACCCGGTGGATGGCTCTGTATTTGTTTAGTTAAGCTTTTCATTGATACAAAAAGCTGCAATCAGAGTATTATGTTTGTCATTCTGTCAATATGCTGGAAAGTGTGGCCTTGAGCGTGATTTAGACCCTACGTTTGTGCTTTCTAATTTCTATAAAGCAGTCTTAATGAATGAGAAACAATAAGCAATAAAAATGTTGCTTGCATGCAGAAGGTGTGGGGAAACCCTCCTTTAGCCTGGCAAGATCAAAAAACTGTTGAGCAGCTCTTTATGTGAGCCACAGAAACAAGGGACAGCAGTGTAGCACCTACCCATAGGGTGGGGGCAGCCACCAGGCCCAAATGTTAGCGATATTACAGATTCCTCATGCCTAGAACAGTTGTACCAAGTTTATTAGTGTAACTTGAGGGGTATTCACCTTTAAAACAGGTTTGGGGAAGAGCACAGAATACTGATTTTTAGGGGTTGTCAGGTTTTGGGATTTGGGGCTTCTCCAGGATTCCAGAATTATTTGGATTCCAGAACTGTCAATGTGGGACTTGGGGTGGGCTAAGCTGGCTCTTTTTCAGCCTAACGACACCAAAATTGCAGAGGAGCAAGTGATGTCTGTGCATTAGAGCTCCCAAGTTTCAAGAGATTTGGACCAAGGAGTCTAATTCTACAGGTCTCTGAACAAAGTTTCATATAAGGAAAAAAATTGAAGAATCCAATACCAGACAGACAGACAGACAGACAGACAGACAGACAGACAGACACACAGACACACACACACACACTTTAGTGATTAGCCTCTGTTTTGGATCCTTCTAATCCTTGTACTGTTTAATCTGCATCACCACATGAGGCACACACTAGTTTAGAGGGAACATTGGGAGATTCTTACTGATCCCCCCACTCCAAAAATAAGCCATCTTCTAGTAAAGTGGAGAGCAACTCTTGTTGACTTTTAGAGTGTTTGCTTTTCTTGGAGGCATTTTGTTTTCTGAAAAGCTCTGAAATTTGTCAGTGGCTGTTAGCTTGACATTTTTAACAAAAAAGAAATATTTACTTTACCTCTTATTTGCACAGACACACACAGTTATGGTCTTGGATTAGGCCTAACCGTCCAGTTTGGGTCTCCAAAACCGTTTTCCTCTTCCAATTCAAAACCATGTGGCTGGGAGAATCAGTGTCAGCTAGGGTGAGGCAGGGAGACCTCCCAGAATCACAACTGATCTCTAGAGCACAGGAATATCTTCCCTTGGATAAGATATCTGCTTTGGCAGGAAGACTCAACAGCATTATATCTTACTGCTGTCCCTCCCCTCCCCCCCAAACCCCATCCTTCCCAGGCTCTACTCCCAAATTTCCAAGCATTTCACAACCTGGTGTTGGCAGCTTAGATCTGCAGGGAAGATTATTATGGTCTATGTCATGTACTGTACATGGTGGACTTGCCCAACCCTGCTCCCAGGTAATGGAAAAAAGAGCATTGGTTTTACTTGGCAACACCTGTATCTTGTGGTGGCTGCTGTTGCACTAAGCTCAGTTCTGCTGAGTAGATCACAGCACTGCAAGTTCTTTCCAGAACTCTAAGGAGAGCAAGACCAACTATATATACCTCCAGTTAGATCCATCAACCAACGTAGTACAATAGCATACACTAGCAACAGCAAACAAGTAAAGGAATACAAAGTGTCTGATGTTACCTCTCCCATAGGGATTAAAGATATATACGAGTGATAGCAAACCTTCTTGAGATCGAGTGCCCAAATTGCAACCCAAAACCCACTTATCGCAAAGTGCCAACACAGCAATTTAACTTGAATACTGAGATTTTAGTTTAGAAAAAACGGTCGGCTCCGAGGCATGTGTTACTTGGGAGTAAGCTTGGTGGTAGTCGGTGGCTTTGCTTTGAAGCAACCGTGCAACTCTTCCAACGGGTGAATTATGACCCTAGGAGGGTTTACTCAGAAGCAAGCCCCATTGCCAGCAACCAAGCTTACTCCCAGGTAAAGGATTGCGCTTTAGTTCTTCACTTGAAAATCAGTGGAGTTTAACAGCGCTTAACAGGGTTACCTACACTGCTTCCCCAAAACTAGGTTTTAGGTTTAATGCTAATAATCTAGCCCAGCAGCCCAGGTCAGCCTAGATATGTGGGGGGGGGGGGGGCGACTCTGTTTGCGCGTGCCCACAGAGAGGGCTTTGAGTGCCACCTCTGGCACCTGTGCTGTAGGTTCGCCACCACTGATATATACTGAAGGCCAGCTAGTCAGAGGTAGACAGCATGTCTGGTCTTCTCAGGGGCAGCAAAGATGAAGTTAGCATCCGTGGTTGTGCCAGATTAGCACCTGGTGTAGCTGGACAGCATAGAAACAGACCTTTGCATGGAGCACATCCTGCACTGCTCCTTGCTTCACAGTGTCTTTGTAGTGGGATCTCCTTGCACTTCTTTGTTTACATGTGAGGAGGTGCAGAGGTGACATGAAAGATTACCTGAGATGCTGGAGAGCTGCTGCCACCCAGAGTAAATAATACTACCCTTGGTAGACCAAAGATCTGATTTGATACAAGGGAGCTTCATGTGTTCATGTAAAAGGACCTTGTGTCATGGTAGTAAAAGGGAAGGGTCACAAGTTAGCCAAAAAAATATTTTTGAAGTAGGTTTGCCAGGCTTCTCACTATAGTGAAACACCTTCTCCCAGCAAGTTCTGTTATCCACCACCACTCTGAGTGGAAATGGGAGATTTTTTTAAATACAGCCACATCGCCAATATTGCTCCATCACTTCTATGTAAAACCTGGAAGTGAAATAGGGTAATTCTAGGAATTCCAAGAAGCTTTACCATAGAATTTCTGATGATTCCTAGAGCCACCTGTTGTGTCTTCTGGGTTTTACCAGGAAGTGACGTAGTAACAGCAATGCTGCTGACATCACGTGCCTCTGCCATGTGCCTCAGCCTTCCTGCTAGTTTCCAGGCTCAGTCTTGCAAACCTGCCTTAAAAACTATTGGCTACTGTGAAAAATATTTAAGAACTTCCCTATTTAAATAAATTGGACCTCAGGGTTTAACTTTTTTTTTTCTGAATGGAGTCCGCCCCTCCCCCCTTTATCCAAAGGAGCTTATTTTAATTTACTTTAGGGGGAATGTTAGTGGGATGGTGTTATATTTTAATTTTGATACTTAAATGATTGTCTGTCTTTATTGCATATGATCTCACAGCAGAATAATGCTCAGGGGTCATCATACAGCTGCCTTCTGAATGCCCATCAAAATTATTTCAGCCCACCTTGGATTTTCCCTCTTGTGTGTTTCAGATTACTCTTTTCAACACCTCAGTTCCCCGAAGCTACCCAGAGTCTTTTATTACTATTTCAATATATTCCTCGCCATCAGGATAATGGTGAAAAAATATTGCCTGTATACAAACAAAACATATGGGTTAGTGCACAAAATTGTAGTGAATGAATTTATTTGGTTTCCGCAGACTTAAGCAGAACACAAAGCCAGAATGATAGCTTCAGTTTCTCTATCAAGTACATTTGCTAAAATGCTCTATAAGTAATTGCCCTGCCATACAGAATTATGCCAGTCCCAACTTCACCTGTTTTTCATAGTCAGCCTTGACAATCATTACTTATGGCACTTCTGGTTGCAGAACATCTTACAATCACAGTCATGTTCATACCTATCTTTACCATTTAACTGCTTTGCTGAACCAGACAAAAGCCCCATCTAATTCTGCATTATTTCTCTGCCATGGCCATATGTATGCAACTGGGCAGTTTAGAAGCAAACTCAAACAAGATTTTAGCCTAGCTTATTTATTTATTTGAATATTTAAACCCCCATCTTTCTCAAAGGATTCAAGGTATCTTACACAGAAGCACCGATTTACAAGAGGCTGCAATTCTAATACTTTCCTGGGAGTGAGCACAAATAAAATGGGACTGACTTCTGAGTAGTCCTGCTTAGGAGTTCTCCAGAAATATCTCATTCAATAGTTACAAAGCATTTCATTATCCAGAATCACTTATATCCTATGTAGCCAATGTTAGCCTTTCATTAGCATTCCCCAAAACGTTCTATTGATTAAAACCATCTTGAATTCTGAATGAAAAAGGACCCATGATGGGACCTTCCCCACCTCTACAAGTAGACCATTCCAAAGTATTTGTCCTGCTACTGAGAACATTCTTGTCTGAGTGGATGTGAAATACAACAACTTGAGATGGCACAAGAGAGCACTTGTCCAAGGAACTCAGTTGGTACAAATAATGGGAGATGAAGTCCATTATCTAAGGGCACCATGCTATGAAGGCTTCAAGGGAAAAAAAGCAGCATCTTAATGGAACTGGACAGAAGGTATCATGAAGAGAAGTTCAGGTGAGAGCTCATACCTCAGATAAGTTGCGTGGGACTGATATACCATTTTCCTCGCCAGCATGGCCAATTGGCCATGCTGGAAGGGGCTGATGGGAATTGTAGTCCATGACATCTGGAGTGCCAAAGGTTCACCACCACGGGTATAGCCTGATCTCATCAGATCTCAGCTGCTACCAGTATTGATACTTAGAAGGGAAACCCCCAAGGAAACCTCTGCAGAGGAAGGCAATGGCAAATCACCTGTGCTCCTCGCTTGCCTTGAAAGCTCCTTGCTGGGGTCACCATAAGTCAGTTGTGACTTGACATCACTTATGTATGTCTATAAAATGGACTTAGAAGGAAATATATAATGAGTGCAGATACTTGAAGGACAGCCAGCATGGTGGTCTACAGCGGTAGACTCCAGTCTGGAGAATTGGGTTTGATTCCCCACACCTCCCCACGAGCAGCAGATTCTCGTCTGATGAACCAGGTTTGTTTTCCCATTCCTCCACATGAAGTCTGCTTCGAGACCTCGAGCTAGTCACGGTTTTCTCAGACCTCTCTCAGCCCTACCTACCTCACATGATCTGTTGTGGGGAGAGGAAGGGAAGAAGTTTGTAAGCTGCTTTGGGACTCCTTATGGTTGAGAAAAGTGGCATATAAATTCAATCTCTTATTCTTTCTCCCTCAGTATTAGTCTTTCACAAAGCAGCCACTGAAATGTCCTAAGAGATGTTTAGCTTTTGATGTTAACAAATGAAGCCTTATGTCAAATCAGGTAATTGGTCTATCAAGCTCTGTCTACTCCAAGAAGCTCTAACAGGCAAGTTGTGAGCTACTGATAGCTCATAATTTAGCTACAGAGAAGTCTCTCAGCTCCACATACCTCACAAGATGTCTGTTGTAGGGAGATGAAGGGAAGGAGTTTATAAGCTGCCTTGAGACTCCTTGCCTTTAAGAAAATGGCAGCAGAAATCCAAACTCTACTTTTTCTTGTATATTTCTTGTAGCTAACTGTAGACATTAATATGGATGTTGCATTTTGTACCAGTTTTGCTACCTGACTGTTTTGAAAGGCAGTATCATATGGAGTATCTTGCAATAGTTCAACCTGGAGGTCATGTATCACAGATCAGCATCACTGGGTTCACAGAGTCAGGAAAAGGAGATATCCTTCATATAATATGCAATTGAAAAAGAAGGTACTCTTAACATCAGTGCCAGCTTGCTTTCCTATCAACAATATTTTGTGCAAGAACACCTCTACGCTTTTCATCTGATCTATTAAGCAAAATTGGACCCCAAACAACAATGGTGGATTTGTCCTTCCCAACCAACATCTTTTCCTTTTTATCTGGATTTGTTTACCTCAGCCACCTGATCGCAGACAGTAGCAGCAGCTTCTGGAGATTTAGATAAAGATATATGCAGCTGTGAATCATTCACACATTGATGATGGCAAACTGCAAAGCAACGGAAGTCTCAATGAGCTAGCAGATAAAATAGAGCCTTGCCAAAGTCCACACATTAGTCCCAACTTGTGGATCCTATTGCTCCAGTGGACACTCTTTGAGTCCTATCTCCAAAGAAACAGCAAAACAGCAATGGTATGAATTTCTGTCATATCAATTGTAGATCACCAACAATCCAGCAATTATATAATGGCTGTTTCAAATGTAGTCAATAAATTATCCATTTATTTCCCGCAGCTTGTCCACCAGGGCTACCAATGTCCTATATCCAGACCTGTGACAGATTGAGGTGGGTCAAGGACAGATGTTTTATTCAGGTATGCTTGAAGTAGCCACTCCTTGTCCATGCTGCCTTTGACTAATTGCTTGTCTTTAATCCTGCTGTTCTTACCATTGCGATGTCGCTGTCTTAAATTGGTTTAATCTGAAGACCTACATTCTATTGTTTATAGCTATTGTTTTCAAATCTATGTGTGGAGCATAATTAAATGCGATTGATCTTTGCATGTTTGTTAATTGTTGTCAGCCACTTAAAGATAAATAGGAAAATTGGGGGATAAATGTTTAATAACAAAAAAAATGGTTTAATGGCTACCACCCACTAACAGAAATGGCCTAATGCTTTTGAAAACAACATTTATTTATATTTAGGCAATTTTAATCCATGTTTCTCCAATCAATATCAATGCAAACTATTTTAAAACCTCTCACACACACCCCATGCACACCCTGAACAAAAAACTACAAATATTTAAACGCATGTAAACAACAAATATAGCTGCCATCAACAAAATAATACACAACGAGTGCAAGGGCAGAGCAAAAAATAGGAGCTAGAATTGCCAACTTGATGAATGCTATAACTCTGTTTAGAAATGCAGTGTAGCATCATAAACATCCATAGTGTCTTTCTGAATTTTAAACACCTTGAAAGATACAATACCCAGTATACAATACCTGGTAGCAGGGGGCACCTGTAGGGTTTCCAATTCCAGCTATGCAAAATCCTGGAGATTTGGAGATAGTGCTTGGTGAGGGTGGAGTCTGTGAAGGGATCAAAGCTCAGCAAGGATGCATTGTCATTCTATGCTTCCATTTTTCCTCAACTCTATGGTGTAACATAGAGTCAGTCCACTGTAGCTGCTGCTTCCTCCAAGGAACTGATCTCTGTTGTTATTCTGCAAGAACTCTACTCCCACATGGACATAGGTAACCCTAGATATATATTATGTAATATTATTTACAAAGTATTATGTAAAAATGAGGACTAATGAGACTCTCCCCCCATAAATCAAATCTCCTCCAACCTATCGCTTACCTACTTTCCATTCCTTGCTTGCACAGCAATTGTGTTGAAGGTGATCATTTATACGGAAGATCCTCCTTGAGTTAGTTAATTGAGCCTCCATCTCTATAAAAATAATTCAGACCTGGCAATTGTTAATACATTTAAGGCCTTTCAATTTGTTTCATTCTTGGAACAATTCAGCAGGCTAAAAAGTCACTTGTCTTTATTTCTAATGTTATTAAAGCGTGTGTGAGAGAAAGACTCTTTGTGTCATACAATATTATGTTATTGCACTAATGTACAGCCATTTATGTTTCAAAAGAGAAAATGAGAGCACTGGCATTAAAGCGACACCAGCCGTGTCAATTTGGAAATCAGGACAAGATTTACGAAACTTGCCTATAACATTGTAACACTGTATTACAACTCACAACGGGAAAGCTTTTGCAGTGTTCTGGCATTGCCTGTTTCCTCCAAGGATATTGATACCAGCCATTTTATTTGCGTTTGCGGGAATAGGGGGAGAGTAATAATTGCAGTGGCAGCAATGTCTTGGCTAGCAAATCTGCAAGTACATCCAGCTATAGGGAAATGTGATAACCATGGAAAGGGTTATTTTTAAAAAAAACCAAGCAGGCAGACAGGGCAAGAAGAGCTCTGTGTGTTGAGGTACTGCACTATTTCACTTTCAGACTAGAGATAAGGCAGCATTTCATATGTCAATTTTTAAAATATTTATCAATATCTTTGTCAGTGGTTTTGGTTCTCCTATTTCCCAGATTGATTATGTAGATTCATGTGCACTGCATATACATAGATTGTGCATTTACTGTATGTAGCATTAATACAATTTGTTGGCATGCAGGTATCATCGAAGGATGTGTGCCTTTCTCAGGGAAAAAATGAGTATGAGGAAAATGAAAATGGTGCAGAATTAAAGAATCAAACTTTGATTCACACAAAGGACAAGTAACATCAAAATGAGGATTTGGAGAGTCAAAATAGCAGGGCTAAGAAATATGAAAGTATTTCTATTTCATGCCTGACAAACCTAACCTTTTGCTGGGCCAATGTGCCATTTTGCAGTAGATCTACTGACTTGATTTGCAGCATTTGATGAGTGTTTTTCAGGCTTTAAGAATAAACCCTGGCCCTTTCCCCACTTACCTCAAGCCCTGCACTACTCTCCTAAAGTAGCGGGGGGTCCAGCTGCACTCCCCACTTCAGGGGCAGCAAGAACGCAGCCGCCCCGACGCTGCCTCTTTTGCGCCCCCTCAGGGCGCATAATTCCTGGCGCCTTTTCAAATGGCGCCTTTTGATGACCCCGCGCTCTGCGGGGGGGTCGTGGGGAAGCCAAGGCGCGCACCAGGAATTGCGCGCGCTGGGAATTGCGCACAGCAACCCTCAGACAAAGGTAAGTGGGGAAAGGGCCCCTGTTAGATCAGACCAGTGGGTCATCTAGTCCAGCATCTTTTCTCACACAGTGGCCTTCCAGGACAGTCTACTAGGCCATGAAAAATTAAGCTGCCATATTGAAAGCACCCACAAGGCTATGCTAGTTGGGAAAGGAAGACCTTGCTGTGTTAATTCCAACCCTTCCCCCCACCACAAAGAATATATTTACAGAACATTGTCTAAGTCCTCTTGCCTTCAGAAATAAGGCAGGGATTATCAGGGTGGGGATTATATAGAGGTGATGCCCCAGTTAAGAAATATTTCCCTAGAACTACTCACCTGGCATTTTCTTTACTGAGTGTTAGATGTCAAGTTCAAATTGTTTGATCTATGCAGACCTTAAGGGAACAATGATTTTATTCCTGCTACTGCTGTTTGATGTGCTTTCTTTACAAAAGAAAAAGCGGAAAAAAATAATCTGTATCATGAATTGAATTTGCCTTTTCCTGTCTTTTCTTTTGTATTGACAGTTTACTTTAAGAGAAAGATTGAAAAGTAAAAAATAAAAGTATAAAGTAAATAATCCATCCTGTGGATAAGGGTAAGAAAACACTCACCTCTATCCATGCATCCGTGCATGAAAGGTATGTAGAGTTGCTCTGCTTTGCTCTCCATTCCTGCATCCCCTCCTGCCACCCAGAAATAAAATTCCAAGGCTCCTGGCCTGGGATCGACACAGAGGAATGGGAGTGACATTTTGGAACTGGAGAAAGAAGGGGCAAAGGGGTAATTTGCTCTTCCTTCTTCTTCTGCAACCAAGTTGTGCTGGAGGAAAGGGAATGCAAGGTCAGAAGGGACCATAAGAAATTTCTGTGTGTCCCCTGCATGGATGCTTGGATATACACTACTATGCTTCTGTGATTTAGTCCATAGGTGTGGGGAAATGCTACAGAGATCACCAGGAAACAACAGCTCCAAGCCCTGTGATTTGTCAATGGTATGGTTGAGAACTCACAAAGCAGTATTAATTCTGTTCCATTCCTTACTCTGCCGCTCATTTACTTGCTTGCTTCTGTATTTCATTCCACTCCCTTTTTGTTAAGCTGCTATCATATATATATCTATATCCTTCTTAGATCCAGCTATCACTTTTTGTTCCTAATGGGTGAACTCTCCCAGTCTTGATTGGGTTCAGCAATTACAAGCAGAAGTGGAGACTGCTCACTAAAATGTTCTGTTTCTTTCATTCTATTTCTGTCTCCTGCACTCCTACTGAAGTCACCTACAGTGCAGTCCTATGTTATTACTTCACTAAAAGCCCATTGTTTTTAGTGATTGCAATAACTTTTCATGCCCTGACCCGGATGGCTTATGCTAGCTCAATCGCATCGTATCTTGGAAGCTAAGCAGAGTCGACTGTGATTAGTACTTCGATGGAAGGGAAACCACCAAGACACTTCATAGTTGTTAAGCAAAGCCAAGAAATGGCAAACTACTTCTGTTCATCTTTTGCCTTGCAAACCCTTTGGAGTTGCCAAAAGTTGGCTAGGACTGGATAACACTTTTCACCACCAGCTCTTCGTAGGATTGCATTCAAAGTCAAGGGAACACCACAAACTTTCACTTGAGGCTGTAGATATGGTTTTTATTACTCTCCTTGCTGTACTGCTGTACTGTTGAAATGTATGAACTTTTATGAAATTTTACTGTGTTTAATGTATTTGATGTTGTATGACCCTTGGGCCCATTTGGGTAAGAGGGTCTCAAAAATTGAATAAATGAATAAACAAAGAAACAAATAATCTCTTCATCTTTCAGACCTTTTAAATCAACATTATATCCTTTGTTGTTTATTTTGCCCTCTTGTCTTCCTCTTCATGCTTCCACCTGCATAATGTAGTGGTTAAAAGAAGGTGCAGCAGTGGCACAGTGGTTAAGAGCAGGTGTACTCTAATCTGGAGGAACCGGGTTTGATTCCCCACTCTGCCACTTTTGCTGTGGAAGCTTATCTGGAGAATTCAGATTAGCCTGTACACTCCATACATGCCAGCTGGCTGACCTTCGGATAGTCACAGCTCTATGGAGCTCTCTCAGCCCCACCTACCTCACAGGGTGTTTGTTGTGAGGGGGGAAGGTAAAGCCCCTTTGAGTCTCCCATTGGACAGAAAGGGGGATATAAATCCAACTCTTCTTCTTCTTCTTCTTCTTCTTCTTCTTCTTCTTCTTCTTCTTCTTCTTCTTCTTCTTCTTCTTCTTCTTCTGAGCAGGTGGACTTTAATCTGGAGAACCAAATTTGTTTTCCCTCTTCTTCTTCTTCTTCTTCTTCTTCTTCTTCTTCTTCTTCTTCTTCTTCTTCTTCTTCTTCTTCTTCTTCTTCTTCTTCTTCTTCTTCTTCTTCTTCTTCTTCTTCTTCTTCTTCTTCTTCTTCTTCTTCTTCAGAGCAGGTGGACTTTAATCTGGAGAACCAAATTTGTTTTCCCTCTCTTACATTCCTGCTGGTTGACCTTGGACTAGTCACAGTTCTTCAGAACTCTCTCAGCCCCATCTATCTCACAAAGTTGTAGGGAGAGAAAGGGCCCATATACCATGTCAGACCACTGATCCACCAAGCTAAGTATACCTTATTCCTTCTAGTGTCTTTTCTTCCAGACTATCAGATTGAAAAAACTCATTCCCAGTACCTGCCACTTACCTAAAGATGCCCAAGATTTAACCTAGGCTGTTTTACAGACCACATGCTGTATCACAGAGCAACACTTTTTCCAATGAAAACCTGATTTTCCCTTTCATTATTCATCCCTTCCTCTTTCCTTATGATTTTGCATTTTATTTTAATGCATTCAGATTGTAAGCCTATAGGCAATGTTTGTTGGTTGCAAAATATTCATGGTATGATGCCTAGGTTTTAGGCATGTTAAAAATTGTACTGGTAGTGATGGTGCAGATGATTGCTAGCTACAAGAAATAATAATGTGGAAACACTCACCCCTTGACTGATCCAAACAAAAAGACAAAATATTATTTTAGTATATTCCTGACAAAAAGCAGACATAGCATAAAATTTGTTTTGTTATAGGAACCAAAAAAGAATTATTAAAAAAGAGGATGAGTATGCATTCCCTCCTGTTTGTTTCCCTTATCTTTTCAAAGGGGAACATGGGAACTCAAAGTGCTACAGAGTTTGATAAATGTTCCTTAAGATTCTGTATGGGTTCGTTCATTAACTGGCAATGACAAATCCCATCCTCTGTGGTCATCATTTCCTGCCAGGGATTATGGGATTTGTAGTTTTTTTTCTATTTTCTGAATTGAATCAGAACTACAAATCCCATAATCCATATCAGGGAATTATAGCCAAGGAAAATCGGATTTGTCATTGACAGTTAATGAGAGCTGTACAACTCTACTCCATCTAATAAACCCTGCCTGTTGCTGCTTACCATTCCCCATTCATAAGGAAGCCATATTTAGGTTCTCCAAATCTAGGCTATATTTTGCATATTGAGCAAACTGTTTGCTAACTATGCAAATCAAGCACATGACTCGTTAGCTACCAGTAGCTTTCTATGTCTTCAGTGACAGTGGACAACTACAAAACACTGAAGCCGGATAATAGAAAACATATATTTATGTAACTCTTGCCTTATATCAGGGTTTGCTCATGCTCAACAAAAGCCAGATTTGTCTGGGAGAAGGAAAGATAGATCAAAACCCTGTGCCCTCTGATGTCTGATTCTGATGCTGAGGCAGTACATTGGTCTAGGTTCAGGGCAGGGACCTAGGCTCTCAACTCTTGATTGGGTATAGCTCTTGCCAGTTACTTTCATGAAGAATGATCCTGGATGCCAGGAAGAAGTTTTATGATCTTTGAAAGGTCAGACAGTTAACATCCTACCAACCTATCTTGATCTAGCTAGCCACAGTGATACATACAGTAGTCACCTCCTAGCTAGACTACTTAACTCGCTCCATGCAAGGCTACTCCTGAGGCTGTTCTTGAAATTACAACTGGTCCAAAATACAGTGGCAAGGGTCCTGATGGGGCCTTCTTGGAGAGCGCATATATAACCTGGGCTGCACTTTCTCCAGTTTGAATGTCAGATCAGGTTCATAGGTTTGGAACTGACATTCAAACCCTAAACTGTACACCTCTCCCAATATATCTTCCAAAGAGCATTGTGCTCATCTCGAATCAATTTGCTGGTGATCCCTGTCTTGAAACATAGCCAGGTGTCCTCAACCTTGGTCCTGGCCTGGTGGAAATCTCTGTCGAGTGAGACCTGACTGCTGCAACATTTGGTTCAGTTTTGCTGGACCTATGGTTGAGAACAGAGATGCCTGTACTCAACTGACCTCCTCCTTGCTCGGTCCCTTTGGAGCTTATGCCCAGTTATGTTGATGTGTCCCCTGTTCTCCACCCACAGGATAACCATCTTGGCACTATCTATTAGATTAGGATTTTAATTGTTGTATTTTAACTATGTCTGGTATTTATTAATATTATTATGTAATTAATATGATTATGTAATTCTGATAGCTGCCCTGGACTTGTTCAAGAAAGGGCAGGTTAGAAGGGAAAAATAAAGGTGAATTAGTGGTGGTGGTGTATGCGGCGGGCTGCAAGCGGTGTGGCTATGGACATGGTAGAACGGCGGGCGGCGGCCACTGCCGCCGCCACCTCTGTTCAATTCATGTTCAAGAACAAGTTCCTGTGAAGGTCCTTGTTTTTTTCCCTAATGTTTACCAAATAGTGGTTTGATGAGTGAAAGGGATAAATGATGCTTTTATATGGCATGGATTTAAATAACATCGGGGGGTTGTGTGGCTTCTGGGCTTCTAGTAGCTGGTATGGCCGTGTTCTAGTAGCATTTTCTCCTGACGTTTCAGTACTAGAATCAAGACAGGGACTAATGAACACCAAGACAGAAAAAAGCCTGGCCAAAGCTAAGATGCAACGTATGGCAAGGAAAAAAACATGAATGAATAGGCACTTTGATAGACAAAACTGTGCACTTAAATATGTTCTTATAAGCATATATCAAAGTGCCTATTCATTCATGTTTTTTTCCTTGCCATACATTGCTTTGGCATAAAAAAGGCATAAACAGAACAGGCATAAAAAAGAAGAGATTGTTAATGGGGGAAGACAGCAAGAATCCTATTTGAAGCTATGTCTAAATTCAATATTGTCTGGTCCAAGTTCACAGCCTAAACTCTCCCAGTTCAAGCTTGATCACTATGTTTGTCTGTTGTTCTGAGAGATGATTAAGAAAATGCATGTATCTCTTTTTGAGTATGAAGGGAAATGTGCCACTAATTTTAATTGGGGGGGGGGCAGGGGAGACTTGTTTCCAGTTGTCTGAAGTTTGAAGGGGAAAGGCACTATCTAACACCTCCAAATGTACTTTTCAGTTTTGTCATTTTCATTTAAAAGTTTCATTTCTTCCTAGAGAAGCAATGTGATTGGCATTGGAGATAGGCTTTGCAAGAGTTGAACTTACAAGATCAAAGCCTTGCCAAAACCACAGCTCCACTGCATGTTAATTAAAATGAGCAAAATGACATTTGCTCAAGGTAAGGTCTCAGCTCACACAACTAGCTTGGACCAACCTAGATTTTTTCAGTCTTCTTTGAAACTTGATTGAAGAAAGAACTGCCTTGACTCATGTGCATAAATGCCCTAAGTCTTACAAAGCCCAAGCTACTGGATAACCATCCCACTTCTTCTGACTGCAATAAATACCGTGCAAGAGGCCAGGTGCATGCCATTTGGTTGGGATCAGCAAACAGAGCAGAACTAAATGAACTGAAATGCATTTTCATCCTTGTCGCACGACAATCACTTCAAGCATGTTCTTGGAGATTTGATCAGAGGGAATGCAAATACAAAATCCTCTGGATTTAATTTCCTCATAGGTTGCGGGGTCTGACACAATTGTGTTTGCATGTGGGAGAAGAAAGGAGATGAGGGAAAGTTAAAACAGTCTCCTTTGCATTTCTTCCTCTAACTTCCACAAGTGTCAGATCACTGAGATGTACAGATCCAGCCTCATGCAACAGTACTACTCATACCTATTTCAACCTCAGTTGTCTGTGTGGAGGCACAGAGGATGACAGGACAGGAGAAGATCTCAGCCAAGAAATACCCTGTCTATACCATAGTGAAAGGAGCCTAAATTGGCCCACCACCTGTCCAGGATGAGAGTATTCAGTCTGGTTCCTACTCTCTGGTTCACATAGCAGGGACTAGTGTGATCAAAACAACATTTGTTTATTACAAGGAGATACAAGGATGGGAACAGCTGATTTCCAAACAAGGGAGCTCATGCAGGCCATTAGCTTAGCTAACAGAACTAATTAAGCAGAGGGTCCACCCCATCAAACTAAACCAACTCATACAAATATCAGGGGGGAAGCAGATGGTTCAATTGAAATTCATGCATTAAATATACCACTCTGGTTCTCTCTCTCTCAAAAAAATCCTCCATGGCTTGAGGGATGTACAGGATTGACTCATTCAAGTCACTGTTAACTATCATCAGAACAGAAAAGCAATGGGCAGGAGCTTGCCTTTGGCCATCTAGGAAATAAAGCTTTGCCGGATTATGGTATGAGTCTTCTGATGTCCAGTTCAGATCTTGGATGGCTAAGTCAGCCCTGGCCATTGAACAAACTGTCAGAGGTATGATACAGAGCCATACAGGACTGGAGGAGGGCAAATGAAGAACACAGAGAATGATCAAGGAGAGGCGGGAGAGAAGGCCTGAATGGATACAAGTGTAAGAAAGATGAGCAGGAAGCTGATATGAGGGGAAAGACAGAAGATTTATGCACAAATTATTCGTTATTCCATGCAGAAGATTTATTCCCTTAGCCTGCAGTCCATTCTTCACAGTTTCTTGAGAGTTCTAAGTTGCTTTCCTTGTTTATATTTTATCAGTTGGCTGAGAGTCAAAATAGATATAATAGGCCACAGGCCCAACCCTTTACCACTGACACCATTTTAAAGTAGCGTTTTCCCATCTAAAACTTGCCACAAAAGGTCTGCAGCTGAGCAGCAATAGGTGCTAATTTTCCCACTTTGGAGCCTTAAAGTGCTAAAACATCCTGCCTGTGTCTATTTTGGCAGTTTAATAAGCACAAAGGGGGCACACGAGATTGCCAATTGCTGACATGCCTTGCGGCAATTTCTAATTGGCTAAATTCTCCTATAAAATTGCACAACTAGTCATGGGTTGACTCCATAGCTGCAATCTCATCTTGTTTGGTCCTATATAACTCTTGCCATTGCAGGATATGTGCAAAACTGCAATTGCTGCGTGTGTGTTAAGTGCTGTCAAATTGCTTCTGATTTATGGTGACCCTATGGATTAATGACCTCCAAAAGTCCTATCATTAACAGCCTTGTTCAAGTCTGGCAAACCAAAGGCTGTGGCTTCCTTGATTGAGTCAATCTGTCCCGTGCTGGGGCTCCCTCTTTTCCTGCTGCCCTTCACCTTTTTTAGTATTATTGTATTTTCCAGTTAAGTCTTGACTTCTCATAATGTTACCAAAGTACGATAGCCTCAGTTTAGTCATTGTACTGTTTTCCTGCTGGACAACAGCAGCTTGTGGGGGGGGGGGGCTTTTGTGGTAAGAAAGAACTCACCCCTTTCCAGCCATACTAAGGCTCTATTCTGTTTGTCCTACACACTGTCATCCATATTTTTCTAGAAACCATGCGAGATCCATGAAGATATCTCTACATGTCACATCTTGTTTTATCCAAAGTTTATCTGTCCAGCTGGCAAAAGCAGATTTCATTCTGCAACCTAAGTTCTGTGTTTTTGGGGTTTATAAAGTTTTTCTTTGAAGAAAATGAGTCCCCCCTCTCCAGTTCCATTAGGCCAGAATCAAATGAGACCAGCAAGCCTCAAGTTACAACCAGAAGTATCTTCCAAATTTGTATTTGATAGTGACAAGAAGTGCCAGACCGACTGCCCAGTCTGGAGTCTGACACTTTCTGCTTATCCATAAAACAGATACAGCATGATCAGCAACAGTGTGAATCTCTCTCCTGCTGTTCTGCTGATGGGCTAGATCCAGGCCTGGAGAGGCATCCATATGGGAAGGCAGTATGTTCAAAATGGCATGTATCAAACTGTTGGCTTCTCTGCTAAGAAACCCTGTAAAGCAGCTTATTGGTGACAGCTGTGATGCCATTTTTGTGTGATGAATACATCTGTCTAGTAAGAAATGGAGGGAGGATGTTTAACAGCTAATTAATACAAAGATGGTCAACAGCTTAAGCCAGACTGATTCCGTGCCAGTAGCCTGTTCCTTCATTCCATCTTTAGGTTGCTTGTAGGAAGTAGAAGACCCTGGTTCAAATGTCCCTTGAGCCACAAAGTTTTCTAAGTATGTGTTGGCAAATCAAAATAGACACTGCCCTGCCTTGTTTGCCTATAGTTTACAAAGTGGATAGTCACCAAACACACATTTCCTGTTACTTCAACTAGTGACAACTCCAAAGACAGTGCTACATGGTTTAGTTTCCTTAGCTTAAGAAAGCATTGGAGTTTTATGAAAACTATTAAATTGTTATTTTGCCCAGTGTGCACAGCATTATATATTGAAATGCCATAAAAGAAACCAATGGAATGAGAAATTTGCCAAAGAAAATGGGTGAGACACAACTAAAAAAAAATCAAACATTTGTGCATAAAGTGCTTTTAAGTCACAGCTGACTTGAATAGGTTTTTCAAACCAGTAGAGTTTTCATGGCAAGAAACAGTAGTTTGCGATTTCCAACCCTGCTATCTTCCATTCATCTACAAACCAGGGACAACCCTGGTTAACTTCTGAGATTTGATGAGATCAGGTTAGCCTGAGCCATCCAGGTCAGGGCAGTCATATATTCCTACCTGCAATCAAAGAGATTCTCTGTATGCAGCATGATACAAGTATACCCTGAATCATGTTATTTATCATTGAATAGTCTGGATTATTCAAATTGTGCAAATTATCCAAATTGTGCAAAGCCAAAACATTCATAGAGGTACAAACTGGGCAAGCTAGGAGTCTCATTAGATGTTTATATTAGAGGGAATGAGTACTCCCACCTTTGAATATAGACATGAACAAATGAAGTTGCTTGATACTGAATCAAGTCCATCAATGCTGGATTCTGTGAGTCAGGAACCACAAAATGCAGCATCCAGACTTATATTAAGGAGCACGAAAGACAATGTCGGCTTAACCATCCTGAAAAATCTGCAGTTGCAGAACATGTATTAAACAAAACTGGACATAACATTTTATTTGAAAACACTGAAATTCTGAACAATTCAGAAAGCTACTATGTCAGACTGCACAGGGAGGCCATTGAAATTCACAAACACCAGGACAACTTCAATAGGAAAGAAGGGACTTTGAGAATTAACAAAGCTTGACTACCAGTACTTAAAAACACCAAAAGCAAATCCCAAGGGCATGCTAAGTTCATGGACAATAGACTCCACCCAAACACAGGATTTGCATTCACCAATATTGCTGCTGCTGCAGGGAATGCAAATATGAATCACTCCCTGGACCTAATGCAAATGTGAATCACTCCCTGGACTGAAAACCCCCAACTGCAATACTATACTATCAACCACACCTTTGCATAGCAAATTCCACCCAAACACTTATTGATTGGTTCCCCACCTGGGGACATGACAATTTATACCCCACTAAAACATTCCCTTCTCACTGGACACAGTGTGTAACAGACTTCCCTCTGTGATACACCTCTGAAGATGCCAGCCACAGATGCAGGTGAAATGTTAGGAACAAGATCCTCCAGACCACAGCCACAAAGCCCGGAAAACCCACCTACTGGTTGTGACCCTCCAGAGTCCCAGACTGAGATCTTTCACAGCTTGTGATACTTGATACATTTAACTAGCGATGTGAAAGCCTAAGCCTGCATGACAGACAGATGCTCTGACAGAGAGCTATGGCCTCTCCCTACTGAAGAGGTAAATCTGAGCCTGCGCCACTGTACATAAAGGTTCACATGGTTTACTGTTGCTCTATATACAGGTATTCTCAACACATAGAAATCTAGCATATCACAGAGAACAAAAGACTAGAAACCTTCTCTCTGATGGACACATATTCTCTAGCTTTCTACATTCCCCATTTAATTTTTATATGTATTTATGTCTTTCTGTATATTTTCAGCTCTTCTCATTTCACTGTTTCTTTTACTGGTTTGTTAGCATCATGAGCACACATTGTAGAGTTTGTATGCATAATTTATGTATTCAGTTGAACCTATGTCCATGTCTGTAATGTTCATGCTTCCCAAATGCTGAAAAATATATAGATTTTAGAGGGAAAGTTCAATGAAAGGTAACAGAAAATGGACTGAAATTCAAGAATCACAGATTCAATTTGCACAAGCGAAAAACAAAAAATGAAATATGGATTTTCCAGATGAAACAGCTGGAATGAGAAATGCAAGATTACATGGAAGGGCATTGGATCTTGTGAATCCCCATCTGCTGTCTGAAGTGATACAGCCAAGTCACAGATTAGCATGTTAGTAAATACTGGAACATATTCTCACCATACATGCAAAGCAGAGAATTAGCCGATGTCCCATTCGAAGTCTTTTTGTATCCTTAGAATCTATAACATCATCTAGGAATATCAATAGGATATTTTAGCAATCCCTCTGTCTCCTTAGTGCTTGACATGTCTTGTCCTGGTGTCTTTCCATGAAAGGAAATAGGGCTGGTTGTTTAAAATTCATGCACAAACGTTACTTTGAAAACCTGTCACCGGGCAGCTAAGAAAAACATAGAGTACACTGATGAAAAGAGAGGGAGGGGGCTTCATTTGCTGCTGTTCTTCAACACAAACAATTCTCCTTGTGCCAAACTGACAGCAAGACAACAGTTTCTTCAGTGGTTGCTGACCCACAAAAGCTTGCTTGAACCTCAAGATTTTCCTGCTATGTAAAACTGTCACAACTTCATGTGTGACACATGGTCTGCGGTGACGGAGACGTTGATGAAGATATGGATAGCTGTAAATAGTTAGAAAGCAGCAATATCTTTGTTCCACCTTGTGAATTGCAAATGAAAGCCCCACTGCCTACTGTACAGGGTATTCTAAAATACAGAGAATTCCCCATTAGCTGAACAGGAAGAGATTTCAACTCTGCTTGCAGCTCATCCGCCTCCACTGGAAACCTTCAGCAAAGGGCCGGCAGCATGGAGCATCTCTGCAGCAGCACAAAATGATGCAGCAAAAACAAAAGTAAGAACCAGTGGGCAGAGAGGAAGGCAGGAAAAAGAATCTGCAAATGTGTGCATAAAGGACCAGTGTTTTGTTAATGTCTAATCAGATTTACCCTGGATCTTCCTGTTAGATTGGGGGAAGGGGTCAATAAATCATTGTAAAACACAACAATGTCTCAAACGGTTGTTTTTATAATATAACAATTACATCACCACAAATCTCTCCATCCCTGGGGTGTGGGCAGTTCCCATAATAACTACTTAAGTGAGAGAAAGGACTGTTGCTCATTGGTAGTAGAGCATAAATTTGGCATGTAGAAAATATAATTATAGCACCTTATAGCCCTGACCTGAATAGCCCAGGCTAGCCTGATATTTTCTGATCTCAAAAACTGAACAGAGGCAGGAAATGGCAAACCACCTTTGAATGTCTTCTGCTTTGAAAACCTCATGAGGAGTCACCATAAGTCAGTGGTGACGTGACAGGGAAAAAAAGCAGCTAAAAGACCAACAAGATTTTTGGAGTATAACCTTTTGCAGGTCAAAACTCCCTTCATCAGACATGATCCATTCCTATTTGTATCTGATGAAGGACTTTTGACTCCAGTCTAGCAGTTCTACCACGGACCAGCACAGCTACCTGCCTGAAACTGTCTTCATGGGCAAAAACCAAAAAAATGCAATGCAATCAATATTGTCAGATATAGAGAGTGATGGAGGAAATAAGATGTCACCTAGATGGGATACATTATTGGATACAAAGTAAAGTATTGAGTGATCTCACATGACCATATAAAACTGAGATATAACTGAGACCATTTGTCTATCTAGCTCAGCAGAGTGATCCAATATGCAGTGTTTGTAGTGCAAGGAATGCCAACCTTTTAAAGCCTGCAGGCACTTTTTCAATTCTTACATAGGACACAACCACAAAATGGCTGCCGCAAGAGATGCAGCCCCCCACAAAATGTCCATGAGTGAGGTTATGCATAACTCAAACATTAACTCTTTATCGTTTCATGAAGTAGCCTTGCTTAACATATGGTTAAGCAATTAACATGGTTATTATGAACATATGGCTTTAAAACATTTTTTTGCATACACAGGGCTTATAATAATGAACCTGTGCAGCTGATCAGATTTCCAGCATAGTGGTTAAGAGCAAGTAGATTCTAATCTGGAGAAGTAGGTGACTCCCCACTTCTCCCCACTGACCTGAATGTCAGAGGCTTATCTGGTGAACCAGATGTGTTTCTGCAGTTCCTACATTCCTGCTGGGTGACCTTGGGCAAGTCACAGTTCTTTGGAACTCTCTCAGCTCCAGGTGTTTGTTATGGGGAGAGGAAGGGAAAGGAGCTTATAAGCCATCTTGAGTCTCCTTACAGGAGAGAAAGGTGGGGTATAAATCCAAACTCTTCTTCTTCTTCAATTGGAAGCCTACATTGCCAGACCCACTTTCTAAAAACACTTGGTGTGCACTAGGAAATATGTTGCTGAACATCATGATATCCTTGGACACAATGTTGGGATCCCTGCTGTTGTGTTCAAAGTCAAGGGTTTTCTCTTAACACCTGTCATCTGAGATCTTTTAACTGGATATGCCACTGATAGAATTTGGAATCTTTTCCATACACAGTATGTGTTGTACAACTGAGTTAGAGCTCCTCCCCAGGGGCCTTCCCCAAACTATTCTTGATGTTATATCTGATGCTACACAGTTCAATTTCATTCATCCCCTTAGTTATTGCTTCTCAAGATGAAGAGTTCTAATCTTTTCAGTGCTGTCTGTGTAACATAGGTCTTGAGACTGTCACTATCAAAGCAAGGGAATTTCGTTCCGTCTTTTGAAAAGTCCTTTTAAGTCTGTGTTAAAAGTGTAGTGTAAGGAAGTGGAAATTGCCAGCCACATGGGATTACTGGAGGCTGACATTGAGCCCAATCCATTTCTGAATGGTGCACCACTTGAACATTGTGTGAAGATATGAACCAGACCAATGAACATTCTTTCTCCTGACAATATTATTAAAATGTGACAGACATATTGGCATAAAATTGACATTTGTTTTTGTATGAGGTGTGTAACCTGCAGTATCCATGGCATATGATGTATAATGGCTAATGAAAAAAGGACAAAGAAATGGAGAGAGGAGATTGAAAATAGATTTCTTGGTCACACATAAGAAAAAATCTAAAAAAAACCCCCTTGTTCTGTCAACTTTACAACCAATATGTTCAAATTCCAACATACCAGGCTCTTTATGTCATTTTCTTTCATATCATAATGTAATTTTCTCACAAGTGCCATATATGCTCACACTGATGATTTGCGCACAATTTAAAACAAGCACTGTTTCGAGTGAATGTGTGTCTTGATAATTCCCATGTTAACTTATTGTGGCAATATGTCAGCCAAATCTTCCACTTTGGCAAAAGACCACCTCTACTGCTGTTTTTGCCTAATGCTACTCAGTTGGGGGGGGAATTCTGGGGGAAATGCAGGGAGGGGCTTGTTATTGCACCAATGTCATGATGCCATTTCTAGAGTGACAGGAAGGGATACCATTGCATTGGGCTATGCTCTAGCATTTGCCCAAAATTCCATGGTAAATCAGAGTTTTGGGCAATGTCTGAGTGTCACCCCCTGCATGATGGTGTCACTTCTGGATTGTGCTGAAAGTGACATAACCAACAAGGTCACAAGGTCACCAACAAGAGACCTCATAACAAAATGAGCCTTGGGCTTGCAGTCCTGACTAGCACCTTAAGGAGTAACACCTTTTATTCCAGCATGAGCTCTTATGAGTCAGAACTTACTTCTTCAGATGCATATTGAAAGAAAATCATTTTGCAGACATCCATAGGGAAAATGGGGAAGAAGAGCTGGAACAGAGAGGGGCTTGATGTGGTCCTGTCATAAATCTTTCAGGTGTAATTTGGGACTGGAACAGATTGCATTTTATATCTGTATAGTTGGCAACATTCAGTATCACATAGCCAGCCAGATGGGAGCAGCTGTTTATGCATCCTCAGAACTTAATGGACTTCTCTGGGTTGATGGGAATTGTAGCTTTCTTGGCCTTCTGATTCAATTTGTGAGACTTCATAAACTTCCATCCTGCCTGGCAGGAAGTCATGCTGTGGAAAAGTATGTTATGTAAAGATAGGTCTGGTCTGAGCCTATGCTCTGTTTAAAGAACTGTACCAGGTTATTTCCCCCTTTAGAAAAGTAAGGTTTGTGGCCTGCTGCAGGGAGGACATCTGGCAGGGAAAAAGAGAGGGAAGGCATGGCAACAGGCATATACGTGTGCATATTGCAAGCATTCCATGTTGAACGTTCACATTGTTGAACGTTCTACATGTCCGAGAGTGATGCTGACAAAAAATATCAGATGGCTTTTCAGTTAAGCAGAATGATACTCATCCATTAGCAATCATGTCTCAGGTTCTGATCTTTCAAAATGGCGCACAAGGCATACCGCAGAGAAACCACTTCAGGGAAACAAACCCTGAATTTGTGGCTTGTGCATTCAATGAATGTCATTGGTCATTGTCTTTGACTGTAATGTCACACTGAAATAACATTACCTGCATAGACAACCCAGTACTTGCCCTGTTGAACTCTATCCCCATGAAGGATAATGGTCTTTGAATTGTTTACCTGCTATTTTACCCTAAGGAGAAATAGAGCTTAGTCAAGATATTTAGATGGTGCCAGAAACTGACTTTCTCACACATTGTGTCAGTGACTCTTGTCTTATAACATGGGGGAAAGATGATAGTTTCAGTTTGGCAATTTTAGCTCTTAAGGAGATTCCAGACTTGATTTGATCAGGATAGGTTTAGGGTGAGATAAAGAACCATCAGGTGTTTAAGACTGACAAAAATACACACAGAGATAAATGAACTGTCACAACAAATCCAAAGATCTAATACTCATTAAACAATAATCTATTTGTTTGCCAACATATATATTTTCACATGCAAAAAAATTACCTGTCAGTAAATGAAATGAAACAATTTTATTTGCTTACTTGTCATTTTTACGTATTTTCTGTGAGTCGGGGGCACGGAATCTGAAAAGATCAAAGAAGGAGTTCATGTTGGTTGATATGCTGTTCCCACTTCAGAACAATTTTTTTGGGTTTTGCTTTGCAACATTCTGGCTCACTAAAAGTTTCCTTTGATTAAATAAGTGTTTGCCTTGTATTCAGAAAACATGTGCATGCTTTGAAACCTATTGTCCCAAGGCAGACAGCTCCAAATTTAGCTTTGGGAAACTGATCCTGGCAAAAAGCCCAATTACATAAACAGGCTAACATACTGAGTATGTGGATGAATGGATGATGTGGATCTGCATAGTGCAACACCTGGTAAAGTGATCATCTCATGGTTTCCCCACATGCCCAACTTATAATTAAACAAGTGGCATTTATCACATCACTGCAAAGATGCAGGCAGTAGTCTGAACACAGATTTGTCTGGATTTTGTCCAGATTCTCAGCATCTTTAGATCTGCTTAGAATGACGCTGTAATCCTTGCAGTTCCAGAGATATGAGGCAAAGTACGTAGGCAGTTTCCTCACCAAGCACAGCTGCCTGTTGAAAAACAAACCAGCACCTGCCTTCCATTGTTCCCACCAATGAAGGATATCATGGCTATGATAAACATGCTGGTTACATCTTTTCTTGATAAAATCTGTTGTTTTCTGAAAAGAAGGCATGAACAAATCCTGGCCTTTTCTTTTCTTTCTTTCTTTTTTTTTGGTGGCAGTTAGCAGGAGCAGAGACAAAGCAAAGGTACATGATGCAACAACTAAAGCACTTGATTTGCATAATTAGAAAATCAATGTGCATAATATGCAAATTGAGCTGCCCTATTTGAGCAGTGTCATTGTAAATGTGAGTTGAGCCAATACCTAATTCTGTAGTGAAGCAACTGCATGACAGATTTTCAATGACTTGGATTCTGTATTCCATTCTGCTAATGGCTGAGCTTTCCTCTGTTGCAAGGAAGTATAAGAGGCATGTTTTGCC
The DNA here is from genome assembly GCF_021028975.2 of Sphaerodactylus townsendi. NCBI lineage: Eukaryota > Metazoa > Chordata > Lepidosauria > Squamata > Sphaerodactylidae > Sphaerodactylus > Sphaerodactylus townsendi. Next base: position 4,309,769 of record NC_059436.1, read on the forward strand.
AACAGAAGACTCCTTATGGCAGAGGAAGGCTATACCATTAGTGGAACAGATTCACAGGATCCAATCCATGTGTTGACTGCTGCACCCCATCCCCCAAATTCAGTTTGTCCCTTTGGGACTTGATCTTCTGCTCATGGCCAAGGTCTTATTCCTTTCAGCATGCCTAGAACTTAAGTTCCTGTGAACAGAGAAGAAGTACACTCAATCAGATTACATTAAGTTGCTGCAACCTGGTTAGCAGGCTCTTCCCTTCTTCTTCCTCTGACAGAGAAGGAAACTTCCTCCTCACCCACCATGCTACCACCTTTGATTCCTAACCCATCACCATGCAGCTTGATCCACATGGAATTGATCATACACTTGAACATCTGCCTTCGGACATTGTTCATTGATAACTCCCTGTTGTTTGATCTATATCTTAATCAAAGGCCCTTTCCGCTTTACACTGTGGGAAAAGAAGCCCTGCACCCGGGTGCAGTGGGGAATCCTGCCCGGTGGAGGGAGGTGGGGGCCGTTTGCACAGAAAGCGTCTGGGCGAAGCTGCGGCCCTCAAGCAGAGAGGCTGGCACGGGAGAGGCGGCTCCACATGGAGCCGCCTCTTCCCCGTCCCCCCCACTCACCTTGTCATCCTGTGTCACCCTGCTGGACTACTAAGACCCACCCACGCTGCCCTCCGACCTCCAGGGGTCAGAGGACAGCGAGGGAGGGTCTCAGCAGTCCGGTAGAGTGACGCAGGGATAACTGAAAAGGGGAGGAGGATGGAAAAAAACAAGCGTGCATTCCCGGTGGTGCCGTTTGCACCACAATCAAGAGGAACACGCTGTTTTAAAACCTCCCTCAGGAGGTTTTAGGGTAACCCTATTGACAGCTGCTTTCTGGGGAGGTGTGGAGGGAAGTCTTAGAAATGGCGTCGTATTTGGGCCGTGCGGAAACGGCCAAAGCCAATGGAATTTTTAAAAAACTGTCTCATCACAATATAGCATGTTTGGGGGGGGGAGGGAGGAGTCAAAGTACTTTATAAGTTGGCTGTTGTGGCTGTGGTCTGGCAGTTTTTGCTCCTAACATTTCATCCACATTTATGGTTGGCATATTTCCATAGATGTAGGTAAAATTTTAGGAACAAAACCTGTCAGACCACAACAGCCCAGAAAACTCACAACAGGCAACTGATTCCATCCATGAAGGCCTTCAACAACAGATTTCATATCTTCTATCTTCCTTGTGTTCCCCACAGTCCTTGGAAAATGCTATTCTCAGTTGGGGTAGAAAACTAAAGCTGAACCATGACTTGGATCCACTGGCACCTTTTCTTGATGGAAAAGTTTCCATATGTGGAGAATGACTGCCTCATTTCCTTTTTCCCAATGCAGCTCAAAATGCCCCCCAAAAATGCAGCTCAGAGTGGGGACCCTGTTCTCAAGGAATCACATTTAGGGGGCATTTCAGGCACTAACTTTAGGCAAGAAATGAACACTTCGTGGAGCAAAAAATCCTTCCATCCACAGAAATATGCTGATGGGTCTAAACTATATTTTGGCTAAGGCAATCTGCAGTGCTATCTGAGTGGAGCAGCCAAAACCTAACATCCTACCTGTAACCAAACTACTTCATGCTTTTCCTTCCAGTTCCAGGCCAACAGAATATACTTTAATACCATGCCTCCTTATTTCAATTCAATCTATTTTCAAGACAATCTCTTTTGCCTACATTTTTCTGGCCCTCTTAATTCCTGGATCTTTCCCCTGGGCTGAAAGAATATGATCTATAACCTAAAGCTGGTAAGTAAGTAGCCAAGCAAAGGGCTATTTAATGGAGAGACCTTGGGTTTTCTTCTCCTGGTGGTAAGCTATGAATAGATTAGCAATTGGAGTGAAATGACTTGGGTGACCTCATTAATACTCTGTCAGGCTGAGCAGAGGTGAATCTGTGGTTTTAAAGCACTGCAAAAGCTTGACAATGCATTCTTGGCCATATATGTATCTTGGTGAATCATATCCAGGGTACAATTAAATCAATCCCAAATTTTGGATTCAAGTCTCCTCCTCCATCATTTTGTTTTTATAATGTACATGATGAAAATGCAAAAAATGAACAAAAACAGGTTTATTTAGACCAAAAAGGAATACTTTGTCAATTATCAATCATTTCATTTGTATTTAAAGTTTAGCACATTGCAGGTAGCACAGGTGTTCATTCACTAAGCTCTACAATGATTCTGAAGGGAGAATACTGCTAGTTATGATTAAAAGTAAGAAACAACCTTCATAATCAAATAAATGCTCAAGCAATTAAAATAGAATTTCGAATGTAGCAACTTGCGTTAAATGGAAGGAGATTTCTAAAATCAGATATTGACATTTGGAGACAAGAATCATCTGATCACCCTATCATTTGCAGGTACATGCTTTCATAGAAACACTTTTCAGGATCCTCTGAAGATGCCAGCCACAGATGAAGGCGAAACATCAGGAGAAAATACTACTAGAACATGCTACTATACAGCCCGGAAACCACACAGCACTCCACTTTGCAGGACTCCAGGATGCCTTCATGATCAGCATTTATGCCAGTCAGAACTGACTGATCACAAAATGCATAACTGGGGGGGAGGGGGAGAGAAAGAAAGCTCAGGATGATACCTGCAATTCGAAGAACACTTTCCTGGGAGTAAGTGCTGCTGAGTAAAGTGGTACTCACTTCTGAGTAAACCTGCCTAGGATTTTCCTCTAGAACAAGCGGAGGGTGTGTGACAAGAGGGCTTGTAAACTGCAAGACCACTGTGGCTGGGGATACAACTTGTCTCTGTGATCTGTTCATATGGTACCTTCATGTGGGATATTGTTAGTCAGCGTACTCTGCATGGGGAGTCTACATTACATTAGCAAGTTGTAATGCCATATAGTCCACCCTCCAAAGCAACCATTTATTCCAGGGAATGGATCTTGGTTGGTTAGAATAGCAGGAGATCTCCAGGTGACACCCCTATTGGGGAGAGGAAAACATGTTTAAATGAACAAACATTATCCAAGGCAGGCAGGAGGTCAAGTTCCAAGCACAACCAGAAGAAGAGGGGCAGAGAAGAAATCTTAAAAAGAGGTGAATGCTTCTTTTCACTCCGCACACACAAAATAAGACATCTTGAGGACATCTTAAGAAGAAGCTGCTGCTGGTTTGATTCTGGCCAGCAAAGGCATCGGAGGGGGGGGGGGAGGCTTTTCCCCACCATTTCGCTCTGTAGCCAGTTTTACGCTCAGCTTGCACTGGACATTTTGTGTGCTGCTGAAGGGATTCTCCCTGCCTTCATTTGCTGAAGGACATTTGCTTTGCAGGCATCTTTTCAGCCAGAAAAGTACATACTTGTACCCAGCTCATCCTGTTGATTCTGGCATGATATAATTTTTTTCTATTTTTACTTACTACACAGAAAAACAAAAACAATCTAAGGAGGGCAGGTCTACCCAATGCTTCTCAGTGGAAGGCAAAGTCGTCCTCCAAACGCCTAGATTCTCTTATGCATGTCTGCATAGCTACGAAGATAGTTCCTCAATTTTTTTAAAGGAAAACTATATATCATTGGAACTGGCAGGATGAGATGAGTACAACTATGTACTTTTCAGGCTGAGTCTACAGAGTAAACGTCCAGGGGAAACTCCATCAGCAAATGGAGGTAGGGAGAATTCCTTCAGGCACAAGCTGAGGGTGAAACTGACCAGACAGCAAAATGGTTGGGCGGGAAAAATGACACCTCCTGAGCACTGCATTCTGCACAGCTGCCAGACAGAGGATGTCTTGCAGACACCTTAAGGAAATGGTGCATTTTGAAGCGTTTTTTTTAAAGCTTAAATAAGCCATCCTGAGGACATCTTGGGGAAAAAAGCTGTGCAGAATTCATTCCCAAGATGCTTCAGGACGTCTTATTTGTGTTGTATTGAATGGACCCTACTGTACCAGGGTCTTCTTTGGAGAAGCAAATTGCCTAGATGAAAGATCTGAGTTTCAGGTTTTATCAGGGCAGATGAAGCGGATGAGTTTTCAGAGTCAACGGAGCAATAGTGATGTCAGAAGGCAAGACCTTCATTGAAATCTAGATGACAATCTTCCTAGAGCAGAAAAGTAGCCCTGATGGCCCAGATTTTAAGATCGTGGATTTTAGGAACCTAAATTCGAGTCACACCCCAACATTTTCTTCAGTGACAACAAGGTAAGGTATCTTCATTCAAAAAGGCGGTTCATAAATGCTTGCTTCAGTATTAAAACTTCTTCAACCTGGCAAGACTCTGGAACCTCTCGAAGCTGTTAGCTCTCTGGGATAGCTCAATCTCACCCCAAACCCCTTGTTCATTTAAGATAAAACAAGGGTATCGCTTTCCTTCTCCCAAGTATTGAATATTATACTGATCTTGGTCTCCCAGGCCAAATTTGCCTTTAACTTCCTGTTCCTGCCTTTAGAGCATAATGTCTGGAGGCAATTTCCACCCACTCCATCCGGCCCCAGCCATCCTTGGCAGGAGACTGAGAGACAGAGACTGGCAGACAGCCTGACAGTTTCTGTTCCCCTACTGAAGACGTTAGCAGAAGCCACTGGCTTGGTAGCAGGATTCAGCAGCTGTTGCTGGTCTTTTCTGCGCTTCGTTAACTTTTCTTCCCTGGTTACACAAGCAAATGGAACAATGCTGGAGATTTTTTTCACAGCATAAAAACTTTCCTCACTGCCTTCAGTGTACGTGCCTGTGCAAGACTCAAGGAAAGAATGTGGCCCTGAAGATGCTCATTTCTAGGGATGTGAACCCAAAATATTTACAAAAGAAGTTGTTCTGGGTTGTGACTGTGATTTCCTGAGCAGTAAACACAAATCTGTGATGGTTAGGCATTCTCTCTTCTCTCTTCTTCTTTTTTGCCATCAATGGCCTTTCCGCACTCACTGTTTGCTGCACGCTACTCTTGCCAAGTAGCGCGGGGTCCAGCGGTACTCCCCACTACAGGGTCGGCGACAACGCAGCCGCCCCGACTCTGCCGCTCTCGTGCCCCCTCAGTGTGCATCATTTCTGGTGCTGCTGAAAACGGCGCCTTTTGATGACCCCGTGCAGAGCGCAGGCAGTGGGAAAGCCGGGGAACACAATCCCCGCACTGAAAAGGCCCACGCTGGATGAAACCGACATCATTTTTAAAAGTGGGGAAATGGCCCAAGTCACATCTGACTTAAGGCAACTTGTGGTGGGGTTTTAAAGGCAAAAGATGTTCAGGGGTGGTTTGCTGCGGCCTGCCTGTCATGACTGTTATTTCTTGAAGGTCTCCCATCTAAATACTTGCCAGTGTCGACATTACTAGAATGCACCCTGAAAAAAAATCTTTATTGTTTTTCATGTTTGGGTACTCACTGTCTTTATCAGCAGCAGGTATCTCGCTTTTCTCTAGTTCACCTCATTTCCTGGTTAAAGACACATTCTCCCTTCCAAATTTCCCAGGATACTGTGATGTCAACCTCAAAATCACCATTCCTCAGCAGAGGAGCATTGAAAGGAAATTCTACCGTGAACTCAGCAAACTAGAATTTATTAGTCCATTTGATTCAATTTGTTTAGGGTTCTATCAAGATCAAGGGTTTTCCACTTGATACAGGTGAGAAGTTAACTTAGCAGAGCTAAAAAGCTTTTGTTATCACCAGTTGATGCTGTAAGACATGGTCAGTGTGCTTATCTCATATCCACTTGGATGTTAACATAAAAATATCTGAAATATTCTCACTTTCAATCATGAGCTTTTGGCCCCAGCATTTTCAATGATTTCCTCTCTCTCCCCACTGTAAAGCAACATCAAAATCTACTCAGTAACACTAATGAATTGACTGACCCCCCCCCCCCGCACCTTTTCAGAGGCTCTATGAGAAATTCAATTCACTTTCCTGTTCCTTATTGACTGACAGAGCCTTCCTTTTATTAAAAAAAGAACTTAAATCCCTTGTTCAAAGCTTCAGCCTGCTAAATAAGGAGCATGCAAACCTAACCGAAAACATATTATTTGAGCAATGATAATCACTGCTTACGATAGACTGTCACTGTGATCCAGCAATCCCTGGGCTCCCAGATAGGCACTCTTGCTTGAGCAAGAATCTGTATTCATTGCAAAGGGAGGAAACTCATTCACAGGTGCAATAAATTGCATGTACAAAAACACAGATAGGTTCCAACGGGAAGACATTTCTAAGTGGATGAACGATTTGTGTGTGTGTGTGTGTGTGTGTGTTTGTGTGTGTGATTGCAGGACATAGTCCCACCCGATTCTCATGCTCTTCTCTGCTCACCCTTGAGCAATTAGCTGAAGCAGGTTTATTTATGGCACAAACAGAAGATGAGGGAGACTTTTTTCATAATTCTGAATCATAGGGAGGACAAGAAAGGGGACAGAGGCATTTTTAAAAAACATCTACTGAAATGTTGCCGCCTGTCATTTGTGTAGCTGCCAGAGGATATTCTTTGCTATTCAAAAAATGGTGGGTAATTGTCCGTGCAATTCCATCCTCCAGAGCAGAGATTGATGCTAAACAACTAAACCGCTGGTTGTGGAGAACTATATGTAGTTAGGAAATAGTGTCTCTTTAACATCCTGCTGTGTACTCTTGTTTGGCATGAAAACAAACAATCATACAGTCCAAGAGATTGTCCTGATGGAGAAGCCCTGAAGAAGCAATTTAGCGCCAAGCAACAATGTGATTTATTTAATTTCCACAGTCCGCTCCTCACTCTTTGCATTCAGCTCAGTCCAGCACTAGGGTGAAAATTAATTACACTGGATACTTGTCCCTTGACCCAGAAAAGGAGACATATTTGTTTCCTTGCTTCAAACCCTTTCTATTTTTCATTACAGGTCTTTCCTCCCAATCGCTTAAAATGCAAACAAGTCATTGTAAGCATGGCTCTCAGGCTCAGATGATTATGGGATAATTTGTGTTTGCAGGACTAAACAAAATCAATCACTATTGTTTTGGGGACAAGCAACATTAAGTGGCTGGAAAAGGCTATTTGCTGGGACTTCTACAAAATAGACTTCTCAGTATGCTTTAAGGAGACAGCAGACTGATCCCTTGAGCTGATGGCTATAATTTTCAAATGCCCATATTATGAACAATCAAGGAAGAAGTGAGGCATGTATTTCTGTTTGTGTTGGCTAAAAATAAGGGTGTGTGTGTTTGTGTGTGTGTGCGTGTGTGTGTGTGTGTGTGAGAGAGAGAGAGAGAGAGAATGCACTGCTTATATGCTGTCTTGACAGCATTATCGGGAATGCAAATTGCTGCAGTCAAAATGGTCATGAAGCTTGCTGTCATTTTAAAAATTAAACTGAGATTTGCTCAGGTCAATGATATATCATGTATACCCTTGGAAGCTTTCTGCTGCATGCCTTCCCCTTTTCATAACCAATTTATATCTCAGTGTTCTCCCTGGTCTAACTGTTAGGACATCTCTTGTTTTTTGAGGTGCTGCTCATAGACTTTGGAATACAATTTTTCCTTCTGCATAGTGCACTGCCCCATGCACACAGACTTCATGGTGTTTAATAACATTCTGGATTGAGTTTTCAGTTTTCCTACTGGTTTCAGGTTGATCTGTGGGGCAGAGATGTCACTGGTGGCTTTGGAGGATGATCTCCATCCAGCTCCTTATTTCTTTCTCCACATTGCCCGGTAACGCTGTCGTGGATCTGAATCAGTGCCTGGCTGCTGGGGGTTAACTGGCTAACTTGGGTTCAAGCAGCTGAAATTGAATCCTGCAAGTAGAAAGTGATGCTGAGAAGTCTTGAAGGACACTATGCTCCATACTTTTGATGGGGGTCAGCCCACCCTTGATGACTGTTAAGAGCCTAGGAATTATACTCATGTAGTATTATTGCTGGAGAAGCAGTTTAATGCAGCTGGGAAAATATTTCCTTCTATCTTGAATTGGCTCAGAAGATGGCTTGACACAATCAGCCTGTCCTTATGGCCATGTAGATATATGCCATGATAACTCCAAGGCTACACTACTAAAATACAATTTACATGGATCTGCACTTAAGGTCGACTTGAAAACTCCAGCTGGTACAGAATGCTGATTCCATCAGATAATTCCATAAATAATTCCATAAATTATTATCAGGAACAAGGCAGAGCATGCATATTACACCTGATCTTCAGTCACTTCGCTGGTTACCACTCAGTTACTGGGACTTAAGACCAGACAGCTTTCTTCAGGATATCTTGGTTATGTAGGCTTGGTCAATACCTTAAATATTTGGTAAAATTCAGATTTGGGTTTATTCAGGCATAAAAGTATCTGTATGCCTGAATAAGTGGGAATACCAGATTCGGTATGCCCGATATATATCCGAATATATTCGAGTCTGATTTTTTTTTTGTATTTTTAGTATGTTTTTTCACGTGTTGGCCTGCAGGGGGTCATGTTAAAGCTAGTAACACCCATCCAGAGACTGTCCTGATGATGTCACCCAAGTTTGGTGAAGTTTGGTTCAGGGCAAAAGTTATGGACCCCCAAAGTGGGTGCCCCATTTCCCATTGTTTCCAATGGGAGCTAACAGGAGATGGGGGATACCCTTTTGAGGGTACATACTTTTAACCCCCCTGAACCAAACTTCACCAAACTCAGGTGGCATCATCAGGATAGTCACCGAATGAGACCCTAAAATTTTGATGCCACTAGCTTTACAAATGCACCGACTGCAGGCCAAAGCATGAAAAAACACTCCCCCCCCCCAAAAAGCCCAAATAAGAGGCATTCGGATCAGATTGTATTTGGGCAGGACATATTTTGGCCCGAATATGCTCAAATTCTCCCAGATTTGGGCTGAATCTGAGATTTGGCGCAGCTAAATCTCCAACCCTAGTTATCAGTATGGATTCAACATTAAAGCTCATTACAGTAGTTTTCTTTAACACTGTACAACAGTGGTGCCAGTGGGTTCTACTCTCAAATCTCCAGGAGTTTCTCAAGCTCAAACTGGCAACCCTACCCCATGGCAAGCATTTTGTATTGGTTCTCCCCTCCTATTGTAAAAACTGAAAATATGCACAAAGGCTTAAAAGGATTGGGGTGCCCTTTGTTGTCCCCTGTCCCATACACATGGGCAGGAATAGTCCAATGTGTATGAACCCACTCAAAGAAATTCAGCCTAAAAAGCCTCACATTATTCCATAAAATGCACTCTTTGTCTTGCATAACTGTCATGAGACCACAAATTGACCTAGTCATGTAGTTCTTTTCCTACCCCCATTTTTTGAGTATTGGTTCTGAACTTTCTGTAACATAGTCCCACAAGAAGGGGTTTTTGGTTGTAATTTTATCCATTCAAGAACCGTGAAAGAGACACATTACGATCTTAGCTGAAAACCTTATTGTTGCCTTTTAAAAAAAGTTTCCTTTGCAATATGCAAATTGTACAGCTAGCTTTTGTTTATGGAGAAGCATAACTCTGCCATCTAGCCAAGCATAAAAGTACGGGAAATGGTTTGAAGAAGCAATGGGACAATATATATTATTGGTCTTGGCTGAGAACCAGAAGACAAAAACCACTGGGTGCAATCCAGCTTTGTTAATATTGGTGGGAGTTTTGTCACTGCTTTAAACAGAATGCATATCGTGGCTATCATAAAGGTCTGCCTCTAAAATTGGAATGGTTTTTCTCCCTCTTCTGATTTTTCATTCCTTAAACTAATTTCAGCATCATTAACCTCAATCCGTTTTTTAAAAATATCCAAGCACATGGTGAACTTATTCGTGTTTTCGATTAACATCTACCAGTAAAGAGCTCTGTCAATTTGGAATGTTGATGAAATTAAGGATCAGGCCCGTAGTAACGTGTATAGTTTAATTATTTATGGTAATATTTGATACTCTCATTTACTGGGTCATGTGTGACCTCTGGGGTAGCAGCTTCATCCTTCTACAGTAATAAGCTATTGTGACACAGATAACTTTGGCAATTATTCATTGCTCAGTGCCATCGAGAATATGCATTTTTTTCCTGAGCATATAGGTGGCTCATAACACACATAAATGCCCTCTAAAGAGAATAATCTCTATACTCAAGAGCCCAATTATTGTTTCATTACTAATTTTGAATCCTACTTCCTCCATTATGGGGCCTCAGACACTGAATTAAGTGAGATAATCTCTCTCATTGACCAGCTAGTTCAAAGGTGTTGGGTGCTCTCAGGTTCTTAATTAGGCCAAACATCAAACAGACTTTCATGACTGAACTGTTTGAGTGTTATTTCTTCTGCAATGGCTGAGGATGACTTGACCAGCCAGAGCCGAGCTAGTCACCTGCAGGAAATGTGACTCTTGTTTGCTTCAGTCAACACCTATGATCAATGTGGAGGTTCAGAGAGCTTGAAATGCTTCTCCCTTAGTTTATTCACAAAGGCCTTTGTGCACTTAATGTTTGCGGCATAGCTGTGTGCTTCACTGTGGGGTTTCCCCATAGCTTTCTGTTCTAAAGGGAAGTCTCCTGCTGAGAAGCGTCCTCAGAGGAGCCGATCCGATCTGCCATTTTCCCCACCCGCTGTTGCTTTGCTTGCTTCTGTGCAACCCTCTTTTAGTGCTGTTTTTTTCACATCCATCTTTGGTCTAGTGTGATTTCACTGGATTAAAGACAGATGGATAGATCCTCACTGCTAATGTTAAAAAAGACTTTCAGATTGCTCTTTTAATGTAATGGTGGAACTGGTGGAGCTACTGTCCACCTGCTGCTGCTGTTGCCACCTTTTTTGTTTGTTTGTTTGCTGATTTTGTTTTGCTTTTTTTAAAAAAATGACTTCTGGGTTGCTTCACTGGGTTGCTTCATGGTCCTTTTCTGCTTTGATAGACCTTTAGACTTGTAAAAAAAAGTAGGCTTCCTAACAATTTTATATTGCAGAACTAAGGTAGGGAAGGCAAGGAGGAGTGAAAAAACTTGAAGAGGCAGTGATGTGGTGAGTTCAGGATTGGGGAAAACGAGTGTGTGATTGACCACAGTGCACAGATGGCCAAAGTAACCCTATGGAGCTCAGTAGGATTTACAGGTAGAAGAAGAAGAAGAGTTTTGGATTTATATCCCCCCTATCTCTCCTGCAGGAGACTCAAAGGGGCTTACAATCTCCTTGCCCTTCCCCCCTCACAACAAACACCCTGTGAGGTGGGTGGGGCTGAGAGAGCTCCGAAAAGCTGTGACTAGCCCAAGGTCACCCAGCTGGCGTGTGTGGGAGTGTGGGAGTGTACAGGGAGTGTACAGGGAGTGTACAGGCTAATCTGAATTCCCCAGATAAGCCTCCACAGCTCAGGTGGCAGAGCTGGGAATCAAACCCAGTTCCTCCAAATTAGATACACGAGCTCTTAACCTCCTACGCCACTGCTTACCTCCTACGCCACTGCTTACAGTCCACTGTAAGCAGACAGTGGACTGATGTTCTAAAGAGTTACCTATTCAGTTATTATGTGAGGACAATCTTAGGCTGGTTTACAAAGAATCCTACACAGCAAGATTCAATTACTCCTAGGAAAATGTTCTTAAGATGACATTCTTTCATTTAAAGGAGCAGCTGTCGACTGAGGCAGCTAAATAGGACTTCCATATTTAGAATCAGCATAACTTTGATTGCCAGTCTCCTTAGGCCAACCAGCTGGGAACAGGAATTGCCTTCATGCAATGTTTGTAAGCTTCAAAAGTTTCTGCCTCTGGAAAAAAATATTAGACTGGATGGCCCTTGCTTCGATAATCCATTATGTTTTTATGGTTAATTAAATATGGAATTGGAAAGTGGCATTTAGGAGAGAGCAGGGTCTCACTCCTCTGTAAAAGGACTGCTCGTGATTTAAAGAGGTTATGTATGTGCAATGGCAGGGCAAGTAGAATATCTCTAAATCTCCAGCCATTTTGGGACTTGGTATGGTGCTAAGGGAAGTGTTGCTGGTGTAGCCAGTGGCTCTAGCATTACTTATTCAGTATTAGGAATTCTTACAATTTCACAGCAAGTATGAGCCACTACTAAGCATGCCTTTATGACGGCCACCATCAAAGCTGAACTGATCCCCTGATCTGTGCTTTGACACCAAACAGTTGCCAAGCAGATACTCAGTTGTTGCTAACTTTGCATCTTTGCTTCTGGGTAGATTTTCTGTGGATTTGGAGGGAGTGTGTGTATCAACTGGGAGTATCAACTAAGAGTTAAAACTCCCAACACAACTTCTCCCAAAACACTTTTGCTGAGTCCCTGCAAGGGAACTGTGTGATCTCCACTATAAACAGGGCATGAGCCAAACAAGTGGGTGATCATGCATCTGTACTCAGAGGCCAAGGAATTTGGCATGCCTGCTTTCTCTGGAGCTGTCTCCATGGGTTTCTGAAGTGGTGGCAATTTCTCCCTGAGCCCAATACCCACTGTCTCTGGTTCTTAAGACTGCTCTTCTAATAGAATTGTTTGAAAGTCCCACATCATGGTATGATCACCTAAAATAATAAAGCACTTTGCATATTCTCAGAGCTACTTACTGCTTCATAATTTGCACTACTAGGTTCTGGTACTGAACTGAGGTTTAAAGCCTTGATGAGTATTCAGCAAACAGTTCCAGGAGAATACCATAATTGTAATCGTCTAGCCTTTTAAATCTTGCAACTTGCAATTTTAAAACAAATGGCCCTGGACTGGAATGATACTGGCTGTGTCTTATCCCAAACAGAGCCAATAAAGTAGCTTACTCCTTTTGCTGAAATATGTCTATTCCACAGACAGAAAAACATCATTCTTCTGTCTTTCCATCCATTGTTCCATCAGCCTTGAATGTCCTGAAAATCTCTAAAATATTCTAATCTCTATCAGCCTAACTGGGGAGTGTTAAGTAGCCAGGATCCATGTATCATTTCCATAGCACAAGACCTCTGCTGTCTAGGGTACGTGCACCTTTCAGCCTCTTTATCACATTCAATATATAACACATAAAAGGGGAGGAGGGCATTTACAAGAGGGTGTTTAGCCTCCTCACCCCACCCTCTGGTACCCCCTATCAACCAGTGAGCAGGAAGTGACATCAACCGGTGTGCTGGGGGGACTTTACTGGCAGGAAAAGTAGGCCTGGGCTTGCATCACTGACAATCCAGCAACATCCCTTCCAGCATTCACCAAAAATGACATCATCACATTGCTGGCACCAGAAATGACACCACCAACATTGCTGGCAAGTACCAGTGCAGCCCTGTGTTGCCAGTGACTTGATGACATCACTTCTGGTGCATGCCAGAAGTGACATTGCCACATTTCTGGGGACATAGCCGATATGTTCCTTGCTGGCCACCTGATTGGCACTGAGAGGAGCTGTGGTCATCCTTGTCCCTATCTTCACAGTTTCTTTCTTTTAAGAATGGTGTTTTAAGGTCTGGGAAATTCAGATTTTCAGATTCAGTTTGAGTTGCAGCACTGGAATAAACAGCCTCTTTCAAGCTTTTTTGTTCTGTTTGTACTTGGATGTAAGGGAGCAAATTGGCAGGCTTATAAGCCATAGATATACCTGTGGGGCATGCTTCTAATTTCTGCAATCCTGTAAGTACATAATAACAAGTCTTTATCTTGGGATAAAGAAACTCTTTTAAGGGATGGGCTGTAGCATTGTGGTGAAGCACATTCACTGAACCATATTCTGTCGCCAGCATCTCAAGGTAAAGGATCCCAGGAAGCACATGTGGAGAAAGTCCATTCACTGCCTAGATCCTGGAAAGTTGCTGCTGATCAGACATCAGATAATTTTAGATTTTAGACTAAGTGGTGGGTCATGAGATCTATCTAATCGAAGGGATGCCAACACAATTCACACTTGTTTGACTCAGGTTATAAGACAAACTGTTGAATTCCAGCTGTTGAATTCCACTGTAGCTCAGGTTGTAAATCCAAGCCAAAGAACAATCCCTCCTCCCTTCTCTCTTCCAGTCTACCTCAATTTATCTGCCCTGTTGATAGGAAGTGATTAGCAACAGCAGAAGGCATCCAAATGGAAGGGAAATCCAATGCTGACCTTTCATCTTTATTCTTCTACTATCTCCCTTTCCAGTATGTTCTGGAAGCTATAGTTCCTCAAACGTGTGGCATTCTGGGAACTGAGAATTGTAATTCCAACTGTGTTCCCAGAATATATCAGACACCACCTCTTCAAGTCCCATCCAAGTGCATTCAGAGAATAGTAATTCCAAGAATACCTGATAATGTCACGTGTTGTTTGAATTACAATTTCTAAAATGCAGAAAGGAGGTCAGAAGTAGAGAATAAAGAAAGACAGAACTGCACTGGGAGAAATGAACCTATCTTTACCAATATCCCATACATCCCACTAAGCCACATCTGGGACATGTAAAGAATTTCCCCAAAGTCTAACCATGATAGAAGAAGAAGAAGAAGAAGAAGAAGAAGAAGAAGAAGAAGAAGAAGAAGAAGAAGAAGAAGAAGAAGAAGAAGAAGAAGAAGAAGAAGAGGAGGAGGAGGAGGAGGAGGAGGAGGAGGAGTTTGGATTTATATTCCCCCCTTTCTCTCCTGTAGGAGACTCAAAGGGGCTTACAATCTCCTTGCCCTTCCCCCCTGACAACAAACACCCTGTGAGGTGGGTGGGGCTGAGAGAGCTCCGAGAAGCTGTGACTAGCCCAAGGTCACCCAGCTGACGTGTGTGGTCAAGCAAACAAGCAAACAAGCAAACAAGGAACCTTTATTGGCATAACAACATTATATACACAGATCCACTTAACCAAGTAGAGGGAAGCTAAAATAAATGTACACAGGTGAGAGGAACGCATGATGTTCAGGGATTTGCTCTCCTTAAAGCTGTTTTATGTACAAATCCCAAAAATTTCGGCCTGACTGCATCGTTTGCATTCACTACTGGAGCTGTCCAACAAAAAGGTAATCTTTTGCAAGTCAGATGCATACTCTTTTTTGAGTAGCAGAGGGGTGACAGGTATTTGACTGGCTGGGTCCTGTGTAAAAGTGGACCAATAAGAGTAAGATATGATGATCTATAGAGTCTACACAGTTCCATAGGCTGCATATGCATAGCCTTTTTGGTGGTAAAGGGGTTTTAGTGAATCTCCCTGTTGACACGTCTCACGGCTGATGGAAGGGGCATAGCAACTTGGAGCCAACATCATTTGCTCTACGGAACCTAGGCACCCCGTTATCTGGTGCAGGTATTGAGCCCCCTTGTTTACCAGTGTAGGTGATACCTAGAGAGCTAAAGGAGAGCCAGAGTCCCTGGCAGCCTTTTTTTGAGTAGGATCTGATGTTCCTGGTCAAACAGCCTTCTCCCTCGTAGAAGCTGGAAAGTCTCTCTTTAGATGGTAACATGCAGGCCCACAGATAATCCCAAAGAATAGCCCTAATTTGTTTAATTTTTGTTTCTATAATGCTCCCCACCATTCCAAAAGGAAGTGACAGAGTCTTGAGAGGGCTTTGCCTTATATGACAAAGGAGGCTGCATGTGAGTTGGAGAACAGATCACGTGTAGCCAATATTTGAAGTGTGGCCAAGAACCATGCTCTTGTCTCTAAGAGATGTTGCCCAGTTTCGGTAGGCACAGGGTGGCGGTGTAAGGCACCTAGATGAGGCATGCCCAAAAGTTTAAATAAAAGCGAAGATTGTACTTTCGCTCAGCTGTGTTGGACCAGGACCCCATCCAAAGTGGGCCTCCATATAATAATTGCTGGGCCACCTTGGTGTTACTAAAGACTTTTAATGCTGCAGGCACAAATTGATGGCCCTTGGTTATAGAAAAAGCGTAAGATTGCTGGGATACACTGACCATGGAGTTCTGTAACAGCATGGTCTCTGGTGGCTATAGCCCAACCCCCCTCTATAATGGAGGTGCACTCCTAAATATTTAAAGCATTTGACCTGTTCCAGTTCGTGGCCTTCCTGCAGCATCCAACGGGATGGCTTCCAAGACCTTTTGCAAACACTACAACCTTCAATTTTTGAGAGTTGAGTGTCAGGCCATTGATTGTACAGGTATCCGCTGTGCAGGTTGCTGAGGAGCCGCTTCATGCCGTGGGATTTTGGTATACGACAGCAAAACTAAGCGCCATTACGGACATATAGCAATAGGGGGATTGGATGTATGCATCTAAGTTTGGAGAGCAGTGTGAATCTCTACAGATTTAAGTTTGCTTGCTAGGTCATTTAAATAAAAGATTGAAAAAGAACTGGTGCAATGGACACAGCCTTGTTTTACTCCCTTGGAGATAGATATTGCTGGGTGTAAGCGATCCCCTCCTGATTGCATTTTGACTTGGCAAACTGTGTTCCTGGTGTAACACCTTGATTAGGGGAGATCAATCTATTCCCCTTCTTACACCCATTTTTCCAAGTTTAGCCCACTTAGCTTATCTCTTGGGACAGAATCAAAGAAGGCCCTACTTTGATGTCCAGGAATGCTGCATACAATGGCCTTTTGATTTTGTTACAGGTTTTGGTTATTAGTTGGTTAATGACCATTATGTGGTCAAGGGGAGATTTACCTTTGCAGAACCCTATCTGCTCGGGTCCTAGAACTCCATTTGAGATGACCCAATTGTTCAATCTGGTTAGTAAGAATTTAGGATAAATTTTCCCCGGTATTGAATAAGTGGTAAGAGCTAATTGGCCTGTAGTTTTCTGGAGCAAGATGGTCACCTTTTTTTGAAAATTGGGACTATTATAGCCTTTGTCCAGGCCTCTGGGATTAAGCCAGTTTTATTGATTGTTGTAAAAAGAGAGGCCAAAAGTGGGGCCCACCAATCCACGTGCTTTTTAAATATCTCAGGTGGTAATGCATCGGGGCCTGGCACCTTACCTGGCTTAAGTTGTTTAATCATAGACGCTACTTCTGTTGGGGTGACTGTAGGCCAGTCCATGGGAATATCAGGAGATGGCAGGACTTGAGTTGTGAGGCCATACTCTTTAGCACTAAAAGTGTTCTTGTAATGCTGGTACCAGGCCTCAATTGAGATGCCAGCGGACAAGTTGTTATTAATCCTAGAGCTACTGGACACTATTTTCCAGAAAGAGACGTGTGTGGTCGTGTACAGGCTAATCTGAATTCCCCGGATAAGCCTCCACAGCTCAGGCGGCAGAGCTGGGAATCAAACCCGGTTCCTCCAGATTAGATACACGAGCTCTTAACCTCCTACGCTACTGCTGCTCCTCTACATCTCTACACTAGCAAGGAACACGCTGGGATAACTTTGCATAATGCAATTAATTAAATTTGGAATCTCTTTTGATGGCTTTTACAACCCTGGCCTCTCTCTGGTGGAACAGGCTCCCTAGAAATACCAGGGTGCAGCAGGACTTGCAGAGCTTCCTCAGGGCCTGTAAAACGGACCTGTTCCGCCAGGCATTTGGCAAGCCAGGCAGAGTGTGATCTTACCATCTAGGCCTCCGGTGGGCTCAGTTGGGGTGGGGGAGGGTTATCACCATCTGTCTGATATGGTTCCTATTATTGTTTTACTAGCTATTGTTCTTGGGTTTTAATGTTATTTTAAATTATTATATTATATTAATATATTTTCATATTGTTCCCCACCCTGGGCCCTTCGGGGAGGGTGGCCTATAAGTTTGAGGCATAAATAAATAAATAAATAAATAAATAAATAAATAAATAAATAAATAAATAAATAAATAAATATTCAGGTGTGTTGATTAGAACTCTTTTTGCCTAGCCATGTTGGAATATTCATCTGAGTATAGTATACATACCATTGGAAAATGGTTATCTTTTAGGGGATTGATATAAGAATTGAGATGGCTCCTAATATCTAATATACAGGGAGAAAAAATATTTTTCAAATATGGGTTATCTGGAGTCATGGCAGTAATTGCAAACATCTTTATAACCTTGTGAATGGTTTTTTTTTGGTTGAACTACCTGTGAAGATAAGGCAGGGAAGTTAAATACTCTTGTTTGAGTCCCATCCACAACCCTTGAATTTTCCTATAGTCTCCTTTACAGAAATGTTAAGGTTAAGGATCTGTGAAATTTTGGAGCAGGCCCTACTTAATTGTTATTAATCTGTAACATTTGTTGTTGGCAAGAATGAAATAGGATTAGTAACTCTCAATGCTCTTCAAATGCTTCAGGGATTGGACATAGAACTAGCAAGGGAGAGTGTTAGCAGTTGCCTAGCAACTGCCATGACCATTCTTTTTCTCTGGAACCAGCCTCCGGGAGGCCAGGGGATGCAACCACAGTTCAAGATTCTTTTTGTGGGGCAGGAGAAAAATGAGGGGGCTTGACTGTGGTGGGAGATGTATGCAGATGAATAGTTCACAATCATTTACAAGACTTCCCTATTTTTAGAATTAGTTTGCTGGCAAGAGGAATTCAAGGTCTGTCAAATAGTTGTGTTCTACTGGCTTTTTCCTGACAAATCTTGATAAAGAATTGTGAAGGTCTTCTTCCCCTTCCTATTCCTCCCATGTGTTGCTTTGCCAACTCAGATTATCATTGATGTATTTCAGTAGGAACGTTCAGAAGAAAAATCTGAAGGTGGGGAACAGTATATATTATTTCTCCTGGGTGGGAAAAATAACAGCCTTGACTTTCACAGCAAGGGACAAGCTGAGGACATTTATCTTCTTTTGCTCTCTGTTGATCATATTTTAGAAGAAAAGCAGTGAAGCCTTCTTAGATTCCTTCACTGTCACATAAGGATGCACATGCAATGCTTGCAAATATTACACACCCTGGGCATCACACCCTGAAAAGTTCTTCATTGCCTTGCTGCATAAAGCAAGCTGCTCATTACATGAGCTGATTGTGATTGTAACCTATGCTATCTGGAGTCTGAATCATGGGCTCTGGCAGAGCTAAACACATATCTCCATAGGTGGATTTTCAAGTCTCCACAGTATTGTGGGCAAGTCCAAGAGTACACTGTAGCCCTGGGAAACAAGACTTTCATGCCTCCCCTCTCACATCTGATTATGCATTTGAGCTATGACTCCCCCCCCCCACCATATCCTTTCTCTTCTTATGACCTGATGGCAAGGCTGCCAACTACATTCTGGGTAATCTTGGACATCTGGTGGTGGCACCTGAAGATGGGAGAGAGTTTAGTGATGCCACAGAGTCTGCTCTCTGTAGTTGCTGTTTCCTCCAGGGGAACTGCTCTCTATAGTTTGGAGATCGCTGGTAATTCTGGGAGAATTTCAGGTCCCACCACAAAGCAGATTACCCTACTTGTTGGTCCTTTAGAAAGTGAAAACTCTTCTTGCTCCCAGAAAAAGAGAGGACCAGGGTAACAAATGTCCAGTGCAGTGGCCCTGGTCATGCTGGGAGCCCATGCAGTTAGGCATTCATGTGATTTGTTTCCATCTAATGAGTCAGTCTGTATGATGGAAGGATGGAGGACAGAGGGAATCATTATATAAAGACCTGTGTTGGCTCTTAGAGGTCCTGATATCTTCTGAGCCCTAGTTGCAGCAACCCTATTCTTCTTCTGTTGATCCAAGAAGAGTGAGGCAACTGGGCAAGCCTAACCATACAGTTATTGGTCTTCTCCTTACTCTCAAGTTGCTGGAAACTGTATGGTAAAGCCATAGAGTTTCTGGCAATTCCTAGAGCTACTCTTTGGCTCTTCCAATAAGAAATTCCAATAAATACACAAGGATGCATTCTAGTAAGAACTTCCAGTAAATATATGAGGCTGCATTTGAAAAATTTATCTTGCTACTTGTTCAAGCAACTGTGGGTAATGGGACTTGGGGACAGGGGATCCCCATCAGAGCTTTGGCAGGCCTAGCATCATCTAGGCTTTTATCACTACCATAGAAGAGCTCTGAATCCTCTGAGGACCATAGCATCCTGCCAAAATTAAACAATCTCTTTTCTGAAAGCATTTAGCTGACTGGGCAGAATCACTCCCGAAATGACTGTTTGAGTCAATTAATTAAACACACACAACACACCAGTAATATTTAAGGACTAGTAAAGAGACACTGTGACCTTATTTACCTAGGTGATGAAGAGACCCATAGGACTACAAAGTGCAATATGTATTGTGCGTGTTAAAAGCCAATAAACCAAATCTGGCTTTAATAATACTTAAACGGACAGACCAGAATGGCTCCCACGTTCCTGCTTTGGTCTATCTTCTACACAGGATATGTGCTGAAGAATAAATTGCTTGAGAGATTTGCTATTAAAACTAAGTCATTAAATGGTATGTGGGGGACTATTTACCCAACGTATTGCAAGCACATGCCATCAGCAGCTGGGGAATCAAGATAAACTAGGGGAAAAGACAGAACAACAACTGTAAATTAATCAAGGATAAAGCATTTTATTATAAGACAGCTTGCCCAATAACACTTAGTGGATTCAAATGCCAATGCTTTGCATTCCACCACCACCCCCTTTTTTTTTACAGATAGCTTTTCAGTGACCTGGGACTGGGAGCAGTACTGAGGAAATAGTTATGACACTGAGAAACTCAGTGGTTTAGTGGTCGGGTTGCCAGTGCAGCATTGAGAACTGGCAGGATATTTGGGGATGGGGATGAAGACATGTTCGTTGGAACCACTCTGATGCTGTGACATCAGTTTCAGCACCAACTCAGAAGTAAATTGATTTGTTCCATGTTCAAACATTGTTTTGTGCAACATTTTACAAGCACCAATATTTAAAAACATAAAAAATTGCTT
This sequence comes from Sphaerodactylus townsendi, assembly GCF_021028975.2. Taxonomy (NCBI): domain Eukaryota; kingdom Metazoa; phylum Chordata; class Lepidosauria; order Squamata; family Sphaerodactylidae; genus Sphaerodactylus; species Sphaerodactylus townsendi. The sequence continues at coordinate 4,330,449 of NC_059436.1, forward strand.
TGATAGCTAGGATACAAGGTTCAACTGACTAAGTAAAGCTATGGATATCAGAGATATTCTCCCTTTGAAAATGGACCCTCCCCTTTATTAGATACTGAAATAAATACTTTCAGAGTAGGGACTAAAGAACATTTATTTTTAGCCCTGTGGATGATTAAAGTCAGTGACTCATGAAACCAATTAGTAGTTAATTTAAGCTTTCTTTTGTTATTGTTGCTGTTGCTATGTGCTAATATAGGTTTATGTTTGTGTTATACTTTCCTGTGTTTTAATTGTACCTCTAGTCCTTGTGTTATGTTTTGCACACATTATATTCTTGACATTCATTTAACAAGGAAAACAAACATTTGGTTTTGGTCTGTTTTGACGGATGGCTATTTATAGACCCAACCAGCCCAAGACTATCTAATCTGAAATAATCAAATGTATTTATTTTTGTTTACATTGATAATGAAATGCCACTTTTCTATCATAAAAGACCTCTCCAAAGTAGCTTATAACAAAACATTCAAATTATCACTTGATTAAGTGCAAGCCAAGCAGAGTTCTAAGTTTACTGACTTCAGTGGATTTAGAATGGTATAACTGTGCTTAATTGTACTGTTAATAATAGAAAAAAATAGGTTTAAATATGATTGGTAGCGTTGGTTGACAAAATCTTTTTAAAAGATCAGTAATCACAGAAGAAAAGAAGTCTTTGGCAGATTTATTCGATGGAGAAGACTTGATGGTTCTGCCTTATGAGGAAGTGCTACAGGATTGGAACCATCATTGAAAAGGCTGTTTTCAACAAATAATAACTTCAGTTCTAACAATGAAAACGTTTAGAGCAGTAATTCTCTAGTCAGCCTGAATTCACAGAAGGGGGTACGTATGAGAAAAGTCCCTCTTCTAGGATATCTCGAACCCAGTCTATTTAATGCTTTATAGGCCAGGAGCAGAAACTTGAATATGGACCGGAAACAGGCAAATCACCAGTATATTGTAATGTGAGCATTTTTCTTGTGATAATCATGGTAACATACTGAACCACCATTAAATAAATCAACCAAACACAAAGAAGAGCTATAATCCTGTCATCTGGTATGCATGTTACTGATGTCACTGGAAACTAATGTGTCTGAGTATGGCCCAGGCTAGCTTGAGCTCATCAGATCTCAGAAGCTAAGTAGGATTGGCCCTGATTAATACTTGGATGGGAGACTATCTAGGCCTAGGAATACTAGGGTCATTATGTAGAGGAACATGAAGAAGAGTTTGGATTTATATTCCCCCCTTTCTCTCCTGTAGGAGACTCAAAGGGGCTTACAATCTCCTTTCCCTTCCCCCCTCACAACAAACACCCTGTGAGGTGGGTGAGACTGAGAGAGCTCCAAAAAGCTGTGACCAGCCCAAGGTCACCCAAGGCACACCATCTCTGTTAGCCTTTTGCCTTGAAAACCCTGGGTTGCCATGGCTGCAATTTGATGGCACTTTGCGTACACATGAGTATGTGTGGAATCACAGCTAAGATCAGTTTGCTATTTGCAAGACTGATTTGCAACACCATGAGTGCTTCTGCATTGGCTCCATTTTCATGTCTGTCAAGGGAACTATTGTAAAGGAAATATTCATTTTTAGCAAGGCTGCAAACAGGGCTCAGTTAGATCCGATGCAACATCCCAGATGCTTCATCTTTCTTTCCTGATGCAACTTTGATTGTATAACTTATCAGCAACCCTCTTTCAGAACAGTCTCATTATGACCACCAAATTCCCAACAGGTTCTCTTTGAAAAAGTTTATCTGATAATATGTATCTCCTGTCAGCAAGCAGAGCAAAGCATCTGTCCCATAAGTCCTTTTGGATTTTGCCATCTGGGAAGATTATTTCAAAGAAAGGAGTGAAAAGCTGCAGAGACTAAATCCTATAAGGTTATTTACTTCCTAGCATGATAACCCTTTATGATCAAAATCTGGTTAAGTTACTATTTTCATCCCACTTTCACTGAATGATAATGGTATTTGAAGTTGTTGATTACAAGGATGTTAAGTACAGGAAAGGACAATATTTCAGATGTTTATGCCTGATGCCCATATCAGATGTGCCCAGCTGAATAGGTACATTGGATTCCATTTTCCATGTGGATTCCGAATTAACCAAGGAAAGATTTTTGACTGTTCTGTTTTTTAAATACTTGTTAATTAAATCCTTGTTTTTAACCCACTGAAGGTGTTCCCTTATCCTGGTGGGGTGGGCACCCTTGTTGGTGTGAGTCCATGTCACATCCAGTGGAGTATTCCCCCCACATGGCTTAGGCTCCTAGTCTCCTTTCTTTCTTAAGTCTTCTTTGACTTTTAATGTTTCACCCTCAATTCAGTGCCTAGTGCATCTTGGGAAATGTCAGTTTTAGGATGTTTGACATTGCATTGTCAGACATCCTATGAATTACATTTCCTATGAAGTAGTGGACATGGAAGTTATTGATGAAAATGGTGAAGTATTAGGACAGAAAAAAAGAAAGGAGGAAAGAACAGATATTGTCTTCCTCTTGTTTGGTTGTTAGAACAGCAGGTACACTGGGTTGAAGGCTGGGATCTTTAGGAACTTAATGGTGCTCCTGATGATATCTTTATACCATATTTCTGCTTTCCTCCCCAAATGCTCACAATTAGATTCAGAAAAGCAATCTGCCTGGTTATAAGGAAAGCCCCAGGGAGCACACCTGCCACTAGTGTAGCCTTTTCTGTGAGGATGTATATAACGCTATGGTATCCTCTAGCTTTTCATCCCAAGGCTCTCGGTAATGCAATTCTTTCCTATCTTTGTCAAAGATCCATCTCTGATTTTAAACATCCTCTGTCATTTTGTTCTGGGTTGTCCACACTGTTACAATACCATTGTGGCTAAGTAGCAGAGGCACATTAAAACAGTTACAAAGACTGGGAACATCTCAGTCCTGAGACTGATAGAAGCTTTGTTAGATGAACCATCAATACAACAAAGTACATAGAACTGTGACTAACTTATTACTAATACTGAAGATCTAGTTCTCTTTTTGGGAATCATGAAATGTGCAATGCACAGCCACAGAACTATGTTCAATTTATTCTATGGCAGATATTCATCCTATGGGATGGGTCCGCCTGGGGAAGGGAGTTGAAAATGCTTGGAAGAGTACAACTCTCCAGGAAGGGAAAGCAAATGAAGCACTTTCTTCTGAGCAGCAAGCATGGCAGCTACCCAAATGGCTATGACAACCACAGTATTTTCAGAGAGTCTCAGGGTACAGTGGTTGTTCGTATCTTTTTACATGGTTGGTTGGTTTTCAGGAAGGAACATAAGAAAAACTGTTCCGGATCAGACCAATGTTTTGTTTTGTCCAGCATCCTGCTTAACAGAATGGCCAACCATTTGATTTGGAGGGCCCACAAACAGGGCAAGTCATATTTCCTTATATTGCCTCTGAGCACTGTATTTCAGAGATTTTTCTGCTTCTGAATATTCGCTTTAGTCACCATGGCTCATAGCTACTGAGGGGATCTATACTCCCCAAATCTGTCTAATCTGACTTTTAAAGCCATCATTGTCCATAGCTAAATGGCATTGTGAATTACACTATTTAATTAATTATTGAGTAAAGAAGTATTTTATTTTGTCCATCCTGAAACTAATTCCCCATCAACTTCATTGGGTGACTAAGTTTTGCAGGATCCTTGAAATAAAATAAATTTTGTAGGAGGATCAGATGTTTAAAACTTGAAAATAATTTCCTACATACACTGTCAAGACTGTGTTAAGGTCTAACAGTGCTGGGTGCAAACTGAATACACACCCTATAACATGCATTGTGTTCTGCGCAAGACAAGTGAGAGTTCTTAGGCAGACAAATCAACAGGAAGAATTAATTCTTTGAAGGTGGATGGTTTGAAAACCTCTGTCAATTATCTTTGCATAGTTGCTGTCACTGCTAAATATCTTTGTATGTCATCTATCAAATACTGCTAGATATCAACTGTCAGACATCAAATATTGAAATCAAATAGCAAAGGTGTCAAGGGCAGATATCACATATCTAAGAGTTATTAAAACAGCCAGAGACTATCAGGTGTGTATTGAACACTGAGGTTGTGCATAGAAAAGAATTTGGGGAGCAAACTGGTTGCATGTGAAACTGCTTTCCCAGTTTCATTGATTGATTAGTTTTGTAGATCTTCTGACTCACAAAATGGTTCCCAAAGTAACTTGCTGTGAGTCAAAACTAAAGCAAATATCTGTTAAGTATAATTTTAATGAGATCTTTGTCCAGAGATGATTGGTCTGCCTACTACTCCATCTTTCTTCCTCTGGCCCAGCTTGCAGCAGTTAGTAGCTGATTTGAGTGTTACAGGTGGGTCCAGGTACAATGAAAAAGTGCCTAGGGGCTCTCTAATATGTGGCATAAGATATCCCCACCTGGGATTGCTATGTGTTAGGTGCAACTTGACAGTAATTTACACACACATCATGCTACAAATGTAATACCCGGTTGTTAAAAAACAAAACCAAACCCTTAGGTAGTACAAACCAGAATTCTTCTGGCTGAACCTTGCTATAGCTCCCTAACTGGCATAAGAAAAGCTCCTGATCAAATGTGTACTTAAGTGACAATCAGTTTTCATAATGAGGGATGTAAAACAGTGTATCCAAGTCTTTTTTAATTTATAAACTAATCCTGCTCATGTTAATAGGATTAGCTTTTCAGAGTGGATGCAAAGCTCTTCATAGTACATTTTTCTCCCAATGGCAGTGCACCTGTAGTTACAAAATAAAATATGGAAATTAATCCTTTTATTCCCCAAATACAACTGGGACCTTTTATTTCCTGAGGTTATAGTCAGCAAAGAATGATGAAACAATGTGATGAGCAGAAAGAAATAGGGAAAGACAAGAACAGGAAGTAAAAGGGGAAGACAACTGCTAATGAGTGGCAACCAATGGGAGACTGCTACATAGCAGATAAGAGTATTGATTAACATTATATTCTGGAACAAAGTGGGTTACAGTCTTATTAAAAACCATAACAAAGGAGAACCCAAAAAACATCTTATCCATAACAAATTATATCTCAATCCTTAGACCTACCCATGCAATCCTCCAATTTAGCTGGCTTTGGTAAGAGACATCCAGGTGGATGGTAAGAAGGAAGTATCTTTCTCTCTCCCTCTCCCTCTCTCCTACTTCTCCACCAGATGCCTTGAATACTATTTCACAAATATTTGTGGTATGGGTCATGTGTGGTCCGGAAAATATAGTTCTCAGGTTGCCTGACATTCTGTGCAATAGAATGAGGGAGAAATGAGATAATAGAATTCTGTCCCATAGTGAGAGCCAGTGTAATGTAGTGTTTAAGAGTAGGTGGACTCTAATCTGGAGAACCCGGTTTGATTCCCCACACTTCCACATGAGTGGTGGACTCTTATCTGGTGAACCAAATTTGTTTCCCCACTACAGCATTCCAGCTGGGTGACCTTGGACTAGTCATAGTTCTTCAGAACTCTCTCAGTCCCACCTGCGTTGCAAGATATCTATTGTGCAGAGAGGAAGGGAAAAGAGTTCGTAAAAATAACCTTCTTTAAATTCTCATTGTCAAAAAGTTCTCCTGTTGGTAGAAACCTGACTCAGTAGGGAATGATATAAAACCCTCCTTTCTGTGTTGTGTGCATGGCACAGTATTCAGAATGGCCACCATCTGTACCTGAAAATGATACTGTTCATTTGGTATAAGATGCATGTGCAGATCAGCATGTATAGGAAAACTTTGGGTATCTGTAGATCTGCAGTATCAGTTTTCCATATACATATAATTTTAACCTTGACTGATGGAATTTTCATCAGTCTAATTGTTCAGACTCAATCAGGATATCCCCGAGAATGGGTAATATATATTTTTTTAAAAAGCAACCTATCCTTTCACCACAATTTGATAATAGAATAATTGGCCTGAGCTATCAGTTGCCTTACTAATGATAAGAAAATACCCAGAAATTATTATAATCTTCCATTCATTACTAGTAATTGTGTAAAATAATTTCCACTCATGCTAATTATGCTAAGGGGAGGTTTTTGGAGGCCGCAGGAAAATGTGAAATTATTCCAAAGAACAGTAAATGCGGCAATTAGCAAAGTTTTTCAATACAGGTATTATACAAGCTTTTTAAGATGCATTTTTTCCCCTCATATACAAGTCAGGATATCATCTTTTGCCAACAGGTAGAGGCCCATATTAAATGACTCATGTGACATACAATTGATTTAATTGCAAATCAATTATTTTCACACTGCGAGGATAGCTGTGCCGTTTTACCTGTGACAGAATGAAGTAATCTATTCTGTTATGAAAACTGTCAGCATTGAAGTATGAATCAGTTTTAAATTCCAGCTTGAGAGCCACAGGGAGCTTTCTTTCTAATTCATTGGGGGTAGCCTTTGAGAAAGTCCTGATGCAGCTCAACAGCAAAGATAAACGTTAACAGTTGGATATAATTGGGTGATTTTCTGTATGTCCCTTGATAACTCTTAAAAACATGTGCACCTAAGCAAAGGTTGACCGTAATACCAAGCCAGACAAAATTATGCAGGATCTATGTTCAGATCAGGTTTGTTCTCCAATCTCAAATAATAGCAGCAAAGGGACTGGACCCAGAGCAGGACCACAGCAGTCAGTGTGTGCCTGTATATGTATAGGGCAACTCTTTCTTCTTGTGCTGTTTCCTGACTTCAGATGGTCACCTCAAAACTGTTCCTTCTCTTGTTCAGTAAACATGCAGGTAAGATATAGGCAGTTTATAACTTTTCATCAATGGAGCAAACAATAATTTAAGGGAACTGCATAGAGTCAAGATGATGGTATGGGAGCAGGAGTTAGGGCCCTTCCCTCTGTGCCATGGTCCCAATCCAAATCAGGCCTTCTTGCAATTGCTGTTTAACTATGAAACCGTTGGTCATTTACAGCAACAACAACAATAACAAAATGCTAGAGATTTTGCAATGGGACTTCCATTTTCTTCTCTGGCATGACCATTATAAGGAGCCCCATGGCACAGAGGCATAAACTGCAATATTTTAGTCAAAAGCTGTGCTCACAACCTGAGTTTGATCCCAAAGGAAGTCGGTTTCAGGTAGGCAGTCCAAGGTTGACTCAGCTTTCCATCCTTCTGAGATTGATAAAATGAGCACCAAGCTTGCTAGGAGAAGGCAATGGAAAATCACTCCATAAACAAAGTCTGCTTAGTAAATGTTGTGATGTGGCATCACCCCATGGGTCAGTGATGACCTGTTGCTTACACCTTTATCTTTAAAAAATAACCCTTTTATTTATATATCTCCCTCATGGAGAGCTGGATCCCCTATTTCACAGCATACCTTGTCTGAAGAAGAGGAGTTTAGATTTATTTTTTCTCACTTTTCTTAATTGTAAGGGGTCTCATGGTTGGTAAGGTTGAGAGAGTTCTGAAAGAACTGTGATTAACCCAGTGTTACCCAGCAGACTTCATGTGTAGGAATGGGAAAATAAATCCAGTTCACCAGATAACAGTCCCACTCATGTGTAGGAGTGGGGAATCAAACCCAGTTGTCCAGATCAAAAGTCCACGACTCCTAACCGCTACATCTCACTGGCACTGCCTGGGAAACAAATATATAAAGGCTTGCACTTTTCTTGCTCATGTTTCAAGGGGTTCCTCAGAATCAGAGAGTTTGGCTAGGGATCAGTTGGGAAGTGAGATATTCATTCAAACTTTCTGCCAAAAAAGGAATTAACCAAAGGTGTTTTTGCTTAAGAGCCTAGGGCATTTTTGCACACATCCCTTATTATGCAGGATGCAAAAGGTGGGAAATGCAGATGGGAAGTAATGGGTGTCAGGTAATGTTGCCATCTTAGCTCTGGCAACCAATGGGAGCTTTTGTGGCATGGGGGTGATGTTGTGATATCACTTCTGTTTGTACCCACTCATCTCTATGGGATTGGGCAGCTGTCACATCTGTATGCTGATACCACGCACATATTAAAATGAGGGATTCTTCCATGCTTTGTTCATGTCCACGTAACTGAGTGTCATGTTCCATAGCAAGCTCAAAACAGGACAGACCAGTTGCTTTCTAAAATATAGAGATCTTTAATAATGGGTACAACACATCCATATTCATATGCCGTGGCTCTATTTTTCTGTACTATTCAAATGCCATCCCCCCAAAACAATGGTTGTCAATAAAACATCTATTCTTTCTTGCATTATACATATACACACATATTTATGTATATGATCACACTAATGACACAGCATCCTTCTATCACTGAGTGCTGCAAAAGAGTCCGTAACAATGTACGCATACTAATGAAGTTTGGGGTGAGGAGTGCCAAAGCTCAGTGCTAGAGGTATTGCCTATGGTTTCAACCACTTCCTCCCACCCTGCAAAATGCCTTCCCTGTTTTAGTAATCCAGGTACAGTGTACAGAGGGAATCAAAGTGATTGCTTCTTTAATTTAATCTCCCATTTCACACCACAGTGCCTAAGGAGGCCAAAGGCAGGCAGACTCACAGTCAATAAATGGAAATTGAGGTCACATTTATTTCTTGGGGAATTCCAATTTATGCACAAATCCTGTAAATTGGAACCATGATCTGAAAATAGCAGCTATCATTTGGCTCCATAAATTCATAACAATAACAAATACTTTGTATTTCTCTCACACCTCTTACTCGAGAATCACAATAAGGTGCCTCTGCATAATTAGGGCTTCAGCTCCTGTTCTGTTATCTGTCTTATGACTACAAATAGGTTGGTTATTATTAACTTATTTCGCAGGTCCCTGCAGAGGTAAAAATAGTGCTCACCTAAATTCCAGACATCCACAGAAGATAGATGCTCACTTTAGCAAAAGACACTGTCGGGCTGGATTGAGGTAAGGTTCAACCCCTACAGTGGTTATAAATGGGGCACACATATTACACCACAAATCCTTTCATAGTCTTTCTTTTCTCCTTAAGAATGCGACAGATTCTTTTTTCGGGTTGGGGAGCTAAAGTTCCTGCTTTACTATTGGTCAATGACTGTAATTAAATAAATCTGAAGTTCATTTTCATGATGTTGTGCAATAATCGCACAGAATGGGGATGAGCACATGATAAACCATCACTGGGTGAAATAGCAATGGGGGATAATTAGAGTTACCAACCTCCAGGTGGTGGCTGGAGATCTCCTGCGATTACAAATGATTTCCAGACAACAAAGGACAGTTCACCTGGAGAAAATGGCTGCATTGGAAAGTAAACTCTATGGAATTATACAATGCAGAAGTCCCTCCCCTCCCCAAACCACTCCCAAAATCTCTAGGTATTTTACAACCTGGAGCTAGTAGCCCTAGGGATAATGGTGAGGGACAACCTAGCAAGGGCAAATCCATCAGGTGTTTAGGTAACAAGACTAGAGGAAAAAGAAGAAGAGAGAAATTCCACGAGGCCCTGGACATGCTTATAAAACTGGGACAATCCCATAATTTTCTTTCATATAAGTCTGGGTTGTGTCCAGGTAGTGTGAATGGTAGGCTTTGGGGGAATTTCTGTCTAGGTGATCATGGTGGTTCTTGGCAGGTCTGTTTCTGAGCCACAAGCTGACATTAACAGCAATCTGTCATGCTATTGTGTATTAGCTAGACCTCACACTAACATGTGAATGAATATGCTGGACAATCATTTGTAAAAACTGCACCCCACCCCCCATAAGAATGACATATGTGCTTGTCCAAACCCACAATATAATGTTTGGGTGTATTGGAAATATCCATTCAAACCACTGGAGATGTTTTTCTTTCATGTACAGATCTGCAAAATTCAAATTGTGTGAGAGCTTTCAATGCTAACTCAGATGGGAAACTACATGTCTGTTTATGCATTCCAGAATGCACTAATTGGATCCAGGAGTCCCAAGTCAGAAAAAAAATAATCCAGGAGGGAATACTGAAGCCCGTTTCCCATGAAAGCCACAGTCATGATCTGAACAGGACACAATGCACATGGGAATTGAGAACCCACAACTCATTTCCCATTGAGGGCACCCAACTCAACTTGTGCACTCTGCAGGTTGTACAAAGAGACATTACTATATGTTTTTGATTCTGGGGATGGGAGAAAGGGTAGCTGTGTAAGTCTGTTTCAGAAGAAGGAAACAGGTTGGTGGAACGATTGCTGGTTGGAAAGCTAAGTCTCTGTATTTCCACTTTGAAATCTGGGATGATCACATTGTTCAAGAGCAATTCTATTAAAAATCTGTTCTTTCTCCATTCCACTGAACTTGTTTCAAAGATGCTCAGTCAAAATTTTCAAATTGGACAGAACCTCTGGGGTAGAGAAGGAAGGAGGTGAATTCCTTCCCTTTTATGCCAGTTCTTGCTCTATATAGCCTTTTCTTACTTTCCTGGAAGGTTTTCCTCCTAATGAAAGAGATTTTCAAAATTGGAGACAATTATATGCAGTGTTGATGTTATTTTAAGTCAATTACCGTAAGTTGCATCCTTGCACAAGATATAATGCCTAGGAGGCAAAATTTGCCTAGAAGATCTCCCATAGCTACTCCATAGAGGATCTGTGACTGGTCTGTAAGCCACTTTAAGACTCTTTATGGTCAAGAAAAGCCTGGTATAAATCCAAACTCCTCCTCCTCCTCCTAATCTGTACAAGTGGAATTCTGTACTGTAGGGACAGTTTTCATTCATTTAGACAGGGATGTCGCAGGAGATGTTCCATGTGATCAGACCCAATGGAACTTCTGAGAAGTGTCCTTCAAAGGTTTGTATTTCATTCAAAATTACCCCCTCCTTCCATTCATTTTGTGTAAAGGTGACCTTTTATGAAACTGGCTTTGTACTTGTCTCATGCAGAGAGACACTTTGATTCAAAGATATATTTTAATCCTTGGGGGGATCTTCCATGTGTTTGTTTTCAGTTATTAAATTTTGCTAACAATTCAATCTCAGCAAGATCAAAGGGAGTTGCTCAATTTAGGTCAGCTGGGTTTTTATTTATTTGTTTATTTATTTCTTACCTAGAATAAACCAAGAAAAAGTGTATGCATAGTGTTACTCCAAAAAGAAAAAAGTGCAAAAAGAAAGTCAGAAAATAATAGAAAACTCCTAATGCTTTGATCCTGCTTTAAACATGAGATCAGATAGCCTGAAACTTTAACATCCAGAGAGAAATTAAAATGGGGTAAATTTGTGACATCCTTAAATGAAAGCAATGTTCTCAAACATTGTAACACCCCTATGTTCAAACCAGGGTCTCCTTTTCTGTGACTTCTTCTCTACTGAATATTATTACTTCCCCCCCCCATAACTATTTCCTGCTCAACTGCTTTGTACCAGTGTTATCTCATAAAACAATGAAGCAGAATTGTTTGCTTTATTTGGAATAAAATATGTAGCTTCATAATAGAATTAATATTTTACTACAAATTATAGGGGAGGGGAATGCATGATTTAAAAGCATAGAGACGGCATTTTTGGGGTTGAAGATAAATTAGAAACACATTGTTCTGCATTATTTTGTCATACTTTACAGTTTAAACTGAATCTCACGCTGTGCAAAATGCACAAGCAATATCATTCATTCGTTTTCATTACTTCATGAATGAAAGCCTTTGGACCCTACATTTTCATTCTACCAGTTCCACAAATCATAAATCTAGCAACTAAAACTAAAGTACTCAAACAACAAAAATAATAGTTTGAATAGAACTAAGCAAAAAGAAAGAAACTTGAAATCTGACGTCCAGATCTCTCCATTGTCTTCCAATTTCTTTGATAGTTTTCCTTAGCCTTTCAACATCTTCCTGGGATCAAAATACCCCTTAAATGCAGAAACAATTCAAATAGTTTATAAAAGGTTAATGAGGGTTAATTATTATTTATGCCCTATCTTTCCTTTGCAAAAAAAAAGTTTAAAGCTAAATATGCATTACTAGAATGATGGATGTTGTCTAGATATTGAAGGCCAAATAGTGAGAAGCTTTATAGAGTTTGATTTGGTGGAACTCTATAATGATCTTATTAATATTCCTTCAAACATCTAATAGTCATTTATTACCTTTCTCAAGGCTTTGAAAGAAATTCTGCGCCCCAGGGAAGTCATTATTTATAGGTCTATGCTTCCTACCCAATCATACCATGTAAAATAAGGGCTAGCAAACAATGGAGGTGTGGTGATAGATATTCCTTCTGAGGAGGGAAATCAGGTTCTGTTCAGCAGCTTTCATTTGATTAGTATTAAGCATCACATTAAGCCTGGGGTGTGCAGCAATCCTGCATGCTTCTGAATTCTCATGCAAGCTAGACTCTTCTCTTCTCCCCTTCTTAAATACATGAAGCTGCATTACACTAACCCTGTTCACATTACACTTTTTGCAAATGTTTTGAAAAGAATTGTTTTCCCGTTTTTTGTCCACACAGCATGGAAAAATAAAGCATTTCAATTGAAAATGTGTCTTTTTAAATACATATATTAATTGTTACGGAGACTCAGAATCCCCAGCCTTGCTGAATTGGATGTTGTATCTATGTAGCATTGAATCTACCTCGCACAGACATGTGAAAAGGAAAAAAACCCAGCAGATTTGCTTAATCAACAGGCAAAAATGAATTTATTAGTGCATAGCAATGATGGAATTGGCAGGCAGCCATGATGCCAGATGAGAAAATATCTCTAGGAAACTTCAGCAAATGGTGGACAGCATGGAGAATCACTGAAGCAGCAGAAAATGGTGAGCAGCAGAGAAATGCAAATGAGAGTTTCAAAATTGGGTAGGAGAAATAATTTTTTTCCTGATCTCCACACAACAAGAAGGAAATGTTTTGAAAACATCTTGAGAAAAAAAGATTGCTAGTTAAGCATTTCTAAATGAAACTGTTTTGGGTTGAAATAAAACATTTCCAAAATGTTTTGGCTTAAAAGCTGTGCAGAACTCCTGCAGCAAATGTTTTATTTTCTAGCCTCAAGATGTTGCATTTGTGCTGTGCGGAAAGGGCCATATTCAACTTGCATGTACACCCATATACCCATTTGTAAGAAATAAGCACTGCTTGGTTGTTTTGAAAATGAAGCCAAGGACTAGTGTCTAGATAAATGTGGGGCTTCAATCACACATTGCAACTATGCAGGTGTTGGATGAAATATGAGAATTGCTCAATGCATGTGTAAATAACAGTCAAGCGTAGACTGCCCATAGAATGTTTGCTTGTTCCCTGTAACTTTTCAACAGGGCTATCAAATCAGACCATTGGTCCAGGCATGGATGTATTACCTACTTAGACCGGCAATGGTTCTCTAAGGTCTCAAGCAGAGGTCTTTTATATAACCTGTTGCTGATACTTTTCGATGGAAACACCAGGAATTGAACCTGGGACCTTCTGCATGCCAGTGTTCTACTGCTGAGCTACTGTCCTTCCCTTGCATGGAGCACAATGTAAGAATCTTGGTTTAAAACAAATTCCCGTTACCCGTGATGTACGAAAGCAGGTGTCCAGGTAAGCCAGAGTTAATGCCCTCCCTCAAGGACACCAAGCCTGGGTTAAATGATAGATTTGAATCACACTGTGTGTGTATGGAATGACTAACCTTGTTAAGCTGCGTACTTACATTCTGTATTTTAAAATGGGATTGTATCATTACAATGCTCCAGGGGTTGAGGGATGGATAAGCAAGACACGCACTCAGGCATGCTAGCAAGCTGTCTTTCTGCATATACCTTGTTAAAGTGATATCTGAATACTCACTGAGGCCCACTCTGCATGGGCCATATACAGCGGTGTGGGCCAGTAAAAACACAGTTGTAGGGGAGGACTTTGCACAGCTGCCACAGCTGGTTCAAAGCCACAATGGCCTATTTGCCCCACAATGGTGTTTTTTTTAAACAGCGGTATCCACCCGGTACTGAGTGAATGGCACTGGGTGGAAGGCTCCGTTTTTTGGGCCACCACTTTTTTCCTCACTTACCTCCTCCTCCCTATGTAGCTCTGTGGGGACGAGGGGGCACACCTCCTTCCCTCCGACCCCTGACCCCTGGCCAGGGCCACAGGGACATATTCCCTCATCTCTGCAGAGCTACACAGGGAAAAAGAGGTAAGTTTTTTTAAGCAGCATGCCTCTGTGCAGGTGGGCAGCACAAGTGTGCGAAGGGCCTTGGGGCTACACCAGTGTCATGTACACCGGTGCCCTGCCACTCCCCGGGCCCATGCGAAAGGGGCCTGAGAGTTGAAAATATAGGAGAGATCAGAAAAAATACTCTCAGAAAATAACCCTAAAGGGCATTCCCCTTCCTCTCCAGGAAAAATATGAAGAAGGTAAGCCATTAGATCAGAGTCTCCACTCAGCATCTTGGATCCTTCGTAAATAAAGCTGTGGGGAAAGGACCCTTTTTTTTTAAAAAAAGGTTCAACATTATAATTAGATTCTATATACATAATGAGTGGGATGATAGAAATAGTGAAGCAATGTCTGTCCTACAAATCCAGACACATAAATCAATCCACATTTGTAATTCACAGGTGTATTGCTCGGAGAGATACCTTTATGATGGTATTGCATTACCTGACTACATTATTACATTTGAGATAATGCTTTTTAGATTTAATAAAATGATAGATAAGGAACACCATACAAAATATCTCTGTAATTTCTGAGGCTTTAATGGACATTGTCCATTGATTAAGCCAATTCCTGCAACAATATGAACTAGAAGCTCTGCGAAGTTGTGGAATCTGAGACTCTGTGGATGCTGAAATTGTTCTGACAGGAGCCTACCTATTTCAGTTTCCAACCCTCCTGAAGAAAGAACACATGGTTCACAGATTGGCCTTTGCTTGTGAATCCACTCTCACATGATTGCTGGCTGTTCGGGAGTGATTTTTTGGCAGCATTTTTGATGCTCTGTGTGAGTCGACTTTTCTGCTTAGGGTTTATCACTTAGGGAATTTGAGAACTCCCTATCTCAATCCCCCTCCCCCTGATTTTGTACCAATTGTTGAAATCCCTTCTATGTCACTCGTCTTAAGGGCTTTTGTATAAAAGTTAAAAGTTACTACCTCAGTCTCTGTATATGTACCAAGCCTGATGCTGCTTCCACCCTGGAGTGCCATATGGGAAAACAAATGAAAGCCATTTGGAAGTGCCTTCTTGGGTCCTTTCATTTTATATTATATTTTTTTCACAGCAGTAATAAAGCATTTTGAAAGCATTTTGAAAACGTTATCAAATTTTTGTATTTCCGCTGTGTGGCATGGACCACTGCTGTGTTCGGATTTATGAGTTGGGGCATGTTCTATAATGGCGCAAAAAAAAATCATTGTTTGGTGATGGTGGGGGAGGGTGATTGCCTACACGGGGGTGGGGGGGATTCAGATTTTGCCCCGGGGTCCATTTTCCCTAGCTACACCTCTGCAGTGATATAATGTAATTAATACAGCAAACCCCTTCCTGATAGCAAGCTTCAGTTGACTTGAATGCTATTAAAGTTGCCTTATCTTGCCTTGCACCATCCTGAAGCTCTGAGACACATAGCCTCCACAGACCAGCTGTTTAATCCTTCATCTGACTGGAGGTTTAGCTAAACAATGCCAAGATCGCTCAGGATCTAACTCTGATGGAATCTCTCCATGCCTCATTCATGGTTCGACAAAGATATCAGGACACCCATTTAATCGGCAGCTTTAGTACCCTTAAAAAAAAAAAGAGCAGCACAACTGAATACTTGGCATTGCTGAGAAAGCAATTTAATAGATTATCATAGTACTAAATTGTGCCTCCAGAAAAAAAAAATAACTGAGCATATGCAGACTTTCCAAAAATAATCTGACAGTTTATCAAAAGTGGCAGGTGCTGCCCTGGGTCGTCAGCAGAATGTCTAAGAAGATATAAGCCATATATCATTGATGGAAGTGGCTGGCCATACTGGAAAAGAAAGGCAGGAGAAAGGGGCGGGGGATGAGCAGCAAGGCTAATTAGCATGCCATGCTGATGGTACCCAAGTTAGTTTGGTTGCAGAATACTAATCAGTTGGCATGTGAGAGGGCCCAACTTAAAGGGACACGCTGTCGAAAGCATTGCCAACAAACAAGCAAGGTTGCTGTGCTGCTGTTACCAAATGTTTCATTACACTATAAAAATGCAGACACATATTTTACTTTGGAAGGAAGATAATCATACGTTTCCCCTTCTCCCACTTAAAAGGATGAGGTGCCCACTTTCTTGCTCCTGCCTCGTTTGCAAAACAATCAGCAGCATTTTCTCCGACTCCCCTTTATTAGACTGGAAATGGATTTTCCTCCATTAGAGCCAGGCAAATGACAGGCAGAAGTGGCTGTCAGTGTTTCTGGATGGGATGCAAGATATTATGGCAGGAAGAGGGGCACCGTTTCGCTTAGCAAAAGTTGTTACAGAGAAGCCATCCAGAAAGGTGTTTTTGATTTGGAGCCTGAGAAATGGATAAACAGTTTGATTTCAAACCTATCATTGACCAGTATGTATGGCAAGGTAGGAAAAAGGCTGGCACTCATGTCATGACCCTGGTTAACCTGAGGAATGTAGATGTGGATGTGATCAAACCCAAAGTGGATGTGATCAAACTGTTGAACTTGGACTGTGATACTGGTGGCAGCAAAGCAAGCTCACTCTTCTGCCACCATTGCTTCTCCATGATGTCTGCAGCAGAGCTTTTCTGGGTTGTGAAGGCGCCCTTATTCTAAATCCTGGATAATGTTGACCCAGGAAAATGTACAAGCCTGCTCTGACTGTTTTGCAATGCATTGTACAGTTATAAAACTGTTCAGGTTTCCCACAACTTAAATGCCATGGAGCAGCAGTGGCATAGTGGTTAAGAGCAGGTGTACTCTAATCTGGAAGTACTGGGTTTGATTCCCCGCTCTGAGCTGTGGAGGCTTATCTGGGGAATTCAGATTAGCCTGTATACTCCAACACGTGCCAGCTCGGTGACCTTGGGCTAGTCACAGTCCTTGTGAGATCTATCAGGCCCACCTACCTCACAGGGTGTTTGTTGTGAGGGGGAAAGGGAAAGGAGTTTTTAAGCCTCTTTGAGTCTCCTATAGAAGAGAAATAGAAATCCAACTCAGGCTCCAAATCAAGCAAAACTCCAGAATGGTCTCTAGAATTCAGACTGGATTTTTGTCAAGGCTAGAATTACTAAAATAAGATACCAAAGGTATACAGCACATATTTTTATTAAATTAATAAGCATTTGAGTATAAGCATGAAGCTTGGATTAGTGTTAATTTCTATCTGTGGTTGCCAACTCTGGGTTGAAAAATTCCTGGAAATTTGGGGTGGAACCTGGGTAGCTGAAGGTTTGTGTACTTACCAGCAAAGCAGTTCATATTTATCTTTTTCTTTGATTTCTCTGATTTTCTGAGCAATGGAATCTCTCCCTTCCAATTAGATCCTTGCAAGGGAGGTCCATAGAGCATTCCCAGCAAATCATCAGTGGAGACAAGCTCCCTCAATGTATCCTTTGTGGGGGGCAAAACATTTTTATTCTTGACAAATACTTAGCTGGGAAAAGAGATAGCTGGGGCAGCTTTTTCATTAGCCTGCAGAATTCAAACTCTTGGTCCAGTTTACTTGATACTTGAGTGTTTCTTAGACAATAGACTGTACCCACTCTGCTGCCCTTCTGAGTCCAACATCTACTTTTTGTAGCTGTTCAGCAGCTGATAAAAAATTTCCTCAGTATTTGAATTTTTTCTCCAATGGATTTGCCGGCTTTTGACAATGTTGATATATGTCCTGTGCGCACCATGTGGCCATTAAAATGCTGCAACTTTGTGTTTGTGTGCAAATAAGAAGATAATACAACTCCCCCTCCCTAGCCAAATGTGCATTTCAGAGGGTGTGTTTTTTTTTCATTTCACAATAAAGTTCCATTATACTCTTGGGCTCTTTAAAATCCATTTAATTTGCAAGTTTAATTCTTATCATTGCTGATGCCAATTAAACCAGACTCTTGAGACCCTCTTTTGTCTTTAAGCAAACGGCAAGATATTAGCTTTGCCTTCATGTGCTTGTGATCCAAATGGAGAACAAGGGTGCAGGGATAATAGAACTACAGAATGCCTGGCTCAAATGTCCACCTGAATGACCCAGAGCACACCTTACAATACCTAAGAAACTATTTCAGCTTTGTATGCATTTGACTAATAATGAGCGACTGCTGTAGAATGTGGTCTGGACCTCTCCCTCTATAGCCAGGATGCCACTATAGGGGAATGTTTCACAGCCCAGGCTGAAGAGCCATTCCAGTGCTAAATTAAACGACTTCCCAGAGAAAGCAGAGGTAACATACTCAGTGAGAGCATATCACAGTCGTATAGCTGGGAAGCAGGGATAGGATCCTGAGAAGAGCCCTTTCTGCACAAGTCATTTCGAACATTTCCAGAACAACAATGAATGTTTTCTTCCTTGGACTTCTGCACTTTATTTTCCCCCCAGCCCCCACTGCTGCCAGAAACATTTCATTCATATTTTACTCCATCCTTTCTGAAAACCCTTGTATCACAATATTTTCGGCTGAAATGTTTCCAGGCTAGCTTCCCTTGCAATGCAATCATACTTAAAATGTTTTATCTTTCCCACCAAAATGCCTGGCCGTTTTCCACACCCCTGTGCCATTGCCCAACTTCCCCTTTGGTGCCTGGTCTGCCTCTTTTTTTTTCATATCCCTCATGTCACTCCTTTCCCCCTTGCCCCTTCATTTTTGATATTTTGCGCAGGGTTTCTTCCCCCTGTTTTGGTGGATCATCAAGCACCAAGTGAATGGATCAACAAAGCATTGATTCAACAAATAAGCAAGAAATCCCACACCCACTATGGCATCCAGGAAACGTTTGGAGGAAGTCAGTGTGGTCAAACATTGTGGTAAAACCGGGGGGGGGGGGGGGGGATTGACAATGTTCTGGAAGCATTCTACATGACAGAAAAGGCCAAGTACTAACCTGTGCCACACTCTTACTTCCCTTCCAGGCCCACATATAATAATAAAAAGAGCTACCCCAGAATTCTCTTGAGAATCTTGTCATTGATACAGGGCACCTCTGTTTAAATTTAACCTATTTTGGAATCCTCAGCAAACTTCCAGTGATTCTAATAACCTGGTTGTTCTACATTTGCTGCGTATGGATTTAATATATGTATTGTCAAAGGCTTTCACAGCTGGAATCAACTGGCTGAGGTTGGTTTTCTAGTCTATATGACTGTGATCAGGTAGTTTTTGCTGCTAACATTTTGCCTGCATCTACGGCTGGCCTTTTCAGAGGCATGTCATGGTGAGATGTGTTTCTCCCTGTGGCACAGAAGATCATGGATCTGGCCAGTGACCCATCTAGCCCACACAGCAGCTGACTGGATGGACTGGAAGTCCAACAAATGGCATAAAGGCCAACATCCTCCTGGCATTGGTATTCAAAATCTACTCCCTCAATATACAAGTCTCCCTTCAGTCACCAATGGCTAGCAGATATTGATGGAGCTTTCCCAGGGAGGAGTGGGGGTGGGACAGTCCTGCTAGTGTCATGCCAGCACATACCACCAACACGCTAGTGCAATGCTGTCACCTCCCCCTCTCCCATTTTTCTCCCACCAGCCTTAAAAGTTTCAGTTGGAAACAGGGTAGGGGAAACAGTGGAAGGTTTTTATAGTTTATATATTATAGTTTGAAAGCTGTCCTGCCTAATTCCCTCCATAAATCTACCTAATCCCCTTTAAATCTATACTTATGGCCATGACTGTTTCAAATGGCAATACATTCTACAGTTTAATTACTCATTAAGGAAAAAAAGGAAAAAACCCCCACATATTTCCTGAAGCTATTTCCCAACAATTTCACTGGATGCCCCAAGAACTAGGAAAAAGTTCAATCTAACTACTTTCTCCACCCCTTGCAAGATTTTACAAAACTCTATCGTGTCTCTCTTTAGCTGTCTTTTTTCTGGAATGAAAAGTTCTCACAGAAAAAGTGCCACTCCCCTTGGTTGCCCTCCTGTACACATATTCCAGCTCCACAATATCCTCTTTGAGATACATTTATAAGAATGCTGCAGGCTTTAACATGTACAGATGGGCATTTATTTTCATGTTTCCAGCCAATCAGGAATCACGTAGAGAATGTGCTCACAACACAAACATCTGAATTCAAGGAGGTCTGCCTGAATGCCCCGATCACTTTGGGCAAATGAATTCAGTTTCGGTTGAATCCAATGCTCCCTGGAGTCAACAATCAGGGATTATGTAGTGACTATGACTAAGGCCCCTTCCACACATGCAAAAATAATGCATTTTCAATCCACTTTCACAATTGTTTGCAAGTGGGTTTTGCTGTTCCACACAGTTAAATCTAGCTGCAGTGTGCACTGAAAGTGGATTGAAAATGCATTGTTCTGCATGTGCAGAAGGGGCCTCTTAGTGAGGGCAGATAGAGAGCATTCAGGGTGGTGCTTTCTGAAAAGGCAAACATATTCTTTGCCTCTGTCATTTATCTTCCCAATCATCACCAAAAGGGAAGGGCATCTTCTGAAGTAGAGTATTTTTTTTAAGTAACTTTTGGGCTAGTCCTTGTTTCTTTGTCTGAAAGCAGAAGATTTTGCTATGATCTCTTAGATTATCCAGAATTTTAACTTAAGTTAACTGCTTGCTTATGGTTCAAATTAAAAGAGGAGGACTTGAGGCTGAGCACCTCTGCCTATGAGTGTTCACCAACAAGGTTTGCTACAACTTTAGCAAAGCCCAAACTTGGCACAAGGGCAGGATACCAGCAACACAGCCAAATCACACACAAGCTCCTTTTCATTTAGTTTGATACTCAGTGGGGGAAGGAATGCTACAGTGGCTGAAACAACATATGACACAAACACAAAGGAAGTGTCTGAATGTTAAGTAGATTTTTTTTTCCACACTCCAAAAGGAATCAAACTTTGCCATCACATCTGACGCTGCCCCTCCTCTCCAGAGTTGCCGAACCACTAAAGGCTTCTTGAGGTTTGTTTCTTTCATTCGCACTCTTGGAGGCAATGTTGTATAACATCAAAAAATAGTTAATGGTCAATTAAATCTTAAAATGTCTGTCAATGGTAATGTTGGGTTAATTGTGTAGCAGTCAGTTCAAAAGCACAAGAGGCCAAGCTTGTGTTAGCTTGTGTGGAGGATGGAATGCTGGCAATTGTGTGCTTTAAAAAGAATGAAAGGCATGGAGGGGGTTGGGGGTTCTCAGCAGAAATCATCCACATTTAAGGGGAAAATTCCATTTTATCTCACACTTCCCACTGAAGAAAAGGAAATAAAAGGACCTTCCTGTGTCAAAGTAAGAGTCAGTCTGTTGTCTGGAAGAAAGCAAGCATGCCACAAGCATTTGACTGAGGTATCCTCGCAAATTTTAGAGCTATGCTGTTTTGACATGATGTGGGGATTAGATGCTTGGGACAAAATTATCATCATCTTCCTCTGTTTGTGCTCCTAACACAATCTGACAGAAAAGCAGCTGTTAAAAATGATGTGTTTTTTCTTTTGCATCTATTGCATAAAAACATAGAAAATAAGCATTTTCTCAATAAAGTTCACAAGGCCAAAGAATAAAGCATTTTCTAAATATAGAAGTTCACAAGGTCAAAGTTCAAAGAAGGAAAAGGGCCTACTCTACAGCCAAGGAATACCTGTCTAGTATATATTTATTCTATCTATCCTCTAAGGAAGAAGATGATGATGAAGAAGAAGAGTTTGGATTTATAATGCACCTTTCTCTACTGAAAGGAGACTCAATGTGGCTTACAAGCTCTTTTCCCTTCCTCTCCCCACAACAGACACCTTGTGAAGTAGGTGGAGCAGAGGCCCATTCCGCACACGCAAAATAATGCTTTATCTTTATTTATCTTTATTAACCTTTAATAGGCATAAATAATGCATTTTCAAACCACTTTCACAACTGTTTGCAAGTGGATTTTGCCATTCCGCATAGCTTCAAAGAGCACTGAAAGCAGTTTGAAAGTGCATTATTCTGCATGTGCGGAACGAGCCTGAGAGAGTTCTGAAGAACTGTGTCTAGCCAAGGGTCACCCAGCAGGAATGTAGGAATGCGGAAACACATCTGGTTCACCAGATAAGCCTCTGTCACTCAGTTGGAGGAGTGGGGAATCAAACCCAGTTCTCTAGAATAGAATCCACCTGCTCTTAAGCACTACACCACACTGAAACTGATTTATCTCACAACTGCATTGTGAGGGGAGGAAGATTCCTGCCCCCTTCCCCACCCTTTTGCTGTTCTCCCAAGCCAAAACTACCCTGGGTAGTTAATTTGCAGTTATGTATGCACAATATACTGTGTGGGGGGCAGGAAGGGGGCAGGAATCTTCCTCCCCTCCTTGGCCCAAATTGTTTAAATAATCAGAGTAGACATTTGAATCTGGCAGTACTACCCTAAGAGGAAGTACTCCTCTCTAAGGCCATTGACTTTAGTGGATTTAGAAGGGCATAACTCTGTTTAGGACTATACTGTGGGTCTTCCATATCCCAGTCTCACCCACTGGCCCAATCTGAATTGAGCTGTAAATTCTATATGAGGCTGTTTTACTAGTGCAAGGAAAACATGCCCCATGGTCAAGATAAGGGTGGAATATATTATGCTGCTATATTTAATACATGCTGTCTCGATGAAAATAAACATGAAAGAGGTATTGAACTGTTCACTAGCTATTCTAGGGAGCCATAGTTGAAAACCAATATTTATGTGCAGCTTTCAGATGTTAGGAATGTTTCACATGAATTTTTGAAATCCTCAAAACAGCCTTGTCAAGTAGGCAAGAAGTGTTATCTTCATCTTGCATTGTGTGTAGGGAAGGTTGGGAGATTGGCTTGCCAGTGTCCACCTAATGTGGCAGAGGAGAAATGAAGAGTGGGAACTCCTCACTTTTAATTAAATGCAGGATTGAAAACCCCACTGCTTGCTAGTGATTTTGTACACTGACATTTCTTTGTTGTTTTCCCAGCGGACGAAAGGCTATATTGGCCCTATCTGGAATGTATGAAATGGCTTCCAATTGAATGACTGAGAATCCTGGAAATATTATCAATAATGTTTGGGAATCCCGGAAATTGTCCCTCACTGCCCAAGATCATTTGTATCACTGCTCTCAAACAACTGCAGATTATGCCAACATGAGCTTCTGCCATAAAGTAGTCCACTTCTGCACTATCTACCATGCCAACTCAATTTACTCTCCACTGAACTGGCAGTGCAGACAGTACAGAAGTGAAGTATTTTATTGCTGAAGTTACTGCGGCAATAAACTAGTGCAATTTCCGAGCAGGGTGCAAACATCATAGTCTGGGTTATATGTAGACTCTGAGGGTCCATGAGGAACTGTAAAAGGGACAAACAATGTAAAAATCCCAACGCAACTACCCACCCAAGATCTTCCCAATGGGATCCTATCAGGCTAATTTTGTCTTCCCTCTTTTTAACTGACTTTTAACATTCCAAGCCTCCTGGAACATATTTATTTATTTGCCAACAGGCTAGCATTTGTTGTTGTTGTTGGGGAAGTGGGTTTGTTAGGGTAATAATATTGTGAATATACTGTAGACTGTAAAGGCCTATGGCTGTACGCAATAAACTTATCATCTATCTATCTATCTATCTATCTATCTATCTATCTATCTATCTATCTATCTATCTATCTATCTATCTATCTATCTATCTATCTATCTATCTATCTATCTATCTATCTATCTATCTATCTATCTAGCTAGCTAGCTAGCTAGCTAGCTTTATTTTTTTTTACATACTTGGTTTGCTAATGGCTTTGCTTTGCTGCTGTTATAATTGGTACAGGGATCAGGAAAGCTGCTACACTATTACATGTAATAATTTCTCTCCAGAGACTGATTTCCATGTACTGGTCATGGGTGAACTGTGAAGGTCCCTAATCCTCAAAAGTCTGAAGCAGATTCAAAATATTTTTTCATGAATTTCTGTATATGTGTAAGTCTATTTGTACTCCCAGTCAGACAGGCACACAAAGGAAAAAAATGACATGTGTGTAGGACCACCATTCCAAACTAACTTTATTCATGCACTTTATACAGTAAAATCATAAGCTGCAAGTGTAACCTCAGCTTGTGGGTTCTGTGGGGCAGTACTTGGAATGAGTTGCAACAACAATTTTTAAACAACAAAATGGTTTACTTTTCTTTACAATTAACACTTTTAAAACATCAACATTTAACGTTACAATTCAAGGTCCTGTTCAGGTTGCATTTCAAGTCCTTCTCTTTACAGTCTACTGATATTGCCAAGTCCAAATTCTTCTTTGCAAGTTGGCTGGCTCCTGAAGACTCCAAGGGCTTGATGAACAGGTTGCAACATGATGAAGGTCTCCAGGAGAACTCTCACCCATGACAACCACAAAAGAAAACCCTGAAACAATAAACTTAACAAGGTGTTAAGGGCTTATAGAAATCAAGGTCCGAGTCTGGTACCCTTGTCTTCTGCAAAGAGTTTTTCTAGCCTTTTCTGTTGCTTCTGAGTCTCCCACCCCTTCACTGGGTCAACTCCATTCTGGGCTGGCCAACTCCATTCTGGGCATGGGGGTTACATTCTCCCCCACTAAAATCTCTGTCGTCCCTATTGTGCAATTACAATGCAACTCTTGAAATCATTGCACAATGATTTCCCCAGAGATTCCTGTACTTGGAGGAACCACATTTGGTGCATCTGAATGCAGAACATTGTCTTTCCCTTGCAAGGATTTCCAACTGTTCCAAATCCTAGCTGCACTGGAAGTTTACAAAACTTCCCAGCAAATGTTGCTATTCAGCCCATCAGTCTGCAGCAGGGATGGGGGCTTGCACCTGGACTCCCCTCCTTCATGCAACTCCCCAACAGCATCATCTGCTTCCAATTCCCATAGCAACATCTCTTTGAACTTACATCACATAACAAAACAGTTATATGGGGATCAAACCCCAACTTGCTGCACACTTCCATTGCAAGGTAATTTATATTTGGTAATCTCACTTCCAAGCCTAATGCCATGCCATTTGTAACCTCAGCTTGTATGGGTTCTCAATGAGGCAGGTACTTGGAATGAAGTTGCAACAACAATTTTTAAAGCAACAAATGGTTTTACTTTTCTTTTACAATTAACACTTTTAAAACATCAACATTTAACGTTACAATTCAAGGTCCTGTTCAGGTTGCATTTCAAGTCCTTCTATTTACAGTCTACTGATATTGCCAAAGTCCTAAGATTCTTCTTTGCAAGATGGCTGGCTCCTGAAGACTCCAAGGGCTTGATGAACAGGTTGCAACATGATGAAGGTCTCCAGGAGAACTCTCACCCATGACAACCACAAAAGAAAACCCTGAAACAATAAACTTAACAAGGTGTTAAGGGCTTATAGAAATCAAGGTCCGAGTCTGGTACCCTTGTCTTCTGCAAAGAGCTCTTTCAGCCTTTCTGCTGCTCTGAGTCTCCACCCCCTTACTGGGTCAACCCATTCTGGGCCAACCCATTCTGGGCATGGGGGTTACACAAGCAGAGGAAATCTCCATTGGAAAACCTTCAGCAAGTGACCGGTGGCACATAGAATCTGCAACAGCACAAAATGGCAGGCACAACAAAATAAAACTGACAAACTTCATCAGGCAGCATGCAGGAAAAAAGAAGCATTTTTGGCTTGAAATGCTTTATTTTCCCATGCTGTATGGGAGAACAAAGCCAAAACAGTTATTTTTAAAATGTCTCCAAGATGTTTTAAATATTCTGTATGGAATGATCCAGTACCATCCTAAATGGAATTGCACCCTTGGAAGTCCATTGTAGTCAATAAGCTTATTAGGGTGTAATTCTGCTTAGCAGTGCATTGCAAGTCTGCCAGGGCACCAGTTTGAGGCTACTGATGCTTTTCATTTTATTTTAGCAATCTACAGATATAGGGAGGGAAGGCAGCATAGTATAATCTGATCTCATCAGCTCTTGGAAGTGTTGTTGAAAGGGATATCACCAAGGATGACTCTGCAGAGGAAGATGATGGTAAACCACCTCTGCTTCTCACAAGCCTTGAAAGCCCATTGTGGAAGTTGTTATAAGTTGGCTGAGACTAATGTTGCCAGCTCTGAATTGGAAAATGCCTAGAGAATTTGTGGGGTGGAGATTTGGAGAGAGTTCGGGGAGAGAAGGGACCTCAGCAGGGTACACAGGATATACTCCACCCTCCAAACCAGCCATTTTCTCTGGATGTAGTCTGGAGATCAGTTGTAATCCCAGAAGATCTCCAGGTCCCATGTGGAGGTTGGCAACCCCAGATGCAACTTGATGGCACTTGTCACACGTACAATATACAGATATGACATTTTTAGTTTCTTTTCATTTTCTTATTTTGTCTTCAGGAGACTTTGCATTCTGATCATTTTTCCATGTTGGCATGGCTCAGTCATTTGTTTCTTCAACAACATTTTTTTAAAGACGTTATACGCCATAGCCATGTAACTGATACAAAAATAACATGGGGGGAGGGGGGAAATGTGTTCTTTTTAATGAGAAAAATTCAGCGTGAAGAAACAGATAATAGCGTGAAAACAAAGCCACGTATGCACAAGGGGAAACGAAATTGAAATGTGGATTTTCAGATTGAGCCAGCAGGGATGAGAAATTTAATAGTACTCCAACACAACTGGCTTAATTTCTTGTTAACATTGTGGTTTCCTCTAACCCCTTTTCAGGGTTAGTAGCCCTGCAGCAGACAATGCTGTGCAGAACTGAGGAACAGATGCTAAGCCATGTGCTGTATCTTAGTTTGGTGTTCCTGTAGTTTCGCAAGCAGTTGGGCATAGCTGTACATCTGGGTATGAAAGCCTAACACAAGAACATATTTGTATCATCTACTCAGACTGGCAGCAGCTGTCCAGAGTCTCCTGGGATATGAAAAATCTCTGCCTACAGCCTGATCTTTTTTAAAACTGGAGATACTGAGCATTGAACCTGGGACCATTTGCATGCTCTACTCCTATGGACCTGGAGGGAGGGGAATAGAGAGGGAGAACCTAAGGAAAGGTGATAGCATTCATAGCCTCCTATCCTGTTATGGTAAGTTGTGGTACCCAAGACAATACATATAAATTGTTCAGGAAGGAACCCTGCATGGGCTACTGGTGTAGCTGGCCATGACTTCTTTTGTTGGCCTTTAGTTAGTGGATTCTCCTTTGCTAACAAGCCAACTCATATTTTTCAGTGGACCTTTGGAGTAAGTGAAAGTCTCCCTAGTGAGTGCATAAAACTGTGAATGCTATTGACAGAATTGCACAGAACTAGGACCAGGTGTGGACTTGCTACTTAACTTGCTAGGAAATGACCCAGAGGGCCACTGCTTTCGATAGTCAGTACCTAGACTCTCCTAGATGGGGGCCAGGAGGAAACAGATCCTAGACCCAGAAACTTTGCCTCACCCTTCATAAGCTATAACAGTTTGTGTCAGTTCCTCAACTATATTTTCCTGAAATGATTCCAGTTTGGGACCCTTTCTGCACAAGTGGAATACAGCACCCCAGGGATGGCAAAAATGCCATCCCTGGGGAAGTGTTCTGGAGTGTTTTGGGGAAGTGTTTTGAAAAGCGAGGTTTTTGAAAAGCGGCATCTTCCCGCTGGTGCGGTGCGAACCACACCAGTGGGAAGATGCCGCTTTTCCCATTGCCTCCACTGACCTGCCTGTTCAGCACCACTCTGGAGGGCTGTAGAGACCTGCCCACACCCCTGAAGATCGGAGGGCAGCATGGGTGGGTCCCTGCAGCCCTCCAGAGCAACGCTGGACAGGCAGGTCAGTGGAGGCAACGGACCAGAGGTGGCTCCATGCGGAGCTGCCTCTCCAGTGTGGTGGATCTGTGGGGCTGCTCGGATGCTGCTGTGCAAGCAGTCCCCGAGCCTCCACCGGCATAATTTATGCCGGTGGAGGCGCGTTTCCATTGCCGTGCGGAAAGAGCCTGGGTGATGATACTGTGGGTGAAATGGGGTGAGTTGTCCTGCAGTGCTGACTTGTAGTATAGAAGAATCTGCTCATCTTGACTTGTTCCATAGCTAGTGTCACTTCACAGTCTGCTCCTGAGTGGGACCCTCTTGAGGTTTATCTGGCTTGCATTCATAAGGGGTATGGTTGGAAACACAACCAGCTTAGCATATTTTATTTTAGCTAAGATGTGTTTCTAATGCCAGAAGCTGTTGCTCACTGGATGCTCTGAACCAGGGTGGGAATCATCCAGATGAAGATTAGACTAATGAAAACCAATGAAAATGACTATTGGATTGATTTAGTTTCCACCATTTGTCCTTGTTCAAGATCAAGGTCAGTGTCAAGAGGTACCAATGTTGTTCATCTTGAGTTGGTCAAATCAATTCATACAAATTGAAACTTGGAAAATATACACTTACAATTTGGAAACAATAGCTCTGACAAGCCAACGCACAGTTAGAAGCCTGGCAGAAGAAGATGGCATGGGTGATTGGCAGCTGCTGTAGCCAGCTGTTACTCTTGATGGAGGACCAGAAGTATGTCTATGGAACAATATACCAGAGGGGGAAATTAACATACAGTGCTGTTGGACTGTTTGCTAACATACCACTGAATAAAGTATTATCACATGGTGAAATGCATGGTATGAGCAGAATGACAGAAACATGGGAATGTATTCCCAGAGTCACAAATGCAAGCCAGAACAAAAATCTGATTACATTACAAGAGAACCATTGCTTTGTATAGAAGCCTATGGGTATTGTACTATGAGAACAACATAATCTATGACATCTCTAAGCTAAAACTGCCTGGAAGATCCCAGATAAAATGTACGTTCTGTGAACAAACAACAGAGCAATTCTCTTATTCCTGTTTGTCTTTTGGGCTCTGGTTCCTCTGTGTCCTTGAGAAGACTGGCAACAGCTGACTACTCCTGAACAAATTGTCCCTATCACATTTGTGTTTTGGAAACAGTGTGTGTTCCTGGAGTTGTCATTCTCTAGTTTCCATCTCAGGATCTGTATCAGTTAAATCTTATGCTTACTGGACATCCCTGTTGGGAAATGGTTAACTTTTGTTCCAGGGCACTTAAATGGTCGCTTGTGTCTTTATGACCTGAGCAGCAATAGAAAGAAGTTGGGAGGGGGAAAATCAGTGGGAATGACATCAAATGGATAGTTTTTATGAGATCTGACCCTATATATGGAAGCCTTTCCTCACATACTTCACCCTTAGAAGTGAACACTGGAAGGAGTTTTAATCCACAGGTCAAAGTCATGACTGTTTATGAATTGTCATCAAAGTCTTTCACATTATCTACTCCCTGATCTTTTTAAATGGAGATGCCAGAGGCTGAACCTGGAACCATCTGCATGCAAAATAGATGTTATACTCCACAGGTAAAGTCCCTCAGAGGGAAATGATCATAGAGGAGACCTATTACATGGCAGTGTTTCATTTATGGGCCTTTCCCCCCATGGTTGTTTATCTGGAGCCTACCTTTCTACTGCTTTAGGAACCAGATGAATTTTGTTTTCTTTTTACCCAGTACTTTGAGTATTGTAGATTTATGTTGCTATTTATGGCTTGATGTTGTGGTGGTATATATTTATTGGTTTCTGCTGATTTCTGCTGATAGCCATTGCAAGATAGTGTTGATCAATCGTTTTTATTGTGACTTTAATTAAATTTATCCAGTTAATTATCTCCGTTGGAAGGTCATTGCTTTGTAAACCACCTCATAAGCCTTAAGCTTAGATCATTGCACTTGATTTTTTTAGTTAATAAAGGAATGACATTTTTTTAAATTTATTAATAGTATTTACACCCTGCCTTTCTATACTCATATTCATCAGTTACAAAATACAATATAATACAATCACATATACAACAATAAAACCAACAACAATAAAACCCAATACAATGCATCAAAATACAATAAAATCACACAGTACCATAAAAAAGCCTTCAATAAAATGCACCTATAAAACCTAAAGCAGTTTGTTAAAATCTAAATGTTAAAAGCTGTTTGAAATAAAAATATTGTCATCTGATAATGTAAGGAGAGCAAGAAAGAAGCACAGTAGGCTTCTGTAGGAAGAGCATTCCAAAATCTGGGCACCTTTACCAAGGCCCCTTCTGACTGGGATGTAGGTAAGGGGGGGAGTTCTCAGGTTCAAACCCCTCCCATTACATGTCCGGCTTGCTTGAAACAATGCATGGAATGGAACAGCTGGAAAGCCCTCAGTCACCGAACCCACCCCATAAAAAAATCTATACCTACATCTCTGCTTCTGCACATGCAGAATAATGCACTTTCAATACACTTTCAATGCACTTTGAAGCTGTGCGGAATAGCAAAATCCACTTTCAAACAATTGTGAAAGTGGATTGAGTGTGCATTATTCTACATGTGCAGAAGGGGCCCAAGTCCCCACAGATGTACTGATGGATGGAGAAATAGCTTTCCTTGGATGATCTTAGGCCGTTTCCGCACGAAGGCGGAAATGGCCGGGTCGGCGTTTATGACGCCGACCCGACGACGCTGGGACCGTCCGCATGGACGGTCCTGGGAACAGCCAGGCAGCCAGCGCCACGGAGCGCCGGCGCCCGGCCGACCCAGCATGTCCCCGGGCCTCCGGCGCGTCGTCGAGGCCTGGGGGCACCCCCCTGGCCCTGCGCGCCTGCTCCAGCGGCGCAGGGCAGGGGGGCGTGTTCCCAGGCCTCGGCGACGCGCTGGAGGCCCGGGGACAAGGTAAGTGCCGGGTGGGGGAGGCGGCGTGAAACTGCTGCCGTTCGCTCGGCAGCGGCTTCACGGCGGCGTTTCCCCAAAAAGAGCTGGGAAGCGCTCTGGGGAAACACCGGCTTCAGGCCAGGAGGGCGGCGCGGCTGCGTTGCAGCTGCGCCCCCCATGCGAATGGCGGCCTGGAGACGGCGTTTTTACCGTCTCCAGGCTGCCATGAATTGCCTGTGTGGAAATGGCCTTAGTAAACAGGCAGGTTTATATGGGGATAGGTGGTCCTTCAGGTAGCCTTCCCCAGTGTCATGGTTCCAAATATGTTATTGAATTTCCTGACAGCTCAATCTAAAAATTAAGTTTTCTGTAATAAGTGCAATAGGGGAATATTTTTTCAGAATCTGTTATGATAAGAATTATAGAGATTTTGAAAAATCCACACACTGATGTAGGGTGAGGTCTGGAGTGATACCAGTTTGGGCAAATGGGGAACTGTTTCACTCCGATTCATATAGGCCATTTTAGTGACCCAATCATGATACCAGCAGATCTGCATCTCTTGTCCGATGACTGAAAAGAACAGGTGCAGGGGTAAATGTGACCACAAGCTACAACATATGAAACTAGAAATATAGTTTATTTAGCAGTGCATGCATGTCCTTGCCTTGATCTTATGGCTCAGACTACTGCACAGGTGTAAAGCTGCTTGGTATGGCATTTCAGTGGATCATTTAACAACAAAATGGAGGTGATTTGGCAAAGGGGTTCAACTTTGAAACTCAATGAGTGATCTTGGACCAATCACACTCTCCCAGCCTAATCTACCTCACAGGGTTGTTGTGAAGATAAAATGGAGGAGAGAATGATGTAAGCCAATTGGGGTCCTCATTGGAGAGAAAGGTGGTGTACAAATAAATCAAATAAATAATAAATTCGTTATGTGTAAATGAGGAGATGGATCCAGGCAAGCTCAGCAGATGATCATGTTTATGTTGATATTCTCCGTCTCTCTTCCAGTTTGGCCCCACTCTAGTTTTAGCTGTGTCAGTCATAGCAGGAATACGCAGAAAGCAATCCTAAACATGTCTACTCAAACACAAAGCCCTTTTTATTCACTGGAGTTTACTCCCTAGCAAGTGTTCTTAGTATTGCACTGATACATTCCGTTTGCCAAAATTGGTAGCTTTCAGGTGCTTGTGGATTCACAGTCATGCTTGGTGGCTCACAGTGCTTGTAACCTATGTTTGCCCCCCCCCCCCGCCCCCAAGTGCTTTGGGAAGTGCACATAGGGTAATCCCATTTTATCTGTACAACAGCTTTGTGAGATAGGTTAGGCTGAGTGCCTGACCCAAAATAACCCAGTAAGGTGTATGGCTGAGCAGAAACGTGAACCATGGAATAAGTCCATGGAAAAAATGCTTCCCATGATGTCCTTGTATGTTTAGAAGGCAGAATAAACAGATTTGTCATCTGAACCTTTACACTGTGCTGTATTCCCTTCCTCCTGATTTCCAGTAACTAGACGACTAGATGAAGTTTATTTTGGAATTGGGACATGTGCTGTTTTTATGTTGTTATGGTTTTTAGCTCATTCAGTTCATTTGCATCCTTCCCCCACACAACACTCTTCCAATACATGTGTGTGTTTGTTGATATCACTCATCAAAAAGCAATCTGGATCTGATTGTCCTATAGTTATCTGAAAATTCTTTTGGTGTAGCATATTATGATTCACAGATGTACTCTTGTACATCAATAAAGCGTCATGTACAAAAGAATTACAGAACAATTTAAGGTATAATCTAATCAAAATTGCTTTTTTTGCAGTGTTTTATCAATACTCACAAATGCTGATGGTCATCAGCAGAATACTGCACCAATAGAATCTGCATGGTTACACCAATATTTCGTTTTCTTTCTTTCTGAAATGTTTATCAGTGCACATGTATGCACTGATAATGAAGAGAAGAGGAAAATGACACAAATGAAGAGAAATCTGCAGTAAACCATTTACGTAGAGCACTCAGTGTAAAATCCAGGGAAAAACAAAATGGTG
The DNA here is from genome assembly GCF_021028975.2 of Sphaerodactylus townsendi. Lineage (NCBI taxonomy): Eukaryota > Metazoa > Chordata > Lepidosauria > Squamata > Sphaerodactylidae > Sphaerodactylus > Sphaerodactylus townsendi. The sequence goes on from NC_059436.1 coordinate 4,363,308, forward strand.
GAGGATACCCAATGCATTTGGAAATAAAGGGCCATGTCATCTGAAACAGAAATCCCAAAATCTGGAAATAAATTTGGAAGAGGCAGATTAAAGAACTTCTGCAAAGGTCTTCCTCATGTGCAAGGCAGCCAGCGGGGATGGGATTTTTTGTAATGATGAAACATTGGCTGATTCCGCATGGGCCAAAAACAGCAGTGTGAAAACGGTGTGAAAACAGTATAAACCCTTTTACACCGTTTTAAACCCTTTTACACCATTTTCACACAGTTTTCACACTGCTGTTTTTGGCCCATGCGGAATCAGCCATCAACATTGAAACACCCACCCTGCAGTAGTTCATCCAGTAGCTCACCCTGCAGTAGTTCATCCTTTCTAGGTGCTTTTTTGTAGTGTTTTGTTTGATGTCACCTTTTTTGTTTGGCTCATTTTTTGTAGTTTTTTGTTGACTATGCTAAATTGTATTGGGTTTTGTTAAATTTTAGTGTTTGCTATTTCATCTCATCCTTCCTCTAAGAAACTCTTGAGTTGTATTCTCTCATTTGATTCTCACAACAACCACATAAGGTTGACCAAAGTTACTCATCGAGCCATATGGATTGTCCTAGTGTGGATTGTCCTAGTGTTAGCCCGGTGTTTTAACCACTACACCATGCTGGTTATCATGGGTCATTTATGTAATGTAAAGAATCATTCATGATACGAATAACCAGATTTTGAAGACAATTGGTTGGCCAGTTGGCACAGGACTTTGAACTACCCTGGACTACAACAATGACTTGCGTACAGAAAAAAAAATTGATAAACAATCAGCATGAAAACACTCCCTTCTCCAAAACTCAAGGACAAGTTATTGACATCTCTGTACTGATGGGTTTAGTTTCAACATAACAGATCAGTGTTTGATTAAACCCACCCAAATAGCTTTTTTGACACTGATAGGAGAAAGACTGAAATAGCAGTCAGGATGAAGATAGGATGGAGACTCATATTGACAAGAGAGAAAAAGCAAAGAAGTGAAAGGGCATTTTCATCACCTCTGAGAGCTGTGGTAAAAGCAAACTTGTCATCTCATTACAACAGCAATCAATGTGGCCAGTTTGGTTGCTTTCATGTCATAATCTGAGCTGGAGAAGAAATTACACTGATTGCTTTGCCAGTGTTTGAAAACTCGTTGTACAGAGGTAGACAATCCTCCTGTGTAAAGGAATGCTTTTGCACAAAACGTTTAAAGTGCAGATGGTTCACATCAGTGCTTTGCTCATTCAGTGCAGGCTACAGAACGGGGAGAAACCAATAACAGTAAATAACATAAAACATTTTTTCAAGCTGATCCTAACTGTTGAGAAATCACTCTGAGGATGTTCTTCATAAATCCTGTGGATTTGGATAATAACTATAAAGCACATCTACTTTCCTTGGTGTTAAAGAAGACCCACTAGGGAAGATACCAGATTTCACTAATGTGTTGTCTTGCATGTTAGCATCTGTTTCTAATGACAGAAAAGCCACTTCTGTTTAGGTGGTAGCAGTGGTGGGACTCAAATAATATAACAACTGGTTCCGGTGGTGGGATTCAAATAATTTAACTGGTTATTTACAAGCACCATTTTAACAACTGGTTCTGCCGAAGTGGTGCGAACCTGCTGAATCCCACCGCTGGGTGGTAGGTGATTTACAGTAATTTCCGCTCCTTCTATAGACTTTCCTTTGCATTTTGTGTTGTTCATAACATTTGTTGACTCTGGCTTGAACAAAATAGGATGGGGGGGGGGCTGTTCTTTCCCACCAAAAGAAGAACATGACCTTCAAATTCTGGCAGAGCTTGCAACACCATAGCAGAAATATACCTCAACCAGTGTGATGTAGTGGTTAAGAGCAGTGGATTACCAGGTTTGATTCCTCACTCCTCCACATGAATGGCAGACACCTATCTGGTGAACTGGATTTGTTTCCCTGCTCCTCCACACAAAACTTACTGGGTGACCTTGGGCTGGTCACAGTTTTCTGAGAAGTCTCTCAGCCCCACCTACATCACAAGATGTCTGTTGTAAGGAGGGGAAGGGAAGGAGTTTGTAAGTTGCTTTGAGACTCCGTACAGGAGACAAATCTGAGGCCGTTTCTGCACGGGCATTAAATGGCAGCCTGGAGACGGTAAAAACGCCGTCTCCAGGCCGCCATTCGCACAGGAGGCACAGCTGCAACGCAGCCGCGCCGCCCTCGCGCCGCCCGCCCAGCCTGAAGCCGGCGTTTCCCCAGAGCGCTTCCCAGCGCTCTTTTTGGGGAAACGCCGCCGTGAAGCCGCTACCGAGCAAACAGCAGCGGCTTCATGGTGCCTCCCCCACCCGGCACTTATCTTGTCCCTGGGCCTCCGATGCGTTGCCGAGGCCTGGGGCACGCCCCCCTGCCCTGCACCGCTGGAGCAGGCGCGCAGGGCCAGGGGGGCGTGTCCCCAGGCCTCGGCAACATGCCGGAGGCCCGGGGACATGCCGGGTCGGCCGGGCGCCGGCGCTCCGTGGCGCCGGCTGCCCGGCTGTTCCCAGGACCGTCCGTGCGGACGGTCCCAGCGTCGTTGGGTCGGTGTCAGAAACGCCGACCCGGCCGTTTCCGCCTTCATGCGGAAACAGCCTGAGTTTAAATCCAAAATAATCTTCTTCTTTTACTCCTACATTAAAATGCTCCTACATTACAGCAGCATTTTTTCATTCATCCTCGGCTCTCACCAAAGCCTGAGCCTAGTACTATTTGGAGATGACGTGAGACATTTTTAAATTGATGGTGGATTCTAGTGATATTGTGTAAACTATTCATATTGTAGGTGGGAAAGATAGTTCTCATTGGTCCTGATCTGGAGATAAGGTAATGCAATCATGTTGTGTACACATCATGGTGAATTCTTCATCACGGTGCTGCAAACTTTGACTAAGTTGATCTCTTAGAAAATTTGGGCTTGAATTCATCCCAATGGGTAACAACTGCTGCCAGTTGCAGAATACAGGCTGACTCCAGAGTTTAGTTGATTTGAACAGTTTATTGAGGCACTATGAATAGCATGTTACAAAACATAATAAACTAAATGCCTGATACATTAAAAAAAAGGGCAAGAAAGCAGGAAAAATTAGGACATATACGTCTAAAGAAAATGGTATCAGTTATATGAACAGGGGAATACTTGAGAATACTTGATCATTCCATGGACCTACCCGAAGGAGGCTCCTGGACTGGACACACTGGGTGGTCAGTGTGGGTGATGATATGGTAGAGAGAGATTCTTAACATGACTTTCTGCAGGCTGAGTTCAGACCCCTAGAGGATTCTTGGATTTATGTGTAGTTTTGTCCCAGACACACGACTGTGTTTTGTAAGTGTTGATATTACTTTGTCTGCTGTTTCATCTGTTTCTTATAACTGCAGATGTATCCCCACCCCCTCTCCAGGATCAGGCTAAATGGAAATCTAATAAAGAAATCAGTTACACTAGCTGATCTTCATGTCTAAAAACTTTGACTGGTGATGGATGATGCCTCTATTCATCCTGCAATATGTCACCAAACCGGGTTGACAAAGTCAAGGGACACAGGTAGATCATTGGCATGGTTATTTGAAATGATTGCCAAAATTTTTGAGACTAACTGGGATGAGAAAAAAAGAGAATTGTAATCTCTCAATCTGAATTTTCTTGCAAGGATTACCATTTGTGTTCTGAGCATCCATGTTTTTATCCTCAGTTATGGATTCTGTTGGATAAAAGGCACGTAGAGAAAATGTGTGTGCATGTGTAAGCCATGTTAAAAATATGTATTATTAGTTTCATATGTTTTCCTGACCTGGAAACACTACCCTATAATATGAAGTTAAGAATGGTACAAATACTTAATTGTAATGATTTTCAAATTTTACAAAGTATTGTGAATTTTTTGATGTTAGTTTTAGAGAAGTGATTGTTCTTATATTCTCCTCAACAAGTATGCTTGATAAAGGTTAACTGACTGACTGACAAATCATTAAGCCCGCTTTATTGTGCAGACCATCCTGCAACATACTTCAAAGGCTGTTACACATAATCTGGCAACACTGTACGTTATGTGGGAATAATATCTGAAAGCAGCAAGAAAATATACAATTGTTCTGAGTACCGGCAACTTGGGAAACTATACAGCAGTGATGAAATAAAATTAATACATATATTTTTATAATGCTAATAGTGGAGAAGCACATTTTTCTGTGAGCTCAGATCCACAGGGATTTTTTCTGTCCTGATAAGGAGTCTTCTTGTATCAGAAGAAGAAGAAGAGGAGGAGGAGGAGGAGGAGGAGTTTGGATTTATATCCCCCTTTCTGTCCTGTAGGAGACTCAAAGAAGCTTACAATCTCCTTGCCCTTCATCCCTCACAACAAGCACCCTGTGAGGTGGGTGGGGCTGAGAGAGCTCCGAAATGCTGTGACTAGCCCAAGGTCACCCAGCTGGCATGTGTGGGATTCCCCAGATAAGCCTCCACAGCTCAAGGGGCAGACCAGGGAATCAAACCTGGTTCCTCCAGATTAGAATGCACCTGCTCTTAACCACAACGCCACTGCTACTCCTTCCAGAACAGATAAATGGAGGCCTGGCACCAAGCCAAAGTAATGGCTCTTTGTTGTTTAGGAGAAGTAGAGTACCTAATAGTTTCACTGGCAATAAAAATTAGAAACTTGGCTAAATCTGATTGGTGCTCTGTGTATACACTATTTAATGGCTTCATTGGCCTGTTCATAAGCCATGCTGAGTGGGGGAGAAAGAATCAGTTAGGATTTTGACTACCACTGCTTGCTCCAATGTAGATTAAAAATCATCAGTCATAGTCAAGGGGGCAAGGCCAAGTCAGGTGATCTCATAGCAGGAGTCCATAAACACTGAGGTGTTATGTAGGCTGCAACTCCAAGGCCCCTTCTGCACATGCAGAATAATACACTTTTAATCTACTTTCACAATTGTTTGCAAGTTGATTTTGCTGTTCCACACAGCTGCTAAGTACATTGAAAGTGGATTGAAAGTGCATTATTCTGCATGTGCGGAATGGGTCCTAGCTCTTGGGATATGGGCTATAAGCTTCTGGGTCCTGACTGATTTGATTCTTATTTTTGGCACCTTACTAAGAGTGCCAGGTCATCCTCTGGCCACCAGCAGATGGGGACTGACCTCACACACAGTAAGAAATAGGTTTTTCTGGTATTCTTGACATCAGCAAACTAAATTTGGGGAAGTCAATTTAAGTGCATGTCTTGTAATGTCTATGGGGGTTATTCAGTTTAGTTTCCTGTATTTGTCATAATCAAGGGCAGAAGCTGAGAATGCACCACCAGGTAAAGAGAACATCTCAGTGTTTCAAATAAATGAACATAAAAACATGCGGTTCCCCAAAAAGGGGAATTATGTGGCATAGAGTTGCAGAAATGCTGAGGTTGTAGCATTTAATTACATCAGTTACTTATTGTCTTTGCCAAAATAACAGAACAAGATTATTACAAACATAATCCCTGAAGCCTTTTAAAATCTTCAGGCATGCATGGATTTCAGAATTGGAAACAGTTGTTTAAAAGATACAAATTAGTTCTGCCTTAGGCATGTTTGTTGCATTTACAAAAGAGGGATTTCATCAGCATTTGTGGATTAAGGCCTCAGGCCCCTATGCTTTCATCTCAGAAGCAAGTCTTATGAAGGGACACTTAATTTTTAGTTAAAAGAGAAGAATGTGTTTCTAAAGGTCTAACAAGACAAAAGGCAACATTTCACTAATCAAACATTACTATTTTCAGGCTGTAATTAGCCCTGGAGAGGGAAAAAAGATGAGAGACGTTGCCCATCTCCCCCCTCCTCTTCTCCGTTGAGGACTGATAAAAGCCCAAGGAAGTCAGTTTTACTTGGTGAAACCATGTTGGGGCAGGAGGATTAAACCCCTTTTCCTTTTGTTCTGCAGCTCTTGTCTGTGGCTGCTCTTTTTAAAATGCTGGAAGATTCAGTCACTGTCTGAACTTGTAAGAAGGACTCTGATATGGGACTTTGCAGAGGAGTTAGATGATCCACAGCATGGGAGTTTTTTGCTTCATAGGGTTAGCAAACTCCAGGTGGCATCTGGAGATCTCTGGTTATTGCAACTGATCTCTAGATGAAAAAAAACTGGTTCAGCTAGAGAAAATGGCTGCTTTGGACAGTGGAGTCTGGCATTATACCTTGTTTAGATCCCTCCCCTCCCCAAACCCCACCTTCCCTTTAGATCCCTCCCCTCCCCAAACCCCACCTTCAAAATCTCCAGGAATATCCCAACCTAGAACTGGAAGTCCTACCCTCAAATCATGCTGGTTGGTGAAATGGAGGGTTGTTGAGTTTCCTCACAGCATAGGTTGTAGTTGGTTCATTCAAGCCACCTGAATATTTTCTTAGATCCACAGGCAAATTTGACAAAATATTCTTTGGTTCTTGCTGCAGATGTTGGCATATGTTGTACAGTGATAGTCTGTGCAGATTTCCATATTTTCCCTGCGAACCATAGACATCTCTGTTCCTTCTCCAGTTTTATAGAAGTAATCATCACCAAGCATCATAAAATATACTGCCACAGATACCAGCAGTGTAGCATGAGTGGCCAGGATTATGTTGCTGAACTTCACAATAGTCTAAAAAAGCAAAGGAGAGCAAGGAGAGCACATTAACCATTTATCCATAGATGACAGATTTCATTACAGCCACGTGGTCCCTCTTTTAACACATCTCATTTGACACCTTTTCTCTGTAGGTCAGAAAATAGCACTCAGGTCTCCATTTTAAAATGTGAGCATATTAAATTTATAGTATCTGTTCTCTTGTATATCAATCAAAGAAGCATAGGCTTTCCTTATTAATAAAGGCCTCAAATGAAGACAAACAAAATACTGTCAATTATTTCTTTCTTTCTTTTGTTCACACTGCCCTCTCCTTATTGAATCAGAGTACTGGTCTTAGCAAGATATACAGCATCAGTCATGGATGGTGCACATGAGCAAGCTCTTCCATCCTTGGGCAAAGAAAAGCTGAAAAGGAAGGGTTAGAAAAAGGCTGTGATCAGGACAAACAGTTAAAAGTGATGCCAACTACAAACAGGGAAATGTTAAAGAAATAATTGAGAATTAAAGGTACCAGGGTGATCTTAAATGGCCAGGGTTTGAAACCCAGAGCAACTACTGATGAAGATACAGTTGGAGGAAAATTCCAAAGGCTTCACACTTTTTTGAATAGAGTGGTGGGATTCGGGTTGCCACTGCCAGCACTGCCTCAGAAAATGCTGGATATTTAAGTTGTGGCCTAGGGAAGTGGAATTGGGGAGGATGTGATGTCACTTCCAGGTGAAGTTCTAGAAAATTACCCCAATCTCTGTGGTCAAGACCACCGAGTTAGGGAAATTCCTACAGCATCATTATGGAAGTCATTTTCTGAACAATATTTCCCTACCACTTTTAAGTTCCTTGAGAATGGGAATATTGGATCTGAGGGCAAAGGTTTACCTGCAATAGGAAGGAAAACAGCACGCCTAATATAGGCTAAACTATTGCCACACTGCCCCCCTCATTCAGAATGAATCCCATCCTTGAGTACTGAGACTCAATTTGCACTTCAGCTACTATACCTGCTGAAGTGCAAATTGAGTCTCAGTACTCAAGGATGGGATTCATTCTGAATGAGGGCCAGTGTGGCAATAGCTTAGCCTATATTAGGCATGCTGTTTTCCTTCCTATTGCAGATGAGCCCAGTGTCAAGGTAGGCATGGTTGGGATTATAGCCTGGCTGAAGGCCTCTATTTCCCAATGGCATAAGAGCCTGAAAGAAACAGAATACAGGAAAATTGTACTCTATTGCCCCCTCCAGGCTGCTCTCTCAATTGGCTCAGAAGGCCCTGCAAGTGGCACTGGTTCTTTCTTACTCGCTTTTGACCACCCAGCACCAGCAGAGCTAAAGGATTGTGAGAAAATTGCATTTCCCCTCAGCATAGCAACAGTTGGAAGAGGGAAGGAAAAGGGAGCCACAACTGCGGAGAATGTGGCTATGTTTGCTATGGAGGAGAACTGGGGAAGACTGCTGTAATTAAAGTTGAAGAGAGCTGCCAGTGTGTGTGTGTGTTTTCACAGTCAAGTCACAGCTGACCTATACTGACCTCGTCAGGTTTACAAGGCAAGAGACACTCAGAGGTGGTTTCCCATTGCCTGCCTCCACATCACAACCCTGGTATCCCATGGGGGTGTTCCATCCAAATGCTTGCCAGAGTCAACCCTGTTTCGCTTCCGAGGTCTGATGAAATCAGGCTAGCCTGGGCTATCCAGGTCAGGGCAGTAGCAACCCATAAAAATATGGATCTGGCCCTGAAATATCCACTGCTTCAGAGAAAGAGGACTTGTCCTGGCCTTTATAAGCAAAATATTACCCTTTCCTGAAGGAAATTATCACCATCTCTTCCAAGCAAACTTGACAACAGGAAAACCAAAACACACATATTTTGCAATTCTAAGAAAGATCACAATCCAAAAGAACCCTCATATTTAAACCTCTCGGCCATGGTAGTATCCCTCCTGACTATCCACAGAGACAGAAAAAAACATACTGCAGGAAATTCTATTATCTTTGTCAAATGAAGAATATCTCTTCTTTTGTCTTGCCAAAAAACTATTTTGGCTTCGGGACCATAACTTGTATTAGGATGGGGAGGACAAAAGCTTCCAAGGAGACAAGGGGCAGGGGGAAAGAAATAATTTTATGTATTTTTAATCTTTGAGACAACAATTTCCTCTGGCTGGATGAGGAGATGTGTATTAAATCTTTGAAATAAAACACATTTCTTTATTAGTCTAAATAAAACAGCCACGGTTATTGGTCTTTTATGACAGCCTTATACCCTTAAAATACCACTTTTGTTTGCTACGACGAATCAAATGCATTTCACATAAATAATATAGTAAATAATTTCCCAGCGCCTTTCTGTTTTAGTGACCTTTCAAGGCATTCCATTTCATCTTTGGCAGAGTTTAGCCTTGTCCACCTTGACTAAACACTTTGGACCAATGGGATCTCTTTATGCATCATCCCTTCCAGCAACATCAATAATTCAGAGGCTGCAGTTTTGTTCTAGAAGAAAGACTAAATTATACGGCTTGGCATTGGGTTGGTGTTGGAATTCAGTGAATGGAACAGAAGAGAATCCAAACAGTAAGTAGCATTCTTGTGTAAGGGTGATTTCTGGCCGCTGTGATTCATACCCTGGTTACATTTAGATTAGATTACTGCAACGTGTTCTGCGTGGAGCTGCCCTTGAGCAGTGTTTGGAAATCAATTGGTGCAGAATGCTGCAGCCAGGATGCTGAGCTGAGTGGGTCATAGGGACCATATCACTCTAATCTTGACCCATCTACACTCACTTCCAATTTGTTTCAATGCACGATTCAGTGTACTGGTGTTTTAAAGCCCTACGTGGTTTGGGACCAGCATGCCTGCAGCCAGCATGGGGTAGTGGTTAAGAGCAGTAGACTCTAAACTGGAGAACTGGGTTTGATTCCCCACTCATTCAAATGTGCAGTGGACTGTTATCTGGGGAGTTGGATTTGTTTCCCCACTCCTACACATGGAGCCTGCTTGGTGATCTTGGACTAATCACAGTTCTGTTTCAGGTGTCTCTTGTGAGGAGAGGAGGGGAAAGGAGGTTGTAAGCTGCATTGAGTCTCCTTACAGGAGAATAAGCTGGCTTGAATCATCTTGTAGGAGAGAAAGGTGGAGTAGAAATCCAAACTATTCTTCTTCATCATCTTCAGAGGTCCTGCTTTGGGACCTGTGAAGCCTCTGAGATTAGACTGGTGGCAGCTTGGAAGAGAGCCTTCTTGGCTGTGGCACCAGATCTCTCAAACTGTCTCCCCAGGGAGGCTTGTCTGTCTGGTTCTGTTGCCGTCTTCTGCCACTAAGTAAAGACTTGCTGTTTAATTTGACACTCCCTCAGTGTTCCCTTCTTCCTGCCCAGTCTTTAAATTATTCTTATTTTTTATATTTGTCTTTTAGCTCTGGTTTTAATTGTCTAAACAATATATTTTTATTGTTTTAATGGTAGTTCAGATATGGTTCTATTATGTACATGTATTTTAATTAGGCACCTAGGTGGCCCTTATGAGGGCAGAAAGGTGTTGTATAAATTTTTGCTTCTCCTTTATGCAAATGGAATCCAAAAATTGATATTTTCACATTTTCCTCGCACTAAATTCACCCATCTATGTATTTTCAATGGTGTTTTTGTTCCAACAAATTAGCGTTGCACATTTAATATCTGCCTAACTGAATTTTAGTGCATTGTTAGTACAAAGTGTGGATAAAATCATCCAAGATGCATACACAATTTCAAAATGAATTTACAAAACAGTGAAAAACATTTTAGACGTGACTAAGAAAATGAAAAGAAACAAAAAGGAAAACACTCACTCTAGTATAAATTATATATTTAATTTGTACAAAATAACCATTTACAGCTATTTATTTGAAAGCTGCTGGGGAAGGTTTTATGTTTCGCCTTTTACTTCTTCAGAGCTTTTTTCATTTGTACACCCTGCTGACAACAGCAATTATATAATTATTTTCAAAGGTAGGCTTTTCAAAACACTGTTATAATGCTGTCTAGTGAGTTTGGAAATAAATGTTGTCATGCTTTTGTCATTTAACTGCTCAGTTACAAACATTTTCATTCATCATGAATTCACTGGCGGGGCTGAAAAATTCTAGGCAGTTGGCATCTCGATTAAGCTTCCTCTCAGGATGTTCTGCCATACCATCAGAGACATTTACTGTGTGCTGCTGAGATTGAGTGGACAGCGCTTTGGAGCAAGTCATCTGCAGGTTATCTGACATGTGGGGGGGAAAAAGAAGAGATAGGGAGAGATCATTGGTGTTTATGACAGTGAGGCAGCTGGTAGGATGCTTTGGAGTCACAACCAATAGCAAATCCTTAGGAGGAGCTGATGGTCAACAACAGCAGCTGAGGCTCTGTCAAGAGAAGCCAACTTAAAGGAATTTTCTAGTTGGATTTAGCTAAGTTCACTTTCTCGGATTCTCTGCAGGTATTAGCCACCCCTTCCCCCAACATATGGATGGTTTCTCGACAAGACCATCAACTTAGATCTGTTAGTTAGCTCACACAGTTTGGTTATAATTCTGGTACAGGAGGGGGGAATTCACTCTCACACTGGAAAGTTCCATAGATGCTGCTCACTGATTGGTTGAGGAGGTCAGGAGGTTATGGCCAGCATTTTTCTAAAAGTATAGAGGGAAGAAACTTTGTCTCTTTATTCCTTCCCCCATACCCTTCCTTGTTGTCAAAAAGATATTTGCATAATGCTTGCATCTATGGCTAGCATCACCAGAGGTTTGTTACAGCAAGATGTGTTTCTGTCCGTGGCATAGATGTGGGCAAAACATTAGGAGCAAAACTACCAGACCACAGCCACACAGCTCAGAAAAACTACAACAACCAATATGTTCTTGAATTTCGTTATGGTGTATGTTGCTCAGGGAATCACTGGGGCCAAACCCAGTTGAAGCTTGGCTGCATTACTGCACTAAGGTAGGATCAGTCTTGACAAGCTCCTGTGAAAATGCAGCAGGAAGAAGCCATTTTGTTTTCTCCACCTTTTGTGACTGGAATGTCCCATTAATTAATGCTGTCATTGAACAGTAGTTGGGTTGTGTAGCTGCCTTCCTGGGAGAAAATAGAAGAGCATTCGGCAGATTGTGTGTCAGATTCAACTGTCAAATCATTTGAATCTGGAGTCACATAGAGGCGGACTAAGCTGATTGCACATTGGGGGTGCATGAATGATGCTGGGTTGTCTCTTTGCTGTTAGAGTAGACCTGCTGCCATGCAGAGATTGTCTGCTTGCCTTCCCTTATGCTCTGCTTCAGGGGTTGCCAACCTTTTCTTTAATGAGAGCTATGTCTCAGTAAAGACATATTCCTAGCAACTCTGCCCTGGCATATTACCAAATTTTGTTCTGTCCTAGAAAAGGAACATGGTAAAGGAAGAGCTCCATAAATAAAGCCATCAGCAAAGCAGCACAGAAATATACCCTATGGAATAAAAGCCATTCTTAGTAGAGTTACAGCCTATTGTCAAATGTTTTCACAGTTGGAATAAATTGTTTTTTGTTGGTTTTCCTGGCTGTGTGGGTTTTTGGGCCACACATCCCTGAAAAGCTACAACACCCAGAATTATACCCTTCCAAGATGGTTTCTTAGAATGATGTCACCTTGATAGGAGGGTCCTATATACATGGGGTGTACAGTTACCATATCAAATAAAATAGCAAATCAAGCAGACTGGCAGTGAGACATCACTTCCTGCATCTTTTTTCAATCCCCTTTTGACCTCAGATGCCATGGCTATTGACAATCATTCTGGAGGAAGCTATTTAAAGTAAGAATAGTTCATTGGACTGTATAGCAAATTATAATGTACCATAATTATCCTACTGAAGATTTCAGATTACTCTATGTTAGCTTTTGCTAGTTTGCTAGGAGTGTGATTTTTTTTCTAACAAAAACTGAAGAGAAAAAGAAAACAAGTAAAATTTAGGGTCTGAGTTTGGAGGTTTCAGCCCAGTTTCTGTTGGGAAAATATTGATATTAAAATAAGTCACTAGCACTAATTGGTCCCTTTGCTGTTATTCTTGCCCGGTAAGCCAAGGACCATCATTTCGTGTCGCATACTTCTATCCTGCGTTTAATATTTGAGTACCATCTAGCAGATAGGCTAGTATTTGGACGACCTTGGCAGTTCCTACTAGGCCAGAGACAAGCAATGTGTTTAGGCCTGGGGCCATGTTGAAAATGACCCCAAAAAGGTCAGTACTTAGTTTTAAACCAAATTATGGGAAGGGAAAAAACCCACCCCTGATTTGGAAGTCCTTCACGTAAAAGTCTATGTGTGTAGATTTTGTGTGTGCTGTTGATTTTTTTAACATGTTTTATAATGTCATTAAGAATTCCGAGAACTGTGCAGTGAAAATACCATGTTCAGCAGTTGCAGTCCTGCTTTTGCTGAGCCTCCCGTCTCCTTGCTTTACCCCAGTTCATCTAAGCACAGCAGCTCTGCAGTAGCTGTGGCAATGGAGTTTCATTACCTTCTGCCTTGTTGGTCCTTTTGCATCTCCTTCTTCCAAGGTCATGGGTAGTCAGGACAGGGGATTATATGACTTGAGAAGAACTGCTGCACCCATTGCAAAATACATATGCAAGTAGGGATGCCAGCCTCTAGGAGGAACCTGGGGATTCTCCAGAATTATAGCTTATCGCTGGATTACAGTGCCTCGGGAGAAAATGAATTCTTTAGAGAGTTAACTCTATGGCACTGTACCCTACCCAGTGAGGTACCTGTCTTCCTTGGGTCTACTTCCAAATCTCCAGGAGTTTCCTAAGCTACATCTGGCAACCCTACCCCCCCCCCCCAATTCTCCACTGATGCCCAGTGCAGGAAAAGTCTTCCACAGACTGGAGAGGCTTCTTTCCTTCTCCCCACTCTTTCCCCTACACATATAACACAAACATTCCATCACATAGTACTATTTTGTTATATATGTTCAGCTTTGTTAGTAAATGGGATCTAACTTGGGTCTCACTGTTCTTTTTAAAAATTCAGTATGAATTAGGGTTGCCAACCTAGGGTTGCCAGGTACCCCTGGCAACCAGTGGGGAGAGTGTATGTGTGGGTATTACCAGAAGCAAACTGAGACCTTGGTTTCAATGCTATGAATGTGTTGATGTCTCTTCTGGAAATAATGCCATCATGTTGCCAACAATATGAGAGACACTCTGGTATATGGGCAAAAAGTCTATGGTAGATGCTTACAATAAAGCTTTGCCCAAATACTAGAGCATCTCCCACATTATTGGCTATGTGATGATTTCATTTCCAGAAGTGACATCAATGCACCAACAGTGTCTAGGCCTAGGCCACAATTTGCTTCTGGTAAGAACCCTGCTGACTGAGTGAAAGGCACTGGGAGAAGGGACCCCAATCATGCAACCCTATGTCATCCTCCAGGGTTCTGGAAATCCAGAATTGCACATGACCTTCAGACTACAGAGATCAGTTCTGGAGAAAATACAGCTTCAAAAGGTAGACTCCATGGCCTTGCACCCTGCTCAGCACTCCTCAGGCACCTTCAAATCTCCAGGAATTTTACAATTTATTTTTGGCCAGCCTATGAACAGGCATTTTTAAGATAGTGGTTGAGACAACAAAAGCCCTGCCGCACTCAGTAACGTACCTGAGCACACCTAGTGTAAGCCAGTAAATTCAAACAAGTAAATACAAAATAGAGCTTTACCAAAGAAAGTTCAAAAGTCATGAAAACACAGAATCACAGCTTGTCATAGACAGGATACACACAAAAAAATTAAAGCTATATTTCTAAGTATTCACCACAGTCCTACACGATATGGTTGTTCCTGAGGCCTTCAAGTTGTGAGGCATAAGCAAAGTTCTCTCTGGCAGCAAAAGTGGGTTGAGGTAAGGTGAGTTTGTATGCAATAATGAGGCTCTATGCAAAAGGCTGACTATAACCAGGTGACCCCAACTGACCAATCCAGGGACTATCCTGGCCAAAATTTCCAGGCTTAGAACAAAAAGCCCCTTTTATTTGGAAGGAGTAGGTATCCCCTGCTGTCCAGAACCTTCTTAGTTGAAGCAAAACCATCCCAATTAACTGCTGCCCTGGGAAACAACTTTGAACAGATAAGACTAAGATCTTTTTTTGCACAGGTCACTGACAACATTTTCAGGATGATAATAAAACATATTTCTCCATCAAGTTCCACATTTGTTTTCCCCTATTTGGTTCCGGAAACCAAAACTTGGTCAATACCCTAAAAATTCAGTAAAATTCAAATTTATTCAGGCATAAAATTATCTGTATGTTTGAATAAGACAAATAACATATTCAGATATACTCGAATATTCAAATATTCAGATATACCTGAATATTCGGGTATGCCTGAAAAATTCGGATCCATCTGATTTTTTTGTATTTTTGGTCTTTTTACATTTTGGCCTGCAGGGGGCGCATGTTTAAATTTCAGGTTATCATCCAGACACTCTCCTGTTGATACCAACCAAGTTTTATGAAGTTTGGTTCATGGGGTCCAAAGTTATGGACCTCCCACAGTAGGTGCCCCATCACCCATTGTTTCCAAAGGGAGCTAACAGGAGATGGAGGCTACCCTTTTGAGGGTTCATAACGTTAGACCTTCTGAGCCAAACTTCACCAAACATGGGTAAATACAGTCTCCAGATGTGACCCTGTAATTTTGGTTCTGGTAGCTTTAAAAATGTGCCCCTGAGAGGCACCCCAAGAAATTGCCCAAGATTCTCTATTCTGCAGTGCCTTGGCATCATTGTACCCAATGGGGAATTTCTGTGCAAGCTGCACATTTTTGAAGGTAGCGTGCTCCTGGGCAGAAGCAGGAAACCATGCATACACAGAAACTGGGATAAAATAGCCCAGGTATATATGATCTCAGCTCAACCCTGGTGTCATTGTGCTGTGCAAAAAATGGCCAAGTATTACTCTCCTGACAGGGGTCAAAATCTCTTGTCCACTAGCTCAAATCCTTCTACCATAAAAGGACTAATATTGGTCTTGTCAATTGCCAGAGACAATTGGATTATAGTTCTCCCAGAGTACAATTTGTCACAATCACGCAGCTCCTGCGAGACTTCTGTAAAGTCCCAGTTCCACAAAACAGTTAAAACAGCAGCAATAGCAACAACATACCAACCACAAAAAGTAACAGGGAGTCTCATCAGAGTATTATTTCCCAAAATACTAAATACATTATATTTGTACAGATTTGAGACTCTAAAGAAACCTCGTTGTAGGACAAAATTACAGTGTAAGTGAGAATAAGGATCCCAGAAGAGAAAACAGCAGTAAAGTACTTTATTGCTTGTTCTAAAACCCAACTGAAGTAGAAGAAAATTCTGCTAACAAACAAAGCAATAAAGATGTCATATAACGTAAGCTCTAGATATTTGGAATAGCAGAAAAAACAGTCAAGATTGGCTGCATTTTGAAGCTTCTTTCTGAGAGGCAGATTAACCTCAGGATGTTGTTAAATTTCAGGAAGGGGGGAGAGAACTGAAAATGAGGGAAAACATTGCTTTGCCTGAGAATGTCTACCTTGTTTTATTTTCTTTTGGATCTATGTTCTTTAGAGATTTCATAATCTTCTTTAAAAAGATTTAGACGGGATTTACAATATGACCAAAGGAAGGATGTGAGATCTTAGTAAGAAGGGACAGAGGAGGATCTTTAAATTGCCAGCTATCCAGAGAATCACGTAAATCTCAGGTTGATGACTGTGGATCAGGGTTTGTTTTAAATCTGCTCTAGGAAAGATTGTGAACTTCAAGGGATTGGTAAATGAGATACTGATCCCTTTGGTACTTCAGAGTCTGGTTCACATCCAGGTCATCCGTGATTATAAGCTGGGAGTTAAAGGGAATGGATGAGACGGGCATTGTACAAGGAAAATTCGGTTGTTGTTAATAACAAGCAGTTTTGTGTTTGCTTCCTAGCCGACATAGAGTTATTCTCTTCTCTGATGGTTACAATGAGACAGCTGTTTTCAAATACTTCCTCAATGTGAATTCTCTCTGGAAGAAGCCATTCTCCTCTAAGTTTTCAATGGAGTCAGAACAGAACTGCATATGTCTATTTTCACCCATTACTTGTTGGTGGGTCTTAGTTTTGGGAGGGTGGTATGCATTTGATATATTTCTGAATACATAATCATTACAGAATTGCTGAGGAAGTACAGATTACAATCTATATCTATATCTATCTGTCTGTCTGTCTGTCTATCTATATTCAATATATATTGTAAAAATCACTGAATGAATTCAGATCGGGCACATGATGTGTGTGTGTGTGTGTGAGTATGTATGTATGTATGTATGTATGCATGCATGTATGTATGTATGTATACATACATACACACACATGTATGTGTGTGTGTGTGTGTGTATGTATGTGGGTATGTATGTATGTATGTATATATACACACATATACGTGTGTGTGTGTGTGTGAACAAACACACACATGCACACATATATATGTTGTAATCTGTACTTCCACAGCAATTCTGTAATGATTATGTGTATATATACACACACACATACATAATCATTTAGGGACTTCAGTGCAGCTTGGAGATCTGGCTGTCCCTAACCCCACTGGCCTTTCCCAAGCCCTGCAGAGTTTGGAAAGCAGCAGGGGACAGATTCTCCATGCTGTGCTGAGCTAACTCAGCATGATATGGAGTCTCTCTCTCCCCGCCCCCCCCCCCCCCACAGACTCCCAGGTCCACATGGGCTTGGGAAATGGCAGTGGGTGAGATTGAAAAAGCCAACAAAGGCATATATTATTTGACTGTTTTGGTTCCAGGTATATTCAGCTTTTTGAACATAACTGGGTTTTATACTGGTAAAAGAATCACCAAGGTTAAACCATACTTTAAAAGAAGAATTTCTGTCTGGATCTTTTTTTTTAACATAGTCCTACTGTGACTGACTGCTAATAAAAGAAAATTACCTTTCTGCTGAAAACTCTGCATTTGCCATCATTCTTGTGATCTGTTGTTTCCTTACTAAGGCATTCTTCCTTTGCAGAAAATCTGCCCCTGTGCTGTTGCAGCAATCTTCACAACTAGTTCATTTTTTAAAAAAAAGTAGAGAGTATTTGATTGCATGTGACTAATCAATCATCTAATTTTTATGAGACACGTGTCTTCATTCTGAGTGTCCACCTTAAGGGTAACATTGGCCCATTATGCATAGAACGCTTACCTCTGAGCTCTTCAGGGGGTCTTCAGTGCATAGTGGGCTTGCAGAAGGGTCTCATCGCGTTTTTTCTGTTTACACATGAGGAGCTATATTCTGCCTGCCCTGAAGCCAGCTTGCTGGTCTCAATGGACCTCTGCAGCTTTCCCTGGTTTTCTTAACTTTGTCCATCAATCCTCTTAAAAGCACAGATTTAATCACACCCATAATTGCAAGATAAAAAAGCTTTGTTAATGTCCTTTAAATTGCAATATACCTGTGATAACAAGTATATTGATATTGTAGCCCCTTTCCCAATATACCCCCCCAAAAAAGAAAGAGGCAAAGCCATTTCCTGGACCACACACTGCTGAAGAAGGGGATCATGTGCTAGATCCCCCTCCCTTCCCCTCCACAACACTCACTCTCTGTCTTTCATTCTCTTCCTGCTGCTCAGCCAGGAAAGATTGTTTTAAAATGCCATCTTTGAAATAAAGTTGTAAAATGTCCTCCTAATCATCGGAGAGGGCAGAAGCAGAGTGGGGGAGGTGGGTAGCATATTGAAGTCTGAAATCTAAGCTATGTCAGAGTCTTATCTGGCAGAGTACCAGATTTGCTTCCCTACTCCTACATTCAGGCTAGGAGTCCTTGGGCTAGCCACAGTTCTTTGGAACTCTCTCAGCCCCACCTATCTCCCAAGGTGTTTGTTTTGGGGAGAGGAAGGGGGAAAAGTTTGTAAGCCCTTTTGAGTCTCCTTACAGGAAAGAAAGGGGAAAAGTATAAATTCAAAGTCTTCTTCACTATCCCTACACCCCCCCCCCCCGGAAACTTTTCCTGATCTAAAAAGAAAGGGTGATATATGCTCCTCCATAGAAATTTCTTTTCTGAAACTTGTCTCCAAAGGCTGGGAGTACTCAACCCCTGATTCCTTGAAAGGATCTGACTGGTAGTGGAAAATGCTGCTGCCTAGGAAATCAGGAGAATTAAAGAAAAATATAGGCCACTGCTGTTAATGGTAAGCATCCAAACACAAAAAACAACACATAATTTTTTTGTGTATGTGTGGGTGTATATGTGTGAGTAATGCCTAAAAATTCTTGCTTTGTGTTATCATTCCAGAAAATCTTGGTCATAACCTTTCCAGTGATATTTCTGCACATTTTTGGATTGGGTATTTTGGTATGCACACCTCTAGTCAGAAGGACCAATATGCATTTTCCACTAAGAACATACTTGTACATTACAAGATCCTCAGGTTGTGTGTATTGCCAGGAGTAATTAAAATCACAGATGAGTTATTGCTGTGAACTCAGTTCCCGTGTTCATGGGGGCCTGATTTGAATTGAGACCATGGCACACAACCTCAAGGTGCTTATTATTTACTCTGAATCATTTTCCCTATCTACAATTGCTTTTCCTTGTTCAAGCACTGGGTTATTACTGACCTATGTGGTGATGCTATATCACAACGTTTACTTGGCAGACTGTGTCTATGGGATGGTATGTCAATTGCTTCCCCAGTCATCTACCCTTTACCCCTAGCAAGCTGGGTACTCATTTTACTGACCTTAGAAGGATGGAAGACTGAGTCAACCTTGAGCTCGAAACCAACTTCCATTGGGATTAAACTCAGGTTGTGAGCAGAGTTTTGCCTGCAGTACTTCAGCTTACCACCCTGTGCCATAGCCCTAGAGCCGTGGTGGCGAACCTTTGGCACTCCAGATGTTATGGACTACAATTTCCATCAGCCCCTGCCAGCATGGACAATTGACCATGCTGGCAGGGGCTGATGGGAATTGTAGTCCATAACATCTGGAGTGCCAAAGGTTCGCCACCACTGCTCTAGAGGATAACTATTTGCCCTATTGTGGGCCCAATGTCCACTGTTTGGGTATGAGCAGGTTTCTTCAAAACACCAAACAGCATTCCCCTGTGGCTGTTTCAGGTTGGGAAAATTGAGTCTGTGGTGAGAACAGACGAAGTATGTTTAATGGATTGAAAGATTAGGTCACACACATTTCAGTGTATAAATAATTTGCCAAGATAATGAAATGTCACTATTTGGATTTGGATGCATATATGATAGAATAATATTCATATTTTCTAAAAAGTCCCAGGGCAATTCTCCCAACTGAGCTGCTTTACAATTCACATGTCAATCAGACCTACAAGGAGATAAAGAAGGAAAGCATAAAGACTCTGTTGAGATCCCTCTGGCAGCAGGAAGATGCATAATCAAAGAATGCATTAGGAAGTGTTTTGCTTAGTGCAATTAATTTGGTTCAGCAGGCCGGTATGCCGGTCAGCAGTTCTTAGCCGTTTGTTCTCTGTTCTTCTTTCCTAAGCAGACCAAATATGACTGACAAGGGATGGAGAGAAGAATTAAGCAAAGCCAAGTGGGGCAAATAAGAAATGCAAAGAGCTCTTTGGTTAAAGAAATAGGGATGAAGGAATGTTCTTACTTCACTTCCTGTGTTTATGTGTTTACCCAAGGTTTCAGTTAAAAACACAATTGGTTTTCATACAATTTTTCCCTATACATTTGTTATTGTACTTTGGTTGGTATTGCAGAACACAGTTATGCATAATTTATATGATGTGTCTGTAGGGTGTATTCCCCATTCCTGCCTCTTTCCTCCCCCCATAAAGTGCCTTCCATCATTCTCCTTCCTTCCATTTTATCTTCCCAACAACCCTGTGAGATAGGTTAGGCTGAGAATGTGTGAGTGGCCCAAGATCACCCGGCAAACTTTTATGGCAGAGTGCCAATATGAAGACGGTTTTGCCCAATTCTCGTCCAAAACTTTGTCTACCGCAATGTAAAGCATATGCTGTTTATATGTCAATCAGATGTATAATGCTGATCTTTTACACACAAAAATAATGGTGAAAAATGAAATGATTCTCCTCCAGACAAATAACGCCTCTATGTAGATATTTATAATCTTATCCTGACATGACATTTTGCATGTGCAGGAACTTGTCTTTTTTTAAAAAAAAATGATTAAAATTTTTTTTCACACTGTGAGAGCCAGTGTGGTGTGGTGGTTAAGAGCAGGTGGACTCTAATCTGGAGAACCAGGTTTTCTTCTGTGTCAGTTTTTCCTGCTGCAGAATAGGCCGTCTTTACTCCCAGGCACCGGTTTGATCTCCAAATGCAATGTTTGCATCTGGAATAGGAGAAAAGCAACACACCTCCTTGGGTTTCCTTTCCCCTGCATCATTTCTGCCCTTCTACATGATATTTCTGCTGTGGCTCCTGCTCTTCACTCCATCTTCATGCTTGCCACCTTCTCCGGTAAGGGAAGGGAGGATGTCTGCTGAGGAGGACCAGGGAGTCAGCTGCCAACTAGAGCACAAGCCAGGTAGGGTTTCAATGAGTTGTGATGTCATGGAGGGGCAGAGTGTTGCCAGAGGGTGTCAGGAATGTCTGAGGCACCCAGGGCCACAGGCATCTCCCGACATTTTGGTGTACTATAAAGCACTAATCTATTGACACATCTCAATAAAAACAATACTGAAAAAATTGCAAGAACGTTTTCCAGGAATAAAAAGATCATGAAGGTAGTTTCAGATAACTGTGTAGGTCTGAAGTAGAACAGTACTCATGTCTGATGAAGGGAACCTTGAGTCTCATACCCACAGATTATACCCTGAAACTCTTGTTGGTCTCTGAGATGCTACTGGACTTGAATCTAACTGTTCTACTGCAGACCAACATGAAACTGTCTTATGATTTCTTTTATTCCTGTAAAATGTTCTTGCTATTGTTTCACTGTTGTTTTCAATGATAAATGCCAATAAATCAATAAATGCCAATAAATCACTGCTGTACATATATTAGCTTCATCTATTTCTAGCCTTATAAATTGATTCAATTTTTCACTAGGCTATCAGCCTAATACAGTGTGTCCCAGCTAGACGTTGTCCAGGACAATGCAAGCATTATAGAGACACAACAGCAAAGAAAGTCCTACAGAATTCTGTTTGATATATCCCCAAATTAGGATTACAGTTTCCAAGTGGGGCCTGGAGAGCTCCCAGAATTACAACTCATCTCCCATAGAGAAAGTGTCTGCTTTGAAAGGTGTATTATATGGCATTACATCAAGCTGACATCCCTTTCCTCCCCAGTCCTTCCTTCCCAAGCTGCACCCCCAAACTCCCAGGATTTCCCTATTCCAAATACAGCCAAGAGAAGCCAGCTTTGCACTGATAGGATCACAAGATGCCTTTCCAAAAGAGGTCTTGAGCTTTTAATGGAGGCGTTATGGAGCCACAAAAAACCCTACACCTGTAAAATGTTTTTTCTTTCTCTCCTCTTGCAGCTGAAGTCTCAATGACATTTGACATGAAAAAGTAAGTGTTGGCAATGACAACTCAAACTCAACAGAAGGCCGTCTCTTAATTCTTTGTTTGGCGAGCCCGTTCATGAACATTCATTTTATTACTCTATTACATATGACACAAAAGGAATATATAATGACAGGCAAGTTTTGTTGAAGCCAGTAGCTAATTCAGCCTCAGCTTTCCTTAATAAATGACGGATCTTTACCTATCCTTTGAAGTTATTCTCCAGAGGTTTTATTTCAGTGCAAGATATGATGCTACAGTCTTTTAAAGTCACTGTTTTATCCTCGTTGGGAGGCAATTAAAGAGTATGAAAAATTACCACCTTCTGCTTCTATTCTTGTCAAAGATGGATTTTCTTTCCAAAGTGAAAGAGCAATCCTGCCATCACCAGAGTCAACATCAAGGTAAAATTGAGTTCCAGATGTATGTCCCCTTTGAATCCTGAGCATCCAGCCTATTAAAACATATCTGCCTCTGATTCCTTTATTCATTTAAAATAGTTTGGTATTAGAAGCAACATCAAAAAAACACCCATGTGCTGAGGGGGGTGGGGGGAGGGCAGGGGAGATAGAAACATTCATAAACTGCTTAGAAACATTAGCCATTAAAATAATCATGCCATTTCATTATGACTAAATCATAATTTAAAGATATCACAAATTCACAGTCTGGACAAGGCCTAGCTAAGGATTTACATTTAAGGCCTATACATTTCCCCCAATTATCTTTTTTTGTCTAGAATGTTTGTATACAGAAATCTGCTTGAGACAGTTTACAATTTAAAAAAAACATTCAAAATGTAGGTGTTCACTCCCTCCTTCCTGTCCAATTTTTAAAAATACTTTTATGTTTTTATACGCATTTTAGCTCTGTTTTGAATTGTTTCAACAATGTTTATTGGTTTTTAATGTTCTTTTAAAATGTGATTTGATTGTGTCTGTTTTTCATTTGTTAGCTGCCTCATGAGGACAAAAAGGTGAGGTGTGAGTTTTGAAATTAAATTAAAATTCAGTAAAATCATAGATTATCACTAGCCACATCAGCCATAAAATCATCTCAATTTAGTGGTCGTACAATCATCAGCCAATAATAGCAGAAAACAAACTTAAGAATGAGCCATGAAAACATCAAACAGGCAGGGTATAATCCTTGAAGGGTAGCTATTAGATAGTGGCAGTAGTGGAAAGTGACCCTGGCTGAGGATCTTTCTTAAACAATAGCAGCACCAGTTCAGCTAACCCTGGTTAGAACTGTGTTGAAGGCAATGGTAAACTACTTCTGAACAAATTTTATCCCAAAAATCCAATGATGAGATGATTCCAAAACAACAGAAGGTATAGCACTTCATGATGGAACTCCCAGGTTTGATGGAACTCGATCAGCAACTGGGAAAGAGCTGAGGACAAGTATGAGTAGCACTATTTTTAATAATGCAACTGTTTTACTCAAAGAATGACAAACGCAGGAGGAAATGGAGTTGCTCTTATAGTGAGGTAAGATGCTGCACAGACATTTTGGCTAAAATGTAAAGTCTGATTGAATAATATCAATCAGGCTTTATGGAAATCCTATCAATCTAAGCATCCTTCAAGTTTAGGCTCCAACTACAGGACAACTACAGGTGCAGATGAGGAAGACATCAAAAGCTTTTATGCAAGTGTCCAGGAAGAACTTGATTAGACACCTAAACAAGATGTGCTGATAATCATAGGTGACTGGAATGCAAAGGTAGGAAACAAAGCAGAATCAAACATTGTTGGAAGACTTAGGCTAAGGCTGTTTCTGCATGGGCGGAAAACAGCACCCTAGGGATGGTAAAACACCATCCCTGGGGCGCTGTTTGTACAGCTGGTGCTGCTGCATTGTCCCCCCCCCCCCAAGTGGTGTGATGCCGCCGCTTTTGAAACTCGCTCCTGCCGGTGCGGTGCACAGCACACTGGTGTGAGGGCACCTCTTTTGGCCCCTCCAGTTTCCTGTTCACTTATCTCTCCTCCCTGCGCAGCTCTGGACAGCTGGAGCGACAAGCCCTCGCTGCCCTCCAACCTCCAGGGATGTCCATCTAGTCATCCAGAGCTGCGGAGGGAGGAGAGGGAAGTGAACGGGATGACCCGCAGGCGCTGCCCACATGAGACCATGCAAATAGTCTTGTGCGTCCACCGGCATGAATTATACCGGTGGCGAGCTGTTTCCTGCCGCTGTGCAGAAATGGCTTAAGAGCATGAAATGAAGTGACACATACAATTCTATGAAGGCAATAATTTGTTCACTGTGAACATTTGTTTCAGGCAACCTAATGCACAATTGCATATGTGGATGTAAATTGCATATGTGGATGTAACCAAACACCAAACCATTCATAGTGCCAAAATAAAATATAAGCAGCTTTTGTGAAGTGTTTAAAGCACAAATTTGCATTGCTAAGTTCAAGTGAACAGTAACCAAAAGAAATGAAAAGCCTTGATGGATGATTGATAGTACTCTTAAAATTGCTAAAGATAGAAAAGAAGCAAAAGTAAAAGTTGACAGAAATAAAATCAAAAGTTTAAATTCAGAGTTCCAGCAACTCACATGTAGAGACAAAGTGATCTATTATAATAATCAGTGTAAAGCAATAGAAAGGAACATCAAAAAAAGGAAGAACAAGAAAGCTGTTCCACAAGATCCAAGAAATCAAAGTGAAATATAAGGCATGGTTAGATATGATAAAGATTGACATGGAAATATATTAACTGAATAGGACAAAATAAAGAACAGATGGGAACAATACACTGAGGAACTATACATAAGAGATGAAAAGATGACAGATCTTCCCAAGAAGAATCCTTTGAAAAAGAACCTACAATCTTAGAATGTGAAATAAAAGCAGTACTGACAACAACTGGAAGAAACAAATCACCAAGAGTAGACAGAATATCATCAGAACTATTCCAAGCCACAGAAATGTCCATCAAAATATTTCATAAGAATATGAGAATGCATATGGAAAACAAGACAATAACCCACAGACTGGAAATGGTCAATTTACATTCCAATTCTAAAAAAGGAGACATCAAACACTTCAGCAACTACTGGACCTTTGGTCTAATTTCTCAAACAAAGAAAATGGTGCTCAAAATCTTACATGAAGACTGTTATCATATATGGAATGTGAAATGACAGTTAGGCTGTTTCCGCACAGGCGGAATACAGCGTCCCCGGGATGCTAAAAACAGCATCTCTGGAGAGGGGTTCGCATGGCCGCTGCTGCATCGCAGTAGCAGCAGCCTCGCAACCCCCGAGCGGCGTGAAGCCGCTGTTTCCGAACCTTGCTCCCTGAGTGAGGTTTTTTGGAAACAGCGGCTTCAAACTGCTGCCGTGCGAATGGCAGCAGCTGGAAGGCGCCATTTCCCCCCTTTTCCCGAATGCCTTACCGTCCCTCCAACCTTCTGGCATGTCGCCCAGGCCAGGGGACATGCTCCTCCTGCCCTGCGACTCCAGAGCTGTCGTGCAGGGCAGGGGGGCGTGTCCCCTGGCCTGGGCGATGCGCCGGAAGGTTGGAGTGACTGTAAGGTGCGCCGTCTTCCACACCCCTACCGGGATCGTCCATGTGAACGGTCCTGGGGGGGGGTGTTGGCGTCGTTTACGCCGAAGCACCCCCGCAGCGTGGCCGTGTGGAAACGGCCTTAGATTCAGAAAAGGAAGAAGCACTAGAGATAATATTGCAAATTCGCATTGGTTACAGAAGCATATGAGAGAATTTCATAAGAGTGTTTTTCATAGATTATTGCAGAACTTTTTGATGTACAGATCATGAAAAATTATGATGGGTTTTAAAGTAAATGGGTTGTCACAGCACTGATTGTTTTGATATGCAATTCATACTTCAGACAAGAGGCTAATGTTAGGATAGAATATGGAGAAACAGAATGGTTTCCAGTAGACACAGGTGTCAGACAAGGATGTATTTTATCTCCCTATCTTTTCAATCTATATGCAAAACACATTTAACCATTATTATGACATTCTGAGAGGAAACTGAAATGTTTTCAGTAAGAACAATGAAATGTCTCTAGTGAATTTCAACACATTCTTTCAGTCAGCTCCTTTTCGCTTTATAAACCTGATGTCTGTCAGATACCCACAAGGACTATAAGGGCTGTTGGTCACCAAAGAACTTCCAAGTCCAAATATTGCCTACAATGTGCCAAATTCTGTCTGTTTCTCCAAGCAGCTGTGTTTATAACTTCTTCCAATAAGCCTAGCATTCAACCTCTTTCTCATCTCTGATAGATTGACATTTTTGATAGCTAGTATGCTTCATGTTGAGCATCTACATTCCACTGTGCAGAATGGTGATCATCTCATGGACAAATGTCAACTTTGAAGCTGTCCAGAGACATAGAAGATACTGTAGTTGTCATACAGATTAGCTTCTTGGCACACTCTCCTCCTTTTGATTTTGTAAAAAAAATCCCAAAAGTTTGTTTTGCCTTCATATCTGTTGTTATTTTCTTCAGCTGATGCAGAGTAGCTGGAGCAGCTCGAGATTTTCGTCTATCTTGCCTACCATATTTTTAATACCACAATTGTCACCCTTGAAGTCTGTGATAAGGAATTTAAGCTACTTACCAAGCATGCATATAACTACTGACTAAGGAACAGCAGTATGAAAGAAGAAATACCGCTGATATGACAAAACAGAGACAAGAGGGTACGTAAGAGCGGATGAGGGAGCTAAATCAGAAACTTTATAGGAATGTTGGAGAATCACTGCAAGGATATCAAATCTGGGGTTTTTGATTTATTTATTTTTTCGTGTTCCCATTGCAAGCAGATGTAAGCCAGAATACCAAAAAGCAATGTGAGATAATAGACAGAATTTGTGACTGAGATCATGCAGAGCTAGACTTCTATTGCTCTACAAGCATGTGTGTGTATGTGTGTGTGTGTGGGGGGGTGTGTCCACACCTATTCAAACATTGAGCAAACAGCCATTCATCCAAGGTGGCTAGGGCCTTATACATTGGGGGGGGGGGGGAAGCACTTCTGAGATGCAACAGTTGGGTTTTTTTGGCACAGTAGTGATGTATTAGTATCTGGCATTTAGTATTGATCTATTAATCTCTCTGTTGCCAGAGTTTAAGGGTACCAGCACTGAGAGTTGGGGAGATACTTACCTAGAATTTAATTCTGCAGATTAGCTGTTGAATAAAGTTGACTCTGGTTCGGCCCCTCCACTCACCTTTCCTTCCAGTGCTGCTCTGGAGGGCTGGAGGGACACGCCCACGCTACCTTCTGACCTCCAGGCCATGCAGAGCCGCAGTATAAGGCTGAAAGAGCCACATGTGGCTCCAGAGCCACGGGTTGCAGGACAAGCACTCAAAACCCCTCCCCCTCACTCCAGTCTGGCTGGGGACAGCATTTTAAACTGTGCATGCCAACTCTGAAGCCCACGTAGACTTTTGAGGCAGAGCCTGAACCCATTGTGGACTTTGAAGGCAGAGCCCATAGTTTAAACTGGATCCAGCCAAATCCAGCATTAAACTGAAAGCTTTGCCTGCCTGGGTCGAGCTTTATACCGCCTCTGAAATGTACCTGACTTCAAAGGTGAAGCCAGCAGTATAAAGCTGGACCTGGCCAGGCCAAGCCCAGCATTGAAGTGTGGTCTCTGCTTCCATGTGGACTTTGTAACAGAGGCCAGTTTAAAGTTGGACCCATTTGGGGCAGATTGGAATTCTTGGTGAGAAGAGGGCCAGGTGGCCAAAGACGCTCCTCTTCAGGTTGCGGACAGGGCAAATGCCCTGACTATCCCACCCTAGAAGCACCTCTGTTTCCCAGGCTCTACTCCCAAATATCCAGGAATTTCCCAACCTAGAGCTGGCAATCCTAAATGAGGACACTGTATTACCAAGCCAAGCCCTTAGGAGATGGTAGTCATTGAATCCAATTCATGCTCATGAATCATGATTTATTGACTAAGTCATTATAGTAATGGGGGGGGGGGGACCCTGGAGTTTCCTACATCTGTGCCCAGTGATTCAACTACAATCTCACATTTGCTCAGCAAACATAGCTTTATTCCCCCCTGACATTCCTTTTAACCATCTTGTTGGTTTAGAACAATTAGATTTAAAACATGGTTCATTTTGTCTGTGCCTTCCGGTGTAAGTTGTTGGGTAACAAGTAATCAGTTAGTACAAAACCAAGACATTGCAGGTATCCCAAACTAATTAGCAAAGGTAATAACAGTCTGCCGGGTAACCTTAACCTTATCACTGCTTGGCAGTGTTGTTAGCCTTCAAAACATCAATTGTCACCTGTAATAAAAGATGTCCTGGTCCCAGCCTTTAAAAAAATATCACTTACAAAAAGAGAGCTTTAAGAAAAGTGGAGAAAGGAGAGAGAAAAGGGAAAAACAAATTCACAGTTGCTATAGTTACTGGTAATCCAGAGTGAAGTTTTTTTTGAAAAAAAGATGGATGTGGATGGGTGGGTATAAAGGATGTTCAGCTCTAGTATTATGGTAACTGTTTATTTTGAGATGAAGAGTGATACTTAGTACTGTTTACATAGTACTTTTAGTACTCAAAACACACAGTAATATTATGCTGTTGTAATCCCTGCAACAGTCTTATAAGTAAGGCTAGTAGTGGAGCTGACTCACCTTAGGGAGCTGCTGATTGCCCTCTGGGAGGGCGAGGGGAGGCCGAGACAGGAGCAGAACCCCCAAGGCAGAACCATTAGAGACTTGGCCAGCAAGCAAAAGTTTTCCCATGCTGGGATAGCGAAAGGGGGCAGAGTTGCTGACTGCTGGAGGCATAAAAGGAACTTTCACCTTTGTAGATCATCCTTGGCTTCGTTTGGCTGTTTCTTTCCTCCTTCGCCCTCCCTCTAGCTTCCTTTTGATTAGCATAGCTTCTACTTGTCTCCCTTTGGCTCAGCTTCATCTTGGTAGCTCCTAGTTGGCCCTAGCCCTTTTTGCCTACTTTCACTTGCATTTTGGAGGGAATCAGCTAGATGGCAGCCTCACTCTCCTCCTCCCTCCTCCTGCCCAAATAGGGAGGGAGGGTGGGTCAGTTTGCTCCAGGCATCGAAGAAGGCCAGAGCAACCGCGTGCTGCCTAATATATAGGGAGTGTGCTCCACCCCTTGCGCTCGTGCTCCAACGCAATCAGGCCGGGTGTGTCTCGGCCATCCGGCCGGCCCAGGGCACACATGCTCACTGCTCTAGAACTCACCATGTGCCCTGCCCCCTGTCGCAATTACAGCCTAGTTGACTCTTGTGCTGTTATTTATTCTACTCTGTTTTTGAGCATGTGTTCTAGACCAGGGGTAGGGAACCTGCGGCTCTCCAGATGTTCAGGAACTACAATTCCCATCAGCCCCTACCAGCATGGCCAACTAGACCTACTAGACCTTGGCCAGCACCTCTTTCCCACTTTTGACATTTCCTAGTGCTTTAAAAAAGTTCTGCTTTCCTCATGTGAGTAAATACAACTCCCTCAGTTGCTGTAACCATGTTGAAACAATGCACAATAGGCTATCTTTCCTTACCATTTCATTTTTTTATCAATGAATTTTAAAAGTATTCTCCTCCCTTCAGTTATATATTTTCCCATATATTTCTTTGTTCCTCATGTTACACAGCCAATTTCAATGAATTTCAATCCTCCCCTTTCCCTGTAACTTTTATTTGGCAACATTTTTAATTATAATCTATTACGCTTCACTATAGAAAGATTCTTGTCATTGGCTCCCCCTCCCCCACGTATGTCTTCAAATACCTTTTTCCTTTCAGTTTAAAAATATTCATGAGGTTTCCTCCCACCACATACAAAGTGATTTTCGCATACTTTTATGTCAGTCGGTACTGAACTATATTAGGGCATTGTACCTGATTTTTATGTGAAAACTGTTTTTTCCCTCCTGTCAGTCGGATTGCTTTGTATTTTGCTGCATTTTGTGAGGATGTATTTAAATATATTTTCGTAAACATTTCTTCTTTGTATTTCCTTTCTCTGAGTTTATCCTATGAATTTCTAAGTTGCTGGGTCTTCCTTTTCTACAAGTTAGGCATGGCTGCTGACAATTTTCCCCCTCACATAAGTTCTATTTCTATAATCACATTCACATCCTTTATTTCTCCTTAGATTCCAGGAGTTCATTTTCTTACTATAAATTGTGTGAGCCTTTAAGGTGCCATTGGACTACAGCTTAATTTAACTTTGAGCAATTTCTACCTGTTGAAACTTGAACATCATCCTACAGCTTTGTTAGCACAAATTCCTTATTTTCCTCTTTTTTCTGCTTTCCCACAGTAAACCATGTTTTAATCTTATTACTTTTTACAGTGTTGTATTCTCTCTTTTTCATCTGTTTATTTTTTTTCTCATCTATGGACCACATTATTTTTTTGTCACTTTGCAGTTATATTTTCCTTCAGTCCCCGAAACTGACCTATGGTTCTGTCTACTTCCTTTTCTACTAGAAAAGCTTAAATCATATGCTTATTTAGAAATAAGGTAGAGCCTGAAGATCTCCTGGAATTAGATCTCTTCACTATAGACTGCTTTGAAGGGTGGCCTCAATGGCTTTATATTCCCACCCTACTCCAAATGCCATAAATATTCCTCCCATATTCCCCCTACTCCAAATCCCTAGACATTTCCCAATTCAGAGCTGAAAACTTTAAGACCTGTTATAAATGTTATATTTACTACACCAAAAATCAACTCAGACATGGAAAAAGGTGGAGTGTAAAAGCCATTTTATGTTGTCTCCTGTCAAAACTTTTTGGCATACTATCGTATCCCCATGGCCCAGGCTAGCTCAATCTCATCAGATTTTAGAAGCTAAGCAAGATGGGCCTGTACTTGGATAGGAGAGGAGATCACCAAAGAAGTCCAGTTGCACATGTTGTCCTAGCACCGTGATGGCGAACCTTTGGAGCTCCAGATGTTATGGACTAAAATTCCCATCAGCCCCTTCCAGCATGGCCAATTGGCCATGCTGGCAGGGGCTGATGGGAATTGTAGTCCATAACATCTGGAGTGCCAAAGGTTCGCCACCACTGTGAAAGAGAATGTGAGTTGGAAGAGACCCATGGCTTTGAAGTTCTCCCAGAGCCTCCTGACAGCCTGTAAACCTTATGATCTATTCTCGTCATTGTCATCACTGTTTCCATGCTGGGGCTGTCTAAACTGTTTCACATTCTCATCCTAAAATCCTTTCAAACCTTTACTGCCTCTCTTCCCCATCTCATTCTTTTTCAGAGGAATCCTTAATCCAATTAACAATTCAAAATATCCCCAAATTCCTATTCTGAGAGAAGGAGCGTTTTAAAAGACATTGCCTTCGTTTAGTCTCCTTATCTCTCCTTCCCGCCGCTATGCTTTGAGCTGAAAATCTTCTGCCCATAAAAGGGCAAGTCCTCAAGTGTCACATCCTCTCAGCCACTAAGCACTGTCTGGAGACAATGGTGGACTGCTTTCCTCCTCAGGCAGTGATTGGCGAGGCAAGGAGAATGTTCAAAATGAGAAACCAGGAGAAAAGAAATGTGCATTTTTAAGAAGCAACATGCAGTAACATCACACTAGAAATGAAGATTTATGCTTAACATATTTTCTCCACATTTAGTGCCCCTATTTCCAACCTTATCCTTATTTGTCCTTTCATACAAATAATTCTTTGGAGGAAGGGAATGCCGAAAGATCCTCCTTTTTAAAAGAGGTAAATTAATATCAGCACTTCAAGAAGAGTGTCAGATTTCCTCTGCCACTAAGGGCTCAAAAGAGAGACAGAGGAATCTGGTTTCCTTGGTAATAAGAAAGACTTTGAACATGCATCCCTCTGTCTCTCCACTCTGAACACCTTTGAGTGTGTTGCATGGAAGTTGATATCTTTAGCAGGGACTCCCTAACATTCAACAGACAATGCCAGCATTTTCCTACATGCAATAACCATGTGCTTGCACTAGTAATATCTAATATTGATAATGTACCACATTATCTATATGTCTTTCAAAGGAAGGTTTTCTGGTCATTTCCCTACACCCACACCCACCCAAGGACTCAAAGCACTATTATTGTCCTTGGGAAAACACCCCTCTGGCTCTGACACACAGTTGGCTCCTGGGCTTTGTAACTGCAATGTGGAATGCTTGATCTCTTGCGTGTTAATGCAAGTATGCTCCTGACAGTCAAAGAAATGGCACACTCAGCCACATACATTGAGAAACGAGTGTGCAGTTGGATATGCGCATGAGTGATAGGAGGAGTCATGGGCTAGCACAGGGGTAGGGAACCTGCGGCTCTCCAGATGTTCAGGAACTACAATTCAGAGGCTGATGGGAATTGTAGTTCCTGAACATCTGGAGAGCCGCAGGTTCCCTACTCCTGGGCTAGAATGAGAAGGGTGCACAGGTAGGTGGGGGTACATGGAAGAGGGTTGTGAGAAGGAATGCTGGTGGTAGACAGAGGTTAGGTGGGGAAACTCTCTCTCTCTACACACACACACACACACACACACACACACACACACACACACACACACATAGTATCATATATATGAAAATACTGCAGTGAACAATCTGATTAAGCAAAACAATGGAGAAATTAGTTTTCAACATGGCTGAAATCTTAACCTTCCCACCCTCTGTCTTCTTACATCCAAGTTATTCAAGACAGTCAGTAACTGAGGCCCTTTCTGCACAGGCACTGAGGGGGGTGCGTCGGCATAGTTTATGCCAGCACACCCCCACGGGACCGTTCACATGGACGGTCCCACTGGAAGCGGCAGCAGCAGCACAGCCTTCACACAGGCTGCAGTGCTCCCAAGCGCTCCTTACCTCTGGTCACCTTTCATGTTGAGGAGGCCAGGGGACATGCCCCCCCTTGCCAGAGCGACGACCCTGGAGAATGAGGCCAGGGGGCATGTCTCCTAGCCTGCACAATGCGAAAGAAGGTGACTGGAGGTAAGGAGCGTTTGGGAGGGATGGGAGAGAAACGTCGGCTTCCACCCGGTGCCATGCGAATGGCACTGAATGGAAGCTGGAGTTTCCAAAATACCTCGCTCCCGGAGCGAGATTCAAAAACACTGTTTTGGCAGGAGCCAGGCGTCGCTGCAGCGATTTGGCAGCGGTGCCTGTTCGAGCAGTCCCTGCCAAAACACTGTTTACCTGCCTGCTGCTGCTTTTGGCCCATGCGTAAAGGGCCTGAGTGTATCTTGCTTGAAAATTAAGCATCCTATATAACTGACTGTTTGGTCATAGTTTAAAATTAGCACTATTTAGAACATAGTTGCAACTGTGAGTTTCATAGCTGTTGTTTGGATAAGTAGCTGTTGGTTGGTTTGTATAAGTAAGGCACAAAGGCATTATGGATAGATGCGTTTTCAGTGGGTCAATTGGCTAGGTAGCTATTCTTGGTACATGCTCACAATCACAACTGGTGCAGAAATATGAAAAACAGCAACAAAAAAAGGAAGATGAATCCATCCCGATGGAATAGATACAGTAGAGTATATGTTAAAAATAGCAGAGATGCCCCATAAGAACACAAGGGGTCAAAGACATTACCAGGACTTATGTTCCCCTGATACGACATTTTTTTTCCTTCCAAGAGGCAACAAGTTAAGCTTTGTAATCTGATTGAAAAGCAAAAGCTTAGTTGCAATGTGATCACAATAGGGAGGTCAAGCTCAACAGGCGAGAGTTCAGCCCGCCAAAGGTCTACATAATCATTTAAGAGCGTTGCAAAGTTTGTCAGTGGTTCAGACCCGAACTATTTTTTTCCGTGCTCCAGCTCACATGCTTTCTGTCCTCTCTCAGGACAGAAGCATGACATAGGGCAGAGGTGATGCACTTGCAAGCGCACAGCTTATTACTTGCCCAGAAGCAGGTCTGAGGTTATTGGAGCAACAAACTGATGGGTTCAGCATATAGATGGGAACAAGGTATATGTGAACCAAAAGAAAAAAAATACTGGGGATATATATTTTACTGGGAAACAAGAACTTTGCTGGGTTGGATTCTGCTGATCATCTACTTCAGCCATTTGGCTCCAAAGAGAAAGAGAGCTCTGCAAGGCATTTTTGTTTGTTCCTGTGTTGTAAAAAAAAAAAGAATCACAGTGCTTTTTTGTCATAGGGTCTGGAAACCTTTGGCTGCCAAGTAAATAGGGTTGCCACCTGGCGCATTTTAATCCGGCTCCATTTGTTTTTCAATCAGCCTGCTGGTAGGATTCCCAAACAGCCATTTCATTTCAGCCAAAAGTCAGCTTCAAACCACAGGCCAATTTAGAATGGCATAAATTCACACAAATGAATACGGACATTAGAGAAAGGATTACTGGCTGAAGGGAGAGTGTTGGCTGCCTAAGCACACTGTAATGTGCAGGGGGTTAATCTCTACATAGGGAGGTATTCAAATCATGACTATTTTTACTGCGACTTTTTATTCCTCTAGGGCACTTTCAGGCACCTTCCGCACATGCAGAATAATACACTTTCAATCCACTTTCACATTTGTTTTGCTACTTTGCTATTCTGAACAGTAAAATCCAGCTGCAAAGTTCATTGAAAGTGGATTGAAAATGCATTATTCTGCATGTGCGGAAGGGGCCTCATACATGTAGAATAATGGATTTTCAATCCACTTTCAAAACACTTTGTGCTGGATTTTACAGTGTGAAATAGCAAAATCCACTTGCAAATAATTGTTAAAGTGCATTGAAAATTGATTGAAATTGCATTTGGCATGTGTGAATGCACTTGCTCAGACCAACGTAAATGCATTTGTATCTGTTTACATTCTCAAAAACATTTAGATGGAGGTTAGATCTCATAGGCCCCTTCCGCACACGCAAAATAATGCATTTTCAAACCACTTTCACAACTGTTTGCAAGTGGATTTTGCTATTCCGCACAGCTTCAAAGAGCACTGAAATCAGTTTGAAAGTGCATTATTCTGCATGTGCGGAATGAGCCATATACATCTTTCATGAAAAAAAAATTGCTGAGGACTCCAAATGAAATTAAGCAAAGGAGCTATATGCCCACATTGCACTCTTCTGACACCTGTCCCTTGTTAAAGGACTCTACCTCATTACAAGGCCACCCTAAAGACATGGCTTTCATGTTGCTGCTCATACACCTATGCTATAGAGCAAGTTTAAGAAAACATTCTATAGAAAATGTTCATTACTTTCTCAGGGTAAATTTAGTACTTCCTAAATGATCTATGTCAGCCATTTCAGTTTAAGCACACTAGATGTATGGATTGATGTATATAAGGTTAAAAGACCCATTTTATATTTTGCTGCAAACTTCAACCCCTCTGTCCCCCTTCATATTTTCCTCTGTCTTTCTCCCCCACTTCACAGATTCTGGCTTTCCTCTTCCATTCTTCATCATCACCATGTTTTTCTCTTCACTTCATTGGCTGTTGCCTGGCCACAATATTACTATAGGCCACTTTGAGTTGCTGTAACAAATGAAAAATGTCACTCAGCTCCAGCATTTTGCTGTTTGTGATGTTGTCACATGCAGGAACATGACAGTTCTAGCCTTTAGGGGCCACTCCCAAATTGTTATGTTTTTAAACCAAGTTAGATTTTTTAATGTAAACCTGAAGGTTTCCCCAGGTTTTCTGGACAGGTAGTTCATCACAGTCATAGTTGGTCCCTGTCAGGATCTGACTGTGCTTTACTATTACATATTATGATGAAAATAAACAAGCTAATGCCTCCTTTATTATGTATCTTAAAAGCTTTGATATTCTATTAATGAGTAGATTAGATTTTTTTTTTAAAAAAAGCTATCAACTAAAACCTGAACTAGCTGTTCTGGATTTTCCAGGCTGTGTGGTTGTGGTCTGGCGGTTTTAGCTCCTAGTGTTTCACCCATATCTATGACTGGGATTCTCCAAGGAATGTCATAGTAAGATATGTTTTCTCTCAGTGGTACCAGACCACAGCCACTCAGCCCAGAAAACCCGCAACAGCCAGTTGGTTCCAGCCATGAAAGTAATCAACAATACATAAAACCTCAAGTGGAGGAGAAGTCGATCTATGGCTACCAACCTTGATCCTCCTTGATCTGAGATTTCAAATGCCTTAGCAGACCAGGTGCTCGTGAGCAGCAGCAGGAGAAGGCCATTGCTTTCACATCCAGCATGTGAGCTCCCAAAGGCATCTGAGTAGCAGAGTGCTGGACTAGATGGACTCTGGTCTGATCCAGCAAGGCTCTTTCTTATGTTCTTAAGTGTTGGGCTTTACTATAATATTCAGTCATATGTTTTACAGCAGCTTTACTGCTGTATTGCAGTTACCCAGAATGTATGGCTTCTCAGTAATAACAAGTGCTGTTTCAGCAATTCTTGGATTCTGAAAATGTGTCGTCTTGTTTGATTGCCCCAGTCTAAGCTTTGCCCTGGATCTTCCAATTAATGTCAATAAATCAGTCTCAGTGAGAAAAATGGACTATAAATACTGTAAATAAATAAAGTGATTCCTTAGAAGTTCAAAAGTGCCTTAGACTGTGTGTATTGTTCCCACACACAATACTAGAATTCAGCCTTCAAACTTTTGCTTACTTAGAAGTAAATCCCACTAAGTTCCATGTGGACTACTACTATGTCAGTATGAACTGCAATAGGCATCGTCTTAGTGCAGGGGTCGGGAACCTTTTAGACTCAAAGAGCCATTTGGGCCCATTTTCCCCGGAAAAGAAAATTCATGGAGCCGCAGGATTCCGCTTCTCCCCGCCCTGTGGGGTGGACGGAGGCGCGGGAGGCCGCTTTCTTCTGGGGGGGCGGTGCAGAGGCCACCGGGCAGGTTTCACTTTCACTCGCCGGACAGCTGTTGCGGCTGCTGCTTCTGCTCCCTCCTCCTTTGCTCCTCCTTCCTCCCTTCTTCGACCTTGGCAGTGTTCGACTTCTGATAAGCGAAACCCATCAAAAAATCCCCTGCGTTGCCAACTCCAGGGCTGAGCTGGGGGATTCTGGACTGTTTCTGGGGATTTTGGCGAACGGCTGGTGCTGGCTTTTTCTTCCACGGCCCCTGGAAGAGAAAAGCCAGCACCAGCCGTTCGCCCAAAATCCCCGGAACAAAGTCCAGAATCCTGCTTATCAGAAGTCGAAAACTGGAGCTCGCCAAGCGCTGCGGTGGGGGCGGAGGCCGCTTTCTCTTCTGGCGGCGCGGCGCGGAGGCCGCTTTTCTCTTCCCCTGGGGCGGCGGCAGGGCGCGTGGGAGGCCGCTTTCTCTCTGTGGCAGCACGGAGGCCGCCTTGGGGCGGGCGGGCGCTGGAGCCGGGCCTGCAGCGGCGGCGGCGGGCGCCGGAGGCCGCTTCCCCTGGGCGGCGCGGCGGAGGCCGCTTCTCTGGGGGGGGTGGCAGCACGGAGGCCGCTTTTTTCTGGGGCGGCGGCTTCTGGGGCGGCGGCGGCGGCGGCGCTGGAGGCCGCCTCGGGGGGCGGCGGGCGGCGCCGGGAGGCCGCTCGGGGCGGCGGTGCCTGGATGCCGCTTTGGGCGGCGGGCGGCGCCGAGGTCGCCCGGGTCGGACGCGCACGGGCGGCAGTCTTCTGGCGCTGGGAAGGGGGCGGAATCCCACGCTGCCCAGGAAGGGGCGTGGAGCCGCACCACAGGCTCTAAAGAGCCGTTTGCGGCTCGCGAGCCGCAGGTTCCCGACCCCTGTCTTAGTGTAATATTCTTCATTTTAAACACAGATAAATACATTTATCCCCCCTCCCCCCAATATTATCTTTAGCTGATATAAATGCGTTAGCGTGTTGCTAATATTTCCTAACTAAATCTGTTGCCTACTTTAAAAGCTTCAAACAATCATCTGGAGAAGTTTGCCTTCAAAATGGTTAGAAAGTAAAGGATACTTTATACCTTAAAAGGGAAACCAACAGGATTGCAGCAAGACTAACAGTATGATTTCAAGTGCATGAACAGAGAACATGCTATTCAAAGCTGAGTTGACTTTTAAAGGGCGTTCTTTAAAATCCAACCATCTGGGCGAGGCAGGCACTCTGACCTTTCTAAGGTAGGGAATGGTCTTTTAGAGCAACAATCGGGAAAGAATCAGGGAAGTGAGCTCCAAAATTATTTGGAAGTTTGGAGTGACTGACATGGGCGTCTCTATGGAAAATAGTGCCTGGGGCGAGCATTGAAAATGTTGATTTTGGAGGCAAAGGCCACAATTCAACGCAGGAGCTCACCAGGCCAAGCCAAGCATCAAACTGCAGGCTTGGTCTGGCCAAGTCCAGCTTTATGCTGCTGACCTAGGCCTTTCCCCACTTACCTTTGACCACCCTTTGCTGCGCACTGCTCTCAACGCCATCTCTGGCATGCGCCCGGGCTTCCCCATGACCCCGCGCTCTGCATGGGGTCATCAAAAGGCGCCGTTTTGAGGAGCGCCAGGGATGTCGCGTGCTGAGGGGGCGCGAGAGTGGCAGCATCAGGGTGGCTGCGTTGTCACCGCCCCTGTAGTGGGGAGTGCCCCGGGACCCCGCGCTACTTGAGGAGAGTAGCGTGGGGCTTAAGGTAAGTGGGGAAAGGGCCTTGGTTAGACTGAGTCCAGCATTTAACTGTGGGCTCCTCCTCTGAGGTATACATGGACTGTGGAAGTGGAGCCTAAAGTGGAGCCAAGGCAGAGCAGAGTTCTTGGCGGGGAGGGATTAGATGACTACTGAGGGCAACCTTTCTTCAAGTGGCACCCCAGAGCATGCCCAAGATACTGGAGACTGGGTTTCTAATTTCCAGGTGCTACAATGAGAATTATGCTAAATCCTTGACATTACTTTGATTGCTTCAGTTTGCTGGTTCCATAGCCATGATATTTGTAATTTGTAGCTTGGCTTTTAGCTGATTGTAAAATGTAAGCTAGAAGACCCTTTGGCCTAGACACGAGAGGTAGTAAAAAGAGGGTTTTTTTCCTATACAATAATTCTACATCAGTGTGAATTTGAACTTGAATTGGAAAGTGGCTCATAGCTTGTGTGTGTGTGTTTTTAATCACAGCTGATGGCAATGGTGCCATTATCCACTCATTTTTTTTCCTCTTTGTGCTAGTTAGAAAGCTATGGCAGAAAGAAGAAGAACCAATCCAATCCTCGGGAAGGAACTTCTTTGGCTGAAATAGTAAAAAAGCCCATAAACATACAACAATGAAGAATATCCCCAGATTTTATTGTGCCCCAATGAAAAGCACTGAGCTCAAAATATATAGGACATCTTAAATCTGGAAAGCACCAGCAGCGTTTATTTTTTCTTCTTCTTGTGACTTACTTCTGAGTAATCATGCTTAGGATTGCATTTTCAGACCACAGTGCTGTTGTCACCTGCTAGGGAATAAGCCCCAACAAGTAGAGTTTGGGCATAAGTTTGGGCTGTTGCAGAATTGTTAGTTTTTACCTGTTTAAAATATTCATCTCCACCCAGCAGTTACTGAGGTATTTTGAGATCCACAAAACCCAAGACTCCCTCTCCCTCAGGTTAAAAGGGTAGAGAAACAGAGCAAAGCAACATATGGTCCAATT
Source organism: Sphaerodactylus townsendi (assembly GCF_021028975.2). Taxonomy (NCBI): domain Eukaryota; kingdom Metazoa; phylum Chordata; class Lepidosauria; order Squamata; family Sphaerodactylidae; genus Sphaerodactylus; species Sphaerodactylus townsendi. The sequence continues at coordinate 4,403,024 of NC_059436.1, forward strand.
TCTTAAGGTATAACTTAAGGTTGAAAACTTTTCAGACACCAGCTTAGATAAAGGACATGGGGTAGAAATGGGGAGATTTGCTATCACTTTCCCTCAGGGAAATCCCTCCACACACACTATTTGTGCTGGTTGTTCAGCATGGGTTCCTGATTTTTTGCCCCTTCACTGGGTCTAAAGCCATTTTGGGAGGTTAAGGCTATGCTACATAAACCCCCTGCCTCAGCACAGTGGTCCCAGTCCAATCCAGCCATCTCACTTCATGCTGCTTTTTGTAGTAAAATGTGTGTTAGGAGAGCCAGTCATGGATCCCCAGTGTGTAGTTGGGCCCTCAGTCAAGTATCACCAAATGCCTGGGGAAATAACATTTTTAATGGGCTTTGGAACCAGCCCTGGAGCTGTCCTTTAAGCAGGGACATCATTTACAGCAATTAGCAGGCGACAATATTTAACACTATGACGTGAAGAGTTTCACCTGGCGATTTTTACACATCAACTCTCTATAAAGGGCAAAAGAACAGGCTAGTAGGATTGCCAACAGGTCTGGAGAAAATGTCCCATCCCTTTAATTGAGACTTAATGGGCAGAAACGGGCAACTGAAGCCTTTGGGGCTTGGAGGTAAATAACATCAATCAGTAAATCACATCTCGTTAATATGGGTGCACACTTCAAAAGTGATCACTTTAATTGGAAAGCAGAAAGAACATGATGATCACTTTCATAAAATATCAGGAGTATAGTTATCGTATCAGGAAGTTGTTTGAATAAATATAGGGGGAAAAGTGTGGTGTGAAAACAATTGTTGTGTCTTTTAAAAATGATATATATTGAGCCTCCCCCTTGAATCTGCAGGAAGAGGGAAGGAGAAGTGATGTGTCCTATAAGTTTCAAGGGTTGGAGTGAACTGGACCACCTGAGGCACGTACCTTTCTTCCTAGCTTCCATAGCCTCTTCTGCTCCCTCCTCTGCTGTCCCCAATTCCAATATTATCAGGACTGGAAATATCAGACTCAGGAATTGGAAGGGGGCTTTCTTTCTACTGTCGAATATTGCCGATCTAATCTGATACCCAAAACATTAGTCATTTTATTGGGTTAGCAATTTCTGACAAAGAAAACTGGTAAATTAAGTTAATTGCCTAAGTGCAAAGTTAAGATTTTGCTGTAATTAAATAAATGATTTAATCCAGAAGACAATTTGTCAAATAACTGTGGTGAACTAGAGGTAGAATAAATCATGTGGATTTGTGGGCACTCACAGGCCTTACGACATTGTGTATTGTAACAATTGCTGTAATAGGTTTATTATTACTTGGTCATAAAAGTACACTTTATGGTGGAAAAATCTACTCAAGGCTTGGAAGGGAATCTGAGCTGTCGAATACATCTGTCTTACACAATGTGCCAAATCAGCATTTTAAGACAAGCATGAGAGGCACTAAACAGATAGAAAAGTTGTCACCAAATTCTTAATTAGGCCAGTCATATAAGAGTTCACTACCTGACATTATTTATCTGTATTTATTATTTATACTTTCAGCAAAGCCCATTGCAGGAGAGGTGCCATAGGCCCTAGCAAAGGGTGGAAGAGGAAGCATCTTCCCCTGCAATGGGCTTTACTGGGGTTGTAGTGGGCCCTGCCCCCTGCTCCCGATGCAATGCTTGAAATGCTTGCCACTTATCTGGTTCTGGGTCTGTGACTTGGAGGTGGGAGAGGTAGGAGAGGTGTGGCTTGAGATAGGTGGAAGGTGAGGATAGGGGAGGGTGGAGAGGATTGGCTTGTGGTGGGGGAGGTGGCAGGTGAGGCTTGGGGTGGGGTGGGGGAGGGTGGGAAAGTGTGGCTTAGGGTAGGAGGAGGGTGGAATTGGGATGGTTGGGGGAGGTGGGAGGACTTTTCTGAGCCCATGGAGCAGCTGCTCTTCAGACCCAGGATGGTTGTTGGGGGATGGGGAGAGGCAGGAGGACTTGTGAGGGCTGAAATGCTGGAATGTTTGGGAAGGCTTGGAGAAGCATGCAGGCCCTGATTACCTAGAGTATTCCTTATGAGTACATGGTGGCGAAGGATCAGCCTGGATCTGAGACCATCATGTGGGTGCTGACCTCACCTCTCATAGTGGGTGGCTGGGACATCAAGGTTTTGAGCAGTGAGTGGGAATGGTTCTCCTGTCACCTCAATCCTGAAGGGGGAACCATGCCCCACCCTCATCCACACCTCCATCTCTTGATGACACATGTACATCCCCCTGCAGGCAACTCTCAAAGTGGGGATGGCATCATGAGGCCATCAACAGAAGCACCTAAGGGGGGCATGGCACAGTCAATGCCCTGAGATAGCAGGAACAAGTCCTAGGTCCAGGGGAGGAGGGGGGCCAATATCATCATGGCCACCCTATCTTTCCAGCAGGGTGCTCATTCAAGAGCTCCATGCATTATTACCCTGGCATCTATCCCATTGTGTCAACCCAGGAAGAAATGGAGGGCAGCGATGGGGAGGTGGACGAATGCACCTGGGCTGCTGTACTAGGGGCCCAGAGAAGTGAAGTGGCTCTGAGCCCAGGTACCTGCCATGGAGCAGATAATGCAGATGTCCACATGAGCTAACATATCTCTGTCTGGTCCCCCTGATATTTACAGCTGATGTTGTGGACCATCTTCATGCCTTGACCCCAGTGAGAAAAACTGTGGCAGCCAGGTCAGTTGTCTGCAGAGTCACTGGTCATTATGGAATTCCTGGGGCCAGAAGCCGGGGGTGAGCAGGCAGACTTGAAATTGAAATTGATGGTGGAGGGGAGGAGGAGGAGGGCAGCTGCCTCAATGGCTGGGTGGTGTGGCCTCTGGAGGCCCCAGCAATGTGGAGGAATCCGGCCCCTTTCCTGGGCCCCAGGGGATGTTGAGGATGGACAGGTGTGAAGTGAGAGGCTACAAGGCCTCACTGAACATCCCACTCCATCAGCTGTCTCCTACTTTACTTCTGACACAAGGGCAGCCCAGGCACCTGGGAGTGCCCTTGGTGGTGTGGCCAGGCTGCTGAGAGATGAAAGCATAACTTCTCCTCAGCATCTCCCTATGTCCCTGTCTAGGTGATGGCACCTTTTCTTCCATGTAGGCTGAGGGTCTGCTTGGGATTTCTGCAGGCGGGGGATTGCTGAGACCCTTGCCTACTCAGTCAACTGCCTAGTTACTAAGGGCAGGGCCCAGTTCCTTTAAGGGGGTGGAGGTAGGGGTGGAGCACAGACGCAGAGCCACTATCCTTGGCCATGTCAATTCCTGCCCTTAGCTGTGATGAGTACAAGGCTATTTTGGGCTTTTTACTTTACCAACTCCCCCCCCCCCCCAGGCTATTCAACTTTTGGAGTGGGATATGGGGGAGGAGAGAACTGAATGTTGTTTTAAGGCCACTTCTACACATGCAGAATAATGCACTTTCAATCCACTTTCACAATTGTTTGCAAGTGGATTTTACTATTCCACACATTAAAATCCAGTTGCAAAATGCATTGAAAGTGGATTGAAAGTGCATTATTCTGCATGGGTGGAAGGGGCCTAAATTCAGTCTAGCGCAGCATTCTGATCTCCCTGTTGCTGTTGCCTCCGAAGTCCTCCAGAGCTTGGAAAATTGTGCCAGGGGGTAGGGTGGTGGAAAGATCGAATGCCGTATTAGGCTCAGCCCAGGGCAGCATTCTGTTGTAGTTCTCAAAATGTAGTGATAAAAATTATCGGTGTCCACCCTTACTGCTGGCCCTTGATTGATTGATTGATTCTGCAATACAGCACATGGATGGGATACTACAGCATGGTTGCTGGGCTGGGAATGCTGATGCAGAAGCCCAACTACATGCTACTCCCCCACTAGCTGAATAATAATCAAAACTTTCAGGGAGTCCTTATGATTGCCTTGTTTGTTGTACTCTCTGCTGATAAACAACTGCTATGTTCAAAAGCATCCATTTAGGGAGCACAGCCTATCTGCCCTCATCTGTACTCATAAGATCAACAGTAAGAATTATCCTGGAGAGCTTGTCTGTTGCTTTAAATCTTTCAGGGCTTCCCCTTCTGTCTTGTCACTTCACTGGTTCGCTACTATGCTCCACCTTCCGTGAAGTAAACCCCAAAATGAGGGGGGAAAGCTGGATTGAGGGACCAAGCTAAAATGAGCTTAAAATGCTTTGTACTTGAGGAGTGGAAGGTTTGCGGCAGCTGGAGCTTAAGTAATGTGCTCATCCACTTTCAAATAAATTATTAATGAACAGGTTATTAAAATAAACCCTTAATCCAATAATTAAAGTTCAGATAAAGAGGATTTTTGGGGGGAAGGGGGAGGATTTTCTCTTTACTGCTCAGATCAGTCACGTTATAAAGGTATTCGCTTATCTTCTTAATCCAGTTTTATGACACTGACTGTCTACCCTGTAAGTCATTTTCTTACAGGATCGAGACCCAAACAGAAAGACATATGATAGGTCCATTCCGCACAGCACAAAAAAGATGTCTGTGAGACATTTTTTTTCTACTGAAGGAAAAGCATCTGGGATAGTAATTAAGATCAGTGGAAAGCACTCATGGAAAAAGGAGAAAGGGCCAAGAACATACCCTACACTATTTCAGATATTAACTTGTTTTTAACACTTGCTTTTAACACTTGCATGCTTTTAACACTCCAGTTCTGATGCCAGGTTCACACTCCCCTCCCTTCCATTATTACACATTGTTGAAGCTTTTAATTCATCTGTTGTATGACAAATTGTCTTTGTGTAGTCTGCACAGATGTCATGCCAGAGTGAACGAAGCAATTCTTGTTTTGCGTACAGATGCAGATTAAAAATACTGTTGTCCTACCAAATTTGATCAACCATTCAAACAGACTTCAATTGCCGAAGTGGGCAATGGCAACTCCCATCCACTTCAACATTTAAGTTCTACAGAATTTGCTGATTATTGAAAAGTTTAGCCTTTCACACTAACAACGACAAAAAAAAATTAACACAACAGTTCCAACCATCAAAAATATGAGAAAATATGGGAAATTGACCTCGATAGAGATGTTTTTAAAAGAAGAAACCCTTGACAAGCAGTAACAATTGAAGAATATTTAACAGCCCCTCTTCTCAAACTGACAATTTCCCCAGACTGCATTAGGATGGGGGTTTATATATATACTGTGCTGTGTATTTTCCTATATATATATATATATTGGAAAATACACAGCACAGTACTTTTTGTCTAGCTTGGGCCACAGTAATGGCACAACTGAAGTCCCATCCATCATTGGTGTAATACAGAGCAAGCTCCCCAAAGTAGTTACAAGACTGAAGTGAAGGTGGTATGTTTGCTTTCCATCATCAGCCTCAAAGAGATCAAGAGACAAATAAATCATTTAAGGTTTATTAAAGAAGGTGGCACAGATGATAGAGTGCCGGATTTACACAACGGAGACCTGCGTTCAAAATCTTGATCAGCTACAAAGCTCACTGACAAGTCTGTCCTAAACAGAATCACACTTTTCTAAATTCACTAATGTCAATGGTTTTGGGTGGGTATAATTCCACTTAGGACGGTACCAGACATAATCTTGGACCAGTCACTTCTATTCAGTTTAACCTGCATTACAGGGTTTCTGTGAAGATAAAATGGGAGGCGTCCGCATTGAACACCTCAAGCTGTTTGGAAGAAAGGAGGCTGCAAATCTAATACCTTTTCTAGTGAGAGCACTTTCATTTGCACTTCAGATAAGAAAATCCACCTTGGGCCCAGCGAAATAATGGCTTTATTAGTTAGCCTCCTAGTTGTACACCTCTTTTGTTTTACGAGACCGTTGTATGAGAACAAATGCATAGTTATTGCTCTGGGGCTTAGCTGATTCCATAAACAACTGTAGTAGCTAAAAGGATAAATCTTTCCCAAAATACTGTTACATTATATAATCAGGAAGGCATTTGACTATGTTTCACATTAAATATTAAAAGAAAAGTGCTTTCTGTATCGACAAGTAAGAAGAAGAAGAAGAAACCTGTACATAAACACAGGCATTTTTCCCCCTTGTGTTCAGCATTCACTGGTGCAATTATCCAATTTGCAGCAAATATTAAGTCATATTCTGGGTCGATGATGTTCAGCTCATGGCTGAATTGCAAGTGATTTGGTCCTCCATGAGGTTTCCATTTGTTTTTCATGCAGGCAGACAACTCCACTGGCCAATTGTTGAAGCTCCATCACGATGCATAGAATTGTCCCATTGTAAGAAAAGAGGGCCTTCTTCATCAAATTCTTGGTGTAAAGCATAAGCTTCCACACACTAGTTCATCTCCCAGAGGAATGCACACAATGGAGGCCTAAAAAGGCTACTTTCCTGTCTCACTGGAGTGTTTTGCTTCCAGTTGAACTCAAGTAATAGGGCAGACAGTCCTATTGGATTAGGATCAGGTTAGGGTTGCCAGGCAGTGCGTGGTTACTGGTGGGAGGGCTTTGTGTGTGGAAATGCGGGGCACAATGCTGCTTGAGGTGGCACATCACTTCAAATTTTTTAAAACGTGTAGCTCTAGGAATTATCAGAAAATTCCTGATAATTTCTACAGGTTTTCTATGTCATTTTATTGCCAGAAGTTATGCAACTGGCTTTATGGGAAGGGGGTATTTTTCTTTCACAGCCACTGAGAGCACTGGCAGGGGCAGAGTAGTCTGGATAGAGCTAGGTGAACAGTGAACTCTAACCTGGAGAACCAGTTTTGATTTTCCACTCTTCCACATGAGCTGCAGACTCTCATCTGGTGAACTGGATTTGTTTCCTCACTCATATACATGAAGCCTGCTGGGTGACCATGGGCTAGTCAGTCACAGTTCTCATAGAGCTCTCTCAGTCCCCCCCTCCCACCTCACAAGGGGCCACTCCCCACTTACCTCGTCTGAGTGCAACCCCGCAGCAACCCCTCGTAGAAAAGCCTCCGTGGCTTTTGACCACGGAGACATTTGTTCCCCACTCATCTTCCATTCAGGAAATAGCGCAGGGTTCCACATCAAGAGTCAAAGAGGCAATCGAGTGTTCTGATTGGCTGGCACTTGTGTGCGTCATTTACACGTGGGAGTAGCAGCCAGCCGAAGCTGGGGCTCCATTGTGATTGGCTGACCCGAAAAGTTGGTTTGGATAAGCTGAATGCATTGTTTTGAGACGTCTGCACATGCTGACGTCACTACCCGTTGCAAATTGCTTGGGCAGAAAAACGAAAGTAAAAATCGGTTTCAGTTTACACCGCCAACAACCCTGTGCTCAGCGGCACTTTGCCAAGCTGCAAAACCGTGGAGCTCGAGCAAAAAAGAGCAAAAAAGAGCAATGTTGGCACGTCTTGTTGTGCACACGTCTCAATTTCCAAGCACTTTCTGACGGGGACACCCTCTCTAAACAAAATGGCGGTTCCTGTTTCCTGATTGGCCAGAAGCTGCGCGTCAGAGCGAATCAGCCACGCGTAAACAGCCGAGGTTCCCCACCCCCCTGCGGCACCTGCGGGGTTTTTGAAAATGTTGCTCTTTGCAGAGGACCTAATTTGCCGCGCGACAAGGAGGTGGGAGAGCGGCAAATTAAGGGCAGCTGCGCAGTGGGCGCTGGTGATGTGGGGAACGTCCATCCTCCTCGTGTCTTTTAAAGAGGTGACCCAGCGGCTTATGGTGAGTGGGGAGTGGCCCTCGGTGTCTGTTGTGAGAAGAGGTAGGGAAGGAGTTTGGAAGCCACTTTGAGACTCCTTATGCTTGATAAAAGCGGGGTATGAATCCAAAGTCCTCCTACTTCTATTCCTCTTCTTTTTCACAGGGGCCATTCTTATTGTGATGTGAAAGGATTATATTTATTTGATTTTTTCCTGCTTTTGGGTATACAGTGCTCCCCAAACCCCTTGAACCACAATAAAATCTCAGTGTAAAGTCATAAAGCAAATATGTTATTAAAATGCACACCACCATATTCACAGGAAACAAATCAGAGGCAACAAATGAGCAACCATGAGAAAAACTGGAGGGAAAAAAAAGAGTAGGATCCTCATGGTTTTATTAAAGCCAATTAGCAACCCCATGCGGTTGCTTTTGAAGGCAAGGAAAGGTCTGGGTGGGGAAGGAGTGTTTAATCCTCTCCTCTCCTGTTTCTTCCGTGATTTCAGTACCCTGATGCTTTAATTAGCTCAGCAGGAGAAAAAAGACAGCTTCAAATATTTTACCTGTCTTCCCCACCTCTGTCACAGCCAATTATAGCTTTAGATGGGCAGAAAAGAAATTCCAGAAACATCTAGTAGTGAATGGGCCGTAGGTCTCTCCAGTCAGTGACCCCGACTCAGAATCCTCAGGGAACAGCTTGAGGAACCAAGAGGGCCATAGGGATTCGGGAGGGATCAGCACTCCAGAGGAGCCAGATGGCAATGTACCATCTGTGTCAGAGTCTGCCCAGGAACCCTTGCCACCAGCCCTGGAGATAGCTGCCAAGCCTCTGCCAGGTAGGACTCAGATCTGGGTTTGTAGACCTACAGCAATGGTGGAAGAAGGCCTGGGCTGAGGTGGCCCAGAGGAATCAAAGTGCCACACTGGCTGCAGGTCTTTTCACTGTAGAAACAGAACAAAACACTTCCTTGCAGGATCCTGGCCAGCCTCAGGAGATCTAGCACCTGCCTGAAACACCACTGGGGCCAATTCCTTCTTAGTCTATCTTGGCTGAGGCCTGGGTAGACAGCCTTAATAGTTCAAGCCCTCGTTTCAAGTCCAAGCTCTAACTTATGTCCTAAGATCTAACCCTTACAAACCCAGGACTGAGGGTCTACTTCAGAGAAAAAATGAAACTGGGCCTGACTGCAGAACACAGGACAAATTGGGGTGCTTAATTACTAACTGATTCAGCTTATATTTGTTCACCAGTCATAAGCAGGGGAAAAAAATTTGGTGAGCAGTTCAGCTGTCAGTGAGCGACCATAGCCTGTTCATTGGGTGACTTTTCAAGTATTCAAACAGAACAGCACAACTGGCAGTATTTCATGCATGTATATTTACACAGCTGATGGAAGTCCTAGTTTACCCCTCCAGTTATTATCTGAGTCATAACCTGTCCCCACACACATAGGGAACTTTTGGACATGCAGAATAATGCACTTTCAGTCCACTTTCACAAATGTTTGTAAGTGGATTTTTCTATTTCGCACAGTAAAATCCAGCTGCAAAGTGGATTGAAAATTCATTATTTTGCATGTGCAGAAGGGCCCTTATTCTTTAAGTACATGACCTGACCATTCATGACCCTGGTGGATAATTGAGTTTACCTACTGTGAAGATGGAAGGCAGAAGGAAATGAAATTCTGCAAGGAATGAAAAGTCTACCTCTACTGTATAGCTACAAAGTTGTTCAGCAACTGTTTACCTCAGATAGTGGTGAGATGAGGATATCTGAAGCTCAGTTCATAAGAACATAAGAACATAAGATAGAGCCTGCAGGATCAGATCAGAGTCCATCTAGTCCAGCACTCTGCTACTCGTAGTGGCCCACCAGATGCCTTTAGGAGCTCACATGCAGGATGTGAAAGCATTGGTCTTTTGCTGCTGTTGTTGCTGCTGCTGCTCCCAAGCACCTAGTCTGCTAAGGCATTTGCTATCTTAAATCAAGGAGGATCAAGATTGGTAGCCATAGATCGACTTCTCCTCCATAAATCTGTCCAAGCCCTTTTTAAAGCTAGAATGTGGCTGTTCATTGGAAAGTCTGTGGCATTTCATGTTTGGGCAATAATTACCTGGTGCAAACATAGCAGTGTTACAAGTGTACAATATTGCCCCTATTTTCATCTATGAAAATTTGGATGGCATTTTATTGTCCAGCCCAATCCTGGTTAATGCCCAAGGATAGAGTTTTTTGGGAGAAAATAAATATGCCTGACCTCTCATGCTCATTCACAGTCACAAACCACCTGCCTCCTTGTTCCCAATCCCCTTCCAACTTCAGTGAATTTATTATTATGCTAGTGAATTCTACAGAGCAGCAAGTCAGCCAGATTTGGGCTTCAATTATCTGTTATTTTTCCCCCACTGTAAATGTGTCAATCATCCGATTGCCTGCAGTTTAGAATTGCAGCAAAAATTCTCGCTCTCCCTCTTCATTTTTGAGGGAGGGGTTTTAGTGGAGGTGTTCTTTTCTCCCAAAAATATAAACATATTGTGAAATGAGAGGTAATTTTTTTTCTGATTTTGAGTAAAGAGGCTCAAATATTGCTAGAAAGCAAGTACTGAGAGAATATACAAACAACCATTGATATAGAAGGGAAATAATGACAACTGAGATTCTCTGAAGATAAAAATCAAGCAGAATCAGCTCAAAAGCACAATATACTATGGAACAGATGATATCAAAGATGGAAGGATCCTGGAGCTTCACTCTCTATGTAAAGTTAATGACACTATGGTGCATATAATTTCTTTTTCCAAAATTCACTTTTTTAGATAAAGCCGTTGATTCCTCATATTCTTTTTTTCTCTTTTGAGAAAGGAATTTCTCTTTATTTTTTTTCCCTCTTCACATTTTTTTGTTACACCTCAAATTCCACTTAGTAACTTCAGCCCTAGTGAGGTTCTTTTGATGTTATATGCCACAGGGCTTTGCTCTAACACACAGGTGTCAAACTTGCGGACCCCCAGATGTTCATGACCTACAATTCCCATCAGCCCTTTCCAGTATAGCCAATGCTCATGTTGGGAGGGACTGATCAGAACTGTAGTTCATGAACATCTGGAGGGCCATGAGGTTGACACCCCTGATAGGAAGGTTTGAGAAGATACTGCCAGCCTCTGAGCATCTGCAATGTTAAATTCTGAAATTTTGCAGAACTTCCTTTCTTTCCTTCTTCTTTTTGATCAAAAGAGAATTTTGAAACTGATTCCAAATTCTTAGTAACATAGAAAAGAAATAGATTGTTGAGTTTCAGGGAGAAAATGGAGAAAGTGGAATTTAGAAAATTTCTCTGAACAGAAGCCACATTTTCTGTCCCGGAGCACAAGATGCATCTCCCTCCGTATCTTACATGCCCTATCTTAAGGACCACATCAAGAAGCCATCCAGTCCAACATCCTTTTTCCTGAAATGGGCCACCAAAGTATTCAGAAGCCCACATCTGGTATTCAGAAGTACAGTTTCTGGACTTGAAGATGGCATTCAGCTATCATGACTAACAGCTGTTAGTAGGTTAATCTTCCCGGAATTTATTTAACTTTTAACTTTATTTATATTTTGCTTTGCTCATCAATGGGACCCAAAGTGGATTACATTGTACTTCTCTGTTTTACCCACACAACAACCCTGCTAGATAGATCAAGCTGAGAGTGCATGATTGGTCCAAGATCACCCAGTAAGCTTCCATGGCAGAGTGGAATTTAAACCTAGATTTCCCAAATCTTAGTCTGACACTTACACCATGCTGGCTCTCATCAAGTTTAGTACAGTCCAGTGTCTGATTCTCTTTGAAAACTAGCATGCACTGCTACATCTATAAGCTAATTTTGAATGATGTAAAGAAATCTTATTACTTTCCTGAATTGCCCTTCAACTCGATTGGGTGACCCTAAGTTCTAATATGATGAGAGTGGGGACATGTTTTCTCTTGCCAACTTCTCCACACTGTGCATAATTTTATCAATCTCACATTCTTACTAAAATTTATTTTTCTCTGCTGAAGAAACCAATATACCATTTCCTTTACTTGGGAATGTGCTCCAGCTCCTTGATTTGTTGGATGATTTTTTTCCCTGTATCTGTATGAGATAAACAAAACTATACACAGTATTCCAAATTCACCTTGGGCCTCCTGTCATATCCTCAGGTCTCACAGTTCTCTGGCAGATGCCAGTCCTTCTGCCTATCATTCCAGCTATCACCCAGGTACTCATGTCTGCAATGCTTTACACACCAGCCGGCTGGACCCTCTTTTCCCCTCCCCTCCCTCCCCCTCCAGGAACCAATTTAGGACTTCCACAGACTCGATTGGTTTAGCTATAAGAAGATGGGTGTTATCCAGGTGACCTTTCCCAGCAGTTTCATATAGATGTTAAATAGAATGGGGAGAAAAAAATGAACCTCTCCCCATAGCATAAATACCATGGGACTGAGCAGCAGTACCCCAATACTTCCTTCTTGGTTGGTCCATTAAGGCCGTTTCTGCATGGTCCAAATATCCCGGGTTGAGCAAGATAAATATCCTGGTTTGGCCAAGAAGTTCTCATGGTTCCCAATCCTAAAGCGATTTTGTTCTGCAATATTTACCTCATCCTTAGTTTTTTTAAATCGCTAAAATGGCTATCCTTTTCAAAAATCCCACATTGAATCGCATCCATGCAAATGCCACAGGAGCAAAACCGATTTATTTTTCCTGTCCAGCCAGGGTGGGGACACACCTTCCTGGCAGGATGTTCTCATTCTGTGACAGCCCAAAAGACCAGTTAAATGTCATTTAGTTTATCAGGTGTGTGTGTGTGTGGGGGGTGTCCCATGCTGTGGTTTCCTGTACACCTTTTAAATGTGGATGGGACATAGTGCTCTGCCTAGTACTAGTCAAAAGTTTTTACTTTGTATAGCACAACGTGCATGTTGCTCACTGCACCGACTCCTTTCCAAAGCTAGAGAAAAGGTGTGTGTGTGTGTCCTGCTTCGTTTTCCTGCAGTTGCTTTGGATCTGTCAATCGGAAACATTGCCTTTGTGGGGGGGGGGGGGGAGCGAATTAGAATGCAGCACACTGGGGATGTTCGAGCATGCGTGCTGCATCTACATTGTGAAAACAAAAAGAGCCAGGCTCATGTGAAAGAAACTGGAGTATTTCCTCCTGGTCTTCACTCGATTCCTTCGCAGAAACAGGCAGTCATATGAAGGTAAAAACCAGAATAAAATAGACTTGGATTGTAAGATACCAACTGCAACCCACTATGATTGTGCCATGCAGAAACAGTCTGAGAGTGGAACCACCAATGCACAGTGTCCCTTCTCCCATAGTACCTTCTTTGAAAGTGTGCTTTTTTCGGTTCTGAGTTCTCAGTATTGTCAAAATTAAGTTTTGATTTTTAAAATGTATTAATATCCCTGACTGAAAATGCAGCTGAGGCAGACAGAGTAAAATCTAAACATAGGATTCCTATAAACAAAATGTGATTCCATATGCCATGCAACGGCTTATACATCAAGTCATTTTGTGTGAAGGTTATGGAGGGAGCTGATCTAATGATAGAGACATCCTCCCCTTGGGATACATTGATTTTCATGTTAGGATGGGTGGAACATTCCCAAGGACTGTCAAGTTCAGATTCACACAGATACAGAATGCTGCACCAGAGAGAACTATTGATTGCTGAGGTGATCATACAAAAGGCAGATTTTCCTGCTTGTTAGAATAAAGAGACAAGAGAAACCAAGGAGAGACATTTTGCAAATGTCTGAAATGGTGCTGTGTGCCCTATTCTAGAAAATAATGTATTACTGTATTTATATGTTCCCCATTTTTCTCCCCAATGGGGATCCAAAGCAACTCACAACATCATTCTCCTCACCTCCTCACCTCTTGACAAAATCCCTGTGAGGTAAGCTAGTCTGAAAGAGAGAGAGAGAGAGAGAGAGAGAGAGAGAGAGAGAGAGAGAGAGAGAGACTTACTGGCCTGGTCACCCATTGATCTTCCCTAGTTGACTGGGAGTTTGAACCTGGCTCTTTTAGATTCTAATCTAACACTCTAACCCAGGGGTATCAAACATGTGGCCCAGGAGATGGATCCAACCCCTTGAAGGGGCTTATCATGCCCATGAGCCAGCTGAGGCAACCCCTCCCCTTGCTCCCAATCTGACCTGACTAATCCACTGGGCTCATCAGGCGAGATCAGGAGCAAGAAGGGGGTTGCCTCAGCTGGCTGGTGGGCATGATTAGCCCTCTCAAGGCAGCCACTCAACCCAGCTGTGGGCTTACCAGTCCAGGCACCCCGCTCGTGCCATTTTGGGGCCAGCTGAAGCAGCCACCCTCCCTCCCCACCCAGGGTCTGGCCCAACCAAGTCACATTTCTGTCATATTCAGTCCTTGTAACATATTCTGTCATATTCAGTCCTTGTAACAAACAACCTCTGCTCTAACCATCACACGACAATAACACTACTTTATACTTCAGATAGGTCTAGAAAAATACTATGGCTTTCGTTTATTGTTGTATATGAATTGACAATATATGCTGCAATTTTTTTTAAAAAATGATCCAATAACATTGAAGAAGGTCTGTACATTGCACCAGCTGTTTTCGTCTCTTGGAAAGCATCCCAGATCAACTTTGGAACACCTTGTGCAGTCCTGTTTGAATTCCCAGTACTGGCAGCCCCTCACTGCATGCTCCCAGGGGGCTTTTTTGATTTTTTTTTCAACGGCAATTTGTATATCAATGTAATGCTATTTCAGTATGTCCATTGCCAGTTTTTAAAAAAAGGACAGAAAAAGCCCAAGGAGACTGGGGAAGGGAAACTATAGGGAAACCTGCCATGTGGAAGACCCATTGCCTCTTCTTTGGAAGATCCAGCAACACCAGTGCCTCACAGGAAAGCTCTGTCATGTGGAAAAGACCTGTGTCACACCAACTTCAATGGTACACAGAAAGGGGCAGCTCAGACGGGGACAGCAGTGACAGGCTGGCTCCAGGGCCACCCACTGCTGAGCCCTGCCCCCGCCTCACTGCAGACCAGCTCCTGCTGTCCCCAGGGCCTAGGGAGGGCAAAAGCTGGACTTCACAGAGGCCAGGGGCGGGGCTCAGGGGCGGGGCTGCCCACTGTCAAACCCCAGCCTCCCACCTCCCTGCAGGCTGGTTTTTGCCCTCCCCAGGCCCTAGGGGTGAAAGAAGCTGGCCTGCATGGAGGTGAGGCGCTGTGGCAGATGGCTTAGGAGCTGGCCTGCTGCCGTGGTGTTCATGCTAACCACTCCGACCTCAAGGGCCTAGGGAGGGAAGGAGGCGGCTTGGACGGGTGCAACTGCAGCAGGCCATCTCCTGGCAGCAGCCTGGTTCTTTCTTTAGGTGCCTCTCCTGCACGATCCCAGCTCTTCTGAGCCTAGTCAGTGCAGGAGAGGAGGAGGTGGGGGTGATTTTGCACCTCCCCGCTGTTGCGCCTGGGGTCATTTGACCCCCCTGTCCCCGTGGGTGGTACGCAACTGACTAAAACTGCTCACTTGGTATTAGCTTTAGAGATTGTATTTTAAAGAACTGCCATTCACTGGTTGCTTAGTTCTAGGCACAATTGAAGCTGATACTTACCTCGAAAACCTTAATTGTCATGAAATTTGCCCATCAGTTGAGTCTGGCATCAGTGTGCTCCCTTACCTAATAAAGCAGTGTGAATGGCAGTCAATGCCTGAGTCTTTTTCATGATGTCATTTCACCACAGTGACACCTAGTAGGTTAAGGTTTAGGTGGCAGGAGAACACTTTTAATGTTTAGGTATTTGGCTATTTCAGTGCCCTTGCTTTTAAGATGGGTGTTTACGAGTCTTTTTATCTACTGTTTGATTGTTCATATAGCTGGGCAATTGTTTTATTCTCTTGTTTTGCTATTTTAATCTTACTAATTCAGATATTATGCTGCTGTCTACACATGTGCATTTATTTAATAGATTTCTTCATTGCCCCTCCAGAAAATTGTAATTGAACTGTTCTTGCCTTGATTTTTTTCCAAAGGTATTTCAGACATTGTGTGAAGAAAATCAGCACACAAATGTTCTTTTTTTGTGTAAGTAGCAATAATTTTAAGATTCTCATTCCTGCTGTTTTGACACCCCAAATCCTGTTTTGATTTCAGTTTCCCATGTGAGAATCCAACTGCCTGTTTTCATACAGTTTTCTGTAGCCTCATGCTTTTTTCCAGTACAATGTAGTCACTTTTCAACAGCATCCCTCTGTTAGATCAGCATTATGTATATATATGATACATATTATACACATGACTCAATAAAGGAAGCCATGGTCTTCAGATTTGCAGGACATTTTGGAGATCATTAATTCCTAGGTTCACCATTAGTTGGAAACAACATGACAGCATGTAACACATGCATATAATTGACAGACACTGTAGCATATTATGGGTTGGATCCAGACTACATTTTCCAATGACAGAAATTATATCTGTCACTGGTACAAAATTTTCCTGCCTCCCTTCATCTTCTGAAGTCCATTGATTACCCCAAAAGGTTGCTCCTGGGGGGACAGAAATAGAATGAGGAGCAACTCAGGGAGAACAGGGAAAAAATACATCTCCACTACTACCAATAGAAAAAATAGTCTGGAACCTTCATCTAATGTAGACAAAGACCATGCCTGTTTGTTGCTCCTATGGGATTTAGTTGCATGTAAACTTTGGAAGGGGGCAGTTTACATCAGGAAAATGGTGCAAACAGATGTTTGTGGTATGATAGCTTAATTTTTCAGCTCAAAACTGCCTCCCTACGCCACTTACTGCAATTACAGCCAGAACTGTTATGGGAAAAGGAATGTGTTTTTCCATAATTCATTTTCTAGATGTTGCACTAATACCTCTTATATCGCTTTCTCTTTTGCATTTTCAGCCCTTGCAGTTGGCTTTATATTACACACCTCACAGTGGTGATCTAAGTAGTAAGAATAGAAGGTTTGGGAAGGTGTTGTCTGCCACAGAGCATCTTATAACATGAGATGGTGAACTTTTCCAGAACCTTCATTCCTGCCCTTCCTTTCTTTGAATTTCTCTCTGATCAAAAGAAAATTGATTTGAAATGGATTCAAAACTTTTAAAAAGAGGAAAACAAATAGATTGTTAGATTTTAAGATAATTTCTCTATATCTATATCTATCTGTAACGACCCAAAGGACCCCCAGAATATTATTTATATATATTTCTGCTTTAAAATCATATTGGCAAAAGCCAGTTGCCAAAAGCACTCCTATGGGTGTAGGTAGCAGCATGTCAAAAGGTCAAAACTACTTTAACAAAAGCTAAGATAATGAGTTACTCCAGCATAACTTGGAGGCCTCATTTGAGTCACTAGAATGCTTGATTACCACACCTTGCTATAGAAACTGTTAAAGCCAACTTGCTATCAGATACTGTCATTTCCCTACCTCTTCTGGAAACCAAGTCATCAACAGATGGTTGCTTCTCTGCATCTTCTCTTCCCATTGTTATGAATTTTCCTAAAGCACCCACCTTTCCCCGGTCTAATGTCTCAGCCCAAAATCAGAGTTACTTTGCATAAAGCCATTCTGTGCTTCCTGACTTAACCTAGGACCAATTGACTCCCATTGTCCCAAGGTGTAGAACAATAGAAGAGCTGACTAATTACCTCAGCACCCCCAAACACAGCATAGGAAATTCCAGAGAATTTAGAAGAAGGAAATTTATAACTCACTAGTTCCCGCCTCTTCCTGGGCAAAAGAGTATAAGAGGTCAGTTCACCCCAACACATGGGCTCTTACTAGCCTGTACCTTCCTTGGTCTGGTCAGTTTGAGACATGAATTCGTCCTTCATTGGGTTCCTGTGCTGGCATGGAATCCCTGCCTTCTACTTCTACCCTTCTAAGAATCGTTAGGTAATGTATTACCCCACAGAAAACCCCCCTCCATTTCTATCTCCAATCTATATTTTTAACACCTTTCTATATCTCAGGAACTTGAATGTATGTGCCCTTGTGTCTTACTGGGTGTGTGTATTTTTAAACAAATTTATATAAAGCATTTAAATTCAATTTGGACTCTTGCTTCTCTGTGGAATATTCATTGCCAGAATTCCTTCCCCGTAGATACAGTCTAAAAGATCCCCTCTCGGCCCCTCTCGCTGCCAACGTGAGAGCTCATTCCCCTTTGCTACTTTTAAAATCCTATGTGTGCTGTTTACACTTTTAGCAGCTGGTGGAGAATCCCTTTAATAAAATCCTTACCCCTGTTAAGGCCGTAACATATCTGTCTGTCTACAACAGGGGTCTGCAACCTGTGGCTCTTTCGTCCTTGCACTGCGGCTCCGCGTGGCTTGGATCCTCTAAGCCTCCTTCAGAGAGTTGCCCTAAGAGTTAATGGGAAAGAGTTCCCATTCCTAGAGAGGCATAGCCCAAGACGGCTATCCTAAGCCACTTCCGGCTTCCCTGTCCCAGCTGCCTGGTTGGCTGATGCCAGTGATGACGGCGCGGGGCGGGGGCAGAGCACTGCTGGTGTATCCTGTGGCAAAGGGTGGGGAAAGGGAGGGAGTTGCAGGAGCACAGCTTTTTAGCACGATCCTAACCTCAGTCTGTCCCCCTTGAATGGGGTTTTAGGGGTCGACCCTGCTTGGATGGCCTCATTTCCCCCTCTTCTAGGTCCTTCTTGGGGGGCGGGACCACATGGGGGACCCCAGCAGTGCCACCTTGGGTTGCAGACCCCCCCCCCCGGAGCCCCACTGAGCTCCAGGGGCTTTCCTGGCAGATGGCAGCCTGGCTGAGTCCAGGTGAGAAATACAATGTCAGGTTTTAAAGGAGTTATTACCTGCAGCCCTGCAAGGTTGCAGTCGTCGGGGCAGGGGTGGGTGGGAATTGTTTGCTTCTGCATTACTAAGGAGGGCAGGAGCGCATGGGGAAAGGCTTGCATGTGGATCTTGGAAGATTTACTTCAGAGTAAGCCAGTAGAGGGTAAGCTTGTAGATTGTGGAAGGGAGGAAGGCCGAGATAATCCTCAGCCATGGTTGTTGCAGGTTGACAACTCCCGGTGGGCAAATCCCAGGACATTTGAGGGTAGATTTTCAGAAGCTGTGGCTTTTGGGACCAGGGCAGGAGCTATGCTCAGTCAGGAATATGGCTGTTGAGTCCACCCTCCATGGCAGACATTTTCTCAGGGTGGGAGAAGTTCACCCCCCCCCCTGGAAGTTGACAACCCCATTAAAAGCACCAATTTTGATCCACCATCCAAGTGGAATTTGAGGGGGTTCTTTGGGGGGGGGGCATAATCAGTGTCTTTCAACACAAGAAAAGAGAAATGTGTGAAACAGGGGTTCTAGTGCTGGTCATGTAAATCATGTACAAAACAACAGGCTTTTTACTCACCCCCCCCTTTTTGTTTTGATGGGTAAAAATGGGGCCCAAAGAAGGGAACTTCTCCTTGCATGAGAATATATACAGTGTTATCTTCATTTTAGATGTCAAAAAGTATTTGCAGCTCCTAGTGTTTTCTTTTCCGTGGAAAATGGATCCAAATAGCTCTTTGGGTGTTAAAGGTTGCTGACCCCTGGTCTATAATGAGATTCTTAGGGGAGAGGTTCTCAGAGAATTCTGTGTCCAGCCATGACTGTTTTTTCTCCCTCTGTATGTATGGTTTTTTTCCCCCCTCAGGCCTTGTTGATGGCAATTAGAAATGAAGAGGAAAACCTTTCAACCAAGGGTAATGATCTCTGGGTTCAGAAATTCTTGAAAAATTGAGGGTGCAGCCTGAAAAGACAGAATTTGGGAAAAAGAGGGACCTCGGTGAGGTATAATGCCATAGAATTCATCCTTTAAAGCAGTCATGCCCTTCAGGTGAATTTATCTCTGGTCATTTCTGTATGGCACAATTACCATATGGTATGGCACCAGGGTAAAATTGGGATCGTGCATACCTAGGCAATTTTATTTTGGTTTCTGCCTCCACACGACTCCCTGCTTCTTCCCAGGAGCCAAGATAGGACCAGGAGGTAATATTCCAGTTTGTTACGCACGGCCCGGGTCTTTTGTATTTACCCCATGAGCTTTTGTTGACAAAAGAAAGAAGGAATGGCTCTTCGCCCCACCCCCCAGCTTCCCCCTTCCGGCCCGATCCACACCTCGCTGGCTCTCCCTGCTTCTCTGTGCCGGAGCCAACATCACCACGAGGAAGCCTCTCAATGGCCCCCTTTTTTCCCCGCCGGACTGCTAGCTGCGGAGGGGGCAAGGGCAGAAGGGAAAGTGTTTAATATAAAGATTAGTTGTAATTCCAGGAAATTTCCAGGTGTGGAGGTTAGCAGCCCTCTCTCAACTGGAGCTGGATACTTGCACCAGTGAAAAATGACTCCAACACCATTGTTCCATCAATAACAGAACCCCTCAAGGGTTTTTCAAAGTTCAAAGTTAGACAGCTGAGGTTTCCAGACATCTCAGTTTTGTCTTTTTAGAATTTAAATCAATCATTGCATTTTACTGATGCTTGGCCTTTCTAATGGCCCATCCGTTTTATTTGAAGTTGCCGCCTGTGACGGTACAGTGGCTGTTTTGCAAGGTGAAAATCAGGGCTCTGGGATTCTCCACTGCTGATCTTATGTCAGCACAAGAAAAATAATGGTTGCCTTCAGCACATAACCTTCATTCTCTAATAATGCTGTGGATTCTTCACTACCCGCAAAGCAATCACACCTCGTTCTTTTGAAGCACTGAAGACTGATATCATTTCTAATTCTTCATGGTTTTATGTATTTTTTTCTTATGGTCATGCTCTATCTTCATTCCTCCTCGACAACTCTCTAGAACTTGATAGCTCTTAACCTACATTGCATTGTCAGGGAAGAAAAATGCCCAGTTCACAGTTTATCATTTTTTTTAAAAAAAGAAGCTTTCTCTTCTCAGATTTATCTGCAGTATTAAAACTCTCTTTGTTTTAATTAGTTCTGCCAAGTGATTCATGACATTTCATGACAATAATAGCAGTTCTTAGAGGTTTTTTTCCCCCTTCTTTTACTTAATCATTCTTTGGAGAATTTTGGGCAGCAATGCATCGCATATAAAAACTCTCTTCCATATCAATGTAGGGATGAGTGAATGGTCACTGTTTTATTTCTTTTAAAAAAATTCACTGCTGTTCCTTGCAATGGTTTCCGCTTTTCCACCCTTGGTTTTCTGGATGCTTCATGATTGTTGAAACATACTGTGCTTTCTGTACACGATTGATACGATATGGTTAAATAAAATGGGGGTTGGATTGAGCAGTAATGTTTTAATAGTGGAAGATAGTGGTTGCTGCTAATTTCACCTCACACTGCAGACCCCCTGGATCATAACTCATTCTGTCCCTAAGAGTCACTTGTCCTTCCAGAGAAGCATTCCAAATATCTCAGTGGGCTGCAAAGGTGGGGGAAGCATGGAAGGATCTTCTATTAGGAAATAATTGCCACAATAAACAACCCAATGTGCATAATATGTAACATTTTGTTCTTATTTTGTACATTGATTATACATGGAAGGGAAGGCACCATGGTATAGTCTGATCTCATCAGCTTTCAGAAGCTAAGCAAGGTCAGTACTGCTTTGGGAGACCACCAAGGAAGTCTCTGCTGAAGAAGGCAATGGCAAACCATTTCCACTTTTCACTTGCCTGGAATGACCTTTGCTGGGGTCACCAGAAGTCAGTTGCAACTTGACAGCAAATACATCCAGATGTACCCTGACTTTATAATGGCACTGATTTAATTTTTTTTTTTAAAAAATATAGGTTCCTTTTGGGGAAGATGTTGGAGTTGCATTCTTGAGCTCATCCCTCCCCCTCATGTGTCTGACTCATGCAACAACAACAACAAAAATAACTTGCAACGGAAGCGTGTGTCTATGTTGTCTTGGGAATAGAATTATGTGATAGATGTGGGGTTCCAGGCTTGCCAGTATTCCATGCTAGACTGCTAAAGCTAAAGATGTTCACTGAATGTCCTCAGTTGAGTCACAAATGGATAGCAGTGGCCACCTGGGAACAGTAGTTCAATCCAGCAAGCCCTGAGCATGGGCCAACATGATTAATATTGCTGATTGTGCAGCCAAAAAGGCAGCATATACACTGAAATAATAGCTGATTTTAAGTTATGCATGACACACTCAAGATATTCTTGTGGCATGGCCAGGGTCCCAGACTTAACTGAGGCCCCATTTGCAGGGCTGTATGGGAGGAGGAGGAAGGGAGGGCACCTTGCTGGTATGGGCTGGTGGCCCATGAAACATTTGCCTGGGCAGGGAAAGTGGTGGCTGATTTCTGGTTGCTTGGTCCTTTGCCCAGGCTGGACACTTTCCAGACTAGACATCTTTCCAGCATGGCCACCTACCCCTTTCTGCCTGGCTGGCCAATCCGGCACCACTTGGAAAGCCCCTGCAGCAGGGCTTGGGTCCTTGCAAGGCCCCTTCAGGTGCCTTCGCTCTCCCTGGGCCTCATTTGGCCTCATGCTTTTGCCCACCTAGCCTTCTCTTTCTGTAGTGCTTTTGGGGCATTGTATTTGTATGCTATGTTCATTTTATCTTCTTTTTCACAACTGTATTGGCAGTAGCAGCGTGAAGCTGGATTCTTTGCAGGGGGAAGTGGCTTTCATGCTTTGGGGACATGCCCAGTTTGGGGCCTATCAGGAGTACCCTCATTTAAAGAGGCAAGGGGACCATTGAGTGTCTAGAGCCTGCATATAATCCATCTAATTTCCATCCTAGATGCCCTCCCTCCTGGCCCAGTTGGTTGGCTGGCTGGTACAGGGTTAAGGGGAGATGTCAGCTGACAAGTGGGGTCAACTTATATTTATCAGCCAATGGGGTGGTCACCCGATAATTGGACCCATATCCCATGCTGTGTCAAGGCTCTGACAGCTGCTGTTTCAATAAAATTGTGGCCATTTCCAGCTGAGGTGTTTGCTTGTGTTATTGGGGCTCTGCCTCCCCATTCTTTCCTCCCTCCCTTATTCACAGGGCCTGCAAATGTAATCTTAGCAACCCAGTAAATCATAAGTGTACCACAACCGTGATTACCTAGCCAGTTGTCATGCTAAATTCCGCCAAGGCCAAAGCTGCAAAACCACTTGAACGTTGCTCATTTTAAAATCATGAACAAATATTAATGTGAGGGCATGGGCTACTCAAATCAACTGAAAATAGACTTTGGAAGCGGAGAAGACGTTCCATTTCCATACAGTTTTTTGTGAGCATTGTAGATCACTGATTGTTTAAATCCCATATCTTGAATGCACTCTTGTCTGCTTCTATTTCATTCCTTATCCTTGTCCTCCTGTCTCCCTTTTCCCTTTCTTGTTTGCCTGGATTACTTTTGTAGCATTCATTGCTTGCCTACCTGACCATGAACTTTTCCAGCCTCCCATAAAGACTTCTGTTTCGCCTTTCCACCTAGTACAGGATTCACTGGATTGAGTCTCTGATCTGTCTTCAGAGACTTTTGCAATCCCCTCCCGCATCCTCTTTGTGAAGCCTTGATCCTGAAGGAAAAACAGAAGATCTTCTCAAGGAGCGATGGGCAAATGAAGTGAAGAATCACCATTATAAAATAGCAGGCAGAACTGACCTCATATATTTCCGTCTAATGTGACTTCAAATTTGCATTTCATCGACTAATAATTCCTCATGTTGCTTTCCTCTTCTGTAGCATGAAATTTGTAACACACTTAGCCTTTACTTTCTGAAGGTCTCATCCATACACAGTTTTGTGTGTCATTTGTTCTTACTAATGTGCAAATTGTTGCACGGCAACCAGAAGTCAGGCCGCAAGATCAACCCATACATTTAGAACAGTTTCTCCTGTAATTATGGCTAGTAATTATTCCAGTTGGAATATGGGTGAAAAGGTTAATGATTAGCAACACATGACTGCCACTGATTAAAGTGAAGCAAAAGAAAAAATTAAACATATAATTGATACCAAGTGTTGCTTGACGGTAAAACTTTTACTTTTTTTTTCAGATTACATTTTGCATTTTGATCACACATGTCCCTAATGACAATTTATGGACCCTCGCATTGATTTGGTGACTTGGGATTCCATTTATGAATGTTAAATAGCTTGGAAGCAGGAATAAGTGGCACATCCATTGGGTGAATGATAACATTTGCCTAGGCAGTTGTTCTGACATGAGCATTGTCGAATAGCTGCTGTGTGTCCCTCTTTCAGGTGCTTTCCCTATTTCTACAAATTGTGCTTTGTTGCTGATGCAGCTTTGTTAATGTGCTGCAAAGGTAGGAGGCTAAAGAAAGGCACTGGTGGAAATCATTCCTGGAAGATATTGAGAAAACAAGAATGAGACTTCCCTTTTATTTTCTCGAAGCAATCTGTGCAATGAGAAGTGGCAAAGATGCTGCCTTGCTTGGCCATATATGGCCCTGCTCTCTGGATTCCACACCCTCAGCTGACCTCGGCTTTTTCTACATGGGCCAATAAAAGCAGGGGAAAGGTGAGTTATATGAACTTGCTCTCGCCCCAGCCCCTTTGCATGGCTGGCTGTCCCTTGGACAGCCAGCATGTTGGCCGGGGAGTGCACCTTTGCACAAAGGTGGTTCCCTCTCTCCTGCCTGCTTTTTTCCCCATGCCTGCTTACGGCCTGTGTGGCTCCGCAGATGGGAGCCAGGAAAGGGGTTTTCAAGAATTGTGTTATGTGTGATTCTCTTGTATTAAAGCGGCCCATGGCTACAGCTGTGAACCGCATTAAAACAAACGAATCTCACACAACGAGCTTGTCGAAAAGCCTAGGTTGGGGGAAAACACTGACCAGATCTGCGTTAGGATCAGGATCCATGCAAAGCCCCCCCCCCAAAAAAACCCAGTGTTATCCCAGTTTAATTGGCCCACACAGAAAGGGCCCTCCTCACCCCACACCACAAAATCCTTTAACAGCCTTGCTTTCTGGGTGCCACGTAGCTGACACAGAGAGCAGCTTCAGCTTCCCTGCTCCCAGCCAGCAACGGTGGCACAGGGTAAGTCTTGAACCATGCTTTCTTGAAGAAGCAAAGAGAAGCATCTGAAAGAATAACACAATATATTCCAGCATTTATGTATGTATTTTAATTTTCTTAATAATTCCAGCTCAGGAACTGAGCTAAGGTCCCCAACGCTGCCCTGGAAAACTCCTGGAGGTTTGGGAACAGTGCCTGAGGAGTGCAGAGTTTGGGGAGTGGAAGAAGCTCGTCAGGATGTGATGCCATTGTGTCCACCTCCCAAAGCTGTCATTTGTGGGGGAAACTTGGAAGTGATAGCAGTAGCTTTAGTTTCAGAAGGTAGATGTATTGGTCTGCAGTAGAACAGTTGAATCTAAGTTAAGTAGCACTTTAGAGACCAACATGAATGTCAGGCTGTAAGCTTTTGAGAGTTAAAGCTCCCTTTGTCAGACACAGTAGAATAGAAGTGGTGATCTTAGTCCTTTTCTCCTAATCAGAAGGTGGGAGGTAGTTCTAAAAATCCCCTGACATTCTATGGTTCACCACAGAGTTTCTGGTAATTCCTAGAGTTGCTGAATCATTGCTCCTTGATTTCCCCTGAACTTTCATCATGCTTGTGACAACATCCCCCACCACGTTCCCACCTTCAACCCTCCTACTTGTTCCTTGGCAACTCTAGTTTACATGGAAATTAATCCAGTAGGAGCAACAAAGAAGTATGACTTTTGTCCACTTTCTCATAATCCAGCATGAAGCCAGAATGAAAAGAATCCAGAGCAGGTGATTTCACAACACCACAAAATATCTTTCAGGTCTAATGGAATCTGTAATCATTTCACAGACTAGAGTTTGAGCAGGGACCCAGAACAGCTGAGAGCCCTATCCAGAGATTGGGGTGGGGGCTGAATCATCATGTGGAGGTGGTGCAGGCCCATGCCAGTGAATTTGCCCTCCCTAGGGCACTTATCCTGGTGGAGGGGCAAACAAGCTGGTGAGCAGATGCCACAGTCCTCTGGGATGGCTGGATGTGTTGGAGCTCCTGTGCTGGCCTCATCAGCCTCCACCCTGGCTTTGTGGCCAGTTAAGCTGTGACCCGGTGCTTGGACTTACACCACCCTTTTAGTGGCAGAAGTCCATTAAGCCCTATGGAGGGCTTTCTGGCAGCAGGTTTTTTTGTTGTCATGCCTCCCCATGCTGCCGGAAAGCCCTTTGGAAGTTGTAGGATGGCATGGCAGCAGCACTGTCCTCAGCTGCCTGGGGCTGTGGATTGGGCTGCCCACGTGAGGACAGAACCAAACACATGAAATAGATAGGGACTCTCACATTCAGAAGACGTAGGCCTCTGGGTCCCATCACATAAACCAGAAGTCAATGGAAGATCCAAGGTCAGTAGAACAGCACACGTTTAAGCTCAGCCAGAATGTCCTTGCTCTCAACAGTGTATGCCTGTATTGCTAGGTCACTTCCTTCTCAAGTGACACTTTATTTCAATAACTTTCAGAGGCAAGATTACATAGTAATCTATTTCACAGTGTACATTTGTTATGGAATTCTATATTCTAGCTTAGGTAATGGCATTGGATAGCACAGGAGGACAGAAATGTCAAAAATACTTCTACAGCTGAACAATCAAAGGTTCGTGAAACCTCTGATTATATAGGAGACTGTCACTAAAATCAAAGAACAAATTGGGTGTTTGTTCAGTGAATGTTCTCTCTCTTAAATAGGATGTATTTGAGAAATGCATAGTTCTTCAAAGGAAATGAATCTGGGAATGTAATAGGAAAATAATATATATATATATATAAGTTCCCACTCCAAAAAGGGATGGTTGGTTTGAATTGTATTCCGAGTGTTCCGCTGGGCATATTTATGCTGAAAGATGCTACCCAACACAATGAAATTGTAACAAAAAGCCACAACACATTTAAAGAACAACATTATTTATTAATGCTGCTTTTATTTTGAAAGATTTAAGTCCTACATTAAAATGGAGTTGATTGGCTTCGGAAGCAATTTGCATAGAAGGATAAAACCATCCATTCAAGTGTATCAAAAAAGCAATAAGTAAACAATGGCTCATAGCAAAAGTTAACAATAAAATATCCTATACTTAATAAAGCCTAATAATCACAGCTGACAATACAAAGCAAATGATAGCGGAAAAGAAAGACTCAAGCAAGTGTGCATGCAAATAGAGTTTATCTAAAGCCAGATATAAGAACATAAGAACAAGCCAGCTGGATCAGACCAGAGTCCATCTAGTACAGCTCTCTGCTACTCGCAGTGGCCCACCAGGTGCCATTGGGAGCTCACATGCAGGATGTGAAAGCAATGGCCTTCTGCGGCTGTTGCTCCCGAGCACCTGGTCTGCTAAGGCATTTGCAATCTCAGATATCCCAGGAGCCTGGCAACAGCTGTCAGGAAGAAATGGCAAAGTCAAGGAGCCATTACAGAAAAGTCCATCTCCCTGGTCACATCTGTGATGAGGAGGCACAGCTGCCACACATAAGAAACCACTTTTTTAAAAAAAGACCTAGTTCTCTTGGCTATTCCCACCAAACCTCAGTTGTGGAAGGAAATCCATTCCCTGATGAAAGCTGAGGTTCAAAATGGACCATGTTTTGAGCATTCATTTCTCCCTTCTTCCCTCTTCTCTCCCAGTCCATTTTCAGCCCTTTGTTCAGCTTCATCCTTAATACAGTCTTCACACAGTTTATGACCCATTTCCATGGTAACATACTCAGCCTTGGTTTGTAGGAGAGCAAAATGGCCCAAGACATGAAATAAGATGTGGTCTTATCCTGATCCTTGCCTGATCCTGTCACCCTGAGTTCTTCTCAGGGTTGCCAGATCTGGTTGCCAAATCCCCTCTGGCCACCAGCAGAGGTTGGGGGGTAGGGTTGCTGAATCCAGGTTGGAAATTCCAAAGATTTGGGGGTGGAAATTGGGATGGTGGCCAGGAACCTCAGTAGGGTACAATGCCATAGAGTCCACACTCTAAATACATTTTCTCCAGAGGGACTGATCTCTGTAGTTTGGAGATGAGCTGAAATTCCAGGGGATCCCCAGGTCCCACCTGGAGGCTGGGATCCCTGTCTTCAGAAGGGGGAGCTAAGTGTCAGGCAGAATCAAGGGAGAAGACTTTGTTCCGATATGCCTGTCTCGCATGTGCCCTTATTGCCATTCTAAAATTTAAAGCACTCTCTTTTCTCAGCCTATTTTACTCAAGCTATTGTCTTCCTGCAGGACAGAGTGACTGACAAGAAGAAATCAAGGAAAGACATAACATAAGCAAGCTGTCTTGAAATGAGGTGGGCAACAAGAAATTCTGTACTTGAAATTTATTCTTAAGAGAGACCTGAGATCTCTGTTAAAAATCAGCAAGTGCTGTCAGGATCTGCCCCCTCATCTGTCAGATTCCACCAACTACTGAGACTCAGGATATCTGACAGTTGTAACTGTATTCCATCATTTTTATGATCAAAGCTGCCCTTTAATTGACCCTAAAGTGGCAGTAGTAATAAGAGCATGTCCACATTTTTCCCCCTGTTTAAACTTATTCTTACTTTTGTCAATGGTTTTGAACTTCCATAATTTAGTGCAGGTTTTGTAGATCGTTTTTACTGTGTATATATGCTTTGCATGCAACAAACATAGAATTTATGTGGATAATAAGCAGTATTTAGTTATACACTACTAGCGGGGCCCGGCCACGCGTTGCTGTGGCAATTGTCCTTCTCATCACAGTCTGCAACCCACACAGATGTCCATGCAGGTCCAATGATCCGCAGTTGGATGTGAGGGAGGGCAGACTGAGGTGTGTGAGGATGAGCTGGATATGTATTGTGTGATAGCAGTGGGTGAGGCACACAGAGTGAACGTTACCTGCGTGTAAGGGGGGGGGGAACCCCACCTGACGTCTCACACGGCAAAGTGTGTATGTGTTTCACTTCCACTCGTATTATCTAACAGTATTACCTATTTACTGTTTTCACTGCTCATCTCTGCCCATCTGCATGAACATTCTAAGCCCTCATACCAAGCCCTCAGGCCACAGACAGGCTGCACGAACATTCTAAGGGTGACAGTTAAACTCAGCCAGCTTCATGGCCTGGTGCGCCAGGAAAAAGCTGTTTTACCTGGTTCAGGTATGGACTTTCGATGATTTGAAGGTCCGATTACTCCGCTCCAGAACAACAGGAGGGAAACCGCCATGTAAAATTCCTCCTTGGGGCGATCCCGGCTCCCACGCCGCTTTCGGTGTTAGGGTGTGAGACTAACTGGCATACCTGGTTAGCTTTTTTTTTTATATATATAGATCTGCACTTTGTAAAAGGCTGACTTGGGACCAGTGGCATAACTGCTAAGGGATGGGGGACAGAAAATTGCCCCCACACCCCTCCCCTTCACCCTCCCAGGTCTGGCAGAAGCCTGGAGCAGCCTGAAGTTCAGCCGGCTACAAAGAGCAGCCAACTGAACTAAGGAAAGTGGGAAGCAAGGCCCCATGGGGGAGCTGTGATGGGATGGGCCCTGGCGGGTGGAGGTGCCCAGGTGCCATTTTGCCCTGGGCACCATTTTCCTTCCCTGTGCCACTTCTTGAGACACCACCAGTGGTAAATCCAAACAGTTTATTGTTTTAATATGATTAATGTTGTCCACATGGATGGGGTACATTGAAGTTCCCCAGAAGGGCAAAAAATGGCTCTTCAGGGCTATTTCAGGTCAGTACAATGAAACAAGGATGATGGCTTAGGCCACCCCACCTCTGCATCATAATTTCAACGTGGGCCTCCAATTTGTACCCGATAATTTTCAAAAATCACTGGGAACAATGAATATAAAATGCAGGTTTGACAGGACCCTGAAACAGTGCCATGTGTGGTTAAGCTCCCAATCAAAGCCATAAGTGACTGCTCTGCAAATTTGCTATTGCTGGATGGCCTGGTGCACATTAGAGATGAATCTGTCATTTACTGAGGCAGTCTGTAGGCACATCTGGCTCAGTGTAGTTTATTCCAACAGACAATGGCTCTCCAGGGTCTCTGCAGAGAAGGGTCTTCTCCAACAACTGCTACTGGAGACCTTTTAATTGGAGACATCTGGGACTGAATCCAGGTGTTTTTTCATACCTAGTATGTGCAGTACATCTCAGCCAAAGATATTAAATAGTGTTTCCTGCACCCAAACCAATTTGCCCAATCTATCAGAGCTCAGAGATGGAACTGTGCTTTCTGGGCTGAACATCTGGAATCTGGATTGCATGAAGGAACCCAGAGAATATCTTTCTTCTCCCCCTTGAGATATTGGTAGTACTCATATACTGGCAGAGGAAAAAAACAGCAGTGATATATGTGGCTTATATTATTATTATTATTATTATTATTATTATTATTATTATTATTATTATTATTATTATTATTATTATTATTATTATTATTATTATTATTATTATTATTATTATTATTATTATTATTATTATTATTATTATTACAACATTTGTTATCTGGTTTTCTAAGTTATAGAAAACTGAGGTGGCTTACAATGCAAATGATAAAAAATACAATACAGGGTATAAAAACCGCCACTTAAATGTATTAATTTAAAACTACTGGCATGCAGAAGTCCTAATCAAATGTCATCATAAATAAATTGTCTTCAGCTGCCTCATAAAGACCAAGCCTTGGGAGGCCACGGGTATGTCTCCGGGAAGGTTATTCCATAATTGGGGTGCTGCAACTGAAAAGGCCCTCCCTCATCTTCCCACCAAATGATGGAACTGCCATAATAGATGCATCCCTCTGGGTTTTTTTTAATTTTTGAAGATAAACTTCAGCTCCTACTGTGGCATATGGTTTAGAAGTCACTGATTCAAGTTCCACAATACCAAAGCAAACGAGCATTCCTTTGCTTTTAAAGACAGGACAGCCTATTTCATGGATGCTGGATGTTGGCTGTGGTCTGATCTTTGCCTTGGAGATCTCTGACCTTCTGTGCCACTCTATTTGTCAGCCACGTTGACATTCTTATCACCTATGCACAGTGCCATTCAGGCCCTAATGAAAGTTGCAATGCTGATCTTTTCACATTTTGACTTGTGCAGTTTTAAATTCCACGTCTGCCACACTGCAAATTCAAGAAGCATTGCCATTGTGACTATCATTCTTAATATTCATGGAATGGCGACTGGCTGTCTGAAAATGATTGATCTTGTCAGGCTATTCGGTCCCCTTTCTAACCATACCAGCATCAGTGAAACTGATGAATTAAACCAAGAGGATGTCTCCTGACATTTCTGGCCTGAGACAAATGCGAGGCAGAAAGTTAAGCTAAATGATCATTTTGGATGGGGGAATTCTACCCGCATGGAGAGATCAATTTTTAACCACATCCTGGGAAATGGTCATTTTCAGTTTTGTCCCAGGATGCAATAAAATATTCTTTCACTTTTCAAGAACACATTCTGAAGAACTTTCAGTGTTTCACTGTATTTAATCATGCTGCTGTTTTGACCGGTTTTCTGTGACTGCAAATGTTCCCCTTGCAAAAAAAGAAGAAGTTAATAATAGTATATTATAAATTTAGTATTTATCTCTGTGGTTTTAAAGGTATTTCCTTAATTCAAGCACATCATTACAAGTTGATATTATTCAAAATTTTTTTTAAAAAAACATACAACCGCCCGCTCCTGCCAGTCTATTATATTCTGATATTCCAATAACCCAAGAATTTTGGACAGAAATGACGTTACCATGACAAAGATCAAGAACTTGGATGCAGAATTAATCCTTTTTGGTTGTTATCATTAAAGACAAAATGCATGAATCAAACTAGATGAGACCATTCCGCCAATGTAATGCACACTGCGTGATTTTGTGGCCTCTGACTTTTGAGTCAGGTCTTTCTTACATCCTGTTTGCCCTCATTTTCCTTGGTATCTGGTTAATTTTTATTGATTTAGTTCTTTGATGAAAATGTTCATTTCTCACCTCTTCCCCTTGCTCAAGGTGGCTTACAATACATAATTAAAATGTCAAGCAACAATAAAACACCCAGTCCCCCTCCTCATTTAATAAAGTTTAAAAAAATAATGAACTGTAATAGTTTAGTTAGACATCTCCCTGTCCCATAGCATCTCAAATCTGTATGTGTGTGTGTGTGTGTGTATTTCTCTTTCTCTCTTTTTCTTTCTTTCTGTCTCTCCCTTTTGCTTTCAGGTCATCATACACTAAACCTACTGTTTAGTGACAGATTCGTTCAATATATATGGAGTTTTCTGCTATTGATACAGAATGTTTTGTTATATTGTGCACACATCAATTGTAGTTTTGTATATACCATGTATATTGTTTATTCATATAAAGTTCATGCATAAAGCCAATACCTCGATATACAAATAATGCTGAGAAAATCTAGTGTGACCACACACACACACAAAACCACCAAAGGAAAAAATAAAAATAAAAAATTATGGATTTAATTTGAACAAGGAAGAAATGGGGACTTTGGGGTTCCAACTATACATAAGAGAAATTCAAAATCCTCTGTAGTACACAATCTTACCTTGTGTATATCAAAAAGCTCAGAGACAGTGTTAGCAGAATCCTACATCTTGTTTCTGCTATTTTTTGTGGATCGAAAATATGCTACAAATATTTTGTGGATCGAAAATATGCTACAAATGTAATTAAGTCAATCTGTCATGTGCACCAAACAGCCTGAACTCAATTAAAAAAATCTTATTTGCCTTTGATTTGTTTTCAGAATTTGATTGAAGTTTGGCTTTTCCTTGTAAAACTGTGATTGTCCTGAATGTGTACTGTAAGCCTTCTGACTGTAAACCACTTTGGGAGTTTGAGAAGCTCTCTTTAAAAAGGCAGTACATGAATGATTGTCTGAAAGAGCCAGAGTGGTGTAGTGGTCACGAGCAGGTGGACTCTAATCTGGAAAACTGGATTTGATTCCCCACTCCTCCACATGAGCAGCAGTCTTATCTAATGAACCAGGTTGGTTTCCCCACTCCTGCACATCCCTGCTGGGTAACCTTAGGCTAGTCACAGTTCTTCGGAACTCTCTATACCCCACCTACCTCACAAGTTGTCTGTTATGGGGAGAGGAAGGGAAAGGAGTTTGTAAGTCCCTTTGCATCTCCTTGCAGGAGAGAGGGGGGGGGGCTATAAATCCAAATTATTATTCTTGTGAAATAAGGGCTGAATAAAAAAAAATGTACACAACATAGGGCTTCAGCACTTCTTGGGCAATCCAGGACTGAACCCATATTGGAAGCAGTGGAGGAGTTGTGCCGGCATCCATGCAACCACCACCTGTAGAGTGGGATAGATGCTGGCACCAAGAGACTTAACCTGGTGGTCAGCTGCCACAGAACCCAAAGTCAGATGCCTGTGTCACCATTCCAGGGGGCATACTGGGATGCATTATTGGAATCCCAATGCACTTTTTGCCCTGGAATGCCCCCTCCCAGTGGTGAAAAAGCATGGCATAGACCATTCGGGAGAATAGGCTACCCAAGGATGAGTGAGTGAGTTCTCCCTCTCCTCAGGTGCCTATGCCGTTGATTTCCCCTTGGGAGGCACCACCACAGTGCTGCCCCTGACCATTGCTCTTCTACCCCCACTTTTTTGATTGACCTGTCTATGTGTCCTGATTTAAACTGAGATATATCAGGCTGACTACACAATGGTTCAGAGCACTAAAAATGGTGGTTTGGGAAGGAGCAGACTCATGGCTAGTGTTTAGTTCTTCTTCCTACTTCCTCACTGTGTACCAAATTCCATGGTGTGCCTCGAAACTGGGATGTTTACAGCAGATGACCAGCTCTATATATTCTCTGTTTCTTTGTGGCTTAGATTAAATCACAAATCAGAAGGAAGGACTGGCAACCCTGATCTTAAAGGAGCTATTAAAGGGAAGTTGGAAAAATTGGGCTTATCCCCTCATTTCCTCCTTGAGAAAAGACTCCTATGTTTCTGGCCTCAGATAAAACTAGATACATTTCTGTACCTGCTGCATACTTATCCATTCTAAAGATTAATAAACAGCACAGAGCTTTCTCACTCGCTAGATGGTTGGCTTTGCCATCGGCTCTTTTGGAGGGTCGGCATAAAAAAAATCCCTATTCCTGAGAGAGACTTCTGATGTAAAGGTTTACCTATGACTGAAGATAGGTATTTAAAGCTTTTTTTGGTGTAGTTTTTTATATGTTATTTCCACAATGTTTGACTGTTTATAACTCTGTTTTGGTCTAAATGACTATGTTAAATACATGCCTCACAAAAAAATGCTTATGGTGGTACCTCTATCCTGTTGGTATTTCCCAACTTCTCCTTGTTCATCTTACCTCACAATATCATCTTTAAAGACTCTTCCATTTCTTTCCATACTTTTTGAAATAGTGTGGTCAAGCCCTTGAGAAAAGACCATTTCTAATGTCCCAGCTTTGGTTGGGTTTGCCCAGTGGTGGGATTCAGCAGGTTCGCACCACTTCAGCAGAACCGGTTGTTAAAATGGTGCTTGTAAGTAACCAATAGTCAAATTATTTGAATCCCACCACCGGAACCAGTGGTTAAATTATTTGAATCCCACCACTGGGTTTGCCTTTTCCTAGCTTGTCTGCTCTCTAAGTTAGTCTTTCAACACTTTGTACTTCATCGCCAAGCTGGGTGAAACTCAGAGACAGGCAGTGGCATACCAGAACAAAACAGCATCCAGGTTGCCCAGCCCCTGGCTTAACTCTCCCTGCTCCCTTGCTGTGCTACCTGCCAAACTTCCCCTGGCCGCAAAAAATGGTGAGGAGGAGTTTGGCAGGGGTCATGGTGGGGGCAGGGGGAGTTTAGTTGGTGACTGGGTGCAGCGAGAAAGAGGGAGGGGGTGGGTGGCCAAAATGTGTTCCCCCACATGGCGCCTGGGTCATCTGCCCCCTTTAGCCCTCTCCTAGGTATGCCAAACCACACACACACGCACACACACCATGGCAGACCTGACTTCTGGGTTTCACCACCATGGAGCTGAGTGGCAGCCAGCTGCCAACATCTTTGCTCCCTATGATGACGGGGTACCTTTTTGCATTGGTGGAGGGGGAAAACATGTTGTTGCATCCCTACTCTGGCTCCACTTTTCAATTCACCTCCCATAGAATTGCACTGCTAATGTTTTATGTTTTTATTATGTTTTCTTTTGTAAGCTGCTTTGGGCAGGTTCCCTGGTGAGCCAGCATTAAAAAAATTGTCTAAATAAGTAAACAAATATATTATATGGAGTTTATTTTGCTTCCATTTCATTAGTTAGGTTCTCAAAGAAACTTCTCAATGGGTTTGCCAGTGTTTGACTATGAAAGGTTGAAGTGCTGATATAACTGGACTTCAGTTTTTCTCCCTGCCTGCACACCAAAATGTGCCAAAAGATGCTTGTTGTTTTTCTTGTTTAGCAATTGTTACTGTTTTAACAGGAACATTGGAAGCGGTCTTTCACTGAGAGCCAGGGGTATAAATGTTTCAAAGCGACATGTACATGTAGGGATGTGCAAATTCTCCTGGCTGCATTCTGTTATTATTTCTCTGAGAATGTATGCAAAGGTACTCTTTGCTTTAGAATTTGTTTCCCTTTTTTGGCATTTTGCCCCCAAATAAATTTTAAAGGATTGTTTTTCCTCGGTGGTGAACATGGTATAAGCTTGACTGAATGAAGACTGGACTGTTTTGAGGAAGTATGCCATGGTCTGGTTTGAGGTGGAAAAGAGGGCTTCATGAAACAGAGACCAGCTATTGCTCCTCAGGTTGCCAATTCTAGGCTAGGAAATTCCTGGATGTTTGGGGATGGAGCCTGGGGTTTGGGAATCTGATGGAATATCATTCCCCTTTGAAGCTGCCATTTCCTTCAGGGGAACTGATCTCTGTAGTCTGGAGGGATAATTCTCAGAGATCGCTAGGTTTCACCTCCAGGCAACAGTATGCATAACCTATGGACTTTTGCACATTCAGTCTTAACAGCGATAGACATGAAACTTATTATATACCTAAGTATCTGCCTATGATTGAGGCAGAAGCAGTATTCCATCCAGTCCCACCACAACTTACCCTTAATTGTTCCATTTCTTTCCTTTCTTACCATGGAATTTTTAATGTTTGAATTGTTTGAGATTTTACACCATCTGGATGAATTGCATTAAACTATGATAGGATGGACTGAAGCGCTGTACTGATTTGATTGCAATGTTTTATGTTGGAAGCCACCCTGAGCCCATAAGGGGAAGAGCAGCCTATAAATAGAATGAATGAATGAAATAATAGTTTCATAGTTGACAAAATAAGGTGAGGGGGAAAAAAGGACTGTTGGATCCATTTCAATGCATCCTGCTGGTGAGCGGCAAGATGAAATGTAGTGGAGAAATTTGGCAATAAAGAATTCTGTGAATATTCGTATCTACATGATACAGTATGACACTTTCAAATAGGGCCATTTAATCCAGGCAAACTAATGTCATACACACTCACAGAAAGTTGCCAGTTTGGCTAGATTGGCTAGATTGGATAGATGCATAAATTTCAGTCTGAGAGCCTCAGAAGCTGCCATCTGGAGCCATTGTCAAGATGCTCTTTATTTGAAATTACAAGTAAGGGTATTGAAAACAATCAGCATGCTACCATATTGTCATGATGGTGGCGTGGGGGGGCAGGGAATTGCTTTTGCTTTTGCAGGTGCACATCTATCACTTCTAGCTGTGGCCTTGGAATTCTGCAACTGGGAAGAGACTCCAGGCCGGACAATGTGAACTGTCGGTTTCCTATGTGGGGGTGGGGATCTTACACTCATATTATCAAGAGTCTGGTGCAGTTTTCACCAGAACTCTCTTTCTATGTTCCTGACATGTCTTCAATAAAAGCTTTGAACTAATCAAGTGATTTATTGTCTGAACAGGGAATCTGACACATATTCACCATGGATATAGTTACTACAATGAAACTATGTAATACTGTCCTTTGGGGGTACACAAGGCACAACCCTATGTAGAGAGCAGTTGGGAGAGCTCTTTTCATCTGGTTTGATGGTCAAGTTACAGCCAATGTAATTTGTTTTTTAAAAAAGTTTTACAAGTATCCATGATACAAAAGTGATCTTAATCGGTATTCAGTCTATGTAGTTTTTTTTAAGTTCCTTGGGTTAATTGTATGCTAATACATGCCAAATAAATTAGGCAGTAGCAAGCTCATGAAAGATTTATGAAGCAGCTTTAAAGAGGGCTTTTCTTAACAGAACTTTGTGTTTTGAAATGTACCACAAAAATATGCCCTAAATCATGCCACACAAGAGGGTTTCACTTTAATGTTTTCAAAACTTGTTATTATTACTCCCACCCAACACACACACAAGCACACACGCCTAGGGATTTAGGTGATACAGTGGTTGCTGAGCAGAATATTTCTGCTTTCAGTTAGACTCTTAGGTTCCTTTCAGATCACCGTTCCACACTGGATGTCATCCGTCGTTGGTCTGAATCCAAGTGAAGCAACATAAGGACTGGCATGTCATACAGCTCTTTTCAATCTGTCTATGAGCTGTCTCTAAAGTGCTTTGACTGTTTCAAACAGTGCTGCCATTTTTTTCTCTCCACGGTGTTCTTTTTCAGGTACAGTGGCTGGCATGCCCATTGCCTGTAGTGCTTTAGGGCAAATCTTAGGATGTTTTTAAAAAAGCTGAAAGAGAAAACCATGCAGAAGAAGATGGTGGTGGTGGTGGGTGGGTGGAATGGTGGTCCTTTCAAAAGCTCTCCAGACAGTTCAAACAACACACTGGGACAATTTGAACAAGCAAGGAAGAACTGTATATAGGAGAAATACATTTTCATTAAAAATGGTTGAGACCCGGGGTGTGAGCAGCTTTGTCTGAAAAGGTCAAAAATCTGTTAGCAGCCAGGTCAGTCAAAACAGTTGTGTTTGAAATGACACAAAGCCTCTGTTGGCAACTGGCTGTTCACACAGATTACAGGGGCAGCTTGAAAGTGGTCCTTAGTATGCTAAGAGAAATATGCTAAGCCAAAATTCAAGGGTAATGGTCCTAGAAGTATAAGAAGTATAAAGAAATCTTTGATCTTTATATTCAGTCACATATTTCCCCTGTCCCATTCCTTTATGGTTGTGAGATTTGCCTACTGTACATATAAGCAGTATGTAAATTGAGTATAAAACTCTATAACATGCTTACACAATATAAACTAATCCACAGAACAAATGCTGAAA
The DNA here is from genome assembly GCF_021028975.2 of Sphaerodactylus townsendi. NCBI lineage: Eukaryota > Metazoa > Chordata > Lepidosauria > Squamata > Sphaerodactylidae > Sphaerodactylus > Sphaerodactylus townsendi. The sequence continues at coordinate 4,440,907 of NC_059436.1, forward strand.
AATGGGAAAAACAACTTAAAAAGAAACAAAAGAGAGGACATGTACTTATCTCTACACAACGTATTTCAAGGCCCTGGTCCACAATTAGATTTCACGTAGAATGCCACCTTAAACAGAATTACATCTATCAAGGGACTTTGAAGAGTTTGACTTTCCTTAGGATGGCAGTGTTAAAGAGCCACTCAGGCAGTAAAACCCAAGATCCATACAAACTCTCTGAACATAACTGATTTGCAACCAAATCTGATTGCCACAGTCACAGATGATGTCCCTCCCCATTGATGATTGGGAGCAAAGCAGTTCCCATCAGTGAGTTGGATGAACCTTGTTGAAGGGCTCTCGTTCTTGGTTCCAAGTGTAGGACATTTAAAAGGAACCAGATGTTTACTGTTATGCTGAACCATTTTGATCATGCTTGGAACACTTGCATCACTTCATCATCGAGCTGGTTTCAGTGCATAGGCCATGTTAACTCAGAGTGCAATTCAGCATGCAGAAGACTTGATCTCTGTTGGAACTTAGCACTGTTCATATCCAGAAATGGACCTGGAATCTCATCCCCGCCCCCCCTTTGCCTGAACAGCATGAGGTCTGGATTATATACGAGACATCTGTACCTCTCTCCACCACCTCACATTATCTCACCATTCAATTTCCCTTCATTAATTATGCAACAAAGTTTTCAAGAGTGTTTGATACTGTTTTCTCTTCCCAAGGTGTTGTGCCATAATGGTTTATTAAAATGTTGACATATGTACTCGGGTCTTTTAGCTAAAGCTGTCATAAAAATAAATTATTCATACCATAGGATGAAAGTCAAAGTCACACAGCCCCATAATGGCCATGTTAACATCTCCCTAAAAGCAAATACCTTATTTAAGCATTTTGAAATGAAGGGAGTTGGCGTGGTTGGTTAAGCATTACACTGCCCAGAACCTGCCAATAGGGCTTATCCTGTCACAGAACTGGAGCAATGGCAGATGTTCCGCTTTGGCGCAACTTCTAAAGGAAGTGACAAGCCCTCCGCTCTGGGTGAAAAGCCCTCCACTGCACGACTGTGGACATTTCGACTCTGTAAATGAGTACAGTATGAAGAGCAGTGTGGTTACCCCATTTTGCCACAAGACGCATCTAAAGAACACTCAGAGGTAGAAGGAGCTGGAGACTAGGGTGATGGCCAAAGAGGAAATACACACCCCTCCAGAGTAGACCAAGAAGCGCCACAAAACCCAAGGATATTTCTTTCACTAACATTGAGGGAAGCAAATTACTGCCATCCCTGGATGCCAAGAATCAGGAAGACATACTGAATCCGGTGGCATACTGAAGGCTCTAGTCTACCCACAGCATTACATATGCCAAACTCAGCACAAGTACAGAGGGTGCAGGCATAATTGTATGCCTCCACTTACCCACATGCAATCTCCAGTTTATGAGCATGGAATCTATGCACCTAGAAAATGTATGCATATATGCTGCTTTCCTGTGAATGGACATATTCAGTTGCCACAATGACACTTTGTCTTCCCCAAGCCTTTGGGGAAAGTCTTGAACATGTGTCTGTGTTTTGAATCTCTTGAATAGACCCCTCAGGTTTACATCCCTTTTGGGGAGGGCGGCATATAAATTGAACCAAATAAATAAATCATGGGTAAATTTCCCTTCAGTAGAGCAGCACTTTCCAGTTTTCCCCACCCCCACTTCTTGCAATTCAATAATATCTGGTGTCTGGACACATTTTAAAAAGCAACACTTCTGGTCATACAGATAGGCACATAGACACTGTGCTCATGGGCCAGGGACCAAATGTAGGTAGGTCGATGTTTGTGCCTTAAGTGCACATAGTGTTATGTGTAAAGGGCTAGAATCTGTGAGACCAGGGGATATATATACTAGCCCCATAAATAAACTTGCCATCTATCATAATACATGGGCTCTTTAAATCAATAGCATACTTTCCCAGGAAGAAATGTTGTTGTTTTACTTAACATCCAGCATGAAAAAGACTTATGTTAAACCCAAAACTTAATTCAGTTTGTGTAGTTTTAGATAGTAGTACCCCACTGTTAGAGAGTGAGCGTGGTACAGTGGTAAAAAGTAGGTGGATTATAATCTGGAGAACTGGGTTTGATTCCCCACTCCTCCACCTGAGTGGCAGAGGTTTATCTGATGAACCAGATGTGTTTCCACAATCCTACATTCCTGCTTGGTGACCTTGGGCTAGTCACAGTTCTTCGGAGCTCTCTCAGCCCCACCTACCTCACAAGGGGTCTGTTGTGGGGAGAGGAAGGGAAAGGAGCTTGTAGGCCACCTTGAGTCTCCTTACAGGAGAGAAAGGTGGGGTATAAACCCAAACTCTTCTTCTTCTTAAGAGCAGCAGACTTTAATCTGGAGAACCAGGTTTGATTCCCCACTCCTTCTCATGAAGCCTACTGGGTTGCCTTGTGCCAATCACAGATCTGCTAGAATTTGCTCAGTCCATGCAGAGGCAATGATAAACCACCTCTGAAAGTCTCTTGCCATTACGGGTTCATTATAAGTCAACTGTGACTTCATAGCACTTTCCACCCTCCACCACCACTGCTGCATTCCTACTGAATGACCCCAGAGTCTTTTGTTCATACATAGCATGGTCTTTGGTGAGCAAACATGAGTTCAGAGTCCTCAGATAACCTCAGAATAAGAATATCTGGGCAAACATTCCACAGATTTTATTTCCAAGCACAATGTGTTTTGGGCAATGGGAGGGTAATGCTACTCTCTGGTGACTTTTCCTGATTGACTAAAGTGCAGCACAGGAAGAGAATATTGTACAGAATTAAATAAAACATTTGTAAAGCTCATCTTGGGATTTTGAAACCATGGATTTACAAAGCCTTCAGGGAGACAGCCATCCGTACAGTTAAGCCTCCCAATTTATGTCAGTCTTTTTTTTTTGTGCCCCCCCTGGTGAGTTTTTAAACATCATCTGATCAACATAACAGCATTAACCTCTTTTTGATTACCCATAAAATATGAATGGAAGGCTCAAGTGAGCACCATCCAGGGCCTCTTTAAAGGAATCAATAATCTTGGTTTTACTAAACTTTCCTGTTTATTTTTTAAAAGCTTTTTATCAAATAGGGCAACAACAAAGGGCAGCAAAAGAGACTGACTTCATTACTCAGTTTGGATCTGACAGAAGGGAAACTCTGCCCCTTTCCCTAGCATCTAACAACCCAGCATATTCTCCCAAAGGTGGGTTTTCAAATGTCACTAATTAAACGCAGAATATCACGTGGGTAAGCAACAAAAGGCTAAGTCCACCCCCGAAGATTTCTTCAGTATCCTTTTCACTATTCTCCACTGGGAAAAAAAGTATGCCCATCTTATCCTGTATTTGCATAGTAGTTTACATAAAGAGACCAACACCAACAAAATAAACATCTACTTCTCAGGGAGAGCTCCAGAGACACCACCACCACTACAACTGGGATCAAGCTCTGGTACCCATCCAGCCCATTCTGCCACAACTTTGCTGATGGATTCCACTGACCATCAGTACTACTAATCAAGAGGAGGGCATTCCAGTAGCTTCATTCTCCTGAGGAGAAATCCAGAGACATCATCTCCACTGCACCTCTGACTGATCTCATGTGACTCCTTTCCCCACAAACCATTTAATTATTTAAATTATGAACCCTTTAGAAGCAGAAGTGATTTAGATTGCCTGCTGCAAGTTTTTCTGAATGTGTGGAACTCAGCAAGACACAAATGTAATCAAAATCATATATTATAATAATAAATCTTGTTCTAGAAACATTAAAATAGTAAAAACAGACTAGAACTCGTACAAGCAACAAAACTTGAATTATATAGCGCATTAAAATGTCAGCTAAAAGTGTTTAGTGACACAAGCCACAAATAATACCTTGAAATAGAATCCACCTTAATGACCTTCTGACCAGCATAAGACTGCTACATTTCATATTTCCACTGTATATGTGTCAGAATGGTGCATGAGACAACATATGTCAATCAAGACTCAGGAGAAAATATGTTTGCTTTATCTGAACATTTGCTCATGATTGTTCCTAATCATGAGAAGGGTGCCAACACACATCTTTGCATATTCTAAGCACTCCACCCAAGTGTGGCAAACTCAGGTAGGAAGGCATAGGGTCAAAAAACTTTGTGGGAAAACAAGGGGTAGGGCCAGCTAGGAGTAAGGGGAGGAGCAGTGCATTGGTTCCCACTCTCCATCTCCATATGTTGGCCATGTACACTTATATGTCCTATCTACAGAGCTAGATGGTTCCATAAAACTGGTATAGCAACTGAAACATATCTGAGGGCACCATTTAGAGAGTCTGCTGAGAAGACTGAGCTGGTTCATAGAAAGAAAAAATTGTCCTTCTGTTTGGTGAGGGTTTACATACCACCAAATAGGGAGTTTGCCCTCACCTGGAAGGCCCAGGCTAATCTGATCTTGTCAGATCTCAGAAGCTAAGCAAGGGTCAGCCCTGTTTAATATTTTCATAGAACAGTAGTTCCCAACCATTTTTCACTCACGTATCCTTTAGCAACCCATTTCCATGAAATTGTACCCCCATATTAGCAAACTCATTATATATTTTTTTTCTGGGAACCACTGGTATGGAAGACAACCAAGAAAGACCAGGGTTACTATGTAGAGATAGGCAATAAAAAACCAGTTCTGTCAGTTTCTTGCCTCAAAAACCTTATGGAGTTATAAGTCAGGTGCAACCTGAAGGCAAAAGACAAACACAACAATGATGACCTGAATGATTAATATATATGCTGTTTTTCATTTTTTTTTAAAAAAAGTGGTGTATATATAATACTCTGAAAAGGATCTAGGGATCTAAAGACTTGGGACAGAAAAAAAAGGAGGGCTGGATTATCTTCTGAAATAAGACCGAATAAGCCCTCTGAAAGTCAATAGAACTATGTAGGTTTATGCCAGTTAAGGATCAGACTTAAAAACTTCCAAGTCTTAATTAACTTTGTATGGCATTCTTAACACATAATACTCTCCGATGAATTAATGTTTAAGCTGTTATCACCTGTGAGCTGAGGAGCATGCATTTGAATAGGAAATTATTCCCCCTTCATTCTTCTGTGGGCTTAGTTGGTTTCCATGAAAAAGTAGCTGAAGATTTGATGAAAATTGACACTAATGCAAAATCAAAATGGGGAAATTCAAATTGGCCCAGCCTAATTCCCATGTTCTGTGTGCATGCAGCTGCTCTGCTGGGTGTATTGCAATGTCATCACTCATATATCTTCCCTTTTCCTAACATCGTGACCAGTTTAAGACCCATTAATTTCAGTGGGACATCAATGCAACTAAGTTTTTGAAGACTGAGTTAAGTCTTTACATTTTTTACATTTGTCATTTCTGAGATCAATACTTGAGCCTATTCAGTCTATGCAAAATGCCTTATACACAGTGGGAGTAGGCATGTCAAAGGACTGCTTACTTTCAGTTAAACCCTGCAACATTAAGGCAGGTAATCCTCAGGGTCTTCTCAGTTGTGGCATCTCTGACTGTGTTGAATTCTGTCCCCATAGAGAGTTATCTCGTACTGAACATAATGAGTTTTAGGCACCAGGTAAAATCCTTCTTATAGTGCTATTTGAAGTAGAGTTACACATTTCTAAATTCATTGAAGTCAATGGACTTAGAACAGATTTACTGTGTTTATGACTCCTTCCGCACATGCCGAATAATGCACTTTCAATCCACTTTCAATCCATTTTGAAGCTGGATTTTACTGTATGAAATAGCAAAATCCACTTGCAAATCATTGAAAGTGCATTATTCTGATGTGTGGAAGGGGCCTATGATAGCACTGCTATATCTGCTGGGTCCAAAACAATAAAGCTACCCTCAAATACAGGGGTGTAATGAGGCAGCCCTGGGAAAACTGTAGCCCTGGGCAAAACCCCCATGGGCGGCCACTCCACCATGACCAAAAATTTTTTTGCACCAGGACATTGGTGCTTGCAGGGGGTGCATTTTTAGACATATCAGCACCAAACTTTCAGCATATCATCTGCAGACTGTCCTTATGCTACTCCCCAAGTTTGGCGAGGTTTGGTTCAAGGAGTCCAAAGTTATGGACTCTCAAAGGGGGTGCCCCTATCCCCCATTGTTTCCAATGGGAGCTAATAGGAGATGGGGGCTACAGTTTTGAAGGTCCAAAACTTTGGCCTCCCTGAACCAAACTGCACCAAGCTTGGGGGGTGCCATCATCTCCAGATGATACCCTGAAATTTTGGTGCCGATACATCCAAAAATGCACCCCCTGCAGGAACATCCTAGAAATTTGCCCAAGAATCTTTGTTCTTCATTGAGTTTTCTGCATTGCTGTCAATGTGGGTTGCAGGCTGTGGGGGGCACATTTCTGAAGGCATAGTCTCAAAGCTTTCCGGGTCTCATCAGGAGACTGCCCTAATGATACCCTCCAAGTTTGGTGCAGTTTGGTTCAGGGGGGCCAAAGTTATGGACCCTCAGAACTGTAGCCCCCATCTCCTATTAGCTCTGATTGGAAATAATGGGGGATGGGGCACCCCCTTTGGGAGTCCATAACTTTGGACTCCCCAAACCAAACCTCACCAAACTTGGGGGGTAGCATAAGGACAGTCTCCTGATGATACGCTGAAAGTTTGGTGCCGCTAGCCTAAAAACTGCGCCCCCTGCAGGCCAAAAATGGAAAACCACTAAAATACCCAAAAACGAACCCAGCATTTTGATGCCCCCCACAAGGTGATGCCCTGGGCAGCTGCCCACCTTGCCCAATGGGCATTACGCCAGTGCTCAAATACCTGGATTCTTTTTATTCTGCCTTTTTATGGCTTTCTGTGCTATCTGAATGCTGCTTTTTGGTTGTTTGTTTTATTATTCATCATTGTTACCTCAATTGTACACCAGCTTGAAGTTGGGGGTAAAAATGTTTTAAATCAGTGCTTAAAATGAATATGCATTGTGCAAAATTTTAAAATAAAGTATGCCCTGCAGGCCTGCTATCTATAATTTCACATTCAAATACATTTCAGGAGATGGAATTTCAAATGTGTTTATTGGCATTGGTGTTGCTTCCCTCTGTATTCATGCCCCCCCCCATCCCTGCTCCTCCTTCCACAGTAAGACAGTTTGACAGCAGAGGGCTTTCACTCTGAAATTGGAACCAATCTAGAAGTCAAGCAAAACAGCAGATTAGGGGCATTGGTATTCTGTTGTCCACCCCTATCATTTCACAAGCTATTCCACAGAGGGATTTACCTTTGAATTTTTAAATCAGTTGCCAGAATTTGTTCTTCAGTAGTTTGGAAATTTTTAATGGATGGTGACTTTACAACCAGGAAAGAAGTCTGTATGTGTGTGGCACAATTTCTTTTGCATTGGTATGAATGGCACTATTTCTTTTGCACTGGTGTGAATGGAAAAGGGCAAATGATGAATAAGCCCTGTTCTTGATTTCCGTGCCTTCAACAGAAAGTCTAATTAAAGTCTAATTACATTAATTTGAACATGCATATGCCTCCTTCCAATCCACACCCACCTACTTTCATTGCTAATTCCCCCATTTTATTTATTAAACAGCACTTTCAGCCATTTTATGCCATTTTTACCCTTGACTCACAGACATCAGTTTTGCCATCAATTTTATCATCAACATTCTTTGCTGTGGGCAGGAGAAAATACAAACGTAGCTTTGTCCTGTGTTCTGAAAAACCATAAAAGAGACAACCCTCCCAAGACATGCTAAGGTAAGAAGTATCAGTGAAAAGCTATTTGAAAGTACACCCTGCAATAAATGCAACAAGATCATAGAATGGCTATGCTTTGCGGGTGGGGGTGGGGGGGAGTATTCCCAATAATGAAGTAAGTTCCCAGGTTAAACTATTAATTCAGCATCTAGCAGTTGGAAATGCATTGTTGAATATTCATCTAAAAATCCATATTCACGCTTGATTAATATCCCAGAATATCAGTTCTACAAAGAATATTTGATGGTTTCTGTTCACTCACTGATGTTAGGGCTTATCAACGTCAGTCAAAATAATGTTCTGTGCATTTTATACTTGTCGTTGAACACAGTAACTCAGGGCTTCCCAATAGGTTGCCCATGGGCACCGTGTTGCCCACAAACATCTGTCCTGGTACTTGGCAAATGCCTTTAGAAAATGGGTGGGGTCAGGTGAGCTTTTGGCCAGCAAAGCTTCTGCTTGTTCACTGGAGATTTGATTCGTTGTGTAGATTTTAAAATGTTGCTTTGGCAGAAATTTCCACCCCAGCACAAGAATATTCACTGTGTGACTGAAAGTAAGCTGCTGCAGCCATTTTGGGCCTATGCCCACCATTCTGTGACAGAATTCCAAAGGTTCCTGTAAGTGCAAAAAGGATGAGTACCTCTGCTATAGCCTTTTGACCTTTTCCCACTGAGTTGTTATTACTGAAGTGGTAGACCTTTCTCTGGGCTGCACCATATAAAGCTGGGAAGGGAGGGGGGATACCATGAGTGAATGTTCCCCATAAAACATATTCATTGCCTGTCAAAAATCAACACATCAGACAGAAAATAGGTTTTTAGTCCTTAGCATGTAGTTTTGTTCCAATTCCCCAATTAAAGACTCAAGGCAACTTTGTAGGTTTAACTAGTTTATTGAAATCAGTTGGGTCTATATCATCAATTACATCATGCTAATATTTTAATTGAGGGTGGTTAGCCTGTCCAGTGGCTGTCCTTTTCTGCCAAATTCACCCTGGTTCCAAACTTGACCAGCAGCTACTGCTAGCTTCATGTATCCTTGTCTGCACCTAAAGTGTTGAGAGATACCCAGCCCCAGCCCCCTACCCTGATGTACCAGAAAGCTGCTACCAGGTTCAAAGAGATATTGCCCAGCACTAGTTCCTTCACAAGCCCCCATTGATGGCCTTTCATCAGGACATATCCTCCATCAGGCCTGATGTCTCAGGGTGCTCATTGCTTATCCCTGCCTGACCTAGAAGAAGAGTTGGTTTTTAATAGGCCACTGTAAGGAGTTCAAAACAGCTTACAATTGTCTTTCTTGCCCTTCCCCACAACAGATACCTTGTGAGTATGTGGAGAGAACTGTGACTAGCTCAAGGTCACCCAGCAGCTTTCATGTGAAGGAGTGGGGAAACTAACCTAGTTCACTAGATCAGAGGCTGCCACTAATGTGGAGGAATGAAGAATCAAACCCAGTTCTCTAGATAAGTCCACTGCCCTTAACCACTATGTCATGCTTGCTAATATACTCAACCCACCCTATCCCTGCTAAACTACCTATGGCCTAAACAGGTCTAATTATTATCATTATTACTAGACATTATTATTATAATTACCATCAACCTAAACAACATGAATCAAGCAAAAAAGGGTTCTTTACCAGCCTGAAAAAAGACCCCCCCCCCCAATCCTGCTTGGTCCCAAATAATTATGGCTAATTCCATGATGTTCAAGGGAGGGTCAGTGGGTGGGTCTGCACTCTGCAGCAGGCAGAAAAAGCTGAACATGAAGATGGTGCAAGAAATAAACTTTGCCTGCTGCTCCCCAATTGGCTTGCTTTCCCCCAACCCCCGGTAATCTAGTCTCAAGCTTTATTTAATTTTGGACTGGGGCAAATCAATCCATGGCCATGAACATCTGTTCTATGTAATGGCAAGTTTGTGTGTGTGGATGAATATTCACAGACTATTCATAGACTATATGAGCCTTCAGTTGAAGTGTGAATTGGTACAGCCCAGAGAAAGGTGCAATGAAAACTAGGTCCAAGACAGATTACATTTCAATTCATTTAAATCTCTCTCTCTCTCTCTCTCTCTCTCTCTCTCTCTCTCTCTCTCTCTCTCTCACACACACACACACACACACACACACACACACACACACACACACACACTCCAAACTCTGTAAGACAATTTTTCAATCACAATACTTGCTGGGTGACCATAGCCAGTAACTTTCTCAAAGCCTAATGAAGGACAGGGGAATTGGAAGTGATAGATAGCTAAAATGTTCTGAGAGCTCACATCAATCGTAAGAAAAAAGTTGGGGAGGGAAAGAACATGTGTACTAAGTGAAGGAGGTCGGAGGAACCACTGGTTGCCTTTCCCCATCTACTTAATCACTCTGCTTTATTTCATTGATCTTCTCTCTGTTACCATACCACCCCTGCATAGAGGGGATTGCTTATTCACAGGTATCCCTGTCCACATGCCCGCCTAAAGAGTAATGCTGCCATTCCAGAGATGGGGAGCCCATTCTCTGGTAATATCCAGGTCTACCTACAAGAAACTTCCAAGAATTGTTTTCCAGTTCTCATGCTCTCAACTTGCTTGCCATAACAGCACATTTTCAGCTCCATGGCCAAGAAAGAATGTGTCCTCTGTAGTCCAGCTGAATGGATGCTCATTTCCAGTCACAAGTAGACTCCTGATGTCATTGCCTCCCCTGAATATCTGAACCCAGATACGCCCTTCTGTAACTAACCAACTTCTGACTACCTTACAATGCACTCTATTGTTTCTCAAACAATCCATCCGGACACCTCCCAGAGGTTGTCCTAACATCCCAAAAGGTTGTCCTGACACCCCAGAGATAGTTCTTCACATTAAATAAATATCCTACCATCCAAAGGGCCAATCGCCTAGAGCTTTCCGTCTCTGTCGCTGTGTCCAACATATTGCCCCCTGGAACCAAACGCTGGCCATTTGGCTCTGAACCCTGGATCTTCTTCAAATCACAATTACCTTACCCCTTTCTATTCCAAACCTATTTTCCAACCTATTTATATCTTAGGAACTCTGAGTGTGCATGTTTGCTGCATTGAACAGATTGTGATCCCCTTGTCCCTACAATAAGGACTGTCAAATTTGCATCATGTCCTTCTCTGTGGATCTTCTTCCAAGAGTTTAACTTCATATACACTGGCACTAAAGATTCCTTTTCCAGCCTCTTGCAGCATTGATAAGCAGTCTACTCTAAGCTAATTTTCCCCACATTATTGAGAGGCTGTGTCTCCACCTTGGGTAACACCTCCTTAGGGGAAATTAGTTGTTAAGAAGAAAATTGGGGAGACAGGAGGTAAAAAGGCAGCTAGAGGCTCTTGCTGCACTTTATGTAACCCTGCATAACTCTGCATAAATGATATGTAGGGAAAGTAGCTAACAGAAGAGGGAACAGTGTATTTGCCTCTAATAAAGGCTAAGCAATCTGGCCCTCCCCTTTCCCATGCCTGTTCACTGGAATGTAAGCTTAATGCCTACATTTGTACAACATTTCCAGGCATATATTCTATCTCTGAGTTTGGGAAACTTTGTAAGGTGCTGTGCCCACATTCAGGTGAACATGTGGATGGGGTGGAGTTTGTATGGTCCTACTATCCTGCTGCACGTGTTGGTTCATTGCTACATATGTCATATCAATAGAGTACATCTCCTTAAGCTTCTTGCTAGGTCACAAGATGATCCAATAGCTGGTCAGAGCAGGTCACACTGGGACTCCTGAAAATAGGGATCTCACCATCCAGAGATCCCACAGAATTACAGCTAATTTCCAGACTACAGACATCAGACACCTTGGAGAAAATAGATGGTTTGGAGGATGGTGTCTATGGTATTTGTACCCCACTGAGGTCCCTGTTCTTCCCAGGCTCCATCCCCAAATCTTAAGGAGTTTCCAAACCCAGATCTGGCAACTCCCCTCCATTTCCCACAGGTGGCAGGGGGACTTGAGAACCCTACCTGAAAACTGTCAAGTGATTCCCCTTTTTGTTGTTAGAAATGTTAGTTTTTAAATTTATGTGTGATATTTATTCCCTCCAGATTTCTCTGCTCACTGGAAGGAGACCCTTATGAGTTCACATGTAGGACTTCTCTCATGTGGTGAAAGTAATGCATAGTCAGGTTTTTTAGCTGTTTGTGAAAATAGCTGATTGTGAAATATGAGACTGCTTTCCAAATCACCTCAACACACTTTAGCCAGGAGGGCGGGTTATGCCAGATGAAGTTTTAAGTAGTTGTCATGTAAAGAATGCATCTTTTTGGCTAGCCGTGCTGTGGGATTTGGAAATCTTATTTACAACATCTATTCAGGAAAGCTGGAGCACACTAAAGCACAATATGGAAATAGCAGCACATCCATTACCTTTGATTGTAATGCCGATTGGCCATGCTGGCAGGGGCTGATGGGAATTGTAGTCCATGAACCTCTGGACAGCCACAGGTTGCAGACCCCTGGGCTAGACAGTCTGTAAGTGTTCTGATGCCCGTGCTGCTGCTTTCCTCTGTTGTGAGCATGGTACAGAGGCCATGAATATAAACTGCACTGACACAAGAAATTATTGGTGTTTTTACCATACACTTGAATGAAGGACCTGATATTTCCCAGGTTTTTCATTTTGAAAAGACTGCAGGTGCATAATATGCTATATCCTTCAAAACAGGTGCAAAATCCATGTAAGAATCCAATTTTAAAAGCTGAGTACAATGCTACTGAAATTTAAGGATGGGTTCAGAGTATGAACTTGCCCAGCTTGTGATGATGAGGAAGGCCATGACTTCCAGATTCCTGTTCCACATGACGCTTTCAGGCCTACAGATCTCCCAATCTGCTGCTACTGCTGATGTTGCTATGGCTGCTGCTGTTCTGACAGTTAAGGAAAGAGGGAAAGAAAGTGACAGATAAACTTCTGAGATGTCTTTTGTGGAGTTTGGGAGCTTGTGGGGGACACTGAAACCCTCCATTGTGCATTGAGGTTTCTATAAAGCTGGAGCCGGTCAACCCGGCTGCTCAGTTTGATCCTGGACTCAGCTTAAAGCCTGTAGTTTAAATCTGGACCCAGGCAAGCCAACCCAGCATCAAATGGGCCTATCCCGCTCTGAACTCTACATGGAGTTTGTGGTGGGGTGAGCCCACACTGACCAGCTTAGCATTCAACTGCGCCCTTGCTCTGAACTCCACGTGGAGTTTGGGTGGAGGTGTAGCTGGGGGCAGCTCAGAAATGCACCCACCCCCCCGCCACATGACCTGGCCAAATGGTGGGTAGGATGAGTCATTGTGCTTGCTCTGGGCACCATTTTAGTCAGTTATGCCCCCGCAAAGGGGGGGGCAGCAAGAGCCATGAAGATGGCAATTGGCAATGGCATGGCATCACTTCCAGGAACATCCAGAAGTGATGTCAGTCCTCTCTAGGAACTGCCATAGAGTTTCTGACTTTAAAAAAAAATTATCCCACTGACACTTTGAGCAGTAGTGGGAAATGGGGCTGAAGATCCATACTTGAAAGTGCAATTGAGCAACAAATAACGTTGTGGTTTGGCCAGATATGGATAGGGTCTGTGGTGTTTGGGAAAGGAAGCTATTTTTCCTCTATACTTGCTCCCTAATCAAAAATTCTACTCAGCCATCCAGTCAGGAAAAAAAAACGCACAGGAAACCAACACTGTGGTCATCTTTTTGACCTCCTGAGTTTTAAGATAGCATATAGGAGTATTTTAATTCCAAAAACAGTAAAGATGGACATTATGCCACCCCCATATTCAGTGCTATGGTCCCAATACATCTCAGTTACTGCTTTTCACAGCTTAGTTGCACATCTGGAGATCAGGTCATGGATAAGCCCACATGTGATTTTGTACTTATTCTGGCACAGCTCAGTCCCCATGTCTTTTGATACAATCATCACATGCTATTTTTTCCACTTCTATCACAAAACACATTTTAACTGTTTCTAATCTATTAAATATGATTGTTTTGTACAAAAAGCCTCATAACAAAATATATTTAAGATGGTGGCTCTTTTCTCTGCATATTTCATTACCAGTGTTGAACTTCGCAAGGTGTTGAAGTAAAAAGTTTTAAGTTGTCGTTGCTTGCTGAACAAATCTCTCAAATGGTAAATTATTCTGGTTGTTCCACCACCATAAATGCAAATATAAAAGGAGAGCAGTCTTTTACGACTCCCTCTTATAAACTTTAATTGTTTATAGTCTTCAAAGGCAGTTACATAAAAGAGTTCAATCAATTTTCAATAGGGGTAAAAAAGTCTTCACAAGAGAATTTATAACCAATTCTTAAACATTATATTGGCATGGGAGACTATATTTTAAAAAGAAGTTTTGTTGAGCCTTTCTTTCTTTCTCAAACACTTATTTCATTTCCTCACTCCAACTATAATTTATAACGTTCCAAATCTCAAACCCAAATTCAGGGTCCCCATTGAGCTGGGATGCATAAAATACTTCGTGTTGTGCCCAGCTATATTTCTGTCTAAGGATACTTCCAGAATTCTCCTCATTTGAATTTCCCCTTGGTTTTTGTAACTCTAAATGATCAGGACCTGTTTATGAACTGGAGTCATGGCTGTCACAATCCCACCCTGGGACTGGGTGTTTTCACGTGCGTGTTGCATGTTTGCCTGGCAAAATCATGTTTCTTCTTTGTTGCCTCCACCTCAAGATGTAAAACCAAGCTTCTCAAGTAACCTGTTCCTTGGAATATCCTGGTAAGCTTGCCTCTGAGCAGGTACAAAGAGCAGAGATTCCAATTACCTTAGCTCCCCATGTGTGTCCTTAGAATGTAAGAGCAGTCTACATTGTGTGGGTAGGAACTACAGCATGGTCTGCTTCCTTAAACAGGAAAAGAAACTTTATTACTAAAGAATAAGCTAGAATGCATACATGAAAAATAGCTGGGGCAGTGTAACGATTAACAACTGGAGAAAGGGGGGATTGATTCCTCACACCTCCATTAATGGTAAACTCTAATCTTGTGAACCAGGTTTATTTCTCCACTCCTACATAGGAAGCCTGCTATGTCATGGTTGTTTCAGAAATCTCTCAGCTCCACCTACCTCACAATGGTCCATTCCACACAGCTGAAATAAAATGTCCTGAGAATGCAGAAAAAGGTGTCATGGGAAGGCACCAGAGGCGGAACGAGGGGGAACTGTGCCCGAGGCATGTGTGTGTGTAACCCCCATGCCCAGAATGGGTTGGCCCAGAATGGGTTGACCCAGTAAGGGGGTGGAGACTCAGGAGCAGCAGAAAGGCTGCAAGAGAACTCTTTGGAGAAGACAAGGGTACCAGACTCGGACCTTGATTTCTATAAGCCCTTAACACCTTGTTAAGGTAATTGCAATATTGTTGGGAACTACTGGGAAGGTAGTTGTTGTTTTTGCTATGTTGTAAATGTTGGAGTTTATTGTTTCAGGGTTTTCTTTTGTGGTTGTCATGGGTGAGAGTTCTCCTGGAGACCTTCCAACTTGCAAAGAAGAATTTGGACTTGGCAATAGCAGTAGACTGTAAATAGAAGGACTTGAAATGCAACCTGAACAGGACCTTGAATTGTAACGTTAAATGTTGATGTTTTAAAAGTGTTAATTGTAAAGAAAAGTAAACCATTTTGTTGTTTAAAAATTGTTGTTGCAACTCATTCCAAGTACTGCCCCACAGAACCCACAAGCTGAGGTTACATGTGCCCCCACCCCATCCTGCCACACCCCTGGAAAGCCCCAACACCCCCCCACAGGGCGTGCGCCTAGTGCATTGTGCACCCCCACCCACCCCTTGGCGCTATGCTACTGGAAAGCACTCTGCCTTCTTCTGAAGACATCCTTAGGATGTGAGACACTTGGTAAATGGCTTTTCCCTTTAAAGCAAAAAGCTTAGGGTTGACAATGGAAGCTATATTCTACTCTTTGTGGTGGAGACTGGGATCATTCCAGCCCTCCCATCTTTCCACAAAACCCTCAGTAGATTCAAAGTTCTTTGTGTTCCGTTGCCTGCATCCATTGATTCCAGTGTGTTCAGGCTATGTGTATTTGATTTGGCATCTACATGCATATGTGCACTGTTGCAACATACAGATGTTGAGCAATAGGCCAGCACAATTGTTTCCCCCTTACCCCATGCAGTGGTGGGGAAGGGTTTGGATCCAGCAATGTGTAAGCATAAATGTAAACATTCTGCTTTCTCAACATATTCTTCAACCTGGCCCTTCCCTTCCTTATGCTTAGTGCCCAGAACAGTTCAGGATGCTCTACACTTAACTTAGTCCAAAGGGCATTATGAATCTTTGTCACATTTCCATTTCTGCAAGGATCCTAGCAGACATGAAAATCTTGCTGCTGATCCCAGCCAGTGTCTGCATAGTACTTGGAGTCAATGTATTTGTAATCTCAAGGCAGATCACTATCAGCACAGGCTTGATGCTAGGACCCAGATGATTTCCTGGTTCACTCAATCAGGATTTCTGAATGCAGACGGAAGTGCAAGAGGGTCACCAATTTTGTTTCTTCTGCCTCAGCTGCCCATGGATAATAGCACCAATGACATTAGTTAATGTGCAGAATATTTTCATCTGTATTGCTGCACTGTATGCTCCTGTCCTTTGCCATCTGCTGCACGTTGTGACATTGGGCAGAAGCATTTTGATTGGTTTTCTCATTGTCCTGTAGAGTTTTCAATAGTCTCCCATACCGAAAATGAGCATTACAATCAAAGGTAATGTGCAGCAGGGATGTGCTGCTATTTCCAGATTGTGCTTTAGTGTGCTCCAGCTTTGCTGAATAGATGTTGTAAATAAGATTTCCAAATCCCACATATGGTTTAATGATAGAGAAAATATATGATTGAGTGCTGTAGGTATGGGATGCCTTGAAAGTCGCCATAAGTACACAAGTCATCTTTGCAAGGCTGTAATCTTTGAGAGCATTTCCTTCTCAGCTTTAGAGGGTACTGGAATGACAGTATTTCTGAGGTATTAAGTAAAGCATGAGTTGTTGACTGGTCTCCCCCCCGCCCCACCACCACCATCCCTGCTGCTTACAAGAGTTTAACAATTAAAATGACAGTCAGTTATTTTTGGAAAACCAAATCCCGCTCCATGTAGTTTCTCAGGCAGAGGCACAATCTTGCAAAATTGCAAGATTTGAAATTGCATTGTGGGGTTTCATGTCTGTGGTGTGCTAATATTTCAAACTGCAAATAAGATCTGCTGGCGTGGTCTAAGGAATGGGAAACATTGAGGAACTGTACAGCATTCAGTCATGTTGAAAGATCTTTTAAAAAACAATGAGTGTGTTCAGATGAATAAAACCTTGGATGATTGGGAATATTGTTCCAGCTTGCCCACCAATCTTGTTCCAGACATGATGAGTCTTTCAATCCATATTGGTCCTTACCATACCAGACAGAATCACTACAGAACCAGTATATGGCCGGCAGCCTGCATGTTTAGTTTCCTGCTCAGCATGGGGGAAAGATATCTGCCTGTTGTTGTCCGCCTACATGTGTACTTACATGTTGCAGTGCTGTGGGTTGGATCCCACAGAAGATTTCTACAGGTACAAATTGATGTGCTAAAATAGTCCATGCTATCTGCTTCCACTGGGATCCAACCCCATACTAGTAGCACAAACATGTTCCCCTAATACATGTGAGACACCCCACACATGGGGATCTTCAGGGATGTACATACAAGAGATTGTATGATCTCGAGTATAGTCACCTGATGCAGCAGGCTAATAAACGCTGCTCTCCCTTGCACTTGGGTATACCATTAAAACCCTATACCATGGCCAAGTATTTCCATTTGGTCTTAGAACCCAAATTGCGACGAGCCCTGACCCTTGCCAGGTGCAATATTCTCCCTTCAGCTACCACTCAGGGCAGAATACAGAAAGTGCCTTTTAATGAAAGATTTTGTCCCTGCAGTTCAGCTAACGAAGAATCAATCCAACATCGATATTACACTGTCTGCTACACAGTTTAGTCTTGTGGGAATAAATATCTAAACCTCATATTAAAACCCCCCATTGATAATATTATTCTATCAATTGTGGTAACGATGTTGGATTGTGGTTCTGCAAGTGTATTGGAAGCGCTGGCTAACTTTTTGTGCTCTGTCATCAGCAAACGGTTATAACTGTACTGGAGATTGTATCATTACACTGAGGTCGCCATTTTTCTGGTATATTGCTGCTGTTTTAATTATGCCATTAAAGGTTTATATATATATACCCTAAAGATCCTCTTTAGACATCCAGAGGCCTGGATGAAACATAAAGCTTGATATTAAATTGGAGGTCCCTGAAATTGGCAGGAGTTCCCCTGGATACTCTAAAAAGAGAGCAGTTCCCTCCCCCCCCACACACACACACCAATCACTGGGATGTTCTACAGAGCACATTGATAAAGGGCCCTTTGTCTCAAGCCTCTAGAGTTCCCTCAGCTTTGGCTATGAATGATTGATTCAAGCTTGTTGTACAATAAATGAGGCCCTGACTCTGCCAAAGCACCTCTATCCCCCAACTAGATTCATTCAAGGTTCAAGCCCTGTTGGAGCTATTTTCATCCAGTCTGCACCTTATTTACATCCAAACTTCATTTCATCACTCAGTCACTAGTCTCCTCATCCAAGCTTTCCTTGTGTGATAATTTTAGCACTAACTTTCAAACTGCCCAGAATATTTCAAATTTCAACCCAAAACCTAATCCTGTCCCAACAGAGTCCATGTGGTATAGTGTTTAAGAGTGATGGACTTTAATCCCTGTACCTGCTCTTCATCAGTGGTTCCTGGACTAGATTCTTAAGAATGTCAACTCCAGATTGTGAAATTCCTAGATACTTGAGAACAGTGCCTGGTAAGGATGGAGTCTGGGAGAGGGAGGAAGCTCAACAGGGATGTGATGCCATACAGTCCACCTTCCAAAGACACCATTACCTCCAAAAAAAACCCTGATCTCCAGAGTCTGGAGAACTCCAGACTCCATCTAGAGGCTGGAAGTCCTAGTATACAGAGACTAGACATCTAAAAATGGCTAAGGTCTAGGACAATCATGTTTGCCACCAGAGGGAGAGAAATTTTGCTGTATGACCCAGATAAGATAACAAGTTACATTAAAGACAAAACACTTTATTTGTGGTATAAAAAATGGCCATTGCCATGAATTTATTGGCTTGACAGAATAGAGAGAGTAAGGCGCAGCATGGGGGTCTGATCCCAGTGTTGGGCAGCCCTAAAGGGTGTCTCCCAACACCAGCTTTCCACAAACCCGCCTGTTTGTGGAAAATAAACAAGAATTGATACCTGGCAGCAAAGAAGGGGAAATTTCAGATGGGCGGTGGACCGCTGCCTGAAAATTCCCCCCGTTTACTGTGGGCGCAAACCAGCTCCGCCCACGCCTGGGCATTAAGATCCCTGGCTTGCTCCACCCCAGACCTCATAAAGAGGTCCCCAAAATGGTTAGCAGGCAGCTAACCCAAGCCAAGGATCAGTCCCCCATGCGCAAACCGCCACAGACCTAAACATCTAGAAAAAAACCCATCACAACGAAATAAAGGGAGGGTGGGCGGGACGTGAGAAGGGCGGCCAGGAAAAGGGGCCCACGCGTGACCGGCTCCAGCTTTTGAAGACGGTGGGTGGTGTTGGAGCCTAACATCAGGACTTGCATCCTGGCCAGCCCCCACAGTCAATGGGCTGTGCCGCCAGGCGCCTGCACAGTACAGCCCTGCCCTATGGGCCACCCAGCAGGAAGTGGCGAAGATGACCATGTGGCGCCCTTCCCCTGGCGGCAATGGCGGCCCCGGTAAGTCGGGTCCGCTTCTTTAATTGGTTCAGCTTTAGACTTTCGAGGGACTTTTGGACCATAATTTTGTGCAGAAGTCTTTGTGGACCTGGCCTATAACTAGCCATCCTTGTACAATAGATGAGATGAATGAGTGGTAGGTAACCTTGCTGCAAGACCAAGCCCTTGGATGCTTTCTTGGGGAATGCGAGGGAGGGGGTAAAATCTGGGAGTTGTGTATTGCAGTAATAAGGTGGAGTAGCGCCCAGTCAACCACATTATTAAAACAAAGCAGTCCTAAGCATATTCAAGGCAATACAGATTTGTAGCCAATATCTTTTAGCACAAAGTTTAAGTGAGGTCAGCTGTGCCAACAAAGAAATTACGTTTACTGCAAACAAGTTGGAATAAAAGTCATGTTTCTCTAGTTTTCTTTTAGCTGTATTGACTCTATAACAACTGGGAATAAAATACAGTAAAACTGTTTATTCCTCATTAAAGGAAGTAGTTCTGGATGTAGCTAGTAACTCAGATACGGAGTTGGGCTAAATAAACATAGTTCTTTCTAAGACAATATAGTTAAGCTGATTTACTCCATGGGAGGATCTGACCACAGGACTGCTGGTAAAGATGATACTGCTTCAAGATAAGTCATTTTGCACTGCAGAAACACACTTTAAGCTACTAAAAACAACATATTATACAGGGTTCTTAAAGATAATTTATGTACATAGTATACAAACAGCATATGGATGGCAGAAAGCCATTTTTTTTAAAAAGCTGCATTAAAAAAGAACTTGATTAACATTTACAAGGTCTATAATTTCACCTTAGTCAGGTTAAATGAAAGTGAAATTTTGTCATGTTCGATCCTGGTCAGGCATTACTGATAAAGAGTTGCTAACTGATCAGGAAAAAAACCTCTAGGCCTGTTCCTGTGGGTTTGAGATGCATAAATAAGCCATTCTGATAATCAAGGGGCTGTAAAAGATACTGTGAAAAAAATGGGCAATTATGCTAGGACTATGTATATTCTTTTAGCCCACCTGATATATCTTTGCAGAGGCAGAGCTACAAGGGGGCCGAGGGATGCGCGTTGCACTGGGCGTGCTCCGGGGGGGGGGGAGGAGCAAAAATTTCAGGTTTGTTTTTTGTATTTTTAGTGCTTTTCAGTTTCTGGCCTGTAGGGGGGCGCGGTTTTTAGGCTAGCAGCACCACAATTTCAGGGAGTTTTCAGGAGACTCTCCTGATGATACTGCCCAAGTTAGATGAGGTTTGGTTCTGGGGGTCCAAAGTTATGGACTCCCAAAGGGGGTGCCCCCATCCCCATTGTTTCCAATGGGAACTAATGGGAGATGGGGGCTACACCTTTGAGAGTCCATGACTTTGGACCCCCAGAACCAAACTTCACCAAACCTGGTTGGTATTATCAAGATAGTCTCCTAAAGATACCCTGAAATTGTAATGCTGTTAGCCTAAAAACCGCATCCCCTGCAGGCCAAAAATTGAAAAAAAACACTAAAAAATACAAAAAACACAAACGAACATGGGGGGGCGGGCAGCAAAACTCAGATTCTGCACCGGGCTCCATTTTCCCTAGCTACACCTCTGTATCTTTGCCCTAATCTGGATTATCCAGGCTAGCCTGATTTTAGCAGATCTCAGAAGCTAAACAGGGTGGCCTGGTTAGTACTTGGAGAGGAGACTACCTAGCAATACCAAGGGTACTACACAGAGGAAGACAATGGCAAACCACATCTATTAGTCTCTTGCCTTGAAAACCCCATGGTGTTGCCATAGGTTGGATGTGACTTCAAGGCACTTTACATGCTCACAATACATGTTTATATTTTGTTAGCAACATAGGATAGGTTTCTATCCTATTTTTTCTATTTTACCTGACTTTTTCCTGCAGGGAGCTCAAAGTGGTAAACAAGGCTGCCTGCCTCTCCATTTTATCCTTCATTTGCCCTGCAAGGCTGAGAGTGACTGAATCAGCACCATGTTCGTGTCACTAGATAATTAATGATCACCTCATTTAATTTTGTGAATTGATACATAGTAGGTAGAGTTTCTTATATTCTAAGTAGCAACTAGAGAGGTTTTTTTAATGTGCATAGTGGACTGGGATGACATGTGTTCACATTCCCACCTGGGCATTACATCCACTGGATAATCCTGGACAAATCACTCTCTAAAACTGTCCTACCACACAGGATTGTACACACAAATAAGTGCACCTTTTTATAGAATGAAAGTAAATAAACTTTAGGTCGAGCTTTAAGATTCCAAGTGGTAGCAAAGCACTCCACCAAATATATTGTGTGTGAATGCTAGCAGAATGACAGGACATCAGAAAAATATTTAGGAGGAGTATCTATCTACCAACATATGGAATCAGCTGAGGAACAAATGTGGCATGGCCCCCTTCAGGCATCAGTGTGTGTGGGGGGGAGGGGGGCAACCTTTATCAGGCCATGTGCATTTTTGGGATTCTACACAGCATGACAGGTGCAACCACAACATGGCTGCTACACAATGGCTGCCACAGGAGGTAGAGCCATCCGCAAAATGGCTGCTGCAGCTTACTTCAAGTTACTTGGTGAATATCCTTGTGCTTTGTGGCAGCTGCTCCCAAAGCAATGTGTTTACAAATCTGCACAGCCAATCAAATCTCCAATGATCATCCAGAAGTCCTGGTGTACAGAAGTCTCACTGGCACCACCTACTTTCTAAAAACAGGTGTTACCAGGTCCCTATCCACAGCAGGCAAACTCCTGACCCTACACTTCATTGCCCACACTCATTAAAGAGGCAAAATGAGGGAATGACATCACTGATGCTGTGACATCACATGTAGGTGATCATCCAGAAGTGACACCACAGCCCCTCATGCCATTCCAGGAACTGGCCCGATATCATAATTACTATACAGATTGGGTCAATTTCTTAAGCATCATGAGGGAAGTGATGTCACATCTAGGTGATCATCCAGAAGTGATGTCACATCCTTCATAGCTGCCCCCCCCCCACACCAGCTCCTAGAATCACAGCTGTGGGCCTGGCAACCCTACTACATGCAAAAGCTGGTATACCAAATATTGTCTGTTGTGACTTCAAAAAAAAAAAACTTTCCAAGGAAAATAAGATTTCCCAAACACCTGCTACCTGAGATTCTTCATCTGGTGATTTTGATGCATAATATGTGCTTTATCATGAAGCCACAGCCCTTGTGCATTTTTACACTGTTATGAAAAGTTTAGCATGCCATACAATAGGCAGAGATGATAAAAAAACATATCTTGACCTTTCAGAAGGCTACAAACCTTAGATAAAAATATTCTGACTGAAACATATCCTTAGTAAAAAAAAAAGGTTTGAGGAGGAAGAATCTGCCTTCTTTGCATGTGTGTGTCGTTTCGCAACACTGAAAATAAAATCGCAGCACAAGATGTGAAAATTGTTCATAGTGGAGCTACAATGCTGACACTTCTGGGGAGAAAAGTCTTTGTTAATTCATTTTTTTTCTTTTTGAGGAAAGAGATTCTTTGAAGTCCTTTCATTCTCTTGACAGCAGATTGAATCCATTAAATAGGAAGATTTGGGATTTTTCAATTTCCTGTCTTGATTTTGCATTTGTGTGCCTTCTTTTCGCATGATTACCTAATACACTTTGCGGCAGCTAATTTAATCAACCTCTGCTCTACCCACATCTCCAGTATTTATCATAAGACTGCTTTATTCTAAAAGGACTTTAAAGAAACGTAAGATCGTGGCATTACATTGATCAAGAATATAATTTATTTAAGCCAAAATACTTACAAACTGATTTAAATACTAATGAGGAAGTTATAGAGTGGCAGAATGAGACCAAGGCTCCCCTAGGCAGCAATACACTTACTGTATCACAAGGGCATGGTGGAATAATAGTCCATACAAAGGGAAGCACAGACCTGATCATAACTGGTATACTTCTTGATGATCATGGGAACCAATTTACGGGGGCCTCCCACACTGAGCAAGCAGCTCTTTTCCTTCTGCACAGATCATTCCAAGCATGATGCCAACATGAAATCCAAAACACTCCTACCATGCATTCATGCATAATTTTGTGGCTTGATTATTGTAAAAAGCTTTATGTGGGGACATGTGTTTGTATGACATCAAGTCACAGCTGACTTACGATGACCCCATAGAGCTTTCAAGGCAAGAGACTTTCAGAGGTGGTTTGCTATTGTCTACCTCTGTGTTGTAGCCTGGTAGTCCGTAGAGATCTCCCATGCAAACCCTAGTCAGGGTTGACTTGTTAAAGCAAACCACTGCCCTCAGTTTGCATGACCTGAGCAAGGCTGTTAACAAGAAGATGGTTTGGAGTTCAATGAGTAATAAGTCAGAAGTGACTTGATGGCTCATAATGCATGTGAACAGGCTCCCTATACTTGCTCCCCCCCCCTCTTCCCAAGGTGTAAAATCAGGATCTTTGGGGAAGGCCAAGTCCATCACATGAGGGGGCAGGTCTACTTGCTGCCTTTGGCAAAGCCAAGCATAACACAAGTCCTAGTTTTAAAGCAGGAGGATAGACAAGAGCCTGAAATCTTCCCCTCCACCCCATTCAACTCCATGCTGCTCCAGGGCTTTCAAGTACCTCAGCAGAGCACAAGCTATCAGCTACAGCATGACATCACCTCTGGGGCAACCTGGAAGTGACATCACTTCTGTCAAGGAATCACTGGAAACATTATGGCTCATTCCGCACATGCAGAATAATGCACTTTCAAACTGCTTTCAGTGCTCTTTGAAGCTGTGCAGAATGGCAAAATCCACTTGCAAACAGTTGTGAAAGTGGTTTGAAAACGCATTATTTTGCAAGTGCGGAAGGGGCCTATGATAAAACCCAGAACAGCCTCGTATCTTCGAGACCGAATCACCCCATATGTCCCCACACGGCCTCTTCGTTCAGTAGAGGCCAATTTACTGGTGGTCCCTGGCCCCTCGATGATGTGGCTGGCCTCCACATGGACCAGGGCCTTTACAGCTCTGGCCCCAGCCTGGTGGAACGCTCTTCCACCAGCTGTCCGGACCCTGCGGGACCTTGGTGAATTCCGCAGGGCCTGTAAGACGGAGCTGTTCCGCTGGGCCTTTGGAGGGACCAGCTGCTGATAGTGCCCCCCCTTTCTGGCTCCTACATCCGGGCCTGTAACATCTGATGGGACCTGCCGTTCCTCCCTTGGGGGAAGGATTTAATGTCAGGTTATCGGGCGCCACCTACGCTTATATTTATGCTTTTATTCCAAGTGTTAATGTTTAGTTAGTTTTCGCTGCTTTTATAAGTTTTAGCCAATTTATGATGGTTTTATGATTGTATTTATTGTATGCTGTACACCGCCCGGAGCCCTTCGGGGACGGGGCGGTATAAAAGCCTAGAGTATGTATGTATGTATGTATGTATGTATGTATGTATGTATGTATACATACATACATACATACATACATACATACATACATAAGATCATATCATTGTCAATGTTATTTATATTCATTGTCTATCTGTTTTCAGATTTTGGAGTGTCTGTAGGCAATGTGTACTGGGGGTGGGAGATCTCATGTCCCCAGCAGGCATATTGCAACCCTATCTTGAGTAACTACCCATTATCTATTTACCAGTACATATACAGACCTCAGATGCAATTACATACATTTCTATTTACAATGGTATACATATGCTTTTTAAGATTCTTCACAAACATTGAGGCCCTAAACTATCTCAAGCTGAAGAATCTCCGTTGTATTATATCCCTCCTCAAAGTGCCTTATTCTAACAAGATGTGTTGTACTTAGAAACCCGTCATAATCTTTGGTCCTAAACTCTAACTTTAGTTTGTGTGTAAATCTGGATCTGCCTGGAGCCTGAACAGATTCATTTGAGGCAACTTAGCCTCTCTCACCATACATAAAGAGCTTGGCACCCACATTGTCAAAGGAAGGAGTGGGCATTGCAAAATACAAGGCATTTTTTTCTGAAAACAACAAAAGGATGAAAGAGAGGAGGTCCATATTTCTTTTGTACTGCTGATCCTCATTTTGATGAGGGTTTAAAATGTAAATGACAAGTGAGAGAATGGGGATGTAGCATCTTTAAAATTGCAACAAATCATTTTATATTGATAGAATCCCAGGCTCCAGTCCAAACACAGCTATTTCCTTAATGCAAGCTGATTTCAGGAGACTTCAAAATAGCCAAGCTACTATGGTGATTGGCAAGTACTATAGAGACAGCTGCCAACATCAAATTGATTTTCTCCCCCCTGCTTCTTCTTTTGAAGGTCTCTGGATCATTTAAGGGAAGCTAAAAATTAAAGTGCATATGCATGGCTTCTAGGTTGTTTTAAGACTTGGGGTGAGAGGTTGAATTCAAAGGAGGATGGCTGATGATTTAAAAATTGGAGAGAAAGTGATGCTTTATTTTTCAGGAGAGGAAAGAAAATTATGTGTGGGTGGACCATAACAAATTGCAGCGAGAAGAGAGAAAAATCACACCCATGAATGCCGACCATATTGTTACCCAAATTGGTCTTGGTCTATTCCCTTTTGATTTGGCGAATTAGCGGGAGACAGACCTTGTGCTGCGGGGGGATGGGGGTGGTAACTGGGATTTTTACCAACAATTTATACAGTTTTTTCCCCTTCAGAAATCTTCAGGAAGCCAGAATTTAAGTGAAGTTTAACCATTTTTCTATTAAAGAACAAAAATAATAAATGGTGCACACACAGTTTGGCAAAACACACACAGACAGTTTCAAGGAGCTGAGGATATAGAAAGTGCTGAAGGATAGATTGAAAGTAGCAGAAAGCATTGAGAGAAGGGTGATATTTACCAATCTAGGAGAAGGAGGTCTGAGGAAGCGTCATCCAGTTCCAGCACTGCAACAGTGGAGAAAGGTCCAAGGGTGGGACCAGGTCCAAAGATCCCTTGTTTGAGAGGGAACAACCTGGGATGGAAAAACCTGCTTTTGTTTGGGAGGGAAAAACCTGCTGGATAATCCGGGAGAGTCACAGTGCTGCCATGGAAGACACCAGGTCCTCTGCTTGAATAGATGTGGCCAAGTTGGCATGAACATTGAAATCCCCCAAGACAATGTCTGGGAAATCTCAAGGCCCACTCCAAAATTATCTCTAGCAGTTTTGGCAGGGCCTCTACGACCATTCTTGGCAGCTGGTACATCAGCAGAATGTTCAAACTCTCCACGGTCTCCCACACCTGGTCCTCACAATCAATACTGGTCCACACAATCAATTGAAACACCTCGTGGCTTATTTCAGCATTCTGGTTTTTATTGAGGGAAGCTAGAAACCGGGTGGTGTGTTTGGCCTGAATGAGCTGCTGTTCCAGCTCGCTGTTTCTTGTTTCTAAGGCTTGATTTCTAGCTAAACCATTTTCTAAGCTTTGCTTAGTGTTTTTGCCCACCATTAAAGCAAAGTGTTTCGCCTGGAGGGTTCCTACCTCCAGGACCAAATGTTCAATTTTGTTGCTGGCCTCTTTAAAGCAATTAACACATCCTCTGAGGGCTAACCACAGTCCCCACACTGTGCATGCACCCTTTTTGGATCCACATCATTTCTTACTTTCACACTGCACCTACAACCTATCCCATTTCACTAGTTTTAATTTTCCAGTTCTGTCAAAAAGAAGAACTTCAGACTGCTCCACAAAGTGGTTTCCTCAGCAATGTGCCATTAACAGATGGAAATGTCTAAAGATTTCACTAGGCATAAAACTCAATTATACTCAAGTTCTGATGGGGAAAGTATGGGCAGCTAGACACCATCAAAGCCTTCCCATTTAATACAGTGACCTGAAAGCTGAATTTGATGTTGGGGCATGGCAAGCCAAACCAGCAACAGCAGTGGTGGATATTCCCTGAATGGGAAACATTGCATTGTTTATCAAAGTGGTACAAGAGATAGGAGGGAAAAGAACAGATCAGGAAAAAAGGGGGAACTTGAAAAAGAAGCGTTTTCTAATCCACTGAGTGTTCTCAGACTGCTAACAAATTTCACACATCTGTTGGCGACTCCTGAGATATCTCTTCCAACAGCAATATAAATGAATTCAAACACACATTACAGGTCTGATTAATTTTCTGATGGTGACATTTTTAAAGTACTCCTTGAGTAATCTCTCTGTCATGTGGCATACGATACGTCTCCCAAGTACTTGTTCCTTCCATATGGGAAACGCTTGCAGGTATTAGTAAAACGAAAGACTTTGAGTGTCACTCTGCTAATGTTCTGAGGGACCGTTATTATTAGCATTATTTCTCTCAGGGCTTCAGAAATAATCACAAATGACAAGAGACTTCAGTCATGTGGGAACAGTTGCAATTTCACACTTGTGAAGTTTGTAGGCACTGATGGGAGGGAGACTGAGATGTAGTTTGTATCTAAGATATGTGCTTCAAAAAACCTCCCCTTTCAAAATGGCTAGAAGTAGTTCTTCTGTGAGACACAAAGTTGGCCAAATGTTTCTTTTTTATTGTTGTAAAAATGCTCTTCCTACTTAACTAGCAATGAGGGACCAAAGAAGCAAAGTTATCCAAATATTTAGGTATTTATGTCTTGATTTTTTTCCAAGAAAGAGCCAGTATGGTATAATGATTAAGGGCAGGGAACTCTGATCTACAGACCCAGGTTTGACCCCCCACTCCTCCACATGAGCGGTGGACTCTAATCAGGTGAACTGGATTTGTTTCCCTACTCCTCCATATGGAACCTGCTGGCTGAGCATGGGTTAGTCACAGTTCTCTCAGAACTCTCTCTACCTCACCTACCTCACAAGATGTTTGTTGTGGGGAGGGGAAGGGAAATAATGGGAAGCTGTTTCGAAACTACTTGTGGTCAAGAAAAGCATGGTATAAATCCAGTCCTTCTCCTAGAAGGTAAAAACAGCAACAAAAAGAAAACCCAGTTGGTTCACAACAGGAATTTGTTTTCTACTGTCAAGTCACAGCTAACTTATGGCAATCCTGTAGGGTTTTCAATGCAAGAGATGTTCAAAGGGGGTTTGCCATTGCTTGCCTCAGCATCACAACCATAGTATTCCTTGGAAGAATCCCAGCCAAATACTAGCCAGGGTGATCCTTTTTGGTGTCTGAGATCTGACAAGATCAGGCTAGCTTGGGACCATCCAGGTCAGGGCAGCAAGAAAAGTCAACCAACCAAATAAACTAACCAAGCAAAGGTTTTTTTGAGATAGGATTTCATATATCTGAAAAATGTAATGGACACGTGACTTGGGGACACAAGTCATGTGTCGCAATCCTCACAACTACCTTGCAAGGAAAATCACCCCCAGGGGGAGGCACTAAAGAAGAATATAAAATCTCTCCTGGCCTAAGATAAAATCAAAAATCTCTTCTGAGAGATTTCTTCTGATCAATCAGCATTTGGTGCAGCCTTTTTCAGATGAGTTGTGTGTTTGGTTGCATGTGCATGCAGTGTGTACATGTGTGTGTGTAATTCTACACTTTTTTATCAATGTAAAGCAGATTTTTCCCTGGGGGGGGGGGGTCCCCTCAGAACTGAGTAGCTTATCTGGTTGCTTATGATGGTTTTTTTCTATAGTTCTAGCACTGGTCAACTCTGCATAGTACATGTATAACAGGTTGCAGTCGTTATAAAGGAACCCATTTTCCTTTATCCCATTCACATTTTTCCCATTCACATGGAAATAAAATGGGGCAGAGTCATTTTGAGGATGGGACCTGTGTGAAGATCCCCCCCCCCGAAACAATTTGCATTGAGTCCTATACTGTTATGTTTGCCCTGTACAGAATCCATCATTGTTCCATCGTAAAGTATAGAATGCCTTTTTCTTTTCAAACAATCCCATTAAAAATGGCACAGGAGAACTGAGGCAGGTTCAAACAAATCAAAAGGAAAAAATTATTGAACAAACCAAATTGGAATTATGAAGAAAATTAACAGATTGAAATCAGGCAAGAATAAGCAATGTACAATCTTAGGTTTCTGTCACAGGCACAGGATTTTATCATGCTTTCTAGCTTTCTGGGCTTCTTAAATGTTATATTTCTTACGAAGATACAGTTTTCTTTTTTAGTCTTAGATGTTACTGACTTCTGGATTTAAAAAGACTCTGGGTTCTAACAGGTTAGTACCCTTTCTCACATTCCACACTTCCTCTCCACTGTTAGACACCCACCCTACAGAAATCTCCCTCATGCGATATCATCAGATCACTAATACACCAGACAGGGAATACTTCTTTGAGTATAATTCCTTTCCTAATGGGCTTAGAGCCCCATCTGAAAACAAAGGGAGCCAAAAGTCCTTGGGGAGCAGTGCAGTGCAACCTTGCTCTAGTTCATTTTCCCTTCCTGGTTTTACCCCGGATGAGGCAAACATGCTGTCAGGCAACCGCTTCGCTGCTTCAAAGTGGTAAAACCTAGAAGTCCAGGTTGAGGAGAGGCTGCACTGGCATTCCAATCAGATACCAGCATTGAGGGAGTGTGGGTTGGTGTGTTCCTGATGGCAGAGACAATGTTAGTCAGCTTCCTTCCGGGGTTTAGAACTGGGAGCGTGATGCCATGGCCTTCCGATTTAAGTCCTTTAAGACCTATGGAGGGCTTTCCAGGGACAGGGGGTGGAGGGGGTTTTTTTTGCATTTTTTGCTTCTTGCACCACCTAAAAGTCCTCTTGGAGGTGGTGGGCAGTGTCACAGTGACACCATGTCCTGCTGCCAAGGGTTGTGTGTGGGGCTGCCCAGAATTCTTATATCTCCCAGAAGACATATTCTCCTCACTCTTTATTTATGGTCACTGAGGAAAGTCTCTCTCCCTATTCCATCTCTTGATCAATATACAAACTTCCAGCTCTTTTGTCTTTGTATTTCTGTTCTCAGCATATGCTGGCACACACTACATTTCAGATCAGATTCACTTTTTGACTGAAATCCTCTCAGGGTAAATTTCCACGCATAGCTAAGGGGCCTGATGTTAACAAGCAAGAATCCAAAACCAAAAGGTGTTCGATATTTTCCCTCTTAGAGAGCTACCTCCTCCCTCTGTTAGTCAGCTGGTTGCTCCACCAGTCAGAGCATAGGTCAGCATTCTCAATTAGAGTGCTGTCCAGTTCCTATGAAGTTTTTCCCCTCACACTCTGTGATTGCCCTTTATTTTCAGCTGCACTTCCAAACCTTATTTACCTGTCACAGTGTGAATTTGTATTTAATAAAGCTTAATATTAGTTCTGTGCACATTTGAGTTCTGTTTATTCCTTTTGGCACCTGTGGCTTCAATCATATATCCTGTGCTAAGTCAGTGAAGGTCTTAAAAAGTCTGATCAACTTCTCTGAGATTCACACAACCCAAATAATTTATTACTAGTATCTCCATTGCCCTCTTTTTTTGTTTTGTCTGGCGTTCCTTCAGTGATCACTTTCCTGCCCAAAATTTTAGCTTCTTCTCATGTTTTTGCATCTGTTTTTAGCTTGATTTTAATTGTTCTAATTATGGGGTTTTGTTTGGTTTTAATAATTTTTAAGATTTTTTAAAATCTGCCAGCTGCCTTGGTAGTTCTGATAAGGGCAGAAAGGCTGCATATCAATTATGTAACTAAGTAAACCAAAGATCTAATATTTGGTCAGATCTTTAATTCACATTCCTTCTATATTCAACCTCTTTCACATTCGTAACTGATGAGTTTTACCCTGGGGATTGGTAAAATGTTGCAGAAAGTATTAATGCATTATATACACAGTCATATCAAGATCATTTTTTCAGTTTAATTAATATGCACAATTTTACTTATAAAGAGGACTTGCAAACAAACAGAAATATATGCAAGTGATGTCAGACAGCACCTGAGTACAGATATTGCATGAAATCATGGTTTATTTAAATTGACTATTGTCAATATGATTATCTGAACACACGCTGCTCCTCCGGCAATGGTTATTTAGGAGGGTTCCCAACTCTGAGCGAGGAAATATCTGGAGATTTTAGAGGGTAGAGCCTGAGGAGGGTGAGGTTTGAGGAGAGAAGTGACTTTGGTGTCATTAGAGTACACATTTCAAAGTGGTCATTTTCTCCAGGTGAACTGATCTCTGTTGCTTGGAGATCAGTTGGAATCCCAGGAGATTTCCAGTCCCCACCTGGAGGTTGGCAACCCTGTTAGCTAGTCCATTGACCTTGGGTCTAAAACCACAGTTTGATATTGATTTATAAGCCACAGTTAATTTCTATTATGCATAATTTGTGAATTAATCCTGGTTTGTTCTCTGGAGCCTCCCTCACCACAATGCAGGTGGGGATATGAGGTAGGTGGGGCTGAGAGAGTTCCGAAGAACTGTGACTAGCCCAAGGTCACCCAGCATGAATGTAGGAGTGCAGAAAAACATCTGGTGAACCAGATAAACCTTTGCCAGCCAGGTGGAGGAGTGAGGAATCAAACTCGGTTCTCCAGATTAGAATTCATCTGCTGTTAACCACTACACCATGCTGGCTCTCCCACCACATTAGACCATTGTATGGCAAGAAGATAGTGAATCCCCATAAATATCCTCTATTTGTCCATAAAACCTGTACTATTAATTTTCAGGGAGGGACCTCTGAAGGTTTAATGTGATAAAGTCCTCCAAAGCAGCCTCCAAGGCCATTTTCTTCAGGAGAACTGATCTCTGTAGTCTGCTCTGCTGTTTTAGGATACTTTTAGGTCCCAATATAGGACTGGAAACCCAACAATTAGTCCCATGGAGCAACGTCTCAGGTGACTACTAGGGATCCTTAGTCTTCAGAAGAGGGCTGTAGTAAGCCTATCTTTCACTTGATTTTGCAACTTAAGCACCACCCTGCTTGGTACACTGTACCCCACCCTGCTTGGTACACCTTATTAAGCCTTAATAAATAGTTGTCTTTATCAGAAATGATTTGTGAAAATACCTTACAAATCTGAAAGCAGAGCCTCTGAACATACAAGCAAGACAGCCAAGGTAGCAAACCAACATTTGTTGAGACAAATCAAGGTTTCAATACTCATTTGCCTGCTACTTCTTGGTTTCTCAAGTGAATCATTGTTTTTTTGCACTATGTCTGAACCAACCTGGTGTATGTTGTATTTCCAGAATTAATTCCAGATATTGCCACCCAAGGGCAGGACTGGTACTGCTTAGAGTCCCCAACCAAAGTAATGACATAACACTCTTGTCTGTTTGGCTATAGCCAAACCGTTTTTATTGACAAAGGATGAAAAGGAGCATGGGGTGCAGCATGGGATCTGATCTGTACACTGGGCAGCCCAAGTGCTGTCCCCCAGTGTAAACTTCCTCTTACCCACCTATTGGAGGAAACCATTAACCTTGTGCAGCAGCAGTGGCTTTGTGCAGCAAAGGGCCCCTTTCTGGAGATCTATTTTTTTTGCGCAGCACAGCGATAGTGGAACTCAGATGGGTGCCAAACCCCTATCTGAAGATCCATTTTATTGCTAAGGGGCGCAGGCCTCAGTAGCCCATGGCTGGGTGTCCTGACCCACTGCTTGCTCCACCCCAAATCTCTTAAGGAGGTTCTGCCAAAGAGGGTTAGCTCCGCAGCTCCCCTCACCATCAGATCAGTTCCCATGAGCCAACTGCCGGCTTGGCTTTGACAGCAAACACATGCAAAAACATTGTCCAAAGGGGAGAGGTAGGTGAGAAATTTGGCACCGCTCAGCTCTGGAGGAGGGGCCAAGGACCGGGTAGAAGCCTTATAGAGGCTCCCGACCACCCCTCCTGTTGACACCATTACGCCACATGGCATCATGCTGCTGCTGTGCATAGTGGGCATGGCCGCCGCCTGCCTTCCGCCCCTCTAAGGGCAGGCGCAGCAGGGTCTCTTAGCTGTGTCCTTCACGAGTGGCAATGGCAGCCCCTGATGATTTGCAGCCACTCTTTCTTGGAGCTGAACCCAGTTTCAGGAGTGAACAAAGGAATGGAGAAATCTGCTCAGCTTCTGTCTTTCCTCCCAGTCCCGTTAGGTAGAGCACAGCATGTGGAAGGGACTGCCTGGACTTTTGCTTCCTACCAACTGGCCTGCCATCAGCCTTTGTCTCTTTGGGTGTCTTAGCACGTCGATTCTACTACAAATCTTTAATGAGATGAAAGGAGGAAAAATAGCCTGGATCCCCATTATAAATGCTCCCGTGCCAAACACATTCTCGGTGCAATCGCTAAGTAAGATCCCTATTTAAAGGTCAGCTTTGCTCATTCCTCTAAGGCCATTAAAGCCTGAGCATCCATTACATGTCTTGCCTAGCCTATTAGAAAGGTCAAATGTTGTAAGGAAGCATACCTTTCAGTTATAAATGTAATTACACTTCCTGAAAATCACATTGCTTGCATACCCTTTTTTTTTCTTCCCCCTTTTTTTGAAATACATAATGAGATTTTCATACAGAGGCAGCAAAGCAGAACTGATAAACCCTTTGTACGGCACCAAAGATCTGGAGAGAAGATCTCGTCTGCTTAGTTCAAAAGCAAGACTGAAAATGACGACATCACACAGAAGCACCTCTCCAAACCCTTTCAGTCGAGGACGCTCCCGTGATCCAGAATGGGGCTCTGATGCATTCACAATAGTGGGATTATAACAAAGGCTGTTAAGCTTTTAATATTATGAATCTCAATTGTGGGGATTTCATAATTCAATTCATTACTTTTTTTTTAAAAAAAAAAGCAATTGAGACTCACCGCCCTGTTTTCGTGAAAAACAGGAGTCATGTTAGTTGCTTCAGCATAGTGATTCCTAAACAGCCCAGCAAATAAAATGATACCAACATGGATTTTTCTTTTAAAAAAATTACCTTCTCTCAAGCCAAAATAGAATCCCAACTATTACTTGAAAGTCTTCTTTTGTGTTTGTGTGTGGCGAAACTCAAAGTAGAAATGAGCCCCTCCCCAATCTTTGATACTAATTCAGAGTATGGGTTCAATGAAAAAGGCATTAATTTCAGGCGATGCTGCTTCTACGTGTGTGTAAAGTGGTCCAGTCACAGCTGAGTTATGGTAACCCCAGCAAGGAGTTTCCATGGCAAGTGAGAATCAGAGGTGGTTTGTCATTACCTTCCCCTGCCGAGTCATCCTCGATGGTCTCCCTTCCGAGTACTGACCCTGCTTAGTTTGTGAGATCCAGTAAGATCATTTTCTTAAAAATAACTTGTTATTGTATTATAGGCAAGGTTAAGGAAAGGGCTAGCAAGCCATGTGGAGAAACAGTGGTTCAGTTTTCCGTTTGACCTTTCACTACAGACAGCTGTTACCACCTTCTTTTCTAGGCCTATTGTGAGGCTCCTCCCACCCTTACCCAGCCCTACTGTGCTCTGCCATTTTGACTGAGGTCAGACAGACTACTTTGCAGACCTCAGAATACAAAGAGAGGGGTTTTTTGTACACCATTACCCTTCTTTCCTGGAACTGGCTCAGTCTAGTACACACAGCAATATCATCCACGCAGACTCTCTCTCCTACTGTTCAGTCCTTCCTTTCTCCCCAGCCTGGTTTGAGTCCTCATTTTATGAGATCTTTGAGCTCACCCTGCATAGGCCTGGGACCAGTCAGGCCCTGGTGCTAACTTCTACTCCTCGCATGAATGATTAAAGTGCTGAAGGGAAATCAGGTTCCTGATCTCTTTTCCACATGGAGCCTTCCTTGTTCCCTCCCTCTTTGCTGCTTTATGGAGTGCTTCCCCCACCCCCCAACTTTCTCTGTCTTGCCCATACTCAGCCTTGGTATGCTATCACTCTTCCACCAGTTGCTACTGAGTTTAGAAAAGGCAGCTCTGAGGTGGGAAATTACTAGAGATTCTGGGATGGAGACTGGGGAGGACATAGCTAAGGACTCTCAGTCAGGTGTAATGCCTTAAAGACCATCTTCCAAAACAGCCATTTTCTCCATGGGAGCTATCTCTGTTGTCTGGGGATGAGTTGTAATTCTGGGAGATCTCAAGGTCACACCTGGAGGTTTCTACCCCTAGTTGGATTACCTGGGCTCTTTGCCTTGCTCTCCAAAGACGCTATTGTCTCTTGCCCTCCCAGATGTCACCCAGGCCTCTTCTCAGCCAGCACAGCCTTCAGTGAATCACTGCAGGCTAATGGCCTCAGAGACTTGGCTGAAATGTGTCCTGCATCTCACTTATGGAGGCAACCACTTCTTGCATCTTCCTGGTGGCCTTTAGGGTTGGTCAATACTAAAAAAAATCGGTAAAATTCAGATTTGGGTATTTTGGGGCATAAAATGATTTGTATGCCCGAATCTGAATCATAGCCGATTCGGATATGCCCGAAAATTCGGGTAAATCCGAAAAATTTGGGTCCGTTTTATTATTTTTTTGAATTTTTGGTGTTTTTACACGTTTTCGCCTGCAGGGGACGCAATTTTAAAGCTAGCAGCACTAAACTTTCAGGATATCATTTGGAGACTGTCCTGATTATTCTCCCCAAGTTTGGTGCAGTTTGGTTCAGGGGGGGCAAAGTTATTGACCCTCAAAAGGGGTGCCCCATCCCCCATTGTTTCCAATGGAAGCTAACAGGAGATGGGGGGCTACACTTTTGAAGGTCCATAACTTTGGACCCCTGAACCAAACTTCACCAAACTTGGGGAATCATAGGACAGTACTTGTATGATACCCTGAAATTTTGGTGACAGTAGCTCTAAAAAACTGCACCCCTCACAGTGACCCAAAGAAAGTTCCCCAGATTCTGTGCTCTAAAGTGGCTGGCTGGCTCTGACAGCCAATGGGAAATTTCCCTGTGGGAGGGCTGCAAGGAGTGCACATTTCTCATGTGGTAAACCCACAAAACTTTCAAGGTGTCTTCAGGAGAGTCTCTTCATGACACCTTCCAGGTTTGGTGACCGTTGCTTCAAAGGGGTTCAATATGTTTTTGGGTAGGGTCCATCTCCCACTGCCCCCATAAGCAAAGTTCCTCAGAAACCCTGGATGGTGTCATTCAGAGACTCTCCTGAAGATACCCCTGAACGTTTTGTGACTGTACCTTTGATAAATGTGCACACCACAGCCCTCCACCAGAAATTCCCCATTGACAGCAATGCAGAAGTCACTGCAGAAAAAAAGAATCTTGGGCAAATTTTTTGGGGTGCCTGCAGGGATGCATTTTTAGACATATCAGCACCAAAATATCAGGGTGTCATCAGGAGACTGTCCTGATGACACCCCTAATTGGTGCAGGATTTGGTTTAGGGGGGCCAAAGTTATGGACCCTCAAAGAATGATAGCCACCATCTCCTGTTAACTCCCACTGGAAACAATGGGGATAGGGGCCCCCCCTTGAGGGTCCATAACTTTGCCCCCCCCCTGAACCAAACTGCACCAAACTTGGGGTGTCATCAGGGACAGTCTCCTGATGGTTCCTTTCTGAAATTTGGTGCCACTAGCTTTAAAAATTCCGGTTTTCATGGTTTCACCAGGCTTCCTGCACATGAAGCTCGCTGCTGGAGTGAGTGACTGGTGAAACACGCAAACCAGCATTTTTTAAAGCTAGTGACACTAAACTGTTCAGGGTATCATCAGGATACTGTCCCGATGATACCCTCCAAAGTTTGCGTGTAGTTTGGTATCAGGGAGCCAAAGTTATGGACTCTCAAAGGTGTAGCCCCCCATCCTCTATCAGCTCCTATCATTGGAAACAATGGGGATAGTTGCACCCACTTTGGAGGGTCCATACCTGAACCAAACTGCACCAAACTTGGTGGAGCAACATCAGGAAAGTCACCCGATGATACCCTGATAATTTTGATTGCCGATACATCTCAAAATGCGTCTTCCTGTAGGCATTTCAGAAATTTGTTCAAGATTCTTTGCCTTCTGCAGTGACTTAGCTGCCGATTGCTGTCAAAGGGGAATTTCTGGTAGAGGGCTGTGAGGGTGCACGCATTTCTGAAGGTATGGTCACAAAACTTTCAGGGAGTATCTTCAGGAGAGTCTCACGGATGATTGACCATCCAGGCTTCTGGGGAATTTTGCTTCAGGGGGTTTTATTCTATGGAACTCCGCAAAAAAAGGGTAGGACCCATCTCCTTAACTGCTCCCTGAAGTAAAGTTCCCCAAACCTAGATGGTGTCATCCAGAGACTCTCCTGAAGATGTACCCTGAAAGTTCTTGTGGGTTTACTTCATGAAAAAATAATATGTGCACTCCATAGCCCTCTCATCAGAAATTCCCCTATTGACAGCTTAATGCAGCTAAACAGTCACTGCAGAACAAAAGAATCTTATGCAAATTTCTGGGGGTGCCTGCAGGGGGTGCATTTGTAAGATGTATCGGTACCAATATTTTCAGTGTATCATCAGGAGACCTTTGTCCTTGATGATGCTGCCCCTCCGAAGTTTGGTGCAGTTTGGTTCAGGGCCAAGTTTATGGACCCTCAAAAGCGGTAGCCCTCATCTCCTGTAGTTCCCATTGGAAAGAATGGGTAGATAGGGACACTCCTTTTGGGGGTCCATAACTTTGGCCCCCCTAAACCAAACTGCACCAAACTTGGAGGGTACCATCAGGA
Source organism: Sphaerodactylus townsendi (assembly GCF_021028975.2). Lineage (NCBI taxonomy): Eukaryota > Metazoa > Chordata > Lepidosauria > Squamata > Sphaerodactylidae > Sphaerodactylus > Sphaerodactylus townsendi. The sequence continues at coordinate 4,479,068 of NC_059436.1, forward strand.
CAGTCTCCCGATGATGCCCTGAAATTTTGGTGCCGATATGTTGAAAAATGCGCTCCCTGCAGGCCGAAATGTGAAAAAAACACCAAAAAATAAAAACGCAATTCGGCTGGTGATCCGAATCCCATGGATTCGGATCTGTTAGGATTTGGACAGCTCAGATTCGGACCCTGCTCGTCCGAATCCGTCCGAATCAGTGCAGATTCAGTAAAAATCCAGATTCGGACTGTCCGAATCTCCAACCCTAGTCACTGGCCTTGGCTGGCTCCAGCAGGCCATGCAGCTTTGATGCTGCTCCATCGCAGCCTCTCTGCTCAGTTACCAGCAAGTGTGATGTGGGTGCCCACGAGGCTGCCTTTCTTCTGGTGGTGGTTGGGTCAAGCCTTGGTACTGGACACCTCTGGAGACGCCCCTTTAACACCAAAGTGATAAACAGCAATGAGCAAGTGATCATGCTTATCTCAGGGTCATAGGGACGTTACTTGCTGATTTCTGAGAATTTCACTTGTCCTGAAAGAATAGAACCCAACCCAATTGACCTTTTTCCCAGACCATGTGGCATCCACCTTGGCTAACATCTTGCAGGAGACACTGATTTTACAGGTGGCTTGTTCTTCTTGCTTTGATATCTTGGTAAGCCCATGAGTTTACATGAATCTCCCTTCCAGGTGCCAGCCTGGTCCATACCTGCTGTGCCTCAGCATGCATTGATCTCATACTATTACCTGTGCCCATTATTCTCCACACTAATCACATAAGTGGTTCCTTGGCTGCAGATGCCCTTACATGGGTTGCTTACCATCTAGATGTCAGACCACTGAAATCAAGGTGTCTGAAGATGACCTGAGTGGCTTTGGAAGGAGCGTTCACATGAGAGAAGGCAGTCTTTTAGGTATGCAGGTCCTAAGCTGTATTGCGCTTTAAAGTGCCTTGATTTGGGTCCAGAAAATGGAAGCCAGTGTACATGGAACAAGACAGGAGTGATATAGTCCCTGCAACCCACTCCAGTCAACACTGATAGACCTATTTTCTATGAATCTTCCCAATCCCCTTTTAAAGCCATCTAGGGGGCTTTATTTGCTCCCAGCCAGTTACAGGCAGTATCTTGTAAAATGGCAGAATTTTGCAAAATGGACCAGATGTAATAAACTTCATTGTAACTGAAAGTGGATATTGATTGTATTATTTTAGTAGGTAAAATAATGGACAGTTTCTGGGCTTTACTTTAATGACCCTTTTTAGCATAAGAGTTGGCAAAAAAAATGCTAGGAGGATTATCATTTACCTCCGCTGAGCTCTTAGCGATGTACCTGACCATTGTGGCAAACTTAGCCTGACATTAATGATAATTTCTGGATGCTTTGTTCATCCTCAGATATTTATATTCATCCTTATGCTTAGCTGAGCCCGCTTGACCTTTTCCCTACATGACATGGAGTCCTAGCACATTAATATACAGCCTAATGCTATTTAAATGGATTCACCGAGCATTAAAGAAACCATCCCAATTCTCTTTCTAAATCACATGCACCTGTGCCACTCGCTGGCAATAGCTCCTGCAGAGACAGCTAGATGGGGGTGGGGAATGCACACACCATTGGCTTCTTATCAGAGAACACTGCCATCTAAAAGGAGCTTTTACAAAAATACACTTTGTTCCTGTGGATAGCGATGGGGAAAGAGAACAGACAATGTGGGTTTGAACGGCAATTTGTCCTTTGCATGTGCATAACCTCATTCAGGACCACTATCAAGATATAGATCATTGATAAATATCAACATAAAAAAAGCATAAAACAGACACGGAAGAGATTTTAGTTGTCCTGCTGTCTAAACAGGAGAGGAGAAAAGCAAACAAGGCAAATTGGCTTCTGTATTTGCTGTTGTCTTTATAAGTTTCTTCAATTGATAATATACATATTCCGCCTTTCCAGCAATGCACTTAAGGTGGCTTACCGTTGAAAAGAATAATTTGCAATCATGAAAGAAGATGGGAATGGGAAGACAGAAATGATATGTCTCGCTTGCCTCATTTTCATTGCTGTAGTAGAATTCTTTCATTTTTATTGTTTCATGTTCTCCATGTTTACACAATTGAAACAAAATGATGTTGAAAAATGTGCTGATCTTATATTAAAACTTTTATAACCTGTCTTTCTTTCTTAGAATCCAAAGCTGCAAACAGTATATCAATGAAAAAGTCTCACCTGAAACGTCAAATTACAAGACACATAACAGCAGCCAAATATTTTATGGTCACTTCATCCCAGCAGTATTTGTGATAAAAAGTTCTTTACAGCCCTCCAGAAAGCTAGCAATAGTGAGATCCTACAGACCTCCAATGGACATTCCTTCCACAACTGTGGGACAACTGAGGAGAAGGCAGGTGAACAAGGTCCATTCTGCACAAACAAATAAACTGCTTTCAGGCATGGTGTGTCGCAAAAGGTTTTAGCTCCAAACATTTTATTTCCAGCCTGAAAAGGTTTTATTGACATTCTGTTCCCTAGCAATTCTTTTGTGAAAATGCTTTGAAATCATTTTCATGTTTTGTGCAATCTCTTTAAGACATTTCCCACACTTCCTGGACTTCCACATTGATATCATTTTTTGAGCTCATGCCAGCCGTCTGGCATATTTTCATCAAGAGGATTTTTTAATTTATTTTTTGGGGGGGGTCATGTTTTTGTAGTTACAAAAAACATGACCTTTAGAGAATTTCAGCATGAGGCTGTGAAGCTTCATAGCTTTGGATCCATGGAGTTTACTGTTATTGAGAGAAGAATTTTTGCATCTGTCAAGTTTTGGCATTTTCCTGTCCTCAAACCGACTGTCCTGGAACAGGAGAGGAAGAGAGTAATAGGTTATGAGCATCACTGACATCCTTGCTTAATGTTGCTAGGGGATATTAGCAGAACTTTAATGAAGTCCACATTCTGGCAGAGCTATATTTTGGGACCAAGGATAAACACTGGTATTGTATTGGGTTGCATGAACTTAATTTTGGTGTAAGTTGTCAGATTAATCTTGTGTCATATTCGAATCTGGGAAACCCTGGTTCGATTCCCCACTCTGCCACTGACGCTTGCACGGTGACCTTGAGCAAGTCATCAGCTCTCAGCCTCTTGCAGGGTTGTTGGGAGGATAGGATAGAGGGCAGGAGAATGATGTTTGTAAGGAGCTGTGGGTCATGGCTGGGGAGAAATGCAAGGTATGCATATTTATGTAAGTTAAATCAATATGCAGATAACATTCTGACCATTTGTCTTTGAGCGTGGAAACTGGCTTAATTTGTAATTTTCCCTTACACATGCTGTGTAATTATTGTTCCCACTTTCTGGCAATTTATTGTAATTTCTGATCATATAAATCAATGAAATGAAAGTATTTCATCAATATTAGTCTCCTGTTCAATAAATATGTCACGTCCAGGGTGTACATTAGTAGTTGTCACTTGTTCGCATGCAGAGATACTGAATCTGACAGCATTGTGGTCGCTGTTCCCTATCGGCTCAACAACACTGACTTCCCGCACCAGGTCCTGGGTCCCACATAGAATTAGATCTAGGATGCATCTCTCCCTGGTTGATTTCCTGCAACCACCATCTCTGGCCTCTAAGCCACAGTCATTTAGCATGTATCCAGGAATGTGTTCTCTCCCTTACTATGACCTGAACATGCATTTTTTTCCAGTTTATATGGGGATATTAGTTAAAATCAGCTTCCATTACCACCTACATTTTTTGCTTTTGTTGGCCTCTCTAATTTCTCTTTTTTTTTTTCCATCCTCAGAGATCCTCTTGTGCTTTGGTCAGGGGACGATAATACTTCCTAATGTTAAACTATGCGCTTCACCCTGGTATTGATATCCACAGTGCTTCTGTAGGGGGAATCAGCTCCCCCCTGCATTGTCTATTTTATGTGACACTCATGCTCTCTTTGATGTAGAGGGGCCCTCCACCCCCTTAACATCGCCCTGTCCTATCCTTCCCTGTAGAGCCTGGTAGCCTGGGGATGTAACAGCATCCCACTTTGTTCTCCTCAGTCCACCATGTCTCCTGTAGTGCCCACTATATCAATGTCCTCCTTCAAAGCTCTGTGCTTCAGCTCCCTGCATTTTTGGGTCCAGATGGCTTCTACAATTAGCATAGAGACCTTGTATGCTCAACCTCTCGTCCCTAACCACCAGGATTTATGTGTTTTGCCCTCCTAGCCTTTTGTAGACACTATCACTCTATCACATTTGCTGTGCTCTTCACTTTGTATGTGGTTG